>NC_138343.1:69534527-72482027 GCF_046562875.1 Panthera onca
TTTAAAAAAATTTTTTTTTAACGTTTATTTATTTTTGAGACAGAGAGAGACAGAGCATGAATGGGGGAGGGTCAGAGAGAGGGAGACACAGAATCTGAAACAGGCTCCAGGGTCTGAGCAGTCAGCACAGAGCCTGACGCCGGGCTCGAACTCATGGACCGCGAGATCGTGACCTGAGCCGAAGTCGGACGCCTAACCGACTGAGCCACCCAGGCACCACTAGACATTTATTAATTTTATTAATCTTTTTTAAAAATTAACTTTGCCTGCTAATTTTCTTGATTGCAATTTCCTACTTAATTGCATTCTGGTTATATCTTTAAAACATCCTTCCTTTCACTTCCTCTGTTTTTTTTTGTTATTATTTTTCTAATTTTCTAATGTAGAAATGTATGTCATTGAATTTAAACCTTTCTTCTTTTATAAAATAGATACTTGAAGCTATTATTTTTTTACAAGCTGTTTTAGTTTCCTTTCTTAAAGTTTAATAAGTTGTGTTTTCATTATTCTTCAGTTTTAAATATACTCTAATTCTGTTTATAATTTTTTCTTTGTCCCTTATTTTATTTAGAAATGTGTGGTTTGTTTTCCAAATATTTGAGAGATTTTTCTAGACATTTATAATTGTTTTTCTTGTCTTAGAGAACATGTTTTCTAAGATTTCAATCTTTTGAAATTTAATGAGAATTGCTTTGTCTCAGCATATGATCTGCTTTGTTGAATATCCCATGTGAACTTTTATAAGCATCAATTGGTTCAGGATGGTTGGTAGTATTTTTCAAATCTTTTATATCATCATCATTACTCTTCAGGATTTAGTTGTTCTATCAATTGCTGAAAGAAGTGTGTTGAAATTGTCACATATGATTGTGCATTTGTCACTCTCCCTCACATTCTTTCAGTTCTTCTTCATGTATTTGGAAGTTCTATTATTGTCATTATGTGCATACACATTTAGGATTGTTCATCTTCCTGATTAATTGACCTTTTTAAAATCATAGGAAATGTTTCTCTAATCTCTGGTAATATTTTCTTGTCATGAAGTTTCTTTTGTCTGATATAGAGGCAGTCCATATTTCTTACGTTTGCTATTTGTATTTTCAATCCATCCTTGTCTGAAAAAAGTTAATTACCTTAGCCTACATATTTGTACTTTAGCCCTTCAGACACAGATCAAATAACTTAGGTAGAGCATCTAGGTAGAAGTTTTCTTTTGAGATAAATTGCCAAATATATATGTAAGTTAGTGAATATTCTTTATTTTCTATATTTCAGTAAAATTGGTAAGGGGATAAAATTCAACTCTGACTATTTTCTTGTAGTAATTGAAAGGACAAATAGATTTAGGCATAGAAAGTCTGACGAGTTAAAGATCTGAATTTCTTTTATAGCATGAGCTACTTTGAGAAATTCCTATGGCTTAAACAAAGAACTTTAATTGATTACCCTGGAGTAAAACTGAACACTGATATAGCTAAGGCTGGTTACTGATACAGCTAAGGCTAGTAACCAAATGAGTATCCCATTTATAAGATGAAATATATTGATACTATTTTCAATGAAAGACCTCTTTCGTGGTTAAAAAATATCATGTTAAAAAGGTTCTAGAAATTCTTTTTTTAATTTTTTTTTAAATCTTTATTTATTTTTGAGAGAGACAGAGCACAAGCGGGGGAGGGACAGAGAAAGAGGGAGACACAGAATCGAAAGCAGGCTCCAGGCTCCGAGCTGTCAGCACAGAGACCAACGCAGGGCTCAAACCCATGAACTCCAAGTTGGGCGCTTGCAAGTAAGCCGAAGTTGGACACTTAACCAATGAGCCACTCAGGTGCCCCTAGAAATTCTTAATACAAATGGCATTACTTAAAAAAGAAAAAATAGACACTCATGCAGTGGTGTTCTGCCTATATTTTCCATGGACACCAAAGTTCAAGCCTGGCCATGGTGTCATTATGAGGCCGTTTCTTGGCTATCATGAATTTGGGTTGGTAATCTCGGGTTGGTCAGATCTAAATTTTAAGGAGGACAGCAAGTTCTGATGGGTAGGAGAAACGGAGTTTGGGAAGTTTGATATAGCTGCCTGGGAAAATTAGACAAAAGTTAGGCCACAGGACTGCTGATGCTTCTGACCTTGAATGGTTCCTGTTACATGAGTGGAGATAGGTATTGGTTACAATGGTGGAAGGAAGGCTGGGGGCCCATTCCTGCTCCAGATGCCATTACCTGGTGCCAGGGACAAGTGCCTTATGCTGTTTTTTGTTGTGCTGTTCTTCTGGAATGGCCTGCAGTTTCTTCTGATATTCCTCAGTTGGTTAGGAGTTTTTGTAGTGGTACTAAGTGAGGCAACATGAATCCAGTGAACTGACAGGTTCTTGGTAGAGAAGAGCATTGTATCGATACAGGATGCACATTCTGTGTTGTGTCTGATTTCAGAGTCTACAATGCCATAGGACTAGGTTGAGAGTCTGGGCTGGAGCAGGTGGGATGTTGATGAAACAGTTGTAGATGAAAGCCTGAAAGACCAGTCTTTAGTGATGGCTTGCCTGCAACAAAGGCTTTGTGTGTCTATTGTCTGGAGCATGTTGAGGGGCTGAGTTTAAAGCGACAAAAATTCAGAGGACATCATGTGTGAGAGGATGTCGAGAATCAATATGCTCAGTATTTGTGAAGCCTTCCCTCTCTTTTAGTAGGTTATTTTAGGCTAATAAAAGTAGAATTCTATTACTTTCTAATGTTTATTTATTTTTGAGAGAGAGAAAGGGACAGAGCACAAGCAGGGGACGGGCAGAGAGAGAGGGAGACATAGAATATGAGGCAGGCTCCAGGCTCTGAGCTGTCAGGACACAGCCCAATGCAAGACTTGAACTTATGGACTGTGAGATCATACTTGAGCCAATGTCAGATGCTTAACCAACTGAGCCACCTGGGCACCCTTATTAAATGTAAATCTAAGTAGAATGTAGCAGAAGTATTAGATTTATTTGTAAAATGAAGCCTGTGAGGAGCATGAAGCATTGTCAGTTGTCTGAAATTCGTGGTGGTCACCTTGGTGAGATTTCAGTGAGGGAGAGAGATGAGAATTGAGGCACTTTTTCAGCCTTAAGGAAAGTTCTGTGGAGTTTCTCGCACTTTCTTGGCTTCACGTATTAAGTATGCACAGATGGGAAGTATAGAAGATACTATGTTATAGCAGTTAGAAAACAAATCTGATTTCCAAAATGGGACTTTTTTGGATAGGGCTGTTTACTTCTTCCAGGAGACTCTGCCTCACCACCTCCTTCCTTAGTCTTCTGTTTTCCCTGCAGCTCAGGCCCTGGCTCCATGGGTCTCCAGCAACCAGCTGTTCCTCTCCCCTGGTATTGGCTGACCTTTCTCAGTTGCGTCCTCTGGCTCTTTCTTTGGCTTCTGGTTTCATCCTAGAGTCTTCCTCATTTTCTGACACATAACTTTTTCCATTTCCAGAGTATAGCCACATATAGATTCCAAATTTGTGGAGTTTATGGGTTTGAGTTCTGTAGATTATCAGATTTTTTAATATACCTAGTGAGAACAAGAGGTTTGTTTTTGTGATGAGGATTATGTCCATATCCATGTGTGAAATACCAGTGTAACTAGGAAACACCTGCAGTCCTTCTGAATTATATTTTAAAACATGTGTTAATAGTAGATATCAAGTCTTTTTCCCTTCTGAGAATTTATGCAGTGGAAGATGGTTGAGGATTGTGCTATATATACATGACTTTGCATTTCTGAATCAGTGTACTTTTTGCTGCCTTATAAAATGTGTGTGATGCATTTTTCCCACATGAAATTCTGCAACCTCTCTTTCTGGAATCCAGAGAAAATCTTGTCTGTGACAAAAAAAAAAAAAAAATCATTGAGGCGTCAAAAGGGAGGGTGGGATTTGCATAAAAAGAAAGTGTGAAGAGACTCTGGAGACAATTAAAATCTAGGATTAGTTAACTTTTTCAGCAAGAGGAAAATGCAAGGATCCTTTTATCTTTACTTGCCTCTTGTCCTCAACAGATTCTCTTTGCTGGGAAGGGTTTTAAAGGCCCCCTTAATAAAGTGGAGAGATTTGAAATCTTGAGTAACTCCTGATTCTTTTATGTAAAATTTCACGTGATGTTAATCTGCTGAGCACTTCACAGTAAGTGTGTGCTGAAACTATAACAATAATTAGAGAATTTTCAGCTGGATCTAATCCAAAAATCAGATGTCAGACCTTGTCCAAACTTTACTGAAATTAATTATCCAGAAAATCTTGTGATATCTCACTGTTCTGGCATTGCCATAACTCTGCCCTGTCCCGGACTGATATTTGATAATTGCATATTCCATCATCATAGTACATAGGAACTTCCTCCTGTACTCACTTTGTCCTATCATATTCATCTCAGTGATTTAGGGAATGTTCTTCCATTTCTTGATTTATGAGGAAGGCAAGCATTTATTGTAGGGTTCACATGACATTAAATCTGGCTTTTTTCCCTTATAGCTTACCCTCTTATATAAACCTGTGTATGAACTAGATTTTAGCTTTCTTGTATTTTCTTTTTTTATATAATTTTTTTAAGTTTATTCATTTTGAGAGAGAGAGAGAGAGAGAGAGCACGCAATCATGTGGGAGAGGGGCAGAGAGAGAGAGGGAGAGAGATAAATCCCAAGCAGGCTCTGCCCTGACAGTGCAGAGCCCGATATGGGGCTCGAACTCATGAACTGTGAGATCATGACCTGAGCTGAAGTCAAAAGTTGGGCACTTAACCTACTGACCCACCCAGGCGCCCCAAATTTTTTATTTACTTATTTTGAAAGAGAGAGAGAGAGAGAGAGTCCACGCATGCACTAGTGGGGGAGGGGCACAGAGAGACGGGGGGAGAGAGAGAGAGAGAGAGAGAGAGAGAGAGAGAATATCCCCAGTAGCCTCTGCACTGTCAAAGCAGAGCTTGACATGGGGCTCCAACTCAAGAACTAGGAGATCGTGATCCAAGCTGAAGTTGAACAGTTAAACGACTGAACCACCCAGGTGCCCCTCTTGTATTTTCTTTACTCAAGGATTATTTTGGTGAAAGTTTAAGGGTATACTGTAGAAACGTGTAAGTTTAGAGGGAGTAGATTCACTGGAAGTAGTCAGGAAAGGATGTGTCACAGAGTCAAGAGAAACTGATGTGACCCTTCAGGTTAACTAGAAATTACGCTCCTAATCCATTCTCCCTCTAGTGCCATGCTCCCTAGTATGTGATTAACAAAGACTTTCTTATGAGAGCCAGGGTTAAGAGCTGGTCAAGCAGCCTTTTGTGACTGCCTGACCTATACTGATATATTCATTCATTAATTCACTCACTGACTCATGTACTCATTCAGGTATTTAGTAGCCAGTCTGTGTTCATGGCATTGGGAGTAAAATGGCTAGTAGCCTGCTGGTTAGTCATATTGAATAAAGTTTTTCTGCCCCACCTCCAAAATCCACGGTGTCCTTTGGATTAGTGGGAGTTACACCAAACACATCTGAATGAAGGGGCATGTATCTACTTGTGGACATGGAAAGGTCTGAAGTCCACAGGCTTGGTGGAATTTGGGGAAAGCTGATGAGGGATGGAAATTTGAGAATTTATGGAACAGAATGTTCATTCCATTGACTGTGTTTCCTCAATTCTGAAGGTACTCTCCTAGTTTAAAATTTCTGAGTAGGTTTAGTGTGCTGTGATTTCATTCTTATCCCACTCCCCTTCTCTCAAGCTGTAGTTGAACTGGTGGTGTATTTTACAGTTGAAGATGTCTCAGAATTGAGGTGAGCTCTACAGGCCGGAACCTCTCATCACAACCATAAAATGACAGCTTGTAGACTTGAGGCTTCATTTAAAACGCGTCTTCATTTTTCATATAACATGTAATTTGAAAAATATAGGATAGGAAATATATTTGTATGAGTAGACATTTTTCTGTTGTGTATAACATGTTTTATAAATATTTATTGTGGAAAACTTGGAAATTGTAGAAAAGTATAAACAAGAAAATGAAATCAGACTTACTCAATTCACAGTCAGTGTTTTGTTTGTTTTGGTGAATAACCCTAATCTATCTTCCTCCCTCTTCCTTTTCTCTTTACCTGTTTTCTTTCCCTCCTCCTCCCCTCCTGCTTCCTATCTCTACATCTATCAGTATATCAATCTCAGTCTATGGATTTCTCCCCCAGTTTCCAGTTTTACTTCACTTACTGTTTTATGTTTACTCTGCAGTTAACAACATGTAGGAAATATTTTCCCATAGTTTTAAATGTTTTAAAAAACATTTTCAGTTCAATTGTACATTATGTCACAATTTAATGCATTATGTCACTTTATTGTTAAGTGTTCAAGCTGGTGACAGGTTCTGTTTTGTTTTGGTAGTTATAAATAATCCTATAGGATCATCTATGGGCACAAAGTTTTGTATGTAGTCCTGGTCATTTTTTTAAGATAAAATCTTAGAATTTGTATTGCTGGCCTAAAGGGGGATACATATTTTGAAGGTGTTTGATACACATTAGGGAAATATTCTGATTGGTTACCTAAATTTAAAATTTCACTTCTTATATAGAAATTATCTGGGGCTCTTTGGTTTATGGAATTTTCATCAGTGATCTTAGGGATGAACAAACTTTAGAATTCAGGATTATAAATAAAATCTTAAAAATATAAAATCTTTAAAAAAAGAATCCAGAATTCTAATTCAAAACAGTTTGACAGTTCAGAGAATTGGTTAGTTGATGCAAAGTTTGGTAGGGGAAAATGAGGGCAGGAGAAATAGGGCAGGTAAACATCGCCAGAGTACTGTTTACAGAGTAGCCATTTCTGCATGCATTGCCAGAAGGAGAATACAGGGGTCCCAGGGAATGTGACTAGATTTTTCTGTAGCCCTATGGGGGACCTTGCCATGGTAAGGTCTGTTCCCAATTGTAAAGAAAAAGAAAGCTCATTTTGAACTAATGTTCTATTCTAAAAACACTGTTAAAATTTTGTGTTTTCTGCTGTTAAGAATTCAGAGACACTAAATACCTTCTTGGGGAACATTAAATGTTCGTTTTAATTATTTACGATAATTATTTGAGCATAAATTGAATTTTAAAAAGACTTTCTGAAAGTTACTACTGATCTTTCTTCAATTAAGTATAGAATGTGTTTGGGAAGCTCATCTTTTTTTCCCATGAATTTTCAGGGGAAATAGAATTATCTTTACCTTGCAAATGGCACTCTGAGAATAGGAATGCTCTTCTTAGATAAAAACAGCACATGTTTATAAACACACACACACACTCCAAAATACGAAGAAGCAGTTTAAAAAGCTTCTGTCTAGGTTCCGTCCAGCTGTAGGTTGTAATTTTGTGTTTTTTTAGTGTAATTTATATGATAGAAGGCTGTACCAACATATCTATTAGCAATTGTTTCTCTTCACTTGTGGTACAATTCTAATTAATGTTCAGACAAGTGACCCTGGGATAGTTTTAATCCAGAAGGACTTTATAATTTGATCCTTTTATGTTGTTGACTGATATTCAGCATGGTTTGAAGACTATTAACAAATCACATGATGACATAAAAATCAGAGCACTTAATTAATCTGCTCGCTTAAATCAATTAATTAAATATCTTTGCAAGACAACAGGGAGTTTGCTGTGTTTTCTGCTATCCAGAGAACTTTGTTGTCTTGTGCTAATAAACAGGTTTTTTTTTTTCTTTTCAGGTTTTAGCCTGGATTCCCACCATTCACAAGTAAATATCAGATCCTTTTCTAACCAAAATACTTTAAGTTACTTATTATTTTCATTATTGTTATTTTTATTTTTTGTCAGGACTGTTACATCTGATAGTAGGCTTACTTCTTTTTTTTTTTTTTAATGTTTATTTATTTTGAGAGAGAGCATGTGAGAGAGCAGGGGAGGTGCAGAGAGAGAGAATCCCAAGCAGGCTCCATGCTATCAGTGCAGAGCCTGATGTTGGGCTCGAACCCACAAACCTTGAGATCATGACCTCAGCCAAAACCGAGAGGCAGAGGCTTAACCGACTGAGCCACCCAGGTGCCCAGTAGGCTTATTTCTTTGGGGAGGGTCATCCATGCTCTGTGCTCTCGGCACACAGGTGTTTCCTGAAGCACTGAGAGGTGCTGTTCACCATTGCTGACCCAGCAGATGAGGGATGAACCAGCCAAGTGAAATGGTTGCTGTGAAAGCTAAAATACGCGGAGCTATAATTCTAATTAGTTTGTCTATGTTAACAGTATCTAGTCCTGGGTGTATTATATAGCTATGAAAGGCTAAAAGTATAGCAGGTATACCTTCTTTTGGAAATCTATTCTTCATAATTTTTTTCTAATTATAATCTGACATATGTTCATTGGTGAAAATTAGGAAAATTCAGAGAAGTATCTTCAAGAAAATAAAAATCAGTCACTCTATAGTAGAGATAAATCCTATTTACATTTTTTGTATTTCCCATTTTTTATATAATTGGGATCCTACTACATATATATAATTTTATGCCCCCACTGTTTTTACAGTCAGCATATCATTAGTACTTTCTCATGCTAATAAAGAATATCTCTGAAAACCCTATTTGGATAGATAGTATTCATATGAATGGTTGTATCATTATTAACTATTTGGTTGTTAGCCCCAGTTTTCAATTATAAATTATTCTGTTATGAGCATATCATACATACATTTCTGTGTTGCTCTTAATTATAATAAAACAGCATGATGCTTCCTCTTAGATTGTGTATTTTCAGTGTAAACTATAGAATATCAAATAGATACACAGTTTTGTGGGTGGTAATAAATCTGAAAGGATTTGATATGGTGGTATATGAATCGTTTTTTGAAGGATGCACAGCAGGACGTTGGCAGCTGTGAGAGTCATAGTGTCACAACTGGGGAAAATTCCAGAGCAGAGATGTGAATGGGAACGAGCTGAGACTGTGTGCATCTGTTTGTATGAATATGATTTAACCACAGTGGAAGGATAGGCTTGAGAAATGGAAGAAAATAAAGTGTGAGATGTGGAGTAAAGAATTTGAACTTGTTAGTAGAATAGATGTGGCAACCAAAGCCCTAAATTTTCTGGACCATTGTGCTATTCATTACAAATTTTTATGCAGCACATTATATGTGCCAAGCTCCCCCTTGTGGAGGTCCACAAGGGGTTTATACTTCGGTATCGGTTGTTGTATTCATCCAGTGAAGGCAGTGTGTGTCCTCACAGATACATTCCTATAGTTAGACTGTGATGTAGTACTACTTTGGAAAAGTACGCTCATGGTGGCAGTTGGAAATCTTTGGAGGCACAGAATCAGAGCAGAGCCACAATTTAAACGATGCAAATATTTTAAAGATTGTTCTCAGTATCATTGGAGGGGCCTGGTTAAAGGCAGCAATGTAGTAGTTAGTTAATGGTTCAATAGGGAAGCAGGGGCTGTGCGACTTAGCAGAATGAGTTGGAACAGAAGGGCTTACGTTTAAATAAATGGTTTAATTTAGTGGTTCTGATTACAGAGTAGACCCTTCAAAATGTAAGAGCCTCAGTGCCTATCCCAGCTTTGGTAGATCTGAATTTTGGGGAGCTAGGACCAAATATATGTAAATGTATGTATTTAAAAACCTCCCTTAGAGATTCTGAAGTGTGCCTCTGGTTAGAAAACACTAAATGAATTAATGTGTGTTTTTTCCACCCCAAGAATTTGTCAGATTGTCTGAACCTGTGGTTTTGGATTTTAATACACTTAGTATTCATGTATGTGCATTTTACTTTTGCATATTTTTCGTACTCTTTTCAGTTCCTGAGAAATTTTTTTTCTGTTACTTGGTGTCAAGTTGTATTACAAACTTACTAATTAGTGGTACTCTGCAAAATCAATTTTGAGCAAATGAAATGCACTCCAAAAGTTAAAAGGAATTTCTGTAACTTTTTTCCTTACTAACACATAGGGACAAAAGCCAGGATGGATGATCAAGCATGGTATTTGAGAACTTCAAAGCTGGCTCTGGCTGTGGCCATTATCCGCTCAAAACCAGCAGACAAAAGCAGCAGAGAATACACAGAGCACCTTGCGAAGGTGGTGTCTGAGCAGGAGTCAACGTGGAGATCAAAAGTCGAAGCCTTGGAAACTGAAGTTCTGCAATTACGTCAAAAACTTCTTCTGAGCAGGATGTGTTCAGGATTGCTTGAGACTGGTGAGTGTATGAAATTGTCTTCTGGTAATACATCATTCTGGTTTTTTTTAATTGTTTATTTTTAATTTAGTATAATTTTTTAAAAAATTGAGTATAGGGGTGTCAGGGTGGCTCAGTTGGTTGAGTGTCTGACTCTTGATTTCTGCTCGGGTCATGATCCCCGGGTCGTGGGATCGAGCCCTGCCTTGGGCTACCGGGCTGAGCATGGAGCCTGCTTGAGATTGTTTCTTTCTCTCCCTCTGCCCTTCTTCCCCTTACTCTCTTTCTTTCTTAAAAAAAAAAAAAATAAATAAATAAATAATAAATAAATAAATAAATAAATTGAGTATAGTTGGCACACAATGTTACATTAGTTTCAGATGTACAGTTCGGTGATTCCATAGCTCTATATGTTATGCTGTGCTCACCATAAGTATAGCCATCATCTCTCCTGTTATATTGCTATTACAATATTATCAACTCTATTCCTTATGCTGTGTCTTTTATTTCTGTGACTTAATGCATAACAGAGGCCAGTATCTCCCTCCCTTTTCACTCATTTTACCTAGTCTCCTGGCCCCCTCCCCTCTGGCAACTATCAATTTGTTGTCAAGGGTCTGATTCTGCTTTTTGTTTGTTTATTCTTTTTTTTTTTAAGACTCTATTGATGAGAGGAATCAGATGGTAATTACTTTCTCAGTCTGACTTATTTCACTTATATAATACCCTGGGGGGGGTGGTATAATGCCCTAGGATATACCTTCTAGGGTAGTATCATACCTCAGATGACATGATCTCATCCTTTTTATGGCTGTATAATATTTCTCTATCTCTCCTCTCTCTCTCTCTTTCTGTGTGTGTGTGTGTGTGTATAACATTTTCCTTACACGTTTGTCTATTGATGTACACTTAGGTTGCTTCCATTTCTTGGCTATTGTAAATAATGCTGCAATAAACATAGGGGTTATATGTAAGTGATGAATCACTAAATTCCACACCTGAAAGCAATTTTACCATAACCATATGGTTATGGTAAAATTGCTATATTTATGGTTATGGTTATTTATGGTTATGGTAAAATTGCTAATATATATATATATATATATATATATATATATATATATATATATATATTAGAATTTAGATAAAAACTTGAAAAAAACCATAGAGGTACATATATCTTTTCTTGCTAAGTTTTCATTTTCTCCGGGTAAATATCCAACAGTGGAACTACTAAATCATATAATATTTCTATTTTTAATTTTTTGAGGAAACCCCATACCATTTTCTACAGTGGTTATACCAATTCTGTTTTATTTAACCTTCACAATTATTTAGAAATTGGTTAGTTTTCTAAAACTAGACTTCTTCTTGCCCTATAAAGATGCTTTTATTTGTAGTTGTTCATTAAAAGTTTATTGTTACTTCCTAATGAATGGGGCTACATTAGACATTGGGGTGGAGTTGGAGAATGAAAGTAATGTAGATGTGAAGGCAGTAATGTTTTAAGTTTACTGGATAAAAAAAATTTAAAATCTCATTACTCAACCTTATCATTTTACTATGTATGTTATGTTACACTTATATTAAATAATTCATCCAGCAGTCATATACCAAGGACCAACAATGGACCAGTATGCAGTGGGTGGTGAGGACCCAAAAAAAAACCACTTAAGGTGCTGTCCTACCATTGAGTACCTACAATTCTTGCAGGAAATTGGACCTTTAAATAATTTACTCAGTATGATAAATACTTTAATAAAGATATTGACAAAGCACAGAGGAAGAAGCCATTCATTCTGCCTGGTTTTTGGCAAGACTTCTCAGGTCTGGCCCTCAAGGATCTATCTACTAGTCAGTGGTCACAGAATGTGCAGCAACAGGCAGGAACATAATCAAAGGCAGGATACTTGCCTTTTTAGGATACTTGCAGCATTACATTTCAGAAGTGGCCAGAACACATTGTAGGAGAAAGGAAGAGAGGTGAATTGGGACCAGGTTCAGAAGGGCCTTGAATGTCAACCCAAGGACTGTTTTATTTTATTCCCTATAGTAAGTTGACTGTGCGATTTATGGTCTCCCTACCACCCTTGTGAGAGTTGAAAGCAGGGAACTCTTAATAATTACACTGGGACAATAGGCAGAAACCAGGACTCACTTGAGCAAGCTGGAACCTGTGGTTACTCCATTCATCAGGAGCCATACAACTTTTTTGATGCACAGAATTGACCCTTGTATTGGGACTGGGAAACAATTCTGGTGATTTTTAAAGAATGTAAACCAGATCATGTGACTCCTTTGCTGAAAACTTCTACCTGGCTTCCAATCATGCTTCACATTAGATTCAGACTTATGATCGTGGCCTGTGATGCTGTGGGTGATTTCACCTCTATTTACCTCTCCCACCTTGCCCTAGTTACCATGGGCTTCCTTCCAGCCTTGGACCTTTGTTATGTTTGTCTCTTTGACTCTCTTCGTGACTGGCTTCTTCCCTTCCTAGAGGTCTTATTCTAAATAACACCTCCTGGGGGTGCCTAGTTGGCTCAGTTGGTTAAGCGTCCAAATTCATCTCAGGTCATGATCTCAGGTTCATGAGTTTGAGCCTCATGTCAGGCTCTGTGCTGACAGCTTTGGATTCTGTGTCTCCCTCTCTCTCTGCCCTTCTCCCACTCATGCTCTGTCTCTCTCGCTCAAAAATAAACATTAAAAAATTTTTAAAAAATCGAAATGACACCTCCTCAATGACCACTCTATACACATAGCATTCCCCACTAGTTTGTTTTTTTTTTTTTACCCAAACATCCCCTGTGGACTATTTGTTTGTTTACCTAGTTGGTGCCTTATCTCCTGAACTAAAGTTTAAGTTCACTGAGGAGTGGGTCTTTGATTTGCTGAGCACCCTCTACTAAATGCCCACCCTAAAGCCTGACACACAGTCGGTGCTCAATAAATATTTGTCACATGGCCATGGAGCAAAGAAGGTGTTTCTGGTCATAGCAATGATTCGAGGGAAGGATACCAGTTTTAAACATTTTACCAAAACCCATATGAAGAATGATGAATTGAAATCGATCCATGATAGAACTGAAAGGAGGTGAGACATTTAGGAACGATTTCAGAGTAGACACTTCAGATATTTGTAAATGATGTCAGAGAGTGATTAGGGACATGGAGGCATTTGGGATAGTGAGGTCTCCAATCCCCGTTTATTGAATTTATTGCAATGATTGAATCTTAAAAGTGAATACAGAAATAAGTTTATAGGATAAAATGTGGAGTTAAGGTTTGTCTGAGTATAGGCTAGTTCCTGAATATATAGAGATTATGTAGAAGGAAGGTGGAAGGATGGTTCTTAGAGTCAAAGGGGATGATGAACAGGCTGGAAATACAGACATAGACGTAGGATCCACTGACATTTAAGTAATAGTTGAAGTCTCAGCCAAGGATGAGACTTGCAGGGAGGACGGAGCTGGGAGGTTGGCGGCATTGGGGGTCCCAACATTCCAGGGGTGGGCATGGGAAAAGGAGCCACGAAAAGAATATGACTGTCCCATTAGGAATGTCACCTAATGACTACACATTAGCAGGTGTAGTACACATATGATTGCTGTGGGTAATAGGGTACTCGCTAACTTTACTTTTGAGTATTATCAGGAAAATCTGCTAACCTAATGCACAGATGTTACTAAAATCTCATTATTATGTGAGTGAAAATAGTGTTATAGAATTTATAGCCACATTTTAGTCTCTCTAGAGTCTTTCTAGGTAATGGGCTCTTTGTACTCAATGAATGCAAACACAATCAATATTCTTAATTATTTTATGTGCAGTTATAGGATTAATAGAATGGCACACAAACATTTCCAGTAATCTTAAACAGACTCTTAAGAACATCTGTGATATCAAAACCATTGTTTACCGTCAAGGGTCTGTTTATACCACTGCTCTAGTGGTGTGCATGATTTGTTTGGAACATGAGTATGCCTGACAGTGAGAACCTAGGTGAGAACTTGTTCTCACACCGAAAACTTTCACTTACAATGCCTGTGAGAGAAATCTTCAACTACCTTACAATTAAAATCAGTTTTACTCGCAGCAGGAGCTATAGGTAAAGCGTTTCCACACAGATGTTTGGAAGTAACTTGTCTCTCCATCTGTTAGCTTAAACTTGAAAAATGAAGAATAAATAGATGGATTCAGATAAATAGAGTCGCTATTAAAGGGGAAGGAACAAAATCTAACAAAGGGGGGTATTAGGTTGATAGGAAAATAAAAAAGGAACACAGCTGTTATTTAAAGATACATAATTTGAGGGGCACCTGGGTGGCTCAGTCGGTTAAGTGTCCGACTTCGGCTCAGGTCATGATCTCACAGTTCTTGAGTTGGAGCCCCGCGTCAGGCTCTGTGCTGACAGCTTGAAGCCTGGAGCCTGCTTGGGATTCTGTGTCTCCATCTCTCTCTGCCCCTCCCCTGCTCATGCTCTATGTCTCTGTCAAAAATAAATAAACATTAAAAAAGATAAAGACATATAATTTGAAAGACTGATGTAACTTACTCTAAGAAAACTCCATACCTGAGATTCAAAACTATATTATAGATATATTTATAATTTTTTAACATTTTTATTTATTTTTGAAAGCATGAACTGGGGAGGGGCAGAGAGAGAGAGAGAGAGAGAGAGAGAGGATCTGAAGCAGGCCCCCCATGCTGACAGCAGAAAGCACAAAGAGGGGCTCGAACTCACAAACCATTAGATCATAACCTGAGCTGAAGTCGGACGCTGAACCCACTGAGCCACTCAGGCACTCCAGATATATTTAGATTATCAAATATTGTTTATTGGGATTTTCAGGATTGCTTTACATATGCAACTGTTCTCAAGTGTTTAGAGACAGCAGGCCCTCAATAAATGTTGAATGGGATGCTTCTTGACAGATTGACAGAGGCTGGGGAACTTAATTTATAGCATCAACTATCCATTGAAACAACTGAGCAACCCAGAATTCAATAAAGCAGAGCTGAAATGGCAAAGTAAACAAATAAGAAAGTATGATATCGTTTATCCAGCATTTTGGGAACCCAGCTATGTCTTTATTCTGATTTATTTTCCCACAGCTTCTTAGAGAGAGATATACTTCTTTATTATATTTATTAAATATAATAATACACAGACTGTACACAGAAGGGATAAATAGAACTTGTTCTTAGAATTCTGCTACATTGTAATTTTACTTAAATGCTCCTTAGTAGTGGGAGGAAGGAAGGGAGGAAGGATCAAAGAAGCCCAGATAATCCATTGACACATTTCCCAAAATCATTTTGAGTGACGTGTGGCAGGTGCAGTTAGTTGTCTACTCAATATTTAGCTTTCTGCTTCCTTCCTAAAGCACTCCAATTTTGTTTTGAAGAGATGTGCTTATTCCCAGTGGGTTAATCCATGAAGGGCTTAGATTTGTTTTGTCAATATTGTTCTAAGGTTGGGCAGGGGCCAGTGAAAGGTAAAAAGCAATCTTCTGAACTTTTGATAAAGATTTGCCTCTTTGTATGAAGAGACTGAGGCTCATGAAAGAGAACAATTAAATTTTTTTTTTTTTTTTTTATGTCAGCCACTTGTTTCCTGTATGCAGCACTGCCAATTGAAGATACGGAGACTGGATCTGTGGTAGCCAGTTTGCAACTGTGAGGCAATATTGAAATTAATGCCAGCACATTCAGGATAGTGAAATAGTTGGGTGAAAAGAACCTGGGTCGTTCCTGACATTGCTAAGCAATCGAAGCAACGCTAGGATTACTTTATTAGGAATGTTTAAAAAGACAAACAAGGGTTTAATCCATTGTGTCCATGTGTTTCCTTCCTTGTATCTGAGCACATCCTAATTTGTAGAGTGGAGAAGGGGTGGAGGTCATGAATAAATTCGACCAGCGCTACTTTTTCTTTAGCCGAGAGTCTTCTTGATCTATAGGGGAGGAAATGAGTGAGAAAAACTATGTTCTTTGTTCTACAACAGCTTCCTGTTAACGATGGCTTCATAACGTTGGCAAGAATTTCATGTGTCTGAGTAGGTAAGTGAGGGAGACCCAGAGCATAGAGACTGGCCACTAACAGGCACTAGTGGGTGTTTTTAATTGTTGACTAGGGATTGAAGAGGACATAGTAGCAGGGGCAGGGCCTTATTAGTGAGATAAATGACATTGAACTTCAATGAGCAGATTTAGGATTAAAACTTGAGTGTGTATATGTGTGCGTGAAGGTGGGACAAACAAGGGGAATCTGGGCAGTTGCAATTATACAGTAATTTGGCATTCATGGGAGGGAAGTGGATAGATGAAGTGTCAGGTATATGCTTTTTCCCCTATAGTTAAAATTTTTTTTAATGTTTATTTATTTTCGAGAGACAGAGACAGAACATGAGCCGGGGAGAGGCAGAGAGAGAGGGAGACACAGAATCCGAAACAGGCTCCAGGCTCTGAGCTGTCTGCACAGAGCCCAACTCGGGACTCGAACCCATGGACCGCAAGATCGTGACCTGAACTGAAGTCAGTCACTTAACCAACTGAACCACCCAGGCGAGAGACAGAGATAGATAGAGCATGGGCACGGGAGGGGCAGAGAGAGGAGGAGACACAGACTCTGAAGCAGACTCCAGGCTCTGGGCTATCAGCACAGAGCCTGATGCGGGGCTCAAACCCATGAACTGTGAGATCATGACCTGAGCCGAAGTCGGATGTTCAACCGACACAGCCACCCAGGCGCCCCACTCCCCCCTACAATTTTGTCTTCATAGATGAGAGATAGGCCCTGGATGAGCAGATGGCTATAGTGAAAAGAAAGTGAGAGACAATGAAACCAGATTAGTTCATTGATTTCCATGTTTATTTAGTAAATGTTCACTGAATGCAGAGCTCATATCTAGAGTGTTTGGAGGTGGGTGGTGGTGGTGTGCTCAGCAGCACTATTATTTTCAGTTGGACTTAGCTTTTCTAAGTTTGGGGTCCTGGGAAACAACTGACTGACTAGATGGCTTTAGAAGCTTCCCTTCCCTCTAGCTGACAATGCTTATGTTTTCCCACCCCCTGGTCTGTTGTCCCCTTTACTGCTTTATTTATTTATTTTTTTTTAATGTTTATTTATTTTTGGGACAGAGAGAGACAGAGCATGAACGGGGGAGGGGCAGAGAGAGAGGGAGACACAGAATCGGAAGCAGGTTCCAAGTTCTGAGCCATCAGCCCAGAACCTGACGCGGGGCTCGAACTCACGAACCGCGAGATCTTGACCTGAGCCGAAGTCGGACGCTCAACCTACTGAGCCACCCAGGCACCCCCCCTTTACTGCTTTATACTCTGAGGATCCAATCCTCAGTACTCCCATTACCTGCCCGAGATCCTACTTCTCATGTTGTATGAGCCTGGATTCAGGAAAAGGCTTTTAGCTACATTGGTGTTGATGAGGGGTCATGAAGGGGCTGGACATCGTAGTGACCTGTGTGCACTTTGCCAGACCCAGCACGGAGCTTGTCTTTGTCTCCTGATTGCTGCTGCTTTTCTGGTCCCAGCTTACTCAGCCTCTGTCCCATGCCACCCTGTCCCAAACCACATACTGAGGAGACATCACAAATAACTGACATCCAGTCATGGTTTTGGAGCTCAGTGTTTATATGTTGGGGCATTCACTGTTTTACGGATGCTGAAAGAGCATGGAAAATGAATGCATAAGTATTTCTCATCTTAGTTTTTACATAGGCTTTTATGATATAAATTATCAAATATAATGGAAATTTTCTTAAAATTGCAGTTTATTTGAAACATACATGCATAATGTACATGAATGTTAGAAAATGTGCCTCTAATTTAATGTGGATTCTAATGAGAGCCTCCAAAATAAAGTACATTTATAATTACACATCAGAGATGCTTTACTCATTACATAAAAATTGAATTAATCTTCTGATATTACAGACCATCAACATACAGAGAAATTAAGGTTAAAAAAAGCTCAGAATATAGTAAATGGCTTTAGTAGTGACAAGGCAATCCTTTAGACATGTAAACATCTCAGTTATCACAAGAGCTGGCTCCCATAGGAATGGGGGTGGAGAGAGGGAGCAGGAAGGGCCACAGGAGTACCAGGGAGGGCCTGGGCCTGAAAGAAACAAGGAGCTCCGGAGGCTGGGCTCAGGTGAGGGCAGTGTTCCAGGTGGACATCATCAGCCCTGCTCTTCCTCGTATGAGGCTCTGAATCTCACTGTGTGTCACAACCATCTTCTTTGTCTGAGCTGCATTCCAGGGAGGTATCGTGAATGTCCAGGTAATCCCCTAATTAGGGCGACTCTACTTTGTATCTCTGGATTCTTTCTACTTCTCTCCAGTCCAGTGCCACGACCTTGGTCCTGTCTGATTTATCCCAGTTAGACTCCGTGTTTAGAGTTGCAGCCTTGACCTTGGTCCTGCCTGATTTATCCCAGTTAGACTCCATGTTTAGAGTTGTAGCCTTGCCACTTTCAAAGCTAGATCGCAGCCCAGACTCAAGTCTTCTCATTTACTTCAGGTTAAATCTACAGCTCTTAAAATAGGCTGCAAGTTTCTCCACTATTTGGCACTTGCTTTCTTCTCTAGCCCAACCTGTCATCACTATGTCCTCGACATTCTGCACTGAAACGCGCAAAATTTCTTTCACTTTACTCGAATCCACCTTGTTCTCTTTCAGTTCTAGGCTTTTACACGTGTTGTTTCTCTCTGTAGGATATGTTCTTCCAATCCTTTTTGTCTGGTTGTGAGCTATTCTTTTTTTCTGATGTAGTTTTAATACCCTTTCTGCCTTTGCTGACTGCCTCCTTAGACTAGGTTAGATTCTCCTGCTGGGGAACTATACTATTCTGTACTTTTCACAGCATTTGTGAGCCAAATTGTAATTGTTTAAGCAGCCTGTCTTCCCTGTAGGACCTAAAGCCCATGCTTGCAGGAGTGTGCTTTTTCTCATCACTGCTGTATTTGTAGGGTTAGCACAATGCCTGGCATGAGGTGGTGGGCGGCTGGGTGGGGGAACTTGGGGATATTTGTTGAATGACTAAGTTTAGACATGGTTTATGTGAGTGTTATTACCTGGAACAAAGGGGTCTGGCTGATTTGTCATTTCTGGG
Source organism: Panthera onca (assembly GCF_046562875.1). Lineage (NCBI taxonomy): Eukaryota > Metazoa > Chordata > Mammalia > Carnivora > Felidae > Panthera > Panthera onca. The sequence continues at coordinate 69,553,848 of NC_138343.1, forward strand.
TATCTACAAAACCACTATAGTGCTGAAGGAGGATCAGGAGAGCAAGACCAAAGCATCCTAGGGAAGGAGATACTCACTAAGGTAGGGTGAGTGTCAGGGCTCCTACCTTTGAGGGAGCCATGTGTGCATAGATAGTTTGACCAGAACTGGAGAAATGGAGAGTGAGAATTCTGTCTTCTCATCTATGGAACAAAAGCTAAAACTGTTCAAAATACCTTTGAACTCCAGGATCTTTTTCAGTGTAATTTTTTTGAATAGTTTAACCTGTGGTAAACTTTAATCTGGCCCTTATATTTAGGATTATGTTTATTTTTTGCAGGTTTTGTCTGTGTTTTTAAATGTCCTGCTGTTTCTCTGGATTTGATTTTGTAGATTCTGTTAGAAATCTAAAGGTATCATTGAGGATTCTGAATTTAATATTTTGACCCTAGACATCTTGAAATTTATTTTTTACAATAAATTCATTGTGGAGTGAGTAGAATCCAGTTAGATGACCGCGGACTGTTGTTTAGACTGGGAAAATTAAAGGAGTAATATCAATTTCATTATCAAAGCAAGACAGAAACTGGGTAAATAGGGTAAATGGGAGAAGGCTTGAGATTCTACAGTTCTGATAATCTCTCAGGTGATGTTGATAGTGCTGGTCTGAGGACTAGAGTTTGAGTAGCAAAGGACTGTGGACTATTTTGGGGTGGAGTTTGTTTGTGAAGGGAAGGAGAAGAGGTATGTTGGTAGCTGGAGAGGGAGCAAAGTAGAGAGAAAGTTTTTTATTGTCAACATAGAAAAGACATCAGCACACTGGTACCTTGGTAGGAAGGAATTAGTAGAGAGGGGACAGTGGAAGATTTGATAGGAAGAGGACAGTAAAGGAATCACAAGGGCTTGGGACCCGAATCCCAGAAGAAATATGGAGCACAAGTGTTGGGCCTGGCCCTGTGGACCTCAAGAAGGGGCCAACATTTCTTCTTCTGAGACTCTTTTGAAGGTAGGAGTAGGTGCCCCTTGATTCGTGTTTTTGCTGAATTCATTCCTGGCAGCTGTCATGTAAAGTTCATTTTTGTTCCCTTCTCCTCCTCCAGCGTCCCTTAGTCTCAAATCTGTCCCACTGTTTTGTTGTTGCTGTTTCAAACAGCTTTTGGATTTTCATTCTCGCATTTCTTTGCCTGCTGCTTCAACTCTTGTCTCAGCCATCTCCACCTGGTGCCTTGGTTGTAGAAAATTAAATGAGGAAAGCAGAATTAAGTAACTTGCCAAAGGTCAAACAGATAGTAAATGGAGTGGAATTCTTGTAAAATTCTGGGACAGTGCTTTTCTAGTACTTTGAGGTGTTTTCTTAAACTGGTGGTTCTCAAAGTGTGGTCCCCAGGCCAGCTGCATCAGTATCAGGTGAGACCTTGTTAAAAATGCAGATTCTCAGTCCCACCCTTTGCTTACCGTAATCAGAAACTCTGGGGGTAGAGCCCAGCGACCTGTGGCTTAACAGACCCTCCAGCTGATTCTGATGAAAACCGAAGTTTGAGAACCCCTGGTTTAAATAAATTAAAGTGAAATATATGTTCAGGGAACATAATAAGACCTCTCCAGAAAATGGGTCAGTAGAAACCTATTCATCCCCTATTCAAAACATGTAAGTGATAAATCAAGAGGGATTTGTAGGCTAGCCTCTGAAAGATTTCTTAATACCAATAGATAATATTTGGCCCTGGTCACCCAAGAATTGAGAAAGTGTTCACTGAGAACCTGAAGGAGCTCTGACAGATAGTAGAAATTAGAGAAAATGAACAAACAAAAACTAGTAACCTTGACATCATTGTAACAACTGTGTTTCATACTGTTCCATACTGTTCAGTGAAATATGTGTATAAATATAATAGGAATCCAAGGAATGTATACTGTTGATTTTTGATGTAGGAGAACTTCTCTCTTCCTTCTTTATCCCCTTGCCCTTCTTTCCCTCCCTCCATCCTTACTTCCCTCATCCTATCCTCATAAGCGCTGGTATGTGCTATCATAGAAGATTCTGGATACAGATATCCTGGTATATAAGATGTGCATTTGTGTAAGATAGCCCCTCCCCTATTTTGCAGGGGAAACATCCTTTTTAATATCTGTTTTAAGTAATTTTGAATACATCTTGTAGAGGAAAATTTTGGGATCAGAAATGTAGGATGCTTTATCCTAAAATTCAGTAGAAAGCCTTAAGTTCTGATTATACTATTTTACCAATCCTTAAAAAGTACATAAAGTAACATAGCTAAAAAGAACTGTATTGCAGCAAATGAATGCTAGTGTTTTCCAGGCAATAAGACAAAACACATTTACTCATAAATAAAGTCTCGTATCATGTCTGTGGAACAATAAACACACACACTTGCATTATATTCTTGGTCATACTGAGAAGTAAATAGCTAACTTCAGTACAAAATGAATTTGAATGAATTCCTAAATTGAATATGAAGACAAAGCAAGGGTCTCAGTGAAAGTGGCAGAAAACCAGCAGCAAAGTACTGCACTTGGGAGTGAATATGTGTAGGGGAGGGGCTGCACGGGGGACCACACTTAGCTCTTCTATCATTTATGTGGGAGGGCTCATTACCAGGAGGAGCCTCGTTATGCTTTCCTTATACTACAGGGAGATGGTGGTCTTTTCACTCAGGTCTCCTGTTTTGGAAACCTCATTTATGTGAATTTTAAAATTTAAACTGCTTGCAAGCATTTCTTATAGCATGAAAAAAAAAAAATACATCAGAGAGCACTCAGCTGTGGGGTATGTGGGCTGTGAGGGAGACCCAGGTTGTGAGCCGCTCTCAACTATTCAGTGAATCCATTGTTTCCCATCATCAATTATTTTATAGTGAGCATGTGATAATTTTTCTTGTTTTCAGTCTCTCCCATTTCTCTGGGAGTCAGAGAGAAGGATTGCCTATGTGTCTTTAATACATTCAGACCATGTCTGCCAAGTTTTACACTTTGAAATAAAGAAGGAAAGATTGCTTCCAGAGAAAGCTGGTTCTTCATGCTTGCAGAAGCCTAGCTGTAACAATTCTGCATTACTCTTTTAATTAATAAGTCACATGAAGAACAAAGACTAAGTTGCTTTTGTGCCCTCCCTTGGTGCTTGATTCAGCAAGATCTTTCACACAGTGGCTTTTCAAAGATGTTTTTGGGCTTGATATTTGATTTATCACTACTGGTTAGGCTTGTAAATATTTGTAGCAGAAATAATTTTTGTGACCTAAGGCCAGGTTTTCTATGTAAAATGCAATATAAGACATACAAAATGTCGACATTTTGTATCAGTTTGACAACTAACCACAGTGGTGTAGAAGTAACTGATAAAAATTTGAACAATGCTTCTGATCCTTCTACATACTTTTTATTATATTTGAAGTTTTTCTAATTCATCAATAAAGCAGAATATACAGAATTTAGGCCCCTTTCTCCTTTCCATTGATACTCCAGTAACAGGAAAAAGTGACCTTATTCTTCAACCCAGGTCATACAAATTAGATGATATTTTGCATATTTTAATAAACTGTTTTGCTAATAATTGTGCCTTTAATAACTCTGAAGCTACTTCTACCTGTGTACTTTATGAAGTGTTTATCCTGTGAACCGCAAGGTGTCTCATCATATCGGTAATTTCCAAGCAGGAGTCAGTCCAAAGTAGGCCAAGTCCACGCTGGTGAGCTGCTTTGTGTGGCTCTGCAGCTCTCTGATGTCTGATGGGGCGAGAGATACAGCAGGAGCCGGACCTGGAGAACTGTATGCTTCAGTGATCTGTACTTTTCCAGTTCCTCTGAAATTTTTCTTTAAAGAAGTGCTTCGTCCGTGTACAGACGTCTGTGATGGTGAACACAGTGATAACAAACTTAACCGCTCACTTACCTTTTTAACAGCAAATGCCATATGAATCTAGGCCTTTTGTACCTATAGGTCCATGTGAAAAAGAAAAGTACCATTAGTCAGATTTGCAACTTTAAATTTAAAATTTTATTTTTATTTTTAAAGTGTCTTTCTGAAAGACTTTGCCTTCTTTGTAGATGTGAGGCTAGAGTTTCAGACGGTGGCCCTGAACCCTGCCTATACCTTAGAATCGCCTGAGGGGCTCTTAAAAAAATCCTGATGCCTAGGTTTCCCCCCAGGCCAATTATATCATAATCTCTGTGGATTGGATTGAAGCATCAGTATTTAGTAATCTCTAGGTTATTCTAAAGTACCCTCAGGATTGAAAACCACTGGTGTAGGCAAACTTTTATTTTTTATTATTATTACTTTTTTAATGTTTATTTATTTTGAAAGAGCACATGCTCATGCGTGCGCACGTGCACGTGCATGCATACACACACACACACACACACACACACACACACCACACACCAGCAGGGGAGCGGCAGAGAAAGAGGGAGGGAGAATCCCAAGCAGGCTCTGCGCTGTGAGCACTGAGCCCGACTCAGGGCTTAAACTCATGAATCATACGATCATGACCTGAGCCGAGATCCAGAGTCGGACGCCTAACTGACTAAACCACCCAGACGTCTCTAAGGCAAACTTCTATATTCTATATTTAACTCAAATGTTCGTATTACCCGTTTTCATTGTTAATCCTACCTAGTTTTAATACTCTTATTTCACTAGGGCTATCTCTGTGGTATGCTGCAAATCTTTATTAGAGTAGAAGACACTGCTTTTGGCCCACTGGGGGGAAACATCTGACTATAAAATTAGTCTACATTAATGTCCTGACACCGGTGAGAGGGGACGGTGGGTCTGTGGGCAGCTGGGGGAAGGACCGTTTAGTTGTCTTCATACATGTTTGGATATGCTCGCAACACGGATGGGTTTGAAGTTGGGTCCTGGGTGGGCATCTCAAGCCTTTTTGTGTGAATAGTGAGCAACTATAAAGTGAAAACTGGCATTTGTTCCGATCCATTTTTTTTCTTCTCCTGTAAGTGTAAATAGTAGCAGATAGCTCATTTTACCCTGTAAAAGCAATGTCATAAGGCATTTGTTTTTAAAAATTAGGGAAAAGTTGTATCTCTGTTCTTCCTTCAGTATTATTTGTTTATTATAGTAGGTAGCTTATTGAACAGGTTGTGGTGCACTTGTAAAATGGATCTCCTTATGTGATTGCCATTATTTCATTACTGTTCAGAGTCCTTGAGTTAGTAGTAATACTTAGCAGCCTGTGATGAGTCAAAAAGCCTCTGGAGAAAGGTCAACTCATGTGTAATAGGTGACTTCTTGTATAAGTAGGCTATAAAATCTTATTGGCAATACTTTTGAGACTTTTCTGAGAAATCCTATATCCAGTGATGCAGAGATGTTTTCTACTGTGTGATTTGTCAGTAAATAGTTAAGTAACAGGACACTTGCTTTTACACACAAACACACCCCTTAGTTGTTACACTATAAGCCTTGTGGCAGCATGGTCGTAATTTAAGATTTTGTTAACAGTGTTAACTTTACCAAGAATTCTCAGCTATTAAAATTTCTCAGATAACTAAGAAAATATATTTTAAATAGTTCCATAGTAAATACTCTTTTTTTCTCGAACTATTTAAAATTTTCTACATTTATTGGGAAGTAGTACAGTATTTATGGCATGAATATCATGGAGTTATTTGTTTACCAGAAGGCATCTTGGAAGAAAATAGAAATGATGTGATTGTAACATCCATACTGACACACGTTTGAATAAAGAAAGGGTGATGCCTAGAGCACCATACTTAACATATAACAATTTAATGCACTAATGAATGCTCATCATCAAGGTCAAGCATGCAGGAGATACTCAACGATTATTTTAAGAATGCACAATCGTAAATGAGGGAAGAACAATCCAACAGAGGGCGCGGAGGTGTTATTGATGGTGGGAAGGGTTGCTGAGGGCAAACTCTAGAGGTAGATTGCTCATTGGGAAGAGCAAGAGGGTTGGAGTTAGATGAATCTGGGTAGAATATCAGCTCCACCAACATTAACTAAATTCTTTTAAGCAAATCACAGATCTCATATGAAACACACTTTTCTCCTCTATAAAATGAGGATGATGATGAGAAGGATAAAGATGGGCAATCAAGGTTAATGGGGAATGCTTGGCACCAAGCTTCCTGATGCAAGAACAAAAAGTAAATACATTTCCTTCCTCCTTGGCCTTGGTAGTCTGCTGGGAATTGCCATTGATTGCTTAGCAGCAGACGAACCTATTTTTTTTTTTCCTTTGGACATGAGAATTTTATTATTTAAATCTGTCTTGCAAAGACCTGGATCTATCTGGTTTAGCGGATTCTACTAGTAGGAAAGAAAATAACAAAGGTTTAAGGGTGTTTAAGGTTTTTTCTTTCCAGTAGTAAAACTTTTCTCAGTTCCAGTCCAGTAGCAAACGTGCCTGATTTCTTTCAGTAAACTCCTTAGAAAATTTTGTAGGAATTCAGCTGCTACTCTGTTTAATTATTTTGAGAGATACATTAATGAAACTTGATTTTCATTCTGTACTCTGTCTCTATATTGTTACAAAAAGTTCTAATCTGATTTCTGTCCTGTTTTGATTTCTCAGTCATATAATTCGATGTGTTCTCCTTCCACAATGAACCCTGTGATTTTTCTTTCATCAGGAAAATGTCATCACTCCTTCCTTGACTGTTTCAAGAGGTTTCTCTATAGGTTATCTGTCACACACCTTTTTTATTTATTTATTTTTTTGCCTCTGCGATTTCTTCTAAGATAGTTTAGATCATGTTTTTTTGGTTTTTTCCTTATTTTATTTTGTTTTAATTTTTTTTCAATATATGAAATTTATTGTCAAATTGGTTTCCATACAACACCCAGTGCTCATCCCAAAAGGTGCCCTCCTCAATACCCATCACCCACCCTCCCCACCCTCCCACCCCCCATCAACCCTCAGTTTGTTCTCAGTTTTTAACAGTCTCTTATGCTTTGGCTCTCTCCCACTCTAACCTCTTTTTTTTTTTTCCTTCCCCTCCTCCATGGGTTTCTGTGAAGTTTCTCAGGATCCACATAAGAGTGAAAACATATGGTATCTGTCTTTCTCTGTATGGCTTATTTCACTTAGCATCACACTCTCCAGTTCCATCCACGTTGCTACAAAGGGCCATATTTCATTCTTTCTCATTGCCATGTAGTACTCCATTGTGTATATAAACCAAAATTTCTTTATCCATTCATCAGTTGATGGACATTTAGGCTCTTTCCATAATTTGGCTATTGTTGAGAGTGCTGCTATAAACATTGGGGTACAAGTGCCCCTATGCATCAGTACTCCTGTATCCCTTGGGTAAATTCCTAGCAGTGCTATTCCTGGGTCATAGGGTAGGTCTATTTTTAATTTTCTGAGGAACCTCCACACTGCTTTCCAGAGCGGCTGCACCAATTTGCATTCCCACCAACAGTGCAAGAGGGTTCCTGTTTTTCCACATCCTCGCCAGCATCTATAGTCTCCTGACTTGTTCATTTTGGCTACTCTGACTGGCGTGAGGTGATATCTGAGTGTGGTTTTGATTTGTATTTCCCTGATGAGGAGCGACGTTGAGCATCTTTTCATGTGCCTGTTGGCCATCTGGATGTCTTCTTTAGAAAAGTGTCTATTCATGTTTTCTGCCCATTTCTTCACTGGGTTACTTGTTTTTCAGGTGTGGAGTTTGATGAGCTCTTTATAGATTTTGGATACTAGCCCTTTGTCCGATATGTCATTTGCAAATATCTTTTCCCATTCTGTTGGTTGCCTTTTAGTTTTGTTGGTTGTTTCCTTTGCTGTGCAGAAGCTTTTTATCTTCATTAGGTCCCAGTAGTTCATTTTTGCTTTTAATTCCCTTGCCTTTGGGGATGTGTCGAGTAAGAGATTGCTACGGCTGAGGTCAGAGAGGTCTTTTCCTGCTTTCTCCTCTAGGGTTTTGATGGTTTCCTGTCTCACATTCAGGTCCTTTATCCATTTTGAGTTTATTTTTGTGAATGGTGTGAGAAAGTGGTCTAGTTTCAACCTTCTTCATGTTGCTGTCCAGTTCTCCCAGCACCATTTGTTAAAGAGACTGTCTTTTTTCCATTGGATGTTCTTTCCTGCTTTGTCAAAGATGAGTTGGCCATACGTTTGTGGGTCTAGTTCTGGGGTTTCTATTCTATTCCATTGGTCTATGTGTCTGTTTTTGTGCCATAGATCATGTTTTAAGCAGTGGATAGTTTTCTGTTGTCTAGGAGCAGGTTGCGTTCAAGTTCTTTGCCATTGTGAACTCGGAATCTTTTCTCAGCCCCGTATCGTACTCTTGGATGCCTCTGCTTTCCTTCTGCTCCAGCCACACCTTTTCTGAGCCACTGCTCAGACCGCTGTCGCTTTACCTTTGCTCACACACCTTCCTGGTAGGAAAGGCCTCCCTAATGAAAGCACTGTCGTCGATCCCTTGACTCTCATATTCTATGGAATCTTTCAGGTTTTCCCCCAGTTTGAACTAATTCCTTTGTGTTTCTATAACAAATCCCCTCTACCTCGGTACCTTTGCTTGACACTACTTTTGCCGTGTAGCAGAGGTATTTGTTGGCTTGCCTTTTTCTTAGTTCTTTGATCGTAGGAGGCATGACAGTTAGGTCTATGACTTTTGGCTATATCCATATGTTCTTATTTACCATGTGAGTCCTCTCAGCCCTTATTCCAGTGCCTTTATATTGTAGCATCGAATATAGCATATGTTCTGTGGAATCATCTATTCTGGCAAGGCAGAATATATTTAGTGTGGTTTATTTTCTCCCTGAAAAAAAAATGTGTCTTAATTTCATTTTAATGTTAAGAGATTATGTTGCTCTTTGGTCAAGTTTACTTAATTTCCTAGGCCACTGAGTTTTACAATAAGTGATGAATGAATGGACCATAATACCAAAGCTGTGTTGTCCTGCTCTGTAACTTGGCCTCACAAGTTATGAAAACCAGAACCTCTGAGAATGGACTTTACTTTCAGGACTATCAGTGGAAATGAGTTTTGCTTGGTTAGCAATGTGGTGTCTTCAGAAAATTGACTTTGAGCTCTCCTTTTTACTACTCACAAGAATATATTTTAATCATAATTGGCAGTGTGATAATTGACTACCAAGCTGTCTCTGGCTATGCCTCTTTTTTCGGAATTAAGAATATTTTTGCTTTGTCTCCTTCTGCTAAAGAACAGATTCTATGGAATTAAGTATATGACTTTTGGCCACATCCGTATGTTCTTACAAAGTTGTCATTTGGGGATTTACTGACAGATAGACTATACTGTTAAAAGAGAATGTTTGCTATGGAAATGCATATGTCTCCAAACAGTGCCACGTGACTGATTCTTGGTCTTCATAACAAGCTGGTAATTAGTTCATATAGTTAAGGCATATGATGAGCTATTCTGTCATCCATCAAGTGTTGTATTCCATGGTGAAATGAAAGGCATCTCATTCCTAGATTCAAAATTGGCCAGTTACAGTATTTTTCTATTTCTGGATTGTCTGTTGGTCTAAAGGTATTATCAATATTTTCAAGTCTTGTGAGTTTTTAGAGAAAAGGGTCATGTATGTGGTTCTACAATGGAATAATCTTCACCTCTGAGCTTTTACAATGCTTTTCTTATAATGCTATTATAACATTCACTTAGCAGAAATTGCTGATGATCAGGTCAAAAAGGATTTTGCATTTTGGGAGAGAAAGGGAATGTGCATTTAATGAGCCAACATTTTATAATTTCTTTTTGGTACCTGCAAGATCCATTATCAGATTCCTCTTGGAGTGACATCTTTGTATGAAAAGGAGTGGTGATTTCTGAGCCCTGCAAGGGTCAGTGAGGGTCTTGGAGCAGGATCCCCTCACCTGGGTTAACAGACTTTATGGGAACTGCCAGCACCCTGGGGAGATAATAGGTAAATACATCAAGGCTTTGAAAGGCACTTGTAGGATGACAGGCTTGTACCATGGCTTGTTATTATAATTTTCAGCACTTGGGAGAAACATTATCTTTAGTCACCAGAACTGAAGATTAAAGGGGATTTTATAAATGTTGTGTGTATCCTAAGACTTAGGGAAGCCTAAGTTATTTGAAGATATATGTTTCACATTTACCTGGGGACAGACTGAACTGTTATTGATTCTGAAATAAATAAGAAAGTGATGTTGGAAGGTAGTATTGCCCCCATTGCGTATAAATAAAATATTATTTTAAGTGATACTAGCAAAATAACTGTGATTACCTAAATTTTGTGTTTTCTTTTCCTCTGGTTCATAGAAAGCAATTTCCTTAGTATTTGTGATTGTCAGTAAGGTTTTAAACTTTGGTTTTAGTAGTGCAGAGTGACTTTTTGATAGCTTTTTAAAATGTTTTTATTTGTGTCTGAGAGACAGAGAGAGAGAGACAGAACATGAGCATGGGAGGGGCAAAGAGAGAGGGAGCCAAAGAACCTGAAGCAGGCTCCAGGCTCTGAGCTGTCAGCACAGAGCCTGACGCAGGACTTAAATTCACAAACTGTGAGATCATGACCTGAGCTGAAGTTGGAGGCTTAATTGACTGAGCTGTCCAGGTGCCCCCACTTTTTGATAGCTTTTGAACAAAACCTAGATTTCAAGGACTGGCTTTGATATGTCATATGTACATAATAATAATAATAAAGTCTTGAAACCAAAGCCTGTAACCACAAGCCTATACAAGGAAGGCTTTAAAAAACGTTCTAGTCAGAGGAAGGCCTTATTTCTAGAGATGCAGCTGAGACTTGGACCATCCCTGTAGCAGTTACCTGATTGAGATCTCTCTCTGCTTGATCTGCACAGAAGTACATCGGTCAGACAAAAATGGGCTTGACTCTACCAGGCAATTCAATGGCCACAAACAGGCAAAGCCTACAATCATGGATTTACAAGTTGGATGGTACTTTATAAGATGGGTGTAATTTAGAGAATGGAATTGAAACGTGAAAAAATTGGAGGGTGAATTAGAATGAGAGACTTCGTATTGTGTTTGTTCAGGTGTGATATAGTAAACATTATCATTTGGTGTGGATGCCTGTGGGTCAAAAGACTGTAGGACACTGAAAGACAGTTTAAAAAAACCAGTTATCAGGGTGCCTGGGTGGCTCAGTCGGTTGAGCATCCGACTTTGGCTCAGGTCATGATCTCGCTGTCTGTGAGTTTGAACGCTGTGTTGGGCTCTGTGCTGACAGCTTGGAGCCTGGAGCCTGTTTCGGACTCTGTCTCCCTCTCTGCCCCTCCTCTGCTCATGTGCTGTCTGTCTCTCTCTGTCAAAGATAAACATTAAAAAAAAAAACCAAACCACTTATCTTTTTCTTTCAATCCAATATTGAAGATCTTCTAAAATAGCCCAAAATAATCAACAAGTAAGTGCTTACATGTATGATATTTGCTCAGTACTGTGCTTGACTTTCAAGATTGGAAAAAAAGAAGTTTATTTGCTACCTATTGTGAGTTTATTGTCTGGTTGGAGAGGCAAGATCTCCTGAGATGGACACATATAAAGAACCACATATGATGTATACAGTTTTGTTTTGGGTTATATTTATTCATGGTCACTCATTCGTTAGTTGATTCATTTCCTCAGAAGCTGTGATTTCTGGAGGTTGTGGTGAAAAAGAATGAAGAAACAGAATCGATACTCCTGTGGAGTAGGCAGACAATAACAAGTAAACTGATAAGCAGGAAAAGTTTGGGGAGTGTTAAAAGCTGTGGAAAAAAAAATATACAGCAGGTTGGAGTGATGGAGCGCCTGGGGATGGGACAGGGCTACTAACAGACTGGGTGATCCGAGAGACCTGTTGGAGAAGGAGGTGTTTGAGCTGACTCCTGAAGGAGCAGCATCATCTGAGTGGCCCCTGAGGCGGGAACTAGCTTGCAGATTTAGTGAGCAGAAAGAGAGCACAGTGAGTGAGATGAGACCAGAGAGAGGGCGGGGGTGCTGACGACGCAGGGCTTGCTCCAGTGGGTAGGCCTTTAGGCACAGTGGGAATCCTTTGGTGAGCATGAAACAGCAGCTTTGAACTTTTTGCTGCAGTTGCTGTGTGGAGAATGTAAGTGGGAGGGGAAGCAGACTTCCGGGTAGGAGTCCAAGGCTGTGGTCCAGAAGGGACGTGATGCTGGCTTAGATAAGGTGAGAAGGAGACAGCTAGAAAATTGAAGGCTCTACGTTTGCAAAATAGGAGATGCAGTGGCAAAGATGACCCTGAAAAGGGAGTGGGATTCCAGCTAAACTCTGAAAGATTAAATGTGAATTAAACATGAACACATAAAGAATTGGAAATGGGTATTTCTGGGAGACTTGAAGATGGAAATGGCAATGGCATGAAGGAATGGGCCACAGTCCAGTTCTCTGCTATCTGGAGAAATCAGAACAAATATAAATTAATCTAAGATAGTGATTCACACACTAGAATCACCTGGGGAGCTTTAAAAAAATATTGACATCTGGGATAGACCCCTGAGATTCTGGCATGGTACTTAGAATGGGATGTGGTCTGGCATTGGAGTTTTGAAATGTTCCCAAAGTCACTTTTGTGTGCAGGGAAGGTTGAAAACCACCAGTGTAAGATCTCGTAAGTAGCAGAACTGTAGCCCAGCAAGAAACACATGAAACAGGCTGAGTGCCTAAGTTTGGGAGTAGTGCAGAGCAGTGTTTTTGAGACTTACCCAATTATAAGACTCCCTTGAGATGTTTATTTAAGCTACAAGTTCCTGGAGCCCTCTCCTGGAAACACTGATTTATTGTGCCTAGGAATACTTAATTTTAATATGTTCCCCTTATGGTGATATAGGTTGGGAAAAATTGTACTGTGTAAAAGATCTCAGTGCTTCTGATTTTTGATAAAGAGCGTGAAGTGGGCACATCACTGGAAATGAATGCCAGCCTCAGCTGTCTAGCAGGGTGAGCTTGGTGACCGAGCCAGCTTGAAGGTAACATCTCAGCAGTACAGATGTGAGCTGTTGAAACTCTATGGTGAAGAGCTGAAGTCAAAGCAGTGGCATCAAGGGCTTGGTGGAAAATAGATTCAGGCAAATTCTTTTGGAAAGAGACTTGGTCAAGGAGAGATTGGAGATGTGTGTGATCTCAGCAGGAAAGGTAATTAGGGCTAGATTGTAGAGAGCTGTGTCATTGGGCATTCACAGCATTGGGAGGCCAGTGAATGTGGTGTATTGCTGATGTTGGTGATTGTATTGTTTTTACTAATTCTGCATGACATTCATGACATCCTCACACTGATGGATGGAAGTTATGCAGGTGGATTCATTGGTTCATTTGGTAGAGGGTTGTATTTTCAGGGACTTGATGTTATTCTATAGGGCTTTTATATGTGTGTTCATGGTCTCTCACCATGGTATTTGCTGTTTGTTAGAAAATGAAATTAGGACTATGCTTTTTTACCTGCATTGCTATCTTTGCCCCCCAAATAACTGAATCCAAGAAGAAATTGCATTTTCTTATCAGCTTCTAATTTTGTCCTAAAAATCCTTTTCTGTTAGAGAAAGTCTGTTGTTCATTTATTCAGTCCCTTTTTATTCTGTAGCTGTTCAGCACAAACAATGTGGAGAATGTAAGGAGAAATAAGGCCTATGTCCTGTCCATGGGCTCACAGAGTCTATTGGGAGCAAGACCACATCACTAATGATACCCAATGAAACTATGGTCCAGAGAAAGATACTAATGTATAGAATAGGGAGTGTTTGCCTTAGAGAAAGGACTTTTCAAAGTCTTTTTTGAGGGTGTTGCTGACTTTGAAGGATGGGTAAGATTTAGAAAGCTATGGATATGAGGAAATTTCAGGTAAGAGGGAACAGTGTAAAGCACAGACACAGGAATCTGCTGGCAAATGGTCTAATTTGACTATGGCATACAGAGCATGAAGAGGTGTTCTGGAAAGTAAGATGAAAAACTAGGTTGGAGCCTATTAAGAAGAGGTGTGACAGCCAGTGGAAAACATTCTTTTTTCTGTAGGCAGCAAGGAGCCTTTGGAGATTTTCCAGCAGGAAAAGAGAAGAAAAAGTAGAATTTATTGGGTGTGTGCTATGCATGTGCCAAGCAGTATGCTTTCTGAAAGTGGTGCATTTAGGTGATGTGAGGCATACGTTATTTGGACACAATAATTGGGCATCGTGTCTAGGGTTGTTTGGAAGAGGGAGGAGTTGGAGACAGGAACATCACAGTCCTGGCCCACGTCTTACATGTAATTATTTTGGCATGGGGAAAAAGAGGTGATATAAAAAACGGTTTTTATTGACTGAATAAATATCTGTTGAGCTCTCACTCCGTACTCCAGGCTGTGGGCTATGGCGGTAAATCAGGCAGTCCAGGACTGCCATACTGTGTACATTCTTGTGGGTGAGACAGAGTATACTGGCAGGAAATGATCAGGTGGTGGCAAGTGAGATTTGGAGAATTAAAACAGAAATGTGACAGACACTTCTCTGGTGACATTTTTAGATTGGGTGGTCACCTAAGGCTTCTCTGCAGAAGTGACATTTTAAGAGACCTTTGAATGATACCAAGGAACCCGCCTTGAGAAAATTGGGGTTCGGTGGGGGGAGAGCATCGCAGGCAGAGGGAATATTTAATACAAAGGCCCTAAAATGGGAACAGATGTAGTGAATCTAAGAAACAGAAGGGTGAGGCAGAATCAATATTATTTGTCCGTGAAATATATATGAGGGGGGTCAAGGAAGAAGTCACAGTTGACCCTTAGGTTTCAAACGTTGGAGACAGACCATGGTAGCGGTGTTATCAGGGAATTGGACCAAATGTAAGTGAAGGATGTGGTTTATTTTGGGCCTATGTGGTTTAAAGTGCTGAGACCAAGTCATGTTGAAATACATAGGGACTTGAGCTTGGGAGAGGAGGTAGGATTAGAGATAGAAATTTGTGAATCATCTGCCCAAGAGATTCCTTTGAGGCTCTAGGAAAGGTGGTGACCTCCAGGAATTTAGAACATGAAGAGAAAGCCAATGACAACAATGAGGAAGGTTTAAATTGGCAAACTGAGAGGCTGGCTTGGGAGAGAGGGATGGGGACAACCAGGAAAGCTCAGGGTCTGAGCACTGAACGTGGGAGGCAATGTACTGTCAAGTAGTTCTGGACCAAGCTGACACATAAACACACTGTTTTGTTTCATGAGCCTGATGCAGTGGATACAATTCTGTTAGGCCCAATCATTCCATTAGCTTGTCATTTCATGCATTTGACATTGCCGTCTCTCTTGGTGCATTCAAAACTGGAATTGTGGTGCCAACTGCTACAGTGGGCTCAAACCAAACTGCACGCATTTTTTTGGTCAGCATTTCTCAAATATGCTTTTCAGTATGCCAAAATACATCCTTCCAAAGGCGGAAGACATTTTTTTTTCATTTTTTTCTTCCACATTTTTTAAATTCAAGTTGGTTAACATATAGTGTAATATTGGTTTCAGGAGTAGAATTTAGTGATTCATCCCTTACATGAAACACCCAGTGCTCATGGTAACAAGTGAAACACCATCATTTCAGAATTGCGTGGTACTTTAAAATAGCATTTTCAATTTGACCACCAGGTGGCGTAAACACTACTTTTAAGTTCAATTCATCAGTACGTGTGAGTGACTGTTAATACTAAGAAGTCCTAGTCGGTAGTGACAAGTTCTGTATGTCTGTGATGACATTTCAGTACATTTGAAGAGATGCTACTTGATTTCTCTTTTTGTTAATATATGTATTAAACAACTATTCACCCACCAACTATGTAGGAGGGCAGGCATCAAGCAACAGAAATTCCTAGATTAGTAAACTCTGTCTGCCCTCAGGACTCTCTCCCTTCCAACAGGGAGTCACTCATATACTCAGAACAAGTTGATGAATGCAGTGATAGAAGTATGTTTATGGTACATGATAGCCCAGATGGGGAGTGATTTTCATCTGCTGTGGGCAGAGCAGGGAAGGTTTCACAGAGAACTGGAATCAGGGTTTAAAGAATCAGCCCATCTCTGGGTTATAGCATAAGAACACACCATGTAGTGGGAACAACTTGTGCAAATGCATAGTTGTATGAATTAGCATGGTGTGTGTTCTGGTAAACTGTGAGGGCTCACTTTTACTTACACATAAATAAGAGTGAGAATGGAGGCAAGGTTGGAAAAGTAAGCAGGGCCACACAGTAAATGGCTTTGTGGGCCAAACTGAGGATCCTTTTTCTTTTCTTTTCTTTTCTTTCTTTTTTTTTTTTTTTTTTTTTTTTTTTTTGAAAGAGAGAAAGAGAGCAGGGGAGAGGGGCAGAGGGAGAGAGAGAAAATGTCAAGCAGACTCATGGAGCTTGATCCCACAACCCTGGGATCATGACCTGAGGTGAAATCAAGAGTCAGATGCTCAACTGACTGACACACCCAGGTGCTCCAAATCTTGAAGGATTCTATCTGGTAAAAGGAAGCCTTTGGAAGCTTTTAAGGATGACAATCCTGTGATCAAACTAGTATTTCAGCAGGGTGACTGTCAGGTTCAGAATATGGCCTAGAAGAGGACAGAACCAGAGGTAGGTAGATCACTTAGGCAAGGGTATTTCAGTAATCAGTGAAAGAGATGATGATGTTGTGAGCTAGAGCAAGGGAGAGGACCAGGGAAGGACAGGTTCACATGTATAATGATTGTTAATTTTATGTGTCAACTTTACTGGGTCACCTAGTGCCCAGATATTTGGTCAGATATTATTCCGGATGTGTCTGTACAGGTGTTTCTGGATGAACTTAACATTTGAGTAGACTGAGTAAAGCAGACCACCTACCCTAGTGTGGATGGACTTCATCCAATCAGATGAACTCACGAAGAGAACAAAAAGGCTGAGTGAAAGTGTATTCCTTCTTCCTGATTGCCTTTGAGCTGGGAATTGGTCTTTCTTGCCTTTGAACTTGACCTGAAACATTGACTCTTCTTGGGGCTGGAGCCTGCTGGCTTTTAGACTGGAACTTACACTGTCATCTCTCCTTTGTAGGCCTTTGTAGTTGCACTGGAACTATAATACCATTGCTCTCCTAGGTCTCCAGCTGGTTGACTGCAGATCTTGGGATTTCTCAGCCTCCATAATTGCATGAGCCAATGCTTTATAAGAAATCTCTTTTCTTCCTATCTCTTTGTATATAAATTCTATTGGTTCCATTTCTCTGGAGAGTCCTGACTAATACAGGTACAGAAGGTAGAATCAGCGTAACGTGGTATTTCACTGTATGTGGAGGGTGGAAGAGAGTTGCCAAGGGTGATTCCTCATTTGGGCCTTATGGCTGGAGGAATAGTCTTGCTATTGGCTGAGATTGGCAGCATGCAGTATGAACAAGAATTGCATGTTTATGTGTGCAGTGTATGAAGATGATCTGTACAGCTGTATAAATAGAAAGTTCATGGGATTTTCAAGCTGTACAGAAAAATATGCCTTTTATACAGTTGGTTCTGTGGGTCTAATTTTACTTTATTTTATTTTATTTTTTAAGTTTTATTTTATTTATTTTGACAAAGAGAGAGAGAGAGAATGGGAGCAGGGAGGGGCAAAGGGAATCCCAAGCAGGCTCAGCACTAACAGTGCAGAGCCCGATACGAGGCTTGAACTCAGGAACCGTGAGATCATGACCTGAGCTGAAACCAAGAGTGAGACACCTAACTGACTGGGCCATGCAGGTGCCCCTCTATGGTGTAATTTTATAAGTGATGCAAGAATCGATGTGGATGTGAAAAATTGGGAGGCTGCAGAAAATACATTTGATTCAGGGGTGGGCATTTCTGGGGTAGGCTGTGTAGCAGGAGGGCACCAGCTCTATTTGGTTGAGCATGCTGGAGATCCACTCTTAAATGGTAAGCGGGGTTAGGATGGAATTTAATAACTGAAAGAAGATGGAAGAGACAAGGGCTCCATAAAATGGAATTGAAAGTCTTTGAGGTCCAGGATAGAAGAGGGACTACAGGATATTTTAGACAGAATCTGTAGTTTTAGTTGGTATCTTATTTTATGTACTTTGACATCTGATGTCATACTTTAGCATAATTTAGATTCTTGGTGCCTATTATCATTTAATAACAATGGGTAGTATTTCTGAGCACTTAATATGTGCTGGACTCTGCTCGATTAGGATGTGTGTGCACATTCTTTATTATCTCTTTCAATCTAATGACACACATGTTGGTTGGATCATATCAAATGACTTGGAGAGAAATACAGCCCTCTGTCCCTTCAGCCCAATAACAAATTAAGAGAGAAGCGTTATTTGATTTCTGCTTCACCTTAGTCCCTCCTGAAAAAAACAGGAATTACAGAAAGTTGCAGTAAGTAGCAGGGCTTCATCTTCTCTTTTCTCCTTTGGGTCTGATGCTTTGTTAGTCCAATTTCGAGATTTATTTTGAGAAAAGTTATCCAAGCAAAATGAGTAGCATCTGAGTAGCATGAGTTATGTAAGGCTCCTTTAAGGAGGTATGTACAGAAGCTGGTGTGGGGACACAGGGACCCTTTTGATGTGGTTAGAAGTGATTGGACTTGGAACGGAGTAATTGGTTTTGCTTATCCCTCGGTGGCTTTTCTTAGACCTCTTAATCAAGTTGAGCCTGCGTTTCCTTATTGCTAAATTAGGGATAATAATAACACATGTTCAAAGTTTGTTTGAAACAACAATCGAATTATTATCATGAAACTGCTTTGTAAAGTGAAATGTGGATATAAGATTCTTGTATTCATTTTGACAAAGTGACTTTAATACTGTTAAGTCTACATTTCATAAAATCTCACTGTGGCCCTCTCTTGAGGAGTTTGTGCATTCCTTTTGGGCACTGAAAGAACATTCCTCTCTGTGTGGTTTTCTGCATTGGTGTCTCCAATATATGCCCTCATCAGCCTTTTCTGAACAGCCAGGAAGAATGACGGTCAGTTTGTGCATTTCTATGCCCGTAGCACATGCATGGGTAGAACCACTCCCTGCAAATATGTACCTATCAGCACATGAAAGAGATGAGACGGAGTGGTTGTGACTTGCCAGAAGGTGCACCACTGCGGAGTAAAAAGCAGAAATAAAACAGTGTTTTGCTTCCCGGTATAGTTGTTAGGCGAATTCATTTTATGTCTTCCCTGAAATCATCACCCATGAAGTTCATTCAGCTTATTTGATGGAAAATTGAGTAGGTTCATAAAATATTTAAATTTGTGTTCATTTTCTTAGTAAAGAACCATTTTGAATTCCAGAAAAAATATAATCTACCTAAATAATTACTGTCATCCCCACCCTTTACTTTTGTGAAGAGTGAGAAGTCATTTCAAATATTTATTCTTGCTCATAAGATAAAGAAACTGTTGGCTTAAAACAAGCAGACCGTGTGCCTGTTTTAGTATAGAAATAGCCACACATAGTTAAAAGTTTTGCTGGTAGTTTACTGTTTGGGTTATGGCCACATTTTTGGTTATAGTAGGCACTTGTTAATGGAATGAAGTCTAAATTAAAGCCTGATCTTCCGATTTTGCTTCATCATCACCTTCTAATTGTATTGAAGGACGAAAGAGCAACAAATCAAGTAGATTTCTAAATCTAAGGTGGGAGGGTAGATTTTCCTTTTATTATTCTTCCCATGCCCTGTTCAGTGAGTCTCTCCCTGTCTTTAACTTTAAAAGATTACTATTAGGTGAGATCTCTTTTAACTTCCTGTATGCTAGGGGTTTCTTTCTTTTCTTTTGTTTTCTTTCTCATCCCTATACATTCTCATTCTCTTTCCTTCAGCCTCAGAAGAAAATAAATAAACAAAACTTCTCCATCACTAAGCACAACCCATTCACTGGGGTCTTTGACTCTGTCTCCCTTTGCCTTTCCCAGGGCCAAGCCCCACCTGGCTTTTTTTTTTTTTTTTTCTTTAATGTTTGTTTATTTTTGAGAGAGAGAGAGAGAGAGAGAGAGAGAGAGCGTGCAAGCAGGGGAGGGGCAGAGAGAGAGAGAGAGAGAGACAGAATCCAAAGTAGGCTCCAGGCTGTGAGCTGTCAGCAGAGCCCAAAGCAGGGCTTGAACTCATGAACCGTGAGATCTTGACCTGAGCTGAAGTCAGACACTTAACCAAGTGAACCACCCAGGCACCCCACCTGAATTTTTAATTTTTTCTCATATCTCCAGATTTTGCTTCTGTGTTATTTTTTTTTCTTCTTAGCCTGTTAATTGCTTGAGTTTCTCCCAATTTGACATACAACATTTGCCTGTAATTACTCTCCCATTTTATACTCTACTGATACAACTCCTCAGAAGCCTTGGCTTTTCTTCTCAGACTTTCTGCCCAGTCACTCCCATTGCACTCTGGCCTCTGGCCCACCACCCTGACTGGCCAGAGTTTCTGTGGATACAATCACTGGTGATTTTCTAATGAGTGATTCCAGCATATTTTTTTCAGCTTTTTGTTTTATGGACTTTTATACTATATGTAATTCTTCTTCTTGAAACTTTTTCCTTGACTTTCATAACACAATCACTTTTTAATGTTTATTTATTTATTTTTGAGAGAGAGAGAATGCAAGTGGCAAGGGAGTCCCAAGCGGACTCTGCACTGTCAGTACAGAGCCCGATGTGGGGCTCAAATTCATGAACCCTGAGATCATGACCTGAGATAAAATCAAGAATCGGACACTCAAGTGACTAAGTCACCCGGGCACCCCCATAACAAAATCATTTTTATTATTCCTTTTGTACCTCTTTAATTGTTCCTTCTCTGTCTTCTTAGTAATTGTGTTATTTTTCTTTACTCAGCCCTCAAATATTGATACTCCTCAGTGTCCTTCTTTGATCTTGTAGTCACTGCTCATACTCTGTCCAAGTGATCATAACCATTTTCATAACTGCAGATATCACCTACACACTGATGACTCCTGAAATGTATTTTTAGTCTAGACCTGTTCCCCACCTATAGGCTCATGTGGCCAATTTCCAGGTGACTCTCTTTGCCTAGACTTCCTCCAGTTGCTTCACAGTTTACAAGACCAAACCTGAACTCTCATGATTTCTCCTAAGCCAGGTTTTTTGTTTGTATTTTTACCATTTCAGTTAGTAACACTGTCCTCTCCCCAGCCACCTGAGTCAGAAACAAAAGATGCATTTATTCCTACTTCCACTTCATTGTGCATATCCAGCCAAACCACTGTCTTCTAGGTTCTAGTTTGAGGTTTTGTATTTATTTCCCTAGTCAGTTCCTCCCTTTCTCTTCCACAGCAACTGCTTGGTTCATTTCTTTAGTCATTGGCTATTAGGACTAATAGAGGTGCCTTTTAACTGGTTCTTCAGTGTCATTGTGTCCTCCTCAAATCTGCCCTTCATACAGCCAACAGAGTGAGTGATCCGTGAAATGAAAAATAAGACCATTTCACTTTCCTGCATTACCATTTAGTGTCCCATTCCTTCTTTCCTTGCTGGCAGCAATATTTCCCAAACTTGGCTTCATAGACATATGCATGTGCTTTAGAATGTTCAATGAGAATTTCTCAATTTTGCATGTATATTTTACTGATAATCATTTTACAGATGATAACCTTATTTGTGCTTATGATGACATCTCTGTAAAAGAATGACCTAAAATTACTAAGTTAGCTTTAACTGCAGTATTTCTCAGCCAACGTCAGAAGATTCTAGTGTTTTATGACATACTTTCAAGGATCTATGAACTCTAGTTCTATCTATCCATCTGTTTATCTCTCCATACAGATATGGGTATACTTGAATAATTATAAGTACGTATATATATAGAAGTTGCTTATAGATACTGATTTTTGTATATCAGGTATATGTGTGGATGTGTATATAATTTTTCCAAAGGGGTCTTACATAATTCAAGTTTGAATTACACTCACTCTACCTATAAATTCTAAGGTCCTTAATATGTGTTTTAAGATTTTTTATGACCTGACCTCTACATATTTATTTTAGTATCTTGCCTTATATTTTTCTGTAAAGGAGTATCAAACCACTTGTTGGTCCTTATACACACAGT
The DNA here is from genome assembly GCF_046562875.1 of Panthera onca. Classification (NCBI taxonomy): domain Eukaryota; kingdom Metazoa; phylum Chordata; class Mammalia; order Carnivora; family Felidae; genus Panthera; species Panthera onca. Next base: position 69,575,815 of record NC_138343.1, read on the forward strand.
GCTTGTCTTTTCCTTCTTAAATCTGTGCTTTAGGTCTTACCCCTTTGGTATATGGAATTCTCTTCCTGCATTTCCCTAACTTTTCACTTTGACCTCCTACTTATGCTTTATAAATTAGTTCCACTATCTCCTCTTCCAGGATGCACTGATCCAACAGGGTGTGCTGTTCAGTGGTCCTCCTGTTTTCATAGTGCCCTGAGTAAATCTCTATCTCTGGATACACCATATTGCTTTGTAGTTACCTCCTTCAGGTCTTGTGGTTTCTTCTCTGTATCTTTCAAGCATGGCACATAGTTGAATGAGAGATAGTGACCTGAAAATATATGGGGGAATCACCTTTGATTTCTATTAGTAAAGAGAAAGATCTTTCTATGGTCAGCTTAAGCAATTTCTGTCACAGTTTTTTTTCTATTTGATTTTTTTACACCCCTGGTTTTTAAATGCTTAATATGTATCTGCATGCTTCATTTAGTATTTTAAATTAGGAAAATCAATGTCTAGTGTTTATATGAAGAAATTTTAGCAACAGAAAGATAACGCTTCTAATCTTTTCTGTTTCCAGGAGACCCATCTTCCCAATTTCAAGCTCAGGAACCTAGCAGTTCTGAAAATACATTAAATCTGCTGGAAGATTCTGGGTGTGATTTATCAAATGAGCAGAGAAGTGAACCTTCAGAGATGTCCCAGAATTTTGTGGAGAGCTGCACCCCCACACCCCCTCTACCACTCCCCATTGTGAGAAGACATTGTGCCACTCTGGAAAACCCTCTGTCTTCCCACATGCAATTCTTGCAACATCTACTTAAACTGAAGAACTTGACAGAATCAGGGAGTCTGAAAACAGACTTAAGCCACTTTGAAAATGACTTTTCCACAGTATCTCATTCTGTTTGTCAGTTGCTGGATGGCCTGATCACTTTTTACCGTAAACCCAAATTTCCTTTTTCGAGCTTTTGGACAGAAGCTGTTGATACTTTAGCTGGACTGATCAGTGATTGTAACTTATCTAATCATATTCTTAAAAAGTGTTCCAAGAAGTTGGAAGAATTTGAGAAAACCCTACTACAGGTTATTTTAAGGAGCAACCATATAAATCGGGTAAGTATAAAATATCTTCTATTCATGAATAATATGTCCGTATTTTTTGTGAACATTCCCATTGGATAATACCAATTGCTGTCCCTTAGACTTGTGGCTCAGAGTCTCCAGGTAAGACCTTCTTTTGCAGCCATCTGCAGCTCTTACCCATTGTCCTGTCCCCTTCTCTGGCTTCTGATTGCTAAAGCATCATTCTCTACCTAGGTGCCTACTTCCAGCTTGCGCATCACTACTTTGAGTTATATGCCTTGTTTTTTATTGGTATCCTTGAGTTATTATCTTCTTTTGTTTCCCCCTGCCTACATTTACTTCCTATTGCTCAAAAAATCTCAATATTTTTCAGAAAACCACTAGCACTTACGGTTTCCCAATCTATAACTTCTCTTGAGTGTTAAATTCCTCATGATGGATTACCTGTACTGTATTGAATTTGTTCTTTTTCTGGCATTGACTAGCAGATGCCTGGAGGTCAAAGAATATTTTTCTCTTCTTTTAGAAATTTCATTGTAAGTGGTATAATACCTCATGGACCCTCTGCAGTTGTGGATTCAGTGAGCAAATCAGCTGAAGTACATATAATATATGGATTTATTATGTTTTTTCTTATTTATTTAACAAAGCTTAGTAAGGTTGACTCAGAGATTCTTTTTTCACAAGTGACATTGAGGTAACCTGACATCGTTTTGTGGTTTGGCTCTTGAGACATAATGGATGGTTTCTTTTTTGTATTACTTCCTATCTTTCTTCCTATCTGATCCTTTATTTGGGAAACTCCAAATGCATTTTAATCCTTCTAATTGACTACTAAAAATACCACAGAGGAGACTAAAAGGTCTATCTAACTTACTAACTGTATTTCACTGTAGGAAGAAAGTTGTTAGACCTTGTTTCTTCTGATACATCATTGTCAAGTGTTTGTCCTCAGTGCCATTATCTGAATGTTGTACAGTGTAGACTTTACCTGAATTTTTAAGACACTGACAAAATTTGAACTAGTTGTCACCTAATTGTTGCACATACATCTGTTTTTTTCGTCTCTGTTAATGTATGATTTGACCAATATTATAGAAAACTTGACAATTAAGCTTTTGGCATTTGTGAAAGATACTGAATTTTCTGTCTGGCAAACTAAATTTTTTTTCTACCTGATATGGTCAATCAGGAATTAAATATCAGATTTTTCATAGTAGTATCTGAGGTATATAGTCTGTTTCTTAACCATTAATAAATATCTCATACTTAATATTTCTTAATATATTGTTGCATTCTTTTAAAACTACTTTAAGCAGGTTTTATATTGACTTGGAACCTTCCAGATATTGGAAGGAATTGATTCTTTATCAATTACCAGATGATACGTGAGTATTTTTTTCAGTCTAGTCTTTCACTTAAGGATTAGACTACACAAGAGTAGCCTTGGGACTTGTATGGAAGGAAAGGAGTATGTAGAAGAATCTTGTGATGGTACAGATGGATCTGAAGAATATTTTCTATACCATTTGTCATGGTTCCAGCTGTTGTTGAATAGTTGGTCTGCAGTGGGGGAGTGAGTGAATGAATGGCTTTGGTATTTTTTTTTTTTTGAGAGGTAATTGTTGTATTTAGAGAAAGTAGAATCATAAAATTGCTCACTGCATTTGCAATTAGGATGATAGCTTATACATAAGTTTTAATGACACTGTCTCTTTTTTTTTCTTACCAGTAAAAGCTTCTTAGATAAAACCATTCAAACTTCTGTTGTCATTATTGCAATCATCATCATCGTCCAGATATGTTCATAAAGCTTCTTTATTAGAAAAAATGACTAATGATTGCTCTTAAAAATGCTTTTTTTTTTTTTTGTCTTTTTTAGTTTGAAGAAAGAATATATTCTGATGTGAAATCTAGATAGCTCCTATCATTGCATTTTTTCACTGATACTATTTTGGATTGATTAAAACAAAAAAAAAAAACATAGTTCAGAAAAAATTTTGCTTTTTGGAAAAAACCTGTTCCCATAGATTGGAAGTGTTTAAGTTGTATTGCTTAGAAATTCGAGCCCTGCTCTCGATTTTGTTAAAGTAAACTTCTGTTTGGGCAGTGTGATAGGAAATAAGAAAAGTTGTGGTATGAATTGAGTCTGACAGAGGGATTTCATGTGTTTACAGTTCATCTATAGCCAGGTTTTAAATAAAATATGTATCTTTTACATGCTCTCAATACATATAGTAGTAAAATTATTCTGACCATAGCTTAGTTTTTCTTTAGTGATCAATAAGAAGCTGCTATCTTTCAAAATCTTGAGGTTATTATCGTGAATGTCACTTATGTTGGGGCTATATATATTCAAGAGATAGGAGGTTGAAATGAGACACCATGGAAATTGTCTTGAATAATTCCCTAATATTAGCTTGGTTGAAATTATTAGTAAGTTTGGGGTAAATATATGTGATTTGTGGTTTTTCAGATTAGGATAAATCCTATTTATTTTTGTGCTATTTTGTGCTATAATATATACTATATTTATTTAATAACAAATGTTTAGGAATTGTTATCTTAGTGCTAAGCCTGCATCATATTTTTAGGATAACCACTAGTGTGGGACTAGAAGGTGTAATTCACAATGACATATCTGACAGGTACAGAAGATATGTATCTTGAAACCAGATGGCTTACAGAGGTCTGCAGTAGGCTTGCTCTAGGGGTTCTGGGAAGCAGTCTTGACTTAACTTGTCTTCTACTTATAGGCCCCAGCATGGCAAGTACCTCTCACTTGCATACTTGCCTTGGGGTCAGGAATGTGTGCCTGTGAGGTATTTAATGCCCTTTGCTTGACTGATAGCCTGACCTTTCCTATATTTCCAGACCCCAAAATGTGTTTATTTCTACTATTAGGTATTTCTTCCACTTATTTTTTCACAGGCCAGGATACTATCATAGAAGTTTAACAACAGAATGCTTATGATTCTATTTAGATTTAGCAATGGTCTCTTTGTCTTAAATTTCCTTTGTTTTGAAAGATGGGAAAGATTATATTAAGGTAAATATCAAAATGTATAGTTATCTTTGAGTTTTCAGGTACTTAGCATTTATTGCTAAATCTTAGAGGTATAATAGTGAATTACCTAGAAAACTTTGTCTTCAATTTCTTATTTCTTAAACCATAAAACAACTCTTGGACATATTAGCTGTGAAATTGAAAAAAAAATAAAACAATTTACTGCCAAGTAGATATTAAATTAGAATCTTTCACATGTATAGTAGGCAGAATAATGGTCTGCCAAAGATGTCCACATCCTAATCCCTGCCTGGAATTTGTGAATCTTTTATGTTGCATGATGGGTTGGGGGTAGGGGATTAAGGTTGCTGACCTTGGGATGAGATTAGCTTGGATATCCGTGTGTGCCAAATACTTACACGGGTTTTTGTAAGTGAAAGAGGGAGGCAGGAGAGTCGTCCAGGTGGGAGAGGAATTTGAAGATGCTGACTTTAAAGATGGCAGAAGGGACCATGAGCCTAGAAATGCAGGTTGGACAAGGCAAGTAAATGAATTCGTCTTGAGAGCCTCCACAAGGAATGCAGGCCTGGCAACACCTTCACTTCGGCCCAGTGAGACGCACTTCAGACTTCTGACCTCCAGAACTGTGGCTGAATAAATTTGTGTCGTGTTAAGCACTAAGACTGTGGTAGTTTGATACAGCAGCAGTAGGAAATAATACACCAGGTTTAATATTTTTACAGTGTTTTCACATCCATCATGTCATTATATATTTATACAATAACTCTGTGAGATGGACATCATTGCCATTTGTTAGATAAGAAAAATGAGGCTTAGAGAGATTTGCCCAAGGCCACCAAGCTGGTTAACACTGTGAACGCTAACACCTAGTATGAGATTTGAATGTGGCCGTGCTTTTCCTCTTCATTCTCCCTCCTCAAAACCCTCAAATTTGGTAAAATTGACCCAGATTCTAGGATATATGCAGATATTGCTTGTATAATCCCCCACTCCAGCTCCTTAGTGCACTGCTCAGAGACCAGAACTGCCAGATCTTTACTTCTGTTCTACCACCATTTACACCTCTTTTTTTAAAAAAATAAAAGTCTTACACTATTTCTTAGGTCATTCATTCACTCGTTCATTTTTGTTTATTTTTTAGTGAGCTCTATGCCCAATGTGGTGCTCAAACTCACAATCCTGAGATCAAGAGTTGCACGCTATACCTAGTGAGCCAGCCAGGAACCATGGTTATTTTATTTTTTATCTGTTCACTTTGTATCATGGAAGGTAAAAATTTATGTCTTATGTCACTGCCCTCCTCTACCTACTCTCCAAGCATAGGTTTCATTAAATCAGTATTACATATTTGTATTAAGTATGTAATTTTATTAGCACTGAGACATATAATACAGAATGATTTCATTTCCTTTTTGTACAACTTTTTTTTTAAAGATAATAGCTTAGAATAATTTCCCCCCCTATTTGCTTAGTTTTCTATGTACCCATAATTGATTCTTCTTTCAAATACTTTGCTAGGATTGTAAACATCCTCTTAGTGTGGCCAAACAAAGTAAGCCATTTATCAATTTGATCTTTTATTTTTAAAGAAACACCTTCTGGAGCCCTCCATCTTCCTGTTCTAATCTGGGCCGATGCTCCTGTGCCTGCTGCTCGGCGTTACTCTAGGGACTCCTTTTCCTTTAATCACCACCTGGAATTCCTTCTGCTGCTTTCTTGTGTCCTGTCTTGTCGTCTCTGGATGTCATCTGTTACTTTTCTTGGTCTATAACTTCATTTAGTGATGCCCATTCTTTAAGAGCTGACTTAGAATGGGTTCATGGGATATAATCTTAAAATATTTGTTTACTTCAAATGTTGTATTCCAACTTCAAACTTTATTAATGGATTAGGGTAGATTTCCAGGTTGGAAATCATTTTTCCATTTTAAGACATTTTTCTACTAACTTTTAGATTCCCGTGTTGCTGAGAATTCCAATGTAATTGTGATTTTAATTCCTTGAATGTGATTTAGTCCGCACCATCATGTACCCCCAGAAGCATTTAGCATCTCTCTTATTCTAACTTTGTTTTGTGACTATGGGATGGTGTACCTCAGTGTGGGTCTTTTAAAATTCTTCTTCTTGAGTCCTTAGTAAGTCCTTGAATCTGGGATTTTATCCTTTGGTTCTGAATTTTTTTTAAGTTTTTTCTCATATAGTTCTGTCTTCTCTGTTCCCTTTCTCTAGAACACCTCTTGGTCTAATCCCCTAAATTTCTTTTCTCTTTTATTATACTGTTTATTCTTTTTAATTTTTGTTTTTTTCCTGGGAGATTTCCTCCACTTTTTCTTTCTAGCCAACTATTGAAATTTTTATTTCTGCTGAAATATTTTTAGTTTCTAGGAGTTCTTATTCTCTTGATTGTTCCTTTTGATGGCCTCCAGTTCTTGTTTTATATCAATAAGATATAAAATGTTTATATTTTCTTAGCTCCCTGCTTTGCCTCTATTTTCTTCTAGTCTTGATTTCTGTATCTCAGTTGATATAATCTTCATTTTTAAGGGTTTTATGGTGCCTTAAGCGAATCTGGAAAGATGGGTTAGACATAAGATGGCCACCTGACAGATAAGTTGTAGAAGTGTGCTGAGTGGTATGAAAGCTGCTTGGGAAGAGCCAGTGAGGCAAGAGAAAGCCTGGAGAGCCCTGGAACGGCCACAGGTTTCATTTGGGAAGGAGTAGAACTCAGTAATGAATGAGCCTAATGTGATGGAGAAGGGCCAGGTCATTAAGGCTCTTGTATTTTTGTTAAATATTTGAGTGTCTTGAGGTGTACAATTAAATATTGCATGCATAATTTTGTATATAGAAGCATGTGCTCTTTTTCCTAGGAAGGTGCTTATAGTTTTTATACGATTCTGAAAGGATATTGTGATCCTCAAAATAAACATCTCGGAAATCATTTGGACTGATTGGCACACTTTGCTGAAATGAATCGTTTCTTCTCATCCAGTTCTACCCAATTTTCAAAACATGGCTCAAATCTTATTTACTCATAAATTATTTCTTATCAATCTGATCCAAAAATGGGCCTCTCTTCTAAACTTCTGTAGTGATTATTATCTACAATATTCACTTTTCAATTTGCCACATGCTGTCTTATTTTGGCTTATCTGATATGACTTGGTTTTAAAAAATATTTACTTTTCAAATGTGTTCATCACAGAGATTAATAGCTTAGGTTAGAATCCCCAACTTTTGTTAGTTGTCACCTTACAAGTTAACTAACCTCAAGTTCCACATCTACAAATGGAGATAATAAATATGATTACCTCCTAGTGATGAAGTTTTGGGGTGATTGGGGGGTGGTCCAGAGCCAATGACCAAGAAAGAATTCTTAAAAACATCTTTGGTGCAAAAAGGTGATTTTATTAAAGCATGGGGACAGGACCTGTGGGCAGGAAGAGATGCACTGGGGTCACGAGGGGTAACTCATTATATACCCTCAGGTTGGGAGGGGGTCAGGGATAGAGGAAGTCTCTAAGGAATTTTGGAAGCAAGGTTTCCGGGACCTTGAGGAGCTAGCTGTTGCTATGGAAATGCCATTTATTACCGTTTAATAAAACCTCAATCACAAGACCCTTCAGATGCATATTGGGGGGCCATAAGTTTGGAATAAGATTACCAGCATATATCTTGGGGGCAGTTAAGATAAAGGAAGCAGACTTACAGGATCCTCGAGGTTGGGATAGTGTTAAACTAAGATTCTCTTTTGCCCCCAGCAAAGTGTCATCATTGAGGAAGCTGAGCTCCTAGAGGGAGGTCATTTTGCCCATCTCAAGGACTTGTCAGTGTGCTGTAGGCAGTAAGGGAATTTAATTTTTCATTTGCCTTAGTTTCCCACGTTACCATGGCAACACTTAAACCCCTTTCTTTTGTTCTTGGGTAGCCAGGAGTGTCCGAGAACTATCACACATATTCCACCTGGGGGTCATGGTGTATGCTGTTAGCCAGTATTTTGCCCTCAGCTTGCCCCATGCTCCCTCATCACAGCGCCCCCCCAAATGAGGTATTTTTTTAAAATGAAAATAAGACAAAATAAATGACAAGTAATACTTCATAGGTCCTCATACCTTTAAATACCATCTTCTGACTTTTGGTCAAATTTTTGTGTATGGCACCTCCCTTATGGCAGCTCTGTGTTATTGGCACTATAATAGCATTCCTGAAGCACCTCTGTGTACCAGATAGCTGGTATCATCTTGTGATGTCACTATCCAGCCCCAGTCACAGCTGCCCACTGACTGATGAGCTTAGTAGGCATCACGGGCTTTTTTTCTATTTTAATTACAGAAAATCCATTGAAAATGGACTATTTGAGTGTCATGGTTTCACTTATCCTTTGCACCAATCCCTTCCTGTAGAGCTCCGTTGGGTCGCATCTCTTATCTTGTAGTTGATTTTGTAGGATTTTGTAGTCGACAAGTCCCTCTTAGACTGCCATATTTGCTTAGATCACCAGTGATGTGGCCTTCAGGAAGTATATGGGTAAATCTGAAGATACAGTTCCTGAAATCAAATGTATTGTTCACCAGTTCACCAGTACAACCTCTTAGTTGTATCTTAAAGCTCATTCGTGCCACAATTGTATCAACCTGTAGAACCTATTAACTTTTAATTCTGTTCCAGTAGCAATATTTGTTATTGATTTCTCTCCTGTGAGTTAGGACATCATTTTAGTAATGACATAGGCTTTTGCTCCTGCGCTGAGTTTTCTAAAGAGCCTTATGTTCTGCTGCTTTTGTTTTTGTCATAGGTGTTCATCAGTTTCTTGCAGTTTGCCTCGAGGATTTTTAAGGCTGCTCACAGTTTGTTTTGTTTTAGGATATTCCTGGGGAAATAAAAGTGGAATTGAATGTTGAGGCCCCATGCTTGATCTCATCTTTGTGCAGAGCTGTATTTAAATTAAAAAAAAAAAATAAAGAAGGAAAAATCTGGGCTAACATTCCTACAGCTGTACTTTATTTTTTTATGAATATAATTTATTGTAAAGTTGACTTACATACAACACCCAGTGCTCATCCCAACAAGTGCCCTCCTTAATGCCAATCACCTATTTTCCCCTCTCCCCCACCCCTGCATCCACCCTTAGTTTGTTCTCTGTATTTAATAGTCTCTTGTGGTTTGCCTCCCTTCCTCTCTGTTTGTAACTATTTTTTTCCCCTTCCCTTCCGCCATGGTCTTCTGTTCACTTTCTCAACATCCACATATGAGTGAAAACATATGATATCTGTCCTTCTCTGACTTATTTCATTCAGCATAAACCTTCTAGTTCCATCCACTTTGCTGCAAACAGTATGATTTCATTCTTTCTCATTGCCAAGTAGTATTCCATTTAATATATAAACCACATCTTCTTTATTCATTCATCAGTTGGACATTTAGGTTCTTTCCATAATCTGGCTATTGTTGAAAGCAACTACAGCTGTACTCTAATAAGCATTTACTGAAACAAGTTGTATCATAAACTCAAACACAAATCTTAATACTTACTTTGATCACTGCATCTGTGTATAAATCAAACAGTTTTTGGATTTTCAGAACAGTGTTTCTGAACACTTTCAGTGCTGATGCAGAGGAAGGAACAATAGAGCAGAACTTGGTTCTTTCAAGGTATACTTTATAATCCAACATCTCTTCCTGAGATAACTAACAGCAGTCTACCTTCATATTATACTTTATGGTTTTTAAAGCACTTTTATCTGGAGTTTATTATTTGTTCAGGCAACAACTTTGTGTCATGGGTATTAATACTATCTTCAGTTTATAGATGAAAAAATTGAGGGCAGGCAGGTTAAAGGACTCACTTAAAGTACTTAATTAACCGGTCATGGAAGACCTGGGTCTCAAACCTATGTATGTGACTACAGATACCTCCCTCATTCTTCTATATCTTATTTCCATATTAATTTATTTTTCAATTTTTACATATTTTGAGGGGAGAGCAAGAGCGAGCGAGCAAGCAGCAAACAGAGAAGGGGCAGAGAGAGAAGGAAAGAATCCCAAGCAGGTTCTATGCTGTCAGCACGGAACCCCACATGAGGTTCAATCCCATGAACAGTGAGATAGTGACCAAAATCAAGCCACTAACTGAGCCACCTAGGTGCCCCTCCATCTTAATTAAAAAAAAAAAAAATCCATACACTTTTGTCCCAAATGCAAAAGAAATGAATTGACTTCAGTTTATGGGTTAAAAATGTTAGAAATCAAAGACCTTACCAATATGTCTCACAATTTTATAATGAGAATATTTATAGTTTGTTTGGGTAAGTTGATGCATTTTATTTAGTACAGTGATTTATGTTTACAGAAAGCATAAAAGAAAAAAAACTATGACTGTGTATTACATTGTAGGATCACCTGTTCCTTGTTTTCATTTTCTTTTTTGGCTATAAATAACATATCTGTTGAAAACTTTATAGCCACATATAGATTCTAGTTTCTAATCGAATATAAACTTTGTGGTTTTGGTTATGTCTACATAAAGATAAAAATGTTTTCCTCTCTGCTTTAACAATATTGTGAAATACATTTTAAATTTTCTTGAAGCTTTATAAATGAGATTTTGAAGCTATCATTTAGTTCAGTTTCTCCATTGAGTTCAGAATCTGCTTAAAGTAACTCCCCTCCCTGCTCTGCCCATAGTTATCAATACTTTTAGGAGTTGGAAAAACTTAATACATAGCTATCAGATGTGAGGCCTGGAAAAATCAAACATTTCTGAGAACATGAAATTGCTTCTCATTTATTTATAGGCATAATGGTTTTAAAGCAGAACATTTTGAGCATACAGAGATTAACCATTAACCCACTTACTCTTTTATTCCATGGTGCTGTTCCAGGGCTAGGTCTCTAAAATGAAACATGGGACTCTTCTCATGTGCTGGGTACTGTCACAGATGCTGGATATAGTCTGGTAGACTAATGAGTCCCTGCCAAGGGTAACTAATAATCCAGATGGCCATTGAATAAATGAACAAGTGATGTAAACTGATGTAAAAATTAACAGGGTACAATGGGAGAGAATAAAAGAATAGACATAATTTAGATTGGTGATATTTGTGAGGTTTCACGGAGGAAGTAGCTTTAAAATAGAAGGAACAGAGGTTTGGAGTAAGGGCTCTCAAGACAGTGGTCATAACGTGTGCTACTGAGACAGGATGTATTTGAGTAATTTCTTTATTTTTTTAACATTTTTTAATATTTATTTCTTTTTGAGAGACAGAAACAGAGCATGAGCAGGAGAGGGGCAGAGAGACAGAGACACAGACTCCAGAGGAGGTCCAGGCTCTGAGCTGTCAGCGCAGAGCCCGATGCAGGGCTCCAACTCACAAGCTGTGAGATCATGACCTGAGCCGAAGTTAGATGCTTACCCAACTGAGCCACCCAGGCATCCCTGTTTGAGTAATTTCTTGAAGCGAGGCGGTGTGCTCAGGTTGAGAAAGCGGAAGGCAGAGAACTGCATAATGAGTAGAAAAATACGGATTGTAATGGATTGGTAAGGTGCCTGCTGTATTAATTTCTTAGGGCTTTTGAAACAAGTTACCACAAACTTGATGGCTTTTAAAACAGTAAAATTTATTCTCTTACAATTCTAGTGGCCAGAAATATGAAAAAAAGGTGTTGACCTGATCATATGCTTCCAGAGATGCTAGGAGAGAATTGCTTCCTTGCCTCTTTCAGCTTCTGGTGGCTGCTAGCATTTCTTGGCTTGTGGCTGCATCTCTGTTTTTAATTCATACTGTCTTTTCTACTCTGTGTCTAATCTCCCTATGCCTTTGTCTTCTAAGGATATTTATAAAGGCATTTAGGAACTATATAAACAACCCAGAATTATCTCTTCATTTCCAGATCCTTATCCTAATTGCCTCTGCAAAGACCCTTTTCCTTTTACCTTTTTACCTAAATAATATGGTTAACATTCACAGGTTCCAGGGACTTGATGTGAATATCTTCTGGGGACTATTTTTCAGCCTACCTCACCTACACAGCATTCATTTTCACTCTTACCCTTTGAGAGAGGGAGACACAGAATCTGGAGCAGGCTCCAGGCTCTGAGCTGTCAGCACAGAGTCTGACATGGGGCTCGAATTCACGAATTGTGAGATTATGATCTAAGCTGAAGTCAGACGCTTAACTGACTGAGCCACCCAGACGCCCCCGAAAAAGCAGGTTATCATAAGGATGGATGCAGAGTGGGTTGGCAGGCTGGCCACAGGTAGCTGTGGGGTCAGGGGGTCAGGGTATTTTCTCATCCCCTCATGGTTTTTCTTTTTAAGTTATATGGGTGTTACTCCACTGATGAGCTTCTTCAGCGACCTTGTAATTTTGGCTTATTGTTTATCTGTCTTTGTATCATGACCTTTCAGTTCCCTCATGCTTAAAACCAAGTTAAGGGCCTAGCACATCCCCTGGTATATTATAGTCTAATTGAATTAAATAATTCTAATATATATTCTTTGTATTGAATAAGCGAATTAATGAGTGAGTAGATAATGTTCCTTCTGTTAAAAATGTTTATCAAGAACATCATGCTAGAATCACCAAACATGTTCCTGTAAGTCTCACATATGAAGATTAATACTTTTACATAAAATTTACTTTTAAAATAAGGTACATCCTGGTAAAATGAATCCAATAGTCAAATGTATATACTGACACTGTATCTCCAGATTGCTTTTTTATAAAGCTAAACAGACATTTCCTTCCTTTACTTTGCTTTTTTTTGAATGCCTATGATTTGCCCACATCAGTGTAGTTAGATTTCCCAAATATTGTGTGCTGTTCTCTCTTACAACACATGAATGCTTACTCCTATATATATTAAAACCTTGCTGCTCAAAATGTAGTCCAGGGCCCAGCCATGCCATGTGACATCATCTGGGAGCTTGTTAGAAATGCAAAACCTGAGACCCCTATCTCAGATTTCCAGAGTCTGATTTTGTATTTTAACAAGATCCCCAAGTAATTCAGATACATGTTAAAGTTTGAGGAACACTGCATTAAAAGACAAATTTTGATTCTAGTTCCCCACTAATTAAGGCCTGCCTTTATTGAGTTCTTGCTGAGTGCTTTGCAGAGATCAATTCACTTAATCCTTGTAACAACCCAGAAAAGTATTTATTTTTTTATTATCCTTCTTTTACAGAGGGAGAAATTGACACATAAAGAGGTAAAATCACTTCTCTGTGAGCACAGGTAGGCACACCCTGGATCTAACACAGGCAGTCCTACTCAAGAGGCTCCCTTCTCCAGCAAAACAGTAGCTACCTTCATAAAGCTATGATTTCCTTACTGCCAGCTCCTGCTAGCCCAGACCTTGTGTATTCCACTGGGGTGGCATCTGTCTTTCAAGCTCAGAGAATCTCTTTCTCCCCCACACCCTAACTGTAAAAATCTCTTGGAAGAATATTTGCCTTCTCTCTGCCCTGGTTACTGGAGGGTTTAAAGCCACATTCAGGGATTGTGTCTGTTGTGTGTCAGCCCTGAGGAGGCACGGGCCACTGGGGAAGACTCACAATGGATGGAAAGACAGGAATGTTATGAATGCCATCTGGATTCTGATATGTGGAATTCCTTTGGGAAATAAAAGTCGAACAGTCAGGATTAAGGGAAAGATGAGAGAAGAGGGGAATCACCCTGGGTCCCTTTTGGTCTAGGCACCCTAAACAATGAAGATAGGTGAATCTTCAGTATCAGCTTAGGACATCATGTGAATTTAAAGATAAGGAAAGGATATCCATCTCAGAAAAAATATTTTCTTCCTTTACTCAGGTTTTAAAGCAGCTTTATTGAGTGATGAAATACACTGCACATACTTAACACAAACAATTTGATAAATTTTCATCTACTCAGTTTTGTCTGATTTTTTTTCCCATGGGAGACAAACACTGTTATACTACAGAATGCAAAGATGAAACTCTGTGGGAGAGTTTACACCACTATGATTGAGATTTTGGCCAAATGACACAGTACAGAACTTTTTTTTTTTTTTTTTAATCCGAGGGTTTTTGTTTTTGTTTTTGTTTTAAACTTTTATTCATCTTTGAGAGACAGAGAGAGACAGAGCATTAGCGGAGAAGGGGCAGAGAGAGGGAGACACGATCCTAACAGGCTCCAGGCTCCAAGCTGTCAGCACAGAGCCTGACGCGGGGCTCGAACTCACAAACTGTGAGATCATGACCTGAGCTAAAGTCAGACGCTGAATCAACTGAGCCACCCAGGCGCCCATAATAGGGAACTTCATATTTTTGGAAGGTGAGGATTTCTTCCAAACTAAGAAGGCATTTTGAGATTGAAAAAGAAATCACCAACTCCATACTGTGTGCATAGAGTTTAATTCATGGTTAACTTAGTAAAAAGAGGGTCAGGCAGAGGATGATATGGACAGCTCCATAGCTATTCTTTTTTTTTTTTTTTAATTTTTATTTTTTGATTTTTTTTAACATTTATTTTTGAGACAGAGAGAGACAGAGCATGAATGGGAGAGGGTCAGAGAGAGGGAGACACAGAATCTGAAACAGGCTCCAGGCTCTGAGCTGTCAGCACAGAGCCCGACGCGAGGCTCGAACTCACTGACCGCGAGATCATGACCTGAGCCGAAGTCGGACGCTAAACCGACTGAGCCACCCAGGTGCCCCGCTCCACAGCTATTCTATGCAAAGTCCAGATCTTATTCTACAGACTTTATAGAGTGAAGGGATGTGAAGGAGGGCATTGTAGTGAGATCAGAGCACTCACATGCACTTTTTCAAAGGGTCTGCATGCACCTAATTGACAGCTAACATTTAATAAATCTTGTGGTGCTATCTATGCATCAGGAGGGGGAAAGACTATGTTATCTCTAACAGAGTCATGGGAGGCCAAAACAACCCTCCTCCATATTCTGGTCTTGGCAGACATTTATTATACCAGGTATGTATATTAATCTCCAAGGGGCCCGGAACATGTAGCTCCAAGAGGAGTCATCAAGTGGACATGAACAAGATGGAGGCCAACTATGGAATCAGTATTGTCAGCACTGCTACAGTTATTTATATACATTACAAATGAGCACCACGGTAAGTCTCATCATCATCTGTCACCATATACAGTTTTAACAGTATCACTGAATATATGCCCTGTGCTGCACGTTAATCACCATATCTTATTTAATTTTAAAACTGTAAGATTGTACCTTTTAATCACCTTACGTGTTCCATCCATCCTCCCTGCCTTCCGGCAACCATTAGTTTGTTTTCTGTACCTATGAGCCTATTTCTGTTATGTTTTGTTTGTCTCTTTGTTGTTTTTTAGATTCTACATTTAAGTGAATGTACTTGTCTCTGTCTGATTCATTTCACTTATCATAATACCCTTAGGTCTGCTATGTTGCAAATAGCAAGATTTCATTCTTTTTTAAGGCTAAGGAATATTCCATATATATACACCACATTTTTATTCATCTATCAGTGGACACTTAGGTTGCTTCTATATCTTGGCTATTGTAAAAAACGCTGCAGTAAACATAGGGGTGCATATATCTTTTAAAATTACTATTTTTGTTTTCTTTGGATTAATATCCAGAAGTGGTATTGCTGGATTATATGGTAATTCTATTTCTGATTTTTAAAGTAAACCCCATAATATTTTTCCATAGAGGCTGCATCAACTTACATTTCTACCAACAAGGCAGAAGGGTTCCCTTTTCTCCATGTCCTTGACAACATTTATTACTTCTTGTCTTTTTGATAATAGCTATTCTGACAGGTTTGAGGTGATATCCCATTGTGGTTTTGATTTGCATTTTGCCAATGATTAGTGATGTTGAGCATCTTCTTTATATGGCTGTTGGCCATCTATTATGTTGTCTTGTTAAACTGACCCTTTGTAATTATATAATGCCTACTTTGTCTTTTGTTTCAGTCTTTGCTTTAAAGTCCATTTTGTTTTATATAAGTATTGCTACCCCAACTTTCTTTTGACTTATGTTTGCATAGAATATCTGTTTCCATATCTTTACTTTCAGTCTGTTTGTATCTTTAGATATGAAGTGAGTCTCTTATAGTCAGCATATAGAAGAATCTTGCTTTTTAATTCATTCAGCCATCCTTTATTTTGATTAGAGAATTTGGTCAGTGTACATTAAAATAATTATTGATGGGTATGTACTTTGCCATTTTGTTAATTGTTTTCTGGTTGTCTTTGTTGTTCTCTATTTCTTTCTTCTTATCTTGCTCTTTTGTGGTTTGATGCCTTTCTTTAGCATATCTATTTGTGTATCTATTGTAGGTTTTTGTTTGTGTTTACTGTGAACTTCATATATAACAACATATATGGCAGTCTGTTTTAAGTTGATGGCAATTTAACTGTGAATGTATTCTAAAAGCGCTTTCCCTACACACCTCCTTTAGTTTTATGTTTTTGATATCACATTTCCCATATTATTGTGTATTCCTACCTAATTATTGTAGTTATAATTAGTTTTACTACTTTTGTCTTTTAACCTTCACATTAGTTTTGTAAGTGGTTGATCCATTATCTTTATTATATAATTGCCTTTGCCACTGAGATTTTTTTTCTTTGAAATATTTTCTTATTTCTAGTTATGGCCTTTTCTTTTACACTTAAAAAAGTTCCTTTAACATTTACCATAAGACCAGTTTATTGGTGATGAACTCCTTTAGGCTTTGTTTGTCTGAGAAACTCTCTCAAATTCTGAATTATAACCTTGACAGGTCAAGTATTCTTGGTTGTATTTTCCTTCAGTATTTTGAATATATCCTGCCACTCACTTCTGGCCTGCAGTTTCTGCTGAAAAATCAGCTGACAGCCTTACAGGAGTTCCCTTGTACATAAGTAGTTGTTTTTTCTCTTTCTTGCTTCTTTAAGATTCTCCTTTTATCTTTAACTTTTAACATTTAATTATAATATGTCTTGGTGTGGATCTTTTGGGGTTCATCTTGTTTGGGATTCTCTGGCTTTTCTGGACATGGATGTATGTTTCCTTTTCCAGGCTAGGGAAATTTTCAGCCATCATTTCTTCAAGTCAATTTTGTGCCCCCTTTCTCTCTCTCTTCTCCTGAGACTCCTATAATATGAATATTAGTACACTTGGTATAGCCAGAGGTCCTATCTTCATTTTTTATCATGAACATTTTTTATAATAAACTATTTTCATTTTTTTTAAATTATTTCTTTTCTTTTGGCTGTTCTGACTGGGTGATGTCCACTACCCTGTCTGCCAGATTGCCTATCCATTCTTCTGTGTCCTCTAATCTGCTGTTGATTCACTCTGGTGTATTTTTCATTTCATTTATTGTATTCTTCAGCTGTTATTGATAATGTCTTATATTTTCTATCTATTAGTTGAAATTTTCTCTGTGTTTATTTATTCTTCTCCCAAGTTTTGTAAACATCTTTATGACCCTTACTCTGAACTCCTTATCAGATTGCTTATTTCTATCTCATTAAGTTCTTTTTCTGAGACTTTGTCTTGCTCCTTTGTTTGGAATATATTCCTCTGTGACTTTATTTTGCCTCTGGTTGTTTTTTTTTTTTTTTTTTTTTTTCTATGTATTAGGCAAATCGGCTACCTCTCCCTGTCTTAAAGAAGTAGCCTTGTGTAGGAGATAACCTCTGGAGCCAGAAGCACGGTACTTCCTGGCCACCAAGCTATGTGCTCAAGGGTTGTACCCTGTGTGAGCTGTGTGCACCTGCCTGTTATTGCATGGTGCTGGTTAGAGCTCTTTCCCCAGCTTGGCTTTCTGGAGTGCCATGGCTGCTGCTTTCATTGTGGAGGTGGACAGGTCTCTCTCTGCTGCCCACCTGTGTGGGGTTCCATGGCCACCCTAGCAGCTGTGACAATGGACAGGGCTCTCCCCCTGCCTGGCTGGCTAGGGTTGTGGCATGAGGCAGGCTTCTCAGTGGGGGCATGCCTGCCAACATCAGAAAGTTAGAATGAGAGTTCCAAGATGTTGCCCACCAACTTCAGCACCAGCAGGGTAGAATGTTTTTGCAAAACTGGCACCCAACAGTGTCATTTTCCCCAGAGAGTCTTCAGCAGTTCCCTGTCTCTCCTGCAGATGCTCCAGGGTTAGCTGGTGGGTCTCCTTTACCTGTATTCTGGTTGTTTTTCCAGCTGGTGGTTTATTACTTGGTTCTGGGGCAAAGGAGACCTTGTACTAGGCCTTTTAATACAAAGTGCTCCATTCCCTAAAGCTCTGTGGTTTTCTTGAACACAATCCCTGTTAGTTTTTAAAGCCTGACATTTTGGGGCCTTGTCTTTCCTATACATGATCTAAGGGTTGGAGTATGTGTTGTGGAGTTTCAACCCTTGCTCCTCAGGGAGAAGTTCCATGTCTTTGAGATCCTTTCCAGTTATAGATAGACACTGCTGTGGTGGGGTTTTTCTTTTTTGGTGAGGCCTTGTCTCCAAAATTCCTACCTGGCTCAGTGATACCCTTTTATCCTTTGTTGTGGAAGTTGTTCATCCAGTTTTCAGGGCTTTTTCTGAGGAAATCATTCCATATGTAGATGTTTATTTGTTGTGCCCAGGGGACGAGGTGAGCTTAGGATCCTCCTATACCAGCGTCTTGAACCCTCCTACCTGAAAACCTCCTACCTGTTTTGATAAGAGAAGAGGTCTAGAAAAAAGAAGTCACAGACGGCCTTCATGGGGAAAGGGAAGTATACAGATGAGATTTAGATAAAGGAAGATTGGAGCAACTTCTCTAATTTCACTGTTTCAGCCTCTTTATTATTATCTATAATCAAAATGATAGTTGCATGTAGCTATGATTGAACCGGACGTGGGATCATTGCTTCTATATGCATTGCCCTGAATTAGCAAATTGAATATGGGTTTTGAATGAATAACTTAGTGAAGATATGTAAAATTACTTACTATTTTTAATCAAGGGCCTAGAAACTTCATATTTATAGCAGTCTGTGGCTGAGTAAGTATAGCACATGCAGTGCTGTAGTAAGCTACCGTTTAAGTTGAGGTAATTCTCCGTAGGGAATTCACCTGAAATTCAGAAGGGACTATTAAATTTCTTTGTAAATCTGTCCCCCACACTTATGTTGTAGTCAATCGCAGCTTTGTTTAGCCTTCTAGAATGTATTTGTCTGGGAAACTGAAAAAAAATTGAGCTTTTCTATAGATTCCAGTGAACACCATCTCAACGATGGTGGCTTTTTCTTCTCCTGATTCCCTAGCAATCACAAAACACAATGAATTTAGGTTTATCTAAGACAAGGAATTCAGTAGTATGAGTTGGGGTGCAGGTGAGCATATATATAGAAATATATGCTTAGTCTGTGACAGGTATATATCTAAGGGCAGAAAAGGGACAAATGGCAAAGTGATTTTTAAAAATATACCTTCCTTAATTATATGTAGCTTGTTTTATTTTTCACATGTGTTCATTTTCTTTCCATGAGTCTAAATAGAAACCATGAAGAATCTAATGAGGCTGATCTCTCTACATGACTCTAATAATTTCAGATGCTAAGGAATATGGGACATATAATAATAATATATATTCCATTCCTGGCCTTGTAAATAATTGAAACCAGAATAGGCTTAGAAAGGTCTCTTAATTTCCTTTGGTGGGAGTTTTACCTTGTACTGTGGAAGCAAGTTATTCTGAAATATGAGATCAATTTTTGTTCAAAGTAAAAGGTTTCTTTTATTTTAGCCATTTTCATGAATATTTCTGTTATTTTATGATAAGCAGTTTTTCTTGAGACTCATCAGATTGAACAAAATACTAGGAAGTAGATACTGCCAGCCTGATCTTTTCATTGCTTCTTAGTAAATTCAAATAATAAAATCAGAATACTTAAACACTACTACCTGCTACCTTTAAACCAAGATTTGTATGTAGTTAGTTGTAAATATATGTTACTGATGTTTACTTGGTTTCAGTCTTTTTCTAAGAGATGATTCTCTAGAAAGCAGTACTAAAACTTCCTTTTTATAGCAAACTAATCTTAAATAATTGAATTAAGAGAAATCAAGTTGGATAGAGTTACAGAGAACTTCAGTGTAGAATTTGTCTTCAAATAATTTCTACTAACTGACATGAAATTAGCAGTAGTCATTAGCCTATTTAAAAAAAAATTCTGGTGCCCGAGTTCCCACCAGGCCTATTGAAATGGAATCTTTAGGCATCTGATGCTTTTAAAAGTTTCATAGGTGATTCTAATGCTTAATATGTTGGAGAACCAGTAAGTTAGAGGGGCAGTATATTTCAAAAGCAACACACACACACCATTTAGTAACTGAAACACCAAAATATATATTTTTTAGATGATTTAGTGTGGGTCCTGAAGTTTTCAAGTGCTGGAATGAGCACTGATCTTTCAGTGTGATGTTTATGTGTCATCCAGTTTCAGCTGTTACGGAGGAAACAATGTGAGCTGAGCAGCCCATCTCATGCTGGTTGTTTTGGCAACTTTGGGGTTGATATAACCTGATTCAGCAACCAGGAGAGATTTCCTGTTTACGGACAAATGCTATTTAAAAATAGACTAATGTATCTCCTTGATGCATTTTTAATTTATGGACATGAAGTTTATTCTCTACGAATTAATTAAATACCAAGGGAATTAATACTGAAGAATACTGTACATTCTTAGGTGCAGGAGTATCAATTAAAGCTGGCAGAACGACAGTTCAATCACAGGGGTTATTAAGAAGCTCTCTGAAAGTTTGCAGTTGGGTGAGTAACAGCAAATGGCTAGATGCTGATCATTGTTAAATGTAAATGTCAAATTAAATGGACTTGCCCTGGGTTGGTTTCTCAGAGTGTTGTATTTACTTGCATAATTTCTCCTTTTATACTCCATGATAAAGAGGAAAATAAATTGACCAACTAGGTTCTGTTCAGTTGCCATCCTAGGCAACCCTTATTACTCCTATTTTTCCTTCTCACCTTCTGATGAGCTACTTGTCCAGAGTTTCCAGGATATCAGCTACAAGGCACATTGCTTACTCAGGGATTGGAGCTTATTAGAAGTTGTCATTATTTCTTCCTTCCATCCCAGGTACTTTTATGAATAACACACTGGCACTAAAATTCCTCAGATAAACATTTGAGTTGAGATAATATAGAATACAAGAAATCACTAGGGATTTGGAGTGGGGACTGAGAATGTTTCACTTACTAGAAAATCACATAATGTCTGTGCAATTGCATTTTGTCATTTGAAAATGGATTAGGGATGGGGTACCTGGGTGGGTCAGTCGGTTAAGCATCTGACTCTTGGTCTTGGCTCAGGTCATGATCTCGAGGTTTGTGAGTTCGAGTCCTGCTTGGGATTCTTTCTCATTCCCTCTCTGCCTCTCTCCTGCTCATGCTCTCTCTCTTTCTCTCAGAATAAATAAATAAACTTAAAAAAAAAAAAAAAAAGAAAATGGATTAGGGAAGACAAAATGTTTAAGGGAGCACTGTAAATATTTGAAGCTGTATGCAAATACTATTATCTTATTATTAAATTCAGCTCTCTCTGAAGTGGGAAAGGATATATAAAGGCCACCTTCATCATTAAAATCCCAACTACAGATCATAGCTTGGAAATAATAGGCCTAGATTGGTATCAGAGGTATCATATTTTACATATTTGCAGTAAACACTAGGGAATGAGAGAAGGCATAGTAGAAGAATAAGAGGCCACTGAGAAGGAAAATGGTAGGACATTGACTAGAAATTTCTCACATTTCATTCTTCCTTCCTTCATTCTCATCTGACTCTGTTGCATGATTCTGTAAAGGAGTTATCTGGAAGGAACAAGTAAAAGCAAGACATTATGTAGGGGATTGTGTATGTATGTGCCACTGGACGTTTGCTGATTTATTTATATGAGATGTGGGAGAAATTGCCAGCATTATATTTTGGGGGTGGGAGAGGTGAGTAGAGCTTTGAATTTACTTTTCTTTATAAGGAAGGCCTTGGTCCCCAGGGTAAGAATAACCTAGCAAAAAGAACTTGGAGGAAATGGATTATTAAAAAGTGGAGAAAGAAGCAGCTAGATAGAAACAAGGAACTGAGCAAGGAGCTGTCATTCTCCTTACCATAGTTGTGTGTATGTAGGTAGTCATCAGCTTTCTTGGTTTGCCCAGAGATCCTCAGTTCTCACTAGACATCAAAATTACCCAGATGGCTCCCATTAGATTTACAGTGTTAGAATCTTAGATGGTACCTGTGGTATATATTTCATTTTGAATGAGTAGCATAAAGACATCTGAGGCACAGCTAGTGTTTAATCTTGTTTTTACCTTTGACAAATCTCTGACTTCGCATACCTAAATGTCTTTTTAAGTATCCACTATTTCTGTTTCAAAGTAAAAAGAATTTTAAAAAAAAGGAATTGCATGGAAATTATTTAGTTAAAATGTTTCTTTAATTCACAGTTTACTTAATAGCAATAAGAAATATACATGGATTAACCTAGAAGAGATATGTAAGATCTCTGTGGAAAAAAAAATTAAGAACATTAACAAAGAAAAAACAATAGGGTAAGGATGTCAGCTCTCTCCAAATTGATATCTCTCTCCTTCTCTCCCTCCCTCTCTCCTTCCCTCTATCTCTATATCTATATCTAGATCTATGTGTGTGTGTGTGGGGGTGTGGGTGTGTGTGTGGGTGTGTATATATATACATATATATATACGTATATGTATACATATACACATATATATACATGTACATACGTATATATATACATATACACATATACGCATATATATACGTATACATATACACATATATGTATATATATACGTATATATATACGTATATATACGTATACATATACATATATGTGTATATGTATATGTATACGTATATGTATATATATAGTGAAAATTTATGTTCTATGAACTAGATTAATTTATAAAAGATTTCAGTCATAATGTTGGGAGTCACTTCCTACTTCTGGTAATGGAGCTTTTCTATCCTCTGCATACAACATCTAGATGTGATGAAAAAAAACATTAATTTATGCATTGAGGAAAATAAGTGAACTTTAAGATAAACACAAGAGAGACACACCTAGAGACAATACAGTGAAACTACTGAGATCAGAACCAAAGAGAAAAATATTTAGAGCAGAGAGAAGAAAGACAGCACAGTAAGATGAACATCCAGCTTTTCATCAAAAACAACTGAGGCAAGAAGGGACTGGAGTGACATAGTCAAAGTGTTGAAAGAAAACAACCAATGACCAAAATTCTATATCCTGCAGATTTACCTTTTTAAATGAGGGCAAAATAAAGACATTTCCAGATAAAGTAAAATGAGGAAATTTGTTGTTAGCTCACTTGCACTTCAAGAAATGCTAAAGGAAATTCTGAAAGGAAATGAAAGGAAATGGCTGCAGACTGGTAATTTGGATCCAAGGGAAAGTGAAGAATACTGGAAGTGGCAAGTATGTAAGGAAATACATTTTTATTTTTTTCTCCTATTAATTTCTTTAAAAAATTACTCTGTAAATGAAAAATTATAGATACACAATACACAAAATACTATATTGTGGGATTGTAATATAAATATAACACATAATAATAGTAGAAGAAGGGTAAATAAGCTAAACTAGAGTAAGTTTACTGTATTTTCCTGAAGATGCATCAGTAGTAACTTGGAGATTATGAGAAATTAAATATACTTATTTCAATACCCACCACAATGCTAAAAACTTAAATAAATATAACTAAAAATTCACAGATAAATTAAAAAATATATGTACATTTGACATAAATAAGACAGTAGGAAAGGAATAATAGAATAAAAAGGAGACAAATATAAACCAAAAAGCAAGATGGCAAGCCTAAATCCCAACATATAAATAATCAGTTAAATAATTACTTTTATATGTTGCATGTTATTTATCTAACCGGTAAAATAATTAAATATTAGCTAATAGTTAAAATATATTACATTTGAAAGACTAAACATTCTAATTAAAATACAGAGATGGTCATACTGGACAAAAAAGATAAAATATAACTATATGGTGTCTAGAAGTGAGGAACTTTAAATTCAAAGACAAAAATGTATGGAAAGTAACAGATTAAAATAAAAAAGATATACAACAGATGTTGGTGAGGATGCAGAGAAATGGGAGCCCTTTTGCCCTGTTGGAAGGAATGCAAACTCGTGCAGCCACTCTGGAGAACAGTATGGAGGGGGCTAATTTGAAGGGGTACATGCACTCCAATGTTTATAGCAGTGGTATCAACAATAGTTAAATTATATAAAGAGTCCAAATGGCCATTGACTGATGAATGGATAAAGAATATGTGGGGTGTGTGTGTGTGTGTGTGTATACATATACATATACACACTGGAGTGACATGTATATGTGTACATATACACACACACACATATGGGCTAGGTGAAATAAGTCAGTGAAAGGCAGATATCATATGATTTCACTCATATGTGGAATTTGAGAAATACAACAGATGAACATAGGGGAAGGGAAGGAAAAATAAAATAAAAACAGAGAGGGAGGCAAACCATAAGAGACTCTTAAATACAAAGAACAAACTGAAGGTTGGAGGGGAGGTTGGTGGGGTATCAGTTAAATGGGTGATGGGCATTAAGAAGAACACTTTTTGGGATGAGCACTAGGTGTCATATGTAAGAGATGAACCACTAGGTTCTACTCCTGAAGCTGATACTACACTGTATGTTAACTAACTTAATTTAAATTTAAAAAAAAGAAAGATACCCAATGTTAATAGTAAGCATTAAAAAGCTGACGTGTGTACATTAATATCAGACAAAATAGATTTTAAGAATAATACTAAAAAGACGAAGGACGTTTCATAATGATAAAAGTATAGAAGTGTCAATATATTAGGAAGATTATATGCAAATGTATGTGCACCTAACAGAATCACAAAACTGAAAGAATTAATAGGAGTAATAGACTATTTTAATACTCCTCCTGCAATAAATGATAGATTAAGTAGGTAGAAATTCAGTAAGCATATGAAATACCATCTACCAACTTCATCTAACTGACTTAGAAAACATCAGCCAACAGCAGCAGAATGCACATTCTTTTTTAAGTACACATAAAACATTCATGAACATAGGCTATTCACTAGACCCTAAAAGTACCTGCTTGTGAAGAATTTTTATAACATCATCATTTATAATACCCCCAAATTAGAAACAACCCAAATGAACATTTGCCTGTGAATGAATAAACAAAGTATGGTATATCCATACAATGAAATACTATGAATAAAAAGTTCCAAGCTACCTGTATATAACATAGCTGAATTTTAAAGACATCATGTTAAGTGAAAGATACCAGGCAAAAAAGTATATATTACATGATTCCACTTATATGAAATTTCTAGAAAAAAAGCAAAACTGTAGTGACTGAAAGCAGACCAGTGGGGCTGCTGGTGGATGTGTGTGGATTGAATGCTTTATATCTTTAACAGAATTATTTGGAATAGAAATGATCTATTTTGATACTAAGAGTGATGGATTTTATAAAATAGTCTTTGATAGTCATTAACTAAAGGTTCAAATCAATGGAGCCTAGTCTTACTAACTTAACTCCAATCCCTTTCCCCAACTTTAAATCAGCTTTTAAAAATTGACTATGGTCATTTCACCATATTCATGACTTTTAATTTTGGATCAGGTTTGTACAAATATTTATTAATAGTATTATCATGTTTTTATTTCTGTCATGGTTAATGGTATGTTCCAAATTTAAAATAAGGAGACAGGGGCGCCTGGGTGGCTCAGTCGGTTAAGCATCTGACTTCGGCTCAGGTCATGATCTCACGGTTCATGGGTTTGAGCCCCGCATCGGGCTCTGTGCTGACAGCTCAGAGCCTGGACCTGTTTCGGATTCTGTGTCTCCCTCTCTCTCTGCCCCTCCCCCACTCATGCTCTGTCTCCCTCTGTCTCAAAAATAAATAAACATTAAAAACATTTTTTAAAAAAATAAAAAGTAAAATAAAATAAGGAGACATGAGTCAGACAGGAAAAAAATCTGGTTCAAAATATTACTTACATATTTGGGAAGAAATTTCTTTAACAGGGAATAATCAGATTCACTTATCTCCCAATTTTTTTTTTACCACTCTAAAGTATATAGCTTTAGTGTTATCTTTCTCCATAATTTAATATTATTCACTACGGATCTTTAGATTTTGATAGTAACATTCAGTGATCCTATTTACTTTTTAATGAAATCAAGTTGGTATATTAATACCGAAATTCAGTGGCTGAACATTATTCAGAATATACTCCTTATATGTTTTGGATATAAGAAATATA
Organism: Panthera onca; assembly: GCF_046562875.1. Lineage (NCBI taxonomy): Eukaryota > Metazoa > Chordata > Mammalia > Carnivora > Felidae > Panthera > Panthera onca. The sequence goes on from NC_138343.1 coordinate 69,602,244, forward strand.
GAGGTGGTAAAAATTTTGTGCCATATTTTCAAGGAATTATGGCCGTGCATTTAGCTACAATTCAACTTGGAAGTGAGACATTAGCCACTGTCATATTACTTATTTGACAAATGTTTTAAAAAATCTGATTTTTATTGCAGACTTGAGAGAAGTTGCCATTTAGGTTCTAGTTGAAGAAATACAGCAGTGGCCTGTGATACTCTGGGAAGAGTACATACTGAAAATACTGTTAAATAATATGAGTGCTTATTTCCTACTATTTAGGCAAAGATATGAGATCATCAGTTTAGTTACTTGTACTATCAGAAAAGGTGTTGATGGATCGGACAATCGTTTGGGCATAGCTCTCAGGATATCCATATAAAATACCAGGAATTAATTAGATCCAGGCCAGGAATTTCCCACATTTTGTATTTGTGCTGTGTTCTGGTATGGTAACCGAAATAAAAATGAATGTGGATACCTAAGCACATGGTGGAAAACCTGGAATACTACTGCCTGGCTAATAGAAAAGGATTCCAGCACCATTCAATAGAACTTTCAGGAGTGATGGATATGTTCTGTGCTTGAGCTGTGACTACGTAAGCCTTAGTGCAAGTAGTGTACCATAATTACAGCCATTCTGGTTGCATTCCAGCCCTCTTGGACTAGATTTTATGCAGTTTACAGGAGTTCTAATAACTGAGAACATAAGCAGAAGAAATTAAAGCCAAAGAATTAAGCAAGAGATGGTTGACACTTGGGAATGCTTAACCATGGATGGACCCACCTGGAATACTGCCTTTTGAGCTTGCAGAGTCCAAGTGCTTATACGTATTGTGTATTCTATGAACTTTAAAGTCAAACATAAATACCAAAATTTGGTGAAATAGACAAACCCACTCTGGCTAAACCAGTATATTGAGAATTAGAAACAACCCTCTGATTCCAGTTAGTCTCTCTAACATAAGATTTAAGAAAATCTTCTATCCACAGGTCATTCTGGAGAATGGGTTTAGGTGGCCATGTTTTGTACTTACTTTCTTCTTGGTTGCAAATAATAAGTTTACCAGAGAAGGATACTTAATTCCGGCAGAGACAGACAGATTTGTTCTCGTAGGAATTTATAGTTAAAAAAGAGCCTGAGTTCACTGATGGTGAACACTATAGAGCTTCAGAGTCATACAGTCAAAGGATTGAACAAAATGTTGAGTTGCAGGAAAATGATAGAGTACAGATTTTTGAGACGAGAATGCAGTGAATAGAAAAGTAGAAACAGTTAAAACTAGTGGTTCCCAACAGAGACGGAAAAACTCGCCATTGACGACTTTCTCATGGGCCTGTCTCTTCTTTCAGCACATTTGCCCTATCCACACACCACACATTTATTCCTTTCCTGTCAAACGATTTCTTTCTCCTTTTTTCTTTCTCTCTTTTTCTTCCTTCCTTAATTTTTTTTCTGCATTTTTTGAGAAAGTAAGGTATTTTTTTATTAAATAAGTTTCAGGTTGTAGCTTTATAATTCGACATCCGTATATGCTACAAAGTGATCCTTACCACAAGTCTAGTTACCATCCATCACCAAACAGTTCCCCTTAACTCATTCCTCCCACCCGCCAACCCACTTCCCATCTCATAACCACTTGTCTGTCTGTTCCCTATGAGTTTGTTTTTGTTTTATTTTGTTTGTTTGTTTATTTTTTGAGATTATACACACATATACATATACAATATTTGTCTTCCATCTGACTTATTTTGCTCCTCAAAGTCCATTCATGATGTAACAAATGGCAAGATTTCATTCCTTTTTTATGATTGAATAGTATTCCATTGTATATGTATGCATCTTCTTTATCCATTCATCTATTGATGGATACTTAGGTTGTTTCCATATCTTGGCTATTGTAAATAATGCTGTGATGAACATAGGGATGCAGATATCTTTTCAAATTAGTGTTTTTGTATTCTTCAGGTAAATACTCAAGGGTGGAATAGTTAGGTAATATGGTAATTTTATTCTTAATTTTTAAAAATTTACGTTTATTTATTTTTGATAGAGACAGAGCACAAGTGGGGGAGGGGCAGAGAGAGAGGGAGACACAGAATCCGAAGCAGGCTCCAGGCTCCGAGCTGTCAGCACAGAGCCTGACGCGGGGCTCGAACTCACAAACCATGAGATCATGACCTAAGGTGAAGTCGGACGCTTAACCAACTGAGCCACCCAGGCGCCCCTTATTCTTAATTTTTTAAGGAATCTCTGTACTGTTCCTCTTAGTGGCTGCACCAATTTACACTCTCACCAAAAATATACAGTGGTTTGCTTTTCTCCACATCTTTTCCAACACTTATTTCTTGTCTTCTTGATAAAAGCCAGTCTAACAGGTGTCGGGTGATATCATTGTGGTTTTGAGTTTCATTTCCATAATAAATTATTGGTGTTGAGTATCTTTTCATGTGCCTGTTGGCAATCTGTATGTCTTCTTTGAAGAAATGTCTGTTTCGATCCACGGTCCACTTTTTAATTGATTGTGTTTTTTTATTATTAGTTATATTAGTTTTATTTTAATATATTTTACCTATTAAGCCTTTTTCAGATATTTGGTTTGCAAATATCTTCTCCCATTCAGTAGGTGGCCTTTTCATTTTGATTATGTTTTTCATTGCTGTGCAGAAGCATTTTAGTTTGATTTGTGTTTATTTTTGCTTTTGTTTTCCTTGCCTCTGGAGTCAGAGCCACATAGATGTTACTAAAACTGATGTTAAGGAGCTTACCATCTATATTACTTTGAAGAGTTTTATGATTTCAGGTCTCACATTGAACTCCATAATGCATTTTGAGTTAATTTTTGTGCACAGTGTAAGACAGTGGTCTAATTTCATTCTTTTGTATGTTGCTATCCAGTTTTCCCAGTGCCATTTATTGAGGAGACTGTCTCCATTGTAAATTTTTAACTCCTTTATCATAGATTAATTGCTCATATATGTTTGGGTTTATTTCTGAGCTCTCAATTCTGTTATACTGATCTGTGTGTCTGTTTTTGTACCAATACTGTACTGTTTTGATGACTATAGTTTTGTAGTATAGTTAGAAATCAGGGAGCATGATAACCTCTAGCTCTGTTCTTCTCAAGATTGCTTTGGATATCCAGGATCATTTATGGTTTTAGATAATTTATACAAAATTTCAAATTATTTGTTATGGTTCTGTGAAGTATACCATCGGTATTTTGATAGGAATTTCATCAAATCTGTAGATTGCTTTGGGTACTGTAGATACTTCAACAATATTAATTTTACCCCATGAACACAGAATATCTTTCCATTTATGTTTCTTCAGTTTCTTTAATCAGTGTCTTACAGTTTTCAGTGTATAAGTCTTCACCTCCCTTGTTAAATTTATTCCTAAGTATTTTATTTTTTGATGTCATTATAAATGGGACTGTTTTCTAATTTATTTTTCTGATACTTTGTTATTATTGTATAGGAATGCAACCGATTTTTTTGTATTGATTTTGTATCCTGCCATTTTACTGAATTCACTTATTACATCCAACAGTTTTGGGTGGATTCTTAAGGGTTTTCTATATATAGTATCATGTTATCTGCAAATAGTGACTTTTATTTATCAATTTTTATTTCCATATGTTTTCTTAATTAATTAATGCCACTTCTTTTTCACTTAAAGAAGTCCCTTTAACATTCCTTCTAGGGCCTATTTAGTGGTGATGAGCTCCTTTAGCTTCTCCTTATCAGGAAAGTTAATCTCTCCTTCAATTCTGAATGATAACCTTGATAGATAGTGTAGTCTAGGCAGTAAGTTATTTTTCCTGTCATCACTTTAAATATATCACACTACTTGCTTTTGGACTGCAAAATTTCTGCTGAGAAATCTGATGGCCTTACGGGGTTTCCCTTGTTCATAATAAGTTCTTATTCTCTTACTACCTTTAGAGTTCCCTCTTTATCCTTTAATTTTACATTTTAATTGTAGTATTTCTTAGTGAGGAGTTCTTTCAGTTCATCTTATTTGGAACTCTCTGGGATTCCTGGACCTGGATGTCTGATTCCTTCCCTAGGTTAGGGAAGTTTTCATGTATTAATCCTTTAAATAATTTTTCTAATCCTTTCTTTCTCTCTTCTTTTTCTGAGGTTGCTGTAATGTGAATGTTATTCCACTTTAAGTTGTCTCACAGGTCATTTAGGGTATCTTCACTTTTCTTTCTTCCTTTTTTTCTTTTTTATTATTTTACTTTTATTTATTTTTTAGAGAGAGAGTGTGTGAGTGGAGGAGAAGGGCAGAGGGGGAGAGAGAGAAAGAGAGAGAGAGAGAGAGAGAAAGAGAGAGAGAATCTTAAGCAAGCCCTATGCTCACCTCAGAGGCCAACACAGAGCTCAATCCCATGGCCCTAGGATTGTGACCTGAGCTGAAATTCAGAGTCAGAGGCTCAAATGACTTAGCCACCCAGGTGCCCCTGAAGTCTTTCTTTTCTTTTCTTTTCTTTCTTTCTTTCTTTCTTTTTCTTTCTTTCTTTGAGAGAAAGAGAACATGAATATGCAAGCGGGAGAGGGGCAGAAGCAGAGGAAGAGAGAGAATCCCAAGCAGTCTCCACCCTCAGTGTGGAGCCTGACACAGGGCTTGATCTCATAACCATGAGATCATGACCTGAGTTGAAATCAAGAGTCTGACACTCAACCTACTGAGCCACCCAGGAGTCCCTATATATGTATATATTTTTAAACTGATAGCTTTTATTTGTTTGTTTATTTGTTTATTTATATTTTAGAGAGAGAGCACAAGCAGGGAAGAGGGGCAAAGGGAAAGAGAGAGAATCCCAAGCAGGTTCCACAATGTGGGGCTCAATCCTATGACCCTGGGATCATGACCCGTGTTGAAATTGAGTCAGACACTCACCAACTGAACCACCCAGGTGCCCCTAACTTTTCTAAATTCTGTATGCATTTTGCTCCTTTGACTGAATTCCATTGCCTTGTTTCCCAGCTTGCTGATCTAATTTTCTACTTTATCCAGTCTGCTATTGAACCCCTTTAATTTATTTTTCAGTTCATTTATAACTTCTGTTTGGAATGTTATATTTGTTATCTCTTTGTTGAAGTTCTCACTGTGTTCATCCATTCTTCTCCTGAGTTTGATGAGCATCTTTATAACCATTACTTTCAATTTGTTATCAAGTTGGTTGCTTATCTTTGTTTTGTTTATTTATTTTCCTGAAGTTTTATCTTGTTCTGTCATTTGGAGCATATTTCTCTGTCTGCTCATTTTGTCTAACTCTTTGTTTCTATGTATTAGTTAAGTCAGCTACCTCTGCCAGTCTTAAAGGAGGGCCCTTTTGTAGATGTCTTGTGGTGCCCAGAAGTGAATCTCCCCTGGTCACCAGAGCCGGGAGTTCAGGAGTATCCTTTATGTGGACTCTGTGTGCCCTCTTGTGGCAAGGCCACTGATGTAGTGCTTTGGTGAATGAGGCTAGGTGGTGGTTGGTGCTAAGCTCTGGCCTGGCTTCCCAGTGCAGTCACAATTATTAGGACATTTTAGGGATGAGGGCTGGTCTCTACCTCAGCTGGATCCTTAGACCCATCTTCTCTGGTGATTTGGTGGGTGGGGTCCCCATGAGGCTTGCCTACTGGCGCTAGTAGGTTAGAGGGAGAATTTCAAAATGGCCTCACCAGCCAGGTATTTGTAAGGTACACTAAGACTACAAATATGGCTCCTGCCAGTGTCTCCATCCCTGGGGAGTGTTTTCTGCCTTTCTGGAAGATGCTTTAAGTTTAGTAAATGGATCTATGATCTGTGATCTATGAGCTTTTCATTGTGTTTGTGTTGGTTTCTGGGTTGATGGAATCTGTGCATGAGCACTTTAGGGGTGGTTTTCCATTTTGTACAGCTTTATAGTTTTCTTGAATGTAATCCCCATTGATTTTCAAACCTGAAATATACAGGGGGCTTGTTTGGGGGCTTGTTTTGGGGGCTTGTCTCACCTCTGCAGGATCTAATGCTTGGGGTCTCTCAAACTTGAATCCCTTGCTCCTCAAAGAAAAGTTTCATACCTTTGATATTATTCCCAACTGTGACTCATTGCAGATGGGAATTTTTTCCCCTGGTGGGTCTGTGTCCCTGCCTCTCTTTCCTGTCTCGATGCCATTTCTTTTATTCTTTGTTGTGGAGGCTTTGTTCATTCAATTTTCAGGTCCTTTTCAGAGGGACTTATTCCATAGGTAGTGGTAGATTTGTTGTGTCCATGGGAAGAGGTGAGCTCAGGATCTTGCTATGCCACCATCTTGAATCTAACCTTTCTTTTTTGTATGTTTTATATAATTCCTTCTCTGTTATCTTGTCCCAGCAGTGGTTCATATCACTTGCTGTGTGTTAGAATTATTTGGCCAACTTTTGAACATACTGATGTCCAGGACGCACCCAGACAAATCAAAAATATCTGGGTGATGAGCTTCAGGTCTCAGTATAATTTTAAAAGCTTCCCAGGTGATTCTGAAGTATATGCAACTTTGAGAGTTATTGATAGTTTTCTAGTCTTCCAAGGTAAGAGTCATCTATTAATTTTATTTAGTAGAGTTTTATTCACATGTATACTTATAGATGTCTTAATTTTAGTAAAATATGCCAATCATATATATTTTATGTGTCATTGATTTTTTTTGTCAGCAGGTTTTATCTGTACTTTCAGCATCGCTATGAAGCATATGACACTTGAACAATAAAAATTCGCTTTGAAATCCAATTTAGAAGTGTTATTTGTAGCTTTTGTTTTTATACAGTGACGTACAATAAAATAATAGAAGATATTTTGATCTGGGATGAGAAAGATAAGATTATTCTATTAAAGAGAAAATTTCCTCAGTTGGAAAGTTAAATAAGTGAAGAATGAGAAGACCTAGACACAAATAAGAATTCCTTCTCTCTGTGTCATCACCTCATCCTTTAGATTAAATTGAACTGTAGTGCTTTGAATATGAATGAAATAGCATTCTGCAAACTATCACCATTCCCTGCTATATGTTTTTCTTATTCAAAGTGAATCATTACAATTTCATGAGCTTGTGAACCTCCTACTTTAGATAATGCTATGTTTATTTATTTTCAATTAGATATTATTATATAAAAATGGATATTTGAAGAATCTTCTATGCATAACCAGGTTAAAAAAATTGTTAGAGGAACATTATTGTTCAAGGGCTAAACAAAAGATAGCTGAATTTTGAATTCTAATTTTTTAAATTCTATTTAATAATTAGAATTTTACATTCTGATGAATAATTCTTATTTCCATAACACATAGGGAAAGAAAGCTAGTATAAGCAGTTATTTAGCACTAGTAGGTTAGATCAGAAAAATAAATGTTTGGAATTAAGTTTCAAATACCTTGCAGGTTTTGAAACCGGGGTTACTGCTTCAAGAAATGAAAATTCTGAAAGGATGAGGGCAGATAGGTTAGGGATAATTTTATGAAGTTTTAAAACATATTCATATCTCTTACACAGGTAATGTATGCTATTTTCCATCTCTCCTGAGAACAGGACAAGAAAAAATCATTTTATTCTACAGCATAAGGGACTTATGAAAATTATTTTCTGAGAGCAAAATTTGTTAAGCATTAGAACAGATACCAGGGGAGGTTGTAAAATCGCTTTCCCTTGAGGTCCCTAAAAATAGAATCATTTCTCCTTTTCCTGGTATTTTACAAATTCTTCCTCAGAGAAGAGGGATGAATAACTTGACCTCTAACAGTCCCTTTTTTCTGGCCTGTTGCAAGTTGCTGTGTGTGAGTAGAAAATATGGTCAGAAACATCATTAAGGTCTTGTCAAGAAAAAAAAAGAAAAAAAGGAATAAAGGAATAATTTGAGAACAAAGCATGTACATAACATACATATGAATCATGCTCTTAATTTCTATGAAGTCCTGTTTCTGCATATTTATTGCTTTGGACTTTAACAAAAAGAGATAAGCTTCGATTTTATTTGTACTGTTCATTTTTTCCCCCTAGAAATACAGTTTCTGCTCTGAGAGGCTGAAATGGCAGTGTTCACAATACTGTGATTTTTGGTGTCTTGGAGGATCCAGAAATGCCCTCAAGACCATTTGATTACAAATCAGCAGGGGCAGTAATGGTGGGGATATATAACTTAGGGAATCGTAATATGTGATATGTGATATATTCACAGCATTATATACATGTATCTATGGGGTAGTGTTAACGCTATCAAGATTCAGGGTAAGCATAGAATATAAGGAATATAAGGAAGACTTCACCTACAGAGTCATATTTGTTCTTGGTATCGGAGTATTAATATGTCCTCAGCCAAAGGTTTACCAAGTCTGTTTCAATGCAAAAAAATATGAAGAAGCTTCCAGAGCATGGGGTTTTAGTCGGAAATACAGCTATAATGGTGGTTTGGGTCATATTAAGTACTTTGCTTTACTATTTTAAAGGAATTTGGTTTTTAACATAGCTCAGCGATTGGAAAACTGTGCTATTTAGTCATATCCATCCTGTCACCTGTTTTTGTAAATAGAACATATCTACACACGTTTCTTTATGTATTATCCGTGGCTACTTTGCACTACAGTGGCAGAATTGGGTAGTTGCAACAGAGACCTTATGGACCACAAAGCCTAACATTTATTATATGACCCTTTACAGAAGAAGTTTGACCACTTCTGTCATAGATGATAATTTTGCTTTGTTTTCCCTGGGGAATAGTCTGATCAGATTTATGACTTACAAAACTGGCTTTGGCAGACAGAGAAGATACTGGTTTCTTGTCATATCCTAGTTCTTTGCAAATAGATGTACTTCATAAAGATATTTTGAAGAATGAATGAGTGAACGAATGAATATATTCATTAGGGCATAGCACAGTGAGTCAAAATTAAATTCAGATTTCAGGTGAGAAATAATAAAGTCCTGAAATGAGATTAGCAAGAGGAATAGTAAAGAGAGGGTCTAAATGAAAGTTATTTGAAAAATAGAATTAGCTGGACATGACTTAATCATTTTAGTAAACCAGTCATTTATTTGTTTTACCAATGACTCTTATTTTTAATCTGTTATTATCAAATTTTTTTTAGTTTTTTTTTTATTATTTTTTAAAGTTTTCATTTATTTATTTATTTAGAGAGAGAACAAGCGAGGGGATGGGCAGAGAGAGAAAGTAGGACAGAGGATATGAAGCCAGCTCTGCGCTGACAGCAGAGAGCCAGTGTGGGGCTCAAACTAACGAACCGTGAGATCATGACCTGAGTTGAAGTTGGACCCTTAACCGACTGAGCCACCCAGGCACCCCTGTTGAAATTTTTAAATATATGCCAAAGTAGGGATGAACAACCATGTGGTGACTCCCTCGTCTCAATAGTAAGCAACATTTGCCAATCATGTTTTTCTATCCTCACTCCTAATAAAATACTGTTTTTTTCTGGAGTATTCTAAATAAAAAATAAGTGCAAATCTAAGAGTAATCAATAATGCTAAGGCTATTGATACTTTTTCTGCAGGTAAGGGTACATAGTCATTGTTAGTTTGCTCATTTAACTTAAAATGTGGCTGCAACAGTGCTTGTCATAGAATAGCATGATGGTTCTCACTCTGGGAAGGCTTTCCAAAATACAAATTCCTGGACTTATCCCCAGACATTCTGATTTTGTGGTTCTGGAAAAGTCTTGCGGTCATGTATTTCGAAAATGTCCCAGGGGTAATGCTGATAAGCACCAAAGGCTGTGAAGCACCAAGTTAGTCAAATACCATAGTACCATGAGATGTCTCTATGGGTTTCACAAAATGTAGCTGCTAAGTTTTTGGTTATTACATCATTTTGGGACCTGTCAATACTAAGGCTGTGAGCATTAGAACATTAGACTATGCGTAGGCCTTCTGGAACTTTAGAAAGTTTGAAAACAGTGCAGTGGATGCCTTACACACAGTATGAACATATGTCTCCCATTGCCTGGGTTAGTTCTGGTTATTGTCTGTTGTCCTGGAGTAGTTAGTAGCACTCTGTTTAACTCTCAAAAGGATCCCAGTTTGGGTAATTATGGATATGATTGAATATGAAAAATGAACATTCTCTAATATGAAGAGTTTTCAGTGGACTTTTAGGTCATGGAAAAGGATTTGAATTTTTGTCTGAAAATACAACAGAAAGCCACCGAGACAGAAGACTAATGTGGTTCATTTTATGTTTATAAAAGATTAGTGACCAGGATATGAAGAATTGATTGAAGGCAACAACAGTGTCCCAGCTTCCAAATGGGGATGCCATTCAAATGAACTGTTGGCTAAGTGTGAAATTCAGAGAGTAGGATTCATCAGCAGTCACCATGGGAACCCTTAGCTTCCAGAAGTACTGACATGGCTGAAGTCAACTGAGGGAGTATTAAAAAAGAAGAGGATCGGGGCGCCTGGGTGGCGCAGTCGGTTAAGCGTCCGACTTCAGCCAGGTCACGATCTCGCGGTCCGTGAGTTCGAGCCCCGCGTCAGGCTCTGGGCTGATGGCTCGGAGCCTGGAGCCTGTTTCCGATTCTGTGTCTCCCTCTCTCTCTGCCCCTCCCCCGTTCATGCTCTGTCTCTCTCTGTCCCAAAAATAAAAAAAAAATAAAAAAAAAAAAAAGAAGAGGACCAGGGCTGGCTGTGAGTCAGTCTAGTGTAATAGGAAAAGCAGAGGACTGTCAAAAGATGAAAACTATGAGAGGAGGTTGTTTCAAAGAGGGAGTTTCATCTCTAGTAAATACTTTTGTGAAGATGTCACAGGTTGAATTCCCTGAGAAGCAGTTTCTTGGAAGAAGTGTAATGTGCAGGGTGTTTATCTAGAAGACCTTTGGGATCAACATCTGTGGAAGAAAGGTTTGGAGGGAGGACTAGCAGGAGAAGTGGGGCTGTGGTGTAGCCCAGTGGCAATGTTAGCTGACACCCCAGGGGACTCTGGAGCTATAGAATGGTCCTTAGGAGCTGTCCTGAGTTGGACCAAAAGGCCCCCCTCATTATATTCCCACAGGAATGTGGGTCACACTAAGGAAGGGTATGACTTGGACCAAGGTGGCTCTCTGCAGCTGAGGAAATGTCTGAAGGAGCTGGCAGTTGAAGGCTATCCTGCTGACAGCACTCCTAGCAGCTTGGGCAGCACGTGCTTCATTGGACGGGGATTTGGGGTGGCCCATCGTAGTGTCTACCACACAGGGAAGCTATATGAGGACCAATGAGTGATCTTTGTTTACTTACTCAACATACTTACTGAACATCACAATGTGCCAGGCAGTGAACTAAGTGCTGGTAGATAAATGTGTAAAACAACTGTTACACCTTGTAATACGTGTCGTGAACTACACGAACAGTTAAGTAATGGAGAATGTAGAGTTGAGATTTACTTATTTAAAGAGGACTTTGTGACCTTTACAATAGTAGTTTAGTGGAGTGGCATATGTAGAAACAGACTGGAGTAATTTGAGCAATGAATGTAATAATGTTATTTTCAGATGCATAAGTTGTGATTTCTTTCTATTTGAAAAGATAGCATCAACTTCCTTTATTAAAAACATACTGATTAATAATGACTCACAGATAAAGTTGGCTTCTATTCAGTTTTTAGAATTCTTTCACTTCTGTTCACTTAGTTGATTCTCAGCCTTGTAAGGTTGACAGGGAAAGTGTTATTATCCCCATTTTATAAGTAAGGGTACTGGAAAGAGGTACTTCAAAGGTTAGAGGATAAACGGAGAGTCAAAGTCTGGTAGGAGGTGAAATGAGGCTAAGAATCGCATCTTTTGCATTATCTTTCCCTGGTCTTTCCTTCAAGTAAGGTGACCAACCAAATGGTTGATAATAATAGGGAGGACTTAAATACCTTTTATCAAATTCAAATCATCATAACATTGCATGTAGAGTTGCCAGATGAAATATCTGAGATATGCTTATACTAAAAACTTATTCATTGTTTATCTGACATTGAAATCAACTGTATTTCCTGTATTTTAATCTGATACATTTGGCAGCTCTTGTTGTGTGACACAGTGAGTCTCAGCTTCCTTTATAGTTGGTGCTTAAAAAAAAAATCCCCTGATAGCATGTGCAGTTGACCACACTGTAAGACCTGACCTGCCAAATGTAAGACCTATATTGATGAGCATGAATAAATGAATGTAAGTTAAAATGAGCTAAATCAATACATGCTGAGCAAGTCTGGTGTATACGGTATATGTTGCTCACCCCGAGATGTGGAATCTCATTAATGCCCACCCCAATCTTCCCACGTAGAGAAGAGACATGACAAGATAGTTTTAATGAGTGTAGAGGTGTGCCTGGCAGATGGTCTAGCGTTTTGTAGTGCCGAGCAGCAAAAATGTGTAGTTAACACTCGAATGGATCTTCAAATCTTCCTCTAGGCCACCTGTTGGGGACTCTGGAAGCCTGCTTAGGCTTCAGAATGGTAAATGTTCTGGAAAAAAGGGAATAGGAGCAGTTTGTCCCAGTTCACCATGATTAGACATGGCCAGCTGCTGTCCAGAGAAGGCATTTTTAAGAATTTGATCATGGAAGTAAAACTGTTTGTGGGCTTGACAAGAGGTAAAGAAGGCATTTGCCTGGTGTCAGAGAATAAAAGGTAAAGATAAGTTCATCAATACATTTCACAAACATTTGTTGTAATAGAAGTGTTCATGTAAAGCTAATATTAAGCCCCTAAGCTGTTATTTTAATAATGTAAAAAGTAACTAAAACTGAGGCTTTGGGAACTTTTTTAGTATTTGGCCCTATAAATAGAATCTTACTGCTATTAAAGGGAAAATATGTGTCACAGACCCCCTGAATTCTTAACCAAAGTTTAATAAATAAATGGATCACAAAATATAGAGGATCACAAAAAATGAAATACATCTTTTTCCTGTTACATAAGCAGCAGTATCTATCCTTATTTGTATTTTGGATGTTTTAATGGTTTCTTTTTATATTGTAAGAATCCATGATCTGTCTCCAGATTAATGCATTTGAATATATCTTCTTGATTAGATCTCTTGCTGGGAGGAGAAAGAAAGAAAAAAATCTACTTAAAATCAGAACTGCTTCTATTGAAATTGATTGCATGATTGGATATTCAAGAGTATTTAATTAAAGCTGTGTTGTACTCTAATTTTCTTTTAACAATTGATTAAAACTGTGTAAATAGATATCAGAGACATCATTCCATTGTTTATAGATGCATCTCCAGTGTTGGAAAACAAATTTGTTTAAGCCTGCATGTGTATTTGGTAGTTTGGCATGTAGTTAAGAATGCAGACTTGTATCAGCTTGTGAAATGGTCTGAGGTTTAGTCCTGGCTTCCCCATTCCTTTGCTGTGCGACCTTGAGAAAGTCACTTCACCCTCCTGAACTTCAGTTCCCTAATCTTGTAAAAGAGGGTGAATAAATGTGCCTTCTTTGTGAGGTTATTGTGAAAATTTACTTAGAATGCTGTCTAGCATGATAAACCCTATAAAGTATGTTTTATTGTTATCTGTTCATAAAATTATGGTAAGATTGATACCTTCTATAAATGATATAATTTTGAAATAGTTCATAAAATAACATTTGAAATAATCTTAGAAGTATGTCTTAATAATACATTTTAACATTTTGATAGATAATAGGAAGGTATTTGTATACACATAAATACATGCACCAATTAGCTATTTTTTTTCTAATTTTGGACATTCGCAATAACTATTTGGTGTGTGTACTTGATTTCTAAGATCTTTTTCAGGTAATTAATAAACTCTTATAGTATATGAAGTTATGTATTTTAGGATCCTGAGAAATACATCTTATGAAGGTACTTACATAATGGTAATGAACAATCTTTTTCTATGAAGTTACAGCTGAAACCTTTTGCTATTTTTTGTTTTTCTCCTGAGTAGTTGCTTTTTAATTTGGAGCTAATGTTCATGAATGATTCTTGAAAAGATCAACACTGGAATATATAAAAACTGTCATGGACTCATATCAATTACTACTCTTTGGGGAATCCACAAAGAAACATTTCCTATATTCCTTAATTATCACAAGTTTTTGCAAAATACTAAATATTTATTTTCAGTATGTAGTTCCTACTTCTCAGTGATTATTATATTTATTTAAATTTTAGTTAACATAGAGTGCAATATTAGTTTCAGGAGTAGAATTCAGTGATTATCACATACAACACCCAGTGATTATTAATATATTAATTTTGGTAAGGAAAAGATTAAGCAGGTAGGACTTGTGAAGGAGAAAATAAATAACTATACTAAAGTGTCTACATACATTATGCTGTAGGGAATTGTGGCAAGCTGCTGTCCTTGATTTCTCCTGTAGTCAGAAGGAGTGGAAATGACCTGATCTTGAGGTAGGGCATCTAGTGGTGACACAAAGTTTGACTCTCTGGAGGTGGAGGGTGAGTTGGGTTAGCAAGGTGTAAATATCAGGTTGCCTAGATTGAGCAGATCTCTGGTAATTTCCTCAGAGCATGGCAAAAGAGAGCCTTTGTGTTTCCTAGTCCATGGATCTTTCTGTGTAGTGGTGTCTACTCATTTGAGCAGGTCAAGACGCACATGGGCTGTTGATTCTCAAATCCCTAAAAGACCACCAGAATAAAACTATTGATAAAACAAAGCCAAGTTTTACTAACATCCTCTTGACAGAGTCATAGTATTTCCAAATGGGAAAATTAAGGAAGGTTAGTTCCTGAAGTTCTAAAGGAACTTTAGAGCCTGAGTCAGTGATGTTCAGGTAGGTCTTGGCCAAGTGGGGAGCTGATTGGGACTGGAAAGTATCTGTGATGTAATAGTTTTAGACTCTCGGGCATAGGCAGGTGAGGATCCTAAAGCAAGTCTTCTTAAACAAATTATTTTGGTTGAACACAATCTTATCTTCTGGAAACAATTATTTTCTGGAGCAAGCAGTTAAGTTTTTTAATAACTGGACTTGGTATTTTTTTTCTAATATAGGGACAGAGAAGAAGTCTTTGTAACCCTGTTGTTTACCATAGGGTCAGGAAATTGTGCCTGGTCCCAGTATTGCTTAACTGTTTAACTCTTGGTCTTAGTTTTCCACATCGACCTAGAGATGAGTTTCCTTGCATTTGCTGGCTTAAATTCACATATGGATACAAACCTGTCTCCAAGACAAACAAACAAAACAACTATACTCTTCCCTTCTTCCTTTTTCTGTCTCTTAACTCTCCCAATGGTGTTGGCCCAGTACCGTCCTTAAGACATTCTTATGGGGCCACTTACTCTGAAACCAGACAGGGCCCTTGAAATATGTCCTCAAGGGGTGCCTGGGTGGCTCAGTCGGTTAAGCGGCCGACTTCGGCTCAGGTTATGATCTCGCGGTTCCGTGAGTTCGAGCCCCGCGTCGGGCTCTGTGCTGACAGCTCAGGGCCTGGAGCCTGTTTCGGATTCTGTGTCTCCCTCTCTCTGACCCTCCCCCGTTCGTGCTCTGTCTCTCTCTGTCTCAAAAATAAATAAACGTTAAAAAAAAAATTAAAAAAAAAAAAAGAAATATGTCCTCAAAATATGCAGGAATCTTTATGATCAGGGTAACCTTCTTTGTTCCCCAAGAATCCCTTCCTTTGAACTAGACCTAATAGTGGTTGATTTTGAGTATTGCAAATGATTTTCTCTTTCTGCTGTTGACATTTCTCTTTTCACAGTTGACATTAAACATTTCTACTCATAGTTCCAGCAGAACCTGTTTCTCTTTGTTTATGTTTGTTTTTAAAACAGAAAGACTGATGGTATTTGAGTCTGCTCTTAGTGCCCTGGGGTTGGTACCTGCTAAGGACTGTCTTTCTGATTGTTGTAGTCCTGGAGACCCAGGAATGCCAACCCTCCTGGCCACCAGAGCAAGGCAGTCAAGGGTTATGCCCTGGCAGCAGACTAAAAACTGGGGCCCAGACACATGTAAAAGCTCCACTCTGGGAGGTGCTATCATTCTGGCACAGAGCAGAGGGAGAGTGTGAAAACAGTTCCAGCCCTCTAAAGGTCTCAGTCAGCCCTTTGATGTGTGTTAAATTAGAAGCCTGCCCCTCTGGCTGCAACTACTGAAGATAACCTAATAGGCCTCTTTCACTGAAAGATTAAGCACCTGGGTCTGCTGCCTCTTACAGTGTTCAGGGTGTGGTAACTCTTTCTCTGTTGGTTATAGTCCTGTGGGACCTGTGAGCATAAGCCTAAATGTCCACCAAGAGGCAGATAATGCAGAGGTTTCTCCTGGCAGCAGCTGCTAGAATCAGGGCACCAGAGGTGGGTGTAAGATCCTTTCTGGAAGATACCAGCTAGCTGGAATGAAGCATACAGACAGCACAAAGATTGTGTCCATTGGCCTCCATTCTCGGAGAGCATGTCCGTAGGTCCCTACACATGTGCCAAGCCAGAAACCTGCTCTCAGGCCAAAGGTCCTGAACAAGTAACAAATGGACCTCTAAGAAAGGCTGGGGGCACGTTTCAGTCCATTATCTGTATAGTGTCCAGTGAGTGGTAGTCTGCCAAGAGCTGAATTTCCGATTGTTATAGTCCCATGCACCCAGAGCCAGATGGTGAAGGGGTGTCCTCTGGGTGGCAGCCACAAAGACCAGTTAGCCAGATGTAAATACTGGGGCACCACTGTGGGTAGAAGCTCCCCCTGGCAGGTACTAGTGCTCTGGAGTGTAGCATAAGGGGTTTGCAAAAATAACACTCACTGAAAAAAAGGGAGGAAAAGGAAAGGGGGAGATAAGGCATTCATTGGACTTAGCAAGGCAGAGGGAGAGCAGGAAGGTGGCACCCACTAGCCTCCATCCAAGAGAATATCTAGAAGGCCCCTGTTCCTCAGACCAATGCTTTCAAGTTAGAAAATGAGTCTCTATCACGTAAAGTCTGGGCATTTTTCGAAGGGTTGCTTCTGCACCAGGCCCTGGAGCCAATGAGTCCTGTGTGTCCTTTACAAGCTGTTTCTTAGTTCCCCACAGCCCTGTGGGTCTTGTGAGCAAGAGCCCCATGGGTCTTGAGAGCTGAATGTTTTCGGGGCTTTTTTCTCAGGTGACAGCCTTAAAAGTTGAGGTGTCTGATGTAGGGTAGGAGCCCTTTGTTCTTCAGGGAGAAGCTCCAGGTTTTGAGTTCTCTTCTGATTGTGGTTCATAGTGCCAGGTATGGGGTTTATGGTGAGATTGTGTCTCCACCTTTCCCACTGTTTCAATATGGTTTCCTTCTTATTTACCTGATGTGAAGGAGTCGCTTCACCTGTTTTTAGGTTTTTTGTTTTTGTTTTTTTAGAGGAAGCTGTTCCATAGATAGCTGCAGATTCAGTGTGTCCATGGGAGAAAGTACGTTCAGGATCTTCCTATGTTGCCATCTTGAACCAGAACCCCATACTTTTGTTGTGTTTAGCTTTTTTTCATGGTGAAATAAAGCTCTGCTTAGTTATCTTTAGTGGTTATGTTTAAAACTAGCTGGTTTTATATAAAATATATTGAAATTCCTAAACCTAACATGTGTTAAAAGGATAGTATCAAATTTAAAAAGATTTCTTAGTGACTGATAGCTGGAATTCAGTGGAGATTTTCTCTTCAATGACTAGATATTCTTATTTCTGTTATGACTGCTGCTTAACAAAACACCATAACTTTGTGGCTTAAAACAATAGTCATCTTTGTATTATCTCACACAGTTTCTGTTGGTAAATACTTTAGGAAAGTCTTAGCTTGAGGCCTTCCATGAAGTTGCAATCAGACATGATGTGGAGATGGATCGGATGGTAACTAGCTCTTCATATAATCTTAGAGTCTCTCTTTTCATATTGTCTTCAGTCTTTGTATATGGATTCTGTGTGTAGTCTCATTCGGGCTTTCTCACAACATTGTGGTTTAATGGCAGTTGGACTGTTTACATGGTAGCTGAAGGTTTCAAGAGTAAGTATTCCAGTGAGCAAAGCAGAAGCTACATGGTGTTTTATAATCTATCCTTTGGATTCACATAGCATTACTGTCTTTACTGATTGGCTAGACACAGCCTACCCAGTTTCCAGGGGAAGGGACACAGAAGTTGGCCTCTCAGTGGAAGGAATTTCAGAGAATTTGGGGCCATCTTTTTAAGCCTCCACAATTCCACGCAATTCTATGCAATTGTTAAAGCAAGTTGGTGGACAGGATTACAGCATAATGTTTAACATGGGTTAATTCCTTGGGAACTGGAAGAGGCTCACACTTAGAACCTTTTCAATTATGGATGCATAAGAAAGAATGAAGAGAATTCAACAGCAGTCACTGGCAGAACCTTTTGTTTTTTATTGTCTCCCTTATCCCCTTAGTTTAACTCTAAACTTATAGATAGTACAGTATGTTACTATGCCCCTTTATATTCCAAAAAAAAAAAAAAAAAAAAAAAAAAGACTTGATACCAAGCCCTGTATAGTCAGCCTTGCTGAGCATTAATTTTGAGTAGTATAGCTGAGTACAAATATTAGATATTCTGGCAGATGTATATCAGTCTAAAGGCATTTGATGGATCAGTATCTGTTTTGGTTACCTTTGCTCAGCTACTAGTGTTATGGCAAAAGCTAGTGCCAGTGAAAACACTCATCAGTTTTAAAAGATAAAGTCACTTAGGGCACCTCAGCCTTCCAATTTGGTGCAGATTCTTGTCAGCAATTAGATATCTGAGCACCTACAGGATTGCCAGTCTTTACTTGCGTTATGATCTGTATTTCAAGTGAAAGGCTGCAAAAATACAGTTATTGTGGAAGTCCGTCAATTCAGTAATGTAATTAAAATTCAAATGCAATCCTCAGTAACTTAATTAAAAAAGAAAAGACCCATAATAATCCGGTTAGAGTTCTTCATAACAGAGTGGAGAAAATGTGATAAAATTCATGTTAGGATAGGTTGACTAGTGTAATAATCCTCATCTCTTGGTGGTTTAGTGCAGTGCAAGATCGTTCTTTGTGTCTTTGCATTCTTTGTGTCTAATCAGAAGGTTTGAGCAGCTTTACAGATGGTTCTTTAGGAACTTGAACTTCTTTGTTGTGCCTTCACATCCCCTCAGTTCTTGAGGCTCTCTGCCAGATTCTCTGCATGCAGCCAGAAGGGAGGTGGAGAGATATGTGGCATCCCCACTGCAGAGGAAGTTGGCAAATATGGTCTCTGTGCTTGGAAAAAAAGAAAAGGGATGTGGTGAGCAGGTAGGAAGTTTCTGCCCCAGAATTCTTCATCATTACATTCTTTTATATTCATAAAATAATGCCCAGAAGTGTAATGGTGCCTAGGGATTTACACTGAATAACAAGTTAATATTTATTGTTTACGCTGTGTAGTCTCTAGCCTGGTAATAAGTTGTGTCCTTGATTTTGTATGAAAAAGAACTAGAATATGAATTATTGCCTGAAAGGGTAAGCAAATATAGTCTTTAAAAGATAAATACGATGAAGGTGGCATTCGGGTGATGGCAAGAATTTCCTCAGGCCAAGTTGGAATTGAACATTAAACCACAGAGTATTCCAAACAGTAGATTCACAATTACAATAAGCTTACAGCTCAGAGCATCATTTAGGGAGTAAACTGTTCAAATGTTTACTTGAAGTCAAGTTAGAGTTACATTAGCAATCTATCTTTGGCTCTTATTTAATCTGAAGCTTTGATTAGTATTTGTTTAAATTTTTTATTAATGTTTATTCATTTTTGAGAGACAGAGGGTGCAAGCGGGGGAGGGGCAGAGAGAGAGGGAGGCATAGAATCTGAAGCAGGCTCCAGGCTCTGAGCTGTCAGCACAGATGAACTCACAAACTGCAAGATCGTGACCTGAGCCGAAGTCGGACGCTCAACCAACTGAGCCACCCAGGTGGCCCTGACTTAGTATTTTTAATAACAGAATCAAATTGGATTAGGTATGGGTCAATTTTGAAATGATCAACTTTAAGCTAAAAAATTGCCAGTAATAGTTTAAATGTTTACTACTACTGCTAACTTAAAATATATACTTAGAATGAATAAAAAGCCAGTCAGGTAGACAATTAAAACATGTAGGCAAGGAGGTGTTTCAGCTTAATTCAGCTACTTAAATTGTTTAGGAAGTTACATTGTATTTACAGTTAAGTGTCTATAGAAGGGAGACTAACGACACACATAGCTAAGTATGGGTAAGGAAGAGAAAACAAAACAGAGTCTACCTAGATGAAGACAGCAAGATCAATTATAGGAATTTTAAGAAGGAAAGGAATAAGTGATCAGTTGTTACTCTAGAATAAGTGGAAATGAAGGGCAAAACAAAGCAAACTTCTTTTATAAATAAGAAAAAGAGAACTGCCTAGTCTAAAATGTCAATAAGAAAAGAATCAGTAACCCTTTTTTGTTAATAAAAATGTCTTGGTCATAAAATATTAGTTCCATACTTCAAGTGTTCAACAGAAGTGACATAAAAGGTATTAAGGAGACGCCCTAAAGGACTCCTAGCCAGTGCTGTATATAGTGAGGCACATTTGGAAATTAGTTTTGGCCTCTGGTGGACAATAAATCTGCCTCAGCTCCATAGAAATCAGCCCACAGACCAAAGAAAAGTAAAGACCCAGAGGAGGAGAAACAAAATCAAATCAAGCCCCAGGAGTAGGAGGAAATCATCTCGAGGCATTTCCATGCCACTCTCCTGACACGGCCTCTCAGGCCATTCTCTGCTGAGTACCTTCACGCACTTTGGGAGCCCCTGACCCCTGACTGTCTTTGCCGCATCCTCAATGTATAAGTTATTGATACTTTAGAGAAGCCTCCATTACTTCCTTTCCTATAATCACCATTTTCTTTCTTATGTTTTCTCATCTGTGAAAATATAAGGGACCATATACAGGGAGTGCTAATTAAAAGATATATAGCCTCTTGGAAACAGCTAGACCACAGTCCAGCTATAGACAGATTCCCAATTGCTGCCATTCTCTGTGGGGTGGAGAAGGGGCAACAGAGAACTGAGGTGAAATAACACTATACCTGCCAAAATTCTAGATTCACACCATAGGCAAAATGTGTTCGAGGTATCCAAAAGAACGTGCCCCTAAACTTCCAACATATACATATTTTTTCCCATGTGGTTTCTTACTTGATTCTGCTCCTAGACAGGATCCCTATTTTTATTCTCCTCAGAACAAAACTCAGTATCACATTGCCAGAAAACCCATTACTGAATGCGGTGAAGGCCTGAATCTTCTACCAAATGTCTTATTGATTACCCTTTTTATAATGACCCATACATTCCTAAGCTCAATTTCTGTCATTTCCTTGTGTGTTTGCAAGAGTAGGATGACTCTTTACACCTCTTTATTGCAGAATATAACTCATACACAGAAAAGTGCCTTGTTATACATACACACATCGTATTTTAACAAATGGTTAACAAATAAACTCCGTGTAACTCTCTCTCTAAACACTTTTCTGGCTTTTATGCTGATAACTCCCTTTTTTGAAATAGTTATATCACCTGTGTGTATGTGTCCCTAAAGATCATATTTTAACTTTAGAATCGCAAATATTCTTTAGTGTCTTGCTTTGCTCAGTGTTCTATCTGTAAGATACAATCAGATTGAGTAAAGCTGTGATTTGTCCTGTATTCATTACTGAATGACACCAAGGTCTGTGTATATATGTGTTTCTTCCCCCCACCCCCCACTTTCTTAAATACTCATGCTTATCAGCATTTTATCTTTAGCTCAATTCTGTTCTGATTGTACATATGTTATCTTGGTATAAGTGAGATACTGGGGTGGAAAAAAAGTCAATAAAGACATTTCTCCACTCCACAGGTTAGGTTCAGAGAAGTCCCCAGAAAGCAGAAATTTGACAGAAGCTGTCCTTCTCTGCTGTACTCTACTCTGTTGAAAGATGTAGCTCTTTGTGAGGATAGAAATGGTAAAGTTCCCTGAGTGGCAAGGACCATCCTTGAGTTTAGAGGCTCTGGATTTCACTTCTTATATCCAGGGTGACCTGAACTGCCTGATCCTGAATCCTCATCAAGGTTGTCTCTGCTGATACCTCTATTGACCCCAGTTCTGACTGTTGCTGATGGCACATCAGGTTGTCTCTAGACTTTGCCTGTGCTCTTTTCATTCCCCATAAATCCGTACCATCTTTTTTTTTAATTATTATTTTGAGAGAGAGAGAGAGTGTGTGTGTGTGTGTGTGTATGAGGAGAGGAGGGGCAGAGAGAGAGAGGGAGAATCCCAACCAGATTCCACATTGACAGCGCAGAGCCCGATGGGGGGCTTTAACTCACAAACCCTGAGATCATGACCTGAGCTGAAACCAAGAGTCAGATGCTCAGCTGCCTAAGCCACGCAGCACCCCTGTACCATCTTGAAGGAAGTTTGCCACATATCACAGAGAAAGCAATAACTAGCCTTTATAGACCCTAAAATCTTATTTCTCTAATCTCACTCTTATTACTCCCAGAATTTTTTTTTCTTCAAAAATTATTTTACTTTCTCTCCTTTTTTTTTTTTTTTTTTTTTTTTTGTAGGCCAGAATGATACAGACAGACTAGCTTTTAGGGCCCAGGCCTGGAGTGAAAGACCCCTTGCTTCCCTTGGCTTACCATGCCTTTAAGTGCAGCATTCTGCATTGCTTCTCTCTCACCCCGGCAGTGTCTATGATCGGCTCACTGTCCTTGCTGTATTGACACTGACTTGAACTGCATTGTTCACGGACTGCAGATATCTTAGCCAGTGTATAAGAACCTACTTGTTAGAATCTGTAAATGATTACATCAGATTAGAATCAGATGCCAATAGAACAGGGCTTTTTCAAAGTGTTATTAAATTGGGTTTTTTGGTTTTTGTTTTTTAATATGATTGCTGCCATCTACCCTTGTAAGTCTGGACAATTTATATTGCTCCATAGCCTCTGTTTCAGAATTTTCAATATATTTTGGTACTTGTGTGTTTGTTGCCTTTTCATTGAAACTAATGTTTAAAATTAGTGTCCCTGGAAAAGTTTCTTTTGTATCTAATTTTCCTTTAGATCATATCTGGAAAGCATTAGAGGATCTTTCAAAATAGGAGCTTTACTTTGCAAATCTTTCATAAGGTAAAAAATCAGGTGTCCCATTAAAGTATAACAGTACCTGAGTTACGTATCAGTCTAATTGGTTTCTTATATTCATGTTTTCTTAAGCTTTTTAAACAAATACCAATATCAATACAACTCTAAAATTAAGTGGAATTAATTTTCACAATCCTTCTTCTTCCAAAACTTAAAATTTCCTTCCTGCTCTTTGTAATATTTGTAAAACCATCACTTGTTTTCTTTTATATCTTTATATTTTAATACTTATTAATGTGTATTATAACGTTAAGTGTTCTATGTTATTACATAATTGTGATGTTTGTGATATGTATTTAGTGGATGCAACCCAATTTTACCTATTTACACACTGTTGGATATTTAGCTGTTTAAAAAAAATACAATTTCAATGTAAACATACAGTATTTTTTATTCTTTCACATTATTTAAATATTATGTTCTAACTGAATGAGTAATGAGTATAAGGTGATACCTTCTTAAAATTTTTGGTTTGGTTATTTTGAGATGTAGAGCATTTTTTCTCATATATTTATTTACTATTTCTGTTTACTTTGTGAATTACCTATTAATTTTTTTTTGCTATTAATCTGTTGGATGCTCAGTAATGTTTTAACTGGTTTAACATTTTTTGATCACTATCATTGACTCTTTTTTGTCATATTTAATAGGTTTTTCCCTCAGAATGCTTTTTTCACTTTCAGTTTACTTTAAGTTTTGGTATCGTAGCTTAATCTTTTCATATTTTTTGTCTTATTCATTTTACTTCTCAAAACTTAGAAAAATTATGACCTGTCCAGAACTCTAATGTATATATGTATTATTTTCTGGCATTTTTCCTAGGATTAAAAAACAACAACAAAACTTAACCCCTTTTAATCTACTTTTAATTCAATTTGATGTGAATATTATGATTAACCTGTGAGCACCCCAGATTGTTTCCATGCAAAGTTTTCTTCACTTTGCCTTTTTCTTCCCCCAGTGAGTAGATTCCCTCTGATATGGGAAATTCTTGTAAGTGATGATGTAGAACTGAAATTTGGCTGGTAGCTTTACTGGGTTATAAAGACATCTACCAGTTAATGACTTAGGAAATAATAAGAGCCCTTTCTTTAACTGGGATGTAGTATTTCCTATATATATCATGGTGTTGGTTTCAATATATCAGTTTTGTTTAAAACCTGAAGAAGTCCTTCTGTTTCCTATATCTGATCTTCTGTTGGTTCAAGGAAGATTACTTTGAACTCTGAAGATTTGTTCTGATTCATTTGTTCAACTTTCTTCTTCAAGAAGCTCTGATTTTCACAATATTTCACTTTCATGTGTACCTGCATTTCTTATTTTCTTTCCTGCATTTATTGCCTCCATGCACTGATTACATTTGAGTTAGCTTTTTATTATTATAGAGAGCAAATGTTATTTATTTTCCCTGGTTTTTTTTCTTTCCTCGCTATGCACTCTGTAGTTGTACTGACACATCCAACAAATGTCAGTATCAGGATTTGAATTCTTTTGATGCAGATTAACATGAAATATAAAAGTATATCTAAAAAAAACTTTAAAACAGACATTAGAAAAGGGAACCAGGCCTCTTCTCAATACTAAACAATAAAAGATTCCTAGATCCATTTTTCTTTAAGTCTTTTAGAGGCCTCTTTGGTGCGGCTTTCCAAGTGTCAAACTAACTCATTTTTTATTCATTACAAAAATGTCTTATTTTCTCTTTGTTCTTTAAGAATAGTTCTACTAGCTATATAATTTTAGATTAATAAATATTTTCTCTAAATATTTTGATGGTAATATAGCAAAGACTTATGGCTTTTATTGTTGCTATTGAGGAATTATGCTGCCAGTAGAATTTTTCTTTTGTTAGTTATACATTATGCTTCCTTTATCTGTGAATTTTTCTTTTGTCTTATGCCTGGAATACTTTTGTCCTTTATGTTTTCCTATACTGTTCTCCAGATGTCTCTCTTTAAAAAACAAACTCTATATAAACACATATTATACCTTCTCATTCTATTTTCTAAGTCTCTTCTATTTATGTATTATACATCTTGTCTCTTTCCTACATTATGGGTGATTTCT
The DNA here is from genome assembly GCF_046562875.1 of Panthera onca. Lineage (NCBI taxonomy): Eukaryota > Metazoa > Chordata > Mammalia > Carnivora > Felidae > Panthera > Panthera onca. The sequence continues at coordinate 69,627,373 of NC_138343.1, forward strand.
TTATATCCATTTCCAGCTTACTACTTTTCCCCTTACTTGTCACTAATCAGATATTCTCCCATTCATAGAGGTTTTAATTTTGATTTTTTATTTCTCAGTTCCATTTGCTTTTACTTTTTTCAAATCTTATCATTTCATTCATAGCTATTTGATAAGCCTAATTAATACCTGAAGTATTTGGAGATCCAGGTTTGTTATTTTCAAGTTTAATTATCCCATGTTTCTCTGAATTTTATCTGTGGATATTCTGAAAAACTGAACTTGGAATGTTTTCATCAAGGATGGTTTGCAAGGGCTTTCCTGGAGAATTCTGCCAAATATTTAAAGAAAAATTAATATCAGGCTGTCTCAAAGTATTCAAAAAAAAAAAAATGAAGAGAAAGGAACACTTTCAGACTTATACAAGGCCACCATTACCCTGACACCAAAGACACTACAATAGAAGAAAACTACAGACCAACATCACTGATAATTAAAAATGCAAAAATTCTAGGGGTGCTTAGGTAGCTCAGTTGGTTAAGTGTCAGACTGCAGCTTAGGTCATGATCTCATGGTTCGTGGGTTCAAGCCCTGCGTCGGGCTCTGTGCTATCAACCCAGAGCCTGGAGCCAGCTCTTGATTCTGTGTCTCCCTCTCTTTCTGCCCCTCCCCTGCTCATGTGCTCTCTCTCAAAAATAAATAAACATTAAAAAAAAATTTTAAGGGGTGCCTAGGTGTCTCAGTCGGTTGAGTCTGCAGGCCATGATCTCACTGGTGGTGAGTTCAAACTCCTCATTGGGCTCTGTGCTGACAGCTGAGAGCCTGGAGCCTGCTTCAGATTCTGTCTCCATCTTTCTGCCCCTCCCTGCTCATGCCTTGTCTCTCACTCTCTCTCAAATATAAATTAAAACATAAAAAAAAATTAAATGTAATTGTTATAAATATGCAACAATTTGCAACAAAATATTACCAAATTGAATTCGATAGCACATTAAAAAGATCATACACCATGGGGGCGCCTGGGTGGCTCAGTCAGTTAAGCATCCAGCTCCTGGTTTCTGCTCAGGTTAGGATCTCAGGTTCGTGAGTTTGAGCCATGCATTGGGCTCTGCGCTGGCAGCACAGAGCCTGCTTGGGATCCTCTCTTCCCCTCTCTCTCTGCTCTCCCCTGCTCACTCTCAAAATAAATAAACTTAAAAAAAAAAGGATCATACACCATGATCAAATGGGATTTATCCCTGTGATGCTAGAATGGTTCAACATACACAAATCAGTAAATGTGATACAATACATTAATAGAACTAAGGATACAATGTAATCATCTCAACAGATGCTGAAAAAGCATTTGACAAACACATCATTTCATCTTAAAAACTTCAAAAAATTGGGTATAGAAGGAACATATCTCAAATATAATAAAAACCACATATGATAGTCCACAGCTAACAACACACTTAATGGTAAAAGTTTGAAAGTTTTTCTAAAATCAGGAACAAGATAAAAGTGTAAACTCCCATCATTGTTGTTCAAAAGTACTGGAAATCCTAGGCAGAGCAAGTAGATAAGAAACAGAAATAAAAGGCACCCAAATGGGAAAGAAAGAAATAAATATTCTATGTTTGGATGTGAAATAATCTTCTATTTAGACAATCCTTAAGACTCCACTAAAATAGTACTAATCAATGAATTTTCAAAAGTCATAGGGTATGTTATCAACATAAAGAAATCAGATGCATTTCTACACTAACAATATCTAAAAAAGCAATAAAGAAAAGAGTCCCATTCACAATAGCATTAAAAATAAAATACTCAGGAATAAATTTAACCGATGAAGTGAAAGGTCTGTACACTGAAAAGTATAAACCTTGATGAAAAAAATGAAGATAAAAATAAATGAGAAAATATCCCATGTTCAATGATAGGAAGACTTTTTTTTTTATTCCACTCATTCTGCCCTTCCCTGCTCCCCCACACCACCAGTTTGTTCTCTGTATTTATGGATCTGTTTGTTTTTTAGATTCCACATATAAGTGGAATCATGTGGTCTTTTTCTCTGTGTGACTCATTTCACTTAGGATAATATCCTTGAGGTCCATTCACGTTGTGGCAAATGGAAAGATCACATTCTTTTTTTATACCTGAGTAACATTTCATTGTATGTATGTACCACGTCTTGTTTATCCATTTATCTATCAGTGGACACTTATGTTGCTCCCATATCTTGGCTATTATAAATAATTCTGCAAAAACATAGGGGTGTGTGTATCTTTTCAAATTTATGTTTTCATTTTCTTTGGGTAAATATCCAGTAGTGAAGTTACTAGATCATATGGTATTTATATTTGTAATATTTTGAGGAACCTCCATACTGTTTTCCATTGTGATGGGACCAATTTGCATTCCCACCAACAGTGCATGAGGGTTCCCTTTTTTCCACATCCTTACCACCACTTGTTATTTCTTCTTTTTGATGTTAGCCAGTCTGACAGGTATAAGATGATGTCTCATTGTGGTTTTGATTTACATTTCTCTGATGAGTAGTGATGTTGAGCATCTTTTCATCTGCCTGTTGGCCACCTGTGTGTCTTCTTTGGAAAAATGTCTATTAAAGTCCTCTACCCATTTTTAGTCAGATTGTTTGTTTCTGTTTTGTTTTTTGTTTTGTTTTTCTTTTTTGGTGTTGGACTATATAAGTTCTTTAATATTTTGGATATTAATATCTTTTCCCATTTAGGAGGTTGCCTTTTTGTATTGTTGATTGTTTCCTTTGCTGTGCAAACTTTTTATTTTGGTGTAATCCCAATAGTTTCCTTTGGTTTTTATTTCCCTTGACTCAGGAGACATATTTGGAAACATGTTGCAAAGGCCAACATCCAGGAGTCTACTGCCTATATTTTCTTTAAGGACTTTAATAGTTTTGGGTTTCACATGTAGGTCTTTAATACGTTTTGAGTGTGTTTTTGTATATGATGTAAGAAAGTGGTCCAGTTTCATCCTGTTGCTTGTAGTTGTCCAGTTTTCCCAAGATAATGTACTGAAGACAGTGTCTTTCCCCCCATTGTGTATTCTTGCCTGTTTTGTTGATTGACCATGTAAGCATGACTTTATTTCTGGGCTTTTTATTTTATTCTGTACACCTATGTACCTGTTTTTGTTTTTTTAAACTAGTACTATACTTTTTTGATTACCGTATCTTTGCAATATAGCTTGAAATCTGGGATTGTAATACCTCCAGCTTTGTTCTTCTCTCTAAAAGATGTTTGGCTGTTTGGGTAGAGTGGGAGAATTATTGTTAAAAGCCATCTATACATTCAGTGCAATCCCTATAAAATCCCAATGGTATGTTTCACAGATATAGGAAAAAAAAATCTTAAAATTCGTATGGATCCACAAAAGATCCTGAATAGCCAAAGCGATCCTGATAAAGAACAAAGCTGGAGTCATCACACTTCCTGATTTCAAACTTCAAATACTAAAAAGTTATGGTAATTAAAACACTATGTTTCTGGCATAAAAACAGATATGTATATCAATGGAACAGAATACTGAGCTCAGAAATAACCCCCCACCTATATGTAAACTAGTATTTAATGAGGGAGCCAGAACATTCAAAGGAGAAGAGATAATCTCTTTAACAAATGATACTGGGAAAACTGGATAACCACATGCAGAAAAATAAAATTAGACTCCTTTCTTAAACCACTCACAAAAATTAACTGAAATGGATGAAACAATTAAAGAAAGTATCTGATATTGTAAAACTCCCTGAAGAAAACATAAGGAAGAAGCTCTTTGACATTGTTTTGGCAGTGAGTTTTTGGAGATTACAGAAGAAGCACAAGCAACAGAAGGGGTTTCAAGATGGCAGCAAAGAGGATCATGAGCTCACTTTCTCCCACAGAAACAAGAAATATACAACTAAATATGGAATAATGTCTTCATTAAAAGCCCTGAAATCTGGATGAACAGAGCATCCACAAATGAGCGATAAAGACGAGGTCTTTCCAAAAAAACAAAAGCCCTACCCCAGGCACAGCTATCCAAGATTGGGAGGGCTCTCAAAAATATGGAACTTCTTCCTAAATAACAAGAGGTTGAAGCTCCATAGCAGGCACTCCAACCTTTAGATCCTGCGAAGAGATGAGTCCCCCAAAAGCCAGGCTATGAAAACTAACAGTGATTACATTCAGAAAAACCACAGAGCTATAGGAATTGAGAAACTGCTGTTAAAGAGCTTAAGCAGAGTCTCACTCACCTGAGACCCAATGATAAGACTCCAGTTGGAAAGTTGCCGAAAATATAGGTGAAGAGACCCACTTACTAGTCCTCGGGTATCTTCAAGAGGGCAAGAAACTGGTGAGACACTGTCTGGGAATGGAGACACAATTGGATGCCATTTTTGTGATTACATTTTACCTTGCTAGTTCTGACACTGGCGAGCACCATTTTGGTATTCTCCCTTTACCTATTAATGCTGGCAGGCACAGTCCATTAAAAGTCCCACCAGCTACCATAGCTGCAGTAGCCACCACAGCACCTCCACCAGCCTGTTGTATGTGTGGGTGGGTCGGGGAGAGCCCTGTCCACTACATTGGTCCCTAGTGGCAGTCACAGAGCTCTTCCAGCTGAGCTGGAAGAAAGCCATATCCACTGCCACAGCACTAGACAGAGAGAGGGGAGAGCCCTGCCCAGTGCTACAGTTGTTATGACAGGTGTAGTCCCAGCTACAGCTGTGGTAAATCAAGCATCCCAGCTGGGGAGAAAGCCCCACCCTCAGCCACTCCACAGCCTCTGCCATTGCATTTCTCTGGGACAGCATCAAGCATGTTAATATTTGCACTGCATGTGTCCAGAAGGAGAGAAAGAGAGTAAAAAGGGAAAAGTTATTTGAAGAAATGAGTAGTGGCTAAAAATTTACTTAACCTAGGGAAGACAACATGTGCATGTCTGAGAAGTACAGGGAATTCCAAAGAAGATGAGCCCAAAGGGATTGATACCAAGACACATTATAATTAAATGTCAAAAATTAAAGAGAGACTCTTACAAGGAGCAAGAGAGAAACAACTAGTTATGTACAAGGCAACCTCTGTCAGGCTATTAGCTGATTTCTCAGCAGAAACTGTGTAGGCCTGAAAGGAGTGACATTGTATATATAAAGTGCTGAAAGGAAAAAAAATGTAAAATCAATAGTACTCTACCTAATAAGGTTATCATTCAAAACTGAAGAAAAGATAGAGTTTTCCAGACAAGCAAAAGATAAAGGAATTCATCACCACAAAACTAACATTATAAGAAATATTAAATAGATTTTGAACAGAAAAGATCCTAACTAGAAATAAAAAATATATAAAAGAAATCTCACTGACAAATATAGGAAGATCAACCACTTATAAAACTAGTACGAAGATTAAAAGACAAAGGTAGTAAAAATCAACTGTAACTATTATAATTAGTTAAGGGACATACAGTATAAAAAGGTGTCAAGTATTATATCAAAAACATAAAACACAAAGGGGGGGAAGCAAATAAATATTAGAATAGGAATAAATAAAGCAGAGACTAACACACACACACACACACACCAAAAAACAATAAACGATCAGTGAAGCTAAGAACTGCCTCTTTGAAAAGATAAACGAAATGGATAAACCATTAGACTCATCAAGAAAAAGAGATAGCTCAAATATATAAAATCAGAAGTGAGAGAGATATTACCACCAATGCCAGAAAAATATAAAAGGCTACTAAGAAAAATTATGTACCGACAAATTGGACAACCTAGCAGAAATGGGTAAATTCCTATAAACATATAATCTCTACCATTGGATCATAGAGAAGTAGAAAACCTGAATAGACCAATTACTAACAATGAAATTGAATTAGTTATCAAAAACCTCCCAACAAATAAAAGTCTAGGTCTGGGTGGTATCACAGGTGAATTACACCAAACATTTAAAGAAAAGTTAACACGTATCCTCAAATTATTCCAAAAAATTGAAGACGAAAGAACACTTCCAAACTCACTTTACACGGCCAGCATTGCCTTGATACAAAACACAGGAAAACACACACACACACAAAGAACCAAAAGGACAAACTACAAAAAAAAAAAAAAAGTAAAGAAAAAATTATATTGAATATCCCTGATTGACATAGATGCAGAAATTTTCAACAAATATTAGCAAACAAAATCAAACAATATGTTAAAAGGATCACACACCATGATCAAGTAGTATTCATTCCAGTGATATAAGGATTGTTTAATCTCTGTAAGTCATTAACATGATATATCACATACATAAAACAGAATATAAAAATCCTATTAGCATTGTAATAGATACAGAAAATGCATATGACAAAATTCAACATCCATTTATGAAAAAAACTATCAACAAAGTGGGTATACAGAGTACATACCTCAATGTAATAATGGCCATATATGACAAGCCCACACTTAACATCATATTCAATGGTGAAAAGCTAAAAACTTTTCTTCTAAGAGCAGTAACAAGTCTTGGATGCCCTCTCTCCTCACTTATATGCACCAGAGTATCAGAAGTCATAACCAAAGCAGCAGGAGGAAGAAACAAAGCCATCCAAATTAAAAAGCAGGAAGTGAAGCTATTTGCGGATAACATAATACTATACATAGCAAACCCTAAAGACTCCACCAAAACTATTAGAAGTAATAAATTCAGTAAAATTATAGGGCACAAAATTAATATATAGAAATCTGTTGTGTTTCTATACATAATAAAAACCATCAGATAAATTAAAACAATCCCATTCAGAACAGAAACAAAGATAATAAAATACATAGGAATAAATTTAACCTAGGAGGTGAAAGACCTGTACTCTAAAAACTATAAGATATGATGAAAGCAATTGAGGACAACACAAACAACTGGAAAGAAATACTGTGCTCATGGATTGGAAGAGCTAATATTGTTAAAATGTCCATACAGCCTAAAGCAATCTATAGATTCGACAAAATCTCTCCCCAAATTCCAGTGGCATGTTTCACAGAACTACAACAAATATTTGTTTGGAGCAAAAGAGGACCCTGAATGAGGTACCCAACCAAGAGGGCAATGTAGGAAGACCCTAAACTCACTTTCTTCATGGACACACCAAATCTATACTTAAATATATATATATATATATATATATATATATATATATATATATACACACACACACACACACGTATATATATGTATATATACATGTGTATATACACATGTATATATATACTTATATACATATATACATACATATATACACATGTATATATATACTTATATACATATATATATGTAAAATAGTTCCTCCTGAAGAACTGAGGTCTGACTGAAAAGGTTCTGCACAACAAAAGTAAAGCTACATAAAAAGAATGACAAGAGAGGGGCTCCTGGGTGGCTCAGGCAGTTGAACATCAGACTCTTGATTTTGGTTTGGGTCATGATCCGAGGGTTGTGGGATAGAGGCCAGCATTGGGCTCTGTGCTGACAGCCAGAACCTCCTTGGGATTCTTTGTCTCTCCCTTTCTGTCTTCTTCACTCTGCCCCCCTCTGTCTCTCTCTCCCTAAAATTAACAAACAAACAAACAAACAAACAACAACATTTTTGTTTTAAGTACAAGAGAGATCCTTGATGCTGGGAACTTCAGTGGGGAAAGATAGTACTGAAGGACCCTGGAGAAAAGGAAAAAAAGCCATGTTTTAACAGAGCAGTAGTATGTAAAGGAACCAGCCACAGAACCCTGCCAAATGGTGGGGGAATTATTGAAACTCTGTGGGTCAGAGGGGCTGACAATTGCCACTGCTTATGTACCCCCTCTGTCTTGATAGCTCAGATGTGAACAGGTTCCAGATGCCATAAACATCCTGCCACCTCAGTGAGCATCAGGTCACTAGCCCACACCAACTCCAGATATCCTGAGCTTAGAAAAAACAAATAAAAAACACGGTTTGAAAGAATACCTAGGCTATAAAGGATCCAGCCCTAGAACTCTAGGAAAGCTGCTTAAACATTCTCTGGATTGGAGGGGTTGGCAAGTACCATGGTTTACATTTCTCCTCTTCCTTGATAGCATAGATGGGAGCAGGATCTGGTCACCCTAAGTGGGATACTACTTCAGTGATCCCTGGGGCTCTAGCCCACACATGCCCAGCATAGCCTATACAGGGATACCCCAAATCAGTGCTCACTACAGCTAAGCTGTCTCACTCAGGTGACATGGGTACAGAGAACCTCAGAACACTCAAACACTCAAGGCTTATACCATTTCTGCTCCAGATAAGTTGCCAGAGCACCTCTGGAGTAGAGCACCCAGACACTCCATGGCCCATGACCACCTCAGCTCCAGTCAGGCTGCCCCTGACCAGAGTGTCCCAGTACCCCCTGGTGTGCTCCTGCCTCAGTTCTACCTGCCCTATCAAGGCACCCCTTGCATGGAGCACCCTCGGACCCCATGGCTTGCACCCTCTTTACTACAGCCGTCCAGCTAAGGCACCTGTTGCATGGAAAGCCTCAGGACTGCCCTGGCCCACATCCACTTCAGCTGTGATCAGCTAGCCAAAGTCACCAGTCACACAGTCTACATAGGAGATGATCATACACAAGATCATTCTTTCAAGTTCAGAAGTAGTTGTATCTGATTCATATAAACAAACACAAAAAGTCAATCACAATGAGGAGGCAGAGGAATATGCTTGAAATGAAAAATCAAGACAAAACCTCAGAAAAATGAAGAGTTCAAAGTAATAGTAACAAAGATCCTCATTGCACTGGAGGGGACCAGATGAACTGATTTCAGAATTGAAGGAGAGATAAAGAGTTTCCCAAAGAAAAGCTAAAGAGTTTAATCACCACTAAACTGGCCTCAAAAGAAATGTTAAAGAGGCTACTTTAGGTGGAAAAGAAAAGGCCAAATTAGAAGAAAATTATGAAAGGAAAAAATTTCAAGGATAAAAGAAACCAAAGTTAGTAGAGCAATCACTTCTAAAGCTTGTATGAAGATTAAAGGACAAAAGTAGTAAAGTCAGAATCACTGGGAAGATGGTGGAGGAGGACCCTAATTTCACTTCACCCCACAGATAAAACTAGATAATATATCAGTGTAAATAACCCAGAAAACAACCCAAAGACTTGCAGGGAAAAACTCCACACTTGCAGAAAAAACATGTAGGAAAGAAAAAAGAGAGTAGGATGGGCAGAGACAGGTCAGGAGCTAAACACACCTGTGGGACTGTCCTCGAGAGGGAGGGACTTAGGGGCACAGAAAGGGGAGAGAAACAGATTGTTGCACCAGGGACCCCATACAGGGAAGACAAATCCCCATAATATTGGCTTTGAAATCCAGAGGGGCTGAATTTCATGAGTTCTTACAACCAGTGGAACTTAAAACCCAGAATATTAAAAAACGGTGGGCTCAGCTCTGGGAGAGCCAGGAGGGTGAAAGGAAACTGAGTCCCAGCCATTAAAGACACGGCACAACAAAAAGCCTTCAGAGATACAGCATAGAAGCAGCAGTTTGAAAAATGCTTGGAGCATATGTGAGGGAGAGTTGTTTACTTATGTCAGAGCACAGCTTGGAGGGGGAGAGATCCTTGCAGTGCACACTTTGTGGATCCATCCCTTGCAGCCTGGACAGCATTGGTCCTGGCTACTGCAGTGGGTCCCCTCTTGCAAAGTATCTGCATGCAATCTTTGCTAACAATGTGAGCCCAGCCCCTTGTGCACACTGTGGGTTCACTTTTTCTAACACACTGTTGACCAGAGACTAAAGTGCTACCACAAGCCTGGCAGTGTGCAAGCAGCTCTGACAAGGGTCAGCACTACTCCAGAATGACTCTGCACTGGGGAGAGGGAATGATAACCAAACACACCAGTAAGACTGCAACCCCAGCAGTGGGATGGAGGCAGACAGCTGGTCTGACAACAGGCCCCACCTAACAATGAAAGCTTCTCCCAGGACAACACCCTGCAGCTGGGTGATACTGCATCTCTGGCAAAGCCTGGTCTAATTCAACTGAAGCCTAAGGTGGACCCCTAGACTGGCTCACTAATACAAGGACATAACACTGCCCACAGCAAGGAAAGAGAGCCACTACTGACCAGTGGACTGAAGGAAAAAGTGACTCAGCCACAATAGCAGTGTGCACACAGAACACATAGAAGATAGCCCTGAAACACGAGGCTCTCGTGAACAGGGGACACTGCACTGTAGGGCACTACAGCACCTCTTCTAAATAATGCCCCTACATTTAAGAGCAAGTGACATAGCTGACATGTGTAACACACAGAAAAAAGACTCAGAGTTAGACAAAATGAGGAGACTGAAGAATATGTCCCAAATGAAAGAACAGGGCCAAATCAGAGCAGGAGACCTAAGCAAAACAGAGATAAGTAATATGCCTGATAGAGCATTTAAAAGTAATAATCGTAAAGATTCTCACTGGACTTGAGAAAAGACTGGAGGACATCAGTGATACCCTTCACAAAGATATTAAAAAGAACCAGAGATAAAGAACACAATGAATTAAATTAAAAACACACTAGATAGAATAAACAGTAGGAAGCAGAAGAATGAATGAGCAACCTAGAGGACACAGTAACTTCTAATTTTAGTAGATGCAGAGAAAGCATTTGACAAAGCACAACGTCCATTCATGATAAAAACCCTCAACAAAGTAGGTTTAGAGGGAACATACCTTAACATAATAAAGGCTATATATGAAAAATCCACAGCTAATCCTCAATGGGGAAAATTGAGAGCTTCTCCTCTATGGTCAGGAAAAAGACAGGGATGTTTACTCTCACCACTATTATATAACATAGTACTAGAAGTCCTAACCACAGCAGACAACAGGAAGAAATAAAAGGCATCCAAATAGTCAAGGAAGAAATAAAACTTCCACTATTTGTAGATGACATGATACTCTATATAGAAAACCAGAAAGAAAAAATAAATTAAAAAAAAAAAAGTAGCGGGGCGGGGGTGAGGGGCACCTGGGTGGCTCAGTCTGTTAAGCCTCCGACTTTGGCTCAAGTCATGATCTCACCACTTGTGAGTTCGAGCCCTGCATGGGGCTCTATGCTGACAACTCAGAGCCTGGAGCCTGCTTCGGATTCTGTGTCTCCCTCTCTCTCTGACCCTCCCCCACTCATGCTCGCTCTCTCTCTCTCTCTCTCTCTCTCTGTCAAAAATAAACAAACATTAAAAAAAAATTTAAAAACTAAAAAAAAAGACTCCACCAAAAAACTGTTAGAACTGGTCAATGAATTCAGTAAAGGCATGGGGTACAAAATCAACATACAGACATCTGTTGCACATCTATACACCAATATGAAGCAGCAGAAAGAGAAATTAAAGAATCAATTCCATTTACAATTGCATGAAAAACAATAAGATACCTAGCAATAAACCTAACCAAAGAGTTTGTGAATGACCTGTACTTTGAAAACTATAAAATACTGATGAAATTAAATTACTGATAAAATTAAAATAGTGATGAAATTAAAGATGACACAAAGAAATGGAAAAACATTCCGTGCTCACAGATAAGAACAAATACTGTTAAAATATCAATACTACCCAAAGCAATCTACATATTCAATGCAATCCCTATCAAAATACCACTGGTATTTTTCACAGAGCTAGAACAAACAATCCTAAAATTTGTATGGAACCACACACACACACACACACACACACACACACACACACAAACCCGAATAGTCAAAACAACTTTGAAGAAGGGAAGCAAAGTTGGAGACCTCACAATTCCAGACTTAAAGTTGTATTACAAAGCTGTAGTGATCAAAACATATGTTATTGGCACAAAAATAGATGCAGAGAATAGAAAACCCAGAAATGTGCCCATAACTATATGGTCAATTAGTCTTTGACAAATCTTGACAAAGCAGGAAAGAATATCCAATGGGAAAAAGATAGTATCTTCAACAAATGATGTCAGAAAACTGGACAGCAACATGCAAAAGAATGAAACTGGATCACTTTCTTACACTAAACTCAAAATGGATTAAAGACCTAAATGTGAGACCTGAAACCATCAAAATCCTAGAGGAGAATACAGGCATTACTTTAGCAACTTCTTTCTAGGTGTGTCTCCTGAGACAGGGAAACAAAAGAAAAGAATAAACTATTGTAATTTCATTAAAATAAAAAAGCTTCTGCACAGGGAAGGAAACCATCGACAAAACTAAGAGGCAATTAAAGGTAAACCTACAGAATGGGAGAAGGTATTTATTAAATAACATATTTGATAAAGGGTTAGTATCCAAAATAGATAAAGAACTTATAAAATCAACACTCAAAAAACAACTAATCCAATTAAAAATTGTGCAGAAGATGTGAATAGACATTTTTCCAAAAGAAGACATGGCCAGCAGACACAGGAAAAGATGCTCAACACCACTGATCATTAGGGAAATACAAATCAAAACTACAGTGAGATATCACCTCACACCTATCAGAATGTCTAAAATCACCAACATGAGAAAAAAAAGGTGTTGGCAAGGATGTGGAAAAACAGGGACCCTGTGTACTGTTGGTGGGAATGTAAACTGGTGCAACCACTGTGGGAAACATGGAAGTTCCTCAAAAAGTTAAAAATAGAACTACCCTATGATCCAGCAATTGAACTATTAGGTATTTACCCCCAAAGTACAAAAATACTAATTCAAAGGGATACATGCATCCCAATGTTTATAGCAGCATTATCCACAATAGCCAAATTAGGGAAACAGCCCAAGTGTCCATAGACTAATAAACGGATAAAGAATATGTGGCATACCCCCTTCTCTTTTTTTCCCTATTCTTTTAACTACAGAAAACAAACTGATGGTTATCAGAGGGAGGTAGGTAGGGGGATGAGTTAAATAGGTTATGGGGATGAAGGAGCACACGTTGATGAACACCAAGTATTGTGTGGAAGTGCTGAATCAGTATTCTGTACACTAGAAACTAATATTACACTATATATATATATATATATATATATATATATATACACACACATATATATACGGATATATATGTGTGTATATATATGTATATATATATGTATATATGTATATGTGTGTGTATATATATGTATAAAATAACTAATTTAAATAAACACTTAAAAAAAAACAAAAAGATGCATGCACCCCTATGTTTATTGCAGCATTAATTATAATAGCCAATATATGGAAACAGCCAAAAGGCTCACTGATGGTGAATGGATAAGGAAGATGTGGTGTATAAATATAATGGAATATTACTGAGCCATAAAAAGAGTGAAATATTTTCATTTGTGACCACATGGATAGGCTTAGAGGACATTATACTAAGTGAAATAAGTCTAAGACAAATACCATATGATTTCACTTTTATGAGGGCTCTAAAACAAAAGAACAGGTAAACAACCAAACTAACTAACAAAAATAGAAATAGAATTATAAATATAGAGAACAAACTGCTCATTTCCAGAGTTGAGGGATTTGGGGGAATAAAGGAGATTAAGAGGTACAAACTTCCAGTTATAAATAAGTCACTGGGTTGGAAAGTACAACATGGGGATTATAAACAATAATACTATTGTTTATCTGTATCTAAGATTCATAGATACAGAGAACAAACTGATGATTGTCAGCAGGGATGAGGGTTGGGGGCTGGAAAAAATAGGTGAAAGTGATTAAGAGGTACAATCTTCATTTATAACATAAATAAGTTACAGGGATGTAATGTATAGCACAGTGATTATAGTCAATAATATTTTAAAGACCTGTGTGGTGACAAATGGTAACTAGACTTATCATGGTGATCATTGCACGGTGTGTATAAATGTCAAATCACTGTGTTCTATATAATGATTATATATAGTAGAGTTATATAATTTAAATAAGTAGTATAATATAGATGATATAATTGAAACTAAAATAATATTGTAGATCGGTTATTCTTTGATAACAAAAGACATGTAGAGATGAACCTGGAACTGAGCACTTGCAAAGCATGCCAACAAAACCAAGGCCCAAGCAACAGAAGCAAAATTCAGCAAATGGGACCATCATACAGAAAAACTGCACAGCAAAAGAAACTATCCATAAAATGAAAAGGCAGCCTCCAGAATGGGATAGAAAAAGAACTCTTACAGCTGTATCAAAAATACAAACAGTCCAGTTAAGAAATGGTCAGAGGAACTGAATAAACACTTTTCCAAAGAAGGTATACACATGGCCAACAGGTGTGTGAAAAGATGCTGAACATCACTCAGCATCAAGGAAATGCAAATCAGCACCACAATGAGATACCACCTCATACCTGTCAGAAAAACTGTCATCAAAAAGAGGAGATAACAAGCATTGTGAGGATATAAAGAAAAAGGAGCTGTTGAGCACTGGGAATATCAGTTGGTACAGTCACAACAGGATATGGAATGGAGGTTCCTCAGAAAATTAAAAACAGAACTATCATAGGATTCAGCAATTCAACTTCTAGGCGTGTGTGTGTGTGTGTGTGTGTGTGTGTGTATGTACATATACATACATACATGTATGTATGTATATACATGTATATGTATATACATACATACATGTATGTATGTATATATGTGTGTATATATATATATATATACATACATATACATACACACACACACACACACGTATGTATATATCTCCAAAGGAAATGATATCAGGATCTTGTAGAGATAGCTATACTCCCATGTTCATTGCAGCATATTCATAATAGCCAAGATACCAAAACAACCTGTGTCTATCTGTAGATAAATAAAGATGATACGGTATATATAAATACAGTGGAATGTTATTGAAACATGAGAAAGAAGGAAATCCTGACATTTGCAAAACATAAATGGACCTCTGAGAGCATTAAGTAAAGTGAATTAAGTGAGAGAAAGAAAAATACTATTGATATTACTTATATGTGGAGTCTTAAAAAGCTGAACACATAATAGAATGGTGTTTACCAAGAGCTGTAGGGTATAGGAAATGGGGAGATATTCGTCAAAGTATACAAAGTTCCAGTTAGAAGATGAATAAATCCTGGGGATCTAATGTACACCTTGGCAATTACAGTTAATCGTACAGTATTATATGACCCAGCAATTGCACTACTAGGTATTTACCCAAGGGTTACAGGTGTGCTGTTTTGAAGGGGCACATGCTCCCCAATGTTTATAGCAGCACTATTGACAATAGCCAAAGTATGGAAAGAGTCCAAATGTCCATCGACAGATGAATGGATAAAGAAGATGTGGTATCTATCTATACATACATACACACATACATACATACAATGGAGTATTACCCAGCAATCAAAAAGAATGAAATCTTGCCATTTGCAACTACGTGGATGAAACTAGAGGGTATTATGCTAAGTGAAATTAGCCAGAGAAAGACAAATCTTGTATGGCTTCACTCATATGAGGAATTTAAGATATTAAACAGATGAACATAAGGGAAGGGAAGCAAAGAATATAAAGACAAGGCAGGGGGACAAAACATAAGAGAGCCTTAAATATAGAGAACTTGCTGGAGGGTTTGTGGGAGGGGAGATGGGCTAAATGGGTAAGCGGCATTAAGGAATCTACTCCTGAAATCACTTTTGTACTATATGCTAACTAACTTGGATGTAAATTAATAAATAAATTAATAAAAAATAAATTTAAAAAATCATACAGTATTATACACTTAAAGATACTAAAAGTAGATCTGAAACATTCTTACCACAAAGAAGAAATTATGGGAAGCAATGGATGTTTTAACTAACCCTGTTGTGGTAATCATTTTCCAACATGTAAGTTATCAAATCATTACAGTGTGCATCTTAAACTTAATGTCATATGTCAATTATATCTCAATAAGGCTGAAAAGAGAAGAGTGGTTTTAGATTTGCATCTTCTAGTTTCCAGAAAAGCTTACTTTCTCAGCTTGGGGTCCTGGCATATTCAGTAGTGTAAATTTGAATCCCAGACCCAACGGAGACATGGCTGACTTTGCACATTCTCACGGGTGACTGTGATTAGTTCTACTGTTGGTACCATTCTTACTAACTTGGACGTTCCTTCCTTTTGCTGGCACACAGATGTTTATCAGCCTGTCTTCCATTAGTACTTTAGCTCTGTAAGATTAACCTGAGGGATATTAGACAATTTGCCACTTTGGAAGGGTGCAGGCCTTAGTTGAGGGTTCCGTGCTGCTAATATTATTTGCCGACAAGGCAACCCCTGCTTATCCATCCCTGAAAGTTAATTGTTTGATTTCATCATATTTTTATTTCTTCTATTTCTTTTGGCCTCTGAGGATTTCCTTTTTTTTTAAGAATTCAGTGATACACTAATATATGTTACTTTATCTAGTGTTACAATACATTATCATGATCCTATAACTAAGGCAAGATGTTGGTAACTTACCCTCTCTGACACTGTAAGCCATTATTTAGCAGGCTAACCCAAGGATTATTTAAATGTCTGGGGGTGTATTTTGTCAGACTTATTTGGACTCTGTGAAGTTCCAGATTAACCCGTAATTCTTATCTGGTATAGACGTAAACAATTTCTATATATAAAAATTCTGGGGGCACCTGGGTGGCTCAGTGGGTTAAGTATCTGACTTTGGCTCAGGTCATGATCTTGCAGTTCATGGGTTCGAGCCCTGTGTCGGGCTCTGTGCTGACAGCTCAGAGCATGGAGCCTGCTTCGGATTTGTGTCTCCCTCTGCCCCTCCCCTGCTCACGCTCATTCACTCTCTCTCTCAAAACTAAAGAACACATTAAAAATATCTTTAAAAAAAATTCTGTGTACACACATACACAGGCATCCCCAGAGGTCATAGTAGGGGTTTATCCTGTCAGATACTAACCAGTTGTGTATCTAACTTAACAGTATTATTTCAGTGTTTTTCTTTAAATCCAGTACTCAATTCCTAAGTGTTCTTTACCCTCACTAATAATATAAACACACCATTGACATGTATTTACTCTAAATTTGTATTAGAGTCACATTTTTAACTTTTTGGAAAGTATTCTTTCACATCAGGATCAAGCTGAATTGCATTTTGATAGCGTTTTAAAGTATCTTGCCAACCATAAACAGAAGTAACTACTGAAGCAAAAGTAATCTTATTTTATTCTTCATTGAATCTAAGTGATAATGGGGTCTAGCACAGTCACTGGCACATGGACCGTACTCAGTCAATATTTGCCATAAAGAATGAATGAATGTAGAACCATTTACATTTGGCTCTGATAGCTTTAATTTTATTGTGTCCTATTCTTTAGAATCATGTTTTTTTCATGAATGATTGCCTACCTTATAAGAATCTTAATACATCTAGTTATTTTTAAAACATCATTTTATGTAAGTAATTGCAACAGTAACTTTTACTCTAAACTATGTAACATATTTATTTTTATAGTATATATTTTTTCACCTGAGTGAGAGCTTTTAAAAAGCGTTTTTTTGTTTGTTTGTTTTTTGGTTTTTTTCTGATTCACTTTCAATTGAGTCTGGATAATTTACTTTTAACTTTAATGCACTGAAGTTTTAAGATCTTTGTACAACAGTTTCTGTTCTACAGCACAGATTGGCACTGCTCTGATCCGGAGAGCTAGGGGAGTGGCCCAGCCCCTTACTCATGCTGGTTTGCTTAAAGCCATGATTAGTTCCAGAGGTCAATTTTCTGGACATTACTGTCTGCTAATTGCTTGCCTACTGTGATCATCTACATTCTGATAAGCCAGATTTAATTAATAGCTATGGTTGATATTGCTGAAGATTTGGGTTGTTCAGAAGTTTTTAGATGCACTTATAGCATTTATGGGAAAAGGGTTTTCATACCTATTTATTTACCCACTTCTCAGAAGTAACATCCCCTAAAATATTGTTTCCTTGTCCTAAGTACTTTGGTTTTCTTTATACAATTAATTAATATTAATTATAGAGTAATAGGAAAATAAAGGGGTGGAATGCATTAGATGCTTTTGAAAGTAGGAAACACTAACTGAGGGTTGATGGGGGGTGGGAGGGTGGGGAGGGTGGGTGATGGGTATTGAGGAGGGCTCCTTTTGGGATGAGCACTGGGTGTTGTATGGAAACCAATTTGACAATAAACTTCATATATTGGGGAAAAAAAAGAAAGTAGGGAACACTTAGTGCGTTGTCTACCCAGATTTAGGGCTGGTACCATCTGTCCCTGTATATCTGAGTCTCTTTTCCCCTACTGTTCAGTTTGCTTCCAGTGCTGCTTCACTAACAGAAATTGATGGTGCACAGTCTAGCAATTGTGTTTCCTTCATTTACTGTGGCAATTGATAAACATTGTAATCAGAATCTGGCAAGTGGTTGGAAATTTTCCATAAGTGTTCCTGGGGGCTTTCAGAGTTTTTATGCCTTCATGAGAGATCGGGATGTGATGGCTTTGGATATATAATGGTTAACAGCACAAGGGAATTCTGATTCTTATGCATATTTGATCTAACTTTGAACAAGTTATTTACTCTCTCTATACCTGGGTCCCTGTTATTTAAATTGAGATTATACCTCCTCATAGGGTTATTTTAAGGATTCAGTGATACGATATATAAACACTAAGAATTATACACAAGGCAAAATAAATCATATTATATTAATGAATCATAGTATATTTATATTGATACTGTTTTCTGCTCCTCTGTTGCCATGTTTTCCTGTAAGTTTTACTTCACTGGCAGAAGAGATAATAGGCATTCAAGTAAAAAAAAATCTGAACCTAACACTAGACTCTGCCCCTCACCATGTGAACTTAACATGTCTGAGTGTATTTCCTTCCATTTAAAAAATGAGAAATGTAATTATCCAGGTTGTTGGGATACTAGATGGAGTGTCCCAACTCTTTTATCTAGGCAGAAGAAAGCACATAATTCTTACTGTCCCCATAGTTTTTAGTTGGTTTTACTTGATTTTGTGCATTAGTCGAGTGAGATGAGTAAATAACAATAGAAACAGAGGGAATGCATGAATCTTCCAAGGCATGTCCCTAGGCAGCCCTTCCACATGACCAGTTTCTGTCACTTGTTCTGTCATGATTATATACCTTTGATCTGAAAGTGTTTTCTTAACATTTATTTCACAGAATTCATTTGTGAATTCATTCCGAGCACTCACCTCTTTTCTGTTACTCTATAGAGCCAAGTACTACGATCTGCTATTAGAAGAACCCATGCAAATTATAATCCATTCTCTTTAGGAGCAGTTTATTCACCCATCCTGAAACTTATGTGGTCCCTACTGTATCTAAAAGAAATCCTAAGGGCTTGCTCAGAGTTCTTGTTGAAATCAACGTATTCTATGTCTGGGACTTCTTTTGATAACATAGCAACTCTATCATAATAGGACAGGAATTAAAGTTAGTGTGGCCTGACGTTATTCTTTAATTGATGCACCTTCCTAATGACTCTGTATGCTCTTCTGACAAATTTTCTGCACAGCAGCATCCTAAAATTGTGCTAGAATCCACATATATTATTCCGTGGGTTGAGACAACTACTTTCATTTTTAAAAAATTCACATAGCCCTTCCTACTTCTATTCCTTTGTTGCCTTTTGTATGGTTTCTCAGTAATTATAGTGGAATATATTATTAATTACATCTACAAGTACTTTGTGTACTTTAGGATAAATTTCTTCCAACTTTGAGTTCAGTTCAGGTAACTAGATTCTTACATACTCATTGAATTTGAACCTTGAATTCTGCTTTATCGTTTATATTTATTATGTTTATTATCTCCAGACTGAAGATCATTCCTTTGAATGGGAAAAGTGAGAATAAAATAGATTTTTTTTGTCATGTGTTAACTCCGTATCATTTTTTTTCATGAGACTGCTCCATCTCGTCCTTGCTCTAAACCTAAGCAAATATTTGTTTGCCTTTTGATTTTTTAAGTCTTGCTTTGTTTTGAAGCTCAATGATAAATATATCCTGATGTATATCAGTGCCTTACATAGTTTAATTTTTCCCCTTATACCTCTTTTTCCAGCAGTCAGTTGACCCATACGTGTGTGCTCAACTCCTTCTCAGGCTCTGGGCTCTCACCTGTACCATGGCAATGATTCAAAGGGCCATGGATAATTTCATTACAAATTAGCATATGAGTAGTGCGTCTAAAAAATTTGACCTACCTTACATTCTAGTCCCAACAAATGTTTTCTGTGCCTTGTTCCCTATCTGGCAGGCATGGAAACAGAGTTCCTGTCTTATTTCCGTCTTCTTGCTTCTCTGCATTGTCTGCCTTCCCAGTTTCTTACCAGCTACTTAAAACTGAGATCCTGCTGTCTACAGACAGATCATGGGTCTTCAAACGTGACCTTTTCTCAGAGCCTCCTTTCTTCTGTTGTACTCCCTTGCCAGGGTGCCTGTTACTTCTTGCTGTTCTTCTGATGTGGGCTGAACTTGTCTACTATTGTTGTCTTTCCAAACACACTTTGTAGGAGTTCCTCCCTGTGTTTATAAAGCCCAGGTCTTCCCTTTGGAAACTGCCATGCTCTCTAGTTTGTAGATTTCCACTTAATGACACCTTTGAGAAGATTTCTGGAATACTGCCCCTGGTTTTATACATAGTTTTAGAGCAAAACCCTACTATAATACAGGCCTACTTGGAATTTTGCCTTAAAGAATTGGACTGTACCATGTGTCAGTCATAGTTTTGACCAACAATAGAGCTTGATCTAAGCATTCTTGGTCAATGCCTTGTTTTTCCTAATTTTCACTTATTTTTTCTTTTTTAAACTGAGAAGTATTCTTAGAAGATAGGCACACTCTTAGAGTCTCTTATCACTGTAGTCACAAAGAGATTAAATTCTTTGGCAACTAAAGCCTAAGGAAAGATTCTGCCAGTCTTTATCTATAGTGTTTTCCCTCTGGCATGTTATTCTAGACCTCAGTCTTACCTGTGCTTCTTCTCCTTGAAAGAAACAATGGGGTGGAGGAGGTATGAGCTGTCCTGCAGATGTGATGGAAAAAGAGAGAGAGGAGAGAGGAGAGAGGAGAGAGGAGAGAGGAGAGAGGAGAGAGGAGAGAGGAGAGAGAGGGAGAGAGAGAGAGAGGGAGAGAGAGAGAGAGAGAGAGAGAGAGAGAGACCTTTCTATTTGGTTATCTTCTTTCCTTAGAGTTAAAAATAGCTAACATTCATTACAAATATTTCCATGTATTAACTCATTTATTTTTCAGAACAAGCCTGGGAAATAGTAGCTATTCTTATCCTCCTTTTACAGGTGAGAAAACTAAGCTACAGAGAAGTATAGTAAATTACTAGTGGTCACATAGGTAGTAAATTGCTGAGTTAGGTCTTGAACAGGCAGTCTGGCCTCAGAGTCTGATCTCTTTTATGTAATATGTGTATATCTATATATAGAGAGATAGAGCATGTGCAAACAAGAGGGAGATTTAGGTTTATTTATTTATATACTTACTTACATATGAATTCAATAAAGCTTCTTCCCTTGTTCAAACTTCCCCAAACTATCAATAGCAAAAACTGTACTTGGAAGACATAATGTACCAATTCTCTATAGAAACAAAAATCTGTAGACCTCTTCTCCAAAGGAAAGATTCAAAGAGTCAATCATTTCATGTGATGTGAGGTGATGTGATGTGATTTTATGTGATAATGTGATAATCATGCCTATGCCAGTTCCATCACAATATGTTGCAGTTCATGGACTAAATTATAAAGTGAGCCACTGCCAAAATGCCATACCTACACACACACACACACACACACACACACACACACACACACACGAAGAGAAAAATAACCCTCCATGGCCTTCAGTTGTACAACTAGTTATAAATCTACAATTTATATGGACTTTCTTCCTCCACTGAAGTTATACCCTCCACTTGTCCTTAGCCAGAACCTCAATTAATTGGATTTACCCACAGTTTCATCTCTGAAGGATCTGGCCTTTTGGTGGTCTTGCCTCATGAGGTTGCTATAATATTCTATTTACTTACATTACTTGGACATTCATACCAGGTAACGCCTGGCTTCCAAATACAATCTTCCCTGCTGCCATTGTGTTTTAAATGCCTGTTTTCCTCAACCAGAGATCAATTGCTCTAGCCAACATAGGAATGTCCTATTTGCTATTGATAGGGTGGCACAAAGAACTTCATATAGCCAGGTGGAAATTTCAGCCTCCAATTCATGAAACAATTGTGGGGTTCTTTAGTAAAAATCATTCTTACTTGTTTATTTAGACTTCTAAACCAGAATCCAGTCACAAGGATGTAAAGAATACTTTACCAATGAATCATTAGATATAATATTGAGAATTCCCAGTCTCTTCCATACCTTGGTTCCTGAACTCATGTATTCTGGGTATCAGAGAAAGAGCATCATATATTTGTCACTGGTTTAGAACATAAATTTCTTATAACTCAACCTTATAAGGAGTGGTATTCTAGTTGGAACTAACTGTTCAAGCACCACTTCTGCTTTTATTTCCTGCTTGATCATGATTTTATATATAGTATAGCTACTTGATGACAGAGTGTTGCTGTGTATAACTGACTTTAGGTACCACTGTTCAAATGAGCAGCTTTGGGCATATGTGACTAATCGGTGTCCCATGATCAGGCAGTTATTTAATCTCTTGTAGGACCAAATAGTTATATGTATGTATGTGTGTGTGTGTGTGCGTGTGTAAGATTATACTTATTTCCCAAGAAAGGTTTGACTTTCTTCCCAAACCAAGTGTAATTTTCTTTGTGATTTTCTTATTACGATCAGCTACAGGCTTCATAAAGTTACTGATGAACTCCAAGAACGTTAGATATTATTGTCGTAAGGCCCAAGTGGCAGAGCTTCCTGTTCCTCAACTTAGACCAGCTAGAGATCTTTATATGACTCTGGACTCTTCTCAAAGTTTATAAATAGGATTTATTCAATGTTGCCATCCAAATGGTAAGCCTAAATGAATATATGCTGCCCCAAATATCCACAAATTCCCATCAAGTATTAATATGTTTTTATTACTGATAGGAAATACATACAAAAGCAACCTGTTTTTTCACTTTGAAGGGGTATTCTAACATGCATCAGACCCAGACACGTCCCAGGTGTATCAGGTACCTGAATCCTGGTGTCCACTCTCTTGTAATGCATGTTTTTTTTTTTTTTACCAGGGACTTTAAAACAATTGCCATATCAGCATGATATCAATACAGTACACCAGCATGATGTTCTGTGGAATGTTTTCTTGATCACAGTCCTATGAACTAAGTAATGACACAGAGCCCAGCAAGTTGACATGGCCTTAAATAGGACAGAAAAATTATACTGAATGTCTCATTAGGTGAATGCAAGCTGCTTCATTCTATCCTTATTGGGATAAAATATATTCCCAGATTAAGACCTGTCTAACAATATCAGAAGCAGTGTTGATTGTGCTAAGAAAGGAACTACAACTGGAACAGTAGAACTACCCCTGATGAAATCTGTGCTAATTCACTGCCATTCTCCAAGATCCTTCTATCTTTTACACAGATCAGATAGGCAAATGTATTGAACATGTGGTAGGAACTTCTGCCTCTGCATATTTCAAGACTTAAATGTCAGCACTGGGTTCTGTGAATCCTCCAGTGGAATATGTAGATCAACTCACGTTTGATTTGGCTGAGTTCACAAGTATTTGAGAAGGCTGAGTTTACAGGAATGACTCCCAAACCACTAAGCCACCAAGGTAGCATCCTACTGCTTCCATCAGGATTAAGAATTTGCAAAAGTAGGAAGCTTTGAACCAGCTGCAGGATGAGCCAAAACCATGTCCCCTCTGCCAGTCATCACTAACAGAATGCATGCTGCCCTGCTTCTCTTCTTCCGTAATGCTCTTCTAAATAAAAATCTCAAGTGAGTACTTCCGATGGGCAGAACTCAAATAATATCCAAAATTCTAACTGCACAGGAATCTGGGGGAAATTATTAATAACTTTCCAGTCCCTGAAATACAGGAAGATGTGCTACAGTAGAAAAAGATAGCATAAGTATTGAGTGAGACCTTCCATGTTTTCCACCACAGTAGCCACTTGTATATTGTATGATGTAAGCCCTAGCCTCCATGCCAGCCTCTTTCAAAAGTACCACTGTGTTTTCAAAAGGGCAAGTGTCAATTAAAATGTAAAGAAGTATAGAGGCCATTTTATAAAACATTAACAGAATTTTACATTACCTTAACAGTTATATACTTAGTCTTTGTTCTCTTACAAACCTCAGTCATATTGGGGAGACAGTAACAATTCCTATCTAGATTCTGGAAAAGGTGTTTATGATGAACTTTTCTTCTTATCAGTGTTCTCTAATAGGATTGTATTAACTCTAGAAAAACATTTATTTTTATTTTATTACTAGTATTTAACTTTTCAGGGTTCAATAAATTAAATTTCTGTATCCTTCAGTGCTTTTACATTATAACATGTGACACTTATTGAACACTTATTAAATGCCTGGCACTGTGTTAACCATTTTTACTGTCTAAATTAATATGCACAACAGCTGAAGTGGGTGCTATCACAATCATTATTTTGCAGGTGTGGAAGCTCAAACATTAAAAAAGGTAACTTGCTAGTAAAAGTTAATAAGCAGTAGAGGTGACATTTGACTCAGGCAGTTAGGTTCCAGAGTCCACAAACCTAACCTTGTTAATACCCTCATAATTTCATTCCCACTGTCTGAAGTACCTTTTATTTTACTGTGAATTTTTTCTGCACTTTATCTCCTAAAGAATTAAATATTAAGAAAAGACATAAGTACAACTAAAGCATCAATGGAATATGCAACAGAAATTTTTTTAGAGTTTATATAGGAGTATTCTTTTTTCAGGTACAAACAAAAATGTGAAAAATCTGCAAAAAACTGGCAGTGGAGAGCTACAGAGGTTGTCTTAGCCAGTTACATTATTAAGAAATAATAATGATAAATAACTATGATTTCTTATGGTAACAAATCAATGTGGTTTTAGTATTGAGTTGACAAGTTGACTTAGGAAACTATTACTAAGAATTAGTTACATAAATCTGTATTTATAATAGAAATTTCTTTTGAACTCTAATATGTTCACCATTTTACTGTCATTGATTAAATTTTAAGGTATATTATTACAATATCTATTTGAGAAATATCTACATTAAGTGTTTATCTTAAAGGACACAGGTGACATTTCCTAATTTCATAGACCATTATTTGCTTAACATTATCATTTAAACGTTTTATATACAAAAGCAATGTCTCCTTAATATGATTTTAACATGACAAGGTATGTGCTATTTCTTTAAGATACTTGTGAAGCTTCCTTTCTCCAAAATATATTAAAGGGTACATTTAATGAAGTTCCAGCTATGATTTATACATAACTTTAATGTGATTTATAATCAGATGGCCTTTCTCTTAATAATTGTATGGGATACAGTTTGTTGTCTCCTAATGTCCTTTTATATTTGTTTAGTCGTGAGTACTTTTTGCTGCCTCTAGATGAAAATTTATAGTTCTACATTTTTCTCCTCTCTGTCAAATGCCTCTCTCCTGACTTATGGAGAATAGAGAAGTCCTTCTACCTGTCTCTCCAGTGTGGAGTTGGGATTCATAGTGTACCAACAGCTATCCCAAAAGACATTTTCAAACTCCATTCTTTCACTTTTTATATATATCTATATCTATCCTTATATCTAGTAGATAAGCACTTAAGAGTTTTATCATCTTTTATTTTTTTATTCATTCATTCTATATATGGTCTATCATCTAAATATAATTATTTATTTTGATATTTCAGCTAAAACTTATATTTCAGCACTTTGTCATACATTTCAAAATATTAACTGCTATAGAAGATGTTATTACTTATATAGTTATAATGTGTCTATTTCATAATTTCGCTTAAGACTGACCCAGAATTATGTTGACATTTTTTATACTCCTGACAGTATGAATTCAGTAATGAAGTCTTAGAAAATGCCCACTAAATATATTTTGACTTGACTTGATAGAAAGTAGAAACCTATTCATTTTTATCTTTAGTTTCAGGTGCAGCACCATGTGTCTCAGAGTCTGGTAACCCTGGGAAGTTGCAGCTTGTTGAGAAAATCTATAATATCTCAGCTTTTATCAGAAGTAAACAGCTTCACTGACATTCTGGGTACCATCAACCAGGTACATGTAACCCGAAACTGTAACTCTTATTTATTTAAAACAGCTATAGACTTTTCTTTCCTTTTCTCCTCTCTATTCTTCTTGCCCGGCTGATATTTTAGTTTCATTACCTTTTTTCCCCAAAGTATGTGAATAAAATTACTGTCTACTAAAATTGTAAAGATATTTTCAGAAAACAGTTTTCAAAATAATACCATCTTATCACCCTTACATGCATATATGTGCCAAAGGTACCACCAGTGACAAGGAATGCTTAGATGAATGGCCTTAAATCTCTCTAATCAGGCATCATGTTCCTAGAGCAAAACATTGAGAGGAAAGTGAATAGGAAAGGATGCTGTATGAAGAACAGCCTCTAACCAGTGGTTTTTATTTCTAATTGCTCATGAGAATCATCTGGTTAACTTTTAAATACCCTATTGTTAAGCCATATGCTAGTTTGGTCAAAAGGAAGTATCTGGATTTAAGATGCAGGTATTGGTATTATTAAAGCTCTTCAGGCATCCCAATTTGCAGCCAGGGTTGAAACCCTGTGCTCTCAGCTCTCTTATCTGTGCAAACTCTTACATCAACGCTGACAAACGTGTCTAAGGAACAGAAGTCATTCCTTTATTTTCATGTTGATACTGGTATATCATGTGTTCACTTTGCCAACTTTTAATACCATTACTGTCTCTGTGATAGAATGAAGCACAATTAAAGGAAATCAGAGACAGGAAGAAACGTTTGGGTAAAAGAGAAAAAAATTAATTAGAAAAATATGTATATAATTTTACATAATATTTCACCAATTGCTTACGTCTAAGTTCCCTACATTTAATAATATATTCCAAAAATACCATTTAATCTAATTGAATTCGGTGAATGACATGATAAGTCATCTAGGTGACTACTAAATGGTAAACTCTCTTAAGTGCTCTGTTAGATTTTTTTAAGTAATTGTTACTGGTATTAAGGGGCTAAAAGTGCATTGGAGAAAGAAAGAAGACACATTTACTAAATGGAAAAAAAAAAACAGTGAAGTGCTAAAACACTTGCTGGTGTTTGTAGAAGCTCCAACATCAAGGAAGTAATCAAGGTAGGTTGCAGGTCCCTGAAAAGATGTCATGGAAAAGGAACAACTTGAAAAATGTATTTGAAAAGCAGAAGATAACAGAAAATAGAGGCACTGGCTGTACTTTTTAAAATGCGTGCCCAGCATTCTGAAAGTGCAAGGTAAGGTCATGGAATTTAAAAACAGGAAGCCATGTGGGAAATGACTTGATGAAATTAGATTGCTTGTATGGAAAATAACAAAGTACAGACAAGAAATTTTTATTTACATATTCTCATTTAATTTTCACGAATCTCCATGAAGTAATTATACCTTTTACCTAATATATAGATAAAGAAATAAAACCTTAGAGTGGTTAAGCAACTTGACCAAGATTGCAGAAAGAACATATGTTAAAGCCATAATTCAAACCCAGGCATCTTGATTGTTAAATCACTTGGGAAGAAGGATAATAATGGAACAATAACTACTTTCTGGAAGGTGATAAATAGGGTATTAACATGCTTTACATAAATTTTCTCCATCAAGGAGACAAGGAAACTATTAGTTGGTAAGGAAACAATTAGTTGGTTTCCTTGTTTAAAGACAAGGAAACTATTAGTTGGTATTATAGTATATGACAATATCCACTTCAGCCATTTTAAGCAGAAAGGATGCATGAGTAGCTATGGATTGTTGAGAGGGCTGAGGAAACAAATTTCAGGCTGTACTTTCATGAATGACTCCCATAATCACACAGCAGAACTTGACTACCAAAGGAGTTGCTGCCTTTGCCATCATGACCAGTAAGCTTCTTAATAAATCAAGGAGATGCTGCTACAGTCACAGGTTCCAGAAAACAGTCCTGCCAGAATGTACAACAGACAAATGTGTGACCTGTGCTGTACCTGTCTCACTATGTGATTCAGTTTGAACTACAAAGTTTTTGTGAGTGAATTTGTTTCTAAACCAACTTTATATTCATAACCCTACCAGCAAGAGAGTATAGGAAATGTAGTTTAACAAAATATGGAGGTCAAGGTTCAAGATGTCAAGGTAGGAAGATCCTGAGCTTACCTCCTCTCATGGACACACCATGCAATAACTACATATAGAGCAACTGTATTGGAGAAGAAACTGAAGACTATCAGAACAACTTTAACACAGCTAAAGATAGAAAGAAAAAGCCACATCAAGAAGAATAGGGGCAGAGAGGTAGTCTGGTTGGGACCCAGACCCCCAGCACACCATCCCACAAATGGGAGAGATATCACAGGTGTGGAGGTCCTTCCTGAAGAGTGAAGTTAAAGTCCACATTGAGCACCTCCTCCCTTCAAGGATATGTACCAGAAAGGTAAGTTCCCTTAATATCTGGCTTTGAAAATCAGTAGGGCTTAGCTTCAGGAGAGCTGGAGGCCTGTAGGATTGGCCTGCACGCAATCTTACTCATTCTTGGACCCAACACAGAGGCAGCAGTTTGTAAAGTACCTGGGCCTTAAGTGAAGGACATTTATCGACTACTTTTAGGGCATGCTGAAGGGTCAGGGATCTGTAGGAACGTTCTCTGGGGACAGAAGTATTGGCAGGCACAATTTTTCTTATCCTTCTTCAGCCTAGTTGGCCCATGCCAGTTCTGAACACTCTCCATCAACCTTGATAGCACTGTGTGACCCACCCTGGTGTTCTGTGGCTGCCCTGACCAAACCCACCTACCCTGGCAGCTGCCCTTCCAGCGTGGCTCCCACCCTGCCATACATGGTGGGCAGCCTTATCCAGGATCAGGACTCCTTCAAAGCAACTTCTGCCTCAGAGAGGGAAGGAAGAGCCCTACCCAGCAACAAATCCACAACACTTGCCACCAGGCCTCCCAGCCAGCAACACCAAGAACTAAACCCACCCATCAGTATGCCCACAGCAGCTGCAGCTGGGACTCTTAAACCGCCACTGGGGACCACACACAGTCCACACAGATGACACCCACTGGAGTGCCTTATTCTGAAGAACAGGAAGTATTGCATTTCTGTGCCCCAAAGAATGCCTTCAACATCAGTACACTACTTTCAAAACCAGGAAATATAGCTGACTACCTAAAACATAGAAACAAATGCAGAGAGCCAAGCAAAATGAGGAAACAGGAATATGTTCCAAATGAAAGAACAAGACAAAACCTCAGGGGAAAAAACTAAGTAAAATTAACATAAGCAGTCTCCATTTTATAAAGAGTTCAAAGTAATAGTCACAAAGGTGTTCACTGAACTTGGGGGAAGAATGGATAAACACAGTGAAAGCTTTAACAAAGAGACAAACAATATAAAAAGGAACCAATCAGGGCTGAAAAATGCAATAACTGAAATGAAAAATACACTAGATGGAATCAACAGCAGATTAGAGGATGCAAAAGAATGGATCAGCAATCTGAAAGACAGGGTAGTATAAATCATACAAACTGAACAACAAAATGAAAAAATAATTTTAAAAATGAGGATAAGTTAAGGGACTTCTGGAATACCATCAAATGTATAACACTCACATTATAGGGATTCCAGAATAAGAGAGAGAAAAAGGGCCAGAAAAATTATTTGAAGCTGAAAACTTCCCTAACCTGTGGAAGGAAACAGATACTCAGATCCAGGAAGCATAGAGAATCCTAATAAAGATGAAGTCAAAGAGGTCTACACCAAGACATTCATAATTAAAATGTGAAAAATCAAAGATAAAATATTAAATGCAGCTAGAGAAAAGCAACTAGTTACATACAAGGAAACACCCATAAGACTATCAGCTTATGTTACAGCAGAAATTTTGCAGCCCAGAAGAGAGTGGCATGTTATATTATTCAAAGTACTGAAAGGAAAAACACTACAACAAATAATATTCTACCCAGCAAGGCTATCATTCAGAATTAAAGGAAACATAAGTCGTTTCCCATACAAAAGTTAAAGGAGTTTATTATCACTAAACTAGCCTTACAAAAAATGTTAAGTGTACTTATTTAAGTGGAAAAATACAGAAGACGAAGAAAATTATGAGATAAAAAATTTCACCGGTAAAAGAAAACATGGTAAATGTAGTAAATTAATCACTTATAAAGCTACTATGAAGGTTAAAAGACAAAAGGAGTTAAGCCAGGTATATCTACAATAATTAGTTAAGGGATATACGAAATAAAAAATATGTCAAATATGTCAAATACATAAAATGTGGGGATAAGGGTAAAAAATGTAGTGCTTTTACAATGTGTTCAAAGTTAAGTTACCATCAGATTAAAGTAGACTGAAGTATACTTAGGATGTTCTATATGAACCTTATAGTAACCACAAACCAAAAACATGTAATAGATACACAAAGAATAAAGAGAAAGGAATTCCAGTGTAACACTAAAAACATAATCAAACCACAAGGAAAGAGCAAGAGAAGAAGAAAGGAACAGAGAACTACAAAAACAACCAGAAAGCAATTAGGAGAATGGCAATAAGTGTATACTTATCAATAATTACTTTAAATGCAAATGATGTAAATGGACTACATGCAGCAATAAAAAACATAAGATGATTGAATGGATAAAGAAAAAAAATAATAAGCCCATTTATATGCTTCCTGAAAGAGACCCACTTCAGACCTAGAGACATCATGACTGAAAGTGAAGGAATGGAAAAAGATATTCCATGCAAATGGACATATGATTTCATTCATTTGTGGAATTTAAGAAACGTAAAAGATAACATAGGGGAAGGGAAAGAAAAACAAGATAAAAACAGAGCAGGAGGCAAACCATAAAAGACTCTTAAATACAGAACAAACTGAGGGTTGATGGGGTGGGGTTAGAGGGTGGACATATAGGTTATATGGGTGATGGACATTAAAGAGGGCACTTTATGGGATGAACACTGGGTGTCATATGTCAGAGATGAATCACTGGGTTCTATTCCTGAAGCCAAGACTATACTGTATTTTAACTAACTTGAATTTAATTTTTAAAAAATCTGGGATAGAAATACGTATATCAGATAAAACGGCAAACAAGGACATTGCATAATGATAGAAGGATTAATCCAAAAAAGGATGTAAGAATTGTGAATGCCCATGCACTCAACAAAGGAGCACTAAATATATAAATCAAATATTAAGAAACATGAAGGGAGAAATTCATAGTAGCACAACAATAATAATAGAGAAATTTAAGAGACCACTTACTTCAATGGATAGATCATACAGGCAGAAAATTAATCAGGAGGCAGAGGATCTAAATGACACTTTGGACCAGATGGACTTAATAGACATATACAGAACACACCATCCAAAACACATTATTTTCAGGTGCTCATGGAGCATTCTCCAGGACAGATCACATGTTAGGCCACAAAACAAATCTTAATAAATTTAAGAAGATTGAAGTTATATCAAACATCTTTTTTTTTTTTTTACCAAAACAATATGAAACGAAATCAATTATAAGTAAAAGGTGAAAAAACACACCTGTGGATGTTAAACAACATACTACTAAACAACCAATGTGTCAATGAAGAAATTAAGAGGAAATAAAGTACATAGAGACAAATGAAAATGGGAACGCAATGCTCTAAAATATTTAGGACAGTTTTAAGAGGCAAGTTCATAATGATACAGGCCTACCTCAAGAAATGAAAAAAAAATCTCAAAAAACAATGTTAACGTTACAGCTAAAGGAACTAGAAAAAGAAGAACCAAACAACCAAAAAAGCCCAAAGTCAGTAGAAGGAAGGGAATAATAAAAATAAAAATAGAAATAAATTAAATAGATACAAAAGAAAACACAAGAGAAAACATCAATAAAACTAAGAGTTCATTTTTTAAAAGATAAAATTAGCAAACCTTAAACCAGATTCATCAAGAAAAAAAGAGCGAGAGCTCAAGTAAATAAAAACAGACAGAAGAGAAATTACAACTAGTACCACAGAAATACAAAGGGTCATAAGGTAATACTATGAACAATTATATACCAACAATTTACACAAACTAGAAGAAATGCCTAAATTCCTAGAAACATACAATCTTCCAAGACTAAATCATGAAGAAACAGAATATCTGAACAGACCAATTACTAGTAACAAAACGAAACTAGTCATCAGAGCTCTCAACAAACAAAAGTCTAGGACCAGATAGCTTCACAGGTGAATTCTACCCAACATTTAAAGAAGAGTTAATACATATTCTCAAATTATTACAAAAATTGAGGAAGATGGAACACTTCTAAACTCATTTTACAAGGCCAGCATTACCCTGATACCAAAACCACAAAGACACACGAAAAAGAAAATTACAGGCCCATATTCCTAATGAACATAGATGCAAAAATCCTCAACAAAATGTTAGCAAACCAAACTCAACAATACATTAACAATATCATACTCCATGGCCAACTGGGATTCATTCCAAGGATGCAAGGATGGTGTAACATCCACAAATCAATCAATGGGATACACCACACTAACAAAGTATAAAAATCGTATCATCTCAATAGATGCAGAAAAAACATTTGACAAAATTCATCATCATTTATGATTAAAAACTTTCAACGAAGGTATGTGTAGAGGGAATGCATTGCAACATAATAAAGGCCATGTATGACAAACCACAGCTAACATACCTAAAGGTGAAAAGCTGAAAGCTATTAAGCTATTCCTCTAAGATCAGGAACAAGGATACCCATTATTCACTTCTTTCAACATACTGTAGGATGTTATATCTCTAGCAATTAGGCAAGAAAAGAAATAAAATACATCCAACTTAGAGCTGGAGAAGTAAAACTGTTGCTATTTGCAGATGACATGATACTATAGATAGAAAACCCTAAAGACTCCACCAAAAAACTATTAGAATGAATTCAGTAAAGTTGTAGGATACAAAATCAATAAACAAAAATCTTCTGTGTTTCCATATAATTATAATGAAGTATCAGAGAGAGAAATTAAGAAAAAATCTCATTTAAAAATTGCATCAAAAAGAATACAATATCAAGGAGTAAATGTAACCGAGGAGGTGAAAGACCAGTACACTGCAAATATAAGAAAGTCACTGGTGAAAGAAATTGAAAGTGACAGAAATGTCACGACCGGCGCGACAAACACCGAGGTCAGTGTCCTGAGGGTAGGGGAATGCAAGAAGAAAAGAGAGAAGAGAGAAAGTTTGGGAACAGGAGGGTCCCCTGGGCTGATGGCCCAAGTGACGGCTTTATTGTTGCTGTACACAATCTTTTATAATATAAGACTCTTATGGATCAGGTCATTCTAAGAATAATCAGGTTTCACATAATCGCTGCCAACCAAAACATTTAGTTCTGTGTTTCTTGTGCATTTTCTAGACGGGTCACAACAAGACCTTGTTGATAAGACTGCTAGCAAAACACAATTCCCATGTTTGTTTCTATCTGACTCGGGATAGAAAAAGGGAGGTAGCATTACTGCCAACACCTGCAGACCACAGGCTTCAGGAATTAACTTTCTCAGCCTTGACAAGGCTTTCGTATGCCCTTGAGAGTGGGGGAATGGGAGGGGGAACCACCGGGTTGGCTTGAGTCAACAGGGAACATTGCTCGACCCGGTCTCAGCCTGGCACCAGGGCCTGGCCCCCCACACAGAAATAAATGGAAAGATATATTGTGTCCATAGGTTAGAAGAACTAATATTGTTAAAATATCCATACTACTCAAAGCAAACTGTAGACTCAGTGGAATCCCTATCAGAATTCTAATGAATTTTTTCACAGAACTAGACTAAGTAATCATAAAATTTGTATGGAACCACAAAAGACCCCCAAAAGGCCAGAGCAGTCTCAAGAAATAAAAATATGTGAAGGTGTCACACTCCCAGATTTCAAACTGTACTAACAAAGCTATAATAATCAAAATAGTTATAGTACTTGTATAAAAAGCAACACATAGATCAATGGAACAGGATAGGGAGCCCAGAAATAAACTCACACTTATATGATCAATTAATCTACCACAAAGGAGACAAGAATATGCAATGGGGAAAAGACAGTCTCTTCAATAAATGGTGTTGAGAAAACTGGACAACTGCATGCAAAATAATGAAGCTAGGGGCTCCTGCGTGGGTCAGTCAGTTAAGCGTCAGACTCTTGATTTCGGCTCAGGTCATGATCTCACAGTTCATGAGTTTGAGTTCCGTATTGGACTCTATGCTAACAACACAGAGCCTGCTTGGGATTCTCTGTCTCCTTTCACTCTGCCCCTCCCCAGCTTGTGCTCACTCTCCCTCTCAAAAATAAATAAATTAATAAAAATGAAACTAGACCTCTTTCTTACACCATACACAAAAATAAGCTAAAAATGTTTTAAAGACTTAAATGTAAGACCTGAAAAAATAAGCTTCTAAAAGAAAATATACATATTTCTGCTTTGACATCAGTCTAAGAAGTTTTCTCTTGGATATGTCTCCTTATGCACGATAAAAGAAAAAATAAATAGTACGACATCAAACAAAAAGCTTGTGCACAGTGAAAGAAACCATTAACAAAATGAAAAAACAACCTACTGAATGGGAAAAGATACTTGTAAATGATATATTGGCTCAGGTGTTAATATCAAAAGAACTCCCACAACTCAGTAACAACAATAAAATACTCACTTAAAAATGGGGATAGGATCTGAATAAACATTTTTGCAAAAAAGGCATATAGATAGCCAACAACAACATGAAAAGAAACTCAGCATTACTAATCATTGGGGAAATGCAAATCAAAACCACAGTGAGATATCACCTCACACCTATCAGAATGGCTGGTATCAAAAAGATAAGAAATAACAGGTGTTGCTGAGAATATAAGCAGGGGACTCTCTCATACTGATGGTAAGAATATAAGTTGGTGCAACGCCTATGGATAGAAGTATCAAGGGTCTTCAAAAAATTAAAAATAGAATTACCGTATGAATAGCAGTGTCACTTCTGAGTATTTATTTGAACAAAATGATAACACTAATTTGAAAAGATATATATATCCCTGTGTTCATTGCAGCATTATTTACAATAGCCAAGATATGAAAACCGCATATGTGTCAATTGATAAATGAATTGATAAGGAAGAGCTGGTATACACACACAGCACACACAATGGAATATTGCTCAGTGGGAAAAAATAAAAGAATGAAATCTTGCCATTCGTGACAACAGGGAGGGTGGTAGAAGGTATCATGCTAAGTGAAACAAATGAGACAGATAAAATCATATAAGTATGATTTAACTTATATATGGAACCTAAAACAAAACAAATGGACAAACAAAACAAAAACAGACTCTTAGAGAACTGGTGGTTACCAGAATGAAGGGAGGTGAGAGGACAGGAAAAATGGGTGAAGGGGACTAAGAGGTACAAACTTCAAGTTATGAAATAAATTTGTCATGGGAATGTAATGTATAACATACAGAATATAGTCAATAATACTATAAATTTTATGAAGTAATAGATGGTAACTAGACCTATCATGATGATCATTTCCTAATGAAAAAAAATATCAAATCACTGTCTTGTTTATCTGAAATTAATATACCATTGTTTGTCTATTATAATTCAACTAAAAAAGATAATGTAGTTTATGCTTTTTCAGCTTTGTCACTCTAAAAAGATGACAGAATGGCTATTGATATAGTCAGTCCAGTATATAAGTCCATATATAAGGTTCAGAGATTCAGTAATATTCTTTTAAGAGATGGAATCA
Organism: Panthera onca; assembly: GCF_046562875.1. NCBI lineage: Eukaryota > Metazoa > Chordata > Mammalia > Carnivora > Felidae > Panthera > Panthera onca. The sequence goes on from NC_138343.1 coordinate 69,663,309, forward strand.
GAGTAGGACACAGGGCAGAACACAGGGCAAAGGGTGTGAATAGAGGGAAGCCATTTATTTGGGACTGTCAATACAATAAAGCTTCCACAAGCAGCAAAAGAGATAACCACTGTATATAAGTGGTGTTATCCAAAGGGACTTGAGGAGAAATTTAATGTGAAGGAGAGAGGAGAATCACTGGAAAAGTTAATACTGTAAAACTAAGAGATAAGAAAAATGATGTTGTTGAGAAGAATTAGGTAATCAGGAAGGAATGTTTATTCATGAAGAGAATAAGTTTAGTTTAGATATATTGAATTTGAGGAAAAACTGAATTAATCTAAATGTAGGCACAGGGAAATATGAAATTAAAATTTGAAAGAAAGGAAAGGGGCATACCTAAAAATTTGGGAAATACCACAAATATATGGCAATCATGAAATCAGAAAGAGAACAGGGTCTCAGAGAAAAGTAAGGTGGAATGGGAAAGAATATATGAACAAAGAAAAGAAGACAAGCTTTATTTCAATACGTATGTTAGATGGCTGTTAAATGTCAGACTTAAATGGTTTAAAATATTTGTCAGGAGCCTCTGGGTGGCTCGTCAGTTGAGCGTCCAACTCTTGATTTCAGCTCAGGTCATGATCTTGAGATTCATGAGATCGAGCCCCATGTTGGGGCTTAGAGTGGAGCCTGCTTGGGATTCTCTCTCTCCCTCTCTCTCTGCTCTACCCATGCTCATGTGAACACATTCTCTCTCTCTCTCTCTCTTTCTCTCTCTCTCTGTGTCTCTCAAAATAAATGTAAAATAAAATAAAATTGTTGTCAAATATACAGTAGTATATATTTATTTCATATAATGTGGATTATGCAGAAAATCCATAAGTAAAAATATTAATGTTAATACCACACTACACATTTTATGTCTTTCCAGTTTTCTTTTTAACTCTTAAGAGTTTTTGGTCCCCAAAATATTTGTATCATACAGCACATAGTTTTGTATTCTGCTTTCTTGTGTAAAAATATATCATTAGCACTGTTCATGATTTTGATTGCCTAAGGTAATGTGATTTTTAGTGACTCAATAGTATTTTATGCTATTCACATTCTTTATTTATTTAGTCTTAACTGCATGCGACTCTTAACTGGCGATTTGCCCCCCAAATTTGCATATTAAGATGATTTTTTTAAAAAGCATATCTCTTTTTTTTGAAAAGCATAGCTATCAAAATACCTAATTATTTAAAACAAATATAATTTCTTGGAGGTTCTAAAAAAGAATTTGAGGGACTTCTGGGTGGCTCAGTTGGTTAACTGTCCAACTTTGGCTCAGGTCATGATCTCACGGTTTATAAGTTTTAGCCCAGTATGGAGTTGAACTGTTCAGGAGTACTGATGTAGGTATTATTTCTGGGTTATGGTCATGGAGAGAAGAAAATTATGAAGAAGAGCTCAAGAAATTTACACAGAGGCTTTCTTGATTATTCGTTGACTACTAAGTTGCACCTGTGCAGGAAGACATTCCACACAAGGCCAAAGAAGGAAAAACTGCTGAGAAAAGAACTACTGCCAAGAAGCTGTGAACTGAACAACGCACAAGTGGTTGGGACCATCCACATTCTATCCAGCCATAATGGCAAGACCTTATTTAATACTCTGGGAGTTGAGTAGAGACCCTAAAAGTTTACAACTTAACCATATGGTAATGTGTAGCTGTAGGATAAAAGCTATGGTAGAATGATTCTAACAAAGCTTAGAAACAAACTTTGAAAAGGATCTTGCTGATTCACAGCTAGTCGACAACGTGGTATCATTAATGTCTAGCATCCATTCAGAAATTTAAACATGTGAAGAAGAATGTATAACCCACAGCCATGAGAAAAAAAAATCAGTTAATTGAAATAGAACCAGAAAGGACAGAAATATTAGAATTAGTATACAGGTCCCAACAGCTCTTATAAATATGTTAGAAGAAAACATGAATAATAAGGGGAAAAACAGGAAATTTAAATATAAAAATAAGAGCAGTATACATTGATAAAGCTATTAAAAACATAACAGGTCAGTATAAATATGAAAAAAATCTTTGCCAGTAATCAATAATTTAGGTTAACATACACATTCCTTGAAAGATTAAAATTCCCAAAACTGGTAGTAGAAAACATAAATTACCCTAATCTAATTAAATATTGTATTTAAAATTATAAACCTTGCCACAAATACAACTCTAGTGCCAAATGTATTCTGCCATCATACATTTGAAGAAGAAATAATAGCACTCTTACACAAACTTTTTACAAGAGAGACTAGGGAAGATTTCCTAACTCATTATGAGATCAGCATTGCCTCAGTATCAAAAACAAAGACATCACAAGAAAAACACAAACTCAGACCAGTATCTTCTATATTCATAGAAGTAAAAGCCTTACTGCATATTAGTAAACAGAATCCAGCAACATATAAAAAGAATAATACATGATGATCAAGTGGGATTTATCCCAGGAATGAAATGTTGTTTTCACATTCATAAAACAATGAATATAATCCACAGTATTAACAGACTTACCAAGAAAATTCATGTGATCTCAGTATATGCAGAAAAGGCACTTGGCAAAATTCACCACCCTTTCATGACTTAAAAAAACAAAAACAAAAACAAAACATATAAGAATAGAAGGAAAATTTCTAAACACGATCAAAGTTTTTTTCTATGAGAAACCTCCAGAAATACCCAGTGGTAAAAAAGACTGAATGTTTTTCTCCCAAAACTGTAAATCAGGCATGGATAGTCTCTCTCATCACTTCTATGTAGCACTATGCTAGAGATCCCAGCCATTTCAATTAGGCTAATGTACTTTTAGGAAGGACGAAGTAGAACTATATTTACAGTCAACATGATCAGGAATATAGAAAATCTTAGTTTACAGAAAGCTACCAAATAGATAATATTGAAATAGAACCACCCACATATGGTTAATGAATTTTAGACATAGCTAAGGTAATCCAATTGAGAAAGTATGGACCAAAAACAACTGAATAAGCAAAAGATTTGAACACAGAAAAGAAGATATTCTAATGGCCAATAAATACATGAATAACACACAATATCATCAGTCATCAGAGAAATGCACTGAACGAACACTGGCCAGAATGGCTAAAATTACAAAGACTAATACTAAATTTTGGTGGGGTAGTAGGAGCTCATAAATTGCTACTGGGAACGTAAAGCAGACTGGCAGTTTCTCAGAAAGTTAATTATACACATATGGCTGAGCAATTCAACAACTATGTTGACATAAACAGCTGTTCAGGAATGTACATAGCATTTTTAATTTTGAGTATCAATCTGGAAGTAACTCATATCTCCATTGACAGGAGAATCAATAAGCAAGTTATCTTCTACCTTTTCAGTAGAATACTGTAAAATGTATTGAATCAATGATACATACAACAGCATGGATGAACCTGAAAAATACTAGGCTAAGAAAAATAAGCCAGACGCAAAAGAATATACATGATATAATTAAATTTCTATGAAGTTCTAAAATTAGGCAAAACTAATGTATGGTGAAAGATACTGCAGTAGTGGTTGACTTAGGGAGTGGGCCTGGGAGAGACTGGAAAGGGGCAAACAGGGTTGGGGTGTGTGTTTATGAGTGTATACAATTGTAACTATCCAAATGTACACTGACAATCTGGGCATTCCATTGTGTGTGAATTATACCTCACTTAAAATATATGCTTTGAAATCTAAGTTTTTTTTTTTATCTGAACCCCAAATAAATATAATGATATAATTTTTCTTACTGATTTTATACTGTTTTTTTTAGCTCACTTTAAAGACTATTTTTTGTTCATATCATAATGAATGCTAACATGTCATCAAGAACTGTATGAAAACAGGGTTTTTTACATTTGTATTTAACTTGTAATTGACATACAGTGCAATATTGGTTTCAGGAGTAGAATTCAGAATGGATAAAGAAGATGTGGTGTGTATATACAATGGAATATTATTACTCAGCCATCAAATCTTTCATTTCAAGAATGAAATCTTGCCATTTGTAACAATGTGGGTGAAGCTAGATAGAGTGTATTATGCTAAGCAAAATAAGTCAGTCAGAGAAAGACAAATGCCATATGATTTCGCTCATATGTGGAGTTTCAGAAAAACAGTTTTTAATGATGGAAAGCTTTGTAAATAATCACTAAGTCAAAAAGAACATATAGTACAATAATATAATACATATGGATCTGATTCAAATTTTTTTTTAACGTTTTTATTTATTTTTGAGACAGAGAGAGACAGAGCATGAACAGGGGAGGGTCAGCGAGAGGGAGACACAGAATCTGAAACAGGCTCCAGGCTCTGAGCTGTCAGCACAGAGCCTGACGCGGGGCTTGAACTCACGGACCGCGAGATCATGACCTGAGCCGAAGTCGGCCGCTTAACCAATTGAGCCACCCAGGCGCCCCATATGGATCTGATTCAATCTCTAACAATGCAGGAGGGATCGTATTTTATAAAAAAAAGTAAGAAATCTCATCATTTTTGCCATAGGTAATAATGCGGCTTTATGTGGCAAACACTGCTGTAAACATTTTCGACTTCTCCAAGGCTTTATATATATTTTTTGTTTGTTTACAGTAGATATTTATTAACTTTGATTTTTTGGTTATGTCATTTAATTCTCCCAACTACACTGTTAAGTAGTATTACTGCCATTTTACAAAACAATTAGGACTAGAGGCTTTAAGTAACCAGTCCACGGTCACAGTAAGCACAGCGCCAGGTTATTGAACTCTGGAAGTCTGACTCCAGAGTCTGGAAGATGAACTATGCAATATTTTCTGTTACTGACTGACCACCTTAATTCTTTATATTTAACTGACATTGTTTTATATTTTAATTTGTCCTCTGCAACTCATATGTATATTGTTCCAGTTATTTCTTATATAAGTAAAATTATAGTAGATAATATATTTGTGTCGGTTTTAATATATTCTTCCATAATCAACTGAACCGGATGTTTGAGAAAGTAGGTTTGTATCCTCTATCTTATCATCCTTTTCCATAGCTGTGCTTATTTAAATGCAGTTTTCTTGGGTCTTGAAAAAATCATTTATATGATGCTAAGGATAACACTTTCCTAATATCTTGAGAGATGTGTATTTTGTATACACCTGTTTGGAGTATTTTCTTTATCAACGGATTAGAATTAAGAGTTTTTATTTGTTTGGAGTGACAGAATTTTCTCATCACGGTTATTGTAGATTTACCATCTTGCAACACAATTACCTTGGTTTATATTTATTTTGAAAATGACTTTTACAAAGTGGCTTCTGTAGGATTCCGTAGACTGCTGACATATTGAGTTTCTAAGGGCCTGAATTGTTTGGCTTTTCAAAACTGAGAACAAAATCAAGATATTGATTTTCATTTTTCAATCATTATGCCATTGGGACCTTGTGTTGGAGAGCTTTGTGAGCAACTCCTTTGAATGACTTTTTTCCTCTTCAAGCAGCTGTCATCTAGGAAAAGCCAGTCAGTAAACAAATAGTTACAAAGCATCCATGGGGTAAATATCTCCATCAAAAGCAACAGACATGGTTCTAGTAAATTTTCTGCTTTGTTTATAAGAATTGTGTTAATAAGTTTACCGGTTTCTCTGGATATCTAGATGTTTTGTGATTTTCATAGAATTAGCCTTTACTAAATTTCATAGAATTAGCCTTCTGGTCAGTCATTACTAAAATTTTATACTGCTGAAAGCTGACTTATCAATATGTTTTATTTTTATTTTTAATTTTTTAACGTTTATTTATTATTGAGAGACAGTGACAAAACAGAGCATGAGCATGTGAGGGGCAAAGAGAGAGGGAGACACAGAATCTGAAGCAGGCTCCAGGCTCTGAGCTGTCAGCACAGAGCCGGATGTAGGGCTTGAACTCACGAACCGTGAGATCATGACCCTAACTTAACCGACTGAGCCACCCAGGTGCCCCAATATATTTTATTTTTAAATTTTAACAAAAGTAGAGTGTTTATGTGGAAAGGTGACATGGAAAAACAAGCACAACTATTGTCGCTAATGCTGTTGTAAACATCAGCATGCATGTGTCCCTTGAAATTATATTTTTTGTATTCCGTGGGTACATACATTTCCTTGGGTAAATACCTAGTAGTACAATCGCTAGATAGTAAGGTAGTTCTATTTTTAACTTTTTGAAGAACCTCCATACTGTTTTTCCACAATGGCTGTACCAGTTTTCATTCCTACCAACATTGTAAGAGTGTTCCCCTTTCTCTGAATCCTTGCCAACACCTGTTGTTTCTTGTGTTGTTAACTTTAGCCATTCTGACTGGTGGGCGGTGATATCTCATCGTAGTTTTTTATTTATATTTCTCTGGTGATAAGTGATGTTGAGCACCTTTTCATGGGTCTTTGCCATCTGTATGTCTTCTTTGGAAAAGTATTCACATCTACTGCCCATTTTTTAACTGGATTATTTGTTTTTGGGTGTTGAATTGTATAAGTTCCTTATATATTTTGCATACTAACCTTTTATCCAATATGTCTTTTGCAAATATGTCATTCCTTAGGTTGCCTTTTAGTTTTGCTGATTGTTTCCTTTGCTGTGCAGAAGTGTTTTATTTTGATGAAGTCCCAATAATTTATTTTTGTTTTTGTTTCTGTTGCCTCAGGAAACATATCTATTAAGAAGTTGCTATAGCCAGTGTCAAAGAGCTTACTGCCTGTGTTCTCCTCTAGAGAACATTGTCTCTCATTTAGGTCTTTCAGCCATTTTGAATTGATTTTTGTGTATGGTGTAAGGAAGTGGTCCAGTTTCATTCTTTTGCATGTTTCTGTCCAGTTTTCCCAACACCATTTGTTGAAGAGATTTTTTTCCACTGGGTATTCTTCCCTACATTGTCAAAGATTAATTGACCATATAGTTGTGAGTTAATTTCTGGGTTTTCTACTCTGTTCCATTGATCTATGTGTCTGTATTTGTGGAAAGATCCCAAATGTCCATAGACTGATGAATGGATAAGGAAGATGTGGTATACATCCATACAATGGAGTATTATTCAGCCATCAAAAAGAATGAAACCTTGCCATTTGCAAGAACATTGATGGAGCTAGTGAATATTGTGCTAAGTGAAATAAGTCAGAGAAAGACAAATACCCATTTGTGGAATTTCACCCATATGTGGAATTTAAGAAAAAACAACAACAACAACAAATGAACATAGGAGGAAAAAAAAAGGAAATTCAAGAAACAGACCCTTAACTATGGAGAAAGAACTGATCGTTACCAGAGAGGAGGTGGACAGTGGGGGTCGGGGGGGGGGGGGGGTGGGGGTTGGAGTTAAACAGGTGATGGGAATTAAGGAGGGCACTTGTGATGAGAACCAGGTATTGTATGTGAGTGTTGAATCACCAAATTCTACAGTAGAAACTACTATTACACTGTATGTTAACTAACTGGTATTTATTTTTATTTTATTTTTTAATATTTGTTTATTTTTGAGAGTGCACAAGTGGAGGAGGGCAGAGAGAGAGAGGAGTCACAGAATCCAAAGCAGGGTCCCAACTCTGAGCTGTCAGCACAGGGCCCTGAACTCACAAACCATGAGATCATGACCTGAGCCGAAGTCAGAAGCTTAACTAATTAAGCCACCCAGGTGCCCCTAACTAACTGTAATTTAAATAAAAACTAAAAAAAAAAAAAAGAAGTATAGATGTTTAGTTTATACTTTATATGAATGTCAAAAAATACTAACTCAAATCTAACTCCAATCTGGGCCCTATTAGCCAACGACTCACCTTGAGATGAGAAGTAGGAAGGTAGCAAACATAAGATTTTATAAAGAAGCTTAAATCAATAGAAAAAACAGTTTCTGTAGTGTCAAGTAAAACAGGATGAGCAGACAATGCAGAAGCAAGACAAGAGGCAGACAATGTAGAGGTTCAGTGGGGATCATTCTTAGCCCTGGCAAAATAGTTGCCAACACTTGTGAAACTTACACTTGAATTGTCAAATTGAATTCTATGAATCAGAGAGATATTATTCAATATCAGCTTCAGTAAAATTTTAAAGAGATAGATAATCAAAGGGCACAGATGAAGTAGAAAGGGATATGGGACATCAGTTTGGCTCCCAAGGCCCTTGTTTGAGACGTGTCTCTCCATCCTTGAATGACAGATGAGGTCCCCCAAGTGAGATTCTGCAGGGTTTTTCACAGGGAGGGAGTTTTAAGTTGGTAAGTATCTCCATTTCATAACCCAGAGAATTCTATAGCTTAGAATAGAAGGAGCTTAGAATATACAAGGAGCCACGTATCATAGATCCTGAGTCTTTTTAATGTAAGTTATTCTTTGGCTAGGAAGTTTTTCTTAACTTTTTTTATTATTATTCATTTTTGAGAGAGAGAGAGAGTGAGCAGGGAGGGGCAGAGAGGGAGACAGAGGATCTGAAGGGGGCTCTGCACTGACAGCAGCGAGCCCCATTAGGGGCTTGAACTCCCAAACCACAGGATCATGACCTGAGCCGAAGTCAGATACTTAACCAACTGAGCCACCCAGGTGCCTCTAGATAGGAACTTTCTAAGGACATTGAATAGATAAAATTTCCTCCTGATAGTAAATCCCAGGAGGTCCGCTTGAGGAGATAGGCCTGGTCATCAGCCTTTTTGTTACCCTGTGGCATATTCCCAGTTAGTACCAGGGGCTTTATTTCTTCCTCTAAACTTGCTGTCAAGTTCCTGAGGCCTCATTATGCTAGGAGAATTGTTTATGAACGTGAGTCACCTAAGAAAGAAAATTCTTTATAAAGGTGTATTTCAGCTTTTAACATGATGAATAGGTTTATGATATTTCCCTCAAAAAGTCTGTATAATTTATAATAAATAAAAGATGAATACTAAGATTATATAATGCAGTACACACCCACAGGAAAAGGAGATAAACAATCCAATAGAAAAGTGAGCTAACAATATGAAAAGGCAGTTTAATAGAAGAGGAAACATGAAAAATAAATTGACATGAATGATATTCAACTTCAGCAGTAACAGGGAAATGCAAATTTAAAAAGCAATAGGATGTTTCATACTGATTATATTGACATAAGCTAAAAAAATTAACAACAATATCAGGTGGTAGTGATTATGTGAGGAAATGGAATTTATCACTGAGTAAAACTAAAGATGTGTATTTTCTAGGATATTAAACAGGGCTACTAGACAAAGGAGATCTGTACTCATTTTAACATTTTTATAATAACTAAAAATTGGAAATAACAGTGTCCATTTATAAAAGATGGCTGGCTGTGGTATATTAAATATGAATATTCTCTAGCAGTTAAAGTGAATAAATCAGGTTTTCATGTATTAACGGTGATAAATTTTGAAAACTATAATGTTGAGTTAGAAGTAAAAGCAAAGTATTGAAGTAATAAAGCTACCCAAATATGCCAAGTTTGAAAATTATATATACAAAAAATTTTACACACACACCCCCACATGAGACACTCTTTCAGTAAATCCCTACTTTTATTTATTTAGTTAGTTATTATTTTTTATTTTATTTCTTTATTCTTAAGTTAGTTAACATATATTGTAGTCTTGGTTTCAGGAGTAGAACCCAGTGATTCATCTCTTACATATGACACCCCGTGCTCGTCCCATAAAGTGCCCTCCTTAATGCCTGTTGCACATTTAACCCATCCACCATCCCCACCTCCATCAACCCTCAGTTTGTTCTCTGTATGTAAGAGTCTCTTATGGTTTGCTTCCCTCTCTGTTTTTATCTTATTTTTTCTTCCCTTCCTATATGTTCATCTGGAATTTCTCAAATTTCACATATGAGTGAAATCATATGATATCTGTCTTTCTCTGACTTATTTCACTTAGCATAATATCCTCTAGTTCCATCCATTTGTTGCAAATGGCAAGATTTCATTCTTTGTCATCAATGAGTAGTATTCCATTATGTATATACCTATATATGGGTACATACACCACATCTTAATCCATTCATCAGTTGATGGACATTTGGGCTCTTTCCATAATTTGGCTATTGTTGATAGCATGGTTATAAACATTGGTGTTCGTGTGCCATTTCAAATCAGCATTTTTGTATCCTTTGAATAAATTCCTAGTAGTGCAATTGCTGGGTTGTAGGGTAGTTCTATTTTTAATTTTTTTAGGAACCTCTATGTGTTTTCCAGAGCGGCTGCACCAGTTTGCAGAAGGGTTCCCCTTTCTCCACATCCTCACCAATATCTGTTGTTTCCTGAGCTGTTAATTTTAGCCATTCTGGCAGGTGTGAGGTAGTATTTCATTTTGGTTTTGATTTGGATTTCCCTGATGATGAGCGATGTTGAGCATCTTTTTATGCATCTGTTTGCCATCTGGATGTGTTCTTTGGAAAAGTGTCTATTCATGTCTTCTGCTTGTTTCTTCACTGGATTATTTGGTGGTTTTTTTTTTTTTTTTTTTTTTTTTTGGCTGTTGAATTTGGTAAGTTCTTTATACATTTTTGATACTAACCCTTTGTCTAATATGTCATTTGCAAATACCTTCTCCCATTCCCATCGGTTGCCTTCAGTTTTGATTGTTTCCTTCACCATGTAGAAGCTTTTTACCTTGATGAGATCCCAATAGTTCATTTCTGCTTTTTGTTTGCTTGCCTCTGACACATATCAAGTAAGAAGTTGCTGCAGCCAAGGTCAAAGAGGTTGCTGCCTGTTTTCTCCTGTAGGATTTTGATGGTTTCCTGTCACATATTTAGGTTTTTCATCCATTTTCAATTTATTTTTGTCTATCGTGAAAGAAAGTGGTCCAGGTTCATTTTTCTGCATGTTGCTGTCCAGTTCTCCCAGCACCATTTGCTAAAGAGACTGTCTTCTTCCATGGGATACTCTTTCCTGCTTTGTCATAGAGTAGTTGGCCATATATTTTGGGGTCCATTTCTGGGTTCTCTATTCTGTTCCATTGATCTATGTATCTGTTTTTGTACCAATACAATACTGTCTTGATGATTACAGCTTTGTAGTAGAGGCTAAAGTCTGGGATTGTGATGCCTTCTGCTTTGGTTTTCTTTTTCAGGATTGCTTTGGCTATTCAGGGTCTTTTGTGACTCCATACAAATTTTAGGATTGTTTGTTCTAGCTCTGTGAAGAATGCTGGGGTTATAAGGATAGGGATTAAATTAAATGTGTAGATTGCTTTGGGTAGTATTGACATTTTAACAATATTTGTTCTCCCAATCCATGAGCATGGAATGTTTTTCCATTTCTTTGTGTCTACTTCGGTTTCCTTCATAAGCTTTCTATAGTTTTCAGGACACAGATCTTTTACCTCTTTGGTTAGGTTTATTCCCAGGTGTTTTATGATTTCTGTTGCAATTGTAAATTGGATCGATTGCTTGATATCTCTTTCTGTTGCTTCTTTATCGGTGTATAGAAATGCAGCCGATTTCTGTACATTGATTTTATATCCTGTGACTGATGAATTCATGTATCAGCTCTAGCGGTTTTTTGGTGGAGTCTTTCAGTTTTTCCATGTAGAGTATCATGTCATCTGTGCAGAGTGCAAGTTTGACTTCTTTGCTGATTTGGATGCCTTTTTATCTCATTTTTGTTGTCTGATTGCTGAGGCTAGGACTTCCAACACTATGTTAAACAACAGTGGTGAGAGTGGACAGCTCTGTCGTGCTCCTGATCTCAGGGGGAAAGCTCTCAGGTTTTCCCCAATGAGGATGATGTTAGCTGTGGGCCTTTCATATATGGCCTTTATGATATTAAGATGTTTCTTCTATCCCGACTTTCTTGAGGGTTTTTATTAAGAAAGGATGCTGTATTTTGTCAGATGCTTTTTCTGCATCTATTGACAAGATCATATGGTTCTTATGCTTTCTTCTTTTAATGTGATATATCACATAGGTTTGTGAATATAGTCCCTACTTTTAAAATGTCTTGTAAAGATACAGAATCTGAAGTGAATGTGAGAAACTATTAATGAGCATTGAAAATTTACAGCATGTAGACTCAAATGCTATGTATTATTTTTGCACATGTGAAATATTTTATGTTGAAAAATATTTAAGAATTAAAAATGTAAAACAGATTCTAAAATAAAAAGTCTCCCTGGGTATAAGAACTATATTGATTTAAAGTGAAGCCTCAGTGTTTAATGGCTTCCTTACAGAAATATTTTTTCCTTAGATACAGTTCATACTTCTGTCGAATCAGCATGTTTTTGGGTATAGTAGCCAGGCTATTAAAAATGAATAATAAGGATGGGGTGAAATCTGAATTTAGAGTATCCTATACATACTCACATTAAATACTTAAGAAACCTAATGTTTACAAAGTAGATGAAATTTCTACATGAAAATAGATTTTTTTTGAATTGGAAGAAAAGCATATTAGCAGAAGAAAACTCAAAAACTTTGCTGCCTACATCAGGGAGCAGTTTTATTATTCAGATGTCTGTTTAACTAACTTGTTAAATAAAATAAAAGCTAATCAATTCATTTATAAAAATAGAACATGCAAATTAAACATTCTGAATTTGAATGAGTTTGTACATACTTTTTCCAAAGTAAACTAATATTCTATATCAGGGCAAAACATAACAACAAAATAAGCATTTTTTAATAAACAGAGAAAAGTAGTCATAGCTCTGAGCAAGAAACAGCTGACCTATTTCAGTTAAGGGGGGAACCATATTATTTTCTGAAATTATGCATATTTCGATCATATCTAAGATCTAGGAAGCCTGGCTCAGTCAGCAGTCAATCCATTAGGGATCGCAGTTTGTAGCAAACTGCTCAAGTGGACAATATAGAGATTAGGGGCTCTCAGCACCGGCTTTTCCCTTTTTATTTTGGATTGTTTAACAAGAACTAATGAGAAATTCATGATAATGAGCTCTATTTTAAATTAGTGCTGTTTCTCCTTTACTGGTGTTTTGATGAAAATACTAGGTATGGATGAAGCAAGCTGTAAAATTCTCCAAAATACACTATTGACCTAAATATTTCTATGTTGCTGAATGACTTTTTGAAGCTGATGCTTATTAAGAAAAAGTTCTATCTGTGAGCTCAACAGGCAACAAAGTTGAAAGTTCGCTAGGGCATTTGCCACACATAGGCTAGATCTTTTTAACAGAAGTCTCCAAGAGTAAGCTAAATCATTGTGGCTAAGAGCATGAGCTTTGGAATCAGATGCCTGGTTAAAATGGCATGTGATCTCCGAAGTAGTTTCTTTTGTCAACAAATCAAGCCCAAAGGCCCTTAGAATGAATGACAAACTAAGGCAATACAGAAGAGAGGAACATGTTAAATTAGCCATGAGGATGCAGTCAGTAAAATCCAGACTATATAGGAAAAATAACTCATCATATCATCTTCAACAGATAGACTGCATTATAATGAGAAAGTAGTGCGTTGGGGGAGAAGGAGCCTATATTTTAAGAGAGTAAAGAGGCATATTAACCTATTGCTGTATATGAGAGATTAATGAACTGTGGCCTGTGGGCCAAATATGGCCTGCCACCTGCTTTTGTAAATAAAGTTTTATTGTAATACAGCCACCTTTATTCATTTATGATTAGTCTATGGCTGCTTTTGCACCCAAACAGCAGAGTCAGGTAGTTGCAGCAGAGACCATATGGCCTATAAAACATCAAATATTTACCATCTGGTACTATACCAAAAGGGTTTGCCAATACCTGCTACATATGAATCTTATTTGTATAACTGATTTGAACAAGCTAGAAAATATAATAAATTATGAAACACTTGGGGAAAGTTGAATACTGTATATGAAGATACTAAGGAATTGTTAAATATTTTAAATGTGGGAATATTATTGTGGTAATGTTTTTTAAAAGTCCTTATCTTTTAGAAATAAATTTTAAATATTTAAGGATTAAATAACATAAAAATAATAATGCTTTAAACCTGAATTTTTCTTCTTTTAAGTATTGACAGCAATAGTATCTATCACATATAGTTTTTGTGGGTCTCGTTAAATAATCCATATTTGCATTTAGCAAACAACACTATGTGTCCAGTGGCTATTATATAAAGCCTAAAATAACAAAAATCCTCTGATATTAATTTGCATTTATAAAAATGAATGATATTAGAATCATCCTCAAGGGCAGTGTTTCAAGTATTATGTTTGACACGTCATGGTCTTTAAACCATCTTCTGTGGAAGACAGGCATGGGTAACCATAAATATTGTTGTTTACTCTTTCTGCTCAATATAAACATTGGACAAATATTTAAGAAACACTTTGAAGAGGTGCCAAATTAGTCTGCTAATGTCTGAATTTCCTTGTGTTGGCTATGGCACTGAGAAAATGAAGAGGGCTGAAAGATTTGTCATGGGAGGTCAGAAAATAAATTTTTCTTGCTTTATGATTTTGCTTTTGCATAATGAATTATATTTGAAATTCTTAAAGTTCATAATCTAAAATGTGACTTACTTTGCATTGGTGGTACGGTGTGAGCATAGCTGCCTTCCAAAATGTGACTTACGATGCTGGATGAAATGGTATACATCATTACAGGCTATCTCCCACTGATTAAAACTTAAAATTTTGAAAAGAAATACAATAAATAACTACCTGAGGACTCTGAAATGTACAAACAATAGTATGTGAATTGTTAAGTAGGACAAAACTTGAAGGAAAAAATGTATGGAATATGTTTCCTTTTTTTTTCTCTTTTATCTCCCAGATTTGATCCAAGAGCAGCCCCACTCAAGGAAGTATACAGTGCTTGAGAATAACAAGAGCTTGCACAGAAACAGGTCTTCTGGCAAGCAAACTGGGAAATGAGCCTTTGTGAGCTGGAGACTATAGCAGGAATCCTTAAGATGTTCATTTTTGCTTTTGTTTTCTCCAGGCCCTTCAGTAGGGGTCATGGTCATTGAACTGTGCATGAGTAGCTGGAATGGTTAAAATTCTGAGAGAAACCTAAGCCTTTTTGGCAAGAAGAAGAGGAAAAAGAAGAGAGGATAGGGGTGGGGATATATAAATTCTGATTATCTTTTAGAGACATAGGCATCATGTTCTTTTCTGTTTTGTGGTTGATTTTCACAAAATTGACTATCGCAAGTTTCTGGGGTGGTGGGATGTTGATTTAAAAAATTACTTAGCCTTTGGGGTGCCTGGATGACTCATTCAGTTAAGCATCCAACTCTTGATTTCACCTCAGGTCATGATCTCACAGTTAGTGAGTTGGATCCCTGCATTGGGCTCCGTGCTGACACCCAGAGCCTGCTTAGGATTCTCTCTCACCCTCTCTCTCTGCTCTTCCCCCACTTGCTCGCTCTCTCTCTCAAAATAAATAAATAAACATTAAAAATTTTTTTAAAAACAGCCTTTTAGAAATCTATTGATATTTGGGACACTATGCTTAGTTCAGATAAATGCTTTAAGGTTGAATGGCATGTAAGTGGTGACTGTTTAAAGTATTCCAGCAATTGCATTACTAGGTATTTACCTCAAAATTAGAAAAATACTAATTCAAAGGGACAACATGCACCCTGATGTTTATAGCAGCATCATCTACAATAGCCAAATTATGGAAACAGCCCAAGTGTCCATGAACTAAAGAATAGGTAAAGAAAATGTTATATATACATACAATGGAATATTATGAAGCCATAAAAAAGAATGAGATCTTGCCATTTGCAATGATGTGAATGGAGCTAGAGAGTATAATACTAAGAGAAATAAGTCATCAGAGAAAGACACATACCATATGATTTCACTCGTGTGTGGAATTTAAGAAACAAACAAACGATCAAAGGGGAAAAAAAAGAGACATAGAGGGGGAAACCAAGAAACAGATTCTTAACTGTAGAGAACAAACGGATGGTTACCAGAGAGGAGGTGGGTGGGGGGATGGGTGAAATAGGTGATGGGGATTAAGGAGGGAACTTGCAATGAGCACCAGGTGTTGTATGGAAGTGTTGAATCCCTGTGTTGTACACCTGAAACTAACATTACACTGTATGTTAACTAATTGGGATTTAAATAAAAACTTAAAAAAAACCAGAATAATGGGGCACCTGGGTGACTCAGTCAGTTGAGCCTCCAGTTCTTGGTTTCGAATCACATCATGATCTTGTGTGTTCTGTGAATTCCAGCCCCACGTTGCGCTCTGTGCTGGCAGTGTGGAGCCTGCTTGGGATTCTCTCTCTCTCTCTCTCTGCCCCTTCTCCACTTGCTCTGGCTTCTGGAAATTAATAAATTAGCTTAAAAAATACAAAAAGTAAAACACCATCACAGTATTTCTGTGGACTACGGCTTCCACTTAGATGATTCTGCTGAGAAGTTAACACTGGAAGTTTAGTTTTATTTTTGCCTAAAAGTAAATATCTTTAGATCAATTAAAAATACTTACTTTGCAAAAGTTTCTCTATTACCATAATATTCTCACTAAATGTTTGGTGATTTTAATTACTCTTTTTTTTCTGTTTCAGTTCAAAGCTACACCCTTGTTGAGAAAAAACAACAAAGTTGTAAAGATATAGTCAGGCTATTCTTTTTCAAAGCTATTAAAGAACAGGTGGTTCAGACCAACCATTTGAATCTCTACCTAGTTCATGCTAGAGGGCATAATCAATCAAAGATAAAGAACAGGATGATTTCTCACTAAAGGCCATACATTACTGTATACTTGTATTATAATGGTCCCTGTGCCCTAATTTCAGAAGCCATATCTGAAAAGGCTGTGACAAAGCAACACAAAATATGAAAATGAATTATTTTATGATTTCTTAAAAACGATAAGCTGACAGTCTAAAGTAATTAATTCATGATTGGATCATGGGTGAAAACAGAGATATAATAGAATTGGCAAAATGGTTAGAAAGAGAATCGAGCGCCAGTTGGAAACCCTGGGTTCTTTTCTAGTTGTTATTTTTTTGTTGGTGTTTATTTTTGTGAGAGAGGGAGAGAGAGAGTCCCAAGCAGGCTCTGTGCTGACAGCAGGGAGTCCACAGGGCTCAAGCTAAGAACCATGAGATCATGACCTGAGCCAAAGTCAGATGCTTAACCGACTGAGCAACTGAGGCCTCCCACTGTTCTAGTTATTGTTAACTAGTTTAGTGGCTTTGGAAAATCCACCACTCTGAGCCATGCAGCTGCTATATGATGGGAAGTATATTTTTTTATCCCAGGCAGTTGAATCAAAGATTTAGAATGGCAGACAATCCAACATGCGGTTTATGGGTACTCTTCACACATACTGCATCTTGATCAACCCACTTTTCTGGCCTCTTTACCATTTTAGTTTGGAGAATGTCTCAAGGGTAACATAGAGCAGATGACCACACAAAGCACAGCAACATTACTGGTATTTGTTGGAATGGTTCACGAATCTGTTTGTGTTTGCCTTTCTCTTGACACAATCACTATCTGTAGGTTTGTGAATCATGATATGAATAGCTCTTTAAGAACGGTTTGTGATCACGAAGCATGTCCTAAAATTTAGATTTGGAATTCCTGACTATTTTTATACCTGCAAGCAAAGACTCTCTGCTACATTGAAAAGTCGCAGCAAAACATCTTCCAAAGTGTTAAAAACATAACAGAAACCTTCCAGCAATGCGTGAATGCGGTGAATGCAGCGTGCATCTTCATCTTGAAGATCTAGTTATTTCTCCATGAATTGATTAAACTTTTTCAGCTCTCTAAATTTCTACTTATGAGTTCAGAAGTTTGTATTGCCAGTTGATATCTTTATATTAAAGACTGAAGGGGTGAATACAAACCACTAAATAAATACACAGAAATCAGTAATTTGGTAAGTGTTTTGATTCCAAAATTTAAATTATGCAGTGAGCATATCAGAGTATATTTTTTTGTTACATTTTTATCAGTGACCATGCCTGAATGCATCCCCCAGTTCTTGCCACATTTGAGAAAAGAAGTTAAAGGCAATGGCTTTAATTTTATATATAAAATAGATGGGGATTAAGGAGTGCACTTGTGATGAGCATAAGTGATTATTTATAAATATATAAATATATATATAACCACAATGTAATATAATTTATATATTTGTATTATATGGATAATAGAAAATGAAAGGGAGTCTGAGATCTCTACACCCTTTCCCTAGCCTCTCAGAAAAATGTGTCATATACAAAATGGCTTTATTACCTATGACTACGTAGCTTAATAAGACCATCTTAAAATTTTTACAACAGATTTGAGCTGCATCTCCATCGTGTGTAGGTTTCTGACTCCAAATGTTTAGAAAGTACCTGCCCTTTTCCTTATCCACTGGGAACCAGGTGAAGCAGGTGGGAATTCACACTTTTGCTCTTTGAGTTTGTGGGCTTTTTCTTGCAGTTTGTCTACTCACAGTGACTTTTGATGGCTTCAGCCTTACATGGGTGCCTCAGTTCCAAAATTGCACCTTATCCAGGCCTCGGACTTTGTCTTCCACCCTGTGTAGAGGTAGCCAGGTGAAACCCAAGATGTTGCTCAGCAAGGACTGGCAAATTCTCCTGAGGGGACAGCTCCAGCCCTATCAAACAGATCATCTCTTTTTTTTTTTTTTTTTTTAACGTTTATTTATTTTTGAGACGGAGAGAGACAGAGCATGAACGGGGGAGGGTCAGAGAGAGAGGGAGACACAGAATCGGAAGCAGGCTCCAGGCTCTGAGCAGTCAGCACAGAGCCCGACGCGGGGCTCGAACCCACGGACCGCGAGATCGTGACCTGAGCTGAAGTTGGACGCTTAACCGACTGAGCCACCCAGGCGCCCCCAGATCATCTCTTTGTATTCAGCCTTTCTGATTCCTGAGTCTGAGATGATTGTTATCTTCCAGACAGCTCAGTACTTCTACTCTTGTCAATTTTAGGTCTGCGTGTCTTCATGAGTCTGTGAGGGGGAATGTGTTTACTTAATACTTTCAGGTATTCTATAGCATGAGGGCTAATTTGGTCACCCAGTTCATCATATTGCTGGGAATCAATATCAATTTATACCTCAATTTTCTACACTTATTCAGGATATTTGGAAAGGATATTGGTGCATGGAGTGAGGCGAGGCTCTATGTGGAAAAAAAACCAACTTCCCAGTGTTTATGGAGTATCTCTGACTCTTTTCCTTCAGTTCCTTCGTGATGCTTCATTATGTATTTAGTTTTCACGTGTATGTTGTTTGTTCATTAACCTCCCTGTCAGTTCTCACACTGCTACCACACGAGTTATTTTAGCATTACGTTATATATTGTAATGCCTGATTGTCATAACTGCTTTTTATTAGGTGTTCTTCCTGTTTATACTCATGAATGCCTTTAATAATGTTTTCAAGTTCAAAAATAAAACCGTATACATTTTGATAATTTTTGTTGCATGCTATGAGCCCTTAAAACAGCATTTTTTTTCCTGAGGAAACATCTTTTAAAATTATTTGCTCAAAAACCAGTGATTGTGGTTTATAGCTCACATTCTCGATGCTATAATATTTTATCATCATTCCCATCCCTTTGTCCCTACCCATTGTATATGCAAACTTCTCAAGCTCTTCATGCAGTTTTCTGCAATGCTGCTTCTTCAGTTTATCTTCAGTGTGGACTTCAGTTTTTCTTTGGGGATTTTAGTTATCTTTTGATTTTTCCTCATTTGACCACATTTCACTTTTATTTCACTCTTTATGTTTTTTTAGAATTCAATATGCTTGTCTTTTTATCTTTTCTTGGCTTTCACCTTTTTGTAATGGACATGCACCAAACTGGCCGAACCATCTTCCCTCTGTTAATTCTGGTTTATTTAGTAAGTCAGTTTCAGTCTTCCTCATATTTAGGACACTAGTCTTTTTCTTGTATCATCTGTGTTTCTCATGGTACCTGTGTTTTTGTTTAATTGCCTTTTCCCTTTGCCTTTATCTTCCTTTTTTAATGTTTACCTTTTTTTGAGAGAGAGAGAGACAGAGACAGAGACAGAGACAGAGAAAGTGAGCAGGGGAGGGGCAAAGAGAGGGAGACACAGAATCCGAAGCAGGCTCCAGGCTCTGGGCTGTCAGCACAGAGCATGACGCGGGGCTTGAACCCACAAACCATGAATTCATGACCTGAGCCAAAGTCAGATGCTAACCAACTGAATCATCCAAGCGCCCTGTCTTTGCCTTTATCTCCTAATGAGAAAATTATTGGATCTGACTGAGATTTCCCCACATGCCCATGTCAGTTGTCTCTGCCCCTGGTCATTGTGCTCTCAGGTGATAATACCCCTCCCATTCCACTATTCTGCTGGAGAGACTGTGGCACCTGTGTCCAGCACTTTTCTCTTCACCTCAACATGGAAGCCTGTCATTGAGCTTAGATGAGATGAGATACAGTAAGATCAGAGCGCTAAACATTGACAGTTTCCAAAGCTTTTGCTCCATCAGTGTTCCTTGATCCCCCATCCTGTTGTCTGGCAACAACAGGAGAATTTATGGAGGGCTCTGAGTTATGTTTTTCTATCCACTTCAATCAGCCTCTGGCTCAGAGTTCCTCTGAGAAACTGGAGGACTCTTAGGAAAATCATTTTTAACAAGAATTCCTGTCACCTTTAAGGTTTCTGTGCTCTTACTAGAAGTTGAAAGGAGTTAGGGAACATTTCCTTATTTATTTATTTTGGTGAGTTAATGAAAAATGTGCCTAAATAGAAGAATCAGTGGTATTCTGTTTACAAGTTGTGAAATGGTGCACGGAATCATTACATACAGGAGCAAATAGTGGGGGAGCCAGGTGCACAGTTGCTGTCACAGTTCTGTGCCTTAGCTTATATTTAATTTAGGAGAAGTTTTGATTAAGTACAGAAAATAAAGCCAATTATTCCCTCTGTATTTGGCTATGGTAACAACAAAGTGTCAATTAAGGATGATTAATCTTTACTTTTTTTCAACAAGCATGAGATTGTGTTGCTGCAGTTTTTTTTTATTTTAATTTTTTTTAATGTTTATTATTTTTGAGACAGAGAGAGACAGAGCATGAATGGGGGAAGGTCAGAGAGAGGGAGACACAGAATCTGAAACAGGCTCCAGGCTCTGAGCTTTTAGCACAGAGCCCGACGCGGGGCTCGAACTCACGGACTGCAAGATCATGACCTGAGCCGAAGTCGGCCACTCAACTGACTGAGCCACCCAGGCGCCCCTTGTGTTGCTGCAGTTTTAATGGCTGTCATGATAAGGTCTATTGGTACTGAAAGAAATCATCAGAGTCACTGTGGTGTCATGAGAAAATTCCACATGTATTTCAATAAGGTATCTTTTCCTGATTGCTTTTCTTTTGCTCCCTGTGGCAAGTAAAACCATATTTGTTCTGAACAATTTTCTGACGCAATTAAAATCTAATTCTGTAGCCTTCTGTAACCTAATCACCACGGCAGGAACACCCATGTCCTTACTGAATCTACCTTTGGGAAATATTCACACATTTTATTGGAAATAATTATAATCCAATATTGTTTTCATGTGTTTTTCTTTGGACCAAGGCTAGTGAAAAATGTCTTATCCATAGTTTTATTTCTATAACTCACTTATAAAAAAAAGATGTGTGTTGACTGAATGAGAACTTTTCACTTTAAACAGAAAGGAAGCAACCCAGGGGCCCTGGGTGGCTTAGTCAGTTAGGCCTCCGAC
Source organism: Panthera onca (assembly GCF_046562875.1). Classification (NCBI taxonomy): domain Eukaryota; kingdom Metazoa; phylum Chordata; class Mammalia; order Carnivora; family Felidae; genus Panthera; species Panthera onca. The sequence continues at coordinate 69,684,958 of NC_138343.1, forward strand.
TCTTGATTTCTGCTCAGGTCATGATCTCACAGTTGTGAGATTAAGACCCACATTGGGCTATGCTCTGAGCATAGAGCCTGCTTGGGATTCTCTCTCTTGCTGTCTCTCTCTCTGCCCTTCCCCTGCTCATGCGCTTTCTCTCACTCTTTCTCTCTCTCTCAAAATAAATAAATAAACATTTTTTAAAAATCAATTTGTAAAAAAGTATAAAGGAAGCAAGCCACAGTGAACAACTGTCATGACCCTGAAACTCACATCACTTCTTTCGTAAACTCTAGTTCTCAGAATTGAAAAGGAAAAAGGGGAAGAAAAGATCATTGGAATTTACACCTCTTCACCATGTCCACTTTAAGCACAAATTCTTGAGTGCCTCAAAAGAATGATTCCAGGAAAAAGATGAATGGTTGGCTCTCGATATTTTTCTAAGAAGGTGGGATGTGTATGGCACAAATTTGTTACATTAAAAAGCACTTACTGGAGGAATGGAAAACAACAATTTGACAACAAAAGAAAAAATAAATGAATGGGACTGCATAAAACTAAAAAGCTTCTGGACAGCAAAGGAAACCAACAAAATGAAATGGGATGGGAGAAAATATTTGCAAATCATATATCTGCTAGGGGGTTCATATCCAAAATATATAAGGAACTCATACAACTTAATAACAAAAATACAAACAATCCAATTAAAAAATGGGCTGGGACAACAATAGCCAAAGTATGGAAAGAGCCCAAATGTCCATCAATGGATGAATGGATAAAGAAGATGTGATTTATATATACAATGGAGTATTACTTGGCAATCAAAAAGAATGAAATCTTGCCATTTACAGCTACCTGGGTGGAATTAGAGGGTATTATGCCAAGCAAAATTAGAGAAAGACAAATATCATATGACTTCATTTCATCACTCCTATGAGGACTTTAAGATACAAAACAGATGAACATAAGGGAAGGGAAGCAAAAATAATATAAAAACAGGGAGGGGGACAAAACATAAGAGACTCTTAAATATGGAAAACAAACAGGTTACTGGAGGGGTTGTGGGAGGGATGGGTGGGCTAAATGGGGAAGGGGCATTAAGGAATCTACTCCTGAAATCATTGCACTGTATGCTAACTAATTTGGGTGTATATTAAAAAAATAAATTAATAAAAAATAATAATAAATGGGCAGGGAAACTGAATAGACATTTTTCCAAAGGATATCTACAAATAGACAATGGGTACATGAAAAAATGTTCAACATCACTAATCTTCTGGGAAATGCAAATCAACACAATCAGGAGAGATCACCTCAGACCTGTTAGAATGACTTATCATAAAAAGACTAGAGGTAACAGTGTTGGTAAGGAGGTAGAGAAAAAAGAATTCTTGTGCACTATTAGTAAGAATGTAAATTGGTGTAGCTACTATGGGTATGGAGGATCCCCAAAAAATTAAAAATAGAACTACTGTATGATTCAGCAATCCCACTTCTGGGTGTATACCCAAAGGAAATGAAATCAGGATCTTAAAGAAATACCTACACCCCTATGTTTATTGCAACATTATTCATTCACAATAGCCAAGGCATGGAAACAACCTAAGTGTCTACCAATGGATGAATACATAAAGAAAACATGATGCACACATACTTGTGCACGTGCACACACACACTGGAATATTATTTAGCCATAAAAAAGAATGAAATTTTGCCATTTGCAACAACGTGGTTGGACCTGGAGGGCATTATGCTATTTGAAATAAGTCGTATAAAGAAAGACCAATACCCATAACTTATATGTGGAATCTGAGAAAACTGAACTCACAGAAAACATGATTGCCAGAGATGGGGGTGGAGGGTGGGGGAAATAAGTGAGGTGATCAAAAGGTACAGACTTCCAGTTACAAGGTAAATAAATTCTGAGGACATACTGTATAGCATGGTGACTCTAGTTAACAATACTACATTGTATATTTGAAAGTTGCTGAGAGAGTAGACTTTAAAAGTTCTTATCATAAGAAAAAAAAACATTTGTAGCTATGTGAGGTGATGGATGTTAACTTATTCTGGTAATCATGTTACAATATATACATCTATCAAATCATTTTCCTAAACACCTTAAACCGATACAAAGTTGAATGTCAATTATACTGCCATAACATGGGGGGGGGCGGGATAAAAGCTACTAAAAGGTATAGTGATAGAGTTGTTCTGGATAGGGTAGAGGTGTCAAATGACAAGTCCAGTGAATAAAAGAAAGACAGAAGGAAAGCTGTATTCTGCCTGTGGAAGTTTGGAATTTAAGATTTTAGAATTGAGGCCCTTTTAGCTGTTGGTTATGGAGTGGGTGTCAAGTTCAGTGCAGTTGAATAGGACAAGATATCGTCAGGGGCCTTGGATGGTTCATCCAAGGGGCATAAGAATCATTCAAGATGACGGCAGCATGTCAGGCAGAAGGAAAGGGGCCTAAGAGAAAGATGCCTGACACTTAGTGCCTACAGGAGTGTAGGGCATATATTATGTCAACAAATGAATGAAAGAATGAATTATTTGGATGAGAGGTAGAGAAGAAAAATACTGGTATAAAGATTTATTATTAAAGTCCCTGCTGTGGGCAATGGGCTCAACTCTCCCACAATCTCTGGGAAGCTATGTTTGATGGTTGTGATACAGCATGCTCCTCTCTTCTGCCATATTGTCCAACCCCCTTCCCAAATAGATTGGCACCATCTGAGCTCCTCTTTAAAGGAAACTCTAGAGTTGCCACAGTTAAGTGCAGAGCCAGGTTTCTGTGAGGTCACGGGGGCAGAAGTTAGTCTCTATAATCATGATTTGCACTACTAATCAGAATACCATCATACTTCTGCTCTCACTTATTAAGCACATTATTTTGAACATGAACTGTAGCTTCTTTCACAGCTTTATTGCTGTCAATATTATTAATCTAATATTTATTGCGTTCTTACCATGAGGCAAGTCTTGGTACTGAACGCCCTGGAGGGTGAAGCATGTGGAACACTTACAGTTTAACTGGACAGATAAATGCTTGCTGTGACATCCAAACCAAAACAGGTCATGAATAAGTATTTTGAAGGAGCACATAAATAAAACAATTGTTGAAGGAACAGGTCTCATATCATTTAATATATTTAGATTTATAGAGAGAGATAATGTTAGTATTTTAATACGGAGAGCAAGTCCAAAAAGATTTAAGAAAAAATAAAACTATGTCGGCTGGGCACTCCCCTGACAGTCTCGTAGGGGAGAAAGGATTTAAGGCACTGAAGTGAGGACAGACTGAAGGAGAACATTTCAGGTCAGCTGAGGGTACTGACAGCACAGCACGAGCCCTGGGTATGGCAGAAGGATGGATTGGCAAAATCAGAAGTGCATTCCTGTACGCTGTGGGAAAAATCACACTTGATGTCTTTGCTAATGCCTTCCTTGGAGATTATAATTTTAACCGTAACCCATGGTTTATGGCTTTTTATAAATATTTTCCTGAAAGTGCTTAGATGTTCAAAGAATGCAAATAGGGAAAAAAGCTAACACCAAAGAAATTCATGAAGAAAGGCCTCTCCTTTATAGTCCTGGTGATTATAGATCCGTAGTGTGTAATACAGAATCGACTGGGGATCCGGTGGTGCTTGGCATGCCGAAGCGATCATTTCATGTGATTCTCTAGCAGTACAGGAAAACCTCTTTGACTCTCAGTGTGTGTTTATTCCTAAGAGTCTGGCATTTTTGTGGAATTGCTCTTTTACACAATATTACATTAACATTTGAGGCGGTGTTTCCATAAACATTCATCCCATGTGGCTGATTGATTTTAAACCCTTCACCGATGAGCACATCTGATACTAAAATGTGAAAGCAGTGACAGAATTTAGGAAAAAGTAATAGCAATTTTATTTCCATTTTCATCTTAAACATGTACAATATGGTTAAGCATCTGAGGAGATAACTATATTATATATTCCATTTCATCTAGCCTCTAAAGGACGAATATACTGAAAAGCACCTACGGAAGTTGAAAGTAGGGATTTGGGAAAGGAGAAAATGCTGATAGCTTCTAAAACAATGAGGTTTTGTTATTATTATTATTATTAAATAGCAACTGGTTAACCCTTTAATGGGCTAAACATACATTCCAATTCAAATATAACTTAACTTGCTTATTTGCAAATGGGCCTAGGATATTTTTTAAAAAGAACAACATCTAACTAAGTTCTATATGTAAGTGGACCAGATTAAGGATTCAAATATGTAATAAAGTTCCAGTTGTAGAATTTTAGTCAAGTTCGCTCCTTTAGCTTAAGTAATATTGTTTTCTTTTTTGTAGAAATAAAAATGCCTTCTGAGCTTGGTTATGTTGTTGTAATCTCCCTCTGTTAGGAAGCTGTCCGCTTCCCTGTATCAGAAAATCGCAAAAGTTCATGGGATATGGCGAGTGTTAAAAAAAAAAAAAAGCTTTAAAAATGAAAATGCATAAATTAAATCTTACTTTAATCTTCTGTCTTCAAGTGGTGCTATACTCATCCTAAGGACAACTTTATTACTTAAAATATTCATGCTGGAAAGCAGAAAGAAAGCTTTTAAGATATATTTTTATTGATAAAAAGCTGGCATAGTGCTTTCTCTTTTTTGAAAATAAACTAATATGAATAGCTCCAGGTAGAGACAAGTTTAGATTTGGCTTCTGGTATATGTGTCTTAGAATTGAGCCCAAATCAGCAAATATTTTTTAGTACGTCCTATCTGCAATGATCTAAATCAGATGTTTGCGATTCACAAAGCAAAAAAAAAAAAGACCCACCCACTGTGGTCAAGGGATCAAAAAGTTCATTGCTATTTGCATTTCTAGCAGGTATCATTCGTGCATTTTGAAGAAACTTATGAATTATCCAAGCTGCTATCATTTTTTTTATGTTGATATAGAAAAGCAGAGCAAGCCCTACTCATTATGAGTCAGCTAATTCATTCATAAGCAGTATTATGTATATAGTACATAATACTGTAAATATAGTAAAGCATATATACTGCCCTATTTTTTATGTTTTGATAACTTTTTGAATAAAGATGGAATACAAATAAATGCAAAAATTTACATAAAAACAACTAAGAAATTTTAAAATGTTCTTTCTTAAACTATGGGCATGGAAGCAAGTGAATTCTTCCTTGTGCTAGAACCTAGCAGGTGTTCAATCTAGCAGGTGTTCAAAGGGCTTGCAGTCTTCCTGAGCTGTAAAGTATGTAATAACTGATAGGCTTCAAGTAAATTCAGCGCACAGTGTGGGGTAAAAGAACACAGGCAATTGAGATGCCACAGGGCCTTTCCAGGTAGACAGTGTGCAGGAGGCATCTGTATCCTCCAGAGAGAAAGTATTTTCCATGACCTCTGAACCCTCAATATCTTATAGGAAATGGCCAATAAACGCTTCTTTATTTCTCGAGTTGAGATTTGAAAGATTTGGCTTATAACACAAATGAATGCATATTTCTTAGTACCTCCTATATCCAAGATTTGATCAACTTTAAAGAACGAAAACAGTATAGAGACACAAAGAAAATGGGAGAGAATTGTAGAAATGGGAAAGAACATGAGCAAAACAAATGAGAAATTATTCTGGGTGTCCACTGGTTTGAAACCACAATAATGAACTTTTCATACTCTCTTATCTTAAAACCCATTGGTTTATCTTGCACTTTGAATGGATCTTTTACTCATGCATTAGTCAATTGGAAAATATCGGCTCAGTGAGTTACAAAAATATTCTAAATGTTGATACATTTCATCGCACAATATTTAAAAAGAATTACATCTGTTAATATTACCACTGATCTCATCAGAAAAGTCTTTAAATATTAGGAAACTTTCCAGCCCACTGTGGTGGATACAAGTTTTTCAGACTTATGATTTTTACTTAAAAGCTTCAATTTATCATTGGTAACAAATACTGTATTTTTTTTCTTTGAAATGACAGTTTCACTTCATAGTTTTCTGTTAGCTAGCTTCCAAGTAGAAATGGTGTTCCGTGTAAAAAAAGAAATTAATTCGGCTCACAATTCAATCACCCAAGTCATTTTTCTTGTGGAAACCATCATACTTAAGCATACAACAGAGTGCTTTATCCATACTTTGAATTTTGTCACAGACTATTAAAAAATGTGCCTTCGAGAATTGCTATTTAAGAAAATTAATATTTTTTACTGCTTCATCAAGGACATTCTTGAAAATGGAACTTTGTTGTTAATTTGTATTATTACTTTTGTTTGTATGGTCATGCTAGGTGATGAAGAAAATAATGTTTTCTTGTGTTCCTTGTATTTCTTTGATTTGGTGCTAAGGTGCCAATGATTGATTGATCCATTATTGCTTTCATTCAATCAGTACAAATTATTTGTCTTTTTCACAAACACAGTGAAAAACACAAATAACTTTTGAAAATATTTATTTATTTTGAGAGAGAGAAGATGCTTGCTGTGTGTGAAGTGCAGACGGGCAAAGAGGGAGAGAGATAGCCCCAAGTAGGCCCTGGCGGTCAGTGCAGAGCCGGATGAGGAGCTCTGTCTCACAAACTGTGAGGTCATGACCTGATCTGAAATCAAGAGTCGGACGCTTAACCTACTGAGCCACCCAAGCACCCCAAAGACAAATAATTTTAAAATTGTATTCTGGTAGCTTAGCTTCAGAATAGGCTTTAGGCCCCCAGCAGTTTATGAACCATACTTTAAGAACTGCTCATGGAGGAGAAGAATAGGGATCAGTAAATCCAATAAGAAAGGTTCATGCTAACAAAATGAGATACCCTAATACCTAAGTATTAGGGATATAGCAGTGTGCTCTAGAGGGTTGTAGCTCATAGAATAATAGAGCTACAGGGGAAAAGGAAGATCATCTTGACTGACCCCTGCATTTTTTCCTAGTGAAAGACTCCAAGGAGGTTCTGTGACTAGCCTGAGATTGCTCATTTTAATCACAAAAATACCAGTGCTGAACTGGCTCTGCAATTTCAGTTTTGTGTCCTTAGGAAAAAAAGACATCTGATCTCTCTGAATCTCAGATTCCTTGCTGTAAGTCAAAGATAACAATATGTACATGGACTCCATAACTTAGAGGGCTATGAAAAGCATATGAAAGTGTGCTCAGCGTGCTTTGAAAACTATACTGAAACTCTATGACAGATCAAGGTCTGGAGAATTCTTATTCTCTGGGAAAATACTAACGTTCAGTGTTTTCCAGAAGAGTTAAGCCCAAAACATGACCTGAATCCTTGCATGTGTCTCATGAATTTTCTGCATCAGGATATAAATTAGGTTGTGTTAGAAGATGACAGAATGAAATAATGAGAGGCTTAGAGAGTATAATCTAAAAGATAACTATGTTAGAGAAGATCTGTTTTTGATGACTTTAATTCTTCAAAGATTATGCAACATTTTGCTGGAATATCCAAGTAACAGGCTATTATGGTTAATTGTTAATTAGATTTTCTGTTTAAGAGTTAGTTCAACATAATTAAATATTTTCTAGACAATCTTGGAGAGTATGATGCTTGTGAATGTCCCTTCTCACTGGACTTGAGCTTTATTAAAAAGACTGGATTAATGGTGATTTTATGTGACCATGAACTCTTTTTAAAAAAATCTGAAGATCTAATTTTTCCCTTTTACCATCAAGGCATAATAAAATAAATATGTCACCTGATAAATGCTGATGTTAGATAACACACAAAACTTTCCCACAAATGAATAATATGCTTACTAATGGTCAGAGGCATGTATACAATTGTCCAGAACTTTTAAAATTTTCAGCATTTGGTAATATTATTTGAAAGATAACTATAATGCCAAAAATTATGTATTAACAGTTTAATTATTTGTATAAACAGTTTAAACCTATTTTAAAGCAATAAATTTATATAAGCACATAGTAACTGGGAATTTTTTTCTTTTTCATTTAATTATAATACTGAATGATCCTGCTAGGTCAGATTTCCATGAACACTTATTGACTACAGTGTTCAAAAAACATCAATCACCTTTTTAAAGAAATTGAGGAGGGCCTTTAAAGGACTTCACTGTGGTTAGGAAGAAACATTTACTCAATATAAGTATCTTTTAAAAAGTCTAATTCAAACCTAAGAAACAAGTAACATCTTTAGCTGGTAAGATTTGGTCTAGCATATGTTTCTTTCTTTTTAATTCCTTTCTATATATTTCCATCGCTAGTTATTTTTGAGTTTCTAACAGTGCCTTTCTTCCTGTCCTACTGAAAGGAAATGCCTATAATTTATATAATTGGATACAGTTTAAGCAGGATGGTTTTTCAGTTTTTGGTAATCCCTTATCATCTGGTATTCTGAATTCTGAAACAACCCTAATGGGAAATACGTAGAATTTTAGTAGACTTAGGTGAGAGAAGAATTTTTATTGAGGTTACCCACACAAAACAATGAATCATGGAAAAAGCAGTCTCTTGATTTCCTCTGAGTTACTGATCTCATGTGCTCAAAGATCCATTTGAACTGCAAGACGTAAAGATCCTATACCCACATTTTAGAGAGGAGGCTATTGGGCCCATCTGTGTGTTGGCAGCAGTTTAGTTGTGATCCAGGCTGATCATTACATCACAGACTCGCCCTTGCTCAGAAGGTGATGCAGATCCTATAAACATGAATTGACTCTACTGACTTTTATTCCATTAGATATCAGTGCATTATTAAACTCCTGTACTTCCAAGAAGAAAAATTTATTACAGAATAACCAAATCCTAACATCTTAAAATTTCCAAAAATTCCTTTCAATTCACTTAACTAATTTTCTTCTCATAATAATGTGGCCACCTGTAGAACAGGCATTGGGATCTCACTTTACAGATGAATAAACTAGACTCTGCATCCCTTACTGATTAGCAGGAGAGGTAATGTGGATCTGGAGTTTCTGACCCTATCCCACTGCTCTCTACTATAATATATGCTTCTCAAAAAATGATTGTGGAAAATCTGTGAAATGAAATGAAATTTGAATAAAGTCAGAGGGGAGAGTTGATAGCAGCTGCTGTGTGTACCTAAATGCTGGTTTATGATTCCAGTGGAAAATGGAGCCATAATGTTGTTTAGAAAGATTGACCAAGCATTTTGGTCGATGTACTTGATTAAAAAACCTGTTCATGCTCAGCTAAGTGCTAATGGAGATAATCAAGGTGGATTGAAATCCTATATGATTATTTTACTTCATAAAGAAGCATCTTTTCATTGATAATAACCAGGGCGCCTGTGGCTCAGTCAGTTAAGGGTCCAAATTGGGCACAGGTCATGATCTTGCAGTTTGTGGGTTTAAGCCCCACATAGGGCTCTGTGCTGACATTTCAGAGCCTTGAGCCTGTCTTGGATTCTGTGTCTCCCTCTCTCTCTGCCCCTCCTCTGCTCACACTCTCTCTGTCTCAAAAATAAGTAAACGTTAAAAAAATTTTTAATAATAACCATATCTCTTATCCCAGGCTTAGTTTCTAACAGTGATATCCTATCAAACTACTTATAGAATAATAATTTTATTTTACATTTAATTATACCTCTTTGACCATAATGAGTTGAGTAATATACATATAGACACATATATACAGTATACGTATTATACATGTATACTGAATATGAGTATCTCCAGATCCAGTTCAAACCTTTCCACATCTCACCATCTTCTGTTATCACCATCACATCTGCCACCATGTGTCACTTGGATTACTGAATTTGCCCCTCCAAAATGATCTCATACTGTCTCCCCCTTCACTACAAATTTTTTCTCGGTTCCTTCAGTTTTCTTATACGTGTTCTTTGCATTTCACTGTGAATATTTTTTTTCTGTTCTTCTCTTTCTTGTTCATGCTGTATGCATTCCTGCCTCACCATTTTCCTTGTTATTCTCTGTGCCTTGAATGCTGTTTCTCCATATCTTATCATGTCCAGCTGCTTCTTGTCTTACACGGTATTACTCTAGTAACAGTATCACCTGCTTAGAGAAGGCTATCCTGGCAGTAGCATCTAAAACAGAATTCCTCTCAACCTCATCACCCATGTAGAACTTAGCCGAAGTCATCTTTAAATACAGTCAGTGTTACTTTTTGAAATGGCCTTGCTCTTCCATAATGCTATCTCCATTTGTCTGTCTTATTCCATAATGCCTGTTTGATTGGTTGCAAAGGCATGGTAACTGAATTATCTGCTTCTTAAAGCTCAACAAAATTTGCCCATAATACTATCTAAGCCTGGTTCTTTCATTTAAGGCTTTGCTTTCATTTTGTTTTTAAACAGCAGCTCCTACTTTTTTCATGGCTGTTGGGTTTTTAAACTACTTTTTATGTCAACTTGTGCCAATTACATTTTCCTGCAAAGATCACTCATTTAATAGAAATTTAAACTTGTGCCACAAAAATTTTAATATTCTCTTGCAAATTTTAATATTCTTCATGTATTTTGTTATATATGCCTTTTAATTCTTAGTTTTAGATATTTGTTTTCTCTGAGCAGCTGCGTATATAATCATTACAAATTTGGGTTCCGGAGTCAAGCGGACATGATATCAAAACTTGATGGAGGCACTTAGTAATTGGGCGAACTTAAGCAAGTTAATTAAATTCTGTAAGACTTGGTTTCTTCATCTGTGAAATGAGTACTCCTATTTATCATAAAAGTTTATTGCAAGGATTAATTGGTGATATAGTACATATGAAATGTTTAGTCCACAGGCTAGCCCACAGTAAATTCTGTATGACAGTTAGCTCTTGCATTGTTACTATTTTTACTAGAAGTAATATTGCTAATCATCATTATTTTATAATTAACTATACAGTTGTTTGTTATTGTTCACACTTCAAAAAAAGAATGTTAAAGCTTTAGTAAGTATATTGGTTTTCATTCTTTAATTCATTAATTTCAACTTTTGACTTTTTCTTCTTGCTTGAATTACATTTCTTTTGTTATTTAAAAAAAACTTGGATTTTAAACTTTCTTTCTAAGAAAAGTTCATTTCCAAGAGTTCAGGAGGCAATGCAGGATAGAGGCTAAGCTGAAAGTTTTGACATAAGACTTCCTGAATTCAGTGCTGGCATCACCTCTGATTAACTGGGCTTCACTTGTCCTCTTCATCTATGATATGCAGACAATAACAATAAGTACTTCAAGGTCTGGTTGGCAGCATTAAATTAACAAATACAAGTAAAATGCCTAAAGCCATGTTTGTAGTATGTAGTTAATCCTGACTATTATTCTTTGGTTATTATTTAAATTTTTATTATCAATTACTATTTCTGTTGCATTCTGGTTAGATCATGGGGCCCACATATTTCTTTTAATGTTTACTTACCATATTGAGTCATATATCATATGTAGGATCAGCTTTAATAAATACTTAATAGACAATTGAATAAATACTGTATTTTCTATAAGGTTGACATTCTATAATTGTTAAAACAGCCATACAATTTCATAATATTCACATTCTCTACAGCTTTCTTTGGTTTGATTTCTTCATTACTCCATCCTGTAGCTTGCCTCACCATCTGTTGGTTGGACCTCTCCAAGCCTTCCACGGTCCCTCTCTATCATGCTACTTATGTGAGGATATGCCTCATTTACTATTTACCTAGAAATGGAGTTTGGGAGAATTAGGGAGCTATGTACATGATTTGTGTTGCCATACTGACATCCCAAGATGTTTACTTTAAGGAAGGCTGAGCCTATGGTATGTTAACAACTGTGCTTTATAGGTGAAGCTTCTCTTTCTAATTTGTGTGTGTGGGGTAGACACACATAGGACAGAAATGGGAGAAATCCCTAATTCCTAGGAAGTACATATCAGTTGTAAGGTTTTTGCATTAGACTAAATGATTCCTAAGCATTTTCTCATTTATCTTATCATCATCCCCATTTTACAGATACTAAAGTTGAGGCTTAATGAAAATAAATAACTTGACCAAGAGGAAAAAGTTATAAGTATCAGATGGGAATTAAAACCCAGGTCTGTCTGATATCAACCTCGTGCTCCTTACTTCTGTAGATGTTGAGGTTAATGAGAAATGAAGATAAGAATGCACCTGTAAAGTTGTTGTCCCCTGTCCTTAAGTCAAAAGCAGACAAAGCTCTTGAGCAAAACTCTGCAGAGAATGAATCTAACTATATAGATAATCTAGTCTAGCTATGCAGTAGTAGTGATCCTGTGATCATCCCTAAGAGAGATTACAACCAGCAGTGCTCAAATGAAGCACAGCAAGGCCACTGGTGTGGGAAAGAGGGGATTGGCAATTGGAAGAACAACACCTGAACTTCATACAGCCCATGCCCTTGCTTGGGGTCTGCTCCCTTACTCTTGGAATGTGACTTGTTCTTGGATGCATCTCCTGCTTCGCCCAGCCCAGTGTGTGATGCCAAAGAGATCCTCAGAAAAGTTACTCACTCATTCGGCGTTTATATACTGAATGGCAACCCTGTGTCAGAGACTGGTTTACGTGGTGGAAATACTGCAGTAAGCAAAACAAATTATTTCTTAGATCTTATATTCCTGTGTAGGGAGCCAGAGGGGGAAAAAAAAGCAAATACATATAAATAATGTCAAATAATAAGTTCTATGAAGACAATAAGTTGCAGTGAAGAGATGGAATATTATGGAGCCATGTCATTAGGTAGGGTGGACATGGTGGACCTCTGAAGAGGGGACATTTGAATACCAGCCTGGATAAAGTAAGGAAATGGACTCTGGGTAGTTGAAGAAGACATTAGGGAAAGAAGGCAGAAGGAAAAAAGGTCCTGAGGCTGCAGAGTGCTTGGAATAAATAATTAGTAAATGCATGAATGGCTGATTGGGAGGGTAGAAGAGGATATAAAGGAACTATCTGTTGAATTGGGAGGTATAGGGATGAATGAACTGGCCAACAACTTTCCACCACTCCTGGACACTCCATCTTTTCAGGGCTCTGGAGGGTAGGTTGGACATAAACGTGGCACTGCTTTATGGAGAAGGCAGTTCTCAGGGCAACCCCACCATCCACTGGAGAGGAGATGGAGCGAGTGCTACAGTATGGATCTAACACAAGGAGAGGAACAGATGGGATGAGGAAAGACAGAAAGGATATGGGTAAACTGGTCCTCTTCAAATGTAAACATTTCAGTGATGCATGTGCAATCCACATTTTGAATTCCAAGGAGAATGAACAAAAGAATCATCAATTAAGTTTTGAATAGTTATACAATGCTGCTAAATGTCACTTTACTTCATAAAGCGATATGTCCAAACTATAAAGCTAAATGGATATAGCTTTGACTTTCTTTAACTCTGGAATGACTTTTTTAGGCATTTAACACAGAGGGTCAGGAAGAGTATTAGGAGAAAACAGATAATTACATGCCATTCAAACTGTTTACAAACACGAATGTTACAGAGCTAGCATAACCGTAATTACACTGAGCGAAGCTGTGATATGCTGGTTTGCAATAGTTGCATTATTAAAAATTTTTTTAAGGCAAAGAAGTGTAGTTTCTAAAAGAAGCTTGTGTCTTGAATTTGTAATGAATATCTGCTCATCATATTGCATTCTGGTAATAAATTATTGTAACTAGTTCTTCCTTTTAATATAATGACGACAATATAATTGTTTTAGATTAGAATTTGAACACTAGGTTTGTTTAAGGTTTCATCAGTTAATTTATCATTTTTTTGGCAAATATTTATGAGTTATGTTTAAAGAGAACTTCTATAGTAATAATAGCACATCTCCTGTGCATATTTTTCTATTTGTATACTTAGTACCATGAGCCTTACCTTATTTTTTGATCATCACAGAATTTTTTAGCTGGAGTTGGTTTATAGTATTTACTTACCTCTCCACCAGTCTTTCTTTTTACAAATAAACAGAACTCAAGGGAGAGCAAGGACTTTTTCAGGGTAATAGAGCAGGTGACAAAGACAGGACTAGGACTGGAAGCTTTTGGCCTCTATTGTTCTTTTGTCCTATTAAAAAACAAAAAGAAGAGAAAAAGAAAGAAACAATCATAAGTCTTTCAGAAAAGATACTTGAAATTTTATAATGCTCCCGTAGAATATGTTCATTTTGAACTTAATTTGGTAGATTTAAATAAAGATGCCCCAAAATGCTGTAAAAAGTTACCTTCAGTAGAAATGGTTATATAAAAAAGCAAAATTGTCTTTTGTGAGCCCTGAAGAAGGCTGGAAGGTAGAGGTCTTGCTTATTTTTAATTTAATTGCTTTAAAAGCTGAAGGGCTTTTAGCTAAAGGATGGGGGTTCAGATTATCCAAGTGTCCACATGGACCCAGTCATCCAGCCCAATTCATGTTATTCTCTCTGTCTGGAGTGATCTGCTTACTTCCCTTCACAAAGGTGGCTCCTCTATAGGCTCTCTACTCCCCTGATGGCAGAATCATGCATAGCTCCCATCTCCTGATATGATTCCATTTATTTTCTTCATAATATTCATCGCACTGTGTATGCATGTGTGTGTGTGTGTGTGTGTGTGTGTGAGAGAGAGAGAGAGAAAGAGAGAGAGAGAGACTGTGTGTTTAGTTATTTATTTTCTTCCTTACTTACTGGACTGTAAACTCAAGTACGGCATTTTCTGTATCTTTTTGGTTCACTATTCCATAAGAGGCCCTGTGGTTTTTGTTACATATAGTAGGCACCTAGGAAATGTTATGTGAATGAGTGACTTCATGAATAAACGGCTATGTGATTAAGTTTGAAGGAGTTGTTTGTGATCAAAGTGTAGTTTAGCAATGGCTTTAGCTTTCTAGTGTATTTGACACAACTGTAAAAGATGTAGAATCCTTCATGACACACTGTAACTCTCTGAAATTGTGGAACAAGCCTTGAAAAAGTCTGTCAACTGGACAAAAAGTAGTTTTAGCCATATTTAGTGATTTGTAGTGTTTCAAAAGATCAGAAATTCTGAAATCTTGGGAAGGAATTTTCTTTAATAACAAACACTGAACTAATACTGTTTCATATTGTTTCATGCTAAATCAACATCTTAATAAAGTTTTGTGGCAACAGAATTTAACAGATTTTATGAATGTGAAATACATATTTGTGATAAAATGCACATTATACAGCACAAGAGATGCATGAACACTTAATCTGTGCCTCTGTGCAAAATCTGTGCAAAAGCAGAGTATTAAAATGAAATTGAGAGCCTCATTTTTGACAAACTGTAATCCAGAGAGATTAGGTGATATATCTATTTCACATCCTTTTTCTGGAATGTGATGATATAAATCAATATATAACTGACTTCTCTAAATTTACACCACCAGATGCTGGAATTTAGGATAATAGAACACAGGCTTCAGGGCCATAGGGACCTGGAGGGAATCACAGCTCCATCATGATCCAGGACAGCTTGATGGTTTCTTTATAAAATAGCAACAGTACAACCACCTAATCCATTGTCATTTAAATAAGAATTCCTATGTCAAGTTTTTAGCATAGTGTGTGAACCATAACTGGTATTCAATAAATATTAGTATCCTCTACCTTTCCTTAAATGTCACCTCTCTTGATATAATGTCCAATATAATAGGAAATCCATAGTGTTGCTGCCAAGACAATCTGTTTATTGATCAATTAAAGCTATTAAAATGTCAATTATCATGACTTAGAAAAATATAAGACAAAGTACTACAACAACTCAAGTGACAAAATGTCTTAGTGAATGCTTCTCAAATTAGAAAGAGACATAAAGTAAGTGTGAAATAGAGGGAAAACGGGGAGGGAAAGAAAGAAAAGAAAATGGGAAATGCAGAATGAAAATTTCAAATGTTAGCATAAAATATAATTCCTCTTAATTCTTAGTGTTACTAGCTACAAACAGGAGCATATATATATATATATATATATATATATATATATATATATATATATATAAAACCTTTGAACAACACAGGTTTGAACTGCATGGGTCCACTTACATATAGTTTTCAACAAATACAGTATGGTACTTTAAATGTATCTTCTCTTCCTTATGATCTTAACGTTTTCTTTTCTCTAACTTACTTTATTATAAGAATACAGAGTATAATACATTCAACATATAAAATATGTTAATCAAATGTTTATGTTATCAGTAAGGCTTCCCATCAATACTAGGCTGTTAGTAGTTAAACTTGGGGTGAGCAAAAGCTATACATGGATTTTAGATTGAGCAGGGGATCAACATCCCTAACACCATCATTGTTCAAGGGTTATCTATCTATCTGGCCATTTTCCCTAAGTGTTATCCAGTTGGTGGTGGCTGACAAGGGAAGATTTCCTCACCCACTTAGATTTGCCAAACTTTTTCGTTCACATCCATACTCAAATGGATGGATGGCTCATAGTTCAAACTTGAATAACCATATTAAATATTGATTAACCAGAAATGTCAAACTCTAGCTATTTGAAAAATGAGTGTTTTTAAAATATCAGGTGTTGTGACTGATAGAAGTTTGGTTAAGTCTATTTTCCTAGTGGTTTTATTTTAGAGAGGGTAAAAATGTTGTGCTCCAGGAACCAAGTAGTCAACAGTCTTATTTGGAAAACTCCCTGAGTATTGAATACTAGAAAAGACCATGGAAGTTGTGAGAATGCTTCTCCTCTCAAAAATCTCAAATCTCTTGAGACACAAACACATAAACATTAAATTATTTAAGTGAGAACAAAAAGATTGCTTGGAAAAGATAATCCATTGTATGACTTTTCTGAAAACTGCATCGTGGAAGCGGTCCAAGATGATGGCACAGGAAGAACTTGAACTCACCTCCTCCTACTGACCAATCAGATCTATAGCTACATATTTCCCACAGGAAAAAAAAAAAAAACTGAAAACTAGCTGAACAACTCCCAATACAACAAGGGATAGAAAGGCCACCTTGAGATGAGTAGGTGAGGCAGAGGCACATGCTCACCAAAATCCCTACTCTGGGCATGGCAAACCACAGTACAGAGCTTCTACCTAAGAAGAAGGGTTTGTGTCCCAAATTGAATATCACAACTCTTCGGACCTGTACCAGATAGAGGAAGACCAAAAAATGTCTAGCTTTAGAAACAAAGTTTACATCCAGGGGACTCAGGGGGCCCTGGGGATCTCAGATGCTTCTGAGGGGGCTCATGCTTGGACTCAATTTCCTGGGACCCAGCACAAAGGCAGAAACTTGAGAGGTGACTAGAATATATGTGAAGGAGATTTGTTTGCTGTTCCTAAAACATATGCCAGAAAGGCAGCAACCAGGTGGGACTTACTTTGGGAAAAGAGGTGCTAGTGAGCATCCTTTTTGCACTCTGTTTCTACCATGCTAGTGCTGGCAGGTGTACATGGAAACAGATTTGCTAAAGCCAAGCATGTGCCCTGCCCCCAACATCCTTTCCCTATACTGCTAAAGCCACAATCTTGCCAGCCCCCAGTGTTCTTTCTTGGCTTCACTAAAGCCATGGGTGTGCCCTACTCCCTGCACTCTTTCCTGGCCTTGCTAAAACCCCAAGTGTGCTTCACCTGAGTGCTCTTCCCCTGCATCACAAAAGCTGTAGACATGCCCTGTCCTCAACACTCTCCTGCAGTATTGCTAAGGCTAATGGGAAAGCATAGTCCATACATGGGATGCCCCTCAATTACCTGGCTCTGGTAGCCAGAGGGGCTTGTATTCCTGGGCTGCATGGGACTAACAATTGGAAAGACAGTTCTGGGCAAGTTACCACACCAGGACAATACACAGACAGCAACAGAAACATCCCCAGTCTGCCTTTGAAACAGGCCTGTTTCATTGTCCTGGAGTTTCAGTTTCAGGGACATGCTTCAGCTTTGCTGCGCATTTAGAGGCTACAGAGGCACTCTCAGGGAATGTAGGCAGAGAGACACCATCTTTGTGTCCTCTATTATCCTTGCCACAGTTCACTGGTATCTCACAGAAAGGAGCTTATACTCGACTAAAGCCCTGTTTCCTGCAACTGTCACTCAGAGGAGGGTCCAGGAGATCTGGAGGTCATCATATTGCAGTTCCATAGGACTATGCATATTTGCACACTTTAAAAGCTGCTACCTACAAGGAATCACTCCCCTCTGTGCCTGGTAACTATGTATCCACAGGAGCGGGATTGATGCGGAGGAACAGACAACCCCTCCTCCAGACCAGCGCTGCTGCATTGCCTGATTTAACTCTCAGACAATTCTTAAATATATAATATACTCTTCCTTCCTTTTCTCCTTCTTCTCTCATCCCTCCTCTAGTCTGGTTATTCTGGTTGTTGGTTTGTTTAAGCAGACATATTTAATCTATTGTCTTTATACATGTTCTACACCTCCTTCTTTATTTTCCTTTCTCTCTCACTGGATCAAGCCATATAATTTATCTGGTCAATTTTCTTTTCTTTTCTTTTTCTCCGCCTCTGTCATTTCTCTCTTTGTATGGGACAAGGCCTCTTCCATCGGCACCACCTCCACCCTGTTATTTACTTGTAGCTGATGTTAACTGGGGGTTTGGGGTGTTTTTTTAATTATTATTTTTGTTTGTTTGTGTGTGTGTGTGTTTTTGTTTGTCTTCCTTTCCAGGGCTACTTCAACAAGCAAATCAAAGCACACCTGGTGGAGGGTCCAAAACATCACTACAAGGAGAGAAAGTAACCAAAGTCACAACAACAGAGAGCAAATAACAAACTTCAAAAAACACCTCCTGAAGGGCCAGGCCCTGGACAGTGTATATTAAAGAGGACAGTGACCCCTCTTTAATAAAATAGTGTTCATAGGTGCAGGACACATAAGAAGTTTTAAAACACATAAGGGACAGAAAACTAGCCAAAATGACGAAATCGAAGAATTCTCCTCAAAAGAAATTCCAGGAAGAATGACAGCTAAAGAATTGATCAAAACAGATATAAACAATATAACTGAACAAGAATTTAGGATAATAATCATAATATTAATCAATGGGCTTGAAAAAGCATAGAAGACAGCAGAGAATCTATTGCTGCAGAGATCAAGGAACTAAAAAATAGGATGAATTTAAAAATGTTATAAATGAGGTGCAAAATAAACTAGAGGCAATGACAGTAAGAAATGAAGAGGCAGAGGGGAGAATAGATTAAATAGAAGATAAAATTATGGAAAAAGAGGAAGCTGAGAAAAAGAGATAAAAAAATTCTACACCACAAGGGGAGAATTAGAGAGTTCCAGAAGAAGAAGAAGAGAGAGAGAAAGGGGCAGAAGGTGTACTTCAACAAACAATAGCTGAGAATTTCCCCAATCTGGGAAAGGAAACAGACATCAAAATCCAGGAGGCACAGAGAACTCCCTTCAGATGTAACTTGAATCAATTTTCTGCATGACATATCATAGTGAAAGTGGCAAAATACAAAGATAAAGAGAGAATTCTGAGAGCAGCAAACAGGGCTTAACCTACAAGGGTAGACACATAAGGGCAGTAGCAGACCAATCTACTGAAACTTGGCAGGCCATAAAGGAGTGGCAGGAAATTTTCAATGTGCTGAATAGGAAAAATATGCAGCCATGACTCCTTTATCCAGCAAGCCTGTCATTCAGAATAAAAGGAGAGATAAAGGTTTTCCCAGACAAACAAAAACTGAAGGAATTCATCACCACTAAATCAGCCCTACAAGAGATCCTAAGGGGGACTCTGTGAGTGGAATGTTACAAAAACACAAAGGACGAGAGACATCACTACAAGCATGAAACCTAGAGATAACACAATGATTCTAAATCCCTATCTTTCAATAATAACACTGAATATAAATGGACCAAATGCTCCAATCAAAAGACATAGGGTATCAGAATGGATAAAAAAAAAAAAAAAAAAAAAAAAAACAAGCCCCATCTATTTGCTGTCTACAAGAGACTCATTTTAGACCTGTGGACACCTTCAGATTGAAAGTGAGGGGATGGAGAACCATCTATCATGCTACTGGAAGTCAAAAGAAAGATGGAGTAGGCATACTTATATCAAACAAACTAGACTTTAAACTAAAGGCTGTAACAAGAGGTGAAAAAGAACATTGTATCATAATTACAGGGTCTATCCATGAAGAAGAGCTAACAATTATAAATATCTATGCACTGAATACAGAAGCACCCAAATATATAAAACAATTAATTACAAATGTAAGCAATCTTTTATTGGTAAGAATGTAATAATTGCAGGGGACTTTAATACTCCACTTATAGCAGTGGACAGATCATCTAGACAAAAAATCAATTAAGAAACAGTAGCCCTGAATGATACACTGGACCAGAAGGACTTGACAGATATATTCAGAACTTTTCATCCTAAAGCAGCATAATACACATTCTTCTCAAGTGCACATGGAATATTCTCAAAGATAATCACATACTGGGACACAAAATACCCCTCAATAAACATAAAAGAATTGAGA
Organism: Panthera onca; assembly: GCF_046562875.1. NCBI lineage: Eukaryota > Metazoa > Chordata > Mammalia > Carnivora > Felidae > Panthera > Panthera onca. Next base: position 69,705,359 of record NC_138343.1, read on the forward strand.
TCATACCATGCATACTTTCAGATCACAGTGCTATGAAACTCGAAATCAACCACAGGAAAAAGTTTAGAAAACCTCCAAATGTATGGAGGTTAAAGAACATCCTACTAAAGAATGAGTGGGTCAACCAGGCAATTAGAGAAGAAATTTAAAAATATAGGGAAACAAATTAAAATGAAAACATGACAGTCCAAACACTTCGGGATGCAGCAAAGGTAGTCCTAAGAGAAAAATACATTGCAATCCTGGCCTATCTCAAGAAATAAGAAAAATCCCAAATACAAAATTTAACAGCACACCTAAAGGAACTAGAAACAGAACAAGAAAGGGACCCCAAAGCCATCAGAAGAAGAGAAATAATAAAGATCAGAGCAGAAATAATATAGAATCAAAAAAAAAAAAAAACCAGTAGAACAGATCAATAAAACTAAGAGCTGGATTTTTTTTGAAAAAATGAAATTGATAAACCCTTAGCCAGACTTCTCAAAAAGAAAAGAGAACTGACCCAAATAGATAAAATCATGAATGAAGATGGATTTATCACAACCAATCCCTCAGAAACATGAGCAATTATCAGACAATACTGTGAAAAATTATATGCCAACAAACTGGACAACCTGGAAGAAATGGACAAATTCCTAGACATCCACACACTACCAAAACTCAAATGGGAAGAAATAGAAAATATGAACAGACCCATAACTAGTGAAAAAATTGAATCAGTATTCAAAAATCCCCCAACAAATGAGTCCTGGGCCAGATGACTTCCCAGGGGAATTCTACCAGACATTTAAAGCAGGGTAAATACCTATCCTTCTCAAGCTGCTCAAAAAAATAGAAACATAAGGAAAAATTATGGACTCATTCTATGAAGCCAACATTACCTTGATTCCCAAACCAGATAGACACCCTACAAAAAAGGAGAATTACAGGGCAAGATCCCTGATGAACATTAATGCAGAAATTCTCAACAAGATATTAGCAAATTAAATTCAACAGCATATAAAAAGAATTATTCACTATGATCAAGTGAGATTCATTCCTGGGCTGCAGGGCTCGTTCGCTATTTGCAGATCAATCAATGTGATACATCACATTAATAAAAGAAAGGATAAGAACCATATGATCCTGTCAATAAATGCAAAAAAGCATTTGGCAAAATACAGCATCCTTTCTTAATAAAACCTTCCAGAAAGTCGGCGTAGAAGGAACATACCTAAACATCATAAAAGCCATATATGATAAGCCCACAGCTAATATCATTCTCAATTGGGAAAAATGGAGAGTTTTCACCCTGAGATCAGGAACATGACAGGGATGTCCACTTTCACCACTGTTGTTTAACACAGTGTTGGAAGCCCTAGCCTGAGCAATCAGACAACAAAATGAAATAAAAGGCATCAAAATTGTCAAAGAAGTCAAACATTCACTTTTCACAGATGACATGATACTCTACATGGAAAACCTGAAAGACTTCACCAAAATGCTGCTATAACTGAAACATGAATTCAGCAAAGTTGCAGCGTACAAAATCAATGTGCAGAAATTGGTTGCATTTTTATACACCAATAATGAAGAAAAAGAGAAATCAAGAAACTGATCCCATTTATAATTGCACCAAGAACCATAAAATACCTAGGAATAAACCTAACCAAAGATGCAAAAGACCTGTGTGCTGAAAAATATAGAAAGCTTATGAAGGAAATTGAAGAAGACACAAAGAAATGGAAAAAACATTCCATACTCATGGATTGGAAGAATAAATATTATTAAAATGTCAATACTATCCAAAGCAATCTACACATTCAATGCAATCCCAATCAAAATTGTACCTACATTCTTCTCAAAGCTAGAACAAACAATCCTAAAATTTGCATGGAACCACAAAAGACGCCAAATATCCAGAGCAATCTTGAAAAATAAACCAAAGTGGGAGACATCACAATCTCAGACTTTAGCCTCTACTACAAAGCTGTAATCAAGACAGTATGGTATTGGCACAAAAACAAACACATAGACCACTAGAATAGAATAGAGAACCCAGAATTGGTCCCACAAATGTATGGCCAACTAATCTTTGACAAAGCAGGAAAGAATATCCAATGGAATAAAGACAGTCTCTTCAGCAAGTGGTGCTGGGGAAACTGGACAGCAACATGCGGAAAAATGAACCTGTACCACTTTCTTACACCATACACAAAAATAAACTCAAAATGGATAAAAGACCTCAATGTAAGACAGGAATCCATCAAAATCCTCGAGGAGAAAGCAGGCAAAAACCTCTTTGATTTTTCCTGCAGCACCTTCTTACTCAACACGTCTCCAGAGGGAAGGAAAACAAAAGCAAAAATGAACTACTGGGGACCTTGTCAAAATAAAAACTTCTGCACAGCAAAGGAAGCAATCAGCAAAACTAAAAGGCAACTGACACAATGGGAGAAGATATTTGTAAATGACATATCAGATAAAGGGTTATTATCAAAAATCTATAAAGAACTTATCAAACTCAACAGACAAAAAACAAATAATCCAGTGAAGAAATGGGCAAAAGACATGAATAGACACTTCTCCAAAGAAGACATCCACATGGCCAGCCAACACAGGAAAAAATGCTCAACATCACTTATCATCAGGAAAATACAAATCAAAACCACAATGAGATACCACCTCACACCTGTCAGAATGGCTAACATTAACAATTCAGGCAACAACAGATGTTGGTGAGGATGCAGAGAAAGAGGATCTCTTTTGCATTGTTGGTGGGAATGCAAGCTGATGCAGCCACTCTGGAAAACAGTATGGAGGTTCCTCAAAAAACTAAAAATAGAACTACCCTATGACCCAGCAATTGCACTACTAGGCACATGCACCCCCGTGTTTATAGCAGCACTATCAACAATAGCCAAATTATGGAAAGAGCCCAAATATCCGTCGATGGATGAATGGATAAAGAAGATGTGGTATATATGTATACAATGGAGTATTACTCAACAATCAAAAAGAATGAAATCTTGCCATTTGCAACTATGTGGATGGAACTGGAGGGTATTATGCTAAGTGAAATTAGTCAGAGAAAGACAAAAATCATATGACTTCACTCTTATGAGGACTTTCAGAGACAAAACAGATGAACATAAGGGAAGGGAAACAAAAATAATATAAAAACAGGGAGGGGGATAAAATAGAAGAGAGTCATAAATGTGGAGAACAAACTGAGGGTTGCTGGAGGGGTTGTGGGAAGGGGGATGGGCTAAATGGATAAAAGGGATTAAGGAATCTACTCCTGAAATCATTGTTTCACTATATGCTAACTAATTTGGATATAAATTTTAAAAAATAAAAAGTTAAAAAAAATTTATCTTAATAAAGATGGTCCTGACTTAAAAAAAAATATTTTGAGGCAAAACATTGCTGTTGTTCTAGTTGTCTTTACTTTTTGTAGTTCTGAGGCCAATGTAGGACAAAATAATTGTCATAATTATTGATGATTTAAATAAATAAACAGGGTGAAATTAAATAAAAAAAAATAAATGGTAAAAAAAGAATCTCACATTAACAATCTAACTTTACAACTAAAAGTGCTAGAAAAAGAATAACAAATGAAGCCCAAAATTAGGAAAGTTAAGGCTAAATTAGGCTAAAATTAAGGAAATAATAAAGATCAGACAGAAAATAAATGAAATTGGGACAAAATAAAATAGAAAAGATGAATGAAAATTAAACCTGGTTCTTTGAAAAGATAAAAAAATTAACAAACCTTTATCTAGGCTCACCAAGAAAAATAACATCAGAAATGAAAGAAAGTTACAACTGATACTACAGATATACAAAGGATAATAAGAGACTACTATGAACAATTACACAGCAACAAATTGGACCACCTAAAAGAAATAGATAAATTTCTAAAAATATACAGTCTTCTAAGACTGAATCACAGAGAAATAGAAAATCTGAAACGTCTAATTATTAGTAAGAGGATTGAATCAGTAATCAAAACCTCCGAACAAGCAAAAGTCCAGGACCAGACAGCTTCAGTGGTGAATACTACAAAATTTTCAAAGAATGATTAATACTAATCCTTCTCAAACTCTTCCAAAAAAATAGAAGAGGAGGGAACTCTTCCAGACTCATTTTTTCTTTTTGTTTGTTCTTTTCTTTCTTCTCTTTTTTTCTTTAAAAAAGATTTTTTTAACATTTATTCATTTTTGAAAGGCAGAGAGAGACAGAATGCGATTGGGGGAGGGGCAGAGAGAGAGGGAGACATAGAAACAGAAGCAGGCTCCAGGCTCTGAGCTGTCAGCACAGAACCTGATGTGGGGCTCGAACTCATGGACCACAAGATCATGACCTGAGCCGAAGTCGGCCACGTAACCGACTGAGCTACTCAGGCACCCCTTTTTTTCTTTTTTTTTAAACAATATAGTGATTCGACAGTTCTATACACAGTGCTCATCGTGGTAAGTGTACTCTTTAGTCCCTATCCCCTATTTCACCCATCCCCCCTTCTACCTCCCTCTGGTAACCACTAGTTTGTTCTCTATAGTTAAGAGTCTGTTCCTTGGTTTGTCTCTCTTTTTTCCCTTTGTTCATTTGTTTTGTTTCTTTCATTCCACATGAGTGAAATCATATGGTATTTGTCTTTCTCTGATTTACTTCACTTAGCAATATATTCTCTAACTCCATCCATATTGTTGCTCTTCCAGACTCACCTTACAAGGCTAAAACCAGACAAGGATACCACATGCCACAAATTAGAGGCCCATATCCCTTAGGAAATTAGATACAGAAGTTCTCAATAAATACATTGGCAAACTGAATTCAATAACATATTAACAAGATCATACACTAGGATCAAGTGGGATTTATTCCAGGCATGCAAGGGTGGTTCAGCATCTATAAATCAATGTGATATATCACATTAATCAAATGAAGGGTAAAAATCTTATGATCAATTTAGTAGATGACAAAATTCACCATCCATTTATGGAAAAAAAAACCTCTCAACACTGTGAATATAAAGAAAACATACCTCAACATAATAAGGGCCATATATAACAGATCCACAGCAAACATCATACTCAGTGGTGAAAAGCTAAAAGCTTTTCCCTGAAAACAATGATGCCCATTCTTGCTATTTTTATTTAACATAATACAGGAAGTTCTAGCCAGAGCAGTTAGACAAGAAAAAAATAAAAGCATTTGAATTGGAAATAAAGAAGCTAAAACTGTCACTATTTGCAGGTCACATGATACCATATACAGAAAACACTAACGACTCCACCAAAAACAAACAGAAACCAAAACTGTTAGAATAATAAATGAATTAGGTAGTGTTGCAAGATGCAAAATTAATCTGCAGAAATCTGTTGCATTTCTATACACTAACATGAACTATTAGAGAAATTTAGATAACAATCCCATTTACAATTGCATCAAAAAGAATAAAATACCTAGGATAAATTTAAATGAGGGGAAAGACCTATACATTTAAAACTCTAAGACACTGATGAAGGAAATTGCAGATGGCACAAATAAATAGAATACTCCATGCTCATGGATTAGAAGAATTAGTATTTTCCAAATGTCCATACTACCCAAAACAATCTACAGATTCAGTGTAATCCCTATCAAAATTCCAATGGCATTTTTCACAGGACTAGAGCAAATAATTCTGAATTTTGTATGGAACAACAAAAAACCTCAAATAACCAAAGCAATCTTTAGAAATACAAACAAAGCTGGAGGTATCATGCTCCCTGATTTCAAACCATATTACAAAGCTATAGTAATCAAAACAGTATGGTATTGGCATAAAATAGATACTAGATGAATGGAACAGAATAGGGTGTCCAGAAATAAATCCATGAATACGTGCATGGATATATTTGTTATATAATTTATGACAAAGGAGCCAAGAATATACAATGAGGAAAGAAGAGTCTCTTAAGTGCTTTGGAAAAACTGGACAGCCACATGCAGAAGAATGAAACTGGACCACTATCTTACACCGTACACAAAAATCAATTTAAAGTGAATTAAAAACTTGAACATCAGACCTCAGCCATATAACTCTTAGAAGAAGAATTATGTAGTAAGCTCCCTGGCACAGCCTTGGGAATGATTTTTTGAATCTGACACCTCAAACAAAAGCAACAAAAGCAAAAATAAACAAATGGGACTACATAAAACTAAAAAGCCTCTGCACAGTAAAGGAAACCATCAATAAAATGAAAAGACAACCTAGTGAATGGGGTAAAATATTCACAAAAAATATACCTGATAAGGGAGTAAGGTCCAAAATATACAAAGAACTCAGACAACTCAATAGGAAAAAAAAACATGCAAATAGTCCAAGTAAAAATGGATAGAATATCTGAATAGATGTTTTTCAAAGAAGACATACACATAGCCTATAGGTAAATGAAAAGATGCTCAACATCACTAATTATCAGGGAAATACAAAATAAAATCTTAATGGGATGTCTCTTCACACCTGTCAGAATGACTATTACCAAAAAGACTAAAATAACAAGTGTTACCAAGAATGTAGAGAAAAGGGAATGCTTAGTGCACTCTTGGCGTAAATGTAAACTGTAGAACTACCATATGACCCAGCAATTCCGCTTCTGGGTATTTAGAGAAAATGAAAACATGAATTTGAAAAGGTATATGCAGCTTCATGTTCACTGCAGAATGATATACAATAGTCAAGGTAGGGAAACAACCTGTGTTCATTGATGGATAAATGGATAAAGAAGAGGAAGAAGATGTGAGATATATAGACAGGCATGCGCGCGCGCGCGCACACACACACAAACACACACACACACACACACACAGAAATACTATTTAGCCATTAAAAAAATCTTGCCATTTGCAGTAACCTGGATAGACCTTGAAGACATTATGGTAAGTGAAGTAATTGAGCCAAAGAAAGACAAATACCATATGATCTCACTTACATGTGGAATTTAAAAAACAAAATCTCACAGATACAGAGAACAAATTAGTGCTTGACAGAAGCATGAGGTGGTGAGTTGGTAAAATGGGAAAAGCGGGTCCAAAGCATAAACTTCTAGTTGTAAAATAGATGAGTCCCGGGGATGTAATGGATAGCATGTTGGCTAAAGTTTATAATAAATACAATATTGCATATTTGACTGTTGCTAAGAGAGCAAATCTTAGAAGTTCTCATCAAAGAAAAAAATTTGCTGTAACTATATATGGATGGATGTTAACTAGACTTATTGTGATTTTTCATATATAAAAATCATATTACATTGTACACCTGAAACAAATATAATGTTATATGCCAGTTATACCTCAATTTATAAAAGTGTGAAATATGAGGGGGAAATCCTGTGAAATTTATGTTTATATTTTTGTGACCTCCTTAGATCTTATGCATACCTTCACATAATGTGGCTTAACTTCAAGACAAACTAGTGTATTCCAATTCAGTTCAATTCTGGTGCTAATTACCTGGAATTACTGTAAACCCCATGGGTTAGAGGTATAGTCCCCATCAAGACTCCCCTCACTTCAGATGCCAGCCCCAAGTTCATGGGCCTCCAGGCTACCTGTACTTCTGACCAACTTTCTACAAATGTGGATGAATTCCTACTACCTCCTTAAGATTCAATAATTTACTAGAATAACTCACAAAACTCAGGAAATTTCATTTTAATTACAAAGGATACAAATCGGGTCAGTTGTAGAGACACATAGCACAAGGTCTAGGAGAATCCTGAACACAGAGCTTATGTGCTCTCTTTTCATGGAATACAGGTGCAGCACCCTTTTGGTATATCAGTGTGTTCGCCAATAAGGAAGATCCACCTAGTATCATTTTCCAGAGTTTTTACTGGAAAGTCATTATGTAATGAATGATTGACTCACTGGACACATGACTGAATTCAGTCTCCATCCACTCCCCTCCGCAAAGGCCAGGCTGGCTTCATGCCCCAATTCTCTAAATACATGGTTGGTGTTTCAGGTGATAGCCCCTTCTTGTTAGCGTAATCTCAAGTGTGAGCTGTAGGCCCACTATAAAAAACAAAAACACACCTATTGGTAAGGAAATTGTGAGGATTTATAGGATGTCTTCCAGGAATGAGGTACAAAGACCAAATTCTTCATTTTATAATACATGCTTACCAAATTGTTTTACTACGCTTTTATGAAAAATAACGTACCTTTAAGCCAAAGTTCTTTTTTTTTTTTTATGAGAGCCTATACAGGTTTTCCCATAATTGCTTCAAAACTATGTACATAAAATGGTATTGTTGCCAAGATATTATATATACTCTCATGGATCATTAAAGTATGTAATTATGTTCATATTAATTATATGCAATTGTATACACAAATATATTTATGCATGTGTGTATGTATATACACACATTTTCCTAAAATAGTTGTATATATACTTTGGGTACTCTTTGTCTCTAAGTGAGTTTTCTTAAAACTGTATCTTTAAAAAGATAATACCAATAAACTTTCTAGTATACTTGAGAAGAGTAACTTTTATAGTAATTTTCTCTGGGTAATCCCAGAAACATATTAAAGTTAGGCTAAAATAGATAATGTTATTTGATGGTACATCATATCATCTAAGATCATTAGAAAAATTAAGTATTCTGCATAGAAAATTTTCCCACATGAACAAGATCCTTTTAAATTTTTGAATTTCCTCTGGCAGCATTTCCTGCTCTGCCCTTGTAACCTTGAGAATTAGCTCATGGTATGAGTTGAGAAGATCCAAGTGAGGACCCAGTGACCCTCCTGCAGAGTCACATGCACAGTCTACCAGGAATAGTTTCCTGGTAGCTGTTTCACTGGCTCAGGGACTGCAAATTCCAGGATTTTTGTTGTTTGGAAATTAGACATCCTGATAAGTGGGGCTTTATTCCCAAAAAGTAGAGCATTTTATGAGAACCTCTGTATTCCCTTATGCATGAGACATTGTGAATTAGAGTACTAAAAAGCTTTTGAATAAAATACTCATTTTTTTTTCTTTCTGAAGCCCCTTTCTTTAAATATTTGGAGGGTTTTGTTGTATTAGTAAATATATAAACTTAAAGCTTTAATGTCAGTGTTATATCAGATCCATTTGAATTTGAATAAAGAATTTATCACTCTTCTAATGTTAGCAGCATAGTTCCTAAAAAAGGTAAAATTTTTGGAATTTCAGATTCAAACTAAAAAATATAATTACATTTAAAATGTAGTCAATGTTTATTTTAAACATGTCTTTGAAATTAACCAATGATAGTCAACTTATTGGGAACATTTTTTTCTGAAAATAATTGCTTATAAAGCATGTATCCAAGTCCCTACATTATTGGTTAAGTATGCTAATTGATACGTCTTCTAAATGCAAGTATCTCCCCAGAATATTTGATTTTAATTTTGTAATATGTATGTGAAAAAGACAAGAAACACTTTACACACCTGCATATTATATGCATAGTAAATTATTCTACTACTTATTTTATTTCCACTGCATTTAAGTAACTATGTGAATTTCCCATCGTGTATTTCATTTCCCTTGTAAGCCATTGCTATTTAATTTTCCAAGCAGTAGCATTTAGAATTCTCCATTAATATTATTTGCTGAGTGCATTCTTCACCTTGTTTTTTTTTTACTGTAATCTACTTAACAGCAATGCCATTATGATAATGCTGTGGACCTAACATTCTTATACTGTATATCACATTATATTGTGATTGTTTATGTATTTAACTCCACCTCGAATTGTGATGCCCAAAGGATATGAAGCCATATTTCCTGTCATTTTTTGTAAATTCCATCCATATTGTGGTTGGCAGTAGTTACTGAGGAAATGTTATTTGAACAAGAGAGCCAATGGAAGCCTAAGTTCTCTGGTTCTGTACGTCACACACCCCCCTATCTGTCATCAGATAGTGACTCTCACATGCTCCTAACATAAGAAGGCTTCCTATAGGGTCACCTAGCATTTTTATGACAGATAAATTTCCCCAGCAGCATCTCACCACGAAGATTATGAAAAGAGTTAAACCGGAAAAGCTATCTCATAGTTTGAAATCTAGTTCCTTCTTCTAAGCATTCTGCATTACATGTGGATCTTTTCTTTTCAAAAATTTCTCTAGAGTATCATCAGATAACAAAATTACAGTTGAGTGTGGAGAAGTATTTCATGTAGTAGAGAAAATAACAGTAAATGAATATATATTAATAAAAATCAACTAGATATAAGGTAACATTTAAAATGTTATTAAACAATATCACATGGTTGTAGCATGACTGCTGTTTCTTTATTCAGAGATTATTTCTATTATGACATTTCTCTGTTCTTACAAGTAATTTATCACATTCATAAACATACTTAAAAGGAGTAAATTTTTATGTAGGTCAATATATCTCAAAAAGCCTTATTTTAAAAAAAGGAGTTGGTTGATGAAAGAAAGAAAGAAAAAAAGAAAGAAAGAAAGAAAAAACAAAAGAAAAGTAAGGAAAAGAAAAGAAAAGAACAAGAATGTATTACTTTGCTCTAGGCCCAGGCTCCACTTCAACAATATAAAGTGTTCTTAAGAATACATAGTTTTTCCTCCATTGTGTTTCCAAACTTTTCTGTGTGTTGTGCAGTTTCACTTAACCCTCGATATCAAGTTCTGATAAACTGGCTTCAATGAATTAGTGGTGATACATATTGAAAATAGTAAGGAAAAAGGGACGAATGTGTTGACTTTTAATTTCTGTGATTCCAACCCTGTTCAGTTGGCCTTTGGGAGATAATTAGTAGATCACCTGAGGCCAATCAGATTTGGCTTTCAGTTTTACAAACAAAATTATTGCAAAGGATCTGGTCACTATGAGCCCATCTTCTTGTTGTCATTGGTCTTGGGCTTTGGACCCAGTGCTCTTAAATACACACACGCACGCACACGCACACGCACACACACACACACACACATGCACACACATTTCTTGCTTACTTTGGCTACTGTATCAAAGCTTAGATAAGCAGCCTCTAGGAAACTATTTTTGCCTCTGTCTTTGTTTGTCCTGGCTAGGCAGTCATTGATGCTACTCCAACAAATCTGGCTCCCCCTGCCTTCTGCCTAGTTGGGTAGGTTTTGATGCTGTCTTGGATAATCTTTATTTAGACTCCTAAAGAAGAATGTTTCTTGATTTTACCCCCGCTGGCAATTTGGACATTTGTTTTACATCAGTAATGGCCATCCGTTTTTAATATATATTGGACACTTCACCAATTTTGATTTCTTTTTCTCAAGCTCTATCTTAATTACATGATGGGAATGGCTTATCTTGGTGAAACAGTGCATTGTCTCCCAAGAATACTACTTTTGTGCTTCTTTATCTGTGCCTTCCTTCATGAAGCTAAGTATAAAACATTTAAGTGACAGTAGACCTCAAGAACCAAATACACTGTTTAAGATTTTGTTAACATAGAGGACTGATTTGGCCCTTGACTGCACACACCAGTTAGTCTAGTCTGGTTCCACTGCCTTAGAGAAGGCTGAAGTATAGGGATTCTGCAGAGATTAATGACATCTTTTCCCCACACCTCTTTAAGCTTTCTGACTCTCCCTGGCTTCAATACATATTCACCAGGCAAAAACAGAGGTCCCTGTGGTAGTAGCCAAACAGGTGTTTTACCTATGCTGATAATAACTTTCAAGTCATCTCTCCGAAAGAATCCTGCCATCCTCTTAGGAGGAAGTGAGCCTACAACATCATCATGACTAAACTCATTTCCTGACGTTCAGTGTCTTCTCATACCATGTGACTCAGTTGTCTTTAGAGTGTTTTTTTTTTAATATCCCTTACAGCATGCACTCTGCATTGGCATTATTTATTTACTTCTTTGTCTCCCTAGGGGCATACTAGGAATTTCTATAGAGGTAGGCATCTTGTCTTACTCATCTCTGTATCCGCAGCACTTACTATAGGGTATGGCACTTGAGAGAACACAACAACTGCAATAGGACTGACAGAAGAGAGGGAGGAGTGCAAAGCAAGCAGAAACAAAATTGTAAAGTGCTAAGTACTCCCAGCTGAATTAGTCCTTAAAGAATTTAGCTGCTTTTATCCCAGTCTCTGAACCCTGTTCTTTCACTTAATAGACTCTTCTATTAATAACCAAATTGTCTGGTTTGTTCTGCTTTGTCAGAAACTACTGTGATAGAAGTCCAAATAGTAAATGATCTATTTGCCTCTCAAATGTACTTGAAAGAGATTTCCAGCCTTAGATTAAGTTTAATATTATGGTATAAAATGGTGACAACTTTCCTATGAGTGGGATTGATGACCCCATAATTAAGGGAAAGAGCCTGAGAAAGCAGTGAGGATTCAGTGTAAAAGTATTTAAAGTTGATTTAGGAAATGTTAGAAGAGAAAAATGCCATCTCCATGTATCAGGAATTCTGTATTCTTTTTTTTTAATTTTTTTAAAATGTTTATTTTTGAGAGAGAGACAGAGTGTGAGTGGTGGAGGAGCAGGAGAGAGGGAGACCCAGAATCTGAAGCAGGCTCCAGGCTCTGAGCTGTCAGCACAGAGCCCGATGTAGGGTCGAACTCACGAACCGCGAGATCATGACCTGAGCTGAAGTCAGATGCTTACCGACTGAGCCACCCAGGCATCCCAAGAATTCTGTATTCTTTATGTGAAGAAATCTGAGAAATAAAATCTATGTGGAATCTATCTTATCATATCCATCAATATGCTTATTCTGATGGCCAAGAAAGTGATAAATCAGAGTCAAATCACAGGATATTTCCCCAGAGAAAAGTGCAAATATAAAAATTTTTAGTACCTGGGATTTAATCTATGATGTTATTGGGTTATTCACTAGAAGGGCAAATTATTAGGAATCAGAAACTCATTTTTACCAACTTGCCTCTAGGATAGACTTGAACAAGTTGATCTATTTCACACTAGTCAGATAATTGGAGAATTTAACATTTTCAAAAAGACCGTCAAGCTGGGTGCTTAAATATCATGTCTTGTTAGGGAACTAGATAGAGGTAAGGGATTGGGCTGATGGACTTTTTTACAGTTGTTCATATCCCATAAGACTGCATTTAACCCATACTTACACCTTCCTCAGGGCCTTCTAATATCAGAAAGGCTTTAAAATAATTATCACACATTTTGGTTCCTCAGCATCACCCTTCTATGCAAAAAGGAATGCTCTGCTACAATTGTCGATGAACAACTTTCTTCATAGAGGAAAGTAGATGAAGACACATCCTTAGGTTCTTTACACAGCCCTAGATGAACAATTTGAAATGCTTCCAAAAATTGATCACAGTAGAGTACTTGAGTAATACCAGTAGCCTTCTTCCAGGTGCAAAGTACCTTATGGATAGGGACTGTTTCTTTTTCACTTTGGGTAAAAACATAATAATAATAATGGTGATGATAACAGATAATACGGATTTGAAAATCTGTTTTAAATATGTAAGTATGCATGTGTGTCCTGTGCTTTGTTTTAAATATGTAATTTAATCTATTCTCTCAGCAACCCCAGGGAGGAGTTACCCTGGTTATTTCCAAGTTTTAGATGAGGAAAGTGAGGTTTAGTGAGATTAAATAACTTTCCCAGCTCACATAGCTCATAAATGGCAGAATTGAAATTTAATAAGCAATGAATATGTTTTCAATTGATGGTCTTCCTTTATCAAAAAAAAAAAAGTCTTGCTTGATAAGATTCTATTTTCTCAAAGATCTCAACCCATAGGGGCCTTTGCCATATCTATTCTTGTTTGGAGTCAGCCTAGATCTTTTTGTCAAACAAATACAAATCATCCTTCCCCTTTCTGTGATTCTTGTCCAGATTTCTTGTACACTGTGGGCCATTTTCTTTTTCAGTCTGTTCATTTTGCTATTACTTTATTATATAATTTCAACCTTAAGAAACATATTTGAGAAAACCAGGTACAATTGGTTAATGAGAAAATCATTTTTAAACAAGGCTCATAATGACATAATTTAATTTTTGTTATGTATATGAAATTCATAAGTAGCTTTAAAGATTTTTTTTTAACATTTATTCTTTTTTTTTTTTTTGAGAGACAGAGAGAGACAGAGCATGAGTGGAGGAGAAGCAGAGAGAGAGTCAGACACAGAATCCAAAGCAGGCTTCAGGCTCTGAGCTGGCAGCACAGAGCTCAATGCGGGGCTCAAACCCACTGACAGTGAGACCATGACCTGAGCTGAAGCGGGACGCCCAACCCACTGAACCACCCAAGTGCCCCCCCTAAGTAGCTTTACGTATAAACCTTGCATACGTGAACTATTTCCCATGGGAAACAAGGCAAAAATCAAGATTGCAAATGATGATAGTTTTAATAGTTTAGAACTTTTTATCTATTACTCCCAAAATTAGAAATAGGCCCTTAAAACCCATCTCCAGGATTCAACATTTTAGGCAGACAGTCACACCATTATCTGAATAAAGCAAACTGGATTAATACCTATTGTATCCTTTTTACTCTTCTTTACCTGGCAATCTGATCAAAAGATGATTCACCGATCTGCACCCTCATTCCTTTTGAGCCCTGGCTCACAATTCATCTCTAGGAAATCTTCCCTAATTAACTATACTCTGTTCTGATCAGCCTTTTTGCTTTATACACTTTCAGTACGGTCTGGCACCTAGCTTGTAGGGAACAGAAAAGCATATAACACAGTTTTTACGGAGACAAAGTTTTAAGTGAATGTGTGCTTCTACTGTAATCATGAGTGCATTGATTTTATATGTACATACATTATATATACTGTGCATGTGGTTCTCCTCCTCTGTTCTCAAGCACTGTTGGCTAGCACGGTGATACTCAGGATTGTGCTGGGCCCCTAGCTAAGCACCGGCTTATTTATCAGCTCTTCCAGTACGTTCTCCTGCTCTTCAGAAGCTGCATGCAAGCTGCTTAGTAAACTGTTGATAGACGGTTAACTTCATCCTCCTCATCTCCTTCACTGAAACCTACTGTCTTTTTTGCTTTCTAGTAGATAAAAAAGGCTAAGTTATTAAAACTCAAGGATAAGTTTCCCACTTAATTATCCCTGGTGACAACTGACCTTTTCCTCCAAAGTATTATGTTTAATTCAGTCTGTTAGAGACTACCAATTTTAGTTGTACCTTACTTATTGCGTCTAATAAATTCTGGCATGAAGGATACAGAGCCAATGGTATATTTATATTCAATGAACATTTAATTTAACATTTTGGTTACTTGCCTGTACTCTTTGACTTGATTTTCTCCTCTGTAATGATCCAGTTTTCTTCACCTGTTGTGCTTGTAGCAATAAGAAAACCATTGTGTTGTGTTTTCGCCCCTTCCGTACGTAACAGCATGTTTATTTCTGATAGTGTGAGACTTCACCTCTGCATACCTTTGACTAGCACACATAAATTATCATATGCTGAATTTAATGAACTATTACATTTTCATATTTTCAGTATTAAATATAAACATCCAAACTGTGAGCCACACCTCACATACACAGCACATTTTGTTACATCATCTGCTGTCAAGAACTGTGACTTTGTTATTGCCCCCTTAGGCAACTCTGTCCTTTCTGTGTCAGAGACAGCAGAAAGCAGGACCTACTCAAGGCAAAGAGACTTTCAGAGCTCCCTTCCTGCCTAAATGAAGTCTCAAGGTTCCAATTTTAAAAGATCGAAATGGAAGAAGGGGACCCCAGCATAGTGCAGGAAGGTACAGCCATCCTGTGAGGGGGTATTGAGCTGCACCGGGCCTCCAGAATCTGCCCCTTCTTACTGATCCATGGGTGACCCTCATCCTCAAGCTTACAAGATGGCCACTCTGCCTCCAAGCACTGCATGGGTATTTCCAAGCAGGAACAATGGTGAAGAGGGAAGCAAAGCTGCCTTCTACCAGACTTTGCCTTCTATTAAAGAGCTTTCCCAGAAGCTCCACCCTATTACTTATATTTACATCTCTTTGAACAGAATTAGCCTTAAAACAGACTGGGAAAATATGCATTTTTAGGTGATCCATTGCCACTCTGAGTAAAACTGGGGTTCTTTTGATGAAAAGGAAGGGTAAAAGGGATATTTGATAAGTAAATAGCAGTGTCTGCTTCAAGAATAATTAGTCTCTACAAAAACAGGTTAACGTTGACTGAATTCCAACTAAAACAATAATTAAGAAACTGGCCTTAGTGTCTATAGCCTAACTTCAGAGTCTACATTTTGAAGTGAAATTTAGCAGCATATAAAGAAAATTAATATTTTTTACCACTAGAAAAAATATTTAGAGACTTTAGCTTTCTTAAGCCCAGCTCAAGGATAGAAAAATAAATATAAGAATTGTTTTAATTCTGAAAATACTCTGCAAAAACATCTGGTGATTTTTTTCTACCAGGAAGGTATTTTCCCTTTGGAATGTCTCCTATTATATGAAATGGGATTAAGAAGTAGTCATGGGACTCTCAAAGCTTCCTTTCAAGGCTCCTTAATTCTAAAAGACCTGGATAGAAAGACAGACTGATAGCATTTTATCAGATACACACAGCCATTTTGATCCTGTACTGGGGTCATTCAGTCTTTTGGCAGGATTTCAGGCAAAACACTTGAGTATTTTCCTAGTGGGCGAGCTCCACCTGTGTTGGGTATTTTCCAACACTGATGTGACTCAGTCCAGTTTAATGCTAAGAGTACAAAAATTACATCAAAATATAGTAGACTGTCGTCTTAATAGCATTTATTTTAGTTTTCATTCAGTTTAGACACTAATTCAGAAAATGCCTGAGCACATGATTAAGCAAAACAGGCAGCTGCCAGTGTGATGAAATTTGGGAACTCCAGGAAAGACCTCCCTGACAGACATGCCCTTTTAGTCGTGTTGAGAGGAAAGGCCGCTAAGGCATGTTAGGTAAGTGCATGCTGTCCCTACAGAGAGGAGTTCGTTTCAAAATAATATTCTATAACTGTCAATATCTTAAAGGAATGTATCAAATGATTTAGTATAGGCATTTAGGATGTAGGTAGAACCCAAGACAGATAAATCCTGGTGAGAGTAAGAGCAAAGTCCAAAACAACATGACAGTGGGGATCCCAGTCCACCTGTAAGTAAACTTGAACATGCCCAAAGTAAGAGTCCCAAAACCAATGGAAAAGTACCAAGACACTCTCACTGCTTTACACTCTTGCCCTCAAATTTCCTGGGATGCTATGGCCTTTATCAGAAGGGAAAATACATGTGTGTGTGAATGTGTGCACATACGTGTGCGTGCACATGCATGCACATACACACACATAATGGATTGTTATTCAGCTATCGAAAAATAATGAAATCTTGCCGTTTGTGCCATGTATGTACCTTGAGGGCAGTATGGTAGGTGACATAAACCAGACAGAATAAAGGTAAATAGCATATAATGCAGTTATATGTGGGATATTTAAAAACAAAACAAAATTGAACCAAAACCAAAACCAAGCTCATGGATATACAGAACAGAGTGGTAGTTGCCTGAGGTAGGGGTTGGGAGGTGGCTGAAATGGGTGAATGGAATGAAAAGGTACAAATTTCCAGTTACAAAATGAATCTAAGTCATAGAATATAATGTACAGCATGGTGACTACAGTTAATAATACTGTATTGCATATTTGAAAGTAGCTAGGAGAGTGGATCTTGAAAGTTCTCATCACAAGGGAAAAAATTGGTAACTATGTATAGTGACAGATGTTAACTAGATTTACCATTTTGCAATGTATATAAATACCAAATCATTACCTTATGCCTGAAACATGTTATGTCAATTGCACCTTAATAAAAGAAAGTATCAGATATCTGTATATATTTAATTGTTTAAGCCCCTCCCCCCCACCCCCTTGTTGAAGAATACATTCCTCTGAACTCTAAGAGAATGTCTCTTTTATGTATTATTAGAGTGGGTAGATTTGGGGAATGTTTCCAACACATGTCTCAATAAGCAGATGATAAAGCCAGTTGATATCTTAAAACTGATTCCTGTCTTCCCTCATGTTATGCTTTCCATTGTGTTTTTAGGCCTCACTTTGACTCATCCCACTTTCAACCATCTAGAGTCAAGTAATAACTTCTACAAGACACATCCACATTTTTCCTCATGACCATGTATCCAATTCCATACAGCCTAATCCTATTCCTCCTTGATTTGTGTAGAATGAGATCATGTCTAGTCTCTTACAGATCATAACTGTTCTAGGACTGAGTTATACATTGAAATGTGTTCTTAAACCCTACCCATAAGCATCTTTGTGTTATTATTGGCAAGGGTGGCATGCATCGGAAGTCTTTATCACAACACTGAATTCAACACACAAGACATTGTCAAATATTCTCAGATTCATCTGAGTAATGAATTATAGGAGTAATACAGACAAGGGGTTTGGAACTTTGTAAGCCATTAAGAGAAATCATTCGCCAAAATCATAAAGTTTTTGAAAAATAAAGAATGTCCTCCCTTGTTCTCTCTCTCTCCATCCCAGTTAAAGGACAGGAAGACAGTTTTAAATATATCAAGTATTTACTTTTTGTCTGAAAATTTAATATCTTTATTTGGCTTTGTCTGAGCTGAGCTACAACCAATATGTTTTTTAAAGGAGTTTGTTGTTTCTTTGTAGGTGCAAGCCAGTTATGTGACACACTATGAAAATATCTTCTCCCTGTTCTGGGTTCTGGAGCAGCTTCTTCAAAAGGAAACCCAAGAAGGCAACACTTCAGGTATAGGGCCTGAAGACCAAGAAATCCAGAAATTTCTTCAAAAGCATGATGAAACTATTTTCCAACTCTCTGATGCATTTCCTTTATTTACCTTTTATTTATGGAGACTAGGCATTCTCTTGAACTCAGTTGAAACTGTTGAAAATAACTCACCTCCTTAGCAATTTACTAAATGTCAGAAGCATACTGAAGTATGAAGATCTTCTGCTTAAAATATTTTCAATAATGTTTTTTAAATGAACATTTTAAATGGATCTCTAAACATAATCATTAATTCAATAGTTTTAAATTGTGTATAAAAGATTATGAGTCCTATTTCTATACTAAAATCAGCCAGTTTCAGTTGAGAATGCCCTTATTTCCATGTAACTGTATTTTACAATATATTACTCAATATAGTCTCCTCTATTATTCTCTATAGTGGACATTAATTGCCTATCTCATAAGTGATATTTACATTTTAAAAGATTTATATGTAATAGATACTAAAAGGGAACAGATCTTAAAAGTTTTGCTGCTTTATCAACACAGTCTTTAAGTGGTTATAAGTGAAATTTTTAAACATTTTTTACATAGTGTAACTTACATCATTGTCTATCATCTTAGGGGGAGTCATGTAGAAGAAGAGTCTTTTACATTTATAAACCTAATGACCCTCAGTATCATAAAATCAACATACCTCTCAAGTCATCTGAAAGTACTAACTCATTGCTTAAAATGTTGTTTTCATTTTGTTTACTGTATATAATATTCCTGTTATTATTAAAATGTAATTAAACCATGTATTTTTGTCATTAATATTTTACAAATTTTTACAAATCTAACATCTGTCCAGAAATATACTTTATACTTACTGAAAGTATATTTATACTTATTAAAAGTTTTAGTTGAATTTTCCAGTTACATCAACTTTATTTCAATTATTAAAATCATAACCAACTAGCTTAACAAGTACACATTATGTACTTTCCTATGGTGCAATTTAGGGCACAACAAATACAAATTTGCTTTCTTAATTATGTGTGATACTGCTTCATAAGTTAATTACCATTCTTAAATGCCACTGGTCTTTAAAAAAAACAATGTATAAAAAAGTATATCATCATCTACCATAGTTATTTTTGGAATTATTTCTGGCTTTGTAGAAAACTGTTTTTTTATACTGAAACTCAACATATGTACCATTCACCTATTTTTATGAAACAAACTACTACAAAATCTCAGTGGCATACAACAATAAATATTTATTTCTCAGGTGTCTGTGGGTCAGTCACTTGGGGATCGGCTCATCTGAACTGGGCTCTGTTGGAAAGCTCTTCTTGCGTTGCAGACCCCACTGGGCTAGGTTATTTATTATAAATTGGACTTTGGTCTCTTCCATTTGTTCCTACTCGGGGGCCCAGGTTAAGAGGGAGGCAGCTACTCAGGGCAGCAACTTAGGTCTTCTGTGGCAATGACAGATTGGTGAAAGGAAAAGGGCTAGGTTGAGAAAGTCACACTAATCTGTCTACATTCATAAGCCAAAGTACACCAAATGGTCAAGCACAGAGAACCCTGTGCCCAGAGTGGGAGAACTTGCAAAGCTACATGGCAAAGGGCATGGATATAGGAGAGGATGGAGAATTGGGGCAAATTGTTCTCCACACATACAAGTTGAGCACAAGAAGTGTAATCCGTATCTTGAATTAGGAGGATTTTTTTCTAATATTTGATTCCTGGGATTTGAATAGTTGATGACACTACACAAAATCCACTACCCATGACATCTCCCCATCCTTACTCTTAATGATTAGACAAAGTTTGGTAATTACATAAGCAACAGCAGTGGCCCTTTTCCACTGCAGTCAGCTAACACAATGTTCCTAAGAAGCCTTTTGTAACTAGAACAGATTTCTTAATTCCAGTAGTCTTCAAAGCTTCATTGTCTGAAAATTAGTCTAGAAAATGTATTTATTTTAGAGGAACAGACAAGATGTTGAGATCATCATTTAATGTACAGAATGGAGATACATTTTACTTCCATTTGGTATTAATTTTATGTAAACAGTTAACTTTAATCAGTTATATGATACCTAATCATTATCCTGGGTTTCAATTTCCAACAGTGTTAACTGTCCAATATTGAGGTCTAAAAATGTTGGTGAAAAGAAGACAAAATGAGACATCTGTATCTCTGTTTCAGTAAGATGGTGTAAGAATGAATGAATAATTTAAACTAGAATTAAAATTATTTAAGAACACTGTAGCAATTAAGATTTGATTAAATCTAACTTTACAATTAAAATTTGGGGGATAAGAATAATGGAGACAGTAGAAATTAGGCAGTGCTGAAATTGATTTTAGCATAGGATAGGAAATAAAGAGAACCACATAATCCTAAAAATGGAAGAAATGATAACAATGATAATAAGTGCCAACATTCATATAGTATAACACTCATGTAGACAGATACAGTAGGTGCCAGCCAGCACTTAGCTAAGCATTTTGCCTGTATTTGTTCATTTAATTCTCCCAACAACCCATGTGATAACCTTATTATCTCCATTTTAGAGATGAGGAACTCAGCAAAGCAACGTTCAGCAACTTGCCCAAGTTTACACCACCAGGTGTGGAAGACTAAGGTTTCACCCCCAGGAATTCTATCTTCCCAGTCCACACTCCTGATTAATCTACTACACTTCCTTCTCATTACAAATTGTGCCAGCACTTCGTGAAAGTTTCATAAATACCACTTCTTGGCAATTGTCATCAAAGCCTTATATGCCTTCAACCACAAATCTTACACCATGGCAATGATGAGCTTATTTTGGATTCTTCAGCCTCCGCAGAGCAGTTGTTCTATCTACCATCATCTTGGAGCAACAGCTTATTTATTCTGTTCTAAAGTCTTATTCTTTTTATAGTAGCATTTACGATAGTAAAGACTCTTTAGGTAAGTTACAGATAATCTTCAAACAATTATGTTCTAAAAAATACAAAGCTCTCTTTAAAGATGGGCTAAGTGAACTGTCAGGCTACAGTGCTCCACCTGGTGGGGAGAGGAAACAAATCTGATTGTTTTATCCTTGGATCTATAAATAGATATTGGTGATGTGTAATGCAATTCTTTCACAAACTTGTACTTTTCCATTATATTTGTTGGCATCCTACAGATAAGGGTAGTTATCCTAGAGAGACAAGGAAACAAGCCATTTACATTTCCAGAATTTTATATAAATGTGTAGATTTTTAAGAAATATTGATGGTTCTAGCTCATGATAACTTGGTTTCATTTATTCATCAAATATTATGCACCAACTTTGTGTACAAACAGGTTATCTGCACACATGAAAAATAAACATACTAAGTTTTAGCTTCTAGCAAATTTATAAAGCAGAGCTTTCTTTTAGTGGTCACTATAATGATGCAACAGCATCAATAGCTTGTATTTTCTGAAGGAGATAATCAGAGTGAAAATATTTATCTGCTTTTGAAAAAAAAAGATTTTTATTATCGAAAGCCAATTCATTCTTTTTAAATTATTTATAGAATTGGACAGCACGAAATTTATCTGGTCAATGAATAGGCTGCTCTTTTAAGAACTGCCTCAGTATTATGGAGTATGATTAACATATAGGAAATGATGTTGGCCTCTTTTTTTATTTTCTGTTTAATATGAAAGTCCTTTAGTTTTAAGAATCTATTACTAATAGGAAACAAAGCTTGTATAAAGATAATATAAGTCTAACATTCAAGACACTGAAGTAATTTTATAATTCATATATATATATATATTGCAATATTTTCTTTGGATATTTTAATATAATTTTTGTTTTAGTTGCTTATTGGTTGGTGAACTTTGCTGTATATCAGTCAGTAGTTCCAAATGTTCCATAGCCAATCCACGGGGGCATCAAGATTTATAGATAACATTAACCTCATTTGTCTCTGATCTATATGTAAAGCAGTGGTTCTCAAATATCATCCCTAGGCCAGAATTATCAGCAACACTTTCAAACATGTTAGAAACACAAATCCTTGGGTCCCGCTCCAGATCTACTACAGAATCAGAAAGGCTAGGGTGGAGCCAGAAATCTGTGTTTTATCAAGTCCTTTAGGTGATTCTGATACCCACTTATGGTAGAGAACCATTGCTATAATCATGGATTTTACTGAACAGGAAGGCTTAATACATAAAAAATCATTCACAAAATAGAAATCCAATCATCCCAAGTTATTTAACTGAAATTTTTTTAGCATTCCCTCTATGTATGTGCCTTAAATTCCAAAGTAGGATTTGAGGAAACTTAGTTATTCCTAATTCACTTAAAATGAGTAACAAATTTACAAACATATCAGTCAACCTGAATAGCACTTTAAACAGTTACCATCTTTACATTTATTTCTTAGTTACTTCACTAAAATTACTCCCTATTGGTGGCATTTAAAAAAATTATAATTCAACTTTATGAGATATAAATTAACTATAGCTTTCTGTATTAGTCTTTGGTATAAAATGCAGAGAGATGTAGATGTGATGGTACTTCACTCTTAAGTGGGCACCCCCAAATATCAGAATATTCATCTTATTCCCAGAGATGTTTTTATAGATAAGGTAAATATAGCCTAGTTATGAATACATTATTCTATATCACAGCCATAGAGATGAAATTCTACCTTCTTTAAATCCTTCTGGAATATGATGAGATATAAATAAATAGTTAATAAATGATTGCTTATTCTCAACTCTTGTGTTTATTTCCACCACACTGCATCCTTACCACATTACTGTGAGCTCCAAGTTGCCTGAGGACAGAACCCTTGACATAATGAAGGAACAGAGAGCTATCACTGCTTTAACTTTAACAACTTAACCATTAAGACATTTTCATGAATGATTAATGATTTCAGGAGCATTAGAAAGGCCAGACATTCAACCATCAGGGAAAAGGATGTATTTGTTATTTTGCTCTCACATACACATTGAAATTCAACATTTGTTTTGTAAAAAAGAGATCTAAAAATCTTTTCAAAGGAATTCTAAAGTTTGGAGGGGGAAAAAAGTTTCCTTTCTTCTATTTTACCTTGTGTCCTTTAAGGGGTCCCACCACAAGGAGTGGCTACACCTTTGGTATCTTTTTGCCCTGACTTGCATCAAGGATGTGAAGAGGCCCTCAGAACTGACCTGTCATGACCTTCCTTTCTAGAACTCCAGTCAGGACATTCCTCTGAACAGAGGGACCTCAGGCCTTTAAAATGTGTGGCTTACTCCCTTCCACAGTGGCCCATGACCAGGAAGTAGGGTTTACCGGATATGACCACGTACCTTATCTTGCAACTTAATATAGTCTAGGAAAGAGCACATCAGAGACTAGACTGAGAGAATATGGTTAGTCCAATTATTAAAAAAACAAACAAAAACAAAAAAACAGCTGGAAATAACTCTATAGAAATGTGAGGATGACTCCAATTCCAAATAAATATACTGATATTATTCCTATGTAAAAATTTAATAATAATTTCTGAAGTTAGTATGATCTTGGCTCATGAGGTACTTTGCTTTTAAACAGATTCTCTTCCACACATATCATGTAAGCCATGTGCCTTTGTACTGTCACTTTATTAAGGCTGGTAGTAATACCCAGCATAATAAACCCTTGGCATGTGCTAGGCACTCCACCAAGTTCTTTAAATTTATTGTTTTGCTTAATCCTTCTAACAATCTTTGATTTAAGTATATTATTATCCCCAGTTCGATGAGGAAGCAAGCACAGAGCATGTAAGCAATTTGCCCATAGTCACAGGACTGGAAACAGAAATCAGAGCCATGATTAAAATAGCAACAAGCCACTGAGTCAACAGTCTTCACTCTCAGCACTCAACTATCCACAGCTGCCACACTCTAACTGTGCAAAAATAGAAATTGAGTGCAGAGAATAGTTACCCTGGAAGTAAAACTCCAGTTTTCATTCTTTTTAGAGTTCTTCTTAGGGGCGCCTGGATGACTCAGTAGGGTGTCTGGCTCTTGATTTTTGGCTCAGGTCATGCATGATCTCATGGTTCATGAGTTCAAGCCCCACATCTGGCTCTCCACTGACATCATGGAACCTACTTGGGATTCTCTCTTTCTCTGCCCCTCCCCTTCTCTCTCTCTCTCTCTCTCATAAATAAATAAATAAACATTAAAAAAAGTTCTTAGACATATGCTTCATGCACTTATGAGAATTATAGTAGTAGGAAATTTATACTCTATTAAGTAAAATCAGATGATTGAAAGCATCTTGTCATGTTTAGAAACATAAAAGAAGTGTGTAAGAGGTTTCCAATTGGTCGCATTTGAAACAGATATAAATTCAACTCTAGTATCTGATTGTTTTGTAAGCCAGTATAACACTTTCTAAGGAAACGCAAGTTAAATCTTCCAAAATGCAAGGATCAAGATCAGACAACCGTGTATGGATTAGAGTTAATTCCTAAGTCTTAGACATGGAAACAAATAATACACATGAAGCATAATTTCTCTATACTGGCTCCAAAATCATACTTTTTTGTTGTGACTATAAAGAAAAATATCCCTATTTCATGATTAGAATTGATCAGTATAATCCTGTTGACAATATTTGACATTTCTAAAGCATCTTATGAAGTAGAAAGAAAATGTCTTCATAACTTTACATCACAGGGGAAAACATATTAATAAGTAATGAATTAAAAACATCTCAGTGATATGTTCTCAAAGAAAGTTTAGGCAGTTCTTGTTTAGTCATTTTCCTTCAGTCTGGGGAAAAGAGATGTGAGGACTGTTCCTTGCACTCTGTCTTGTCAATCAGCACTACATCCAGTTCCATTTGAGAGGCTTTCTGTTTTTACCATACAGAAATACACAGAAATAACAGTGAAGCCCAGAAGAGAATACATTGTAGAAGGCAGAGATGAAAAGGCAGGTTGTGGCTTGTGGGGTAATGGAAGAACAGAGAACAGAGGGCCATCATGGCCAAGCCATACTGTGACCTGACAAGTAATTCAACACCCTCGCTTCCTCATTATAATATAGAACATTTGTTTTTCAGTTTTAAAGTATAGAGAACAAAGAGTATCTGTATTTCTGCTCGGGAAATGTGTTTCTTCAGAATGTATGCATTGATGATTAGATCAACAACGTTAAATGCAACTACCCATTATTACTGAATGTTATTGCCAAGCACAGGGGGTTTTGTCTCTTTGCTGAAGGTCCTTCAGTGATAAACTTTTTTACACAGTTTACAAGGTCCAGTAACTGAGAGTTAAAAGATGAGGATATCACTATATCCCTGTTATATAAATAAAACCTCCATTTCTTCATTGTTAATTTTAAAAAGATTAATCTCACCACAGTATTATTTATGTGAATGAAATAAAAATATCAAACACTTTATGAACTGCAAAGTAAAAAAAAATAATAGTTTCTACTCTTGTCAGTGCACCAATATTGCACTGCATGTTAACTAAAATATAAATAAATAAATAAATAAATAAATAAATAAATAAATAAAACTAAGAAAATGAGCACTTAGATAGTGTCTTTTATGAACCAACCACTCCTCTCAGTGCTTTACATGTTACTTTTTCATTCAATCTTCATAGCTAACTCCAAAATAGGCAATACTATCATTTCTTTAGTCTCATTTTACAAAGGAGGAAAGAGGCACAGAAAGGTTAAGTGACTGGTATGGAGTCATACAAACAGGAACAGAGATAGTGTTAAACATTTATTTATTCCTATTTCCTGCTGTTCCAAGACTTTTACATTAATTATAAGTGAACTCATAGTTGAGTCATACAGAAATTCAACCCCTGCCTGAATCTCTTCCTACTCAACTTAAATTTAAGGGTGCCTATGATGATTATGATAATCAATAAATGTTAGCCATAAGTCTGTGTGCTAGAAACTATGTAACATGCTTTATTAGATAATTTAATTTGCTGTCCTGCCGTAGATAAATCAGTCCTTTGAGCTCTTGATTCAGAGAGACATAGTGGTATATTTAGGAGACATCTTTCTACCAACCAGAGAGCTCAGGAATGGATTTCACCTGACTGAACCCTCAGCAAACAAATTCTTTGCACATTGTTCACATGCCGGACTTTTTGCCCTGGCTCCTGATTGTCATTCTCATTCCCCATTGAATCTGGATCTTCATCCGGAATGCTACCAGGGCAGTGGACAATAGTTCTCCTTTTGGAAATAACATCTTAATTTCCTTTTGTGTCCTATGTCCCTACCCCATTGTGCAGAGTCTTTTTTAATACTAAAAAATCAAGATGCCTTTATTCCTAGCTGAAAGGTGTTCACATGACACCAGTTAAGTCATTTGGAAATTCCCTCTCGAAAGTCTGAATCCTGTGCAGAATCACTGAAACTAGCTGTAGTTTATTCATTATAGCAGCAACACACTAGTGGTACTGCTGAGCAATTTTTGCTGCCAGACTCCCAGACTACCTGCTTTCTACCTTTTTCTAAACCTGACCCTTCAGCTTTCCAGTTCAATGTGTGAGCTAACAGATTTTCTTTAATAGCATTGCTTTTCTGTCTCTGTTAGTCAGAGATGACTTCTATAGCTTAGAACTGCTGATCCCTAACTAATATGCCCATAAAACTGTGGTCCTGTTACCCTTGTTTGTTCCTATGAATGCTCCCCATAACATGGCTGGACCATTCTTCCCGCAGTTTTCTCTTACAGTTCTAGCATCTAACGACATTCTGGCTAGCGGATACCTGCATCAATCACAAGAGTTCCTGTGAACTATCACTTTGTTAGTCACCTTGCACTAAAGACCACTGCTCCTTGAAGCAGAAGCTACCCAGGCACACATCATTTTCCAATCTAATCTGCCTGGATTGAGTTTAAATTCTGCATGACTCTTGGACCTTGTGATTCCAAATGGTGACAACTTCATTGGCAGTCCACTTCCCCCAACTGTGGACAGACATCAGTTGTGCTGCCTTTTACCCATGAATCTAGCAATTTATGAACACAGAAGACCTTATTACAGAAATGCACCATTACCTTCACTGGGCCATTATTCATACTTTCTGGTTTGTGTATTTTAAAATATCAAAAAACTTTTAACTTAAAAGAATCTTGATAATATCTAGTTATTGCCCTCATTTTATAGATGACAAAATACATGCCAGAAAAATTAAGCAGTGACCCCAAGTCACACATAGTTGATTGGCTAACCTAGAACTACTTTTTTAAAATAATTAATGTAGGTGGGTTTGATGTCTGGCCACTACACTTTGAACACTTTGGAAGAGTCCTTCAAAACACTGACCCTGATGTGTAGCAGAGTTAAATAATGTTTCTGGCACATAGTAAGTGATCAATAATTACTGACTACATTGCTGTATTAATCCATGAATAGCTACTGATTTCTTCATTCCCTCTCACACATGCGAGTTAGAAGCCTAGGAGAATATTCTGCAACGACGGTCAGTGTCCCAAATTGTGAACAATGTACACTCAAGTAGGTTAATGAATATAAGTCTAAAGCACTCACTACCACTTTCAGTCCAGGCAACTGCCCTTCACTTCACAGAAGTGATGACCTAATGCAGATCTGCAATCTAGCTATGTAGGCAGATGTATTCTCTTATGCAGCTATCTTATGTTCAAATGCTGTTACCCAGGTAGAAAATGAGCTGAAATTCAGAAAGTTTTCCTTAGGGGAAAAAAAGAATATTACCAATTGCAAGTAGTTATAAGCCAAACAACAGTACATACTACAATAGATTAATCTTGGATTAAGAGAACTTTTGTCCTGATGAAAAACCTTATCTCCACCTATAACATAATTTTTATGCAAAATAAATTCACTTTCTACTTAACCTAATAAGTGAGATTTTGTGTCCCAACATATTTCTATTATATAGGCTGTTATTAAGAACTTCAAACATTTCCGCCCTTGACAACCAATCACTTATTACAGTTTTTAACTAGGTTACTAAAGAACACTTCTGCATCAAGGGTTGGACAGCTATCAGTGATAAAAGTATCATGTATATCTTTTTCTAAAAGAAAATACTGTTAAAGAATGGCCTTAAAGGATATATATATTATATATATAGTGAAAAGAAGGATGTAGAACTTACATGTTGGGCTCATGTAATTTTCATTTACTACTGAATACATGAGTGAACAAAATGGTGGGATTTCATTTATTATTTCCTATGAGGTAATTTTGGTGGTAAGGAAAAGGGACCAGGAAGCCAATGCAGACTAATACTGATTCCTACATAATTTTACACATTTGAAAGTACATTATGGCTCTTACTAGCTCAAGAGAATAAAAAGTGGTTACCAAAATGGGGAAAACCATCACTATATGAAAATCAGGAGTATGAAAAAGGGATTAGTTTACTTTTGCTTCACTTTCTACAATCACTGTTTACTGTGGCTGCTTCAACCTTTTAATCATTCAAAGAACAGATAAGCCCTTTTTTGCTCATGGATACTTTTGCTGACAGTACAAAGGAAAATTTATAGCAAATGTTAATGTGCATTAAAAGGGATTATATGCAAAAATATTTTATCTATATTTTCTCCTCAAAATGGGGCAAGGAAAGCATAGTAGTAAATGTGAACAATTATGGCAGAATGATGGCAGAATTTATTAATAGTCCGAAGGACTATCATCAATTCAAGCTGCTACTTAAGAGGTAATATGGAAAATCCATTAGAATGTCAAAAAGCATATATTGTAGAGGCAATGTTTACAAGGGTATACTTCTGAATAGGCAATTACATAACAAGAACTAGATTTGATCCCTGCTGCTAGAAGATTCAACATAATTTGAATTTCAACAACTTCAATTTGAAAATAAAATTACTGGCATCCTAGCAATTGTGAAAGTGATTAAATGGGTAGAAATAATATAAAAGCATTTAGTTTATAACATTTTAGAAAACACTGAAAATCTAAAATGCTAAAATAAATGTTAATAAGGAAAGAAGAAGGATAGTTATGAACACAGAGGTCATTTTCCCTGAAAGTTGTTCTTTATAATGGAGTAAGCATTTTAAATATTTATAGATATAATTGATCTTTATTTATCTCCTTATAGTATCATTTACCTGCCAAAAGTTGGGTTATAACTGTGTCAATGTACCACTTGATTTACAATTAAGATAATTTATTTCTCGGTGACTACAAAGAAATAAAGAGCATCATGACAAAATGAGATTCTCAAAGTACAAGAAGGCCCATATATAAGCATTTTTTTCTATATTCATCTACAATTGAACTCTTTGAAGCTAAATATAGATCATATTATTTTCAAAACACCATTGAAGAAGAAACCATCTTTCAATTCCTTTGTTTTAGTTTGGTAGTTTTAAATCATAAAAACTAAAACCTGACAAATATTCGTAATAAATATAAACAACTATAAGTATTCTATGATATATTAATAATATTCCTAAGTATATACCCAAAACAAACCACTGTATTTGCTGCAAGAGGGAACACTTATTAATTCAAGAATGTTCATATTATCACTGCTTGTAATAAATAGCAAAAACCCAAATGCTCCTAAATCAGAAAGTGGGTAAACAGTGTTATATTCACTTAATGAAATATTATCCAGCAGTTAAAATAAAAGAAATATAATAATATGTACTAATACGTATGAAAGAAAGTCAACTGATTCATCAATCAATGGTAATGATTCTATATAACATGAAACCTTTTTAAAGACTTAAAAATAATTAAAATATAAAATATATATTTTATAAATGCATATAGATATGATAAACTATATAAAAAGGAAATGTAACAAATCATGAAATAGAATTCAGAACAATCCTAAATTCAAGTTAACAGAAGGCAGAGAAATGCATTAGCCAAAATAAACCAAATGGTTAGATGCAGACTTTCTAGGGTTTGTTTTAGATTTGTCAATGGTTATTCTGTTATTTAAAAAAGATAACTAATGAAATAAATGAAGGAAGGAAGGGCACAGGCTATGAATGGGCCCATAGTGACAGGGTACCATAACCCCAGAATCATGATTGATTTAATTCTGTGCTTCTGCAGAACAAAAACAAAGGAACATACAAAAACAACAATAGAACTAAAAAGCAAATTATCTATATATATAAAGTTGTTCCTATCCTGTAAAGGAGAACTGTTTGCTTGTCCTGGAGTTTTTGCCTAAAAAGCAGGCTTCAGATTTGGCACACCTTTAGTGACCTATGGACTACTGTCAGGAATGTAGGCTGTGGACACTCATCTTGGTGTTCTCCCTCTTCCTTGCTCCAGCTTGCCAGTATCACACAGAAAAGAGCTCATATGCTCATAGAAGAGACTGTCCTTTTCCCATTGGATATTCTTGCCTATTTTCACATAGTTTAATTGATCATATTAGCATGGGTTTATTTCTGGGCTCTCTATTCTGTTCCACTGATCTATGTGTCCTTCCTTCCTTCCTTCCTTCCTTCCTTGTGCCAGTACTGTTTGGATTGCTATAGCTTTGCAGTATATCTTGAAATCTGGGATTGTGATACCTCCACCTTTATTCTTCTTTATCAAGATTTCTTTGGTTACTTTGGGCCTTTAGTGGTTCTGCATAAATTTTAATATTATTTGTTCTAGTTCTGTGAAAAATGTTGTTGGTATTTTGATAGGGATTGCATTAAATCTATAGATTGCTTTGGGTAGTAGGGACATTTTAACAATATTTGTTATTCCAGTCATGAGCACAGAATAACTTTTCATTTGTTTATGTCATCTTTAATTTCTCTTATCAGTGGTTTTATAGCTTTTGAAGTGTAGATATTTCACCACCTCGGCTAAGTTCATTCCCAAGTATTTTATTCATAGAGCGGCTGAATGGATAAAAACACAAAACCCATGTATATAAGGCCTACAAGAAACTCATTTTTGATGTTAGTACACACACAGACTGAAAGTGAAAGGATGGAAAAAGCTATTTTATGTAGTGAAAACCAAAATAAAACTGTAGAACCTACACTTATAGAGGATGAAAACAGACTTCAAAATTAAGACTGTACAAAAAAAGATGGGCATTACATACTGAAAAATGTGTGAATCCAACAAAAAGATAGAATAATTGTACATATTTATGTACCCAACATGAAAGCACCTAAAGATGTACAGTAAATATTAATAGACCTAAAGGGAGTAAATGACAGCAATAAAATAATAGAGGACTTTAATGCCCCACTTATATCAATGGATAGATCATCTAGACAGAAAATCAATAAGGAAACATCAGCCTTAAACAGCACATTGAACCAAATGGACATAACAGATATTTACAGAACATTCCACCCAAAGGCAACAGAATACTCATTTTTCTCAAGTGGACATGGAATACTCCCAAGATAGATCATACATTAGGCCACAATACATCTTAATAAATTTGAGAGGACTGAAATCATATCAAGTATCTTTCCAACAATGGTATGAAACTAGAAATCAAATATTTATGTCCCTGAAACAAATCCAACTTGATCATAATTTATGTTTTTAATTTATTGTTAAATTTGATTTGCTAATATTTTGAGGATTTTTACATCTATGTTTATAAGGGATATTGACCTGTAATTTTCTTTCTTTTGACATATTTGACTGATTTTGGCATCAGGATAGTACTGGCCTTGTAAAATGAGTTTGGAAGAGTTCTCTCCTCTTCTGTTTTTTGGTAAGAGTTTGAGATGGATTAATATTAATTATTCTTTGAATGTTTTGATAGAATTCTCCAGTGAAGTTATCTGGTCCTGGAATTTTGTTTGTTGGGAGGTTTTAGATTAGTAATTCACCCTTTTTTAGTAATTGATTTTTTTCATGTTTCCTATTTCATCAGGATTCAGTCTTGGTAGGTTTATGTTTCTAGGAATTTATGTATTTCTTCTAGGTTGTCCAATTTGCTAGTACATAACTGTTCAAAGTAGTCTCTTAAGATCCTTTGTATTTATTTGGTATCAATTGTAACATCTCTTCTTTCATTTCTGATTGTATGTATTTGAGGCAGTTTTTTTGGTGAGTCTAGATAAGGGTATGAGAATTTTCCTTATCTTTTCAAAGAAACAGCCCTCAGTGTAATTGATTTTTCAATGGTGTTTTTAGTCTTCATGTCATTTATTTCAGCTCTGATGTTTGTTATTTCCTTCCTTCTACTACACCACTTTTATTCAATGGTATTAAACAATCTAGCCAGAGCTATACTTAGAAAGAAAGAGAAAGAAAGAAAGAAAGAAAGAAAGAAAGAAAGAAAGAAAGAAAGGAAAGAAAGAAAGGAAGGAAGTCATCCCAATTTGAAAGGAAGAAATAAAACTGTCACTCTTTGCAGATGACATATTATATACAGAAAATCCTAAACGTTTTGACCACATCAAAAACGATTAAAATAAATGAATTAAATAAAAATGCAAATAACAAAATCAATACACAAAGGCATGTTGTGTCTTTATACATTAATAATGAATTATCAAAAAGAGAAATTAAGAAAACAATTTCATTTACAATTACATCATAAAGAATAAAATACCTAAAAATAAATTTAACCAATGAAGTAAAAGACTGTATATTGAAAACTTCAAGACTTTGATAAAAGAAATGGAAGAAGACAAAAATAAAAAGATATCCCATTTTCATGGATCAAAATTATTATTTTAAAATTTTCATATTACTGAGAAATCTACACAGTCACTGCAATCCCGATCAATATTCCCATCACATTTTTCACAAGTTTCCTAAAACTTGTATGAATTCATAACAGATAGAATAGCCAAAGCAATCTTGAGAAAGAAGAACAAAGCTGGAGGTATCATCCTCCTTGATTTCAAAGTATATCACAAATCTCTGGCAACTAAAACAGTATAGTATTGGCATAGAAACAGACACATACGTCAGTGGAAAAGAACAATAAGGGAAAAACAGTCTCTTCAATAAATAATGTTGGGGAAATTGAACACCCACATGTAAAAGAATGAAACTGGATTACTATTTTATACATACACAAAGATGAACTCAAAATGGATTAAAGACTTGAACTTAAGACATGAACCATAAAACTCCTAGAAGAACAAATATGCAGTAAGCTCCCTGACATAGATGTTGGCAATGATTGTTTGAATGTGACACCTACAGCAAAAACAACAAAAGCAAAAATAAACAAGTGAGACTACATCAAATTAAAAAACTTTCACACAGCCAAAACCATTATCAACAAAATGAAAAGGCAACCTACGGAATGTGAGAAAATATTTGCAAATCATTTATGCGATAAAGGGCTAAAAATTAAAATATATAAAAACTAATAGAACTCAATAGCAAAAAAAAAAACCACCTGAACAATCCAATTTTAAAATGGGAAGAAAAATAGATATTTTTCCAAAGAAGATAGCTGTATGAAAATATGATGTCATTAGCCATCAGGAAAATTCAAATCAAAACCACAAACAATGATTCTTGCAGCCAGCAGGGCTTAAAGACTTGAGTTTCAATGGTCAGCAGGCTTGACTGGGATAGAGCTCAGAGGACACTGTGCTGCTCCTGGAGAGAGGGCAAGCAAATAACAGAGGGGTGAACAGCATAAAAATGGTAATCTGGGGAATGCATGGGGCACACAGAGGGGGCACTCTTTACTGTTCTTAGAGTGTGTCTCTGAGAGGTAATATTCACGGAGATGCCCCTCCAGAACAAAGGAACTGGCTGGTGCCATTTCCCTCTCTGCCCCTCAGCATAAACATAGGGCCACCAGTGGGAAGCAGCACAGCACTGACACTGGCTGCCTAATTTGGGTACACCAAGTGCTATCCTACTGCACTCTAGCAGAACTGTCCTCAGTCAAGCTTGCCTCTGTCTCAGTGTGGAGGGCTCCTCCCCCAGAAAACCAATATAAACCCCTGTCCACACATGTCTCCCAACCACAGAGCTTTGCAGGGCCTCAGTTCTGATGGAACTGGTGTCAGGTCTCCTTTCACAAGCATACCAGAGCACACCTAGTTAAAACTTGCCACATTCAGGCCAGGGACCAAACACTGCCCACAGCAGGCAATGAGAGCTCCTACAAATGACTGGCTTGAAGGAGAGAGCAGCCACAACACAACAGCAGAAGGCATGCAGCACACATTGGGGATACTCTCTGAAGCATCGGGCCCGGGGCACTACTTGACATCTTCTTCATAAGGCCATAAATTTCAGGAGCGGGAGACAAAACTGGTTTTTCCAACACAGAAAAGAAGGCAGAGATTTAGACAAAAAGCCTGGATGGAGGAATTTATCCCAAATGAAAGAACAAGATAAGGCCACAGTCAGAGATCTAAGTTAAACAGATATAAGTTGTATGCTTGATGGAGAACTTAAACAATCGTAATACTCACTAGGCTTAAGAACAGAATAGTTGACATTCGTGAAACCCTTACCACAGAGATAAAAGAGTTAGAAAAGAATTAATCAGAGATAGAGAATGTATTAAATGATATTGGAAACAGGATTGATGCAATGAACAGCAGCCTGGAAGAAGCAGAGGAATGAAGAATGAATTAGTAATGGAGAAGAGAAAATAATGAAGCTGAACAAAAGATGTTCATCAAACATAAAAAAAATTCATATTATATTAGTCCAGAAAAGAAGAGAGATAAAAGGGGGCAGGAAATTGATTTGAGAAAAAAATAGCTGAAAACTTCCCTAATCTGGAGAAGAAACCAGATATCCAGATCCAGGAGGCACAGAGAACTCCCATTAAAATCAACAAAATCAGGCCAACACCAAGACATAGTGTAATTAAATTTGCAAAATATAGTAATAAATAAAAATCTTCAAAGGAGAAAGGCAACAGAAGTCCTTAATTTACAAGGGAACACCCATAAGGTTAGCTGGAGAATTCTCAACAGAAACATTGCAAACCAGAAGGGAGTGGTATGATATATTCAAAGGCTGAGTAGGAAAAATCTGCAGCCAAGCGTATTCTATCCAGCAAGGCTATCACTCAGAATAGAAAGATAAAGAGTTTCCCAGACAAATAAACAATAAAGGAATTTATGACCACTAAACCATCCTTGCAAGAAATATTAAAGAGGACTTTTTGAGTGCAAAGGAGAGACCAACGTCACAAAGACAAGAAAGGAGCAGAAAAAATCTCGAGACAATGACAAAATAAGTAATAAAATAACAACAAATACATATCTATCAATAATTACTTCTAATGTAAATGGATGAAATGTTCCAATCAAAAACACAGGATGTCAGAATGGAGAAAAAAACAAGATCCATTTATATGCTGCTTAAAAGAGACTCATTTCAGACCTGTTATCTGCAGACTGAAAGTGAGGGAATGGAGAAAAATTTATCACACTAATGGATGTGAAAAGAAAGCCAGAGTAGCAATATTTGTATAAGAAAAATGAGACTTTAAAACAAAGACTGTAAAAACAGTCCAGGAAGGGCATTTTATAATCATAAAGGGAACAATCCAATGAAAATATCTAACAATTATAAATATTTATACACCCAACTTAGTGACACCTGAATATATAAAACAATTAATAACATAAAAGAACCAATTGAAAACAACACAGTGGTACTAGGGGAGTTTAACATCCAAGTTACATCAATGGACAGATCATCTAAACAGAAAATCAACAAAGAAACAATGGCTTTAAATGACATGCTAGACCAGATGGACTTAACATATATTCAGTACATTCCATTCTAAAACAGCAGAATCCAT
This sequence comes from Panthera onca, assembly GCF_046562875.1. Taxonomy (NCBI): domain Eukaryota; kingdom Metazoa; phylum Chordata; class Mammalia; order Carnivora; family Felidae; genus Panthera; species Panthera onca. The sequence continues at coordinate 69,741,814 of NC_138343.1, forward strand.
ATTCTTTTTAAGTGCATATAAAACAATATCCAGAATAGATCACATTTTAGGTCACAAATCAGCCCTCAACAAATACAGAAAGACTGACATGATGCCATGCAACTTTTCTGGCCACAAAGCTACAAAACTAGAAGTCAACCACAAGAAAAAATTTGGAAAGACCGTAATACATGGAGGTTAAACAACATGCTACTAAACAATGAATAGGTCAAACAGGAAATCAAAGACAAAATTTAAAAAATACATAGAAACAAATGAAAATAAAAATGCAACAGTCCAAAACATTTGGGAGGCAGTAAAAGCAGCCCCAAGAGGGAAGTATTTAGCAATACAGGCCTACATCAAGAAGTAAGAAAGCCCTCAAATAAACAACCTAATCTAACTCCTAAAGAAGCCAGAAAAAGAACAAAGCCTAAAACCAGCAGAAGGAAAGAAATATTAGAGTTTTAGAAATTAAAGAAACAAAAGAACAGATCAATGAAACCATAGCTAGTTTCACTGCAAAACCATAGCTGGTTTCATAGCTGGTTCTTCACAAAAATTAATAAAATGGATAAACGTCCAGCAAGACTTATCAAGAGGAAAAGAGAAGGACCCAAATAAATAAAATCACAAATGAGAGAAGAGAAAAAAATCAACCAAAACTACAGAAATACAATTATAAGACAATATTATGAAAAACTATGCCAACAAATTGAAAAACCTGGAAGAAATTGATAATTTCCTAGAAGCATATAAACTACCAAAACTGAAACAGGAAGAAATAGAAAACTGGAACAGACTGATAACCAGCAAAGAAAGTGAATCAGTAATCAAAATTTCCCAAAAAACAAAAGTCCAGGACCAGACAGCTTCACAGGTGAATTCTATGAAACATTTAAAGAAGAGTTAATACCTATTTTTCTCAAACTATTTCAAAAAATAGAAAGGCAAGGAAAACTTCCAAGTTTATTCAATGAGGCCAGCATTAGCCTGATAGTAAAACAAGACAAAAACTAAAAAAAAAAAAAAAAAAGTAAGTACAGGCCAATAGCTCTGATGAATACAAATTTTCTCAATAAAATACTGGCAAATCCAATCGAACAGAACATTAAAAGAATCATTCACTACAATCAAGTGGTACTTATTCCTGGGCTCCAAGGGTGTTTCAATATTCATAAATTAACCAAGGTGATACACCACATTAATAAAAGAAAGAATGATAGGATCCTTTCAACAGATGCAGGAAAAGCATTTGATGAAGTACAACATTCATTCATGATAAAAATCCTCAACAAAGTAAGGTTAGATGGAACATGCCTCAACATCATAAAGTCCATATATAAAAACCCACAGCTATTATCATCATCAATGAGGGAAGAGTGAGAGCTTTTTCCTCTATGGTTAGGAACAAGACAGGGATGTCACCCTCACCACTGTTATTTAACATAATAATGGAATTCAAAGCCACAGCAAGAAATAAAATGCATCCAAATCAGCAAGGAAGAAGTAAAACTTTTACTATTTGCCTATGACACAATACTCTATATAGAAAACTTGAAACACTCCACCAAAAAACTGCCAGAACTGATACACAAATTCAGCAGTCACAGGATACAAAATAAACATACAAAATCTGCTGCATTTCTATACACCAATAATGAAGCAGCAGAAAGAGATATTAAGGAATCAATCCCATTTACAATTGCACCAAAAACAGTAAGATACCTAGGAATAAACCTAACCAAAGAGGTAAAAAGTCTGTACGAAAACACTGATGAAAAAAAATGAAGTTGACACAAAGAACTGGAAAGATATTCCATGCTCATGGATTGGAAGAATGACCATTGTTAAAATGTCCATACTATCCAAAGCAATCAACACATTTAATGCAATACCTATCAAAATACCACCAAGAGTTTTCACAAAGCTAGAACAAATAATCCTAAAATTTGTATGGAACCAAAGACTCAAATAACCAAAAACAACCTTAAAAAAGAAAAGAAAAGCTGGAAGCATCACAATTCTGGACTTCAAGTTATACTATAAAGCTGTAGTTATCAAAATAGAATCGTACTGACACAAAACGGGAACAGAGATCAATGGAATAGAAAGGAAAACTCAGATGGACCTACAACCATCTGGTCAATTAATCTTTGACAAAGCAGGAAAGAATACCCAATGGAAAAAAGACAGTCTATTCAACAAATGCTACTGGGAAAACTGGAAAACTACCTGCAAAAGAATGAAACTGGACTTCTTTCTTACACCATACACAAAAATAAATTCAAAATGGACGAGAGACCTAAGTGTGAGACATGAAACACTGAATCCTAGAGGGGAACACAGGAAGTAACTTCTTTCACATCGCCTGTAGCAACTTCTTTCTAGATATGTCTCCCAAGGCAAGGAAAACAAAAGCAAAGATAAACTATTGGGACTTCATCAAAATAAAAGCTTCTGCACAGCAAAAGAAACAATCAATAAAACAAAGGCAACCTATGGAATGACATATTTGCAAATGACGTATCTGATAAAGGGTTAGTATCCAAACTATATAAGGAACTTAATCAAACTCAATACCCAAAAAACAAATAATCAAGTTAAAAATGGGCAGAAGACATAAATATACATTTTCCCAAGGACATACAGATGGCTAACAAACACATAAAATGATGTTCGACATCATTCATCATCAGTGAAATATAAACAAAAACCACAATAAGATATCACCTCACACCTGTCAGAATGACTAAAATGAACAACAGATGTTGATGAGGCTGCAGGGAAATGGGAACCTTCTTGCACTGTTGGTGGGAATGCAAACTGGTGTGGCCACTGTGGAAAACACTATGGAGATTCCTCAAAAAGTTAAACATAGAACTACCCTATAATCCAGCAATTGCACTGCTAGGTATTTATCCAAAGAATACATAAATACTAATCCAATGAGTTACATGCTCCCCAATGTTTATAGCAACACTATCTATAATAGTCAAATATGGAAACAACCCAAGTGTCCATCAACTGATGAGTGGACCAAGAAGATATAGTATGTGTACACATACACACACACACATATATATGTATATATATATACATACATACATATAAATATATATACATACGTATATATATACACACATATAATGGAATATTAGTCATAAAAAAGAATGAAATCTTGCCAGTTGCAATGACATGGATGGAGCTAGAGAGTATAATGCTAAGAGAAGTAAGAGAAAGACAAATACCACATGATTTTACTCATATGCGGAATTTAGGACAAAAACAAATGAGCAGAGGGAAAAAAGAGAGAGAGAGGTAAACCAAGAAACAGGCTCTTAACTATAGAGAACAAACGGATGGTTACCAGAGGTAAGGAGAGGGAGGGGATGGGTTAAATTGGTGATGGGGATTACGGAATGCACTTATGATGAGCACCCGGCATTGTATGCAAGTGTTGAATCACTATATTGTACAACCAAAAGTAATATTACACTGTATATTATCTAACTGGAATTTAAATACAAATTCAAAAAAAACCACAATGAGATATTGCTTCATACCTGTTAGAATGGTTATTATCAAAAAAGACTAGATATAGGAAGTGTTGGCAAGGATGTGGGGGGAAAAAGGACCCCTGAACACTATTGAAGGAAATGTTAATTGATGCAGCCACTATTGAAAACAGTAAGGAGTAAATTTCTAAAAAAAATTGAAAACTAACCCTGTGATCAGCAATTCCACTCCAAAGAAAACAGAAACACTAATTCCAAAAGATATATACAACCCCTGTACTCATTGCAGCATTATTCATAATGGCCAAGACATGAAAATAATCTAGGTGGCCATCACACACACACACACACACACACACACACACACAGAGGAATATTATTCAACCACGTAAAAAATAAGGATAGATCCTGAGGGCATTATGCTTAGTGAAATATGTCAGAGAAAGACAAATACCATGCAATCTCTCTTATGTATGCAATCTAAATACATATTTCTAAGTTCATAGATACGGAGAACAGAATTGTAACTATTAGTGGCTGCCAGAGGTGGGAGGTAGCAGGGGAAAAAATGGATAAACTTTACATTTTTTCTTTTGTTTAAGTAAAATGAACAAAAAAAAATTTTTAAGTTAAAAAGTAAAAGAAATTGTAACATTTACATTTAAAGTCCATTAACTTTCTGGTAAAGTACTCATAAATATTTCTTAAATCCTAACAGTAAATAGGATTTATTCTCATTGTTCATAAAAGAAAAAAACCTAAGTGTGAAAATATAGGATACATTGAAAGCTACATGGATGAAAATATATCAGACATGATCTCACAACCTGTGTATGTTTTTGCAAATATAACTTAATATCTGTTGAAAACTATTTTACTTTCTCTCTTTTACCTCCATCACATTAAATTTTGACCACTTTCCAGATAACATAAATGATACCCTTGTTCATTTGCTTTAGATACAGGAAAACACCATATGAAAGTAAAATACTGATATGCTCAGCACTAGCCTAACACTGAAAAGTAAAGTCGCAGCATAGGCAGAGAAACATCATTTTCATTTGTTCATTTGTTTGGTTTGTAACCACGATGACTATTGTCTGCCTCAGGCTCTATGAGCACAGTAAAACTTTATTTGTTAATCATATCAAGGTGCTTGTTATTCCTTGACATAGCTAAAATGTAATGTCTTGAAAAAATTAGCCTAGACTCCCCACTTGGTTATAATGACAAGATGATAATACAAGATTACTAAATGATTTGAATTGAATTTGAAAACTCAGGTTAATAATTATTTTGCAAGAAATATTTATGAACCATTTTCCTACATTACTCAGAATGCACGGAGTGGATTATCAAAACCAAGACACTTTCCCACAGCTCTGCCTTTGTCCTGAGTACTCTTCTACTTCACATATATCCCAATCCTGAAGTCTTCCAAGCACTCAATCAAGGGACACCTTCTCTATGAAACATCTTCCACTAGGGCTGATCACTTCCTGTTCTTGCCCCCTCATGGCCCGTACTGAGTTCTAATAGAGTGTGTGCATATGTAAGTCCCACTGACAAATACAGTGGCAGATATCTTATATCTCCAGTTTTGTGACTCAGAATGAGTGCAGTAACCCATCTTCTGCATCCTACAACCTCTTGCTGAGCATTCCTGAGAAAAATCACAAAGGAAGACCTAATTGTACCATTATATATTCATTGTTATCAATTTCAGCATAAGCATATCACTGAGCCTTTCTGGTTTTCTCACTTTAATCTCATCTCTGCAAGAACTTGTTCAAACCACCTCTTCTTTCCTCAGATCTCTGAGGTCTCCTCATTTCCTCTCACTGTCAGCAGATAAACTTGTCCTGTACCTTACACAGAAATTAGAAAATATAGGAAGTATCTTAAATTCCTGCTACCAAACATAAAGCTGTCTATCACCTATAAGCATTTTCTTCTCTTTACCAACTTTATAATAAAAAGGTATGTTTGCCTCCTCTTATCAATGGTGATGAGGCTACCTAAACTTTGTACCACATCCTATGTCTACAAGAAACTTGACCCACACATTCACTCCTTTAACTTTAAGCTTTCCCAATTTTCCATATACAAACAAAAGGCTCCCTGAACCCCACATCTTCCTCCAGCCGATATCCCACTTCTAATCAAAATTAAATAGTTGTCAATAGTGCCTACTATTATTTCTACTACTATTTCTACCATCCTCATCTTCTCAATTCATGGCAATACCTCTCTGATTAAGTTTTATAATGATGAAATGAATTAATCAAGTAACAAGCACAATAAAAATAACTACTATTCACCCATTGCTCTTTCAGAAGCATTCAATGGGATGACCACTCTCCTCCTGAAACAGTTCCTTTTGGATATAATGGTGCATATTCTCTGTATTGTTTCCCTACCTCTCTGATGCCTGTTTCTCCTGCTCTCTTGTTGACTTTTCTTATGCCAGCTGATGAGTCAATGTGAAGCTCCTCAGGGGTCTGTTCTTAGGTGCTCTCTTTGGTACACCCTCTATGAGAAATATTTATTTCCTATGGTTTCACTGACCATAACTTTGCTGTATAGGTCAGAGAATCTAGTTGAAAACACCTGTGTACAAACTAGCTTAACCAGAAGAGCTAGTTCGTATTAGGATGCTCACAAAATCTTAACAAAGATTTGAGAGGCTCTAAAGCAAATCTTGGAAACAGTATCTGTACCAGGAAGATGTGTTAGTGAAAACACTGTGGCTAACTCTGGAAGAACAGGAGGCCCTGGGGCGATGCTTCATCCCCTATACATAGGCATCTCACATTTCTCATGTATACATCCAAGTCTCTCAAAATTGTGTCTGATTAGAGGAACTTAAGTCATGTGTCTGTCCTCACTCAGACTGCAAAGAGTTAACAAATGTTGAGTTTTCTGATTCTTAGTAAGGGAAGACAGGATTTATAGTACAGAGATTACAGAAAATAGGGAGAGTATTCTAAGATACAGGTGATCAGAAATGGCAAAAATCTACTGCAGTCACTCGTATCTACTTGACATTAATATATATCTTTCTTCCCAATATAATCTTTCAAATAGCAACATGCTCCCACCTATCCTATTGCAATGACCTATAAACAAATATATCATCACCTGCTCAAGAAGAAACCATTTAATCATAGTCCCGATGGTAGGACCAGTGAATTTCATGACAGCTGGCCCACTGATTTATTTCTTTTACTGAAAAAAGAGCTCTCAAAAAGGCAAAAATGTTGCATGAATTGTCTTAACAATGAATATGATATTCCATAAAGTCTGTGAATGATGTTGCTGTAGGAAGTAAGACGAGCATAGAGGCAAATATAAATCCAAAGTAGGCATTTATCCTACTAAGAACAATCTACTTCTACTCCATAATGAAATTATCCCCATGTAATTAATTTACCACCAAAAATCAGATACTTTCCCTGAGGCATTGAACCCTACTGATGGCTGAGGATTGTTTCCTGCTGCAAGTAAATTGGGTAATCAGCTGTCGCGGTGTCCAAGTCACCCCTGTTGTGGGAAATCCATGTAAATCTGCAATCCTTGTCACCAGGGCCATTTTATTCCTGAGTGTCCTGGGCAAGTATTGTGGTGACTGTCAAGGAATCAGACTTTCATCCATTTATCAGGTCATTTTGTTCAACTGATTATCGAGAGCTTGTTCCACAACGGGAATCTTTTACAGAGTATTCATGCGGGATGCAAATATTGTCAACATCTCCGTCCATTTTGAGTACGGAGTCCATAAATCTAATCCCAAATCTTCTCTGAGTTTGTTCCATCTGGATTCAGACCACCTGATCAAACTATTGGTTATTACTCATGAATCAGTACAGAACTAGCTTTCAGCCACCTGTCTCTAGACTAAGCAGAAACCAAAACACGCCCCCCTTGAACTTCTACATTTTGAGAGGATTCTCTTTTTCTACTGGCCCTTATGGCCACCCTTGCATGGGTTTAATGTGACAGTCCAGTTCTGATTAGTGCTGGCATTTCATGCCAAGTAAACTTAAATTAGAGTCAAATTATTTCCTTCTCAGTCCATTTGTTATAGGACCTCCTCAAGAGTCACACATGTGAATTGACAGAGAAGTAGCAGAGAAAATCTAGTTGGGCTCCTCTGAGCCCTCTTCTTGATAAGGCCTCAACTTTGGTGACAAAGACTATAAACTCTCAGGACAAATTATTTTGTCCACCCACCACACACACACACACAACACACACACACACACACAGAGAGAGAGAGAGAGAGAGAGAGAGAGAGACAGAGAGAGAGAGAGAGACAGATCCCACATTAAAAGACTTGAACAAGCACTAGCATAATTTCTAACAGCTAAAAGTTGCATCCCTAGGATGACCCAAACCCTTTTAAAGTGGTTGCCTGAAATAAATCTCAAGGCTGCCAAAATAATTTTTACCATTTCTAGCCAGTACATCAAGTAGGCCTCTGACTTTCCTTTGTTAAGGCATTTACTAACAAAGCCTTACCATTGTGAATCCTTCCTCTGTCCCTCTGAGATATACATGTATCTCCTACAACTGAAGATTGCCAGGACCATATATTTAGCCTGACATAATAGAATTTGGTCCTTGGGTTATGAATCCAATCTGTGAATCATTCCAGTTACTGATTATAATCATTTCAACTATCAGTAGGAACTAAGAAAATAGCAACAGGATGTGTCATTAAACCACTGTAAAGTAGGATGTGTCCTACTTTGAGTAGACTCACACTAAACTTCCATTGTTATGGACAGAATGTATCCTTCCCAAAATTCAAATGTTGAAGAGCTAACTCCCCCAACGTAATGGTATTTGGAGGTGGGACCTTTGGGAAACAATTAGGTCTAGATGTCATGAAGGGGGGCTAATCTGCTGGCACCTTGATCTTGGACATCCTGGCTTCCAGAACTGTAAGAAGTAAATTTTATCTTATTTAAACTATCCAGTCTATGGTACTTTCTTTTTTTTTTTTTTTTTTTTTTTTAATTTTTTTTTTCAGCGTTTTTTATTTATTTTTGGGACAGAGAGAGACAGAGCATGAACGGAGGAGAGGCAGAGAGAGAGGGAGACACAGAATCGGAAACAGGCTCCAGGCTCTGAGCCATCAGCCCAGAGCCTGACGCGGGGCTCGAACTCACGGACCGCGAGATCGTGACCTGGCTGAAGTCAGACGCTTAACCGACTGCGCCACCCAGGCGCCCCTATGGTACTTTCTTATAGCAACCAAGCTGAACTAAGACAATTATTAATCACCAGGCATCTAATAACTCCAGCATTGTTAGTAAATTACAGAAATGGTTTAGGTTCAGCCAGCAGTATTAACCTGCAATTGGTGTCTAAGACTTAATGAAATGTCTAGGTATTTCTCTTCTTTTAGTATACAGTTGGCCTTGTAAATAGCACAAGCTTCTTAGGAGAAGAGGAGCAATAGCCAGAGTTTATTGACTGCTTAATATGTACAAGGCAATTTTCTAGTGCTTTACATATATTAATTTATTTTATCACCTTATCCAGTGATCATATAAGCCCCACTGGAATCAGAAAACTCATTTCTTTTTTTTAAATTAAGTTTATTGATTAATTTGAAGGAATGCAGATATAGGGAGAGGGAGGGAGAATCCCACTGCGCAATCAGTGCAGAGCCCCTCCCGGGTCTTGATCTCATGGACTGTAAGATCGTGACCTAAGCTGAAATCAAGAGTTGGATGTTTAACCGACTGAGCCACCCAGGTGCCCCAGGGAACTCCTTCCAAAAGCAGTGTCTCAAAGGTCTTCAAAGATCTATCAAGAAAATTCATTACCATGCTTTTAAATAACTCTGAGTCTCTCCTTCCCAATTATTTTGATCAATAGCTGCACTCCAGGCTTGTGGGTTCTACCAGGGAATCAGTTTAGGAGTTAGAACCATCTATGATAATTCACTACAAAAATTTCCATAATTTATTGGCTTTATCTTTATTTTATTAACTCAAGAAATTTTATGGCATCTTTACCTCATTCAGCATAGGTCAACCTTATGTATAAGTTTCAGTCAAGCAACCAAGAAAGCAACTACAATTTGCTGTTGACTGAATGCAAAAAGAAGCAACAGCAAAGGGCACAAGAAAAATGGCTTCCCTTGCAAGGTTCTAATCTTAGGGGTCTTGAGGCAAGGCCTGAACTGGGAAAGTTCTGTTTTGCTGCAAAGACACTCCAGGAAGTTAGGGTATTTAGGGGTTCTCCCAAATGGCTTTGTAATTCTGGTGTTGTGCTCTTTTCTACTCAACATCCTGTTACTAAGAAATCTGCCAAAGATGTGAATTCAGACTAATATGAAATTCAACAAGCCAGAGCATCAGATAGAATGTTTTATTTTTGGCTATGTCAGTCCTGTTGTTGTAACGCTTTTGACTCAGACACAGGAAGTCCCCAGTTCTCCTACTATGCCTTGGGCCAAGAACTTAAAACTTTGATATTATCATTTGCTGTTGCTAATCTCTGCAGTATAGTTGAAGCCCCTTCCTTTTCTTCCTTGTAATCCCTAGTCTTTCCTATCAACAGCTACGTTTTTTTTTTTTCAAAATCTTGTCTTCTGTAGCCATTTCATTTTAGAAGATAATTTAAGTAACTCTTTCACATGCTGTGCCATTAACTACCAGAGTTCCCAGTTCTGTACTGTGTCTTCAGTGTCTTCAAACCCAACGAGCATAAACAATCTATTCACATATGACAAAAATCATATGGTATTCGTTTTTCTCTACCTGGCTTATTTCACAAATTTTTATTTTCTTCATGGCTTGTTGCCTTTCCTGGCACCAAATACCATATTGGTCAGGATTCTTCACTGCAAACATTAGAAAATATTCTATTTGAGGGGAAAATTAATGTTTAAAGGGATCTTAGGGATCTCATATAAATTAGAGAAGAGCCAGAGGGCAAGATTCTGAAGATACAGGATCCATGACACCACACTATAGAGGCTGCTCCGAAAAAAAAGATATCATGGTCATGCCACTTGGAACTGCTTGCCCTTAGGATTGGATGCCTGATGCTCCACTCCCTTCCTTCCCTCAAACATCGGAAAAAAACAAAGTCTCTGTCATTACATGTGCCAGTGTGTGTATTCCCTTTTTCATGGTCACCTTTTCACAATGCTAGCTTTCTAGTGTAAATATCAGGTGGATTCAAATAATTGGAGAAAATAAAGTCACATACCTGCATCTAAAACTGCAAGAAAGTTGGGAATATAATTATTCCGTCCTCAGCCTTGGAAAGAAAGATTTATAACGTGAAAAATTGCCAAAATAGAGAGAAAATACTGGGCCACAATGAACAATAAATATCTACAACATGAGCCATATGTTAAAATCACCTAAAATGATATCATCAATCCAGTAATAGTCATTACTTTACTCACCAGTGTTTTTGGATCTCTTTCTCTTCTGAGGTAATAATTGGAAACTACATTTACCTCCCTCTAGAATTCAGCAGAGGTCAAATAACTTACCTCAGCTGATGAAGTGTAAATGGAAGTGACAGTTGTCATTTCAGGACAGAATCTTTTTGAGCTGATATGCCTTTTAAATACTCTCTTGAGCTGCCATAGTGAACACTGAATCCCCCAATAGATATGGTAGCATCATAACAAAGTAAGGTCTCAATCAGTTTGGGTATCTGAATGGATAATCTGAAAAAGTTCCCTCTTGACCTGTAATGGGCATGTAGCAAAAGCAAGAAATGAAACTGATTCTAATTCCCTGAAATTTTGCTGTGACATGTTCATGCTGACTGATAGAATCTCAGATCTTTCTTCAATTGTACTTTTTATATTGTATATACATAACAGCTTACAAGTCATGACACAAGGTTATCACAAAAGCACTTAATTCAATATACCCAAAATTGAACTCATGAGCACTTCTATAAACTATTCTTCCTCCAGCGTTTCCTGCCTTAGCAAATCCGACAATCACGTGTTTGCTCAATCTAAAAACATAAGAATCTTTCCTGAGTTTTCCCATTTTCTATTAATCATATACTGTCAACTTCCAAGTACTATGGTTTTCAGTTCCTCTATTTCTATAGTCTTGAACCCCACTTCCAATAGCCAATCCAAAAAACGATCAACTCTTACACGATTTAATGAAATAGCCTCATATCTACTTATGCATATTTATCACTGCCTTATAACCTAGCCTCCACACTATAGCTAATATGTTTTCATTTTTCAATATATTATTCGATATTTAAAATTTCCTCATTAAAACCATCAATGACTTCTCATTTCGCTTAGCATAAAGTTGAGGCTTCTGATTGAGATCTTAAAGGTTCTTCATGGTCTAGTCTTTTGCTCATCATAACTTTACTTTTTTCTCCAGAAGCGCTGACTGGCATTCCATTCTTAAGATGTGCTATCCTCTTTCCTACCTTATAGCTTATGTTCCTGCTATTGTTTCCTCAATCTTTAGACTCTTCTCTAACTACTCCATTACACCCATTTCTACTGTGACCACCACTATCTTGCTATATCCACCCACTCTCCTTTCTAATGCCCATGCATTCCTTACATCTTTGCTTAACACCACTGCCTTAGGAAACATGCCTCTATTCTTTGATCCTCCAATTACATTCTCCCAAAGAAGGTCACACTTATTATTCACTCTTATCCTCCTTTTGTTATAATTCATTTGAGGTTTGCTTTCCCAAAATAGTGTTTAAGGTCCCAGATGAAGAAAACATTGGCTTGTCTGCCATTGTTTCTTTGATGCCTAACAAAATGTATGTAATTGGTGACATTTTTTTGAATGAGGGTCCGAAGTTGAGTAAATGAATGAATGACTCCTAGAAGATGCTTTCACATCCTTACCATACTTCTGTTTTTTTGTTGATTGTTCCACCAACCTAAGTTTATGTTTAGCTTTTTCAACTTGGAAAAATTAAAAAATGCCCTGTTGTTTGATGTTTACATCACATTATCTGCCCATCTGTTCTTTTTTTTTTTTTCATTTATTCTACTTATATTCACCTTATTGCTTTCATTGAGAAGCATTTTAGTTTCAATCTTCTTAATTGTTTGGAAACCAGGAGTTGGTCTGTTTATTTTTCATACCTCATGCTGGCACAGAATGCTGATATTTTTTTTGGATTCAGGTATTTACACAAACTATTAAAAGTCCTCTATATCTGGGGAGGTACAGAAGAAAACCAAAAATTCTGATACTTGGGTTTTTCCCCCTTCAAATTAAAAGGAAACTTTTGGATTTAAAATATCTGCAGCTTAATCCATGAGAATATACTAACCCTTACATACAGAAAGCACTTCAGAAAATCACACAAATATTAAAACCTAGACTTGAAATAACATCTATTTGAAAATCACTTTTAGTATTTAATATGACTGATAATATCCTGTTAATAAAACCATTATATAAATAGATCCAAGTACATAACCTATTTATATAACAATCTAAGTAATGTGATAGAAAGGAGAACAGGTAAATTTTCATATAGATTAAGTTGGTGCATATGGATCTGAAGCATAATCCATTGATGGAATGTAGGAGAGGATATTTAAAAGCCTATTCAAAGAGTAATTTATGAGTCTTCCAGGATATTTGGTCTCCAATCAATAAATCATGAGCCATTGGGGTTTGTTAATGAGCACCGTGTTTGGAATAGATAGTAGCAATTTGGCAGATCCCACAGGTGATTTTTTTTAAATGCATCCAAATTCTCCATAGATGGCTCTTACCTTTCATCACAGTGTTTCTTTGAAGGGTGCATGGGGGCTTTCATAAATAGGTTTTCTCATACTATGTTGAAGAACTGAGAAAACTATACAAATGCAAATTTAGGAGCATTAATGGATCTTCCCTTGAAGCTGCCTGGATATTGTTCAGAGAAATAAAGAAATAACAAGCATCGTGGCAAACAGCAAGGAAGAGAACTTAAAACGCAATTGCAATATAGTCTTCTGGCATGTTTTAAAAGAGCACTGGTATAATTAAAGAATGATCTGCAATGATTTTTTCTACATATATAAAGAATTTCCGATGACACACAACTTTTAGGGGCAAATATATGATTTGGACACTACTTGGAGGTTTATTGTGGGCAACACAACTTGTCTACCATCATACCCAGGTCAAAGATCTCTTTAAGGATTTTATTTTAGGTAAAGAGGCTTGCAGCCTGTCAGGCTCCATTGTATTAGAGTTATCATCAGAAATCTCTTAAAACCTTTCATCGATTGAAAGAAATTTAAAATCTCACCAGTATATCTGCTTTGCTTATTGCAGTTTACACTCAAGGAAGATTCATTTTGTGCTTTTTCTGTTGAGGTATGTGTCATTACCCAGAGACATAAACTCTTCTAGAGACAGGATATATGTCTCAATGCCTGTATTAACTATATATCTCTGATTCTTTGACTTCTGGGGACTTGTGGACCCTGGAGAGACTGCCCATCCCATGACTAGCCAATTCTTAGAGATAGTGAATCATTTGCCTGAGAACACATCTTTTCTATGCAAACCAACTAATTGAGAGCTCATATTCATTCCACCTCCTTTATGGGGCTCTCACAAGGCTCTCCCATACCAGGCCACTCACTATCTACCTGCCCCAATCACTCAGGGCTAGATACTCTATGCCCTAAAACCTGTTGACATTGTTCAAACTAGCCAATCCTAAATCTGCTTATCCTGATTCTCCAGTTTCTTACTATGGAGACCACAATAAAGATTATCACCCTTGTTTTCCCCTACTCCTTCTGCTTTCTATCTGACCCTGGTGCTTCCCCAAGCAGCCCTCCATAGCATGGTATGTCCTCCGCCCTCTTGGGATCTGTCAATAAACTATCTTTTCAAGAGCAGTTGTTCTGTGATGTGTTGGCCTCACCTTACTGGAATAATAACAAATCCTATGTTTAAAAATAATATCCCAGATTGCATAATATTCCCAGGGATAATAATGGTCATTTATTTTGGTCTGAGTGAGCATTTACACTCTGGCTGGTTTGAAAGGTGTCAATGAGTTTCCTAAATCAAATTGTGCTCAACCTCCTCATCTCTACTCTTAAGCACCTAGAAGAGAGTGGGCTGTACCATGTAGGCTTATATATGAGTGAAGAAGATAGAAATATGCTGAAATGAGAATGCTGAGCAGCCAGGGGATTGACTGGAGGAATATGAAAAATGAAGATACCCTCATTTAGTTACTCTTCTGACAGTTTCACAATTTTACATAAGGCCCAACCTTGGCATTATATTATCTCCAGATATTTCCTCATTCACAATTTCATATTTTCATAAAATAATTCTTTTTTAATAAACAACCAACGGTTTTTATTAGAACAGATATTTTATTATTGGCACATTTTGATTTGCTAATCTAGTGTGCCTTACCCTCACTCAAAGGGAAAAATGGTAAAGTAAAAAATGTCTTATCCATATGAGGTAAAACTTGGCCAGAACTCAGCTCTCAGGATAGATTAAAGGCTGGTGATATGAAAGAAGCAGGCAACTCAGTGTTCAAAAGTCTAAATTTAAGAGATTTCTGGAACTCAGAAGCCAATAACAAAGGCCCTCACACTCGTTTTTACCAATCTTCAGTGAAGATCTCCCGGTTTGATGAACTTCCTGTGAGCACTTCATAAAATATATCCTACCCGAGCCACCTACACTTTATTCTCAGCAAAGAAGTCAGAGTAAGCTCATAAATCAAGTCATGTCACTCCTCTGCTCAGAATTCTCCAGTGTCCCATATATACTGGTATAAAAGATAATACCCTTACATCACCTACAAGGTGCTCTACTCTCTGGGTGCCCATTGTCTGTCTGACCCCATTTCTTTTCCTGTCCTCCTCACTTCCTCTGCTATAGCCACTCTGTCCTCATTGTTCTAGAGTATTCTGAGTATGCCCTTGCCTCAGGTCTTCTCCACTGTTGCTGTCCATATCTGAGCACTCTCTTCTTAAATATCTCTCTGTACCCAGATAACTGAAAATGGCTAGAGACAAACACATAGCTCTACATTTCTGAGGTCTTCACAAATGCCATTTTCTCTCTGAGGCCTGCTGAGACCACCCTACATCAACTTGCGGGCTTCCCTGTGATAAACATCACCAACTTTCTTCCCTGCTTTATTATTCTTAACATTTATCAACTTTTTACACATCACATATCTTATGTATTTTATTATTTCCTATCTACTGCCACTAGAATATATGGCACAGTACAAGAGTTTTTGTCTTTTTGTCCTTTGTCTTACGTTTTATGTTCCTTAGCATATGAAGCATGCTAAATGGTGCCTGACTTATATAAGCTTCAGAATTATGTGTTTAATTGAATAAGTGAAAAACACTGTGCTAGATACTTGAAATACAGTTAAGACTGAGTAGCTATTACTCTCCTTAGAGAAATCCAAAATACAGGTAAGCGGTAGAACAAATGTTTTAATTATCCCTTTATCTTCAACACACATTTATAAATCTACATTATTAGGAGGAAGGGTGACTGATACCAAAGTCATGGTGTCAATGACATTGAGAGCTCCAACGACTGAAAACAAAATGTCACTATCTCTCAGAGGAGGGAGCACCTCTCCTGGTCACTGAAGGACGGCAATGACATGAAACCACTGCAAATATGATAAACGGGCATTCAGATCTGCCAGATATAGCCCATGTTAAATATTCACGGCGATTCAAAATTCAGATGGATACGTTAAAGATTACTCTTATAAAAATTCTGTAGAGATTCTCTAAATAGTGCTCCTGATTTATATAAAAAATTAGATTTGAAATAAAAAATTTAAAACTCGTTGCTCTAGTCTTCATTTCCTGAGTTTCTCACCATGTGTCAGGCACTGTGCTTGGAGCTGGGATACAAGGATAAAGAGGACTGAATCTCAAGCTTGTAGTAGAGAGTACACCTGTCTGCTCATGAATAATTTTAATAAAATGACAAAAGATTTCATACCTTAAAATTACTTATCATAAACTCCTTAAAATGGAATGTAAATTCCTTATGGAGGAATACTTGTCACCAATAAGAGGTTTAGGAGAAAGCACAGATTGCTATAAAATAAAGCATTACCTGGTATTAGAACAATTCTTGTTATTTTTTTTCCTAATGCTTACCCTCAAAGAAACTCCACTGCTCTAACTCAGTCCTCTAACATCAGTGATTACCATACATGTACCTTCCAGGTATACTGAATTTAATTTTCCCCAAGCACACCAGGCCCTGAGTTAATTTAATTTATCACATTATTGGGAACCTAACTTTCATGAAATTCCCTTTCTTCCCTTCCTTATCAATCAAACCGCTGTTTATCTTTCCTACCCTATTCACATGTAACCTCTGTGAATTATTCCCTGAATTCCCCAGCTTGTCAGTCACTCCACTTGCCCATCTGTGCTTTCATAATTTGTGAAATCATTTAACTAGTATTAGTTGAGTACTTCCTCTGTGCCAGGCCCATTTCTAGAAGCTTGGGAATGTCAATGTAAAGAAAACAACAAGAAAATCCCTTCCTGCCCGAAATTTAAAATCTAGGAAGTGGATTGTGCCATAAAGAAATAAATATGTTATCAAATGGTGATATATGCTATGAAAAATAAAGTGGCACAATATCACAGACTCTTTCCCTGATGTCCCTGTTACTATAGACGGGATGGAGTAGACAGAAAGGACTCTGAGGAAATGGCATTTGAGCAGAGACTTGAAGAGAGTGGATCATAAAAAAAAAGGTCTAGTGGAAAATTACTTCAAACAGAAACACTTGCAAAGGCCCTGAGGCAAGAACATGTTTGGGAGCTCTAAGAAGAGCAAGTAAGTCAATGTGTCCTGAACAATGTGATGGTGGGGAGAGCAGTGAGAGAGAATTGAGTCAAATCATGTAGGGTCTTCCAGGTGATGACCTTATTATGGTAAGGACTTTGAAATTTATTGTAAGTGTAGAGAAGCCACAGAGAGGTTTGGACACAAGAATGGCATGGTCTAATATTGCAAGATTAATGTGTCTGCTCTGTACAGAATATAGTAGGGGCAGCAGTGGAAGCAGCAAGACGGGTTGAGAGGAGATTAGTACCGCTGAGAGATAATGGTGGCACTTACTTTTTATATTTATTCATTTATTTTTTACTGTAAAGTGCTTAAAGGTGGACTTTGATATATTCATTTTTTATTTTCAATTCTAGCAAATGCCTGGTGTATACTAGATGTTCAATATGTGCTTATGGAAGGAAGGGGGAGAAGAAAGGAAGGGATGGTAAATAATAAGCAGATAATGGGTTTTAGAATTCTTGAATCTAGTTAAAAGGAACAGATGAGAAAGCATTCCTCTTTCAAGCAGCAATACAAAAGAAAAGGCTTCATTTTTTTTTTTTTAGTGAAAGGGACAAATTTGTTTTTATATTCAAAAATTGAAAATGTTAGATCCTACTCATGTCCTAACACTAAATGAATATACAATCATGAAGAAGGCTTTATTTTGCAAAGACTGACCAGTTGGTTTTAAGAAACCAATTGTTTATAGGAAACAAGAAGGAAAAATGGCTTATATTTATTGGAGATGGGTATGTCTTTAATAAGAGAGAAATAATTATCTCCATCTTCTCCCTTAGTGGGTGACACTGTGCTCTCTTGGGCTTTCAGAAAGTCAAGGTCATGGAGCAGATGGTCCATTATTGGGGTAGAATAAAACAAGACAAATCTGTCATCTGATAATAGTTTAATTTGGGAAGAAAATTTTCACTTTCACAGATGTACTTGAAATTGGCACAAAAAAGAGAACATGTTGAATTTAAATCAATTTCTCTGATCCCTTATGTTTTCTGTTAACTGTTAAAGCATTAGTCAAATGCTTTTCTGCTGTATTTGGCAAAATCACAATGAAGAATAAACTTTAATCTTAAACACAATTATTAATCATCCAAAAAGCATTTTAAGCACGATTGTGTTTGGTACTTCATTTAACAACCCCAATTCAGGCCCTGACACAAGAAATTTAACATTGGATCAGTTTCACTCATGAATCAATCTCTTGGATAGGACAATCAGGAAAAATGGGCTGATGTCACTGTGTCTGAGTCACTGGGTTATGCTGTAAAGTTAAAAAAAAAAAAATTAAAGCATGTGATTCACCTTGCCTAGAAATGTGGTAAGAACATCCTGATAAGTAATTTCAAATGGCTGAAACATCTCAGAAGTTGGGGATAAAAACATACCCACACTCAGACATAGGCTTAAAGTGCACATTTAGAGATGTCTGAGCATGGGATAAACATTTAGGAAACTTCCACTTGGAATATCCTTAACCCTTGGCACCTTATTTCACAGTCTTATTTTTACATTACTTTGTGGGATCTGTTTTAATCTTAAGAGTATTTGTTGGTAAACGGCAATTCTATTTTTGAGTTGTTCAGGTGGAAAACATTGGGTCTCTTTAATTCCTATTTAACTCACATACTCCACATCTAATTCATCAATAAATCCTGTCAGCAATGCCTTAAAAATGTATCCAGAATCTTCCTACTTCTCATCCCTCCGTTGCCATCATTATCTCTCTCCTGGATTATTGCAAAAGCTTCTTAACTTGTCTACCTGCTTCTACCCTAGTGGTCCCCCTCAGCGACCACTGGGATGCAATTAAAACAGAAGTTGTACTATATCCCTCCTCTCCTCACATTTCCATGATGGTTTGCTATCAGAATAAAAGACAAAGTCAAAAGGATATATGGCCCTGTGTGATCGGTGTCCTCAAGACCCTATTACCTTTCTAACCTCATCTCCTGCTATTTCTCCCTTATTCACTTTGTCTGCATCAGCCATACTGGTGTCTTCGTCATCTCTGGCATAAACCAGATATACCCTTGCCTTAGGACCTTTGTATGTGCTGTTCTCTTTCTGAAGTTTTTGTCTCCAGGCATTTGTACGGTCCACTACTTTATCTCTTTCATGATTTTATTGAAATATCACACACTCAGTTTGGCCACCCTCTCTAAAATTACAATATAACACCACACATGATCTCTCTTTTCTGTTGTATTTTCTTACTGGTATTCATTCCAACATAATAGACTATATATCTTACATATCTTTTACATATCTTGTCTTTTCCCTAACTAGAATAGAAGCTCCAAGAGGGTACAGCTTTTTTTCTATGTTTACTAGTATATCCCTAGCAACTAGAACAGTGCCCATATTGAGGATTCAATATATATTTGTTGAATGAATCACTTGATTTATTTATTATTTTGGATTATAATTATCCAAATAAATTTTGTTTATAAATCATAATCTAGAAGGCCTAATTTAGGGTTTGGGCCATATAGAGCATTTGTGAAAACCCTTGGTCCTTTGCCTTCAGTCATAAAGTGAAAGGAATAAAAAATATCAGAAATATGAAGAGCATGAAATTTAGCAGGAGGAAAGGAAGCATAATAAACCCACAGGTTTATTATGTCTCTAATAAAGGTTAGAGGTTACTAAACCAAGAGGCTTGAATTCCCTGAGCCTTAGTTATAACTTAGGTAAACCTTAGAAACTAGAATGGAACACCTAGAAAAGGTAAAAACTAAGTTTTTATCCCATATCCCTACTTCTTCTATATGTTAGACAATTGACTCGAACTCTGTCAGTTTCTTCTTCTGCAGTGATGAAACTATATTAGCTGATTCCTTAAGGCCTTTTGTTAAGCTCCACTGCCATAACTGCTTATTTAGTAATTTTTTTTTAAGTAACAACACCAATATGAGGAAGGCTTCACCATTAAAAGAGAGTTTATGGTAAGAATACTGGGGATTTTACAAAATTTCTTATATATTGAAGAAGCAACTCTTAAGAATGTATGAAACTGGATGTAGGGCTTAATAGAATCAAAAGTTTGAGGGCCTTTCACTAGAGTTCCATCATTAAAGTGACCGACATCCAAGTCCCAGGCTCTATGTACCTCAGTTCACATCCTCGAAGGAATACATGACTAACCAAGTGTTTGTCAGATGTTCATCTCAGTCCAGTTATATATTGCCAGAGAACCAGTATGATGTGATAAAACTATAGTTCCTGTGGCCTCACCATTATGGATGGGTAGACTGTTCTTAGAGAAAAAAAACAAGAAAGATTCCCACAAAGTATCTATGGAAACTTTAAATCCCAGTGTGTCTAAAACAAGATTTGACATTAACACCAGTATGATATCACACAATGGCGATACTTTAGTTAGATGATAATTTTTTTTTACTCTTTAATCATCAATATGAAGGTCAATAATTCTTTAAAGTCAAATGGCAGGTTAGTTACTGATATGATAATTAATCTTGGATAATTCTCAAAATAATCTTTAGTCAATATTGATCTCAGTAACTTTTACAATTTTATAAATTATATAAACATTAATGTACTTTCTCCATTCCCCCAAGTTACCCAGACCTCACATTAAATAGAATCCTTTTCCGGTTCATCTACTACTCATGGTCCAACCAAGATAAAATTTCCTAGACATAAAAAAATGGATTTAGACTATTTTAATATTTTTTTATTATGTGGTCAATATTTCTTTGTGACTAGATATTTTAACATTAGCGGTAAAACATTACTGTGATTCCTTGATCCTTATTACCTCACCACCTCACCAGTCTCTGAAAGTTTTATTTTAGGGTTGATCTGAAAAATAATAAAAATATATTTCTAAGTGTGCACATGTTCATGCTAACATGTGTGAATGCATATTTTCTCTTTCCCTTTAAACCTAACAGAAGCAAATACAGTAAGTTTTAAGTATCATGTGTTTGACATCTTAAAGTATTATCCATTCATTATTTTAGGATAAGCTTCTTTACCCCTTCATAATACAAAGCTTGCCAAACAGATGTAGTGCTAAATTGATTTGGAATAGATTGTGAAGTCCCAAAGAACTATGTATTCTTGTCACTCTTTTGGCAAATTTAGTTTAATTTGTAAATAAAAGGAAAAAAAAATCATTCAAGGTTGTTTTGAGAGGCAGATTTATATTCTGATTTCCCTGAAACAGACTCTTTGGAATCTCTGTAGGCTGAGTGCTCATTCTGATTTCTAAGTTTCTTCTACTGATATATTTTATTTCCCAGATAACACTGGTAGAAATTAAATGCTTCATTGCTTTGGGGAAAATTTTACAGCTTGCTCAATAGTTTATATTTAAGATACCTTTTTCTCCCTTGCTTTTCCTTCCATTTGACAAGCTTCAGGCAGAATTTAAAGCAGGAATCCAATATACCTAAATGTTACAGTAATAAGATAGAAATGGTTTTTCCACAGAATCTTTCCTTAAAACTTACTGCTCAACAGTGCCCTCTCTTATCCCAATAAGTTTAAAGAAATACATAAGTTGTTTCCTTTCAGCAGAAGACTTCAAAAAAACTAGAAAAATCTACAATATAAGCTTTGAGTAACACATAATTATATCAGAATGTAAGCTGAACACCAATAATAGGGTGTTGAATAGATAATAATTACTTCAAAAATAGGAAATATTAATATACTGTAAGACTGTTTTGACAAGGGAATAATCGGTAGGAAATGGTAATAAATTTTGTCATTATAATTAAAGTCTTTTTTTCCCCCCAAAACCTTTGTTTTTCACCTTTGAAGACATTTAAAATTGCAATAATTCCTCATAAGAAGTACACAAATAATGAAAGTCTTCTAAGAGGCAGGGTAAAAGACACTACGTTCATTTAGCTCAGAAAAGAACCTGAGGGGTTGATATACTTTCAAACATTTGGAGCACTGTTCTAAGATACTAGTGACCAGTTGTCCTCCATTACTGTGAAGGGCAAACCAACAAACAATAGGCTGAAATTCCAATGAAACATGGGAATACATTTCTAAGTGTGTAAAATAGTAAATTATATCCCTAAGTGTATATTATTTCACTTAAAAGTTTTAAAAATTACCAAGCTCCAGAATAATTAAATTAGCTTGAGAACTGGCACTTTTCAAAAATTTCTCAGGTGACGCTAACATACAAAGTTGAGAACACCAGTGTGAAGTAACAAGTGTCTATGAAATGCACTGCATTGGAGCATATTAAAATTTGAGCAACTAAGGTGCAAAGAAAACATGCCCATCATTCTCTAAACATGCTTGTATTCAAATCCCATCACTTTAAGAAGCTCACTCATTTTTTCCATATCTGTAATTTCAGAAGGATAAAAATGCTATTTGTGGTCCAGAATTCAAACATGGATTTGAGGTAGTGTTCCTTGCTTCCTGTAAGGGGTTACTAACTATAAAACCAAACCCAGCCTCCTAAAATTAGCAGAAACAGAAACGTGTTTAGGTTGCTAAGTATCTCTGACTCGGCACTCTGAGATTCACCTGCTGTTTAGAATTGTATCATTTTTTACTATAATGCCCATACCACATGTCTGGGCCCTACAAAAACACTGCCCTCATCCTACCTCCAGCACTTTGGCTCAACTTTGTGTCCTTTCCCTTTGGAAGCAAGCTGGAACTCTTAGAAAGAATAACAGGCCAATAAGAGATCATCTAAAAACCATAAATCCAGATATGTAGACAAAATTCAAAATTCTGTTTGCATCATAGACAGCTTATTTGCTGAAAAGGCGGGACTACACCTGCCGACTCCATCTTGTTTTGTGTCCTTCACCTTGACCACGCCTCCTCCCCTTGAGTAACCTCCCGCTCACCTGCCTAACAGGACTTGGATCCTTCCCCAGCCAATCAGCTGAGGCCACAGCCATTACCTCACCAACTGCCCCTAGGCCCCAATAAAACCTTTGTCCTTTTGAAACTCGCTCTCTCTCCCCAGTATCTCACCACTGCATCTGTGCAGGTAGGGGATTGAGCTCGAGCTAGCTCTAATAAAGGCTCTTTTGCTTTTGCATTGGACTTGGCTCCCTAGTGGTCTTTGGGGATCACGAATTCTGGGCATAACATTTGCCAAACCTGTTCCCATTCACCCACTGCCTTGAAACAACTATACTCCACCCACTAATAAAGCACATGTGTAAATAGCTGACTAATTTATTTCATTTCCTTTTACTTTATTTATTCCCATATGGCAACTTCATAGTCTTGCCACAAAGGTATATCTTCCTATTCTACTTGATATCTTGTTAGTTAAATCCAAGATAAGAAGATTCAGTGCTTTAGTTTTTAGGAGAAGAGAAAAAAAAAAAACAGGATGATGAAGATAAGGAGGAGGGAGAGAAAAAAAAATGAAGGATGAAGAGAGGGGAAAGAAGAGAAGCAGTAGCAAAGATAATGAGGAGGAATGTGGGAGGGGAGGTAGGAGATTTAAAATTAGAAGTGACCCAACTATCTGTTGTCTGTAAAAGCCTACTTTAAATATAATGATTCTAATATTTTAAGAGTAAATGAAAGAGAAAAAGAGACACCATGCTAAATGCTAATCAAAATAAATCTGGAGTAGCAATATTGATTTCAGACAAAAAGGACTTCAGAAGAAAGAAAAGATTGAGAGATAAATAGGAGCATTATAACATGATAAAGAATCAATTGTCCAAGAAAACATAAGAATCCTAAAGGTGTGTGCATGTAATAAAAGAGTGTGAAAATACAAGAGACAGAGTTTTTCAGTAGGGTTCAAGGTGGCAACGTAGGAAGACCCTAAACTCCACAGACACACCAAATCTACACCTACATACAGAGAAATTTCTCCTAAAGAAGAAATGAGGGCTGACTGAACAACACAACAAAAGATAGACCACATAAAGAATGGCAAGAGAGAGACATTGTAATGCAGGGAACCCCCACTCCATACACTACAAACTACAGTGGGGAAGGATAGTTCTAAGAGATAATGAGCAGATCTGTTTGTCCTGAGGCACAGAAAAAAAGGCCAAGGTTTAAAGGGCAATTACAATACAAAGGAACCAGCCCTAGAACCCTGCCAAATGGTGGGGAAGCTAGTAGAAATCATTCAGTCAGAGGGACTGAGGAGTACCATGGTTTATGCTGCCCCTCCACCTTGAAAGCATGCATGGGAACAGGGTCTGGGTGCCCTAGCCAGCCTACTTCCTCGGGAACCCCAGGCCCCTAGCCCACTCCAACCCCAGCCATTCCACCAAGGCAGCCCCTGCCATCCTGCAAATGCACCCCTACCGTGGCACATATTGGGACACTCCTGGTCAGCCTTCGCTACAGCTCCAGCCATCTTGCCAAGGTGACACAGATGTATAGACCCCAGAACACTTCTGGCTCACACCACTTAAGCTCCAGATGGCTTGCTAAGGCACCCCTGGCTAAGAGAGCTCTGAGACCTCCTGACTCATGCCTGATTTGGCTTCAGTCACCCCACCAGGGTGTTCCTTGCACTGAGTGACCTGGGAATCCTTGGACTGTGCCTGCCTTTGTTTCAGCCCTGCCAGAACACCCCTGTGTAGAGCACACTAAGACCCTATGCTCCCACACATCCCACCTTGGCACCAGTTGCCAGGGTACCCACTGTGCTAAGCACTGTGGGACACCCAGGCTTGGATCCATGTTAGCTTCAGCTGTCATGCCAGGGCACCTTCTACATCAAGAGCCCAGGGACAGCTCTCCAGCCCTCACCCATGTTAGTTTTAGCTGTCCTGCTAGACTACCCTCTGTGGAGAGACCTGGGACCCACTTGCTTGCATTCACTTCAGTTTTAGCTGTTCTGCCAGAGTATTCTCTTTATGGAGAACTCCAGGACCACTCTGGCCAATGTCCACCACAGCTCTGGCCATTTCCCAAGGGCAGCCTCAGCATGGAGTGACTTAAGACCCCCACCCACACCAGCCACAGCTTTAGTCAGCCAAAGTGACCAGTCACATATAGCCTACAAAGTGGACAAAAATACACAAGACCTTATTTTCAAGTTTACAGGTAGCTGTTTCTGCTAATTCATAGAAACAAACACAGAAATTTAGGCAAAATAAGGAGACAGAGAAATATGTTCCAAATGAAAGAACAAGAAAAAACATCAGATAAATAATGATTTCAGGAGTAGAATCCAGTGATTCATCCTCTACATATAACACCCAGTGCTCACCCAACAAGTGTCTTCCTTAATGCCCATTGCTCATTTAGCCCATTCTCCCACCCATAATCCCTCAGCAACACTCACTTTGTTCTCTATGTTTAAGAGTATCTTATATTTTGTCCCCCTCCCTGTTTTTATATTATTTTTGCTTCCCTTCCCTTATGTTCATCTGTTTTGTATCTTAAATTTCACATATTTAAGTGAAGTCATATATTTGTCTTTCTCTGACTAGTTTTCCTTAGCATAATACACTCTAGTTCCATCCACATTGTTGCAAATGGCAAGATTTTATACTTTTTGATTGCCAAGTAATACTCCATTGTATATATATACCACATCTTCTGTATTCATTCATCTTTTGATGGACATTTGGGTTCTTCCCATACTTTGGCTATTGTCAATAGCACTGGTATAAAAATTGGGGTGCAGGTACCCTTTCAAAATAGCACATCTGTATCCTTTGTATAAATACCTAGTAGTGCAATCGCTGGGTCATAGGGTAGTTCTATTTTTAACTTTTTGAGGTACCCCATACTGTTTTCCAGACTGGCTATACCAGTTTGCGTTCACACCAGTAGTGTAAAAGTGTTCCTCTTTCTCTGCATCTTCAACATCTGTTGTTGCCTGAGTTGTTGATTTTAGCCATTTGACTGGTGTGAGGTGGTATCGCATTGTGGTTTTGATTTGTATTTCCCTGATGATGAGTGATGCTGAGCATCTTTTCATGTGTCTGTTAGCCATTTGGATGTCTTCTTCAGAAAAGTGTCTATTCATGTCTTTTGCCTATTTCTTCACTGGATTATTTGTTTTTTGGGTGTTGAGTTTGATAAGTTCTTTATAGATTTTGGATACTAACCCTTTATCTGATATGTCGTTTGCAAATATCTTCTCCCATTCCATCAGTTGCCTTTTAGTTTTTCTGATTGTTTCCTTTGCCAGGCAGAAGCTTTTTATACTGACGAGGATTCAATAGTTCATTTTTGCTTTTGTTTCCCTTGCCTCCAGAGACATGTTGAGTAAGAAGTTACTGTGGCCAAGGTCAAAAAGATTTTGCCTGCTTTCTCCTCTAGGATTTTGATGGATTCCTGTCTTATGTTTAGGTCTTTCAACCATTTTGAGTTTATTTTTATGTATGGCATAAGAAAGTGGTCCAAGTTCATTCTTCTGTCTGTCACTGTCCAGTTTTCCCAGTACCATTTGCTGAAGAGACTGTCTTCATTCCACTGGATATTCTTTCCTGCTTTGTCAAAGATTATTTGGCCATACATTTGTGGGTCCATTTCGGGGTTTTCTATTCTGTTCCATTGCTCTAAGTATCTATTTTTGCACCAATACCATACTGTCTTGATGATTCCAACTTTGTAATATATCTTTAGGCCAGAATTGTGATACCTCCAGCTTTGGTTTTCTTTTTCAGGATTGCTTTGGCTATCGGGGATCTTTTGCTATTCCATACAAATTTTACAATTGTTTCTTCTAACTCTGTGAAGAATCTTGGTGGTATTTTGATAGGGATGGAATTGAATATGTAGATTGCTTTGGGTAGTATCAACATTTTAACAATATTTGTTCTTCCAATTCATGAGCATGGAATATTTTTTCTATTTTTTTGTATGTGTGTCTTCTTCAATTTCTTTCGTAAGCTTTCTATATTTGCAGTGTATAGATTTTTCAGCTCTTTGGTTAGGTTTATTCCTAGGTATTATATGTTTTTAGTGCAACTGTAAATGGGATTGATTCCTTGATTTCTCTTTCTGTTGCCTCATTATTAGTGTATAGAAATGCAACTGATTTCTGTGCATTGATTTTATATCCTGAAACTATGCTAAATTCATGGATCAGTTCTAGCAGTTTGAATTCATTCTTGTCAATTTGGATGCCTTTTTTTTCTTTGTGTTGTCTGATTACTGAGGCTAGGATTTCCAGTAGCGAGAGTGGACATCCCTGTCGTGTTCCTGACCTTAGGGGAAAGTATCTCAGTTCTTCCCCATTGAGGATGATATCAACAGTGGGTCTTTCATATATGGCTTTTATGATCTTGAAGTATGATCCTTCTATCTTACTTTCTTGAGGGTTTTTATCAAGAAAGGATTCTGTATTTTGTCCAATGCTTTCTCTGCATCTATTGTGAGGATCATGTGGTTCTTCTCCCTTCTTTTATTAATGTGATGTATCACATTTATTGATTTGAAGATATTCAACTAGCCCTGCATCCCAGGTATAAATCCCACTTGATTGTGGTGAATAATTCTTTTATTGTATTGTTGGATCTGGTTGGCTAGTATCTTGTTGAGATTTTTGCACCCATGTTCATCAGGGAAATTGGTCTATAGTTCTCCTTTTTAGTGGGTTCTTTGTCTGGTTTTGGAGTAAAGGTAATGCTGGCCTCATAGAATGAGTTTGGAAGTTTTCCTTCCATTTCTATTTTTTTGGAACAGCTTCAAAAAAATAGGTGTTATCTCTTCTTTAAATGTCTGATAGAAATCACCTGGAAAGTGTTCCAGCCCTGGTCTCTTGTTCTTTTGGGAGATTTTTTATTACTTATTCGATTTCTTTACTGGTTATGGGTCTGTTCAAATTCTCTACTTCCTGTTTCAGTTTTGGTAGTTTATCTTTTTCTAGGAATTTGTCCATTTCTTCTAGAGTGCCCAATTTATTGGTATATAATTGCTCATAATATTCTCTTATTATTGTTTTATCTCTCCAGTGTTGGTTGTGATCTCTTTCTTTCTTGATTTTATTTATTTATTTTGATCCTTTCCTATTTCTTTTTGATCAAATCGGCTAGGGGTTTATTAATTTTGTTAATTCTTTCAAGGAACCAGCTCTTGGTTTCACTGATCTGTTCTACCGATTTTTGGTTTTGATAGCTTTGATTTCTGCTCTAATCTTTACCATTTCCCGCTTTCTGCTGTTTGGGGGTTTTATTTGCTGTTCTTTTTTCAGATCTTTATGGTATAAGATTAGGTTGTATATCTGAGACCTTTCTTCCTTTTTTTGTAAGGCCTGGATTGCTATATACTTCCCTCTTTGACTGCCTTTGATGAATCCCACAGGTTTTGTATTGTGGTATTACCATTTTCATTGGCTTCCATGTACTTTTTAATATCCTCTTTAACTTCTTGGTTAATTCATTCATTATTTAGTAGGATGTTCTTTAATCTCCAAGTATTTATTGCCTTTGCAAATTTTTCTTGTGGTTCACTTCAAGTTTCATAGCACTGTGGTCTGTAAATAGGCATGGTATGATCTCAAGCTTTTTGTGTGTATTGAGGGCTGATTTGTGTCCTAGTATGTGATCTAATCTGGAAAATGTTCCATGTGCACTTGAAAAGAATGTGTATTCATTCCTTTAGGATGAAATATTCTGAATATACCTGTTAAGTCCATCCAGTACAGTGTGTCATTCAAAGCCTTTGTTTCCTTGTTGGTTGTCTGATTAGATGATCTGCTTATTACTGTAAGTGGGGTGTTGAAGTCCCCTACTTTTATGGTATCATTGTCAATGATTTTATTTATGTTTGTGATTAATTGATTAATATGTTTGAGTGTTCCACCTTGGGACATAAATGTTTACCATTGTTAGATGTTCTTGAATAGACCCCTTAATTATGATAAAATGTCCTTCTTCATCTCTTGTCCATCACCTATATTTGTTTAAAAATCTAGATTGTCTGATATAAGTGTGACTACTCCTGCTTTCTTTTGGCGACCATTAGCATGATAGACGGTTCTCCAACCGCTTACTTTCAATCTGAAGGTATTTTTAGGTCTAAAGTGGGTCTTGTTTTCATATAGATATATAGAAGGATTATATAGATGGATCTTGTTTTCTTATCCATTCTGTTACCCTATGTCTTTTGATTGGAGCATTTAGTACATTGACATTTAGAGTGAGTTCTGAAAGATATGAATTTATTGCCATCATATTGCCTATAGAGTTGGAGTTTCTGGTGACGTCCACTGGTTCTTTCTGGTCTTCTGTTGCTTTTGGCCTTTTTTGTTTTGTTTCATCTTTTCTCCTCTCAGAGAGTCCCCCTCTCTTTCTTGCAGGGCTCATTTAATGGTCAAGAACTCCTTTAGTTTTTGTCTGGGAAACTCTTTATCTTTCCTTATATTTTGAATGATAGCCTTGCTGGATAAAGAATTCTTGGCTGCATATTTCTCCGACTTAGCGCGTTGAATATATCCTGTCACTTCTTTCTGGCCTGCCAAGTTTCCGTGGATATGTCTGCTGTGAACCTCATCTGTCTTCCTTTATAGGTTAAAGGACCTTTTTTTTTCCTTGCTACTTGCATACTTCTTTCTTTGTCTGTGTATTTTGTGAATTTGACTATGATATACCTTGTTGATGGTCAATTTTTGTTGAAACTAATGGGAGTTCTCTGTGCTTCCTGAATTTTGATGTCTGTGTCTTTCCCCAGGTTAGGAAAGTTTTCCACTATAATTGCTCACATGAACCTTCTACCCCTTTTTCTCTCTCTTCATCTTCTGAGATTCCTGTGATCTGGATGTTATTCTTTTTTAATGAATCACTGAGTTCTCTCATTTCTATATTGTGTTATTTTGCCTGAGCTCTCCTCTTTTTTTCCTGCTTCATTATTCTCCAAATTTGTCTTCTATATCGCTGATTTGCTGCTTTGCTTCATCCATCCTTACTGCTGTGGCAACCATTCAAGATTGCATCTCAGTTACAACATTTTTAATTTGTCTTGACTAGATTTTACTTCTTTTATGTCCACAGAGAGTGATTCTGTGTTTTTTTTTCAACAACAGCTAGTATCCTTATTATCACAATTCTAAATTCTAGTTTAGACATCTTGCTTATATCTGTGTTAAGTCCCTGTCATTTCTTCCTGTTCTTTTTTTTGGGTGAATTCCTTCAACATTTTGAAGGGAGAAAATGAATTAATAAAATTAAAATCGAAAAAGTAAAAACAGCACAAAAAAATGAAACAAAGGAAGATAGATCCTAGGAGTGTTTTAGTCTAGTTGTTGAAATAAGCTTGATAAAAGGTAAATAAAAGGAAAGAAAGAAAAAAAAAAAGAAAAATTTTTAAAATAAAAAAAATGTATGCAATAAAATAGAATAAAATGAAATGAAGAAAGTAAAATAGAGTTTAAAAAATTTACCAAAAACATAAGGAATACAGTTAAGAAATTAAAAATTTTTTAAAAACTTTTTTAAAATTACAAAATTAAAAAAAAATTTATACAAATGGAAAATAAAAATATTTTTTTTCTTTTTCTGTAGCCAAGAATAAGGAAAAGAGAAATAAAAATGAATGGATGGATCAGAGAACAGAATGAAATTCAAAAGAAATTACATCCTGTTTCTGTCAGAAGTCAAAGTATGAAGCACTTTTTAGTCCGTACACTAAACAGGTGAAGAGACTTGTAGTCATCCTCTAGGGCTTGGTTGGTGCAGTTGGATGGGGCTTGGTGTAAAGGCTCCATTTCCACTAAGTGGCACTGCTTAGCTTACTGTGGTGGATTGGTGTGGCACTCATGTGAATGTATGCACAGGCACAGGAGAGGTGAAAATGGCATCACCCAGCTTCCCAGTCTCTAGCATCAGAACTCTGTGTTCTCACTGACTTGCCATCAGGCACCCCTCTTTTATCTTTGGTTTCTGGACACTCCCAACTTCTACACTGTCTGCAACCAAGCCATCAACCTACCAGGTGGCATCTCTGTCCTGATTTTTATCTCAGATGTGGCTGTGTTTCCACATCTTTCACTTGTGAGGGCCTTGTGACTTGGGCCCACTCCCACCCTCTGAAGAGGGTTGCACAGAGCAATGGCAGGGTGCTGGCTTGCCCCAGGAATGCCTGTGCAATGGTGCCATTGCAAAAGCCTAGAGACTGTGTCCAGGTGCCAGCCAACCCCAGTAAAAGTTCATGAGATCATGTAGTAGCAGTGGTTTGGGGACCATGGCAAATCACAACACACAACTGGGGCCAGGCTTCACCACACCCTGGCATCCTTGTTCCAACACCAGCAAATGTGGCTGTTCTCTGTGGTCCCCTGGTACCTTTTCCCATGGGAAGCCACATGACTTCTACCAAATGTCCTCCCATCAGGGGAACCGCCTCTCCCTGTGTGGTCTGAGGACCCTGAGGACCTCACTCTCTGCTCCTGGGGATTTGCCCTTTCCACCAGAGCACCACCAGGTATCAAGCTGCAGAATCTCTGACTCTCTATTTCCCTGTTATAGAGTCCTAACGGTATTTAAACCCTCTCCTTTTCCCTTTCTTGTTCAGACCTTTGTGGGTGTTTCCACTCTTTCTCTTCATCTGCTTTGAGGGTAGTGCTGTTCCTGTACTCTCCCCCATCTCTGTTCTCTCTCCACAATCAAACACAGATCACTACCTTCTGCAGTTTCGCTCTCCCCCAGTTAACCTATCACTGTGTACCGTCAAGTTCTGTGGCTCAAGTTATGCAGATTGTTATGCTATTCCTCAGATCAATTTTCCAGGTATGGAAAATGGTTTGCTGATGATCTAGTTGCATTTCAGGGATGAGAGAAGCAGAGAACGTCCATGCTGTTCTGTCATCTTGGCCCCTCCTCCCTAAACAGATTCATACTTAATTAAAGATTTTAACACCTCTTTCATTATTTGGTAGATCAAGCAGACAGAAAATCAGTAAGAATATAGGTGACCTAAATAGCACTACCAATCAACTTGATCTAATTGACATTTATAGAACACTTCATTCAATAGCAGAGCTTTTATTTTTTCAAAATTACATGCAACATTCAGCAAAATACACCACATTTTAGTCCATAAAACACACGTTAATAAACTTAAAAGAATAGAAATCATACAATGTATGTTCTCAGACCTCAATGGAATTAAACTAGAAATAAATTATAGAGATCTAGAAAATGCCCAAATATTTAGAAATTAAATAACATACTTCTAAATAATTGATGACTCAAAAATCCCCAAATAAATCTTAAAATATTTTTAACTAAATTAAAATTAAACCACAACATCAAAATTGGTGGGATGAAGCAACAGCAGGGCATAGAAAGAAGTTTATAGCTTTCAGTACTTATATTAGAAAATAAGAAAGATATAAAATCAAAAACCTAAGATTTAACTTTAGGAAGTTAGAGAAAGAAGGGTAGTTTAATCCTAATTTGGCAGGAGAAAAAAAAGAAGTAATACAAATTAGAATATAAATTGATGAAATTGAAAACAAGAAACCAATAGAGAAGACTGTTTTAAGAATCTGGTTCTTTAACAATATTAACAAAATTAATAAACATCTAATTAATCCATCAAGAAAAAATGAGACAAGACACGAATTACCAATATCAGAATCAAAAAAAGGGATCAACACTACTAATAATAAAATACTACAAAAGACTTTATTTTTGCAAATTTGATGTCATTAAAATAAACAAATTCCTTGAAAAACACAAACTACCAAGATTCATGCAAAAAGACACAGAAAAACTAAATAGCCTGAAGTTACTATTAAAACTGAATCAGTATTTTAAATGTTCATTTGTTTTTGTTTTTGGGAGAGACAGGGGGACAGAGGATCTGAAGCAGACTCTGCACTGACCATAGCGAGCCCAGTGTGGGGCTTGAACTCCCAAACTGTGAGATCATCACCTGATCCAAAGTCAGACACTCAACTGGCTGAGCCACTCAGGAGCCTCTGAATAAGTATTTTAAAACCTTTTAAAAATTAATTACCAGACTCAGATATTTTCAGTGATGGATTCCACCAAATATTTAAGGAAAAATGTACCTATTCTCTACAATCTTTTCCGGGAAAATATAAGCAGAGAAAGTATGTTCGAATTTATTCTCTGAAGCCATAATTACTTTAATATGTAAAACAGATAGCATTACAAGGAAGAAAACATCAGAAAAATATCTCTCATGAGCACAGATGCAAAAATCTTCCATAAAACAACAGTAATAAAATCCATCAATATGTAAAAAAAATTTACACACCAGGAACAAGTGAGATTTATCCCAGACACTTAAAGCTGACTTAACATTTGGAAATCTACCACTGTAACCCACCATGTAAGCAGGCAAAGATGAAAAAGAAAGATGCTGAAAATACATTTGACACAATCCAACATCCATGATTAAAACTCTCAATACTCTAGAATAGAGGGGAACTTCTGCAACTTGATAAAGAATACTTACAAAAAACCCTATACTTCATATCATAATTAATGATAAAAGAGTTGAGAAAAAGAGATCATCTTACCATTTCATACTGAAAGCCCTAGCTAGTACAATAAAATAAGAAGGGAAAATTAGACTAGAAAGAAAGAAATAAAACTTTATTTGTAGATGACATGAGTGTATATAAATACCCAAAGGATCTGTAGAAAACGGTCTTGGAAATAATAGCAATATCACACTATACAACATCAGTATACAAAACACAGTTGCTTTCCCATATACCAATATGAATAACAGAAATTTGAAATTCCAAAAAGTACTATTTGCAATAGCACAAAAAAGGGAAATGCTTAGGTATCAATGTAACAACATGTACAAAACTGTATTCAGAAATCTACAAAACATTGATGGGTGACATCAAAGATTTAAATAAATTGAAAGATATTCCATGTTTCCAGAATGAGACTCAATATTCTTATGATGACAATTTTCCCCAAATTGTTTAGTCAACATAATCACTATTAAAATCTGAGCAAGCCATTTCACAGATATCAACATACTGTCTAAAATTTATATGGAAAGACAAAGGATATAGAAAAGTCAATAAAATATCGAAGAGTGGTAACACTGGAGGACTCACAGTATTTGATTTTAAGACTTGTGAATCTACAGTAGTCAAGAGAATGGCAGATGGCAGATGTTAGGAGCCAGGTTTCTCAGTGTTGGAGTAGGAAGTTATGGACAAGCAAGGGGAGAAGTCCAGAATGACCAATGAGGTAAAGACATCAGTATGAACTCATGTGTAGCTTAATATAAATATGTATAGATATGTGCATGTATAAGTATTATTATAAACATATATATGTATTATAAAAATATGTATATAGTTTGCTCTGTCAGCTGACAGGGTCTAGTAATGCTGACACCCAGGTAGCAAATAGCACAACTAAGGCACAGATCTTGGATCCTAATACAATAAAAGGAAGTAGGGCTCCTTAACAAAATGACCTCCTAGAAGGCTGTGTCAGTGGATATACAAGATGCACTTGGATAATACTGCTATAAACATCAGGGTGCAAACATCCCTTTGAATTAGTAGTTTTGTATTCTTTGGGTAAATACCTAGTAATGTGACTGCTGAATTATAGGGTAGTTAGTTCTAATTTTAACTTTTTGGGGAACATCCATTCTATTTTCCAGAGTGCCTGCACCCATTTGCATTCCCACTGACAGTGCAAGACAGTTTCCCTCTCTCTGCATCCTCACCAACACCTGTTGTTTCTTGTGTTGTTAATTTTAGCCATTCTGTTGGGTGCGAGGTGATATCTCAATGGGTGGGGGCATGGGTTAAATAGGTGATGAGGATTAAGAGTGCACTTGTTGTAATGAGCACTGGGTAATGTATGGAAGTGTTGAATCACTAAATTGTACACTTGAAACTAATATTCACTGTATGCTAACTAGCTGGAATTTAAATAAAAACTAAAAAAAAGACGCACTTGGAACATCTTGTAATGCTAAAAAAACCCTCTGAAAAACAGAAACCAAACATACAAACAAAAAAATACATAATGATGCTATGTCAAAGAGATACAGGAGTCAACTGAAAGAGTTCTCAATAGCCAATGCTAGAATAATTTGAACAACAAAAAAGCACTTCTATTGGATGATAATACAAAATGTAAAATAATTATTGATGAGTCTATACTAATATAAATGAGTGACTGAATAAATAAATCAGGAGAATAAATTTCTTACTCAGAAGAATTCCAAATAGTTTATACAATATTCCTCATTCACAGAGGTAAAACACAATTCCCCATTCCTTAGTGTGAGTTGCATACAGTTACTTCCTTCCAAAGAGTATAGTATGGAAAAAAAAGGAGAAAAGAATAATATGGTGGAGAAATATGACAAATACTTCCTCAGCCAGGAGTTCAAGGGAACCAAAAGTGGTAAGTCATATTGATAAGATACACTTGGTCATGATGAGTATGGTACTTTAACTTGTGGGTTTTCTCCCCAAAACCCATCACTGAGAAACACAGCCAAGAGGAAGTAGGACACATCACAAATAAATGGATGTAGTATCGGGAATGGGATCCTGGAATAGAAAAAGGTTATTTGGTAAAAATAAAGAAAATCTGAATAAAGTATGGACTTCAGTTAATAACATAATAATATTGGTTCATTAGCTGTGACAAATTACTAACTATAGTAATACGAGATGTTAATGATAGAGAAACCTGGGTGTAGGCTATCTGGGAACTCTCTGTACTCTTCATAACTTCTGTAAATCTAGAACTATTAAAATAAAATGTCTATTAAAAAAACTGAGCAAGTATTTTCTGTATCCCCTATTTTCTACTTTCATTTCTCTTCTTCCATGTTTATGCTATTTATTGATGTTTTACTAAAGTCTTCAGTTTGAAAAAAGGTTTATGACTGAAAGACATGCAGCTTAAAATGGCATAAGTCATAAGATTGGATACATATATGTAGGGACTGGATGTAATAATTTTTATATTTATTTTTGCATATATTAAATGCTTGATATGTTGAGACAATAGCTTGATTAAATAGCAAGAACATAACCATGGATTAACAAAGAGCAGTGTGAACATGACCTTAGACAATATTTTATCTACTAAAAGGACTCTGGCCAAATAGTTGGGATAACTGGTAACACCACAGCTTTTAAAACCCACAAAAGGATCACATCAAGAATAAATGAAAAATTATAAGCATTTATTTGACAAATCTAGATATGCCTGAAAAAGTCCTTTTTCTTTTTTTTTTTTTTTTTTTTTTTTTAAC
The DNA here is from genome assembly GCF_046562875.1 of Panthera onca. NCBI lineage: Eukaryota > Metazoa > Chordata > Mammalia > Carnivora > Felidae > Panthera > Panthera onca. The sequence continues at coordinate 69,778,340 of NC_138343.1, forward strand.
GTTTATTTATTTTTGAGACAGAGAGAGACAGAGCATGAACAGGGGAGGGGCAGAGACAGAGGGAGACACAGAATCTGAAACAGGCTCCAGGCTCTGAGCTGTCAGCACAGAGCCTGACGCGGGGCTCAAACTCACGGACTGAGAGATCATGACCTGAGCTGAAGTCGGACGCTTAACCGACCAAGCCACCCAGGTGCCCCAAAAGTCCTTTTTCAATGTTGACCTTTCAACAAACATAAGCACTATTTCTATACTCTGCAGATTCTGGCCTAAAAAATGAAACTTCTGATTCGGACAGGCCATAGTACGTCTTTTCCTTCATAATAGCTTCTCTCTGCTTCTATTAAGATTTGCCACAATTAAAATGATTCTCCCTCCCTCCCCTCCCCCTGTCATGTCCCTAGAAAAGTCCTATTTCACTACTAGATAGAAGTAGAGCTGCCTTTTTTTGTCTTTTAGAACTGCCTTGTCTTTTATTAGTGCAAGCCATTTGCATGAGAAAAACAGAATTCTATAGACAGAAATGACACTCACTGGGCCACAAGTCTACTTCCAAAGGGACAGTATCCTGTGGATGCAAATGGAAAAAATCAGCACCTACAGAATTTTTAAAATGTATAATCTAACAGATCTAATCTCACTTAGTGATACTGTTTACATAGAATACCAATGAACTTCTCCCACTAAACTAATGTCTGCTTTATACCTGGGATTTGGGGCTATGTGCTTCTCAGCTTTTTCCTTGAAATAACTTAGCTTTAACCATATTTAAATGGGAAAACAACACAAAATACCTTTTCAAAGTCAATTTTAGTAAAATAATCCTTTCCTCATGTGAGTTCTGTAAAGATAACATAATAACCATGTTGGAAGTGAAAATACAAGATGGCCCTGGCTCCCAAAGAAAATCTGATTAAAATGGAAAAGTTACACTTACTTATAAATATCAAACGTTTTCACCATGGGAACAGAAGTACAAATAAATGAAAGCTGTATGAACAGCTTCACTTTACATAACTAACATTTACTGAGAATTTCTCATGTGTCTCACTGAACTTAGCATATATTAAGGATTATATTTTCACAGTTTGAATTGTGTTTGAATGAGTTTAATGTAATATTTGGCTATAATAAATATACAGATCACTTTTGATTTTTAAAAAACACTTTTTAAAAATTGTCAATTTTTATTTCTTTAAATCATCTCATTGCACTTAAAGCCATCTGTGACAGAGAGGAGGATGAGCTACTATTTTCATCCTATCTTGTACAGATTGCCCCATTGTGACTACACTGGTCATAATAGCATAAGTGTGAACAAGTTTATACTACCTTATTTGTAGTATGATGAGTCAGTGGCTCCATATAGCTACACAATTATTTTCAGGTTCATTTGTAATATTTCATAAGAATAAATGAATATATTATTGAGATACTGAGAGGTCTCTAAAGGTGGCTTGGAGAGTAATGGTTAACAGTGGAAAATGATGCTAGCTACTCTACTGGATATTCATGACCTACTTCAGTAGTTTGAAGTTATCTTTAAGAAGTGACCACTCAGTCATAGACTATACTTGTCAGTCATCCTTGTATCTCAGTAGGGCTTGTACTTGATTCCTGCCAGTGGAATGTGAGCAGAAGTAATATGTGACACTTTCAGGTCAAGGTAGTTTTGAAGTGGAAATAGTTTACTATGTTCTCTTTCCCTCTGTCAGCTGAATATGAATTCGAGATGATCTTGGAAGACATTTGTTTGATGATGTTATAACCTCCAATATCCTGGGTGTCTAAATGACTACATGAAGTAGAATTCTCTAACCCAGTAACCAAAAGCACCTGCACAGCATAGTGAAAAATAAGCATTTACTATATTAGGGCACTGAATTGGTTTGTTAAATTGGTTTGTTAAAATCTGGGAATTGGTTTGTTAAAATAGCAAGCATTACCCCACCTCACACAGCAAAGGCATACTTTACTGAACTTCCAGAAACATAATGGACTGCTTTGCAAGTCCAAGATAGTCTGGATGTGCAGAGGGTGCAGAAAACTTGAGCACTAGCCTTTAATTCTGACAGTTAAATAGAGCCATACAAACAAATCCCAAATAAACCAGTTGTCTTGGGTATAAATGTAAAACCCATGAAAGTTACTATAGAATTTTTCTAAATGTTTTAACTATTTGTTTCCTACAGCAAAATAGATCCATTTTTATTTAGCATGATCTTTACTTTAATTATTTTTTTTATTTTTAAGATAATTTATTATCAAATTGGCTTACATAAAGATTGTTATCCCTTTTAAAAATCATAGTGATGTTTTGGTGTTGGTAAAATAATATTTACATGATTATAGAATACACTTGCTATTGTAGATATAAACCTAAAAACTGTGATCACTGTTAGGAGTATCATTTTATAATACATCTAGGATTATGAAAGAAAGGTTTAAGAAGGAGATCATTTTCAGTTGCCACTAAAAAGAAGCCAGAGTTTATTACCTGGTTTCCAGGGAATTGCTATCCTTCAACAGAAGAGCTCTTTTAAAGACCTGATTTTCTATGACTGAACTATATTCATGCTGTCAGATTGTGCTTTAGGGGGGAAATATTCAAGACCTTGTTAGAGAAAGAATGTGGGATAGATGAACTTTTCAGAGGAATATGGGTCTTGTTAGCAGGTTAATTAGTCTCAAATGCTCCAAGAGCATGTGATAGAGTAAGACACCCAAAGCACCTAAAGTCTATGTTTGTGTGTCTTTTTTGGCCAAGTTGTCATTCTTGAGCCCTTTTATATTCTTTCATATTCATCTCCATCTGCCCTTAGCACTATCTGGTGGGAATAAAAAATGAGGTAAAGGTATCAATAAGTGAATTTTGCTACTTTTTGAACTTAGAGAAAAATCAGAAAGCAGGAAAGAACTTTTGAAGGGTTTCACCCTACTTGTAAGTTAACAAGTCAGCCTGTCCATTTTGTGGATGCTACCAACAGACACAAGACACCTAGATTAGAGACAAAGGAACTTACTACTCACACCAATGTCAGCAGTCAGAACATCAGAAGTTATCATACTTCCTCAAACCTAATTTCCAGGGTTTCTGAGTCCAAGACAGTGGGCATAGGAAGATTCTGAACTCACATACTTCCATGGACACAACCAATCTACACCTATATATAGAGCAATTCCACTTGAAGAACTGAGGGCTTATTAAACAGTTTCTGTACAACAAAGGATAGAAGGACCACATAGCTAAAGATAGGAGAGACAGAAACACAGTAACCATGGAACCCCCATGCGACAACCCACAGAAAGGAGGTATATCACTAGAGAGTCCGCACAAAGATTTGCCCAACCTGAGGCACAGTGAACAAACAAACAGTAGTTTAAAGGGCAATTATTACAAATGACTTACCCTAGAGCATATGCCAAGTGGTGGAAAAACTGCTGTAACTCTCTCTGGGGTCAAAGGTGCTGGTTAGTGCCATGGTTTACATTTCCCCTTCACCTTGATAGTGCACACAGGACAGGTCTACCTAGGTGCTCTAGCCTACCTGCTAGAGCCACTGTAGTGAGCTTTGGGCCCCTAGCCCATACCAGCTCCAGCCATCCCCCAAAAGGTGGCCCCTGCCTTAATTATATCCATCCCACTAAGATAGCTCTAGAATGGTATGCACTAGGAAAGCCCCATCCATCCCACCAAGGTACCCCCTGCACAAAACAGACTGAGTATGTCCACCCCAGCTCTATACAGAGTAACCCTGGCCAGAGCATCCTGGAAGCCCCCTGGCCCACATTTGCTCTAGTTTACACCACATCACCAAGACAGTTCTGGTGCAGAGTGCCTGGGACCATCTGGCCAAAGGCCAATGAAGGTCTGGCCATCCCATCAGTGTGGTGACACAGCAAAACACCCCAGAATTCCTGGCCTGCACATACTCCAGCTCCAGCCAATCAGCCAAAGCCATTAAGGATATGCAGTCAACAGTGGGGACATTCCTACACAAGACCACTCCTTCAAGACTGGGAGAGGTAGCTATTCTACCTAATTCATAGGATAAAACGTAGAAAATCAAACAAAATGAGGAAAAAGTGAAATGTTACAAATGAAAGAAGACAACAAACCTCAGAAAAAGAACTAAATGAAATGGAGAGACCCAATCTGCCTGATAAAAGGTTCAAAGTAATTGTCATAAAAATCTTCACTAAAGTTGAGAGAAGTGGATGAATTCAGTAGAAACTTCAACAAAAGATACAGATTAAAAAAGAACCAATTAGAGCCGAAAAATATAGGAGCTAAATGAAAAATACAGTAGAGGGAATCAACAGCAGATTAAAGGATGCAGAAGAATGGATCAGTGATCTGGAAAACACAATAGCAGAAATCATCCAAGCTGAACAGCAAAAAGGAAAAAGAATTTTTTTTAAAAAAAGACTAAGAAACTTCTGGGATATTATCAAGCGTACTAACATTCACATTATAGGGCTCTCAGAAGGAGAAGAGAGAAAGAAAGGAACAAAAAAATTCATTTGAAGAAATAACAACTGAAAACTTCCTAAGCTGGGTAAATTCAGGTCCAGGAAGCACAGAGTCCCAAGCAAGATGAATGCAAAGAGATACACACCAGGACATATTATAATTAAAATGGCAAAGTTAGAAAAATCTTAAAAGGAGCAAAAGAAAACAGAGTCACATACAAAGAAGTGCTCATAAGACTATGAGCTTTTTCAGCAAAAATTTTGCAGGCCAGAGGGAATGGCACAGAAAGAGAAAAATCTACAACCACGAATACCGTAGACAGCAAAATTACTATTCAGAGTTGAAAGAGAGAGAGATTCTCAGACAAGCAAAAGCAATTTTGCTTTTCATCATTGCATTTTGCAATTCATCACCACTAAACCAGCCTCATAAGAAAGGCTAAAGGGTCTTCTTTCAGTGGAAAAGGAAAGGCCATAACTAGATATTTGAAAAATATAAGAAAAAGTAGCACCGGTAAAAGCAAATCTAAAGCAAAGGCAGTAAATCAGCCACTTAAAAGGTTAGTATAAAAGTTAAAGGACTAACAACTGTAACTATAATAAGTGTTGAGGGATACACAAAATAAAAAGATACCAAATAACATGTTAAAAACATTTAATGGGGTGGGAGGAGTAAAAATGTAGTGCTTGTAGAATGTGTTCAAACTTAAGTGACTATCAGCTGAAAATAAACTGGTATATATGTTAGTATAAATGACCCTCATGGTAATCACAAAACAAAAACCTACAATAGATACATAAAAAGAATTTTAAAGCACGGTGGTGGGGGGGCTGGGTCGCTCAGTCAATTAAGCATCCCACTTTGGCTCAGGTTAGGATCTCACAGTTCATGAGTTTGAGCCCCATGTCGGGGTCTGTGTTGACACTTCAGCCTGGAGCCTGCTTAGGATTCTGCGTCTCCCTCTGTCTCTGCCCCTCCCCCACTCATGCTATGTCTCTCTGTCTCTCTCTCTCTCTCAAATAAATATTAAAAAAATTAAAAACAAAAAATAAAAAAAAATTTAAAAAGCACAGGAACCAAATAGAACACTAAATAAAACCATCAAACCACAAGGGAAGAGATGAAAGGAAGAAGAAAGGAAGAGAGAATAACTGCAAAAAAGCAAACAAAAAAAAAATAAATAACAGAAAACAATCCAAAATATAGCAATAAACACAAACCTACTAATAATTATGTTGAATATAAATTGACTAAATGATCCAATAAAAAAAAAAAAAAAACCGTGACAGAATGGATAAAAGAAATAAAACCCATATACATGCTACCTACAAGACCTCACTTTAAATTTTTTTAAGTTATTTATTTTGAGAGACAGAGAGTGCATGAGCAGGGAAGGGGCAGAGAGAGGGAGAGAGAGAGAATTCCAAGCAAGTTCACACTGTCAGCATGGAACCTGATATGGCGTTTGAACCCACGAACCATGAGATCATGACCTGAGCCAAAGTCAAGAGTTGGTTGCTTAATCAACTGTGCCACCCAGGTTCCCCCAAGAGACTCACTTTATATCTAAAGACACACACAGACTGAAAATGAAGGGATGGAAAAATGTATTTTATGCAAACAGAAACAAAAAAAAAAGCTGGTGTAGCAATACTCGGATAAAACAAACTTTAAAACAAAGACTATAAAAAAGGACAAAGAAGAGCATTACATAATTATAAAAGAGTCAATATACAAAGAAGATAGATCATTAGTAAATATTTATATACCCAAGATAGGGACACCTAAATATATGAAACAAATATTAAAGGACATAAATGGAAAAATTGACAGTAATACAATAAAAGTGGGGGACCTTAATACCCATTTACATGGGATAATTACATGTGGATAATCTAGACAAAAAAAAAATCAATGGGGAAAAATTGACCTTAATACTTTAGACCAGATAAATTTAATAGATATATACAGAAATTATCATCCCAAAACTTGCACATAGAACATTCTCCAGGGCGCCTGGGTGGCGCAGTCGGTTAAGCGTCCGACTTCAGCCAGGTCACGATCTCGCGGTCCGTGAGTTCGAGCCCCGCGTCAGGCTCTGGGCTGATGGCTCGGAGCCTGGAGCCTGTTTCCGATTCTGTGTCTCCCTCTCTCTCTGCCCCTCCCCCGTTCATGCTCTGTCTCTCTCTGTCCCAAAAATAAATAAAAAACGTTGAAAAAAAAAAAATTAAAAAAAAAAAAAATAAAAAAAAAAAAGAACATTCTCCAGGATAGATCGTGTCAATTCACATGTCTCACTAAATTCAAGAAGACTAAAATCATATTAAACATTTTTTCCCACCACAATATGAACTAAAAATCAAGTACAAGAAAAACATGTGGAGGCTAAACAACATGCTACAACATGAGATCAATGAGTCAATGAAGAAATCAAAGAGAATATAAGAAAAATGTCCCAAGGCAAATGGAAACACAAATTTCCAAAATCTATGGGATACAGCAAACCACTTCTAAGGAGAAGTTTACAGTGATACAGGTCTAACATAAAACAAGAAAAACAATCTGATTTTATACCTAAAGGAACTAAAAAAAAAAAGAAGAACAAACAAAGCCCATAGTCAGTAAAAGGAAAATAAAGATCTGAGCAGAAATAAATGAAGTAGAGATTTTTAAAAAATACAAAAGATCAATGAAACTAAATGCTGGATCTTTGAAAAGATAAGCAAAATTTATAAAGCTCTAGCTAGACACATCAAGAAAAAAGGAAAGAAGACTCAAATAAATAAAATCAGAAATGAAAGGGAAAAAGCTACATTTGGCACCACAGAAATATGAAGGATCATATGAACAATAATACACAAACATATTGGACAACTTATAATGAATAAATTCCTAAAAGCACACAAACTTCCCAGACTGAATCACAACGAAATAGAAAATATCACTACACTTATTACAAGTAATGAAACTGAAGCAGTAATTTAAAAAAACTGCCCAGAAAGCAAAGTCCACAACCAGATGTCTTCACAAGTGAATCTACCAAATATTTAAACTAGAGCTAATTCCTATCCTTCTTAAAGTATTCCAAAAAAAATGAAGAAAAAGGAAGACTTCCAAACTCATTTTATGAAGCCAGCATTATCCAGATACTGAATCCATGTATATACATGATCAAAGAAAAGCAAGAAAGGAAGCAAGGAAGGAGGGAAGGCAGGAATGAAGGGAGAAAAAGAAAATTATAGGCCAATATCCCTGATGAACATAGATGCAAAAACCTCAACAAAATATTAGCAAACCAAATTCAACAATATATGAAAAGACTCATACTGCATGATCAAGTAAGATTTATTCCAGTGATGCAAGGATGATTCAACATCTGCAAATGAATCAAGATGATACACCACATTAACAAAAAAAAAGATAAAAATCATATCTCAACAGATGCAGAAAAAAGCATTAGACTAAATTCAGTATTCATTTATGATAAAATCCTCAACTAAGTATAGAGGGAATGTACCTCAACATAATAAAGGCCCTATATAACAAACCCACAGCTAACATCATACTCAATGGTGAAGAGCTGAAAACTTTTCCTCTAAACTCAGAAACAAGATTGAAATGCCCATGCTTTCCATTTTTATTCAACATGGTACTGGAACTCCTAGCCATGCCAATTAGGAAGGAAAAAGAACTAAAGTCATTCCAACTGGGAAGGAAGAAGCAAACCTGTCACTCTTTGCTAAGGACCTGACACTATATATAGAAAACCTTAAAGCCTCCACCAAAAAGTATTAGAACTAATAAATGAATTCAGTAGAGTTGCAGGATACAAAATTAACATACAGAAATAAGTTGTGTCTCTATACGCTAATAATGAGCTATCAGAGAGAGGAATTTAAAAAAAAATCCCATTTATAATTGCAAATAAATTTGACCAAGGAGGTGAAAGCCTGTACTCTGAAAACTATTAAACATCAAAGAGAAATTGAAGAAGACACAAATAAAGAGATATTTTGTGCCTGTAGACTGGAATAATTAATATTATTAAAATGTCCATACTAATTACAGCAATCTACAGATTTAGTGCCATCCCCAACAAATTACCAAAGGAATTTTTTGCAGAACTAGAATAATCATAAAATTTTTATGAAACCACAAAAGACCCCAAGCAGCCAAAGCAATCTTGAGAAAGAAGAACAAGCTAGAGGTATCATGCTCCAGATTTCAAACTGTACAAAGATATAATAATCAAAACAGTGTGGTACTTGCACATAAGCAGACACATAGATCAATAGATTAGAATAGAGAGCCCAGAAATTAAGCCATGCATATATGGTCAGTTTATATATATGACAAAGGAGGCAAGACTATACAATGGGCAAAAGACAGTCTCTTCAATAAATGGTGTTAGGAAAACAGGACAGCTATGTGAAAAGGACAGCTATGTAAAACTGGGCCACTATCTTATACCATACATAATAATACATTCAAAATAGATTAAAGACTTGAATGTAGGGGTGTCTGGGTGGCTCAGTCAGTTAAGCGTCTGACTCTTGGTTTTGGCACAGGTCATTATCTCACAGTTTGCAAGTTCGAGCCCCATGTTGGGCTCTGTGCTGACAGTGCAGAAACTGCTTGGGATTCTCTCTCTCCCTGTCTCTTTGCCCCTACCCCACTTGTGCATGCTCGCTCACTCTCTCTCTCTTTCTCAAAATAAATACATAAAACTAAAAAAAAAAAGACTTGAATGTAACATTTAAAAACCAATAAACTCCTTAAAGAAACCATAAGCAGTAAACCCTTTGACATTAGGCTTGCAATATTGTTTTGAACTAGTCTTCTCAAGCAAGGGCAAAAAAAAAACAAACAAAAATAAATAGTTTCACATCAAACTAAACAGCTATGCACAGAGATGGAAACCATCAACAAAATGGAAAGGCAACCTACTGAATAGGAGACGACATCTGAATGTCATCCATCCAATATGGCGCTAATATCCAAACTATGTGAAGAATTTATACAAATTAATATTAAAAAATCAGATAACCTAATTGAAAAGAGAAGCTTAATAGACATTTTCCCCAAGAAGACATACAGATGGAGAATAGGCATATGAGAAGATGCTCAACATCACTAATCAACTGGGAAATACAAAATTAAAACCACAATATCACTTTATCCCTGTCAGATTAGCTATTGTCAAAGAGACAAGAAATAATAAGCATTGACAAGGATGTGGAGAAAAGGAAGCCCTCTTATACTGTCAGTGGAAAAGTTAATTGTGAAAAAAAGTAAATGGTGTGAAAGTTCCTCAAAAATTTAAAAATAGAATTACCATCGGATCCAGCAATTTGACTTCTGACAATTAATACAAAGAAAACGAAAACACCAATCCAGAGAGATACATGCATCTCTATGTTCATTGTAACATTATTTACAATAGCCAAGACATGGAAGCAACCTTAGTGTTCATCAATAGATGAATGGATAAAGAAGATTTTTCACACACACACACACACACACACACACACACACACACACACACAGGAATATTCCTCAGTTATAAAAATAACAAAAAGAATAAAATCTTATTATTTGGGATGACATGGACAGATCTAGAAGGTATTATATTAAGCGAAATAAACCACAGAGAGAAGCACCAATGCCATATGATTTCATTTATATGTACAATCTAAAAAATAAAACAAATGAACAAATAAAACAAAACAGAACCAGATTCATAGATACACAAAACAAAATGTTTGTTACCAAACTGAGGAGGATTGGGGCATAGGCAAATACATGAAAGGGATTAAGAGGTCCAAAATTCCAGTTATAAAATAAGTCATGGGCGAGGGAGGGGGGCACCTGGGTGGTTCAGTTAGTCAAGTGTCCAACTCTTGATTTTGCCAAAGGTCATGATCCCACAGCTTGTGGGTCGAGCCCTGCATCAGCCTCTGTGCTGACAGTGAGGAGCCTACTTAGGATTCTCTCTCTCTCTCTCTCTCTCTCTGCCCCTCCCCTGCTTGTGGTCTCTCTTTCTCAAAATAAATAAATAACTTAAAAAAAATAAGAAGAGTCATGAGGATGTAGTAATGTACAGCATAGTCCATAATATTGTAATAACTTTGTATTGTGAAAGGTGATAACTAAACTTATCATGGGATAATTTCATAATGCATAAAAATGTTGAAAAACTATGATGAAACTAATACGATATTGTGTGCCAATTATACTTCTTAAAGAAAACTAACTTCCACTTCAATTTAAAAAAACAACAACAAATAATTTCCACAAAGATATAAAGAGGATCAAGTAACACTGGAACACATAAAGGACTGCCTTACAGGAGAGGGACCCTGAGCTTAGAAAATCTGAATCTTTATCCTTTATAAAGGATAGCATGCCAGATCTCTGTTCTGGAGGGTAATACTATTATCTTCCAAGGATGTAAGCAAGCCTATCTTCATTCCAGAGAAAGATACTACACTTGTGTAGTATAAAAACATCCTTGAAAGAAAATAATTCAGAACAAAAGGTAGTAAACAAGGTCACATTCTCAAGATGTATACAAATGCAAAACTCACAGATATGAGAATTTTCTCTCCCTGTCCTCAGGATCTATATATTTGAACATTCTGCACTTGTGTAAAGCATGGCAAGGTTAATTAACTATGTAGAACAGAGTTTAATAAATACTTATTTGTGATTGATTGAATTAACTATCACCAACCAGAGATTTTTTTTTTAAATATATACAGCTTACCCTTGAATAATATGGGTTTGAACTGTATGGGTCCACTTATTCCAAGATTTTTTAAATAAATGCAGTACAGTTCTGTAAATGTCTTTTTTCTTCCTTATTATTTTCTTAATAATATTTTCTTTTTTCTAGGCTGCTTTATTATAATAATATAGCATGTAGTACATATTACATAAAATATGTGTTAGTTTATTGGTAAAGCTTCTGGTCAACAGTAGACTATTAGTTTAGTTTTTGAGGAGTCAAAAGTTATATGTAGATTTTTGACTATACAGGGGGTTGGTGCCTCTCACCTCCATGCTGTTCAAGGGTCAACTCCACATATATGTTTGTATTACATATTAAATGTATTATTTATATATATTTATTATTCTATGTATACATTTATTACATGCACGTATTTATTATTTACTATATTATATATAATACATATTTATTATATAATACAAAATACATTTATTATATTATAAATATAAATATATATTTATAACAGATATTTATGTATTATATACAGTTTATGTATATACATATATACTGAATATACTGTATATATGTACTGTTTATGTATATACATATATACTGTATATGTATATTCAGTTTATGTATTATATACAGTTCAATTATATACAGTTTGATTATGTATTATATACAGTTCAATTATATACAGTTCAATTATTTATGTATTATATGCAGTTCAATTATATAAAATATGTTTTATATATAATATATATTAATTATATATATACATTATTACATATGTTTATTAATATTTTACATGCTTATGTATTATATATTAAAATACATATGTCAAATATTTTATTTAGTTGCATTTATAATGGAGATAAGTATTTACTAAACCTATTTTACATAGTTAATTAACCTTGCCATGCCTAAGTTCCCTAACTTGTAAGACTAAGATAATAAATTGCACTGTTTTGACATTTAAATGAGACTATGCTTGTAAAACATAAAATTTTAGTTCCTTATACATACAAGTTCAGAAAATGTTAGCTCTTTCTGTTTTATTATATTAATGTTTGTATTCTATCATGTTTTTCAAATCATCTGTTGGCTACTACTTATTTTACTAGGTAATCATTAATAACTATCCATCTGTACAGATACATGTATACATATATATTATGATTTGAGCATTTCAAATGTATTCTATCTATAATTCTATTCTATTCTGTTTCTTTAGAATATAAGAATATCGTCTATTATTGATTCAAGTAGACTTATGCTGAAATATAAAATCAAGTTAAAATAGAGGAAAGATGAGACTACAATGTTCCTGACCCCTTTAGGAAGTAGCATATTAATTCTCTCCTCCTTTGTAGATTGAATCCTTTTAATAAACTGTGATCCATAAAGTATAGGAAAAGAAATGCAGTTTGGGAAGGAAACCAAAAGAAAGGACTTTTATTAAAAGCACTATGATTTTCCCTTCAAAGAGTATTCATAAAGAGCCTGTTAAAAGGGAGTGAAACCTTCTGTTCCTGTGGGAGAACACATTAGGATTTCCTTTGTTTCTTTTTTAGACTTGCATCTACTAAGAATCTCCTTTTTAATAACAGGGCTAGAGCATGCTGCAAAACATATGATGCTATTTGTGGAATTTTTCTAGTTTCTAAGTGGTTTCTGATCATTTTCACTTTTCAAGGAATAAAAGCTTAGGGGAAAGGGAAGGTCAGGTTATAATGAATTGGTGCTATTAGTTCGTATATAGGGTGTGGGTGGGGCAGGCAGGAGTAAATTAGAAATGAAGATAGCAGTAGGGTAAAGCTTATTGGATGTATACTTTTGCTAAATATTCTGAATGAAAATTTTCTCTCCTTGGTCTTTAAATTCACCCTCAGTTGTGTGAGATTCAACTGAAATTAAACAATAAAACTAACTTGCTGAATTTAAACGCAAAATCAAAATGGCTACTAATTTCCCTAGGTTATTTATGCTGTCTTTGTGCAAAGAGCACTAGACAACAAAAATAAATGAATGTGCAGCTGCCAGTTTATAATGAAAAGCACACCCCCACGATTGCCTACTAATTACCAGCCCGAGAGTTTAATTAACATCTAATTACTCATTTTAGTACCATATTGCCTTAATTATCTTGCAAAAGAAGTCAATCCATAGATATAGTCAATGGTGGGTCAGTCATCCACCTGGTCTTAGAGTATACTTTTTAGGGAATTTTAAAGCATACATCATACTACTGCCTTTTCCTCTTATCTTTCATAAATAACATTTTTGTTGTTGTTGTTGTTGGAATAAAGCCCTTATGTTTCCCAGTGCTTCCATTCAATCCTCATTTAGATGAATAAAATACTTTAGAATGACACTTGTTTGTCCAATTTGAAAGCATGGAAATGTGCAGATAAATATAGTTAACTGTTGATTTTTGTTGTTGTTGTTTAATTCATGCCTTAGTTTAAATAGCCCAAGATTATTACTGTTTCCTGATAGTTATACAGAAAGAAAATCCTGCAACGATGTTACCTGCTGGGATTATAGTACAAATCTATATTGCTCCAGTTCTTATAATATTTCACCAGTAGAAAAAAAAATACCAAGGGGCACTAGAAGTATGCTAGAAGCAAATAAAGAGTCTCCTTCCTCTTCCACTTTACCCTGATATAACTTCATAATGCCACATGAAGCAGCAGGAAATGCCCTTTAAAATTGGCATCTCCTTATTAGATAATATAACCTCTTGAAGCACTATTAAATTGTATTATGATCATTTATTTTAATAATATCACATGGGTGTATAGGAGTGAGGGATTTCTATTACCTATATAAAACAGGCTATGTTTCTTCCTGCTCAGGAGAAGTTAGTCTCAAATATGTATTCAGTGAACCATATCACCTATTAGTGATCTTGACAGAAAAAGAACATATAGCTTCTACCTACCTATCTCTAATCAGTGAAGGTTATCAGTATTTACTCAGAGAACCTGTACAACAAGTAATTACAATAGCTTTGAATCTTATGCACAGTTTGATGCCAAGGAATCGTATGCACAGTTTGATGCACAGTTTGAAACTTATGCACAGTTTGTTGCAGGTTATTTTAGTATATACTAGTAATCTCCCCTGATTATAGCTGGGTGGATGGGTCATATGTACCTTTCTTGTCAAGATCACTAAGAGATGATGTCTCAATGCAGATATAAAAATTTATTAAAGAAAGGGCTCACTTAGATGGCTCAAAGGCTTAAGAACAACAGCCATAATCTGACTGTCATGTAATTCCATAAAAAGGAGAATGATTTAGATGGGTGCGTCAAAGCTTTGGTGATTTTTCCAAATCTACCTTATTAGGTTTCATTAAATTAAAAAATGTGAGAATTTAAATTTTTGTTTTGCCAAAACTCCCATTAAGTCATGCTAGATAATGGACTTTACTATATTTCATTTATAAATATATGGAAGAAAATAGTTGATAAAGAAATTTATGGTTTCCAGGTTTTCCCATTCAACTTTAATTGTGTGGAAAAACTGATTAAGTTAATGAGGGTCAAGAAAAATATAAGAGGAATTTGTAGTCATAGATATTTCTGTTAGTAAAATTGAAAATAATGATTACTAATATATCCATGTGAAGAATGTCGAGACAACTTTTTCTTTCAACAGTAACAAAAGCATCAGAAAGAGTATAGTTTTTAAAAAGCAGATTCTGTCTACTTTGTAACATTTAATTTTATTTCACTTCTATTAAGAGATTAGTTAATCTCAAATAATACAGATACATTAGACATATTGGGATAGGTTTAAGTTGTTTTGATATTCCATTCTCAAATCGCAATATCTTAAAATATAAAGTTTATTTTTCACTCATGTAAAGCCTTCTGTAGGGTTTGGAACTCTCCAGGGTGCTGAACTCTATGTGATGGCTCAGAGATACAGGCTGTTGCAAACTTGTAGTTCCACCATTAACAACATGTGACCTTTACTCTTACCCTGAAGGGATAAGAGCAGAACTAGAGAATCATGAGATGCTTTTCCTTGCCTTAAATAGGAAATGAGATTTACTGCTTCAGCTTACATTTCATTGTCCAAAACTAGTCACAAGGTCCCTTCTTACTGCAAAGAGATTGGAAAATGTAGGGAGACAGATAAAATGTTTGCTGAGCATCAATATCTTTGTTGAACTAGATTACCGGACATTGTAAGAACCAGCCCTGAGAAAGAGCAGAGGTTTTCCAATATTCTCTTTCCCAGATATGAATTCCCAGAGTTTACATACAAAATGTTTTATAAGGTAGGGTAAGATTTTGATTACATAGAATTTATATTGCTGGTGAAGAAACAGAAACAGAAAGGAACATAGTCAGACTCCCAAATAAGTTAGGCTCACCAATTCTGTACTGTAGTCTTTACTGCCTTTCTCTTTCTCAGCTAAATCTTTTTCTTGGGCAGGAGTAAACACAAGTATTTCCTACCAGACTATAAGATGAGCAGCAAGCAAACATTGCTGTATGTGATGTAAAGCAATTTCAGTCTCTCTCTGGCTCTTTACCTATTTCTGTACCTGCTTCTTCCTCTCACTCGCACCTGAAAACTCCATACTCTCTGAAAGACAACAATAATACATGCAATGATTTTCTCCTTTATGTGACTTTCATTTAAAATTTGTTTCTGCCTCATCATGTTAGGAATACGATGCTTTCCTTTTATTCATAAATTGACAATATTTGTTTAGGTTTCCTATGTGGGAAATATACAAAAGAAACATTAAATTGAAGACAATATTTTCCCTTCAATTCTCTTTATGTTATAGAAAAATTCCAGTTGTTTTAGAATTCCCTGGTTGCATATCATATTCACTGGTCACTGACCTCACAGTTGATTGAACCCAAGAAGGAACAATGTAAAAACAACAACTAGAATAATAACAATAAAGTTATGGCCCAAAATGAAGGCATTAAACTAAATTATTTTGTAAAAGTGCCTCATCATTTTATGACTTGGCTTTTATTTCTAGAGTACAAGATTATCCTTTTAACATCCCAGTATAAGAAACTGAATTTAATGTATAATGCACAATTCTGAGAAGCTTCATAATGAAGTATGAATTTTCTTAAATACAAAACTTTTCATGCTTATAAAAGTGTATTTAGTTTTACCATGACTGGGAATCAACTCAAGGTGTAAATATCTCCTTTAATTAAATATCATAGGTTGATAAGTTAATTACTATTTTGAAATAATATACTATAATCTTTCCATATGAGACTGATAAATAGTAAATATATTTTCAAGATATGATAGATGGATTTTAAGTATATGAAAAGACCTCCCCTACTTATCTATATATCAGTCTTCATAGTGGATTGAATCATGGCGTTCAAAAAGATAAGTCTACCTGAAACTTGCAAATATGACTTTATTTGGAAAAAGGTCTTTGCAGATATAATGAAGTTAAGGCTCTTAAAGTTAAGTTCATCCTGTATTAGGATGGGCCTTAAATCCAGTAGCAGGTGTCCTTATAAAAGCAGAGAGGATATAGAAACATACACAAAAAAGACCATGTGAAGACAGGCAGAAATTGGAGGTATCTTTCCATAAGTCAAGGATGCTTGGGGACACCCAAAACTGGGGAAGAGGCAATGTAGGGTTCACCCCTAGAGGCTTCAGAGGGATTGCAGCCTGCCAACACCTTGATTTCAGACTTCTGGCCTTAAGAATTGTGAGAAAATAAATTTCTGTTCCTTCAAGCCATTAAGTACATAGTAATTTGTTATAGTAGTCCTAGAAGACTAATAGTGTCCCAGAGGTTCTGTCCTTTCGAACAAATCTTTGAATCTGGTTGTGTGAGGAAAGCTGTCCTGTGTTAGAATCGCATATTTTGGGAGGCCCAGCTAGAGCTTAGGCGCTAATGAACATCAGCTCCTCGACTGGGCACTTACTCACTAGATGATTTAAAAACTATTGTGTCATACATTTTTTATTAAAACTGTGATGACACTTTTTAAATTCTTTGCACCTTACTAAATAAATAATCCTCTGTGGAAAAGTGAAAAAAATTCCACCACAACAATGCCTTGAAAATGAATTTGATTTATAAGTAAGATTTTTAAAAATGCAACAGTGTATACTTGCAAAAGGAAAAGAATATGGCCAGGAGTCACATTTCCCATGATTTGAAGTCCACTTGATGGGAAATTACACGAAGAAAATTCTTTACATTATGACAAATATTTCATCAAAATTTTCTCTCAATATCTTTAGACTTTTGAGAAATTTGAGAAGACAAGCTATGAATTTCTCTTAGAGATGTTTCTTTTTCTACTGTTTAAAAAATAAAACAAGAAAACAGCCACTAAAATATGAACTATATTTGCATGTGTAGGAAAATTGATATTAGTTCATGTTCTCAAACTTAGATTAACTAGTCAGTAGAATGGATTTTCTAGGATGGGCTGGGCTCCACATGCCTGATTGTTTGGAGGGGCAACTGTACTGTAAATTCCTGAAGTCACTTTGTGGTCCCTGCGGCTTGAAGGGAGAGAGCAGCCACATCCCTAATATTCAGTATTTGCACTCTCCAGGTCAATAACCCAAATGCCAGCTCATAGACTTTATCTCAAATTATTTTAGAGATATAAATCCAGCTAACAATCTCAATTTGAATTCTCTTCCCATCAATTTCTTTTTAGTACAAGACTATGAACTGGAAGGAGCTCCATTTGGTTAGTTTGGCAGGTTCATAGGGTCCAGACCTACCAATAATATTAGGTCTTTCTATAGTCCTTTTCCCCTCACCTCATTCTCATTGGAGCCTGCCAGGTCTCCTCCCAGCTTCCACCCCTGTTCATGGATTATCCAATCTAACTTTATGGTTTTTATTTGGGGGCCATGTTTGTTTGTTTCTTTTTCCCGCATTCCAACACACAGTCACTGGTATTATGTGAACCCAGTCGCTATTAGAATTTGGTCCCTTCCCACACTATTTGAGATTCATGAGAATTTGTTGTTACCCTGCTTTGTAGTAGGTATTGTACATGGGCATTTTGTTTGTTTGTTTGCCTGCCTACACAATCGCTGCATTAGTTTTTGAAGGGGAATTCAAAAAGATAAAAAGATGCCACCCAGGATTCTCACTTATTGGAGAATCCTATCAGAGTCTCATTTACTTATCCTTAAAATTAAACATAATAATAGTAGCTATCTTATAGAATTAAGATAAGAGTCAAATAATATGAGACATGCATATTTTTAAACACTGGTGCAATTTTAGAACGTGAAAATATTACTTTTATTTTTAGCCATTATGCTCATGCTCCTTCAGGACCGTCTAGATTCTTTTTTTACCATGAAATTCCAAAGAAGCTTTTCTATGTGTTTTCAGAACACATAGCAGATAAGAAACCAAAAACTAACAGGTGGTAGGACGTGCCATTATCACAACTGCAATTACATCAGAAAGGTTCTTTGACAGCCTATTTGAGGGAAGGCACAGAAGTAAAAAGCGATAAAGAACTATATTATTCTTCAGTTCCATAATGGACACTTATACCTTTCACAAAGAGATTATAGTGTTGTTAGGTAATAGCTTGAAAAACATTTAAAGTTTCTTTAAATAAAATTGCAGAAGTTAACTCCATTAAAAGTTTTTTTAACTTGATCACAAAACATATTTTATTAAGAACACGGTTACCGTGTCAGCCTTCTTTAGGTTAAATAAATGGATATCTATCTATTTATAACTAAAGAAAAAATCCACTAAAAATCACTTTGTTATTCAAAGTTATAGAGAGGGACAAATAATGTACCATTAGTCATGGAAGATATCTCTCCCACTACCATTCAGAAAACCCAACTTAATACGTGATGTTTATTCATCTCTCCTCTAACAGCATTATTTTAAGGAAGTGTAAACTCTGTATCAAGTTTGGTTATTTGCAAAATTGAGTAGTTTGGTGGTAGGACCATGTTATCCCCAACTGAAGAAACGATTATCTAGAAATACAGTGAATGTGCTCGCTTCGGCAGCACATATACTAGAAATACAGTGAAGTTCAATTCTAAAGTCTTTTTCATTCTACCGTGCAACATAGTGGCACTTTAATGAGCTCACAGTGTAATCTTGGGGTTGTTTGCCTTTTGAGCTCTCTTTTAATGTCCCCAGAGTATAAATAACTGAATGGTAGAAACTGACATCTGAGACCTGGTGATGACTGGAGCAGAACACTGAAGATGGGCATCTCACATGAAAACCATCAGTAAAAAATTACCTCATGCCCAATTTTCTAGCTACCTTGGTGATTCTGATTGACGCATGTAGCTTGTGTCCCCAGGCTACTCCTTCTCTACATGATTTTTTTTTCTTTGTAGCCCCTGGTCCTCTTCTCTTTTCTTTCTGTCCTGTTGTTCTCTCTTTTAAACTCTCCATTCATTATGGTACTTTTATATGATTTTTTAAAAACAGGCACAGTGTATGAATGCCTTTTAAAAAATATTTTAGCATTCCCATTTTGAGCTACTTCGTAGGAACAACAAATAATGCCATTTTAATAGAGGAATAAATGACAATGTTGATAAATGTGAATCAATTTAAATTAAGCACTATGTGGGGCAACTGGGTGGCCCAGTTGGTTAAGCATCTGACTCTTGGTTTCAGCTCAGGTCACAATGTCACAGTTAGTGGGTTCAAGCCCTGCATCAGGCTCTGCACTGAGAGGGCAGAGTCTGCTTGGAATTCTCTGTCTCCCTCTCTCTCTGCCCCTCCTGCACTTGCTCTCTCAAAATAAATAAACATTTAAGATAAATAAATAAACAAATAAATATTAATTAATTAATTAATTAAGCACTAGGCAACAGAGAATGAAAGGATAAACCACAAAATGGAAATATCCATGAAATATTAAAATTCCTACAAATCAATAAAATAAAAAGAGGCAATTCATTGGAAAATAAGAAAAGGGCTGAACAGGTCCTTCAAAGAAAGGAAATTCTAATGACCAATAAACAAGAAGTTACTGCGCCTCAATAATCATAAGGCAAATCCAAATTAGAATGATTCTGAAAGAGCACCATGCATTCACCAGATTAGTAAAAATTAAAACATTAAACATATCAGGTATTGGTAGGATGTAGTACAATGAGAATTCACATGCAGATGGAAGGGTTAGGTGTTTAGCCATGTTGAAAGTTTAAATTATCTAGCTAAGTTGAAGATGTTTATTCTTGATGTCCCATCAATTCCACTTCTAACTATACTTCTAAGTATAAAGGACAACTGTTGTAAATGTGTATAGGGAGTGATGTGCATAAGAAGTCAGGTACATGAGTATCTATGGCAGCATTATGTGTGAGAGTCCTAAAGTTGAAACAACCCAATGTCTGGCCAACTAATCTTTGACAAAACAGAAAAGAGTATCTAATGGAAAAAAGACAGTCTCTTTAACAAATGGTGCTGGGAGAACTGGACAGCAACATTCAGTAGAATGAAGCTAGACCAGTTTCTTACACCATTCACAAAAATAAACTCAAAATGGATGAAGGACCTGAATGTGAGACAGAAAACCATCAAAACCCTAGAGGAGAAAACAGGAAAAAAACTTCTGTGACCTCAGCCATAATTTCTCACTCAACACATCTCCAAAGGCAAGGGAATTAAAAGCAAAAATGAACTATTGGGACGTCATCAAGATAAAAATCTTCTGCACTGCAAAGGGAACAATCAACAAAACTAAAAGGCGACCAATAGAATGGGAAAATATATTTGCAAATGGCATATCAGAGAAAGGGTTAGTATCCAAAATCTGTAAAGAACTCACCAAACTCCACACCCAAAAAACAAATAATCCAGTGAAGAAATGGGCAGATGACATGAATAGACACTTTCCTAAAGAAGACATCTAGATGGCCAACAGGCACATGGAAAGATGCTCAACATCACTCCTCATCAGGGAAATACCAATCAAAACCACACAGAAATACCACCTCACACCGGTCAGAGTGGCTAAAATGAACAAATCAGGAGAATACAGATGCTGGAGAGGATGTGGAGAAACGGGAACCCTCTTGTACTATTGGTGGGAATGTAAACTGGTGCAGCCACTCTGGAAAACAGTGTGGAGGTTCCTCAAAAAATTAAAACTAGACCTACCCTATGACCCGGCAGTAGCACTGGTAGGAATTTACCCAAGGGATACAGGAGTACTGAGGCATAGGGGCACTTGTACCCCAATGTTTATAGCAGCACTTTCAACAATAGCCAAATTATGGAAAAAGCCTAAATGTCCATCCACTGATGAATGGATAAGGAAGATGTGGTTTATATATACAATGGAATACTACTTGGCAATGAGAAACAATGAAATCTGGCCATTTGTAGCATTGTGGATGGAACTGGAGGGTATTATGCTGAGTGAAGTAACTCAGGCAGAGAAAAACAGATACCATATGTTTTCACTCTTATGTGGATCCTGAGAAACTTAACAGAAGACCAGGGGGGAGGGGAAGGGAAAAAAAAAGTTACAGAGAGGGAGGGAGGCAAACCGTAAGAGACTCTTAAATACTGAGAACAAACTGAGGGTTAATGGGGTGTTGGGGAGAGGGGAAAGTGGGTGATGGGCATTGAAGAGGGCACCTGTTGGGATGAGCACTAGGTGTTGTATGGAAACCAATTTGACAATAAATTATATTTAATATAAAAAATAAAATTACATTTGACAAAAAAAGGAAACAACCCAATGTCAAACTAAAATAGACTAAAATATATTTCATAATTCTTAATGTATTCATGCAACGGTATTTATATAGCAATGTAAATAAATAAACAATGTCCACATGTAATAACATTTGTGATTATAAACATAATGTTAAGCAAGTCTCAAAATAATGCTTGGGTATAATTTATATAAAGTTTAAAAACAAGCAAAGTTAAACTATATTGCCTTGGGATACATAGATGGTGACTCTAAAAAAAAAAAAGAAGGAAATAATGACTATCATAAAAAGAAGGATAGTGGTTACCTGTGGTTGGAGGAAGGTCATTGTAATTGGGTAGGGCACACAGAAGGTAGGGATGGAGGTGGAGGGAGTTTCTGCTGTGTTAGCCAAGTTGTTTCTTGATCTATTGGCACTTATAGAAATAGATGTTTGCTTTATAATCCTTAAACCTCCCACAATTAAAAAAACAAAACAACCACATGCGAAAGAATTGATGAAAGAAATCTGGTAACTTGCTTCTAAAGATGATCTCCCAATGAACCATGCATTTAATGTCGTCCCCTCCTCTTGAATCTAGAATATGGCGAAAGTGATACTGCATAATTTCTCATATAGGTTATAAGAAGCCATTTAGTTTTTTTGCCCTCATCCTCTGAGAATGTTCACTCCAGGGAAAGCCAACCACTATGTAAGAAGTCTGACTACTCTGAGGCTGCCATGGTATGGAGATGCCCAAGCTAGTCATGTGGAGAGGCTTCTTGGAGAGACAGATGTCCAACCAGCCTGCAGCTGCTCCAGCCATCTCAGCCCAAGCACCAGACACATGAATAGAGAAGTCTTTATATAACTCCAATCCCATAACTTAAACAAAATTTCATGAGAGTGTCTAAGCATCTAGCTGAGTCCAGTCAAACCAAAAAACCATGAGAGATAATAATAATAAATTGATATTTTGAGCCACTAAGTTTTGAGTTGGTTTGCTATGAAGCAATAGATAACTGGAACAGAATGAGAGTGGAACACATAGAAAAAATAAAGTGGGAAACTTATTTCATAACTAATCAAGATAAGGAAAAAACCAGAATCTCATATATCTAAATAATAAAAAGGTAGCACTTCTTCAAAGTTGGCTCACTTATTTATTTCAACAAACATACACTTTTCTTAGTAACAGAATTTCAACTGTCTGTTAGACACCTCTACCTGGATATCGTGTTGGGTTTTTTTTTAACCTAATCTGTTCAAAATGAATACACCCCTTTCCCCTGGAATTGGCTCCTGTTTCTAAGTAAGTATTTCTGTTAATGTCAAAGTAAGCCTGACTCATATTTATTTATACACTCACTTATTTACATTAACTTAATTAGATACGAGATCCTATAAACACTAGCTTTCATTTATTCATTCATTTAGTCATGCCTTCTGCAAATAAATAATTAGTCCATACTAACTTCCAGACATTAAACTGGGTGCTGAGCTACAGAGGTGACCAACCAGTCATGCTTCCTGCCATCATGGGACTTTCTGCAACATTCTTGCTGCAGCCCATTCTTGCTTCAGGAAATTTCATTTCCACTATCTCCACCTACTTTCTAGGCTTTATTTCCTTTCACTTGAACTAACAGTCAATTTCTCTAACAAGAGAACAGGTTTTTCTGCCTGCTGTTTTCACTGGTCTGACTTAGCCATATGACAGAATGATCTATGTACTCGATTAGCATATTCCTTCACAAAAGTGATTCACTCATGTAGTGCTGATCCAATTCCTCTTTCCAGAACTTAAATGCAACATTTAATGCAACATTTACATAGTATCATCCCTCCTTACTGATTCCTACTTATCAGTCAAGTCACATCTCTAAAGTTACCTCTTTCACACAAC
Source organism: Panthera onca (assembly GCF_046562875.1). NCBI lineage: Eukaryota > Metazoa > Chordata > Mammalia > Carnivora > Felidae > Panthera > Panthera onca. The sequence continues at coordinate 69,802,142 of NC_138343.1, forward strand.
CTGTCCTGTGTGAGACGTCCTTTTGTTCATTTCAAATCAGTTTATTGAGGGGAGTCACACTATGTATTCTGCAATGTATTATAGTTGTATGAAATGAGTAACTGTCCTCTCCAAACTACAGATTTAATCATCTCTTATCTGCAATAGCTTTTCTATCAATACTTTAACTTATTTGGCCCTAATTCGACATAGTCCATTTTCATAGTCTATTTTCAATTTAGTAGGGTTTACAACTAGTAAATGTATTGCATCAGTGTTGAAGTTCTGTCCCTGCAAGGTAACATACTTACAATTTCAGCTGCTATGAATATAGAAAAATTAAAAGAATCAGTTGTCTCAGAAATTTTTATGTGAATTTATATTAAAGATCCCACAAATAAATAAGGAAGGTAAAAGCTTTTACATCTTTGGTTAGATTTATTCCTAGGTATCTTATGCTTCTTGGCGCAATTGTGAATGGGATCGGTTTCTTTATTTGTCTTTCTGTTGTTTCATTATCAGTGTATAAGAATGCAACTGATTTCTATACATTGATTTTGTATCCTGCAACTTTGCTAAATTCATGTATCAGTTCTAGCAGACTTTTGGTGGAGTCTATCGGATTTTCCATGTATAATATCATGTCATCTGCAAAAAGTGAAAGCTTAAATCAGACAAAGGGCTAGTATCCAAAATCTATAAAGAGCTCACCAAACTCCACACCCGAAAAACAAATAACCCAGTGAAGAAATGGGCAGAAAACATGAATAGACACTTCTCTAAAGAAGACATCCGGATGGCCAACAGGCACATGAAAAGATGCTCAACGTCGCTCCTCATAAGGGAAATACAAATCAAAACCACACTCAGATATCACCTCACACCAGTCAGAGTGGCCAAAATGAACAAATCAGGAGACTATAGATGCTGGAGAGGAAGTGGAGAAATGGGAACCCTCTTGCACTGTTGGTGGGAATGCAAATTGGTGCAGCCACTCTGGAAAAGTGTGGAGGTTCCTCAAAAAATTAAAAATAGACCTACCCTATGACCCAGCAATAGCACTTCTAGGAATTTACCCAAGGGATACAGGAGTACTGATGAATAGGGGCACTTGTACCCCAATGTTTATAGCAGTACTCTCAACAATGGCCAAATTATGGAAAGAGCCTAAATGTCCATCAACTGATGAATGGATAAAGAAATTGTGGTTTATATACACAATGGAGTACTATGTGGCAATGAGAAAGAATGAAATATGGCCCTTTGTAGCAACGTGGATGGAACTGGAGAGTGTTATGCTAAGTGAAATAAGCCATACAGAGAAAGACAGATACCATATGTTTTCACTCTTATGTGAAACTTAACAGAAACCCATGGGGGAGGGGAAGGAAAAAAAAAGGAGGTTAGAGTGGGAGAGAACAAAAGCATAAGAGACTCTTAAAAACGGAGAACAAACTGAGGGTTGATGGGGGGTGGGAGGGAGGGGAGGGTGGGTGATGGGTATTGAGGAGGGCACCTTTTGGGATGAGCACTGGGTGTTGTATGGAAACCAATTTGACAATAAACTTCATATATTGAAAAATAAGAAGATAAAAGCTAATTCACACCCCCCCCCCCCCGCCAATTTGCTCTAAAATAAAGATGACAAAGCTAAAGAACATGGTCCTGTGGTCCCTCACAGACATGCAGAGCAATATACTAGACTTAAAAAAATTAAGCCTCTTGTTGCTCTGGAAACTTTCCCCTAAATATTTTTACAAGACCAGTTTAATGAACTATTTATTGTTTATTTACAGCTTTTTCTTTAGCATTTTCTTTTTCTTCAGCATTTTCTTTCTAACATTAAAAGCTGTTCATATTTTCATGAAGGACTCATTCTCACTTTCAGAATTTTAAAAATTTAAATCCTTGTATGTAATCATACCTTAGAAAAAGAAATTCCAAAGTATTTGATTTTTCAACCACACAAATCCTTCCCAGTACTGTTCTTTTAACATTAAAAGCTGCACAGATTCTCATATGGGAGTCTTTTTTACAAACTTTTTGTTTAAGCCTTTCTACAAAATCATGCCTTAAAAACATAACTGCCAATGATTTGACTGATGTTTTCAACCACACACATCTAATAAATGCACCTGAGGAAGTGATGCTGGTGAAGCAAAGCTTATTTGCCTTGAAGACATCTGTAAGATAAGAGAGAGAGAGAGAGGAGAGCGAGTACACCACAGCAAACTTAGAGAAAAGGAATTACAAAGACAGTAAACAGGTTCTCTCCTTCCTAAGAATTCTACATTTAATGTTTCCATAGTTTGAAAAGCGAAGAGTAGGGGCGCCTGGGTGGCTCAGTGGGTTAAGCTTCCGACTTTGGCTCAGGTCATGATCTTGCAGTTAGTGAGTTAAAGCCCCACTTCTGGCTCTGTGCTGACAGCCCAGAGCCTGGAAACTCTTGGGCTTCTGTGTCTCCCTCTCTCTGTCCCTCCCCTGCTCACACTCTGTCTTGCTCTCTCTCAAAAATAAGTAAAAATGTTTAAAAAGAAAAGACAAGAGTAATCCTTTAAAAGAATATCTTCACCCTAATTCTGAACCATATTTCTTTATAAAATAGGAACTAGATGTTATTAAGTGTGTAGTAGGAGGCTGTCTGACATAGGGTTGTGAACATAGGGCTTAAAAGAGAGACATCTATACTTCATCATAGACCCTGGAAAACTTGGGACAGTTTACTTAATCTCAGTTTGCTGCCCTCTCTGCAAAATGTGGATAATTAACCTCACCTTCAGGATTCAGATAAGAATTAAATAAGATAATCAATGGAAGAAGCAGATGATCTTGTGATAGCCATTGCAGCCATAGTGATAGGAAAAAAAAAAATTCTTGTCACTCAAAGAGGTGGATGTGATTAATCATGGGAGATGGAATGCAGTGGTTATAAAAGATCAGACTATCAGTGTGTGTCTATCAGTGTGTCTATCAGATGCACTAGGAAAGGGAATTACGCTCACATTTCATAAAGCTGTAAGTAATGTGACATCTCTGAAGGAAATGCAACAGAATTATCATATTGACACTAAATAGTCCAATTCCTTAAAATCATATCACTTTGACCTGCTGGGTCATGATTTAACCAAATGTATCACTCTCTGTACAACTTATCACCAGGGTTGAACTGAATGATGCTCCCTGTCATATACTGGCTGCTTAACTGAATAGAAACGTGCCCCAAAACTTGCTTTACAGAGCCCCGAGACTTCTATTAGATAACTTGGTTTCTGTGCTTTCTACCTTTACCTGGATCACTGAAAAATATCCCCTCAGGTAACTGAGCTCTGTAAATCAAGTAAGAACATGAGTGGCAGCTAAAACTGAAATATTTCTACTTGATATTACATAGTATTCTGGTGTGGTGGCTTTGGTTTAACTTTTTACTGATGAAATGAAGCCACTAATTCCCCCAATACTCACTTCACTTGATATTTTGTGGGCAGGGAATATATGTTGGAATTGTAGTGATGACATTGTACAAAGGCTGAAATTTTGCTGTCCTTCACAGGGCCTAAAATTCACAAGCAGGCCACATGTGGCACAGTTACCTCAGAGCGGCCGCTTTTAGGTTGTTAGCATCCTGACATATACCAAGGAAGGCTGAATTTCCCTGGAATTGGGGGGAGTAGGGAACCTACTGTGGGTGGGAATGTCTAGGAAAGGTAACTGTCGTTGTGGCACAGGAAGTGTAATCTGGGGATTTTCAAGTATTTCTTTATAGTTCAGGAAAAATTTCCTTGGAATAAGGAGGAATTAGCATTTATAAAAAGTTGTCAAGCTTCTCTTATTTCCATAAATTATACTAATGACCAAATTTTGGAGTATGAGGTTTGTTATTTGATAAGAAGAGTAGGAGTATTAGAGCAAGAATGAATACAGTGTCAACAGTAATGATGCTATCATCATAATAATATTTTCCTGCATTAATAAAGACTCATGGTCAAATTCCTGGAAAAACATGCCTACATCTTGTAGAAGTGCAGAGGGAGAGGGCAATCAGAGGACGTCTCATAGAGGAGGTGACAAATGACTCATGTTTTTGACCAATCCTCAATTTTCTTGCTCATGTTCTTCATGCCCCATCATGTTCTTTATGGATGGGACATAAAGCATAGCCTGAATAAAGCATGAACTTTTCTTTTCACAAGCTTTTCTATCACCTCAACTTTCTCTCTAACCTTAAATTAGCAATTACTAGTAGCAAGATCATCTAGAGACTACCTCTTTGGAGTTCTTCCTACTTCGAGCACTATTTCCGCAACTGGTATCTCTGCTGAGTGGACTTTGCTAAATGTCACTTGGATAAATAGTAAGCCCCTTCCCATGTCTCTTCCTTCTCCCTGCATATCCCTAAAATTCTTTCTCTAGTACACTTCTTACATCAAGCTCTTCTAAATTGTATGGAAATATCTCTTTTACAAGTGTCTCCCACTTATCAGACTACAACACTCAGAGGGTACAGATTGTACAGAGGGTATCCATGGTAGATGGTACATGCATTTTGAAAGAAATTGACTGAAATTTCAACTGGAAAGTTAGAAGCTGTTGCTTCCTTGCCCTCTAGTCACCCCTTTTAGAAATATTTCTTCTTTAGCTATCACTCACATTCTTACTTCCAAATATTCTCAAAATATTTAAGCTATACTCTGAATGATGTTCTGTCTTTCCAGATAGTCAGACTTTTAAGATTCCATCCTTCTAACTATCAGAAATTTTATGGAATTTCCCTGGGCTTTTACCCTGCTCATTTGTACCAGCCCTTGTCTGATTCTATACACATCCATAATTATTTCCTCTTAAGTTTGAATCTGAATTCAGATGGTTTAAGTACAAGTAGAAGCACTTTCTTTTACTAGATCTGATATATTGGGCAAGATGGTTTGCTTCTCCAAGCCTCAGTCCCCTTTTCAATAAAATTTAAGTATTAATAACTGTGAGGCTCACAGAACTATCATTAGGAACACATGAAAGAGAGGCTTAGAGTGTGACAGACCCTACAAGGTTTTGTAAACATGTAAGTTATTATACTGAGAGACTGAATATATCAACAAATATAGCCAAAGCATACATGGCAATAGAACTTGGACACACAGCTTCTGTAGCAAACAGCCCAGCAACCCAAATCACAACCTCTGTAGCAATTGGCCCCAAATGGCCAAAATGTATTCAATAATTGCCAGTTTCCCTAATTTTTGCCACTCCTCTCCACTTCCAACTCAGAACCAACCAGAGAAAACCAATATGGTCCTCAAACAATCACAAGGGACTCTTCCCTCCAACTTCCCTTGCCAGCAACTTCCAATAAGAGCATTCCTGAAGCCTTCTTTTTTTTCCCCTCTAGAAAGGGAGAAACTCCCTTTTTCCCTCAACTTCCTCGCCTGCCTGCAAGTCTGCCAAATACAAGTAATTGTGACTGTTTTCTTGCAAATCTACATAAATTGCCTCTGCTTATTCTCATTTGGGTAGCCTTTATATATTTTTATAATACCGTGATGTATATTTAAATTTACTGTCATTGAATTTGAGAGTACTGTATTTTTTTTCTCTCAGATAAATCTATTCTTTCATTTGCTTAATGTTGATATTTATCAAGCATCTCCTATATAATACTGTGATGGCTCCCGCAGGATTCCAAAGAAGAGTAATTTACTTAAAACCATAAATTATGTACAATGATGGAACACAATGGTCTTGTCCTGTGATACAGAAAAGGAAAAAAAATGGTAAGTAGAAAGTCCACAATTCAAGACAAGCTAAAAATAGTAGTGTATAGATGTAAAATCAGTGGTATAGGCAATAACTGCACCTATTCAAAAAGTAGATATCATCTATGCTTAGCTGGGGTCTAGGAAGGCTTCAAGCAGGAAATTAGATTTGAACTCATATTTTCAGGAAAGTTATAAATTTAGGGTAGTGTCAGGAAGTGAAGATAATCCAGATAGAGAAATGTCTATTAGTAATCTCCAGGGCAGGAGTGTGCAAAACCTAATAGGAAAACTGGTCATGATTACAAGAGCAATCACTGGGAGCAAAATGGAATACAAGGAAGTGGTGGCAATTGAGACTATAAAATCATTCACCAAAATGTGACCTTTATCCTGAGAAGCTTCTTATGTTTGTGATCAGCGGTATAATACATGGAGATATAATTTCAAATTTAGAAAGCTTCCCCTCCATATTTATGTTAACCTCTCAATATGTGTGAGGAAATACCCCTCCATTTTGGGCTTACTTATAATAATTTATAAAGGTATAATTTTTGATGTAACTAAATATAAACTATTTGAAGTTATCAAAGAATTTCCAGGTACTGAAATCAAAGGTCTCTATTTCACTTTCCTAGGAAAAAGCCTTTTATTACTTGCATAGTTAGAAAGCATACAGACAGAAAGACTTTGGAGAGCATAAAGACATTATGAATACTCATTTTATTATTAAGCACTCATCGGATTTTATTTGGAAGCCCATACTCAGCAAAACTTCCATTAAGAATTTTGCCATACTAAGGATTACAAACTAATACGTTGTAAAGTTTTCTGGTGGGTAATTATCGCAAATGACAACTCTAAACAAACAAAAAAATTCAGCAAAAAAGCTTATAAGCAACCTGAAAAAAAGTTTTGGTTTACAGTATTTGGATTTTTCTGAAGTAGAAATGCCACCCTCTCCACTAATTTTTAAGATAAATTTTAACTTGCTGGCAGGTGCATTATGATGAAAATACTTTTGAGGAAGCACTCTGAATCTTAGAGATAAAGAAAGAAAATGGCATCTTTTGGGGGTTCTCATTAGCCCACCAACCTCTGCACACTGGGGTGAGTCCCTTCATGGCCATAATAGCCTTCCTCATTACCTGTGCTCCACCATCACAGCCAAGTATGTCTCCCAGCTGTGCTTTTTTGGATGTCAGAATCTTTATTTTGATGCATTTTATCTTTTAAAACTTGTAAAATTGATTTTAAAGGTAATCTAATTATATGTTCAAAGTTTTATTTCAGTAGAATATCACCTGCATCTATCAAACTGCTCTCGAGATATTCAGTTTGAAGAATGTAGACAAATCACAATGTATTATTGTTGTGTGGAACCTATTTTATTTCCTTTCTCACTTCCTTTCCTAACTTTCTGGGGCCCAAGCACATACTGAAGATTCTGAACTCGTTTCATATTGCAACACAATATTGAGAGAATGATTTTTCCTCATCTAATACAAGATATGTCAAGAAGTCAATCTTTGGTGTTGAACCAAACTATTGGCAACCTTTGTGAAGCTAATATCTAGAAAATCAGTATTCATGAGTCTTTGTGCCCTAGAAATGGAGAAGGGGTCCCTAAAAAAGGGAAAATTTGTTTTACTGACCAGATGAAGGTGACTATAATGTATCCTGAGCGTCTAAAATGTTGGCCCTAGGTTCACTTAGGAGCTGAAGGCAAATTATATAACTTGAAAAGCCACTATGGACACACCATGCAACACCCACCCCCAAAACACCTATGGCTTGATATATAGGAATCAGACTTTGTTTAAATATCAAATCTCTGTACATTCTTCTGGAATTCCCATATGCTCAACAGGCCAAGAATAAAATTTTTTTGTACTGTATTGTACCACTTTCCTTGAATGCTTACATAGGATTATTGGAGTAAAAGCTAGGAGTTTCATAGTAAATCTTCTCTAATAGTTATGAAATATCAATAGGTTGAATATCTTTTCCCTCCATGGGGAGAAACAAAGTTTGGTAATGGAGAAATACATACAGAAGAAGTGTCTTGCATGGTAAGGAAATAAACTAGCCATGGGTCAATGATACAATAAAATATTTTGCATTCAAAAATTAATACTTATATAATTAACATGCTTTTGATAAAACAATAGCAAACAGTATAGACAAGTATTTTAAAGGGAAAGAAATGAACAAAATTCAAAGATAGAAATGTAAGAAGAAGTTTAGAAGTTGAAAAACTTGAACTATACATTCAGATGATCCATAATGAAAAGAGAATAAAAGGCATTGCTAATGAGAGGAGAGAGGTCAAGAGAGTGGAGTGTCAATCAGAGCTTAGTCAAAGAAAAGTTTGAAAAAAAAACTTAGCAAACCATAGGAGGTAAATAGTTCCAGAAAGAGAAGGCTTTAGAAGTAAGACACTGGAGGAGATAAAGATAAAAGGAACAGAAAAAAACCAAGCAGGGATATTGACAGATAGAAAATTATGTACGTATAGAAGAAGGAGTCCAAAAGGAACTTTGAAAACTGCAGACGATTTTACATGCAGGCTAATAGGAATTCAGCAGCCCAGGAAACTGACCCTTTTATTAACAATTCCCCTCACATCTTAGGTACTTATCATCTAGTGAAGATAATAACCAGAGTAATATAAATTTAGCACCAATGTGCTGATGTGGAGACCTGAGGAAAGTCATATTTTTATCTATGAGAAAACGGGCAATATATGGAACCAAAGAATCCCAGGGTTGAAAGCATTAGAAGGGTATAAGTTGCTTGAAAGTCATCTACACGTCACCTTCCAAAAGCTTATTACCTTCCAGGACAGTCTATTCCAGTCAGAACACTGCCGGTTAGATCTTCTTTGTACTGCACCAGAATCTAGCTTTGTGTATCTATGACTCATTGAGTCTAACTCTAGGACCACATGAAAATACTAGAGTCTTCCACATCAGATCCACATGTGCTCTCTATCATGTGACTTAAAGACATCTGTATCATGTGACTTACATAAAGACTAATCTCCAAATAGTGACTCTAACACATGGTGTTAAAGTTCTGCTACCAGCATGAGTGTTCTTAGAGCATGCTCCACTTAATCTAAAATTTTTAGTACAATCTCATCAACCTTCTGGGAACTATTATTGTGGTATAAATCAACTGAGTTTTGTAATGAATCTATCATACTGTTGATGCTTACTGAATTGATCAAAGTTAAACACATGCTGATAATAAGCCCCATTTCTTGATCTTGGTCATATTAAGTAATTTTGTTTGGGGACCCTAGATTTTTAGCAGAGATGCATTATTTTATTGGTCTGTTGTTCTGTTGTGTGTATTTCTTTGGCTCCTCACTCAGTAATGAGTTTATATGTCTTATTCAGTAGTGTCTTCATATCATTTAATAACTTGATATAAGTCAGTCATTTACAGCACACCATTATAGATATTCCTCTGGGTCTCAAACATGCCTAGGTATATGAGAAAACTGAAACACATTTCTTCAGCTTGTCCTCAATAATAACCTGAGAGATTGTCAAATATTGTGTTATTACATATCTTTCATCTACAGGATTAGTAAACTTGTACAAAGTGAAATGAGGCAACAGAATATGGTCCTACTGAAACTATGCAAGATTCTAGTGATTATGGCTTTCTTCTTTTTTTCCTTCATTTCTTAGGTTATTTTATAACTCTTTTTTAAATGATAAAAGTTACACATTGTTACTATAAAAATAAAAATCACACGGCTATGAAATGTAAAAGCCTTCCATTTTCTCCAGTGTCCATACAGAACAACTCCCTCAAAGTAATATATATATATATACATATATACGTATATATACACATATAATATATATACATATATATACATACATATATGTATATATATTATATGTGTATATATATGTGTGTATATATATGTATGTATATATATGTATATATGTATATATGTATGTGTATATATATGTGTATATATATGTATATATACATATATACATATATGTATATATATATATGTATATATACATATATACATATATGTATATATGTATATATGTATACATATGTATATATGTATGTATATATGTGTATACGTATTATGTATTATATATGTATTATATATATGTATATATGTATTATGTATTATACGTATATATACACATATATATGTGTATATATATACACATATATATGTATATATAATACATATATAGATACATGTACAATTATGTGTTATATATTATATACATGTGCAATTATATATTATATATTATATAAATAATATAATAATATATATATTTTTTAAACCAGACATTTTCTTTTCCTTTTATTTAAACTGGAAAATCCTAATTCCATGCAGGAAGAGAATGTTATTCTGACATAAGACAGAAGCAAAGAAAGCATAGGTCATAAAGATCAAGCTCAAAACACCAAAACACTTAGGAGAATAAATAGCACTCACAGGACTCTCTAACTTTAGGAAACTAGCCAATGATGATGCAGGAGGAGCCCATTCCACAAGGTAGAAATAAGTGCAGTTGAACAAAACTCTGATCGACTACCAACTTGGTATTCTCCTGGCAATCGCTCCCATCAGTAAGACACATTGCAAGCACACTAGGAACATTTACTCGCTTTTATCCTAAGTTTAAATGATTTTAATACCTCCAACCTAGTTAGGATCCCTATGTCCAAACTAGAGCCTAAGCAGAATTAAAAACCTTTAAAATCTAGACATTTTTGTGGGCTCTGAAGATGATTGAAAGTATTAGCTTAGTTACCTCCAAAAGGTTTTTCCATTTTGCCTTCATTATGCAAATTTTACTTTTCTCATCTACTACTAGACCAGAAGAAGAAGAAAGTAAAGAAAATGGAAAAAAAAATGGAAAAATAAAAAAGGAAGCCAACAAGAGGAACAAAGACACAAATCAAATGAAGAAAACAGAGCAGATTTAAGAAAGAAAGAAATTCAATTCAGCAAATTCATCAGAACACTGTGAATAATATATCCTAAAATGATCAAACTCATAACTAAGGTGAGTTCCAATTTACACAGTTTGACCAAAAACGAAATGATTTTAAATGGTATCAAACCAAGTTATTCTCACTTCCACATTCATAAGTGATTCTGCTCACATATCAACAACCCACCTTAGTGGTTAAACAGCAACAAAACTTTCAGTGAAAACTCATCCATTTCAACCAGGATCACACCAGGAAACTGAATGGTTCTTGTTTTTGTTTTGCCTTTTTGTTGTTGTTGTTAAACAAGCCAAAACAGATTAATAGCAATGAGTTTTTAAACACATTTCTCTTACAAGCTCATTCAGAGAACAATAATTTTGAAGTCTATTAGATCTTGGCATAAAGAGAGAAACTTGATGAACAGGTTGTACTTGAAATATTGTGGGATGCTTTTGTCTGATCTCCCCGTATTGTTTGCCCATAGCGATTCACATTTTCATAGAACACACCCATGGCTGAAAACAATTATAGGAAGGAATATATGACAAGATGATGCGCCAGATATCCATTACATGAAGGACCTTCACAGCCTCATACACACACACATGAAGAGGAGGGGGAATTACATGCCTTATAATTTGGCATATTTCAAACATATTTTATTTTCAGATTCATATTAAAATGTACAGATAGAGGGCTAGTTATACCTTATATCTATGAGTGGAGATATAGGTAGAAACAGAATATGTAGATGTTTTTATCATCCATCTATCATATGTCTACTGCTTATTAACACATCTACCTGACTCTCCAAGGTGTTCATTTGTTTAGCTACTTGCCTTTTTTTATTTTAAATGCCTCAATTTATTTTCATGAATAGATATAAATTGTATTGTAATTTATAGTAAGTTCAATGTCTTCTATTTGCCTTTCCATATTGATTTGCCACCCTTCCCACCTTCTTTTGTATCCTGGAGTGCTGGAATGCATGGACCACATCAACTGTCTGTTTCTGGCCAGAATTCTGATGGATATGTGTATTGATGGCTTTTAGATTGTTTTCCATACTTTACTACTTCAGAAAAATTTCAGTGAACATCCTTGTACATGTATCTTTGCACAACTTAGGAGACCATTTCTGTAGGAACATTTGCTTAGAAGGGGAATTTATGAGTACCTATCTTTTTTTCAGATAAAACTTTGCAAATTTGTACTTACAATAGCCTTGTGTTGATGAGAGTAAAATCTGAGCTCCCCTGTGCAGCATGAAATCCATATGAAATACTGAATAATTCATTCAAGAATTTTTCCTTACTTTGATATAAAAAAAATCACCAATCACAGTTTTCAGAACCCACTTCAAATGTTTTAAGAAAAGTTGTAAAATGGTATTTTCTCAGCTTGCATTTTCATTCTCTGTCCTCTTCCCACAATCCTTGCTATTCCTCTGATAGATCTGTCTTCCCCAGTGTGTCTGTTAGTCCTGGGATGTGACTCTTCTGCAGCATTAATACAAAGCCGGGAGTGTTTACCAAGCTTCTTTAACTTACAGGGATTAAACTCTGTCTTCCTTTCACTAGGAGGCTGTTACCAACTTTGTTCAGCACTTTCAGCCTCCTAAGTATTGTTCTTCCTCTGGACTCCTTACAGTCTCATAGCTCATGAGTCCATCAGGGGTGGTAAAGAGTCTGAATGAAGATTTTTAGGCTTTCCTGTCTGCTGTTGCTTTCTTCTGGGATATTACCTCCCTGATTCTCCAGCCTCTGTAACAACTCTGAAATCCAAACATTGACTCTTTAAGACAATAAGACTATGACATTGTGCTTCAGTGTTAGCTTTAGTTTGCTGTGAGGACTAGGGAGTGTCCCAAAGGAAAAATGAATATGACCTTCCAAGGGTCATAGCCCCTCTAGCTTTTGCATGCATTAAGTTCCTTTAAATATCATGCATTTAGTTTCTTTAAATAGTTCCTTTTTAATATGTTGTTTAGAGCTTATTATTATTATTGGCAATAGGTTAGTCTTACCAAGCTACTCTACTATTACCAGGAGCCAGAACTTGGTATATGACCCTTTAAAAATCTTGGCATCTCTGGGATGCTTGAGTGGCTCAGTCGGTTGAGCTACGTACTTCCACTCAGGTCATGGTCTCACAGCTCGTGAGTTCCAGCCGTTCAAGCCCCGCGTTGGGCTCTGTGCTGACAGCTTGGAGCCTGGAGCCTGCTTAGGGTTCTGTGTCTCCCTCTCTCTCTGCCCCTAACCCACTCGCATTCTGTCTCTGTCTCTCTCAAAAATAAATAAACATTAAAAAAAATGTTTGCATCTCAGAATTTTTAGGACTTAGGTAAAAGCCTGGATATTTATGTGAACACTGCGATAATTTTTGCTAAATCTTAAAAAGTGAGGAAACCAGTGATACTCAAGAGTTGAAGCTTGAGATAAGCAGGACCCTATTTTATCATCTGTGATGAGAAATGGAAACTCAGGGCTTAAAAACACAGAACATTTAGTTACTAATTGTATAGACTATTCTAACAATTACAATACACCTTAAAAGTTTAGAATTCTAGTTTTTCGCCGAAATTCTTACATAAGAAAAACAATATTGAAATAGCTTTATAGAAGTTTAATTGAATGGTTTCAGAAATGAATTTAAACATTACATGTTAGTCTTACATTTTTGGAGAATACTGGCTTTTAGTTCAGAGGCATATGAAACTATCTATACTGAAGACACTCTGTTTTATGAAAGTGGTTCCTATGTGTAAGGCTGTACTTACTCATTTATCTCTAGATTCTATATGAAGAAAGGCGTTATTAAAATAAATTTAATAGTTTAAAGAAGATTAGAGAGGGTATTTAATTTAAGGGAGAGAGAAACTGCTTTTAAGCATAATTTTGCTGTTTAGAAGTATACATTTAAAAGCAATTGAAAGACTAGAAATCATTCTTATCTTTTCACTACAGCATGAACAATAATGTAAGCATGGTTTAGGATCTTACCAGCTTATTTATAATTTTAGGTTTTAGTATTTTCAAATTGCTAAAATACCTTATACCTTCAGGGTTTGTTGTGACTATTAGTTTACATCTCTGTACCCTCTGATTGCCTCTGTCTTACTCAGCTTCATGCTCCTTAAGTTCAACATGATGCCTTAGATGTAGTAGATACAGAGAAAAATTTGATTATACATATATTTATTTAAAAAAAAATTTTAATGTTTATTTATTTTTGAGAGAGAGAGAGAAAGAGAGAGAGAGAGAGACAGCTCATGAGTGGGGTGGGGCAGAGAGAGAGGGAGACACAGATTCTGAATCAGGGTTCAGGCTCCAAGCCATCAGCACAGAGCCTGACGTGGGGCTCAAACCCACAAACCGTAAGATCATGACCTGAGCTGAATTCAGACCCTTAACCAACTGAGCCACCCGGGTGTCCCTGATTACATGTATATTTAATTTTAATGACTAGATAAATAACTTTCAAAACTTTAGGATCAAGATTTCTATTTCAGATTGGTATTCCACAACTAGTCAGATCACTTGATATTTTTTGTGGTATTTTAGTATTTTCTTAAGATTATTTATTTTGAGAGAGAGAGAGAGAGAGAGAGAACACACACATGAGTGTAGGGGAGGGGCAGGGAGAGAGGGAGAGAGACAAAATCCCAAGCAGCCTCCATGCTGTCAGCACCAGAGCCCAATGTAGGGCTCAATCTCATGAACCGCGAGATCATGACCTAACCTGAAATGAAGAGTTGGACTCTTAACCGACTAAACCACCCACGGGCCCCTTTTCTAGATATTTTAAAGGAAACTTAGTAACTAAACTTAATTATTACAAAAGATTAGAGAAATCTGACACTATAGAATGTAGGTTACAGAAGTTCTATAAAGGCAATTGTATGTGAGGCCAGAGGTAAAGTTAAGATTTTACCTGAATATTACTCTGCATCCATCTTTCAAATCTCCCCCACTCGCTCAGTGGTTCTGTCAAGTTCAAGAGTGCAGCACTAGCCTCTGCTACCTCTGAAACCTGATTTGCTGGCTCTTAGTTCAAGCACATTGACTAAAGTTACATTGTGCATAACGTCAAGATGCCCCTGTATGAAATCTATCACTCCCACAGAAACTAGCTATTCTTCCCACCTTCTGTTGATGCATTCTTCCTGTGAAGGCATACCATGTTATATATATCAATTTAGGGTCTGAAATTTATTTTCTGGGAATAAAATATGAAAAGAAGTGAATGTCAATTGCAATGATAATAATTCCAATAAGTATAAAAATACTAACAGCTATCATTTATAGAGCACATATCATACACCAGCTTCTTTTCTATGTGCCACGTTTCAATGTTTCACAACATTAATCTAAGATGCCCAAATATACTTATTTATGCAACAAGAATATGCACGTTTTTAGAACAACACAAATTCATATCCTTCTACCAGGATTTGCTCGATCTCTTTGTAACAGCAACTGTGACTAAGAAATGCCAACCTAATTGACCTATTTTCTCTTAAATATGTTAAAACCTAAATTAGGTTTTAGAGAAGTCCAGCTAGGCTATAAGCCTTTTGGCTTCTTTAAAATTCTCTGTACATATCTTCTCTGATCCTTATATGCTGATTTCATATTTGATTCTCAAAGAATACATCGCCTATATTTCTAAGTTACTTGAAGGGAAGGGACTACACTATTGTGAACTAGCACAGTAACTCTTCTTTTGTATACAGCTTTGGCAAGAATCAAATAATGATAATATAATTATACTATATTTATAATTAATAATTATGTATTATTAATTTATAACATCAAGTGCCAGATAATTCTATGCATTACAGATGTTGATCCTTTTAACCCTGACAATAATCTTATGAGATAGGTACTGCTATATTGCTCTAATCTTCATTTTTAAGATAAGATAATGAGGCATAAAGAAGTTAACCACAATGACCAAGTTCCCATAGCCAAGTAAGGAGCAGAGTCAAAATTCATACCAGGCAGTAACTGAGGTTGATTTGGGGCTTTCTTTCATTAAAGAAATATTGTTTAATTTTTTTTTCTTGTTATAATGGCAGGTGCCATTCATTCAATGTGAGAATCTGTGCATGCGACTCATAACTAACTCCTCTTTCTGTCATTTTTACATGGAAGGCTGATTAAATCTACATGCAGGCTAGATAAAAGATGTGGAACAAATATGGAAATTCTATTTAAAATAGAAAGATAAAACTTGGATATAGGATAGTGGCAGGAAAGGGATAGTGACAGGAAAAGGAGACGGAGTGTAAGGCGTCAGTTCTTTGGGAACTAGGTTTAGATGATAGTCCCTGGGTGTCTGCTTATTTATTCTTAATACATTCAAATTATATGTTTTAGTAAAAGACTTTTCTGTTCTTCAAAATAACTTCAGGAATGGTTCAGATATGACGCAATACTTTAATTTTAATTTTCATAAACCTATAAGAATTATGGTGAATGCACAGAAGCTGAGAACTACAATGTATTTTAGCAAAATTGAATTAATTTTGGATACTTTCATTAATAGATAACAAGCATGGCATAAAGAAAGCTGCATCTAATGGAAAGTCTATAATTCAGTGTTTAACATCAGCTTTCAGGAATAAGAGTTATTTTCCTACTCTGTTTTCTCTAATGAACAAGAAATTAAAGAATTAAAGATCTAAACAGTCACTTAGTAGATTTAACAGAAAAGAGACAATAGTTCAAGAAAAGGAAAATGTACAATATAAAATGAAAGGATTGTGGAAATGTCTAATCTAAGAAAACCAAAGACATTATATATAATAGTTGTGTACTAGTATCTCATTGCAGTTTTAATTTGCGTATTTTTTTTTATATTTTTGAATTTTTTTTCAATGTTTATTTATTTTTGAGAGCGAAAGAGAGAGAGAGAGAACAAGCAGGGGAGGGGCAGACTTAGAGGGAGACACAGAATCTGAAGCTGGCTCCAGGCTCTGAACTGTCAGCACAGAGCTAGATTCAGGGCTCGAACTCAAAACTGTGAGATCATGACCTGAGCTAAAGTCAAAGGTTTAACAACTGAGCCACCCAGGCACCCCTAATCTGCATATTTTGATGAGTAACTTTTTTGTAATGCTTTTGCCACTCATTTACCTTCTTTGATGAAGTATCTTCAAATCTTTTGGCCGTTTTTTAAAGAAATAATTGGATAATTTGTCTTATTCCTATTTTTTGAGAGTTCTTTATATATTCTATATTCTAGATATAAGACCACTATCAGACTGTGATTTGAAAATATTTTCTCCCAGATAGTATCTTGTCTTTTCATTCTCTTAACAGTATCTTCAACAGAGCAAGTTTTTCATTTTGATGAAGTCCTTCTCATCATTTTAAAAAATTTTATAGATCACACTTTGTTTTATCCAATAAATCTTTGTTTACTCCAAGGTCAAGATTTTGACTTACGTGTTTTTCTAGAAGTTTTATAGTTTTAGTTATACACATAGATTTGTGTACCACTTTGAATTGATTTATATGTGATATGAGGTATGAATTGAGATTATTTGTTAGCATTGGATATTTGATTGTTCTAACACCCTCTGTTCACAAGACTATTCTTTCACCATTAAGTTACACCTCAATAGCAAAAAAAAAAAAAAAAAAAAAAAAATCAATTTAAAATTGGGCAGAGGAACCAAATAGATATTCTTCCAAAAAAGCCTCTATAAGTGGCTTTTTCCCTCTTCTTAAAATGAGCATTTAATAGTATAAATTTCTCCATAAGCACAGCTTTATCTGAATTCCAGATATCATGATATATTTTTTAATTTTAATTCAATTCAAAATATATTAATTACCTTCTGAGTCTCCTACTTTTTTTTTTAAATTTTTTTTTTTAACGTTTATTTATTTTTGAGACAGAGAGAGACAGAGCATGAACGGGGGAGGGTCAGAGAGAGGGAGACACAGAATCTGAAACAGGCTCCAAGCCCTGAGCTGTCAGCACAGAGCCTGACGCGGGGCTCGAACTCACGGACCGCGAGATCATGACCTGGGCCGAAGTCGGCCGCTTAACCGACTGAGCCACCCAGGTGCCCCCTGAGTCTGCTACTTTGATCACATATTATTTACAACTGTGTTATTTAACTTCCAGTAATTTAGGAAGATTTTCTTGTTTGTTTTTGTTTTTGTTTTTTTTTTTTGTTATTGATACCAACTTTAATCCATTTTGGTCAGATGGTCAAAGAACATACTTCCTATGATTTTAATTCTCTTAAACTTCATGTTATGACACAGAATATGGTCTGTTTTGGTAAATGTTTCATGTGTATTAGTAAAAAAAAAAAAAGTTATTCTGCTGATGTTGGATGGTATGTTCTTTAAATGTCTTTTAGATCAAGGCTTCCAGGGTGCCTGGGTGGCTTAGTTGGTTGGGTGTCCAACTTCAGCTCAGGTCATGATCTCATGGGTCAGTTCATGAATTCGAGCCCTGTGTTAGGCTCTGTGCTGGCAGCTCAGAGTCTGAAGCCTGTTTCAGATTCTGTGTCTCCCTCTCTTTCTCTGCCCCTTCCCCATTCGTTCATCCCCATTTATTCAAAAATAAATAAACATTAAAAAAAATTAGATCAAGATTTTCTATTTCTTCCATCAATTACTGAAAGAAGAGTGTTCGTGTCTCCGATTGTAATTATGAACTTACCTCTTTGTATATGTTTTATCTAAGCACACCTACTAAAAGGTAGAGATTGTTAGCTTGGTTAAACAAGTAAAGCCAAACTATTGTCTGCCAGAAACCACTTACAATATAATGAAAAATAGAAGTTAAAAGGAGAAAGATGGCAAAGTTATACCACAGAAACACTAATCAAAGACGAGACAGGTGGATATAATAATATCAGAGTAAATTTCAGAAGAATATTATCAGAGCTTAACTAGAACATTGTATCATGATAAAAGGTCCAGTTCACCAAGAAAACAATATATATCAAACAACAGAGCTTCAAGATACGTGAAGCACTGTGTGTTTTTTGTTTGTTTGTTGTTTGTTTTTCTTTTTGAAGCATTTTTAAATTGAAATATTATTTATCTACAATATAATTGATCTACGTTAAGAGTACAGTTGGATGAATTTTAATAATATTATATAGATGTTAACCACCACCATAGTCAAGATATACTATAGTTACCTTACCCTAAAAAATTTTCTTCTACCCTTTGCAGTTCCTCCTACATCTTACAGCCCATCTTTTTCTCCCCTGTCCCCAGGTCTCAGGCGATGGTTGGTCACTTTCAATTATGCAATTTTCATAAATTCTACAATTTCATATAAAAGAGATCATTTAGAGATAAATGAGATAAAAGAGAT
The DNA here is from genome assembly GCF_046562875.1 of Panthera onca. Taxonomy (NCBI): domain Eukaryota; kingdom Metazoa; phylum Chordata; class Mammalia; order Carnivora; family Felidae; genus Panthera; species Panthera onca. The sequence continues at coordinate 69,821,209 of NC_138343.1, forward strand.
AAATGATCTATTATATTGGGTTCTTTTACTGATCACGCTTTTTTATATTAACCCATGTTGTGGTGTTCATTAATATTTTATTCCTATTTCTAAATAGTATTGCATGGGTTGATCATACTTATTTACTGCTCAACAACTGATGGATATTTGAGTTGCCTCCAGGTTTTAGTTAATGTGAATAATCCTGCTCTAAGTATTTGCAAACAAATCTGCAGTGACAAATGTAATTTCTCTTGAAGAAATATCTAGTATTGAAATTTCTTGGTCATGTGAAAAGTACAGGTTTAAGTTTTAAAATATAGTCATATTTCTTCTAAATGCAGAATTCTTAAAAATGCTTTACCATTTGCCTTCTTATCTGTAACACATGACAGTTCCAGTTACCATACATCATTGCCCATAAGTGGTTTTGTAACTTTAATCTACTGGGTATGTAATGCTATCTCACTTTTATTTTAATTTGCATATCTTTGATGTCTGGTCATCTTTTCATGTACTTACTGGCTATTCTTATATATTTATATATTCTTTATGTAAAATCTTCAAATCTTGTGTCCACTTTTGGGGGGTATATCTGCCTATTTATTATTGAATTTCAAGAGTTCTTTATGTAGGGAGGATACAAACTTTTTGCTAGACATATGCTTTGTAGATATTTTCTACCAGTCCGTGGCTTGTTCTTTCATTTGTTTAATTCTGTCTTTGTAAGAACAAAAATTTTTAATCCCTAATGAAGTTAATTTTATCATTTTTTCCATGTTTTTTGCTTTTAGTGTCTTATCTAATAAAATATATATCTAACAACAACAACAACAAAAAGACTGCCTAATCCAATTAAACAGGTATTTTCTCCTCTTCTAGAAGCTTAATAGTTCATATGTTACATGTAAGACTATGGTCCAATTTTGTTTAATTTTTATCTATGGTGTAAGGTAAGGATACAAGTCCATTAGTTTTTCCTCACAGATCTTCAGTTGGTCTAGCACCGATTTTGAAGAGATAATTTTTCCTCCATTCAGTTACCTTGAGTTTTTTACTTATTTATGGATAGTCTATTCTGTTCCATTGTCCTATATATCTATCCTCTTGCCAATAGTACATTGTCTTGACCATAGCTTTACAGTAATTTTAAAAACAGGCAGTTTAAGGCTACCAAATTTATTTTCCAAAAATCTTTTTGGCTTTTTTAGGTCTGTGTAAATTTCTTTGACTTTTTTACTTTCTGAAAAAAAATTATTATTATTAATGTTATTATTATTATTTATTAGTTTTTGAGTATTTTACTATACAAAACCTTCAGGTATATAATACAAAAAAATGGGAGGGGGAATGCTTTTCTATAAATGGAGAGAAGGACCACCATATACATATTTGAAGAAAGGGCATTTGATCTCGAGTAAGAGAGAGAAAAGAAATATGAAAAAAATTACCATCATCAAAATTACCAGAGAATTACCATCCACTGTCACAATAGAGGAGGAAAGTTCATGCTGTCTTACATGTGTGCCAGGATGAGAAGAGTGGGATAGGTGGACATAAGAACCACTGTTTTCTAATCTACCTACTCCTTTACAAACACATGCTCAAGAGAAAGTCCTTGAAAATTAACCAGTGTGTCTCTGGGTCCACATATAAGAAGCTTGGAAACGCAGTTCTGTTTGAACAATAAGTAAAAAGCTGAACAGGCTAAAAACATCAACTTTTCTTGGATCTGTAACAAAGAGGAAGATACAGGGCAAACTACTGCCCTCAATATTGGAGAGACAGGAGAATACAAGAAGTCATGGCTTAGGGGAGCAGAGAATCATGAGAAGAAACCCCTGCAGGAGCCCACGTCGTAAGAAAATCTGAGCTGTAACTGGAAGTGTGTGGCATTGCTGGAGACTAAGTGTGGATGACTCTGAGAGTTAAAAAGTCCAGAGAAACCCAGTCATAGGGTTGCCCCACAATTTTGTAAGATTTTCTTCCAGGAGCCCAACCAGGTTCTCACAGTGAATGGCAGAGAAAAATCCCCCAAGGCATCTGGCAGGAAGACGGGGAAAGTCACAACTCTGAAGTAAATGAGAACAGTCTGGTCTATGCCCTTAGGAGAGTTAAAGAGAGCCTAATGCTGCGATACTGTCAGAGCCTAACTGACCTGGGGGAAGGGACCTGCAACTCCAGTTAGCTGTGGCCTTCCATGTGGGGGAAGGAAATACCCAACTCCAGCATACACTAGTCATCCCGTCTTAACTGATAGGGAAGAAATAAAAAGCTGAGAAACACCTGTGTGGTTCACCATCCAGAGGCATAGGCTCATGAAAAGACTGAGACCAAATCAGAACAAGTCTCAGCCTCCCAACCCCAACACCACATTACTAAAGGCCTATTTACATTAGTTCTTTTGCCCAGTAAATCATGCCCGGCTACCAAGAAGAAATTTTAAGGCACAACAAAAAACAAAAAACACAATTTGGAGACACAGATCAAGCATCAGAGCCAGAGGTCAGCTATATCAGGGATATTGGATTACCAGGCCAGAATTTATTTACATATATATGTATATATGTATGTATTTCATTTTGGGAGCGAGAGTGTGGGGGAGGGGCAGAGAGAGAGGTAGGTAGAGGTTAAAATTTCTTTTAATTTTTTTTTTTTGAGAGAGGAGGAGGAGAGAGAGAATGAGCAGAAGAGGGGCAGAGGGAGAGAAAGACTCTTAAGCAGGCTCCATGCCCACTGCAGATCCTGAGGACGCAGGGCTGGATCTCACGACTGACCACATATCATACTAATTAGGTACCATGCAGTATTTGAAGTGCTATGACTATATTAACTCATTTAATCCTCAAAACAATACTATTGCATACATTGTCCTCATTTTATAGACGAAAAATAGGGAACAGAAAGATTAAGCTTATATAGCTAGTAAGTGGCAGAACACAAGATTCCCAACCCAACAGTCCAGCTACAGAATATCTGCTCTTAATCACTTCCCATTTATTTTCTCTGGCTTTATGTAGCTCTAAGTAGAAGGCTTTTAGTCTCTACTCCTATTATGGAATATATGTTTAGCTGAACATATCACAGGTGATAGTTATTTTCTCTCAGCGCTCAGAATATTTTATTCTATTGCTTACTGGAATATAACAATGCAAATAAAATACTGCTATTATGTACTTATCCCTTATTTTAAGGTAATCTCCTTTTTTCTATGCTAGCCTTTAAGACTACTTTTTCTTGTCATTTATGTCTTTTAGTTCAATATAGAGTATCTAAGTTGTGTAGTTTTGATATTCCTATACTCCTGAATTCTTACTTCTGGAGAATTCATATATAGTCTATCTTTGAAAATAGTTCCACTGCCATTGTTATAATATATATTAATATATAATGTAATACATATACTACAGTTGACTTTCGAACACGAATTTGAAGTGTGCAGTTCTGTTTTACAAGTAGACTGATTTCTTTTTTTTTTTTTACAAGTACACTGATTTCAATAAATATAACTACAGTACTGTACATGTATTTTCTCTTGCTTATGATTTTCTTAATAACATTCTCTTTTCTCTAGGTACTTTGTTGTAAAAACACAGATGATGTATATAACATACAAAATATGTGTCAATTGACTGTTTATGTTACCAGTAAGATGTCATGTCAGCAGCAGGCTATTAATAGTTAAGTTTTTGAGGAGTCCAAAATTATAAGTTTTGAGGAGTCTGAATTTTTAACTGTGCAGGAGTTGAAAGGTTTGGGAGCCCCTAACCCCACACTGTTCAAGACTCTACTGTGTGTGTGTGTGTGTGTGTGTGTGTGTGTGTGTGTGTGTTGTGTGTTGTATGTGTGTATAAACAGAAAGAGATTGAGAGATTGAGAAACATATATTTCATATATATGTATATATATACTATAGGTATATGTTATTCAATACATATGTATCATGTGATATATGTACATATTGCATACATATGTATTCCATGGAATATATTTTATATTTACACATTATTTTATCTATCTTAAATGTTTCTTGAACATATTTCTCCTTTATAGGATTTTTTTAATGTTTATTAATTTATGTTGAGAAAGAGAGAGAACACAAGTGAGAGAGGGGCAAAGAGAGAGAGGGAGAGGGAGAATCCCAGTCTAATGGCACATAGCCCAATACAAGGGCTGGATCCCACAAATTGCTAGATCATGACCCGAATCAAAATCAAGAGTTGAATGCTTAACCCACAGAGCCACCCAGGTACTCCTCTTTATAGAAATTTATTTATTTATTTATCTATCTATCTATCTATCTATCTATCTGTTTTATTTATTTTTTATGTATTTATTTTTGAGAGAGAGTGTACATGCACAAGCAGGGGAGGGGTAGACAGAGAGGGAGACAGAATCTGAAGCAGGCTCCAGGCTCTAAGCTGTCAGCTCAGAGCCCAACGCAGGGCTCGAACTCATGAACCATAAAGACTATAACCTGAGCTGAAGTTGGACAGTTAACCAACCCAGCCACCCAGATGCCCCTATAGGATTTTTAATAGGTTCTTTTTATATCCACCACCTGTTGTTCTATTTATTCCTGTATTTCTATTTATATATATTTAAAGATGTCTTTCACTTCAGTGATTTATTTATGTATGTATGTATGTGTGTGTGTGTATGTATGTATGTATGTATGTATTTATTTATTTATTTTGCTTTTATTTAGTTTTGGGGAAGGCAGAGAATCCTAAGTGCAAAAAGTCATTTTCATTTACCTATGGTTTTAATCCTATCTAGAGTGATAGGACACTGTTCATTGTCTTTCTGGTATTTGTTTTCCCAATGTGTTTTGGGATTTTTCTCAGCAGATACACCTGGAATGTGGGGTCCTGCATGGGCACCCATAGAATGTCTAGTTTGAAATAAGTTAGTGAGTTTAAGTTACTGAGAGAAGTTCAGGACACATAAACTTCCAATAAACCTTAGGACTTTTCATGATACCTACTATCCGGATCTCATTTCTTTTGTTGCTTTTATCTGGCTCCTACAGATCTCATCATTTCAATAAAAACATATGCTTTGAATTAACTCACTCCATCTGAATCTGGAATCCATTGGTCAACATGGTATAAAATTTCCTATTTAAAAGAACAATAATTCTATTTGCATTTGCTACTTTACTGAACTTATATTTAATAAATGGTAACTGCACTAATTTCTGGGCTGTATATTTGTGTTTTTTCAAGCAAGACGACTAAATGTCTTCATTTTCTGAGAAAAATTTAATTGAATCAATGAATGCCTCCATAATGATAATGAAAATATTTTCACAATGAAATTCTGAACATTAGTTCTATTAAAGTGCGGTACCTCAGAAGTAAATATGTAGTAATTATCAAAATAAAGTATTTTATCTTTTTGCTAATGTATGTTCTTAAGTATGAATTTATTTTTGGTGGAGATAAGGAAGGATAGGAATGAAGACAATATTTTACTTATAATATGTAGCACTCATATACACGTTATATGAACAGTTTTTATGAAGTTTTCTAATTAAGATGTTTAAGGGGCTGCAATATTTTTATGATAAAAGAAAATCTGTTAATATTTGAAATATAAAATCGCACATAACCTTTATTCCATACAAATATTGCCTCACTCTTTAAAATCCAGTGTCCACACAGAAGTTCAGACCACTGGCAGGCTACACAAGGAAATGGGAAGCACAAGTGTTTTTGTTTGATATTGTCATCAACTTGGTTTCCACCAAGTATTAGAGATATTTAGAAGAGTAAAGTGTATCCATATGTCTAGTACACTGTTCTGTACCTTGTGGACAGCAATAAAATACATGTAACCTGAAAGATTGCGTGTGATTTTCAATAGTTCATAGAAAAAAGGAAAATGTTCTATTTCAATCTTTATCATTGGTATGGACAGGAAGTATGTTGCTGCCAAGCCATAAGGATTTTTTTTCCTGGGGACTCTAGCAAAACAGCATCCAGTCCAATTAAAAAGCTGTTCTTTCCCTGTTAGTTTAAGAAGTCAGCTCCCACGCTTCACTGCGGTGTTCAGCTTTCATTTATTAACAGCTCTCTTGACATCTTATTAAATTGGAGAGGCTTTCAGACCCAAGATTAAGTGGCATGTTTGAATCTCTTCATATTATTTGAAATATATATTCTATCGGCATAAACTACTATTTCTATTATCTTAATTTTGTATGACAAAATAAATTATGTGAACTATTATTCCTAGGCCCTCAAAGAGGGTAATTTTTCAGAAAGGAAGGAGCCACATAATAAAAAGGTCAAAGCAAAATCACAAAAGAAAAAGTCTCTAATCATTAAAAATACTTCCTTTTTTTTTTTGGAGGAAGATGAAGCACATCAGATATCAGCTCTTTTCTAACATAATCTAGATATAGATTTATGGTGGACTAAATAATATATCTTCTCAATTTTAGGGGCACCTGGATGGCTCAGTTAAGTGTCTGACTTAAGCGCAAATCATAATCTCATGGTTCATGGATTCGAACCCCACATTGGGCTCTGTGCTGGCAGCTCAGAGCCTGCTTGGGATCCTCGGTCTCCCTCTCTCTCTCTCTCTCTCTCAAAAATATTTATATAAACATAAAAAAAAGAAACCTTCTCAATTCTACATATTAGATTCCTTCCTCCCAGGAGTACGAGTATGCTTATAGTACCCATATTTAGAAAGGAATTCCTTCTTCTTTTAAAAATTTACTTTATAAATAAACATTTAAAAAAAGGGGGGTGCCTGGGTAGCTTAGTTGGTTAAGTGTCTGACTCTTGATTTTGGCTCAGATTGTGACCTGTCTCCCACTCTCTCTGCCCCACCCCTGCTCATTCTCTCTCTCTTTCTCTCTCTCTCCCTCTCTCAAAATGAATAAACATTTAAAAATTTACTTTAGTGAGGAATGATATACATACAACAAAATGCACATATTTTAGAGTTTGATGAGTTTTCCTATTCATAAATGCATACACACACTCATGTGACAATAATATATAGAATGTTTTTATCACCCCAAAATATTCCTTCATGTCAACTTGAGTCAATATCCAATCTCCATCCTTGGCTCTAGGCAATTGTTAATATACTTACTCTCTATCACTAAAGAATAGAATGTTTCCTGGACTTTAACACAAATGAATCTATATGGTATATATCCTTTTATATATATGGTTTATTTCACTAAATGTATTTTAAAAAAATTTTTAAGAGGGAGGCAGGGAGAGAGACAGAGTGAGAGAGAGAGAGAGAGAGGACAGCAGAGAGGGAGACAGAGAATCCCAAGCAGGCTCTGCACTACAGTGCATGGGGCTCGAACCCATGAACTGAACCATGAGATCATGACCTGAGCTGAAATCAAGAGTTGGATCGCTTCACCAACTGAGCCACTCAGGCACCCCTAAATGTATTTTTCTAAATAAACTCTTCATTATAGGATATTTTAGGTTCACAGAATAATTGCAAAATGGTACCTCATACCCAGTTTCCCCTATTCTTAAAATCTTACATTAATTGGGGAGAGAGGGAAGATGGCAGCGTAGGAGGACGCTGGGCTCACCGCGCGTCCTGCTGATCACTTAGATTCCACCTACACCTGCCTAAATAACCCAGGAAACCGCCAGAGGATTAGCAGAACAGAGTCTCCGGAGCCAAGCGCAGACGAGAGGCCCACGGAAGAGGGTAGGAAGGGCGGCGAGGCGGTGCGCGCTCCACGGACTGGCGGGAGGGAGCCGGGGCGGAGGGGCGGCTTTCCAGCCAAGCGGAGCCCCTGAGTCTGGCTGGCACAAGCGGAGGGGCCGGGCGGACTGTGTTCCGACAGCAAGCGCAACTTAGCGTCTGGGAGGTCATAAGTTAACAGCTCTGCTCGGAAAGCGGGAAGGCTGGAGGACAAAGGCAGGGAGAGCTGCTGAGCCCCCGGACGACAGAGCTCAGTTTGTTGGGGAACAAAGGCGCTCGCCAGCGCCATCTCCCCCGCCCATCCCCCAGCCAAAATCCCAAAGGGAACCAGTTCCTGCCAGGGAACTTGCTCGCTCCCAGCAAACACCCAACTCTGTGCTCCTGCGGAGCCAAAACTCCGGCAGCGGATCTGACTCCCTCGCTGCCACAGGGCCCCTCCTGAAGTGGATCACCTAAGGAGAAGCAAGCTAAGCCTGCCCCTCCTGCCCCTGTGCACCTTGCCTACCCACCCCAGCTAATACGCCAGATCCCCAGCACCACAAGCCTGGCAGTGTGCAAGTAGCCCAGATGGGCCACGCCACCCCACAGTGAATCCCGCCCCTAGGAGAGGGGAAGAGAAGGCACACACCAGTCTGACTGTGGCCCCAGCTGTGGGCTGGGGGCAGACATCAGGTCAGACTGCAGCCCCACCAACCAACTCCAGTTATACACCACAGCACAGGGGAAGTGCCCTGCAGGTCCTCACCACTCCAGGGACTATCCAAAATGACCAAATGGAAGAATTCCCCTCAGAAGAATCTCCAGGAAATAACAACAGCTAATGAACTGATCAAAAAGGATTTAAACAATATAACAGAAAGTGAATTTAGAATAATAGTCATAAAATTAATCGCTGGGCTTGAAAACAGTATAGAGGACAGCAGAGAATCTCTTGCTACAGAGATCAAGGGACTAAGGAACAGTCACGAGGAGCTGAAAAGTGCTTTAAACGAAATGCAAAACAAAATGGAAATGACGACAGCTCAGATTGAAGAGGCAGAGGAGAGAATAGGTGAACTAGAAGATAAAGTTATGGAAAAAGAGGAAGCTGAGAGAAAGAGAGATAAAAAAAAATCCAGGAGTATGAGGGGAAAATTAGAGAACTAAGTGATACACTAAAAAGAAATAATATACGCATAATTGGTATCCCAGAGGAGGAAGAGAGAGGGAAAGGTGCTGAAGGGGTACTTGAAGAAATTATAGCTGAGAACTTCCCTGACCTGGGGAAGGAAAAAGGCATTGAAATCCAAGAGGCACAGAGAACTCCCTTCAGACGTAACTTGAATCGATCTTCTGGATGACATATCATAGTGAAACTGGAAAAATACAAGGATAAAGAGAAAATTGTGAAAGCAGCAAGGGATAAACGTGCCTTCACATATAAAGGGAGACCTATAAGACTCGTGACTGATCTCTCTTTTGAAACTTGGCAGGCCAGAAAGGATTGGCACGATATATTCAGTGTGCTAAACAGAAAAAATATGCAGCCGAGAATCCTTTATCCAGCAAGTTTGTCATTTAGAATAGAAGGAGAGATAAAGGTCTTCCCAAACAAACAAAAACTGAAGGAATTTGTCACCACGAAACCAGCCCTACAAGAGATCCTAAGGGGGATCCTGTGAGACAAAGTACCAGAGACATCACTACAAGCATAAAACATACAGACATCACAATGACTCTAAACCCATATCTTTCTATAATAACACTGAATGTAAATGGATTAAATGCGCCAACCAAAAGACATAGGGTATCAGAATGGATAAAAAAACAAGACCCATCTATTTGCTGTCTACAAGAGACTCATTTTAGATCTGAGGACACCTTTAGATTGAGAGTGAGGGGATGGAGAACTATTTATCATGCTACTGGAAGCCAAAAGAAAGCTGGAGTAGCCATACTTATATAAGACAAACTAGACTTTAAATTAAAGACTGTAACAAGAGATGAAGAAGGGCATTATATAATAATTACAGGGTCTATCCATCAGGAAGAGCTAACAATTATAAGTGTCTATGTGCCAAATACAGGAGCCCCCAAATATATAAAACAATTACTCATAAACATAAGCAACCTTATTGATAAGAATGTGGTAATTGGAGGGGACTTTAACACCCCACTTACAGAAATGGATAGATCATCTAGACACACGGTCAATAAAGAAACAAGGGCCCTGAAGGATACATTGGATCAGATGGACTTGACAGATATATTTAGAACTCTGCATCCCAAAGCAACAGAATATACTTTCTTCTCGAGTGCACATGGAACATTCTCCAAGATAGATCATATACTGGGTCACAAAACAGCCCTTCATAAGTTTACAAGAATTGAAATTATACCATGCATACTTTCAGACCACAATGCTATGAAGCTTGAAATCAACCACAAGAAAAAGTCTGGAAAACCTCCAAAAGCATGGAGGTTAAAGAACACCCTATTAACGAATGAGTGGGTCAACCAGGCAATTAGAGAAGAAATTAAAAAATATATGGAAACAAACGAAAATGAAAAGACAACAATCCAAATGCTTTGGGACGCAGCGAAGGCAGGCCTGAGAGGAAAATACATTGCAATCCAGGCCTATCTCCAGAAACAAGAAAAATCCCAAATACAAAATCTAACAGCACACCTAAAGGAAATAGAAGCAGAACAGCAAAGGCAGCCTAAACCCAGCAGAAGAAGAGAAATAATAAAGATCAGAGCAGAAATAAACAATATAGAATCTAAAAAAACTGTAGAGCAGATCAACGAAACCAAGAGTTGGTTTTTTGAAAAAATAAACAAAATTGACAAACCTCTAGCCAGGCTTCTCAAAAAGAAAAGGGAGATGACCCAAATAGATAAAATCATGAATGAAAATGGAATGATTACAACCAATCCCTCAGAGATACAAGCAATTATCAGGGAATACTATGAAAAATTATATACCAACAAATTGGACAACCTGGAAGAAATGGACAAATTCCTAAACACCCACACTCTTCCAAAACTCAATCAGGAGGAAATAGAAAGCTTGAACAGACCCATAACCAGTGAAGAAATTGAATCGGTTATCAAAAATCTCCCAACAAATAAGAGTCCAGGACCAGATGGCTTCCCAGGGGAGTTCTACCAGACGTTTAAAGCAGAGATAATACCTATCCTTCTCAAGCTATTCCAAGAAATAGAAAGGGAAGGAAAACTTCCAGACTCATTCTATGAAGTCAGTATTACTTTGATTCCTAAACCAGACAGAGACCCAGTAAAAAAAGAGAACTACAGGCCAATATCCCTGATGAATATGGATGCAAAAATTCTCAATAAGATACTAGCAAATCAAATTCAATGGTATATAAAAAGAATTATTCACCATGATCAAGTGGGATTCATTCCTGGGATGCAGGGCTGGTTCAACATTCGCAAATCAATCAATGTGATACATCACATTAATAAAAAAAAAAGAGAAGAACCATATGATCCTGTCAATCGATGCAGAAAAGGCCTTTGACAAAATCCAGCACCCTTTCTTAATAAAAACCCTCGAGAGAGTCGGGATACAAGGAACATACTTAAAGATCATAAAAGCCATTTATGAAAAGCCCACAGCTAACATCATCCTCAATGGGGAAAAACTGAGAGCTTTTTCCCTGAGATCAGGAACACAACAGGGATGCCCACTCTCACCGCTGTTGTTTAACATAGTGCTGGAAGTTCTAGCATCAGCAATCAGACAACAAAAGGAAATCAAAGGCATCAAAATTGGCAAAGATGAAGTCAAGCTTTCGCTTTTTGCAGATCACATGATATTATACATGGAAAATCCGATAGACTCCACCAAATGTCTGCTAGAACTGATACAAGAATTCAGTAAAGTTGCAAGATACAAAATCAATGTACACAAATCAGTTGTATTCTTATACACTAACAATGAAGCAACAGAAAGACAAATAAAGAAACTGATCCCATTCACAATTGCACCAAGAAACATAAAATACCTAGGAATAAATCTAACCAAAGATGTACAAGATCTGTATGCTGAAAACTATAGAAAGCTTATGAAGGAAATTGAAGAAGATATAAAGAAATGGAAAGACATTCCCTGCTCATGGATTGGAAGAATAAATATTGTCAAAATGTCAATACTACCCAAAGCTATCTACACATTCAATGCAATCCCAATCAAAATTGCACCAGCATTCTTCTTGAAACTAGAACAAGCAATTCTAAAATTCATATGGAACCACAAAAGGCCCCGAATAGTCAAAGTAATTTTGAAGAAGAAGACCAAAGCAGGAGGCATCACAATCCCAGACTTTAGCCTCTACTACAAAGCTGTAATCATCAAGACAGCATGGTATTGGCACAGAAACAGACACATAGACCAATGGAATAGAATAGAAACCCCAGAACTAGACCCACAAACGTATGGCCAACTCATCTTTGACAAAGCAGGAAAGAACATCCAATGGAAAAAAGACAGTCTCTTTAACAAATGGTGCTGGGAGAACTGGACAGCAACATGCAGAAGAATGAAACTAGACCACTTTCTCACACCATTCACAAAAATAAACTCAAAATGGATAAAGGACCTGAATGTGAGACAGGAAACCATCAAAACCCTAGAGGAGAAAGCAGGAAAAGATCTCTCTGACCTCAGCCGTAGCAATCTCTTACTCGACACATCCCCAAAGGCAAGGGAATTAAAAGCAAAAGTGAATTACTGGGACCTTATGAAGATAAAAACTTCTGCAGAGCAAAGGAAACAACCAACAAAACTAAAAGGCAACCAACGGAATGGGAAAAGATATTTGCAAATGACATATCGGACAAAGGGCTAGTATCCAAAATCTATAAAGAGCTCACCAATCTCCACACCCGAAAAACAAATAACCCAGTGAAGAAATGGGCAGAAAACATGAATAGACACTTCTCTAAAGAAGACATCCGGATGGCCAACAGGCACATGAAAAGATGCTCAACGTCGCTCCTTATCAGGGAAATAGAAATCAAAACCACACTCAGATATCACCTCACGCCAGTCAGAGTGGCCAAAATGAACAAATCAGGAGACTATAGATGCTGGAGAGGATGTGGAGAAACGGGAACCCTCTTGCACTGTTGGTGGGAATGCAAATTGGTGCAGCCGCTCTGGAAAGCAGTGTGGAGGTTCCTCAGAAAATTAAAAATAGACCTACCCTATGACCCAGCAATAGCACTGCTAGGAATTTATCCAAGGGATACAGGAGTACTGATGCATAGGGGCACTTGTACCCCAATGTTTATAGCAGCACTCTCAACAATAGCCAAATTATGGAAAGAGCCTAAATGTCCATTAACTGATGAATGGATAAAGAAATTGTGGTTTATATACACAATGGAGTACTACGTGGCAATGGGAAAGAATGAAATATGGCCCTTTGTAGCAACGTGGATGGAACTGGAGAGTGTGATGCTAAGTGAAATAAGCCATACAGAGAAAGACAGATACCATATGTTTTCACTCTTATGCGGATCCTGAGAAACGTAACAGAAAACCATGGGGGAGGGGAAGGAAAAAAAAAAAGAGGTTAGAGTGGGAGAGAGCCAAAGCATAAGAGACTGTTAAAAACTGAGAACAAACTGAGGGTTGATGGGGGGTGGGAGGGAGGGGAGGGTGGGTGATGGGTATTGAGGAGGGCACCTTTTGGGATGAGCACTAGGTGTTGTATGGAAACCAATTTGACAATAAATTTCATATATTAATAAAAAAAATACTATAAAAAATCTTACATTAATTAAAATGTAATTAACATAATAAATATGGTACATTTGTCACTACTAATGAGCTTATATTGGTACATTAGTACTAGTTAAAGTCATATTTTATGTAAATTTCCTTACTCTTTAACGTAACACCCTTTTTTTAGTTACAGAAACCCATCCAGAATATTGCGTTACATTTAGTCACTATGTTTAGGTGTCCTGTCTCTTGGCTGTGCCACTTTCTTGGATTTTCCTTGCTTTTGATGACCTTGACAGATGTGAAGAATACACAGCTCAGACATTTTGAAGAATGTTCCTCAAATAGGATTTGACTGATGTTCTCATGCTTTCAACATGGTTAGGGGTTTGGAGTAGAAGACCACAGAGGAGAAGTGCCAATCACATCACACCCTATCAACGTGACTTTCACTGTTGATGTTATTTTAATCACTTAACTGAGGTAGTGATTGTCAGATTCCTCCAACGTAAAGTAACTCTCTCCATCCCTTCCACCACCTGCCACTTCCATACTATACTCTTTGGAAGTCACTAACTGCAAGCCACACTTACAAAATGGGGAATCATGCCCACCTCCTTCAATATTTTTTAGAATTCTTCGACATGGGAGATTTATTATTCCCCATTTAGTTCTTCAATAAGTACATATTTATATTAGTATGGACATGTGCACATTTAAACTTTGAGTTATAATACAACACTGTGTTATTAATTTTTTTCCAGGTTTGGCCATTTGGAGTGCTTTCAATTGACTCTTTTTCCCTTTGATATACTTCTTTCATTGTGGGGCTTTTTTGGTTTTGTTTTGTTTTGGTTCAGTCTGGATTTTGTGTTTGTTTTTGAACACTATCTTACTTTCTGTCACTATAAGATTCTCCAGTCTTATATATTCTCTGCTGTAGCCCTATATCTTCCATTTTACCAATAAGTTCATCCCTTTATAGAATGGGATGAAAATGACACTTTACCTCTGTGGCTTCCTCCCAAAACCCATAATCACGATCTAATCATAAGAAAGGCTGGAGAATGGTATTAGATACCAAGAGCTAGATGTGCTCACTTACTGAGTTATATCATCATATCAAGGCCTTCTCTGCAGAACAAGGATATACATGTTCCCAGCCCATATATATACATATATCTATAAATATTTCTATATATACCTATCTGTATCTATACTGAACTATATATAACGTTCTACACTGTCACTAATCCATGACTATGGGGATAATTTTAGCCATTTCCTCTTGCTTATTAGTAAGCTCCCACTCCAGCAGTGAGAAACTTAACTGATCAATTCTAGCATATATTTTACATAGAGGTTTCAGAATTGTTATCCTATACTGCTGGAGAAACAACTTTATCAATTAAATTGCTGTGTATAGTTCCTTTAGTCTTTGGTCTTAAAGTCTCCACTGAATTCTAAAGTTACCTAGTTCAGCACCTTTTCCTTTTACCCCTTCAGTGATGTTGTTTATTATATTTGTAACAGGGTCTGAGTTACTGCTGTATATATAAAGGCACCATTAATTGGGAATGGAAAAATGTAAGGGCTGAGAAGTTTTTTGTTTTTGTTTTTGTTTTAAATCAAGAGTTGCAGTTTCATGTATGTTAAATTGAAGATACTTATTAGAAATCCAGAGGAAATGTCAAGTAAACTGTCACCAAATATCAACCATTTGGTATGTAAATTGCCATTAATTTCTCCAGGTCAATGTTCAACTTTTGAATTTGATCATGATGTAATTATATATAATTAAATATATACATTTTATATTCAAATATATATAACATATTTCATAGGGAAATTAAAATATATTTTTCTTTCTATCCTTTTATTCCTTCTAATTGTCATTTTAAAATTAACACATACTCTGGGTGCTTTAAAACTTTATAGCAGAAAAATTTTGAATTCCATTTAGCAAATTTCCTTGTAATCATTGTATTTTCTATCTAATTATCATGACATTTTGCTGTAAGTAGCTGAGATCCATTATGTCTCCATATAAAAGTGAAGGACAAAATTGTCCCTACTCTGAGAGGACACAATTGTCTGTACTCCAATCTCTATATGAATGAAGAGATCTTCTGTTAGGTACTCCTGTTTAACTACATCCTCAATTACCTGAAGTGAGGGAGAAAACAGTATTATTTCTTGAATGATTTAATGCACTGCATTGTTATCTTTTTTCCTTTATAAATGCACTGCTTGGTCTACTGACATATTAATTTACTTAAAGCTCTATTTCTCAGAATATTAAATTTATAATTAAATTGTATATCAAAAGTATAATATGTGGGAAATAGGATAGAATAGCCACAAAGATCTGAATATATTACAAAATGAAAATTGAATGCATTCCTCACCAATAGCTGCCTTTTAATCAACAGTGATGATCTTGACATCACCAGCTTATCACTTTCATGGAAGGGATAAGAGCCAAAAACGCTCACCAGGAGAAAACTTTTTTTTTTTTTTTAACATGCAAGACGCTATGACAGGGGCTACAGGAGTGTTGTGCACAATTTTAGCATGGACTCTCATCTAGAGAGGAACAGAAGGAAATTTGAAGGGGAGTTCAGTTTATATAATGACTCTCTCTATAGTTGTGATATTTTGGTAGTACTTTATGTGACATGGGAAATATGTATAAAAAATAATAAGAACATGTTTATAACTGGAAAAATTATGCCACAGAGAGCTTGAAAGGGTAAGAGTTTGTCACATAAGGCACACTGTACTAAAAAAGAAAAATATAGTCCTTTGTGGTTGACATATAAATACTGTTCAAGCCTCCTACTCTTTTCTTGGATTATTAGCCCTCAAGTAAATCCAACTGGTATCTTCCCAACTGAACGGATATGTAGGCAAAGTGGAGCCTTTCCATTATACATACATACTTTCAAATAAACCTAAATATGCTTAATTTATCAATTCATAAATGACTTGCTTTTGATATTTTCAGCAAGTACAAAGTTAGCTAAATTGATACCATACTAATTTTCTTTAATGCTTTATCTAAAGCATACTTATTTTGCTTCTCATGTTTGAAAATTTCAAACTACATCATCATGGATTATATTTCTTTTCAAGAAACTACAAATAAGAACTAAAATAGGCATAAAATAAGAATAGAGGCATAAAATAAAATAGAGGTATTTCTTAGGGGTTTTCTCCAATTTTCCTAATGGCTATAAGTAAGGATTCTATGCTATTATATCTTTTTTCTTTCCTTTTTTGGTGGGGGGGAGGGGAGGGATAGGAAACCACAATATATCTACTATAAGAAGGAAGAAAAAGCTTTATTTTCATCTATTGCTAAATGTTTAAACTTGGGTTCTCCAACAAGAAGCTCAGTGTGAATTAATCTCACAGACCTAAATGTCATTTAAAAAAAAATACAGAAAAGATAAAATTGCAAATTCAATTTTTCCCTAAAGATCCTCATCCAACTTATAAAAACACACATATGTATATAGCACACATATTTTACACATGTATAGATCTGACCATCATAGACCATCTGAAGGTAAATGTGGCTGAGCATTCATATTAAAGGAACACAATGATCATTTTAATCAGAACAATGGCTGGTTCTCCTCAGGAGGATATAGTTTACCAATTGGTTGAAAATATTAATATTACTGAAAAAATAATTATATTGCTTATTATAAATTATTAAATTCAGGTTTTTATGCTATAAACGGTTTTGAGATAAACACATTTGAGTTGGATTTTTTTTTTTTTTGTTAAGTTTATTTATTTATTTTGTGAGAAAGAGAGCACAAGCAGAGAAGGGGCAGAGAGAGAGAGAGAGAGAGAGAGAGAATCCCAAATGAGTTTCTCCTCACTGTCAGTATCGAGCCCCTCAGTGTTGAGCCCCATGTGAGGCTTAAATTCACAAAGCTTGAAATCATGACCTGAGCCGAAGTCAGACATTTAACTGACTGAGCCACCTAGGGGCCCCTAGAGTTGTATTTCTTTAAATGATTTACCACCAGGGAACAGCAACAAAATTATAAGACATCGATTCAAAGTAAATGATGGCTGTGAAAGACTGCTGAGATGCTCATAATTGGATATGAAATTAAAACACTGTTTGTACTTAGACTTCAACTATGTGAAATTATATACGATCTAAAAAGACTAAAAATGCTGAGTAGTTGTCTCTGGGAGTCAAGGGTATAGGCAATCCACACTTCCTCTTTATACTTTTCTGAGTTTCTCTAGCCTTTTACAGTCATCCAGTAATGTTTTAATAATCAGTGAAACACATAAAATTTTATTTTAATAGCTTTATCTATCAAACTAAATTCTCTTGCTCCCACATTCTCCTGGCTGTAATAATTACATTCTAACAGTGAGTCCCTATCTGTGGAGGTCTATCCTGACAACCACAGACAAGCTCTGCTAATGATTTATAAATAACCCTAGGAAATTACCTCCATCTTATAAACAACACAGCATCGTGTTCTCTTTGCTTTAACTTATAATAGCAAATTCGACCTGGTACTCAACAGACTATTTTAATACTGTTTTCATTCTGACAATATCCTCTGCTTCAGTTAAATTCAGAGAAGCTGCTGTGTTCAGAAACTGAAGAGAAAGTTGGATGTGAGGGTTTTTTGGCCAGAAAGAGGATTTTTGTTCCCTCTGTAGTGTTGTGAACATTCTCATTCCTCACCTGGGAAACAAAACAATGTCGTGCCTGCTGTCATTTTAGAGCCCAAATCATAATGAGAAATGTTTCTTTAGCTGCAAGGGCAGTGTTAAGCTATATTAGAAGAGAAAACAACCCTGACAAAAATATAGCCACATGAAGGAAAAGTACCATGAAGAAATGAACCAGGCTTTGAATTGGAGCCATCACGACATTAATCTGATCAATTATATGCATAATGTTGAGTATGGTGCATAGGAGCAGCTCAATAAATATTTGTTGAAGAATTATAAAGTGTGACCATAAAGTAATAAGGCAGGTCCTGTAGGACCATGCTATCTTGTAGTCATGATTTTTATATTATTGTATAGTTGGTATAGCAAGGATCTTCTACAAAAGCCAGTGATGTCCTTCTTGTCTGATTTTAATGCCATTGATTTTTGCAGTCTAAAAAACATGAATTTGGGAGTCAGAACTGGATTCCAGTCTCTACTCTTGTATGAACCTATGTCCTTGGGCAAATAATCTAATTTCTATAAGCCTCAGTGTGTTTCTTTGTAAAATGGTAAAAAATAAAACTTAGATGAAAACCTCATAGGGTTCTAGTGAGAATTAAATGAAATGATATGAGCAGAGCAATACCTGAGATACATTAAATGCTCAAGAGAGAGAAGCTGTTATTATTTTTTTAGTGTTTATTTTTGAGAGAGACAGAAAGACAGAGTGTGAGCAGGGGAGAGGCAGAGAGGTGGAGACAGAAAATCTGAAGCAGGCTCCATGCTGTCAGTGCAAAGCCCAACTGGGGCTTGAACCCACGATTGGTGAGATCATGACCTAAGCCAAAGTCAGACGCTCAACTGACTGTGCCACCCATGCACCCCAGAACTATTATTATTCTTGAAATGAATTTATTCTGTGATGTTGGGAGCTATTATCTTAAGCAACAATAAAGTGTTGTGGGTAAGAGTTTGAGATTGAAGTCAGACAATCCTGGCTTCAAGTCCTTGCTCCATCTCATGCTATAAGTTTTGTGACCAAGTCAAATTACTAAGCTTCCTTAAAGCTCAGTTTCTATATCTATAAAATGATGGTAAAAGAATTTACATCATGGAGTTGTTCTAGAAATTCAACTAGAGAATCCCTATAGATGTGTGCTAGAGGGATAGAATTTAATAAAATGTTCAATAAATACTAGTTATTTAAGCTTTTATTGGCAAGACTCAGCTGATGGTAACACAGATCCTGCCTCCAACTCCCAGATGGACTTTATCAACCCCTTGCTCAGCTAGGTTCTCTTGTGTGAGCATCTGGGGAGGACTACCTTCAACCATCTGCTGTGTTATTCATAACTAGCTTCAACAGAGTTAATCAATATCTGCTCTTCACCCTGTTTCTTTTCCAAAAAATGTTTATTTTGAGAGACAGAGAGAGAGAGAGAGAGAGAGAGAGAGAGAGAGAGAAAGAGAGAGAGGCCATGCATGTGCAAGCAAGAGAAGGGTAGAGAGAGAAGGAGAGAGAATCCCAAGCAGGCTCTGAGCCATCAGCGCAGAGCCAGACACAGGGCTCAATCCCACGAACCATGAGATCATAAATGAGTCAAAATCAAAGTCAAAGTTTTACTGACTGAGCCACCCAGGAGCCCCTCTTCACCCTGTCTTTAATGTTCTCAGTCAGTTCATCAAACAATAGCTGCTCTGCTATATATATCCCATAAACATTTATTTTTTGTTATAAGTTGTTATATGTTGTTATATTTTGCCACCATGGGGATGTAGATAAATGTAAAATTATAAAATATAAGAATTCTAAAAGAGTATGAGTGGTCGTTATTCCTATCTTCTGTAAATAAAGCTAGAGTTTAATTCCTCAGCTGTTTTTAGACTGTTCTGTAAGCTGAAAATAGAAACATCTCTAGACAGATCTATCAGAATTTTTCCCATAGTCCTTCCTACTCTACCATATGGATCCCACTCCCTATTCTCATCACAACCCTCAATGTCTTTGTAATAATCAGGACCTATTGTTACTTATTGTTACTCTTAAGTCATCCTTAATGAAGCACTCACTAAGGGCTAGGCAACGTATGTGCATCATCTCTGATTCTCACAAAGCTCCACAAGGCAAGTATCTCCTGTCCCACTTTACAATGTGTACAAAATGAGACTTGGAAGAAAGAGAAAAGATCAAGTATAAAATCAGGCCATGATCTATGTACCAAACTATCACTCAAAAGATGATCTAAATGATCAGTCAAGACTCTTAAAAGTTGTAGGATATATTCATGACTCATAAGGATCTCCAGTCTATAGCTCCCATATCTGCCCTCAGTCTTATCTATAAAATGTTAGCACATGTTATTTCCTGTCACCAAACCTGCCCCACTACTAGTTGTGTACTATGTTAGAAGAGCCTAAGACTTTGAAGTAACAAAAGGATACTTTTAAAAGAGTTTTATTTCCACTGTAAGATGATGCTTTTCTACAAAAGATTTATAAATGAGTGGATTCTAAAATGATACAATCCATTGAAGCAAGTCTGAGGAATAGTGTATGGTCACATTACACTAAGTCACATCTCTGATTTCTTTGCAGAGTTTTGTAGCTGTCTGGATATAGATCCTGGTCATATCGTTTTAGATTTATACCTAATTATTTCATTTTTTGGTGCTAATATAACTGGTATTGTGATTTTAATTTCAAATTCCACTTGTTCGTTGCTGATGCGTAGGAAAGCAATTGAGTTTATATGCAAATTTAGTATCCTATGACCTTTTAATAATGGATTATTAGTTCCAGGAATTTTTTTCTTTCTGCATGTGTTGATTTTATTCCAATTGTCTACATGTATAATCATGTCATTTGTGAGAAAAGACAGTGTTTTTCTTATTTTTCAATGTGTACCTTTTATTTCCTTGTCTTGCTTATTGTACCAGTTGAGACTCTGGGTAGGATGTTTAAAAGGCATGGTGCGAGGGGGCTTTCTTGTCTTGTGATCTGGGGGGGAAAGCATCCAGTTCCTCATCGTGAAGTATGATGTTAGCTATAGTTATTTCGTCAATATTCTTTGTGACCTTGAGGAAGTTCCCCTTCATTCCTAGTGTGTTGAGAGGTTTTATCTTAAATGTATGCTGGATTTTACCAAGTGCATTTTCTATGTCAATTGATATGATTGTTGATTTTTCTTCTTTATCCTTTATTTTATGGATTTTGATTGATTCTTTGAATGCTGAACCAGCCCTGCCTAGCTGGAATAAATCTCACTTGATTGTAGCTTATAACTTTTTTATACACTTTTTATTCATTTTTCCTAAATTTTGTTAACAATTTTTGCATCTATATTCATCAGAGATATTGGTCTGTAGTTTTCCTTTCTTGTTATCTATTTATCTATTTTGGTATTATGGCAATGCTAACCTAACATAATGAGTTAGCAAGTGTTCCTTGTTTGTGTTTTCCGAGAAAGATTTTGAGAAATTGGTATCATTTCTTCCACAATGTTCAGCAGAATTCACCACTTAGACCATATGATCTTGGTGCATTCTATTTAGGAAGGTTTTTAATTATTGGCTCAATTTCTTTCATAGATATAGACATATTCAGATTATCCTTTTCTCTTCATGTGAGTTTTTTCAGTTTTTAAAAATCTGTTATTAAAGTATAATTGAGGGGCACCTGGGTGGCTCATTCAGTGAAGCGTCCAACATTGGCTTAGGTCATGATCTCACGGTTCATGAATTTGAGCCCCACATTGGGCTCTGTGCTGACAGCTCAGAGCCTGGAGTCTGCTTCGGATTCTGTCTCCCTCTCTGCCTATCCTTGGCTTGTACACACATTCTTTCTCCCTTTCTCTCTCTCTGTCTCTCTGTCTCGTCTTTCTCTTTCTCAAACATAAACATTAAAAACATTTAAAGTATAATTGATATACAGTGTTGTACTAGTTTCAGGTATACAACATATTTATTTGACAATTCTATACATTACACAATGCTCACCACAATAAGTATAGTCACTGTCACCATACTAAGTTATTAAAATGTTGTTGACTATATTCTCTATGCTGTAATTTTCATCTTCATCTTATTTATTTTATAAATATAAGTTTGCACCTCTTAATCGCCCTTATCTATTTAGCCCACCCGCCACAACCACCTCCACTCTGGCAACCACCAGTTTTTACTCTATATTTAAGAGTCTGGGGACGGGGAGGGAGGGTTTCTTTGTTTTTGTTTGTTCATTTGTTGTTTAGATTCCACATATAAATGAAATTATGTGGTATTTGTCTTTCTCTGATTTATTTCACTTAGCATAATACTCTCTAGATCCATCCATTTTGTTACAACATGGAGATACACACACACACACACACACACACACACACACACACACTACATCTTCTTATCCATTTATCTATGGATGGATACTTGGGTTGCTTCTATATCTTGGCTATTGAAAATAATGCTGTAATAAACAGAGTTTCATGTATCTTTTTTTAATTAGTGTTTTCATTTTTTTTGATTAAACACACAATAGAATTGCTGGGTCATATGGTATTTCTATTTTTAATTTTTTAAGGAAACTCCACAGTGGCTGTACCAATTTATATTCCCACCAACAGTTCACAAGTGTCCTCTTTTCTCCATATTCTCACCAATACTTTTTTCTTGTCTTTCTGATCCTACTTTTTCTGACCAGTTTGAGGTGATATCTCATTATGATTTGATTTACATACCCTGCTGATTAGTGATGTTGAACATCTTTTCAGGAGTTTGTTGGCCATCTCTATGTCTTCTTTGGAAAAATGTCTATACAGGTCCTCTGCTCTTTTTTAAATCAGCTTGCTTTTTTGGCATTGAGTTGTATACATTTTTTACATATTTTGGATAATTACCCCTTTATCAGATAAATCATTGGCAAATATCTTCTCCCATTCAGTATGTTGCCTTTGTTTTTTTGACAGTTTCCTTTGCTGTGCAAAAGCTTTTTATTTTGGTGTAGTCCTGATAGTTTAGTTTTGCTTTGGTTTCTTTTACTTGAGGACCCATATCCATGTTGCTAAGGCTGCTGTCCAAGAGATTACTGCCTATGTTTTCTTCTAGGAATTTTATGGTTTCAGGTCTCACACTTTGCTAGTTAACCTATTTTGAGTTTATCTTTGTGTACAGTATAAAAAAGTGGTTCAGTTAATTCTCAACCAAGTGGGTTTAGAGGGAACATAACAACATAATAAAGGCAATATATTAAAAAACAAAACAAAACAAGTTAACATTATACTCAATGGTGAAAAACTGAAAGCTTTTCTTGTAAGATTAAGAATGAGACAAAGATGTCCACTCTCACCACTTTTATTCAACATAATATTGGAAGTCCTACCTATAAAAATCAGACAAGAAAAAGAAATAAAAGGCATCTAACTGATGAGGAAGAAGTAAAGCTCTCACTCTTTCCTGATGACATAATACTTTTTATATAAAACTTCACTCCACAAAAAAACTATGAGAATAAATGAATTCTGTAAAGTTGCAGTCTACAAAATTAATATACAGAAATCTACTGCAACTCTATACACTAATAATGAAGAAGAAGAAAGAGAAATTAAGAAAACAATACCATTTACAATTACACCAATAACAATAAAATACATATAAATTAATTTAACCAAGGAGGTGAAAGACCTATATTCTAAAAACTATTAAGACATTGATGAAAGACATTGAAGATAACACAAACAAATGGAAATTTATACTATGCTCATAGGTCAAAGAATATTGTTAAAGTGTCCATACTATCCAAAGCAATCTACAGATCCAATGCAATCTTTATGAAAATACCAATAGCATTTTTCACAGAACTAGATCAAATAATCCTAAAATGCATATGGAACCACAAAAATACCTCAAGTAGCCAAAGTTATCTTGAAAAGAACAAAGCTGGGGGTGTCACAATAGATTTCAAGATATACTACAAAGCTGTAGTAATCAAAACAGTATGGTGCTGGCATAAAAACAGACACTTAGATCACAAGAACAGCATAGAGAGTCCAGAAACAGACCGACACTTGTATGGTCAATTAAGCTATGACGAAGGAGGCAAGAATGTACAATGGAGAAAAAGAAATCTTGTCAACAAATGGGTTGGGAAAACTGAACAACTACATGTAAAAGATCGACTATTCTCTTTTTTAAAAAATTATTTTTCTTTTTGCATTTCAGGTTGGGGAGTTTCTACTGACATATCATCAAGCTCACTTATTCCTTCCTCAGTTGTGTTAAGTCTACTGATACACCCAATAAGGTATTTCTGCCTCTACGTTCTTATATCTAAAATTTCTTTTCTATTCTTTAAATTTCCTTCTCTCAGCCTATATTACCCATATGTTCTTGCATGTTATCTTCTTCCATTATAACTCTTAACATATTACTCATACTTATTTTAAGTTTCCTGTCTGATAATTCCAAATTTGTTTCATATCCGAGTCTGTTTCTGATGTTTGCTTTGTCTATTCAGACTGTTTTTTTTCTTTCTTTCTTTTAAATGTTTATTTATTTTTGAGAAAAAAAGAGAGAGCACAAGCAGGGGAGGGAGCAGAGAGAGGGAGACACAAAATCCAAAGCAGGCTCCAGGCTCTGAGCTATCAGCGTAGGGCTTGAACTCGTGAACTGTGAGATCATGACCTGAGCTGAAGCCAGACACTTAACTGACTGAGCCACCCAGGTGCCCCAGACTGTGTTTTCATTTCATTTTGGGGCATGTGTTTGCTACAGTTCCCCCAAAGAAATAATCAATAGGATTTTTTTTTCCTTCCTTCCTTCCGTTATCTATCTATTAAGAGATTTATTAAAACAATTTGACTCACACAATTAAAACAATTTGACTCACTGGAGACTGGCCAGTTTCAAAATCTGCAGTCAGCAAGCTGGAAACATGAAAAAGTTGATGGTATAGTTCTATTTCCAGTCCAAAAGACTGAGAACCAGGACAGTTGATGGTGTACAACCTAAAAACCAGTAGCCTTAAGACCCAGAAAGAGGTGAAGATTCAGTTGACTCTAAAAGCAAGACTGATGTCCTAGCTCTAAGGCAGTCAGGCAGAAGGAATGCTCTTATGCAGACTTTTTGTTCTAGTTAGGCCTTCAGTTGATTGGATGAATCCCATTTACCTTAGGGAAGGAAATCTGCCTAACTCAGTCTATGGATTCAAATGTTAATGTAATCCAAAACACCCTTACCAACACAAGGATGTTTGACTAAAACATCTGACTACCCCCTGGCCCAGTCTACTTGATACATAAAACTAACCACCAACAGCACACTTTGTAATTGTTGCTAAAACCTGGAAATGATGTATTAAGTAATAGGAACTGAAATAAATAGGCTGTGGTATGAGGTTTTATATTAATTTTACTAAGAGTTGGGTTATGTTTAATGTTTGATATATATATATATATATATATATATATATATATATATATATAAAATGTTTGCTATAAGGAAGGTGGAGAACAAAGGCAAAAGGAAATGTAGATAAAATTAAGTTTCTTTATAACTTAAAACCCACTGATAAATACTCGAGAAAGGGAGAGAACGACATTCCTCCAGGAACTCCCAACTATCTTAACATTAATGCTTTGCCAAAGGCAGAAAGCAACCTTAGCTTGACAATAGCCAGAATTTCAGGATCCTGTAAATCTTCTTTAACATGAAAATCCTTTTGGAAACTTCATCTCTGCCCTTCATACCCCAGCTTAAAATTATATAATCAATAGCTCCTCACAATGCCCATGCAGCCCTTTCTGCTCATACATCCTGTCCCTGTGTTTTTATACAACTACCTTTTTTGCACCGAAAATGGCACAAATCAGCCCTCAACAAGTACAAAATGATTGAGATCATACCATGGATATTTTCAGACCACAACACTATGAAACTTGAAGTCAATCACAAGAAAAAAAAAAATGGAAAAACCACAAATACATGGAGGTTAAAGAATTCTTTTTTGGCCATTTGCTCCCAGATCCCAACATTAAATCACATCATAAGCACTATAGGTTTCACTAACCTCCAATGTCCTTATTTTTGTCTACCATTTTGTCTTTGCGTGCCTCTGAGAAACCCTTAATTTAAATCTGTGTCTTAGAGTTCTTTTAGCTATGATCTGCTATTATTCTGAAGTCTTGTTGATGTAGTGGCAAGACATTAGGTGAGGGAAGGGGAAGTATTCTATAATCTTCTGAATTAAATCTCAATCTTTTAGTGGACCTGTGTCCCTGGGCTGTGACCTTCACATTATGTTTCTTACCTTTTCTCTCCCTCTCCCCTCTCCTCTCTTGTGTTTAGGGAACACAAGAGCCAGAGCTGGATTTAGCTAATTGTCCTTTCCCCAGGTAGACAAGGTTCTGGTAAAGTTGTTTCCTTTGGGAAAAAGTTCTTTTTCATAGTTTGGACATATTTCTAAATGGTTACTTTCCCCCCACCGCTGCCAGAAACATGAGGGGATTTGTCCCTGATCTTCACTATGAGAACCTATCAGGATTCCTAGAGGTAATAATTGATGAGGTTTTGGAGGTGATAGTGGGGTTCGTGGGGCCCAGAGCCAACAACCAAGAAAGAATTCTTGAAGATGTGTTTGGTACAAAAAGGGGATTTTATTAAACCATGGGGACAGGAAGAGCTGCCCTAAGACCATGAGGAGAGACTGGTTATACACTATGGAGTTGGGGAGGTAAAGTCCAGGGGAAGTTTCCAATGAGATTTTCATATGCTAACGAAGACTCACAGGATACTGATGGCCTAGCTCTCGACAAGCCAAGGTTGTTTTTCTCTCAAGTAAAGCATTAGCATTAAGACAGTAGGGAGTTCCTGGAGAAAGGCTCTACTCTGCACCACCCCTCCCCCCCCCCCCCCAACACCTCAAGTGTTTTCAAATGGTCTGCAGGTTATAAGGAAATTTAATTTTATCTGCCATTTCCTTCTGCCTTTGTTTCCCACATCAATACCCATGGAAGTGTGGGGATCTGACTGTGGCCTCCAGGAGTTTCTCACTCTCACACATTTTCACCAAGACTAAGCCTCCAACAATTGGTCAAAATTCTTTACTCCAACACCTTTATGGCTATAATATCTTCTGCTCTATGTAAGCTGACCTTGGTTGAGATTCTCTATATTACTATTTCTCTCCAGATTTCAAGGCTTACTCTGGACCCTATTTCTCTAATGGGTCCAAGAAAAGTGGCTTATTTTCAGTTTTTCATGGGAGTAATGACTTCTAAGCTCTTGACACATTGGAACTGAAAGCAGAACTTCATAGCTTCTCTATCATTACTCAATTGCAATTAAAGGGAAACCCATAGACTCCATATTTTTCTTCTAAATTCTCCCTACCTTATATCATGGGAGGGCGTTGGTGGTATAGTGGTGAGCATAGCTGCCTTCCTTATATCATGGGATTAATTATGAAATTATTTTCAATATCTTTAATTCTCAGCATTTTATTAGTCTCTTCTTTGGCAGCAGGGGAGGGGGAATCTTACAATCGTACATTTCAAAGTATAACCAAAACATTTTTTGTAAGCAGAAATTACAGTTAAAATATAAACATGAAAGTGTGGTTTGTCATGTTTTGAAATTTAAGAACAGAGAAATAATACAAATAATACAAATCTGGGGCTGCTCATTTTATTGCCTATCTAAATTTTATGGACTGTTGAGCATATAAATACTATCGACTGGTGACATAAGAAGCAATAAGTACTCACAGAAATGGATTAATAAATACTGATTTTTTTAAAAAGTAATTCATCTATATAAACTGTTTTTTTGGTAGCAAATGATAAAGCTAAAGATTGTGGTTGTTTTTATTCTATGGATCATTATGCAGATAATAAAATTCTAATTCTCCCTTGTAAAAGATTGGGAATATGCAACTTTTATTTCTTCTCAGGGAGGTAATATTGTAACATCTTATTTATCATTGTCCTTATGAGTAATATATCCATATTGATTTCAGACTTTGAAATTTTACACCTAACTTTTGTACAGGTAATACCATTCATATGATTCAAAAATTATTAACATAGAGAATAAAATGTCTCTTCATCTCCATCTCTATTCTTTTGGCTTCTCTTCCTATATATTACTATAATTAGTATGTAAGTACAAATAAAAAATCCAATATTTGTTCACAGATTGAACATTAGGTTTTCACCCAAGTAATTTAAAGGTTGAATTCCATCAACTGAAATGGGTAAGACTTTTAAGTAGAGTAGATTTGTGGGAAAAGTCCCAAAGTCCCACTTTGGATATTTATGCTACAGATTCCTACAAAATATCCAAGAAAATAGATTGAGTAGGCAGTTGGACATGTGTATGGAGTCCACCATAGAAAATCAGGCTAGAGACATACTTTTGAGAATTATCATCAGTGATTCGATAGTATTTAAAGCCATGAGACTAGGTGAGATTACTGAGAGAGAATATATTTGACAAAGAGAACCAAGCATTGAGCCATAGACACTACAACATTAAGCATGAGGATGTGGGGCCAGTTGTAGAGACTGTGATGGAAACAAGTGGTAGGAAGAAAGGGATGATCAGCTGGATCAAATGCTGCTAATAGGTCAGGTAATATGAGAACCAGAAGAGGATTATTTGATTCATCAACATTAAAAACATTAGTGATCCTGACAAGAGAAATTTTAGTGGAGAGATGGAGGGAAAAGTCATGTTGGAGTAGGATCAAGACAGAATGGAAGAAATAGAAATAGAGATACCAAATACAGATAATTCTTGTTATGTTAGTATTTTGTCTTCTAATTTTCTTCAATCTGTCTAATTTTCTTTTAGGGGATCCACTAGCTTAATTAAAGTGATGATTGATCTCATGGTGGATATATAATCCCTCTTAACTAAATCCTCTCTCCCTTTAGAAAAATTTCTGCACCTACAGGATGTTTCCCATAACTAGCCTTCTGATCAGGCTGGCTTCCTCTTTTGGACTGAGTCCCTATGTCTTTTATGCAGGGTGTAATCTGCTGCCTCAGGAGACAGTCCAGTATTTTCCAAGCTCTTAGCATTGCCTCTCTGTGCTTTCAGGGATATAGTACCACTTTCTCCACAAGAGATAATGCTTGTCCTCAATGGCTTATTTTTAGCCCTTTCTGCATCATATCTAGAAATTATTTGGCATAGGTGGTATAATAATTCATTTTCTGCATGGTGTTCAAGACATATAATTTTTCTACCAGTTGTAATAATCTTTTGGTCATTTTTGTTTAATTTGTAGGAGGAAGGCAAAGACATAGTAATAATCCATGTTCATACCACATTTTCTGTAAGTTTGGCTCTTTAAAATCATATTTCAGCTACTTGCTATATGACTGACCTTAGGCAAATTACTAAACTTTTCTAAGACTCAGTTTCATTATGCATAAAGTCACTGATGACACATAAAGGGTTACTGTGAAAATTTCAGTGCTTGGCACAAGTTAAACTCTCTTTAAGCTTCTGCCACTTTGGAAACACACAAAGATATTCAAGATATATGAGCACCACTGTTTGTCTGTTATTGGCAACCCTAAAGGCATCTTTAAACACTGGGAGAAGACAAGTTGATTGAACATACAATGCAAAGGAACATTGTTTTCCTTATTTCAGAGATGTATTGGCAGGAGGTATAAGAGGTACATTTTACTGCCAAGACTTTAAAAAAAAATAGTTCAGGAAAAATTTGCAGAATTCTTTCCATAAATAGGACAAATTACAGAATCATGTTATGAAGATTAAAAACATGATAGCAGAGCACCAAGGGGCATACAGCTCTTGGATTCTGCGATTAAAGGAAACATTTTTTGTGTAGCCCTAAAATTAATTTAGAGTACTTTCAATGCCTTTAGGCATATGACAGAATAACGTAAGGTCACACTCTTTAAAGATAGCAATCATCACCAAATCCAACTTCTTCATGCTGGCTGCAATTTACTTGTTTTTCCTTTAAGAACTGTTCTTATTCAGGGAATTAATAAGCAAATCTTAGTATTGAAACGTTCCTGCCTTACAAATTATATTGCAGCTCTCCAGTGAATGTAGAATACTAGCAAGATTTTTTTTAATTAGTGAATTTTAGAAAAACAAAAATTTACATTGTGCATCTTATTTTTAAATTTTTAAACATTAAATTACCCCCAGAGCCGTGATTTCTGTTTTATTCAACACATTAATTAATTTTCTAACTTACATTTAGGAAACCAATTTTGTTTTTGTCAACAATATTAAATAGTTTCAAAATTGAAAACAAAAAATATATTTTTATAGCTGTCTTTATAAATATTAGCACATAATGGTTATGAGACTGATTTTTTCAAAATAATTTCACTTTTCAAGTTTCAAAATACTTACATCTGAAAAGTTAGGAAAAAAGAAAACATGGGGGAAAATGGATATTAATTCTTTAGTCTATTCAGCAAACATTTATCGAATGGCTGTCCTTTGAAAGTTCCTAAACTCTGCAAAAGAACTATCTTATGGAAAAGCCAGTAAATAAACAGATAATAAAAGAATTTAAAAATTGCTGTCACAGAGGAAGTGCTTGGATGGAGGAAGACTGAGACCCAGACAAGGGAAGCAGAATAACTGTGGGTGCATAGAGATGACTTTCCAGATCACTGAGCTGCATGTTAAAAGCGAAGGATGTGGAATGGACATTACAGAGAGGAGTAGCATTTGCAAATATTCAAGACATGAGGAAGTTGGTGTGCTTGGAATACAGAGTAAGAGGTGGAGAATGGCAAGTTTAAGGCTGTAGAACCCTAATGAAGAAAAATGTCTTTTGGACCAATACCATATGATTTCACTCATGTGGAATTTAAGAAACAAAACAGACAAACAGAGAGGGAGAAACCAAGAAACAGACTCTTAACTACAGACAACAAACTGATGAATACCAGAGGAGAGGTGGATGGGGGGATGGGTTAAATAGGTGATGAGGATTAAAGTGTGCACTGTTGTGATGAGCACCGGGTGATGTGTGGAAGTGTTGAATCACTATATTGTACACTTGAAACTAATGTAACACTTAATATTAATTGTGCTGGAATTAAAATAAAAACTTTTTAAAAACAGAAAAATGTCTTTCATTGCATGGAATCTTGATTGAATCATTGGCAGGAACTGGTTAACTTGTCAGTCTCTTATTACTGAAAGAGCTGCTTCTCAGAATGATAATGGACATCTTAAGACAAAGTAGCCTGATAATGGCTGATAGGTCAAGATAAGAACCAGAAGGTGATCATATAATTCAGCAACATTACATCACTAATAACCTTGAAAGTTTAAAATAGATGTCATGAGCAAAGTTAGAGGAGTAGACCAATGAATCTAGAAGAATCCCTAAGCTGTATTGAGGGCCTACCTGTGGCTGATAACCATGAAAACAAAATTTATATAATGATACACACAGTAGATAGAGGTTAAAAAAAGCATTGAGGATAATCTAAGTCCTTACCATTAAAAACACTTTTCCAAAGGGATTTAACTAGGGGTTTTCTATAGATGAGCTCTAAACTACATAGGGAGCTCCATCCTCAGAATTCAAGAGCAAAGTCAGAAAATGTCATTGTATGATATTGAAAGTAATCATCATCTTCAGAAAACATGTGTTTATTCATTTTCAAAGGTAAGTCACAGAAAGTATTGGTTTGTGGAAGCTCTGTTGATAACACTAATGTGGTCACAATTACTATCAAGTGAATAATCAGTCTCCCCAAACTCATTAAGTATTTAATATAAGGTAACTTGGGAGTAATGAGTTGTGATATGTCTAAAAAGTTGGTGACAGAACACTAAGATGGCAGCTTAATACATAAAATGTTAGAGGTGAATGTTTAATAAATAGAAGTATTCAAAGTAGTATTCATGAATACTACAGGTTTCAAAAAATGGTCAACAGATTCGTGCAGTTTAAATAAAATACTCCCACTTTTAAACATACATATATGCATGTGTATTCATACATATATGCATACATACATGTGAACATATAAAAATATATGCATATGGATAGATAAATGTTGTTTTTACCTGGAAAAAAATTAATGTTTACTATCATTTAATCCAGAGATGTACACTGACTTCTTAATTGGTCCATGGCCAAATAGTTCCACCATCTGGGAAAAGGGTGATACACCCAAATATTAAGGTATTGGCAGAGGCACCCTTATCTCCTCTTTCATCATAATGCACACATTTCTGTCCACAAATGAAGAGTCATTCTGAGCAGAGGATAAACACAACTGTTGAAAGATTAGGAAATACAAATGAGCACATTCATTCAGGAAGCTATGAACCATATGATGCTATAGGAATGTAGAGAGAATGTGGACGAGTGAGGAGATGAAGTAGAAATACAATTGTAAATGTTGTGGTATTGATATTAAGCTTAAGTTTTCCATCTTTACCTGTCTCTCCATTCAAGAAGCTAGCGGGCTCTGTGCTCATTTTGGGGGTGAGATGTGGCAGAGAAGAAAACAGGACAAGACCTGTAAGTCTTTATAATTTTTATTTTCAGAAATTATATGCATCAATTAGGGAGAAGTTTCCCGGTATAAACAATATATATTGAGGGAAGCCAAAGGCAGCAGGAGGCTCCTATCTATGACACCCAAGAATAAAAAGACATCCCTTGAACTGTAGAGAGAACAGAAGGTAGAGATACATAGAGGATAGAGAAAGGGAGGAAGTGAAAAAGTGAGAAAAACAAAGAGAAAAAAAGAGAGCAGTGTTGGTGGGTCTTGGGACTAGGACAGCCTTCTGGCAGATCACAGGGGATCTAGCAAGTCACCACAGAGAGGTGTACGGTTTGTCTAGGAAGATGGAGCCCTGGACAATTTCTCCAAAATATTCCGTGTTCCATTTGGCACAGGATAGTTGAAGTCACTGGACCTGGAGTAGCCAAACCAACTGGGTAATGTGTATTTCACTGTCAGACTACTGGAGCAAAGCCAGAGTAAGTACATTGTTCTCCTTCCCCCAACTCTTGCTTTGACATAACACTCTAGGATATGGGAGTGTTGGTGACCCTCGAAGGGACTGAGATTCTTCACCCACAGTGATAAAATAGAGACAGAAATTAAGTCAAATTATAGAAAATTAAGTTGATTTTGAGATCAGATATGTAATACTAATTGCATAACTATAAGGATTTTGGTCTTAATCTGGAAAGTAATTGAAAACCATTATAAGAATTTAAGTACAGGAATTTAGCATCACAGTTTTGTTTTGATTTTTGTCTTCCAACAGTTTATCAGAAAGAATGTAGACATTAAAAAAAATTCCCACTGTCATAGATATAAATTGAGGTTTTCAGCCTGGGACAAGCTAAATCAAAAAAAGAAATAAAAAATCCAATAGTGTATCAACATTTTTTTTCACTCATTTGCCATACTGACAGTTCAAATACAAATTTGGTCTAAATGTACAGACTCTCAAGCAACAATGTACAAAAGTTTAAGGGTCAAACATACCAAATGTACAGTCTTCAAAACCATCTAATTTAAGGCATTTACTACTGTTAGCTAAGATACATCTGGAACAAGTGATCACTTACAAAAATGTGAAGTAATTTTTTTTTTTGAAAAATAAAACTTTATTGCAATAATCCTGGAAGATATACTTGAGGAACAAGTTACCAAATTATCAAACAATTTGTTTCATCAGCCACTTTGAGTCCATGTTCTAAAGTTTAGTTATCTTTCTTCTAAGCCAAGAGCTTCCTATCATTTCAGTATCTATGTTCTGAAGCAAAGGAGACTGAGGTGAGATGTTTTCATTTATCACAACTGCTGTATCAATTGCCTAGGACCTCAACAGCATCATGGTAGTCTGAGAAAAGTTCATGTATAGGGCTATTTCTTTAGCTGACTTAAAATTGCCCCTCACAATGGTACCTATCAACCTTTGGTGAAGCCTTTAAAATAATAAACAGGTTGAAATGGATCAAAGGAGGCAAATACAGCATCTGCCTTTAGAGCTATCAACTCAGGAATTCTCTTAATTATGAAATCTTACAGAGATGTTATTTTTCTTCCTCAAAATCCAGTGATGACAACATTCCTTACTCCAGAGCTGGCATTTTTACATCATCACTGTCTTGTGAATCATCATCTCCACCTACTTCTGGTCAATCTACATCCTCCTCACCACCCATGTTGTTCATCATCTCAGAGGAATGATCAAAATTAGACATATCTTCATCTGAATCATCTTCCCAGGCTTTCCAGTTACTAAAGTCCACACTGACCCAGTTAAGCTTTGCCCTTTCTTTTGTCAACCTTGGCCATGACTGGCCAGATTCACCTTTGGTAAACAAAATAAAATCGCCCTGTCCATTCTTTTATGCTTGGGATCATTTGGATCAATACAGTGAAAAAGATCAATTTCATTTAAATGTTTAAAATTATCACTTCCTCCAGGACAACTGATGGGAAGTTTGGATTTTTCTAAATTTACATTAACATCTTCACTGTCTTCAACACAAAATCAGTGAAGACGTAGTCCCTTGATCCTACCACTTTGCAATAGCAGGCTGCATGGTGAACCCGACAGGGGGACCTGGTGAAAGGGTGGGCAGTTCTCTCTGACTCCTCTGGGGTCCCTTCCTCTTCTTGTTTCTCTCAGGCTACAGGGCAGTGTCCCCCTGGATCCCCAGAATGCACCACGCATGGAGAGAGTGACAACTCTGATCCCAGGAGAAAAGGAAGGTGCAAGACTCACAGTTCCCTATTTGTATAGGGGACTGTCATGGAGGAGATAATACAGGTGAAATATGGCAAAACATGTTTCCTGATGAATGGAAAGATACATCCTTTATTGCACATTAACAAAATTGGGCCGTTACTCTTTAAAAATCAGTATCTTCTTGAGGTTTACAGTGTTCTAGAACTTGAAGTCAACAGCGGGAGAGTGAAGTGAGTCAGCTCATTGTGTTTTTCTCCATAGGAAGCACTGTAGAGGCTGATCATATGGATTTGGGGTTTGGGCAAAAGAGGGGGCAATGATTTGAGAATATTGGCAAGAGTGTTCTTGTAATGATGAACCAGAGGACTTACTCTGTTAGAAGAGAACCATCAAAGAAAACTTGCACCAGAGTTAAGCAGGCAAGTAAGACTCTTCAAGTCTTACTACAGAGGGGAGAGACTGAACTCTACTGAAACAAAAGTTAAGAGGGATTTTAAGTGCTGAGGTGTGCTAGTGAAAAAGTACTGGAGGGTGGGGTTGGCCAATGGAATGTGTCCAGCACACTGAACCATTCCTATGTTTGAAAATGGTTTTCTTTGTGATTAAGCCAGCTGCATTTGTTAATAAGCACTTATCAAGTTAGGCTTTTATCCTCCAATGGGAAATAGGATACTATCTTTCTTGATGGTTACCTTTCAAAGAGATAACTCCTAGGACCTTGAGAAAGACATTCCTGGATTGCAAAACTGGTTAGAAGTCGGGAGAAGGTTTATGTACATTTCAAAAGGGCAGAGAAAGAATTTGCAATTACAAGTATTTACAGTAAATGCTCTGAGAAAAGGGAGGTTAAGGGCCTATAGTAAGGAAGAAACCTGTCTAAAGTTCAGTCTAGCTGAGGGGAATGGTAAGGCTATCTTGGTCCCAGTGAATAGAAAAGGTGGTAAGAGACATAGAAATCACATCAGGATAAATGGATTATAGCTCCCTATTTGGTCAAATAATTTTAAGTGGTAGCATATTGTTGGGAGTTAGTAGGAAATACAGGTCTTAGAGAGTAATGACTTTTTTTGTGTGAGTTGTGTGTGTGTGTGTTGTTTTGTTTCTGTTTTTTGTTTTGTGACATAAGCTTTTCTGCTCCAGGAAGGAAAAAGTTGGTGTATTAGAAGCAAAAATGGTTTGCATGTAAGGCAATCTGACATTTGTTCTCAGAGTTCCTCCTGGCCCTTTTTGTACTTGAGTGAATCCTCTGAAGCAAGTAAATTAACTCTGTAAATTGTGCCATAGTAAATAAACCTCAAGGGAGAAAATGATCTAGGACACACACACCAAGTATCAAAAGATGCTCTATATATTCTCATGGTTTATCTCATTTAATCTTCAGAACTCTTAGAATTAAATAAGAATCAGTCCATATTTATGGGTGAAGGAACTAAATATAATGCAGTTCTTAAAAGTTGTTTAATATATTAATCTTAGTGTTCTTTGGTACTAATGAAGACCTCTTCATTGTCGTTGTCACTATGGAATATGGAACTATGAGACAGAATGCTTCCTATAAAAACAGGAGGTCAAACTTGGTTATTGTGAACTTTCTTATCTCTGGTGTGATCACTTCCATACTACACTTTTCCAAATTCACATTTTCTTGTAATTATTTTACTCATAGACAACCACTGTGTAGATTGTTTTACTCCAGGGAGGATCACTGCCAACATCTTGTGGAAACACTTTTTTTTTTTAATACTAACATAAAGCATGCTGATTTATAGCCGTTGATCAAAGAATATACCAATAAGAATCTAACTAGTAAAGTTGCTAAAATACTTTTTTACTTGAAGCCCCACATTTTAGTAGAATCATTTACTTTAATATGCAATCTACATTCTCTTAAAGCATTTTCTCCATCCATCTCTAAAGTTGATCTATACAGGTTACTTTCATTTTAATAACACACTCTAAATCTACTTGATAGATGTAGAGGAGAAAATACAGTTAGTCTGACCTTAAATTGTAATTCTTTAGCAGCAAACACTGTATTTTCTCCATTTCAATTTTATAGCAACTGACAACTTAAAGTGTTCCATTGATATGAATATTATCTTACAGGATTTTGATGATATTAGATTTGGTAATATAAAAAATGTCTGTTTATTTTAACTACAAATCAGCCTTAAGACTGTCTTCAATATCAAATAACTTTCCAATTCAAATTGCTTTTTTTTTTATAAGTACAGTCTAAATACAATAGATGCATTATGTTAAAAAAAAGTCAAACTGGTTGACTCTGGCTGGGTGTTGATTACCAGAGAATGAAATAATATCAGTGGCATAGCTGGGCTCCAGAAAATTGCTAAAATAAATTTAATTCCTACTGAAACATCCAAAATCACATTTATTAAATCATATGCAAGCCCACTCAGTTTAAAGTGTGCAATAATAACTTGTTTTTATTCTGTGAAGATTGCCAGAGTTTTGGATGTGGTTGTCAATCCTCAACATTTTCTGAAAAATGATCTGAGTTGTATGGATCTATTCCATGCATTTAAGGAAAGAGAGTAAATAATACACTTACGGACCAATCGATCCCACCTGTGATAACTATTCTGACTTACTGCATAAGAGAACATTGTCTTCACTGCATAGACCAGTGAGTAGTCATCAGGCTCGCATCTTGTGGGGCTTCACCTCAACATGGATATTGCATAAACTACTAGAGTTCTCCTCACTTCACTTGTTGTTGTTGTTGTTGTTGTTGTTGTTGTTAGGAAAATACTCTGACAAATTGCCACTACTCTGTGGGGATTTCATAAGAATTTGAAATATTTGCCAAGTGCACAGCCTAGGTGAATAAGCAGAATGACATGCAAAATCACCAAGACTCAAAAGGGATTTTATAACTTTACCGCTTTGTACTTACTGACTTTGATTTTAATATCATTTCCAAAGGAATTATTTTGCTTATGACTTTATTTTGAAATAACTTATAGTAAGTAGTAAATATAGATATAAAATAGCATAGATAAAAGAGGAATTGTGTGTATTCCAAAACTTCCAATGGGAGTGTTTATATTACATCAGTTTGGCTAATCTGGAACTACATTTCTCAGAATCATCTTCCCTGTATAGTTCCAGGTTAGCTTTGGCCACAAGAGAAATTTGCATAAGAATTGGACCAGTGAATCAGCAACCATCAACTCCCTAAAGGTCATCATTGTAGGACACAGAGAAAGACAGTTGTGGAAGGGCTGGTGGGTCCCAGTTTATCCTCACTTTGAATTTTGCTCTTCTTCCTGTCCATTGACCCTGCCTCCCAGGCCCAATAATGCTTGGCTGTGAATTCACAGGGGGCAGTAACTGTAAACAGGCAGCAGCTTTCCTGATACTTCTATACCAGCACCCACCGCAGCTTACACCAGCAGCTGGAAGTTGTTTTCAGATTTCCTAGAAGCTTTACCATCGCCCCCTGTGCCAGTGCTTCAGGAGAACTACTTAGCGACTTCTAATGGTTTCTAATCTTCCAGCTTCCCTTTGTGGACTTACTTTCTCAATTCCTCCTACAATTGTGAAATGTCTAATTCTGATAATAAATTCCTGATTGCATAGTCATAGCGTATCTGTTTCCTTGATTAAAGCCTGACTAATCTATTGAGAATATTTTCATTAGTATTCATTAGTACACTTCTTCTCTATTATTTTTTAACAATTAATTCAGTCAACATTTGACAGTCATTTTTTAATTCTTCCTCCCTCCTTCCTTCCTTTCTCCTGTTCCTTGGTTTCTTTCCTGTTTGTCTTTATCAGAAAGTAAACAGTATGAGAGCAGCGACTTATGTCTTGTTTCTCCAACATGCCTCCTACACCTGCAACACATCACCGTTGTTTCTTGTACAACAAATTATTATTAAATGATTTGAATAAATAGTATTAAAATGGTGTGATTTAATAATCAAATTCTTAAGATTATCTGTTTTCCTAATGAACATTCTGATTAATTATTTGAATCTGAGTTCCCACTATCTTCATCAGTCTCCCTATAGTTAAATGCAACCCAATGTTGTGTGAACATAATACAATTTGCCTCCATTTACAGGAATGTTCATTGCCTTCTAAAAATAATCAATTATGTGATTTTGTAAGTAATTCTAAGTCTAAACATCATTTATAAGAGACTAAATTAAGAAATGACTTATAAATTATAAATTATAATTTGCATTTTCTGTTTTCTTTGTAAAATATTTGGCTTTCTTAACATCCTTACTCCTTAGGTAACATAGTAATTAGAAATAGTATATTAGTGGACTTAAAAAAGCTTTAAATCAGAAAAGCATTTAATCTGGAATATTGCAGTTATTACATGAAAAAGCTTGAAACACTCATTATTTACTGTTATCCTAAAATGTAATTCTGTGTTGTCCAAATGGTTTTTTAAAAAAAAATAGTGTTTTGTTATTTTTCAGAGGAGTTAACTCTGTCTTCAAGAAAACACATCCTAAGTATTCTGATTTCTTTTTTTATTTGAGGCCAGAATTAGTAGAATTAGTAAAAACACTAGTGGAAATAGGTGCAGTGAAACGAATCCTAAAATTCTCGGACATGGTAGTTTATCAATAATCTTTATTTGTTAAAGGTTATTATGGTGAATCAGAGACTCCTAATCAAGACATTTTAAAAATAATGTTAGGACTTGGATACAATTCCTAATTCTGAAGCTTGAGCAATGTAGCTATAAGACATGGGCTTGTTTGCTGGAAATCTCTTAGCTTGTTTTCTAATATATTTATAATACATAATAATATTTATGCTTGCTGAGAAATTACAGATGTAAAAGATGTTGTAAGTAAGCAATATGAATGTTAATATAGTTATTACTAACAATTATTGATCCTGTTGCCCTGTCCAGGTTTTCTTCCCAGGTGTCAGTCCAATTCTACTATTTACCTTTGATAACTCTGTCATATGTGGACCAGCTTCAAATTATCTCTGGTTACGTCCCACATCTTTTACTCAAATGAGAAATGTATAAGAAAGAATTAACGGCTGTATTAGTCATAAAGTCAGCATGGACCCCTGACTTTAGGTACTACCACTCACTGACCTGCTTTACTGGGACCTCAAAATTCCCTTCCTTTTCCAGAAGGACAATATTGCAAATGTGAGCATGTTAAAAATCTGTATTGTAATAAATCTCTAAATGCAGATCCTTTCCACCTAAAAGAAGACTTGTGTTTTCCTTTCTTTCATCTTGAATTTAATTTTATGCCGAGAGCATTCTGTACTATTGAGGCAAACTTATACAAAAGAATAACATTTCAGCATTTTTGTCCATGTATTTTTTTACTACTCTTAATTTTGCTCTTTCCTCTGCAGCCCTTCCATTATTAAAACTACAAAACAAGGTTAAAGTGTTCTGCTCCAGTGAAAATAATACATTTTTTTCAAATTCTCAGCGCTAAGTTCCAAAATATACTCTTGACCTTTACAATATAAACAGTATCCTTGAAAAATTTTGAGAGTGATAATGATTTATGTAATTTAAAGTATGAGGGACTGGAGAACTTGCAGCACGAAGTTTATGCAATGAACTCTAGAGTAAGATAAATGCAAGAGGTAATACCAACTGCTTGCAAGAATAGATATAAAAGGTTTAAGAGCCTAAACACAATAGAATATATTTCTAGCTCACCTATCTGTTCAGTGCAGGTCTTCCCAGTTGATAGGAGGTCTTTTCCATGTGGGGATCCACTGACGTAGGCTCCCTCCATCTTGTGGCTCACTCATCCTCTCACACCTGCTCACTATCTGAAATTCAGACTCAACCAGGTGAAGGGGATATTGAGTGGAGAGGAAAATCACCTGCTCCTAAAAAGCTTTGTTCCCACATGGGTTGCACTCTTATTTGGTTTATAATGAACTTTCACATCAGGAAACCAAGCCATGGTGTTAATCATATCAGGTTTTTGAGGGCTAATATGTTTTTCTATGTTACTAAATGAAAGTATTAAATTGTCATATGTTAAGAGTTATCTTTCAATGTCTAATTGGCTCCTGGAAAAGCTTCCCATAGCACTAGCTGGAATGACTCCAAAAGGAGCAGGTGAAAGGAATAGACTTGCCTTCAAGATAAGACACTTGATAAAGGTGAGAGGATCTACCATGAGTCATTAAACAACTTCCAGAAAAGTGTTTTAATATCCTTTGTCAGTAAGCACTTGGTTCTCATTAATCCTTAACTTGAAGATTTTGGTATGTGCTTGTTCCTTCCATTTGAACATAGCTCATGTTTATTATCCCTGGTGCATTAGATATATAAACTTTTGAGAATAAGTGACTTTTTTACAAAATTGCATCTAACCCTTGCTTCCCATCTAGTATTCATATGTGAGATGGAAATGTGGCTGTATAAGTGTGTCTGAACCTTCAAATGTTCTGTCCTTCAGCTGTATTTAGGAAAATAGGCAGTTAATTTCTAGTATTAAGTCCTTACTGAGTAATCTGACCTTTGAAAGCTAGAAATAGAGAAGAATAAAAGTGCACTTTAGTTGAGACTCTACACCTTGTTTTAGAAATAATTCAAAAAGTGTTCTCCAAAGATTCCGGTATCTGGTTATTCAATCAAACACTAGTCTAGTTATTTCTGTGAAGGGACTTTGCAGATTAAATTAAGATTATGAACCAACTGACCTTAAGATAGGGAGCTTCTCCTGGTAGACTTAATATAATCACACTCTTCCTTAGGAGAAGAAAATAGAAAGATGAGTCAAAATATGTGGTGGAAGACAACAGAGGAGCAATGAGGCAAAAAAAAGGATGTCAGAGACAAATTTTATTTTTTTTACATTTATTTATCTATTTTTGAGAGACAGAGCACAAGTGGGGGATGGGAGGAGAGAGAAGGAGACACGGAATCCGAAGCAGGCTCCAGGCTCGCAGCTGTCAGCACAGAACCCCACGCGGGGCTCGAACTCACAGACCGCGAGATCATGGCCTGAGCTGAAGTTGGACACTCAACCGACTGAACCACCCAGGTGCCCCAGGACGTCAGAGACATTTAATGAGTGAGAAGGACTCAATCCACCATTGCTGTCTTTGAAGACCGAGGAAGGGGGCTATGACCTAAGAAATGCAGGCAACCACTAGAAGACATGGACGATTTCTAGGCAACATCTAACAAAGAAGTAGAAAGCTCAATTCGACAGCCACAGAAAACTGAATTCTGGCAACATCCTGAATTAGCTTGGAAGTAAACTCAAATCCGAAGTCTCTGGAAGGAAATGCAGTCCTGCCAGTAATTTTGGCTTTTTGAAATCAGAAGTAGAGAACCACATAAACAATGTGCCTGGAATTCTGACCTACAGAACTGTGAGATAAATAAGTGGCTATTATTTTAAGCTGCTGAATTTGTGGTAACTTGTTACATCAGCAACGGAAAAATAATACCTGCTTTTATGGGCCAAGAAAACCAGTATTTTTACATTAGGTAGCATAAACTAGTGGAATGGAAATGACCTACTGGTGTTTCCTGAATTTTTAAAAATCACTTCACCAAATGAGGTTTTTAAAATGTTCACTGGAAACCTTAAGGGTGACTTATCAGAGCCCAGTAATACAATTTCACAAGTATCTAGGACTAAAGGGGAATAAGAACCATATATAACACTGTTTGAATTTTAACTGTATGTTCAATACCTACAGAAACCTCATTACTTCACAGTGATAATATAGCTGATTCCCAATCATCTTGGCTTGTATTGCAGATGTATGTTTTCAGGCTTTGTAGACTAATGACTTTGGTGTGTATTTTCACCCTCTCAAATTCTGATTCTTTTTTTATTTGCTACATGAAACCTTCATATCCCTTATGTTGAATTACATTGACAAAACTGCCTCCAATTGTCAGTGATGATCCATTTGGAGACAACACTGCACTCATATTTGAAAACACTTTCTGAAGAGACATCTGATATATAAAAATGCTTTAAAAATCAATGAACTTTTAGAAACAGTGACAAAATGATAAAGCAGCAAACTTTAAAATCTTAGTGAAGGTTTTTTTTGGATCAACAAACATTTATTAAGAATCTACTGTGTGTTTAGGATTTAAAAGCTTCTAAGATATAACAGAAAAATAAAGTTCAGTTGGAAACAGATCCAGGTCTGAATCAAATATTCAACTACTTAAAGCATGTAACTTTAGGTAAGTCACCCAACATCTGGGACTTCAGGGGTCTCACCTGTAAAATCAGAACAGCAATAATTACTTCAGAAACTAGCTATGCAGATTTAGTAAAATAATGCATAGGAATATGTCTAGCTGGCATTTATAGCAAGCTGAATAATGGCCTCCAAAGCTATAAGGTTCTAATCCTCGGAAACTGTAAATGTTACTTTTAAGGAAAAAAGGATCTGTGAAAACTAAATTAAGATTCTTGAGATGGAAAATTATTCTGCATTATCTGCATGGGCTCAAAATGCCAGTGCCCTTAGTTAAAAAAATAAATAAATAAACAAAAGCAGAGGATGATTTGACACAGAAGTGGAGAAGGCAATGCAACCATGAAGGTAGATTAGAGGGATGTGGCCCATAAACCAAGGAATGTCAGCTGCCACCAGAAGCTAGAAGAGACAAGAAACACATTCTACCCAGGAGCCTCCAAAGGGAGTGCAGCCCTGTTGATACCTTGATATCATCCCAGTGAAACTGATTTGGGATTTCTGCTGTCCAGAACCATGAAAGAATTAATTTCCATTTTGTTTCTAGTTACCAAGTTTGTCAAATTTGTTAAAGAAGCCACAGGAAACTAATGCTCAATGAAAGTTAGTTTGCTTTCCCATCTTTGGACAAGCTTTGTCTGTATTTGTATTACCCCATTGGGACTTTCATTCCATTTTCATCATTGGAAACTAGATATCATATCCAATGAGATATAACTGCAGACTAACTCTTTCACCCAGTTGCCATTTTCCTCAATAAATTTATTTGGTTAAAGTTATTCCTCCACCTATTCATTAACAACCAACTATCTGCTAGCCATTGTAGTAGGGAGTATAGAGGATGAAAAGATGGACCAAGTCTCTACCCTGAAAGAATTTGTAACCTGCTTTAGTAGTTACACTTGCATCAGACAATTTGCACTAAATAGGTGAAACATTTTCAGAAAATCAAAGGTGGGAAAGAATTATTCATTCTAGAGAATCAAGAAAGGCTTTATGGAAGAATTCACCTTTGATCTATATCTTCAAGACAGCTCTACTTTATGCAGATGCAGAGATGGTACAGGAAAGAACAGTAAACAATGGAGGAATTATCAGCAAGCTTAATATATGGCACCATACAATGCCCAGCAAAATGTGGGAGGAAAAGCTATTTAACCAGACGAATAGAGAAACATATTCAAGCCAAACAGTCTCTCTAGATATTGTCCAATCACTTCACATGTTTTGAAATCAAGTCTGGTCTTTTATTTTTGAAAAATCATACTATTTTTAATTTGTAAACACTGGTGACTCTATCAGAGCTACAAAAGGCTTTTGGAGACTGTGATATGGGGCACTAGCAGCAATGTCCTCAAGAAATTAGCTAGATCAATTGGGAAACCAATAGGAAAACTTACAAGAAGTTGTTGTCCGGATAATTCAAATTATTTTCTTTTAACTGTCAAATTCCTATGTGAATTTGATACTGAATAAAAGCAGAAGAGAATACCAAAGTGTTCCAGTTCACCTGTGTGTGTTTTTTCACTGCGTTTTAATAAAAAGCCTTTATAACATTAAAATATTTACATTATTCTCCTCTTTTCTGGAAAATATGTAGAGCCCCAAAGCAATAAAGCCATGATATGATTTTTGTTTAAAAGTCTTGAAAGCATTCAAACAGTTGAAGACATGGTTTCATCAAAACACAGCTTGCTATTGTTTTTACTGTGACTATTAGGTTTTCTTA
Source organism: Panthera onca (assembly GCF_046562875.1). Lineage (NCBI taxonomy): Eukaryota > Metazoa > Chordata > Mammalia > Carnivora > Felidae > Panthera > Panthera onca. The sequence goes on from NC_138343.1 coordinate 69,865,985, forward strand.
CACCTGAATGTTCTTTAAATCGATCCACTGCTGTAGGTGTTTGGGGCTAAATTGGAAGATCAATATTCATTATCCTCTGTGTAGATTATCTCTGGTTTTACCCTGATGCAGACTAAGTCAGAAAAGGAAAGGAAGAATAGCAAAACCATCTAGGTGCAGGGGAGAGAGATTGATGAGCCGTGGCAGCAAGGAAGGGACATTAGACCGTTTGCTCCTGGAGCTCATATAAATCAACCATAGAAGAAAAAAAATGTGAAAGTGAGAAGATGGAGGGGGAACTATGGAGAAATCTAGTTCCACTTAAAAAGTTAAGTTTCACTATTAAATTGGTTAGACAGGTAAGCTTCCTCCTCTTGGTAAGTAAGGAAAATGAATCTTTATATACTCAACTGGATAGTCTGATATATATCTCTAACATGCTTCTTTGGCACCTGGTTGCAGAATCTGGTAGTGTAGTTTTAACTATTTTGAAGGTAACTGATTAAATGATAGATAGCAGGCATTCAAAGCTATGTAGAATTTTATAATTTACACTCAACAAATATAATCACACTTGATTTTCATAGTGATGTAACTCAGGTATCAGCTCCACTTTCTAGGCCAGGAAATCATAGATGGTGGCTTGCCAAGGACACCTACCTTCTAATTTGCAGATCTAGGACTCCAACTTAGATCCAGGATAGTTTCCATCAAACTGATAACTGAATGCTAGCTACAAAACCTGATGCAGCAATTTTGATGAAAAGCATTGGTAAGGATTAGATAGTATCTAATAGTAACAGTTAATATTTTAAGTGTTTACTATGTTCCAGATGCTAATCTATGTGCTTTATCCCCCCAACCACCCTATGAGGTAAATGTTAATATTATCACCATTTTATTTTTTTTTAAGTTTACTTATTTATTGGGGGGGTGGGAGGGGGGCAGAAAGAAAGAAGAGAAAATCCCAAGCAGGCTCCATGCTGTCAGTGCAAAGCCTGATGTGGGGCTCGAACTCATGAATCATGAGATCATGACTTGAGTTGAAATCAAGAGTCGGTCGCTTCACTGACTTAGCCACCCAGATGCCCCAACACCATCTTATTGATGGGCAAATTGAGACAGGTCCCAAAGATAATGTGAAGCCAGGCTTTGAATCCAGGGAGCTCAACTTCAGATGTCATGTTTCTAACCAGTAGGCATATTACTTCACATTCAGATATATAAAAAACAAAATTACTTTAAATCTAGTTTCTACTAATAAACTAATAAACTGTCACTCTTTAAATGCTGTGTTTGATTTAATTTGAGCATGTTTACATTTTGTTTCACACCAACCCACGGTCAGAAATGCTCAGCCAAATTAGGGATAGGTGATTTGAGTTACTGCAGACACCCAATGTGGACAATTAAGACTTCCCTATTTTATTTTGCTTTGGAGATGTAAGAGCTGGACTTTGCAGAATATATAGGTTACTTTGAAAAAACTTAGGAAATATTGCCTATGATCAAAAGTAAAAGTTAGGGAGAGATAAATATGTTCATATATCTTGTGAATATTTTATCATTTCTGGCATCTTATCTGTTTGGATTGCTCATGTAACAAGTGGATCTGTAGGTAAATTTCAACTCTTTACTCACTTACCTAGGATAAATTTCCCAATGTCAGTAATTTGCATTTCAATAGTAGCAAAGAGTGCTATAGCATGCAGATATCATTTATCCTCTAAAATTTAAAAAGCTGCCCCCCAGATGTTGGGTGGGGCCATGAGGCTAGCCTGGCCAATGAGGTGTGAGCTTTCATCTTTCAGGGGTCAAGCAGGTCCCCTTGGGGAACCTGAAAGAAAGGGAAGCACAGACTGGGTGAGTGAGCCTGGCTTTGCTGATGTTAACATCAGAAAGTAAAAGTGGGTTATAGAGAGAGGTTGGTTCCAAGATGGCAATGGAGGAAGACCCTGAATTCACCTCCTTCATGGAAACACTGAATCTACATTGAATTTATTTAATTATTATTTAGAGCAATTCTTTGTACCGATAAAGTAATTCCTCCTGAAGAAGAGCTGAGGGCTGACTGAACAACCTCTGCACACAAAAAATAGAGGGCCTGTATAGAAAGGGTAGGAAAGATAGAGACACGGTAACCACAGGAACCCCAGTCCTGGTGCTGTGAACTGCAATGGGGAGGGAAAGTACTGAAGGACTGGGCGCACATCCTGAGGCACAGCAAAACAAAACAAACAAAACAAAACAAAAGCTGTGGTTTAAAAGGGCAACTAGAATTTAAATGAACCAGGGCTTGCGAGTCTGCCAAATGGTGGGGGGCTTGTGGAATCCTCTCCAGTGTCAGAGGGGCTGGTGACTGTCATTTTTTACGGTCCCCTTATACCTTGATAGCACAGATGGAAGCAGGGTTCAGGCACCCTAGCCCACCTGACACTAGCTCCAGCTCCCTGGGGCACAGAAAAAAAAGTAATGGTTCAAAAAAACAATTAGAATATAAAGGAAAGAGCCCTAGGAGAACCACAGAAGTGCTCTCCAGGGTCTAAGAGGCTGACAAGTGCCATTGTTTATGCTTACCCTTCACCCTGATAGCATAGATGGGGTAGGATACTGGCACCTGGACCAGCTGGCTGCCCTAGCAAGCCCTGGACCACAAGCCCACACCTGCCATTCCCCCAGAGAGACTCCCCCCACCCCTGCATCCCACCAAGGCAGCACCAGTGCAACACACACCAGGACATCCTTGGATACTACAGCTCCAGCCATGTTTCCAAGGTGACATGGATGAAAAGCACTACAGGACACAGCAGGCCCAGACCCACTTCAGCTCCAGATGACACACCAGAGCACTTCCCCTGTGCAGCATCCCAGGACTTACCAATCTATACCTGCTTCAGTTCCAGCTGTTCTGCTGGGTCACTGCTGCATGGAGTGTCCTGGAACCACCAAGCATGTGCCTGACTAAAAGTGTTGCCATCCTGCCAGGGAACCCCCTGCATAGAGTGCACCAGGACAACCCTGCCTGTGCCTATTTCAGCTCCAGCAGTCCCATCAAGGTGCACCATGTGCAGAATGTCCTGAGACCCGCAGCCTGCACCCACTTCAGCTCCTGCTCTCCTGCAAAGGTGCCTCCTGTTAGGAATGCCCTGAGACCCCATGGCCTGAGTGTCCTGTGTGTGGAGCATTCTAGGAAGCCCTGACCCATGCCCACATCAGCAGCAGCCATCAGCAGGGAGGCTCTGGTGATAATGCCCTGGTACTCCAAGACCATGCCTACGACAGGTCTGGCTGGCCAGCCAAAGCCACCAGACACATGCAGTTTACACAAGGGATATTCCTACAAGGCCAATCTTTCATGACCCGGAGAAGTAGCTATTCCATCTAATTCAGATAAATAAACACAGAAGATCAGACAAAATGAGAAGACAAAGGAATATGCTCCACAAACAAAAGAACAAGACAGAACTCCAGAAAAGCTAAATGAAAGAAAGATAAGCAATCTACTCAATAAAAAGTTCAAAGCAATAGTCATAAAGATGGAATGGAAAGAAGAATGAATTCAGTGAGAACATCAATAAAAAGATAGAAAAGAAAAAAAACCATTGAATAATAAAATAGCTGAATAAAAAATACATTAAGGGGAATCAACAGCAGATTAGAGGATGCAGCACAGATCAATAATCTGCAACACACTACAAAGCACCCAAGTTGAAGAACAAAAAGAAAAACACATTTTTTAAAAATGAGGATAGGCTAAACAATTTCAGGGACAACATCGAGTGTACTAACATTCACATTTTAGGGATTCCAGAGGATAGAAGAGAAAGAAAGAGGCAGAAAATTTGTTTGAAGAAATAATAGCTGAAAACTTCTAGTCTGGGGAAAGAAATAGGCATCCAAGTGCAGGAATCACAGAGAGCTGCAAACAAAATAAACCCAAGAAGGTCCACACCAAGAGACATAATAATTAAAATGTCAAAGATAAAAGATAAAGAAAGAATCCTAAAAGCAGCAAGAGAAAAGTTATGTATAACTTAAACTAGTTATGTAGAAGGGAAACCTCATAAGGCTGTCAGCTGATTTTTCAGCAGAAACTTTGCAGGTTAGGAGGAGTGGCATGATTTTTCAAAATACTGAAAAGAAAAAGCCTACAACCAACAATACTCTACTCTGCAAGGTTACCAGTCAGAATTGAAGGAGGGATAAAGAGTTTCCCAAACAAAGGAATTTACCACCACTAAACCAGCCTTACAAGAAATGTTAAAGGGGCTTCTTCAGCAGATAAGAAAAGGTCATAACTAAAAAGAAAAATATGAAAGGAAAAAAATTCATGAGAAAAAGTAAACATACAATAAAATTAGTAGATCAATCACTTATAAAACTAGTAGGAAGGTTAAAAAACAAAAGTAGTAACATCAAGTTATATCTAAAAAATTAGTTAAGGGATCCACAATACAACAAGATGTAAAATGTGACATCAAGTATATAAAATGTTGAGGAGGGAAGTAAAAATACAGTACTTTTATAAAGTGTTTGAACTTAAGTGACCATCACTTTAATATAGACTGCTTAATACACACTTAAGATCCTGTGTATGAAACTCAAGGTAACCACAACCAAAAGCCTATAAAAGATAAAATAACAACAACAATAATAATAATAATAATAATAATAAAATAAAGAGAAAGAACTTCAAACATAACTAAAGAGAGTTATCAATCACAAGGGAAAAGAGCAAGAGAAGAACAGAAAAGAATACAAACACAAACAGAAAATAATGAACAAAATGGCAGTAAGAACATAGTTATCAGTAATTACTTTAAAGATAAATGGTCTAAATGCTCATATCAAAGGAAATAAGTTGACTGAATTGGTTAAAGAAACAAACACAAAACAAAACAAAAAACCAAAAAACTGATCCATCTATAGCCTGCTCACAAGAGACTCCACTTCAGATATAAAGACACATACAGACAGACTGAAAGTAAAGGGATGGGCAAAATTATTCTACACAAATGGAAGCAAAACAGAAAACAAAACAAAACAAACCAAAAAGCCTGGGTAGCAATACTTATATCAGACAAAATAGACTTTAAAAAGTTTATTAACGCCAAAGTAATTTTGAAGAAGAAGACCAAAGCAGGAGGCATCACAATCCCAGACTTTAGCCTCTACTACAAAGCTGTCATCATCAAGACAGCATGGTATTGGCATAAAAACAGACACATAGACCAATGGAATAGAATAGAAACCCCAGAACTAGACCCACAAACGTATGGCCAACTCATCTTTGACAAAGCAGGAAAGAACATCCAATGGAAAAAAGACAGTCTCTTTAACAAATGGTGCTGGGAGAACTGGACAGCACCATGCAGAAGGTTGAAACTAGACCACTTTCTCACACCATTCACAAAAATAAACTCAAAATGGATAAAGGACCTGAATGTGAGACAGGAAACCATCAAAACCTTAGAGGAGAAAGCAGGAAAAGACCTCTCTGACCTCAGCCGTAGCAATCTCTTACTCGGCACATCCCCAAAGGCAAGGGAATTAAAAGCAAAAGTGAATTACTGGGACCTTATGAAGATAAAAAGCTTCTGCACAGCAAAGGAAACAACCAACAAAACTAAAAGGCAACCAACGGAATGGGAAAAGATATTTGCAAATGACACATCGGACAAAGGGCTAGTATCCAAAATCTATAAAGAGCTCATCAAACTCCACACCCGAAAAACAAATAACCCAGTGAAGAAATGGGCAGAAAACATGAATAGACACTTCTCTAAAGAAGACATCCGGATGGCCAACAGGCACATGAAAAGATGTTCAACGTCGCTCCTTATCAGGGAAATACAAATCAAAACCACACTCAGATACCACCTCACGCCAGTCAGAGTGGCCAAAATGAAGAAATCAGGAGACTATAGATGCTGGAGAGGATGTGGAGAAACAGGAACCCTCTTGCACTGTTGGTGGGAATGCAAATTGGTGCAGCCGCTCTGGAAAGCAGTGTGGAGGTTCCTCAGAAAATTAAAAATAGACCTACCCTATGACCCAGCAATAGCACTGCTAGGAATTTATCCAAGGGATACAGGAGTACTGATGCATAGGGGCACCTGTACCCCAATGTTTATAGCGGCACTCTCAACAATAGCCAAATTATGGAAAGAGCCTAAATGTCCATCAACTGATGAATGGATAAAGAAATTGTGGTTTATATACACAATGGAATACTACGTGGCAATGAGAAAAAATGAAATATGGCCTTTTGTAGCAACATGGATGGAACTGGAGAGTGTGATGCTAAGTGAAATAAGCCATACAGAGAAAGACAGATACCATATGGTTTCACTCTTATGTGGATCCTGAGAAACGTAACAGAAACCCATGGGGGAGGGGAAGGAAAAAAAAAAAAAAAAAAAAGAGGTTAGAGTGGGAGAGAGCCAAAGCATAAGAGACTGTTAAAAACTGAGAACAAACTGAGGGTTGATGGGGGGTGGGAGGGAGGGCAGGGTGGGTGATGGGTATTGAGGAGGGCACCTTTTGGGATGAGCACTGGGTGTTGTATGGAAACCAATTTGACAGTAAATTTCATATATTAAAAAATAAAAAAAAAAAAAAGAAGGCACTTCATCCATAAAAAAAAAAAAAAAAAGCAAACGATGTAAAAAAAAAAAAGTCTATTAACAAAAAGACAAAAAACAAATAAAATTATTACATAATGATAAATGGATCATTCCAAGAATATGAGTTATTAATATGTATACATTTAACATATAAGCACCTAAGTACAAAAAGCAAATATTAGCAGAAATAAAGGGAGAATTGACAGTGATACAATAATAGGAGGGAAGTTTAACACCTCAGTTACATCAATGGATAGATCATCCAGACACAAAATCAATAAGGAAACAATGTCTTTGAATGACATATTAGACTAGATGAAAATAACAGATATACCCGAGCAACAAGAAAAGTCTCAAATAAACAATCTAAACTTACAACTAAAGGAACTAGAAAAAGAACAAAGCTCAACATTAGAAGAAAAGAAATAAAAAGCCAGAATGAGAATAAATGAAATAGAGAATAAAAAAATAAAACATCAATCAAAGAGCTGGTTCTTTGAAAAATAAATAAAATTGATAACATTTAGCCAGACTCATCAAAAATAAAAGAGAGAGTTTTACTTCTTCCTTGCCCAGTTGGATGCCTTGTACTTCTTTGGGTTGTCTGATTGCTGTGGCTAGCACTTCCAGTATTATGTTGACTAACAATGATGAGAGTGGACATCCCTGTCTTGTGCCTGACTATAGAGGAAAAGCTCTGTTTTTCCCCATTGAGAATGATATTAGCTGTGTGTTTTTCATATATGGTCTTTATTATGTTGAGGTATATTCCCTCTAAACCTACTTTGTTGAGGGTTTTTTTTTTATCATGAATGGATGCTGTACTTTGTCAAATGCCTTTTCTGCATCTATTGAAATGATCATAATGGTTCTTATCCTTTCTTTATTAATGTGATGTATCACATCGATTGACTTGTGAATATTGAACCACTCTTACAACTCAAGAATAAATCCCACTTGATTGTAGTGAATCATTTTTTAATGTATTGTTGGATTTGGTTTGCTAGTATTTTATAGTTTATTTTTGCATCTGTGTTTATCAGGGATATAGGACAGTAGTTCTCTGTTTTTGTCGTGTCCATATTTGGTTTTGATATCAGGGTAATGCTGGCATCATAGAATGAATTCAGAAGTTCTCCTTCCTTTTGGAAGGAGTTTGAAACTATTTTTGAACAGTTTGGCACAAATAGGTAATTAACTCTTCCTATTTTAAATGTTTGGTAGAATTTGCCTGTGAATCCATCTGGTCCTGAACTTTCGTTTGTTGGTAGTTTTTGATTACTGGTTCAATTTCTTTGCTGGTTATCAGTCTGTTCAAGTTTTCCATTTCTTCCTGTTTCAGTTTTGGTAGTTTATATGTTTCTAGGAATTTATCCATTTATAAATCCATAAATTTATCCATTTATCCAGGTTGTCCAATTTGTTGGCATATAGCTTTTCATAATGTTCTCTTATAGTTATATTTCTGTGGTGTTATTTTTCCTCTGTCATTTGTGATTTTATTTGAGTCCTTTTTCTTTTCTTTTTGATAAGTCTGCCTAAAGGTTTGTCAAATTTATTATCTTTTTTAAAAGCCACTTCTGGTTTCATTGATCTGTTCTGTTGTTTTTTAGTTTCTATATATTTTTTTTTATTTCTGCTCTAATCTTTACTTTTTCCTTCCTTTTGCTGGCTTCAGGTTTTGTTTGTTCTTTTTCTAGCTCCTTTAGGTATAAAGTTAGGTTGTTTATTGGAGACTTTTCCTCTTGAGGTAGGCTTGTATTGCTCTATACTTCACCCTTAGGACTGCTTTTGCAGTATCCCAAAGGTTTTGGATCATTGTGTTTTCATTTCTTTCCATGTACTTTTTAATTTCTTCTTGATTTCCTGGTTGATCTAGTCATTGTTTAGTAGCATGTTGTTTAACCTCCATGCAATTGTAGCCTTAAGATTTTTGTCTTGCTTTTGACTTGTAGTTTCATAAGCAAAAATATACAAAGGAGAAGACAGTTTTTTCAATAAATGATGTTGGAAAAATTTGATAGCTACATGCAAAAGAATAAAAAAAAAACAGTTTCTTACACTATCCACACATAAAAATTCAAAATAAAGACCTAAATGTGAGACCCCAAACCACAAAACTCTTAAAAGAAAACATAGGCAGTAATTTCTTGGACATCAACCTTAGCAACATATTTATGGATATGTCTCCTCAGGCAAAAGAAACAAAATCAAAAATAAACTATTGAGACTACACCAAAATTTAAAGCTTTGCACATAGAAAAGGAAAACAAAACAAAAAGGCAGCCTACTGAATGGAAGAAGATATTTACAAATGATTTATCCAACAAGGGGCTAATATCCAAAATATATAAAGAATTTATACCAATGTCAACACATATACACACACAAAAAAAAGAATGAAGAATAACCTACCAAATAATCAAATTTAAAAAATGAGTAGAGGACCTAAATAGAAATTTTTCCAAAGAAGATGTACAGATATAATAGACATGTGAAAAGTTGCTCAACATCACTGATCATCAGAGAAATGCAAATCAAAACAACAATAAGATCAACAACAACAACAACATAATAAGATATTACTTTATACCAGTCAGAATAGCTATTATCCAAAAACAAGAAATAAGTATTGTGAGGATGTGGAGGAAAAGGAACCCTCTGCACTGTTGGGGGAAATGTAAATTGGTGCAGCAACTGTGGAAAACAAAAATTAAAGCTAGAATTACCATATGATCCAGTAATTCCACTACTGGGATTTACCCAAAGAAAATGAAAACACTAATTTGAAAATATATGCACATCTCATGTTTATTGCGGTATTATTTATAATAGCCAAGATAGAAAAGCAAAACAAGTGTCCATAGATAGATGAATGGATAAAGATGTAATATATATGTACCATGTGATATTACTCAGCCAAGACTGTGGATGGACCTTGAGTGTATTATGCTAAGTGAAATAAGTCAGACAGAGAAAGACAAATACTATATGGTTTCACTTATATGGGGAATCTTAAAAGACAAAACAAGTGAACAAAGAAACCAAACAGAAACAGACTCAAAAACATAAAGAACTAGGTGTTGGCAGGGTGGGGGGATGGGAAAAATAGGTGAAGGGAATTAAGAAGTAGAAACTTCCAGTTATAAAATAAATAAATCACAGAAATGGAAAATAAAGCATAGGGAACATAGTCAATAATATTGTAATAACATTGAATGGTGACATATTACTACACTTATCATGATGAACGTTGTGTTTCTTTAGAATTGTCCAATCAGTATTTTGTGCACCTGAAACTAATAATGTATATAAAGTATACTTAAATAATAAAAAAATTTTAAGTGGGTTGTAGGTTTCTACCTTCAGACAATTTTCAGACAATTTTAAGAAAATCAGAGTAATGCATACTGGAGAAGTTTTAGTGTATCAGTCAGGGTTCTCTAGAGAAAAGGAATCAAATACTATGCATATAAATAGTGACAGCTTTATGAAATTGCTTCTACTATTATGGGGACTCACAAGTTGAAATTTGTAGAGCGGGCCAGCAGGTTGGAAACTCAGGCAGGACTTAGAGGCAGAATTACTTCTCTGAGAAACTTCAGTTTTTGTTCTTAAGGCCTTCAACTAACTGGATAAGTTTCATCCATATTATTGAGGGTAATCCCCTTTACTTAAAGTCTACTGATGATAATAAATGTTAATCACATCTAAACAATGCCTTCAAAACAATATCTATACTGATGTTTCATTAAACAACTGGGCACAATAGCCTAGCCTAAGGTGATACACAAAATGAACTCATCTATTCTTATAACTCATATCTATCACATATTGTCTATTCATAATGTGCTTGAATGAATAAAGCTAACTAGAGACATAGTATTTACCCTAAATCCTATTTTTTTCTGATATACTCCAATAATACCCCCAACTTATCCTGAAATCTTGATGGTTACTCAACACTGTTGTCAAACTTTCCTCATGCCCTCTGCATATGGTGTTTGTTCTTCTATATGGATCTTACTTGTAATGGATCACATAATACTGGTTATATGGCCAGTACCCCAACTTTAATAATCTGAACACCCAAGGAGTGATGAGATTCCAATCCTAAAATGAAGTGCAAATTTTCTTGTTTTCTCTCTTGTAATTTTCACTGGAAACTAAAAATAATGATGATTTAAGACACGATTTCACATAACCTTGCTACAATCTGACATCTACTCCTTTCTGTGGATGGATACTTATAGTGGCTTTACTCATAACTGCCAAAATTTGGAAGCAACCAACATGTCCTTCTGTTATTAAATGGACAAATAAACTGTGGTACCTCCAGACAATGGAATGCCATTCAGCACTAAAAAAAGAAATGAGCTATCAATCCATGAAAAGACATGGAGAAAACTTAACTGCAAATTACTAAGTGAAAGAAACCAGTCTGAAAATGTTACATAGCATATATGACATTCTAGAGATTCTGGAAAAGGCAAAACTATGGAGATAATAAAAAGATCAGTGGTTGCCAGTGTTTGGATGGGAGATAACTAGGCAGAACACAGAGTATTTTTAGTGCAGTGAAAATATTGTGTACGGTACCACAATGATGGATTTATACATTATACATTTGTCCAAATCCATAGAATATATAACACCAAGAGTGAACCCTAAGATAAACTATAATGGGTAATTATGATGTGTCCGTGCATGTTCATCAATTGTAACAAATGTACCACTCTAGCCGGGGATGTTGATAATGGGGAATGTAATGCATGTATGAGGGCAGAGGGTATGTGAGAACCTTCTGTACTTCCCTATAAATTTTTCTGTGAACCTTAGACGGCAAAAAAAAAAAAAAAAAAAAAAAAAGCCTATTCAAAAAAGTGCACGATTAAATCACTGTCCACACCTCTTTATTACTCTCCCTTGTCCACATTAGCCTTAGCTCTGTTTCTAGATTTTTCCTTTTGTTTCTAAATCACATTAAGATAATTTCTTCCTTAGTGATTTTGCCAACTCTGTTCCCTCTGCTTGGCATGCTCTTCCTCTAGAATTCTAAATGTCTTTTTGTTCTTATCCTTCACATCTCAGACAAAAGTTCTTAAATATGCCTGTATCTAAATTATCCCTTTCCCTCTCAGACTGTGCATTCATATATCATTAACTCACTGTATTTTTGTATTTTTTGCTACCTGAAATTATCTCATTCATTTCTTGTTTATCTGTCATCTCCCTATACCTTCCTCTAACTCCACCGTGATTATCAATGGATTTTGAGATTTTATTGTATCCACTGTGAGATTTATTATATCTGTTGGGCCTAGATCAATGCTTATTAATTTGTACGTGTCTAAAAATGTTGGTTAAACAAATACATCTGGCAAGCCTCCATTCCTGAAAAGCAGGAATATGGTATTAGCCACTCTTGAATTGGGAATGAGTACAGAGGGTCACAAATGTGCAAAGTTTCTCATTGAATATGAAGAAATCTTCGAACTATCATTGAATATAATCACATCTGTGCCTCATTTTTAATTTAATTAAATACAGATCTTTGGGGCACCTGGGTGGCTCAGTCAGTTAAGCATCCAACTCTTGATTTCAGCTTAGGTCATGATCTCACAGTTCGTGGAAATGAGCCTTGCATGGGGCTCCACACTGAGTATGGAGACTGCTTAGGAGCCTGCTTAAGAGTCTCTCTCTTCCTCTTCCCCCACTCTTTCTCTCTTTCAAAATAAATAAACTTAAAAAAAAAAAGAACAAGTAAAAAAAATACAGATCTTTGAAGGCTGTGGGTTTATTTTGCTAATAATTAAGTAACATTTTGTGCAAGTGTGTTAGAACATGGACAGCCAGGACAAGGCCTACAGGAAATATTGAGGTAGACAAATATTATATATTATATATTATATTATATATATTATTTGCCTTTAATTCTTCTGTGTGCCATGCTCTTATATTCCCACAACCAGTTATCTTTTAACTTTAGGTCCCCTACTGATTATTGTGACTGTTCTTTTCATCAGTGGAAAATTTCTCTGATAAATCCCTATATATATTCTTGACTTTAGTATGTTATTCCTTGTAGGAGAATGGTAAATTGATCCCATTGGAGCATTATATGTTATTATACGAGCAACTCCTGCTCTCAATTTTGCCTGAGCAGTAAGTCCTTGTTGAAGTTACGGAAGACCCTCCAGGTATGAACTTAGGTAAACTAGCTTCTTACCTTACTGATACCACAAACTATTAATGTAGTCTTTTACTTATTTGGGCGGGGGGGACCTGGTTTACTCATCAATGAATAAGATCAGACTAAATTATAACTAAATTCATTTCAACTTCAAAGTAAACTGTAATACAAATTTTTATATACCATTCATATTCCCTCCTCACCAATCTTACTTGCAGGTGGTGTTAAATTTGGAAGGAATTAGTAAGTGGTAAATATTTGCAACTACATTGACTATAACAAATTATCCAGTATGTTATTAGAGAAACCCAAAATTGTTTCTGATAATTTTTCAGCATGAATAATTATTCTTCACTTAAAGAAAAGATTTGTATCTGTGCATTCATCCTCTAATTCCATTATTGTCATTTTAATAAATTAGATTTAGAGCATTGCAATTGTTACTTTAACACATTCAATTAGAGAAGCAACATGTTGAGAATACATCACAAATCTGTGACTTAAAAAAAACACTTTATTATACTCTCTAAAAAATCAGCTTTTAGTTATTTTCTCTGAAAAAGAACTTTAAGAATTTCAAAATATACTGTGATGGTATGAATTGGAGTGGGAGCAGAAGCGAAATTAAAATGCTACGTTAGATTTGAGAACTACTTCACCGAAGGTATCTGCTGTCACCTATGTGCTTTTAGAAAGTAATATCACCTTCATTATCTCTGCTTTGATATGGGTTTGGCATCAGCCTTCAGATACTGGAAATACTCTTCAGATGTGAGACAATAAAATAGAGTCTAGAAAAAGTGACTATTTTAGAATAAAGAAAATATGTTTCCTATCCTCAGATCTTCTGTAAAAGATCATCTGTAAAAAGGGCTAAGGGCTGAGGAAGTACTATGAGATGGATTCCTACATGACTGAATACCAAGCTTCTGAATTAGTAGTCTATTCCTTGAAATAAGATGAAAGCATTTTCAGTTAGTTTTGTTTTTATTTTTTAGTCTAATGGGGGGTGGAATCTCATTTATTGTACAACTACCCTCTTGTATTGTTATCAGCATGTTTATGCATATGTGTTTATTTACATATATATTCTATTCAAACATCAGGCATAAAACTATATTTTAGAGGCAGAATTTGTACAGTGAGAGAGAGAGAAACCACAAGAAATGTTACATTGTTTTAATGCATATTAATGAATGACTGACCACCTTAACACAAAGCTGTTTATAGGAGTCTTTCTGGTTCTCCAAATTTGTAGCTAGAATACTTTATTTAATGACAATTATGACAGTCTCAGTTTTTTTTAGCTCCACCTATTCATATTTTTTATAGTCTTGGCTGCCTCCAGACTCCAAAATGGGGCTAGTCATGCTTCTAGGGCATAAATGGTCAAAAGACATCTTGATAGTACTAGGAGAGAAAAAGCAGACAGAAGCAATATCTCCTTGACATGAACAGAGAGTAGTGTCTTAGAAAACAGTGAAAAGCTGTATAGCTTCAGTAACATTTGTACAGTTAAGACTCAGTGTGTCTTATTTTCAGTAGGGTGCTGGGTGAGCACAGGGAAATCACAGCCTGACACCCAAGGAGCAGCCGTTTTGTGACTCTAAGGCTTCCTACATCCCTTGAGAATGCAAAGTACCCCAAAGATCCCTATTTGCTTCACATTTTACTGCAAGCCAATAGTTTTCCAACATAGTACTAACCAAAAACAGAGCAACAACTTTCTATTTTTTTATATAGAAAGAAGTATTTGATATGAAAGGGAAACATTTCAAAGCAAATTGAAAGTTACCTGAAAATAGTAATGTCCAAGGAAGAAGAAAAAAGTAAAACCAAGACCAAAATGGCTTTTGAAGTTCTTCGTATGTTTCTGAACTGCCACAGAAATTTAGGGCTGGTACAGTGAAATTCAAGTTAAACAATGGAAATAATTAAAAGAAAAAAATAGTTCATTTAAGAATAAGGTGGTATGATATCGGTGAGATAACAAAATGATACATCAAAAAACACATGTGGAAAAGATTCACAGATATTTGATGCTTACGAAATTAAGATTAAATTTAGTAGAAAGAGAGGAACTCTTCAATTACAAGGACTGCAAAGGACTCCTAAAATGACATTTAGGATTAAGGATCAAATAAAACACCTAAATAACCTAAGAGGTTGCATATACAGTATTGCACTACTCATGACCCAAGGAAATAGATTATTGTGTCCTATTCTAGAAGCAAGACATTAATCTCATGTAAAGATTATTTGGTTATAGTGTAGAGATAGGTTTTTCTTTAGACATTCTATTTCTAAGAGTCCTCTAAAATCCTGGGTCTATATATGATCTGTAAAAAGGGCTAAATCCTTTAATAAAAGTTTCCATTGAACTTTTAAATCTGTTGGTTCTCTCTGTCGATAAAATGAGAAATCTTTAAATTCCTTCTCTATAAAGCCTTTTAGAAACCTCTAGCTAGTGACTTTTCCACCTTTCAAGTTTGAGAGCTTAACAGTCTTCAACTCATCATGCACTCTTGGGAATAAATCCAAGTTTTGTTGGGCCTGAAGCTTATACATTGGGGAGGGACAAATTTAAGAGAAAGAATACAATTTATAAATACAAAATGAGGCATAGGGCCTCAAAGGTAAATGAGCTGTGCTGAGATTTATGCCTGATCATGGTTTGAGGTAAATTAGCCCCACGATGTAGCTTAAGGAAACTAGATCCTTTGTTTGCTTACATTTATTATAACATGATATGCAATGGAGCAATCTGTGTTATCCCTGAATTGTAGTTAAGCCCTCAAAGCTAACAGCAATGGATGATAAACATCCTAAATTCTAAGTAGAGTTTCTAGATACATTCATGAAAATTCACTAAGAGGTAGCCCAGGTAATCCTTTGATTGCTTTATCCCACAGCTATAACTAGCCCTTGTAAGATTAGAGACTTATTATGCAGGTTTTTGAATTAAATTCATAGAGTCAGAGAGTTCTGTGGGCTTTTCACCAATAAATCCATGTTGCAGGGGTATCCAAAAGATTGGAGAGACAGGTATCTTCTATCCTGGCTAGATGTTTGCTAACTTGTAGGTATTCCAATGTCTGGCCTATGATTTTCCTGGAGCTGGGCATGAAAAAAATCCTTAGAAGTCCACATATGTTCTCAGGAATTAGAAACATAAAATGAACAAAGAGGTTACTTAGAGTATGCTACAATGGTTAGCAATTGAAGAAGCCACACAACCAGTGTTTGGTTCCACAAAGATACATGAGTTTTGGTGTCCTAAGTAGACAAGATTTTTTAACACCTGAAAATGAAACTTTACAGTTTCTGCAAAGCAATCATAAAGGGTCATCAAACATGAGAAAAAGTGATCTGAACTGTTCGCATGTTTGAAGTTCATAGTGCAAAAAAGATAAAATTCTTTCTTACTTATCCTCTATGGAGCTTTTGTCATTCAATAAGGGAGTTATACTTACTTAGAAGTCATGTATTTTTAAGTTCTCTTACAATGAGCTGGTAAACTCCTTGGAGAGAATTAAGTTTACACTTGTTTATATTTCCTATGCCATTTGATATAATGCTTTGAATATTGTATCTGTTTCATAAACACTGATTCTTACTTACCTGTACTCTGTTCATCATCAGTTGGACACTGTGGTGATGAAGGGGTAGTTTTCAGAGAACTGACTTAGCACAGACACACAGCTAATTTCCTGCATTTTGTATCACTTCGATGAAATAAAAAATGTTTTCACAATTCTGGAAAGTCAGCATTTTTTCTATTCCTTTCAGGCATTTTGAATATATAGCAGTGAAGGTTTGTTACCTATAATCCAACTAATGCTGAATAATGAAATCCATATGTACTCTCCACAGCAACAGGAAAACTCAAATTTTCGCCAAACTTTTCCTTCATCTGATTCCTAGACATAGGCACTGAATTGCTGATGATAATGTAATTATGTCCCAGCTTTGAAATCTCAGCTATCAATTTTTCCTTAGCACCTTTGAAATGTGACAGAATCTCTCATTTGAACCAATTCCTCAGCTTTCTCATCTAACACAATCTCCTTTGATGCAATGCAGTTCATAGTTTTGAAACATTCGACACATGTTTTAAATAAGGAAAATTTCAGTCTTTATAAACCCATTAAATTACAATCGTAAGAATTCCTGAGCACATCAAAAGAAAGAGCTCACATAGGATCTGCAAGAGATGACCCCAGGACATGAACAAACTGGGAAACAGTGAACAAAGTGTGAACAGGGAACAAACTGGTTAAGATTTCTCCAGAATCAGATTACCACTAAAACCAGAGGCTAAATGCTCTAAGTTTGTTCCTGCTCAATTAGCTAATCACACCACCCAGCCCCATGGCTTCTACTCTTCTGTTATTAAAAACCAATGGAACCCAGGGTGCCTGGGTGGCTCAGTCGGTTAAGTGTCCGACTTCGGCTCAGGTCATGATCTCGGGGTCTGTGAGTTCGAGCCTCGCGTCGGGCTCTGTGCTGACCACTCAGAGCCTGGAGCCTGTTTCAGATTCTGTATTTCCCTCTCTCTCTGACCCTCCACCATTCATGCTCTGTCTCTCTCTGTCTCAAAAATAAATAAACGTTAAAAAAAATTTTAAAAAAATAAATAAAAACCAATGGAACACAATCTGGCTGGACAAAATGGAGCTTCCCTTGTACAAATAGCCTTTGATTTTTCCATGGCATCCCTTACACTTTCCTTCTTTCTCAGTGAGAGAACCAAGCTACTACCCAGGGATATGGAAGTCCAAGTCTCCAGTACATGGATATTCTTATTTTCATAGGTCCTCAGAGAACTTATCCTTATATATCCCTCTCAGGAAGCTGGAGTTTCCCTCCTTATGTCTTTCCTGCCAATCCTATCTCATCACTGAATGAAATCTCTGACTAACAACTCTGTTTCTCCCTGATGCTTAGCTTTTGCCACTGCCCCAATGTCCTGAGGACTGTCTCCCAGAGCAGACACTTGTCAAGGAGAAGGAGGTGTGACAGATTCTCAGAATATCCCCTGTTCCCAGTGCCCTTCTCCCAGAACTGGTCTCTCTTCACTTCCAAAATTCAGCAGTCATCCATTTTTGCTTTTGCATTTTTCATAAAATATATGAAATATTTTATATCATATAGACAGGATATGTTCCCAGAGCAGACACTTGTCAAGGAGAAGGAGGTGTGACAGATTCTCAGAATATCCCCTGTTCCCAGTGCCCTTCTCCCAGAACTGGTCTCTCTTCACTTCCAAAATTCAGCAGTCATCCATTTTTGCTTTTGCATTTTTCATAAAATATATGAAATATTTTATATCATATAGACAGGATATGTTAGATATTACATGACTGTGTATTTGTAATTTGATTATTAGTTGTGATACAACTAAAATACATGTAAAGACAATGAAATCTGCCTCTTACTGAACTAAGTCCCAAAGAATCACAAGGTAATTACTTCCTAGCTTTTCCCCATGAACAAACTCACACAAAGAAGGGAAAAGCATTATCTCAACACCATTTGAGATATAACAGGCCAACCAAAAATATTATTATTTATTACTCTTTCTACGATTCCACATTTTACATGATTTAAAACCTAACATAGTAAAAATGAAATGAAAAGTTTCAAAATTGTTTTAAAGAGTCTTTAAAAAACTGAGAGACTGATTTAAAACCTATAGCTTTCCTCCACGATGCTTATGAAGCCACTAGAGAATACTTGTGTCAAGAAAGAAGATACCTTCCAAACACAAGATTCCTTTCCAATATCATATATATAGTCATTCTTTATGGCTCAATATCCGATCAGAGGTACCAATTAAATCATCACAGTACTACATTCAACTAATTTATGCTTGAAAAATCATGCATGAAACTGTGTTTTAAAGAAGAAATAGTAAGCAATACACCAGCAATCGCCTGAAACCCTTTCAACATTGACACATTACTTCTCATAATAATTTTGTGAAATAAGAACTATTATTATCTCCATTTTACAGTGAGGAAATTGAGGCATGAAGAATAGGAGACAGTCACACTTTGAAACCAGGCTTGATGCTGGCTTCAAAGTCCACGTGCTTAACCACTACGATGAAGAAATTTATTCCAGGGCACCTGGGTGGCTCAGTCAGTTAAGTGTCCAACTCTTGTTTTTGGCTCAGGTCATGATCGATCTCAAGGCCATAAGATCGAGCCCCACATCGGGCTCCATACCGGACATGGAGTGTGCTTGAGATTCTCTCTCTTT
Source organism: Panthera onca (assembly GCF_046562875.1). Classification (NCBI taxonomy): domain Eukaryota; kingdom Metazoa; phylum Chordata; class Mammalia; order Carnivora; family Felidae; genus Panthera; species Panthera onca. The sequence continues at coordinate 69,885,047 of NC_138343.1, forward strand.
CTCTGCCCCTCCCCTGCTTGTTCGCATATGCTGTCTCTCTCTCTTTCAAAAAAAGAAAAAAGAAATTTATTCCATTATAAAATACTTTTAGAGATGAATAAAAGAAGCAATATAAAATGGGTCAATGCTTTGAATAAATTTATAGGTGGGGTGACACATCTCTCAGTATATAACACTTACCAGATTTGAAAAGAATAGAGCTGCCAATCACCTCAAAGTGACTAGAATAATCACATGGAAAAGCGCTTTGCAAAGTGAAGGAAGAAGAGATGTTAAAAGTAATTAAGATAAAGTTTCACTGTCTCCACTTTATATGTGTGATCTTACAGACACTGAGAGGTAAGGATCTGTTCTTTCCGTTTTACTATTTGTAGAATAATTATATTCATCACTGTATATTTTTTCAAACCAGATCTATTCTTTATAGAAGAAAAGGGTAGAATTTACTGCCCATTCAATTCTGGAATGCCAAATATATACTCAAAAGTTTAGTGCTTCGAGGAGAAGGGGAAAAAAAAAGTTACAGAGAGGGAGGGAGGCAAACCATAAGAGACTCTTAAATACTGAGAACAAACTCCGGGTTGATAGGGGAGGGGGGGGAGGGGAAACTGGGTGATGGGCATTGAGGAGGGCACCTGTTGGGATGAGCACTGGGTGTTGTATGGAAACCAATTTGACAATAAATTGTATTTAAAAAGTTTAGTGCTTCTATTTTTTAATTTGAAGGTGCTCTGACAAAGTCTAGACATAAATAATAATAAAAGTAAGAAATGTTATTGTATCAGACTACATATTTCCATTAAATTTTAAAAACTTGGAAATTTAGAAACATTTAATAATAAGACTAATTTTTGTCTAAAATGTTATTTAAGATAATCTTAAATCTAAAATGTCAAAGGCAATAAATGATAAATTAATTTGGTTTCTAAAATGTAAATGCACATTCTTTCTTACTAAAACACTCAAAAATAATATTCATCGTAAAAAAAAAATTCCAATCCCTAACATTAACACTGATCAGGTGACTTTGTAAAACACTATTTCTTAACTTCAGTTTTTCAATATGAGAAGGGGAGTGAAACAATTCTCTCAGTAGGAAATGCAGAAATTGTAGAATATTGCATTTAATGTACTGAAAAAGCCATTTTATAGAAGAATGAATGCATGCTCCGTACTTTAGAGTTATCCACATTCAATATCCCCTACTTACCCACCTGATTTATATGACTTTTGCTCTTTTTAAAGAAAAGTGGTGATATTTCAATTACCATAAATATGCAGATATGCATTGTTAAAATACATACATAGTACTTGAGTTACCTCTCTAGACTGTAAACGTGGGGTTGAATAGATAGATAAGTGAATGGAGAAATAAATTTAGAAATTATTGAATTGTTGCTAACTATTGCACAGGATAATTCAAAGGTAAATAAAATGATACTTTAATTCCCTTTGTGCAATAGAGGAGGAAAGAGCAAAAAATTTTATTATGTCAGTCATTGTACTTTTCCAAAATATCTACATTGGATTCTGTGTTTATAATTTCTATCTTTTAATTAATATTCTCTATTTTCAGACATTGTCATCATACCCTCCTTTTTCTTCTTTCAGCATAATTAGTTTTTAAAACATATTTATAATGCCCACTTTGATGTCTATCAGGGATATCTGACAGCTGGGTCTTCTCAAAGGCAATTTCTGTTGCTTGCTTTTTTCCTTTGTGTGTGGGCTACATGCTCCCGCTTATTTGCATGACTCAATTCCTCCCGCCCCCACCCCACCCCCCATCCCCTGAAAAAAAGTTGCTACATGGTAGCAAATCTAGATGCGGATTTCCCCTCTCCACCTCCTATTTGGGACTTGTTTGCTCGTTTGTTTATTTAGAGACTTGGCTGGAATGTTTTATTAAAGTCTATCTCCTTTGCACTGTGCAGCCTCTGATGTTGCTCCACAAGTTCACAGTCACCTTGGCATGGCAATGCTTCCAGCAGGGCTTTGTGTCTTTCCCTGATCTCAGTTAAACTGTCTCTCTAGGTACCACACACAGTCGTTAGCCTCCGGGACTTGCTGGTTGGTTTCTCTATCGTTTTTAACAATGCTCCAGGACACAAACTGCTTTCTAGTCTTATCCAATTAAATTTGGGTCCCTTTGCATGAGGCTCGTCTTTGAGGTTTTTTCCAATCCCCAGAGGGCTCTTGGCCATCTTTCCCTGATTCTCTGGCGAACTTCTGGCTGGTCTACAGACTAGCTTGTTACTCAAATGGAGTAACAGCTTCCTCTTAATTACTTATTATAAAAGTTTCCTTATTTTCAAGGGTGCCCTTAGGCCTGACCTTCCCCACACTCTGAAAAGGTCAGTTTCCTCCAAGAAATCTTCAAAGCTGTCTATTTCTATGGCCTCTGTCCCTAGGCAAAACCTCTGTGCCACTTCTTAGGAAACAGGAACAAAAACAATGGCCCACTTTTCTCAGAGTGACACCTTAGGAGGATGCTGGGTAGGGGCAGCAGCCTGTGGTCTTCTCTGCTTGTGTCTCCCAGGCTGGAATCTCTGCCCTGACTCTTTGGGGTTAAGGTTTCCATTAGTGGGGGCTAAGCAGAGGATGAGAGCCCCAGAATAGACCTCTCAGGCGCTGTTGTCTCAAACAGATCTTGAGTAACACAAAGCTTGTTGGACGGACAGGGGATGACAAATGTTGGTGGCCTCCCTCTTCTGGGCAGATGCTATATCCCTTGACTGGGAGCTGAGGAGAGAGGGGACCCCATCCCTTTGGATGCCATCTTTTGTTAGTGAAGCTTCCATCATGCTGAGCTGGGTTGTGGCTAAAAATGCCACCGATTCTCACTGTTCTCAGTGAGATTTAGTAGATTTCTTTGAATAAATCTATCTTCATTTGATGCACTCCCTAAAGACAATTTCCAGACATCTAGATAAATAGACATTTTTACCAGATATAATTGTTCCACTGAAGAGAGAATCCATGGAGCTTCTTACCCTGTTATTTTATAGTTACCTTATATTTTAGTCTTCACCTTGTTGGGATTTTAAAGCACTAATGGAGTCAATTTTATTTTCAAGAGCAGTGTGCAAAATTAGTGAAGCATTTAATAAATATAAATCATGATAGGAAAAGTGAGCTGTAGCATTCATTTGCTATTGAAGAATTAATGCTTAATAAACTATAAAAGTTCCTTATAATGATAACGTAATTTGATGAATTTCAGGTATTGAATTAGTGTTCACTATTTTATAATAAAATAATACATAACCAAAATGGACCAAATAGTTTATTTTTGTTTTAAAAAGCTTTAAGAAGTGAGAGAGTGAACTGTATTGTATGGCAACTCTTTACTTACCTCTGACAAAAATATGTCCAACCACAAATGAAATCTAACCTGTCCGGCTACCCTGGGAACCAGTCAGCACCAACATTTCAGGAGGGGCCATTCATAACTAAGCATGGGTTGAACCATTTGAAAAGCAAAACAAAACAAAGCACCTATAGATTTTGTTAGGGCATATCTAGGAAAATAGAAAAATAAAACTCCCTTTTAACAGTAATATATTCACATCTTATATGTCAATATATTCCACAGAAGCCCAGAGATAGACAAGTTGCCAAAAACTAAACATGTTCTCTAAGAAATGTAAAAGCAAATACATACTATCTGATATTTTTAAATAAGAGGCTCTGTGTACAACATAGCATGGTAAATTGTGGGTGCCTTCCATAGTTTGCTTCTCAAATTTTGCATTTTTAAGCTGTCTTAAATTTTCAAGGTCTAGTTTATGGCCAGGAGAGGAACTAACACAGATACACCCATACACACATGCACACAAGCATGTGTAAGCACATACACACACACACATATACACACACGTGTGCATGCACACACACACACACACATGAGACAGAAGCTGTCTAGTATATTTAGTTGACTTCTCCAAGATTTTCTGCATGTGTGTGTGTGTGTTTTGTATTTTCTTTTTTTCTAATGTTTATTTTTGAAAGAGAGAGAAACAGAGAGAGGGAGAAAGAAAGCACACAAGCATGACCATGAGCAGGGCAAGGGCAGAGACAGACTCTGCATTGACAGCTGTGAGCCCTATGCGGGGCTCAAACTCACAAACCGTGAGATCATGGCCTGAGCTGAAGTCTGATGTTGAACAGACTGAGCCATCCAGGCACCCCTGCATTTTCGCTACACTTTGTCTACATGTCTAGCTGGAGATTTCTCTTTATTCCTCATGTTTGAAATTATGTGTGTTTTTTTCATTTTGAATATAAAAGTCTTTCATTAAATCTGGAAAATTCTTATCCATTACCTCTTCCTCCTTTCCTTTTAATTTCTTTTTCTTAGGCTGAACATTATCTATATGTCTTGCTTACATATTTTGTAACCTTATTCCACTCCAGGTTGCATGTCAGTGATATTATCAGGTCTATATTCTAGTTCATTTATATCTTTTCATCTGAGACTAATCTTTAACCTGTCATTGAGCTTTTAAGAATTTTATTTTCCATTTCCAGCTGTATTTAGCTATTTTTCAAATGTGCCTTTTCTTTTTCATTTATCTTATAGTTGTTATTTATCTTACTTGTAGTTGTTATTCTCACTTTTCTCTCTAGTTCTATTATCTCATGTTATTGGAGTATTAATTCTGTTACTGTTATCACATCTCTTGGTTCTAAAATTCATCAGATTGCTGTTTATTTTTTAACTCTAGAATACTGGAGCTTTTACCAAGACTGTAAAGGCAAATATTTCACTCATTAAGAATTCTAAAACAAGCAAAATAAAACAACATCACTATGTCTATTAAGGAATTGACTAGCAGAAAGGAGGATAGTCTTTCCCTAAACTCTAAGTCATAAGTGGCTCTCTTGTACTGGACCTTAATTCTGAAAGCCTTTCAAAATGTGGTAAAAGCAATAGCCCTTTCCTGTGCAGATATACTATCCAATAAAAAGACAATTTTCAGGAGATTCTAGGAACTCCTAGGGGGTCCATGACTATGGATGCAGAAATACTCTAGTACATTTAGCCTAATATACCTCAATATCTGTGGTTAAGGAAATTGCTTCTTTTTTTTTCTCAAATTTTTTTTTAACATTTATTCATTTTTGAGACAGAGAGAGATAGAGCGTGAATGGGGGAAGGTCAGAGAGAGAGGGAGACACAGAATCTGAAACAGGCTCCAGGCTCTGAGCTGTCAGCACAGAGCCCGACGTGGGGCTGGAACTCATGGACCGCGAGATCATGACCTGAGCCGAAGTCGGATGCCCAAACGACTGAGCCACCCAGGTGCCCCAGGAAATTGCTTCTAAGGGAGGAATTAAGCTATTTATAAATTTATAAATTAAATGTTTTATAATATACTCAAAATGAGATAATTTCCAGAAGATTCATAATTTTCCAAGACATAAAACTAAGGTATAGAATTTAAAGTTTATCTCAGGGGCACCTAGGTGGCTCAGTCAGTTAAGTGTCTGACTCTTGATTTCAGCTCAGGTCATAACCCCAGAGTTGTGGGATCGAGCCCCACACTGGGCTCTGTGCTGAGCATGGAGCCTGCTTAGGATTCTCTCTCTCTCTCTCTCTCTCTCTCTTTCTCCCTCCCTCCCTCTGCCCTTTCCCTAATTCACGCTCTCTCTCTTTAAATAAATAAATAAATAAATAAATAAATAAATCTCAAATATAAAAAATCAGAAGCAGAGATGCACCAAAATATTTTTAAGTCTCAAATCTGGCCCAAGTTATAAAATTCATCCTCAGTTTGTATTAATGATGTTACCTTGGAGATTTCATGGCAAAAATAATAAAATCAGTAAAATGAAGAGACATTTTCCAGATATTTTATCCTTTGTCATTTCACATCCATTCATATCCATTCATCCATCCATATACAAATATTTTTGAGCTCCTGCTCTTACATGGAAGGCTTATAGTCATAAATAACAAATCATATAGATTCTCTGCTAAGATTGAGTAGAAGCCATTGAAAAAGGTAAGAGGTAATTTTAAACATTGAAATAATAAAACAATTAACATTTGCTGATTTCTAAGTTCTGTACTAAGTTATCTGTATGCCTTATATCAGTCAGTCCATAAAACAACCCTAAGAAATGCCCCCCCCACTTGTTACAGATAAGAAATCTTAGGACAGAGAGGTCAACTTGCCTATGGATATTAAATGGTAGACTTTGGATTAAATCCAGACAGGGTGACTCGGGAAGTGGGTTTATGGAAGGTTTTCCAGAAGAAGTAACATCATAACTAAAACCTGAAGCATTTAGTGCAAACTGAGACTGGGGAAGGATGTTATAGAAATAAAGAAGCATATGAACAAGCCACGAGGCAAAGAAAAAAACATGGCATATTTGGAAATTTTTAAATGTTTAGGTCTAGCTGTCAAAATGTGCCAGCAAGGGGACAGCAACAGTGAGATGCTCAAGAGCTAAAATGGCCCCATGAAGGAAAGGTTGAGCCTTGATAATGGGGTTACTTTAAGTGCAAAATAGAACTGCACATTGGTTTTAAGTTGGGGAATGGGCAATAGATTAGAGGGAAGTCAGATCAATTTAGGTCACTGCAATAATCCAAGTAAGGGACAATATTTATTCAAACCCAGGTAGTCACTGTGGTGGTGGACAAAGTTGGGCAATCTTGAGAATAAAAGAATAGAAGGTAAATTGGACAAGACTTCTAATTTCTTGGATATCAGAGTAGAAGAAGAATAAATAGATGTGGATGATACTCAGTTTTCCAGCTTGAATAATCAGAAGAATGGTGGTATCACTAATGGAGACCTAGAACACAAGAATGGGGACATATTTAGAGGAATAGGATAGTTTTACTTGCTATACAAACACGCTGACTTAGCTGACTGGTCAATGCAGGAAGAGTTGTACAGAAAAGACTTTGAAATGAAAGAGATTGGAACTTGAAACGTTGATTGGGGACTCTGCAAACCAGAGATAGCAGAATGGATGAGATTGCAAAAAAGAGGCTTGAAATGAGATGCAAATTATATCCAAGACAGATACATGGAGTAAAACGCTTTGAAGAACAAAAGGGGAAGAAAAGCTTGAAAAAGACCTGATAGGGAATGAGGTGGGTGAAAAAATATATAAATAAAGGCTGAAAACACAAGATGGGAAACGAACTTTAAATTTGTAACTGTCATTGTAACAAACATATAAAAAAAAAAAACTAAATGAACAAACCTAGAAGAGTTCTAACTTACCTTTTTATTTATTACAAAAACAGTAGGGTACTAAACATTGCTCAAAGCTTCACAAAAAGATCTAAACATGCTACCTAAATTGGAACTGGCAGAGACAAGCTTAGGGAATATGATAAACTAATGCAATGCTTTATTTTGTTACGTGAAAAAACTACCCATGGAAAAGAGAAAATAGAAGCAAGAAAATGGGATCCCTAAGAGAAATAAACTATATTCATCTGTTAGAAGAGGAAGTAGATACAGAGGATGTTTTTTACAGTGTTATCACTATGGGGATAATCTAAATGAAAAGCCAAGTATGACAAACACAAAATTAAGTACTGCATCAAAATACGAGAAAAAGCCTCAAAGCATTAGAGATAATTGCTCTAGTTTTGATTTTTAAAAAATCAATTGTTGATACCTAATTTTGATCATTATTTACTTAAAGGTTAACATAACCATAGATTTATACTTAATATAGAGTTCTTTATGATATGAAAAGCAAGATCATATTAAAAAGTAAGCATATATCAGTAAGCAAGTATATATATGTTTCCTTGGAGAAGGAAACTGGTATTTCCTGGTATCTCTTTTCTTTCCCATTCATACCTTTCTTTTTTCACATGGTTACACACTTTTCTACATAAATAATATTTACACATTTTTTCCTTAGATTGCCCAAGTGAGGAACCAATTTGCTAATTTGGGCTTTCAATATTTTAATAATGAAGACCTAACAAAAATGTTATAATTTATCATAACCACTAATAATAGCAAATAATTCTTTTAAAAATTTAGAAATCTACAAATTAAAATACGAATTCAATTAAGTTGCAATAATATTCCCCAATGGCCTTTAAGGAAAGGTCAAGGCTAAGAGAAGTACATGATTCAAGAAGATTGCTTTGATCAACTTAAATGTTTCTAAAAGGTTGAAAATATTGAGAACAGAAATGCTTCTGTTGGACGTGGCAATGGTGATCTTGCTTCAGATCATTGCTGGCCTTGGCCAAAGTAACGGTAGGAGCAGATTTTGGATTTCAGAGGTTTGAATGAGTGGATTTGAAATGGTTATCGCTGATGGTATCACTTTTGAGAAGTATGCCAATTTAAAGAAAATGGAAGAGGGGTCATGCAAGGGGATTTTGAAGATAGAATTCCTAAAGCATGTTTATAGGCTAGTGAGTATAATGCCAGTGATTCAGATGAAATTTTTACTCCCTTATTCCACAAAAAATGTTTTTCCTTTGTTTTCATATTCCTAAATAAAGACAAACATATGTATTTCTGGTAATTACTAATGAAGAGTGTCCGTAGATTCCCTCGTGGTCTTTCTCATATTTTACTAAGATGTTGTTTGCAGTGGAATTTTACAATGGAATTTACATTGTTATGTTTATAGCTGATGATCAAGTTGTTGTCCACAGCTCCTAGATCAGTTCCCAGTATTCATTCATCTATCTACCCATCCACTCATCCATTCAGCTTGTTTCTGTAGGCTTACTCTGTGCAAGAAATTAAACTAGCATGGACTTTCCAGACTGAAACAGTTGAATTCTGATCTATTGTCTCTCTTATCTTATTCTATTACACTGTTAACCAATTCAGAATATGAAGAACAAACAACTAAACAAATAAAAAAAAAAATCACTTCTTACATAGACTATATGAACTCTCCCCTCTTTTCCTTTGCCTCCACAGGAAGAAACTATAACAAAAATATAATTATATTCAAAAATATTAATTTTATAAAGTGATGAGACAAAACACAAACTGTGAAAAATATTTATAATATATGGAAAAATATGGCTCATATTCTTACAAGATTTAAAAAACCAATTAGAAAACAAAGATTACCAAGTTGGAAAATGATGAACAGGCAGTTCTCACGAAATAAAAAAGCTGATAATAAGATAACTGTTTAACTTCCTAATAATAAAAAATTAAGCAACAATGAGAAAACTTATTTTCCTTCTTATCTATGAATATGAAGAATATTAAAACCTAGTGTTGGTGAAATATTTAGAAACTGACGCTTTCCTATAATGCTAAGGGGAGGGTCAATTGGTACAATCTTTTTTGAAGACAATGTTGACAAACTGTATTAAATCTTACAGTGTGAATTCTTTTGACCCTAGTAATACCACTACTTAAAATGTTTTATTAGGGAATTCATTAAAATCCAATGCAAAGATTCATGAAGAGAGTGTAGAGCTATGGTATTTATAATTGCAAAAAAACTAGAAATACTTAAATGTCCTTCAACGTATATATTTAATATTATATTCCAATAATATATTCCAACATAACAAGGATTTGGTTAAAGAGGTTATATTGTATGTTTATAATGGAATACAATATAACAATTAAAAATTATCTCATAAATAATATTTATATAAATATGTATATTATATTCATTAGTGATAATACTATACATTTAAAATATAAATATATATATCTGGATATCTCTCTTTATAAACCATATTTATATTTATATATAAACATATATACATTTATATTTATATTAGATATCCACACATATTTATTTATATTCATATAGAGAAAAAGGAATTAACAATAATATTTAAGTGGCAAGATTATTGTTGATTTTTGAAATGTGTTTTTCAAAATTTTTTGCACTGAGCACATATTACTTTTATATAGAGAAATAATTGCTATTTTAAACACATCAGAGTGAATTATTATTTTCCTACTTCCTAATGTTAGGTTGCAGAGAGCTGCATCCTTTGAAAGTACGTAGAAAAAGAGATCATGACTTCTATTTCAAAAGATCAAACTGAGTACAGTTTCTCTTTTCTTTCTCAAATCCATGAAATTTAAAAAAAAAACCTCAAGTAATATTGACCTTAAATCTCTTCAACAACATAGGAAAACAAATGTAGAACCCCCTGATGAACTAAAGGAGGTAAGGCACATTTTGGGGAAGAAAATTAAGTAAGATTCACTTAAAGAGTGCTTACCATTAGATGAATAAAGAAAATGTGGTATACATATGCAGTAGAATATTATTCAGCCATCAAAAAGAAGGAAATCCTACCATTTACAACATGGATAGACCATAAGGACATTATGATAAGTGAAAAAAGTCAAACAGAGAAAGACAAATACTGTATGATATCACTTATATATAGAATCTAAAAAAGCCAAACTTGTAAAAACAGAGAGTAAAATAGTGGTTACCAGGGGCTGGGGAGTAGGCAAATAGGACAGATGTTTAAAGATACAAACTTGCAACTAGTGGATAAATAAATCCTAGAGATCTAATACACAGTATGGTGAATATAGACAACAATATTGTATTCTAATCATCAAACTTGCTAAGTGACTAGATCTTAATTATTCCCACAAGCATAAACGTCATGTGGTAGAGTTGCTAACGATTGCTACAGCAGCAATCATACTGCAATATATAAATGAGTCAAATCAATATGTTGTACACCTTAAATTTACACAATGTTATATGCCAAATATATGTCAATTAAAAACAGAGAATCATCAAAACAAAGTAGGCAACAAGAGAGTGTTAATCAAGAAGGGAGTGCTTTGTTCAAATAATGTTCTATACTTACAGAAGATGAATCCTTGGAGTAGGAAATGAATTAGGAACAAGACATAGGATGATTAGCCGAGATCACGGTTAATGGTTCATGGATCATGGTTAACAGAAAGCAGGCAAGTCACCCCTGTTCATGGTGCTAATCTTGGGTTAGGCAGAAGCAAAAGGGGGTCTGCTTCTAGGTGGAAGCAATGAGCATGGGCGTTTGGATTAGAAAACCAGCCATAGTGCCAGCTACTCCTCAACGGTGATGTCTAAAAGGAATACAGAGAACTGGGACACAGAAGACTGCATTGTATCTAAGAATCCATCTCATGACATGGCCTCACCCTCATTCACTTTAACTAAAAATAGGCAGGTATATCAGCCTTTACTATGTGATGTTGAAAGAGCAGGATGAGTAAAACCTTTTCAAACAGCTACCAAAACATATGACAAAAAATGATGCGCTAGAAAATGTGGACATAAAACATATTCATAGATAGGAAAACTCAACAGTGTGAAGTTACAGTTATTTCCAAACTACTGTTTGGAAATCAACTATATTTGATACTCTAAAATCTCAATAAAACTTTTGAACAAAAATTGATGTCCTGATTTTAAAATACAAAGAATGTAAGAAAAACCAAGACAATTTTGAAGAAAAAAAAGAGGGAGATAGATGTGTTTTATCAAAAGACAAAACATGCTATTGTAGCTATAGTAATTAAAGCATAATAATAATACATATTATATATACATATGAATGAAATATATATTCAATAAAAATATATGGAAATATATCAATGCAATAGATGAAGGTGCTCATATAAACATGGGAATATGTTATATAATAAAAATGGAATTTCCAAGAAACAAGAAAATTATTGCCTCCTTAATACTTACCATAGGAAGAATTTCCTATTAACTTGACCCTCTATGGATTTATTTCCATAAAACAGGGAGTCAATGTAGGGTTTCTGAGAGTATTAAATATACCTTCTCAAATTATACACTTAGGAATGAGGAAAATAACACTAGAAGAATTTATTGATTCACCGATCATACTATAACATGGACTTAGCCCAAATTCATTCATACCTGATCACTCAGCCCTTACCCCTCCCACTCTGATTGATGGACAACAGTGGTATCTGGATGCCAGAAATAAGTGTTGTCTCAGATCCAGAATCCAATAAACAATACCCTGTAGGTATTCCCTTTTCTCCATTGTAATGCTCTCCTGGAAGATGGCCACAGGTATATCTAGGCAAGATTCAAAGGAAGTTTATCATAGAATTCCTCTATCTTCCTTCATGAAAGGGGCAGTGAATGTTTACTGACTAAGGTCTAGTAATGAATGAGGAGTCATGACTCTCTGTCTAACTCAATAAAGCTCTATGTTCCAGAACTAGTTTTTCAGTTATAAAGATCAGGTAGGTATAAAGATCAATAGACATTGAAGGATGTCTATTCATTTTAGCTCTGGTGTTCCCATGAACAATGATGACCCTCTGCTAACGATGTCTCCTGGTCTAAACCTTTTGATGATCTCTTTGGCCTTGCTGCTATCTTGTCTCGAGTAGTTAAGTCCTGTCATTTGGCATCAGATATTCTGATGTCTCATTATTTCCACCAAATCAGAGAGCTAATTTCAATGGTAACATCCCCCATCATAATTCTTTTCAAATATTACAGTGCTTTTCTCACTAATGTACATTTAATATTTAGTAATGTATTAACAAGGTCCTTGTTACCCTACTTAACTTGGCCCACTTGTTTCTTTTTAGACAGCACTTATCACCTTGTGGCATATTATGCATTTACTAATTTGTCATGTTTATTATTCATAGTATGTCTTTCCTTTCCTCTACCACAACTGGAATATAAGAAAGTATAGATCTTTGTCTTGCCCACTGATAAATCCCAAGTGTTAGAATATTTTCTGGCTCATAGTTGCATTCACAAGATATGAATAAATGAATGAATGAATGAATGAATGAATGAATGAATATACACCTCAATATATTAGCTATGAGAGAACTCTCTGAGCCCTCTTAATATACATGGTTAGAGGGTGGGTGACTGAGTCTCACATGATAATTCCACTCCATCAATCCTGTCTCCCTAAAGCTTTGAGTACCTTTCAAAGAATCTCTGATATTATACATTTTTGCTGAGTTTAAGTATGCCATTATAGTCTCTAAGTTTCAATTATTAGGAAAAGCAAACGTATTCTTTCCCAAATGCCCCACACACTAAATTCAGAATCTATCTGGCAATAAAGGATCAATCCTACCCAAAGAATGGTTTGGCACTTGATTGGCTCCTGGGAGGTAATCTCTAAGACCCTGGAATGTTCTGCCTGATAAGAGTGTCTTTGTTTATTTGGAGACCCTGGGCCAACTAGATAGTCTGTGCTAACAATGTAATTTTGATGGAGACCTTGGGCCAGGAAGTTTGAGCTTGACCTCTGTAGGGGCTGGAAACGGTTGTACAGGAGGGCAGTCAGTCATGCCTATGTGACCAATCCTAATAAATGTCCTTAGCACCAAGGCTAGGGTGAGCTTCTCTGATTGACAGTATTGTATGCATACTGTCAAATATCATCTGTAGGAAAAATAAGCACTGTCAACATGACTATACTGGCAGAGGATAACTGGAAGCTGCACATCTGCTCCCTCCTGATTTCTCCCCAGTTGGTCCCTTTGCTCATTCTAATTTGCATCCTTTCATTGCAATAAACTGTAACCATAACTATAATAGCTTTCCTGAGTTCTGTGATTCTTTTTAGTGAATTATTGAACCTGAGGACAGTCTTGAGGACCTCCCAAATTACACTACACTAAATGTAGTGTTATGAATAAAGCCAGACTAATCTCCCCTTGATTTATAACAATTAGAAATCATCCCATACATATTTCCCAGGTTTGTGTTCTTATAGCTTAGCAAAATCTCTCATTTAACTTCCAGCAAAAAAGAGAAAATTATGAAAATGTGACAAGCTTAACAAATTGAAAAATGGTCTAAAATTGTCAAATTGAGATAATGAAAGGCTAATGTAAGTCCTTTCTTGATTCCTCCTTCCCCAGCTCCTTTCTTGATAATGGTTTTGAGAAGTAGATGAGAAAAGAAAAATAAGGACTGCAAAAAATGAGTAAACCCTAAGGAAGAAGCTCTAGCAAATAGTCTAGCTAAGCATGGCTGTTGAAAAAGAAAAATATCCCATATTTACCTAAACAAAATAATTGTTCCACTCCACTGGCCATTTGTCAGGTCTCATTAAAAGTATTATGTTGAGATTATATTTTGTCATTACAATAGAAAACTGATTTTAGTGTCATAAATAAAATGGAAAATTTCATTAAATAAAGTGTCTGAAAAAGGTTCATGGAACTGGACATGTTCAGCCTATTGGGAAAATATTAATAAAACATGACTATTTAATGAAACATAGAAGATCATTTTCAAGGAGATTTGGGTCACTTGTTGGTTAATAGGAAGATAATTGTAAACTTAGGCAAGAAGATTTAAAATTAGTCACAAGAGATTGGATGGGGTAACTACACATAAAATTTCACCTACTATGTTATCCAGACTTGGTCTAGATAGTTAACATTCCCTTGTGATTTAGCCCACATTAACCAGTAGCCTCAGGGTATCCATCTACTTAGCTACAACAAGAAAAGTATACTTCAAAATACACTTGCAAACTGGTATCTAGAGAATACTGGTAGTGATTCTGGAGGGAAATTATTACTGAAATGCTCCTAGGATCCTTCTTGACTGCTTAATATTTTTTCCAATAACTTGGTTAAAGTTGTCTCTATGTCACCCTGTAATAACTAACATTATTATCTGTCTTCTCTTAAAGGCTTCCAATATCTGGAAGGCTAGAAATTTTTCTTCTTGGATTTTGTACATCCTTAATGCCTAACACAGGATCTTATACGCTTTAGATGCTCAGTAAATGTTTAATATCAAACAACCATGACAGAATTTAATAATAGTCTGGAGAAAGGAATGTTTCCAAAAAATTAATTTTAGAAGAATAAATGTAAGTTTCTACATATCGTTCCAAAGGTCAAAATTCATGACTACATAATGGAGCATATGCTATGGCAAACTGCATGCATTAAGTGAAGGCCAAAGAGGTTTTAGACGACAGCTCAATCTTAACATTGTCTAGAATATAATGCTATTGCCCCAAACTAATATTAATTGGAATATAATACCTAGAGTGAAAGTATTTATAGTTTTTGAGAGCTAATTATGGCACATAATGGAGTTTAGCATTCATTTTTTTGTATGCCATTCTTTAAATTTGTAAAATAATGTAATTGCTGAGATAAGAAAGCACAGGAAGCAAGTGATTGCTAACGGGGAAATGTGTTGAAGAGTTAAAAGATTTGGGCTGATTATTTTTAGAAAAGAGAATATGCATGGGGACACAGTGACAGTAACTATTTGAAGTTCCTATATGGCAAAGGGATGGGAAATTTTTCCATGTGGCCTCTTAGGGCAACAGTAGGATTATAGGTAGAGCCAACTGAGACTTGTGTCCCTCAATTGGGAAAAACAACAGAGTCATAACAAATACCCAGACAAAAATATGTATTTTTTTCAGATCAATAGAAATACATCAGTCAGATGTATCAGAAGAAAGATTGAGCAAAATTCCCTACCAATGGAACTGTCATCTCTAAACCGAAGATCTGCACCTGCTTCATAGCAAAACGAAGGATTCAAAAGAGAGATGAGCCAAATGACCTTTAAAATGTCTTTAAATCTTCTTGAAATCCCTTAATTCTATCCGTTTTTCATCAGTCAAGTGTTTAACCTTGGAACAACAATAGCGAATGAGTGAATGAATACATACATACATACACACACACTCTCATACATATATAGAAGTTGGTTCCTGTGACTCTATTTCTTGGCAACATTTTATGTGTTCTCTCACAAAGCTCTTATCATGCCAGATCTATCCGAGAGGCCATTTTTAACCAAAATGACTAAGTATAAGTCTCTGGAAAGAAATTGCCACAAATTGTTGAAATACTTATGGCTGAGTGGTTTATGATAAGGGAGAAAAGAATACTTAAAATCCGTTTCCTTTCCTCTTCCTAAAAACAACTGTCCATGCAATATCAGGAAAGGTCAATGCCAAAAGGCAGATATTTTGAAGGAGAAATCCTTTATTTATTTATTTTTAATTTTTTTTTAATGTTTATTTGTGAGAGTGAGAGAGACAGAGTATGAGGGGGGCAGGGGGGGTTGGCAGAGAGAGAGGGAGACACAGAATCTGAAGCAGGCTTCAGGCTTTGAGTTGTTAGCACAGAGCCTGACGTGGGGCTGTGAGATCATGACCTGAGATGAAGTCAGATGCTTAACCGACTGAGCCACCCAGGCGCTCCAGAGAAATCCTTTATTTAAAGTAGAATTCACTCCATAAACACTGAATAGACACCTACTATGTGCCAGGCACTGTGACAGAAATGTAGTAACACATGACAGAAGCCCACCTTCAAGGAACTCATCTTTAGGGGGAAGGGGCAGATATATAATAAAAGAGCTGTCAAGGTAAGTGAATGACATTAAGATGTATACAGGAGGCATAAAGGGAATGGCCAGAGCGAATAAGGTACCTTGAAGGAGCCATGGAAACATGTGTGTGGAATGGACACGTTTAGGGACATAGACATGGTGTGCTTGGCAGGGACTGGGTAATGAATGTCCTCAGAAACAAGACAAATGATTTTGGACTTCCTAGAAACATTTCTCACAGTGTTCTTTGGTATACCACACTTGTCATGGCTTTCAAGTGTGCAGCATGACAAGAGGGAGCTCATGAATACTGAGTGCTGTAGTTGAGTCACAGCTGTAAAAATCCTGTGGTACAGAAGCATCTTTAACATTGCTGAATTAATATTTCCTAACTTAGTCACCTGAAGAACCTTAATAAGATGGACTGCTCTTTAACATCTGTAAAAATACCCGTGGAAAACCATTAGAGAGGTGCTCTCCCATAGAAATAGGGAGTCTAGGGATTATAATAGGGTTTAAGTTGGGACACAATGTGAACCAATTTTTATTTAGCAAAAACTCACCCTGATTGCTAAGGGGAGGATGGGCGAGAGGGAGGCAAAGAGACCCCTTGAAAATAAATGTCTGTAGGAAAAGACCAAGCCTTGATGGTCAGCTTCTCATTGCCAACACTAAGGCTTTTTTTTTCTGGATGTCAGGCACCACCTTCAAAGTACTTCATACAGAGTCTCAGCTCTCAATACATATCTTCTGTTTTATTTCTGAGTTTTTCTTTTTCTTTTTATGAGGCTTTGGAAAATGGTTTTTTGAAGATGTTTTTAATGGTGGTCTATGGGTTTCCTGTTAAAATTACTCCTGAGTATATATGTGTTTTTATATTCTCTGTCCTTTGCATCTTTTGGGTCAGGTGACTATCTGAAGATAGGGCCACTTTTAGCAGATGAGGCTTACCTGCAAAACGGACAGGGAAAACCAACCAATTCTCCAGAGGCAGCATGTTCCTTTCATGAAAGTCACTTTTTGGACCCTGCTCCCATGCACGTCATCATTGTTCCTTATTTTCACCCATCTCTAGGTCCTGCTGCCTCACAGGGACATAATTCCCATTCCCTGCAGCCCTGACCTTTGACCTGATGGGCTCTGCAGTTTTGCTGTGAGAGTCCTTTCCCTGTTCCTATCTGGTTTGTTTGTTTGTTTGGTTTTTTTGTTATTTGTTTTTTGTTTTTTGTTTAATATGAAATTTATTGTCAAATTGGATTCCATACAACACCCAGTGCTCATCCCAACAGGTGCCCTCCTCAATGCCCATCACCCACTTTCCCCTCCCTCCCACCCCCATCAACCCTCAGTCTGTTCTCAGTTTTTAAGAGTCTCTTATGCTTTGGCTCCCTCCCTCTATTTTTTTTTTCCTTCCCCTTCCCTATGCTCTTCTGTTAAGTTTCTCAGGATCTACATAAGAGTGAAAACGTATGGTATCTGTCTTTCTCTGTATAATTTATTTCACTTAGCATAATACTCTCCAGTTCCATCCACGTTGTTACAAAAGGCCATATTTAATTCTTTCTCATTGCCACGTAGTATTCCATTGTGTATATAAACCACAGTTTCTTTATCCATTCATCAGTTGGTGGACATTTAGGCTCTTTCCATAATTTGGCTATTGTTGAAAGTGCTGCTATAAACATTGGGGTACAAGTGCCCCTATGAATCAGCACTCCTACATCCCTTGGTTAAATTCCTAACAGTGCTATTGCTGGGTCACAGGGTAGGTCTATTTTTAATTTCTTAAGGAACCTCCACACTGTTTTCCAGAGTGGCTGCACCAGTTTGCATTCCCACCAACAGTGCAAGAGGGTTCCCATTTCTCCACATCCTCTCCAGCATCCATAGTCTCCTGACTTGTTCATTTTATCCACTCTGGCTGATGTGAGGTGACATCTCAGTGTGGTTTTGATTTGTATTTCCCTGATAATGAGTGACTTTGAGCATCTTTTCATGTGCCTGTTGGCCATCTGGATGTCTTCTTTAGAGAAGGGTCTCTTCATGTCTTTTACCCATTTCTTCACTGGATTATTTGTTTTTTGGGTGTTGAGTTTGATATGTTCTTTATAGATTTTGGATACTACCCTTTATCTAATATGTCATTTGCAAATATCTTCTCCCATTCTGTTGGTTGCCTTTTAGTTTTGTTGATTGTTTCCTTCTGCAGAAGCTTTTTATCTTCATGAGGTCCCAATAGTTCATTTTTGCTTTTAATTCCCTTGCCTTTGGAGATGTGTCAAGTAAGAAATTGCTGCGGCTGAGGTCAGAGTGGTATTTTCCTGCTTTCTCCTCTAGGGTTTTGATGGTTTCCTGTCTCACATTCAGGTCCTTTATCCATTTTGAGTTTATTTTTGTGAATGGTGTGAGAAAGTGGTCTAGTTCCAATCTTCTGCATGTTGCTGTCCAGTTCTCCCAGCACCATTTGTTAAAGAGACTGTCTTTATTCCATTGGACATTCTTTCCTTCTTTGTCAAAGATTAGTTGGCCATACGTTTGTGGGTCCCATTCTGGAGTCTCTATTCTATTCCATTGGTCTATGTGTCTGTTTTTGTGCCAACACCACGCTGTCTTGATGATGACAGCATTGTAGCAGAGGCAAAAGTCTGGGATTGTGATGACTCCTGCTTTGGTCTTCTTCAAAATTACTTTGGCTATTCAGGGCCTTTTGTGGTTCCATACAAATTTTAGGATTGCTTGTTCTAGCTTTGAGAAGAATGCTGGTGCAATTTTGATTGGGATTGCATGGAATGTGTAGATAGCTTTGGGTAGTTTTGACTTTTTAACAATATTTATTCTTCCAACCCATGAGCATGGAATGTTTTTCCATTTCTTTGTATATTCTTCAATTACCTTCATAAGCCTTCTGTAGTTTTCAGCATACAGATCTTTTACATCTTTGGTTAGATTTATTCCTAGGTATTTTATGCTTCTTGGTGCAATTGTGAATGGGACCAGTTTCTTTATTTGTCTTTCCGTTGCTTCATTATTAGTGTATAAGAGTGCAACTGATTTCTGTACATCGATTTTGTATCCTGCAACTTTGCTGAATTCATGTATCAGTTCTAGCAGACTTTTGGCGGAGTCTATTGGATTTTCCATGTATAATATCATGTCATCTGCAAAAAGTGAAAGCTTGACTTCATCTTTGCCAATTTTGATGCCTTTGATTTCCTTTTGTTGTCTGATTGCTGATGCTAGCACTTCCAACACTATGTTAAACAACAGCAGTGAGTGGACATCCCTGTCATGTTCCTGATCTCAGGGGGAAAGCTCTGTTTTTCCCCATTGAGGATGATATTAGCTGTAGGCTTTTCATAAATGGCTTTTATGAGGTTTAAGTATGTTCCTTCTATCCCGACTTTCTCGAGGGTTTTTATTAAGAAAGGATGCTGAATTTTGTCAAATGCTTTTCTGCATCGATTGACAGGATCATATGGTTCTTATCTTTTCTTTTATTAATGTGATGTATCACATTGATTGATTTGCAAATATTGAACCAGCCATGCATCCCAAGAATGAACCCCACTTGATCATGGTGAATAATTATTTTTATATGCTGTTGAATTCGATTTGCTAGTATCTTATTCAGAATTTTTGCATCAAATTTCGTCAGGGATATTGGCCTGTAATTCTCTTTTTTGTTGGGTCTCTGTCTGGTTTAGGATTCAAAGTAATACTGGCTTCATAGAATGAGTCTGGAAGTTTTCCTTCCCTTTCTATTTTTTGGAATAGCTTGAGAATGATAGGTATTATCTCTGCTTTAAATGTCTGGTAGAATCCCCCAAGGAAGCCATCTGGCCCTGGACTCTTATTTGTTGGGAGATTTTTGATAACTGATTCAATTTCTTCGCTGGTTATGGGTCTGTTCAAGCTTTCTATTTCCTCCAGTTTGAGTTTTGAACGTGTGTGGGTGCTTAGGAATTTGTCCATTTCTTCCAGGTTGTCCAATTTGCTGGCATATAATTTTTCATAGTATTCCCTGATAATTGCTTGTATTTCTGAGGGATTGGTTGTAATAATTCCATTTTCATTCATGATTTTATCTATTTGGGTCATCTCCCTTTTGTTTTTGAGAAGCCTGGCTAGAGGTTTATCAATTTTGTTTATTTTTTCAAAAAACCAACTCTTGGTTTCGTTGATCTGCTCTACAGTTTTTTTAGATTCTATATTGTTTATTTCTGCTCTGATCTTTATTATTTCTCTTCTTCTGCTGGGTTTAGGCTGCCTTTGCTGTTCTGCTTCTATTTCCTTTAGGTGTGCTGTTAGATTTTGTATTTGGGATTTTTCTTGTTTCTGGAGATAGGCCTGGATTGCAATGTATTTTCCTCTCAGGACTGCCTTTGCTGCATCCCAAAGCGTTTGGATTGTTGTCTTTTCATTTTCATTTGTTTCCATATATTTTTAAATTTCTTCTCTAATTGCCTGGTTGACCCATTCATTCTTTAGTAGGGTGTTCTTTAACTTCAATGCTTTTGGAGGTTTTCCAGACTTTTTCCTGTGGTTGATTTCAAGTTTCATAGCATTGTGGTCCAAAAGTATGCATGGTATGATCTCAATTCTTTTATACTTATGAAGGGCTCTTTTGTGACCTAGTATGTGATCTATCTTGGAGAATGTTCCATGTGCACTCGAGAAGAAAGTATACTCTGTTGCTTTGGGATGCAGAGTTTTAAATATATCTGCCAAGTCCATGTGATCCAATGTATCATTCAGGGCCCTTGTTTCTTTATTGATCCTGTGTCTAGATGATCTATCCATTGTTGTAAGTGGGGTATTAAAGTTCCCCTGCAATTACCACATTCTTATCAATAAGGTTCCTTATGTTTGTGATTG
Organism: Panthera onca; assembly: GCF_046562875.1. Lineage (NCBI taxonomy): Eukaryota > Metazoa > Chordata > Mammalia > Carnivora > Felidae > Panthera > Panthera onca. The sequence goes on from NC_138343.1 coordinate 69,906,254, forward strand.
TTTTATATATTTTGGGGCTTCTGTATTTGGTGCATAGACATTTATAATTGTTAGCTCTTCCTGATGGATAGACCCTATAATTATTATATAATGCCCTTCTTCATCTCTTGGTACAGCCTTTAATTTAAACTCTTGTTTGTCTGATGTAAGTATTGCTACTCCAGCTTTCCTTTTACTTCCAGTAGCATGATAGATGGTTCTCCATCCCCTCACTTTCAATCTGAAGGTGTCCTCAGGTCTAAAATGAGTCTCTTGTAGACAGCAAATGGATGGGTCTTGTTTTTTTATCCATTTTGATGCCCTGTGTCTTTTGGTTGGAGCTTTTAGTCCATTTACATTCAGTGTTTACTATTGAAAGATATGGGTTTAGAGTCACTGTGATGTCTGTAGGTTTCATGCTTGTAGTGATGTCTCTGGTACTTTGTGGTCCTTGCAACATTTCACTCACAGAATCCCCCTTAGGATCTCTTGTAGGGCTGGTTTAGTGGTGATGAATTCCTTCAGTTTTTGTTTGTTTGGGAAAACCTTTCTCTCTCCTTCTATTGTGAATGACAGACTTGCTGGATAAAGGATTCTCGGCTGCATTTTTTTCTGTTCATCACATTGAAGATTTCTTGCCATTCCTTTCTGGCCTGCCAAGTTTCAGTAGATAGATCTGCTACTATTCTTATGTGTCTACCTTTGTAAGTTAGAGCCTGTTTATCCCTAGCTACTTTCAGAATTTTCTCTTCATCCTTTATTTTTCCAGTTTCACTATGTTATGTTGTGGAGAAGATCGATTCAAGTTACGTCTAAAGGGAGTTTTCTGTGCCTCTTGGATTTCAATACCTTTTTCCTTCCCCATATCAGAAAAGTTCTCAGTTATGATTTGTTCAAGTACACCTTCGGCCCCTTTCTCTCTTCTTCTTCTTTTGGAATTCCTATGATATGGATATTGTTCTGTTTGATTGCATCACTTAGTTCTCTAATTCTCCCCTCCTACTCCTGGATTTTTTTAATCTCTCTTTTTCTCAGCTTCCTCTTTTTCCATAATTTTATCTTCTAATTCACCTATTTTCTCCTCTGCCTCTTGAATCTGTGCTATGGCCACCTCCATTTTATTATGCACCTCATTGATAGCATTTTTTAATTCCTCATGACTATTTTTTAGTCCCTTGATCTTTATATCAATAGATTCTCTGCTGTCCTCTATGCTTTTTCAAGCCCAGTGATTAATTTTACAACTATTAGTCTAAATTCTTGTTTTGTCATATTGCTTAAATCGGTTTTGATCAATTCGTTAGCTGTCACTACTTCCTGGAGTTTCTTGTGAGAAGAATTCTTCCATTTCATCATTTAGGGTAGTCCATGCAGTGGCTCCCAACTGCAGGGCACTTCCCCTGTTCTGTCTGGAGTAACTTGCGTTGGTGGGCGGGGCCACAGTCAGACCTGATGTTTGCCCCCAGTCCACCCCTGGGGCCACAGTCAGACTGGTGTGTACCATATCTTCCCCTCTCCCAGGGACAGGACTCACTGTAGAGTGGGGTGGCCCCTGTCTGGGCTACTTGCACATTGCCAGTCCTGTGGTGCTGTTTTGACGGGCCAAAGGCATATTAGCTGGGGTGGATCCGCAAGGTGCACAGGGGCGGGAGGGGCAGTATTAGCTTGCTTTGCCATCCATGGTCCCCTGTGGGAGGGGCCCTGTAGCACCTGGAGGGAGGTAGGCCCGTGGGTGGATGGATCCACAGAAGCACAACATTGGGCATTTGCGAGGTACAAGCAAGTTGGGTGATGGGAACTGGTTCCCTTTGGAATTTCAGCTGGGGGATGCAAGAGGGAAATGGCACTTGCCAGTGTCTTTGTTCCCTGTGGAGCTGAGCTGTGTCTTCCAGGATTCAACCACTCTCCCTCCCCATGTCATCTCACCCTTCCTGCTCCCCGAGAGCAGAGCTGTTGACTTTTAACATTCCAGATGTTAAGTCCTGCTGGCTGTCAGAACTCATGGAGTATGGCCCCTCTGCTCTTGCAAGCCAGACTTCGGGGTCTCTGCCTTGCCCGGCGGGCTACCCCTTCACCACCCCGGCTCCTTCCCACCAGGCCATGTAGTACGCACTGCCTTTCTACCCCTTCCTTCCCTCTTCTATGGGCCTCTTGTCTATGCTTGGCTCTGGAGAGTCCATTCTACTAGTCTTCTGGTGGTTTTCTGGGTTATTTAGGCAGATATGGGTGGAATCTAAGCTATCAGCAGGACGAGGTGAGCCCAGTATCCTCCTATGCCACCATCTTCCCTGCGATCTTAAATCTTTTCTAACTTCCAGAGTAATCAGCCTTTTCCAGCTCCAATTTTTCCATGAAATATAAAATTGATGTTTTCTGTTGAATAAGAATTAGTCACTTAGGAAAGGTGATATCATAAGTGTGGATATCATTTGGAATGTTCAAATCTTTACAAGGTTCAAATCCACACCCCAGTGCCTGTCCCTTATGACCAACCTAGATGTCCTATCTGGTTTGTTTCACTGGTATTTTCCTTCTCTTCAGTGCAGCCCACTGAAACTTTCAGTATATTCCTAATCCACAGTTACCAACTACTGCCAGGCCAGCTGAGGCTTGTGATCCTCAACTGGGAAAAAAGCAGAGTCAAAACAAATACCCATCAAAGGATATCTCTAGTACTTTAACGAGAAAAAGAAGTCATTCCTAGTTATAACTTGAGGTAGGCATTTTGCCAATGGAAATAGGAACTTTTTTGAAATTTAATTGGCTAATTAACATGTCTTTTGCTTATTTTATTTTTTAGAGCTTATTTTCCAAGGAACTTAATCTTTGTTCAGATTCAGCCACAGCTCTCAGACAAACATTAAAGCTTGTGAAAACAGACATCATGGCAATGCCTAGAATATGACATTACCATTGAGAAAGAAGAACAACAAAAAAAATGAACAAACTAAAAAAAACAAGTAACTTCTGACATCTAAGAACCTGTCTGATATTCACAGCTAGTCCATATTGTTCTCATGTTGGATATAAACAATCTGACAGAATACCGACCTCAGACAAGTTTACTCAGATCATCACAAAATGAGACAAAAACAGTATCTGTTTTGGTCTCTGTTACCAGCAAAATATAAAATCTCCCTTTTGTCCAGCTACTATGAGTGTCTGGTGTTTCTCCATCAATTATAGCTTTATCAGTTACTAAACATAAGATTTACTGAGATACCCAATCATAGAATTACCCTACCTTCCCGACAGCATCCAATCCAGAATGAAGTTCTGCTTCCTTACTCCCCCTCAAATTACTCCTCCTTCAAATCCCAAATCCTGTAATAGGTCCTTTCTAATCTCTTACTGAAGTATTCCACAATTCCTTATGGTGTGTGTTCTCCCTCACTATAATGAATGATAAAGTCAACTTATTCAATTACAAGGATAATTCTAGAGATCTTTGGCTGAAGGGCATTGACACCATAGAGTAGATAAAGTCCATGCTTTTGGTTGATAATAGATATACTGAAAAGATGTTATTGAGGCAACTAAATTAAAAAATGTTGCACAGATAATATTATTATAAATTTTCCTTATCTTTTCTGAAACACAGTAATAGTTAATAAATATCAGTAGAACAATAGTAATACAAATCCTGCAAAAGGGAGAGTAAATCAACCCAAAACCTCATCTTAGTAAATGAGTTATTTATGGTATTTCCTTGTCTCCTAGAAGCTCATGTCCATATTCGTATATAATTTTAATTCTGTTATGCTATACAACTAGAAAGGTACAAGTCAACATCTTCAAAAGGGTTGATCATATGGTTTTTCCAATTAAAATCAGAAACTTCACTATAATAGGTGAAATCTCATCTAGAACCCCACTTTAAGAGATGACTTTAGTTCTTTATAAAGACAATAAAGAAATTGATTGCAACTAAAAATGGAATGACAACAATATATAATCAGTCCAACATAAAATTTATGACATTAAATGAATAACAGTGAAGTTCTGATACTTAATTTCCAACTCCTTCCCACTAAGGTAATGGTAAAAACCTTTGGTCAAATGTGGCAGAAAATTATCTCCATTAAGCCTAATTTCCTTAATCTCCATTAAGCTAATTTCCTTGGGGTGCCTGGGTGGCTCAGTCATTTACGTATCTGACTCTTGATTTCAGCTCAGGTCATGATCTTGGGTCATGAGATTAAACCCTGTGTGGGGATCTGCACTGGGCACAGATCCTGCTTAAGAGTGTTTCTCTTTATACCTCACCGGCTCACATGTACTCTCAAAAAAAAAAAAAAAAGCCTAATTTCCTCTTCCAAATGCACCAAATTTTGACCTTCCACTGTGTTTTGAGATGATGCTTTCCTCTTTCAAAGCCATTATTATTATTATTTGCAGAAAATGATCTGCCTCTAAATCTGCAACTACACAAGGAATCCTTTAGACTGCTGATATTTGGTGGTCAGTTATAGTCCTAATGAGGTCTATTTCCATTTGAAAATCCCTACCCCTGGTTCTTACTGTAAATGGTTTCTCTTTCCTGGTCCAGCACTAGAAATACCCCTTGTGTTGAGTATCTATCTTGCTTCAGTTATTCCCCAGCTGTGGGTCACCAAGGAGTTTCTTCTGCTTCCTTGTGGGTGGCTCCAGATTGTGTCTCAAGTGAAACTGAATTCCTGCATTGTTTATTAGTATGAACAATAAGATATATTCTGTGTGATACCAATTAGCACACTCTGGCCACAGAACATATGGCATTTCATTACCCAGCTATTTAATACTGAGTCACTAATCTCATAGGCAACAGAATTTTAGTTAAAATGTAATTGCTTTCTTCTCTTTTTCCCTGTTAACAGTATAACACAAATAGTTTCCATATTTCTCTACAAACTTCACAAATATCATTTTAGTAGTAAAATACATTACAGTATTTTACCTAATGAATATACAGTAATGTAGTAAAATAGTCCTTTATCATTAGATATTTAAATCTTGCTATCAAATATTTGGGAGTTTGTATCTTTTTAAAAGATACTATAAAAACTTGCTTTATTCACATATGCTCTGAAGCTAATAAAGAGGTAAAAACAGTCACTTTAAGTGTCAAAATATTTAGTTAAGTAAATTAAATTGTTAGCTTTAGATACTACAACAAAAATTCAAAACCTGACTTTTTTTTTTTCTTAATGGCAGGAATTGCCATTCATGATCAGGAAAAGACCAGCTTCCATAAGACCCATAAAGGTGTGGCAAGTGAATGCCTGACTTAAAGAATGACTAGTGAGCAGCTAGTTTACCAGAAGTGGAGAACTTCCATGAGAGGAAAGAGACAGGAGCAGGGAGAAGACAGAAAGCAGAGGGGAGAGAGAGAAAGAGAAGGAAGAAAAGAGCCACATCTACCTCCAAGCAGTCTCCCGGTCAGACATTCCCCCCAAAATTGGCTACAATGTCCCTGTAGCCTTCGTATTAAATTCCAGAATTACCTTCTCTATAGACATTCTTTCCTTAGCCTCACTGCTTGTCATTCTAACCATCCTTTGGTCACATTTGTACATCTTACTTCCTTATTTAAAGCGCTCTATTGAAAAAAAAAAGGGCCTAAAATTTCATCCAGTTTTTTAATGCCATTATATAGAGTAAATGAATGCTCGATATACTTGCCTTATCAGAGAGCAACATGCTTTTCCAAATGAAACTGAACCTAACATCTTTGTAAGTCTCCAAAGGGAATATTGAAACCACCTCTTTGGTTTGGACACTTCGTTTTGGACACAGGCCCTCTGTTTCTCTTTACTGAGATTTATTGTAACTCCTGTCTCTTTCAGTGTCATTCTTTTTATCTCTAAACCTCAAGAGTCAGAGGCCCTGTTGGTGCTGGTGAGGATAGTTATGTAAATGTGTGGGACCAAGTCACCATGTGGGGTAGTGAAACACTTCCCTGTCTTCTTCTCTGCACGGCAGGCTTCACTCAAAGTTGTTGTCAATTAACAAGGCAGTAGCACTGTTCTGCTATTTTTTATTAATTACATTTCTTTCTTAGGTTCTGAGAACATAACAGAAAACTCAACTGACAGTTTTGGACAAATCTTGACGTTGATTATAAGTTGTGGGCCTGAGACTTTTCTTTAACAAGTCTCTTGCAGAGTGGAATGCTAATCTTTTCAGCTAACTTGCTTTATGTTACATTGTTATCAGTCAATCACGCTTGTAATTGACTTTTGCTTTTATAACAATTCTAATGCTTATATGACTTGAAGGATGATTGAGCACACTTTTGTTCTAGCTTCTTCACTGAATACCAGATAACTTAGAAAGACTATAAGTCATAATTCTAAGAAACTTAAGTAAAAACTTCTCTAAACTAAAACATTAACATTAAAAAAATTGTAAATCATAAGCACTTAAATTATCTTAAACATAACATATTCATAAACCAAAGTTTTAAGAAAGTCTATGCCTTTAATGAGTATACACATATACAAATAAATATAGATTCTCTAATATATCAGCAACAACCTCTGATAGATATTGTCCTCAAAAGCTAATATTAATCAACAAATGCTTTGAAGCCATTTGAAGATTGAACAGTTCTATGCATTGTCCCTGTTAAAATAAAAAACTCATTTAATAGAAACTGCTACCCTTTATGTCATTTGCAGAATACTAATAATATTTCAAAGTCCTTTTATAAAAAGGAGAAGTAAATCTTTTTTTTTTTTTCATTATTTCAGGCAAATAAAGTCCCTAAATACAAAATAGGACAACTATCATTAGATAACTAAATAATATGATCTAGTTTGGATAGAATTGATGTTTAACAAAAACCTTTAAGAACTACTGTTTTATACCATAACTGTGAGCAAGTAGTAAATTTGTAGGAATGCTGAGTCCAGATAAATTAGGGGGAGAAAATCTAATCATCTAAATTTTAATTTTTCAGGGCAATGAAAAACAAAAATAAATATTTATCTTTGGAAAAATTTCATAGCATCTCAGAAAATGCACACTGTATGTGCATTATTATTACCATATTCCATTTATTCCTTAAATCAATGTAGTAAAAGTGTATGTAAGTGCTGTTAATTTACAAAATCCTTAACTCATCCTAATATTTTATAGCTGAAATTCAGTGTATGCATTCCTTTAAACATACTTATTTATATCACCATAAACTTCTTGTACTTGAACAAGAGGAAATCTAGGCTTCATAAAGCATGCAAATGAGGCAAAAATACAGATCTACCTCAAACTTCATCCTTGAGTATAGATGCGATTTAGCATGGCAATTATATGGCAAGCTCAAGGTTGGAGGCATACAGAGTTGTTTCCTCTGTTCTTTGCCAAGATGTACTTGCAGGAAATGTGGGTGAGGAGTTTGAGGACAACATTAGGATGGGACATGAACAACAGAATTGCTAAGTGGAAATATTTATATCACTCTCTATGGAAATAAATGATCTTGGTAATTGATAGAAGTTGTTACCTGCCAACCCACAGATTCCAGACATTTAAGGTTTCCTCTGATCTCAACTGTCTAATGTGGACTAGATAAAAGGCTATGCTTCTGGATACCTTTAGTAGAATCACAGGGCTAGAAGAGACTTCTTAACTTCTTGAAACACTCCAAAGCAAAAAAGCCTACTTCAAGATGATTGATTTATATTATTCTCTTAAAGATTTTGAACAATTACCTCTGCTGAATTTATTTTTTTTTAAGTTTATTTATTTATTTTGAGACAGAGAGAGAGAGGTGGGGAGGGGCAGAGAGAAGTAGAGGGAGAATCCCAAGCAGACTCAGCACTGTCAGTGCAGAGCTGGATGCAGGGCCCGCAATCACAAACTATGAGATCACGACCTGAGCCAAAACCAAGCGTCAGACTTTAACTGACTAAGTCATCCAGGTGTCCCTGCCTTCCACTGAATTTAAACTACAGTGTTTACCCAAATGTACGTCATAAACTTATACTTCCCCTGCTTTTGTTGATTTTTTTTACATTTTGAATCAAGCTTCAAATAGAGATGATTATTATCTCCAAGTATAGTCAGTTGTTACAGCATTTTTGTCACATTGCCTTATTTGATTCTTACTAATTTGATAGAAACTCATGAAGACTTTTGAAGTAAAAACTTTTCTTCTTTCAAATGCTATCCAAACTATTTTGTTGTTAATGTACATCATTAATTGATAAATTAAATACATATTTTTGAGTTGCTATGTTCCAAGCACTGTGTTAGACACATACTTTTCAGATACCTGATTTAGAATCTGGAAAGAAAGACATAAAATTCACCAGCCATCGCCAAACATAATTAAATAAACAAATGTGCTAAATGTTCATAAAATTAGTAAAATCCAAAAAATATGTACTAAACAATAATAATTTTCACTCTAATTGTTTTTTAATGTTTTTACTTATTTTTGAGAGGGGGAAGGAGTAACTGAGAAAGGGACACAGGATGTGCTGACAACAGACTCCAATGCAGGGCTCAAACTCATGAGCCGTGAGATCATGACCTGAGCTGAAGTCAGACGCTTAACTGACTGAATCACCCAGGCACCCCTTTACCCTAATTGTTATAGCTGTGCTTGTTGAAGATGAAACTGTCCGTTAATGAGTTATGAGAACTATTCTCAGGGTGAAGGAATCTAGTGATGTCAAAATCTTTCAGGCAATAATCAAAGCAGACATTATGTCGCATGCCCTAAAGTCAGAGCACCTGCTGAAGCCTCTGTCACCACAATGCCAGAAAGTATTTGCAGGCATGCTGTTTGCAGAAGGCATGTCAGTGCCATACTTCCAAAGTTTTAATACTTGAACGAAATGACACAGAACAGTAGGAAGCAGCTGGAATATTTAAAGAGCAAACCTAGCACAGCTGCAAATACACACACTTAAGTTCTTTGCAACATGTATATTAATCACTGCTGAATAAAGAAACTGACTGGGGGCACCTAAGTGGCTCAGTCAGTTAAGTGTCCAACTCTTAATTTCAGCTCAGGTCATGATCTCACGGTATGGGACTGAGCCCTACGTTGGGCTCTGCACTGAGTGTGGAGCCTGCTTGGGATTCTCTCTCTGCCCCTCCCCCACTACTGCCTGCTTGCCTGTCTCTCTCTCTCTCTCTAATAAATAAACAAATAAAAAAACCTGGCTTATCCAGAATAAACTGGCATAGACATGTAGTCAGATAAGTGCACACAGAGTAAGCATGATCAAGGTGGAATAGAAAATATGTGGGACTAAGATTCCAGATATTATTGGCTAAAGTTTTTTTTTCTTAAGTTTTTTATAAGTATGCTAGAGAAGAAAATTATGGACATAAATTATTTTGTGGTATTATTATATGTTATCAATAATCTATATAACTAAAAAAAGTGTGGCAAAAGTGATATAATTATCCATCAGTAGTTGTTTCTCCTTTCTTCTATGCTAAGACACATGCTAGCTGCCCAAAAGAAAGCTCTCCTGGCAGTTAGCTGTGACCACGTGACTAACTCTGTCTAAAGGAATTTAAACAGAAGTGTCATGTGGCAATTACCAGCAAACTTCCTTAAGATCCAGTCAGGGTCCCTTTCTTCATCTTCTTTTCAGACTTCCCATCACCCTGCTCCCTGGAGTTCAGATGCCACCATTTTGGACCATGGTGTCATGAGTTACACTTGACAAATGGCAAGGTCATGAGCTGGGAAGATCCTGAGTTTTGGGGGACTTTATGAGCATAGCTGCCAATCAGCCCTGGATCACTGGTTACCTCTAGATTTTGTTTGTGTGAGAGATAAATTAATTTCATCTTATTTAAACCACCATTATTTTGCTTTTCTCTCACTTATAGCCAAATCTAACCCTAATTAATAAAATTTGTTCATGCATATATACACAGATTTGTATTTGTTCATATATGCAAATCTTTCCATAGTAAATTATTTTTTAATACATGTATATCTTTTGTTGACATCTTTAAATGTAAAGAGAAGGCTATGAATTATAGTTAATGACCATATTTCCACTAGGCAAGTCCAACCAAAATTTGTGGTCAATATTCATTTTGAAAAAATGGACTGAGCAGTGCTACCCTATGACAACAGCAAAATGATCCCTTGCTCTAAATCCTATGCTCTAAGGGACCCCACAGATCACACAGAGAGACACACATACAATTAAAGGACATATATACACTTCTGCCATGCAGCCTTCTGCACTTAATGTGGCAGATTGTCCCTAAGAATCCTGAACATTTGCCCTTCTGATTAACACTGTTCAGATGCTATTTCTCCCCATCTCTTGCCCTGTATCCTCAAAATAAAAGGCAACTACTCACACATGTCTGTGAATAGTGCTATTTCAGAGTGGTAGGAGGACCTAAGCAACAGAGTGTTTATGTTAGATGAAAAAAAAATACTTAGCATGAATTCAACCATTTCTGGCTTAACAGTATTTCATTTACCAGTCATGCTAAGAGTCATTTTCTTCTTTCTCTTTTGGTTCCCAAGTATAGTTCTGGAGGTTCTCACAAATTAGTGTGGTAATTTGGCATACATGTGGCACCTGAGGAATATTCTGCTCTCTTACAGTATTAGAAACTCAACAGATGAACATAGGGGAAGATTAGGAAAAATAAGGTAAAAACTGAGAAGGAAGCAAACCATAAGAGACTCTTAAATACAGAGAACAAACTGAGGGCTGCTGGAGGGGAAGTGGGTGGAGGGATGGGCCAAACTGGTGATAGGCATTAAGGAGGACACTTGTTGAGATGAGCACTGGGTGTCATATGTAAGAAATGAATCACTAGGTTCTACTCCTGAAGACAAGACTACTACACTGTATGCTAACTAACTTGAATTTAAATTAAAAAAAAATTTATCATAAAAAAAGAATTAAAGTTGTCTTTGATTTGTATAAGTATAGGTGTGTATATAAAGTATATATCTCTCTATATATAGATATTTAGCTATATCTTAACATTATTCTTATTATAATTAGATGGATATTGAATATTAGAATTAGAAAATTATTTTATTAAAATATTTAACAAAACATGAAATTTTTAATTAAATTTTAATACTTATTTAAATAATTTAATGTTCAATGTTTATTGAAATTGAATTTTTTTCCATTTAGTTAAATTAATTTTTAATACTCTAAGAAAAATAACTTTTTTGACAACATATATAAAATAATTTTAACTTCTAGATTGAAATGTACTTTAATTCACATTATTAATAAAAATATTTAAATTTCTACTTTAGGTACTATTTTACTTCTTAACATTTTTAGAACAAAAGATGTAATCATTTTGGTTATAATACAATAAATAGGGACATGCTTTCTTGTTGTTAAATCTTCAGGTAGTTGACTTCTGGGACTTTTTACTTTCTGTATCTTCTCACTTTCCTCAAGTTCTCTTCTTGTGCTCTTTCTCACTATTTACATTTGATGATAACAATAATCCAGTCCAAACTGTTGATCTTATTTGTATTCACTCTCATTCATATAATGATAAATAAATGTGAAATGGATAAAACCAGACACTGGCAGATGTAAAAAGATATGCAAAGTAATTGTTGAAAAAAGAGAAAGAATTAGAAAAGAATGAAGATAAAAAGAGTGGTGAAACCAGAAAACTACAAAAATCACTCTCCAGAATACTTTAATAAATGTTATAGACAATAAACAAGAAAGCTAATAGCATTCTGGAATGCAGCAATGCAGAGTGAAGGCCTCGCAGGCAAGACTTGTGCAGATTTAACTCTGCTCCATAGATGTGTCACCAGCTAGACCCCAGGACCTGACCTTGACTGCCCACCTGCTTGTACCCCCTGGGCTTTGTCCCACCTTTTCCCTTAAGCTTTTCTTTCCAGCTTATCTCTTAATTCAGGCAAAAGACCCAGTGGGCATAGCATGATGTGATGGTACCAAAACCACCCCCTAAGCAATAACAACTGCCCTGGTGAGGAGCTCTGGTGGCTCAGACCACCCAGACCAGTTAGAGCTCCACCCCCAACTCAGAATCATGCAGACGGACCATGGAGTTAATGACAGCTACCTTTACCTCACTGTAATGCTAACATCTCCACCCAACAAAGAATACAAGCCTCATAACATACAATGTACATACAGACATGTTTCCTTATGGAACATGTTTTTTTTTAATATATGAAATTTATTGTCAAAAAGGTTTCCATATAACACCCAGTGCTCATCCCAAAAGATGCCCTCTTCAATAACCATCACCTAACCTCCCTTCCCTCCCACCCCCATCAACCCTCAGTCTGTTCTCAGTTTTTAAGAGTCTCTTATGCTTTGGCTCTCTTCCATGCTAACTTCTTTTTTTTTTCCCTTCCCCTCCCCCACGGTCTTCTGTTAAGTTTCTCAGGATCCACATAAGAGTGAAAACATATGGTATCTGTCTTTCTCTGTAGGACTTATTTCACTTAGCATCATACTCTCCAATTCCATCCACGTTGCTACAAAGGGCCATATTTCATTCTTTCTCATTGCCACGTGGTACTCCATTGTGTATATAAACCACGGTTTCTTTATCCATTCATCAGTTGATAGGCATTTAGGCTCTTTCCATAATTTGGCTATTGTTGAGAGTACGGCTATAAACATTGGGGTACAAGTGCCCCTATGCATCAGTACTCCTGTATCCCTTGGGTAAATTCCTAGCAGTGCTACTGCTGAGTCATAGGGTAGGTCTATTTTTAATTTTTTGAGGAATCTCCACACTGTTTTCCAGAGTGGCTGCACCAGTTTGCATTCCCACCAACAGTGCAAGAGGGTTCCCGTTTTTCCACATCCTTGCCAGCATCTATAGTCTCCTGATTTGTTCATTTTGACCACTCTGACTGGTGTGAGGTGATATCTCAGTGTGGTTTTGATTTGTATTTCCCTGATGAGGACCGATGTTGAGCATCTTTTCATGTGCCTGTTGGCCATCTTGACGTCTTCTTTAGAGAAGTGTCTATTCATGTTTTCTGCCCATTTCTTCACTGGATTATTTGTTTTTCGGGTGTGGAGTTTGGTGAGTTCTTTATAGATTTTGTATACTAGCTCTTTGTCCAATATGTCATTTGCAAATATCTTTTCCCATTCCGCTGGTTGCCTTTTAGTTTTGTTGGTTGTTTCCTTTGCTGTGCAGAAGCTTTTTATCTTCATAAGGTCCCACTAGTTCATTTTTGCTTTTAATTCTCTTGCCTTTGGGGATGTGTCAAGTAAGAAATTGCTGTGGCTGAGGTCACAGAGGTCTTTTCCTGCTTTCTCCTCTAGGTTTTTAATGGTTTCCTGTCTCACATTCAGGTTCTTTATCCATTTTGAGTTTATTTTTGTGAATGGTGTGAGAAAGTGGTCTAGTTTCATTCTTCTGCATGTTGCTGTCCGGTTCTCCCAGCACCATTTGTTAAAGAGACTGTCTTTTTTCCATTGGATGTTCTTTCCTGCTTTGTCAAAGATTAGTTGGCCATACGTTTGTGGGTCTAGTTCTGGGGTTTCTATTCTATTCCATTGGTCTATGTGTCTGTTTTTGTGCCAATACCATGCTGTCTTGTTGATGACAGCTTTGTAGTAGAGGCTAAAGTCTGGGATTGTGATGCCTCCTGCTTTGGTCTTCTTCTTCAAAATTACTTTGGCTATTCAGGGCCTTTTGTGGTTCCATACAAATTTTAGGATTGCTTGTTCTAGCTTTGAGAAGAATGCTGGTGCAATTTTGATTGGGATTGCATTGAATGTGTAGATAGCTTTGGGTAGTTTTGACTTTTTAACAATATTTATTCTTCCAACCCATTAGCATGGAATGTTTTTCCATTTCTTTGTATATTCTTCAATTTCCTTCATAAGCTTTCTGTAGTTTTCAGCATACAGATCTTTTACATATTTGGTTAGATTTATTCCTAGGTATTTTATGCTTCTTGGTATAATTGTGAATGGGATCAGTTTCTTTATTTGTTTTTCTGTTGCTTCATTATTAGTGTATAAGAGTGCAACTGATTTCTGTACATCGATTTTGTATCCTGCAACTTTGCTGAATTCATGTATCAGTTCTAGCAGACTTTTGGCGGAGTCTATTGGATTTTCCATGTATAATATCATGTCATCTGCAAAAAGTGAAAGCTTGACTTCATCTTTGCCAATTTTGATGCCTTTGATTTCCTTTTGTTGTCTGATTGCTGATGCTAGCACTTCCAACACTATGTTAAACAACAGCAGTGAGTGGACATCCCTGTCATGTTCCTGATCTCAGGGGGAAAGCTCTCAGTTTTTCCCCATTGAGGATGACATTAGCTGTAGGCTTTTCATAAATGGCTTTTATGAGGTTTAAGTATGTTCCTTCTATCCCGACTTTCTCGAGGGTTTTTATTAAGAAAGGATGCTGAATTTTGTCAAACACTTTTCTGCATCGATTGACAGGATCATATGGTTCTTATCTTTTCTTTTATTAATGTGATGTATCACATTGATTGATTTGCAAATATTGAAACAGCCATGCATCTCAAGAATGAATCCCACTTGATCATGGTGAATGATTATTTTTATATGCTGTTGAATTCGATTTGCTAGTATCTTATTCAGAATTTTTGCATCAAATTTCGTCAGGGATATTGGCCTGTAGTTCTCTTTTTTGTTGGGTCTCTGTCTGGTTTAGGATTCAAAGTAATACTGGCTTCATAGAATGAGTCTGGAAGTTTTCCTTCCCTTTCTATTTTTTGGAATCGCTTGAGAATGATAGGTATTATCTCTGCTTTAAATGTCTGGTAGAATTCCCCAGGGAAGCCATCTGGTCCTGCACTCTTATTTGTTGGGAGATTTTTGGTAACTGATTCAATTTCTTCGCTGGTTATGGGTCTGTTCAAGCTTTCTATTTCCTCCAGTTTGAGTTTTGAACGTGTGTGGGTGCTTAGGAATTTGTCCATTTCTTCCAGGTTGCCCAGTTTGTTGGCATATAATTTTTCATAGTATTCCCTGATAATTGCTTGTATTTCTGAGGGATTGGTTGTAATAATTCCATTTTCATTCATGATTTTATCTATTTGGGTCATCTCCCTTTTGTTTTTGAGAAGCCTGGCTAGAGGTTTATCAATTTTGTTTATTTTTTCAAAAAACCAACTCTTGGTTTCATGGATCTGCTCTACAGTTTTTTAGATTCTATATTGTTTATTTCTGCTCTGATCTTTATTATTTCTCTTCTGCTACTGGATTTAGGCTGCCTTTGCTGTTCTGCTTCTATTTCCTTTAGGTGTGCTGTTAGATTTTGTATTTGGGATTTTTCTTGTTTCTTGAGATAGGCCTGGATGGCAATGTATTTTCCTCTCAGGACTGCCTTTGCTGTATCCCAAAGCGTTTGGATTGTTGTCTTTTCATTTTCATTTGTTTCCATATATTTTTAAATTTCTTCTCTAATCGCCTGGTTCGCCCATTCATTCTTTAGTAAGGTGTTCTTTAACTTCCATGCTTTTGGAGGTTTTCCAGACTTTTTCCTGTGGTTGATTTCAAGTTTCATAGCATTGTGGTCCAAAAGTATGCATGGTATGATCTCAATTCTTTTATACTTATGAAGGGCTGTTTTGTGACCCAGTATGTGATCTATCTTGGAGAATGTTCCATGTGCACTTGAGAAGAAAGTATACTCTGTTGCTTTGGGATGCAGAGCTCCAAATATATCTGTGAAGTCCATGTGATCCAATGTATCATTCAGGGCCCTTGTTTCTTTATTGACCATGTGTCTAGATGATCTATCCATTGTTGTAAGTGGGGTATTAAAGTCCCCTGCAATTACCACATTCTTGTCAATAAGGTTGCTTATGTTTGTGAGTAATTGTTTTATATATTTGGGGTCCCGTATTTGGCACATAGACATTGATAACTGTTAGTTTTTCTTGATGGATAGACCCTGTAATTATTATATAATGCCCTTCTTCATCTCTTGTTACAGCCTTTAATTTAATGTCTAGTTTGTCTGATATAAGTATGGCTACTCCAGCTTTCTTTTGACTTCCAGTAGCATGATAAATAGATCTCCATCCCCTCACTTTCAATCTGAAGGTGTCCTCAGGTCTAAAATGAGTCTCTCGTAGACAGCAAATAGATGGGTCTTTTTTTTTTATCCATTCTGATACCCTGCATTTTTTGCTCGGAACATTTAGTCCATTTACATTCAGCATTCTTATAGAAAGATATGGTTTTAGAGTCATTGTGATGTCTGTAGGTTTCATGCTTGTAGCGATGTTTCTGGTACTTTGCCTCACAGGATCCCCCATGGGATCTCTTGTAGGGCTGGTTTAGTGGTGATGAATTCCTTCAGTTTTTGTTTGTTTTGGAAGACCTTTATCTCTCCTTCTATTCTAAATGACAGATTTGGGGATAGAGGATTCTCGGCTGCATATTTTTTCTGTTCATCACATTGAACATTTCCTGCCATTCCTTTCTGGCCTGCCAAGTTTCAGTAGAGAGATCCGTCACTAGTCTTATAGGTCTCCCTTTATATGTTAGAGCACATTTATCCCTAGCTGCTTTCAGAATTTTCTCTTTATCCTTGTATTTTGCCAGTTTCACTATGATATGTTGTGCAGAAGATCAATTCAAGTTACGTCTGAAGGGAGATTTCAATGCTTAAGGTGCATGTTTGATATTATGCCCACTTCTACATATGATGACAAGGCTGCTCTTTCTAAATATTCATCCTAACCCTAAAAGGAACATATTCACCCTTGTTCAGGGAGTCATGGCTTTGGAAGTTATTCCCTGTGGTCTCTTTATTTGCTGCAAATAACGTTTCCTTTCTGTGACAATTCCACTTGATGTAGTTTCTTTCTGTAACTCACCAAGGAGCAGAATCATGTTAATTTGGTTACTGATACTGTGAAATCATTTAACTATCTGGGCTTCTATTCCTAACAAAATGTAAGGTTGACTGGCTTTCAAAGGTCACTTCTATTTCTAACATCTTTTTTTTACAATTTTTTTTTAATATTTTTATTTATTTATTTGAGACAGAGAGAGACAGAGCATGAGCAGGGGAGGGGCAGAGAAAGAGGGAGACACAGAATCCTAACAGGCTCCAGGCTCCGAACTGTCAGCACAAAGCTTGACACGGGGCTCGAACTCATGGAGTGTGAGATCATGACCTGTGGTGAAGTTGGACGCTTAACCAACCGACTGAGCCACCTAGGCGCCCCTCTATTTCTAACATCTTGCATTTGACAGAATAGAACAGATATCAGTTAGAATGACCATAGTATCTAAGTTATGGTTGGTTTATATTTACTCATTATAACTTCAAAAAACTGAGTATCTATGCAAGAATATATGAAAAGATGAACATATCCATCATAATATGACTTACTAAAGTTGTTTTAAGACAGATGCCTGATCTATATTATTACTTGTTAGGATCAGGATTTTGTATCTAAAGACCTCTCATTACTGGGACCCAAATATCCCTCTTATGTTTTATAACAGGATACATAAGGAACACTGTGAAGCTATCTAAATTTGAGGTTAAATTTAAAATCATTAGTACAGTGACACATATTTCACTGCTCTTTTGCCAGAGCAAACCCTCTCTTCACAGCTGGAATGTCGCATGTACCCACAATCAAATCCACTCATCTACCAAGAGTGGTGGTTTTGTTCTGTCTTCTAGCTCTGGTCTCTTTGTGGCCATGTCTCCCATTAAGGCCTCTACAATTGATGCTCCAAACTGAATTAGTTTTCTCCATTGTATATATCTTCATAGCCCCTGTACTTCTCTTTTGACTATTTATTGAAATTAAAATTAAGAAATCATTTGTGTTATTATTTGTTTGGTGCCCATTTTTGTCACTTTACTCTGCCCCTGGGAGGGCCAGGGACTGGGACCTTGTTCTCTTGTAATGCCCAGCACCTAGCAGAGGACCAAGGCCATAAATGCCTTGCTACATTTCCAGGGCCTAGAAAAGAATGCTGATTCCACCACTCCACTGCATCTCATCTCCTTTTCCAGGCACTGCTGTGCTCACCGATGTTTCCTTACCACCCGTCACTTTGCCATCAGCCTACAGAACTCTACCGCTGATGTCCTGAGGCCTTCAGGTGCCAAATTGATGTTTTGTTCTCAGGAGTCCTCCAGACTCTGAAGCAATTAATTCTGCACTCCTCACAAAAGTGGAAAGAATACCTCTCAACCCCTTTTAAATTACATTTTGCACTGTGAATGTCTTTTTAGTGAAAATAGCTCTTTCAGCTCCTACTTACAACACAGTTTTAAGTCCAGATTGTCCTGCCCAAAAACAGTCCTGTACAAACTTATTCCACACTTCAAGTGAAGAGCCCCTTCATGACAACTGTGAATGGAAAAGTTTGTGTTAATTTATTGAGTCTTACTTGAAGTAAGCTCAGTTTTTTCTTCTTGTAAAATGTTAGCAATTTAGCACAAGTCATTAAGGTGGTATAGTGTTAGAGGACAAGTTAATTTTCTTAGCAGTAGAGTGTCATTTCTATACCTTGAAGAACCACGTGGGGAAGGCAATGAAACCTTCAATGGATGTATCTGAGGAATACTAAGGGGTCAGGGGCTAGCTACTGTGTGGCTACCACTGTTGTTCTCAAAGTTGAAGGAGAGAGAACCAACAAAGAGCTTTGAAAACCTTTGTTTGGGGGAGAGAGAGAGAGAGAGAGAGAGAGAGAGAGAGAGAGAGAGAGAAGAAAGGAGACTGGCCAGAGAGACCCACTTTCTGGGAAACAAGGGACACATTTCAAAGGAGATTTTATTAAGTTCTGCTGTGGAAGATATAATAAGACTTCTTTTCCTCACATCCTTATGGAACCTCTAGGAAAAAAAAACTGCCTTTTTTTTTAACTTTTTCTATTTAAGTTTTTCATTATCTATTTTGAGAGAGAGTGCAAGCAAGAGCGGGGAAGAGACCGAGAGACAGGGAGAGAGAGAGAATCCTAAGCAGGCTTTGCACTGACAGCACAGAGCCAGATGCAGGGCTTGAACTCACAAATCACAAGATCATGATCTAAGCCGAAATCAAGAATCGGAGGCTTAACAGACTGAGCCACCCAGGTGCCCCGAAACTGCCTCTTTTTAACATATATCAAATTGAATATGGTTCTAGAACTGTTTTGAAGTGCAAAGCCACTTTTAAGATGCAAGTAGAGAAAGAAGAGAAGCAGCTTACCAGGGCCAATCACATTGGAGTTGTATATGTCTCATGGAGTTTAGTTTACCTCCTTGTTATGGAAGACCGGGCCTTTCACCTTAGCCATGATAGAAACTTTAACTATCATGACTTTGCACAGGCGTTTCAAGGCACAGGATTTCTATAATATTTTCTTTCAGTAAACCCGTAATAATTTAGCATACTCTGGCCCTAATGTTTAGAATGTCAAACTATTACCCTTTTATTAAAAAAAAGTTTAATATGTCTTAAGTTGAATTATGGAATATTCCTTCCATATTTTGTTCTTCTTGAGACATACTTAAATTTTTATTTCCATCAATTTAGACAGACATTTCATGACTCTCCAAACACAAAAGTAAACAATTTTCTAGTTATTTTACACAATTGCAGTCCTACAGTCAGATTTTTGGATGCATTTATTTGTTTCAGTAGTAAAAATCAAATGGTTGTGCCTTAACCAACATAATTTCATTAAGAAGCATTATTTCATGGTTTGACATTTTTGAAGGGGTCTTCACATATTTTAAGCTTTGAACCAGTTGTCTTAATTGTTCCTACAAAATAATGTTATGACATATCAACTGACATTTTACATAAGTACAAAGGTATCAATTTAATCATAAGTTCATTATGCAAGTTTTTCAGGGAACAGAGAGTAATTGCCAATGCTGCTGAGATATTAAGTCAGGTGAAGCCTGGCAAGTGACCCTGGCACTGGGCAGCATGGAGAATACTGGTGCCCTCAATAAAAGATGTTTTACTGGGAGCACAAGGTGATGGCCTAACAGGATAAAGTGCAAAAGTGAATGGGATGAGGAGACAGTTAGTAGAGACAACAATGTGAGGAATTTTGCAATAAAAGGAGCAGAGGAAGATGGTCATTAGAGGGTCTGTGCCATCAAGGGAATGTGTTTATTAGGGTGAGTGACATTGAAACAGGCCAACTCTGTCATGGGCAAACAGATGATATTCACCCGGAATGCTGGTTGTTCCAGTCACTTCCATAAGGATTCATCAGTGCTTGCGTTGAGATTATGTCTTATGCTGATATTATTTGAATATCATCCCTGTCAATGGGAATAACTTAGCAGGCATGGCAAGTGTAGTGACAGAAGAGAGAGGAGTTGACTGCAGCTACGTCCCTAGGTAGGTGAGAAGCTAGTGCCAGCAAGGCCAGCTCACTTATTTACCAGCAGGGAAGGCAGTGACAGGCCCAGGTCCAAGGAGATGGTAAGATGAGAGATTTCCCTCTGGTTGCTATTTTCTTTAAGCTGAGAAATAATCTAGTCAAGGTCATCAGCTGAGGGTAAGGAGAGATGCTGCAGGTTTAAGGAGGGAGTAAAGCCTGAAGAGGAAGCAGTCTTGTCAGGAAGCAGCCTGGTGACTGTCAGAACAAGAACAAAGAAACTTTCAAAGAGGTAGTAGGCACACAGGGGATTTTATGATAACAGACTGAGTTCCAAAGGAGCAGTGGAAGTAGGTTTAGGACAGAGGTTTTTCAACACTGGCTACATTTTAGAATCAAGCAGATATTAAAAATACACCAGTGCCTGGGCCACACACAAAGTTTAATCAAATCTAAAACTTTGGGGTGGAACCCAGGTATCAGATTTTTCTAAAATCTCCTCACAGGATTCTAATGTGCAGTCAGGGCTGGACCTAGCTTAGGGGTTAGCGATGGGGGGGGAGTGGGAGTGGGAATGGATAGAAGAAGGTGGAGGAGGGAGGATGACCTAGATCTCTTGACATGGGAGAAGTTGACCGTGATGTAAGTAACAGAATGGTGAGATGTTCTTAATGATTTATTCATCCAAGCTCTATGTATTTATAGGTTGTAAAGCAAAATCATCATAGATATTCATGGCCCTTTCTTTTCAAAATCTCCATTTCAAATAAAGGAAAATACAGAGGACACCCAAAAATGATGTCAACTCTGATAAATATTTTTCTTACAAAATTGGTTGTCTTATTGGTGGGTACTTGACAAGATGGTCTGTTGTATTCTATTCATTTTTGATATTTTAAAAATCCAAGAATAATATTTATTCTATTAGGTTCAAGAAAATATATATGATTTATTTAAACAAGTTCTCATTTCCTCCATGTAAATGAAATGTTTATATGAAAAAGTATCTTGGTTTGAAAATAAAATGTCCTATAATAATATATGTTTTAAAATTAGATCTGTCTGAAAGGTCCTCTTAGAATTGGATCCCCCTCAATTTCAGTTGATTCATCAGAGGTGTGAATAAGGACAGAGAAGCAGTTCAGGAGCTTCTCCAAACAGACAGCCGTGGCAGGAGTGGAAAGTCCGAAGGCTGTAGATGTGGACACTTTGGACTCTCCAGCACCTATCCTGAATTTCTAACAGTAAAATCATCTTTTACTGTAACAACAATGAGATTTTGAGATTTTGCTTTGTATTATAAGGAAAGTTGGGCTGTTTAATTTTTCCTTCCTTTCTCTCCCACCTTCCATCCCTTCCTTCCTTCTTTCTTGCCTCCTTTTCCTCACCTATTCCCAGAAAATCCATTCTAACCAAGATATAAAATGACCTGCACTACGGATAGCCACAAACTTTTTTACCCCCTCTGCTATTTGATTCCTTCCACTAGACAACATTTTGAAAAGCAGAGATTTCATTTTGGTTTTCTTTGTATTGTTCATGGATCATAGTCGTGACACAAAGGACCTATCCAATATAAAAATAAGCTGAATGAATAAAGGAATGAATAACCACCTCTGACTTTGCCCTAAAAAAGCAGCTTTCAAAGTAAATAGTTATGCTTTCCCCTGACCAAACCAATCCTTTATTTAAAAAAAAAAAAGCCTTTAACTTTCATGTTATTATCATTTGAACTTCCTTAAAGTACTTTATAATATAGAGTTGATGCTCCCAGTGAGCATGGAGGTAATTCCATCCTTTCTAGACAAGCATTAGCCTTCATGGCAATGAAACCCTATCTTAGTAAATGGTTTTGTCTATTGTGCTAGCTAGCAGCCCTCACACTTCAATTAATACTACTCTTAAGAGAGAGACCAATACTTTTCACTGTAAGTCAGGTATATGCATCACTGATCTGAACATCCTCCTGACCAGAGATTGATTATACCTGATGACAATTCCTTAATAGTGAAATGAAGCAAGACTCCTGCTTTCACAGGAGTCTTCAGTGGAACATTTCTTCACTGTGTCTAGAAAAGACTACCCACTTCCCCAAACACTTGCATTTAAAACAGCCAAAACTGAAAGTTTAAAAAAGACAAATCTTTCTTATCTTGAGCCTCTTTAACTCTCTTTAGGCAGATGAGAGGCAAGGCCCGCCTCCAGCACAGAGATGAGGAATATGCCAGAAAGGTGCCTGCCACAAACATTCATGCTGGGCTTGTGCTTTGGCTTTTGAGTCCAGGTCCCCCTGGATATGTGGACCCAGCCAAGGATAAAGAGACAATAATCCAGGCAGATAGCTGCCTGGCATAAAATGTCATATGCCACAAATTAAGCAAAAATGCATCTCTCATCTGACCTTGAAATACATCACTGTAGCACAGAGTCAGGAAATATACAAAAGTCACTTTGATTATGAACCCAGGAGAATTTCAACAAGGCTTCCACAGTCATAATAGGATTTATTTTTCCTGAGGCAGAAGCAGTATATTGAACAAAATTATGACTTTTTTTGGCAATGAAGAGAGCATTTAAGGATCAAAAATGTTCAGCCATATGCGTCTTTGCCAAAATTTTATTGTTGATGAGTTGGAGTGAAATCCTAATGCTGTACCAATCAATTCCCTAAGTCACAAAATAAATGAAAAGAGACACTCTTTTATTAAACCTTTATCATTGAGACTTTTGCTGGGAAAAGACAAAGCTTTGAAAACTGATCATCACATTGTTTTTAAAAGTTAATTTATGCCTAGTTCACTCTTTATCTAATTGTAAGATATAACCAACCTATGTACAAGGAAAATCTGAACAAAATCAATATCATCCGTGTTTCATGTGCAGAAGGTTGTCTTTTACCTTTATATTTAATTCAGGTTTACAACCTCAAAGATTATTCATGATGAATTTTAGCTTTAGTGTATGCTTTGGAATTATGCACCTGTGATACCTCATAAATTTAGGCACAATAATAACATGTCGCATTTATATGAAGCTTTTCATCTTCAAAGCATATTATGCACATTAGGAAATCCATCGTTTCAACACACTTATGAGGAAAGTAAATATTCTTATCTCTGTTTTACAGATAGGGAAACTGAAAGAGACAAGTCATGCACAGGCATAATTAGATGGGGGCTTTCACTCTGTGTGTGTGGTGGGGTTATGAAATACTGGTATTCTATTTTAAAATTTATAAAACCAAGAGAGCACACAACTATTTTCTGTAAAATTTTCTATACTTGGGGGTGCCAGGGCGGCTTAGTCAGTTGAGCATCCGACTTCGGCTCAGGTCATGATCTCATGGCTCATTAGTTCAAGCCCTGCGTCAGGCTCTGGGCTGACTGCTCAGAGCCTGGAGCCTGCTTCGGATTCTGTGTCTCCCTCTCTCTCTGCCCCTCCCCCACTCACATTCTGTCTCTGTCTCTCTCAAAAATAAATAAACATTAAAAAAAAGTTAAAAAAAATTTCTACACCTGAATCCCTACACTTGCCCCAAATGCACACACTTATTCTCCAAATATGGTGTGGAGTTTAAAAACAAGTTACCAGCTCAATTTCCTTTTGGTTTTGAACTAGTTTCTAACTTTAAAAAGGAAAAGTTTATTTGTTATATTTAGTGGTAAGTGTCCTGACTTGTGTCTTGCTCCTTGTACTGAAACAACTAAACTGTTAAACATGTTTTTGATATGTTTTTATGGAAAACTGAGGATTCTTTATGTTTTAAGAGGTTGCCTATTGAGACTTATTCACAATGCAATCACTTAGATTGGTAACTTCAATACCAAAGACACTAGGCAGCTAATTATATATTCTGTTGTAGTCTTGATGTTATACAAAGCATGTAATTACAGCTCTTTCCAGTCATGTTTGCTTATCAACACTGGTTGTTCATATCTGTGATGATACTTATTCCGTTGTTATTACACTGACATATGAGTTTATATAAGATGCCATGTCCTATGGAAATGGTGGTTTTCAGAAACAGCCCAAATTAACATTAAATTGCAGAAAAAGATCCCACTGTCTTAGGAATAGACTCCAATAAAGAGCTCTGTGTAAAGGTTTTATCAGAGTGTTCCTCAAAGGGAACAACACCTACCAGGGAGCAAAGGAAACAGGATTGGGCAGAGGGAGAAGCAGAAATGTAAGGTAGCCACGATAGAGACTTAGGGGTGGTTTTAAGCTGGAATAGCCCTTGGGAGTTGTTCTAATTTGAGGGAAGGGGGCTGGGTCTTGTATCCCCAAATCAACCACGCATAGGATTTGGGATGCCTCCGTAGCAGAAAGAAGCACGATCCGGATAAGACAGCTTCCTTCAGCCAGAGGGAAATTCCCAGAGGAAATCAGTGCTGAGCTATCAGCAGCCAACAGTATCCTCTACATTAATGCGCTAGGTATCACAGTAAGAAGCAATCTTTGCTCTGATTCTCCAGCCCAGAGATAAAACCCAGACTGTCATCGTATTGTTGTGTCAATGCAGCCTTTAAATTTGGCTGACAGAAGAAGTGCAGATGAAGTGTCAAAGACTTGGAGGGTGGGCACATGAGAATGCTCTTCTGTGCAAAACTGTTGCTAAATCCCTCTTCCCAACACACTAGGAATATATAATTTGCTGGCCAAAGGAACCATGACCAAGACTTTGAACCCAGAGGATTGAAGCTGGAATCAATTGGTGTACAATATGTTGCCTTGAGAAAAAAAAAATCCCACAAATATAAAGGTGAACCAAAACTAAGAACCATACAGTGTCAAACACAGGGAAAGCAAAATCAAAAATGAAGTTCTGGGGACAGAAGGTGGCAGGAATAAATTCGAGAGCTAAATGTAATTAAAAAGGAACTAGCACAAATTGGATAGAAAAGAGTATAACCCTGACAAACTGTTGTGAACTGTTTGGAGTATCTTTAGCCTGACCTTATTGAACATTGTGCATAGGTTGTGGTTTAGGGTTAAGGCAGGAAAATGATGGGATAGACTTTTATGGAAAATGACTTCTATGTATAAAAGAAGGCCCTTACTTGCTGAGCTCTCATCAGTGTTTAAGCTTCACCCAGAAAATGCATAATGCCACTGATATGAAGAAGAAAGGGAAGTTTAAACATATTAATTAGAGAGCTATGGGGGAAGAGATGTGAAATTAGGATCATGAATCATGTTGCTCTTTTTATGAAACCATCTCCTTCTGTCATCAGGAAATCCATAGGCAGGATATAGGTACTTGGGTAAAATACAGATAAATAGCTCTATTCCTTAATCTCCTAAAGGAAGCACAACACTCACATCTCATTGATAAGCTTTCTGCCATTTTCAAACAGAATATTGACCATGAAGTCAGCAGAGAGATTCCTGAATTTGATTTTCTTCACAAACGTCAGACCTTTTAAATTGCTTTGATAGAATGTATGCTCTGAAGCTTAGCACAAAGAAAGCAATTGCTCAAAGAAGTCTTGAACTAAAGGATCAGTTACAAGGAGTGTGTAAATGAGCTTTTGGTGGTTTAAAGAGGTCATTCCATTGGACCTGTTTCAGGCTCTTACAGGGCTCAGAGAATTTACCAAAGTAGGAAAGTATTTCAAACACTAGTTCCCATTAAATTGATAACCTGTTTTATTCAGCACATCTGACCTCTGAGCTTGAAAATGACTCTTTACAAGTGGAAGCTTAAAATGCCATGTGTAGCATAAAAAATAAGGTATGTGGGTGTTACAAAAGCATTCTCTCTCTGTGATGGGATGGCTCTGGGGAGAGTTCACTACCCAGAGGATCTTTTATCTATGAGTCACAGTTCCTGGCAAGGGCAGTTTCAGAGACACCTTCATTACACATGAGCTGTGAAGTCAATGTGTGCTCTTTGTTCTGAGTTTAATGGACAAGTAGCATATGGTCAAAGTTCCTGGCACAGTTTGCCCCAATTAGTCCTCTGTTTTCAAGCCTCAGCAAGGAAGCTTGGAACTAAAATAGTTGGGAGGACATTCTAGTTTGCAGGCACAGTATAACAGATAAAGTAGATTACAAATCTTTAAAATGAACTAAGGTAGTAGATAACACAACTCTTCAAAGATGCAGTTAGTTGGAGGAATTGTGAACGCAAACTTTTTAAAAAATTCAGTGAAATGCCTTTATGCAAATTTTAATTTCTCTGTAATAATAAATCCTTATTATGGAGCAAAAAAAATTAGTCAAGCATCATACAATTTCATAGATGGAAGAGGCCTTCATGATGACCTTGTTCTCTTTTTCCTAATGAAGAAACTGAAGTGCAAAGTGGTAAGTTAATTTGCCCAAGGTACTTCAGCTTGTTACAGGCTGGCTTGAGCCCAGAAGCAGGTTTTCTAAACCCTTCCAGTTGGGGTTCAATGTTACCCTACCCCCAAACGTGGGCCCTCACTGGAAGACTTGCCTGAAAGTCTGTGACTAATAAGAGAATCAAGTCTGTGGGTTTGTTTTATCTGAATCCCAGTCACTGATGAGAAGATGTGCGTTTACGGGGATTGAAACATTATAAGCTTAGTAAGGATATGCATAGCTTACAATTTCTTACCAAAATAAGAACAGATGCTCTTGTTGGCATCAGTTCCCTAAAGTCAGAACTCTCATTAGATCCTATCCGTCCACTTTTATGGCAGATTGAAAAGAACTAAAAATTCTCTGACATTCCTTCCATCAGAAGGTGGGTCTCTTTCTCCTCCCACAAACCTGAGATATGCTGTGATTGCTTTGGCCATGAAACTACAGCAGACGTAACTCTATGTCAGGTCTGGGCCCTACCTCAGATAGTTTTCCCCTTGGACTTTATAGAGTCCTGAGTCACTTTTTGAGAACCATAGGGCTTCTGTAACCGAGTACCACAGACTGGGGGGCTTAAACAACAGAAATTTATTGTCTCTCCATTCTGGAGGCTAGAGGTCCCAAGTCAAGGTATTGGCACAGTTGTTTCTTTCTGAGGGTTGTGAGGCAGAATCTGTGCCAGACCCTTCTCCTTAGCTTGCAGACAGCTGGCTTCTCCCTGTCTCTCACATCATCTTTTCTGTATGCATGTCTCTTGTCTAAATTTCCCCTTCCTATAAGGATACCAATCATATTAGATCAGGACCCATCCTAATGGCCTCATTTTAACTTGATTACCTCTATAAAGACCCCATCTCCAAATAGGGACTTTTAATTTAGGGAGACTTGAAATCCATAACACAAAACCCATAACAGCAGCTAAAGAGAGAGAGTCTGGAGACAGCTTCACCATTTTTACATCCTCACTAAGGCATGAGGAAGGCATGTGAAGGAAAACATTTTGGATTCTCCAGACCTGCCAGCAGCCTGTGACTCAGTCCAAGTCATGTACAGCAGAAGAATTGCACTGAATTCCTGGTGCATAAAAATCACTAGATATAATACAATTGTTGTTGCCTTATTTATGGCATTAAGTTTTGGAGTGGTTTTTACATGACATATGAAAGGCAGACTCCTCTGATAGTCATCATATCATGTAACAGTAGGCCTTTCAGGTGTGACTATATAGAATTCTGGCACTAAGTGAACTTCCTTGAATGAAAAGCCACTCATGGGGTGCCTGGGTGGCTCAGTCGGTTGAGTGTCTAACTTTGGCTCAGGTCATGATCTCATGGTTCGTGGGTTCAAGCCCCATGTCGGGCACTGTACTCATAGCTCAGAGCCTGAAGTCTGCTTCAGATTCTGTCTTTCTCTCTCTCTCTCTGCCCCTCCACCATTCATGCTCTGTCTCTCTCTCCCTCTAAAAAATAAATAAACATTAAAAAAAAAAAGTCATTCACTTAGGTCACTTGTGGCCATGCTATGTATGGTTAATTTCATGTACAGCTAGCTTTGTCCTAAAAAGACTGGTTTGCTAACACAGAAATGTATTGAAGGTATTAATTTGGTCCCAATCAAACTTATTATTTCTATTCTGATGTTAAAAGTTTAAGTGATAAGTAAATAATGGTCATGCCTGCATCAGGGGCTGAGGGAAAAGATACATCCTAGAGCAGAAATCCAGAGATGTGGACTCCCCTTTGCCATTAAAAACAAGGTGATAATTAACAACAAATTATTTAGTTATTTGATTCTTACTTTTCCCCAATTATATGAGAGGATAATAAAGACTTTGATTCTAATGTGTTGTGTTACTTATCTGCATTTTAAGAGGCAAAGCAACCTGTGGAGATACTACACTGAGAGAAAGGGTATTTCTGTAGTTCCCCAAACAAACAGAATATTCACAGGAGCAGCTCTGTTGGGAGCTCTGAGTTTCTCGGAGAAAATGAGACTCTAATATGTACTAAGCTTTCTATGTAAGGGGAAAATCCACATATTTAATCATTTGGCATACTTATACATCATCTCTTAAACTATATATACATTTGACATTGTCTTCTGTATTACATATCTGTGTAATGACAATTAAAGCTATGTCTGTATTTCAGAAAACAATTAGAATTCTTTAGATATGGGTTTAAGTTGTTATTATAGAACATAAAACTTGGTAGCTAGTCAAGAGTGAGGTCTCTTTTGATTCAAAAAATAGAAAACTCAGTTCATACCAGCTAAACCATAGGAACTTCATTGCCTTTCCTGGCTGAATAGCTCAAGGGGTGGGTTAACTGTAAGCAAGGTTGGTTTCAGCAGTTCAGATGAATTGCTGTTATGACCCTGTCCTCTAGCCTTGCTAGCCTTCATGTTCCTCATGGTGGCAAGATGGCTACTAGGAGCTTTACACTTATATCCTTTCAGGTCCAAGACAATAGGAAAGATACAGTACCTCTCCTCCAATGTCTCTGGGGAAAAAAAAAGTCTCATTGAATCTCATTGTCTCATTGTCTTTGATTTCATCACATGCCTATTCCTACCCCCAATCATTGTAGCTAAAGAATTAGATGTGCAGATTGGACAGACTTGAACCCCATAATTACCCTAGCAGTAGATGTGAAGCCCTGCCTGAAGCACATGGCATAAAGTTGGGGCAAAAATGATGGGGCAGAGCAAAATCATGGTACTGTTAGCAGAAGATGGGAGACTGAGTAATGAGCTGCAACAAGAACATATGTCTATCAAACTATGATTTTTGATATATTATTAATTTTGATATTTTATAAACTGTTTTATTTCAAATTGAATACAATCTTCTGTACTGCTCTTGCTGACAAGTACCAAAAGTTGAATGCCATATAATGTGTACCAACCTTTACTGATATCACAACAGGGTCATTTACTAATGTCAATGTGATGGATTCACACAGTGATTTTAGCACTAGGTAATCTTATTCAACTAAAAGCTTAAGTGAAACTCAGACTGATAAAAATTGAGCTTTTAAGGTTGGGGCAGATGGGGATCCTCTATATCAGCCTCCTGGTCAAACAATCCTGCAGATAACCCTAGAATACTTCAAATAAACCTCTGCGCTCCACACAGCAGCATTACTAGAGGGAAACAGGTGGTCTTATTTGAGTTTCAAGATGCTATTTTTCCTTCTCTCTAAAGGCTGACTAACAGACATCAACAGGAGAATTTTGTGCTCAA
The DNA here is from genome assembly GCF_046562875.1 of Panthera onca. Taxonomy (NCBI): domain Eukaryota; kingdom Metazoa; phylum Chordata; class Mammalia; order Carnivora; family Felidae; genus Panthera; species Panthera onca. The sequence goes on from NC_138343.1 coordinate 69,936,095, forward strand.
ACTGAAGGAAGATATGGGTGACAATAATTTTGTAAGTGCTTTTTATCTAGAGAGTCCTGCTTTAAGATTATGGGGGTACTTACAAAATTAATAACGCCAAAATAGGACTCTGGATAAAAAAAAATGGATTGGAGAACGTGACAGACCTGAGGACAAAGTGCAGCTCTTTTCTCTTGCACTGAAGAGAAGACAGAAGGGTGTAGAGGCAAGTCTAAACTGATTTCTTCACTTACTTATCACAAAAGGCAAGGGGACCAGTGAAGCTAGATGCAGAGAATAAAGGGGAAAATGGGAAAGTTGGAGAAGGGATGCCTCTGCTAGAGGAACACTTCCTAGCCTGTTGATCCATGATACACTAAGAGCAAGAGGAAGCATTAAGTCTGGTTTCTGCCCTCAACACAGTAACTCCAGCCTTCCCAAACCTGGCCATATGGACGTCCTAGATTCACACTAGTCAGACTGGTAAGTTTTGCTTCTGTGAGGAAGAATGAGGAAGAATGTATCCCCATGTAGAGAAGGAGGCAGAGGTAACTTACTCCTACTCTTTTGTGTGGGGTAGAAACGAGAGTCCTTTCCTCAGTGGAAAGAGGACAAATATGAAGAGAAAGAAAATTTCCCCAAGAGTTTGGCCCAGAGTGGCCTTAGATGAAAGAATGGGTATGTGCTGGGGTGCCTGGGTGGCTCAGTCGAGTAAGCATCCAACTTCAGCTCAGGTCATGATCTCACAGTTCATGGGTTCGATCCCCGCATTGGGCTCTGTGCTGACAGCTCAGAGCCTAGAGACTGCTTCAGATTCTATGTCTCCCTCTCTGCCCCGCTCACACTCTGCCTCTCTCTCAAAACTAAATAAACATTTAAAAAAATTAAGAATAGGTATGTGTTGGAAAGTAGGGTGGACTCTATTCTTGGTTAGTGTGGTAGAAAGAATGATGGCCCCCAAAGCAATATATGCCCTAATCCCAGAACATGTGAATATGTCACATTACATGGCAGAGGGAATTAAGGTTGTAGATGGAATTAAGTTTGCTAATTGGTTTACTTTAAGATAGAGAGATTATTTCAGATTATCCAAATGGGCCCAATCTAATTTTATTTCTAATAAAAGCAGAAGAGGGAGGCAGAACAGGGGGATGGAAATAGGCAACATGAGAAGGACTCAACTATGCTAGCTTTGAATGTAGAGGAAGGGGGTTGTTATGGGCTAAACTATGTCTCACCCAGGATGCCTGGGTGGCTCAGTTGGTTAAGCATCCAACTCTTGAATTCCTAATAACCTAATGAAGTTTGGCTGTGTTTAGAAATTGCTTGGGACTGGTGACTCTTTGTTTTTTTTCTTCCATTTTCTCCCCTTTCAAACCTAGTGTCTATAATTGTTATTCTATGCCTATCCCACCATTGTACTTTGGGAGCAGATAACTGGTTTTCTGGTTTCATGGGACTACAGATGGAGAGAAATTGTATCCCAGAAGGGACACCCAGAGCCTCACCTACAGCTGATTTAGATCATTTAGGTCATGAGATCTGGGACCTCATAGCTGACGAGATTTACATGGTATTCTGGATTCTAAGCTGATGGTATAATGGGATGAGACCTTCTGACAGCTTGGGATGGGGTGAATGTATTTTGCATGTGCAACAGATCTAGAAGGTAGACTGTGGGCAGATAATGACCCTCCACAAATGTCTATATTCTAATTTGCTATGGTGGCAACAGAACACCAATAGTTAGTGATGGACTTCTCTGTGAATCAGTGCTAGAATCCTAGGACCTAAGAGCAGGAAGCATCTCAGCATCTAATTCACGTCCGTTATTATCCAGATGCTGATCCTGTGGACAAGGGCTGATGAGAGAGTACTCCATGTGACATGGCTCATTTCTGTCAAAAAATGAGAGTTTATTTCCCCAGAGTAATTGAGGTTTGATTATTCTATGCTTTCAGCACCTTATAGTGTGTGTGTGGGGGGGGGGGCGTCTATTCTCTTTGACTTATCTCTTTAGGTACCCTCTACTCCACACTGGCTGCCCTCAGTCTAGTGCCTAGTAAGGTCCACCATTGCCTCAGCATCCCATTTCCATTTCTTTGGCTTTTGACAAAATGATCCTTATAAAGTCAGTCATGTATTACTCCTGACAATTTTACTTTTTAATTGACACTTAACAATTCCCCCCAAAATGAGATTATACTGGGAGAATTTCAAAAACAACAATCTTTTATCTCATCACCCAGAGAAAACTACTGTGAAGTCCTCCAGAAACTTTTTCAACTAATGGATATAGTGCCCTTGTTTTTGTCTCCACTGTCATCTCTGGAGTTTTTTTAGACTCCTTAAAATAGGATTTGAGTCTTTCAATTACTTTAGGTACAATCCACCATTCTACACAGTAGCTCCATTGATGTGGTGCTAAGGTGTGGAGGAAGGGAAAGTATTCAATAACTTCCAATTAGGTCTCCATCTTTCAGTGAACCTCCAGGCTGTCAACTTCAGAAGTGTTCCTCAGCTTTCCTCCCTCCCTTACGTGAAACAGGAAGGCTAGAGATGACTGAAAATGGGTATTTCTCTTTCTTTATGTTAAAGGCTAGAGAGGTAGCGAGGGATGGAGGTGGGTATTTCCCTTCTCCCAGATCAGTTAGCTGCTGCTAAAATAGTTTCCCTGGAGTTTAGGCCTTGTCAAGGAGTACATAGCTCTCTGGGCTTATCTCAAAATGGCGACTTTTCCTGTCCCTCTGCTGGAAGCATGAAGAGAATTTTGTCTGATCTTTACCATGAGAGCCTGGTAGGGCTCTTGGGAGGTAAAATATACAAAAGTATCGGGGAGGGGGTCTCCTAGGACTGGGCCCCAGAGTTTTTAATTCTCAAGCTGTCCACACTGAGCCTCTGGCAACTTGCTAATTAGTGTGTGTTCCTACCAGTGACTGGCTTCTGTTCCTAGTAACCTGTGATTCTTGGTATCTGACTCTTCAGTTTTTGGAGCAGCAGTTTGCTCTGTGACCTCGATTCTAAAACAGCTGCAAGAAAAGTTGTTGATTTTTAGTTTGCTCAGCTTTTTCTTATTGTGAGAATTGAAGTGATGACTTAGCATGTCAGAGTAGAAAATGGAACACTCTATACTAAAATGGGATCAAATTGAAATACTGTTTTTCATAAATATTTTCATGTTGCCAAATATATTCACAACATGCATGTTACTATTTGCATAATATCCTCTTATATAGGTACACTATAATTTGCTAAGTCAACTCTCCAGTGTTAGACACATACTTCGTTGCTTATTTTGAACCACTTTATACAATCTGAAAGTGGAGCGAGCTTGTGATGCATCTCTGTGCATATCGATGATGATTTCCTTAGGATATTTTCAAATATTTCTATGAAAAAAAAATCAGGTTTAGTGTGCATGAAGATTTACTGAAAAAACAAGGAGAGGAGATGGATCCCTATAGCCACCTTTGGGTACTGCCCACCTCTTCCTAACTTTCCTTCGGTTGGTCCTGTTGTCTTTCTCTTCATTTCTTCATGTGCCCACTCCCCTCTGGTTACCCAGTACCCTGGCACGGAGCTCAGAGGACTTGTACAATTTAATGTGCCCTGTGTGGAGATGGGAATTTCTGGGAATACCCTGGAGAATGATTACTACCTTCTCTTTCTGAATCCTTCATCTCAATCTCAATAGCAAAAGAAGGAATGTGTCCAGAAAGCACCTGAATACATTGCTTTTTAGGTTTTATTTATTTAGTTTTTAATATTTTAATGTTCCATTTATTATTTAGAGAGAGAGAAAGACAGACCGTGAGTGGGGGAGGGGCAGAGAGAGAGGGAGACACAGAATCTGAAGCAGGCTCCAGGCTCTGAGCTGTCAGCACAGAGCCTGATGCAGGGCTTAAACTCACAAATCATAAGATCATGACCTGAGCCAAAGTCAGGATGCTTAACTGACTGAGCCACCCAGGTGCTCCCTGGTTTTTTTTTTGTTTTTTGTTTTTGTTTTTGTTTAATGTTGAAAAATAAATACGTGTCTACATGTTCCCAAGCCTCCTTTTGCTAAGTTTTTGGGAGGTAGGCAGAGTGGGCCCCCTCAGAGATCCTTAGCACTTCCCATTGGGCCCTAAAGACAGGAGAGCTACCCCCCACCCCAGTTCTGCTGCTGTCAGGCCCCAAGGAACCCGTCTGCCTACCCACCTCCCCAAGCCCCTAGCCCACCCAGACTTACTGGTAAAGGACAGAAAAGAGGAAGAATAGCCAACATGCCAAACTGTCTCTTTTCCTACCCCTTGCGGGGAACAACTCACGGGGCATCAAGATCAGCACCAAAGCTCACAGAAGTCTCAGAATCAGCTAAGTCATAAGTATGGACGGATAAAGACAATGGACAGTTTTCTTTAAGGCCTCAGTGCATGATGTGTGTGGAATAAAACTCTGGTACTTTAATCTGTTGATTAATATCAAGAAAAAGTTGAGCCATACTACCTCAAAAAGGGGGAAAGTGTCACGACAATTCTACTTTGAAATCAATTTCTTTTTTTCTGTCTTTTAATTTACATTACTTAAGAGTGCTTATTTCTTTAAATAACAAATAATCACTTAAAATGACTCAAGTTGAATGTCATTTTCATATTTCAGCCAAAATAGGATTAAAAATATAGCACTGACTCGAGTCACAAGGAAAACGTTTGAGGTTTTGCTATGTGACAAGAATACAAAGTATTTCTACATGTATCATTAAATACATAACAGAAATCAAAGCATTATCCTTGGAAATTAAGATCAGAAAAATGACCTTGAATGCTTTCAAACATTATACGTTGATCAGTCTGGCTATAAAAATAAACATAATTGGGTTGTGAGAAATATTTAATAACTATACATTTTAGAGGAAAAGGTTAGTGAGAGAACCCTATGAAGAAGGGAACATAATCACAAGAAGCAGTAGAGCTGGGGTTCAGGGAGGAAAGTGGTCCTTTCCAGGCCTGGTGGTGTGTGTGTGTGTGTGTGTGTGTGTGTGTGTGTGTGTAAGAATACTTAACATGAGATCCACTGCCCTAACAAAATTGTAAGCGTACAATTTTGCATATACATTTGGGAAAGCAGAGGTTTATGTGGGAAGCAGCACTTATGGACTTTCCTATTATTTCTATGTGTGAAACTGGGGCTTCACCAGAACCAAGCAGTCAGATAAGTGACTCTATAAGTGAAAACACAGAGTCTCACTCTGTGTAGAATGCAGAAATGTACCTTGACTTGCTTATCAGTGTATCATTTAGCATTCAGCTGCTAGAGTTTGGAAAGTGAACCTGAAAGAATTCTGCCACCACAGAGGTGCCCCTTTTCCTTCCAGCAGGAAGTACTTCATCCTCATAAACATGCAGGAGAATCATGCACAGAGATGTGGTTCTAAGAGTCAATATCCTTCTGGATATAATCTTCACGTTTTGTGTTAGACCTCTTACATTAATATTTTGCCCAGCTTGCATTGTTTATTTTAATGATGAATCACCTTTATATATCACTTTTCAATGCCTGGATTTTTTTGATCCAGCAACCTTTTCATGCCCACTTAGTTTTAAAACTAATAACAAAAAACTGAGTCGCCAGTTCCTCCTCTCCCCCACCAGGAAATGTTGAAAACCCTGTCTTTTAAGTGCTATGAGAGACCAACTCAGCCTTCTCTTTGATTCTTTTCAAAGAGTTTCAACAGGGAATCTTACCTAATTTCCAGGATTATGTAACATGACAATGTTTTTGTATATGATTTATAGCCATCACAACCATCTTGGGGAGAGGCTATTATCATCCTAAACTCATTGCCTTGATACAGCCAAGGTTAGTTATTTCTCTGTATTCAAAGAAGTGACTGCTAAAGGTCTGGTACCTTCAGCAACAATGCTCAAATCTTTCCCCCAAAGAAAAAGCTTCTCAAGGTGACAAATGACCTCGAATATCACAAACCAAATAGTGCTTAGTGTATTTAATATAGTGTTTTTCTCTACTTCTGTTCACTGATGTGTAGGAGATGATACAGCCTGGTCCAAAATACAAAAGCAGTCTGCAATTCTAATTTACCTGCCCCTAAAACAGGAAGCCCTCCATCCACCCCAGTCTCATTTTCTCCAACATACTTGTGAACAGACTTGGCCCTCCAGATCTCAGTCTAGGGTGTGAGATGACTCTTTTCTATCTTATCTTTCTTGGGATGTTACTTTTTTCTTCTCACAGGCTATGATAATAAAAATTAGCATTTCTGAATTCCTTATTATAGGCTGGTGCTGTTCTAAGTGCTCTACATATATTAATACAGTAAATCCTCACAATAACCCTATGAGGAGGCTAATACATTAGTCCCATTTTACAAGATGAGGAAGCTTCAGGAACAGAGGTGTCACACAGCTTGCCTGATGTCAAACAGTTAATAGTGGAAGATTCCAAACTGAGCAGTTTAATTTCAGAGTTCCCGTTCTTAACCCCAACACTGCTGATCTGCCTTATCCACCTCATTACTCTCTTCCTAAGACCTCCCTTGTTTTCTACCCCTAATCTTTTATATTATCTCTTTCTGAGGGCTATACTTCTTGAGGTGGCTTTAGACAGTAATTGAAATATCTTTTTATCTTAGGCAGAATTTGACATTGTTGAGGATGGGAAGTAGAGGTGTGATTCCAAGAGCTGGAGTCTAGATCCCTCATCTTGATTCTAGGGGTCTTGATTGAGCAGTCTTTATAGCAGCGTGATCAGTTCTTTCCTCTCCCATCTCCTGCCTCTCATTAATAATCTTGTAGTGTATGTGAGTCATCTGGTTTCTAGGATCATTCTCCCCCTTCCTTTCTAAGGCCTCATTCTTCCAAGTAGTAGCTGGGAGAAAGAACAGGAGAAGCAGCGAACATCTTCTGTAAGCAGATACTTAGCAGTGGTAGACAGCATTCTTTGGCCACTCCTGGATTGAGCTGGCTCTCTCCTGCTTTTGTGGAGCTTTGCATGGATCCTAAGTGTGTTTTAGCTTCATAACAGCACTTTCTGTCACTAAGAACACCTCTCAGATAGGGACGGTATGATCTTCCTTTAGTCCTAATAGAACAAACCCCAGGCCCCTATCTGGTGGCCTTACCTTGCTCAGTCCCTTGGAAAATCCTAATACAAAGTAAAAACTGTCTTCACTTATTCACTGTAAAAGTGAAAATTTAATAGTAAGTTTGCACACACACACACACACACACACACACACACACACACACAAAAACCCACCTATAGTTTACTTGAAACTATAACATGTTTTAGTACTAAATTTAATTTTGTTAATTCTTAAAGCTATAGGAGCTGTTTGTATTCAATGAATGTTAAACACAGTAGGGAATCTATTATCGGGGGCGCCTGGGTGGCTCAGTCAGTTGAGTGTCCGACTTTGGCTCGCGTCATGATCTCACGGTTCGTGAGTTCAAGTCCTGCGTCAGGCTCTGTGCTGACAGCTCAGAGCCTGGAGCCTGCTTCGGATTCTGTGTTTCCCTCTCTCTCTGTTCCTCCCCTGCTCACACTCTGTCTCTCTCTCTCAGAAATAAATAAAGATTAAAAAAAAGAAAAGAAAAAGAACATCTATTATTATTCAGAGAGAGAGTGATTCATTTAGGCTTGCTACAAGTCTGTCCACCGGAACATTTGCAAAGTAAAGTAGCCTGTAGCTTACGCTGTGTTCTTCTTGTGTAACTAAAGTTGAGATCTCATTACTTGTAGACCTACATTCAATTAACCTTTCATTTCAAAGGTGAGAGAAATAAAATCTAAAGATGCTCTCTATCTGCAAGTACATATAAACATGACTGCACATGGGTAAACATACTTCAATAAGCACAAAGTCTCTAAGGTGCCTTCCATAGCAAGTGAAGATTCCTAAACTTGGTTTTTAAAGAAAATAGTGCTTTACTGAACTCCTAGGTATGCCTTGGTTTCAGCTTCTCTCTGCCCCACACCTGCTGCATGTTCAGCTCACGCCGGCCTGGTAGTCTCCATCCTTGATGTGTCATTGATAACTTTCCTTCTTCCCTCCTCCCAAGCCTCCCTCCCACGTCTAGTTGTGAGGCTGCCTTCCTGTGTTCTTAGAACACAAATAAAACCTTCCTTTAAGGCCATGAGAGATGTGCGGCATTTTACACAGAACCCATGTCCTTATTGGAAATGGCCTGAAGAAAATAATCTGCTACAGTATACAATGTTATTGAATGAAATAGAGTACAATTTCTTAATGAAGTCAGACACGCATAGATAAGATTCAAATGAAAAATTGATTTACTCAGTGTGAAGAGATGGAACTCATCTGAATGTATACCGTGCTCTGGGCTAACATTCAAGGTGCTGTGGAGATTCCACACAAATGAATCTGGAAACAGAAACTGTTTTGGCTTGTTTTGTACTCTTCCCATGATTTTGACAAAAATTCCCAGACTCCACATGATTGAAGCAAGAATCATGGCAGAACTCAAAGCACACTCATTCATTATCTGCCCCTCTTTCTTCCTCTTACACAGGGGGAGACTGATGCAGGGGTGAGGGGGAGACTGACACAGGGAGACTGACCTGGCCAGTTTGCGTGCGATATCTCAGTGCGATATCTCCCTACAAAACACCCTACTGGCGTTTTGTAACATACCATACCAATGGGTAATGCTCAGTTCTCCAAGTTCCCAGAAGCCTTTCTTATTCTCTACCTTACCTTTTGAAAAGTAGCAGGAAGGGAGGCCATGATCCATAACTCTCATTAGATGTCTTTCCAAATGCCACAGGATTTACTGATGGTAACTGGAAGCCTGCCAGCGCAGAAAACATACACTGTGTTATGCGTGTTTTCAGATCCTGCGTGAAATCAGCTACCGTTTAAAAGACATTTCCTTGACTGTGCACCCCTCTCCAGCAATTCCCAGGTTTCTACTTCAAAAATGTTTTGCCAAGTGCCTGCCTTAAAGAACCCTGTACTATTTACAACATTTTTGTTGCGCCTTCTGAACTCCCTGCTTCAGATGTATCCTGCCCTAGGTGTGACCTTGAAGCAGAACTGCCTTGTTCAATCAATAATAAGTTTTTGACCACTTACTGTGTGTACATCTCTGTGCCAAGCACTGCAGGAGGATCTGAAGAACAAGAAAAGCGCTCAGAACTTCCATGTATCTTAGGCAGATACAGTTAAAACCTGCAGACTAACTAGAGAACAATGAAGAATTGAACTATGAAAATTAATGCAGTAGAATATGACTGAGAAATATAAAAAAGACACTTAAGTTTATTTGGGTTCCTTTGAGAAATTTCATAGTGGAGGTAAGACATGGATTGGGGCCTGAAGGAATGAAGAGAATTTGGTGAGAGAGGAAACAAAGGACGGAATGAAGAGAATTGGTGAGAGAGAAAAAAAAGGAAGGGGCATCGCAGTGGGGAGGCGAGCCTGGGCAAAGACTCAGAGGTGGAGCTCATCATTGAGTCTAATGAAAGGCTGCAGCGCATATTAGTGAAAAGGGAGGCAAACACAGATGGCAGGTAAAGCACACTTGGTCACGAGGGGTTTTTGGACTTGGTCCTGACGTTCGAACTTGGCACAAAAATGACCTAATAGAAAATTATGACAATAATGTTGTTCGAAGTGCAGCCTGCAGACCACCCACTGAAAAATGTGTGCCATGATCCCTAACACCGCATATTTCTGTAACTACCATTACAGTAAGGGTGAAGAACAGTTTCGTGGGCCCAAACCACTCCCTAGTGTCAGCGTTTTATGGTCATTCCCTTCCCTTACTCCAATACATGTGTCAAAATTCAAAGAAGTGTACATCAACAGGTCCATTTTACTTGTATTAATTTGAACACTTTTTTTTAATGTTTATTTATTTTGGGGAGACAGAGAGACAGAGCACAAGCGGGGGAGGAGCAGAGAGAGAGGGAGACACAGAATCTGAAGCAGGCTCCAGGCTCTAAGCTGTCAGCACAGAGCCCGACCCAGGGCTCGATCCCACAAAGTGCAGGATCATGACCTGAGGTGAAGTTGGACGCTTAACCGACTGAGCCACCCAGGTGCCCTGATATTAATTTGAAACAAAAAAAAAATAAATGCAAGATTGTCTTCACCTATAAAAAATGGCATTTTCCTGGGCTCCACATCAAATGGACCAATATCAGAACTTTAGACACTGACTCCAGATATCTACATTTTTAAAAAACATTGCTTGCTGTGACAGAGGGGGATCTAACCTATATAAACACCCTCTACCTTTCCTGCCCTGCCTCCTCCAAGTAAGTAAAATGAGCAAAATTCATTCTGGAAACATGTCTGTAATCCAAAGCACTTGTATGTCAAATCAAATTTCAAGAACCGTTGGCTCAGTTGTGATGATGATGTTCAGTGCCACATACTACTCATATTGCTAGACATCACTTATCAAGTTAAAATTTATTAGAAATGTTTGCTCGTCTTGTGGAACACTCACAGAACAAGTTACTCACCATCCAAGGTTTTATTACATACCTTTGGAGGCCTTCTTCCTCCAGGGGAGGATGGGCTGGAAGTCTGCTGTTCTGCCAGTATGTGACTGAGCTGTAGTCCTATAGTCCGGGGATGGCCTTTCTTTTCTGGATTGGTGCCATTGTCCTGGATCTTCTATTTCTTGGTTTACTGCTCCATTTTCTTGGACTTTCAAAGAAAATGTATATGAGAAAAATTATTGGAGTTCTTGGCAGTCTGAGAAGGTTTATGTATCACCACATTGGAGTGATAATTTGGCCTTTGTACAAAATTCACAAAGGAAAATAATTTTCCTCAAAACTCTGTATTTCTCTGTTGTCCATATGGGGTTTTGCTTTTCCTTGACAACTTTGTTTTCTCTACTTTCTAAAAATCATTTATTTTCTTTTCCAAGGTGTTTAGCATTTCTTTTTTTTTTCAATATATGAAATTTATTGTCAAATTGGTTTCCATACAACACCCAGTGCTCATCCCAAAAGGTGCCCTCCTCAATACCCATCACCCTCCCTCCCCTCTCTCCCACCCCCCATCAACCCTCAGTTTGTTCTCAGTTTTTAAGAGTCTCTTATGCTTTGGCTCTCTCCCACTCTAATCTCTTTTTTTTTTTTTTCCTTCCCCTCCTCCATGGGTTTCTGTTAAGTTTCTCAGGATCCACATAAGAGTGAAACCATATGGTATCTGTCTTTCTCTGTATGGCTTATTTCACTTAGCATCACACTCTCCGGTTCCATCCACGTTGCTACAAAGGGCCATATTTCGTTCTTTCTCATTGCCATGTAGTACTCCATTGTGTATATAAACCACAATTTCTTTATCCATTCATCAGTTGATGGACATTTAGGCTCTTTCCATAATTTGGCTATTGTTGAGAGTGCTGCTATAAACATTGGGGTACAAGTGCCCCTATGCATCAGTACTCCTGTATCCCTTGGGTAAATTCCTAGCAGTGCTATTGCTGGGTCATAGGGTAGGTCTATTTTTAATTTTCTGAGGAACCTCCACACTGCTTTCCAGAGTGGTTGCACCAATTTAGCATCATTTCTTACTTCTGAAATTTTCAGACACTTCCCAGTAATGTGTCTGGTGGTGGGTCTCCCATTCACTCATTCATTGTGTTAGGCAGTTGGTGGACACTTTTAATCTGAAGAGTTGCAGCCTCTTTCAATCTTGGGAACTCCTCTTACATGATTCCCTTGATAATTTCTGTCTTTTGTTTCGTCTATCCTCTTTTTTGGAACTTCATGTAATTGGATATGGGACATGTTATTGATCTCCAAAACTTAATCTTTTCTCCTTTTTTTTTCCTCTTTCACCATTGTCCCATGTTGGCAAATGCTGGTTATAACTTTGTCCTGCTACATCAATCAGTATCCCTCCAGGAGTTGTATATTCATTTTTTATTGCTGTTGTAACAAATTACCCAAACACTATAGCTTAAAATTATACAGATTTATTATCTTACAGTCCTGGGTATCAGAAGTCAACACATGTCTCAGAAGACTAAAATCAAGGTGTTAGGAGGGCTCCTTCTTTTCTGGAAGAGAATTTATTTCCTTGTTTTTTTCCAGCTTTTAGAGATTGTTTACATGGGTTGGCTCATGACCCCCTTCCTACAGCTTCAAAGCCAACAATGTTACATCTCTCTCTCTATCTTGTTCCTCTGTCTCTTCACCCCTTCATCCTCTGTATGTATCTAAAGCCATGATGGTCCTTTGCTTTTAAGAACTTATGTGATTTAATTGGGACCACCTGGATAGTCCACAGTAGTTGTGCCATCTCCAGATCTATAACTTCAATATCAGCAAACTACCTTTTGCCATGTAAGGATATCCTTAGGTCCTGGGGATTAAGGTATGCACATTACTGTGGGCCATAATTCTGCTTATCACAAAATATCTACCAGACATTTATTAGACTCTGCTTCTGCTGCTATTCCCTTTCTATTTTCTTCATTGCTGTTGGCATGTGTAACTTTTTTTTTTATTAATTTATGATTATTTTACGGTAGCTTTGGGAGGAAAAGGAGGTAAATGGATGAATTTAATTTGACATCTAGAATCAGAAGTCTTTCCCCAGGATTTTGTAATGTTCATTATTTAAAAATAACTGTCATGTGGGCTCTTGAGTATAGGGAAAATTAAATTAAACATTAAAAAAAGTTTTGCATATATTTTGTATTTTCTTTCTTTGGGATTTTCTTTGTTTTTTTTATTTTTTTAATTTACATCCAAGTTAGCATATCATGCGACAATGATATCAGGAGTAGATTCCTTAGTGTCCCTTACATATTTAGACCACTGTCCCTTCCCACAACCCTTCTAGTAACCCTCCATATTTAAGATTCTCTTATATTTTGTCCCCTCCCTGTTTTTATATTCTTTTTGCTTCCCTTCCCTTATGTTCCTCTGTTTTCTATCTTAAAGTCCTAATATGAGTGAAGTCATATGACATTTGTCTTTCTCTGACTAATTTTGCTTAGCATAATACCCTCTAGTTCCATCCACGTAGTTGCAAATGGCAAGATTTCATTCTTTTTGATTGCTGAGTAATACTCCATTGTGTGTGTGTGTGTGTGTGTGTGTGTGTGTGTGTGTATACACACCACATCTTCTTTATCCATTCATCCATTAATGGACATTTGGGCTCTTTTCATACTTTGGCTATTGTTGATAGTGCTGCTATAAACATGGGGATGCATGTGCCCCTTCAAAACAGCATACCTGTATCCCTTGGATAAATACCTAGTAGTGCAATTGTTGGGTCGGAGGGTAGTTCTATTTTCAATTTTTTGAGGAACCTCCATACTATTTTTTCCAGAGTGGCTGCACTAGTTTGCATTCCCACCAGCAGGGCAAAAGAGATTCTCTCTCTCCACGTTCTTGCCAACATCTGTTGTTGCCTGAGTTGTTAATGTTAGCTATTCTGACAGGTATGAGGTGGTATCTCATTGTGGTTTTGATTTGTATTTCCCTGATGATGAGTGATGTTGAACATTTTTTCATGTGTCAGTTGGCCATCTGGATGTCTTCTTTGGAGTAGTGTCTATTCATGTCTTTTACCCATTTCTTCACTGGATTATTTGTTTTTTGGGTGTTGACTTTGCAGGATATCATATAGATTTTGGATACTGACCCTTTATCTGATATGTTTTTTGCAAATATCTTCTCCCATTCTGTTGGTTGCCTTTTAGTTTTGTTGATTGTTTCCTTTGCTGTGCAAAAGCTTTTTATTTTGACGAGGTCCCAGTAGTTCATTTTTGCTTTTGTTTCCCTTCCCTCCAGAGACGTGTTGAGTAAGAAGTTGCTGCGGCCAAGATCAAAGAGGTTTTTGCCTGCTTTCTCCTCGAGGATTTTGATGGCTTCCTGTCTTACATTGAGGTCTTTCATCCATTTTTAGTTTATTTTTGTGTATGGTGTAAGAAAGTGGTCCATGTTCATTCTTCTGCATGTCACTATCCAGTTTTCTCAGCACCATTTGCTGAAGAGACTGTCTTTATTCCATTGGATACTCTCTCCTACTTTGTCAATGATTAGCTGGCCATACATTTGTGGGTCCATTTCTGGGTTCTCCTTTCAGTTCCATTGATCTGAGTGTCTATTTTTTGTGCCATATATTTTGTATTTTCAAAACTACCCATCATTTGCATAATCCTTTTGACTTTTGTATGAATTTAAATTTTATTATAAATGGAATAACTTTAAGTTATTTAATTGTAACACTGTCCCTTGATTTAAATTTTATTACAAATGGAATTACTTTATTTAAGCTATTTAATTATGATTAATTACTATCCCTTCAGTCTGAGTCTTATCAGGTTTTCTTGTATATCTTTTTAAAGTATTCCGTATATGTGTAAATGCTGACACACTTTGTGTGTGTGTGTGTGTGTGTGTGTGTGTGTGTGTGTGTGTGTGTGAGAGAGAGAGAGAGAGAGAGAGAGAGTGCGTGTACGTGTGTGTGTACAGGTCTGCATTTTTTTCTAGGAGTTGGTCATATTAAAGTGGTACCAATTATTTTGCTAGGGATACAAAAAATTCTTTGAGAATAACTTTTACATTTAGGATGAAGTAGGGTTTGTCATAAAATATTTAGTCAAACCTTATCGTGTAATACTTTTAATTTTTTTTAAGTTATTGGATTTTAAATTTCTTATTAGAAATGATGCATTTTCTGTAGTTCACTGAAACTTCAAAGTACCTTCCTATTCTTACCAGAAACCATTATTCTCAAAACTGTATTCCATAGAACCCTGGACTCTTGTGAGGTGTCTTGCTCTTAGGAAAAAGTATTCTGTGGGCAAATAATTTGGGAAAATGACTTACTCTATTACATTGCCGCCTCAGTATTTACAAAGTCTATTAAGAGACATTATGCATCAAAACAAATACATTTTTAAAAATCCTTTGATCAGCCAAAAATATTTTAAATATTTGATCATAATTTTTTTAATTTAAAAATTACCCTCTAACAGCTCAGGTAATAAGCTATAAACTATATATCTCAGAAACATCGCTTCTTTTACAATTTTAATTCCAATGTAGTTAAATACAGTGTTATATTAGTTTTAGGTGTACAATACAGTGATTCAACAATTCCATACATTACTCAGTGCTCATCAAGATAAGTATGCTCTTAATCCCCTTCACCTATTTGGTCCCCAACCCCCCACCATCCCATCCATCCCCCCACCATCTGGTAACTTTCAGCTTGTTCTCTATAGTTAATAATCTATTTTGGTTTGTTTCTTTGTTTTCCTATATTTGTTTTATTTCTTAAATACACACTTCTTAATCATGCATTTCTTTAATGCACACTTGGGCTGCTTCCATAATTTGGTTATTGTAAGTAATGTTGCAATAAACATAGGATGGTATATATCCTTTTGAATTAATGTTTTCATACTCTTTGGGTAAATACCCAGTAGTGTGATTACTAGGTCATAAGGAAGTTCTATTTTGAATTTTTTTCAGGAACCTCCACATTGTTTTCCAGAGTGGCTGCACCAGTTTGCATTCCCACCAACAGTGCAGAGGATTTCTTTTTCTTCACACTCCCACCATAGTTGTTGTTTCTTGTGTTTTTGATTTTAGACATTCTGACAGGTGTGAAGTGATATTATGCTTTTGATTTGCATTTCCCTGATGATAAGTGATGTTGAACATCTTTTCATGTTTCTGTTGGCCATCTGGATGTCTATGGAGAAATATCTGTTCATGTCTTCTATCTTTTAACTGGATTATTTGTTTTGTTTTGGCTTTTTTTGTTTTTTGGTGTTGAGTTATAGGAGTTCCTTTTTTTAAATGTTTACTTATTCATTTTGTGAGATAGAGATAGTGGAGGAGGGGCAGAGGGAGAGATAAAGAATCCCAAGGAGGCTCAATCTCAAGAACCCTGAAATCATAACCTGAGCCAAAATCAAGAGTTGGACGCTTAACTGACTGAGCCACTCAGGTGCCTGAGTTGTATAAATTCTTGATACATTTTGGATACTAACTCTTTATCAGATATGTCTTTTGCAAATGATATTTGCAAGTATCTTCTCCCATTCTGTCGGCTGCCTTTTAGTTTTGATGAATACTTCCTTTGCTGTGCAGAAGCTTTTTATTTTGACGTAGTCCCAATAGTTTATTTTTGCTTTTGTTTCCCTGTCCCAGGAGACACGTCTAGAAAGATGTTGCTACAGCTGATGCCAAAGAGGTTACTGCCTGTGTTCTCTGAGGATTTTTATGGTTTCAGGTCTCACATTTAGGTTGTTCATCCATTTTGAGTTATTTTTGTGTATGGTGTAAGAAAGTGGTCCAGTTTCATTCTTTGGCATGTAGCTGTTTTCCAACAACAACACAATTTGAAAGTGCTGTTAGAGCTTATTCCTCTGATTGTTTTTTGCTAAATAATTTGACTTTATCATGTACAAACACAATTCAGGCTAGGGCACAGTGCTACAGCTGGAAGGGAATTTGAACCTGTGCCTTGCGGCACGTGATTAGGCTCTCTGTGTCTTACCCACTGATTCCTCCCTAGCATGTACTCAAGAAATGGCATGCATTTCCAGAGTTGCCATCTGAAAGCCTAATGTGGACAAGTTTTCCATAATTACTCTGTGGCCAACAGCACATTTTCCCTCTTTCTTCTACTTTTCTCTGCAAAGCAATGTTGGTGCAGAACTGAGGTATAAGAAAAAGCAGAAGAATGTGATAGGACACAAAATGCTTTCTTCGGTTTGACTCTCATCTGCAGATACCACTTCATTTAGCTCAGTTATAGTGCAGCCATCCTCTCTCCCAGGAAATTTTTTGAAAATGGTTCAGGATCAGTTTATTAGGTAATATTTATACCTTTTGTTTCAGAAAATGTTTTGGAAGATTTTCAAAAATACCTAAATTATAAGACGTTAACATGAATAGTATATTGTGACTTTCATTTTTACCATGATTGGGCCATTGTTTAGTGTTTTATTTTCCAGAAAGCAAATGCAAACAAGGAATCATTGTCACTTAAGAGTCGCAATATCCACTGGATAGAAACAACTCAATTACTTAAGAGAATTACAACTATTCTTTAAACTAGAGTCATGCAGAATTTTATGCTGGGGGCTTTTTAAGGAGAAGATTTTCCCATTTAGTAAACAGCATTTTCGCACTTCAACAAATTTCTTCTGGATCTTTCTTATAACACTGTTGATAAAAGCAGATACTATCATATTACTAAATATGATTTAGTAATAGCAATTCTTGTGTATATGTGTGGGGATGAGGTATGGTTGTAATTCAGTGCTAATTAGATGTCTGGCTCTTGGCTGACCCTGAGGAGGGTTGAATTCCCAGCACCCAACCCATTGCCCTAAATGTAGCAGGTGCCAATGACTCTTTGTGATAATTATGTATCAAAGAATGCATAGGATAGTTCTGCTTTTACAGTGTTCACACTAGTATCTTGTTATACAGACCACTTCAAATCCGCTGCCTTCCACCCTATACCCATGGGAATGGAATGAAATGAAGGTTACTAACCAAGGCACAGTCTGAAAGATTGCTCAGTTGTGGCCAGCCTATATTTTATAATCTCAACCTCCAAAGCACAAAGTTGATATTTCAAATATCTCTTTAAAATGTCTATAAATTTACCCACAAGATTTAGCTCCATTGTCAATAGATTAAATATGCCTGTAAGGTAGGAACTTACCAAGAAAGATATTGAGATTCATGATGGTTGAACATATTGACCCAGTTCATTGAGCTAGCAAGTAGCAGAGCTGGGATTTGAACCTAGGCCTCTCTAACTTCACATTTCATGATCTTAATGTGCTCAGCAATGTGCTAAGAGAGATCCTGTAGGGCTTGTACTATTTACTTTTTTTCTCAAAGAAAGAGCAGAAAAGGGCACTGCAGACAGAAGGAGCCTTAAAAACTTCACAGTCAATAATTCTGGAAATTCAGATATTTTGAATTTGCTTTGATGCCCCAGGGTCTCAAAACTTATCTCTGCTGTCTTGTGAGCTGGCCTTTCTCAATGCCATTCTTTGTGTCATGCTTCAAGGACAGCATGTCTGATGTATCTTTTGAATTCCAGGGACACTGACTTTCACAGAAGGACCTACATCCTTTCATTTATTTTGTGTGCTCTCAGGTGGTATTTAAGTTGACAGCCAGGTCCTCAGTCTTCTTCTTAAGGGATTATAGGTGTTGAACTGCTTTCATCTTTCTTTGTCTGTGTATTTTTTTAAGTGATAAAGGATCAAGATGGCTCTCCATCCTTCTCTCTCCCCTGGAGTCCCCTGGCATTCTCAGTGAAATGTTAGTTGGAAAATCACACTTCTAGAGTGGTGGATAGATAATTGAAATTCAATGCAGCAGGGAGAAAATCAGTTCTGAAGGACTATTTTGCTGCAAATTCTTTATTAGGATTTTGGCACTAGATCTGCACCAGTCAAGATGGGGAGAATTAAAACAGAACAGGATTCCCTGCAATGTTCTGAATGGAAATAATTACATCCTGAATCTGTACATCTGAGATGGCCTGCTTACCTTGCACACATCCTTCTGGTCTCCTGTTCTTTAGATGTACTTTTTGATGTCAAGTCCTGAAAAGCATTTTTGGCAAACACTATTTGAGGGTTAGACATACAGTGTTTATATTAATTTGAAAACTTATCAAATATCCTTTTAAAAAAAAATATTCCAAGCAGGCTGACAACCTATCATCCCCAACATAACAGCTTCTTACACAATTTCCTCTAGCATACATGTTAACAGGTTGCATTTGTCAATTGAAGACAATCTACCCATTTTTTGTGGGAAATCTGGCTTTTAAAAAATATGTTCTCTTCTGACAAGCATAAGACTGGCATTAGCCAAAAAGAGAAAGTCTAATTTTCTGATTCACTGAATACAGTAGACATACAATAGAGCCCAAACTCATAATGTTATAAGATTTTGAAGAACATAAAAGGTAAAAAGACACCATTAATTTTCTTTGTATCTGTATATGATGGCCCTGGGTCAGTAAAAGAATCTTATAAAGAAAAGGAATGGGAAAAAGAGGTCTGAAGTATAAACTGTTAAGTTTGTGAAGCCTATGAATTATAAGTGAAGTATTAGTCCCTGCTTCCTAAGTTTCAATTTTTGTTTGTTTAGGGCTTTGATTTGGGCTACAATTAAGCTTCATAAAGAGAATGATAAATTACATTTAATAGAAGCAGTTTTTAATAAAAGGAAAAAAAAAACACTTGTGTTGCCCAGCTCAGAAATAGTTAATTTAGAATTATAATGTATTAATATGTACATGTAAAACAACATATAGTGGAAAGGCATTAATGTACAAAAAGGCTTTCTGACATTTATATTTGCAAAGTTAGAAGTGAAAAATCTGATTAAGGGAGATCACCAAAATTCCTTGAAGTCACTCAGAAGGTTCCGAGGCAACCAGGACATTTTCAATGCACAACGTCCAACATTCAATCTAAAAAAGTTACTGGCACTGCCAAAGAACAGGACAAAGGGAAAAGCCAGACAATGGAAACAGAAATAAATTCAAATATTGTAGCTACTGAAGTTATAGACACAGACTTTGAGATAACTGTGGTTAATATGTTAAAGCAAATGACATAATAAGCTGAAATAATTCACCACACCACTGGAATACATAAAGCACAATAAATTAGAAAGTCTAGAAACTTAAAAATAAAAACTTAAAAATAAATGGACAGGATTTTAAAAACCAATGCGTGTATTTATCACAGCTGATAAGACACAGCTGAAGAAAAGAACTGGTGAACTTGAGGGTAGAAAATATTCTGACTGATACATAGAAAGTAAAACAATAGAAAATATATAAAAGAAAATAAAGGATATATGGAAAATGGTGAAAAGATCTTTAGGAAAAGGTCATACATGTAGTTGTAGTTTTAGAAGTGAGGGAGAAAGTGTTTCAGAGTAGAAGCTTTGAAGAGACAGGGGATCAGATTTCTTCAAAATGGAGAGAAGTTGTCTGATATGTTGCTAAACTTCCTTGAAGTTAGGCCAGTGGTTCAAGAAGAGTTAGGAACCCTAAGCAGGACAAATAAAAAGAAAATCCTACTCAGACACATTATAGCAAAAACTTAAAAGTTTTTAAAAGATAAAGTTTTATAAGTCACCAGACAACAACAAACCAGATCAAAAACAAGGCTGATGGTAACAGAAGAAATGGAAGCCAGTAGACAACAGAATGACACCTTCAACATGCTGAAAGATCACTGACAACCTAAAAGGCTACACCTCGTGAAACTATCCTCTAAAAAATAAGGCAATCAAAATATGAAAAAAATTAAAGAAACATCAAAATGAATTTTTTTCAGTAAAAAGAAAATAATCTTAAATCAAAAAGTAGACTTGCAGGAAAAAAGGAAAGCATACTAGAAAGTGTAAATATGTGGATAAGTAATAAAAGATCATTTACTTTTTACAGACCAAGGATAAACTGCACATAATCAAATATATATGTAGAATTAAAATGCAGGGCAATAATAACATAAAGATGAGAGGGGCATAAAAGCAGTTAAAGTTCAAAGGCTCAAGCATTATCATAAAATGGAAAAATACTAATTCATATTCAATGGTAAAAATTAAGGATGAATGTTATAATCTCTAGGATAACCTGAGAAAATAACCAAAGAACATCCAACTTAAAAAAAATAAAATCAGAATAAATAGAATAATAAAAATTTCTTGAGGACACCGGTTACAGCCACCATGGAGTAGCTGATATCAGGCTCATCCTTCTACCATAAACTACCATTACATCTGTACACAAATATATAATTATTTAAGGTACTGGAGGGAAACCAACACGGGTTTAAGAATTTTATAATGGGGGCGCCTGGGTGGCTCAGTCAGTTAGGCGGCCGACTTCGGCGCAGGTCATGATCTCGCGGTCCGTGAGTTCGAGCCCCGTGTGGGGCTCTGGGCTGATGGCTCAGAGCCTGGAGCCTGCTTCCGATTCTGTGTCTCCCTCTCTCTCTGCCCCTCCCCCGTTCATGCTCTGTCTCTCTCTGTCTCAAAAATAAATAAACTTAAAAAAAAAAAAAGAATTTTATAATGTGGAAAGCACATAATATTAGCTCATATTAACTCAGGATTTCTCCCTGAGAGAGGACTTTCCAAATATGGCCCAGGAAAATATAGTCCATGTAGAATGGTGGTATCACTGGGTAGAAGAAAAAGAAATCTGATTTGGGGAAGCTGAAGTAGGTGGACTTGGGGGGATAGAGAAATGCAGAAGGATTCATTGAGAAGAAATCCCAAAGTTTTCCATACAAATGTTCTGAGGGTCCTTTACTCTCCTCTAAGCCACAGATGTGCAAGGCAAAGCCTTCAACTGACACTTCACAAACAGTTTAACCAAATTGTTAATATAGCCAGTATACATATTATACATTCTCAGTCATTGGTCATCAGTGAAATGCAAATTAAAATCACAGTGAAATATCATACACATCCTCCAGGCTGTCTACAATGAGAAAGACCTCCAAAGGTATTGTCAAGGAATTGGAACACCTGGAACTCTCAGGCACTGTTGATAGATGGGTAAATTGGCTCAATCATTGAGGAAAGTTAATTGGCTTACATCATCACCATAAGAAATGCAAAAGCACATTCATACAAGCTTTTTCTGTAATAACCCAAATTGGAAAAACCCAAACATTTATCAATAATAGTATGGACAAATAAGTTGTATTTTTTTTAATTTTTTACATTTATTTATTTTTGAGACAGAGCGTGAGCGGGGGAGGGGCAGAGAGAGAAGGAGACACAGAATCCGCAACAGGTTCCAGGTTCTGAGAGAGCTGTCAGCACAGAACCTGATGTGGGGCTTGAACCCACAAACCGTGAGATCATGACCTGAGCGGAAGTCAGATGCTTAACCGACTGAGCCACCCAGGCGCCCCCAAATAAGTTGTATTTTAATCATACAAAGCAACAACATTCATCAGTGGGTGGTGACAGAAGTCAGATTAGTTTTGTCGACTTTGAATTTTATTTAAATGGGATCATGCAACATGTATTCTGTATACCCAGCATCGATAATGTGGAGGCACATTCATGTTGTTGCATATAGAAATACTACATTTTTTCTCATTGCTGAATAGCGTATTTTTTGTGTGACCTTCTATTTGTTCTGCATTTCTATATGTGTGTGTGTACATTTGTATATGTAAATAGTATATAAATATTCTATATGTATATGATATAAAATATACTAAATACACATTTTTGTGCTATGTTATTTTATGCATATAATATGCATATAAAAGAAAAATGTGCATGTGGCTCCACAACTGGGGACACTGACAGCTCTATGTGCCCAACCCAACTTCTTTCACGATGTCTACCGTTCACAAAATTCTCTGTGAGCTCAGTCTGGAGGGTGATCACTCCATGCCCCAAGTGCATACGAGTCGGTCAAAGCATACACCAATTTTGATGCTGAGCTCTGAACATTGAAATGGCCATCAAGACCAAAAGTGTGGGTGAGGCCACCATTGTCAAGATTTTGACAAACCTTGGCGGTGAATGGAGGGAGGATATTGCCTTTGCCCACAAGAGAAGGACCAAAAAGGAACTTGGCATCAGCACTGGAGTCAGCCTTGTTCAGCCACCTGGAGACTGTGATTTTTTGGGTCTATTTAAAACACCTGCTCAGTATGATGTTTCTTAGCTGAATGCCTCCATGAAGGGGCTGGTTACTGATGAAGGCTCCCTCATTGAGATCATCTGCTTGAGGACCAACCAGGAGCTTCAGGAAATTAAAAGTCTACAAGGAAAAGTACAAGACTCATCTAGAGACCACATAATTTCTGACACATCTGGCAACTTCCACAATTGGATGGTTGTCCTCACAAAAGGTAGAAAAGCAGAGGATGGCTCTGTCATTGATTATGAACTGTTTGGCCAAGATGTTCAGATCTCTATGATGCTGGAGTGAAGAGGAAAGGAACTCATGTGCCCAAGTGCATCAGCATCATGACCAACAGGAACGTCACTTCCAGAAAGGATTTGACAGGTACAAGAGCGGCAGCCCTTATGACATGCTGGAGAGCATCAAGAAGGATGTCCAAGGATACCTGGGAAATGCTTTCCAGAACCTGGTCCAGTACATTCAGAATAAGCCCCTGTATTTTGCTGACTGGCTGTATGACTCCATAAAGGGCAAGGGGACTCACAAGAAAGTCCTGATTATTAGAATCACGGTCTCTCACAGTGATGTGGACATGTTGAAAATTAGGTCTGAATTCAAGAGAAAGCATGGCTAGTCCCTGTACTGCTGCATCCAACAAGACACAAAGAGTGACTACCAGAAAGCACCTGCTGTACCTGTGTGGTGGGGATGACTAAGGCCCACGAAGGTGTGAGGGTCCAGGGTGGTGCTCCTTCATTTCCAGAAAACAGTTCTACAAAATAGCTTGTGACTAACAGTCCCTTTGTGGGACTGTGAGGATGACATTGACATTTCCCCCGCTCCATCCTTCTTTCAGTTGATGGAGCACTGCCTGCCTCTCATACCTAGTCTTTCCTTTTAGCCAAAGAAATGAACATGCCAACAAGCTGGAAGCGAAATCTATGATGTGAAACACTTTGCCTCCTATGTACTGTGTCATAAACAGATGAATAAACTGAGTTTTACCTTATAAAAAAGTAAAAGTAAAATGTGCATGTATACATATAATAGGTATAATATATAATAAAATGCATACAAATATAAGATGTATATAACAATCATTTAGTTTAAAATGTTATTGTGTTAATATTCTGACGTTCTCATTAAATAAAATACTAGACCAGAATAGTTATGATTGGCCAGTTAAGAGTTAATTACATGCTATGAAAAAATAAAGGAATCAGTGAAATCTGTCTGGGTTTGCTTTCAAGAAAACAATGTAGGGACCAAAGGCAGGCTGCCCCAGGATGGGCTACTTTGGCATGAACACTATATTGAGTTAAAAGTAATCAAAACCCAACAGATGCAGGAAAAACCCTCTTCCTGATCTTCCGCTGCCTAAATTTACATTTGTAAGGAGAGCCAGTACCAGGAATAGAGCTATTCACAGAGACTCCCCTTTACCTAAGAAACTTATTTGCATAACAGGGCAAGCTTTGTTTTTTTAAAACCTCTCTTTTCACCTTCCTGCTAATGGCCTCCTCCCCTTTATGTCCTCAGATCCTACCCCTGTCCTTAGCTCATATAAGTTTCCTGTTGCCTCATTTCCTTTGGAATTTTATATCTGTGTGAATTCCCCATATGTATGCTACTAAATTTGATTTTCTCCTGTTAATCTGTCTCATGTCAATTTGATTCTAAGTGGAGCTAGCTAGAAGGACCATAGTGCAGAGGAAGGTCTTCCTCCCCAACAATGCTAACTAAATCCTCACTTAAATGCTAAAAACTGCCATAATTCCCTTCTTTTGCAGTAATGAGAATGACAGTCTGAGAGACGAACTTTTGTCCTATTTTCTAATTTTTCATTCCTCTTTTTCACACATACTACATCCAATCCATCAGATATTTTGCCAACTATACTTTCAAAACATGTCTTGAATATTACTTCTCAATAAGTCCATCACTACAAGCCTAGTCTAAACCATTAACCAAGAGGATGGAAGAACGTAAGGAAATACGAGGGGAAAATGTACTACCCCCAAGATGGTAAACACAGGACTCAATCCCACTCCTTAATCTGAAGAGTTCATTGAAGGGGGCTGTTCTAGGACTGAGAGGGATGTTTGATAGGAATTTGATCTTGATTTAGGAATTCAGCCAGTTAAAGGCAGTCACTCTTGAGAAGTAAGAATGAGGAAGAAATATCCTGAACTTACCTTTCTACCTCAGTTCTTTGTGCATGCTCCCCATTGGCTGGCCATATGTCAATAGAACCTTTTGATGTGATCCACAGAGGCCATACAGGCGTAGAATAAGGTAGAAGATGGTGGAGAGTAAATCCAGCATAAGGCATTGTGTCTCCTAGTGGAACTTTTCAATTCCACTGTTGTTTCCTTTTATTCTATTTTCCACAAAGCAACCAGAGTGATTTCCCTAAAGCCTAAGGGAAATCATGCCATTGGTCCCCTGAAGACCTTCCAATCGTTTCCAGTTTCAAGCAGAGTAAAATCTAAAGTCCTTCTAATGGGCTACAAGGCCCTAATGGACCTGGCCCTATCACCACTTCTTTGGCTTTATCTCTAGTTATTCTCCCTCTTGGGCAAGATCCCTCAGTAACATGACATCTTTTCTGCTTCTCAAACACATTAGGCTCACTCTCAAACCAGCATATCTGTCATTAATATTCTCGCTGGAATCCTCCCCCTTGCCTTCCACATATATTCATGGTTCTTTACTTTCTTCAGTTCTCTGCACAAATATAAAATTGCTTCTCAACATCACTCTCTAACTGTGCTTTTTAATGTTTATTTTGAGAGAGAGAGACAGAGAGAGAGAGACAGAGAGAGACAGAGCGTGAGTGGGGGTGGGGCAGAGAGAGAGGGAGACACAGAATCCGAAGCAGGCTCCAGGCTCTGAGCTGTCAGCACAGAGCCCAACACAGGGCTTGAATTCATGAACTGCGAGATCATCACCTGACCTGAAGTCGGATGCTCAATGGACTAAGCCACCCAGGTGCCCCTCTATCTCTGCTTTTTTATTATTTCTAGCACTTACCTGTATCTGGCGCCTGTTTTATATTTGTTCTTTACCTTCCACTCTATTTCGGACTGCAAGTTTTATAAAAGGAGGGGCATATTTTTTCTCTGCTCTATCCCTAGGTCCTAGATCAGTGACTCACACATAGTAGGCACATGTATCAGTAAGGAAAGGTTAACTTCTATAATGAACAACCACAAATTACTACACTAAAATGTGTTTCTCAGTCATATCACAATCCATGTAAGTCATTGTAGGATTACTAAGGCACCTGACGGCTAAACAGCAAACAATCTAGAGATACATCCATATAGTTAGACTATGGAAATGATTCATAAGAATTTCTAAGAAATTTCTAGTACATAAAGAATAATGAAGCTCTGAAACTTCCACCTTATTTTTAAAGGGTCAATACCTTCCCTAATCCCAGAACACAACCTTAATTAAGAGAGAAAAGAAGTGAGAGGAAGAGAATGGAGAATGAAGAAACAGGGTATTTATGTACAAGCTTATATTAATGTATTCATTTCTCTCTTCTTATTATTACCTATGATGACACTAGGGAGCAGAAAGGGAAGTTATTCTCCTTTCTTTCTGAGTAAAATAATTATATCTCAGAGTTTTCATTTATTTGAAATCCCTTTGGAAACTACTGGGTCATTCCTTTTGTCAAGGCACCTCCTTGTATGTGCTACCAAAGGAGCCTCTGGAGTTCATTTTTCATATAATGTATATTCTAATCAGTGTGATATCTGTGAGTTTTACATTTTGATTTCTTTCATTGATCTAGAGGTTTGTTCTGCACAGTCATTTGTAAGTCAATACTTATTTCTAGGATTCTTTAAGGGGACTCATTTAATTTTTGCAATATAAGCAATGTTTCAATGAGAAGAATCAATGTTATGACATACATAATAGTATAAATAAGTTGATACATTTAAAGGAAAAATATCCTTGAAAGAAAAGAATCACTACTTTTACCTCTCTGAGCTAAGAAGAGTAATGGTGAAAAGTGTCATACGGTCTTAAATCACTAAGGACGTAATACATACATAACAAGTATAGACATAAGTATGTAAGGGAGGTTACCAGAAAGCACAAGACAAAATCCTTGCTCACAAGGAAATACCTTTATAAACATTTAACTTTATGAAGAGTGACTATTTTTTAAGCAAATATTCAGTGAATCCAAGTTTTATGTTTTTGAACAGAACAAGTATGTGGTAGACTCATTTCTGCCACAACTTCCCAGATGATCCTAAGAATTTATTTCTCTCAGGACAACTATCTAAAGAGAATGGCTCTGTGAGTCCCTTCCCCCTACCCACCATGGCAGCTTTTTGCAGGTCTCTTCTTAAGCAGAAAAATTTCCATAAATAGTAATATAGTTTTCAATTGTCTTATCACAAGTATGATTTAACTGACCATATTGTGATTTTTGTTGTGTATCTTCAAGAACTATGTATCAAGAAACAAAATCATTGTATCTACATCATATGTGATATTTTTCAAAACAAGGAAATTTGTGCTTGCTTAAGCACATATACTAAAATCAAAAGAAGAGAACTCTGGCACTTGTGAGCATTTACCCAAGCACCTTCATAGAGCCCCCACACTGAAAATGTCATTGAAGTAGACCATTTCCCAAAGAAAATGTAGCAAACGGGTTACAGATCCTTAGTGGTTTTCCAAACATAACACTAACCATATGAAATTTTAAAATGTTTTATTCCCACAGTAAAGCCATTATTTACAATGTTTTGGTGAATAGCATTAAATATATATAAATCTGCAATGGACCTCAATTGTTGTCATTTTACAAGAGAATTTTTGTGTATGAGAAAGAAGAGAGCAATGTAGCCATACTGAAAAATGGATGCTAGACAATTCTCTAACTTCCTACTGTTCCTAAGTGATGATTTCTCACAACACAGACTTAACAGCAATGTAGAGGACAGAAAACCAGTGTCTAGCTTCCAGTAGACTCCACTGGCTGCAAAAGTAGTCTAAACATTTCCTGTAATCCTTTGCTCTTACTATCAAGCTCATTTCCCAGGGGAAGTGAGCTTGAATATGTTTTTTAGCTCAACATTATACAGTTTTTATTGAAATAGAATTACACTGAACAGTTTTTTCATACAGCAGGTTTACCTTTTGTGTCTTTGGGGACTTTTCAGTGGAACAGAGAAAAAATGAGGATTGATTTAAATCACTTTCTAAGTAAGACAACTTCTTAAACTGAACAAATTAAGAACTGTGGCATCTCTTAACACCAAATCCCTGAAGAATGTGGCATTGCAATGTGCCATAACACTTCTTATCTGCGACTTAGCAAATATTTCTTTGATCTCAGGGTAGGATTATGAGAGTATATAAGTAACATAAAATGTTTTCTGAGAGAAACATATACCATACCCATGATGAATTATTAAGGTGGAGATTTTATTGAAGGGCAGTCATAGGAAGCAGGAATTGGGTTATGTACCAAAGACACCTGGAAACACTACTACAGAGGCCACCCAGAAGCCCGCATCTAAGGTTTGCAGGAGTCTGATGTCCTACACACAGTTTATTGAGTTTATCACATCCTGAACTCCTATCTAAAGCTTTGCTCATTAGTCCTCCAAAATAGGAATGTACAAGTATCTTAGTGGCAGCACTTCAGTTCCACCAAAGCACTTAGTTTTTTCTTGCTCCTTTGAACAGACTCTTGATCTTGTCTTGTCTTTTCCTGATTATCTTCGAGTTGGAGGACTGTCCACCATCAACTTTGCCAAATCAGTTCCATATTCTTGTGCATCCTTTCTCACTGCATTTGATATTAGAAAACAGAATTCCCCAATTTTCTCCTTTGGGTGTGAGACCCAAACAAAATTGCACAGTGAGTAAAACTTATCTCCAAAGCCCTCAGGTCCTGTTTCGGTCTCTCTGCCTTCCATTTGGGTAACAGCAGTAAGAGAGGGGATATCTCACACTGTTGTGTCTTCTCTCTTCCCAACAGAACCCTATAAGGCTGGTACAATTATTATCCCCATTTTGTTTTACCAATTAGGAAGCAAGGAGGGAAGAGCCCAAAGCACATTTCTTGAATCCAAGATACAAATCCTATTCTGGTCTGATCCTAAGTGCTTTGCTGAGGTTACTTTTCTGTCTACATTCTCTCATCCTGATGCTCCTCTGCACCACTATCCCCTGTCCTTGTCCTGTCCTCTAAAAAGCCATTGATGCCCTATAGGGCATTTTTTCACCTTGACATCTGAGCTGAAATCCAAATTTACCTAACTTGTGCTATGCCAAGCAACAGCCAACATGCCAAGTAATCTGAGAAACAATTTCAAGTAAAGGAACCGATCGCTGATACTAAATCACTTGTTGAATTTTTTTTTTTGAGGAGGGGTGCAGGGAGGAGTCTGAAGCTCTAACAGAACTCAGGGTTCTATAAATATTCCACAAATATTACTGTGTAAATGTGATACTGGCTTATGATGAATTAACTCTGTCTGCACCTAAAACTCTTTTCTTTTAAACTTATCTCCTTCCTCTATCACAATTCCCTCATATGATAAGCTACTGAAAATTTTAAAACTTTCTAATGAATTCTATATACCTCAGCAATAATTTCCAGACATTGCAACTTTTGCTAGTACTACTTTACCCTTGCAGCATTTTCCTTTTATTTTACTTTTGTAATGTTTATTTATTTATTGAGAGAGAGAGAGAGAAATAGAGACAGGGAGGCACAGAGAGAAAGGGAGATAGAGTATCCAAGCAGGCTCTGCACTGGTAGTGTGGAGCTCTACATGGGGCTCAATATGGAGTTCGAACTCGTGAACCACAAGATCATGACCTGAGCCAAAATCGAGTTGGATGCTTAACCAACTGAGATACGCAGGTGCCCCAATTGCAGCATTTTCCTTTTAACTGAAAGCTTGCACATTTTGGACCCGTGTTTTTCAAATTGTCTCCCCAGCTGAGGACTGCTACCCCCCTACCTCTAGCTAAAAGCATAGCCATGATCTTCATATTTTTACCATGACACTACAGATTCCACAACAAAACATCTGGAAGTCTTGAGCTAGATGATTGAGAATTTAATTTTTTTTATCTTTTATGATATGATGACATTGTTTTACCAACACATTTTGACATTAAGTCAGCATGGCTATTGAGTTCTGAAGCATATATTTGCAATGAAAGAATTAGAATTACCCATACACTATTCATAAAAATATAGGCTTTATAAAGTAGAAGACTCCCTGCATCACAAATTACAATAATATTTCTAATTTTTCTATAAAGAAAAAAGGATAATATTATTTCCCATAATTGCTTTAACAGTTTAATTTTTATGGGTTGTTGTCAATTATTTTGTTTTTGTTTGGGGGGGTTGGAAGGGTAAATAATATGGCATATCAAAAAAATCCAAGATGTGTCAAATTTAAAATATACACTGTTATCATACATATATGTAATGTTCTTAGCTTAAGACTAACAATTTAAAATATAAAATTTACTAAAGTTGTAAAACAGATTTACAGTGGTTTCATTAGAAAGATCTGTATATTTATTAATATTCCTGAGGAGAGAAAGGATTCATGCAAATATATGGGCTGAATGCTATAGGAGCATGCAACATTTTTCCATAATATAGACAATTCTTTACAATTTCATGAGAGGTGAATAGTAGAAAATATGTTTTTTCCCAAGGAAACTAAATAGCAAAATGAGAAAAAAATTCTCAGTTATCAAACAGTGTGTATGTGTATATACTTTATATATATATATATATATATATATATATATATATATATATATACACACACATATATATTTAACATATATATTCACATATATTCATATATATTTTCTATAAAATATATAATATATGAAATATATTTTATATAAAATATATATTATATATAATATATATATGAAGGTTTAGAATCTCATTATAAGTAGAATATCATTATTGTTTACATTATGTTCTAGAGACTTTTGCCAAACAGAAGACTATGGGGACCTTTTACAATTTCTTTTAAGCATACAAAGATGTCATTTTCAATGAAAGATAATATATAATATCTTTATAAATTGCAGGTGTTTATAGTCATTCTCTGTACACTTTGTGGGCTAAATTATTAGTTTCTTAAACTCTGACACATTTTAATCTTAGAGATATTATAGCCTTTAAGTTTGTAAAAGAAATCTTCAAATATCATACTTTGATTTCCTTTAAATAAAATGGTACCACCTGCAATCCGGCAATTCTTTTACCCTGTCCAATGAAAGAAAATCTTATGATTAGTATCTATATTCTAGGTGTTCCATGACAAGAACAGATCATTTGGACATTTTCTAACCAAATCCTGGTTTGCTGTTTTTTTCTTATTGTTATGCTAGTTGTGGTGGCTTGCTTTATTTTTAAAATTAGAAAGTCAAGTCGAACATACAATAATAAGTCCATTCTATCTTATATGGTTCATTTCTTTACCAGAAATCAAATCCATTCACATAACCCAATGGCAGGCATGTCAAATAACTAAAAATATAATGGTAAAGATACTGCTAACCACTATGAATAACTGCTATCAAAACAAAAAGGCTTTTGGGCATCTGGGTGGCTCAGTCAGTTAAGCGTCCGACTTCAGCTCAGGTCATGATCTCATGGTTCGTGAGTTCAAGGCTCTCTGCTGTCAGCATAGAGTGTGCTTTGGATCTTCTGTCGCCCTTTCTCTCTGCCCATCCTCTCATGTGCACTCTCTCTCTCTCTCTCAAAACTAAATAAACATTAACAAAATTTAAAAAAAGCCTTTAATGAAAAACACTGTCCTAAAGGAATAATGACTCATCTCCCCCATACACACACAAAGACACAGAGGTCATGTTTTAGCAGAGCAACCTGCTAAACACTCTGCCCTGACTGAAGTCCTTATGTAAGAACTTCTTACAGAATATAAAGTCAAATCCATGGAGAGGTTCAAAATTCCATCACGCATACCCTAGATTTGTGTCCTAAATTCTGAAAAGAAACACTGGGAACTATCAGATTGAAAGACCTAAATGGTATGACCTATTAAAGCCAGGATGGCCACCTGATAGTATCTGATAAACCTTGAACATTTGTCAAAACCCTCCATGAGATGATCCATCACAGTAAGGACAAAATGACCACAATATTAAATAGCGGTAGATAAAATATGTAAGGATAACAAAATATAGCCTCATCTGTGGCCAACATAATTCTGGAAAAAAGTATAAAGGCAAAGCAGAGACTGGAACCATGCTCTGAGACAGTATTTAAACATTTTCAACTGAATTCTATATAAGGACTTCCCTCTGGGTGATATGTGTTTACAAATAACAGTATATTTATTTTCTGGAAAGTTGAAACATTCCCTTATTAAACCAGACACAGCATAGATTGTAGCTAAAAGATACTGAATATCCTATCCCCAACATACATTCTAACTATTCTATGCAGTAAAAGTAGATCATTCTACCAGCACAGTTATTTATGAAATCTGCAAGGGTTTGTCCCTTGCTCAAAAACATTCAGTCTTCATTGTCATGAAACCTCTAGAATAGCAGAAAGGATCTTAACAGAACTGGTAAGTGATACCAATCAAGTTGTAATAAGAGTAGATCTTCAGAAAACCCCAGTTAGGCTACTGCTCACCCAAGATCTTCAGAATAAGCAATGGCTATAGAATGACAGAGCTTACAATCAAGACCATCAAAAGCAGATTCTTCTAAATACATGAGACTGCTGATTGTTACCCTCTCCTTTGCACACTTTTATTCATTATCCTTTTACCTGTATTTCTTTCCTTACAAGTTTGAGTTATACACTGTGATTTTTTCCTGTTTCCCTTATAACAGTATAAATTTGTTCAAGATTTCCTATAGCCAGTCACCACCATTCCTCTCTAATAGTCCATCCAAACTATTGCTGATCATGCAATTTGAAAAAATAATGTAAAGTCATGATACACTGACTTTGTTAGCAGTGAATTTCTTATAGATAATACATAGTGAGAGCATGAGAAGAAGGGAATATTTTTAGGATGCCAAATTGACTGTTTGACTTAATAAAACCCTAAAGATGATATATTTACAACTTCACAGAAGTTGTTCTTTCATGAAGTTCCTGTATTCCTTGAGGAGAAATAAAGTTTCTTCAATGTTCACACAGAACCAAGTCTTTTTGTCCTGTCCTTGGAGTTAGGCTACTCCAAGCAGATGATTTCCCAGTACTTTCTGTTAACTTTTAGACTTACAAAGAGCCTAAAGGTATGAAATCCTTTGTGGAGGAATAAGGACCAGTGGAACAGATCATGGAGGAGTTAGGTAATTCAAAATGGGCAAAAAGGTTTGGTGCATAATTTGAAATGTTGTAATAAGTAATATCACACAAAAATAAGCTTAAATTCCTTATACAGTTAATTGGATAACATAAGGTTTTCTTTTAGCTACTCAGGGAAAATCTATGTCACTGTTAACACGCCTTGTTGTATATGTATTAACACTACGCATGACATTAATCAGTCTGTGTTTAAGTGAAAAAGAAAGTCAGGTTGGCTATCTAAAGTAGACTCAGGGAGTCACTGGGATCTGCTTTCATAATCAAGCCTGGAACACCATGGATCGATTCAATAGTGCCTTTGCGCCCCATAGTTATTTTTGTTTTTCTTACAGTTTGTTGGTATCTGTTGTTTGTAAATGTAAGTACTTGTGTGTAGTCTCTGCCCTGATAGATGATTCAACAAGAAGTGCAAAGACAAAAGCAGAATATAACCATGCTGGTCAATAATCAAACCAAAAATCACACCTCCACAAATAAGTGTCACCTTAAAAGAGTTCCACAAAACCTCCACTTCAAGGAGAATTAACACCAGTGGTAAAGATCTGAACAACTCATGATGACCTTTACTTTGGTTGGCTGTGAAAGAACCAAAAGAAGGTACTAGGAGTAAAACATTCCCTACATTCCAGAAAAAGACCTATCTTCTGTTGCCATGGTAATAGGGCAATAACTTAGTTTCAAAAATTTTTTATGGAAGTATCATTGAATCAGAACTCAGGTTTTTAACTTGCTTAATAAATAAGTGACAGCCATCGAAAAAATGCACTTTTTTGATGAGTAAATAATTTAAAATTTATTAAATTATTAGTTTTAAATTTGCTTAATTGACCAATGACAACCCACTTCAGTAAACATGGTTATGCAAGCCAAATAAACAGCAATATCCTTTTGCTTCTGAAAGGCAGCCCATGAGGAAGACACTCATTCCAATGAACATGATTCTGAGTGCTAGGCAATTGACAACAGTCTTATCCAAATAACCATTTATCTACAGTGATGTTAAATCAGTCCTGTCTCCAAACTTCAGTGATGTTAACCACTGAACTTCTTGTTCCCAAACTTGCTGTATAAGACTGATAATTCTGCTCTGCTTAGAGAGACCATGCCTGACCAGCAGAACTGTCCTAACTAAAAAAAGCAGAAAGTTCAGCTATGTGTATTCAGATATTGAATGATGGCTTCATTCTTTACAATGGTAATACCTAAATTAAAAAAAAAGAATATTAGTAATAAAACACATAGGCAAAAAGACACAGGCATTTAGACGTGAGATGGAAACATGGAACACTGCCTATGTGGCCTCTCTCACCCACATCAGCAGCCCCCAAGATACCTCTATGATCTCAATGGGATCCACAGACACATTTTGAAAACAGCTGCTATATACATGATAATGACAACTCAAGTAGGCACTGGAAAATACAGTGTATAATTCTTCATTAATGATGTTTTGACTAATTTGGAGAGGTTTAAAAAGCACGAACTAAAATCCAAGATAGAAATGATATGGAAGTGGGGAAAAGGGATCAGAATTAGAGCAACCTAAGATTCCTTAGATTATTCAAAAGGAAGATAAAGATATTGATTAGTTTGTTAAATCAATCTGCATGTTAAAAAACTCCAGAGTAATCACTAAGTTGACAACATAAAATATATTACTTCCATTTCAGCAGAGGAAAAAGAAGAGAACAAGAAAATCTGGTTAATCCAATAAATGAAATAAGAAAAAAGAAGCAAAGATAAATGAAATAAGTCAGACTGAGAGAGAAATATACCATATGATTTCACTTATATGTAGAATATTAATAAAACTTAAATAAATAAACAAACAAAAAGCAGAATCAGACCTGTAAACAAGAGAACAAACTGATGGTTTCCAGGCAGGGTGATGGAGGGATGGGTAAAATGGGTGAAGGGCAGTAGGAGATACAGTCTTCCTATTCATTATGGAATGAATAAGACAAGAATAAAGGTACAGCATAGGGAATATAGTCAATGTTACTGTATTAGAGTTTTATGGTGACAGATAGTAGCTACATTTGTGGTGAGCACAGCATAATATTTAAATTATTGAATCACTATATTATATACCTGAAGCTAAAATAAAATTGTGTGTCCACTATACTCAAATAATTAAAAAAAAAAAAAAAAAGAAGAAGAAGCAGCGGCAGCAGCAGCCAAGGGGAGCCTGGGTAGCTCAGTCAGTTGAGCATCTGTCTCTTGATTTTGGCTTGAGTCATGATCCCAGGGTTGTGGGATTGAACCCTGCATCAGGCTCTGTGCTGAGCATGGAGCTTGTTTGAGATTCTCTCCCACTCTGTTTATCTTTCTGCCCCTTTCCCCAACTTGCACACACTCTCTCTAAAATAAGTAAATAGATAAATACAGTAAAAATAATACAAATAAGAAACGAAAAAAAGCAAAATAAATGTGCTGTCAATGGTGTAACAGAGCCAGCTACAGTCCCACCTGCTCTCAACAGTGACCGTGCACAACTCCTTCTCACCCCAACTGCAAACTGCACAGTGGTGGTTTTAATTCTGCCATGTTGACAGTATTACTCCAGGGAAATAAGCAAATGCTACAAATCAGAGATTTCGTTTCAGATAACCAGATTTTAAACATTTACTGGTATACTTCTGTGTGTAATAAGTAAAAAAACACAACTATCAACACTAAAAATAGCAGCAAGAATATGGCCCAGTAACATTAATATCTAATCAAACTGACTCTATGCACCAAACAGAGCATTTCTGAGTTATTTAATAATATAATATAAGGACAAATTCATGTACGGACATCACAACCCTAAATTAGTGTGCAGTTAACATATATAAAGCAAAAACAGAATTACAAGAAGAAATAGAAAAATTAGTACTCAAATTGGGGAATTTCAATACCTCTCAGAAGCAAATAGATTAAGACGGCAAAGAAGTTATTAAATATATGAAAAGGTTGTACTACATAAATAGGAAGCATGACCGAATGGACACATGTAGAGCTCTGTAGCCAATAATTATAGGATACAAATTATTTGGAAGAACATATAAAACATTTGTTAAATTATCATAAAAGAAGTTTCAAAAACCTAAAAACTGGTATATAAACTTATTTTATAATATTGTCATAAGAAGAAAAATAAAGAGCAAAGTTGAAATCATACATTTGAAACAAAACAAATATCTATCTCATGGATCAGAAACTAAATTTTAATTGAAACTTAGGAA
This sequence comes from Panthera onca, assembly GCF_046562875.1. Classification (NCBI taxonomy): domain Eukaryota; kingdom Metazoa; phylum Chordata; class Mammalia; order Carnivora; family Felidae; genus Panthera; species Panthera onca. Next base: position 69,972,345 of record NC_138343.1, read on the forward strand.
ATGTTTAAAAATGCACTACAACAAAAGTACTATGTTACTGTCCCAAAACTCATGGGATGTTGTAAATTGGGAAGTACTTAGTGAGAAATGTACAGCCTACAATGTGAAATGTTAGAAAATAAAGACTAGCAATAAATGACCTAAGTGCTCATCTCAAAAGTTGGAGAAAGAAAACAGAACAAACACAATAGAATTAAAAGAATGACACTTTTTTCTAGAAAAAAATTAAGTGATCAAAACTGAATACAAATGGACACAAGCATCTCTATCACCCTCAAAAAATCAATCTTCAGGGGTACCTGGGTGGCTCAGTTAGGTTAGGCAGCTGACTGCAGCTAAGGTCGTGATCTAACAACTCGTGAATTCGAGCTCCGCGTGGGGCTCTGTGCTGACAGCTCAGAGCCTGGAGACTGCTTCAGTTTCTGTGTCTCCCTTTCTCTGCCCCCACCCTCACTCATGCTCTCTCGCTCTCTCTCTCTCTCTCTCTCTCAAAAAGAAACACTAAAAAAATTTTTTTATTAAAAAAATGTTTTAAAAATCAATCTCCAAAACACATTCACAAAACATAGAGCTTGTAAACAAAAAACAAAATTGCCATTATTTGCTCTCATTGTGATCAATTATATAGAAAATCCATGAAAATGTGCAGCAAATTATTAAAGCTAACAAAGGTTTTCATCAAAATTATTGGATATAAAGTCATTGTAAGACATTCAATAGCATTTTATCTATCAGCAACAACCATTTAAATGTAAATATAGAAAATATTCCCTTTAAAATAGCAAGAAAACCTGGAAGGTACTTAAGAAGTTAGCTAATAAAGTTCATTTACTCCAGATTGATCTACAAATTCAGGATAATTCCAATAAAAAATATCCAGAGATTTTTTTTCATGAAAATTGATATGCTGTCACTAAAATCCACAAGGGAAGAAGAAATGGCCAAGAATAACTACAACACAAGCAGATGGAGAAAAGGTATGATGCTATTTATGTAAATATTACAAACATACAAATCAATTATATATTTATATACATACATATACAGTTTAGTAACACATGCATATATAATGAGTCAAAGATAAACATAAAGTAAGGATAAGTATTGATATCTGAATAAGGAAAGAAGGAAAATGTAATAAGTAAGAAGGACAAAGAGGATCTATCCATAATGACTTAATTTCTGGAAAAACATATGATGAAAACAGCAAAATGAACAATTGTTAGACTTGATTTTTGGTACATGGTGTTTGTTATATTATAACCTATGTTTTCTGTTTATAAATTATCCAGATAAAAATCCAAAAATTGAAAAAGCTTGAATCAGAGGTTGGGAATAGTTAACACTGAGCAAAGATAACTCTTCTAAGGTGTTTAGCTTCAATGAGGGCAGGAGTCAGATAGCAGCACGAGGTCAAGGAAAAGTTCTTTTTGTAGTGTGGGGAAGAATGGAGTATGTTTCCATGTAGATAAATAAAAACATTTTATGATACTGGGGAAAGATGATAGAATTGATAAGGGCCTTGAGCATTGAGTACATTGAATCAAAAACACAAGTGAGAAGAAAAGAGAACAGATTGCCTCTATTTAATTAACATGACCAGAGTAGAGAAAGAATTTGTGGGAAAAATGGCTCCAAGGACTTTTATCTTCGGCACTAACCAAGATAAGAATAGATGTGAAATATTGTGTTTATGTGACTATTAAATGGTAGGATAAGTGGAGGAAGGGAATTAAGATATATAGTTAGGATCCCAAGATGACTTTGGGAAAGTTGAATAAAACAGTCTCCATGGCATTCTAAAGATCATGGCTCCCAGACCAGAGTTTCAATCTTCTTTGAAACTTAAAGATTTTCTTTGCACTCTACATGGAGAGAGTAATTTTCTCCATACTATAAATTTTTGACACACTGGGGATGTTAGATATAATTTAATGTAACATCTTAATTTTCCTTCTTGATCTCCTAAAGAGATAGGAATATAATTATTGGACTTTTTTTTCTTGATCCAAACAGAAACAGACCAAATAGGTTGGGGTGATGCCATTTACACACGGAAACTTTTTGTTATTCTTTTTTAGTAAGGCAAAAGCCATCACACATACATTTCCTCTTAAAGTAAAGTGCTGACTGGAAGATGAGACTTGAGATCCTTAAAGAGTAAGGCAGACTACCCAGCCACCACCCTGGCCTTCATTCTTTATAAAATTGAGGGCATTGGGTTAATGATACCTAAAATAAAATCCTACAGTTCAGTGATTCTGCCTCTGTGGCTATCCACCCCAGTAGAATGGAAACAACCATCAAATACCTTCTTAAGAGTTAAACCTCACAAACATCCCAGTTTTTTCTCCATCAGTAGCTGCTGGTTAGATATGACAAAAGACTTTAACTCATACAAATTTAGAGCTATAGTAGACCATTGTGAGCCTAGTGCTTTCTTCTTACAGCTGAGAACATTATAGTCCAAAATCGAGTTAATGGCTTGCTTAAGGGAACACACTGACTAGTGGTGTCACTCACTGTTCCCTCATAGGCTACAACATTTAAAACTTGCTTCTGATATAAATATTTGTTGAATTAAACTACTTTCTGAAAAGTTTGTACACTTTGATATAACTTTACATTTCATAGGGATTTAAATTGAAAGCTTAACATGATTTTTAGCATGAAGACTTAAGAGGCTTTTGCCCACGGGTAGTATATTTTGTATGCATAATTACATTTAATACTACAGTGGTTCATGCCAGTTTTTTTCCTATCACACATAAGAGATCATTGGCTTTTTGAGAAAAATGTCTATTAAAGTTCACTATCTATCTCTGTTTCAAATGCAGCTGTGGAAGGAGATATCTTAGTGGGCTAGAACTTCAGCCAATTCCATGCCTCTGTTTAGTCAAATTGAGTATATCTGGCAGGGGGGGAGGCTTCACATTTATATTTAGGTTTATGAATTATAGGTTTCTGATATGGATTTTTGACAACTGTTGATGGATTTATAAGCCATGATAATTTAGAATCGGGAATAGAATAGCATAATAACAATCATTGTTTCTTTTTCACCTGGAAGTAGTGACTGAAGGACTATTCTTATTTTGTAACTCTCTGAAATATTTAGATTTGTAGGCAACTGTGAAAGGCTTTTTAATGTATCTATTGAAATATAAAGTGCACAAAGCAAAGAAACAGTCTCTTAAAGTGTGATCACATTCAGGAAGAACCATCTGGATCTCTTCCTTTAAGGTTTCTGGTGTTTGTTCCCAGTAAAAACTTAATTTTATTTTAGTCTTACAAACTGCTCCAACTAGGACACTATTGGGAATGCTGGGAATTAGAGTTTTAGTTCTGTTTGTGACCAAAAAAAAGCATTTAACTGCTGGTCTTTGATAATCAGGATAGAAAAATGACCAGTCTGAAAAGGAAAACATAAATTGCTTCATATAAGAAAACATTCTTAAAGCCAAGCTATAACAAGGTAGAAAGTAAGTACAAATCAATCAAATAGTGTGTGAAGTTTAGCTTTAAGGGAATAGAAAATAAGTTAACTCCAACTGTCTATGGTTGTATAGATTCTACAGTGTTCAATAACAGCAAGCACTTAGACTGTGGTGTGTACAATGTAGATATTATAGATGTGTAATTTTATTGCAATTTTCCTAACAGATAGGGAGGTAACTATCTTTGGTAAAGGACACCTTTTTTAGTTAAAAAAATTTTTTTAAGTTTATTTATTTTGAGAGAGACAGAGACAGCATGAGTGGGGTAGGGGTAGGGGTGGGGGGGGGGAGAGAGAGAGAGAGAGAGAGAGAGAGAATCCCAAGCAGGCTACACACTGTCAGTGCAGAGCCTGATGCAGGGCTTGAACTCATGAAAACATGACATCATGATCTGTACCAAAATCAAGAGTTGAATGCTTAAATGACTGAACCACCCAGGCACCCCAAGGATACCTGTTTTTAACCCAAACAAATATACCACATAGACTAGTATTAGTTTGAATCTCAAATCATTATTGTAATAATCAATTTCAATCTCCCTGTTTGTGCATGTGTGTGTGCATGTGTGTATGTGCGTTTCTTATAATGTTAAAGTCTTCATGTTACCTAAAAAGAATTTTTAAGATAAGTTAAATAATGTAAGAATTAAGCTAGTTAAACTGCCATTAACTGTGAGGACACAGTAAATATTTACCCCAAATCATATTTAAATAGAACTTTAAAACAGTTACTTGAAATAAGCACTATAGAGTTAATAAAATTAAATCTACATATCTCATGTGCATAAAACATTGTGTATCTTTAACTCTCATCTTGTATAAACCATGGTATAGTAGGGAATTTTATTCAGAAAAGAATACTGTTCATTTTTCAAGGAAAAAAAGAGAAAGAGATGAATCTGAACCTATCATTTTGATCTAAAAAAATTGTTTTCAAGAATCTCCTACTGAAGTCTACAGTGAGTTGGAGTAGAAATCATTTATGGCTAATATTAAAATTTTATTTGAAAATCCTACTTTTTCTCAGTACTAGAAACATATCTAACTCTAAAATTCACTTTGTACAGTTTTGCGATAATGTAATGAAACCTAATAATGTATTAGAGAGGGTGGAAAAACAAAGATATCCTCTGCTGTATTTTATTTTGTCTTTAAGGTTATCAGTATCCTATAAGCTAGTCATAGCTAAATTGGATCTCTAAAGGCATTTTCTCTTGTTAACAAAAGCAATTGCTTAGTGTTTCCATTTAAATGTGAAACGAATCAATAATGCAATACAGTCAAGGAAGAAGAATACACTCACAAAGACTACCAACTTTTAAATAATGAAAATACGGCCTTAAGAGTCACTTTCACCAGTGTCTGTGATGCCTGGAGATGTGTCTATGGTCACACTAGTGTAGATTGTGATATTGCTACTGCATTCAGTATTGAATCTATATCTGAGACTTCTGGCTCCAAAGACACCACATGTGCCTGGATCCAGGATTGCATCCATCATTCACTATTCACTTAATATTAAGCAAGCTACCTCACGTCTCTGATGTTCTCCATGGAAACTGGGAGTTAACAAAAGTCACACAAAGGATTTTCCAAAAGTGTGTTCCACAGAATATTTGGACAATTACATGAGTAAAACTCCTAAGATTTGTAGAGCTCTTTCTCTTCATCTCTCTGTTTCCAATGGCCTGACCTGCTAATTCCACCAACCTTAGCAGCCTCAAATTACAATCTTTCTACCACTTAGATTCTATTTCTTTCAACCACTGAGACCAACACTCTCTGGCCTTCACTTCCCCGCATTACAACATGAAACCACCTACAGGAAGAACTCTTGTGTGCCTCCCCTTACTCAAGTTTCTGAGCCATTTATTGGGTTTATTTAATCCCTTTAATTTGTTGTTTCCTATATTCTGAATAATTTTATAGATGTTGAGTGCAATTCTGATTCTAGACACTCTATTATGATCCACACCCAGATGTCCCTAGAAAAGCATTTTTATGAGCTCACTCTTTCTCCCAAATTGATAATAGATTCGTTTGAATCTACTAAGCAGAGATAAATAAAGCTATGCTGCAGTTGTTCAAGCTAGTGATAATGATAGCTTTGTTTAGCATAATGGTGATAGTACAGAAGGAGAAAAATCAGCATTTGTGAAATACGTAGGATAATATTGGTGTCATTTGGTATTTCATAGCATATGACACTAAAAAAAGATGGGGTTTTCCAGAATGGCACAGTTTTCTGGCTTGGGCTACAAAATGGATGGTAATATCTTTCCTAGTGGTCATAATGGATTTGAGATTCCTGTGAGATATCCAAGTAGAAATAATGGAAAACAGAGCAGATTTACAATAATAATAGCAGCGAGAGTTTCTTTACCTTTTACTCTAATTATTTCACTTGCACTATAGTTTGTTTTTTCATTCTACAGAATGAATAAATTATAAATAAAACCATGTCTAACATTTCATTTTCCTGCAATACCTGGCATGGATAAAACATGTCTGAATAAGGCAATAAAGGCCTCTAGGAGAAAGGATGTAGGAGAAGATACAAGATAGGCTAAAGAGGCAGAGTCAACCAAAGTTAGTAATTAATAATATGTAAAAAATTAGGACAAAGGAAGGAAAATAAAATAACTTGTCAGTTGTTAGCATAAGTATCTGGATCAGTGGTGTGATCATTCATCAAAATACAGATTATATGAGGAGAAATAGTCTTGGGGTGTAATGAGTTTTGTTCTAGATATGCTGAGCGTGTAGGATGCCTAGGTGAAGACGGAAGGTAAGCAGTCAGAAGTACTGGCCTGACATTTATAAAGGAAATCTTAGCTATGGACACAAGACTGGAAGTCAGCACATATGACAGTTCATAAATGTAGATGATATACACCAAGTATAATGCTCAAACAGAGAGTTCTGAGTGGAACCTTGAGGAACACCATTATTTAAGATAGTAAGTGTGGATGAGCTCATTGAAAATCATTGAAAGAGCTTGAGGATGAGTAGCCAGAAAGGGAAGATGGGAAAAAAGCAGAGGAATGTCATATCAATGAAAATCATTTCATTGATTTGGAATTTTACACTTTGCAATTTCCTCTTCTTTTACTCACTGCTATGAGCAGTAAGTTTTGGGGTTACATCTTGGAAGAAAGCAAAAATTTAAGCCAATACTTCTCTTTTCATTTATTCTGTTTTTTATTACTTTAAAATCAAGAAATGCAATATTTATGATAGCATTTAAATATCTTCGTAGGGTTTCCATGTCACTGAAAAAGGAAAATTGTTTTAGCTGAAATTTAGGAAAAATGTTGCATATGGCTATAATATTGCACTTCTAAATATATTTGCTATTGGGTAGAGTGTTTTTGCTCCACTTCTAAAATTGCAAAATACTAGGGTGCCTGAGTGGCTCAGTTGGTTGAGTGCCCAACTCTTGATATAAGCTCAGGTCATGATCTCATGTTTTGTGGGATCAAGCCCCATGTGGGGTTCTGTGCTGATAGGGATTCTCTCTCCTCTCTCTTTCAAAATAAATAAACTTTAAAAAAAAACAAATAAAATTGCAAAATGAAGCTTTTCATAGTATACATGTGATATGCTCCCATTGCTAATTAATAGTTCCATATTTAACACAGTCAATATTGAATTGCTCAAAATATTCTTAAAAGACACACTTTCAAAATTACTTATTTCAAAGAGCTCCTATTTTACCTAGAACAAAGCCCTCCATAATCTCCCTGGCCCCACTCTGAACTTATTCATATCCTATTTCTTTAAGCACAATAAAACACAAACATAGAGGCACTCATGAATATGTACATGCACTCCACTGTTTCAATATGGGACATATTGTTCATAAGTGTAGATGATATACACCAAGTATAATGCTCAAACAAAGAGTTCTGAGTGGAACCTTGAGGAACACCATTATTTAAGATAGTAAGTGTGGATGAGCTCATTGAAAATCATTGAAAGGGCTTGAGGATGAGTAGCCAGAAAGGGAAGATGGGGTCAGGCAGCCGTTTTGGAGTCATGAGATAAATTAGGTGATTCTTTACTCCATGGCCCGTTTGTTTTAACAGTCATTATTTCCTCACTAAAAAAATCCACTTCTTTCAACTCCCATGGATGGCCAGACCATAAGTACCACTGGTAGTGATCAGTACAAATGTTCTGGGTTGGGGTGCCTGGATGGTTCAGTCGGTTAAGCATCAGACTCTTGATTTCAGTGTAGGTCATGATCTCATGGTTCATGGCATCAAGTCCCGTATCTGGCTCTGTGCTGACAACTGGGAGCCTGCTTGGGATTCTCTCTCTCCTTCTCTCTCTCTCCCCTTCCCCATTCTCTCTCTTGAAATAAATAAATAAACATTAAAAAAATGTTCTGGGTTAACACAGAGGAAGGCATGCGTTGAGGAGATTCTATGTTGATGTTCCTGACATTAGATTGCTTATCATTCACTGAATTAACAGCAACTCTTTGGTCCCCTTCCTTTATACGTTACACTTTTATGTTTAGTTACTATACTCAGTGAATAAAGTCAGATTTTACAAACTGAAGATTTTTGTTGTGACATTTTCTGTCCCACTTCCTCAAGTACTTAACCTTCTAACCTCTCTGACCTTAGGATATGGCTTTCAATGTCTGACTTTGCCTAATAAGTATTTCCTAGTTAAGACTTTAGTAATATTTATATATTCTTATAAACATACTTTGGTTTTTTTTGGCCTAAGCATATGAGAGTTCCTAGAAATAGTCAACTGGTAAATTTAGCACCTAATGCTTCTTCCAATAACCAGAAACATCTTTGAAAAACATTTGAACTGAAAATTTCTTGAGTCATCATGAGAAACTGAAATACCAAACATTTGGGTATTTGGTAAAACAGTTTGCACATTGGACATGCCTAGGAGAGAAAAGCATCAAAGTCCTAAAATCACTGTTTCATATATGTTCATCTTTTGGTGCTTTGGTTGCATGAATTGTTTTTTAAGAGAAAGATGAAGGAAATTAGGTATATTGATGACTCTTACTGACTCTAACTGGTCACACACGAAGTCACATAAATGGGAGATATGGAGAATTGCTGAAGGGACATGAAAGAGAACATTTATTTGGAAAGTGTACCTCTCCTTGAACTCACTCTTGCTCTCCATTCTGTTTAACCATAGGGAATGACTTTTTAAAAATTATTTTTAACTTTGATCAATTTCTCTTTGATTCTCTGTATAACATGCACACTCAGTATATCTTTCCACAGACTGTTCACAGAGTTGCACCCATGACAAAATGAAAGAAGTTTCTCACTGCTCTGGCATATGGCCCATTCCTGCTGACCTAACAGCCATTCATATCCAAGGAAGCAAATTATAGAGAAAGCTTGGTTAGGGGGAAAAGACTATTTCTTCCCACCCACCAGATGTTCAGTGAAATGATACATTTTGATGCATCTGCTATAAAGCAGATTTCTTCCAGAAGTCTTGTCTTTTTGCATAAACAAAAGAAAAACCCCTAGCTTCCAATTTGGATCCGGCCAGGTATGTTTGCTCAAGAGAAAAGCTAGATCACATGTATCTAAGCTCAGACTGTAACATCTCAACATCATTGGAGATGCCATCCAGCCAGAAACCTCTCTACTCCCATCTGTCTGCAAACACAGTTCTAATAAAAGTTGTTTTATTTCTAAAAAGACTCAGAAGACTAATTAAAGATGGAGAACTTCTCTCAATTAAATCTAAGGATCATCTGAGATAAAAAAAGTCAATTTCCCATAAATTAGAAGCAGGCTGACCCAGGTGTTCTCCTTTGTATAGAGGAGTGAGGGAATGACCACAATTGTGTACAGTACTTTCTACTTTTTAAATGTCATCATTAAATTGTCTTACTGCCTCCAAAGCACATCCCATGGGATATCATATGATCCACTGGGACTACGAAAATGGGTAGAACTTCTATTTCTATTTAATTCTTGTCATCTCCTAATTGTGAATGATTTTACAATGTATATAAGTCAATAAAATATGTATATATATATATATATATATATATATATATATACACACACACACACACACACACACATACACACACATACATACACACATATGTATACATATGTTGGGAAGTGGAAGAGGAATTTCTTTTTGAAATGAATATACATTTAAGTTTGAGGAGTGCTAACCTAGACTATTAAAATTGCCCCCTGATTCTGCCTATGAATCACACCCCCGGTGCAACCACTTTTCTCAACTTCGCTGAAGAAGACTTTCTGAATGTCTAATCATCTTAGCTCTCTGTATCATTATTTCTGATGGATTGCTGAAGTTTGACATTTAAGACTTTGTATTCCAGCCCACCCTAATTTCTAGTCTTAGTTCCAATGTATTTCTTAGAGCTCTCCCTCCAGGGTTTCAGTGCTTTTGCTATACTGGTGTTCTCAGTATTGTCTGAACACACTGTGATACTCTTCTGTCCACTGGAAAACATTCATTTTGCCTTGAATGTCCTCTACGAAAAATTGCCTGATAGATATGGCTTACCCAGATCTCAGTAGGCAGAACTGAGATTTTTTTATACTGTACAATTGCAAAGCACATTTAATTCTCTGTAAGCATTTACCCCTGTGCAATATATTTGTGTTTATGTCTATCTCCTACTCTAAACTGTAAGCCCAGAGAAGGAAGGGCCAATTTTCAATTATCTTTTTATTTCCCAAGCATCTTACTCATTGCCAACTCACCTAGTTTGTTTTTAGAAAGTATTTGTGGGCTTATTTCAAGTGGGATCAATAGATAAAATCAATAACTTAGTAATAAAAAAATACGAAATAGGTCTTACTAGTTATTTGCTTCTAAAATAAAGCCCCTATATGCATTTGCTATGAATTTATATTGTTATTTACAGCTCTTCCAATGCCTCTAGCTTTAGAAATAAGATAACATTTGAAAAGCTTTCATTGACATTCAGGGGCATTTTCCTAGAAAAATGATATTTCTGATGACCTTAGGAGGTATTATTTGAGAACTCTCTACTTCTGTTTTTATATCGCAATTATTTTATTTTATCTTAACTCAGATGGAAAGCCCTCAGGGAAGTAACAGAGTCATGTTGTGTGAGTTATGAGGCCCAAAAGACATCCCTGGAAATTCACACATAAATATATCATAATCATCATAGTTGTCCCTGAAGAGTATGTTACATTTAAATATGAATATAAAAATCCATGTTATTTACAACAATGGTTTTATGAGCTTCCCTTTAGCCTAGTTTTGTCTTTCACAGAGCTTCATTCAAGCCTGAGAATTCTCTCCCCTAAAAGTCCATAGTAAAGCAGAGAAGAAATGTGACACCCTTAGGCTTTATTGACCATTTATTCCCTAAAGTTATAAGTCTCTGGATTTGTTCAGATAGAAAATAAAATACTAGTTGGACATACTTAGTACAAATGTCTATAATACCTCTTTTTAATAATTATCTGGCTTTCTCAATCTCTCAGTAGCTTTACATTTTTATAGATGACATAAAACTTTACTATTTAAATTACAATTTCATATACCAATAAATTTGCATTCTAGATGTAACCCTTTACAATTCACACTATTATCTAATTTTTAAGCGAATGCCATTGTAGGTTATGTGAGACTCATACAAATTTAAACATAGAGGGGATGTTTCTTTTATCAACAGTGATGATGGTGATGGGAACAATAACGGTGATGATGTGGTGACAACGATGGTGGCAAGGATGAGCAATGGCAACGGTGTCAGCTGAAGAATTTTCACATGTTAATTGCCATACAATGAATTAAGTGCTTTCATAAATTAGCTCATTTAATCTCATCAGCCAGTCCATGAAGTAACTAAGAGCATATCATATTCTAAAATTAAGAAACTAAGCTTTGGTTAGTTTGAAGATACCAGCTGAGGGCTTGATCTCATGAATAGTAAGATCATGATCTGAGGCTGAAATCAAGAGTTGGAGGTTTAATTGACTGAGCCACCCAGGCATCCTTAGTTTGAAAATGATTTTAGTCAGATTTATTGAGGTATAATTTAAGACAGTAAAAAGGTAAATATCTGAGATGACACATATGTTAACTCAATCATAGGAATCATTTTTACAATGTATACAAAAATAAAATCATCACATTTTGCACTTGAAATACCTTACAATTTTATTTGCCAACTACACCTCAGTAAAGCTGGGGGGGAAAAGAATTCAATGCATACATATTTCCTTTAAGTTTTAGTTTCACCCTAAAAATTTTTGTTCTATATTCATTTAATTAAAATACATTCTAATTTCTCTCTTTTAATTTTTTATTTGAGTATGGCTGACATGCAATGTTAAGATTAGTTTCAGGTGTACCACATAGGTATTCGACAATTCTCTACATTATTCTATGCTTACCACAAGTGTAGCTGTCATCTGTCACCATACAACACTATTGCAATATCATTGACTATATTCTGTAAGTGTTGGTGAGGATGTGAAAAAAAAAAAAATCAGCCTTCATGCACTGTTGGTGGAAATGTAAATTGGTACAGCCACTACGGAAAACAGTATGGAGTTTCCTCAAAAATTTAAAAAAAGAAATACCATATGATTCAATAATTCTATTACAGAGTATATACTGAAAGAAAACAAAAACACTAATTGAAAAGGATATATGCACCCCTATGTTTGTTACAACATCATTTATAATTGCCAAGATTAGAAAGCAACCCAAGTGTCCACTGATAGATGAATGAATAAGGAAGAATTTATATATATTACACACACATACACACACGTATATGTATATACACACATATACACACAATGGAATATTACAGTCATAAAAAGGGTGAGATCTAATTATTCTTTTGATTTTTCTTTGCTGCATTGATTACTTGAACAATTTTTTAAATTTCCAAAAAGTTGGGATATTTCCAGATATCTTTCTGCTACTCATTCTAGTTTAATTTTGTTGGATTCACAGAATATTTAAATATTTTTAGTTTATTGAGACTGTTTTTTTATGATCTAGTACATGATCTATATTTGTTAGTGCTCCATAGGTCATTTCAAAGAATGTGTATTCTGGGTTCAGTTACCTGTAAATATTAATTAGTTCAAGTTGGTTGATAATGTTATTCAGATGTTCTATATCATTACTGCCTTGAGCTTACTTGTTTAATCAGTTACTGAAAGTGCTGAAGTCTCAATTTATAATTGTTAATTATAAACTTTCAGTTCTCTCAGTTTTTGGCTTCTGTAAGATGAGGCTCTATTGTTAGCTGCAGACAAATTTAGGATTGTTATGTATTCCTGATTTGACACATTAATCATTATAAAACACCCCCTTCATCCTTTCCTTGTTCTAAAATCTCATTGTCTGATATTAATATGGCACCTCCAGCTTTGTTTTTCTCATAATTTCATAATTTATCTTTTTCATTCTTTTACTTTAGAACTACTTGTGTCTAATGTGTAGACTTCTGTGTAATGTGGAGTTTTTAACAGGCAGGATGTCTGGATCTTGCTTGTAAACTGGACAAACTCAGTCTTTTAATTGGGCCATTTAGACCATTTGCTTTCAAAATAATTGTTGATATTGTTGGATTTGAGCATACGATGTTTTCTATAATTTTTCTGTTTTTCTCAATTGTTTTCTGTTCTCCTCCTACTCCTTTCCTGAATGCTTTAGGATAATTTCTTTGGTCTAATTTCATCTCCATTATTGGCTTTGGAGTTACACCTCCTTAAAAAATTAGTTTTTTCTGGGCTGCTTGAGTGACTCAGTCAGTTAAGGGTCCAACTTCGGCTCAGGTCATGATCTCATGGTTTGTGAGTTCGAGCCCCACGTCAGGCTCTGGGCTGACAGCTCAGAGCCTGGAGCCCGCTTCAGATTCTGTGTCTTCCTCTGTCTGCCCCTCTGCTGCTTGCACTCTGTCTTTTGCATTGTCTCAAAAATAAAAAAAAAATATTAAAAAATTAGTTTTTCTCAATTTTATAATACATATCATTAAAAAAATGTCATTCCACAGAACGTCTGTAAAAAATTACACTAGGATAAGTCTATGTGCTATTCTTCACACTTTATTCAAATATTATAAACCCAACAACTTACTACTTGGATTTTAGACAATTGGTTTTAAAAGAAGTATAAGAAAGGAATGCCTTTATATTTACTTCTATTTGTAGCATTTTGGCACTCATTATTTATATGCTAGATCTAAGTTTCCCTCTATTATCATACCCCTGACTGAAGGAATGTTTTCAAACTTTTTTTCTGGTGTAAGACTACTAGTAAGATTTCTGTCAGTGCCTGTTTTCCTGAAGACTTTTTATTTTGTCTTAATGTTTTTAAATATTTTTCTTCTCAATACAAAGTTTCTGGTTGATAGAACTTTAAATTCTTTTCTGACTTTTAAAGATGTGACTCCATTGCATTCTGTCTTACATAGTTTAAGATGAAAAGTGTGTTATAATTCTTATGTGTGTTTCTGTGTATATTTCTTTTTGTTCCTGTCATAACTTTCTTTTTATTTGTTTTTTTTTTTTTGGCAGTTTTGCTAAGAAGTATTTAGGGGTGTGTGTGTATGTGTGTCCATGTGTGTGGGTGTCTACTTGATTGGATTCTCTGAGCTTCTTGCATCTGACATTTGTTACCTTTCATTACTTTTATAAATGCTACTTTTTTTCAAATGTTTTTTGCCTTTATTATTTTTCTGTTCTCCTCTGAGATTCCACTCACACTTATGTTAGACCATACAATATTGTCCCCCATTTCTTGGAAATTCTGGTTTTAGCCTGTTTTGTTTTAGTTTTTTAGCATTTTTTAACTCTTCTGGTTTGTTTCAATTATTTTTATTAACCTTTAAGTTTACAAGCTCTTTATTCTTCTATGGCTAGTATGCTAAGTCTATCAAAAGAATTATTCGCCTCTGATACCATTTTTTATTTTTATTTTTTTTTAATGTTTTTATTTATTTTTGAAAGTGAGAGAGAGACAGAGCATGAGCAGGGGAGGAGCAGAGAGAGAGGGAGACACAGAATTCAAAGCAGTCTCCAGGCGCTAAGCTGTCATCATAGAGCCCGATGCGGGGCTCGAACCCACAAACTGTGAGATTGTGACCTGAGCCAAAGCCAGACACTCAACCAACTGAGCCACCCAGGCACCCCTGATATCATTGTTTTTAATTTGTAGCATTTCTATTGGACTTTTTCTTATAGTTCTCTCTGTTTACTGAAATCTGTATGCACACTTTATACCCTTTCTACTATATCTTTTAGCTTATTAGTCATAGGTGTTTTAAATTCACAGATCTCTGCATCTACTTCTATTGCTTCTTTATTTCTTAATGATGTGGTGCTTATGCTTACTGTTTTGTGTATCTAATTATGTCGGCCATTAGTATGGGAGGTTGAGCCAACCTAATCATTGGTTGAGTTGTTTTCAAGATTTATTGTTGCTAGAGCTTCCTTCAGAACACCACGCACTTCAGCTTCTCCCAGCAGTGGGCTGCTGGTTATCTTGTGCTTAGTGCTGCACCTAGGTTGTCAAGGGACATGTCTCAGAGTTCTTGCCCCACCCTCAGTTTTCAGCAGGGCCTGCATGCCTCAAGCACAGAGATTTTCTCCCCAGTCTTTTGCCTTCTCAGTGTTAGACTATTGTGACATGTCATCTGGTGAAAAACTCATGGTGGGAGCAGAGGATGATAGTTGTCAGGTCTTCCGGCCCAGTCTTATTCTTGGTCCAGTGCTGTGAACTAACTGGGTCTAAAAAGCTGACTCTTTCCCTCACTTCATCCAAATGCTTCCTTGTATCTGTGCAGGGTTTTGAGAGAGACATTTTCTATCCTTTCCTCCATCGTAGCAGAACTGACATCAGTGCAACATTCTGGGTCCAAGCTCTGTCCTTTGCATCAATAGCCTTTGCTGCTCCCTTGGTAGCAATGTACCTTTGCCTGAGACTCCACCCAGAAGGATTTCTTGGTCTTTCCACAACTGTTGACCACTGTTTCTTCCTACTCACTGCATGGCTTGGGGTGGGCCATAGGGCTTCCTTTTCCTTTCTCAGGAGGAGACAGGTTTTGTTTCTACCCCTCTTCAAGTACAGATGACTTGCTTTTAACTTTCCTCTACACATAACATATCTTTTCTTGGTTCTATTCTCAAGTCACTGGAGGATTTTGCTTCTTGTAATTGAAAAGCTCAAGATATGGGCATGATTTTGTACCCATGTACCACTGAAGGTAGCTCTTTCCTGCCCCTAATCTTTCTCATCTAGTGGAAGCCTATGAAAAAAAAGATGGCACATGAATGCACACTCCCATTGGGTCTGGAGTTCCCAGAGGTTCTAAACTTTCACTCTAGCCTCAACCCAACCTTTAATAATATATTAAATTGTGACTGTTTTCTTCTCACCTGATTTTACCAGAGGCTGTCCCTTCATCTCATATTCTGCCAAAGATGAAACAATTCATTTGTGCCATCTGCCCTTAAAAAGACCTACAACTCTGGAATTTCATCTACCAGCTTGCCCCAAGACTTCAGCTCTGATAATTTCAAAAAAAGTTTATAGTTTTGAAGATTAGTCTTTTCTTCCTGTTAAGATGTGAATAACACTCCTCACAGCTTTTTATTCCTAAGTGGAAGTACAGCTCCCTACTGAAGATCTTTTGGGGAGTTTCTACCTATAGTATGATTACCTGGTATACTGAGATAGTTGAATGCAGAGGTTGGGGAAAAAAGGTAGTTTTTATGGACAAATCCCATAAATGTATTTTATATGGGTTATATCCTGTACTTAAAATTTATAGTTATGTTGTATCTCTCAATGATTATATTAAAAGCCCTTTCAAAAGTTAAAAATAAAAATAAGCTTTAAAACTAATTTTGCTTCATCTAGAATTCTTTATTTCATCATCATAGTTCTGGTACAAACTCATCATACTAGAAGCTGAGTTTGCATTATGAGGGGATACCAGAGAATCAAGACTTAAGTTTTCTAATGTAAGAATAATTTTTCTAACCTCCAGGATATCTCCAATACACTCTGAAATTTACCAGATAGCCAGAAGGGAGATACAGCATCACGTTTCTAAAATTATAAACAGAAAATAGAATAAATTCCATTGCAAAATTAGATGTATGTACCTAAAGAATACATTTTCTAAAAACTATATTGTTAAAGTAATAGAATTCAGCAAGCTGAATGTTAGATCAATAAATTCACTGTATCCCTTCATTAGAGAAAGACATAATGTGAAAATCAAACAGTAAACGTATCAATGTTTCAATCAAGAGCAAATTCGAGGAAAGGAGGAAATCCTGCATATGACAAGGGGCTACCAGTGGCTTAAGAAATTCCAGTAGGCTAATGTAGAAAATGTTCTCTTATCAAAATTCTCTTATCAAACTTTTCACCTAGAATGTTCCTGTGGGAAGAGCAAGGACAGAAAAGTACTGCATCTTTTAAAACCTCAATGCAAGGACTATTTACTCTTCCAACCTATCCTTTTTAGCTCATTAGGGATTGGCACAATTGCAGTATTTTACATTACCAAAAAAAAGACAATCTGAGATACAGATGGATAGAAATGGGGGCACCTGGGTAGCTCAGTCGGTTAAGCGTATGACTCCAGCTCAGGTCATGATCTCACACTCATGGGTTCAAGCTTCACATGGGGCTCTGTGCTGACAGCTCAGAGTTTGGAGCCTGCTTCGGATTCTGTATCTCCCTCTCTCTCTGCTCCTCCCCCACTTGTTCTCTCTCTCTCTCTCTCTCTCTCTCTCTCTCTCAAAAATAAATAAACATTAAAAAAATGTCAGATTGTTTGAAAGACTCAAGTTTCCTGGAATTTTTGTTAAAGTTTCCAAATATCTTCACAACTTGCTAATACAACTTTTCAGTAGCATGCACATAACCGCAAATCAGCAAATTTGTTATTATCATATTGCTAAGTTTTCCTAATTCAACCTTTCTTAAAATGTGGACAGAATAGGATATTTATATTCCTCCAACTACTTTGTCACCTCATGAATTTCAGTAAAATAGAAATCAGCCTTTTCTGGACACATTTTACAAAAACCTAGCCTTTCCTCTATAGTCCATTCTGACAACATGAAAAAAGCCTGAAAGAAAATGAAAATGGCTATTTTCTCTCTTATTCTGATACCACCAGAGGTCTGCTTACTTACAAATGGTAAACTGCAAAAGGTAACTAGACTCTTTCCCAAGATTAGCAACAATTACATTGCTCATTGCTCTGCTGTTGTGTCTGTGTGCATAATCTTCGGTTCCACTTTGTAATTCCCCAGTCAGCTGCTAGTGATGCTATAGAATTGCTTCGTTCAAAAAAAAAAAAAGTCTGATGGAAGATTACAACCATATAATCATGTTGACACATAATAGCCCTTTTGCATAAATATAATACAAACTCAAACCTGGATATATTCCAAGCCTTAAGTGTTTGAGAGAAGAATGTGCTTGAGAAGAATGGATTTTATTGAACAGTCTTAACAGCCACAGTTGCCTTTCTCAAGCCTTGGACATTGTAGTTTTGTGCGCCTCTAAGGACTTTACTCACCAGATACAGTGTTGAATTAGGTACTAGATGACATTTTATGAAAAATGAAAGTATTCCTAAGAATGATAAATGTAAAATTAATTCAACTCAATTTGAAACAGCATGGAAAGATTTCTACAGTACCAGAAGCTTTGTCCACTAGGCACTGAATGCATGCAACTCTGACATATCACTGAAGAGGAAGTTTGATTATATACTAAAACATAAATTAAGATTTACATAATGGTTTACATTTGTGTAACATGTATTTTTTTCTTAATTTAAGGACATGCTAGGAACAAATGGGGTAATATTGGTATACTAAATCCACATGGTTTTGTACCCTTTTAAGTGCATATATATAGTAGCAATATTAAAAAAACATGAAAGATAATCAAAAGAAAACACTACTCTAGTAAAAGATAAACTTATTTGTAAGCTGGAAATGAAATAAATACCAAGCAGTAAGGAGAATGAAGCCAAAGTCGTGCTGAATCTCAGGTTAAGAAGGTAGTAGGAGACTGAAATTTACTTACAGGGGGGTTAACAGGAACTAAAAGAGTCTTTCATATGCCTAAGGTATAATCTAAGAAAAAAGCCAAAACCAAATGCTGTCGATGGTGGTCTGTGGCTTAGGCTCATAGGAACATGTGGGCTGAAGTGATGGGAGGATATAAACAGCTTCATGAATTAGAAATAAACCAGGTCTGGCTCTGTAACAAGTATACACAAAGTAGAAAAAAAACACAATTATATACCTGATTCTATATGCTGATTCTTATAAAACATGGCTTGAGAGAAAAATCACATAGTAGGAAGAAAAGAGACAGAAAGAGAGAGAGAGACAGGAAGATAGAATTCTTTCTAATCAAAATGAACCTACAAACCAAAATTTTGAATTGTTTGAAGAAAGATGCACACATCAATAACAAAGCAACTGAAAATCAACAACTAGAACATACACTTACCCTATATATAGTCAAATTATAGATGTGTGATGGAGGCTATAATACAGTGAAGAAACTATCAGTATGAAATACTTTTTCTATTTAATGAGAAAAACTATTTCAATGAGAGTTTCTATTTCAGTGAGAAGCTATTCTTTATATGTGGAAAGATGGAGACTTGTGACTCAAAACCATCGAAAAAACTTAAGTCTTCAGTAACTGGAAAGATAGAAAGCATACCCAACGAACTAACAGATCTGGCCAAAAAAATATGCAGGCATAATGGTGAAATTGACAACTGGCTTTTTGTGTCTATGACAAATATGGGATGAGTGTGAGCTACAGCGAGAATAATTCAGAATTTAAAGGAAAGCAAGCAGAATTTAAAGGAAATTTAAAGTATTAAGACATGGTGGATTACAAATGAAACAATTTCATATTTCTAGACTTTCCAGTTCTGGTCTCAGAGTAAAGATCAAATGAAATGTATGGCTATAAGACCTATACTTAAGAACACAGAGATTTATAGGAGTGCCCAGTAAACCTTCACAGTAAGACAAAGACTTTCTGAGAATCTTAATGGTATGGTCTCAAAACAAGCTCACATATAGCTCAAAGTAAATAGAAGTCTATTTCTTTTTTTTTAATGTTTATTTATTTTTGAGAGAGAGTGTGTTAGTGAGCACGAATGGGGGAGGTAGAGAGAGAGAGAGAGAGAGAGAGAGGATCTGAAGCACAATAATACAGAGCCTGATGTGGGATTCAAACTCGAACCATGAGATCACGACCTGAGCCATGGTTGATGTTTAACTGACTGAGCCATCCAGGTGCCCCAATAGAGGTCAATTTCTAAAGAATTATGGATGTGGCTTTTGGGACTTTGAGGATATCTCAATCAGATTCATAAATAGTCCAAAGTATTTCTAAGGGAGTTATAACAGGCTCAACTATAGGGAATAGAGATAGTTCAAAATACAAAGAAGCCTCTGGGATCCCAATTTTCTATGGTCAAGAAATAGGCAAAGAATGCCTTTTGGAGAATAACTGGACCCTTATTAGGGTTCATATTCGTACTCTGGAAAAGGAGGCTCTGACATGTATATGGCTAAATTTCAGAATTGTTTGAGTAGTGATTGCTATATGCCTCATCCCATTTCTCCCTTTTTTGATTGGGTATGGCCATTATAATTATTCTGTCCTTGTCTTACTATCATATGTTGAATGTATACAGCATGAGTAACTTGCCCTTTTTCTTTATAAGTCTCTAGATCATGAGTGGTTGTACTGGAGGAGCTACATATGAGGAGTCTACCTATTCATCTAACCTATTGCATATAATAATGTCATGATCAGATAAAATTATGGGATTATATGAATACACTAAGTATATTCTGCATGTGGGAAAATATGAGTCATTTGGTCTAGATGACGAGTACTACAATAAACTGTTTCCACAATGCCTCCTCCCCCAAATGACATTCGTCTCTGTCCACACACTTCTGAGATATCATTGTAGCTTCTCCCTTTGACAGGTGGAGTCTAGTTTTCCACCACCCTGATTCTGGACTATCCTTGTTCTTTCTTTAATAAACTTTTGGGGAAATTAAATTGTGCAAATTTGAAGTCTAGATCTTAAGAGAACTTGCAACTTCTGCTTTCAACCTTTTGGACTGATACCTTCATCATAGGGACAAGCAAACCTAACCTACTGGAGGATGACAGGCTACATAGCTGAAGAACAAGTCACCCAGCCAATGGTCATCAACAACTGCTAGGCAGGTAAATGAGAGCATCTTGAAACACACTTCACAGTTGAACTGACTCAACCTTCATGAGTGATTCCTGGCAAGATTAGTGGAAATATCAGCCAGTGAGGCACAGGCCAAACTGAAGGATCATGAAGAAGTAAATGATAGTTTTAATCATAAAGTTGGTTTGGGGGCCAAGGGGAGTAGTCATTACAAGCAATGGATAAATGATACTCAAAGCAATCAAAAAAACTAAAATCTAGCCAACATCCAAAGAGAATTAGTGAACAGAACACAATATAGGACATTCACTCAGAGTAAAACAGAAAGTAAAAAATAATTCTTTTAATATGAAAAAAGCAGGAGACCTGTAAACTAGTTTAAAAGAAGCATCACATATGACTTAGGGATTCCAGAAGAAGAAAACGAAGGTAATAGCACAGCAGAAATATACAAAGAGATAACTTTTGAGAACCGAGTTATGAGACTGCATTCTCCATACCAGGTGTATATATAGATAAACCCAAACCTAGAGCACATTACAGTGAGACTGTGGCACATAAGTATTAAAGAGATTAATAATAAGTATTAATTTTTTTATGAGAATGCATTTTTAAATGTCAGAAAGAAAAGATACATCACCTATAGAAGAACATCAAACCAATAAAAGACGTTTTTCACTGTCACAATAGATGACAAAAAAATAACGTAGTATCATCATCAAAACGTTGAAGGAAAATAATTCAGTGTGAGATTTTATATCCAACTAAACTTGATTTTATAAGCAAAATCAAGAAATGTTTCAGACACACAAATGTTGACTTTACAACTCACAGAATAACTCCAAATGAACAAGGAAAACATGTATTTAATTTTTTAAAAAGTTAATCTAGAGGAAAGGCATAGAACATAAGAACATCACTGTGCACATAGATAAAACACATCATGGAATTTAAATAACTGCTAACTAAAAGTAAGATAACTGAACTTTGCCCTTTCTATGAGGATGCAAGTTCCATGATGATTTTTTTTTTATCTCTGGGATGTAATCTTTAGTGTTTGTAACATAGTAAGTTCCAATCAGTATTTATTAAATTAAGACTTTAGGTCCTAAGTCATGAGAATTAAAGGTACAACTTAGAGAATATAGTCGATAGTATTTTAAAGGTCTTGTATGGTGACAGATGGTAGCTATACTTGTGAACATAGTATAATCTATAAACTGGTCAAATCACTATGTTGTGCACTTGAAACTAATATAATATGTGTGTTAACCAAACCTCAATAAAAAAGACTCAGTCCTTGAAAAGGATAAAACTACTGATAATCTAAATTTAGCAGAGAAAATTGTTAGCTATGCACTGAAATAATTAAAAATTTTACTAAAAACAGAAATATAACCTAAAAAGTCTAATAAAAGACAGAAAAGAAGAGAGAAAGGATGCAGAAAAAAAGATAGTCAATAGAAACATTAAATTCAGGTAGAATTGAATTAAAATATACCAAAAACCACAATTAATGTAAATATTTTAAGCTCGCCTACTATGTGATCAAGATAATAGAATTAGAGGAAATAAAGAGCAGTCAGGTGTTTGTTACTCACAAGAGACATAACTAAAAAAAGTATATAAGAAAGTTGAAAATAAAAAGCATAAAAAGTGAAACATCAGTATGTCACCAAAACAAAACTAATAAGATAGCATTTAAGATAAGAAATCATTAGTATCGATAAAGCAGCACAATATTCAGCAGTCATTCATTTTGAACCTCTGCATGCTTTGCTTTGCTGCAAATCAGTCACAATTGCCCCCTTTAGTAGCCTGCCTTTGAGCACTGTAGCAATTTAACTTTTGCAGAGAATCAGAAGTCGTTAGTAGTTTATGTTTACCCCCAGGGATACCTTCAGCTAGTACTCAACTGTTACTGCACTATTAAAAACTCACCTCCTTCACCATAAGTCAGGATAACCTCTGAAGTACAATTTATGCTACAAAATTCACCAAATGATCAACTAAAGCAATCCAAGATGTTACCAAAATTGTATACTTTCTGGGCTTCTTCTTCCTTTTCCTGCTACCCCCATATTCCTATTTGCTTTTTTCTGGGAGTACTTTCTTAGTAAATCACCTGCATTTGAATCTTTGGCTCATTATCTGCATCTGTAGGAATCTATCCTAAGACAACTATATACTACCAGTTTAAGAAGTAACTGCCTATGAAGTGGAAAGTTGGAAAGAGCATTGCTCCCACAATTATAACACAAAAATGCTAAATAAACTACAAAATCATGACTTTTCTTGAAACTATCAGAGAACTGAGATCTCAGGGCAACCAATTAGTTTGGAATCCCAGGAATGATATCTCTAGGCAGACAGGACACATACATTAAAACACACATGGCAAAACATGACAAAAAGAGACACCTGTGTCATATAAATATGGGCTCTGGGCTCCTGGGTAACTCAGGCAGTTAAGCATCAGACTCTTGGTTTAGGCTCAGGTCATGAACTCACAGTTTCACGGATTGAGCCCCACATCGGGCTCCACGCTGGAAGTGCAGAAACTGCTTGGGATTCTGTGTCCTTCTTCTCTGCTCTTCCCCCACTCACACTGTCTATATGTCTCTCAAAATAAATAAATAAACTTAAAAAAAAAAAGATCTGAGTATGGGCTAGCATAAGGGTATCTAACACCTGGGAGTCACAGATACAGGAGCATTCATACTACCTGTAGGCTTTTTTTCCATAGATCTCTGCTAGGACTCAAAGAAGGAATGGGGCATGTTGGGAATAAGAGAAACCCTCTCAGGATTGGGCAGGTTTGGATAAGGAGAACATCCAACACTAGGGGAAAGGCATAAATTCTCATTTAAAAACTTCTCCTCTTCAGAACAAAAGCCTTAAATTGCTGGGATGTTACAGCACAAAACACCACTCCAGGGCACACTTAAAGGTGAAGCTGAGAAAAAGTAAAAATAAAAATAACTTCTATCTCCAGAGTAGGAATAGGAAACTGTCCTGGGGCCAGACCATTAGAGGTCTTCTACCACTAAAGGAGGGGCAGGAAACTCCCACACAATACCTAGCAGAGTCTGGCTTACACAGGTATCGAGGCAGGTTTACTAAGAAAATTCCAATCTTGAGACCAAATTTTAAGCTGGACCAAAATAAGAGAAAATCCCCCTTTCCCTTACAACCAGGATCACAACATAAAGTGGTAAGTAGCAATCTACCACTGGGGAGAACGGACACCTTGGCCCCCTGTCTGGTGCAAGAGCAACAGGGAAGGCTAAAAGCTGAGGACAGGCAAGAAGAATTAAGAAAAACACTCTGGTTCCATACAAATTTTAGTATAGAACCAGAGTGTTTTCCTTAATTCTCCTTACTCACTAAAATTGGTATGGAATCACAGAAGATTCCAAACAGCCAAAAAAATCCTGAAAAAACAAACCTGGAGATATCACAATCCCAAATTTCAAGATATACCACACAGCTGTCGTAAACAAAACAGCATGATGCTGGCACAAAAATAGACACATAGATCCATGGAACAGAGTGGAGAGCCCAGAACTACAGGGCTAATTAATCGGTGGCGAAGGAAGCAAGAATATACAATGGGGAAAAGGCACTTTCTTCAATAAGTGGTACTAGGAAAACTGGACAGCCACATGTAAAAGAATGTAACTGGGCCCCTTTCTTACACCATACACAAAAATAAACTCAGCATGGATTAAAGACCTAAATGTGAGACCCCTAGGAACATTTTACTAGATAGGTCTCCTGAGGCAAAGGAAATAAAAGCAAACTTACACTATTGGGACTACATGAAAATAAAAAGTTTCTGCCCAGCAAAGGAAATCATCAACAAAACAAAAAGGCAACCTACTGAGTGGGAGAAAATATTTGCAACTGACATAGTCAATTAGGAGTTAATATACAAATTATATAAGGAATTTATATAACCCAACATTTAAAAAAACAAACAATCCAATTTAAAAATGGGCAGAGGACTGTTATTCAACATAGTACTGAAAGTCTTAGCCTCTGCAATCAGGCAACACAAAGAAATAAAAGGCATCCAAATCGGCCAGGGGGAGTTCAAACATTCACTCTTCGCAGATGACATGATACTCTATATGGAAAACCCAAAAGATTCCAACAAAAACTGCTAGAACTGATGCATGAATTCAGCAAAGTTGCAGGATATAAAATTAACAGACAGAAATCGGTTGTATTCCTATACACCAACAATGAAGTGACAGAGAAATCAAGGAATCGATCCCATTTACAATTGCACAAAAACCATAAAATACCTAGGAATAAATCTAACCAAAGAGGTGAAAAATATATATGCTGAAAACTATAGAAAGCTTATGAAAGAAATTGAAGAAGACACAAAAAAATGGAAAAAGATTCCACGCTCCTGGATAGGAAGAACAAATATTGTTAAAATGTCAATACTACCCAAAGCAATCTACATATTCAATGCAATTCCTATCAAAATAACACCAACATTCTTCACAGCGCTAGAACAAACAATGCTAAAATTTGTGTGGAACAAGAAAAGACTACAAACAGCCAAAGTGATCTTGAAAAAGGAAATCAAAGCAGGAGGCATCACAATCCCAGACTTCAAGCTATACTACAAAGCTGTAATCATCAAGACAGTATGGTACTGGCATAAGAACAGACACTCAGATCAATGGAACAGAATAGACAACCCAGAAGTGGACCCACAAACGTATGGCCAACTAATCTTTGACAAAGCAGGAAAGAATATCCAATGGAATAAAGACAGTCTCTTCAGCAAGTGGTGCTGGGAAAACTGGACAGTGACATGCAGAAAAATGAACCTGGACCACTTTCTCACACCACACACAAAAATAAACTCAAAATGGATGAAAGACCTCAATGTAAGACAGGAAGCCATCAAAATCCTCAAGGAGAAATCAGGCAAAAACCTCTTTGATTTGGCCACAGCAACTTCTTACTCAACACGTCTCTGGAGGCAAGGGAAACAAAAGCAAAAATGAACTACTGGGACTTCATCAAAATAAAAAGCTTCTGCAGAAGGAAACAATCAACAAAACTAAAAGGCAACCAACAGAATGGGAGAAGATATTTGCAAATGACATATCAGGTAAAGGGTTAGTATCCAAAATCTATAAAGAACTTATCAAACTCAACACCCAAAAAACAAATAATCCAGTGAAGAAATGGGCAAAAGACATGAAGAGACACTTCTCCAAAGAAGACATCCAGATGGCCAACTGACACATGAAAAAATGCTCCACATCACTCATCATCAGGGAAATACAAATCAAAACCACAATGAGATACCATCTTACACCTGTCAAAATGGCTAACATTAACAACTCAGGCAATAACAGATGTTGGCGAGGATGAGGAGAAAGAGGATCTCTTTTGCATTGTTGGTGGCAATGCAAGCTGGTGCAGCCACTCTGGAAAACAGTATGGAGGTTCCTCAAAAAACTAAACATAGAACTATCCTACAACCCAGCAATTGCACTACTAGGCATTTATCCAAGGGATACAGGTGTGCTGTTTTGAAGGGACACATGCACCCCCATGTTTATAGCAGCACTATCAACAATAGCCAAAGTATGGAAAGAGCCCAAGTGCCCATCAATGGATGAATGGATAAAGAAGATGTGGTATATATATACCATGGAGTATTACTCGGCAATCAAAAAGAATGAAATCTTGCTATTTGCAACTATGTGGATGGAACTGGAGGGTATTATGCTAAGTGAAATTAGTCAGTCAGAGAAAGACAAAAATCATATGACTTCACTCATATGAGGGCTTTAAGAGACAAAACAGATGAACATAAGAGAAGGGAAACAAAAATAGTATAAAAACAGGGAGGGGGACAAAAGAGAAGAGACTCATAAATATGGAGAACAAACTGAAGGTATTGGGAGGGGTTGCAGGAGGGGGGATTGGCTAAATGGGTAGGGGGCACTAAGGAGTCTACTCCTGAAATCATTGTTGCACTATATTCTAACTAATTTGGATGTCAATTTAAAAAAATAAAAAATAAAAGAAGTTAAAATTTAAAAAATTTTTAAAAATGGGCAGAGGAATTGAATAGACATTTTCCCAGAAAAGAGATATAGATGGCCAACAGACACATGAAAAGAAGCTCAACATCACTAATCATCAAGGAAATGCAAATCAAAACCACAATGAGATATCACCTCATGCCTGCTCAAATGGCTAAAATCAAAATGACAACGAATAACAAGTGTTGGCAAGGATATCAACAAAAGGAACGCTCATGCACTATTGGTGGGAATGCAAATTGGTGCAGCTACTATGGAAAACAGTATGGAGGTTCCTCAAAAAATTAAAAATAGAAATACTGCAAGATTCAAGAATTCTACTACTGGGTATTTACCCAAAGAAAACAAAAACACTAATTCAAAAAGATATATGCACCCCAATGCTTATTGCCACATTATTTCCAATAGCCAAGATACAGATGCAACCTAAGTGTCCACTGATAGATGGAGGGATAAGTAATATGTGGGGCATGTACGCACGCATGCACACACACACACACACACACACATACGTATATATCTATATATATACAATGTGTAATGAAATATTATGCAGCCATAAATGTATGAAATTGTGCCATTTGTGACAACATGGATGGACCTAGAAGGTATTATGCTAAGTGAAATAATTCAGACCATGAAAGACAATTACCATATAATTCCACTTACAAGTGAAATATAAAAAAACAAAAACAAAAAACAAATGAATAAACAAAAAAGCAAATCAAACCTATAAATACAGAGAACCTATTAATGCCAGAGGGGAAGAAATGAGGGGTTGGGCAAAATGAATTAAGGGGTGTGGAAGATACAGATTTCCACTTATGGAATGAATAAGCCATGGGACTAAATGCCTCTGAATAAAGAATATAGTCAATGATATCATAATAACAATGTAACAGGACAGATGGTAGCTACATTTGTGGCAAACACAGCATAATATACAAATTTGTCAAATCCAGTTGAATACCTGGAACTAATGTAGCATTGTGTGTCAAATACACTCATATTAAAAAAATTATTTAAGAAAAAGGAAAACACTATGGCAACCCAGTCTACCCTAAGGTATTGCGTGAAGAATTTAAAAGTGGTGATACACTGATGATAACCATAGCAACAACATAATCCCAAACCACATAAACTCATGACTAGATTGACACAAATCTCTACATTAACAGCTAGTAGAGAATCACACACATTTCTATGCAAAAATGGCTATGTACCTTAGTCCGTATTGTGCTGCCTTGATGTCCAGAATCAATAAAAAGAAATTACAAGACACACACACAAAAAGGAAAGAAGAATCCACTAAAATACACCAAACAAAATTAGCTCAGAAAGACCCCAATGTTGTAATTATCAGGCAATAAATTTAAAACAATTATGATTCATAGTTTTTAAATTCTAAGTGTAGTTTCCTTATCTTCAAAATGGGGACTTTAAAAAGCATCTGATTCATATGGTTTTTGTGCAAATGTAACGAGACAATGGTAGTAAGTCATACTTAAAAAAATTCCCAACACTTTTAGTACAAGATAGTAGTTGTAGTCACTATTACCTTGGACACTTAATTAAAAGTTCACTAGTTTTATTCCAAAGCTTCTTGAGATTATCTGTGAGCCTCACCTCTCCCACTCCAAGCTGATTACTTCTTTTGCTATGGGTTTTTCATCAGGAAGGAGAAATTAAAAAGTAGCTAAGCTTCCTTCTCTACTTTATTAGTATCTTGGCTGTTGGTAACTCTCCCAGTTCTCTATTCAAAAACATTGGGAAGGCTTTTCCTCACAACAAAATCAGAAACCCCTCTGTAGTCTATATCTGTGTTGTTATGATAGAACTCAAAATTCAATTTTGCACTTTTTATCTTATTTCTATTTTTCCCTACCATAAAACCAAATAGGCTAGATAGCACCACATATCAATTTAAGATATTATTTGCAATATACCTTTGAATCTTTCCCTTAAAATTTGTGACACTTTTACAAGTAAATTTCCATTAAAAGTCTGTATTCATACACTGGTAATCAGGGATGCCCAGTTGCAATGATGAACACTGTGCCTAAAAATTCAAGATTATCATTCAAGAGGCTGAACCTGAATTACAAATCAACTTTCTTCCATGAATATTTTCAGAGTTTGTAACATCCTTTTATTTATTTTTTTAAAGAAGAGCATTTTTTTACTTATTTTTTAAAGTCTATTTATTTTGAGAGAGAGAGAGAGAGAGAGAGAGAGAGAGAGAACACAAGCAGGGGAGGGAGAGAGAGAGAGGGAGAAAAGAGAATTCCAAACAGGAGCCACATTGTCAGCACAGAGACCCATGTGGGGTTCTAACTCACAAATCAGGAGATCATGACCTGAGCCGAAACCAAGAGTTAACCAGATGGTTAACCAACTGAACCACCCAGGCACCCCTATTTATTTATTTATATTATTAAATATTTTTTTAATGTTTATTTCCTTGTGAGAGAGTGAGAGAGACAGACAGAGAGAGAGAGAGAGACAGAGAGAGAGAGAGAGAGAGAGAGAGAGAGAGAAAGAGAGACAGAGCATGAGCAGGGAAGGGGCAGAGAAAAAAGGACTCACAAAATCTGAAGCAGGCTCCAGGTTCTAAGCTGTCAGCCCTGAGCCCAATGCAGGGCATGAACTCACAAACCGTGAGATCACCACCTGAGCCAAAGTCAGACACTTAACTGATTGAGCCACCCAGGTGCCCCTATTTTTTATTTTTTAAATGTTTATGTATTTATTTTGAGAGAGAGAGAGAGCGAGAGAGAGCGAGCATGCATATAAACGTGAGCAGGAGAGGGGCAGAGAAGGAGAGAGAATCCCAAGCAGGCTTCCTGCCATCAGCACACAGCCAGATGGGGGTAGGGGCTCTATCTCACAAGCCGTGAGATCATGACCTGAGCCCAAATCAAGAGCCAGATGCTTAACTGACTGAGCCCCTCTCCTTGCTCCCTTTTATTTTTATATCACTTGAGTGAGTTCTCTTGATGTATACTATGCCTTGAAATATAGTCTTCAATTAATAAAATATATAGAGTTCAAGCCACAGAACATGTCCATTTGGTCTAACCTTAGATTCTTAAATTTATGTAACCAGGCTGCATTTATGATGGGAATACCATTGGCCAGCTATTTGCATCCAGTAGATGTATGGAGTATATCTAATATATGGTAGCTTCGTGGTTGCTGTAGTTCTTTCAAAGTGATTTATTAAAATTAAAGCTATGCACATATACTCAAGTTTCCCTAGCTACTTTGCCCTGGTATCCTCTTTAAATTAGGTTTACTTTTTAAAAGAATAGTTGTTTCAGGAAGGCTAATCCCAGAACTGTTAGTATCATGTATTTCATTGCCTTCATTTAGAGAAGGTAAGTGACCTCCCCACGTGAATGGCAAAGGTAGGATTGCAACCCCAGTTTATGTGACTTGGGTCCATCCTCCAGAGAACTCTGCCATGCTGACTCTCAATATTCTCTAGGTAGTCTAACTCTGCCACTAATTGGTTGACCTTGGAAAAGCCTCTTAATTTCTTTAACGCATAGCTTCTTCGTATGCAAAATGGGGATAATCACTGTGGCTCTCTCACAGCATCATTCTGAGAATTGAGGTACTATTTGAAAGCATATACAACACTGCTTGGCACACTGTAAGCACCAGAAAGTTGTTGGCGTAAGTTCTGTTACTTTGAATACCACCCTTGAGTTATCTTATTGATCTCACTTAACATTTTGATAGGTAGCGTTAAAATTGTTAGTACAAACTGTAACTACATAAAAGAACAATTGTTAGTCTGTGGCTGGAGTAAATCAGAACATTGCCATGAAATCCCCTTGCAGTTTTGTGATCACTTGCCTAAAAATACCAAAGAAGCACACAGCTACTCAAATTCTACTTGGAATAAAATGTATTCATAATTCAATGATATTAATTACTATAGCTAGTATTTACTGGGCACTTACTGGGCACTATTCTAAATATTAATTGTGAACTATAATTTCCAGAATAACCCTATGGAAGTGCTACTGTTAACCCCATTTTACAGATTAGGAAACAGGCACAGAAAAGTAGTTTGTGCAAGTTCACACAGCTAATAGTGGGCAGAGCTGAAGTAGAAGAATTACACAAGCTACTTTTCTGTCTTGAGCACTTCCCAGTTTAGCCAGTCCTCCACTTTTCCCTTACCCCAGAGTGGCAGAATCCTACTGAGAAATATAAACAAAGAACATACAGGGGAAACATAAGAATAGTTTCCAAAATGTAGTCTCGTCACCACCTGGTGGTAACAAATTATAAATGGACAGTTCCACTGAAAGTGAGCAAGTTCAGGAAGTCACTGCATCTTAGTTCCTTCCTTAACCTCAGTGAAAAGCCCGAGGTTGCCAGCGGCCCTAATGTTTCTTCCCTAGTATGAGATTGTTTAAGTTTTTGTACACAGCAAAGATAAAGAAGTGAGTGTGTCATCTGCAAAAAGTAAGACACATTATGAAGGCATTAGCCAATCTTAAGATAAAAAGAGGAATGTCTCCAGTGGGTGGAAGAGATGAGGTAAAGGGGTAGAGGATGCTACTGTACTACACACCCTTATCCAACCACGATACCACTCTACAGCCTTTGCATGGACAAATGAAACACAGAGGCTTTGACATTGGCCTTTTAAACAGGACATTGACTCAACAAAAACCTATTGGCAACTCATAACATGCTAGGCATTGCTGATATACTGGTCAACTAGAAAGACAGTTTCCTGTCCCCAAGGACCTGATAGAGAGGAATAATTGCCAATTAATTATAATTGTAATGAGCATACAAAGAAGTATAGATCATTATGGAAGCTCGTAATAGGAAACCTAACCTTACTTAGTCAAACAAAACATAAAGAGGCATTAAAGCCGAGGTCTCAGGGATGGGTAGGCTTTAGCTTTTCTATGTGGGGATGATGGGGACAAATTGATGAGGAGAATTTTAGGCTAGAGGAAAAAGAAACATAACCTTGATGGCTGAATTTATGCTTTAAAACATCAATCTACCTTCTTCCATCTGGAACCAGGCAAGGATTAAAGAAGGTAGAACAATTATATTAGCTAATATGTATCGCATGCTTCCTATGTGCCTCAAAACTGCTAAGCTCTTCATATTTGATACTTTATTTAATACAAGCAGCAGCCCTATAAGGAAAGTGCTATCTTTCCTTCCATTTTACACAGGAGGAAATGAAAGAGCAAAGAGTTTACACTGCATATAAATGTAAAGCCAGGAATTCAAATACAGGTCTCCCTGGCGCCCATCCTAAACTCTTTCCAAAACACCTTTGCACGTTTGTCAGTGGGAAACAGAAACAAAAAGTCCTACTCAGTACAAGCAGAAAAAATTCTCCTGACCAAGAAGAATGAGGGGAGGAATGCTCCTGTCTGCCTATTTATAATCCATCTATATCCTCAAAAACACACTGCCAGAGTCTATTTGCCTGTTTAGAGAAAAATGTGTGGAGATTATTAAAGAATCAATACCAGGAGGCACCACTCTGCAACCCATTACAGATGACCAAGATTTGCTTCAGATTCTGCCCCTTCTGTTCTCTAGTAAGATGTCTGTCAACTCAAAACCGAATGTACTCCATTTCCAATAGAAAGGACATTTTTCCAAGGTGAAATTGAAGGTGATCCTTCTCAAAATACAAAACATTTCACACAGGAAATGTCTAGCTTTCTCTTGAGTCATGTTATATCATTGCCTCCACAGTCATATTGTACAAGACTTCTCTTAAAACCCAAAGTGTTTTTTTTTATGTTTGCAAAAAAAGAAAAACGAAAAAGGAATATTGTAGAGGAAAGAGTTTCACAAAGATGAAAATGACTCAAATAAAACAATATATCACTAAGTTTTAAGGAAAAGAAAGCTTTAAAATTCGCTAAAAAAAATATCATCAGATAGGGGCGCCTGGGTGGCTCAGTTGGTTAAGCGTTAGACTTCACCTCAGGTCATGATCTTGAGGTTCCTGCGTTCGAGCCCCACATTAAGTTTTGTGCTGACAGCCCAGAGCCAGGAACCTGCTTCAGATTCTGTGTCTCCCTCTCTCTCTCTCTCTCTCTGCCCCTCCTCTGCTTGTGCTCTCTTTCTCCAAAATAAATAAACATTAAATATATATATATGTATATATGTACATACTTATATATGTACATATATACATATATATATACTTATCAATATACATACCTAGATAGATAGATAGATCATCAGATAATCATACTGTCAGAACACTTAACTTCTCTCATATCACCCAAAGAGACTGGACTGATGATTCTCAGAATGCACCATTCAAACAAAAGGAGCCCACGAATTCACTCACCTTGAAAGTTGTCAACTTTGTGTTTTAAAACTCATTTCAAACACCTAAGAAAAAGGCATTTTCTGAATCTTTTAGTGAGTCAAAAGAAAGATAAAATGAATCAATACATGTTTTTCAAACCAAAAACTGTATGTTTTCATTACTGAGAGAAGTAAAAAATAAATTCTTCTAACAGCAATAGTGACATTAAACTGCAACACCTCTTTTTTTCATTTATTGGTAAAATATCTTTTCTTATTGTAGCATATAAAATGTTGTTTTCTTATACAGCATATAAAATGTTTAGAGGGTTTTTTATCTCCTTTTTGCTAAGTCTTCATAATAATCTCCCTCGGACTGAGTTCTAAACTCTTTGGAAACTACTGACATGTTAATTGGCACTTAAAATTCTTAAAATTATAAATTTCACTTAATTGCCACATATGGCCTTTCCCTTAAGTATTAATGGCTCTTCAACAATATCTCTATCTGTAAATAAAACCAGACTTTAAAAGCCCTCTCTAACAGGTGAATGAAAATCTGGTAGATTTTGTTTACCTGCCACAACTGAAAAACCAGTCCAGAGCTGAGGAGATGTCATTTTCTTCTGGAGAGTATAAAGAAACAAAACAGAAAGGGGATGTGTGCCTTTGGCAGTCCCTGTTAAAAAACAGCGCAAACAAGGAGAGAAACAAGGTCAGACAACCCTGTATCCAGTTCAGAAGCTGGGAAAAGACCAATAGTGTCATTGAAACAGAAGACTGTTCTAAGAGTTGAGGGAGAGGGGACAAGAGCTTGTCCAGTCCTCTCACTGGATGGATAGAGAAACAGAAAGAATAAAAGGCCACATTTACACAACTAGGCAGATGAACATAAACATCTAGCAATTTACTCTTCTCAAAGCCTTTTATGTTTTATCCCATGGGTAACATCATGCCAAATTTATAGATAAAACTAAAACAGGGACACTAAGTGATTTCACTGAGACCTCATAAGCAAATTAGTGGAATGACTAACACTAAAACTTGAGGGCCAGTGCTCTGTACATCAAGCCTTCTAAATGAGAACTTAAGTTATACAACACACATTTATTGAACACTATCTATTCATCCATCCATCCATCCATCCATCCATCCTGTGCTAGGTTTCAGACAGAGAAAGCTCCTAGGTGCGATGTGTTCCTTCAGGGTATTTGCATCAAAAAAGAGACTCTGGTCTTCAATACCCTTGTGGCCAAAGTTATTTACCAGGGTCCATGCATGATTGGATGCATCATTGATTATTCAAAACCCAAAAGGGGAAAAAAAGCCACAGTTTAAACTCCCTGAGTATAAAAATTTCTGAAAATAAATTGGAAACATTTTTTTTACTCTAGCAAGAAGAATTCAATAAAAGCAAATACATGAATCATAGACTTTGACCAAAAATGGATAGGAGACTGATTAATCTATTAAGTAGCATACTTTCAGGTAACACAATAAGACAAATTCTATCCTTCTGGACAAGCAAGCATCAAGAAAGTCAGATTTAGTGTTGTCTGTTTTATTTTGGTCAAACCAGACTCCATCATTAATATCTAATAATTTCCATGATCTCTCATCTCCTAGTTAAACATGAGGGATCGTCTCAAGTCACCACATATCTCAGGCTTATTTATACCCATCACAAACACTCAATACACATGAATGTGCCTTTTCTCTGCCATATCTTCCACTTAACAGATTTTTGTATCTTTCAACTCCATCAGTTCCATGTATAGTCATAAATCATGGCAAAAAAATATTCACCTTTTTCTTGCCTTCATATTTCTCCCATCCACTATTACTATTGTTACTCTGCAATTAAATGGTAGATTAGGGATGGGCAAAATATGTGTGAAAATATATAAAAGGGGTTTTGTACTGATCTTTATGAAAACAAAGACTCTAAAACTGGAGTTCTGGTGATTGAGAGTGCATCTTATTGTAACTTTCAGTGAAAATAACCGAAATAAAGATTTAGAAAAAGGAGCTTACGAAACTTTCAGAAATACTAAGATTTTTAAAGTAATATAGACCAAATAGCTTGGACTTTATGTAAACAAAACTTAAAGAACTAAAAATTAAATTTTTCACTTAATAAGAAGATTTTAAATATAAGTTAATTTCAGCTTTCTCTCATGTTCTTGCTCTCCTACTCTGATTCCTGGGTTTAATTCTAGTTTTATAAATTTATTCTATTTATAATTTGTAAATGGAAACGAACCTCACTGAACACCAGGTCCCTTTGTTCTCCTACTGCATTTTTTACACCTTATTCAGCAAAACTTTGTGAAACAGGTGTCCATATTCACCAGCTCTTCTTTCTTACCTCTCATACATTCAGTGCCTTTTATCTCCATCACTCCACAGAAGCAAGTGGCACCCATGTTATCAAAATCAATAGCTAGCTCTCTCTTCCTCTTTTTCTAATTCATTATTTTTTTTAAAATTAAGACTTTGCTTTTTTAGACAATGTTAGGTTCACAGCAATATGGAGGGGAACATGCAGTGGTTTCCCATATATATCCTATTCCCACACATATATGGTCTTTCCTATTATCAACATCTCTCACCAGAATAGCATGAACCAACATTGACAGCTCATAATCACCCAGAGGCCATAGTTTACATTATGGTTTATTCTTGATGTTGTATATTCTATCGGTCTGGACAAATATATGATATTGCATCCACCATTATGGTATCACAGAGTGTATTATTGCTGCACTAAAAGTCTTCTGTGTTCTGTCTAGTCATCCCTCTCCTCCCAACCCCCAGCAACCACTGATCTCTTTGCTGTCTCCCCAGTTTTGCCTTTTCTAGAATATCACGTGTTGGAATCATACAGTATGTGGACTTTTCAGACTGGCTTCTTTCACTAGTATTATGCATTTACAATTCTCCATGTGTTTTCAAAGACTTGGTAGTTCATTCTTTTTAGCACCAGCATTTCCCTGTTGTCCTTGTTCCAGATTCTGGCCATTATAATAGGTGTCTTTGTGGCATCTCATTGTTGTTTAATTTCCATTTCTCTCATGACACAGGATGTGGAACACCTTTTCATGTGCTTATTGCCATCATTATGTCTTCTTTGATGAGGTGTCTGTTAAGGTCTTTGGCCCATTTTTAAATCAGATTGTTTACTTATTGCTGAGTTTTAAAAGGTTTTGTTGTTGTTGTTGTTGTTGTTGTTGTTGTTGTTGTTGCTGTTGTTTTGGTATATTTTGGATAACAGTACTTTATCAAATGTCTTTTGCAAATATTTTCTCCCAGTCTGTGACTTGTCTTTTCATTATCTTGACAGTGTCTCACAGAGCAAAAGTTTTTTGTTTGTTTTGTTTTGTTTTTAATTAAATCCAGGTTATCAATTCTTTCTCTCATAGATCTTGCTCTTGATAACCCAGGCCATCTAGGTCTACCCTTTTCTTACTCCATCCCTTAATAGCACACAACACAGTTGGCTAGTTGCTCATGCCCTCCTTCTTGAAATGCTCCCTTTTCTTTGCTTCTTTGACACCACACTCAACTGTCAAACTCACTACTCTCTCTAGTCACTCTGCTCACTATGTCTCCTTTGTTTTTGCTATAAATGTTGGAGTATATTTGTTTTCACCTCTAACTTTCCTTTCATCTGGTCCCATGGCTTTACATTTCATTTTGATTCCTGTTATCCTACATGTGTATCTTGCTTCCCAACCTCTACGTTGAGCTTAGGCTACTAAAACCTGCTGCATATGGACAGCATATGCATATGCATATGGACCCCTCTACATGGACATCCAGTAACCATGTAAATGGTCACATTAGAATTACAGAACTCCTAGATCCATTCCTATCCAGTTAGCTGTATCTCAGTGAATGGAAAACCACCCATTCAGTGGCTTAAACCAATAATTAAAAAGTCCTCCTCGATTTTTCTCTCTTTTCCTCATATCCATCCATCCAATCTATAGAATCCTATAATTCTATATAATCCTATAATTATCAAAAGTAGTTTGATAATTCTATGTCTAAAATCTATCTTGAATCCATCTACTTTTTTTCATTTGCAATGCTAATACCCTAGTTTTGCCACCATAATCTCTTTATTGACTTACTGTGATAATTTCCAAACTTCTTCCTGTCTCCCTCCCTATAGTTCACTATCCACACAATAGCCTAAGCAATCTTATAAAATGTAAACTAGATCATGCTTAAACCTTTTTTTCTCTGCTTAAACCTCCAGTGGTTTCCTTTTGTATATAAAATAAAATCTAAACCCTTTAATATGGCTCACAAGGCTCTTTATCATTTAAATCCTGCCTCCTTCATGGATACTGCATCCTTCCCTCCTTGCCACTGTACTTCTCACTCATGATGATACAGCTATCTTTATCATCTTTTATTTCCTTAGACATGTCAAACTTCAATCCTGTTTTAGTTTCTTAATTCTCGCTTTTTCTTCCACCAGAAATGCTCTGAACTAGATTTTCTTACAGATGCTTGTTATTAAACTCTAATTTCAAAAGTAATCTCCTCAGAGAAGTCTCCCCTGATCACCCAACCCATCCAGACTACAGTCATTCTATTTCGTATAACTTTTTTCTTCACAGCCCTTACAACAATCCAAAATTATCTTATTAGTGCTATTGTTATTGTTTATTATCTGTCTCTATGTCTCTACCAGAATGTGAGTTCCAGGAAAGTAAATACCTCATCTGACTTGTCTTATTATGGCTGTTTCCCCAGCTTTGGGAACAGTGTTTGGCATATTATGGGGACTCAATATATTTTTTAAAAGAGTTGAATGAATTCACTCAATAGGCAAATTGATATAGGGCCATAAAAATTATTATGATCCTTGTGTTTGTAGTTAATCAGATCTAGTCGAATTGCACAGGGTCATAAATCAAAGCATCTGAAAGATCTTTATGTCTGTTTGCACACAGAATTGATTTTTTTATAGAATTTACAGACTTAATTACACTGTGAGACAAGAGATTCTAGAAGATTGTATTTATTTGATTTTGTAAATGAGCATATTGGCATATATAGAAAGAATAGTCAATTCTTTAATGAAGTCAGATCTCTGAAGTGCTAACTTAATGTTGTGTTACTATGTTTTTTTCTAAAAATATGGCGTTCTTCGACCAAAATGACACCCAGCCCAGTGCAACATCCGGGAACTATAATCAACAGCTAAATTACTGATACAGAAGATAGTCCAGGACTGCAGGCTAAATTAGAATAAGGTATATCTTTATTTCTTAAACACTGCTTTGGTTTTATTATTCCATGCTCCTCAACCCACATTAGCATCTATTGGCCACTCTGATTTCTTCATTCTTCATATGCTGGAAATAAGGTTTATCAAAAGTAGTTATTTAACAGATGTTTATAAAAGACTATGGCAATATTTATAACTCTCCAAAATCTGACTCTATCCTCTCTTCAGTCCCAAACACAAGGTGAAAATTAAGGTAAAAACACTGAACAAATTAATTTTAGCATTGCAATATCTTTCAAAGGCTGAAACAATTCTGAACTGTGATTGTGTTTTACATGTCTTTTTTAATCATTTTTTTCTAACTAGAACACATACACAAAAAATTCTTACTGTTCTTTACATATCCTAGAGCATGCTGTATAGAGCTGATCATCTCAGAAACAATGCAGTAAATATTAGCATCTGGAAATACCATTATCTGCCTTTGAGACTTATTAATCATGGTGGCACTGGTGCTTGCTAGGAACTGCAAACATTTGGGGGGGGAAAGGTAGTTCTATAGAGAATTAGTTGTATCACAGGGAGAAAACAGAATGTGCTTCATTGCCCTCACTTGAAAATGTTGAGCAAGTGACATCTGGTGCTTATCCCAGGAGCAGTAATCCCAGGATGTTAAACCACTGCATAGTTTGTTAGTGTTGAGGTCACCAAGATAGACATGACTCACACAGGCCATGGTTGGAACACCACTTTTCTTACATAGAGAAAAGGCAGAGCAAGATCAACTTTAATAGTGAGCATCAGGGCCCCATATAAGGAGAAGCATATATCCTTCTTGTCCTGCAGCTGAATGACCCCTTGCCTCCCCACCATAACAGAGATAGCAAAGTATCAGCACAAATTTAAGCCAAACAGAAAAGCACACATCAGGCCCAGACCAGGGAAAGATAATTCCAAAAAGAAATGCCTAGCTTAGGCTATAAAGGCTCTTGATCTTTCTTAAAGAAAATGTTCCATGCCTAAGACCACTCTTACGCAGTTGTGTAGGGATTGAAAGACTGTGCTCACTCATAAGTTCCAACAGAAAATGTAATGACTGTCCTCAATGCTATTTTATAATAACTGAGGACCAGATAATTAACTGAAGCTTGTCTCTCAAATTCTACCCCCATATACTTTTGCCCTACTATTCCTTTCCTTTACCACTTAGAAAGCAATAACAACTTCCTATAAATCTGGTCCTTAGGAGGAGGGTTGATATAGCTATGGAAAAAATATATTGGATTCATGTTTTAAAATATTTTCTTTGGAGTTACAGCAAAAAAAAATAGTCTTGAATGGCAAACTATATTTAGTCTGTACACGCCAGATGGTTAAAACAGAAAAGTCATTTTGTTTGTTACATTTCTGAAACTTGTTTTAAATATGAAAAGAAAAACACTAAAAGTAGTAGAACTTAAGTAGAACTCTCTAAAAATAAGTGTATCCATTTCAGTAATACTAGCTGCTATAACAAACAAACTCCAAGTTTATATGGCTTAAGTCCATAGAAGTTTATCTCTTGATCAAGATATCTCTTGACTGTACAAAAGTACAATTGAGGTTGATAGCTGATGGTGGCCTGAGGTGCAGCCATGCTCCCTGTAGTCATTTATGGATACTGGGCTGATAGAGGATTTGTCTTTGTAAGCATAGGTGTTTTAATATCACCCTGAGTGTTGGCATCTGACCAAGAGGAGAGGGAAGAAAGTGTTGAGATTATATACTTGTTCCCTTACTGCCTTACTGCCTTTACTGTTATGGTGAGGTCTGGAAAGAAAATAAATGTCTTCCATTTATTTTTCTACAAGAATCAGTCACATGACCCTACCTAGATGTAAGGGGTGCTAGTAAATGGTCATTTCCATGGGACAGTTCTACTCTCTGGCAGAATTTTGAAATAGGAAGGCCACAAAATGAGTCAGTCATGGTTGTTTCCTAGAAAAGCAAACACCCCTGCTGCTGTTAACTCTTAATATTGAAACTTCAATAGGAAAGGCCAGCTCATAGGCTTAGGGTTCAGAGAGCAGAGGGTGTTTGTGCCCAAATTGCTATATGGCTCTCAGAGGTGATATAATCTCATGGAACCCTTAGTGCTAATGTGGGTAGCATCAGTGGAGTTGAAATGGTGTTATTTCTAATCAGATATACAGCTTGAAATAAAACCCATCCCCAAACTATCAGAGGCCTGTAAAGGTGAAGAGCATCTAAAGGTAGCTTGTCCTACTCCACATTGATGTAAAATAGGACAGAAAGGCTTTCCAGTTGAGAATTACACAGAGTAGACAGCAGGGGTCTAACGACTGGCGAATGGGGTTCATCAGACACTGCACCAGGTTGAAACAGGGATGGATGCTGACAACCAAAGGCATGTTTGCATTGGTAGGGTTAGGTTTTCTCCTTCTGAGTATAGGGATCAGTTAAATAAAAGGTACAAAAAAATTAATAACATCATTTGATTTCACAGTAGTTTGGTGTCCCAAAATACAGGTCTGATATATCTAGAAACTGAATATTGCTTCATAAGTAACCATCTCAGAAACTCTGGAATTTTCATAATTTTCTCCAGTGATACTTGTCAATTAGAAGAGCATATGTCTTGGGGCACCTGGGTGGCTCAGTCAGTTAAGCATCCAACTCTTTATTGATTTTGGCTCATGATCCCAGGGTTGTGAGTTCAAGCCCTGCATTGGGCTTTGCATTGAGCATGGAGCCTGTGTCAGATTCTACTTCTCTCTCTCTCTCCCCCTCTCCCCCTCTCCCCCTCTCCCCCTCTGCCCTTCTTGCCTGCTTGTGCTCTCTCTAAAATAAAACAAAATAAAAATTGAAAAAAAAAATAAAGAAAAGCATATAGCTTTAGATTTATCCTTCCATTTCAGAATTTTATTTAGTAAGATATTTTAGTCATTAAATCAATATTAGATTCTGTAGCAAAATCAAGTTGAGGCTTACATATGTGAGATCATTGTTTTCCTTTTCTATAACATCTTAATATATTTGGTGTTTTCCTTCCAATTGGCAGCCAAGTACTCTTCCCACTAGACATTCTTTTCAGCTGATTATGAAGGAGCATT
Source organism: Panthera onca (assembly GCF_046562875.1). Taxonomy (NCBI): domain Eukaryota; kingdom Metazoa; phylum Chordata; class Mammalia; order Carnivora; family Felidae; genus Panthera; species Panthera onca. The sequence continues at coordinate 70,013,857 of NC_138343.1, forward strand.
TCTCTCATGGTTGGTAACCATGTGGGCTTCTCACTCAACTGCAGTGTTAGTGGCTCTCAAAGATATCTGTCTGTTTTCAGGAGCCCCAGCCTTTCTCAGTTGCCTTTGAGAGAACTTAACTCTCCCTTTCTACTTCCAAATGGACAACCTTTGGATTTATCCATGACATTGCCTTTGTCTTTCTTTTTCTCTGGAAGTTGCCTCCAAACAGTTGTCTCTGAGGTATTCCAGCACTATCAAAGCATATAAAGAGGGTTTTTTTTTTGTTTTCTTTTTAAAAAGACCCTCATATATAAACCCTTCAAAGTCGATGAAAATATGTATGGAAGGTTTCCCATGGTGGCAAAATAGATAGGAACTTAATTATTTCTAAACAGATTCATTCAAGTTAATATCCACACAGTCTCCTCCACATAATATCCCATTCCATTTGTGTACCTTGAAAATTTTAGATTTTTTGCCTGACTAAAGTGATCTTCATTATCCCTTCCACATCTCAGTTTCCTCAACATCGAGCCTTCCTATCCCCAGGGATAGGTTTCACTCCAAAACTGATCTTTTAAAGAAAATTTTATTGTATTTACAAGAAACATCATCTAATTGACTTTATCATTTCCCTGGGAATTAATTTTAAATCCTTACTAAAGATCTTTGAGGGCAAGAGCATTTTACAGATCTTTTTTTTTAATCCACCAAAACAGTTGGCATAGTGCTAAGTTCATATCATCATGCAGGCTACTCAAGCTACACAAAAAAGTGAAATTGAGTGTGACTACAGTCAGTATGTTACCATGGCTCTTTCTGAAGAATAAGGATGGATCTCCGAATAGGAACGTATAACTCATCAATACAATTATGACATTTCAAGCTTCTATGCAGAAAAATAGTCCTGTTAATCATAAACTGAAATAGTCTTTAATATCTAATTATACACCTTCTTTGGTAAGAAAAAAAGTATGATCTCAAATTTTATGATTTTTCACTTTATAATTAGTTTAGTGTAAAAAAACAGATCAATACAGTACTATCTCTACTCCCTCTCTGCAGTGAGTAGAACTTGAAATTTTCAAAGTTCCTTACCATGAAAAGGATGTTTTTGGCCACAACTTAGTTTTTACATTTAGACTGTTGACAATAACTTCATAGCACTTATCCAGATGATCACCCCCCTTGTAAAGAGGACCATCTTTTCTTCTAAGGTTTGTACTGAGTTCCAAATTTCATAGAAAATGTCATTAAGACTTGTTTCTCACAGATATTTTATGAATTAGCTCCGATGTTTACCCTCATCATTGTTTCTGAACAAATTTCTGCCAGTGGTTACTTCAAAAAAAATAAGCCCCTCTTCAAGGACTGATAGCTTTGGAACCAACTCATCCACCAATGTATTGATTCAAAAAGACTTAACCAATCAATGTAAACACCCTTCTCTTGACTGAGATGTATATAGAGAATAAAATTAGAATCTAGACAGAATTAGGGATCATTTTATTATCAACATCAAAACTCATTTATAACTCCTTGAAATTTGAAGGAAAACTGGAAGGAGAATTTACTCGTTCTAAAAGAAGGGATAAAGTTCAAGGACACTGAAACCAAGGAATCCAAGGCAAACTGGACTCAATCTCCAACTCTCATCCCCTTCTCTTGCTATATGTTGCCTTCATTCTCTGATCAGCTTTACTGCAAGATAATGGATGTGGCTCACTTTGGTACCAAGTTGAAAATTCCAATGAAGGGTTCTTATTGCCATTCCATGGATCAAATACTCACTTGTTGCTGATCAAAGGATGGCTGGGAGAGCTGCAGTGGGTTAGTGGCAGCACCCCTCACAAACACAGGCCTAGAGTTTGAACAGCGGTGAGTGAGCTTTATTCGACATAGCAAATAATAGATGATGGCCATCAGAACTTACAAAAACTTTCAATCAGCAAATAAAGGACATTTATATGTTGACGCTAATGGTAAAATGGTAGTTTCACTTTGGTTTAGTCTCTAAAAGTGTATTACATAATTATTGAGTAGCACATTTTTATAATCATCTAATTCAAAGAACCAGGGATGAAAGATGACCTCAAATCTATTGAGCGTGATGGTTGCATTTCTTAAGTGTTCTGTCTTCATGCTATAAAGTCACTGATTAATAAAACAAAATCACTTAGAATTTGTCTATTAAAAAACTATTGAACTTCATAAAGAATTCATGTCCTTTGACAGAAAAATAATGTTTTTTTAAATTTTTTTTAACGTTCATTTATTATTGAGAGACAGAGAGTTAGAGCATGAGCAGGGGAGGGGCAGAGAGGGAGAAACACAGTATCCGAAGCGGGCTCCAGGCTCTGAGCTGTCAACACAGAGCCTGATGCAAGACCCAAATTTGTAAACCACGAGACCGTGACCTGAGCCGAAGTCAGACGCTTAACCAACTGAGCCACCCAGGTGCCCTGACGGAAAGACAATGTTAAACAAAAGTAGGCTCTCATATAGATAGCTATTTAGGAGATCAATAAAACAATGATCCAATTTAAGTAAAAAGTTAGCAGAAAAAAAACCCAATATTCATATTGCAATTTTCATTGAAGTTTCATTTATTTCAAAATGATTTTTCTGTTAAGGCCAAAATATACTTTTATTCTGCACAATTAGAAGCAGATTATCTTAAAATATTAAAATAATAAAGAATCACTGAACAATATCTAAAAATGATTACTAATGTAAGGGAGTAAAATATTTACCTACTTAACGCTATAATATTTTCCTCTTTAGCATTGCCAGAAAGAGATTTACTTTCCCCTGAAAATTTTCATCAGTGTTTTCTAGATTGTCCTCTCATCAAACAAACATCACATTATTCATGATTGCAGATTACACAGATTTGCAAACATTTAATTTTAGAATGCAGTAGATGCCTTACTGAGCATGTTTTCCATAAAATGTACTATGACTAACCTTCCTTTGGAGGATATATTCATCAAGAAATATTGCTGAGTTCTTAATACATGAAGCCTTGTCCCAGCTGGAGATAGAGGGGTGAATATGAAATAGTCAATAAAGACAAGCAGTGTTCAGAGAAATACCTGCTGAGACTCACTCTGCCTGAAAAAGTAAGGAACTCCCTAATCGGCAGTGAGCCCTCATTGTGACTCACACTTAGTTGGGGTCACCAGAGAGCTGACAACAAAGGCCCTGCTGCCTGCCCTGGTCTGCAGCTTTGAGAGGTCTATGAACAGCGTGGTGTTTAATACAAAGTGTGGACAAATGAGGCTTATCATTCTGTCTGCAGCATCAGATAAACAATGACCAAATCTCCATTTGATTTGTGTGGAACTCATATATTACCACAACACAGGCAGACCATTACGATGAGAAACTGGAATCTGGGGTGCCCCCCTCCCAATTTCACCAGAGTTAGGAAGTTTCTCTAGAGTCATAGAGCTTTCCAATATTCTTTTTGAGAACTTTTTCTGTGAAGGGCAAGCGTAGAAATGGAGCAGTACCTTGTGGGAATATTGAACTTAGATCTACATATTTGCCTTTTTTCTTGTCTTTCATTTTCTTTTCATTTCAAGATGACAGACACTACAGCATGTTTGCAGGATTAATAGAAATTATACAGAGAAAGAGATCATGCTTGTGAGGAAAGGGAAAATGACAGGAGCAAATCTCTGAAAATCTAAGAAAGGAGGAGGGGCTCTGAAGCACAGGTGAGAGGGGGTTTGGAGTGGGAGGGTGGCGCTTTCACCTGAACAGGGGAGGGCAGCAACAGGGCAGATGCTGGTACAGCTCTTAACATGGTGATGGGAGGGGAAGCTCCCTTTCAATTGCTTCTATTTTCTTTTTTGGTGAAGTATAGGACAGCTGTATCTTCTGCAAGACAATGAGGAGGGTAGAGGGAAGTTTTAGAAGAGAGGTGAAGGTATGAAATAATCCTCCAGGATAGTGTTTCTCAAATTATCCAAGGCAATAGGCCATTTATTTCTAATTTCCAATCCACCATGGACAAATGCTTTTATAAAATAAATAAAAATGAAATAATGGAAAATTAAATGTTTAGAAAGTTAGGCAAAACACAAACAAAACATTTTTAACATAAGATTCAGGAGAATTAAACTTACTCCAAGAAATTACTCTAAAAGTTTGCAAATCCTTACTATCAACTATTAGAATACACTTGTCATGGACCCCTAATAAATAGTTTACAAATGAGTACCAGTTTCTGGAAAACTCTTTAAGAAGCACAGATCTGGGAGAGGGAGAGAGAGAGAGAGAGAGAGAGAGAGAGAGAGACTTGAAGCTTACTAGGAATGCATTGCAGAATTTCATTCCAGTGTTACATAAATATTCAAGTTTCATCATGATGAATTAAAAGTGAAACCAGCTATCCTGGTTACATGATTTTTCTATGCAAAGTTCAGCTATTTGTGTACAGACAGGGATAAGCTGGATGACTGGATTCAACAGGAGTTGGACTATTTCTGGTGGAGAACATCAGAGCTCAAAGATGAAAGGGCTTTTGCAAGGACCAAGTAGACCACAGAATATAAACTGAGCAAAGAGTGTAATGAGCTGCGAAGAGGAATGTTGGTTAGGAAGTAAATTATGGGGTTAGTTGACCAGCAGCTTCAGTATGAGGAATCCTATCAGTGAAATTGGATGATAGAGGGTGTTGGGGTGGGAAGTGAGATGTTTGAAATCACACTTTCAGAGCTTCTAGGAATAGCAATAGTTAAAGATGTCATTTTAATAAGTAGCAGAAGAGGACTGGGATAAAATACCATTGGAGGGACTAGAATGCCAAGGTGGACAAAGGGTCTTCCTCATGGTGGTGACACCATCAAGAATGACAGTAAGAATGGATTCAAGAAAGGGATTTTGAGTCAAGAACTAAAGACTTTACTGAGTGAAGGAAAATTCATGGAGAAATGAAAGAGATTAATGAGTCAAATGTGATCATGAATATCAAGAGAATGGTGAAGTTTTGGCAAGATAGAGTAGAAAAAAATATATGGAATTAGCAATGTGAAGAAGAAAAAAGGAAACCAACTCCACTTCCTGGCTACAGATACCTGGAGTATGAAAACAGAACAAAACAGAACAAGTCTTCATTCTCTTGACACAGCTCAGTCCTCAGAACCTTGTTAATCACAGAGGGCACCGCAGAGGGGTTTATATGTGCTTAGTTCTGCAATCACAGCCAGCTAGACCCACACACCCCTCTCTCTTTTTTTCGACACAAAGATAAAGCAAAATATGCTGCTTCTATGTATCTTTAAAAAAGCCAATATCATGATATATGAGACTACTCTCCTATAAGGAAACATTTCGATAAAATGTTTGGATACTAAGACTAGAAATATTTCATGTTAGTTGAATTCAGTAACAAAGTAACTGAAAAAGATAAATCGATAAATTATGGTTAGAGATTGACACAGGAATTATATATGCACTCAAATAGAGGGTGTGTGCTAAATAAAGTGTGCTCATTCTGATAAAAATAATAAGAACCTTTACTATAACATTAGGCTTTTCTGTTTATTATTTTACAATTTTTTTGTTAAAAATAAAACATGATAAATATGATGACCTTTGTTTTATTATTTTAATCATCATTTCTCCCTCAAACTATAGAAATAAAATCAAACAATACACATATATAAAAATGTTACTGGAGCTTTATAAACGTACCTATAAAATTAACAGTGATGAATCTCAAGTCCAATCTAGAAAGTGAAAACAATTTTCCAAATACAGGTTGGAGAACAGTAGTTTCCTGACATGTGAAGTGGGATAATAAAAGCATCAATTTTATAAGATACAATGAGATTGAAATGAGAGAGCTATTGTTATGTACTGAATGTTTGTGTTCCCAAACCCCTCAATTTCATATTCATATATCTCAAATGTGATATTATTTTTGGAAGTGGGGACTTTGGGAAGAAATTAGGTTTAGATGAGGTCCTGAGGGTAGGGTCCCCATGATGGGACTAGTATCCTTAGAAGAAGACAAAAAGAGGCCTGAGGGTCTCCTGTCCTCTCTTCCAGGTGAGGACAAAGCCAAAAGGCAGCTATCTAAGATCAGGAAGAAGTCCTTCACCAGCAAATGAATCTTGGACTTATTTGGACTTAGTCTTGGACTTCCCAGCCTCCAAAACTATAAGAAATCAAGGTCTGTTGTTTAAGCCACTCAGTCTTCAGTATTTTGCTGTGGCAGCCCAAGCAGATTAAGACAATCATGTAAAGAATGCAATGGGATGACTAGCATACATTGGTGTATAAAATGTTACCATTGCATAACGATTCAAAACTTTACGGGGTGTCTGGGTGGCTCAGTTGGTTAAGCATCCAATAGGCTCAGGTCATGATGTCTCCGCTCGGTTGAGTTCAAGCCCCGCGTGGGGCTCTGTGCTGACAGCTCAGAGCCTGCTTTGGATTCTGTGTCTCCCTCTCTCTACCCCTCCTCCACTCACATTCTGTCCCTCTCTGTCTCAAATATAAACATTAAAAAAATGAAAAACTTTATAAAATACCATAAAACCAATTGTTTGCACAATATAGTAATAGAGGGTTATTATACACTGGACATGTTAGAATAATCATGATAATAACGTAAAAATAATAACACCGTAGTCACATAGCAGTGACCAGAGCCAACCACCATTTAGATCACTTTACATGTATAAAAGTGTTTAATCTCATAATAGCACTGTGAAATGGCATGCTGATTATCTTCATTTCATGGAAGAGGAAATTGAAGAACAAAGAGTTTCTAAGTGTTTTACATGTATTAAGTGTTTAACTTTGCTAACAATAATAAGAGATGGGTAGTATTAACTGTCCTCATTTTATGGATGAGGAAAGTGAAGAAGTGTTAATAAAATTGGTCCATGTTTTTCAGCAAATAAATGGTGGAGTTAGAATTTGAACTCATTATCATCTGGCTCAAACCTATGTGTCTAATTATTACCCTGTATTATCAAGGGACCATGGTCTGTCCAAATCTCTTAGAAACAGATAAGCCAGCTCTAATATTCCTATGGAGGACAGGCAATGAATTTGAACCGATAATTCACAAGTGCACATATCTCCTCTTTTCTTTGACATGCTCATTTTACCTATGACTGATGGCCTGGATAGCTTTTTGTGCAAAAGTCTAATCCATTAAATACAGTAATTTTGGTAAAAATAGTAACCTCTAAGGTGGGCAAAGTATTAAATTGAGCATTAAAATTTCATATTGCTTATCAAACTGAATGGAAATTTTAATTTATTAGAAATATATACCACTTATAATTTTTATTCTTTTAAAATTCTTATTTATTGTATAAACTCATTTCAATCACTTGAAAATGACTGTGAAAATCACTCTGTAGGTCACTGGTTAAAAATGAATGAAATGGAGAAGTTAGCAAAAAAGAGAGACAAACGACTTTGGAGGCAAAAAACAAAACAAAACAAAACAAAACAAAACAAACAAGGAAATAGATTACCCGGACAACAGCTTCTGAAAAATTGATTCTAACTGACATCTTTAGGCTCTAGTGGTAGCCCACAGCTGGAATAGATCAGTGAAACACCTTGGAAATACCATACATTTTTTTTATCTTTGTAAATATTCAAAGCTGTATGGAAATAATATTTATTTGGTATTTTACTCACAAGTGGTACCTTCAGATTGCTGAATAATTAATATATCTCTCTATGATGATAAAAAATTGTGGAGTTTTGATCTTGTTTACTTGCCCAACATGTAAAAACTGTTTCTCCTTTACATATTATGCATAGCCACTCAGCTTCTCTGAAAACAGCCTTCTGGCTTTTCCTTTTTCACAGAAGTGTCTATTTTCTATAATTCATACCACAACTATTTCATTTTCTCACTCTATATTTGGTTATAAATTAGCTAATATTTCAACAGTTATAAATACCTCTCTTTCAATTTCCTAACTTTCTAATGGACTTTTATCTTAGATTTTGTATTGTCTTTTAAGGACTAAGAATAAAAAAGGGAATCACTGAATACTGAACTGAATTTAGTGTTACAACATAGTTAGCAATATTTCATCACACTATTCACTAAAGTGTATTATTCAATCTAAGGTATATGGACATTCATTAAGACACTATTTCCAAAGTGAAACATAATTAAGTTAGTACTGAGACATTCACATAAAGTTACCTTATTTGGGAACCCCAAACAAAAATTCTATTGAGAGAATCATTTGAATAATATTTTTAGCATCTACTTCACAGTTAATAGCTAGTTCTTAATACCAATAATTGACTAATAACCCATTATACTGATATTCACTTTCCTTTCAAAATCAATACAAAAAAAACCCCCACTATTTTACAAATTGGTACTTTTATAATTAACTGTCAATGAAAAAGGTCATTTTTTCCCCATAGTCTATAAAGTTCTAGGAGTTACATTAGAAAACCCTAGCAAATTATCTTCCTTCTTTTCTACTAATTCCATTTTTAAAAATTGATAACTATTACTTAATATACCCATACCACAGTGAGCATTTTCTTCTCATTTCTCCTCACACTTGTAGAAAAGCTAACATTTTATACTCCACAAATTATATTCTTTTGCTCTTACTTTAAAATGTATTTATTTTCCTCTTGGCTAGAAAAATTTTACAGCTACCTTCTTTTAAAAAGTATTTATTATAAAGATTTTATCTCATTAGAGTTATGCAATAGTCTGTATTTTATTTTTTATTTTTATTTATTTATTTTAATGTTTATTTATTTTTGAGAGAGAGAAACAGATTGCAAGCAGGGGATGGGGGGAGAGAGAGGGAGACACAGAATCTGAAGCAGGCTCCAGGCTCTGAGCTGTCCGCACAGAGCCCGATGTGAGGCTCAAACTCAAGAACTGTAAGATCGTGACCGGAGATGAAGTTGGATCCTTAACCAACTGAGCCACCCAGGCATCCCTGAGTGTTTATCTAATATTTATTTATATATAATATTTACATAGAATATTTATTATATATTTATTTATATATATAAAATATTTATTTATATATACGTGTGTGTATATATATATATATATAAATTGTACAAACTGTATGACTCTATTGACTATATAGTGCCACAAAGCTAGATATTTGAAAATTATTTATATTATCAATTAAATTACATTACCCGATGTTTAATATCATATAGCTAGCAAGAATTGGCACTGCCAGAAATGAAATGTGACTATTTTAGGGATTATTTAGTAAATGCTAGCCATCTATTTGAGGCCTCTATATTTTGGAATTGGGTATCTATGCATAAGTGTGACAGCTGTAAAAGCCCCTTTCAATTACCCTATGTGTACCTTGAATTCACTTAGGTAGAATCAAGTGTAGCTAGAGAAACAACATCCAAACATCTCCATTTACCTATCTAAGAGAAGGATACTGAATAGTCAGCAAGAATTAGTGGGAAAAAAAAATCAGGAAATTAGAACCACAAGTCTGTGTTTCAGAACCTTCATGGACTTTGAAGAGTGGATTAATTAGCCTTGGGCAAGACACATGATACTGAGATTTTCTTTATTTCCTCCTCCACACAACAGGGACAGTGAACAAGAAAGTCTCTGAGGTCCCTTTAAGTTTAAATTGTCCTTAACTATACTGTGAAATTGAATAAAGGAAAACTCATTTAAAATAGAACTAGGAGGCCAGAAGGGGGAGCTCTCACACACTACCACTCATCAGTCCCAGACCCTAACAGGAAGAGAGGTACCTTGCTTTCCCAACATGAAGAAGTCTATACTTTACTATCCCAGCAAGGAGTTTGAAAGATTTTCTCCTTGTCCAGCAACAGCCCATCCAATAACAGACTGTCACAATTCAGCCAATGAAAAGCCACACTTTGACCCAGTTTGCTCCAATGAATTTTTGTTTGTAATAGCCTCTCCCAACTCCCACCTTTCCTCTATAAAAGAGCATTCTCCTTTGTTCTCCAGACTTGCTATGGTTTTGCCATAGTTTGCATGTCCTGAATTGTAATTTTTTGTTATTCCCAAATAAATCCATTTTGTTGGTAAAGTAACTGGCTATTTTATTTTTAAGTTTAATACATACACTGTAAAATTAATTAAATAAGGAGGCCATTAGACTGATGTGACTCTAATGCCATGGTGGCCTACACAAGCAAACCCAAATCGAATTCTGTAAATGCCTCAGGGTTATGAAACCAAAATGTTATAAGGACAACCAATCACAAACAGCTAACTAGGCTTTAAGCTAGAGCCAATCAATAGTTTCTTTACTTTGCATCCATCTTTTCTCTATAAAAGTCTCTGTGAAGAAGTGCTCCTGACAAGTTCTAGTTTGGTGTTGCCCAATTCAAATCAATTTTTTCTCAAATAAACTCTTAAATTTTTTATATGCCTCTGTTTATCTTTTAACAACACTCAGCTATCTGAGCAAGAAAGGTTTAAAGGGCAAAATTCATCTCAACAGAGCAGAGCATTAATGTAACAGAAAAAATGAGTACAAAATAATGTTTTGTTGAATAGTTGGTGAAGACTAAGAGTTCTAGAAGTCTTTCCCATCAACAGATAATTCCGTTTTTTAATAAATCCTCACACTGATACGATCATAAGGGAAAAGAACCTGTAACAGGAGTCACTGGCAACTTTTATAGCAATTTGCAAAACATGCAACTGTAGCAAAGTACCTGATTCCTTAAGTTTCCACATTACCCAGTCTGTGTCATAGCTAATAAAAAATGAAATAGAAAAGACTATAGAAAAATAATGAATGAAGGCTCATTCTGAAGCATGGTGCTTGGTTATTTGCAGAAGGAACATAAGAAGTCTCTGCTTTTAGAATACAAAACCTTAGACAAAGAAGTGACAAATCCAGTAGTCCTCCCTGAGTAATGTGGGCAATCTAGCATGGGCTTCTGAGGTCAGCCCATGGGCTATGTAGAGTCTAGTCTCGGAACTGGATAAATTCACACATATGTAATTTAATCTGATGGCAGGACAGGGAGCTGGGAGGACCACACCTAAAGTGTATATTTACATAAACAGTACTCACTGTCTATAATACATATATATTTAATCTTATTCATCTATAAATAATATATATATACACACATTTAATCTTATTCATCTATAAATAATAATTCATTCCATTAACCTTGTCAACTAAGTATTTTTAATTGTATTGTCAAATTAATTAAACAAGGAAGCCATTAGACTGAGGTGGCTCTAATGCCATGGCAGCCTATATAAGCAATCAAAAATCTAAGCCTATAAATGCTCAAGTTTACAAAATCAAAATATTAAGGGTAACTAATCACAAACAGCTAATAGGGCTTGAAGTTGTAGCCAATCAAGTCATTTCCTTTCCTTGCTTCTGAACATTCTCCAGATGTCTTTCCCTCTAGCTCCTGTCAGCAACCACTCCTAAACACTTCCGATTTGGCATTGCCCAATTCGAACAGATTTTCACTCAAATAAACTTAAATTTTTAATATGCCTTGGTTTATCTTTTAATACTTCTATGTCTCCAAAAATTAAAATAGAATTTTTTGGTTATTTTCAGAGCTATAGACATAAAGAAGCTGGACCTATATTAGGACTACAATAAGGTTCTCTTTTCCAGAACGAGAGGATTGATGAATAGTCCCTCCAAAAGAATGTGGTCTGAGTGGTCTACATCCAAGAGATGAGTTTCTCTCCAAACACCAGACTATGTTGAAAATACAGAAGTCTGGATTTTTGTTTATATGGCAAAATAAATGTCCTGTTAAGAAGCTTAAATTTTAGGTAGGACAATAATATACACACTTGATATAAAAGCCTTGTTTACATGGTGGTTTAGGAACACATTCATTCTTTAAAGGACAAAATAAAAATAGTTTGCTTCACATCCAGATCTTTCATGGCTCTCAGATAAAGGTTTTAGAGAAAAATGTCTGTTTGAATGAAGTGAATTTATTTCTGTTCTAGTGTAATAATAAAAATTCATCATTTACATTTATTCATACATTTGTATCTTTTTAAACAAAAACCATCAGTCTGATGCTTGCTTTCTCAGTTCATATTAAAAGCTCATATTTGGAGCGTTTGAGGAATTGACATAGTTCATAAATATTTGCTTTTGGAGACAAATGATAGTAATTAAATAAAATGCTGCGTGTTTTACTGAATGAGCAATGTAAAAACATTTAGGCATATAGACTCAAAGGGTAAATCTCTTCAATTTAAAAGCATTTTACTATTTTACATCCTTAATGAAAGTCTTGATTATTGGTGATATACTCGCACCAATTTATACTCAAGTTAAATTAGTTAACCATATTTTCTTAACTAATCAAATTGTTAACTACTGTTAAGCACACTATGCCTGTTAGATTTCCCATAAAGAACAACTGCAGGAAGAATAATGAAGTTCTGAGTATAATGCCAAATATCATTTGGCTTCGTTGAGTATAACATGCTATTGGATATTAACGGTTGTGTGTGTGTTTGTGTGTGTCTGTCTTCCTTCCAGTGAAAAGATCATGGGCTTTCTTTTCAGACATCTATGGATACGAATTTAAGAATAACCTTTCTTGGCTGTGTGAAATTAGGTAAGACATCAGGCTCATAATCCTAAAGATTAAATGACAAATTCTCATTCCAAACTTCACTTTCTCTTTATGTCTTCTATTCATCTCTCTACAGGTTTTCCTCCTCTCCACTGCTCTTCCACACTCCCCTTTCCCATTGCTTGTCATTTCTCTTTCCTGTGGCAGAGACTGAAATACCTTCCACCACAAAACAAAACTCTTTCCCTTCTGTTGAGCTCACAACATAACGACACCCCTCGCGCTGGCCCTGGAAGTTGGATGCAGCCATTTGACTGAATTCCTGAAGTGAAAAACACTACTTCCAGGTCTGGCCCATAGAAGCCATGATGCCATTCTCTGCTCTCTTTTTCCATTCATTGGCTGAATGTACAAAACTCAGAGGACAAGGAGGAGGGTAGATTCAAAACCATGGATGAAAGGTGCCGGAGTCCTTGAACACTTTGTGAATACCAGCATTGAACTGTAGGTAACAAAAATAGAGTTCTATAAAGCCACCAAGAATAGGGATTATTTTTACATACGCTAGCTTTACTTTAATTTGTGCAGAAATTGGTACCTTGAACTGAGATATTGTGGTGACACCCACTTATTGATCAGGTGGCTATTGGCAAGAAAACTGCTATGGAAGCGGGACACCTGGAGAGCCACACTATGCTGTGGTAAAACACTTGGCAAAAAATGCCACCTGCATTAACATGATAGGAAACCATGTGCCTGTAGCTTTAGAGGAACAGATTGGAAAACAAAACACTAGGTTTTCTACCAGTGATTTTTACTGCCTAGTAGCAATACAGAAGGAAGAGAGAACCTCAGGCAAACAATTAACAATCTGCAAGTTAAAAAGACAAACAAAAAACTTTTATACCTCAGACGGTGAAAACAAATACGGCTATGCTGACATTTAAATAACATTCAGGCCCCACAAATGGCATGGCTATTAAAGCTATAAAACCATGAGACAGACCAAAGCATAATCCCCATTTCTTACTTTGGATTTGGCCAAGGAGAATGATCACAAAAGTTGCTCTCGGAACCCCAGATGAGGGAGTGACTCTGAGAAAAGCAGAATCAGGGTCTAATTAGAGCTGATTAGAAACAACTAAGCAGCTGTAGAGGTAGGTAGAGCCAAAGGATCCTATTAAGTCTGAGTCTTGAACTCTTGACAGTCACCAGCTGAATATTTTCAATAAACAGTTACAGGAGCAAGAAATAAAAGTAGTACTCAAATTGAGTGTGTATCAGCCCCCCCCCCCCCCCACCCCTCCCCAGGGGTTGTGAAAATGCAGATACTTTGTTGTATCCCCTGAGTTCTGAATCCGATGTTCTGGGTGGTGCCCAAGAATTTGCATGTCTAACAAGTTCCCAGGTGCTGCTGATGCTTCCTGTAGGAGACCTTTTGAAAACTATTGATGTATGTAGGTTACTCAAAGAAACATGAGATCTCTTGTCAGTGACATTAGCTAGTCTTAGTGTAACGCGCACACAACATGCATTTTGCATTCCTTCAAATCCTCTCTCTTCAAATTTGTATCACCCTCCTATTTTTGCTTCTTTCACTGTGACCCACTCCCTTTTCCTCTTCTTTCTTTACCCATTCTTTTTCATTTCTACTCTTTTCTCCTTTTGTCTATCCTCCTGTCTTGGAAAGATTCTTGGTAGACTGAATTGAAATGTACATCTCAAAGTAAAAATTTCCAGGAATCTGGAAGAGTCTATTTTAAATATCCTTCTTAAAAGAAAGTTATCACTACTTAAGCAGTTGTGGCCTCTTTTAAAGTGGTGCTCTCTACCTTTTGGGATGAGCACTGGGTGTTGTATGGAAACCAATTTGACAGTAAATTTCATATATTAAAAAATAAAATAAAAAAAAAATAAAGTGGTGCTCTCTATACAGCTAATGTTCAAAGATGATCCTTTAAGGAGTCATCTATTTATTAATCAAACTCCAAGAATGTTCAGTTTTCTTGGAGGGAGCTAGGATAAACTCTCAAATGGGAAATAAACATTAAATAATTTTTCTTGCAAAATGATTATTGCCCTTGCACTATTCTCTCATCAAAAGGATAGGACTATAAAAAGCATTTGTATATAGTATATATGTTATATATATTTATATATTTTATATATTATATATGTTAGAACATTTATATTCCTTTTAAAAAACTTCTGGAGGGTCCCCATGTAAACGTGTTTAATGATCTCTAATGTGTGCAATGTTTTTCTTGTATCCATTCCAAATCTGTTTCACTTGTCAACCTTAAAAAATAAAATAGCCAGTTATTATGTCAGCAAAAGGAGTTTTATTCAAGAATGAGAGTAACTGTGTTCAGGATGTTAGATAGAAGCTGGACAAGAACACGGGTAAGAACGCCCTGAGGCAGAGTCTCAAGTCCTTAAAGGGGAATGAGAAAGACACTTGCTGGAGGCAAGGGTAGAGATTAAAAAAAAAAAAAAAAAAGTGAGCAGCGTGGGTGGGTGGCTTAGTTAAGTGTCAGACTCTTGATTTTGGCTCGGGTCATGATCTCATAGTTCATGGGATCGATCCCCTAAAGTCTGCTCTGTACTAACAGCAGAGCCTGTTTGGGATTCCCTCTGTCCCCATCTCTCTCTCTCTCTCTCTCTCCGCCCCTCCCCCACTCATAATAAATAAATATTTAAACTTTAAATAATATTAAACTTAAAAAAAAAAAAACAAACTACATGTTATAAGCGCAGGAGCTCAACATCCTGACCTTGCAGCTTCCAAGACCTTGGAGTTGACAAAGCAAGAGTCACAGGGACAGAGCCTGTGCTCTCCTCTTCTCCCTCAGAGTAACCCCTGCACTATTAGAATCCATTTGCATTGCCGGAACAGCCCTGCCCAATGGAGAAAGGCTACCCTGAGAGTTTGCTGCAAACCTTGCAGTCAAAAACTCCCCCACCCACCTGTAGGAGGAGTTCCCCAAAAGATTGGAAGCAGCTTACTTTAGAGACCACCCCTCTGTACCTCACAGCTCCTCCTGGCTCAGAAACACCCAGATAATATCCAATCTCAAATCAACCTAAGGATCGGCTTCACTTCCTGGAACCTGCCCACTGCCTGCTCTCCCACCTCGAGAGTGTACTTTTGCTTTAATAAACCGCTCTGTGCTTGCTCCTTTCCTCCTGGCTGTCTTTATTCTGATCAGGGATACCCAAGTAAATTTTCTTCCTGGGGAATCCAAAGACAGGGATCTCCGTTCACACAACACAGATGCTTTCTCACTCCGTAACAAGGACAAACCAACTATGGTGAAGCACAGACAAATCTATAAAACAAAGGGAGTATTCTTTTTTAGAGGGGGGAAAAACAAAAAACAAAAAACCGGGGGGGTTGGGGGGGGTTGGGAGGGGCTGTTTACAACCGAAGTCCATTGGAGGAAAATAAGAGTTCAAAGAGGCAGTGGCTTCTCATTGGCTGCAGGCAAGGGTGCCTTGCTGTTGCTGGTCTGGGAGGAAATCTTCCCTCTTCCCACTGAAGTGTGCAAGAGGCAACTAGTCGTAGGTAGTGTGTGTGATGGTTCCCCTTTCAGGGTTTCCCAAATCCCTTTTAAGTGAGGTTTCCTTCACTCATTTTCACACAGTGAAGGCACATTTCTTTTGTTTTTTTTCTGTAAGGATGTAGATCAGGGGGTTATCATCCTTTTCAGATGTTTCTCAAATATGTAAAGACAACACTTCTGATGTATATGTTAAATTTTTCTCATGTTCAAAATATAAAAATCTCAAAAGGTTCTAGACTGATGGTTTTGAAGCTTTTAAACCAAACTATTAAAGGCCAAAGTTCTTCATGGCAGTGTGGACATTTAATATGTTAAGGACTAAAATTATGTGGCTCTGAAATATTCGGTCTTCATTACAGATTGTTGGAGATGTTTTAATGCATTTCTATATTTTCATTATAATTTAAGCCTTCTCATTATTTCTATATAACCCAGATGTTTAAAAAATACTCATTACATATCCTATTTGTAAATCATGTATTATTGTTATATGTCAACCTCCTAGGATAATGTTATCGCCTACTTACTCAAAGCATAATCATTTGGATCTTCATTTCTCCAAATCCCTTACCATGACTCATATCCTACTTACACTCCTCAGACCTCATACCTTGTATTTACCGTTTAGATTTTCTTTGCTCCAGCCAAGCTACTCAGTCATTTTTATCTGAAATAAGTCTTTCTCCATTCCCTTCCATGCTATGTATCTCTTTTGGAAGGTCAACCTATTTCCTTTACTGGATTCATGGAAATGTTATTTCAGTAATAAATTCCAGTCTTCTTTAACTCTGTTATTTATAGGATGACTTGGGTTAAAATTTGGGGCTCTCCCAAGCATTTTCTAAAAAGGTGATAATAACAAATGTGGCAGTTAAGTAAGATTTATGGAGAAAAGAAAAAGGAAGTAAACCATTAAACTTACCTCTCAGATGACAGGAATTTTGTTACATTCACTGTGTTATCACCAATATCTGGTATAAAGTAAGTAGTTAACAAACAAAACTTTCATCTTTTTAATTAATTTGGCACAAATACATTTAATCTATACCATAAATTGCTTCTTTATGAATTTCAAGTCTACAAACAATTATTGTATATTTGCTATGTGTTGAATACTGTGCTAGCCAGTTGACATAAAAGGATGAAAACATATAGTCCCTGTGTTCAAGGACTCTGAGTTTCCATAGGAATCTGAATAAGTAAGTTGGCAATAACAATAAAATTCTATTAGAGCTATGTTACAAGTGTTACAGGTTTTTATAGGAGCATTTAAGATAAGCCTAGTTCTTAGATTGGGGCCATGGAATTTACAAAGGAGGAATTTACAGGAAATTTACAAGGAATTTACAAGAATGTCATTTCCAGGGAAGAAACAACAGGTACAAAAGCCTAGAAGAAAGAGAGGGTGTAAAGCGTGGGTAAGGACAATAGCTTAAAATGGCAGCCTTCAGCACATGACAAGAGTAATGATTAGAGGTAAACCCAGAGAGCAAGGCAACACCACATCAAAAATTTCAAGAGCCAGGTAAGTGAGTGTGGACTTTAAGGATATTGAAGGCACACTAAAAGGTTTTAAACAGAGAATGGGGATGACATCATCAGATTTCAACCCTGGACATTCAGTCTTTCATGAAGGGCACAAAGTATGCTCCATAAGAACATGGAGATAGGAGGCAGGATATTGTACTGACTGATTCACATATATTCACAGATACACATGTGGACTGAATCATCACCTTACTTTTATTTTACCTCTATGTGACAAGTTATTTATCAATAAATTTTGTTGTATGGATTCCAAAGTAAGGTGAAGAGTTGGAGGGAATCTTTCTCAGTGCAAGTGGATTGGAGGGAGAGAAGCCCCAGCCAGCAGAACAAGCTGGAAAGCTGTAGGGATGAGTAATTCGAATATGAGAATTTACGACTAATTGTCTGCTGGAATGAGGAAAAGGAATGAGTCAAGGCTTATTTTAAAACTTAGGCACGGTAAATGGTTGCTTCTTATATTTTATCTTCACAAACTAAAGGGTAAGATCCTAGAGGTCAGAGACTATTTCCTTCCCACCGACTGTACCCGGTACAGAACTCTCCTAAAGCAGGTTCTAGTGAATGGCTGTGGACTGGCCATCTCAAGATTAAGAGTGGGGCCACATTTGAAATTCTGTGTGTTTGCCTTACCTCAGATTTTGTGCAGTTCAATGATACTAATCTGAAGCAAAACTTTAAAAATGAATATGAATAAAAAATAGTTTGAGAACAGAATGCAGCAGGTCAGAAATGAATATCACAAGGTTTCTTTGCTTATGATTGGAATTGAAGGAATGCAAGATGACGTTTCAGTTATAATGTGTATTATTCATTTTGATGTCTTCAAAAATCACTACACCTATGTAAATTTTGGTTTCCCCTTAATCATTTTATCTTGTATGTGCAAACACTGTTTTCGATATAACAGTGAAAAATTAGCAAATGACTCTCCAAATGCAAGCAATATTCACTTGAAAAAATACCAGCATCCCTGAGAAATGGGAATTATTTTTTTCACTGCAATATTACTAGATTATAGCTTGAGTGGATGTTTGGTGAGATGGTATTCAGAGCAAAATAGCAAGTGCCACAGAAAAGGTGAGATAAAAAAAAAACTATGTTAACTGACTCCATTTAACAACATGCAAGAGGAAGTTTGGCTCCCTATCTTTAATGTAAATTATCTGCGCTAAAGCCCATGACACTGTAAATGCTTGCAGCCAGCATGCAAATTCCTACCCCTTCTGCTTCTATTAATTGAGATGTTTGCTTACTAAGTCAAGTATTTCCCAAATCTATTGATGTTGGTCTTATTAATGGTTTCATGCAGTTGAATTTTTTATTTGTTTACATTACAGATTAATGTGTTTACTAACATTTTGAATAGACTCAGTTAATGAACACTCTGTAGAGCAATTTTGAAAAATAGTTTAAGATTCATAAAAACAAAGAATATAATATCTGTAGTAGAGGCTAGCAGACCAAATTTTAATTCCTGGTTCGTTTCACAGTAAAATTGCTGACGCTGGGTACATGGCTTCACAGTTAGGGATGACATTTCCCAGCCCCCTAGCAACCAAGTCCAGTCCAACTTGGCTACTGGACTCCTTTCTCTTAAAGGATATAGGACAAAATTCATATACACAACTTCCAGGTCAGTTCCAATTTATTTTTTTTAATGTTTATTTATTTTTGAGAGAGAGAGAGAGAGAGAGAGAGAGACAGAGCATAAGTGGGGGAGGGGCAGAGAGGGAGACACAGTATCTAAAGCAGGCTCCAGGCTCTGAGCTGGCAGCACAGAGCCCAATGCCAGGCTGGAACCCATGAATCCCAAGATCATGACCTGAGCTAAAGTCTGATGTGTAACCGAATGAACCACCCAGGCACCCCCAGGTCAAGTGGCTTATCCTGAACTGTTCACCTTCCTTTAGGCTGCAAAGAAGATTTTGGAAATGGCACAGTTTTGATCACAAAGATGAGGCAGTGTCTAAATAAGAATGAGATGAAGGAAGCCTCCATCTCTAACAGATTTCATGAGGCAGAGCTTCCCTGCTGGTTAGGCTGTTTTCTGAGAGGGGAAAAAAAACAACGACAATTTCTCTTGTATTTAAGCCATTGCATTTTTGGAATCTTCTTTGTTACAACTTAGCCTCTATCCTAATACAAATTCTTATCCAGAAATTCTTCTGCTAGGAATATATCATAAAGAAATAATCTTACATTGAGAAGAAATAGCACTGCTATATAACTTTGTTTTCTGAGCCCAAAAAGGAGAATAGAGAAATTTTAGTAAATTACAAACAAATGAAGTTTGCCGTTAAGAGGGCCTATTCTAGTAAACATAGGAGAAACTGAGAACATCACCATTTTGAATTCTCAAGAAAATTTGAAAGAAAAAGGTTTTATCACATCCCAGATATTGACATGTTACGTCTTTTTATCTGTAATTATCCTATGACATTTCCCAATTATACCAATAAGGGACATGGACAAATGAGCACATCCTGAGGAAAGCTATCAGCAATTATGTCATATGAGAAAAAGAAGAAGAAAATGAGAATACTTAACCTAAAGAAGAAATTATTTATGCATAACCTGGTATATTTATCTAAGTATCTCAAAACTCCTTAGGATAATATAAATTATTCTGAATTAATCAAGGACAGAATTAGAGCCAGTGATTGGAAGCTAAAACAAAACAAAACCCCACAAATTTCAGCTCTACAAAAAGATGGTTTCTAATGGTATGAACCTTTACTAGAATGAAGAGCTAATTGTCATTAGTGGTGCCCAAAAGGGAGATTAATTACCATTTGATGGAAAGTATTCAGACAGAAGGATGGTATCCAAGGTCCCTTTCAATTCTCAGCATCTGTGATTCTCTGCTGATATGCCAGGCAGTTTTTCTTCATCAACATCAGTTACTACAATCTTTCATGATTTGAAAATCTTGAAGTTTTTGGTACTGCAATTGTTTCAGCATCTTTTGTATAGCAAGAATACAAACTCTGGATAGGGCTGTGAACTCCCAAATCCTAATTCTAATGTTTAGGAAAGTTACTTATGTGGTGTAAAACTTGGTTTTCCCATTTCCAAAATGAGGTTAATGATATGTCTAGTGCCTAGGTTTTTATGTATGTTAAATAAGAAAATGCAACTGCAAATCGCTTCTCAGCCTTTTGGCTAAGATCAAGTGAAGAAAATTCAACGGCTTAGCATAATTCTATAAAAAAAAATCACATAATGTTAGGTGTTGTTATACCCTCATTGATTAAATCATTCTATGTGTGATTTATTTTGACTTTTGAACATCATGTCAGTAGTCTATTTGCAAACCAGCTACCCATTTTTAAAAAAGACTTTACTTTTTTTAGAGAAATTTTAGGTTTACCACAAAATTGAGAGGACAGAGATCACCCAGATAGCCCTGCTCCCACACGGTTTGCAGCCTTCCCCGTTATCAGCATACTCCCCCAGACCAATACATTTGTTACCACTGATGAACCTACACTGACACATCATAATCACCCCAAGTCCCTACTTTACATTAGTTACCTCTTCATGTGGTACATTCTATGGGTTTGGACAAATGTATAATGACATATATCCATCATTATAATATCATATAGAGTATTCCACTGCCCTAAGAACTCTCTATGCTTCACTTATTCATTTCTCTTCCCCCAATCCCTGGCAATCACTGACCTTTTTACTATCTTCATAGTTTTGCCTTTTCCAGAACATCATATAGATGGAATCATACAGAATGTGGCCTTTCAGATTGGGCTTATTTTACTTAGTAATATGCATTTAATTTTCTTCCATGTCTTTTCATTGCTTGATAGTTCATTTATTTTTAATATTGAATAGTATTCCATGTTCTGGATGTTCCACACTTCTTTTACCCATTCCCCTCCTGAAGGACATCTCAGTTGCTTCCAAGCTTTAACAATTATGAATAAAGCAGCTATAAGCAACTGTGCACAGGTTTTTGTGTGGACATGAGTTTTCAACTTCTAAGAGCCATCCTCTTTCCTCTCTCCTCTTATTCCTAGCTCCCATTATGGTCTCAGAATAAAACCTTAACACATTTTTGTCTTTATGGGCATTCATTTACTCCATTTTTTTGTTCTTGTTGTTTTTCTCTTAGACTTGCTTAGCTTCTCAGCTTCCATGTGGGGAAAAAAAGCCCCCCTTTTTTTCGCCCTAAAATTGACAATACAGGGGCGCCTGGGTGGCGCAGTCGGTTAAGCGTCCGACTTCAGCCAGGTCACGATCTCGCGGTCCGTGAGTTCGAGCCCCGCGTCAGGCTCTGGGCTGATGGCTCGGAGCCTGGAGCCTGTTTCCGATTCTGTGTCTCCCTCTCTCTCTGCCCCTCCCCCGTTCATGCTCTGTCTCTCTCTGTCCCAAAAATAAATAAAAAACGTTAAAAAAAAAAAAATAAAAAAAAAATAAAATTGACAATACAAGATGAAAGCAGACCCTAATGCCAGGTTTCCCCTCTCTGTATTTCTATCTTCTAAATGATCTTAGTCACATAGCTTTTCACTGCATTATTGGTTCTCCAATGCTTTCAGGCAGAATTTTTTAAATATAAATTTTGTCCTGAGTTTCTCTTTGTCCCCATCGGGAGGATGTGCCTGAAAAATCTGATCTGCATCTACTGGACACTGAAGTTAAAGAATGCATGTTTTTATTGTAAAATTCAAGTCAGTATTCTTTTACCTTGGTACTAAAGTCCCTGGGAAATGCCCGTTCACATTTATAATAGTAACAAACTTTTATGCTTTTAAATTTTGCATGGTTGAGAATACTTTACATCTGTTTAGTGACTTAAAGCTTTCATGGTACTTTTATATGTGGCACTGCTGTGATCCTCACAACAGCAAATCTAAAGCAAGTCAGATATGATTTTCTTTACTTTTGGGAAGAGGGATTGGAGATATAGGGATATGAAATGACTTCCTCAAGGCCACACAGCTTGACAAAACTTAGAAGTACTGCACCGAATATTCAGTCTTATAATTCGCATTTGAAGTGCTGTTCCACACTGCCAACTCATCCTAGAACACAGAAGAGACCCACTGAGAACAAAGTAAGCAACAAATCACTAGAAAGTGACAAGCACCTATCATATGGGTTTTTATACAGATATTTATTTCTTCTCTACAATTATAAAATGAATTCTATCCACCCACAAACATGTTGACCATACTTTATTCAATAAACATACCCTTTTCATACTTACACTTGACTATGCTTAGTCAAGAGCTGCATTACTACTTAGAAAACAATAGTTCAAATGTTTCTTTCAGATTGAAATTGTAAAACGTTAATGCCTACTAACTTACTTAAACACTTAGAACCTACTTTTAGTCATCCATTCTCTAATATAGGTAGAATTCATGGTAGAATTCCTTAGAACACAATTCATGGTAGACATTTTATAAAGTACATGTAAATAAAGGGCATGTAATTAGGATTCATTTTAATTTTGCAATGCACCAAAAATAGCATTAACATTTTCACATGCCTTTCCTGTTAGAAGGTTCTACAGATAATAGGACAATAGTTAACACTGAACACTAAGTGCTATAGCCACACAGTTCTAAGGACTGTTGCCATTAGGGTTTCTTTAAAAGTTCTTCAAAAGTACCTCGGGACTTTTTGCCTCAAGGCTCTTGCACATGATATTCCCTGTCAGGAATCCTATTTTAAACCCAACCATAGAATACAAATTGTCTGACAAAGAGATGATTGAAGAATCATTTGGATCCAAAACTCCAAGTTCTTTAATTCAGTGACTAAATCCATCAAGCTACTTCTTTAGAAATATGAAGGTAAAATGTACGCAACGTTTTTTAGTTGCCATATAATAATAAATAATAAGTATAAAAATAAACATAAAAATAAAAATAAATAATAAATAATATAATAAATATAAAGCCATATAATTTATCCATCTAATCTCAAATAATCTACGTGAATGCATGCTCTAAAAATGTGGTAATGCCTTCATTCTCATCCATTCTTTCCATAATAGAATAAGTTCATTTCTTCTTTTATCTTTTCACATCTGCAGCATCTTAAACTAAAAAATACCTTGGTGAAAGTGTTCTGATTTGAACTAAAGAGAAGAGTCATATAATGCTAAATGTTTAAACATTTTGCATTCTTTTAAAAAATAATATTGCATAAGAAACTAAAATATTTTGTGCAATTATTTCATGTATCCTTATGAGAACTCTGTCTTTTTTTTTTCTTTTTTTTTTTTTTTTTCAACGTTTATTTATTTTTGGGACAGAGAGAGACAGAGCATGAACGGGGGAGGGACAGAGAGAGAGGGAGACACAGAATCGGAAACAGGCTCCAGGCTCTGAGCCATCAGCCCAGAGCCTGACGCGGGGCTCGAACTCACGGACCGTGAGATCGTGACCTGGCTGAAGTCGGACGCTTAACCGACTGCGCCACCCAGGCGCCCCAGAGAACTCTGTCTTTTTAAAGAAGACATGATTCTAATATTAAAATTAATATAAAAGTATTGGAGATATATTAATGACAAAATGTTGTATTACAAAATCTGGAGCACAACATATCTCTAGTATGTCTTGTAAAAGACAAAATAGATATGCAAAAATAGTGTAATGTGCCTTTGACAGCACCAGGCCAAATTTAATGAACTCACTTTGCATATACTGACAGATGAATTGCTGGTGTTGCGAGCTCTCTACAAAGAATTGTTCAAAGATATGACATAATTACATATCCAGAGCCTAATTCAAAATTTGGTATTTTAATGTAGCAGTTGTCTTTTATTAATAATTTTACACAAATAGTCTAGGTTATTTTAAAAAATGGTAGCATATATCTTTTTTTTTAACTTTATTTTTTATGTTTTTAAATTTACATCCAAATTAATTAGCATATAGTGCAACAATGATTTCAGGAGTAGATTCTTAGTGCCCTTATCCATTTAGCCCATCCCTCCTCCCACAACCCCTTCCGTAACCCTCAGTTTGTTCTCCATACTTATGAGTCTCCTCTGTTTTGTCCCCTCCCTGTTTTTATATTATTTTTATTTCCCTTCCTTTATGTTCATCTGTTTTGCCTCTTAAAGTCCTCATATGAGTGAAGTCATATGATTTTTGTCTTTCTCTGACTGACTAATTTCATTTAGCATAATACCCTCCAGATCCATCCATGTAGTTGCAAATGGCAAGATTTCATTCTTTTTGATTGCCAAGTAATACTCCATTGTATATATACACCACATTTTCTTTATCCATTCATCCATCGAGGGAAATTTGGGCTCTTTCCATACCTTGGCTTTTGTTGATAGTGCTGCTATAAACACAGGGGTGCATGTGTCCCTTTGAAAGAGCACACCTGTATTCCGTGGATAAATGCCTAGTAGTGCAATTGCTGGGTTGTAGGGTAGTTCTATGTTTAGTTTTTTGAGGAACCTCCAGACTGTTTTCCAGAGTGGCTGCACCAGCTTGCATTCCCACCAACAATGCAAAAGAGATCCTCTCTCTCCACGTCCTTGCCAACATCTATTGTTGCCTGAGTTGTTAATGTTAGCTGTTCTGACAGGCGTCAGGTGGTATCTCACTGAGGTTTTGATTTGTATTTCCCTGATGATGAGTGATGTGGAGCATTTTTTCATGTGTCAGTTGGCCATCTGGATGTCTTCTTTGGAGAAGTGTCTCTTCATGTCTTTTGCCCATTTCTTCACTGGATTATTTGTTTTTTGGGTGTTGAGTTTGATAAGTTCCTTATAGATTTTGGATACTAACCCTTTATCTAATATGTCATTTGAAAATATCTTCTCCCATTCTGTCAGTTGCCTTTTAGTTTTGCTGATTGTTTCCTTCACTGTGCAGAAGCTTTTTATTTTGATGAGGTCCCAGTAGTTCATTTTTGCTTTTGTTTCCCTTGCCTTTGGAGATGTGTTGAGTAAGAAGTTGCTGCGGGCAAGATCAAAGAAGTTTTTGCCTGCTTTCTCCTTGAGGATTTTGATGGCTTCCTGTCTTACATTGAGGTCTTTAATCCACTTTGAGTTTATTTTTGTGTATGGTGTAAGAAAGTGGTCCAGGTTCATTCTTCTGCATGTCGCTGTCCAGTTTTCCCAGCACCACTTGCTGAAGAGACTGTCTTTATTCCATTGGATATTCTTTCCTGCTTTGTCAAAGACTAGTTGGCCATATGTTTGTGGGTCCATAAAAAATGGTAGCATATATCTTAACTCCAGACCAAGATAATTACATAGGAGGCCCCTGAATTTCCTTCCTCCCATGGAGGTCTGGGAAGAAGTATAAAAATGTAGAACTTTCATACACATTTGAAGTTAAGTTGATTTCAGTTTAAAATAGATTGTTGTAACTATGAATTTTTTAAAGTAAACCTTGTGATAACCACAAACCAACCTATATTAGACACACAAAAGATAAAGAGAAGGGAATCAGAGCATAACCCCATAGAAAATCATCAAATCTCAAAGAAAGAGAGCAAGAGATGAAGAAAGGAATAAAGAAACTATAAAACAGCCAGGAAACAACAAAATGGCAGTAGTAAGTCCACACCTTCCACTAGTACTTTAAATGTAAAGGAACTAAATTCTATAATCAAAATACAGAGTAGCTGAATGGATAAAAAACAAGACCCAACTATATGCTGTCTACAAGAGATTCACTTCAGCTTTAAGGACACATGTGGATGGAAGGTGAAGGATGAAAAAAGATGTTCCATGCAAATGGAAGCCAAAATGAGGCTGGGTCACTATACTCATATGAGACAAAATAGACTATAATCCAAAAACTATGAGACAAAGAAGGTTATTATATAAAGATAAGGGGCCAGTTCATCAAGGATATAACAATTGTAAATATTTATGGACTAAATACTGGAGCATCTAAATATATAAAGCAAAGAATAACAGATCTAAAGCAAGAAATAAACCACAATACAATAATAGTAAGGATTTCAATACCACAGTTTCAATAAAGAATAGATCACCTAGACAGAAAATCAGTGAGGAAACGATGGGCCTAAACTTCACATTAGACCAGATAGACCTAACAGACATATACAGAACATTCCATCAAACAACAGCAGAATACACATTCTTCTCAAGAGCACATGGAACATTTTCCAAGATAGGTCATATGTTAGGCAATAAAACAAGTCCTAATAAATTTAAGAAAACCAAAAACATATCAACCATCTTTTCCAACCACAATAGTATGGAAGTAGAAATCAATTATAAGAAAAATATAAAATTCACAAATATGTGGAACTTAAATAAAATGCTCCTGAAGAATCAATGAGTCAAAGAAGAAATCAAAGGAAAAATCCAAAAACATCTTGAAACAAATGAAATGATAATACAACATACTGAAACTTAGGGGTAGAGCAAAAGAAGGAAGTTTATAGGAAAAAACAACCATATTAAGACAAAATAAAGATTTCAAATAATCAATCTAATATTACTCCTCAAGGAACTAGAAAAAGAAGAACAAAATAAGCCCAGAGTCAGTCAAAGGAAAGAAATAAGAAAGATCAGAATAGAAATCAGTGAAATGGAGACTAAAAGACAATGGAAAGATTAAAAACAAAAACAAAAACAACTAAGAGCTTGTTTTTTGAAAAGATAAATAAATTGTCAAACTTTAGCTAGACTAAGAAAGAAAGAGAGGAGACTCAAAATTATAATGAGAGAAGAGACACTACAATGGATTACAAAGAAATACTAAAGATCATGAGAAACTACCCTGAACAATTATATACCAGTAAGTTGGATAACCGTGAAAAAACAGGTAAATTCCTAGAAAAACACAACCTTCCAGGACTAAAACATGAAGACACAGAAAATCTACACAAATAAATTACTAGAAGATTGAATCAGTAATCAAAAACTTCCCAATAAACAAAAGTCTAGGGCCAGATGGCTTCATTGGTAAATTCTATCAAATGTTTAAAAAACAATTAATACCAATCCTTTCAAACTCTTCCAAAATCTAGAAGAGGAGAGAATATTTCCCAATTCATTGTAGAAGGCCAACAATACCCTGATAACCAAAGCCAGACAAGGACACTACAAGAAAAGAAAATAACAGGCCAGTATCTCTGAAAAATATAGATGGAAAAATCCTCAAAAAATACTAGCAAACCAAGTTCAGCATTACATTAAAAGCATCATACACCATTATCAAGTGGGATTTATTCTAAGTATGCAAGTACAGGTCAACATATGTAAACCTATAATTGTGATACATAACATAAAATGAAGGATAAAAATCATATGATCATCTCAATAGATGCAGAAAGGCATCTGATGAAATTCAACATCCATTCATGATAAAAATTCTCAACAAAGTGGATATAGAGGGGATGTACCGCAACAAAACAAAGGCTATATATGACAAGCTCACAGCCAAAATCATACTCAATGGTAAAAAGATCAAAGTATTTCCTCTAATATCAGGAAAAAGATGCCCATTCTCCATTTTCATTTAACATAGTGTTGGAAGCCCTTGCCTGAAAAATTAGGTAAAAACAGGGAAAAAGGCATCCAAATTGGAATTAAGGAAGTAAAACTATCTCGGTTTACAGATAACATGATCTGTATAGAAAACCCAAAGACTCCATCAAAAAAATTGTCAGAACTAATAAAAGAATTAAGAAAAGTTTCAGGATACAAAATCAACACACAAAAATCAGTTGTGTTTCTGTATGCTAACAGAACTAGACAGAACTATCAGAAAGAGAAATTAAGAAAGGAATCCCATTTACAATTGCACCAAAGAAATACTTAGACATCAATTTAAATAAGTAGATAGGAAGTCTACACTGAAAATTATAAGGCATTGGTAAAATAAATTGAAGAAGAAATAAATAAATACAAAGTTACTCCATGTTTGGAGATTGGAAAAATTCATTGTTAAAATGTCCATCAAACTCAAAGCAATATATAGATTCATTGCATTTCCTATAAAAATTGGCATTTTCCACAGAAATAGAAAAATGAACCCTAAAATTTGCATAAAACCAAACAGACCCCATTTGAAACCTTGAGAAAGAATAATGCTGGAGGCACCACACATTCTGATTTAAAACTATATTACAAAGCCATAGTAATCAAACAGTATGGTATTGGCATAAATACTGAAATTACATAGATCAATGGAACAGAAAAGAAAACTTAGATTTACTCATGCATAGACAGTCAATTAATTTACAACATAGGAGCCAATAATATACAATGAAGAAACAACAGTCTCTTCAATAAATGGTACCGGGAAAACTTGACACTAACATACAAAAGAATGAAATTGGGCTCCTATTTTATACGATACACAAAAATCAACATAAAATGGGTTAAAGACTTGAATATAAAATCTGAAACTGTAAACTCCCAGAAGAAGAGATAGGCAGTAAGCTCCATTACATTAGCTTTGGTAATTAACTTTTGGATTTGCCACCAAAAGTAAATGTAACAGAAGCAAAAATTGTGAGACTACATAAAACTAAAAAGGTTTCTGCTCAGTGAAAGAAACCATCAACAAAATAAAAAGGCAACCTATGGAACGGGAGAAAATATTTGCAAAGCACATATTCAATAGGGGTTAATATAAAAAATACACAAGGAACCCATACAACTCAATAGCAAAAAACCAAATAACTAAAAATGAGCAAGAAATCTGAATAGACATTTTTCCAAAGAAGACATACAAATGGCCAACAGTATATGAAAAGGTTTTCAACATCACTAACCATCAGGGAAATTCGAATCAAAACTACAAGACGATATCACCTCACACCTGTTAGAATGGCTATTCTCAAAAACACTGGAAATAACAAGTGTCAGTGAGAATGTGGAGAAAGGAGAACCCTTGTGCACTGCTGATGGGAGTGTAAATTGGTGCAACCACTGTGGAAAACAGTATGGAGATTGTTCAAAACAATAAAAATAGATCTAAAAAAAGAAAAGAAAAATAAATGTTTATAACTCCCAAACTGGCACCACTGATACCAAGTGCTCCCAGCTGTTCCCCCAAACTTACAACTTACATATCCAACTAATCACAGGACAGGCCAGTAATCTTAACTGTACATGTTCAAAGCAGAATGCCTGACACTGTTTCCTGTTCCTTTTCTAGCTTTTTCCATTTCAACTAATGGAAGCTCCTTCTTTCCAATCATTCAAGTCATAGACCTTTGAGTTCCTCTTGCTCCTCTTTTTCTCCTGGTGGTCAATCTTTCAATAAATTCAATAATTTCTATCTTCAGAGTATTTCCAGAATCTGCATGCTCTCACTGCTGCATTGTCGCTCCTGTTAAAATACAAGTTCTATCATTCTTCTGAAATGATTAAGACCCTTTCTATGGTTTGGTCATCTAACCCTGAGAAAAAGTCAGTCACTCTAAAGACCTTTACCATCTGCCTGTTCTTCCTCATGCTCCCTTATGACTACTCACTCCTCACCTCTATGACATCATCTGCTCCTCCTTTCTCTGTTGGTCACTCTAATCCCAGCCGATGACATCCCACATGAGGTCCACTCCCACCAGAGTCTTCATACTTGCTCTTTCCTCTGCCTGAATGCTCTTCTCCTACATGCACATCATACTTCAGGTCTTTACTCTCGTGTCTCCTTTGCTGTCGGGACTCTTTTGACCACAGAAAATTGCTGTCTTTCCACTTCCTATTTTCCTCCTCTTCTGCATTCTTCTTTTTAGCATAAATCACTAACACACATTTTTTAACTCGTTTAAATTTACAAGGATTTCTGTTTTAGTCACTGATGTATCCCTAGAACTATTTGGTATATGTATGTACACAATACATATGAAGATCTAGGAAACTTTTATAAAGTATAGGATCATTTCTTGTCGAAAAAAGGAAAGGCTTCAAAGGACAAGTTACATTTAAACTGAGATTAGATGAGGAGTTAGGTTTGGGTGTATGGACATGGAGGTGATATCTGGAGGTAGAGGTGACTGTGTATACAAATTCAAAAATCATGGGGTATCTGGGTGGCTCAGTCCATTAAGCATCCAATTCTTGGTTTTGGCTCATCATTATCTCACAGTTTTGTGAGTTCGAGCCCCGCATCAGGCTCTGCATTAGCAGCACAGAGCCTGCTTGGGATCTTTTCTCTCTCCCTCCCCCTGCCCCTCCCCCACTTGCACTGTCTCTGTCTCTCTCAAAATAAATAAACTTTAAAAAATTAAAAAAAAAAACAAATAAAAAATCCTCAGAAGTAATGGATAGCAGCAAGATAGTTATTCAGTTTGGCTGGAGTGCAGAATACATGAAAAGAACAGGGAGGTAACTTAGGGCATGGAATGTAAGCAAAAAGCCTGAGTCTTTAAAGTGAGTGGTGTAGCTCTTCCCTCTGTTGAGCAAACAGGTACATCTTAGCCATGTTCCATTTAGATATGAAACCGGCACTAGGAAGTTATGTAGAGTGGTTGTAGTAATATCTTCCTCTTCCAGAATTCTGCTGGTGACAGTCTTTCTGATTATCAGGCTGGCTGAGAGAAAACTGGATCAATAAACCTCATTTCTTATTGAGGTGGACCAAATACTTTTTTTCATGCTTACTTAAGGAATGTAACTTTCAGTTCCAGAATTTTCAAACTATACACTCTTCCAAGTAAGCTGGGAAATAATTATAAGCATATAGAAATAAAAATGTTTTACTCCAGGGGCGCCTGGGTGGCTCAGTGGGTTAAGCATCCGACTTTGGCCCAGGTCATGATCTCAGGTCCGTGAGTTCAAGCCCCACGACGGGCTCTGTGCTGACAGTGCAGAGCCTGGAGCCTGTTGCAGATTCTGTGTCTCCCTCTCTCTCTCTGACCCTCCCGTATTCATGCTCTGTCTCTCTCTGTCTCAAAAATAAATAAACGTTAAAAAAAATTAAAAAAAAAAGTTTTACTCCAAAGGATTTACATATAAGTATTTCACTAGAATTGCTCTTCTATACTTAAGATCTGAATCCAAGTTTGGGAAAAGCAATCAGTCAGCTTACATAATGAGATTTAAGAAAAAACAGTCAAGCAAGAAATTCCTCTCATGGGCAACAGTTTCTCCACTTTCTAGTCTTCACTTCTTTATTACTGCTTGGCTCAAAATAGAAAAATTCTATCCTTAAATCTTTAGCACCCCTAAAGGAATTCTCTTCTAACAAGATTATTTTTTTCCTTTGTAGTCATCTTTCTGATGTGGGACTATACCTTCCATTGCTTCCTGGATTTGACCTTCTCTTACCATATTTTAAAAACCCAGTGATAGTGAATCATAAAAGCATAAGTAAAACAACTAAAACTACAACAACAACAACAACACTGGCAACATGGTCAAATAAAATGAGAATACTGAATGGCAGGTGCTTCAAAATAGCACTCTGGGCCTATATGTCTGGTTAGCTGAATTTTTTATTTGAGAATAATCTGTTCATCAAAAAGTAATTCACCCAGCATGTGCTGACATGTCATATACCATAGATCATCAGATTAACAACTCCATATTAAATATATTATTATTATTATAAAATATTACATATTTATTGAGGACAGCAGGCATTTTATATGAATTATGTGGTGCAATATCCCTACAACAGCCCTCTGAGGTAGGACATATTATAACCCCCACTTCACAGATGAAAGAAATGAGGCAAAGCAATGTTAAGTTACTTACTCGAGATCACAAAGCAAATGAGGGGGTACAGCCAGAATTGAAAGGCCATCTTATCAATACAGAGTATACACTTTAACCATCCACAATTTTGCTGACTTTCTATAATATACAGTTTCTCCAGTTATTAAAAGTAAAAATGACAGGTAGCATTAATTAAGCACCTATATGTCAGAGATTTCATATTAGTCCAAGATTTACAACAATCACATAAATTGGACATTTTACAAACTAGGGAAGAAAATCTGAGATCAATTTACTTGTCCAAGATCCTTCTCATTCCAGAGATGGGAGTCCTATTTCCCTTGGAAGACTATCACTAGACCAGTAACATTCAACAAGTACACTTCTACAAAATCACAAAGCTCACTGTATTGTCTTGGTGAAAGTCATGACTGAATTAAAAAAGAGATGACAAAAACATATTCCATTATGTCCCCCATTTTCCAGGTCCATCTCAAATGCCGATCCCTTATTAATTCCTTGACCCCCATACTTAACTAGTCTTATATTTCAATTCAGCTATGGAGAAGCAGTTCAAACAGATTGGGGAACAGATATATAAACTGTTAAATCACCATTGCTTACAGTGAGGTTCAGACCTATTACACCCTCATTTGTAAAACTCCTGTGTCCGACTCTTATGACACATATTCTCCTAGTAGTGGCGTTATCATTGTGCTTGCCTTATCCTCTCTTCCAGATTTTAAGCAATTAAGAGCAAAGCCTGTTTTATCCTCATCCACTTTTTATCATCTACAGTATTCAATACAGTGTCTGGCATATTGTATTTGCTTAAGTAGTGGTTATAATCTTGGTTGTGATGAAGAATTCAATCACCTTATCTTTGGCTATCAATTACTTAAAAATCTTTCAATGCCTAAAATGAATAGCTCCACTCTCTTAGCTTGTATAGCTCAATAATTTCTAGACACTGGCAATGATTTTCCCATGATTTCATTGAAAAAAAAAGTTTCACAGATGAGGTAACAGATTTGGAAAATATTAAATATGGCATTTGCCTGATGAGGGCATGAGATAAGCGCTTGCTCTCATCTCTATTTTGCTCTAGAATTATCTGTGTAAGACCATAAGAATTAGCTTAGCCTATTCCAGAGACAGTTGTGTAATTGAAGTGTATATAGCAAAGGGAAGAGGGTAGAAGATGAGATTAGAACTTTAGAGCCAGAATAAAGAATGTGGAATTTATTCTAATTACAACAAGAAGCAAGTGGAGGGTTTAAAGCAGTCAGACTTATGCTTTAAAAAGATTTCAGCCTTAAAAAAAAAAAAAAGAAATCTTTTAATTCACAGCCACAGAGATGAATCTGTAGGACATTATGCTAAATGAAATAAGCCAGAGACAGAAAGACAAACACTGTACGATTTCACTCATATGTGGAATCTAACACAGTCAAATTCATAGCAGCAGAGTGTAGAATGCTGGTTACTGGGGACTGTGGGGGGTGGGGGGGAGTAATGAGGAGAAGCATCAAAGAGTACAAATTTTCAATTATGCAAGATGAATAAATTCTGAAGATCTAATGTTCAGCATGGTGACTATAGTTAACAATAGTGATTTACATATTTGGAATTTGCCCAATGGGTAGATCTTAAGTGTTCTCACCACAAGAAGAGAAGAGAGAGAGAGAGTAAAAGAGAGGGAGGGAAGGAGGGAGAGGGAGGGGGAGAGGTAGAGAGGAGGAAGGAAGGAAGGAAGGAGCAATTATTTGGGAAGATGGATATGTTAATTAGCTTGATTGTGGTGATCATTTCACAATGTGTACAATATATCAAATCACCAAGTTGTACTCCTTAAATATATACAAGTCCTATGTGTCAATTATCCCTCAATAAAGCTGAAAACAAGAACAATAACAAAAAGTATTACTTTGACTACTGTGTAGGGAAGGTTCTTGAAGGACGAGATAGGAAAGAACTTCCACTCTGGTGGGAGAGGGCCAGGTGGTTGATGCTACTACCTCAACTGAGGGCTGTATCTGTGGAAATGGCGAGGAGTGGTCTGATTCAGACTTGTCAAGGCAGTGGCTATGGGTTGTGAATGAAAAACATGAGATTCAAACTCAGGTTTATCTTCCTCTAAATTTTACAGTGTTTCCACACCTTCATATTCTCTCCCTTGGTAGCTTATTATTGACTTAAAAAAAAAAGATAATATAAAACTTTTAAGCCTAGTGTTTCTTCTGGGTACTTCATTGCTTTATGATTTATCATTCTTATCTTCCTAAAATCCAAATGCAGTTTTAGAGAGTGTGATTATTCATTCAAAAAATTTAAAAAAAGAGTGCATGGATGCATGGAAATTAGTAGGTAACCTAAAAGATTATCTTTTCCCAAATTTGACCTTGGCAATACAAGTAGGTGTACAGGGTGGATAAGCCAATTACTTAAACAAGACAGAAAACATGTAACCTCTTTCTTTTCTTTGTATAAATAACTTGCAGCATTCCAGACTTCTTTCTCATTGCAAGTTTAATATAACCACAAAAGGATTTTGAATATCATTTCAAGGAACATTTGTTTGCCACCACACTTTTCCAAGAAAATTATAAGAAATATAATGGTTAGAATAAATGCCTCAAGATATTCTTTATCTTTGAGAAAGTGTGCAAACTTTAAAAATTTATAGATGAGGCAATATGATAGCAAGTTATGATAGCAAGTGCAGAGTCCATTAATAATAGGAATTTATTAAACAGGAATGGTGATATTAAAAAAGTACTAGTACCTGGCTAGACTTCATAAGATTAT
The DNA here is from genome assembly GCF_046562875.1 of Panthera onca. Lineage (NCBI taxonomy): Eukaryota > Metazoa > Chordata > Mammalia > Carnivora > Felidae > Panthera > Panthera onca. The sequence continues at coordinate 70,048,960 of NC_138343.1, forward strand.
AATTCATTTGGATTAGGATGAAACCCATGGTATTTATTTTTTTCTCAGATAATTTTAATGTAAAAACACAGTTGAAAAGAGGGTCTGTGGGAAATAAAGTATTCTTTCTTACCTTTCCATATCTAAAACAGAAACCCATCCCCATTTTCCAAGTTAAAAGAGCTCTTTTAAATCTGGCAAATCTCAGGAAGAAAGTGCCATACATGGAAAATACAAAGGTTTCATGTGTGCACATGCACATGAGCACACGTGCCTGAACTCGTGTAGTATGAGGTTCAAAAAAGAATTTTAGAACTCTACAGCCAGGTGGAGACATACCTCTAACGGAAGTAAAGCATAATTTCCATCATAAGAGGGGGAAAGATGCAATTGAGAGTCAGCACAGGTCTTTAAAAAGTAATACCAAATGGTTTAAAAGAGGAACTTTATGTAAATAGCAATTGTAGCAAAGATTACCTTATATTTCTATTTTAGTCCCTTACTCCATTTTAAAATATCTACTAAAGACATCGTTTTTCATTACATTAAGAGGTCCTTCCCACAAGTCCTTCACCAACTCTTTCTGTTCTCCTCTCTGTACTACTGCCTTGTTAGCTAATGACCAAAACTGATTAATGAATTGAATTCAATTTAACAAGAAGTTAGTGAAGACCTACTTTACAGCCTCAAGTCAAATATAAACCACACTAGGTAGTTTCCTTGGTGGAAACTAAGGAAGTGATGGCCAAGGAAGTGATAGCTTCATGTACAATTAATTTGCATTAAGTTTTCTATCAATGCCTAGTCCAAAGGAGAACACAGCACCTGGAAAGGATGAAACTCTGAATGAGTGCTTCTGGGTACAAAAGAGATCTTAAAAGTCATCAAAGAACTGTTTCTTCTGCCTTATAATAGACACCGAGTAGATAATATTGTCAGTCTAGAAGCCCCTTTCATATACTACCTGAAATACCTGGAAGACCACACAGTCCAGAAAACACGAAAATTCTAAAACCAAGAATGAATCAGGCTCTGTGGAACAAAGGAGAATGCAAATAAGAAATGAAATTAACTTTTATAATTGCAATACAATGATTTTTAGTTAAGAATTTTATTTTTAGGGCTCTTGGGTGGCTCAGTTGGTTAAGTGTTCAACTCTTGATTTTGGCTCTGGTCATGATCTCATGATTTGTGGGATTGAGCCCTGCATCAGGCTTCCTGAGAACAGAGCTTGCTTGGGATTCTCTCTCCTTCTCTCTGCTCTTTCCCTGCTCTTGCCCTATCTCTCTCTCTCTCCTAAAATAAATAAATAAACATGAAAAATTTTTTAATTAAATTTTATTTTTGTAGGGAAAACCTTAAGACCGAGTCTCTCAAAAAATGAAATGAATGTGTCATCATTTATGAATTTGTTCACTCTACATTTACTGAGCACCTACTAATATCAGGAAGTAGTTTGCTTACTTATTTATGCAGCTTAATTTAAGTAAGAGAATATGAGAAAAAAAATTTAAGAACCCAGCCAAATAAATAATTGTACTACACAGTTAGAGGAAGATAAAATGCTATGAGAAAAAAAGTAGGTACAGACAAAATATGACAGACAGAAGGGTTGAGTGACAACTTTACTGTGATGAAGAAAAGCCTCTTAGAGAAGTTAATATTCCAGCAAAGGCTTAAAGTTGGTGAGAAAATTGGGTTATGCAGATGTTTAAGGAAGTGGGCACAAGGGAAGGCAAATTTCTGAGATGGAAGAAATAGTAATACATTTATGCTTACGGGCAAGATCTAGCAGAAAAGAAAAATATAATAATGAAAGAGGAGAAAATTGCTGAAACATCGAGTATGAAAAGTAATCCAGTGAATATGTGGAGGGATGCTTCAGAGAGCAGCACAGGCTCCACTTATATAAGATCATGGAAATGCAGAGCACCATGGCATTTTAGTCCCAGGCTGGCATTGCACATACTGGAAGGCACACCCCTCAGTGTGTGTACAACAGTAGTGTCAAATTTCTGTCTCTTACACTTTTCTTCTCTAAAAGTGGACGTTCTAGTTCCGAACCCATTGTGGCCACTGAATCTTTTGGTGGAGAGTGAGAAAGCACTGAGGAGTGGTAAGACAGACTCATCTGCAGAAGGCACACTGAGAAAGAATAGAATAAATGTCCTAACATCATTCGCCTCTATATCACAAGCTTTCATGTTTGCAAGTTTCAAGTTTCATGTTTCTTACCAACTGCATTGGGAGGTGGAGTTCACTGTAACCCTCACTACAAGGGTTGTGTGTTGAAGGAAGTGACTCTCCATGCTACTTCAGAGAGGTGCTGCTCTGGGGATCTGCTCTGATGCTGAGAGGCAGATGCTCAGAGTCTCTGGTTGGAGCAATAAAGTCAGTACATTTATGGGAGCTTCAGGTGCTGATAAGTTTGAATAAACATGCATCATAAAGACCCTCCCTCACACTGCCCCTGGCTCCAGCTTATTGCAGCCCAAGACTTCTCTCTCAGCCAAACCATTTCCTTCCTCAAATCCGGCTCTCCTATCAAGTTGTTTTGTTTTGTTTGTGGGGTTTTGCCCTTGGCACAATAAATCTAAGAAACAAATTCACGTGTATTCACCAGAGTACCCAAATATGCTAACCGTCTCAAAAAGCATTTGCTTTATCAACAAAGAGGTTCAATTAATCAATAAAAAGGAGTAGCTGATGGTAAATACTTGGGGGCAGCTCTTAGGGAGAGATGTTCTTAAATAGCTCTTGAGGATTGGTATATCTAGCATGTAATCTGCTATGCTCACTGCAGTTTACTTTTTTTTTCTTGCAGTCTATTTAGTTATATACAAATAATGTCATTCAATTCATCAGATCAGCAAACAGTTATTGATTGGGTATCAAGAACTACGCTTAGTTCTTAGTATAGTCTACTGAGATGACATGTTGCCTTATTCTCAAGAGACTGTAGCCTAATTCGAGAGACAAAGTCACAAACAGCTACTATTCCTACAATAGAACAAGCACCATGACAAACACACGCCCCTGATGCTACTGACATACAGAGTAAAGTACTTAGCAGAGTCTGTGGGCTCAGGAAATGCTGGAGACTCCTGAGAGCTCATGGGAGAGTGGGAGTGAGTCAGGCCAACAAAGGTGGGAAGAGCACCTCTGATAAATCACCAGAAAGTAAAAAGTAGGTGATGATAGATAGATAGATAGATAGATAATAGATTGATTCTGGTTTCCATATCATTTGGTTGAGTTGGATGACCTGAAATTTAACTTACAGTAATACCTAGTTGAATGGAACCACCCCTTCTAAGCTAGATAAATACTACCTTTCATGTAACATTTCTACAAGGTATTTCTACCTTGTACATATCTACAAGATATTTCTACAATATCTATTCTCTAAGATATTGTCCTTGGTGAAATAGGCCTGGGATTTAAAGGAGAAAAGTTATAGCTGGAATACACTATTTTCCAGCCCAATTTGTTTGTAACAGAGGCAGAGAGCTATGGCAAAAACCATTCCCTACAAGAATAAATTGAAAAGTTCTACAGAGTTCAAGTGTTGACTACATAGTGAACTGACTATGAAATTTTCAGATGTGTTTTTGCTTTGAAGACATATTTACATGATGTCCCTTGAAAGAATATAACCATCCTTTTGAAATCATTTTTAATATACCTTATATAATACAGATTGTTATTTGTCCAAAACTATTTACCTCTGAAGTTTCCAGTGAAAGTCAACCTTAACCAGAACCTGTGTCAAGTTATAAAAGTAAATATATCTGACAGCCTGAGAATGTTTGAACTTGAAAAAAAGTATAAAAATTGGATAATTCTACTTTACAAAAAGCATAATTTGTGTTTTAGGATCTCAAAATTTTCACTCCAATCATAGTAATTACGCTTCATTATTAATTGAATGTACTACACAAAAGAAATTGACCTACTGAATGATTAGATTTGTCAGTCAGAATTTAATATTTCAAGGTTATTATGAAGATGTTTTGAAAAAGAATATTCCTTTTTTTTTTACCTGAAGCTAAAACTCTACTGCAATCATAAATGCAGAAGCTAAATGTAGTTTCAACAATGCAATTATAAAATATGGAACCTCTAAACCCATTCTTACAATGTGCCAGTTGTATAGGATTGATGTTTAGTTTCCTCTGTCTATACACCATACCAAGACAATCAAGCAAACAAAACAAAACAAAACAAAACAAAACAATACAAATGGAAATAACAAAACAAAACTCCCACTTATACTAATAACATATGGAACTACATGAAGATAGTGGCAGATGTTTAGATCTACACAAGTGTGGGTCTTTGTCAGTACCTATACCATCCACACACTGGCAGAATGAGCTCTGAGGGTTTCTGAACAGAGGAATTCCTGGGGTTTTATCTTTTAATAGAGGATGACACTACTCTATTCATTTATGTATGATGTAATCTGAGATTTTCTTGGCCATCTCTCCCTTTATGTGATCTTACCTTTCTGGAGTTAACACATAGCTTCTTGAATATTAGGTAGATGACTGTAAAGTGCACATTTTTATAGAATAAGAACAAAAACACTATGTTATGACATGAATTTGTGATGTGTACTTCCCCCAATCATTATGTGTATTTCCACATTTTGGTGTAAAAACTGGAGGCATGCAGATACCTATCTGGTCTACAGATAAGGCCACTGTGCCATCAACAGTTTCTGGACACTTCCAATTACCTTGTGTTTCACTTTCCAGGGTCAGAATTTACGAATTCAGTATACAGTCCTTTCCCTAGCCCTCAAAAGTATGATTTGTACTTTATAAATATTTTATATATGACTTATATAAGCAATGCTATACTGTATTAGTTTCCTGATATATGACATGATATACTAAAAAAAAAAAGACTACTACTTTGGAGGAGAGAATACATTGATTCAAATTCCAGTTACTGATGACCTTGCCTTGTTTCTCTGTTGGTGAATGGCACTATTGTTTTGCCCAGTGACTGAAGGCAAACCTGAGCTTCACTGTAAATATCTCCTTTCCCTCCATGTCCTCATCAAATTAATCATATATCTAGCCAGCTTTACTTCTTAAATTTCTCTCAAATACATCTACTTCTCTTAATAACCCCACTAGCATTTATTGGCTTATAATTATCTTTCAACTAAAGTACTACATATGTTTTCCATTGTAAACATGGCAGCACAAGATTGTGGTGTTTTTGTGGAAGTATGTGGTCATCCTCATTGTATTCGTTCTCTATTGCTGCATAATAAATTATCATATACTTCATAGCTTAAAACAACACACGTTTATCTCTCAGAATCTCTGAACCAAAATTAGGTATGATTAGCCGACTTCTAGGCTTCAGAGTCTCTCACAACACTGATGTCAAAATGTTTCTTCTGAAGGTTTGGTGGGAAAGGATCTGCTTCCAAGTTCATGTAGTTGTTGGCAGGATTTCTTTTGGGCTATTGGAGTGAGAACCTTAGGTCTTTGTTAGCCGCCAGTCAGCAGCCGCTCTCCAGACCTTGAATGCGATCCTGTCCATAGAGCAGTATGTAACATGGCTGCTTGTTGCATCAGAACCAACAAAAGGATAGAGTCTGATAAAAGAATCCTGTCAGAATCTTATGTAGCTGATTTGCAAAAGTGTCATTCCATCATCTTGGAGGTATTCTGTTGGCTAGAAGCAAGCCAGAGATCCACACTCACGGGGAAGGGATTACACAAGATCATAAATCAGGAGGCAGGGATCATCAGAGGCTATCTCAGCTGGCTACATTCATCATTTCCTTAAGTTGCTTAAAATTCCCATAGAAACCACAATTTTAGGGGCCCCTGGGTGGCTCAGTCAGTTGAGCATCTGACTCTTGATTTTGGCTTAGGTCATGATCCCACAGTTCATGAGTTCAAGGACCTCATGGGGCTCTGCACTGGCAGCACAGAGCCTCCTTGGTACTCTGTCTGTCTCTCTCTCTCTCTCTCAAAATAAATAAATAAATAAACATAAAAAAAAGAAGCACACAATTTTAGGTAAAAATTTCTGCAATCTATACATAAGCAGCTTCAAAGAAAATCTCTGAGGGTGCAGGTGTAGGTAAGGGAACCCACTTATGTGCTTCCTTACTACCCTTTATTTCCCCTTACTACTTACTTGCCCTTTATTTTACCTTACTAATCACATTGTATTATTGTACTATTGTTATCTCATTTATATATCAAAGACTTTGGCTGTCTTATTCATTACCAGTACCCAGCACAGAGTCTCCTATATAGTTGGAAATAGAGAGGCTGAAGAATAATGAAGATGGTGATAACAATTAAGAAAAAAAGTGTAAATATGATACACTTTGGGGCACCTGGGTGGTGCAGTTGGTTGAGTGTTCAAATCTTGATTTCAGCTCAGGTCATGATCTCATGGTTTGTGAGACTGAGTCCTATGTCAGGCTGACAGCATGGAGCCTGCTTAGGATTCTCTCCTCTCTCTGTATCCCTCCCCCCATTCTCTCTCTCTCTCTCTTTTTCTCTCTCTCTCTCTCAAAATAAATAAATAAATATTTTTAAAAATAAAAATAAATATGATATACTTCATATGCAGTAGAAGACAGGATGTTTATATTAACTTTTAGGTTTTAAGCCTGGAAGACTGGAGGTGTGGTAATGCCATTAAAAGCAAAAGGGAACACAAGAGAGGGAAGAAAGCATGTGCCAAAGGGCAGGGAATGGGATTCCCCTTGTAACATACTGAGCCTGAAGGGGCTGTCAGATATTCAAGATATAAATGACAACTGGCTGTCAAAAATAAATATCTACTTCTTGAGGTGAGGATTAAATGATTTGTTGGATTTAACACCATCTCTGGTACACAGTCATATTAGATAAGTAGTCTTAAGCAGAATTTCCAAAATTCATCAAGATTCAGTGACAAACAAGCATTTTGATACATAAGTTTTCATCAAGGTGAGAAGAAACTGAAGCCCAGGATATTTAAACAATTTTAACAAGACCTCAAAGCCAATAACTGCTGGAGTAGACATTTTCTAAGCCCAGTCACAAACTATTACATAAGCAAGAAATAATAGTATTATAAAATTTAAATTCTCTTAATATTTGTAGGAAATATCAGTCAGCCAAATAGTCAATGTCAGGTTTGATTATGAAAAAAATTCATTAGGGTGGAATCCTAAATTTCAGAAAGGTAAAATAGCTATCGATGATATTTTAATCATCTCAATTTCCCCTAAGACCAGAATCCTAGCATTTTATGAAACTAATAAGATCCATTACACATTTTAAAATTATTTATTTACAAAGTCAAAACATCTCCAAAATTTCAGGAAGTAAAGCTTTATTTAAAAAAATAAATTTTGAAATTTTAAAGTAACAGAAATGTTAGTTAGGGATGGTTCTCAAATAGTGAAAGAAAGCTACTTAGAACTAAGAGGTTCCAAGGACAAAAATTTACAAGACATTTTCATACTAGAGGAAGACTTCCAGATTTAAGGGGTCAATGAAAAATTTCACTGCTACCTTCTCCTAAGGTAAATCATACCAAAACAATTAGAATGAGAAACAGAGAGACAAGACATTTTTGCACAATTAGGAGATAAAATAATAAGTTGAATAAAATAGAGACAAACTTCATCTTTGTGAATTCCAGGAGACAAATACTCCTATAATAGAGAGTTTGAGAAAAGGACACCAATTACCATGAGGAATGCCACAGGAGTATAATATCATCCAGAAACTGAATTCTGGCAGCTGCAGATCTTGAGCAGCAGATTTTCAAGGTTTAGACCACTCTGAGTGTAACAAAAAATGGATATAATAAAGACTAAAGCAGATATTAGTAAATTAGCAAAAAGAAAAATGGTGAAACTAAGAAATAAATATAAGAATGTTTACTGATTAGAAATAGACAAAATACTGTTAATTTACTCATAGAAATAAGGAAGAAAATGAGTACACAAAGCAAGAAATCACAGGTAAAAAATGGCAGACAGAAAATTAGAATAATTTAAGATCACATTGCTCGAATCTATGCAAATGAAATTTAAAATATACATGAAAATAATGAGTTCCAAAACAATGTGAAACACCACTCATTCCCAGAAGATGTAAGGAACTCTAAATTATTTAAGTAACAAAGGAAAAAAGAGAACTACCATACAAAAAGGCTTTGCATATGGATTCTTTTGCAACATAATTCTAGAAAAATATAATTGAGAATTTGAACTCAAATGATCTCTGAATTACTCCAGTGGAGAGAAATGGGAGAAAAGCACCCACAAGAGATAATTGTGTTTGATATTGAGAAATCATTCCTATTCAAATAAGAAGCCAGGCAATGATGGCCACTATCACCAGAATATTTGAACACTGTTCTAGAGGAACTAGCAAGCAAAATTAGACAAAAGGGGAAAGAAGAATTATAAAATTTAGAAAGAAGAAAATAAAAGCAAGTGTTGTCTGCACTTGATAATATTAGACATGTAAAATTTCAAGAGAATCAACTGAAAACTATTACAAACAATTCTGTAAGGTGATTAGTCACAAAATGAATATATACAACGTAGGCTTCCTATAGTCATCAACAGCCAGATAAAAACATTGTGGAAGAAAATATCTCAAAACAATAGTAACAAAACAAACAAAAAACAAACAAAAACAAAAAAACAAAAAAGGGAAAATTCCTCAAAATAAACATGTAGGAACTACACAAAGAAAACTTTTAACTCTATGAAGAATCCCAAACAAGTCTTGAATAAATAGAAAAATACACCATTTCTCTCTATGAATCTTCAACATCCTACGAGTATCAGTTATCCCTAAATTAATCTATACATTTAAATGAATATAATAATATTACAAGAGGATAATTTTAGAAGTAAACAAGCTGATTGTGAACTTCATTTGGAAAAATAGCTTGGGAAAAATCAGGCAAATTCAACTTTAAGAAAAAAGTTGGACTTCTGAGATGGAAAAAATATTTAACAAAACTATCACAAAATAGTGTAGTTCTGACACTTAAATAGGTAGACAATTAATGAAGCAAAATAGATGGTATGCTAGTGAACTGAGTCTTTATTCTGCTATTCCCAGACCCACACTTGTTTTTTTTTTTTCCACGTGAATGGCACAGAATTCCATTTCCCAGCCTCCTGTGTGTATTGTCTGTGCCCTGTGTCCTCATTCTTCTGGCTGGGTTCATGCAACAAGAGGCATTGGCAGAGGCTGGCAGAGAGGAAAGAAAAAAAATCCAAGGTACATCTCAGGTACTCTCTCTCCATGGCTCCTGATCCTATGGGACAGCCACTACCTCCATGATATCAGTTTCCACTGGACATACCTTGAAATGGCTGTCTCTCAAAGGAAGCACTGAATTCCTGGTTCTGATCACTAACTTCTTGCTTTATCACTACAGCAGCACAAGTGGTATCAGCTTCCTGCTGTTGCTAATCTCTGCCCTCTATGTGGTAGGTACCCTTATTTCCTCCACCTGTGTAACAAATTCCCTACTTAAGCATTCTGTAATACCCAGAGTGATTTCTGTGTCCCTGCCTAGATCCCAGCTGTTCCTGCTGGCATGTGTATCAGCAGAGAAAAAGGTACCATTCAACTAATGTGTTGAGAAAATTGGAGAGATATTTAGAAAAAAGTATTATGGTCCATCTCACTCCTTACAACAAAACAAAATGCAGATGAGTCAACAATTTACATATGAAAATGTTCTGCAAACATGCTGCAAGAAATCACAAGAGAATAAAACCTTCCTAAGTATGACACAAAACTCAGATGTGGAAGAAAAGATAGATAAATGAGACTACGTAAATGTAAAAAACAATCACAAAACAAAAGCAGTGTAAACACAGTCAACCTATAAAATACATATTGACAACTTACATTACAGATAATGGGCTAATTTTCTTAGTACATAAAAACTTGCTACACATCTCCTAAAAGAATGGACAGTATAAGAAAAAATGAGCAAAGGCGTGACTGGACAATTCACTGAAGGAAGAAAAAAATAATGATCTGAAATATCTTAAATACATAAAAAGATGTTAAATCTCACTCACAATAAGAGAAAAACAAATTTAAACTATAATGACACACCTACCTGGTGGGAAATTTATGATGCCTTGTAGGAAAAAGATATTTCATACAATGCTAGTAGAATGGGCAGATCTCTTCAGAAAGCAATTGGGCAATAACTACGAATATAAAAATTCACACCCAAGTCCTAGCAATTGTATTTCAAGAAATTTACTCTTCTACTACAGTTGCGTGTTTGCAAATTGAAATACTTATTAGGATGTTTATTGTGACATTGTTAATTATAAAGACAGAAAATAATCTCAGTGTCTAATCAGGTACTACTTAGGACACACAACGAAATTTCAATATTGAAAAGAGCAGCAGCTCTCCAAGATATATTAAAACACAGTGCAGCATATGGCATACTACCTAAGTGTTAATAATGTATACAGAGGGGCACCTGGGTGGCTCAATCGGTTGTCTGACTCTTGATTTCAGCTGGGGTCATGATCTCATGGTTTGTGAGATGGAGCCCCTTGTTGGGCTCTGTGCTGACAGTGCAGCCTGCTTGGGATTCTCTCTCCCTCTCTCTCTCTGCCCCACCCCTGCTCAAGATCTATCTTTCTCTCAAAATAAATAAATAAATTTGAAAAAAAAAAGAATGTATACAGAGATAAAAGTGCGTGATGACATATGCATAATATATTTTTGAAAAGACAGTCAAAAACTATTAGTGGGGAAGAGAAGGACTAAGACCTATGGAAGGAGACATTTAACAGTAAACCTTATGAATCCCTTGATCATTTCAACAATATGCTTGTGTAACTTTAAGAATTAAAAAATCAGTATTTCAAGTTGAATTTTTTAGCTTAACTGTCCATTAAGAAAACATGTAAGGATAAAAGAGTTGGAAATGATTTGGATTTTGAAAATGGAGATATTCTTTGAGCCCTAATATGATTTTTGAAGTGAGGTTGTTTTGTTTTTATTTTCATTTCTGGTTGAAAAAGAAACAGCGTTTTCTTCAAGTATTCATCTGAGCACACATGAAAGTGTTCTGCATTGTTTTATCTCAGTAATCTATGAGGAATTATAAGAGGTCTATCCAGATGTGTCTGGCTGAGGCACACAATGCCATTTCTACAACATCTAACCCCCTGGATACCACACACGGCTCCCGGGATAAGTCCCTCCCTGGTAAGTGCTCAGTTAGAACAAAAAACAATGCTACCATTGACTGACCATCTCATATGACCTAGTACATGCCAGGAACTTTACCTTTATGGTCTCTTAACCCTCACAATTTCTCTAAAGTTTTCTGCATTTTATTTATCAAAGAAATGGCACTCAGAGAAATCAAAGTGTGCCCAATGCCACTCAGACATGGTTGCCACAGAATGCAAACCACATCAGGCCAATGGAAGCCAAAGCTCTTCCCCACCACTTCCCTCTAGGTCTCCACTTATTAGATTCCAAGACACATCATTTTACTTCCAGAATCCCCAGTTCATGCTCACTAAGTAAACAGTTCCTCTCCAGACATTCTTTCCCTGTGCCAACCTAAGTCCTCAGAGACATTCTAGAAAACAGGCACTCTTTTCTGGGTCAATACAAATAAACAAAACACTAACTCCAAGTAGCAGGCTTCCTGATTAGCTCCGTTCTCCTCATCTATCTCTATTAACACAAAACACACACACACACACACACACACACACACACACACACAAAATCCACCCATTCTAGACTCCATTTTACGTACAAAGCCAAACCATAGGACTGAGTCTAGATTATACCATTAGAGTTATTTAACCTTCATGTTGTCTGTGCTAATATCCCCACCAATTCAAATCTTTTCCTTCTGCTCAAGTAACTACTCTTCCTTTCATCAAAACTTAGTATCATATCGTTCATTCATAATCAAGTAAAAATAATCCATAGTAACATATATCTGAGATTTTCTATTTGAATTCCATAAGATTTCAATATTATGACAGGATACATGATTTGGTTAATGTTGGGCTGAACAAAATATAATGCTTTTTAGTCTTTAATTGCTAATGTGCCTGCAAAGAGGAGATTCCAAGAGTAGATTCCAAGCTTAATAGATGATGTATTCCAAATGTAACCATTCTGAGAAAGGATCAGAATTAGAATTAAGTCTCCTAAACTCTTTTTAAAAATTTTTTTTAGTGTTTATTTATTTTTGGGAGACAGAGAGACAGAGTGCAAGCAGGGGAGAGGCAAAGAGAGAGGGAGACACATAATCCAAAGCATGCTCCAAGCTCTGAGCTGTCAGCACAGAGCCTGACGCAGGCTTGAACCCACAAAAGATGGGATCATGACCTGGGCTGAAGTTGGACTCTCAACCGGCTGAGCCACCCAGGTGTCCCAAGTCTCCTAAACTCTCAATCTTCGAAGTGAGATGCTAAGAACACACATTCTGTCTTCAGAATATACTTTGCAAATTATTTGCCTATAGCATTATCTGCTTGGGTATATTTGCAAATACAAATATCTTGGGACAAATGAGACACTTGAGGCATTAGTCTAAAATAATGGGTAGGAAAACATTTGAGGAAATTAGGTCTTCCCTGTGTCCTTGAAATTAGCTGAGTAAGCAACTGCACTTATAAGATCAGTATACTTTTTTTCTTTTTTGGTTCAAATTTTCCTCAATTCACTTTGTGTTTACTTAGTATAATCACCTACACTTCCTACACCAAAGCAAGGAAAAAGGAATCAAACACTAAACTCTTAAAAAAAAGAAAAGAAAAGTTAAAATTATATTAACATACACTCAAACTAAGTTCAAAGGTAAATAATTCAAGCTACAGGTTAAGTAAAAATCAGAAAAATAAAGTTTACAGAAATATTCTAATATATTTCTAAACATTGAGACATAACCCTGAATATTTTAAATAAACTGGTAAGGTACATAAATTAATTAATTAGAGAAAAGCTTTATTGACATTAGAGCAGGGCTTTGTAAATTCATATGCAGAGGCATCCATCAATACAAGGGAAATCTTGGAAAATGCTGATTCACTAAGTCTGAGGCCTAAGATTTTGCATTTCTTGTATACTTCTAGGTGATGTCAATGTGCTAATCTACAGACTCATTTGAATAGCAAGGGTTTAGACTACATTATTAATTCTAACTTTTGCTCAGAATGGTTATCTCATGAAAGCTTCCTGATATGAATACATTGTCTGTTAATTATGAATAGGCTATGCTAAACAAGACAAAAAAAATGCACACCAAGAATCAACACAGCCAAAAAAGTAGATCCAGCATTTTAGGAAAGTAGTTCAAGCCAAAAAAGCAGCATTTTTGCTTTACACACTGCACTAATTTTGGTATTTTAAATTGACATGTCAGTAAGAGACTGAATATCCTCAGAGGGCTTCTGTTAATTAAGAACTGTGGACTGTTGAGTGACATCCCCTCCGCTCTTAGCCACCTGTTAGGGCCACCAGCCAAGAACTGAAGTTACAGGAAAGATGCCAAGCAGCAAGAAATGACTTAAGGTAATGCCAGATTTGGTAATGCGAATGAATATACTTCCTGTTGGTTATCAAAAGATGCTTTCACTATCATAGCAGATATATTCAATTCCACCTTCTCAGTTGGACTGTCTTTTCCTCTGCCTTTCTTCTAAATTATCACCAGTGGAGGTTGACTATAGCAATTTTTCAAGTGGATTGCATAATGTTTTCAAGTTGTTAACTTGCTCCCTCATCTCCCATTTGAATCTATTTTTTTATTCTCTTGATGAATACACTTGATTTTGGAAGTGTGTTGCCCTAAAGCTATGTTACATGTCTTGAAAAATGCTTGCTCAAGACTATTGATTTCTGAAATTGTCAGGCTATAGCCAACAGCATACATTTTTACCACCATTGTGATTTCAGTGACTTACAATGTCATGTTATCAAAACCCTTAGTCATATTTGCAAAATTTGTACCTAAATGACATTGATTAAGCACATTGATTAACCACTTCTTCTCTTGCTGCCAAGGAAATGGCAGCCTCCATCTCTCACTTCACTATTTCATTGTTGCCTTTCCACCATTTTCATTTTAAAGTATGCAGCTACATGTAGCTCAATCCCTCAGTCCTATTACCACAAACTCCAACAGAGATCCTACTCCCTTGTTGCTGTTTCTTTGTCAACAGGACTGCAATAAGAATGCCACTGCCTGGCTCCAATGACTTATGGTTATTCAGATGTTTTTGTTGATTTGCTCTAACAAGATCTAACCTGGAGGGACACTAAAAATGGTGGCCCCAGTGTCCATGTGAGCCTTGGTTAATAACTTTAGTTGGATAGTACTTGATCTCTAATCCTCTTGGTTCCACTAAGTAAATTTGCTGAAAAGCTAACTGTTAATCTTCAAAAGGAACAATGTTTACTTTCCAGAGAAATTTTACTAGATTTACAGAATTGTACCAATTACTTTTGCCTTTAGAGCATGAACAATTTGACAACATTAATTAACTCAAATTTTGCTGCAACCCCTTTATTCCCTGGACTAACAGAGTTTTGTTTTGTTTTTAAACACTCAGGATTCTGAAAATAAGAAATTTGTAACTTCTAAAGTGGAGATAATTCTAGACATGAAGGAGCACAACAATGAAAAGACAGTTTATCTTGCTTAACCTTTTAAAATTGTTTTTCAAGCAGTTTTTTAAGCAGTTTTTTTTTCATTTCATATTTCATAATACTGCTTTTCACTACCAGAATCAGAATAATGTCTCTCCTACAATCAAGAAAAGATAGTAAGGAACAATACTATTTCATTCTTTTAAGACTTGGTAAATACCCCCCATTAGATTCAACAAAAACCAACCATCAACAAGGCATATCATAGTCAAATTCACAAAACAGTCAGGCAAGGAGAGAATCATGAAAGCAGCAAGGGGAAAAAAGTCCCTAACCTACAAGGGAAGACAGATCAGGTTTGCAGCAGACCTATCCACAGAAACTTGGCAGGCCAGAAATGAGTGGTGGGACATATTCAGTGTGCTGAATCATAAAAATATTTAGCCAAGAATTCTTTATCCAGCAAGGTTGTCATTCAAAATAGAAGGATAGATAAAAAGTTTGCCAGACAAACAAAAATTAAAGGAGTTTGTGACCACTAAACCAGCCCTGCAAGAAATTTTAAGGGGGACTTTCTGAGGGGAGAAAAGATGAAAATATATATATATGTAAATACCAAATGCAACAAAAGATTAGAAAGGACCAGAGAACACCACCAGAAGCTCCAACTCTACAAGCATCATAATGGCAATAATTTCATATCTTTCAGTACTCACTCTAAACGTCAATGGACTCAATGCTCCAATCAGAAGACATAGGGTAACAAAATGGATAAGAAAACAAAATCCATCGATATGCTGTTTACAAGAGACCCACTTTAGACCTAAAGACACCTTCAGATGGAAAATAAGGGGATGGAGAACCATCTATCATGCTAATGGTCAACAAAAGAAAGACAAGTAGCCATATTTATATCAGACAATTTAGACATTAAAAGAAAGACTGTATAAAGAGATGCAGAAGGGCATTATATCATAATCAAGGGGTCTATAGACCAAGAAGACCTAACAATTGTAAACATTTATGTACCAAATGTGAGAGAACCCAAATATATAAATCAATTAATCACAAACATAAAGAAACTCATTGATAGTAATACCATAATAGTAGGAGACTTCAACACCGCACTCACAGCAATGGGCAGATCATCTAATCAAAAAATTAACAAGGAAACAATGGCTTTGAAAGACACACTGGACCAGATGGACTTAACAGATATATTCAGAACATTTCATCCTAAAGCAGCAGAATATACATTCTTCTCCAGTGCACATGGAATGTTCTCCAGAATAGACCATATACTGGGACACAAATCAGCCCTAAGTAAGTACAAAAAGATCAAGATCACACTGTGCATATTTTCAGACCACAACACTATGAAACTCAAAATCAACCACAAGAAAAAATTTGGAAAGGTTACAAATACTTGGAGACTGAAGAACATCCTACTAAAGAATGAATGGGCTAACCAACAAGTTAAAGAGGAAATTAAAAAGTATATGGAAGTCAATGAAAATGATAACACCACAACCCAAAACCTCTGGGATGCAACAAAAGTGGTCATAAGAGGAAAGTATATAGCAATCCAGGCCTTCCTAAAGAAGGAAGAAAGATCTCAGGTACACAACCTAACCTTATGCCTTAAGAAGCTGGAAAAAGAACAGCAAATAAAACCCAAAATCAGCAGAATACAGGAAATAATAAAGATTAGACCAGAAATTAATGCTATTGAAACAAAAAAAAAAAAACCCAGTAGAACAGATCAATGAAACCAGAAGCTGGTTCTTTGAAAGAATTAACAAAATTGATAAACTACTAGCCAGTTTGAACAAGAAGAAAAAGGAAAGGACCCAAATAAATAAAATCCAGAATGAAAGAGGAGAGATCACAATCATCACAACAGAAATAAAAACAATAATAAGAGAATATTATGAGCAATTACATGCCAATAAAATGGGTAATCTAGAAGAAATGGACAAATTCCTAGAAACATATGCACTACCAAAACTGAAACAGGAAGAAATAGAAAATTTGAATAGACCCATTACCAGTAAGGAAATCAAATTAGTAATCAAAAATATGCCAAAAAACAAGAGTCCAGGGCCAAATGGATTTCCAGGGGAATTCTACCAAACATTTAAGGAAGAGTTAACACCTATTGTCTTGAAGGTGTTCCAAAAAATAGAAATGGAAGGAAAATTTCCAAACTCTTTCCATGAAGACAGCATTACCTTGATTCCAAAACCAGACAGAGACCCCACTAAAAAGGAGAACTATAGACCAATTTCCCTGATGAACATGGATGCAAAAATCCTCAACAAGATATTAGCCAACCGGATCCAACAATACATTAAAAAAATTATTCACCACGACCAAGCAGAATTTATACCTGGGATTCAGGGCTGGTTCAATATCCACAAAACAATTAACGTGATTCATCACATCAATAAAAGAAAGGACAACAACCGTATGATCCTCTCAATAGATGCAGAGAAAGCATTTGACAGAATACAGCATCCTGTCTTGATAAAAACCTTCAAGAAAGTAGGGATAGATGGCTCATACCTTGAGATCATAAAAGCCATATATGAACAACCCAACGCTAATATCATCCTCAATGGGGAAAAACTGACAACTTTCCCCCTAAGATCAGGAACAAGACAGGGATGTCCACTCTCACCACTGTTATTCAACATAGTATTGGAAGTCTTAGCCTCTGCAATCAGACAACACAAAAAAATAAAAGGCATCCAAATCAGCCAGGTGGAGGTCAAACTTTCACTCTTCGCAGATGACATGATACTCTAGATGGAAAACCCAAAAGATAACACCAAAAAAACTGCTAGAACTGATTCATGAATTCAGCAAAGTTGCAGGATATAAAATTAACAGACAGAAATCGGTTGTATTCCTATACACCAACAATGAAGCAAGAGAAAGAGAAATCAAGGAATCGATCCCATTTACAATTGCACCAAAAACCATAAAATACCTAGGAATAAATCTAACCAAAGAGGTGAAAAATATATATGCTGAAAACTATAGAAAGCTTATGAAAGAAATTGAAGAAGACACAAAAAAATGGAAAAAGATTCCATGCTCCTGGGTAGGAAGAACAAATATTGTTAAAATGTCGATACTACCCAAGGCAGTCTACATATTTCATGCAATCCCTATCAAAGTAACACCAGCAGTCATCATAGAGCTAGAATAAATAATCCTAAAATTTGTACAGAATGAGAAAAGACCCCGAATAGCCAAAGCAATCTTGAAAAAGAAAATCAAAGCAGGAGGCATCACAATCCCAGACTTCAAGCTCTACTACAAAGCTGTAATCATCAAGACAGTGTGGTACTGGCATAAGAACAGACACTCAGATCAATGGAACAGAATAGACAACCCAGAAATGGACGCACAAACGTATGGCCAACACATCTTTGACAAAGCAGGAAAGAATATCTAATGGAATAAAGACAGTCTCTTCAGCAAGTGGTGCTGGGAAAACTGGACAGTGGCATGCAGAAGAATGAACCTGGACCACTTTCTCACACCACACACAAAAATAAACTCAAAATGGATGAAAGACCTCAATGTAAGACAGGAAGCCATCAAAATCCTCGAGGAGAAAGCAGGCAAAACCTCTTTGATCTTGCCCACAGCAACTTCTTACTCAACACGTCTCTGGAGGCAAGGGAAACAAAAGCAAAAGTGAACTACTGGAACCTCATCAAAATAAAAAGCTTCTGCACAGTGAAGGAAACAATCAGCAAAACTAAAATGCAAATGAGAGAATGGGAGAAGATATTTGCAAATGACATATCAGGTAAAGGGTTAGTATCCAAAATCTATAAAGAACTCATCAAACTCAACACCCAAAAAACAAATAATCCAGTGAAGAAATGGGCAAAAGACATGAATAGATACTTCTCCAAAGAAGACATCCAGATGGCCAACTGACACATGAAAAAATGCTCCACATCACTCATCATCAGGGAAATAGAAATCAAAACAACAATGAGATACCACCTCACACCTGTCAGAATGGCTAACATTAACAACTCAGGCAGCAACAGATGTTGGCAAGGATGCAGAGAAAGAAGATCTCTTTTGCATTGCTGGTGGTAATGCAAACTGGTACAGCCACTCTGGAAAACAGTATAGAGATTCCTCAGAAAAATAAAAACAGAACTATCGTACAACCCAGCAATTATCCATGGGATACAGGTGTGCTCTTTCAAAGGGACACATGCACCCCTGTGTTTATAGCAGCACTATTAACCATAGCCAAGGTATGGAAAGAGCCCAAATGTCCCTCGATGGATGAATGGATAAAGAAAATGTGGTGTATATATACAATGGAGTATTACTCAGCAATCAAAAAGAATGAAATCTTGCCATTTGCAACTACGTGGATGGAACTGGAGGGTATTATGCTAAGTGAAATTAGTCAGAGAAAGACAAAAATCATATGACTTCACTCATGTGTGGACTTTAAGAGATAAAACAGATGAACATAAGGGAAGGGAAACAAGAATAGTATAAAAACAGGGAGGGGACAAAACAGAAGAGACTCCTAAATATGGAGAACAAACTGAGGGTTGCTGGAGAGGATGAAGGAGGGGGGATGGGCTAAATGGATAAGGGGCATTAAGGAATCTACTCCTAAAATCATTGTTTCACTATATGCTAACTAATTTGGATATAAATTTTAAAAAATAAAACATAAAATTAAAAAAAAAGGACTTGGTAAATAATGAGAAGAAGTACAAAAATGGATAGGTGAATCGATCTATTAATTCCTTCGTTGTGTGTTCCTTGGTTTGATTTTTTCCTCCTTTTTTTAAAAAAATATTTATTTATTTATTTATTTTGAGAAAGAGCGAGTGTGCGCACAAGTGAGGGAGGGACAGAGAGAGAGGGAGAGAGAGAATCCTAAGCAGGTTCTGACACAGGGCTCAAACTCATGAACAGTGAGATCATGACCTCCACCTGAGCCGAAATCAAGAGTCAGACATTTAACCAACTGAGCCACTCAGGTGCCCCCGATTTGCCCCTCCTTTACACTAGAAAACTGCTCTAGGACACCAAGTAGTAGTAGTAAGAGTAATAATGTTGACATCCACAATGTTTATTGAGTGCTTACTATGTGCTAGGCATTTTACATGCTTTATCTAATTTAATATTTAATAAATACCTCTATAAGAACTAACATTGCTATTTTACAAATGAGAAAACTAAGTGTGAAGAGGTTAAGTTGCTTTCCAAAAGTCACTGATACAATCAGGCTTTGGATTCAGTCTTTCTGAGCCTGACGCCAGGCTCTTATCCAAAACATTTTCTGTCCATCTGAACATTAACTTCAGTTAGAGAGCTACAATAAAGACAGCTAGATTGTATGTGTTGCTCGATGCCTTCAACTGATTCTGGCCCTTCCCCAAGTGTGTCTTCTTGGATTTGGTTATTTAATGAGGAGCCAAATCCAGACACTTGCTGTTTCCTAACACAGGTGCATCTGTTCATTGCCAGAGCACACAATTAAGGCTAAAGATACTGTACCAGATCCAGACTTCAACCCTCTGCATCACAGAAGTCGGCTCTAGGAGGTCACAGAGGGGCTCAAAAGGGTTTAGGATGCCTGACAGAATATTAATGTTCTTCAGAATTTAAACTACAGTCATTATTTACATAAAATTGGTTGTAAATAAACATGCATTTTTACTAACTTGTCAAAATATGTTCATAAATCTGCAACATTACTCTCAAGATTTGTTTGCTGGAAGGCCTACATTTCATTTGAGCTGAGTCGCGTCCTCTGCCTGGTTCCAGTTCACTCTCTGCCATCCCCTGAACCTCCAGTGAAATGAGGAGGTGCACCAGGTAATCTTTACAGATTTTTCCAGCATGGATCTCTTATTCTGCGTTATTCCACGAGGAGCAGGGTTCATCACCCAGGAAGATGGGATGGGGCTGCTCCAAACAGTGTGGCAGGTCACTTAGATGCCAGAGAGAAAGGATGAGAAGACCAGAATCTGCCCCACTTTGTCACAGAGCTTGGGTTGTACCCCATTGGGATGGAACAAGAGAGTCATTCACTTGAAATCAGAAGTGTTCATTTCAAGATGCTTTCTGAGTGACTGCCAGAGTTCTGACACCATTGGGCTTTGGTCAGTGTCTTTTCCCTCCTCTCACAAAGTAAAATTTATCCTCTAACACCCTCGTCTGACTATTTTTTTCACCATCTGTTGAGTTATGATTCTGGTTCTCTTCTATTTCTTCCACATCAGTTAATCGGCAGCAAGCAAGCCTTACAGAATTTATAATGAAGTAAATAATAAACATTATAATTAAGTTGCTTTGTGAAGAAATAAATTTAAAAAGCAAATGATGGCCAAGATGCACACACAGTAGAGATGTACCTGAGAACAATGACTGTACATTTCTAAAACTGGCAGAAAGAGAGCATTGGTACAAGACAGGAAAACGAATGCATCCACTCAACACATATCAAGTGACCACCTGCAAGCAAGTGTCCTGTGAGCACAGTGGGACATAAGATGATGAATAGGATCTGAAGCCCACCTTCAAAATTCTTGCCATCTGGTGGCAAAATAAGGTGTGTGTGTAATGGAAGTTATATGAGACAAAAAGCTGTACACATTATAAGCTTCTCTTTCTAGGCTTAACCACACCTCTTTCTATAATCATCTTCACCAGAAACACAGGTTCATAAACATAGTGTGACCACACATTTGGATTTGCCAGGATAGTCCCAGGTCATGCCTGTTTTCCAGGCATAATTACTAATTTTCCCTTTCACTTTCAAAAATGATCCAGATTGGGCAATTAATTCCATGGTCACTTTTATTTTAGTACATGCCATTTATCATAATTTTTGGTTTATGCATCTATTTCTCCACTAAAATGCAATTTCCTAGAGGGAAGTGACCATGTTTTCAAGCTTTTAAAAAAATCCTTTGCCTCTAGCACATGCCTGTCACACAGTAGGCAATTAATTTAAAATACTGAAGAGAAAGTACTAATTCTCCATTTGGGGAAGAAGGAAGTTTACATTTATTTAAGGGAAAGGGGGAATTTTAATGGAAAAAGTGGTATCCAAAGTGGACCTTGAAGGAAAGGTAAGATATACTTCAGAAGAGATAAGGAGAATAGTACTGGAGGTGAAGGGAATGCCAGGGAATGTTGAGGCAAAGGGTAGAAATTAGACAGTGAGAGCAAATATTAAAGCACCACTATGAAACCTAAAAATGAAATGTTACTTCCAGTCTCATAAAGAGTCAGTAAGGTCCACCCTGTATTGAGAAAAACTGAATATTCTAATATGGTCATCAGGATCCCAGAAATTCCTCTGCTATTGACCAAAATAAAGATACATATTTGTAACTGGAACCCTGGTTTTTCATTTTTTAATTTTTAAAATTGCTGCTAGCATAATACAGAGAGTAGATCAATACAGAGTATCTGTGAAGACTCAGTGTTCTATACAGATCTAGTTTCAAGACAAGTTTGACAGTGTGACCCTGGGCAAGTGACTGAACCTATGGAATCCCCAGTTTTATCATCAGTAATACAGGGAGAACCACTGCCTCCTGTTACTGTAGGGACAGAAAGCAAAGGCTGATACAAAGTAAGCAATCAGCTAATGTGGCTGTGATCAGCAGTTCAGCAAAGAACAAACAAAATTTGTCTTTCATGTGTATAGATCAGGATTAAATAACTAATCCCAGATCATTTCTGCAGCAGAAAGAGTAGATGAATGGGTTTACTGTATGTCAGTATATACTTGTATTCCAAATGGGAATTTTTTCATTGATTATAGCCGTTGTAAATTTTATGTTATTTTTCTTTTAGTCTACAATGTTTAATGCATGAGAATATTATTTTTACCATTTTTAAAATAAGAAGTGCTCTGGTGGTGTTGTCTTGCTTTGTTTTGCATAATCAAATACACCTATGAATTTCATATAGAATTACATTATATAGCATATATATGTATTCATCAACTGTGTTGCTTCTCTGTTCAAAATTAACAGATCCTGCTGAAAACTGTTCAAATGATGTTATTTTTAACATTATGAGAAATAAAATATTGTCCTGGATAATAAGGTATAACTGTTATACTCATGAGATTTTTTATATTCCAAAAAAAAATTAATATTCTTCAGTTATCACAAAGATTGAGTCCTAAGACAAAGAAAAATGTTCCACAAGCTCTGCTTGACTTTTTACCTCCTTTAATTGGAATTTGCTAATAACCTCCTTTCAATTACAAATCTGCATTCAAGTACTATGACTCTCATTTGTCAAACAAATTAGTATACAATGCTTCACAATACATATCTTCTACATTTACTCCATTCCATATGTATTTCTACCAATCATCTCATAAAATTATATAAATATGACATGTTTATTTAAATATATATCATGTAACTATACATTTTATGAATGACTTCCAATCCTGACTATTGAAGATGGCCTGGCCCATTTCCATACCAGAAGAAGGAACAAAATGAGATTAAAGTAACCAACTATTGGGGTACCCGGGTGGCTCAGTTGGCTGAGTATCCAACTTCGGCTGAGGTCATGATATCACAGTTTGGGGGTTTCAGCCCCACATTGGGCTCCATGCTGTTGGTGCAGATTCTCACCTCTTCTCTCTCTCATCCTCCCCCGCTCACACTTTCTCCCCCAAAATAAATAAATAAATTTAAAAAAATAAAGTAACCAATTACTTAGGAGAAATCTTGAGTTTTTTCATCAGCTGCTCCTATTCTTGTCTCATTTTTATGAAGCTGGCATTTGAATTTAATTTCCAACTTTTGACTCTTCTTTCTTTTCAAGGACTTTAGCATGGACATATCTGAATTGCTTTTCCTGTATTCTGCTCTACAGAACAAGAAACCTTGATCTTGTTAGTCCCTTTGGACTAACTACTCTAACCACATAGCTAGTGTCTTGGCTAGAATTATTCAGACCACTTTTTAATGGAGTAGTGATACTGGTATTCATTTTACCAAAGAGAAAGGGGCGTGGGGGCATTTAATCATGTAATATGATATGATAATATGATAGGATAAGATACAATAAAATAGAGCATTAGGACAATGAATATAATTTCCTCATCAGTCTGCTCACGGATGAGAAAAATTCTGGCCCCAAACAGCCTCAGGCATGATCCATAAAAGAAATAATTGATAAGCTGGACTTCATTAAAATTAAAAACTTCACAATCTGCATGGCCCTACAAACTAGGTCCTGATGTAGTCCAATGGGACTCCCTCTTTGGTCACCAGTCTCCAGACTGTAGGGACAATCTGGGTGCAGCACTTGGACAGGATTTGTTTCCCAGAAAACCATCCTCCTGTAAATTTTAAATATCAAAATAATTTTGAATTCTTCAAGTCCTACATCTCTCAACAGTAGAGAGATAGGCTCATAGGTGCTTTGTTTCAGAGATTTGGAATATGCACTGCATAATAACATCAATATCGGAAACTGAGAATTTCTGAAAATTCCCAAAGAGTTTTTCAGAGAAAATAGGATACTAATGAAGAAGAGAAAACAGAAAATTAAAAATAGAATATAAAAGGAAAAAGAGGACAAGGGATGTGAGGAAAGAGAAGAAAAGGGAGAAGGCAGAAGAAGAGGAGGGATGGGGAGAAGGGGGGGAGTTGCTAAAAAAGTAAAGGTGTCTGAGACAAAATATTTAACATGTTTCTTTACTAAGAAAATCTTAATATGCCACTAAATATTCTATACAATTTCTTATACTTATTTCATCATGGAAACTTTGTCAAAGTAAAATGAATTACTGATCAAGTTCCATCTCTTTCAGTTTGCAGTTAGGGAAACTGAGGCAATAGTCCTTAACCGACTCATCCACGTTCCTGCAGTTGATTTGTCACAGAAACAGACTTGCGGTCCTGTATTCTTTACAAAGTCACAGTTAATACTGGGAATTCGTATCAGATAAATTGTGAAAACCTATTCCTTGTTTATACTAAGAGGCATTTGTCGATCACACTACTGTGTATCAATACATTAACAACATGGCTTTATTCTATCTTGGCAAGAACACGTTTCCCCCTTCTTGTTTGCATCAACATATATTGAATGTGTCATGTGGCTATAGCGGCAGTAAGTCATCATACTTGTGATTGGTATATACCAGGCTGGTCCCGTCTTTGCAACTGTCTTCCAACCTCCAACGTTCAGCTCTTGATGGATCTGTTGTAGTTTTCTTCTCAGTTAAATATCATTGTAATTTAGATTATCACTGAAATTATATATCACTGATTAGACACTCTTGGGTACTATGGGTGTATGGCTGCATATTAAATAGTTTTGAGGTTTGTTTAAGTGATGGGTCACAGTTGTGCCATGCAAGCTTTTAACTTTCTTCATGGATATTCAACTAGCTCCAAACAACAATCTCCAATAGACAGCTTCAGTTTGATTTACATTGCACTCTTAAAGCATACAGGAAAGACACAAAATTATGTGGTCATTTATTGATTCTTGAGCTGTTAGAATTAGAACAGACTTTGGAGTCGTTTAAATGAATGTCTCATTTTTTTCTTTTCAGTTTTTTATTTAAATTCTAGTTAGTTAACATACAGTGCAATATTGGTTTCAGGAGTAGAACCCAATGATTCATCACTTACATACAACACCAGTGCTCATCACAACAGGTGCCCTCCTTAATACCCATCATGCATGTAGCCCATCTCCCACCCCCTCCCCTCCATCAACTCCATCCTCAGTTTGTTCTCTGTATTTAAGAGTCTCTTATGGTTTGTTTCCCTTCTCTCTCCCCCTCCCATTCCTATATATTCATGTTTTGTTTCTTAAACTCCACCTATGAGTGAAATCATATGGTATATTTCTTTCTCTGACTTATTTTGCTTAGCTTAATACACTTTAGCTCCATCCACACCATTGCAAGTGGCATGATTTCATTCTTTTTGATGGTTGAATACTATTCCATTGTATATATACATACCACATCTTCTTTATCCATTCATAATTAAACGTCTCATTGACTGCCAGAATTACCCTATCAGCCTGATAAGCCATCCATCCTCAAATGGAAATATCCAGTGATAGGGACTTAGAAGTTTTAAAGACTTATTCCAGTATCAGAAACTTGTTAGAATTTTCATTCTCATGTTGGGTTAAATGTATATTCCTTTGGTTCCTCCTCTCTTCTCTGGAGAAAAAAAAAATATATATGTCCCTGATTCTTCTAATTGACACATATTGAGCTTGACAAAATTTAATATAAAAACTCTAGAGAAGCTTTAGGTGGATGCTTTTTAATCCCAATTGCTATATCTGAGGGGGATTTTGAAGTGAAAGACAAAAAGTAAGCATAAAGAGGAGAGTTTTGAGTAATGGAAGAAGTGCTCTCAGTTTCTTCAAAAGTCTTTAAAATAGGACGCAACACCTTCCAAGATCTGCAAAACAGGTCACTCCAAACATTTGTGGCATATGATGATAGTTTTTTCTCTGCCTTTTAACATTTGCCTTCACTAAACTAATATCTCATAATATAATTAAGTCCCTTCTTGACTCCTCCACATCTAGAGATCTTATATTGTGGAAGAAGAATCTGAAGAGACACAGACAAAGGGAAGCATATGATGGTGGCATGATTCTGGTTCTGGATGGTTGCAAGGGTAATTTCAGAAGGTTTAGAGGATGGCCAGGTAATTATCTGAAGAATATAAGGCCTGTGTCTTTAAGCTATATGGCCAGGTGTAGCCAGCCTCTATTTTTCTTAACTTTTTGCCAAGTCATTTACCCCACTTAGGTTAAGAGATTACATTGCTAATTCAGTCAGTAGACTATCTCTGTCTGGATTTTGTGTATAATATTCATTTTATGCAGTTTCCAAGTTCTCTTGCTGCTGTTTTCTTTGTGCATGTTTCCATGTGTATTTTAGCAAAAATTTGGAAGACTGTGTTTGTCTAGTCTGGCACCACACTAACCCAGAAATTCCCCATCAGCCACTCACATGCCTTTTTAAGTATACATACACTCACACAAACACAGACTCCATCTGTTTAAAAATGTATCCTAATTCTTGCCAGGAATTTACAGAAATTTTAGAAACACAAAAACATAGAATGTCAGTCCTGGAAGAAACCCTAGAAACGATTGAGAATAATTACTTCATTTCATAGTTAATGCCAAGAGAGGTTATGTGACTTACACAATGTCATCTTCTTAAATTCAATTTTTGATTGTTTTCAAATTTCTGGTCCACACTGACCCACCTCTCATCTCTTATATTTTCCACAATTTTTCAAAAGTCTCTGATAATAGCACCAAGACTATATCTCAAGATTCTTTTAGAGCCCCAGGATTTAAACACACTGTATGTTCTCTAAAAACTTCTTAATTTTCTTGGATCCTCCATTTCCTCCTGTATGTAATGTATGTAAGATCCCTTACTAGCAAGAGTAATAAAATATGACTACTACAGTCATTTATTAATGTTCACTACCTTCCCCCAAAAGTAGACCTATCCCTTCCATGTTATTATTACTACTCTATGTAATACTGTTATAGTGGGTTATGATGTTACACACGTATAAGCTAGGTATGCTGTGACCATCTTAACATCAATCCTTTTTTGTAAATTTTAAAAAAAAATTTTAAAAACTTATTTTTGAGAGAGTCAGAGCCAGAGTCCGAAGCAGGATCTGGCTGCTCCAGGCTCTTCTGCACAGAGCCTGATGTGGGGCTCAAACTCATGAGCTGTGAGATCATGACCTGAGCCAAAGTTGGATGCTTAACCAACTGAGTCACCCAGGTGCCCCAACATCATTCTTACATCTGCATGTTACTCGTTACTAAAGCAGCATTCCCCAAAGTGTACCATTGGCCTATAAAAATGATCTGAGAATAAGATTTCTAATGTTAAATAAATATGAGGATTTCTGCATACTGTATACTTTTCTGAGAAAGTTACAATACATATTAGCATGTGAAAGAATCCATTAAGTCCTGTTCTAAAATACTCCAGGTATGCAAATACATCCAAATTTCATGAAAACTGCTATAGAAAATACTATTGCAAATATTCTGTCCACATTTTGCTTATAGTTCCTTTACATACAAAGTTATTAGAGAATTGAATTTTTAAGTTTACCTGTTTCCTAATATATGGAATTTCTACATTTTGGAAATTGGTTGACAAAATTTTGAATCCCCATCCTTATTTAGTTATATTTTTCCTTTAAAATATATAACACTAACATTACATACATGTCTTTTTTCCCCTCAATTTTATGAAATATATTTCATGATAACCTAGGGATTAGGTCTGACTCTATACAGAATAGATTTTTTTCCTAGTCAATATTAAATTTGAAAAATGTTTAAATACTATGGAGCTCCCTCTGCATATTGAATTCAGGCAGAACAATGTAACTCATTTTTAAAATAGAAATAACTATGTTTATTGTTATGTTTTTAAAAAGCATTCCATGGGAAAAGATATTTGCAAATGACATATCTGATAAAGGGCTAGTATCCAAAATCTATAAAGAACTCACCAAACTCCACACCCGAAAAACAAGTAATCCAGTGAAGAAATGGGCAGAAGACATGAATAGACACTTTTCCAAAGAAGACATACCACAGACACATGAAAAGATGCTCAACGTCACTCCTCATCAGGGAAATACAAATCAAAACCACACTGAGATACCACTTCATGCCAGTCAGAGTGGCTAAAATGAACAAATCAGGAGACTATAGATGCTGGAGAGGATGTGGAGAAATGGGAACCCTCTTGCACTGTTGGTGGGAATGTAAACTGGTGTAGCTGCTCTGGAAAGCAGTGTGGAGATTCCTCAAAAAATTAAACATAGATGTACCCTATGACCCAGCAATAGTACTGCTAGGAATTTACCCAAGGGATACAGGAGTGCTGATGCATAGGGGCACTTGTACCCCAATGTTTATAGCAGCACTTTCAACAATAGCCACATTATGGAAAGAGCCTAAATGCCTATCAACTGATGAATGGATAAAGAAGATGTGGTTTATATACACAATGGAATAGTACTTGGCAGTGAGAAAGAATGAAATCTGGCCATTTGTAGCAACATGGATGGAACTGGAGGGTATTATGTTAAGTGAAATAAGTCAGGCAGAAAGACAGTTACCATATGTTTTCACTCATATGTGGATCCTGAGAAACTTAACAGAGAACTATCGGGGAGGGGAAGGGGGAAAAAAGTTACAGAGAGGGAGGGAGGCAAACCATAAGAGACTTAAATACTGAGAACAAACTGAGGGTTGATAGGGGGTGAGGGGGAGGGGAAAGTGGGTGATGGGCACTGAGGAGGGCACCTGTTAGGATGAGCACTGGGTGTTGTATGGAAACCAATCTGACAATAAATTATATTTAATATAAAAATAAAATAAAGTAAGATAAATAAAAAGCATTCCAACTAATAATTAACAAAACTTTTATATGGCAGAAAACCAGATGTGGTCCCAAACAAAATTAAAAAAATTAATTGTTCTTTTTTAAAAATTTACTTACTTTGAGAGAGAGATTGAGAGAGAGAGAGAGAAAGCACCAGTGAGCATGAGTGGGGGAAGAGCAGAGAGAAAGGGAGAAAGAATCCCAAGCCAGTTCCACACTGTCAGCACAGAGCCCGATTAGAGATTTGATCCCACAGACCATGAGATCCTGATCTGAGCTGAAATCAAGAGTTAGATGCTTTACCAATTGAGCTACCCAGCCATCCAATACAATTAATTGTTCTTATGGCAAAGCATTGTATAATAGGATATGGGTATTACAAAAACATTTAAAACCTGTGTTCCCTGTTCTCCATATCCTTTTTGACTAGTTGAAAAGATGCTGACTAAACATATTATTGAATAGGAATAAAAGATTTAACAACTCCATAAAAATAAGTGCAAGAAATGCTACAGTCTATGCTGCAATTGTTAAAATGAATTGAACAATGAAAATTTTAAGGAAATTATTATAAAAATACCTTTAAATATCTAATAAAAATAACGTAGGTGACAAATGTTTGATTTTTATTACACATGACAAAGTCACTGGAATGTCATCAATCTCTTAGCAGTACTCATACCAAGAGAATTGTTGTTAGTATTGCAGTATTTGTCAAGATAAATCTATTTCATTTTAATTGGAATTTCCAGTCAATTTCAGGAATCCCTTTAGAAAGTTTTCCCCCCAGTGGTGCCTTTCTGAATGGGTTTATTTAAAATATTGGCACTAACTAAATGGAATCTCTCCTTTTTATTTTTTTTCCTGTAAAAATTTTAAGAATATAAGTGAATTAGAATCTACCTCACAAATTTAGAACTATAAAACAGAGAAAAAGTGTAGAACTATGATAGTGGTAACTCTAAGTTGTACAAAATGATAATTTGAGATTTTTACCTATCAATTAATATTTTGATACAATTGTTATTCTGGCAACATTCTTTGGAGTCAAAAGAATCCAGAGGCTGAACTACAGTAGACAAATCACTAAACCTCTTTTACCCACAGTTTCCTGATGTGTGAAATGAAACTAATTTCTAGTAGGAGCAACATTAAATGTGATGACATTTAAATGAGATAATTTAAGTAAAGTGCTCAGCAAGCTCCTTATCAAAGGGTAACTATTATGATTGTTTTAATGCAACAAAGGAAAGGCTGTAAACAAAGTATCTCTCCATTTCAGCAATGCCTTTGACAAACTGATGATTCCCTGTGGACAAAGTAAATGTGAGCTGAATGACAGAACAATTATGTGGATCATGGTGGTTGAGCAACTGCAGCCCCCAAAGTATTGATTAATGGAACTTTATCACCTTCCAGGAGGTAAACTGCAAGGTTGTGCCCTTGGCCCCTTCCTGTTCAGCAGTATCATCAGTGAAAATGGAGAAAAGCATAGGTGAATTTACCTAATTTATATATTACCCCAAATTGAGAGAAACAGGTTAACACATGAAATGACAGAATATATGTTCATATAATCTCAATAACAGATGATAAATAAATGTTACGTATGATAAAAGGAAATGGACTGAGAATAATAAGATTACTTATATTTAAAATGTGTATTATATACAAAAATCATGGGGGAGAAACTGATAGGAAAAAAGCTCTTAAGAAAGACTTATAATTTTTTTTTAATCTGCAATTTGTACTATTTAACATAATGTTGCCTATTGTAGCAAACTGAACCTAGAACATGTAATGATTCCAGCACAATCCAAAATAGGTATTCCTGATCAGTAGATGACTCTGTGATAAGTCTTCAACCAGGAACTATTTCAAAACAGTTGATTGAAAATAATCAGTACAATTTTATAGTCTTTTCCATTTACATACGTAAGCAAGATACAATGTCATATCTAAAGTCAAAATTATATAATATGTCATGTCAATGGCTCCTAAACTGGGCAACACATTAGAATCATGTCAAGAGCTATCTAAGAAAATGTTTCCTGATAGCAATGAGGATGATAACATCATCAAATATTAGAGGCCAGTCAGGTGTGTTTAAGCAGATTACCAGGTGTTTTTGTTAAAGCAGATCAACAACACAGCCTTAGGAATGTAACATGAGGCATTTGTTTTCTATATGCTTTATTTTCCAAAATTACCAGAAGAGAAAACCAGAGTTCACACATTAAGTGGAAAAAACAACAGTATACAGTTGAAGTCTTGCCCCAAAGCTGTGTGAATGCTTCTACCTTCTGTCATAAAATAGCCGGAAGTTACCTAGACCATCTATCATGGACCTTCTGCAGAACATCACACTGACATCATTTTAATCAGAAAAGAATAATAATAAATGAGAGGTATCTTGGAGGCCTTGGTAACATAAATGTACTCCACAGGGTTAAAGATAAATTCTACAAAGATTCAGATACCTATCTCATCAATGAATGTTTAATGGTCCCATCATCAGGGCATAGCATAACCTCCCTTCTCAAAGTAAAATTCAAATGATCACATTTGGCATCTTCCACCACTAGAAGATATGGTGGGCCTCTTCACATAGTGATGGCAGACTAATTTACACTTGGAAATATTGCTAAAACACATTGACCAAGTAACATGGAAGGTGGCGAGCTTTTCATGGGGTCCAAGCTGTAATGCAAGCAGTCTTTTCAGATGAACCACATGAATGAGAAGACCCTCTGGTCTTAGAGGCACTAGTAGTGAACAACGTTGCATAGAATTTATGACAATAAGTGGGAGAGTCACAACTAAGGTCCCTAGGGTTCTAGAACAAGGCCATGCCATTTTTAACAGAAATTATACACCATTGAATAAACCATTACTGCTAAACTACTGGATCCTGTTAGACGTAGATCAAGTGAACAAGCAGCCAGAACTGTATTATGTGAGTTTTTTCCCAGCCTATCAAATGATATTGTTGGGCAGGGCAGTAGCAACCCATCACAAAATGGAAATGGTGCATAAGGAATTGGGTATACTAAGACCAGAGAGCACAAGTAAAGTGCAGAGACCCCATGCCATTTACTGTATCATGGCTTCTCTCCCTCAGCTCCCAATTGACAAAGAAGGTAAAAGGGTGATGTTGGTTCACAGATGGTTCAGCTGTAATGTTGCCATAAGCCAAAAATTAAGTACTGCTGCATTATAGCCATACTTATTTGTGTCCCTGAAAGACAGCAGCAGGGGCAATTCTTCCAAAGGGCCATGCTTTGGGCAGTGCATCTGGTCATTAATCGGCCTGAGGTAAGAATATATATATGGATTTACAGACAATAGAGAATAGCTTGGTTTGTTGGTCAGGGGCCTAGAAGAAAAAAAAAAAATTGAAAGATTGGGGACAGGGGCATGTGAATAAGCTATGAGAGTGAACAAAGTATGAGGATCTTTGTGTCATTTGTAATTCCCTGCCAGAGAATATCCACCACCAGAAAAAGCACTAAATAACCAAGTAGACATAATGATTCAACTATTCAATATTATTCAACTTCTGTCATCATCCACTCTAGTACTTGTACAATATGAACACAAATGGAATTATCATGAGAGTAGGGACAGAGGATTTATACTTGGCTCCCAAAACATGATCTTCCACTCACCAAGGCATACATAGCTGCTGCCAATACTAAATGTCCAACCTACCATCTGGAGGCATGAAAATGGCACCATCTCTCTAGTAGGTCAGTAGTTCTTCAGTGTCCATTTGATTACACTGAACGTCTTACCCTTTGGAAGAGGGAGTAATTCGTTAACATATAGTGAGTGAGGCAGCTCCACTATCTCAGGGCTTAGTGAGTGTTTGATCTGATATTCTACCCCATCTAACATTGACTAAGCAATCCACTTTACAGAACAGAAGGTGAACACTGGGCATACGAACATGACATCAATTAGTCCTATAACATACCACATCGCCTGACAGAGTAATATAAAAGCCTTTCAAAGGTCCAGCTTGAAGACACCATGCAAACATAGAAATATCCTCCAAGATGCAGTATGTATCCTAAATTAACAATTTTGTTTTGTTTTGTTTTGTTTTGTTTTGTTTTGTTTTGTTTTACCGTTAGGTAGAACACAAAGGTCCAGGATCCAAGAAGTGGAAGATGGAGAGATCCTGCTTAGTCTCACTCTCTGTGGCCTACTTAGAAAATCTGGATACCCATCTTCACACAAGTCTACGTTTTATAGTTGTGAAGGACTTCATTCACCAAAGGGAACATTTCTACCATAGGCAAAGCAAGAGTCCAACAACCAAGGGAGCAACATATAAGGCATGGTAACACCCTGGCAGAGAAAATTGACCCCAATCATAAGGAGGATATAGGGCTACTATTACATAATAGGGACAGGGAAAAATATGTTTAGCATTGAGATGATTCATTGGACATCTCTTGGTACCTCTTTTCTAATTTTTATGGTATTTTGACAATTGTATAAAAAATTCATTACAAAATTATTTTTTTGGTTAACAACACAGTTACATCACTATGAACCTTGCTCACTTTCTCGGTTATTTTTATAGGCCAAACTCTGCCCTTTGTTGACTCTGCTGCCTCTGCTGTTTGTGCTTATGATAGATAGAGTTAAAAATGTGGAGCTCTGAATTTCCTCAAAGGGAGTCATCTTTGCATATACAGTTCTGGTAAAACAAGGATCCCAGAGTGAAAATGAAGCAGAGGATTCTCCTCCCATCGAATAGCTCTTTCTCTTGTGAAGCCAGAGCAACAAGGTGCCTCCAAATGCCATAAAGTTAGATAATACACTACAGGAAGTAAGGTTGTGCTGATGAGAGAATCCTAAAGGAAAGACTATTTTAATTTTTTAATTTTCATGAAATATTCTTGTTTTTCTGATATTAAATGTGCTTTAAAGAAAACTTCCTTCTCCTCAGGATGCAGGGAGTCCTTCCACTAGAAACCCAACAATCCCAGTGTGCTTACCACTGGAACTAATCTCATTGTACCCTTTGATCCATTTATGTTGCTACACAAAAATCCAGACTCTCAAGTCACCCTCATTGCTCCTTCTCTGTACAAAAAAGGCTGAACCCTCTCTCTCTCTAGTTTTTCCTCAAATCTTGAAACTCTTTCACTGAGCCCACTGGAGTTCATAATTTATTATCAGAAAAATTTGTTTTCTTAATCACTTTAATTAAAACCTACCTTTTTGCCTCACATGAAGGCTGTTTCTCATGATTTTGTAGCCCTGGGCCTAAAACTATATTTACCCACTTGCTCTCATGGGTAGATATCCTGGCATTGCTGCTATCTCTCTGAATTGTAATTGGCTGTTTACTTTTATGTCTTTCTCAGTAGAATATGAACTTCTGGATATAAGAGACAGTTATCATATTCAGGGATGTACTCCTAGAACTGAGTACAGTATCTTGTACATCAAAAGACCTCACATATTTCTGTTGAAAGAAACAGAAAATGCATGTATAAATATAGTAATAAAAATATTTCAAATCAGTAGAGTTTCAAAATGTGTATTTGTGATATTTAGAAATGTTTGTACCCTCATATCTAGTCATCCTACTTCAAAATTTATCCTAAGGAGACACTAAGAAAATGTATCCAGACATGTTCAAGAAGATTTAGGTAAAAAGACATTCATTACAGCAGACTGGAATGTGGGGGAAAGGCTAAATTTACAACAAAAGTGACCTGTTCGGTAAATTACTGTACATTTATAAAATGGAATACTATGAAACCATTACAGTCATGTTTGTGAAGAACAATATGAAATATTTATTATCAATTCAATTAAAAAGAAAATTACTGTTGGGGTGCCTGGGTGGT
Source organism: Panthera onca (assembly GCF_046562875.1). NCBI lineage: Eukaryota > Metazoa > Chordata > Mammalia > Carnivora > Felidae > Panthera > Panthera onca. The sequence continues at coordinate 70,083,933 of NC_138343.1, forward strand.
CGGTTGGTTAAGCATCCAACTCTTGATTTTGGCCCAGGTTTCGATCTCACAGTTCGTGAGATCAAGCCCTCCATCAGGCTCTGTGCTGTCAGATTCTCTCTTTGTGCTTGGGATTCTCTTTCTCCCTTTCTCTCTGCCTCTCCTCCATGCACATGCTCACTTTCTGTCACTCTCTCTCTCTGTCAAAAACTAAATACACTTAAAAATTTTTTTAAGTAGATTACTATTAGATACAAGAGGCTATTTCCAAATTTCAAAAAAAGTCCAAGATGCTAATGAAGGCTAGCTTCATGTGGTAGAATTATGAATGAATTTCCTCATTAAATACAATAAATGCATTTTCCAAAACTTCCACAGTGGCCAAGTTCCTTACCAGTTAGCTAAAAAAAAAAAATTCTTCCCACAATATTTATTTCACAACAGAAGGAATAGCTCCATAGTTTTAATATGGAGGTAGGTGATTAATACTTCCTGCTCACACTGCTGTATCTTGTTGAGTAGCAGTAAGAGGATGAGGTTAAAGTTAGGGCTAAGAAATATTACCAATAAAAATGCCAATAGTATGCACACTACACGAATGTACTCTATTTCACTCATTCCATGTAGCCTGAAATTATATTAATTATTACATTTTCTTAGTGAAAAATGAATGAAAGCTTTGGGAACCAGCCAGCAGGTCTAGACCCACTCACAGATGTCAGATGATTTCTGAAGCAGAGAAGATAGATGTCTCCCTCAGGAACCAGGCATTTAACATGGCAGAAGAGCCCTGATTCCCTACCACACAGTTTTCTATGGAAGTTTTCATTCAATTGAGATTTGAGCTCTTCACAGTGAAAAGTGAAGTAAGATGAATGATTGCTCTCACTCAACATGGGAAAATTATATTCTCTTCTTCAGTGTTTAGATTCAGGGTATGACTTTATAGCAGCTATTTCTCATTATGCCAGTCAAATCCCATTTCAAAATATGCCATTACAACAGAAATCTCTGTACAGCAAAACTATTTTTCTAGCTTTAAATCCCTAAATTTTTTTGAAAGAGAAAGACATTGTGCGTGCAAGTGGGGGAGGGTCAGAAAGAGAGAGAGAGAGAGAGAGAGAGAGAGAGAATCTTAAGCAGGCTCTATAACTAGCGCAGAGCCCAACACGAAGCTTGAGTTCAATATCATGAGATCATGACCTATACAGAAACCAAGTCAGATGCTTAACTGACTGAGCCACCCAGGCACTCCTGAAATCCCTAAACTTTTCATTTCTATAAGAAACCCCAATTACTATGCCAATAACTTGTGAAATCCTTGAGAGAAGGCTAGAGTCCAAATATTGTATAATATTTTTGTGTGTTCATTTCCAGTATATAATATGTGTATTATCCTTAAAAATATTGTTTACAAATTTTCAGTTATCCACATTTATATGTAGTCATTAGCAGTAGCACCATCTATGAAATATGAAATGGAGAAATATCAATAATTTTCAACATGTATTTATTGTTTTGTTTATACTCTATTAAAATTTTTTTTCAATGTTTATTTTTGAGAGAGAGAGAGAGAAAGCATGAGTGGGGGAGGGGCAGAGAGAGCGGGAGACACAAAATCTGAAGCAGTCTCCAGGTTCTGAGCTGTCAGCACAGAACCTGGTCTGGGGCTCAAACTCACGAACCATGAGATCACGTCCTGAGCCAAATCGGACGCTCAACTGACTGAGCCACGCAGGCACCCCTGTTTATACTCTATTTTAATAATACTGTTTCTGAAGTAATGAAATTGCTAAATATTAGTCTCATTTGGGGGGCTAAGAAGACATCTACAGATAGATTCCACTCCATCATGTGGAAAACCATCAATAGGGTGATTTGGTTCTTGTCCTTGCTTGTGCCCTGGCTCCATAGCCTCTTAATATTGAACAACGTCATTTAAAGAACATTTTGGTTGACTAACGTAGGGACAGTAATTCATCTTTCAAGTCTTCTACCTGTCCCTGTTTCTCCCTGTTTGTCATCACACGTTGGCTATTTGGAAGGGTGTTGTTTTGGAAGCCTTTTTTTCCTGCAATAATAAATGAGTCACTGAAGAAAGTACAACTTAGCCTGCACCTGGGATTCACTTTGGCTGTTTCCTCTGTGAGAGATTTCATGCAACACCAAGAAGCTCTGGTCTCTTCCTTCTTCCTTCATTGGCAAAGCAGCCTTTTATATGAGTTCAAAATCTAATTGGCCTTGTTCTTGGATTCACACTGTGGCCAGTTTCCTTCTCAGTGTCCAAATCAATATTTTACTTCTTGCTGTTATATCTCTGATTCATTTCTAATAATTCTCACACATATTTTTTGCTGATTTAAAAGAGCAGGTAAACCCCACAGATGTGAGAAATAGACATAAAAATATAGCTCTGTAACCTCAAAGTTTGTTGAGCATCCCATTTCTTTACCTTACCCACTACTGACAACACAATGGTTTGCCTCAAATATTGTGTTGCACGGTTTTGCCCTATAGTTTTCACTCTTGGTTCAAAATCTTTGATAAGTACTAGTAATTGAAGAAAATTCAAAATCCACTGCGATAAAAATGCTTATGGCTATTTTCATCAATCATTTCTATTTTGGTGAGGTACACACTTAAGAGTTCAAATGGAAGTACAATAGTGAATACAAAGCAAAGCAGAATAAGAAATAGATTCTACCTGCATGGAAATCATCACCTGTAAAGGTGACTGCCATGACAGACTGGAAAGAACACTGCTTTGGGAACATTGAGAGTGATTTCAAGATCTAGTTCATAAAAAAGAGACTTTGGACAAGTCACTTCATCTTTAGGATACCTCTCTGCCTATGTTCCCAGACGCCATATGGATCAGATCACTGTCAAAATACTTTATAGACTGTGCTTTAACTGCCAAATGGAAGGTAGTGCTGAGAGAAGGAGATATTATTTGAGTGGTGATTTGAAAGATAAAAAATAATAGTTACTAAGATTTATTGCACACTTTAATAGGAATTCTGCTAAATGCCCTACTTGTATTTCCTTATTTCAGCACTACAGGTCACATTGTAATTCTCCTATTTTACAGATGAGAATATGAGGCTCAGGGAGGTTCAGTAAGTTGCCCAAGATCACACTGTTACTACACGTTTCAGCTGGGATTTAAACCCAAATCTTACTGACACCAAAATTTGTGCAGAAGTGTGAAGCTGGTGCTCTTCCTGGCTCTGTAATGTCTACTCCCTCCCCTTTGTGCCCTCTTGCCAACCTCCCTACCCTTTCTTTTATATTCTTCATCTTTCCTGTACACATTTTCCTATAATACAAACATGTATTAGCAAACACTTAAGACATATAAAATGGTATAAAGATGAATAAAATAAACATCCATATACTTACCACACTACTTAGGTAATAAAACATTACCAATTCAGTTGAAGACCCTGATTATACCTCCCTGATGACTTTCTTTTCCTTTCCCATCTGTGTTTATTCAATTTGCTGTCTGTAATTTCCATACATTTCTTTATATATCTATTAAATATGGATATATTCTTTAACAATATGTAGTGTTGTTCTGCCTATTTTAAAATTTTCTGTAAATGGAATTATAACTTATGGATTTATTATTATTCATATTATATTGGAAAGATTTATCAATATTGATACATTTAGCTCTTGTTCATTCATACTTTGATGCTGTATGAGTATCCTAAAAGTGTTTCTCCAGTTTAGGGACATTCACACTTAGATTGTTTCTAATTTGCTGTTATTACAAAAAAAATGCTAACATAAGCACTTTGTACATATTTCTGTTAGTAATATTGTTTAATTGTGGGGTACACATGATACCAACTTCCTGGATATAGCCAGATTGTTCTCCAAGGCAACTTAATTAATTTATACTAACCAAGGAATATACAAGAATTCTAACTGCTTCTCCATCTTTGTGCACTATATACTATCATTCTACTTAAATTTTTACCAATTACTAACATAATGGCATGAAATGCGATTTCAATGTGACTACAATTTATAGTTCCCTAATTATGGGTAATATTGAATTCTTATATTTTTGCCTGTTTTTGTTTCTATTCTATAAATTGCCCATTTTTCTATTTGGTTTTTGGTGTTCTCATATTGCTTTATAGAAATTAAAGATATTTTCAAGATTCTAAATTTGACATAATTTTTATTTTAATTGTTAAAATACACACCAATTTGTGGAAAACACAAATTTGAAACAACATGAATGGACCCTGAGGGCATTATGTGAAGTAAAATAAGCCAGACAGAGAAAGACAAATACCATGTAATCTCATTTATATGTGAAATCTAAAAAAAAAAAAAAAAATCAAACTCAGAAAACAGATTGCTCATTGCCAGACAGGGAATTGGGAGGTTGGAGAAGTGAGTGAATGGGTCAAAGGGTACAAATTTCTAGTTATAAAATAAATAAGTCATGGGGAGATAATGTACAGCATGGTGACAATAGTTAACAATCCTACATTGCATATTTGAAAGTTCTAAGTTCTATAAGAGCAGATCTTAAAATTTCTCATCCCAAGAAAAAAAATTCTGTAAGTATGTGTGGTGATGAATGATAACTAGACTTATTATAGTGATCATTTCCAAATTGCACAAATATCAAATCATTACGTTGTACACCTGAAATCAATATGTTTCATATCTATTATACCTCAATAAAAAAGATAAAATAAAAATATGTATACAGAAAAAAAGACTTAGTGGTTTTCCAGTTCTCTCCAAACTTAAATCAAAGTCTACTTTGCTGAAGAAAAATATATTTACTTTCTTTTCTCCATGATTTGAAAAACTCTGCTAAAGATAATTAAAGCTAACTGCACCTAATACTTTTTAGCAAATCAACTTGTCATAATGCAGTTTTTCTGAAATAAAAATGGTATGTAGTGCTTAGCATAATTAAGTTAGCTGAGGAACTGATGAATAGATGTAGCATGATCATATCTGTAATCATTTTTTTTTTTTTTTTTTTTTACCAAAGTCAAAATGCATATTCTTGCTCTGGCTTAAAAGAAAAAGCAACATCAATTGAAAATATTTTCAAACCATAACAAATTTTAGATTTTAATTTTAACAGAAATGGCATATACTTATTTGTCCAAGAAGTATTTAATCGCACATCTACTTTTGGTCAAGCATTGTACGAGGCAAAAAGCAGTCAACAGGATAGACATAGCTGTTACCACAGCATGTGAATCTTACCATGTTTACGGACACAGGAGTATCAAGCAGGTGAATTATTCTATCTCCCTCCAGCTATTATATTATTTCTCTGCTGCCTTTGAAAGCAAAAATTCTCAAAAAAGTTGTTCATACTGTCCCCATATCTGTTTTCCATCCCCTGTTGAGGCTATTCCAATGAAGCTTTTATCTGCTATTTCAAATATGTTAGGACCCCCAATGACCTCCAGAGGGCTACACAATTGTATTCCCAGATGGGAATACACATCTGATCAATTCCCAGGTGACACCTTGCCTCGCCTATTAGCATGCCACGCAGATAATCCTTCCCATCTTCTTAAAATACTCATTTACTTGGCTTCTCATCACTGCTCTTTTGGTTTTCCTCCCTGCCTAGTGCTTCCTCATTCTCTCAAAACTTAAATGCTGGAATTACCCAGAGCTGAGTCATCCAACTTCCGTTTGTTTGTTGTTGTTGTTGTTTTCATCCTGCAGATGGCTTTAAATATCATCTATATATTGATAATTCCCCTATTTGTATCTCTATCCTGGGCTTTTCCCTTTGGTTCCAGAATTGTATATACAGGTTCCAATTCAAAATCTCTATTTGGGTGTCCCATATCTCAACATGTCCAAAATCTGTATTCCCCCTAGTCATAGACCCTCTCCCTATGCTCCTCTATAGTCTTCCCATACTCAGGCCAGACCCTTGATTCATCATAGGCTGCTTTCTTTAACATCCTATATTCAATCTCTCATTTAATCCTGCTGGCTAAGTCTTCCAAATGTATCCATAATTTGACCACTTATCACTACCTTTCCTGCTACTACCCAGATCCCCACCATCATCTGATCTGGTTTCTTTTAATTACTTTCTAACTAATTTCCCCTCTAACTCTACCTCCTACAAGAGAGCCTGTTGAAACTAAAATCTCTCCTGTGGCTTTAGTGTCTCAGAGTGAAAGCCAAAGTCTTTTTTTTTTTTTTTTTTTTTTATTTTTTATTTTTTAATATATGACATTTACTGTCAAATTGGTTTCCATACAACACCCAGTGCTCATCCCAAAAGGTGCCCTCCTCAATACCCATCACCCACCCTGCCCTCCCTCCCACCCCCCATCAACCCTCAGTTTGTTCTCAGTTTTTAACAGTCTCTTATGCTTTGGCTCTCTCCCACTCTAACCTCTTTTTTTTTTTTCCCTTCCCCTCCCCCATGGGTTTCTGTTACGTTTCTCAGGATCCACATAAGAGTGAAACCATATGGTATCTGTCTTTCTCTGTATGGCTTATTTCACTTAGCATCACACTCTCCAGTTCCATCCATGTTGCTACAAAAGGCCATATTTCATTTTTTCTCATTGCCACGTAGTATTCCATTGTGTACATAAACCACAATTTCTTTATCCATTCATCAGTTGATGGACATTTAGGCTCTTTCCATAATTTGGCTATTGTTGAGAGTGCCGCTATAAACATTGGGGTACAGGTGTCCCTATGCATCAGTACTCCTGTATCCCTTGGATAAATTCCTAGCAGTGCTATTGCTGGGTCATAGGGTAGGTCTATTTTTAATTTTCTGAGGAACCTCCACACTGCTTTCCAGAGCGGCTGCACCAATTTGCATTCCCACCAACAGTGCAAGAGGGTTCCTGTTTCTCCACATCCTCTCCAGCATCTATAGTCTTCTGATTTGTTCATTTTGGCCACTCTGACTGGCGTGAGGTGATATCTGAGTGTGGTTTTGATTTGTATTTCCCTGATAAGGAGCGACGTTGAACATCTTTTCATGTGCCTGTTGGCCATCCGGATGTCTTCTTTAGAGAAGTGTCTATTCATGTTTTCTGCCCATTTCTTCACTGGGTTATTTGTTTTTCGGGTGTGGAGTTTGGTGAGCTCTTTATAGATTTTGGATACTAGCCCTTTGTCCGATATGTCATTTGCAAATATCTTTTCCCATTCCGTTGGTTGCCTTTTAGTTTTGTTGGTTGTTTCCTTTGCTGTGCAGAAGCTTTTTATCTTCATAAGGTCCCAGTATTTCATTTTTGCTTTTAATTCCCTTGCCTTTGGGGATGTGCCGAGTAAGAGATTGCTACGGCTGAGGTCAGAGAGGTCTTTTCCTGCTTTCTCCTCTAGGGTTTTGATGGTTTCCTGTCTCACATTCAGGTCCTTTATCCATTTTGAGTTTGTTTTTGTGAATGGTGTGAGAAAGTGGTCTAGTTTCAACCTTCTGCATGTTGCTGTCCAGTTCTCCCAGCACCATTTGTTAAAGAGACTGTCTTTTTTCCATTGGATGTTCTTTCCTGCTTTGTCAAAGATGAGTTGGCCATACGTTTGTGGGTCTAGTTCTGGGGTTTCTATTCTATTCCATTGGTCTATGTGTCTGTTTTTATGCCAATACCATGCTGTCTTGTTGATGACAGCTTTGTAGTAGAGGCTAAAGTCTGGGATTGTGATGCCTCCTGCTTTGGTCTTCTTCTTCAAAATTACTTTGGCTATTCGGGGCCTTTTGTGGTTCCATATGAATTTTAGGATTGCTTGTTCTAGTTTCGAGAAGAATGCTGGTGCAATTTTGATTGGGATTGCATTGAATGTGTAGATAGCTTTGGGTAGTATTGACATTTTGACAATATTTATTCTTCCAATCCATGAGCAGGGAATGTCTTTCCATTTCTTTATATCTTCTTCAATTACCTGCATAAGCTTTCTATAGTTTTCAGCATACAAATCTTTTACATCTTTGGTTAGATTTATTCCTAGGTATTTTATGCTTCTTGGTGCAATTGTGAATGGGATCAGTTTCTTTATTTGTCTTTCTGTTGCTTCATTGTTAGTGTATAAGAATGCAACTGATTTCTGTACATTGATTTTGTATCCTGCAACTTTGCTGAATTCATGTATCAGTTCTAGCAGACTTTTGGTGGAGTCTATCGGATTTTCCATGTATAATATCATGTCATCTGCAAAAAGCGAAAGCTTGACTTCATCTTTGCCAATTTTGATGCCTTTGATTTCCTTTTGTTGTCTGATTGCTGATGCTAGAACTTCCAGCACTATGTTAAACAACAGCGGTGAGAGTGGGCATCCCTGTCGTGTTCCTGATCTCAGGGAAAAAGCTCTCAGTTTTTCCCCGTTGAGGATGATGTTAGCTGTGGGCTTTTCATAAATGGCCTTTATGATCTTTAAGTATGTTCCTTCTATCCCGACTTTCTCGAGGGTTTTTATTAAGAAAGGGTGCTGGATTTTGTCAAAGGCCTTTTCTGCATCGATTGACAGGATCATATGGTTCTTCTCTTTTTTTTTTGTTAATGTGATGTATCACGTTGATCGATTCGCGAATGTTGAACCAGCCCTGCATCCCAGGAATGAATCCCACTTGATCATGGTGAATAATTCTTTTTATATGCTGTTGAATTCTATTTGCTAGTATCTTATTGAGAATTTTTGCATCCATATTCATCAGAGATATTGGCCTGTAGTTCTCTTTTTTTACTGGGTCTCTGGTTTAGGAATCAAAGTAATACTGGCTTCATAGAATGAGTCTGGAAGTTTTCCTTCCCTTTCTATTTCTTGGAATAGCTTGAGAAGGATAGGTATTATCTCTGCTTTAAACGTCTGGTAGAACTCCCCTGGGAAGCCATCTGGTCCTGGACTCTTATTTGTTGGGAGATTTTTGATAACTGATTCAATTTCTTCGCTGGTTATGGGTCTGTTCAAGCTTTCTATTTCCTCCAGTTTGAGTTTTGGAAGAGTGTGGGTGTTTAGGAATTTGTCCATTTCTTCCAGGTTGTCCAATTTGTTGGCATATAATTTTTCATAGTATTCCCTGATAATTGTTTGTATCTCTGAGGGATTGGTTGTAATCATTCCATTTTCATTCATGATTTTATCTATTTGGGTCATCTCCCTTTTCTTTTTGAGAAGCCTGGCTAGAGGTTTGTCAATTTTGTTTATTTTTTCAAAAAACCAACTCTTGGTTTCGTTGATCTGCTCTACCGTTTTTTTAGATTCTATATTGTTTATTTCTGCTCTGATCTTTATTATTTCTCTTCTTCTGCTGGGTTTAGGCTGCCTTTGCTGTTCTGCTTCTATTTCCTTTAGGTGTGCTGTTAGATTTTGTATTTGGGATTTTTCTTGTTTCTTGAGATAGGCCTGGATGGCAATGTATTTTCCTCTCAGGACTGCCTTCGCTGTGTCCCAAAGCGTTTGGATTGTTGTCTTTTCATTTTCGTTTGTTTCCATATATTTTTTAATTTCTTCTCTAATTGCCTGGTTGACCCACTCATTCGTTAGTTGGGTGTAAGTCTCGTAAGTCTCTCTCTGACTTCTCCCTTACTACCCCTTCCCTTGTTCGCTCTGCTCCAGCCACACTGGGCACCTTGCTGTTCCGAGAAAACTTTCAGAACATTATTGCTTCAAGGTGTTCACACTTGCTGTTTCCTCTGACCTGATCGCTTTTCCCAGTTATGCTCAGCTCAGGGCCAACCCCTCATTTACTTATAGATTCTCCTCTAAAACATCTAATGCATGAGGACTTACCTGGACCTCCATATAAAGGAGCCCCATCTAGTATTTTCTTGGCTCTCTCATCTCCCTAATCCTGGTTCATGTTTCCTCACACTGAGTTTAATTGTATGAAGTACTATGTACTTGTTTACTTCTTGTCTGCCCTCCAATCCCACTACACTAGATACAAACTTCACAAGAATTGAGATCATGTCTGTTGTGTTCACTACTGCATCCTTAGGGTCTAAAACAGGGATTAGAACTAGGCACTCAAATAATTGTTGAATGATTGATTGAGTGAATTTACAAAAGGAATTATAAAGTGCTATAGAAGCATAAAACACAGGGATCTAACATAGGCTGGAGAAGCAAGAAAAGATTTTTTTAGGAATCTGAAAACCAAATGCTAAAAAGACAAGTAGGTGTTTGCCAGGAAAAGGAAGAGGAAGGGAAGAGCTCAACCACAAAGGGAACAACATTGCCAAGCCCTCAAGTCTGTTTATTCAACAAATATTTATTAAATACCTAAAATGTACCAGGCTGTGTTATAGGCATGTGGGACATAAGGAGTAAAGGGGAAAGTGCATATACAAATAAATACAGGCATATGGTCATTTAATAAAAAAGCTATGAAAACAAATTATCCTAGGATAGAGAATAAAGAATGATGGGAATAGGGAAAGAAGACTAGAAATTTGAGGAAGTGCAATTTGGGTAGAGACTGAAGGAAGTTTTCCCTAATAAGAAGGAATAATTTACCTCCCGATAAGTTATTATTGGAGGACAAAGCAAAAAACACAAAGTACAAATCTATTATATCTTTATTTATTATTACCTTATTAATCTATCAGGTACTGAGAACTTTCTTTTAAAAACCTTTTACCTTTGGTGGGTTTATCAACACAATGGTTCAGTCAATTTTTACTTTCTATATTTCGAGACTATATTAGGTACATTTAAGCTTATAAGTGGTTTATATTCCTGCTGACTTTAATATTTTCTTTCTATATATGCTCCCTTTTTATGCTTAGTTGATTTTGGATTTTAAAATTCTTTTACAACTCTTCTTTTTTACTGCTATAATAGAAATACCACATGTTACTTCTTTTCTTTGAGCAATTTCTTGACACTTAATATGTACATATTTTACTTAAAGCTCAAAGTTAATGAAAATCTCAATTTTCTTCTCGGCAATACAAGGGCTTTAATTCAAAATTTGCCTTACTATTCAAATAATTTAGTTCTCTAGCTTTTATCCCATAGGTTATTCAAAAATACTATTTTTATACAAAAATATTTAGTTAGAAATAACCACAAGTGTATCCATTTTTTGGTTTACCACTCCTTGCTCTCAGTGCTAACTTTTGGATTTGTCTTTTCCCTGAAGTACAATCTTGAAATATCCTTCAGCAAGGAAGAGTCTAGTAGAAACAAACTCTCTTCACATTTTTATGAAAATATATTTATTTCTTTCTTATTAAGTGAAACTGTTGGTGCAAAATGAACAAACCTTTTTTGAAATTTTAAAGAGAAAGGACAAGAGTTTCATTTGAACTTGAGGTAGAACAGCTGCTCCAGATACATAATCTTCACAAAGAAGAGACAGCTCCAGAGAAGGAAGGCTTAATAGAGGGTTATATATGTTTTCTGTTACATCAAGAATTACAAATCATCATGACATAAGACATTCCAGAAAATTACAAACTTCATCTTATGCTTTTGGTATGTACAAGGTTGCAGGCTTCAGAGGTATGAGAACTTTAGGAGGTTTTTACTCTTATCTTTAGTTTGAAATGTTTCTGTTAGGTTATTTGCTAATGAAACAGATGTAAAGTGTATGCTCCGGGCAGAAATACAGCCCATGCTTTGAAGTTTGGTTAAGTCATTCTGACCTTGGCAAAAGTAAAAGTGTAGTTTCCCTGGGAGCCCAGAAGCACAGCCCACAACCATTAAAAGTTGAAATTTTTGTTTATTAAAAGTTCAATTAGGTATAGGATTAAGACTAAGTTATTTTTATTCTCAGTACTTTGATCACATTATTCCTCTTATTGTGACATATTTTACTGTTAAAATCAGATGTCATTCCACTTACTGTTCCTTTGCAGATGATTTGATTTTTCTTTCTCTTCTTAAATACTTGCATGAAACATCTCTTTGATTTTGATATACATAAACATGTTTCTATAGGTCCGTTATTTTAAATTTATCTCACTGTAGGTTTTATTATGTTTCTTGAATCTGGGTATTCTGTGTCTTCTATCAATTCTGGATAATACTCATTTATATATTTAACCACTAGCTTTTTCCATTTCTACTCCTGTAAATAATAAGACATAGCATTGGCTCTTATATTCTGCCCACTCTGTCTACTAACCTTTTTTCTACATTAATCCACTTTGTATTTCTTCCCTGTTTCTAGAGAATTTCTTCATATATAAGATCCAGTTCACTAGCTTTCTCTTAACTTGTATCTAATTTTCTGCTTACTAATTCCACTGAGCTTTTAATTTGCATTATTTTTATTTCTGAACAATATATTTAGTTCTCTAAAATAAATTCCAGATAAATTTTGTTAGTCTCACCCTCCTTGACCATATTTTCAATTCCTTTTTATTTGTTTAAATGTTTTAATAATATTTTATATTTTAAATTTGATACATCCCAATTATTTAAATCATGCTTTTTCCAGCTATGCTATTTATTGTTTCTATTAACTCTTGCTAATGGTGGACTATTTTCTCATCTTTTTGTGATTTGAAGTATAAAACTGATATGTGTATGACCTTAAAGTATGAGAACCAAGAGCGGTCTGAGCTGAGTAGAGATTTCTTCAAGGGGGATATGAGTTAGCTTTTTCCAGGCATAACAGCTTTATGGAAGTAGGGCCACTCTGACTGTATTTCTTAGAGTGAGATTTTCTGGGTCAAATGGGACAAAGTTTTGCTTTCCTCCTTGGAGCCAAGTCCAGCAAAGACCAGTTCCAATGTTATGTCCTTTTGTTATTTGGCGAATGTCTTTTTCAGTTTCACTAAGTTGTAGATTTTTTTTTTTTTTAATTTTTTTTTTCAACGTTTTTTATTTATTTTTTTGGGACAGAGAGAGACAGAGCATGAACGGGGGAGGGGCAGAGAGAGAGGGAGACACAGAATCGGAAACAGGCTCCAGGCTCCGAGCCATCAGTCCAGAGCCTGACGCGGGGCTCGAACTCACGGACCGCGAGATCGTGACCTGGCTGAAGTCGGACGCTTAACCGACTGCGCCACCCAGGCGCCCCAGTTGTAGATTTTTGATGTAAACATCATTACGGGTCCCCTTCCCCTCTTCTGCTGGGGTCAAAGGTTATTTGTTTTTTCTCATGTACTCTTCAAAGACCTTAAGACCCAAAGATCTAAGGTCCTGGTATAGCCAAATGTCCTCAAGACACCCCAGTGTTCCGCTTGTGATTTTTAAACTATTTTGTAGTTGCCCACTTCTTTTTTATTAAGGGTTTTCTTCCTTTCTTTTAGGCACAAATTTATAATTTAAAAGTTGTATGTTGTATTTTTTCAACCTGTTGGTGTTTTGTAATGGGGAAATTAAAAAAAAATTTAATGTTAATTTATTTTTGAGAGAGATAGAGAAGCAGAGAGAGGGAGACACAGAATCCGAACAGAGCCCAACACTGGGCTCAAGCTCACAAACACGGGGCTCAAGCTCAGATCAGGACCTGAGCTGAGTCAGATGCTTAATCGACTGAGCCACCCCGGCACTCCGTGGAATGGGAAAATTTTTAAAGTGAATTGCTGGAAACATAAACCTATAACATTGTCTATACATGACACAAAGTTACAGATTGAAGTTACTTACAGCGACCATCGTGGAAATCTATTCTTTTCCAGTGCAAAATAGAGGAAAGATTATGCTCCTATGCCTGACAGTGTACTCTGCTCTTCTCTTTTCTCTCTTGGCATAAAAGATAAGGAACAAAGTCATTATGTAATTAAATTACTTTACAACAAACATTTACATAATCGATGTATTCCATGTATATCAATCAACAGAACTAGGACATAAATATTGTGAATTTTTAACGTATTTGATTTGAAAAATAAGCAAATGTAAATTAATGCCAATTTTACTTCTGTTTTGGATTTCAGAAATCAAGTCTCCAAAAGAATATCCAGCAGACTAACTCCGTGGAGACTCTCTCCTCCATGCAAAATTCATAAACGTTAAAAAAACCACCTCTGCCCTTGGTTATTTTCAATTAATATATTTCAACACTTTGCCAAGATAAATGATGACAAGTATTTTTCCCTTGTTTACAGGGAGAGAGAAGATAACCTCATATGATTTTTCTTCAAGAGAAAGAAAGTATTTCCATCAAACAAGTTTTGTTACTTTTAATCAAAATGACAGGATGAACACTCTTGACAGCTAATGATTGACAAGACAAGTCTCAGAGATATGACAGGGATCTGCTACTCTACATTACTTTTGTTGCACATCTCAATGTAAGGTCATTTCTCTTCTTTTTCAGATATGGATTATAATTTCATTACCTAATAAAACTAAGCAAAAATCATTCAAAACATGTTGCTACTCTTCTGTTTGCCTTAACGACGAAATAAAACATTAGAAGAGTTTTTATTTCTTTGTTGAGATAGTAAAAAATACACACAATATAATCAAGTGGAGTACTTTCTGTTTTTCTAGTGTAACGTAAAGAGAAGTAAAATCTGATCTACCTTAACCTGTGTTGCAGAGATCAACATGAAATAGCATGATGAAATAGAAATGTAATAGACTTAGACATTTACTCCTGGCTCTGCTATTCACTACTTAGGTGTCCTGGGAAAATACTGAACCTGTTACTACCTGAAGTTCCTCAATTATAAAAATTATTTTAAAAAATTAAAATACCAAACTGATAGAATTGTGGTGAGAGTTAAGTAGATAAATCACCTGGAAGGTAGACTCTTATCAGTTACCTTTTTCTATGAAAGGTGTTTATGGAGGGCAAAACATATACACATATACATGCGAATGTGTATTTATGCATATGGGTTTATGTATTTATATATGTATATATCTTTGTGGATATGTTTGTGTATGTATATATCCAGGAAGCATTTCACAAAGAAATGTTCAGTGACTCATGACATAATTAATGAACAAAAAATTGGAATAACTTGTAAGTCCCTGAATAAATCATTCCTTGGGGGAAAGGATGCTCACCCTGTTCAGAAGGATAGGGTGTTCACTAGGGTTAGGGAGAAATGACTTCAGTTCTGATGAAAATTAGAAAACACACTTACCACAATCAAGGCAAAATCTGGACTCCAAAAAGAATGGGGAGGGGTGGAATGGAGAAAAGAAGAACCACAGGTGTTATTATTTGCAGTATAATGAAGTCTTCACAAATCATAGTTCAGATGGCAATTTGTGATTGAGGATTATTTGAAAGCATCTCAACTGCAATGATCATTAAGGTATACTCTATCATCAATCTATTTAACAATCAATATCTGGAAGAGTTTTTAACTGGAGACTTTATAAAATAGCAGAAGCATGTATTTAAAATGCCTGTGGAATAGGAACTATATATACACTGTTCAATATTAATAGGATGAGTTAAACATAATTACATAGAACAAACTACAAAGCATATCAATGATGCTTTTTTTAAATGATGCTTTGATATAAGCATCGCACTCTTCCTCTCATGAAACATATAAAAATACCTATGTCATGAGTTCAAATGCACACAGGAGCCATGCAGGTATCATAAGTATATAAATGGGATGAATATTAGATAATAGAAAGTGACATAATAAGTTGGAAGTATTAATGCCACACTAAAGCATTTACATTCAAGTTTTTGAAACCTGTGCTAACTAAACAAACCACAGTGTTGGGTGATATTTGGTAGAGGACCACCAATTGTTAGCCTGCTTTATTCAAACAGGGCTAGATTCTCCTGTTCAACTGATCTTCCCACATCCGACCTTTTTCTTGCCATAAGCTATCCTCTTTTGAAATGGTCACTCCTTTTATCCAAATCATTTGTGACTAACTGCAGGTGAATGAAGTTTTCAGTTGAATGAAGTTTGCTATTATGTAGAATCTTTCTTTTAACATCCACAGTTATTTATCAATTGTGCACAATTTCTATCTCTTTCTGCAGTCTTTTTCTGGAGACACTTTACTGGCTGTCTCCATGCGTCCTTTCTGACTTTTCTCTGTGCTAGCAACACCAGAACCATTCTCTTTATAAAAGAAACAACGAACTTCCCTGATTTGGCAACAACTCTACCCCATACAAGTCTTTCCACCCCCATCCTTTGCACAGAACTGTTCATAATGCACTGCTTTGGTTTACCACTGGTATACATTCTTGCTGACCATAGTGGACTGAAGTTTCAATAATATAGAGCTCGGTCTTCTAGGTAAGGCTCCTCTTGCTAAAATATATAGTCCTACATGAAAGTATGTATTTTCTTACACATGTGAGAAAAAAGATAACTTGATTTGACAATGGAGGACCAGACTGTGGAGGACCTGAGTATAAAAGTTTGTCAGGGTTTAGAAGGTGGTTGGGAAATATTGCTGTGGTTTATTGTAGGATTTAAAATACTAACACTCTGGACTTCTGCAAGAGGGCAGCCTATGAAAATCCTGAAATCACCTCCTCCCACAGACACACCAAATATACCGCTACATATGAATAATTCCCTTTGAAAAAGATCTGAAAACTAGATGAACTGCTTCTCCACAATAAAGGATAAAAACCACATAGAGATGGGATAGGAGAGCCAGCACCAGTATCACAAAAACAAAAACAAAAACAAAAACAAAAAACAAAAAAAAAAACCTACCCCTGATACACAATAGTGAGGGATTTCACCAAGACGGTGCAAGAAGTTGGTGCCCCACACCGGATATCCCACCCCCTGGGATCTGTACCAGACAGATGAACCCCTAAAAAGTGTGGTTTGAAAAACTAATGGGGCTGATGTTGGAGTAATCCAACATGTTATAGAAAACTGACATTCCTCTTTCAAAGGAATCTTGTGCACCTCACTTGTCCAAGAATCAATGAAGAAGCAGCAGTTTGAAAAGTGCCTAGACTATTTGTTAAGGAGATTCATTTACTAATCTAAAATCATCTTGTGGAGGGGCGGGGGACAGTTGAAACTCCCCAGAGACAGAGATGCTGGCAGACATAATTTTTGCGCTCTCCACCTACCCTACTAGTACCGGTGTGAACTTGAACATGGCACCCTCCTGCCTCCTTACTAATAATGTGAGGAGTGGAATTTTCAAGCCACTGGGATATCAAAGGATGAGATTTCTCTCAGTCTCTGGGTAGCAAGAGAAGAGCGCTAAGCTAAGGGACAAGTAAGAACCCCCACAAAGTAACCAGGGCTGTTTATCTGTGCTATGAGCATTTCTAACGCCAGGCTGTCTGCAAGGTATGTCTTAGAAGTTACTTTACTCATATTTAAAAAGTTCCTTTTACTAATTCAAAAAGCAAAACAACTCAAGTAGTTCTCTCACAAACCAACACCAATTTATATGCTGCTAGTAATACTATGCAGCTGGAAGAAACAGCAACCCTGGGGACCAAAAGAACTTCAGGATGTTTTGTCTAAATGCCAGTTAGTTTTCCATGTTGAGCTAATATCTAGAGACCAAGTTAAGAACCAAGGCTAACATTTCAAATACAATCTCAGTAATTTTTTTCCAATCCTTTTTTACTGTTTCCACATTTTTAATGTTATTTAGAAATATACAAAGCTGAAATTGCTCTCAAATTGACTAAAAAAATTGTTCCAAAAGTTTTACATTTTTTTCAAAGAGTGCAATTTAAATGTATATATCTCTATCTTGGCATAATCATGATAGGCTTATACACAGAGATTAAATCAAAAATGAAAATCTAACTTTGGGTGGAAACAGCCCCCAAAGTCACAAAGACATATACTACAGCTTTGCCTGTTTTTCATAGGCACTGAAGCTTCCAACAATGCTGTGCATTTCCAGGGTTTCTTCTTCTTCTTTCTTTAAATATTCTTTTAATGTTTATTTATTTTTGAGAGAGAGAGACAGACATACAGACAGAGCATGGATGAGGGAGGGGCAGAGAGAGGGAGACACAGAATCAGAAGCAGGCTCTAGGCTCCGAGCTGTCAGCATAGAGTCCAATGCAGGGCTTGAATTCATAAGCTGGGAGATCATGACCTGAGCCAAAGTTGGATGCCCAACTGACTGAGCCACCCAGGTGCCCCTCTCCCTCTTCTTGAAAGGTGGATATTTTTTGGATTGTATTTCTTTTAGACAGAGACTAAAAAGCAGCATAGTTGTTCATTTATTCATTTTCTTATTCCTAATTTCCACCCATCTTTTTTGAGCTCTCACTAAATGCCAGGCACAGTGCTGGAGATACCAATATAAAAAGGACAACCTGCCTCAGAGAGTAGAAAACCTCTCCTTCCTGATTTCTCTTTTATGCCATACCGTGAAAAAGAAGCAGGGTTTGTTTTTTCCTTTCTTTCTTTCTTTCTTTCTTTCTTTTTCTTTCTTTTTTTCCGTCATTTTTCTTTTTTTTTCCTCTCTCTTCTTATTAATTCATTTTTGGTCATTCAACAAATATTAGAAACCAACAATGTACTAGACACTATGTTAGGCACCGAGTCATCTGCAGCATAAAATCAAGTCCCAGCTTTCCCGAGGATTTTGGGTTCAGGAGGATACTAGAAATACACAGGGGATCAAGTGGCTAGCACAATTATATACTAGATTATCACTATAAAAGAGTTAGCTGTATTAGAGAATAATGAGGGTCCTAATTTGAATAGTCTGGTGAAGGTTGGTCTCATGAGATATTTTGCCTGAGATTGTGTGTGTGTGTGCATGTGGGTATGTGCTTATTGAAGTATAGTTGACACACAATGCTACATTCATTTCAGATGTACAATATAGTGATTCTACACGTCTATATGTTATGCTACGCTTACCACTGGTACAGCTACTGTCTGTAGGTTAAGATCTGAAAAAAGAGACAGATCCATGTTTGGAAAGGATGTAGGAATAACTAGTCAATTTTTCCAGGCAGAAGAACAGGCAGCTACAAAGGCACTAAGCATGGAAACAATTTGGCATGTTTAAGAACCTAAAAGGGGAGAACAGTTGAAGCATAGTGGCCCAATGGGCAGTTTCAGAAGGAGGCAAAGACCAGATCATGTAAAAAGACATGTAGGCTACTGTAAGAAAGATAGATTTTGTTCTAATCAATGTGAAGCCACAAAACAGGTTCAAGCATGAAGTCAATTACAGTTATTAGCAATAAGAATACAAAAAATACTAATAGTTTACATTTTCATATCACTTCTCACATAGTGGTAAGACAAAGAAAGGCAAGATACTGCTGATCCATTTCTTTGGATAATATATAACCATAATACTAACCCAAAAGATAATGTTTTGAGAAAGTGGAAGGAGGTTCCGACACATTTCTTTTAATATTTACAAACATATAGATTGATTTTAATTCTTTTTAAATGTGCAGAGCTCACGGCTGGTCAGCAGTGTCCAAGATGACAGTACTTGTAAGTGTGATTGTATTGTTACTACAAGGACACTGGAAATGTCATAGGAATATAGGATCAGACCTCTCACTCTTCTTCTTCTTTTTTTAATGTTTATTTATTCTTGAGACAGACAGACAGAGAGAGAGGGAGACAGAGGCAGAGCATGAGCAGGGAAGGAGCAGAGAGACAGAGAAAGAAAGAGACACAGAATCTAAAGCAGGCTCCAGGATCCAAGCTGTCAGCACAGAGCCCCACACGGGGCTCAAACCCACAAGCCGTGAGGTCATTACCTGAGCCAAAATTGGACGCTTAACCAACAGAGGCACCCCAGACCTCTGACTTCTTAAATCTTCCCCTTACACCTGCTCACTCACAACAGAGCCAAGCACATTGAAGGAGCCTCCTGACTGATCAAAGTTGCCTCTTGACTCGAAAAATAACACCAACAGGAAGACAAGCGGCTGCTAAATTCACTTCTTCAGAAGGTACAGCACACAGCATTTGATCAATTTTGCCTTTGTATGAAGCTAGTGTGGAGAGAGCCCGTAACACTGTACTGTTGATTTTGTCAGATATCAAAAGAACTATATGTTAGAAGAGAGGAATGTAGGAGTACGAGCTAAGGAAATGGGCCTTGGGAGTTTAAAAGAATACAGACTGAATGCCGGATGGGTAGGCACAAGTTATCGCTTTTAAACTCCCTTGGGAATTCTAGTCACAGTTTCACCATAGCTATCCTGAGAAGCTTCGGGCTTTTATTTTGCTGCTATGATCTCTGTGGAATTACTCTTCTCTATTGATAGATACATCAAAATACAATCTTTTCAGGTAAGAATTTAAATGTAGGAAGAACCTTACTGGACAGGGTGTTTGAATGGAAATGAAAACAGTGTATGTTTTTTAACATTCTGCCTTTGTCAAGTTATCAAAACAATCTAAAACCAATATAATTATTCCAGACCTGCAGCACATGGTAATATGTTCCATTTTAACTTTCTGGAAACATTGTAGAAAGGTTATAGCAGGACACAGATCTTTGGAAGCAGGGACCTCTCCACTGCAGCAGTTATTTGGAATTACATTTTCCCTACACAACAAAAACCCAGGTAGATCATAAAACAAGACACACACCCCCATTAAATTCTTTGGTGGCCACGTATGTTCTACAGACCAACAAATAATCCTGAAAAATGAAAAAGCAAACCACAAACTACAAATGAAAGGAAAAAACTAAACAGTTACCTATACTTGTGAAATAAATGTACATAATTAGAAGCTTTATTGAAGTTAAGTACTCACCTTACTCTTTGATTATACCTAGAAGAGTAAATATTAAATTTGACCATACCCTAATATGGGCTGCTCAGTAGATTTGCTGTGTGGTGTTATATAAGTAAACTGAGATTAAAAATTTTCATGAACACAATGCTAGAAACATATAAAGTCCCCCAAGATGTGTTTGGCGGCTGTATTAAAAGTAAAAACTAGCTTTAGAAATTGCGTCTATGATGTGTCATGGAAAATGCTTTAAAGTAAAAGTTAGAAATTTAGGTTTTTACCTGGATCTTTGACTTCTTTGTTGCACAACATTGGCAAGTTACATAATACATTTATATCACATTGAAAAAAATTTAACGCCATGGGTAAGAATCAAAGTCCTCAGATGTATGTGTTTAAGAAATAGATTTTATATATTTGTCTCCTGTAAGTCAGTTTAATTTCTATTTCACTGGATTCATGGAAATTTAGTCTCATTATATTTATATTATATTCATATTCATATTCATATTATATTCCCCCTAGGTTGCACCTAAACTTCAAAAGTCTTACATAGATCAAGTCATGGAGTGTGTGTGTGTTGTGTGTATGTATGTGTGTGTGTGTATGATTTGGGGGAGAACGTGATATGGGGCCATATTTTAGTCCATTTGGGCTGCTATGACACAATACCTTGGAGTGGGTGGATGTAAGTAACAGAACTTTATTTCTCACAGTTCTGAAGGCAGGAAAGCCCAAGGTCAAGGCTCCAGAAGATTTTATGTCTGGTGAAAACCTGCTTTGTGATTTATACATGGCTGTCTTTTGACATAATAGAAGGGGTGTGGGAGCTCTCGAGTATTTTTTATAAGGGCACTCATCCTACTCATGAGGGTCCTGCCATCAAGACCTAACCATCTCCCAAAGGCCCCACTTCCAAACACCATCACATGGGGATATAGGCTTCAGAACATGAACATAGGAGAAACACAAACATTTAATAGATAGTAAGATACATCAGAATCTTGATGTAAAGTGACCAAGAATTGTCTTTAATTACACGCACTCTTTTCAAAATGTATGTCCCTGTTTACAAGTCTTCCTAGCTTGCTGTAAGATCTCACGTGTTCACGTTCATGAGACTATCTCTAGTATACAGGCTGCTGGCCACTTCTATGCCCTTCAAGGCTAGAGTGGAATCATTGCTATGTTGCCAGGCCACACTGGATCAATGGAATTCTGGGCGGCTTCATGATACAGGCCTTTGCTTGTTGATGTCTCATAGCTTCTGAGAGCTCTACCCATACAAATGGAGATCAGGTATCCATTACTATCAGCAACCTCAAATCCAAGCTGCAATTCAGCCTTCTTTGGGACTTAGCCCAAGTCTCAGAGCACAGAAAATCCCCCTCAGGGCCACCAAAATTTGTGCCTCCTTATGCTTTCCCCCTTCTGTACAAAGAGAATTATTGCTCTGCTCTTATTCATGATGCTTTCTTCCTAATGTTTACTCTTTCTATTTTTTCCATTTCTACTGGCTAGTGAAACAGCCTGAAAGGTACTTTTTCCCCTTATCTTTCTGCTCTTGTATGCCTTTCCTGAAACAATGAGTATATAATGGCCAAACATGAAGCGACTAAGTGATCTCTAAAGACCTTTAGTCTGTATTCAGAGTACAACCAATCTCTTTTTGCTAAACCTGGATAAACTGAAAAAAGAATTTTGGATGAATAGGAAAAGCCATTAAGATGACACAAAGATACTACTTTTTTAAAAAATACAAATAGTAAACTCTGTTATCCTATATAGTTAGTAAATGAGGTATGCTATTTAAGTATAAGTTTCTTCCACTATCCAGAAGTAGACCATTCCTATGAAAACTTATAAGCCAAAAGGGTATAAGGTAAAGTAATTACTACTTCATAAACATGAAAATACTCTTCAGATTTCTTTCAGTTAGTGAAAAATAGGTACCAATGTAGGTCTTTCATAAGAGCAGAGTGGAATAAAGTGAACTTTTGGATAGTGGGGGGAAACCTGTATATAATTTTGTTAATCTACAGTTCACATAATCTTCATAATATGACTCTCCAATTTGCACAAAATAGATACAATACAGACACAAGAAATATTGGTTTATGCAAAGTTTATATTTCTTAGTCACTCAGAGGCAATACAGAATCATCTGACTTTTAAGAATTATATTTAATATGTTACCTGAAACATAAAGAAATATTAGTTAAGTTCAAGTAGAATGACACAATACTTATTCTATAAACCAACTGAGTAATCCAACAATGAAAAATTATATTCATGAGATGTGAGCAATTTGGTTGAAAAGAATTCTATAATTGAATGGATCCACAATACATTGCTTGACACTTTAAAGTAAATAAAACTAGTCAGCCAACTAAAATCCTCTTTGTAAGAAAATTAGGATGCAAATTTGAAAAAATAACTGAAAGTATAGCAAATATGAACAGAAATTGACTTATTAACTCTAAGGAAAGAAAAGTTATACCCCAATCCATAGAGTTGAATAATAAAGTGGCAGAATAGGCCTATAAATCCTCTAGATAAGTTGAGTTTAAATTCATGAATTCTAAACAAACATTCAAAATGTTTAACAGATAACTGTATCCAGTAACATTGCTAGTTAATTATTCCATGAAAAAGCAAGTGTTATTTTTGCTGCACTCGGTCTATCAGTAAACTTGAACCACTACAGGTGTTTGACACTGTGGTAGGCGTCAGAAACACAAATACTCAGGACAAAATCACTTAATTTAAATGGCTGATTAAGAAAAACAATAGTGGTGGCATTCTGGAAAAGATGGTGGAGTAGGAGGACCCTAAGCTCACCTTATCCCACAAATACACCTAGATAACACCCACAGCACTGTACATAACCCAGAAAATGACCTGAAGACTGGCAGAACAGACTCTCCACAGATAAACATAGAGAAAAGGCCATGTCAAAAATGGTAAAAAGGGCAGGCACACAATTGGGAACCAAACTGATCTGCAAGACTGTCTGCAGGAAGGAGGAACACTGCAAGTATGGTAAAGGGAGATGAGCAGATCCCATACTAGGTACTCCAAACATAGGGGACCTACACAGAGAAGACAAACTCCCACATTTGGGTTTGAACACCAGAGGAGCCTAATTTTTTGAGTCTTTATATACATGGGGTTTAATAGTGGGAAATTAAAAAATCAGGAGCTCAGCTCTGGGAGATCCAGGGGGCAATCAGAAACTGAGTACCCACCCTTAAAATGACAGCATAACAGCAACCCTGATGAGATACAGCATAGAAGCAGCAGTTTGAAAGGTGCCTGGGGTATAAAGGAAGGATATTTATTTACTAATTTCAGACCACGAGAAGGGGCACTGATCTTCAGGAGACTTCTCCAAAGACAAAAGAATTGTTGGGTGCCACTTTTCTCTCCTGACCCCATGCTCTCCTATGGACAAGCACCCTCCAATCCACCCTCATCTGGAGTCCATCCAAAGCAGCATCACAAGGTTGGCAGTGTGCAAATACCTCCAACAAGGGTCAGCACCACTCCAAAGTGACTCCAGACCTGGGGAGAGGGGAAGATAAACACACATACAAGTTCTACTGTGACCTTGCAGTGGGATGGGGGAATAGAGATGGTCTGACTGCAGGCCCTGCCCACCAACAAAAGCTTCTCAGGGGACAGCTCAGGAAGAGCACCCTGAGTTCAGTGCCACCACAGTTCTGGCAAACGCTTGGCCTGACCCAACTCAAGCCCAAGGTGGCCTCAGACTGGCCCATTAGCAGTACAGGAAACAAACCCTGCCCACAATAGGCAAAGAGAGCCATTGCAGATGACTGTGCTGAAGGCAAACATGGCTCAGCCACAAGAGTAGGGCATGTGCAACACATATTGGAGACACCTCTGAAGTGCCAGCTTCTGGTGAATAGGAGACATTATACCACAGGGCACTGCAGGACCTCTTCTTCATAAGGCCACCACTTTCAAGAGCAAGAGACCTATTTGACTTTCCTAAAACAAAGAAACAGATACAGAGGGACAAAATGAGGAGACAGAGGAATATGTACCAGATAAAAGAACATGACAAAATCACATCAAGGGACCTAAATAAAATGGAGATAATATGCCTAATAGAGAATTTAAAGTAATGATCATAAAGTTACACACTGAACTTTAGAAAAGAATGGAGGAATTCAGTGAGATGCTCAAGAAATAGAAAATATAAAAAAGAACCAATCATAGATGAAGAACTCAATCACTGAAATTAAAAATATAGTAGATGGAATAAATATCAGAGTAGAGGAATAAAAAGAAATAGATCAGTAAGTTGGAAGACAGAAAATGGAAAATAATCAAGCTGAACAGGAGAGAGGAAAAAATAATAAAAATAGATAGGGAATTCAGCAACACCATCAATCATAACAACATTGGCATGATAGGGACCCATAAAGGAGAAGAGAGAGAAAAAGAGACAGAAAATTTATTTTAAGAAATAATAGATGAAAACTTCTCTGATCTGGGGAAGAAAACAGAAATCCAATCTAGGAGGCACAGAAAGCTGCCAACAATATCAACTCAAGGAGGTCTACACCAAGACACATAGTAATTTAATGGCAAGAGGTAATGATAAAGCAGCAAGAGAAAAGAAAACAGTTACATACAAGGAAAACCCATAAGGCTGAGTTTTCGGCAGAAACTTGGCAGGCCAGAAGGGAGTGGCATGATATCACGATATATTCAAAGTGCTTTAAAAAAAAAAAAAAAAAGCCTCCAACCAAGAATACACTATCAAGCAAGGCTATCATTCAGGATAGAAGAAGAGATAAAGAGTTTCTCATACAAACAAAAGTTAAAGGAAATCATCACCCCTAAACCAGCCTTACAAGAAACATTAAAGAGGATTCTTTGAATGGTAAGGAAAGACCATAAGCAGAAGTAAGAAAAGTAGGAAGTACAAACACAGTAAAACTAACTATATCTATAAAAAATTAGTCCAGGGATTCACAAAATAAGAGGATTAAAGTGTGACACCAAATACCTAAAATGTGGGCAGGGGGGAGAGGAATAAAACTTTAGTGCTTTTAAAATGGGTTCAAACTTAAGCAACCGCCAACTTAATTTAGACTGCTATATGCATAAGATGTCATATATAAACCTAATGATAACCACAAATCAAAAACCAGCAATAGATATGCAAAATACAAAGAGAGAGGAGTCCAAGTATAATACTATAGAAAGCCAGCAAGGCTCAAAAGAAGAAAGCAAAAGAAGGTACAGAGAACAGCTACAAAAATACATGGAAGTCAAATAACATGCTTCTAAATAATGAATGGGTCAGTCAATAAATCAAAGAGGAAACTAGAAAATACATGGAGACAAATGAAAGTGAAAACACAATGGTCCTAATCTTTGAGATGCAGTAAAAGCTTTTCTAAGAGGGAAGTTTATAGCAATGCAGGCCTACCCCAAGAAGCAAGAGAAATCTCAAATAAACAACCTAACCATACACCCAAAGGAGCTAGCAATAGAACAAACACAATACAAAACCAGTAGATGGAAGAAAATAATAAAGATTAGAGCAGAAATAAACGAAATAGAAACTAAAAAAACAATAGAACAGATGAAACCAGGAGCTGGTTCTTGGAAAAGATAAACAAAATTGATAAAATGTTATCCAGACTCATTGAGAGAGAGAGGACTCAAATTAACAAAATCAGAAATGAAAGGAGAAATAACAAACAACACCACAAAGATACAAAGGATTATAAGAGAAAATTATGAAAAATCTATGCCAAAAATTGGACAAACTAAAAGAAATGGATAAATTCCTAGATACATAATTTCCCAAAACTACATCAAGAAGAAATAGAAAATTTGAACAGACTAAGTAGTAGCAATGAAATTGAATCAGTAATTAAAAAGTTCCCAACAAATAAAAGTCCAGGACGAGATGGCTTCACAGATGAATTCTACCAAACATTTAAAGAAGAATTAATTCTATTCCCCCAAAACTATTATGAAAAAAATAGAAGAGGAAGGGAAGCTTCAAACTCATTTTATGAGACCAGCATTACCCTGATAGGAAAACCAGATAGACTATACCAAAAAGGAGAACTACAGGCCAATATCTCTGATGAACATAGATGCAAAATCCTCAACAAAACATTAACCCAACAAAACATTTAAAAATCTTTCACAAAAAAATAATAACAAATAAAAAATCATTCATCATGATCAAGTGGGATTTATTCCTAAGATGCAAGGGTGGGTCAATATTCACAATTCAATCAACATGATACATTACATCAATAAGAGAAAGTATAAAAACCATTTGATCATTTCAATAGGTGCAGAAAAAGCATTTGACAAATTACAACATCCATTCATGTTACAAACCCTCAACAAAGTAGGTTTAGAGAGAACATATATCAACATAATAAAGGTCATAAATAAAAAAGCCACCAATAACATCAAGCTCAATGGTGAAAAACTGAGAGCTTTTTTCCTAAGATCAAGAACAAGATAAAAATGTCCACTCTCAACACTTTTATTCAACATAGTACTGGAACACCTAGCCACAGCAGTCAGACAACAAAAAGAAATAAAAGGTATCCAAATTGGTAAGGAAGAAGTAAAACTTTCACTATTTGCAGATGACATGATACTATATAAAGAAAACCCTGAAGATTCCACCAAATATCTACTAGAACTGGTAAATGAAGTTAGTAGGTTGTAGGATACAAAATCAATGTACAGAAATCTGTTGCATTTCTATATACCAATAATGAAGCAGCAGAAAGAGAAATTAAGAAAACAATCCCATTTATCAAAGAAACCCAAGTATCCTTTGATAGATGAATGAATAAAGAAGATATAAGAGAATATTACCCAGCCCTAAAAGAGAATGAAATCTTGCCATTTGCAACAATGTGAATGGATCTGAGAGTATAATGCTAAGTGAAATAAGTCAGAGAAAGACAAATGTCATATGATTTCACTCATGTCTGGAATTTAAGTAACAAAACAAATGAACAAGGAAAAAAAGAGACAAACAAACCAAAAAAAAAAACAACCCAGACTCAAAAATATAGAGAACAAACTGGTGGTTCAGAGGGGAGGCAGGTGGGGGGATGGTTGAAATAGGTGAAGGGGATTAAGAGCACACTTATTGTGATGATCACTGAGTAATGTACAAAACTATTGAATCATTATATTATATACCTGAAACTAATAATATTGTATGTTAATTATACTGGAATTTAGAAAAAGAAAGAAACTGCTAGTGGCTTACAACACAGTGGTTAGTCCTGTATCCATTCAATACATATTATTACTCTACTTAGTTTGAATCAGACACTAGGCTAAGTGCTATATTAAGGTACCTTCCTCTCCTAAAAGTTAGAGCCACTGGCCTACTAGGAGAGGTAACTTAGAAAATAATTATAATGCATATGCTTAGATAAGGCTCCAAGTTCTATGAGAAATCCAGGAAAGGCACCATTGACTCCATGAAGAGAGTACTTCTAGCTGAGATCTAAAAGAAGCATAGATAGAAGATATCCAAATTAAAAGAAAGAGGAGCATGGGATTTAAAAAACAGACACTTAGTCATCATAAGAAGTTATTTAACATGACAGGAATTTAGAAGGTATGAAAGGAAATGTTCATAATAGGGAATGGGAGTATAAGGGAGATAGATTATGATCAAAATTGAAGTTCGCCAAGGCCAGAATAAAGGTCCTCAAAATATGGATGTGCCGATCTCCTGAACCTGTGAATATGTTAAACTGCATGCAGAAGGGATTTTGCAAATACTTAGTAGCTACTGATCTTAAAACGGAAATTCTCCCATTTGGGGTTATCTTGGTAAACCTGATCCAATCACATGAGCCCTTAAAGGCAGAGGACTATCTCTGGCCAGATGAAGAAAAAGGGGGACGACTGCAAGAGTCAATGCATGAGAAGGCCTCAACCAATCATTGTTAATTTTGAAGACAAAGGGGGCCACAAGCCAGGCAATGTGGTTTTAGAAGTTAAGAGCAGCCTTGACTGACAGCCAGCAAGAAAATGGGCACCTCGGTGCCACAAGTAAGAAACTGATTTCAACTGACAACCGGAATGAACTTGAAATGGATTCTTTCCAAAGCTTCCAGATAGAGCCTAGCATGACTAACACTTTGATTTCCCTCTTGTGAAACCCAAGCAGAGAAACTAACTGAGTCAACCTGGATTTCAGATTTACAGACTGTGAGATAGTACATCTGTGTTGTTTTGAGAAAACTAATACAAGGTTAAAGTGTTAAGTACAGACTAAACTATACAGGCCTTCATATGCCTGATAGGCTATTAGAGAAGTTTTCTTCAAAACACAAAAAGGACTGGATTTTGCATGAAAAGTAAATTTTTCAGCAGTGTTTTGATCTAGTGTCTAGAGTAGACTAGTGTCTAGAGAAGAGGAAAGTAAAATCCTGTACCACAATGTAAGATCCATGAAGGCAGGGATTATTTTCTGTACAATGCTACATCTCCATTCCCTAAAACAGTTCCAGTACTTAACAGGTACTCTCCAAAAATATTTGCTGTTGAATGAATCATGCTATCCTGTAGTAGAAAGGATCAGTAAATTCGTGGTCAAATTTTGCCTATTGTAATTATGGGCATACTTGGGGAAAGGTGGTCAAAGTCTTCTTTATCTTTACTCACTATGTTCTGCCCACATTCTTTGCATTTTCACTAAAGACATATTTAGGCAAAAAAGTCACAATAGGTTTAGAAAATAGCACTAAGGTGGCAGTGAATACCGAGATTGAACTTGCCATCTTGTAAAGGGTAAGAAGGACAAGAGATGCATGGTGGGGATTTGGCTTGGCAGGAGGCCCATCTGGAACCAGGACTAAATATACTAGGAAGCTCTCTTAATAAGGATTTCTTTTTATTCCCCTTCTCATAATAGCTACATGTTCTGGATTTCTCACTCCCTAAATGAGGTGAAAATAAAACTACATTTCCAAGTTAGTCTTTAGAGTGAAACATTCCAAATAGACACCATAAAATGCCCTTCGGCAAACAAAAATAAAATAAAAGCCTAGTGAAAGTGGTTACTCAGACTTACTGGTTTAGGCCTTGGTAGTAAAATAAATTCAGTTTTTGGAAAATTATGTTTATCTTGTGTATTTTTCATGTTTTTAACCCTGGCCATTGTTTATATTGCAATTTCCACAAAGGAAAAGATGGAGTAAATCTTCATGCATCTTTACAAACACAGTTCAATACTCTGCACATAATGAATGTTCACGAAATAGTAACATCTCTCCTATTTATTTTAAACAGTAGAAAACTAAAAACTAAAAACAGATCCCTCAGAAATTGGCAACTATACTTTCCCATAGTTATCTTAGATCTAGCTTTTCATTGTCCCATACTCAAAGACAGATAACAAGACAGTTCATTATTTTGATCATTTGATAATTAGTGAATACCTACCATGGGACAAGACACAATGCCACAGGGATGCAGTGATGATCAGATCAGATTTAGTGGGCCGCTGATAATACAGAGTTCACAGTCTACTTGGGGATACAGGCTTGAATCAAGTAATCACACTAATAAATATATACATCAATAAATTGAGTAAATGTTCTTAATATAAAGAACATTTCTCTTAGAAAAAAAAGATGGAAAATAATGCCAGGCAGATATTATTATGGAGTTCCTTGAAAGCATGACATTTTGGAGGAATTACAAGCTGTTTAGTAATGCTAGTACAGGAGGCTGGATATGCTGAGGAGCTGAAGTTGGAGTTGGAGAAGCAAGCAAGCCAGAACACGTCCTGCTGAGTTCTCTGGACTTTATTCTATAGATGATGAGCACGCCCACTGTCCTGGGCCTTCCCTTTAATAAAGTAATCATTTAAATTTGCCATATAACTTACAAAATTATACACATACAAATTTCTATATTAACGAAATATTTACCTAAATAAATAATTGTATTAATAATAATTATGTCCCCTTTCCAGAAAAAATTATTGCACTTATATATTTCAGTTATACACACAGACACATATAGACACTCAGACAGACACGTACAGACACAAAGACACACACATATATGATCAATCTGGAAACTGCCCCCTTTGTTCCAGAACCCAAATTGTATAAATTGCGTAAACATTAAAAGGCAAGATTTTTTTTCCATCCCCTTTTAGCCCCACTTTTAAACTCAACAGAAAATAAAAAATTTGCCACTCTAATAAATACAAACTAAACATAGTTAAAGACACCAGCTAGAGAACACAAAAGCCATTTCCATTCTGTAGAGAATTACAAAATGTTACATTTTAAATGAGAAAATAAAACTGTTCTTTTATATCAACATAACACTAGAAAATAGAAATAAAGATTTAAATTAGCCTTTGTTATTACAATGGTAATCAATCTTACCCTTTGCTCAAAATAAACAATTTTGATTAAAATATAAACACAATCCAGAGTTTGAATGAAGAAATTTTAGTCACTGAATTCATAAAATTTCTATCATATTAGTTGCTACTTAGCTGATTTTTTTTAAGTGGGGAAATATTGTTAGCCATTTTGTTTCATTTGCTTTTACTCTAACTCACTTTATTGTCCATGTAAGCAATACAAAATTGCAGTCTAAATATTTTCTAATAAAATATTTACGTGCTCAAGTCACGTAACAGAAATGTGTGGAAGTTTGGGGTGGGGGCGTGTTGGAGAAAGAGGGACTTTTCACTGTTCTAAAATGGAACAGGTAATCTGCATTGGTTAGATAATGTTTCCTCTAATATTCTGAGATATCATCTATAAGGAAGCTGTTAAAGAATAGATTATTGTTTAAGCAAAGATTCATAAAAATGTGGAGCTGAGAGGACCTAAAACTTGATCCCATCTACATTCTTATTATTCTTTGTGCTTCTTAATTTTTCCCAGACTCACTTGCACTTAGGTTGGAGCCTTGGGACTAGTTATAGTCAGTGGACTATGAATGAAAGTGATCCATTATTTGCCAGCTGAGCTCTTAAGATCTGTGTACTTCTTCCATCTCTCTCTTCTCTTCCTGTAGCTACCTACTAAACCATGGTTCCTCGTGCAAGCTGGGTTCCCAAGTGACTAGCAGAGTGCCTTCTGCCATCTTGCATATTGGAAAAAAAAATGTGAGTAAGAAACCACTGTTGAACTACTGAGATTCTGGGGTTTGTCTGCTGTAGTAGTTAACATTATTTAATCCAACAGATATAGCATGAAATGTGCTTTGGTCTAACAAAGCCTAAAATATTTGACATTAACCTGAGATCAAAAGGCAAGGTAACTGATAGCAGCAAAGGAAGATACAATCATGCATAGGCTCTGTATTTGTTAATGCTAACAAAACAGAAGAGAGACCATGTACTATTTAACTTGTAACTGTTAGAGGAGGTCATGGAGAGGACATGATCTTCAGCTGACCTGTGAGCTATACCTGAACAATTGAGGCTCCTCATCCCCTTCCTTGTCCTTGGAATATACTGTTGCCACGGTGGAAGCTGTTCCAAGGACATAGCCTTAAGAGTAAGGTGTTGTTGAAACCATCTTCATGATGTATGTGATTGAACCCAGTTTGGGTCCTTATAAACTTTTAAGATTCTGGCAAGCAGGTGAGGAGATCTGGTCATTTTGTAGCCACCCAAGACAAGCCTTGTGTGTAAGTTTCAGGCTTATTAAAACCTGCCACCTACCAATCTGGAGTGGTCTGCCTCTTGCTTTGGTCTCTCCTTGCCCTCTGCATATCAAGGGGCCGATTTGAGAACCAACAGTAGTTCCAGGGAGAGGATGGTCTATTAATTGGTACTGGCTGTGTTTCATAATATATTATGAGAAAGTTATTGGCATAGGAAGAATTAGCCAGTTTAAAAACAGCAATTTGGGCCTTGCATGATCAGAAAAACTGACAGCTTTCAGATTCTAATAGTAAGAGAACGGATTGAAATTGCCTTTGAGAGATCAAAACCAATATACCTTTTCTACTAAATAAAAAGAAACAGGAAAAGATCAGATTACAGGTGTAGCTGACATATGTTCCAGAGAACTTCAAGTTAGCATCCAATATTTGGGGGAGATCCATGGAATAAGAAAACAAAAAAGTAAAGAAGACTCCAAAATCATAACTCATGGAATTGACTGGAAGCAAATAAATCAGAAGTCTACTGCATTTTCAAAGGGATGCTTATAAGTTTGGACTATAGAACACCTCAGAATGTTCCAGGCTTAAACAGACAAACAAGAAAATACTGTGGGCCTTCAAAGTTATGTGGGAAAAAGTGGTTTTCTTGAGAAATCTTTTTATTGAGCAGTTTCCAATTCCTACTTCAGATGAACCAAGAATAATAGAAAAGAAGAAACATCCTAGAAGGCATAGCCAAAGAATAGGAAGAAAAATAGATATAGAAAATCTTCTGGAACATAACAAGAAACTTAATCAAGGAATCTCTGCTACTCAGGGTAAAAGTTCTTAAAATGTCTGTTCAATGGGATTTCAGAATTTCTCACTTGCCACCCGGTTTTCTTTTTTCCCTGTAGGATTTGTTTATTACAGATATCCTGGTCCTATTCCATTGTTAATATATAAAATGAGAAATTAATTCATAGCTAATTGATCCATAAGGAATATTTTTTGTTATCAACTATATTTAATATTTAAATTAATATGTATTTTTTGTAAAATATTAGCCGGTAAACTTTTCTGAGGTTTCAACAAAGGCACTCTATTTAAAAGTCAAAGTTTCTCCTTCAGAGCATGACAAAGATAATGACATCCTCAGAATATAAGTCAGCATGAATGCCCCAGAAGCCCTTCTTAGTTTTACTGCATTTAAAGGCCAGCCATCTGAAATTAGGATGTTAGATTTGAAATCTAAGCCAGGATAGCAGAGTGAATTGATGATATTCACTGAACATAGTTTTGAAGTCTAATTGTATTAGTTCAAATTCTGTCTCTGACAATAACTAGTACAATCTCTTAAACTTCTCTATGTCCCGTTTTCCTCATTTTCTTCCATTTCTTAATATGGAGATAATAGTACTGACACATAGGATTATAAGGATTAAATATGATAATATATAACATATGGTAAATGCTCAATAGTTAGCTTGATTTATACAAGGAATAACTACTATAAATTCTCTTATTGAAAAAGAGAGACAATGGGAGACTTATAGGAGCTTGTCCCACAAGGCACATGTTAGAAATAAAAGCCAGGCCATGGTTCTTTGCTCTACACTCTGGGCCCTTAGTTCTGACCTTCTAGTCCTTCTTTCTTTGTCAGGAAATATAACCTGTGTTTATGGCTGAGTAATATTATCAGTTTAATTCCTGTATGTAAAATGGGGATCCAAATCCTCTTCTTATTCTGTACTGTTTCTGTCCCTTTCCGATCAAGCTAGCAGTGTTTCTGACTGTATAATGCTCTTAAAATTTCTTTGGTCCCTTATGAATCATATTGGGGTTCATTTCATTAGATAAAAGTCACACTCCTGGGCATCTTCAAGATGTTTTCTACCTTAGGCGGAAGCTGAGGCTACGAGAACAAAGCACCATTGTTCAACTGAATAGTTCTCTGAGTTATATCTTTCTGAGGTTTCAACACAGGATGTAATAGTTACATTTATGGATTTGTTTTTAAATCATAATTTCCTGACTTAAAAAAAAGCATTTATCATCTCTTACAGTTTCTGAGAATCACATATTCAGGGGCAACTCACCTGGATGATTTTGACTAAGTGTCTCTTATGAGGTTTTAGTCAAATGGGGGCCAGAGATACAGTTACCAGAAGCCATGACTGGCTTTGGAAAATCCACTCTCAAGGTAGATCACTCACTCAATCACTTGGCTGGCAAGTTGTTTCTCATTATTATGAAGAAGCCTCAGTTCATTCTCATACATCCCTTTCCATAAGGCTACTTGAATGTCCTTACAATAGGACAGATGGCTTTATCCAGAGTAAATGATCCAAGAGAGGACAAAGTAGAAACTGAAGTATTTTTTATGACCTAGTTTTGAGAATTATACAAAACCAATTCTACAGTATTCTATTTTTCACACAGACCACACACGATTCAAAGCGGGGGGAGTACCACAGCCAGATGCAAATACTAGAACTGGAACATAGGGGGCCATCTTGGAAGCTAGCTCCCACACTGCCTTCTAGTGATAGAAAATAGATATTAAACACAAGAAGTATAAATAAAGTACACAGTATGGTCAAAGATGTTAAGTGCTATGAATGAGAGGAAAGAAAAAAAGACCACAGTTAGGGAATGGAGAGAGCAGTTTGCAGTGATAGTCAGTGTTGGCCTTATTAAAAAGATGATAGTTTTGTAAAGACCTGAAGAAAGGAATTTTATAATGCTGATATTCTAATAATATACTGCCATATTTTATTTATTTCAAAGGGTATCATATTTTCAAGCACAGAATCAATTTGATGTATTAAGAAAACATATTTCTTATTATGTCTAAGGCTACATACAAAGCTTATAAAAGCCTCTTTCCAAGGATTTGGTGTTCACAGGCCTTGTATAAGAGGATTGCAAGTTAGTAGTAAAAGGATTTACAGTGATTCTTAGTGATGTTATTTATTTGTAAATTCTTAACCATTTTTAAAAGTCATTGAGCTATTCCTCTTAAAAAGCAGCATCTAATATTTGAGGCATACAAAACAATGTATTTAACTAATAAAGTATAATAACACTTTATAAGATTTATTATATTTACTTTCTAATATTTACTCATATTTTTGTATATACTGTTTTTCACTCAAATTTACTTTATGTACCATATTCCATTGTGTGGAGAGAGCACAATTCATACTTTCTCTGGTCAATAAATACATAGTTCCAGTCATCCTTGCCATTAAAAATAATCATTCTAGGAAAATTCTTAGACAAGCTTTTATTTTTTTTAATATAATATATTGACAAGTTAGCTAACATACAGTGTATACAGTGTGCTCTTGGATTTGGGAGAAGATTCCCATGATTCATCACTTACATACAACACCCAGTGCTCATCCCAACAAGTGCCCTCCTCAATGCCCATCACCCATTTTCCTGTCTCCCTCTCTCCCTGTCATCAGCCTTTAGTTTGTTCTCTGTATTTAAGAGTCTGTTATGGTTTGTCTCTCTCTCTGTTTGAAACTATTTTTCCCCCTTCTCTTCCCCCATGGTCTTCTGTTAAGTTTCTCAAATTCCACATATGAGTGAAAATATATGATATCTGCCTTTGACTGACTTATTTTACTTAGCATTATATCCTCAAGTTCCATCCACATTGTTGCAAATGGCAGGATTTCATTCCTTCTCATTGCCAAGTAGCATTCCACTGTATATATAAATCACATCTTTACCCATTCATCAGTTGATGGATATAATTTGGCTATTGTTGAAAGTGCTGCTATAAACATTGGGGTACATGTGCCCCTATGAATCAGCACTCCTGTATCCTTTAAATAAATTCCTAGTAGTGCTATTGCTGGATTGTAGGGTAATTGTATTTTTAATTTTTTGAGGAAACTTCACACTGTTTTCCAGAGTGGCTGTACCAGTTTGCATTCCCACCAACAATGCAAGAGGGTTCCTGTTTCTCCATATCCTCATCAACATCTGTTGTTTCTTAAGTTGTTAATTTCAGTCACTCTGGCCAGTGTGAGGTGGTATCTCAATGTGGTTTTGATTTGTATTTCCCTGATGATGAGTGATGTTGAGCATCTCTTCATGTGTCTGTTGGCCATCTGAATGTCTTCTTTGGAAAGGCACTAGACAGGCTTTTCTAAGGTAGACATGAAGTAGGTCAAAACACCATTTATAGTAATAATAATAATAAAGATAGATACCAGGAACAAATTTAACAAATATTTTACACCTTTCTGTAGACAAATATAAATCCTCATTGAGACAAATAGAGATGTATACCATATTCATCAATTGACACAAAATTTCAATTCTTTTTAAACTAATGCTCTTTAATTGTAATTTCAATAAAAATCTTACATAGTTTCGAAGAAATTTCACAGCTGATTATAAATTAATTTGAATGTATGAAAAAATAAGAACAGCTAAAAATTCTTTTAAAATATTTATTTAATTAGTTTTGATAGAGAAAGAGAGACTGCGTGCACAGAGATAGGGCAGAAAGGATCCAAAGCAGGCTCCACGCTGACAGCAGAGAGCCTGATGCAGGGCTCAAACTCATGAACCGTGATATCATGACCTGAGCTAAAGTTGGACGCTTAACTGACTGAGCCACCCAGGTGCCCCAACAGCTAAAAAATTCTTAACAAAGAAAACAAGTAAGTTTTGGGAACTTTTCCTATCCAGATACAGTAGAGTTCAAAACCACCTGATTTTCATTATATATAATGATTACTTTTTTCCTTAGGTAGATTTATCATTCTGGAAGAAACAATCAATATCAAATGCATGTCAACATCTTAGTCTCATTGTATATCAAAATTGCAACTAAAAACTATTAAAACTCATTGTTAGTGTGTAAATTTTCCCTTGCTGGGACTAAATAACTACAAAGTAAAATTATTAAATTAATTTTATGTATAGGTTTTAATGATTTTTATCAGGGATATTTGTTTAATTTACAATAATAATTGACTGATGGTATTCTGATAGCATTCCCATAGACTCGTCAGAATCTTTTCTCTGAGGTGACTGTCAGTTTCAAACTGTGTGGTTTGAGAGACCTAAATGTCTTTGATCACATCCTTAAAGGATGTGGGAATAAGAACAAAGCCTAAATTTCCTATACACGGATGCCAGGTCCAACAGGAGCTCTATCACTTCACCTGATACATGCTTTGTTCTCTTCCCACCATAATAGGATCAGAGATTGTACTAAAATATTTTGATTTCTCCTCTAGCCAGGCACAAATTCAATATGGTTGCTTAATAAAATTTATTGTACACACTAATTTATAATAAAGGAAATTTTCAATCAGAATATAGCTTTCAAATATACATAAATGGACATGAAAATGACACATTTTCCATTGGCTTACAGGAAGAACATAATAACTAATGTTCCACTTCACACATTACCCATCTTAAATTTTATAATTTATGGTAGTAATATTTGCTTTTTGCCTCAAAAATGTTTCCCCTTTTTCTTGATTTAATTACTTTTTCTAGGAAGCCTTTCTAGGAACTCACTACCCTCTCTTTGTGTGATGCTTTTGTAGTTCCTTATTCCACTAAATTGTTCACATGACTGTTTTTCCTTACAGATTGTAATCTTTTGAGAACAGAGATGGCATCTTATTCATCTGTGTACACAACCAACTGGAAAGTAAAGGGCCTTCCTCACAAGGAATGTCAAATCCTTGAACTGTTATTTCTGCTACCACATCAACCATGATGTGTTTACTTTCATAATCAATTCTTTCACAGCTTCCATCTAGTTTTACTTACAGCCTTTTGAGGGTTGTTTTTCAGAAAATTATTGCATAACCTTTTGTTCACACCAATTTATGATGTCATTGGCCCATGCTACATTTTACTTAATGTTTCCCATATGTCAAGCACAGTGCTAAGTACTAGGTATATAAACATGAAGAATACATAGCCTACCCTTAAATAATTCAAAGACCAGTCATACAGAATACAAAAACTAATAATTACAGTGCAATACTGTGCTATAACATAGACAGGAACAGAGTGATCTAGAAACATACATTTAGTGACTGGTTCTGGCTACTTGAGAACAGATTCAAAGAGCTTAACAGATTGGCAGATGTTGCTACATAAAGAAGAAGGAAGCAAATTTGAGGAAGAATGTATGCAAAGATATGCAATCAAGAAAGGATGAGGCAGGTCTCGTGAATATGGAGCTGCTGTCAATGTTCGGAACACAGGGTATCTGATGTGGAGAGAAGAAATGTTGGGAAGTTGGTCAGTAAACTAGAACAAATCTTAGGGACCATGTTGTCCTTGCACAGGAGCCATGCTAATCTTCTTTATATTGTTCTAATTTTACTGTATGTGCTGCTGAAGCAAGCACTTAGAAGCAATGTTAAGGAATGTATGTTTTATCTGTGGTAACATAATGCTGGAGGCAGGATGAGGACAGGTTTGGAGGTGAGGAAGTTTGTGGCAGAAGGACCAATCAGGAGGCTTTTAAATCTTCTAGAGAAAACATGAGGTGACCTTTCAAATGGTGGAGGCATTGTGGGGCACAAAGATTAATTTGGTTGATGTTAATGAAATAAACTCAAATGAGCAAAATAGAAAGAAGAATCAGTAGGATAGAGAAGCTAAGGGTGATTCCTTGTTTCTTCTATGAAACACTGAACATGAGAAGAATCTCTCTAGGTTTAAATAATGTTTGGAGTGCCTGGAAGACAAACAGGCAGACATGTCTAGTAGATAATGCATCTAGAATTCAAGAGTAAATTTGCGACTCACTGATTAGAAGTTTTCCCCTTATATCTGGTAATGAAAACCATGAAAGTAGATCAGATCACCCAAAGTTTAAATGGTAAATAAAAACTAAAGACAGAAAAGAGTAGAACTTGAGTCATCCACCAATATATAAATAGTGACCAGACAGAGGAAAAGGATCCTATGAAGAATCCCAAATAGACTAATCGAAATGATAAGTAGAAGCTGTGAGAGAATAGGAAATTACTGTTGAAAACTGCAAATCCCTCATATGAGAGAAAAGCTTAGTTAAATTTGTCAAATAAGAAGAAACTGCCATGAAGGTTGGAAAAGCCATTCAGGGAAGGGCAGGAGTCAGAGACTCAATAACCAAAGTTTGAGGACATTAAGTATTTCTTAATAAGAGTGATACTGAAAGGAAGGAGAGATATAAGTGCAGTCATTTGAGCAGGATAATGGAAGCCTGTTTGTTTTTGTTTTTTGTTTTTTACAACCTGAAAAGAAAGAGGTAAAAGAATAGGCAAATTTTTGGTAGAGAAAATAGACAAGATAATGGGATAAAATCTCTTTATAAGTGATGGGAACTGAGATACTGGTGTATTAGTTTCATACTGATGTTGTATCTTGGTAGCCTACAACAACAAAAATTATTATCTTACAGTTCTGGAGGTCAGAAGTCCAAAATGGGTTTTATCAGGATAAAAAAATCAAGATGTTAGTAGGGCTGAGCTCCTTTCTGGAGGCTATAGAGGATGATCCATTTGCTTGCCTTTTGAAGCTTCTAGAAGCTATCTGCATTCCTTCGTTTATAGCTTCATCTCCATCTTTAAAGCCAGCAGCATGAGATCTTCAAATCTCTCTCTCTCTGTCTCTCTCTCTCTCTCTCTCTCTCTGTCTCTCTGTCTCTCTCTCTCTCTCTCTCTCACACACACACACACACACCCCTCAACTTCTGTTGTCAAATCTTCATATCGCCTCTGACTCTGACCTTGTATATCCTTTTTACAAGGATCTTGTGAGCAAAGTGGGCCAACTCAGATAATCCAGAACAATCTCCTTATCTCAAGATTCTATACTTAATCATCTGCAAAGTCTCTTTTGTCATATAATTTTTTTTTAAGTTTTATTTATTTTTGAGACAGAGAGAGACAGAGCATGAACGGGGGAGGGTCAGAGAGAGGGAGACACAGAATCTGAAACAGGCTCCAGGCTCTGAGCTGTCAGCACAGAGCCCGAGACGGGGCTCGAACTCACGGACCGCGAGATCATGACCTGAGCCGAAGTCGGCCGCTTAACCGACTAAGCCACCCAGGCGCCACCTCTTTTGTCATATAAAGTGAAATATTTACAAGGGCCATATATGAAGATGTTGACATTTTGGGGGGAGCATTATTCTGTTTACCACACCGAGTAAGAGTGAGTGATTAAACTAGGAAAGGAAAATCAACTCCTCTTCTTTTAATAGGAAACAAGAAGGAGACCAGAGTATATGATGTCATATTCAAGTCAGAAACAAAGTTTGG
This sequence comes from Panthera onca, assembly GCF_046562875.1. Lineage (NCBI taxonomy): Eukaryota > Metazoa > Chordata > Mammalia > Carnivora > Felidae > Panthera > Panthera onca. Next base: position 70,124,461 of record NC_138343.1, read on the forward strand.
AACTGGTCCTGTCTAATGGCCATATTTTCTTCTTGGCAGCATTGGGAGGGTGAAGTATGCCATTGACAAGAGGAACACATTTTTGGAAAACCCAGTAAAGTCAGTTGCAGAGAACACGATAAAAAAAGGGGAAGAGACCATGAAGAAGCATGCAGGAACTCCAGTGGAGCTAGAAAGCATAAGACCTATGTGGAGCTTATTGACTTAACTTGGAGATTTGTCCAGCAACACTTTGCAGCCTGGGAACAGAATCAAAGAAATGAATAGTTGGATTCATCAAGTGATGATGTCTGAAGGGTGGCTGTAGTTGGGAAAATAAGGATAAATGGAAGCAAGGATCCTGGTGAATATATATTATCATTGAAACCACTGATCCTAGCATTAGTCTTGGTCAGATTCATTCTTCCCTGATTTTGAAATTTTGTAAAAATGTATTTAATATACAAGCTATGTGTGTGTTTGTGTATGTGTGTATGTGTGTGTGTGTATGTGTATATGGGTGTGTGTGTGTGTATGAGAGACAGAGAGATTCCCAAGCCTTGGAAATGCAAATTTCTTAGCTATAGCATTGACAGATCAATATCCTTATGTATTCAAATTACAAAATCATGTCAGTAACCAAAGTAACTTGGTGGAAGCTGAAACATAAAAGTAGATTAGGATGATTAATAAAACCATCCTCATTCTTCTAGTACATCATATTAAATTTTTCTGAAATCAGTTTTTGACTGGCTGATTAATTTTACTGAAAGTTTGTTTAACAAAGTTTAAAGCAAATCAGCAAATAGAGTTTTCCCACTGGTACAGATAAAAATATAATTTACTACATAATTATTTTGTAATTACTTTGTCATCAGATATCTTTTATGAGAAATTTAACTCTATCTCCCATGTAATCTGTTCCATTTAGTTTAACTCTGGGTGTCATTATTCACATTTTATCAGTTATAATTCATTAAAATATTATGCCAATTTCATTAGCAGGTCAAAGCCTGTCAGTCAACATTCTAGAAAGCTACAATCATTTCATTATTGAACATTTTAATTCTAAATTTCCCTAACTAGGAATATACTGGCAAGCTCTTCACCCAGTATGAAAAATATTTGTGTTTAATTTGTGTTTTTTCCTTAAAATATTACACTATGTTTTGTTTATTTAACTACCCTACTACTTTCCCATTGTTCTTTTCTTGGCCTCATTTGCACAGACAACCAAGTGGATCTAATTAATTTAGAATATTTTAAACCACTTAGAAAATTAGGTGCATGTTAAAGTCACATAAAGAACTTTACAAAAATACAGATAGTGATGAGATCATTAAATGTTTTTGAAGATAAGAAACGCCATATTCAGTGCCCTAGATCAAGATTACTCTTATAGCAGCTGGCAGTAGATCAGAGGCAGGGACTCCAGACAGGAGCACATTCCCATAGCTAGTGTGCTAAGTAATGTAGTCCTAAACCAAGACTATGGCCATAATCATGACAAGATTATTAGAAATGGAAGAGAAATAGATAAAATAGGTCTCAAAGAAGCTGCCCTAACCATCCCACAGAGTTGTTCTGGAAACAGTGTGAAATTACAAAGGGAAAAAGTTAGAAAAGTCACAATTCTTTACATGTCTAAGTCCTCACATTATTCATTATGTAGGAACCCATTTCTCTCTCAGGGCTCTGTGCTTCACCGGAAAGGTTTTGTGAGAGAAGAGTTCATGCAAGCCACAACAAACTTCTGTAGTCAGTATTTATAGCCTGCTTTTGCAATGGGATATTAAGTATTTTTATTACCTCCTTAGAAAAATTATTTACATATTATCTTTTTAAAAATGAAAGCTGTTTGGGAAAAATATTTGTGTTGTTTAAATGTTTACATATATAACATCCAATATTATGCTCTGAGCCATTGTCTTTTTTTTGGAATAAAATTATGTGCCAGTATTCATAAATTTTGATAAATCAGAAAAGTAGCATTTCTCATTTTTTCTGCCATTTTATCCAAATGAATTAGTAATAAATTCAAGTTAATAAAATTTTAAAATGCAGCATAATAATAAAAGTATTCAATATTTAAATGTGACATCGATTTTTACTATTAGAGAATAAAGAAATGAAAATATACCAAAATTAGTTGTATCTAATGTCCGTGTTAGTTTTTCATCAAGTTTCCATGTCATGGAATTTTCCTTATTGTCCCTTGTTAGTGCTTATATCTCAGAATAATCTACTGAGTAACTATGACTTTAGAAGTTTGAAACTGAACGAGGGATAGTTAAAACATAAGGCATTAAATTTTGTGAACGATTAGTCAACAGATAATTAGTCATATTGGCAACAACTACATTCACAGGGTATAAATGCCAGACAATGGCTGAAATAAGTGTGTTTCAGAGAATATCAGCTACAGGCAATCATTGTTACTATAGTAAACAAGAAAAATAAAACTGTATCACATTGCAATGCTTATTCCCAGAGGAAAAAAATACCTCTTATATGCTTATATACATATCAGATATCAAACCCAAATAAGCTACTTTAAATGGGCACTCAGGATTCGCTTTTAATTCAGCAAGAAGGTGCCACTGCAACATTAATATACAAAATATTTACTCACCTCTGCATACATTAATCTTTTAAAATTTTGATAAACATCACTCATCATCAGGGAAATACAAATCAAAACCACCATGAGATACCACCTTACACCTGTCAGAATGGCTAACATTAACAACTCAGGCAACAGCAGATGTTGGCGAGGATGCGGAGAAAGAGGATCTGTTTTGTATTGTTGGTGGGAATGCAAGCTGGTGCAGCCACTCTGGAAAACAGTATGGAGGTTCCTCAAAAAATTAAAAATAGAACTACCTTGTGACCCAGCAATTGCACCACTAGGCATTTATCCATGGGATACAGGTGTTTTGTTTCAAAGGGACACATGCACCCCTTGTTTATAGCAGCACTATCAACAATAGCCAAAGTATGGAAAGACCCCAAATGTCCATCAATGGATGAATGGATAAAGAAGATGTGGTATTTATATATAATGGAGTATTATTCGTCAATCAAAAAGAATGAAATCTTGCCATTTGCAACTACATGGATGGAACTGGAGGGTATTATGCTAAATGAAATTGGAGAAAGACATATGACTTCACTCATATGAAGACTTTAAGAGACAAAACAGATGAACATAAGGGAAGGGAAACAAAAATAACATAAAAACAGGGAGGGGGACAAATCAGAAAAGACTCATAAATATGGAGAACAAACAGGGTTATTGGAGGGGTTGTGGGAGGGGGGATGGGCTGAATGGGTAAGGGGCATTAAGGAATCTACTCCTAAAATCGTTTCACTATATGCTAACTAATTTGGATGTAAATTAAAAAAATAAATAAATAAAATTTAAAAAAATAAGTAAAACCGTAAAAATAAAATAAAATAAAAATAAACTATTATGAAACTATAAAAGAAGATAAATTATAATAATAAAAGAGTATGGGTCATTTTAAGTTAATATATATATATATATATATATATATATATATATATATATATATATATATAAACAGTGGTGCCTGAGTGGCTCAGTCGGTTAAGCATCCGACTTTGCTCAGGTCATGATCTCACTGTTCCTGGGTTCAAGCACCACATCTGGCTCTGTGCTGACAGCTCAGAGCCTGCAGCCTACTTCGGATTCTGTGTCTCCTCTCTCTGCTCCGCCCCCAATTGTGCTTTGTCTCTCTCTCTCTCTCTCAGAAGTAAATAAACATTAAAAAACTTAGAAAAACATAAACTAAATAAATTCAGAAAGTAATTTTCTTATTTTACTAAGGAGTCACCATCGGTTTCCTTTGAGTAGCCTCTCCATTAGTACATTTAAAATATAATAAACAGGGGTCCCTGGGTAGCTCAGTCAGGTAAACGTCAGACCCTTGATTTTGGCTCAGGTCATGATCGCACAGTTCATGATTTCAGGCCCCACACTGGGCTCTGTGCTGGCAGCAAGGAGTCTGCTTGAGATTCTCTGTGTCCTGTCTCCCTCTCTCTGCCCCTCCCCTGATCATGCTCTCAACAACAAATAAAGAAACTGAAAAAATATAATAAACAATAAATATGTATATATAATAAACAAAAATTTGACTAATATTTTCAGAAGTATCTATTCCAAAATGAGTTTATTTATTCTATTCTATTATATTTAGAATATAATTATATTATAGAGTTTATATATTCTATTTATTGTGTAAGTCCCTTTTAAACTGAGGAAATGAAGAACATGTTTTCCTAAAATATTTTTTGCTGATTTTTTCCCAATCAAATTAAGATTCAGCTATATTGAGAAGATAACTCCTACTCAACATATTTCAAAATGGACACCAGAGACAATATCCATAATCCTGTTGGGTTTCACATCAGTTTATACTTTTAAGATTATCTCATGACTTTAAAGTTGAGGTAAACCTGTGTAATACATACCTCACACTTAAAAATTGGTGATTCAATCATAAATGTCTTCATTTTCCTGATTTTCATTTTGCTGTTTACTACCTAATTAACCAATAGCATTGCATGAAATATTTAACATAATTACTTCTATAAAATACCTCAGCCTAAAGTAAATCAACCTAATTTACAATTCCAACTTCATCCTAAACTGGGTATTTGTGAACTTGAATTATTTTAAAAACTTTTTCTAAATCCTAATTGGTTTCATTGTAGATAGCAAGGGAATAGAAGTTAAATTCCTTATATTTCTACTTTCCTCAGTCTCTCTCTTTAGCTACAACTCAATCTTTCTCTCTTGAGATAGTCCTAGAAATGATACAGAGATGAGATAATAATAGAGCTTTCCTTCTATTCCCAGAGGTGGTTATATTCTGACCCAAGAGAAATAGGAGAGTTATCACAATAATTCTGACTTTTTCCAAACTTCTTTTAAACTCTGAAGAGAATGACAAATAATAAACTCAACAACTCCAGAAGCCAACTTAGTTTACCTAATCTTCGATAATCAACTTGACAAATGGTATTTTCAGTATATTTAATTGTATAATTATGGTACCTTTTTTTCCATTTACAAGTCAATGCATTCAGCGAGCATGTGCATTTTTCTTTCCAAAATATTTAGTTACTCTAAAGAAAAAAAGAGACGTATTAGTGTATGAATTCCCTCTGAAATTTTTATTGCTTTTCCCATTACTCTTCTTAGTTATAGCTCCAAGTATGAAATTATCTACTCATCAATATATTAGGCAAAATTCAACCTAACTGGCACATTGAGAATAATTCACAATCTGTTGGATTAAATCACTGAAACTTTTGAGCAAATAATAATTAATTCTCTTGCTACAAAGAAGCACAAAACACACTTTCCATTATAAACATAAAGGAAAGAATATGGTTTTAGATCTAGCCAGACTTGGGCAGTGACTTTAGGCAGTTTACTTGATTTTTTTGGACATCAGTTTTTTCATCTTTAAAATAGGGATAAAATGTCTACCTCGTAGGACTAAATAAAAATACACCTTGTGTCTGACCCATAATCATATTCAATAAATAAGAGCAGAAGAGGGGGAGGAAAAGGAGATGATTATTATGATGCAGCCATTACTATCTGAAGTCAAACAATCCCATTCCCTCCCTTAACCTCTCCTTCATTCACTCCCCTATCACTAAAAGTACCTACTTTCCTCAACCTTGGCCTTTCTCACATAACTGTAGAGTTTCTCAAAACTAGTGGAGTCTCTCTAGATTTGTAGACTCTTGACTTAGCCTGATACTAGTCAAGAATTTGGCAGATTCCAAAGGGTCCAAATATTTTTAGTTAGAGATGGAGGCCACATTAATAGAGTTCAGCCGGCTTCACCTCCTCCCTAATATGATTTAGTGCTAATATTTGGGGCGCAATGATTCAAAATGACTGACAATATGGTGCGCCTGGGTGGCTCAGTCAGTTAAGCGTCCAACTTCGGCTCAGGTCCTGATCTCGCGGTTTGTGAGTTCGAGCCCCGCGTCGGGCTCTGTGCTACAGCTCAGAGCCTGAAGTCTGCTTCAGATTCTGTGTCTCCCTCTCCCCCTGTCCCTCCCCTGCTCATGCTCTGACTCTGTCTTTAAATAATAAATAAACATTTTTTAAAAATTCAAAATGACTGACAATATGAACCAAGTCTAGTTCCCTAGAAAAGGTCAAGCTGACTATGTGTATTGTAATATTTTATTTGTTCTAGCTTCCTCCTAGACTCAGAGAAGTAGGATTCTTTGTTTTCCACAAGGAATCAATTCCCTCTACAAAAGCATTTTGGTTGCCACACTGTAGGTGGATATTAATTACTTTTAGATGTTTTGACTACAGATATTTGTCTCAATAGACTCAGGTAGATATAAACTCAGCTTTACAAGGTCCATTCTTTTCCATGCTAGTGGACACTATGCAGGCCTACACTCTTCAAAATTACTATGGCCTAAGTCAGATCCATCAGGAAATAGTGAGACAGAGATGTGTTTGCAAGAAGGTTACTGAGCAAGGCTCTTGAGACTAATACCTTTGAAAAGAATGCAGGAGGCCACAGTGAGCAGAGGGAGAGGTTAAATCACCACGAATGTGAAATAAAGGGCTCAGCTGAATTGGCAGGGAGATTTGGAGGTAGACTAGCCTTTTAGAGTCATCCAGGATTAAAGCAGAGTCCTGGCCTTTTTTCATCCTGCATTACTGGTTGCTTCCTTGGAAGAGGCTTTGCCCTGTGTTGCTGAAAGCAATTGCTGGGGAGGCACTCAGCTGGAACAGTTGGTAGCCAACACACCTGGCAGTTTGAAGAATGCTTCATCGTAAAGGGAGGTGTGGATGGTGCACTGCAAAATTCACTACCTACTGCTAACCAACCATCATTTACTTTTAGTGCTTCAGAATAAAATATTTTATGGAAATTGGGGGGGAAAAGCATATATATTATGATGAAACAGTCTTTGTCATAGTGACATTTCAGTAACTTTACCAGGTGAAAATATAACAATCCTTTAAAGGGAGTATTTTTCTTTTATCCACACCACAAACTGGGGCTTCAGGGGCCAACCTGCAAATATAACAACTGATGATCACAGGCCTTGCTATTCTACAGCATTAAGGATTCCAGAGAGAATACTGACCAACTAACAGCAGTAAGAAGGCTGAGAATGGTGAATCATAGTAAGTTGAAGACGTGTGGAATAAATCAGGCCAGAAGTGCCTGAAAAATTGCAGGCAGTCTAGATTTTAGAAACTAATAAACCTAAAGACAATAGTGTAAACTGTGTCATAACTTGGTACTTACATTGGTATCTACAATCCTTATTCACCAGCAGCTCTTTCTACACCAGTGTTTCCCAGTGGACTCCTCCTGTGCACCAGTCTCAAAGGATAGTCATGAAAGGAAGTTCTAGGTCCAATGTGATTGGGAAACTCACCATTCGAAAATCCCCCTTTGAGGCTGCAGTGTTTGTTAGGATATTAAAGTCTCAAGAAGTCAGTCTGCCCACTTTTTTTCACCTCATCATTTTTCACATTCACACAGTTATACCATCTTTTTTTCATGGAACCTTTATTATTCTAAAGAAATCATGTCCTGGAGAAATGAAGCTAGGTCATCCTTCTCCATATAATTCTAAAATGTATTATGGAAAAAAAATACTTCAATTAAGAAACAGTCTGCTTTGGGGCGCCTGGGTGGCTCAGCCGGCTGAGCGTCCGACTTTGGCTCAGGTCATGATCTCGCGGTCTGTGAGTTCAAGCCCCGCGTCGGGCTCTGTACTGACAACTCAGAGCCTGGAGCCTGCTTCAGATTCTGTGTCTCTCTCTCTCTCTGCCCCTCCCCCGCTCATGCTCTGTCTCTCTCTCTGTCAAAAATAAATAAACATTAAAAAAATTTTAAATAAAAAAAGAACAGTCTGCTTTGGGGCACGTGGGTGACTCAGTTAAGCGTCTGATTTCAGCTCAGATCATTACCTTGCGGTTTGTGAGTTAAAGCCCCACATCAGGCTCTATGCTGACAGCTCAGAGCCTGGAGCCTGCTTTGGATTCTGTGACTTCCTCTCCCTCTGCCCCTCCCCGACTCTCACTCTGTCTCTCTCTCTCTCTCTCCCTCTCTCTCTCTCTGTCCCTCCCCCACTTCATGCTCTGTCTCTCAAAAAGAGATAAACAAACAAAAAGAATTTGAAAAAAAAAAAAAAAAAAAAAAAGAAACAGCCTGCTTTGTCAGCACAATCAAAATATACTCTTGTGGATATCTTTTACTGAAATTCCTCTAGGAAATTTAGGCAAAACACATTGCAACTTCAGTGTCAACAAAATACTATTTCTGTCAGTGAGTCACATGTATCTACATACTTATTTTCTTACCTATTCAAAATAATCCAGTAAAACATGATTCACTTTTTTATATATACCAACATTAGAATGTCTATGTGTGTATCACTGCAGAAAAAGCCAGAAAAGCCAGAAAGGCCTTTCTTAGTTGAGATGGGATGCAGCCAAAATAAACTGACAAAACCTTTCTACATGCCATGGCATGGGCAGAGAATATGTGTCACATGGAAGAAGCAGGGCTTTGCAGGGACACGATAAAGGGATCCAATTCCAGTTTCATTCCCTATCCAGGTAACCTTGTCCAACTGGTTCACTCCTTTGATCTCAGTTTGCACACATGTAATACAAAGATGACATCATCTATTTTGAAAGTTATGCCGGAAATTAAACAAAATAACATTTGTATCGGGAAATAAACTCAATGAGACCTTGCTTAACAAACAGTACTGTTTTTTACCTAGCCCCTTTTCTTATTCCTGCTAGATGATTCAGAGGAATGAGAGGCAGATTTTTCCAAAAATTATTTTCTTCAAAACCTCCCTTTTCTTCAAATTATTTTTTTATTAAAGTTTTTTACTAATTTATTTTGAGAGAGAGAGGGAGAGATACAGCGAGCACAAGTCGGGGAGGGCCAGAGAGGAGAGAAGAATCCCAATCAGGCTCTCCACCATCAGCACAGAGCCCAGTGCAGGGCTTGAACTCCGAACTGTGGGATCATGACCTAAGCTGAGATCGAGAGTTGGACACTTAACCTACTATGTTAAGGCACCCCCAAATTTTGTAAAGTCATGTTTTTATTGATAGTATAGGCAAGTATAAGAACAGACATTGAAAGGAAAATTATCAGGATAGCATGAATCAGAAACATGATAATGGGAAGCTTAGAGACTAGAAAAGACAAAAGCCTTTATCCAAGGCTGTCCCTAACCTTCTGTCTCTTGAAGGTTTTTGTAAAAGGAGAAAGTCCTATAACTACTTTATAATTTTGGTATTTTTCCTACAATTTAGACATTTTATCATTAATGGGTAGTTATAACTATTTCTACCTGCCAATTAACAATAAATCCATTGCGCAGTTTGAATGTCTGTACCCTGACAGCATGAGTGCTCATAATATAAAATGCAAATTAAAAGTTAAAAGTCAGTACTCTTCACTTACCATATTGGCAAAAATCAGAAAGTTTGATAACATGCTGTGTTTGCAAAGGTTGATGTAAACCAAAATTGGTACAACATAGGGAAGACAACTTGGTAACAGTCGGCAAAATCTGAAATGCATCCTTCTTGACTCAGCAATACCATTTCTAGCAATTTATTGTGTAAATATTCTCTCATGTGCAAAACAAAGTGTGTTCCAATGTACAGCACCATTGATTATAATAAAAGCCTAAAAACAGCCTAAATTGTTATTATTTAAGAACTATTTAAATAGTTTAGTACATCTATAAGGTAGAGTAATATTTATAATTAACTGTATACCATTTATAATAATACTAGTCTTCAAGATACATTATAAAGTAAAAAAGCAAGTTAAAGAATATTGAAAAATATAAAATGTATCTACATCCAATAGGCATAGATTATCATCTCTGGAAAGACATCTAAGAACCTGATAGCAGTTGCCTTCAGGGAGGTATATAGTGACTAAGAAGGCCTTACAATTCCCTTAGCTTGACTACACCTTAGACAAGCTAATTCGTGACTCTAGACCCCTGACAACATTTTTCATAAAGCACTTACTTTAGAAAACTTATACTTGTAAATTCTTTATCCCTTTGAGAAGTAAATCTTTTAAAATGTCCTTTGCCTCTTTTTTAACCCAGAACCATCTTTCTCAAGGACCTGGGAGCCATCTCTTTGATATGTAACCATCAAGGAAGACAGCCCCTATCTCCCAGTTTCTATGGGAAGGTAGGAGGCTAATACCTAGGGAGGTGACTTGCTCTGAGTTATGAAACTACTTCCTGTCATAAAGAAAAAGTTTAATTTTCCCTTGGGTAAGGTAAATTAGCAAATACAGGTGACCTATGATTTCTCCAGCCCAGATCCAAAAAACTCTCCTACTCCCCCTCCCTGCTCCCCGCATTTTTTTTTAGTAGAATTGGGCTCAGACAGAGTTTTGGTATCTCTCCCTGTTGCAATAGCCTTGAATGAAGTCTTTGTTGCATGTTTATCAGCTGCAATTTTTGCTTTGACATTGGGATATAGGGTATCTAATCAAGAGGGAGACTTACTTTCCACTTCAATATCTTTTTGTATATTTTTACATTTTTTCATAAGCATGGATTGCCTACCTATTCAAAATGTTTCAATTAAACAACCTAACAAAATCCTTAGTGCAGTCTACAACCTCTGGAAATATAGGTTAAGTTATCCTGAAGAGATTCATCCAGCCACCTTTGGTTTTGAGATACTACGCAAAATATTCTAATGGGAAAATAAAATTTCCAGTTAAACAATGTGAACTGAAACTAAAATGGGAACATGTCCTTAATTCCTTCAAATAGTGTTCTTAATACAGAGAAAATGTTTTAGTTTAGTTGCATGAAAATTACAATGAGCTCTTCAATGAGAACTTAATATTTTCCAGAGATGCTACATAGACAATTATTCTTTATATCTATCCTATTTGGGTCACCCTAAGCTCAATATATATTTTAACTATTGAAGCCTTCAAGCTACAGGTATACATTCAATCAAGCCATTTACTTTGTGATGATTTGCATTCAAAGCAAAATAAGAAGGGATAAAGATTCATATTTACGAAGTCAATATAATCCATTTTTCAGAGACATATTCTGAAACATACAGTAAGAAAAAAAGTCCTCAGTTTTTATGGTCAGTTATGCTAGTCATGGTTTAAAAGTCCTTGGGGTGCCTGGGTGGCTCAGTCAGTTAAATTTCTGACTTCAGCTCAGGTCATGATCTCATGGTTGGTGGGCTTGAGTCCTGCATCAGGCTCTGTGCTGACAGCTCAGAGCCTAGAGCCTGCCTTGGAATCTGTGTCTCCCTCTCTCTCCGTCCCTCTCCTGCCTGTGCTCTGTCTCTGTCTCTCAAAATAAATAAATGTTAAATTTTTTTTAAAAAAGTCAGGTCCTTCTTTAAGAGGTAAACTTCAAACTCAGAGAACTTAGTAAGCAATTAGTTTGTCAATATTGAGGTTGTTATGTGAGAGTATTTTAACACTACTCTCAGTGGAAAATGGCTTTTTCCTTGACTCTATATTATCATCATCTGTGCTGTGGTGTATTATTTTTATCGCTAATTTTGTTTTTAAAAAAAGAAAGGGTATAGGATAATTGAAAAAGACTTTTAAGTATAATTTAAGATAAGGGAAGAGACAGATGCCCTTTAAATATAATATAACCTTTAATGTTTGATGTGCATACCTTGGAAACCCTTCACAGTGAGAGACGGTTGATTTTTTTTCACTGTCTGGAATTGACTAAAACTGAAAGCAAGCTGCCAACTGGAATCTGCACTACCTCTGGGGCTTCATCCTTTACAACTTCCTCTGAATCCATCCTATATAAAGCATGTTCCATGGATTAACAGCATTGGAATTAGCTGGGACCTTGTTAAAGAAGAAGAATCTCAGGCCCACCCCAAAATTCTTAATCAAAATCTGCACTTTAAACAAAATTTCCAGGTGATTTGTATGCACATTCAAGAATGAGAAGTAATACTCTAGATCTGAATGTCCTCTCCCCTCCTACTCAGCAAAGATTAGCTGTGATAGAGGCTTAAAGAGTTCTTAGACCAAAGAGGAAAAGATCCTATGGTCTCCCTGCCCACAGCCTCTCCCTTCTATTCTTACTGGCATGCCACTACCAAAATGGTCTTCCCAAAATATTGTTTGTGATATGTTCCTCATAACCACTACAATAACATACTCATTTGCAGTATTTTTTCAACTTACAAAGTGCTTTCAGGTAATTTGAGTTTTCATGCTGGACCATTACCCTGCCCTAACTTTCAATGATTCCTAATTGAATATTAAAGAAAATTCAATCTTCTGACCCAATCTGGCCCCACTGACCCCTCCTACCAACTATCTCAAAACCAACACTTTAATTTGGCCTCACAACCCAGATGTACCCAGCTGGACTTCCTTGTTCACACATGTCTCTTTCTAAGAAATCAACACCATTCCAATTTCCTGAAATGCAGCTGAAAATCTAAAATAGCACCTTAATAGTTCCTTTAGAACTAGTAAAATTTCTGGTCCTTTCCTTCACATGTAAACCTCAAATTCAGAGAAATTAGTAGGTAATTAGTTTGTCACTATTAATAAGTAATTGATTTGTCAATATTAAGACTAAGTTGTCTTAGTCTCTTTCAGCCACTATAACAAAATACCACAGACTGAGTTGTTTGTAAACAACAGAAAATTATTTCTCATAGTTGTGGAGGTTGGAAGTCCAAGAAAAGAAAAGTCCAAGAAAAGACTTCTCATTGTAACTTCACATGGTGAAAGAAGCTAGGGAGCTCCATGGAGCCTCATTTGTAAGGGCATTAACATCACTCATGAGGGTTTTTCCTTCATGACCTAATCAACTCCCAAAGACTTCCACCTCTTAATTCCATCACCTTTGGGGTTTAAGATTTCAACAAATAATGTTGGGGGGGGGGCACAAACATTCAGATGATAGAAAATACCAAATAAATTAATTATAAAATATTTGAAAAAGGCATTTACCATTCTTTGTGATCATGACTGTTGCCTGCTACTTATAAGCCAAATGTAAAATGGACAGAACGAAAACACTACAATATAAATAGAAAATGAAAACAAAATTCAAAATTATTAACATAGTAAAAAATAGGTAAAAGGAAGCATGCTTTGGGTGTCTCAGTCAGTTGAGTGTCTGACTCTTGATTTGGACTCAGGTCATGATCTTATGGTTTATGGAATCGAGCCCTGTGTCAAGCTCTGTGCTGATAGTGCAAACCTGCTTCAGATTCTCTCTCTCCCTCTCTCTCTGCCCCTCACCCACTCATTCTCTCTCCCTCTCTCTCTGCCCCTCACCCACTCATTCTCTCTCCCTCTCTCTCTCTCTCAAAATAAGTTAATGAACTTTAAAAAAAATAAAACATAAATAAAATTACATAATTAGCTTAAATGCTGGGGAGAAGAAATAAAAGTATAGTTTTTGTATGCAATTGAAGTTAAATGGCTAAAAATAGACTTAAAATAGATTAAAGTAGACTTTTACAACTGTGAGATGTTTTATGTAAGCCTTATGATAACTACAAAAAAGAAACCTTGAATAGATGCACAACTATAACAAGAAAGGAATCAAAGCATACCACTACTAAAAAAATCAAGAAAGAAATCACAAAGGAAGACAGCAAAAAGAAAAGAGAAATTACAAACAGAAAATGACAACAGTGTACCCTTACCTATCAATAATTTGTTTAAATGTAAATGGATTGAGTTCTCCAGTCAAAAGACACAGAGTGGCTAAATGGATTAAAAAACAGTAGGCAACAACATGCTACTAACATGAAACTCACTTTAAGGACACTCATGGACTGAAAGTAAAAGGATGCAGAAAGATATTCCATGCAAATGGAAACCAAAAGAGAACAGAGTAGGCTATACTTATATCAGACAAAATAGACTTTCAGTCAAAATTGAACAAAAGAGACAAAAAGAAGTTCACTATATTATAAAGGGCCAATTAATCAAGATGATATAACAGTTGTAAATATACATGCACCCAACAATGGAGCATGTAAACATATTAAGCAAACATTATCAGAACTAAAGAAAACAATAGATAGCAGTAACAGAAGGGGACTTTAATACCAACTTGCATCAATGGATAGATCTTACAGACAGAAAAGCAATTAAAAAAAAAAACAGCAGACTTGAATAACATTTTAAACTATATTGGCCTAACAGATATCTACAAAACATTCCATCCAAAATAATTAGAATATACATTATTCTCAAGCACACATAGGATGTTATCCAGGATAAATCACATCCTGGGTCATAAAACAAGTCTTAATAATTTAAGAAAATTGAAATCATATCAAGTATCTTTTCTGATCACAATGGTATAAAACTACAAATCAACTATAAAAAGGAAAACTGAAAAATTCACAAAAATATATGGAGATTAAACATGTTACTGAATAACCAGTGGATCAAAGAAGAAATTTTAAAAATTCCTAAAATATCTTGAGACAAATGAAAATGGAAATACAGTACACTAAATTTATGGGATGCAGCAAAAGCAGTTCTAAGAAGACTGTTCATAGCTGTAACTGCCTACATCCGTTCCGTTCCGTTCCCTTCCCTTCCGTTCCCTTCCATTCCCTTCTGTTCCCTTCCCTTCCTTCAGGAGCTCATAATCTCTTGATCTTTCCTGTGTCTGTCTGTGGTACTGCAGGTTCTCTACAGGTGTCTCAAGCTGTCTTGCTTTCTTGTTCTCTGTAGCCTGAAGACTTCTAGAGTATGCCAGATCCCATCAGTACTCCAAGTGAGGCAAGACAGAAAGCAATCCCTTGGGAAGCCCCCACAAATCTAGAAGGTTTGATGCATGCATCACTGTCCCCTTTCCCATGAGGAAGAAGTCACCAAACTATATCATTTTTTGTCTGCTATCACATGGGTTCTCTGGAGTAGCAGCAAAATACCCAACTATCTTTTGTTTTTATCAGCTCCTAGCCATCTAGGTCATGCCAGGTTCCAAGAGCATTCCAAGATAGGTGAGGCAGAAAACAGTCCCCCAGTTGGCCCCCCAAAATCTGGAATGTTGGACACATAATCCAACTCTCCCTCCTGTGGGAGAAGTCATGAGTTGGGGGTTTTCTCCTACTTGTTCAATGCTGAATTGGGGAGAACTACAGCAAGTGAATGTGTGCTCAAAGGCACAAACCTTTGTTTTCAGTGACCCCCAATTTGCCCTTTCTTATCAGCACTTAGATTTAGGCAAGATAAACATCAGTCCCTGAGTAGCCCCCCGGAAAGTTTACAAGTTTGGTATGTGTTCTAGTCTTCAGGAAAATGCTAGAAGCTGAGAGTGCTCTCAGGGTAACACTGCACTGAACTGGGGACAGGGATTATGGCAACTGATCACCAAGAATTTTCCTACTGGCTTTGATGTAGCTGGTTTTGTGTTCAGATGGAGTGTAAGAGCCTCTTAACTGGTAATTGTACTTCTCACGATGGGAATTTGTCTGTCTATTGTTATTGAATCCTTGTTTCCATGGGAGGAAGGAGAAACTGGAACCATGTTGCTGACATTACTACCCTAATATATTCTGTTATTATTCTACCTTTTAGACGTGTTAACTGAATGTGAGGAGTTAGGACACTCCTCAGGCCACTTGGGCTAATGGGCTGATTGCTAGAGCAGAGATTAAACCTAGGTCTTTGATTCCTAAGCTTTTACTCTCAAACCACTATGAACCACCATCACCATACACAGGGATGTATAAGAGGAAAAGACATGATTATAAAATTTATTTTAAAAAATAATTATTCAAATCATATCAAGGATGGAAAAGAAGGCAATGTTTGAGATTTCTCTAACCTTCCTCCATGACTTAGTACTCTCTTGCCTAGACTTGCCAATTATCAAAATTACAATAATTACTGGTCTATTTTTTAAACCACCTTTAATAAGCACAGCTCAAGGAAAAGTAATAACTTCAATGTTATTTTCAGTATGGGGCCAAGGTTATTTTAAAATTATACTATTCACATATTCTTAAGAAAGGCTTCTTGCTTTGGAAATTATGACTGGAAAATATGAACCAAAATGTATCTTCCATCTGTTACTGCTAAGAAAAGATAGAACTATACCTCATTTCTCTCTGATGAGTGTCTTAATGACTGACAGGAAGCTCTATTGTTCATATACTACAACTCAAATTCATTTTTTAAAAGACTACCTGATGAGCCATTAGGATCAGAAAAATCTGAAAAATATACTACTTGCTGGAACAGATCATTAGATTCAGAGTGGTCTCCTGATATAGTCTCTTTCCTTAATTCAGGACAATGATTCTATTTTTTTTCCATATGTTGTCTATGGAGCAAGATAAGGATAAATTATCTTATTTCAAATATCTCTAAGAATTTGAATGTAGCAATGTCACCACATTATCAGAATCATATGGAAGAATCATAGAAAGTTTAAAAATATGCCAGAATGTATAGACAAAACAATTTTCTAACATATGTAATATTCAGAATTCATTTCAAATATATTTTAAACATTAAATTTTAATATTTTATTTTAAAATATTTTATCAGTGGATTTACTCAGTGTTTTTCCTATAGTAAAAGAAAATTTATAAAAACCAAGATAACTGAACAGTAATGCTCACATCTTCATGCAAGATACATCTCAAATTTATTTGGCATTTTGAGTAGAATACAAAAATGGAAAATATTTCCTATAAAGTGAAAATTTTAATAAATCTGATAATAATTAAGAATTCACTTACTCATTAACCTCAACCATCTAATCAGTACACATTTCATTGCCACATATAGTTCAAAGTTCCTCTTTTTTAAAGTTCTGATACCTAATATATCACTTTGATTATGCTCCACATTACAATTTTTTAAATACTAGAAGGCCTTGTTAGCAACATAGATCCCTGAGACCACTGTAAGAGGTATTGTGTCTTAGTCTTAAAGGACAAGCCAGGGACCAATTTTCATTAATTCAACATATACTTATTGAGCGTTTGCTATGTACCAGGCACTATTCGAAGCTTTTGGGGACACAGAAGTGAAAAAACAAACTAAGATCATGCTCTCATGGAGTTTACCTTCTAGAAGGGGAAGGTATACAATAAACAACATAAGAACAAAAAAACTTAATAGAGAATATGTCAATAATAAGTCTTATATAAGAATTAAACCAGGGTAAAGGGGTTGAGGGGGACAGAGGGAATCCTTCCTGATAAGGAAACATGGGAGTAGAGTTACAAAGGATGTGAAGGAGTGAGCCACACAGACCTCCAGAGGAAGAATATTACAGATAGGAAGTGGAGAAAGTCCACAGACACTGAGATGAGTTACGACTGACATTTTCATAGGGAGTAGGAGTGAGTTAAGAGAGGTTTTAGGGGCTACACCGTGTACATTTTTGAGATCATAGTAAAGACTTCAGATTTTAATGTGAGTAAGAAGCAGATGAAAAATTTTAGCAGACAAAAATTTTGAAAAATTTCCTCCTTTTCCAAGAGTGGTGACAAGGATGCCATTGGAAACTACTGCAATAATCCAGACAAATGTTAATGGTGGCATGGACTAAGGTCCATTTCAGATATATATAGAGGGTAGAGCAGAAAGGATTTGCAAGGATGCCAGAAAAAAAAAAAAAAGAGGGAGTTAAAGATTACACTAAGTTTTCTGGTAAGGGCATCTGTAAATATAAGTTGTCATGTGGTGACATTGGTAAACTATAGAAAGAGCTAATGTATATTTTAGAGGGAAAGCATTGGAATCAGAAGTATTATTTTTCAATTTAAGTTTGAAGAGATCCTTTTAAATGTTCACATACGAATGATGAATAAGCATTTCATGATCTGACTGATATTCAAGAAAGACATCAAATTAGAGATAAATATACTGGATTCATCAGCATATTACTGGTGTTTAAAGCACCATTAAGAGGTCAGGAAGATAAGAAAGTAGCCAAGGAGGTTAGAGACAAACAAGGATAGTGTGTGTCCTGGAATCCAAGTAAAGAAAGAGTTTCAAGGATGAAGTTGTGATTGTTTGAGCCAAATGCTGCTGATAGGTAATCTAGGATAAGAACTTGGAAAAGATTTACCAGATTTGGTAACTTGGAGGCTGTTGATAAACTCCACAAGAGTAGTTTCAATGGAATGGTTGAGACAACATTCTGAGTAGAGTAGGTTCAAAAGAGAATAGGAGGGGAAGCAGTAGAGGCAATCAGTATGGATAACTCTTCAGGGTGGTTTCAATTTAAATGGATCTGAGAAATGAGATAAGTACATGGGCTAAGACATGAGATCTAAAAGGGTAGGTGGTTTGTAAATATTTCATTGGGAATGATCTAGTCAGGTAGGGGAAAGTAAAGATGAGAGGAGAGAAGGGAGAATGGTAGGAGCAATGTAGGTTAGAGAAGATGGGCACCAGTGTACAGAAAAGGGGTGAGCCTTAGATGGAGCATAGTTCATTCATATTTAAAAGACTGAAGGCAGAGCTTGAGAGCACAAATTATAAAAGTGCATGTAGTTTTGCTTTTAGAAGATGAAACTTTTCTTTCCTGCCTTTTTTTTTCTTTGTAAAATAACAAAGTTATTAACTGAGAGTGAAGAGGTGAAAGTGGAGTTGGAGACTTGATGAAAGAGGAGAAGGTACAGACTAATTGTCTAGAAAAGTGGAAAAGTGAATTGATTAGGGAAAAGTGGTAGGATTTCTAGGCAGCACTAAGGACCTCTTTATAGTTAGTCATAAATTTTTATCAATTTTTTCCCCAGCCATGTTGAGTTTGTGTGATGACACAGAGAATGTCAGGCGGAGACAGAAACAGAGGTTGTATGATTCATCTACAAGCCAAGGAATACCAAAGGTTGCTAGCCCTCACAAGAAACTGAGAAGCACATAATGGATTCTCTCTCATAGTCCTCAGAAGAAACCAACTCTGCCAACAATGTGATTTTGGACTTCTAGCTTTCAGAATTGTGAGAAAATTACTTTCTGTTCTTTTAGGCCACCCAGCTTGTGATACTTTGCTATGGCAGCCTCGTGAAATATAGGTGGTAAGGACAAACATCAGTGAATTCATAAATTTGGATTGGATTTTTCTCTGAACATATGAATTTTCACTTGCAGGTACAAAATTTTGCTCATCAAGTGCTTATCCTAAATGCAGCCTGAAGAATGCCCCAATCATCTTAAGAGAACTATTATTTGTAAATTCAAATTTCACTGTGTGCTTTCTCTTTTGGATCTTTTCATAACAATGTATTATAAAGCATCATTCCCATCCCTGAAGTACCTCACTGCAAACACTTTTTTATTCTTCTTATTCTCACTGTTTGCCTCCTGTCTTCTCACTGTTTACTTTCTGTCTTCAAATCTGTTTTCTATACTTGATGAAGCATTTCCTTACACGACTTTTAAAAAACTAAAATGATTCAATTAATAAAATATGATCATGCATTTACATAAGAGCATTAAACTTATGTATGCAGTACCAGTAGAATTCATATGCTATTAAAATAAAGTTACTGAGGCTAATAATCTAATAGAGATGAAAAATTTCTATTAACACATAATTCAAAGTCATACTCTAAAATCCAGAGTGCAAATTCTAATTAGCATCCTGTAATTCTGCTACAAAATCATTGGCTTATTAAATTCAGATATCAGCTTCATCTTGTTAACAATTCATGCAATAAATTCTGAGAAGCAAGATGTATAAATTCAGGCTGATATATCCTCTATTTTTCTAGCATATATGCATATATCTATCACATATGTTAGATAGCATATATCTAACACAAAATTAACATATGTGAAACTCTCACTTAGCTGATAAATGACAATTTTCATGTTGCAAATATTCATTGAAGAGGTGTGACTATGGCCTTGCATCTAAAATTTGACTTTGATGATTGTGCTCCATATTTAATAACCATCAAATTTAAATGAAGGCAAATTTTACTCAACACAATGAAAAGAACCCAACTTCTAATATTCTCTAATGACTATGTTATAGTAAGTACTATTTTCAGTTTGTAAATACTAAGATCTCTTCTTTTTTCTGCAGGACTCTTAGACCTAATTATTTTCTTAGAGGCTAATACTATTCTATAACAGTATTTTTAAAAAAGTTATCAAGTTTAGTCAATGACCTCTAACTTAATCATCTGGTTTTACCAAAAGATAAAAAGATTATCTTTAATTTTAATTATAACTAAGTACATTATAACAATAACAAAATCTACATGAAGTGACTATTTAACTAACATGGTAATTCATATTTATAACAAAACATCTCTATCCATCTTCTATTAAAAAGGAATACCATTCAGTGATGAAAAAAATGAAATCTTGCCATTTGCAACAACACGGTTGGAACTAGAGGGTATTATGCTCAGTGAAATAAGTCAGCCAGAGAAAGACAGATACATGATTTCACTCATAAATGGAATTTGAGAAACTTAACAGAAGATCATAGGGGAAGGGAAGGAAAAATAAGTTATAAACAGAAAGGGAGGCAAACCATAAAAGACTCTTAAATACAGAAAACAAACTGAGGGTTGATGGGGTAAGGGGTTAAGGGGATGAGGGAGGTGGTTGATGGCCATTGAGGAGGACACTTGTTGGGATGAGCACTGGGTGTTGTATGTAAGTGATGAATCACGGGAACCTACTCCTGAAGCCAAGGCTACACTGTATGTTAGCTAACTTGACAATAAATTTTTTAAAAAGGGGGGGGGGATTTATGAGCACAGGATAGTGGGTGAAGAAGAGAAAGAAGTAATTTTCAAGATTTACTATTTCAATGGAAGGTAGCCCTTGAGTAACCCAAACTAACAATCAGTTAAAATTACTTCTCTAGTTGTATTCAGCAAACAAGTGCAACTGAAGATTAAATTTACAACTTTTTATCAAGTTCTTCCTGAATGATTTGTCTTAAATACTCTTCTCTGTATATAATTAACAAAAGTGTAACTATTCTGGAGATTTGTCAGATAGTCAGTATTATAATCCTGCAAAATATACAGAAGTTTAGATAGGAACACTTTGCATTAATGACATGAGTTATTGAAAGAGAAAGAATCTCCTCTTCAGGGGACAGTTTTAAGATAGTGCATATCCTATTTAACTTGAGAGTGAAATCCTAAAAATTCTTAATAACTTCTGAAGATTTTTTTCAACCTTGTAATAATCTCCAATAATTTTTACCTATAGTTATATATAACAGAGAAAGTTATGTCATTTAATAGCTTATTAAAACCAAAATTTGAGCACTTACATGATTACATAGATAATAATTATACCAACTTTCCAAAAATTGCAATATATCAAACCACATATTTAGGGAAATAATGCTTCTCTTCAAGTATTTGACCCCTCACCCTCTTATTCCCCAAATTTGCAGAGATACACATGACATACAAAAAATTGCACATAATTAATGTATACAACTTGGTGGATTTGAGCATATGTATGCACTTATATTACTATCACCATAATAAAATAAGATACCCATCAACTCCAAGTTTCCTTGTGCCATTTTGTTTTGTTTTGCTAAGAACACTTAGTATGATACCTGTCCTTTAAAAATTTTAAGTGTACGGGGCACCTTGGTGACTCAGTCAGTTAAGCGTCCGACTTCAGCTCAGGGCATGATCTCACTGCTCATGAGTCGGAGCCCCGTGTCCAGCTCTGTGTTGACAGTTCCAAGCCTGGAGTCTGCTTCAGATTCTGTCTCCGTCTCTCTGCCCCTTCCCTGCTCATGCTCTGTCTGTCTCTCAAATATAAAATAAAAAACATTTTAAGTGTATAATACCTTATTGTTAATTATGGGTACTTTATTGTACAGCAGATCTCTGGAACGTACTCATGTTGTATAACTATAACTTTATACCCATTTAACAACAATTCTTCAATACCTCTCCCTGCCATCTTTGAGTAACTACCATTTTATTGTTTACTTCTATATGGTTGACCATGATAGATGCCTCATTTAAGAGCAATAATGCAGTATTTACCCTTGTGTGACTGATGTAATTCACTTAGCACAATGTCTTCCAGGTCCATCAATGTTATTGTAAATGGTAGGATTTCCTTCTTTTTAAAGGCGGAATAAATTCTAGTGTGTGTATATACCACATTTTCTTTATGCATGCATCTTGTCAATTGACATTTGAGTGGTTTTTATATCCTAGATACTAGGAATGATGCTGTAATGAACATGAAGTTTCAAATATTTCTCTAAGATCCTGATTTCAATTCTTTTGGGGATTTACCCAGAAGTGGCATTGCTGGATCATATTCTGGTTCTATTGTTAATTTTTTGAGGAACTGCCATACTGTTTTCCATAGTGGCTGTACCATTTGACACTAGAACCTGGAACTTCCAATTTCTCCAAAACATCATCAATACCTTTTTTTTTTTTTTTTTTTTTTTTTTTTGCTCTTTGAAAATAACCATCCTAACAGATGTGTGGGGATATCTTTTGATTTGCATTTTCCTGACATTTAGTAATGTTGAGAATATTTCCATATACCTGTTGGCCATTTGTATGTCTTCTTTGTAGAAGTGCCTATTCAACTCCTCTCCCCAATTTTTTAATCAAATTATTTGTTTTGAGTTTTGTTGGGGGGGGGGTTGTTTTTGTCTTTTTGTGTGTTTGGTTTTGCTTTTTTTTTTTTTGCTATTGAGTTTTAGGAGTTTCTTACATATTTTGGAAATTACTCCTCTTTCAGATATTTAGCTTGCAGAGATTTTCCTTCCTTTTATAGACTGCCTTCTCATATTATTGGTTGTTTTCCTTTGCTGTGCAAAAGCTTTAAGTTTGATAGACTCTTTTCACTTAATTTTGCTTTGGTTGTTCGTACTTTTGGCATCATATCCAAAAAATCATTGTCAAAATAAACATTGAGAAGGTTTTACCTACATTTTTTCTTTTTTTTTTTTAATTTTAATTCAAGTGTAGTTAACAGTGTTATATTAGTTTCAGGTGTACAATATAGTGAATCAGCAATTCCATACATTACTCAGTGCTCATCATGATCAGTGTACTTTTAGTCCCCTTCACCTATTTCACCCATCACCTCACCCATCTCCCCTCTGGTAACCCTCTGTTTGTTCTCTATAGTTAAGAATCTGTTTTTTGGTTTGTCTTTTCCCCTTTGTTCATTTGTTTTAGTACTTAAATTCCACATATGAGTGAAATCATATGGTATTTTTCTTTCTTTGACTGACTTATGCTTAGTATTATACTCTCTAGACCCATCCATGTTGTTGAAAATAACTAGATTTCATTCTCTTTTATTAGCTGAGTAATATTCCATTGTATATGTATACCACATCTTCTTTATCCATTCATCTATCAATGAACACTTGGACTGCTTCCATAATTTGGCTACTGTAATTAATGCTGCAATAAACATCAGGGCACATATATCCCTTCAAATTAGTGTTTTTACATTTTTGAGTAAATATCCAGTAGTGCAATTACTGGATCGTGAAAAAAAGTAATAACAATTTTTTTAATGTTTTATTTATTTTTGAGAGAGAGAGGGAGACAGAGAGTGAACAGGGGAGGGGAAGAGAGAGAGGGAGATGCAGAATCAGAGACAGGCTCCAGGCTCCGAACTGTCAGCACAGAGTCTGACGTAGGGCTTGAACTCACAAACCGGGAGATCATGACCTGAGCTGAAGTCGGATGCTTAACCAACTGAGCCACCCAGGCACCCCTAATTTTTTGAGGAAACTTCATACTGTCTTCCATAATGGCTGCACCAGTTTGCATTCCCACCAATAGTGTACAAGGGTTCTTTTTCTCCACATCCTCACCAACACTTATGATTTCTTGTGTTTTTGATTTTAGCCCTTCTAATAGGTGAAGATGGTATCTCATTGTAGTTTTGATTTGCGTTTTCCTGATGATGAGTGATGTTGGGCACCTTTTCTATGTCTGTTGGCCATCTGTATGTCTTCTTTAGAGAAATGTCTGTCCATGTCTTCTGCCATTTTTAATTGGATTATTTTGGGCAGGGGGGTGTTGAGTTGCATAAGTTCTTTATGTATTTTGGAGACTAACCCTTTATCAGGTATGTCATTTGCAAATATCTTTTCCCACGCTGTAAGTTGTCTTTTAGGTGTTTTTGTTTTGTTTTGCTTTGTTTCCTGTGCTGTGCAAAAGCTTTTTATTTTGATGTAGTCCCAATAGTTTATTTTTGCTTTTGTTTTCCTGGTCTCAGGAGATATGTCTAGAAAATACAGCCAATGTCAGAGAAATTACTGCCTATGCTTTCTTCAAGGATATTTATAGTTTCAGGTTTCACATTTACGTCCTTAATCCTTTGAGTTTATTTTTGTGTATGGTGTAAGAAAGCAGTCCAATTTCATTCTTTTGCAAGTAGCTGTCCAGTTTTCCTAACACCATTTATTAAAGAGACTATCTTTTTCCCAATGCATATTCTTGTCTCCTGAGTGAAAGATTATCCCTATGTTTTCTTCTAGGAGTTTTATGGTTTCATGTCTCATGTTTAAGTCTTTAATCCATTTAAAGTTCATTTTCCTTTGACCTCTGACCAGATTCTTCAGCTGTAACATCAAATAGAATTTCTCCAATGGCAGGTCAACCAAATTGGAATTTTCCAAAACACTGTAGATTAGGTAGACAGAAATCTAATTTTTTTTCATCTTTTACTTGCTGTATTAATTAGCAAATATTTTCTTGCATATAACTACTAAATAGAAGATAAATAATAGAGATTAAGTTATTTGTTCAATAAACAGTAAATAAGGCCTTTGTCTTCAGTGTAGAGTTGGATCATTTCCACGAAAAAGGCCATTAAATTTTCAAGCTATCAAGTCTCCATACCCAGTTTCCACAGTGACAGAAATATATTTCTTACTCTTGTTGGTCTCCAAACCAATTTAAAAACATAGCAAGTGTATAGGACACCAAAAATACTCCACAATTTTCTGTTATAGTTTAACCAATTTTCAGTTAACAAGAATATCAACTACTCTACATTTAGATTTTCTTGTGTTTATTTCCATTAACTGAGGAATTATATTTGTTACTCAATTAATCTTTGTACAAATTATGTTAAATATTGGTTACAGAAATATGGAAATAAAGAGCAATTCTAAATTTCATAAAGTCCACTTATAATACATCTTGGAAACAGTTTAATGAGCTCATCGTGCTCTATTGAACTGTATCATCAATTGAAATTTGGTAGGATGAAGATTTATAATTTGAGTTGGGAAGTTTTTATATTGATCTGGGAAGTTTTTATATTGAACCAATGGGATATATTTATGTAAAGATTTTTCTCAGTCCAGTTGTTGAATTATTTTCATATTCTGTGCATAACTTTGTATTTATGTTTTAAATAAAACCATGCTTTTAAATCTCAGAAATTTAGCTGTAGTTGTCATTATCTTACAACTCAGATAATAGTTATTATTGTCTGAGAGAGGCAGAATTATTTGATGGTTGGGTAGGGGTTGAGAAAGCTGCATGTGAAAATTATAGCATTTACATCATTTATTAGAAGACTTAAAAATAAAACTGGCCATCTAAAATCTGTACCCACTGAATATGTCATATCTAACGCTTCAAAAAGTGTTGTCTTTGTACTGGATGATTATAAAAAGACCAAAATGGAGAAAGTCTGAATGAGTACCTAAGGAAAGCATGAAAATAATGAGGGCTATATGGAAGGTTGAAGGTAGTAATGGGTCACTGGACTTCGATGAATGATCATCAACCCACAATTAATATCAAAATGGGAGTGAGTTCTATAAGGTAGATTCCTTTTACTAGGAGTTCTAACAGCTCTGTTTTCTTCGTCCAAGGGAAACCAAACAATGTTATAGTAACAAAGTTGAAAAACTAAACTGCAATTAAACAAACATATAGCAAAATACTCTGTAAAATGTGCGCCCCCCCAACACACAAAATATTTTACAGGAAGAGAAAGTATGTAGACTTTTAAAAAATAATTAGAGTTACCAGGGAGATGATGCATTCAAGACAAACACCACACAAACCCTTGGCTTTTAAGTAAAAATGATGCCTTAAATTACACACAATCAGGGTTATTTAAAAAGAGGCCTCAAACACAGCCTTCCTTCTGGTCAAAAACTCAGAAAACTCCATCTGTTTTGCATTTGTTTTCATCTCTGGGACCAAATTGTGGACTGTTGACTCTCACTTCAGTTAGAGTTCTGATTTTTTATGTCTTAAACACTCTCCAGTTGACTTTCTTTATCTTAGCTTTCTCGTATAATTTTAGCTATAGTTTCTTTATTTATCATTTCACTGGTTGTTGTTTGGGCTGAGAACTTCCCAATTCAACTCTCGGGCCTGAGAAATCCCAACTTTACTGGATTTTGCCCCAAGACCCTGACAAAGGGAAAGGACAGATCAGAGATTTTAAAAGATTATATTTGAGAGTAGGCAACATAAAGGACACATGCATTTGGAAAGAAGACAACTCAGCAAGGGATTTCATATTTACCTACCCAACTACCAATGGGGTAACCATCTATCTTATCATCCAAACTGGGATACCATTGAGAATAAAAAGAAGCACTAACTAAACAAGATGCCAGATAGAATGTATAAACAGAAGCCTCTAGGGCAAACTGAGAATGAATGGTTACCTTAGCTTGAAATTAATCTAAGACCACACCAATGATCCCAGAAAGGAAAACCAAGATGGGGGAAGAGACTGCAGAGAGTAACCCACTGTCATTGTTAAGGAAGCCAGACATGGTTTCACATTACAACTTGACAGAATCTTAGGCATTAAAATATCTTTGGTGGTGTGCTTTTCAAAAATCTGTAAGAAGGAAGCACACTCAAAAGTTAGGGCTCAAGCTAAGAAAAATGTAATAACTTCCAAGAATGTGATCCAAGTCACTGGAGATACAGGGATCTTTGATAGATGAATTCAACCATAGATTACATGTTATAAAAATACATTTTTATAAAAGGATAACCATATCCCACATAAATCCATTATGTTTCATATAATGAAACATAAATGGAAATTTGATTTTAGAAGTTATGAGAGGCATTATTGAAAGTGGAAGACTTGTGATATTTCAAAATTTCTCCTTCACTAGTTTTTAAATTACTGATGGGCTGTGTCTACTGGTAAGACAGACAAATCATAATGTTTCCTGTAAGCCAGATGTTGAAGTAATATAGAAAAATGGATATGTCAGTAATAATTCCTAAAGCTGCAATAATGAGAGGAACTGTGTTCTTGTGATTGAAGCTTCCTGCCATTGTTGCTGATTCTATAATATCAGTAGACTGTTTTTCACTTTTCTTTTGACATTCAACTAAATCTTAAACTCGATTATAACAGTCATAAGAAAAAGCGATTTCAAATTTTGTCAAAATGGTTTTGTCTTTAAGGTTTTCTCCTAAAATAAAGCTCACATTTAGTGAAACTTAATTTTCATCAAGATAAACCATTATTAGAGATATATGTGAGGTAGAGCTTCCTTGTATTCCATGTCCCCATAATGTAATTTTAATCTTAGGTACTGAAGTGCTGGGTGACTTTGACCACAAGTGAAATTGTCAAATGTCAGTTGACCTCTTAAATAGAGGTCTGTGCTGAAGATCCAAATTTAGACATATTAGCATATCATTATTACTTAGAAGAAGTGAGGATGGACAAGACTTGACCAGGAAGTATATATATAGAATGAATCGCAGCTTAAAAAATGGAACACCAAGGAACTAAGCAACAAAGAATGTTAACACTTAGATATCAGATACAGGAAGATAAGCTGGCAAAGGAAAGGAAAAGAAATTTTCTTTTTTTTAAAATATAACTTATTGTCAAATTGGCTTCCATACAACACCCATGCTCATCCCAATAAGTGCCCTCCTCAATGCCCACCACCCACTCCCCCGCCACCCATCATCAACCTTCAGTTGTTCTCTGTATTTAAGAGTATCTTATGGTTTGCCTCCCTCCTTCTCTGTTTGTAACTTTTTTTTCCCCTTCCCCTCCTCCATGGTCTTCTGTTAAGTTTCTCAAGATCCACATATGAGTGAAAACATATGGTATCTGTCTTTCTCTGACTGACTTATTTCACTTAGCATAATACCCTCCAGTTCCATCCACATTGCTGCAAATGGCAAGATTTCATTCATTCTCATTGCCAAGTAGTATTCCATTGTATATATAAGCCACATCTTCTTTATCCATTCATCAGTTGATGGACATTTAGACTCTTTCCATAATTTCGATATTGTTGAAAGTGCTGCTATAAACATTGGGGTACATGTGCCCCTATGCATCAGCACTCCTGTATCCCTTGGGTAAATTCCTAGCAGGGCTATTACTGGGTCATGGGGTAGTTCTATTTTTAATTTTTTGAGGAACCTCCACCCTGTTTTGCAGAGCAGCTGCACCAGTTTGCATTCCTACCAACAGTGCAAGAGGGTTCCCATTTCTCCACATCCTCTCCAGCATCTATAGTCTCCTGATTTGTTCATTTGAGCCACTCTGACTGGCGTGAGGTGGTATCTCATTATGGTTTTGATTTGTATTTCCCTGAAAAGAAATTTTCAAAGAGAAAAGGAAAGCCAAAAGAGAAAGTATTTGCTTCAAGGAGAACAGAGTGGAAAACTGTGTCAAATGTTGTTAAACAGTCAAGAAAGCTAAGAACAGAAATGTGTTCTCTGGATTTGGCAACAGGGGATTAGTTTGTAACTAATGGCAAAAGCTCTTTCAAAGAATGATGGTAGAGAAGCCAGAGGGAGGGGAAGTGTGAAGTGAATGAAGGTTGGGGAAGTAGAAACAGATGAGTAGACAACACTTTCAAGAAGCAGGACTATGAAACCTACTGGAAAAATTGAGTGGAGAAATGGAGAAAAGAGCTGGAGAGGGTTGAAGGGGCTGAGATTCTTCTTTAAGATGATAGCTTTTGAACATATGTGTATAATAAAAATCCAGTAGAGAAAAGATGATAATACAAAGGTGATAGGAAATCTATGAAAGAGAAAAGTCTTTCTGAAAACAAGAAAGGATCAGATTTACCCAGGACACAAATGGAAGAGCAGGTCTTGGGTAGGAAAAAGGAGTTCCCTGTAATTTTAGGGGAGGACAAAGAAACTTGTGGCATCATTACATTTGTGAGTTTGCAATTGGAACACCTTTTGGAGCTACCATTGAATGTTTTCTACTTTCTTAAAGGCAACAAAACAAAGTCACCTGCAGAGGTTGGTAAAAGTGAGAGAGAGTATGAGGAACAAAGAAAAAATATAAAATCACCATAAAAACCAATGAAGATTAGTGCTTAAACAAACAAAAAAAACCAGCAAAACAAAACAAACAAACAAAACAACCAATAATTCAGTGAACTACTCTCTTCCCCTCATAGTCTCCAATTGACCCCTCCTTCAGCCTAGAGGTGCTGAGAAAAAAAATAAAGTGGGGAAAAAGCACATTCAGGACCTATACTGATTTGGGTCACTTAGCAGAGAATTCAGAATCCTGAGCATATGGAATGTGACCCAGGGTTGAGGCAGGAGATCACAGGTTCCAAAATGACATGACTTCTTGACTCCAACAACTCTCCAACCCATAGGGAAAGGTAATCAGGGTCGAGTGCTCTGAAGAACAGAGCCCAGAGCAGAGCCTGCTGTGACCCAAATCCAAGGGCAGTACTGACTGCAAAGTCATACATTCATTTCTAGAACATGGATCCCTAAAAGTGGAATTGCTGGGTAAAAAATAATATCATTTTTTATTTGAAAAAAAAATCCTATCAGATGCATCAAGCATTGCTGGTTATTTATATTCAACTGACAATGTATAAGAATTTGTTTTTTGTTTTTATTTTTGTTTTTTTTCCAGGGTGCCTGGGTGGCTCAGTCAGTTGGGCATCCGACTTCGGCTCAGGTCATGATCTCACAGTCCGTAACTTCGAGCTCTGCGTTGGGCTCTGTGCTGACAGCTCAGAGCCTGGAGCCTGCTTTGGATTCTGTGTCTCCCTCTTTCTCTGCTCCTCCCCTGCTCATGCTCTGTATATTCTCTTTTGATTGCCTATTCACATTCTTTGTCTTTCTTGAGAGAAATATTGTTTTTGTTTAGCCAATAATTCTTACTCTTTCACTTTATGTTCCATTAATTTCAGCATTTATCTTTACTGATTCTGTTCTCCAAATTTTAGTTGTACTACATTTAATGTTTCTAATTTCTTAAGGTTTGTTTCAATCTTGTTTTCAATTTTGTTTTCAATCTTTGTTTTCAATCTTTTTTTTTTTAATTAAAGTTTTTATGTTTTAATGTTTATTTATTTTGAGAGAGAGAGACAGAGAACACAAGTAAGGGAGGGAAAGTTGGGGGGTGGGGGGAGAGAGAGAGAATCCCAGTCAGGCTCTGTGCTGTCAGTGCAGAGTCTGACATGGAGCTCAATCTCACAAACCATGAGATTCTGACCTGAGTTGAAATCAAGAGTGGGACACTTAATTGACTGAGCCACCAAGGTGCCCCTTAATTAAAACTTTTAAAGTCATACATTTTAACCTAAATACAAGCATTATCTATGTTATATTGGTATTCATCAAATTATTCATATTTTCATTAATTTCTATATAACTGACATTTCATTTCAGTTGATTTTTGATCCACAGATTTAATTTTAAAGGGTTTAATGTTTTCTAACTTATTCATTCTTTGTACTAACTGAATTATTGTGACCAGAGACTATGACTTGTGAAAGTCCTACTTTGGTAATTTATCATAACGCTTTTTTGACATAGTACCTGATTAATTTTAGTAAATATTCCATTGGCAAAAGATCCAATATGGACTATGGATAGGAAATGTGTGTGTTTGGGCACAAGATACTAAATGTATACACAGCAAAAAAGTAAGCGTAGAAGACTGCTATTCCAAAGAAAGGCCACTGAGGTGTAACTATAAAAATTGGGTTTGTGACAGATCAGCTTAAAAGAATAGAAAAGAACAAATAAGCAGATATCAAAGCAGCATCTAAGATTTTAGCATGTATATCCAAAAAGGAAAGAAACCTATAATCAATATACACAAACAATAGAGTTGACTGGACTTAGGAATCAAGGATTCTCCCAATGGGAAAATTAGATTTCAGAGACAGAAAACTCCCTGATAAAATACAGAGTGTAAGTCAGCAAAGCTCAAAGCAGAAAGACAGACTTATTCTGAGTTAGTAATAGGAAGCTTCTTGTATTTCTCCCATTTATAGCATAATTATTCCTAGAAAAGCTAGTAGAAATAACATGATCTTTTTCTCATTTTTCTTATTTGAAACTATTTTTAAAATCTTTATCTTTAAAAAGTATAGTTATGTTTACTTCAATTCCAAAACTTTCAGTATGTTCCTTACCACATATGTGTAACACAAGAGTTGATATTGAGCCTATTCAACAGAACAACTGTTAAACTTGAATTTTATGAGAGACAGGAAGGACCAGGAAAATTGTTCAGTTACCATATGGAACACTCTTCAATGAAAACACTCAAAGAACAGACTATAGTAACAAGAAGTTCCAAAGTTCCTAGCCTTAGGTATAGACAGACCTAGATTTCAATATCATTCTGCCAATTTGAATATTTTTCTCTATGTAGAAATCTCCTATAAATATTTGGCTAGTGACAGGAAACCTTTATCTATGACACATATGATGAAAACATACTTCCTGCCCCTTCTCCATATAGTACATTGAGAACTCTCTCCTCCTCTCCTTTACCTCCTTCTTCTCTTCCCCTTCTCCTTCTCCAGGTCACCTTTTTTTTCCCTTTTGCTCTCCTAGACCCTTTAACTCTTCTGTAACCAATATCCTACTTGAAATCCCAAGGGAAGTTTTGTTTTCAAAATTGTTCTCACAAGCTTTGACATGAATTCTAATCATAATTGGGCCAATATTAAATCACACAATTTTTTTAAATTACAAATAAAGAGAAATTCCTTTGTTCCCTTGATTCATGTATTTAATCAACATATATTTACTGAGAAATTGTGAGAGTTGGATTGCTGATAGGTCTTATATAAGTTCATAAGGATAAAAAGACTTGAACTAAAGAAGAGTAAGAAACAGAATTGAGCAAATGGTAAAAACTTAAATTTCCCAAGTCACAGGTCTTTCATCAATAATATGAGGATAAATATAAAAACTCATAGGACTACTATGAGGATTTAGTTTATTAAAATGCATCATTCTAGAAAATTCTCATTTGTCCTTCTCTTCTCTCATGCTTCCCTACACGCTGTTTCATCTGTCTCTGATGCCAGTCCTTTCTTTATTATACTTTTTTCCTACATACAAAATTTTTGTTCATTTTTTAAGGCTCAGCTGAGGAATTATCAATTCAAGTAAGGTTTTGCCAACTTCTCTAGGCAGGTTTAGTGTTCTATGGGTTTAACATTCTTCTAATCTACCACCCTTATAGGACTTAGTTGCACTTCAATATCTATCACATTCCTATCTCAAGAACTGTACCTTCTTTATCTATTTCATACCATGTCTTTCATATTGCCTGGTAGGTTACCAATAAATGTTACCCGAATAAATGAATAAACAGAGCTTTGGTACTATCCATCTAGATTTTTGATGAAATATTAGACCTAATAAAAATTCGGTGAGTTTCAGATCCTGGAAGAATTGAGAAATAGTATAAAAAGGACAATTGTGGTAATAGTGAAAATGTAGATTTCAGAGATTATTATCAGAATGAGTTTGTTTTTTTTCCAAAGATTTCCCAAGTGGTATAAATGATATCTTCTTTAGAATAAGAAATTACTTCAAAGAAACTTTCTATGAATGCTTACTTGGAAGAGATTCTTAGTATTGTAGTTTCATATTTTTCATCCATGGATAGCACGGAATGAGACTCAAAGGAATGACAAGCAAAATACAAATATTGAGTGCTAAAAGCAATTAACCTAAGCACACTCTGATTCTAAGTTTACTATTATTACTTATTCAAAAAACATTTAAGTTTTAAGAAAAACTAAACAGACATTTTGCTTTGGAAGGCAGTTTTTAACCTCTGTATTCTTTTTAGCTTCTTTTGTTTTAATGTTTATTTTTGAGAGGGAGAGAGAGAGCACATGCACAAGTGGGGGAGGGGCAGAGAGAGAAGGAGGACAGAATCCAAAGCAAGCTCCAGGCTCTGAGCTGTTAGCACAGAGCACCACGCAGGGCTCGAACTCATGAACTGTGAGATCATGACCTGAGCTGAAGGTGGACACTTTGACTGAGCCACCCAGGTGCACCAAATTCTTTTCAGCTTCTAAAGAGCAGATGGAAATTGGGTACCTTAAAACATGTATTTTCTAGGTGACCACTGTATCACTGTGTTTGGCTCTGAGGTTTCCTTCATCTATGATTCTGCTAACATTTTGGACATTTTGTTTATATCATGTTTTCCAAATCAATAATGTTGTACATATATGTTTAAGCACCATTTTGTTCTCAAATTCAAATACTCACAGGCAATGAAAAAACTAGACATTTTGGGTAATTAAGCATATACTTGGCTTGTCAGGGAAGGCTGGGAATTGAGAATTACCTGAAGAGAAACTAAAGCTTTAGTTTGTATTTTGTTCTAAGAACAGCATATGAATTTTAAAAGGGAGCTCTCTCAAATCAGACCAACATGAGTGCTATGAAAATGCAATATAGGGATACAAAGCTTGAACTCTAGAGTCTAACAGACATGGATTAATATGCTATATCAACCTCCCTTATTCACTATGTATGCTGTGAAATGTCCTTAACTTTTGCATCTGTAAGCTGGCAGCAAGAATACCCACCTAGTAAGGCTAGCATAGGGATCTAGTATATGTAAAACATTAGCGCAGGGCTTGAACATAGTATCAGAGAATAATACTGTTGTTGCTGTTGTTATTACTGATTACAGAGAGCCTCATTACCAGTCACATACCAGGTTCTGACTGGTAAAATGGTTTTAAACCTGAGTCTACTATCGGCAGACTCTGGAATCCAGACGTTGTCTATTAGGAAGTGTTCAGCAACAAAAATGAAACTTCTGACTCAATTCAGATAAAATAAAATAAAATAAAATAAAATAAAATAAAATAAAATAAAATAAAATAAAATAATAAAATAAAATAAAATAAAAATTTTGCTGCATCATAATTAATTTCAGAGGTAGAACTGTTTTGGGCTTGATTAATTAAGATGCTCAACTTTATCATCAAGAACTCAGGTTCCTATTGAGATAACCATTTTTTTTCTCTCATTCTATTAATGTGATATATTCACATTGATTGATCTGTGTATGTTGCTCCATCCTTGCATCCCACTTGGCATAAATCCTACTTGATCATGGTGAATGATCCTTTTAATGTGCTCCTGAATTTGGCTGGTTGGTATTATTATTATTATTATTATTAATTATTAGTTATTTTATTTTATTTTAGAGGCAGAGAGAGCATACATGAATGGAGGGGAGGGGAAAAAGGAAAAAGAGATAATCTTAAGCAGGCTCCACACTTAGCATGGAGCCTGATGCAGGGCTCAATCTCACAACCCTGAGATCATGACCTGAGTTGATATCAAGAGGTGGATACTCAACTGACTGAGCTACCCAGGTGACCCTGGCTGGCCAGTGTTTGCAAATTTTTGTAACTATATTCATCAGGAATATTGGATTATTGTTTTTTGTTTTGTTTTGTTTTTCTGATAATGTCCTTTTCTGACTTTAGTATCAGGGTGATGCTGACCTATAAAATGAATTTGAGAGTGTTTCCTCCTCTTTAGTTTTTGAAATGGTTTGAGGAGCATTGGCATTAATTCTTCTTTAAATGTTTAGTAAACTTCACCATGTAGTTCTGGGATTTTCTGCATTATGAGATTTTTTATTACTGATTCAATCTTCTTACTAGTAAGTGACCTATTCAGACTTTCTATTTCTTTCTGATTTCAGTCTTGATACATTGTATATTTCTAAAAAACATATGCCAAAAATGCATTTGACAAAATCAGTTACATTCATGACGATAACTTAACAAATTATGTATAAAATGGATGTACCTCAACATAAGCCCACAGCTAATATAATACCAAAGATGAAAAATTGAAATCTTTTTCTCTAAGATCAAGAACAAGATAAGGGTGTTCATTCTTACCACTCCTATTCAACATGATACTGGAAGTCCTTGCAGAGTAATCAGATAAGAAAAAGAAATAAAGGCATCAGAACTGGAAAGAAAGAGGTAAAATAATCTCTATCTGCAGATGACATTATTTTGTATATAGAAAATCTGAAATGTTTCACCAAAAAAAAATCCTGTTAGATCTAATCAACAAATTCAGTAAATTTGAAGGATGCAAAATTAACATACAAAAATCAGTAGCATTTCTAAGTGCTAACAATGAATTATCCGAAAAAGAATTAAAGAAAACAATCCCATTTACAACAGCATTAAAAATTAATAAACACTTAGGAATAAACTTAAAAAATAGGGTGAAAAATCTCGACTTGGAAAAATATAAAACATTGATGAAAGAAATTGAAGAAGACACACAAAAAATGGAAAGGTATCTTGTGTTTATGGGTTGAAATAATTAATACTGTTAAAATGCTAATACTACCAAAAGCTATCCAAAAATTTAATGCAATCTCTATACAGATTCCAATGGCATTTTTAACAGAAGTAGGAAAAAAATCCTAAAATTTATATGGAACTACAAAATACCCTGAATAACCAAGGCAATCCTAAGAAAGAAAAAAGTAGAAAGCATCACACTTCCTGATTTCAGACACAATGGTATATTTATCAGCCATGAAAAACAATGAAATCTTGCCATTTGAGACAACATGGATGAACCTAGAGGATATGATAAGTGAAATAAGTTAGAGAAAGAAAAATACCATATTATTCCACTAACATGTAGAATCTAAAATCAAATGAACCTACAAAACAAAATAGAAACAAGCTCATACATACAGGAAACAACCACTGATTACCAGAGGGGTGGAATGTTATGCTAAGTAAAATAAGTCAAACAGAGAAAGACAAATACTGGTATGATCTCACTTATATGTGGAAGCTAAGGTGGGGAAAAGCCAGACACCAAGCAAATAAGTGGTGGTAGGCAGCGGAGGAAGGCAATGGAAGAAGGTGGTCAAAAGGTATAAACTTTCAGTTATAAAATAAGTAAGTACTAAGGATGTAATATACAACATGATGACTATAGCTAGCACTTTTATGACATAGTAAAGTTGTAAGAGAATAAATCTTAAGAGTTCTCAACACAATTTTTTTCTTTTTTTTAATTTTTTATTGTATCTATATGATGCTAACTAAAATTACTGAAGTAATTATTTCACAATATATGTAACACAGACCATTATGCTATACACCTTAAACTTCTACACTGATATGTGTTCAATTATGCCCCAGTGAGACTGGGAGAAAAGAAAGAACTCAGGTTCTTTCCATTGCCCTACTCTACCATACATGAGATCTATACTGTCCTATGGCTGTCTTTATTTTTTTAGAATGGCTGTCAGAAAAAAAATAGAGCAAAATGACCCTTCCTCAAGTAGGAAGAAAGTGACAGAGAGAGATCAATTGATTGATTCCAGGAACCCAAACAATCCTCTCCCTTTGGGTCATTCTCTGTTCTTTTTTTTCTCCTTTTCTTTCTTCTTCCATTTATTCTGTCCATTTTTCTCTCTCTTCCTCCCCTTCTCCCTTATTTCTTTCCTTCCTTCATCTTTTTTTTTCTGCTCTATCATTCTTTTTTCAACAACTATTTATGGGTGTCTACCATAGGCCTGTCACTAAGTTACAGGGATACATCAATGCACACAACTGTCAAAAATCTTGCCCTCATATAACTTACATTCTAGTGGAGCCAAGTTGCTGCCACAACTAAACAAACCACTGGCCAGAAGAATGAGATTACAATGGTTAGAGGCTAACCAGTTGCAGTGGAATAAATGCTGGGGAGTCTACCACATTGGCTCAAAATGTTTTAAAATATATTCTTGGTATCTCATGTAGACGTCAAATCTCCAAGCACCTTATAGTGTATCGCATAGAAAAACCATGCCCTTTTCCTAAATATCTGCCTTATTTTCTGCTTCTCAGACAAAAAAAAAATAGTTGTTCAACAGTGTATCCTACACAGTCATTACCAGACATATTTGTTTATTTTATGTGACAATGTTATTAATAAAATTTAAGCTCATTTGCTTTGTCATTTTAAAATCCCAGACCTTGCATTTATCTTGGTTTATTATGTAAAAATAATTTAATGTTTTAATTATAGACTACATGATATACTATAATGGTAATCTTTAAATGTCAATTTCATTAAAATTTTATATTGCACAAAAGACCTATAAGTCCCTGCTGCTACAAAATCATTTCATAACTTCATCTAATAACAATGTCGGGTGGTGATTTTCAGTTAAATTGAGTCACTCATAATGCATTAGAGTAACTGGATCTGAGCCAAGTGTTGCTGATTCCACTTATAATGTGATTTCACAATCATGCCAAAGTAATTTTGCCTCTGTTTCCACCAAATCTTGACTCCCATCAGAGGAAAGCAACATTTAAATGAAATTGTAAGTTGTTTTTTAAGGATAGAGTATTTCATTTATTTTGTTCATCTAGAGCACTAAAATAATAGTCTGTGGTATGTACTTGTGGACCAAAATTGGATTCCAGTAAGGATTCCCTCATGCTATAGTCAACCACACTCATCTTTTGTGTAACTCCTGGTCAAGGCGGAGAGAGCTGGAAGGAATCCAAAGGTGTCACACAGTAACCTAAGAAAAGAAGGTTAATGGTTTTACTTTGAAACATTAGTGAGCTATGAGCTTGTACCATGTGTAACTCCTTTGTTGCCATATGTTTTCTGTCACTGTCATACAATAACAAAAGTGATGGTAGAAGAGGACAGAAGGTGGCATGGTTAAGATCATCCTTTTTTAAAAGTATCTATTATGTAGTTGGCTCTCAGTATATGTTATTATTTCATTTAACCCTTATAGAAACTTCAGGAGGTTAATACTATGAACCTCATCTTATAAATAAAGAGTCTTAGCTCACAGAAATTAAGATATTTGCCCAAAGTGCTGTATACTTTTTCCCAGTCTAGCATGCAGTTAAGAACATCAGAACCAATGTTCATATTATGATTTATTCCAAGAATCTATATGTTGAAGACAAACAGTATATCTAATAAGAAAAATGAAAGTCTCCTTTGAAAAGCAAATAATTATAATAATAATTTGGCTTTGTGAAACTAAAAGCTAAAAAATAATACAATTAGCAACTGGGGAACCAATATAAAATTCATTCCTTTAATGAGGTAAACAAAATTTTGAGTCCGCTTTTTTAATGTTTTGGAAGTTCTTAAATTTCATTTCATTGATACCCAATAGAAATTAACAAAGCAAAATTGTCCAGAGCAGCAACAATCATTCTTAAAGATATCATGTGGAAAGGGAGAAAATTATTATCTTTAAAATCAGTGCACAGGGAGAGGTGGGATTTGCACAGAATGGTTTCCATGGGCCTTTTCAACCTTCATTTTTCCGTAAACTGCAGGATTCCAACATACCTGCATGTTATAGGTGGTGGAATCATCTCACCTAAATACCATCTAACAAAAAAAATCATATGATTATGTAAAAGTTCTTAAAATAAGTATAACTACAATTAACAAAAGTTAGAAGTCAATCAGAGGAAAGTAGTCTCTATTCCAGGAGCAAGGAAGTAATACAAAAACGAAAACTCTGTAAATTCAAAGATAACACATGAAGCCAATAATGTGAGAGAGGTTTTAGCCTTTAATTTAATAATAACGAAACTGACCTCTTCAAGAGGCACCTCATCTTAGGGTGCCTGGGTGGCTCAGTTGGTTAAGCATCAGACTTGGCTCAGATCATGATCTCACAGTTTGTGGGTTTGAGCCCCACATCGGGCTCTGTGCTGACAGCTCAGATCCTGGAGCCTGCTTCAGAGTCTGTGTTTCGCTCTCTCTCTGCCTCTCCCCCACTTGAACTCTCTATCTCTCTCAAAAATAAATAAACATTAAAAAAATTTTTAAAAAGAGGCACCTCATCTCAAACTTACCTTGTTGTAACTCTTACAATGCACTATATTCCATAAATAAGTCAGGTTTATTCACAAACCATTTATAGAAGAAGAACTATAAAATTATTTCAAAGAAATGACTCAGAAGACTCACTGCATCAACTATTGTTGGTACTATCACTCATTTAAAAAATCATACTGATGTATGAGTAGGCAGATCTGCCACTCAATGGGTAAGCTTAAAATAGCAGCTATTTTCTGTTCTCATTGGTTGGACGTCCATTTTAATTGACTAATGCGCATGCCATACATGAGGTTGATAAATGTTTCATATATTATTTCTGTACATCTGTACTATTGTAAGCAAGTCATTGTTTGCAGTGACTAAAATAGCAATTTATTGAAATGCATTACTTAAATATAAATCAGACATAAAAATCTGTGATAAGATCAATAATTCAAATTGCTGAGAGATTTCAAAATTGAAAGACCATTTTCATTGTCAATTTTATTTCAGTGTGTGTCAACTAGGTAATACAAATCACCAACTTTGCAGAATTTTGGCACTATTGGGTATAAATCATGTATTAGTCTGCTAAGACCACCATTACAAAATATCATGGGCTGGGTGGCATTTAAAAAAAAAACCAAAAAACTTATTTCTCACAATTCTGGAGGCTGGAAGTTCAGATTACTTTCTGGCAGGGTTTAGTTTCTGCTGATAACTCTTTTCCTCACTTTCAGATAGCTGCCTTCTTGCTGCAGTACTCACACCGCCTTTCCTCTGAGCACATGGATGTGGAGAGAGACTTCTCTTTTCTTCTTATAAGGCCATCAGTCTTGTCAGATTAGAGCCTCACCTTTATGACCTAATTGAACCTTAATTATCTCCTAAAGGCTCTATCTCCAAAGGCAGACAATTGGGGATTAGGGCTTCAACACATGAATTTGGTTGATATTCAGTCCAAGCAGGTCAATAGACTCTGTACCATCATCCTAACTACTTTGGAATCCAAAAGTTTTGTGGGAACTATTCTATTAACTTGGCTAAATTCAAGTAAAATATTATATGTAATTCATAGCAAAAGTCTATCAAGTAGTTGATCTTGTGTGATAAACTGACTGACATAGGTTAAGATGATTGTGTAGGTTTTGAGTGATTGGGGATTGTGTCTACAGCATCTAGTAAAATGATAGAAACAAATCAAAGTTCACACTCCACTTCTGTGGATTACTATATCAGGTATAATAACCACACTAAAATTTGACACAATAGTGAGCCTTCTAATGTGGATTGATAGAGAAATGTTATGTAGAAACCTAATGTGTTTTAAGTATAAGAGACACAGGGATAGAGTTATAATTTAGCAATAAATCTGTGGGCTTAAAACAGATTCTTGGTTATTTTAACAAACAGGTAAAGATGACACAGTAATTTACAGTAGAAACATCTCATAAAACAAATAAAATGAGTGTCACTTTCTAGAAGAGTTGCCAAAAAAAAACAGTGGAAAAAACAAACATAAATATAAAACTACTCACCTTAGCAACTTAATAATTTCTCATAGGTTCATTGGGCAAGTCACTATCATATTTTCTTTTTTTCTAAATGTTTATTTTTGAGAGACAGAGTGAGAGAGTATGCATGGGCAGAGGAGGGGCAGACAGAGAGGGGGACAGAGAATCCAAAGCAGGCTCTGTGCTGACAGCAGAGAGCCCAATGTAGGGCTTGAACTCATGAACCATGAAATCATGACCTGAGACAAAGTTGGACACTTAACTGACTGAGCCACTCAGCTGCCCCTACCATATTTTCTAAATACCTCATGAAACATGCTCTTCTGGTAAAGACATTTGTCTTTACTAAACATATTTACTAAACACTGAATTGTATTAATATAGTTATATGTACACAATATTATATTTATTATATTAAATCATATCACATTGTTCTCTTCTTGCTTTTATTATCTACAGACTTGGTGACCATTAAAAGAGGAATAGAAAAAAATTGGGAGTATTGATTTCTTTTATTGTGTGGTTTTATATTTTTGGAGATTACATATGATTTGGAAATCAAGTTGCTTATGATTATGTGCTATTAATATTAACAGAGGTAACCAATGCAAGGCAGGGTAGATATGAGCATTTACACCTACACTTTGATAGAATGTTAATAGCACTGTAAATATATGTGCTTTCTGCTTTTGACAAGGATAACTGGGAAAGACTTGTAACACTTTAGGGGGTACCTGGATTTAATATGAGTATAGAATTGCATCACAGCAGGGCATACTCCTGTACCAGAATGGCTGTTCTTATGAGCAAAAACAGTAAATCCTTACTTTAAACAGTAAATAAAATGGATGAAATAAATACAATAAAAAATAATTATGTATTTTCATCCTGAGGGCCCAACTTACATTTGGGGTCCAGAGTCACAGTTTCTGTAGAGAGAAAGCTACAGCTAACATTTTTCCACTGACTAGGACATTTCAACTTCAGAAACAAACTATTACAAATGAATCAATAAGGTATATATTATTAAAAGATAGTTTACAGCATAATATTTATCATAAACAAAACTATAACAAGAAGGTTGATGCACAGAGAAAACAACAAATGATGTTGCAAATTAAATTCTTAAGCATAATTTCATACACATAAGTGAAGGGAAAGTTTTTTTCTTTACTTTCAAGATTTTATTTAAATTCAAGTTAGTTAACATGTAGTGTAGTTTTAGTTTCGGGGGTAGAATTTAGTGATCCATCACTAGCATATAACATCCGGTGATCATTCATTACAAGTGCCTTCCTTAATTCCCATTATATATTTAACCCATCCTCCCACCTCTCTCCCCTCCAGCAACCCTCAGCTTGTTGTCTATAGTTATTAGTCTCTTATGGTTTGTCTCCTTCTCTGTTTTTATCCTATTTTATTTTTCCTTCCCTTCCCCTATGTTCATCTGTTTTCCTTCTTAAATTCCACATATGTGTGAAATCATATGGTATTTATCTTTCTCTGACTAACTTATTTCACTCAGCATAATACACTCCAGTTCCATCCATGTCATTGCAAATGGCAAGATTTCATTCTTCTTGATGGTTGAGTAATATTCCATTGTATATATATACATACACACACACACACACACACCACATATTCTTTATCCATTCATCAGTCGGTGGACATTTAGGCTCTTTATGTGTTTTGGCTACTGCAAATAGTGCTGTTATAAACAGTGGGATGTGTGTACCCTTTCAAATCACTATCTTTATATCCTTTGGATAAATACCTAGTAGTGCAATTGCTGGGTCATAGGGTAGTTCTATTATTAACTGTTTGAAGAATCTCTATACTATTTTTCAGAGTGGCTACATCACTTTGCATTCCCACCAACAGAGTAAGAGGGTTCCCCTTTCTCTGCATCCTCATCAACATCTGTTGTTTCCTGGGTTGTTAATTTTAGCCATTCTGACCTGTGTGACGTGGTATCTCATTGTGATTTTGATTTGCATTTTCCTATGATGAGTGATGTTGAGCATTTTTTAATGTATCTGCTTTCCATCTGGATGTCTTCCTTGGAAAAGTGTCTATTCATGTCTTTTTCCCATTTCTTAACTGATTTTTTTTTATTTTTTGGGTGATGGGTTTGATAAGTTCTTTATAGATTTTGGATACCAGCCCTTTACCCAATATGTCATTTGCAAATATCTTCTTCCATTCTGTCGGTTGCCATTTAGTTTTGTTGATTGTTTCCTTTGCTGTGCAGAAGCTTTTTATCTTGATGAAATCCCAAGAATTAATTTTTGCTTTTGTTTCTCTTGCCTCCAAAGGCATACCTAGTAAGAGGTTGCTGCAGCAGAGATCAAAAAGGTTGCTGCCTATGTTCTCTTCCAGGATTTTGATGGATTCCTGTCTCACATTCAGGTCTTTCATCAATTTTGAATTTATATTGTATATGGTGTAAGAAGGTGGTCCAGTTTCATTATTCCACATGTTGCTGTCCAATTTTCCCAGCACTATTTGTTGAAGGGACTGTCTTTTTTCTGTTGGATACTCTTTCCTGCTTTGTTGAAGATGAGTTGACCACATATTTGTGGATCCACTTCTGGGTTTTCTATTCTTTTCCACTGTCCCATCTATGTGTCTGTTTTTGTGCCAGTACCATACTGTCTTGATGACTACAGCTTCTAATACAGCTTAATACAGCTTAAAGTCTGGAATTGTGATGCATCCAGCTTTGGTTTTCTTTTTCAACATTACTTTGTCTATATGGAGTCTTTTCTGTTTCCATAAAAATTTTAGAATTGTTTTTTCTAGCTCTGTGAAAAATGTTCATGCTATTTTGATAGGGATTGCATTGAACGTGTAGACTGCTTTGGGTAGTAGAGACATTGCAACAGTATTTGTTCTTCCAATGGGATATTTGTTATTCCATGGAATATTTTTCCATTTCTCTGTGTCTTCCTCAATTTCTTTCATAAGTGTTCTACAGTTTTCAGAGTACAAATCTTTTACCTCTTTGGTAGGTTTATTCCTAGTTATCTTATGGTTTTTGGTGTAATTGTAAATGGGATCGGTTCCTTGATTTCTCTTTCTGCTGCTTCATTATTGGTGTATAAGAATGCATCCAATTTCTGTGCATTGATTTTATCTCCTGCGACCTTGCTAAATTCATGTATCACCTCTAGCAGTTTTTTGGTAGAGTCTTTTGGGTTTCCCACATAAAGTATCATGTCGTCTGCAAAGAGTTTGACTTCTTCCTTGCCACGTTGGATGCCTTTTATT
Source organism: Panthera onca (assembly GCF_046562875.1). Taxonomy (NCBI): domain Eukaryota; kingdom Metazoa; phylum Chordata; class Mammalia; order Carnivora; family Felidae; genus Panthera; species Panthera onca. The sequence continues at coordinate 70,168,384 of NC_138343.1, forward strand.
TCTTTTTGTTGTCTGATTGCTCAGGCTAGGACTTCCAGTGCTATGTTGAACAACAATGGTAAGAGTGGACATCTCTATCATATTCCCCACCTTAGGAGAAAAGCTCTCAGTTTTTCCCAGTTGAGGATAATATTAGCTGTGGGTCTTTTATATATGACCTTTATGATGTTGAAGTATGTTCCATCTATCCCTACTTTTTTGAGGGTTTTTATTCAAGAATGAATGCTGTATTTTGTCAAATGCTTTTTTTTTTGCATTTATTGAGAGGATCATATGGTTCTTATCCTTTCTTGTACTAACATGGTATGTCATGTTATTTATTTGCAGATATTGAACCACCTCTGCAGCCCAGGAGTAAATCCCACTTGGTCACAGTGAAGAGAAAGTTTTCTCAAAGAAGTATATTAGAAGCTATTTCCATTTCAATAGCATACCTACCCTTCACATGTCATGAAATCCCACTGCTTTTTGAACACAGACCCACACCTCTACTTAGCCGCTAAGGCCAGGACCCTGTCGTTGACTCTGCAGGTGTGTGGCCATGTGTCCCTGGGAGTCTTACTATTCATGCATCTATACAGAGACTTCATATTCTCAAGGACATTGGCCCATTTGCTCTTAGTCCATAAATAATTATCTCCTATCATCCCACCATCACTTTCCCTCACTGTAACGCTCCTATCCTCTCATTTTTCTCCTACGAGCATCAATACCTTGTCACTTGTAACTCAGTTCAAATTTTCTCTCATTACATTCTCACCTAATTTTCTCCATAATTTTTCCCCCTTTCACCCTTACTAACAGCCTCCATCCTCAGAGAATCAGTATCCCTTCATCTCTTTTGGTAAATGGTTCTTTTTTCTAAAGAGTTTTTACTTCTCTTTATTTCTTTAAGTGCACTGAACTTAAAACCTAATGATGGATCGCTCCATAGCCCTCTCCCCAGATGATTACTTCTTCCATTGTCCCCGTTCAGTAAGCCAATATTACCACTATAGACCATTTAATCTATTGTCTGCTATTCTCCTAAATTTCTGGTCATCACTTTATATATGTATTGTCCTGAAGACCCATTTGCACCTTCTCAGCTCATGAGCATCTCTGAAGAATGCTCTGCCATCAACACAGTGATTTCAACAGCTGTATCAGTAATTCCCAAGACTCTTTCACTCTCTTAGACATCATATCTTCTAGATATCAGAGATACCTACATAAGTTGGCAGTTACTTCTGCTATTCTTATATTTAAATATATTTTGGCCAAGCTGGGAAGTTTCAGTTGTGCATTTGTTTTCTGTTGCTGCTGTGACAAATGACCACAAACTTAATGGCTTAAACAACTGGAACTTATTCTCTTGCAGTTCTGGAGGCCATAAGTCTAAAATGGCCTCATGAGTCTAAAACCAAGGTATCAATCAATACCTTGATTCCTTCCAGATCACTTAGCTAGGGCTACATAACACCACTTGCTGCTTCTGTCACCACATTGCCTTCTCTTCTTCTATCACCAAAACTAGTTTTGCCTGTGTTTTATAAGGACACTTGTGGGTGGCTCAGTCAGTTAAGTGTCTGACTTTGGCTCAGGTTGTGATCTCACAGTTCGTGAGTTTGAGCCCCATATCAGGCTCTGAGCTGACAGCCCAGAGCCTGGAGCCTACTTCAGATTCTGTTTCTCCCTCTCTCTTTCTCTGTACTTCCCCCACTTGTGCTCTGTCTCTCTCTCAAAAATAAATAAACATTAAAAAAAGGACACTTGTGATTATAGGAATGGCCCACCCAGATAATCCAATATAATCTCCCTTTCTCAAAGTGCTTAACATAATCACATCTACAAAATCAATCTTGCCATACAAAGTAACCATTCATAGGTTCTGAGGATTAAGATGTGGATATTTTGGGGAGTCAATTATTCAGCCTGCCACAGGCTAAATGCCCCCAAGCACAACATGGTATTCATAGGAATCATCAGGAAACATCTTCTGTGTCAATGGCAGTAAAACAGCACAGCTAGGAAGGCAGTTTCCAAATGATGTTGGCATAGTAGGACATTGTGAGGTACTAAAGGGACAAAAAGGGGGGGGCCCTGGGTGGTTCAGTCTGTTAAACGTCCAACTTTGGCTCAGGTCATGATCTCATGCTTTGTGATTTCAAGCCCCACATCTGGCTCTCTGCTGTCAGCACAGAGCCTGCTTCGGGTCCTCTGCCCTCCTCTCTCCGTCCCTCCTGCACTCACTCTCTCTCTCTCTCTCTCAAAAATAAATAAACATTAAAAAAATAAAAAATAAAGGGACAAAAAGTAGCCAATGTCAGTGACAGGAATATTTAGCAATGTGTCTGTCCATCCATATCATGATTATTCTGTATGATCTGGGTGTCCTGGTAAACATAGGATTAACAACTTTATTTTCACCCATTCTTTTTGTCCTGATGTACCATTATGGTCAATTTCTCATACTGTCTTTCCTGTATTTCCTGTATTTCTTCTCTTTACCTGAAATATCTTCCTTTTTGATCTTCTACCTATTCCAGTACTATCCAAATTCTTGACACTTCCTTGAATCTTTCTCTACTGTTTCACTCACGTGATCTGATTTCTTTCTTCTCTAAATTTCTTAGCCTCTGGAATCACAACCACATAGTTTAACATTTCTTACCAGTTTTGATTCTTGATTATATATATATAATCATATAGATCATATATCATATAACTATATTATATATATCTCAGTTGGGTATTTCTTTATTTCTACAGAACCAAGTAGAATGTTGTACAGAGAAGAGGGACACTCAATAAATACTGCATCATTCATTGATAGATTCAAATTGCTCATGAGATTAATCGGAGAAGTATACAAACATATAAAATTCCAAATCCATTACACTATTGTGGTTAATTAGGCCAATTGTACATAATAATAAGGTAAGATAATATTATGTGGGCTATAAATAATAATAATAGCAATAATGAGAATATAAATGTTTTTTAAAAAGATTTCTGGTTTTAATGAAGGAGTTCAATAAAGAGGCATTTTAGAAATGCTGTTGTTAATATCCATCTTTTCACATAGCAGCTATAACCATCAGAAATGTTTCTTATAGGTTTGGGACTCAAAAAACTGCTTTATGAAAAGAAGTTCATTACAGAGGTGAGACAACAATGCCATGTGACACCCTAAGCCATATGGTTCAGGAAGATTTCCTCCCCATAGCACTGACTAAATGCTTAGTATTGCTCTTATAAAAGCAGTTCTCTTTCTAGACCATGCAGAGATTAGGTTCTATACTGAACCATGAAATTTGATTTTTTTTATTCTAATATGTATAAAGATAAACTTTAGGCTCTTCTGGGTATGGGTTTCATTTGTTCAGGATTATAATTTCTCCATGATATGGCATCATGTATATATACGGCCCTATAGAAACATAACTTGAAAATAACTTCAAAAGATGATTAATGAAAAAACATTATTCAACTTTTTAAAAATGCAGAGGAAAAATTTGTTTCAATAACAACCAAATGGTAGTGAATTCCAAATATGAATTTTGTAATACATCAAATCGACTTTCATTATTTCTTCTAAGTACATAAAAGCCATTCCACAGAGAGCTTTGTTCTTGTATTATGTATTACAGCAAATAAAAAAAGAATTATTGTCATCTATGTCTCTTACCTACAAATAATCACTTATACTTAACTTTACCATTTATCTTAGACATGTGAATAATAATCTTTTCTAAACTTAATAGAACTAATCTGTGATCCTTTCTAAAAAAATAACTATAAAAGCTTGCATGAGTGTTTCCACCTGATATGTTTGTCTCAAATTCAATTTTTGTTTAACTATTTAAATTTTTTTCATCATATAGATTTTGAGAAAGGAAATTTGGAATTTTAGCTATTACTGAAGGACCCTTTGCATCTTTGATTCTAAAATGAGGTAATTCTTTAAATGAAATATATAAATTATAAACTGATGGAAAATACACAGATAGCAATACAGAGGTGTCAATAAATACAAAGAAATAGCAAAGACTGTAAAAGTGAACCAAGGAAAAATATTTTGAAATCAAATAGCTATAAAATACAGGCATGGAATACAGAAACATAATTTGGATACTTATCTTAGTTCTCCACTCCATTGTGTCTCACAAATTTAGGGCAGGAAAACTCTCAAACCTAAGAATATAAAAAGAAGTCCTAAAAATTGCATTCACAATCTTTTAAAATATAAGTAGAAGAAATTGTACACAGTATAATGCATTTCAAAATAGAAATTATGATACAGATAGCTAAAAGTGCTAAACAGAGGAAAAGAGAACTTCTTAAAATCAAAAGCTAATTCCTCAGTATCTAAGTTTATGTGCAGTAATGTAGCTTGCTAGGATTTTTCAAGTTAATTAAAAAGACATTTTTAGGTGTTTTCACTTAAATTAGCTAATAATTTTAGTGAATTGACAAACAATTTGGCAAATTAGCTAATAATTTATGTATTTTTATGTTAACCCCCAAACAACATCTTGTTGGAATATATCCAATTGTAACTCAGTCCTGGTATAATTGCCATCTTGCCTAACCAGTTACTTGTAAACTACCAAAGCCAATCCTGACAATTGAACATATATCAGAATATTTCCAGTTATAAAAGCAGATGGATTTTAACAATTTAAACGTCCTTCTAATATGAATTCTAAAAAGTAAACAAATGTAGCCTATTGAATTCCAGATAAAGGTTCCTGAATAAAAACATGCATTATTTTTATTTCCTCCTAAAACTTGATTAAAACTTCAGTGAAAGTCTCTTAAGCTGTTTGAGGAATATGGTGGCAGATCCAGCAGAGCTCTGGGCACCCTGCTCCTATTTCTGACTCCCTGCTGTTTGCTTCTGCTGAGGAGCAAGTTGGTTAGGAAGCCATGCTGCAGCCATGGCTTTTAAAGACACTGGGAAGGCACCCACGGAACCTTGTGGTGGCGATTCACCAAATTAGAATTACTCTAACTAGCCACAGTGTAAACCTTTTGGAGAAGGTACGTGCTGACTTGATCAGAGATGCAAGGGAAAAGAATCCCAAAGTGAAAGGACCTGTGATTCTGAGAATCACTGCAAGAAAAACTGCTTGTGGTGAAGGTTCTAAGACTTGGGATCATTTTCACTGATTTGCAGTCCTTCTGACATTATTAAACAGATTACTTCCATCACTATTGAGCCAGGAGTTGAGGTTGAAGTCACCATTGCAGATGCAGAAAACATCCTTTTTAATAAATTGATTATCAGTTGTTAAAAAAATGTAATGAAAGTCTCTTAAGATATAAACCCATTAAAGCAGAATGAGAGAAGAAAACAGCAACTATTTTAAAAGCTGGAAGGTAAGCAGAAAAATGGTAACTAAGAGCACATTGAGAAAGGTTAATCTTAAACCTATAGTATAAAAAGTTCAAGGTAGCCTGGGTAGCTCAGACTGTTAAGTGTCCAACTTCAGTTCAGGTCATGATCTTGCAGTTTGTGAGTTCAAGCCATGTATCGGGCACTGTGCTGACAGCTCAGAGCCTGGAACCTGCTTCAGATTCTGTGTCTCTGTCTCTCTCTACTCCTCCCCCATTCATGGTCTGTCTTTCTCTCTATCTCTCTCAAAAATAAATAAACATTAAAAAGAACAGTTGAAAATGCAATCTCTTGAACTCTTGATTTAAAATAAATACCTAAATACCTGAAGAATTGGCAGAATAATATTTTTGGAAATGGATTCAATGAGCGCTAAAAGCATGAGAATTTGTTGAAAATTTACTCATACATTAAGACTTAGATCTCCCTCTTTGTTCCAAAGTCTGTAGGTTTCTGTTTCTCTCTTACATTAGCAGAGAATTACAAATATATTTTTGACAGCTTTATCGAGATATAATTCACATATCATAAAATGTAATTCAATGATTTGTAATATATTCATAGAGCTGTGCAATTGTCATCACAATTGACTTTTAATTACCCCAAAAAGAAACTCCATACCCATTAGCTATCACCCTCCAGTCCCCTTCTTTCCAGCTCTAAGAAATTATTAATAAAATTAAATTTTAAATTAATTAAGATTAATTAGAATTTTATCACACACTCCATAACTTGCTCTAATTTTATATATGAGCTTTCAACCAAAGATTACCATTTTAAGAAGGCTAATAAAATCAAAGAAAAACCAACCCAATAGAAAAGTAGCAATTTGGATTAAAAGAAAAAATAACTACATAAGGAGAAAAAAACTTAAAAAAATAATAAACCTTAACTATCATTAATGTCCTGAGAGAAATAAGTTACTGCATCCAAGAGCCATCATAGGATGATATAAAAAATAAAGAAAAAAACACCCAGAAGACAAAAAGTAAAAGCTCTCAGGTTTTCAAAAAGAAGAGTAGACATGAAAAACTCAGTGGGCAGTTTGGAAGAAGGAATTGAAAAAATTTCGTACACAGTATGCCAAAAAGACAAGAAAATGAAAAATAGGAGAGTAAAGTAAAAAATATAGTAGAAGGCCTTCATTATACTCAATATCCAATTAAAGACGTTCCAGAAAGAAATAAAAGAAAAAAATAGAGTGAAAAAAAATCAAATAAATTATTTAAGAGATTTTCAAAGTACTTAAAGACCTGAGTGCCCACTTTGAGAGAGTCAAGAAAGTACCCGGTGAAAGTATAAAAATAGACTCAAAGGCATGCCATCATGAAATTTAATAATGCTGGAAACAAAGACATCCTTCAAGATTAAAAAAATTAAAAAAGAGCAAGGACAGGCTTCTAGAGGCAATATGAAGGCAGTGAAAAGAGACTTAGTAAATTTTTTATAATCTCCTCAAATCCTCTCACACAGAAAATGCTAAAAGTACAATTAAGGCACTTGAAGAAAATTAAAATGGCCAATGATATCTTCAATAAAACTAGGTAATAAGGAACACTCCTGAGTATTCAGGTGAAGCCAAAATACCAGTAATAACGTAGGTCTTCCAACTCCAACAGCTAGCTATACAGTGTTAGTGGTAAAAAGAAAATAAGTGGAAGGATGTGTAAGTAGTCACCAATAAATACTTAACCCCAAAAGGAGAGGACCACAGACTGAATGTAACCCTATGTGAGTAAATTTGAGGACAACTAATAAATTTTAAAGAAGTCCCTCTAGGCTTCAAATAAGAGGTTAGTGCACAAAGACTCCAGGACACCAACTAATGGAGAAACAAGAAATTCAAATAATGTAGAAGAGACCAAATCACTAGTGGAATACAAAAATGTCTAATAAACCTTCCCTTGTAGAAGGAAAGGTCCACTCTGAAGTAAAACTACAGAAACAGAAATCACATTGGGAAGGGGGAGAACACTGGGGATCCCAGGGAGAGATAAAGCTCAGATACTCTGTGGCAGAAGAAATCAGTAGTGCATAGAGTACTGTAATAGCAAAGAAGAATGTTAACGATGAGATCACCACAAAAAGCAAGGCTAGTAGAGCTCTATACAGTACAGAAGTAGAGGCAGAAAACCTACCTGAATCATATTGGGCCAGCCCTGAAAGATGTGTAAGTGGCTAAAACATGTAGACAGATGATAGGCAGACAGATGATAGATAGATAGATAGATAGATAGATAGATAGATAGATAGAAAATAGATAGATAGATAGATGATAGATAGATAGATAGATAGATAGATAGATGATAGATATAGAGATTAGATAGATAGCAAAGCTCTTGAGCTTTGGGGCAAGAGCTACCATAGCCCAGCCATACTCCCATATAGAAACGTCCTACTAATAATCCAGGAAATGCTATTGCATTCAAACATATGAAACAAGATTATAATCAAATAAGATTATCAAAGCTCTGAAAGAAGAGTGTAAGTCAAAATTAGAACATCTCAGATTAAATGACTAGACAAACATATATATTTTTTAAAAGGTTAACAGAAGTCATGGATAAATAAAAAGAAAGTGAAAAAAATTAAAGACAAAATGTGAAGAAATACAAGAATATATAAATTCAAAGCAAAGTAGGAAAAATAGAGGAAAGAAGAGGGAAAAGGGGACTATAATGAAACAGAAATAAAGATACAAAGGATTTTCAAGTGAAAGATATAAAAGACATTCAAAGAAAACTTAGGTGTAGTTGAAATACCTAAAGAAGGAAAACATAACAATTGAAAAAAATAAAAATTTAAAGCGCAATACAAAGCATTTTTTCTTCTGAAAAACAACAACAACAACATTGTTTCTACATATTGAATTGGGCACACTGAGTACTTGGAAAGTAAACCCAAGAGTAGTCAACAATCATACCTAGTAAAGTTACTTTGTACTTTAAAGATATGGAGTAAAACATTCACACAGAAACATTAAGTGACCAATAAGGGGAAAATATGTTAGATTGGTCCCATATTTTTCAACAACATTGTATAACCTCAGAAAATAGAGCATATCTACAAATTGTACTCAATCTCACACTTTCCCTCTCCTCAAATACTTCCCTTATGCCCAGAGTTCAAGATAGGTGATCAGCAAAATCTTCACTATCATTAACTTTCTGAAAGTTCCCTCTACCTTTATGCTCCAGTGGAAATCTGACTAGTCTCTGATACTACTGTTTTTCTTTAGTCCCTCTTAAGGGGAGCCTATTTTCTCTCCTTGTCCTTTATGATATAGAAATGGGTGTCCTCCTTTGCCTCATTGATACTTCCAGACCATTAAATTTCTTTCCTGCTAAACCTCCAGGCTCCTTTGAAGCTCATTCCATCAGTCTATACCATCATATAGTGGGCTAAATACTGGTCCCCCAAAATATCCAGGTCTTAATTCCTAGAACCTGTGAATGTTATCTTATATGGCAAAGATTTGATTAAGTTAAGGGTCTTGATATGGGGAGAGTATCCTGGATTATCCAGGTCAAGTACATCCTAAATATAATAAATGGCCTTATAAGAGGAAGGCAGAGAGAGATTTGACAAAAGAAGAGGAGAGGGTTGGTAGGACCATAGAAGCAGAGAGTTGAGTGATGTGCTTTAAAGATGGAAAAGAAAACAAGCCAAGGAATGAAGGAAGCCACAGAAAGCCTAAAAGACTAGGAAATAGATCTTTTTGTTCAAAGCCTCCAAAAGGAACCAGCCTTGTTGACACCTTGACATTAGCCCAGTGTAAGTGATTTTAGAATTCTGACTTCCAGAACTGCAATTTTGTGCTAATTCTTTACAGAAGGATTATGAAACTAATATACCCCATTTAGATGCAGATATCTACAGATGTCTAGGCCATTCAATCTCACCTCATTCCTCGAAGATTACAGTACCTGCTTACCCCTTACACTAATATCTTACCCCCTAAACTATTTTAGCAAATAACTCATCATTCCCTGTCATTACCAGGAACAGGACCTCTCACCATCTAATCTCAATATCTAGGACTTTATTGACCAACCACTACCTTCTGTCTTTCCATCTCATTCCTTGCACCCTCCTCAACAATCCTTTGATCGCCATAACTTTCAATTAATTTACTTTATCATTTTTTCACTTCTCTTGCTTGTCTCATGTTTTCTATTTCTCCTGAGGTTTCAAGATCATTGATCATAATCACATACACTCTCAATACCCTTGCCATATTCTCTCTCTACCATTCCTCTTGGTGAAATTCCTAACCCAGTTAAGTCAATCTCTGACCAGTCTACAGTCTGGCATATGAGCAGCTGGAGAATGAATGAATGAATGAATGAATGAATAAATAAATAAATAAATAAATCTGGAGAATAGACGCTTTGCTGACTGTTCTCAATTAAATGTATGCCCACTATCCTCAAGTGGGCCTTTAAGGTTGGTTGGAATTCTACTTACATTTTACTTTAATCACTCATTTTCCTACAGGTATATTTCAACACACTAAAATGAGAATCCTCTCAGGACAGAAGATTTGTCTATTTTTCTTACCAATGTATGCACAGAAATTAAAATAGTGCCTGGTACACAATAGGCATACTTATAAGTTGTTGAATTAATAAATTAATTTTATATCTCTCTTCTTTATACTTAAATTCCAACAGTTATTCTACCTTCCTAATTTTCAGGTTGTGATTTTGCTTATTTTACCAAGAAAATCAAAGCACTCAGAAAAGAAGACCAACACCAATATAATTATATTAATTTTTACAAGTCATTTTTTTACAAAATTGCAAGGACAATGTAATAGGGAAAGGAATCTCTTAAATACATGGTGCTGGAAAAATTGAACATGTATATGGAAAGAAAAGGGGGAGAAGGAGAAAGAAAGAAAGAAAGAAAGAAAGAAAGAAAGAAAGAAAGAAAGAAAGAGGGGAAAAAAGAAATTCTACTTATACCTCACACCTAAAGAAATTAACACAAAATAAATCATATATCTAATGAAAACATGAGACAAAACACTTACAGAAGAAAATATAGGAGAAAAGTATTTTGATATTGGACTAGGCAAAGATTTCTTAGGTATAGCACCAAAAAAAATCCATGAAGAAAAATGAATGAATAAATTGGACTTTATCAAAATTTAAAACCTTTGCTTTGTGAAAATTCTGTTAGAAGAAGGAAAAGACAAGCCACAGACTAGAGGAAATATTTTCAAATCATGAAACATTTGATTTTGATTTGAATCTAAAATATATAAAGAAATGTTTAAAACTCAACAATAAGAAGACATTTTTTAAATGAGCAAAAAAAGTTAAACAGACGCTTCACCAGAGAAGACATACAGATGGCAACTAAACATTTTAAATATGTTTATCATCATCAAATATTATCAAAATACAAATTAAAACACAATGAGAAGTCCCTGCATACCTTTTAGAATGACTAAATTTTGGACAATATTGAGTGCTGTGAGGATATGGAGTAGCTGAATTGCTCTTACATTTTGATTTTACCTTGGAAAACAATTTGGCAGTTTCTTTCTTCCTTCCTTCCTTCCTTCCTTCCTTCCTTCCTTCCTTCCTTTCTTTTTTAAGAGATAGAAATTTATTGAATACACTGCAAGGGAAAGGTGGGTAGGACAGCAAAGGAGAGACTATCTGCCATGAGGTGGTGATGAGGGGCCATACTCACTGGGCAGAGTGAAGGAGTATGGGGAGGTATGGAATTTTCCTTTTTTTTTTTTTTTTTTTTTTGAGAGAAAGAGTGAAAGAGAGAGAGAGCAAGCATGTGCATATGGGGAAGGGGTAGAGGAAGAGGGGGAAAAGAACCTTAAGCAGGCTCCATGCTTAACACAGAGCCTGATTTGGGGCTCAATCCCATGACCCTGAAATCACGACCTGGGCTGAAATCAAAAGTCAGACATAACCAACTGAGCAACTCAGATACCCAGGTGAACCTGGCAGTTTCTTAATAAATTAAATATACACCTAGCAGAAGGCTCAGTAATCCCATGCCTAGATATTTATCCAAAAGAAATGAAAACTTGTGAACACACAAAAATCTGCATATAGCTGTTTATAGCAACTTTGTTTACAACAATCTAGATATACTTCAGCCAGTGAAAGAATAAACAAACAGTAGTACATTGGCATAATGAAACACTAGTCAGCAATGAAAAGCAACAATATATTGATAACATGGTACAGCATGGATGAATCTCCCATGCATTTTTCTAAGTGTAAAGAGTTGGACCAAAAAAACTACAAACCAGGATTCCATTTTTATGACATCTTGGAAAAGACAATACTATAGGAATGGAGAACAGATCAGTGGCAACCAGGGATCATAGGGGGGCTGAAGAGGTAACTAGAAAGGAGTGGTACAACAGAATTTTTGAGTGCATCAGGATGGTCATGACAGATGTAAAACCTATTCATTTGTTAAAGACTTAGAACTGTGTATCAGAGGAATGAACTTTAGTGTATGTGAATTTAAAAATAAAACGAAAAAACTATTACTTCACATCTCCATCACCGAATCCAATTACTTATCCACACTTATATCCATATTAATACTCTTCCTTGTCTGATACTAAAATGGATAATCCCTTTTTTCCTGTTTTACTTGTTGAGTAGAGACAACTCATCTCAACTTCTCTTGCCCTTAGGCTGAGATATATAGCATTGGCTCCCCTGGTTCTCAGAACTTCAGACTTGAACTGAATTATACCACTGGCTTTCCTGGTTCTCTAGCTTATAGACACAAGATTGTGGGATTTCTCAGTCTCCATGATGACAGTAAAAAATGACTAAATTTTAGAAAATAGGGTGCAAAGGAGAGACATCAAAAACATGCCCAAACAGGCATCCCAAACTTATATGCCACTCAATTATAACAACAATTTGGCATCCATCCATGGACAAAAGTGTCTTTGTGGGAGCTGTGGGATCCAGCACCATATACCAAGGGACTCAGGAAGAGTCTAACAAACCCAGAAATTGGGTAATAAGCAAACAGATCTCATTCCAGGCTGTGGACCCTGCAGAAACCAGTAAACAAGCTCTGTCCCCTACCAGCCATGATCTGAGAGCCCCTGGAGAACACTGTCTTAGACAAACACCCATCAATGAGAGAGTCTTTGTGAAAATTCAAGAACCAGGGAAGAAGTTCCAGCACACATTATGTGTGTGTGTGTGTGTGTGTGTGTGTGTGTGTGTGTGTGTGTGTGTGTTTGCGCTCATATATATATGAGTTTGGTGATACATTGGAGAGGATAAGAGGAACAGTTTGGTTTTACCGACATCACCCCTCCCCCAAGGCAGAAGAGCTCAGTGCCAAGAGAGACCTTCTTGGTTTCTGATTTCACCTGCAGGGTAAAGTGAAAATATGCAAATGAGTATCTGGCTTCCTGAGCTGTGAAGGATGCTGCCAAGGAGGCCCATTTTCTCTCACTGGATCCAGAGTACTAAGTCGTGAGCTGGACAATTAAGGGGCAGGTAGAGGCTGGGAGAGTGACAGATAAGACTCTCAGAGGGCATTAAAGGGAACCAGATCCTACCAACTATATCCATGGACTCCATTAAGAAGCTTGCCCACAAGTCACTGGGGATGCCTTACCCACAGATCCCAACTGGCCAATGGGCACTCCCAGCATTCTACATGCCTCACCAACACACCCTTCCACCCTGTGGCTGGCTCCCTGTGCATGCTCCCAATGTGACAAGCGTGAGCATTGGCTAGTGCACAAGAAAAAAAGCTGGCCTAAATCTGTAGGCTAGGGAGAGTACACACTTGAGCTTTGATACCACGCTTGGGAAAGCCAAAAGAAGGCTGTTAGCATTCAGTCTGGTGCGTTGCATGACTGAGAGAAGGCAAACAAACTCAAGAATTCTTTTACAGCAGTACTGTTTTCAGAACTTGTCTTATCTAACCTATGAGCATTATTTCACACAGTTTATCACTATCCCTTCAAATACTCTCTTTAATTTGCTTCTAGGACAAATGGCTCTCTTTTCCTACTAGTTACTTATTCCCAGTTACTTCCTGATTATTTAATCCCTTGTTACTTATTCCTAGTTTACTGGCTTGTCCATTTATTCATTATTCAACAAATATCTGTGTACCTTCCCTGAATACCAGACACCATTCTAGATGCTGAAAATACAACAATAAACAAAACAAACAAAAATAAATGATTTTAGGGAGCTTACATTCTAATAACATAACTGACAGGGAAAGAATTCAAAATGATTTCATGCTAAACCAAGTAGATAGTTTAAGGACTTCATCCATGGTTTGATTCCTTACTTCCTCAGTATCTGCTCAAATATCTCTTGATCACATCATCACAGAAGGCATCTCTGATATGGGTATTTGACATTGCACAATGGTGTCACACCTCATTCCCCCCTTCCCAATTAATTTTTCTCTCAAAGGGCTTATCATCATCTGATAAACAATACATTTTATTTATTTATATCCTATCTCTTCTCATTGGAATATAAGCATGAGGAGGCCAAGACCCTTATCTCTTATTCATTCCTCTCCCCAGAATACAGCACAGAGTAGAAGGACATAAATTATCCAGTGAATTCGTAATCCCGAGGGACAGCCAATATCACATTCATTTTATCGATGAGAAAACCTGAGGCTCTGGGAATTTATACAACTGATCAAAGTCACACAGTATGCATTGGCAAAACCCAGAAGCCTAGTAAAGAAAGTTTCCTCCCTTTTTCCAATTTGGCTTGGGCCAGTTCTGCAAAATTGTCATTGCTAAACAGAAGAGAAAATATCATGTGAATAACTGCCTTTATGTTTCTTTTTTAATATAAAAAAAATCAGAAGATATTGAAAGAGCTGAAAATATTTTCAAATATTAACAGCCTTTGACCCATTCAGTGTTTATGTTGAGTGTCTAAAATGAAATTCATACAAAGGAAGAGCTGTGCATGCCACCTTGTCTCATTTTTTTCCCTTCCCTTTCTCCGCAGGCCTTGTAGCTTGAGTCACTTCATTGGAAGAGTACAAATATTTCACCAACATGTTTGGTATGGATAATGAATAAGCAACCCATGTGAGATATTCAGAGGTTGAAATTGGGAGAAAATTACTTTGGAAGGGAGATGAGTCCAAGGACTACATCAGCAAACTGTGAGAATGCATAGAGATGGGAGTAATGTTGAAAATACAAGCCAACATCCATGCCTGAAAACTGCCCTGGAAATAAGTGCTATTATTATCCCACTGAGATGCTGTGCTGAAAAACACAGACCAATACTTAGAGCTAAAATTGTAAAAATGTCTAGATTGTATCAATAAGACCACTTTCATAGTTTTGATTCTATACCATTAGAGATTTTTGTTAAAAGTTTAGGTCTCAAATTTATCCAAAAGTACTTTTAATTCCCCAATATTTGCTCCTTCATTTCAGTTTAACTATCGGGACTGATGGGACCGTCCCAGCCCTCTCACTGTACCAGCCCACACTGGCCTGTCTCAGCTGGATAAATCCCCTTGGATAGTGAAGGGCTAGAGAAATAATAGGAACATGTTAGATATCGTTTAGTCCTACTATGGCATAGGCTCTGAATCGTTCCCACACACAAAAAAAATGTTTATACACCTGAAGAAAATAACTAGTGAACTCTAAGATTAAGCCATCAAGCTAGAGAAGGAGTAGAAGAAATAAATATAGCCTCATTAGTGGCTGAAGCATAAGCTCTGTGACTGATCTAACTTCCAGAGAGCTCTGGATAACCAGCCTGGTCCTATTCTGCCACTTTTAGGTTTAGGAGCTTACCTGGACCAGGATTACTCAGCTTGGGGAGGACAAGGGTGATAAATGAGAGATGTGTTCATGCGTGAGTGTTCTGCTTTCTGTTTTACTCAGCAGTCACCTTGTATGATCCTGAGGTCTGTGAGATAAAAATACTTAGCTCAGATGAGGTGGTCCTCTCAACACACAGCCAGACTACATTAGGCATAGTCTACAGACATGCCCCTGCTTCATATGTATATGTATAATGCTAACTTGGGGAGTGGGTTCCGCAGTTGTGCTTCCTGAGGTTCCAACGGGTTCCTGCTGACTCAGACATTGACATCCACAAATGTCTACCCTGCTATTTATGGAAGCTAACACCTCCATAAATGTTCTGAGGACTCTTGCTGACTTCACCAGCTTCCCTCTGTATTATTGGGAAAAGGAAATCTAATTTGATTCACCCAACTGGTATGTTTGTCTTTCCGCCAGTGCAAATCTGCTGTGGCAACCAACAGTTGTCAATACAAAGTTTGTGGTTGGATTTCAGCATTTTGCATTGGGGCTTCAGCTCACAGGAAAAGAAAAGCCCTGGGGCGCCTGGGTGGCTCAGCTGGTTAAGCGTTTGACTTCGGCTCACATCCTGATCTCGCAGCTTGTGATTTCAAGCCCCACATCAGGCTCTGTGCTGACAGCTCGGAGCCTGGAGCCTGCTTCAGATTCTGTGTCTCCCTCTCTCTCTCTGCCCCTCCCCCGCTCACACACACTCTCTCTCTCTCTCTCTCTCAAAAAATAAACATTAAAAAAATTTTTTTTAAAGAAGAAAAGCCCTGTTTTAATATCTTCTACACAAACACACATATTCAATAAAAGATAACTTTATACACACATACATGTATGTATATATGAAATACATACATATTTTATATGCACATATGTAATCATATACCATAATACATTCAAAGAGGTTTCTAATTGCTTTTTGAGTGGGAATGGAATTATAGAAGGAAAGAATTATAGGCTTGAGTAGTTTATCAAAGATTTTTTCCTATGTAAATATATATGGTTTGAAGGAATTTAACCTAACCTTTATAATAAAAATATTTTGCCAAACATTTTAGTTCTAGGTTTTCATATGTTTAAACTAATCTAGGAAGGCAATAAACGGCAAATGTGCCACTGAAGGCAGCAGGTTGGGTGATGCCCTAACACTGTCTCTTAGAAATTTTACGTGAAATTGAGGCAAGAGCTGACTCCTCAAACCACTGATTTCAGATGTAAGCTTTCTTTACTCCACATCTCACAAAATATTCAAGCTAGTTTTGCCAGAAAAAAAACAGAAATCTAACATGTGTATGAAAAAAAGAAAGATAAAATTCTTAGAAAACATATTGTAGTCTCACACTAAGCCCTAAGATGCACAAAGCTATTTAAGATAATTGACTTCAAGAATTAATCAACAAATGGGAGTTTGAGTGATAAAAGATGATTGTTTGCAATGAAAGGAATTCTCTTATCCATGAATGCAGTCAAACAACACCGATCTTTGTCATTCATCCAGCTCTAGGTCATAGATGTGTCCCAGGATAAAACTCCCTCAGCATAGGTGCAGCCTACAAACCATGGTGAAAGAGAAATGAAATCACCAATCCTGCACAGTAAGCCTGAAAAGAAAAGCCAGTTTCTCCCTGTTTTGTTCCCAGGAAGCATGGGACACCACAGGAACAGAAAGAAAGACAGGACAACTGTCAAGTTTATACAGGCACATTTGTGGCACCTTATGGCCACTGTTCCAACCAGAACAGCCACTTACACTACATTCCTTATGTATAAGGCATTCCTTCAGGCTCTACACTCCATACTTTGCTTTGCATTTCTACTTTCTGAAGGTGTCTCCCCTTTCTACCCAGTGCCTTCACATCTGGAATCATCTCATCTGCATGACCACATCACAAGAAATGTCTGATGGAGACTTTGGATGGTCTCAGTTCCTTCTTTAGGAGAGACTCCCTCCACATCACTACCATGATTCCCTGCACTGCAGCCTGAAAGGAAGTGATACATCATTACACATCCAATCAACTTCCCCAAGTCCCATCTGAGAAGTGGGATCTGATGAGTTATTGCGTTTGAAGATCTCCACTTTAATTTTCCTTTAAATACAATGTTTTTCTCAAAAGAAAAAAAGATTATGAGAAGAGTAGCTTAATATTCTAACAGTATATTTCAAACATCAATGCTTGTTCTTACTACCCACTATTTGCATCTTTGTGTTCATCTTTGTCTTTCACAGTTTGTGTGTGGCTGTATGGGTGCATACACACTCTTGTTATTTCCTATATTTTCATTCTCCTTGTCCCTTTCTCTTTTACCCATGACCTGCTGAGCACTGTAGTCAGCTAATTCCAGGGTTAATGGATTCATTTTCCACACTCACAAAGACTACGCTTCCTGACATCTAGTAACACACCACTTCCTAGGGATGAGATAAGAAACCCAATACTCCTGAATTGAATGAATCTTACATAGGCCAGCATCTTTATTAAAGGAATCATCCTCTTCATCTGGGGGGTCTTACAGAAAAGTATTTAAAAATTTAGAAGCAAATTAGAATCTTAGAAATAAAATTATTCTCAAACATCCATTAAATTATCAAAGAAGAAACTAGTCATCTTGCCAGATATATCAAGTAATATTTTTAGTCACTAATGGAACTAAAGATTATTTGTTGAAAGAATTATGATTTATAAATGTCATTATTATATTATACTATTTTAAAAGTCAACTAATTACTCCAAAAGGATGGCAAAGTCTAGATAGTATAGCAGCAGCATGTTCTCTCTTTTTTTTTTAGCAGCATGTTTTCTTAAATAAAACAAAGACTATTAGTTTTGACACTCTTTCTGCTAGAGTACTAGTTAATGCAGCATTTGTATAGCAGTGAAGATACACTACCAAAAATATACATATATGTATGGTGTGTGTGTGTGTGTGTCTGTATGTGTGTGTGTGTAGTTATTGTTGACTGTTTTAATTTTACTAATAAAAACACTACTGAAAATAGCCTGCTTTTGGCTTGACTTATATTAGAAAAAGTGATATATAAGAATCCCCTGTCCTTCTTTCTATGTAAATGTATACATATACAAATATACATTTTTATGTTGTTTTTTTTTCCCTCTTAAATCTTTATAAAGCCTTTCCTTCTATGTGCCAGGTACGTGCATATACAATAATCCCAATGAAATCCTATGAAGCAGGCTTTATTATTCCTATTTTAATTGATGAGAATGATGAAACTTGGAATATGTAGAAAACTTGCCAAAGGTCTCACATCAGGTGAGTGGTAGAATGGGGCCCCAAATTCATGTCTTCTGAATCCAAATCCTTATTTTTTTCCACCATGTATGTTATCTAATCATATACATGTAGGTATTTTATTTTGTGAAATGAAAAAGGAAGAGAAAATGGTCTCTGGAAAATCCAAACATAGGGGTCTTTCCTTTCTCCTTCTGTGTCCCTAACTCCCCTTTTCTGGCTATATCATCTTGGCACTGCAGAATATTAACAATGTCCAGGAAAATTCAGGGAAGTAGAAGGTGAGAAATGAGGATTCTCCTATATTATTAAATACATTCACGATTACTCCATTTGACTGGCAGATACAAAGAGGCTTCTCTGTGACATCCATCACACTGCCTATGACTGCCCCATGCTTGGTCTCAATGACAAATGCTTGAAGTTAATCATCTGTTTGCCTCTCCCTTTCCTTTGAAGACATTGATCAAGCTGTGTTGGCAGAGCCATGATGAAATATCAGGCTCTGGGAAATGCTGACCTGGCTTTGAATCTACCATTATTTGAGCATAAGTCTTGAGGGACATCTGTCATTTTTCTCTGGCATTAACTGTCTTCTTCAGTTTGAGGCCATATGTGTTTTAGTCAGAGTGGTAGATTCTATGAATGTGTATCATGAAGTTCATGACTGGCATTGTGTTATTGTTGTATGCTAACAATAATATCATTTAAATAACCAAAGGTCACAGAACCATAACATTGTAGGACTTTGGAGGTAGAAGTTTATTCATGCTCTGTTACCTAAACAATGAAACAGAACTCTTTTAAACTTCTTAATATGTTATAACATCTTCCACTAAATAGAAAGAATCACAAAGATTATTCCACATATAATAGTTTGAGTTTCAAATACTTTTTAAAGTAATATTTTTCTAAACTCTTAATAGTTGTTGGTATACTAAATAGTTGTTAATAAAATAACTATTTTCTCTCTTTTATAGGAGCAAGTACATAGAGAACTGAGTCCCATGCCATTAAGCCAAAACATTTAGAATGTAGAAAAATTTACAGTGGACTCATAAAAAAGAGAGAGCTTTAATAAATTATATACACTAAAAAGAAAAATGCCAGAAGTCACCTGGATGCTAGATCTGTGTAGACTCTCCTCAACTCTCAAATGTTCAACTCTAATTTGTTTCAAGTAAAATCTTAAAATGTGAAAATCCTATTAGAAATACTACTTAGGAAATAAAAATACTGCTTAGGGTCAAAGAGTAGATTGAAAAAGGCAGTTACCCATAAAACGGCAGAGTTATTATACTTACGTACTCAGGAGAGTCCCAGATGCTAGAACTTTAGGGCAGTTAGGAAGAAAGGAAAGAAAATGTCCTTGCTTTTATATTTGGGGTACAGAGCCATTCTTAGTAAAGTAATAAAATAATAATAATAATGTTAAATTAATTAATCAAAAAACATAGCCAGTAAGTAGTATTTCTCCCAGTGACCTTCTTCATGTATCTCTCTAACCACTTTCCTGTTGTTCAGTGCCATCATGTTCCTCTCACACAAGTCAGCTCCCAAACTATTTAATGATGACAACTTAAGTAATAATCTGGCTCTAAATATACATTAAATTTTGTGAATAAAGAACTTGTGGCTGCTTGTCAATCCAGCAAAATGTAACTTATTCTAACCACTACTTTGACTGAGGCTATATTTCTCCTAAGTGCAATGAGAAGACTCATTCATTATACAATAGCTAAAAGTTCAGATACTGTCATCTTCTCTAAATATGTATTTAACATTTCTATGACTTAGGTTTAGAGGAATAGATGAAATAAAATGTTGACATGTGTCTTACCACTTAATCATTCTGGGGCACCTGGGTGGCTCAGTCAGTTAAGCATCTGACTCTTGATTTCAGCTCAGGTCATAATCTCACAGTTCCTGGGATGGAGCCCCACAACAGGCTCTAAACTGACAGTGTGGAGCCTACTTGGGATTCTCTCTCCCTCTCTCTCTTCCCCCTCCCCTGCTCATGCTCTCTCTCTCAAAATAAAAAAATAAACATTAAAAATAGTTCTAAAATTATTTCCTATCATAATTATAATGAACTTTATTTTTTTTATTTTTTAATTTTATTCTTGAGAGAGAGAGAGAGAGAGAGAGCACGAGTGGGGAGGGGCAGAGCAAGAGAGGGATACAGAATTTGAAGCAGAAGCAGGGTCCAGACTCTGAGCTGCGAGCACAGAGCCTGATGCGGGGCTCAAACTCACAAGCCATGAGATCATGACCTGAGCCGAAGTCAGACGCTTAACCAACTGAGCCCCCCGGACACCCCATTATAATGAACTCTAAAGGACATTACTGAAGAGTCTTAAGTCAAGTAGTGACAACATCCAGTGATATTTTTTTAAAAAACTGTATAAAGAATTAAACAATGGTCACATAACAATGTGCTATTAAATTTCATTTAGAAGAAAACAATATGCTAGCATATTCAAGAAAAGAATAAGAAAGAGAACAACAATGAGATGATATTTGTCTTATATGGCATTAAAATTATTCTAAAATTTTAAAATGGATAACATACTCAAATGCATATTCTCTACTTTTTGTTCTGAAACAAATTATACTTGTTTATGTATAATTACATTTCAATATATAACTACCTCATTCTTTTGCATAGTATATAATTCAATTAATTACCTTTTACAATAAATTTCACTTAAAAATATTAAAAAGTAGTAAGCATACAGGGGCGCCTGGGTGGCTTAGTTGGTTGAGCAACCGACTTCAGCTCAGGTCATGATCTCATGGTTTATGAGATTGAGCCCCGCATCAGGCTCTGTGCTGACAGCTCAGAGCCTGGAGCCTGCTTTGGATCCTGTGTCTCCTTCTCTCTCTGCCCCTCCCCCATTCATGCTCTGTCTCTCTCTGTCTCAGAAATAAATAAACATTAAAAAAAATTTAAAAAAATTAAAAAGTAGTAAGCATACAATAGTTATTATACTATTGTGCTAGATATAAAAACTAAAGAACAGAATTTTGTGTCTGGTATGGTAACATGACTCCTGTCCAAATCAACCCTCTGGTTCACACTAAAAATTGTAAACTCTGGGCAAACTCTAAAAAAAAACAACTACTTAAGGGTTTCAAAAAATAAACAAAAGCAGGCATACAATGGAAGGTAGTAGAATTGAGAAATTACCAGAATCTCCCTCCTCGGTGTCTTTGTGGCTTTTCCCTGAAGGTAGAAGGGACAGTGCAGGCAATTAAATAAGGGGAAGAATAGTGACATATTTGTCGATTGGGAAAACAAAATAAAGACATTCTCAGAAAAAACGAAAGAAGAAGGAAGTTTTGTCTCCAGCAGACCTGCACAAGAAATGCACCACTGTTGACCAAAATTCCAACATAGGAGGCTCCTGAATTTCTCTCGTCACATAGATGCACTGAATATACTGCTTTACATGGAGCGATTCCCTCTGAAAGAAATCCAGAAACTAGTCGAGTGACTCCTATATATCAGATGACTCAGAAAATACCCATGTCAAAACTGGTAGAAAAGGCTGGGAAACACTCTCATTAAAAACCTCACCCTTGGTATGGCACCAAACAATCGGGAGAGAGCCCCCAACTACCACCTTCTTCCTAAGGAGCAAAGGGTTTACACCACACCTGTAGTGCTCCAACTTTTAACACTACCACTGTCAAGATGAACTACCAAATTGCCCAGTTCTGAAAACCAATAGGGCTTGTGTTCATGAGTTGCACAAGGCTATAGCAAACAAGGAAGTAATACTAAACAGGTGATTGAAGACTTGAGCTGAATATATATCCCCCCAGGCTCAGCACAGAGACAGAAAGCAAAAATATCTATCTTAAGTCCTTCCCTGGAAAGAGTTTGACTGTATACTTCACAAGCTACTGCCTGATATGACTTCTATTGAGCATACATCTTGGTGCTGACTGGAAGCATACCCAGAGCCTTAAAGAGCCAACAGACATTTCTTCTACCCCTGGCTTGCTCCAACAACAAAAACAAGTCATCAACATCTCCCTGGAAGGAAATTGTCCACACCCTAGCACCTCAGCTTTCATGGTTGTCTTCCTGGGAATGGGCCCCCAAATCACCTGGCTCTGATACATAATGGGACTTGAATTTATGAGTCCCACAGAACTATAATAAGAAAAAAAACAGTTTTTAAATGGGCAAAAGAGCACCCCTCATCAGTTATAAATGTAGGCTCAGTGCAGAGGAATAAGGCAAAAATGCCCATCTTCCATACTTTCTCAGCTATTGCTTGAGGGTCTGGCTTCCAATAAGTCTGTATCTAGGTGCTGACTATAATCCCCTCTTTGCACACTGATGGGTACTGGCATAACTTCAAGTACTGGGAGCCACTAAAAACAAAGTGGCTTGGACAATCACAAAGGTTTGAGAAGTAACAAGGATCTTGGGTTAGGCTGATAGACAAGGTTTATCTCCTACAAGAGACCAGTCTCTAAAGGCAGGGATAAATGGTTGTTTTACCCAATGCACAGAAACCAATACAGAGAGTCAGTGGAAATGAAGAAAAAGTGAATAGGTTCCAAACAAAAGAATAAGGTAAATCTCCAAGTATCTATCTTAATAAAAATGTAAATAAGTTATTTATCCAATAGAGAGTTCAAAATAAGTCATAAAGATGCTTACCAAGCATCAGTTAAGACCTCACAAAACAAATTAGCAAATATTTTTAATCGAATAATAGTGAAAATATAGTATGTCAATTTGTAGGATGAAGCTAAAGAAGTATATAAAATGCTTGTTTAAAAAAAGCGTCTAAGACAACATCCAATGGTTTTACTTTCAGAATCTATGAGTAAAATATATCCAAAGTAAGTAGAAGAAAGGGAACAATAAAGATTTAAAAAATAAATTACTAAAATAGAAAACAGACAATACAGAAAATTAACAAAACCTAAATCTATATTTTTGCAAATATCAACAAATTGATCAACCATTAGCTTGACTGCTAAAGAGAGAGAACTTTTTGTTTAAAAAAATTAGAGAACACTGCCCAACTCATTTTGTATGGACAAACTGTAACACCAAACCTAATGAAGACTTCAATAGACCAATATC
This sequence comes from Panthera onca, assembly GCF_046562875.1. Classification (NCBI taxonomy): domain Eukaryota; kingdom Metazoa; phylum Chordata; class Mammalia; order Carnivora; family Felidae; genus Panthera; species Panthera onca. Next base: position 70,191,964 of record NC_138343.1, read on the forward strand.
TCTTCTGAACACAGATGCAAATATCCTTCAGTAAATATTAACAAACCCAATCCATCAATATGTACAAATACATACAACAAAACCATGTAAGGTTTATGTCACAAATGCAAAGTTGTCTTAACATTCAAAAATTAATCAGCATAGTCCACCATATTAACAGACTAAGATAAATAATATAATCATTTCAATGGATGAAATTTGACAAATTCAATACCCAATCATAATAAAACTCTCAAAAAAAAAAAAACTAAGAATAGCAGGAAACGTCCTCATTTTGATAGATAGCATATAAAACATCTAAAACTAACATAATATGGTCAAAGATAAACTTTGCCTCTTGTGTTAATGTCCTGGAAATTTTAACAAAGAAGAAAGCAAAGCAAAGAATAGAAAAGGAAAGGAAAGGAAAAGAAAAGGCACAAGGAACAGAAAAGAAAAAAAAAAGCGTCCCTAAGTCCCTATGATTGCATATGTACACAAAATACAAAAACTATGCAAAAAATAATTACTAAAATTAATAAGTTAGATTTAGAAGGGTGCAAGATAATGTTAATATACAAAAAATCAATTGTAAAAATCAGCAGTAAAAAAATCAACAGTAAAAAAATGGCAATCAACTTCATTTGCAATAACATCTAAATCATGAAATACCTAGAAATAAACCTAACCAAAGGAGGCCAAAACTCCTATGGTGAAAACTTTAAAACATTATTGAGAAAAATTAAAGATTTAAATAAATGAAGAGATACACCATGTTCGTGGATTAAAAGACTCAGTATATGTCAATTCTTCTCAAATTAATTTATAGATTTGATGTATTCCCAATAAAATATTTCAGCAGCATTTTGTAGAAATTAACAATCTGATTTTTAAAATTTGTACATAAATGAATAATTCTTAGCCAATTAATCTTTTAAAAGAAGGAAAAAGTTGGAACTCTTGGCCTACATGATTTCAAGCCACAGATATCAAGATAGTTTGTTATTAGTGAGTGAGTAGACATAAAGATCAATGGAATATAATATAGAATTGAGAAATAAGGTCAAATGATTTTCTACAAAGGTAACAAGATACTTCAATGGTAAAAGGAAATGCTATTTGTTTTCCTCCAATATCTACTGATCCTTGGTTGGTGGTACATACTTATGAATGAAGGAGCATGTTGATTGGCATGAGTAACTTGTCTCCTGCACTTGTAATATTCTAGCTCTCCAACAGACCTCCCTCTAAATGAGGAGATGAATGCTGTCTCTGTGTTATCTAAGTTGAGCATGCTTATACAAGAACATGGGGGAAGCAGACAGGCAAGCTATAGACCAACATCTATGAGTCCTAAAACAAAGAGAACTTCACTCGGGGTGGGCATGGAGAGCAATTTTAACTGTTTCCCTGATGACAAGATGTCCTTTCACTTCTACCTCTCTGTCTGACCAAAGCATTCACTCTAAATGTTCTCTCCAGACACATTAATTCATTTAGGGAGAACTCCAAGGGATAGGAGTGCAGACACACAAGCAATCTTTTAAGTTGATAATTCAACCATACACAACATTTGCCTTTGTGTGTGTTGACTCTTAGCTTGTAATATCCCTGGACTTGTTTCTCCGCAACAGTTTTCCCATTTGTTTTGGGCTATGTGTGGGTTCGGCTTTTGGTTTTGTCCAGCAAAGCCAAGGACAGCAGAAAGGATTGCCCAAGACTTTACAAGTCAAGAGAGGTGAGAGGGAGGCTAAGGGAAATCTCTCCGAGTTGCTCTCAAGCGTCCGTATTTATTAGGCATACATTATAGGGAAAACATTGTGCAATATGTCAGTGACTATGTGCCAGAAAGAACTTACAGAAAGTATAGAAAGCTTGCAAAAAAAACCAAGACTACAAAAGAGCAGATGCCAAAGCAGGGTAGAGAACAGGATAAGATATTCCACAGATAACATGGTCTAAGGAATCCATGAGCACAAGCAGGACCCAATGCCTAAATACACGTTAGCTAGATACTGGTCAGCTATTTTCAGCATGGTGAGAAAGCGATGTAATGCATTCCCTATAATCTCCTTAACCAGGACATAGCTATTTGATTTCCCACATTTTTTCTCTTCTCTTGTTTCTCTGAGATCCCAATGCCATCTGCTTTCTTATTTTCAGTAATTCCTACAAATATCTTGATTTTATTTTTTCTTTTACACCAGACTGTGATAGGTTATTTTTTTAAAATAAATTTTCTGTAAGTTTAAAGATTTTAGGTTAGGAGGGATGCACACATATCAGCTCAGACTACCATTATCACTTGATACAATAATTTAATGAGTAATTTTCAAGGTTTATAAGATGTAGTGGAATGTGTACTTTCCTAACATTATTAGGCATAAAAACAAATGAATGTATATTTTGTACAAATTGTCACAAAAAAACAAATGAGACATACTGAGCATGCAATTTTATAACACATATAAATACATTTTAAATATTCACGCTCTTTAAATATAAGTATTAATATACACTTTAAATATTCCTTCATTGGAATCTATGCAAAAAGGAAAAAAAAACAGACCCTGAGCAAGGCTACTTATTCAAGCATTTTTATGAATGCAACAAAAAGAAAAAACAACAACACATACATCCAAGGTATCTAGCATAAGAACAATAATTAAATAATGTGTGGCACATCTACATGTTAAAATAGTAGACAGAAATAAAAATTTAAAAATTAGAAATAGTTATGTGAGAATCTTCATAATATAACTGACAAAAATATGAAATGTTACACAGTACGTGTCAGTTTTTTCATATATTTAATTATGTATACAAACTCTTAAAGGACCTGAAGGAAATACATTAAAATGTAACTGGTGCCTAGTTGTTGAATTACTTTAACTTAATGACTGGATATTATTGTCTTCTATAAAACTTAAAAAAATTATATTCCAAGTTTCTAACATTAGCACATATTATTATAATCAGAAAAAAAAACAAGCATGAAAAAATCCCCTTTTAAAAGGTGAGTTTATTTTTAAAAGATTTTTAATAATTGGCCAAACAAATCCATTCTCCAAGCTTCCAGTTAATCAAAGTCTGTGCTCTATTTATTGTTTTAGTTATAATGAAAGCCATTCAGTCCCTCATGGCCAAAATTTTATTTTCAAAGTAATTTCTGGTTCATTCTATTTTGCCATGATGATGCTTATTATTACCTCTGCATGGGGACTCCTTCAAAATTTTTTTCATGCTATTGCAAAGGATGAATACAAAGAAACTCCACAAATGGAGATTAACAATAACTGAGACCTCTGCATAAAATAATTTTACACCCTAGTTTTTACTAATGAGCTTTTGAACACTTAAAACTGAAGGCCTTAGAATTGCAGTCCTTTGTGGCTTCTCCTGTCTGTCATGAATGATTAAGTGCCTTATTAAGACAATTAAATTTGAACCTCTAACTAATCATTTTTTCTGTGACACAATATCTTATTAGACATCCCCCAAACCCTGTGGGGCTTTTTTTCTTCAAAGTTTCAACTAAACTATAATAATGAAAATCAAGAAGCCATGGTAATTAATTATCAGGCACCAGCTCATTTGAAGCACCATCTCTTTCCTTCTTCCTCCCACCCTCTCTCTCTCTCTCTCTCTAATGTCAGAATCTGAATGTAGACAAAGAGCTGTAGTAAGAACTTAATTTTCTCTGCTTTTAAGATGATTAAATTAAACTTGATATTATTTCTGGATAAAGAAAATCCCTCCTCATCCATGTCTTGTGTCTGGCTAACTTCCTGTCTAAGGGACCTCAGAGTAAATGTCATTCCCAGGAGAAGTTCTCATAAGCTCCAATTTGTTATCACAATCACACTGACATAGTCATTTTTTTATGTGAAAAATGATGGTCTTCCTCAAACTGTTGGTTCTATGAAACAAGGAACCCTACTTACCTTGCATCCCATTGAACTTCTAGTACCTAGCTCAGTGTCTGACACACGGCAAGTGCATAATAAAAATGCTATGAATGGGTTAATCATAATTCATCATTTTCATCTTATCACAGTTTAGTCAAATATGGGGAAACTTATTTAAAAAATTTTATTCAATCTTTAGCTTTTGGAGTTTTTAAAAAATTTCTTTAATTCTATATGCAAGGCAGAGTAACATAATTGGAAAAGCACTGGATTAGTGTTTAGAGGCATATCTGCATGTGCTTGTTGTCACTTCTTAGTCACATGATTTTGGCTAGTCATTTAAACTTTCTGAGCCAAAATTTCCTAAGCTACAAATTGAAAATAATACTTCCCTGCATGTTTCACACAGTTATTGAAAGGATCAAGAGAGAATTAATTTGAAATTACCAGCTCTAAAATACTAAGACTGTCCTTCTAATAGTTATTATATATGGAGTCTCTTTATTTTTATTCATTATCTATCAACATATGTACAAAAAAATTCTTTCAGGTGAAAATTAAAACCATTATAGTAGCCTATTATAGCCCACTTCATTATTACATCACTGAATAAACCACTAATCTATAATCTAGATAAAAGAATTGATTACAACAAAACCATAATATGACATAGAGTTTAGACTAAATTTTGAGCAATGCTTCCCAAGACAGAACAAGAAGTTCCATTGTGCTTTTATATGGAGAAGTTTCGAAGGATAGCAAAACTGAGCCTTACTATAAAAAAAGTGTTCTCTCTCTTTCTTTTCTCCTAACCCCTTACCCCTCTCTCTTATCTCAGAGATTTCAGAATTAAACTTATAGTGGTAAAATCATCAAGTATGAGTTCTGGCCATCATAGAGATAACCTACAACTAACATCATACTCATAATGAAATGTTCTTCTAAGATCAGGAACAATAAAAGGGTGCCCACTCTAAGCACTCCTATTCAGCATAGTACTGGAAGTCATAGCCAGAACAATCAAGCAAAAAAAAAAAAAAAAAAAAAAAAAAACAAATAAAAGTCTCCCAAATCAAAAAGGAAGGAGTAAAACTATCTTTCTATGCAGATTATATGATCTTCTACAGAGAAACCGTTAAAGACTCCATCAGAAAACTGTTAGAACTAATAAACAAATTCAGTAAAGTTGCAGGACACAAAATCAACATACAAATATCAGTTGCATATCCATACACTAAAAATGAACTATCTGAAGAAGAAATCAGGAAAACATTCCCATTTACAATAGCATCAAACAGAATAAAATAGGAATAAATTTAATGAAAAAGATGAAAGATCTATACACTGCAAACTATAAGATACTGATGAAAGCAACTGAAAAAGACATAAATAAAGGGAAAGATATCTCTTGTTCATTGATCAGAGATATTAGTATTATTTAAATGACCATACTACTGAAAGCCATTTATAGGTTCAATAAAGTCCCTATCACAATTCCAAGCAGTTTTTACAGAATAACAAAAAAAAATCCCAAAATTTGTATGGAACCACAAAAGACCTCGAATAGCCAAAATAATCTTGAGAAAGGAAAAAAAAAAACTGGAGTCATCATATATCCTGATTTCAAATTATACTACAAAGCTACATTAATCAAAACAGTATGGGTATTGGCATAAAAACATAGACCAATAAAATAGAATTAAGAGTCTAGAAACAAATCCACACATATATGGTCAACTAATTTTTGATCAGGGTACCAAGAGCATTTAATGGGGAAAAGATAAGCTGTTCAAAAAATGATGTTGGGGAGGAGGAGCCAAGATGGCAGAACAGCATGGAAGTTTTTTTATGTCTCACATCTATGAAATACAGCCAGATCAACACTAAACCATCCTACAAACCTAGAAAACTGATTTGAGGACTAATGCAACAATCTGCACAACCTGAACCACAGAACTCAGTAGGAATTCACCCCAAAAGAAATAGCAGGAAAAAAACAACAGCCAGGAATTTAACCAACACTGATACAAGCAAGATGTCCAAACCAGATTTTAGAATCATGATAGTAAGAATACTAGCTGGAGTCAAAAATAGATTAGAACCCCTTTCTGCAGAGATAAAAGAAGTAAAAGCTAGTCAGGATGAAACAAAAACTGTTGGAACTGAGCTGCAATCTTGAATGGATGCCACAACGGCAAGAATGGATGAGGCAGAGCAGAGAATCAGCGATATAGAGAACAAACTTATGGAGAATAATGAAGCAGAAAAAAAGAGGGAGACTAAGGCAAAAGAGCATGATTTAAGAATTAGAGAAATCACTGACTCATTAAAAAGGAACAACATCAGAATCACAGGGGTCCCAGAAGATGAAGAGAGAGAAAAAGGAGTAGAGGGTTATATGAACAAATCATAGTGGAAAACATTCCTAACCTGGGAAAAGACACAGACATCAAAATCCAGGAAGCACAGAGGATTCCCATTAGATTCAACAGAAACTGACCATCAACAAAGCATATCATAGTCAAATTCACAAATACTCAGGCAAGGAATCATGAAAGCAGCAAGGGGAAAACTCCTTAACCTACAAGGGAAGACAGATCAGGTTTGTAGCAGACCTATCCACAGAAACTTGGCAGGCCAGTAATGAGTGGCAGGATACATTCAATGTGCTTAATCAGACAAATATGCAGCCAAGAATTCTTTACACAGCAAGGCTGTCGTTCAAAATAGAAGGAGAGATAAAAAATTTCCCAGACAAATAAAACTTAAAGGAGTTTGTGACCACTAAACAAGCCCTGAAAGAAATTTTAAGAGGGACTCTCTGAGGGGAGAAAAGATGAAAATATACATACATACATACATACATACATACATACCAAAAGCAACAAAGATTAGAAAGGACCAGAGAACACCACCAGAAACTCCAACTCTACAAGCAACATAATGGCAATAAATTAATATCTTTCAGTCCTCACTGTAAATGTCAATGGACTAAATGCTCCAATCAAAAGACATAGGGTAACAGATAAGAAAACAAGATGCATCTATATACAGTTTAAAGAGACCTACTTTGGACCTAAAGACACCTTCAGATTGAAAGTAAGGGGATGGAGAACTATCCATCATGCTAATGGTCAACAAAAGAAAGCCAGAGTAGCCATACTTATATAAGACGATCTAGATTATAAAATAAAGACTGTAACAAGAGATGAAGAAGGGCATTATATCATAATTAAGGGGTATATCCACCAAGAAGACCTAACAATTGTAAACATTTATGCTCCAAATGTGAGAGCATCCAAACATATAAATTAATTAATCACAAACATAAAAAACTCACTGATAATAATGACATTAGAGTAGCAGACTTCAACACCCCACTTAAAACAATGGACACATCGTCTAATCAGAAAATCAACAAGGAAACAATGGCTTTGAATGACACACTGGACCAGATGGACTTAACATATATTCAGAACATTTCATCCTAAAGCAGCAGAATACACATTCTTCTCCAGTGAACATGGAATGTTCTCCAGAATAGACCACATACCGGGACACAAATCAGCCCTCAACAAGTACAAAAGGATCAAGATCATACCACACATATTTCAAACCACAACACTATGAAACTCGAAATAAATCACAAGAAAAAACTTGGAAAGGTAGCAAACACTTGGAGACTAAAGAACATCCTACTAAAGAATGAATGCGCTAACAAGGAAGTTAAAGAGGAAATTAAAAAGTACATGGAAGCCAATTAAAATGATAACACCACAGCCCAAAACCTCTGGGATGCAATAAAGGCAGTCATAAGAGGAAAGTATATAGCAATCCAGGCCTTCCTAAAGAAGGAAGAAAGGTCTCAGATACACAACCCAACCTTACACCTTAAAGAGCTGGAAAAAGACAGCAAATAAAACCCAAAAACAGAAGAAGACAGGAAATAATAAAGATTAGAGAAGAAATTAATGCTATCAAAACCAAAAAGACCCCCCAAAAATAGTAGAACAGATCAATGAAACCAGAAGCTGGTTCTCTGAAAGAATTAACAAAATTGATAAACTACTAACCAGTTTGATCAAAAGGAAAAAGGAAAGGACACAAATAAATAAAAACAAGAATGTAAGAGGAGAGACCACAACCAACACGGCAGAAATAAAAATATTAATAAGAGAATATTATGAGCAAATATATGTCAATAAAATGGGCAATCTGGAAGAAATGGACAAATTCCTAGAAACATATAAACCATCAAAACTGAAACAGGAAGAAATAGAAAATTTTAACAGACCCATAACCAGTAAAGAAATCGAATTAGTAATCAAAAATCTCCCAAAAAACAAGAGTCCAAAGCCAGATGGCTTTCCAGGGGAATTCTAACAAACATTTAAAGAAGAGTTAACACCTATTCTCTTGAAGGTGTTCCAAAAAATAGAAATGGAAGGAAAAGTTCCAAACTCTTTCTATGAAGCCAGCATTATTCAAAACCAAAGATCCCACTAAAAAGGAGAGTGATTGACCAATTTCCCTGATGAACATGGATGCAAAAATCCTTAACAAGATACTAGCCAACCGATTCAACAATACATTTAAAAAATTATTCACCAGGACCAAGTGGGATTTATACCTGGGATGCAGGGCTGGTTCAATATCCACAAAACAATTAACGTGATTCATCACATCAATAAAAGAAAGGACAACAACCATATAATCCTCTCAATAGATGCAGAGAAAGCATTTGACAAAATGCAGTATCCTTTCTTGATAAAAACCCTCAAGAAAGTAAGGATAGAAGGATCATACCTAGAGATCACAAAAGCCATATATGAACGACCCAATGCTAATATCATCCTTAATGGGGAAAAATGGAGAGCTTTCTCCCTAAGATCCGGAACAAGACAGGGCTTGGCTCTTGCCCTGTTATTCAACATAGTATTGGAAGTCTTAGCTTCAGCAATCAGACAACACAAAGAAATGAAAGGCATCCAAATCATCCAGGAGGAGGTCAAACTTTCACTCTTCGCAGATGACATGATACTCTATATGGAAAACCCAAAAGATTCCACCAAAAAACTACTAGAACTGATTCATGAATTCAGCAAAGTTGCAGGATATAAAATCAATGCAGAGAAATTGGTTGCATTCCTATACACCAACAATGAAGCAAGAGAAAGAGAAATCAAGGAATGGATCCCATTTACAATTGCAACAAAAGCCATAAAATACCTAGGAATAAACTTAACCAGAGGTGAAAAATCTATACACTGAAAACTATAGAAAGCTTATGAAAGAAACTGAAGAAGACACACACAAAAAAAATGGAGAAAGATTCCATGCTCTTGGATAGGAAGAAGAAATGTTGTTAAAATGTCAATACTACCCAACGCAATCTACATATTCAATGCAATATCTATCAAAATATCACCAGCATTCTTCACAGAGCTAGAACAAGCAAACCTAAAATTTGTATGGAACCAGAAAAGACCCCAAATAGCCAAAGCAATCTTGAAAAAGGAAACCAAAGCAGGAGGCATCACAATCCCAGACTTCAAGCTGTATTACAAAGTGTAAACATCAAGACAGTATGGTACTGAAACAAAACCAGACACTCAGATCAATGGAACAGAATAGAAAACCCAGAAATGGACCCATAAACGTATGGCCAACTAATCTTTGACAAAGCAGGAAAGAATATCCAGTGGAATAACAACAGTCTCTTCAGCAAGTGGTGCTGGGAAAACTGGACAGCGACATGCAGAAAAAAATGAACCTGGACCACTTTCTTATACCATACACAAAAATAAACTCAAATAGAGGACAGGAAGCCATAAAATCTTGAGGAAAAAGCAGGTAAAAACCTCTTTGATCTTGGCCACAGCAAGTTCTTACTCAACACGTCTCCAGAAGCAAGGGAAACAAAAGCAAAATTGAACTATTGGGACATCATCAAAATAAAAAGCTTCTGCACAGTGAAGGAAACAATCAGCAAAACTAAAAGGCAACTGACAGAATGGGAGCAGATATTTGCAAATGACATATTAGATAAAGGGTCAGTATCCAAAATCTATGAAGAACTTATTAAACTCAACACCCAAAAAACAAATAATCCAGTGAAGAAATGGGCAAAGATATAAATAGACACTTCTCCAAAGAAGACATCCAACATATGAAAAAAATGCTTGACATCACTCATCATTAGGGAAATACAAATGAAAACCACAATGAGATACCAGGTTACACCTGTCAGAATGGCTAACGTTAACAAAGCAGGTAACAACAGATGTTGGCAAGGATACAGAGAAAGATGATCTCTTTTGCACTGCTGGTGGGAATGCAAACTAGTGCAGCCACTCTGGAAAACAATATGGAGGTTCCTCAAAAAATTAAAAATAGAACTACCTATGGCCCAGAAATTGCGCTACTAGGTATTTATCCAAGGGATACAGGTATGCTGTTTCTAAGGGCCACATGCACCCCAGTGTTTATAACAGCACTGTCAACAATAGCCAAAGTATAGAAAGAGCCCAAATGTCCATAGATGGATGAATGGATAAAGAAGATGTGGTGTGTATGCATATATACATATATATATATATATATATATATATATATATATATATATATATATATATATATATATATATAATGGAGTACTACTCAGCAACCTAAAAGAATGAAATCTTGCCATTTGCAACTACGTGGATGGAACCAGAGGCTATCATGCTAAGTGAAATTAGTCAGAGAAAGACAAATATATGACTTCACTCATACGAGGATTTCAAGACACTTAACAGATGAACAGAAGAGAAGGGAAACAAAAATAATATAAACACAAGGAGGGGGAAAAACATGAGACTCTTAAATATAGAGAACAAACAGAGGGTTACTGGAAGGATTGTTGGAAGGGGGGTGGGCTAAATGGGTAAGGGGCATTAAGGAATCTACTCCTAGAATCATTGTTGCACTATTTGCTAACTAACTTGAATATAAATTTTAAAAATTTTTTTAAAAATGACAAAGCCAGGGCGGGGGAAAAAAAGTGATGTTTGAAAAATTAGATATTCACATGCAAAAAGGAAAACTATATCTTTATCTTACACCAATCGCAAAAAATAACTCAAAATAGATTAAAGACTTAAGTGTACAACCTGAAACCATAAAACTCCTAGAAGAAAATGTAGAAGAAAATCTCCTTGACATTGTTCTTGGTCACGAAGTATTGGATAAGACACCAAAAGCACAAGCAACAAAAGCAGAAATAAATAAAAGGGATTACATCAAACTAAAAAGTTTCTGAACAGCGAAAGAACCATCAAAAAAAATGAAAAGGAAATCTATAGAATGAGGGGAAATATTTTTAAATCATATATCCAATAAAGGGGTAATATCCAATAAATAAATAAAAACTCTTACAACTCAATTGCAAAATCATAATAATAAGCTCAACTAAAAACAGGAAAATTATCTAAACATTTTTCTTTTTTTTTCTTTTTTTAATTGAAGTATATTTCACATACAATGTTATATTAGTTTCAGGGGAACAACATAGTTAATTGAATAATTCTATACATTACATTATATTCATCATAAGAGTTACCATCCGTCACCATACAACATTATTACAATATTATTGATTATATTCCCTATGTTGTACTTCCATTTCTGTAACTTTTTATTTTATAACCAGAAGTTTGTACCTCTTAATCCCCTTCACTTATTTCACCCATTCCCCCAATCCCTTCTGGAAATCACCAGTTTGTTCTCTGTATATATGATTCTGTTTCTGCTTTGTTTTGCTTTTAGATTGCACATATGAATGAAATCACATGATATATATCTTTCCCTGACTTAATTCATTTAGCATAATACCCTTTAGGTCTATCCATGTTTTCACAAATGGAAAAATCTCTATCTTTTTTTTTTACACCTGAGTGATATTCCTATTCGTGTGTGTGTGCGCGTGTGTATGTGTGCATGTGCTACATCTTCTTTATTTACTACTCATCTATCGATAGATATTTACGTTGCTTCCATAACTTGTCTACTGTAATAAGACTGCAATAAATATAAGGATGCATATATCTTTTCAAATTAGTGTTTTCACTTACTTTGGGTAAATACCCACGGTAGAATTACTGGATTGTATGGTATTTCTATTTAATTTTTTCAGGAAACTCTATCATGTTTTCCACAGTGGTTGCATCAATTTACCAACAGTTTATCAACCCACCAATTGGTGCACCAATTTCCACAAATAGTGTACAAGGATTTCCTTTTTTCCACATCCTCACCAACACTTGTTATTTCTTGTCTTTTTGATACTAGTAATTCTGACAGGTATAAGGTAGAATCTCACTGTGGTTTTGATTTGCATTGTCCTGTAAAAGATATCGATCATCTTTTCATGTGGCTTCTTTGGAAAAATGTCTATTTAGGTCCTCTGTCCATTTTTAATTGGAATATTTGTGGGGTTTTTTTTTTGGTATTTTGTTGTATGTGTTCTTTATATAATTTGGACATTAACACTTTATTGGATATATCATTTGAAAATATCTTCTCTCATTCAGTAGGTTCTAGTTTTTCATGTTGCTGATGGTTTCCTTCACTGTACAAAAGTTTTATTTTATTTTCATGGGTCCCAATAGTTTGTTTTTGTTTTTGTTTCATTTTATTGAGGACACATATCTAGAAAAATAGCGGTAAGTTTGATATCTAAGGGATTGTCTATGTTTTCTTTTAGGAGTTTTATGGTTTCAGGTCTCATATTTAGGTCTTTAATCCACTTTGAGTTTTGTTTGTGTGTATGGTATAAGAAAGTAGTCCAGTTTCATTCTTCAGTATGTAGCTGTCCAGTTTCCCCAACACTCTTTTTTGAATAAACTGCTTTTTCCCATTTTATATTTTTGCCTCATTTATTATAGATTAATTGACTATACAAGTAGGGGTATTTTGGGAGTCCTCTCTCCTATTCTACTGATCTATGTGTCTATTTTTTGCTAGTACCATAGTATTTTAATTACTATAGCTTTGTAATATATATTGAAATCTCAGATTGTGGTATCTCCAGCTCTGTTCTTTATTTTCAAGATTGCTTTGGCTGCTGGAGGTCTTTTGTGGTTTCATATAAATTATTTGTTCCAGTTCTGTGAAAAATTGGCATTTTGATAGGTATTGCATTGAATTTGTAGATTGCTTAGGGAACAATTTACATGCTTTCTATTTCATTTTCTTCTCTGACTGCTGAGGTTAGGATTTCCAGCAAGAGTAGATGTTCTTGTCTGGTTTCTGATATTAGAGAAACAGCTCTCTTTTCACCATTGAGTATGATGTTATTAGCTTTGGGTTTTTGATATATGGCTTTAATCATGCTGAGGTATGTACCCTCAAACCACTTTGTTGAGAGTTTTAATCATGAACAGATGTTGAATTTTGTCAACTGCTTTTTCTGTATCTATTGAGATGATCATGGCTTTTATCCTTCATTTTGTTAATGTGATGTATCATGTTGATTGATTTGTGGACTGAACTATCCTTGCACCCTTGGAATAAATTCCACTTGATCATGGTGAATGATCTTTTTAATGTATTGCTCAAATCATTTTTTAATATGTTGTTGAGTATTGTTGCATCCATATTCATAGAGATGTTGGCCTGTATTTTTTTTTGTAAAATGAATTTGTAAAATTTCATTTTTTGTAAAATGAATTTGGAAGCTGTTCTTCCTTTTCTGTTTTTTGGAATAGTTTGAAAAGAATAGGTATTAACTCTTCTTTAAATGTTTGGTAGAATTCACTGTGAAGCCATCTGCTCCTGGACTTTTGTTTGTTGGCAGTTTTTTTGATTACTGATTCAATTTTGTCATTAGCAATCATTCTGTTCAGATTTTCTATTTCTTATTTCTTGGTTCAGTTTTGGGAGATTTTATATTTCTAGAAATATATAGATTTCTTTGAGGTGTCCAATTTGTTGGTATATAATTTCTCATAGTAGTCTCTTATAAACCTGGTATTTCAGTGGTGTCAGTTTTTACTTCTCTTTCATTTCTAAGGTTATTTGAGTCCTCTTTTTTCTTGATGAGTCTGGATAAAGGTTATCAATTTTGTATCTTTTCAAAGAAGCAGCTCATGGTTTCATTGATCTTTTCTATTGTTTTATAAGTGTCTATTTCATTTATTTATGCTCTGATCTTTATTTCCTTCCTTCTACTAACTTTGGGCTTTATTTGTTCTTCTTTTTCTAGTTCCTTTAGGTGTAAAGTTAGATTATTTATCTGAGATTTTTGTTTCTTGATGTATTGCTATAAGTTTCCCTCATAGACTGCTTTTGCTGTGTCCCAAAGATTTTGGACCATTGTGTTTACATTTTCATTATCTCCATGTATGTTTTTTTCTCTTTGATTTATTCATTAACCCAGTGGGTGTTTAGTAGCATATTTTTCAGCCTTCACCATGTTTTTGTTTCTCTAGTTTTTCTTGTGTTTGCTTTCTAACTTTATGCAATTATGGTCCAGAAAGATACTTGATAAGATTACCAGTTTTCTTACATTTACTAAGACTTCTTTTGTGGCCTAACTTGTGATTGATCCTGGAGAATGTTCCATGTGTGCTTGGAAAGAATTTATATTCTGTTATTCTTAGATGGAATGTTCTGCATACATCTGTTAAGTCCATATGGTCTAATGTATCATTCGAAGCCACTGTTTCCTTATTTATTTTTGTCTAGATTGTCTATCCATTGATGTAAGTGGGTTGTTAAAATTGCCTACTATTCTGTCAATTTCTCCCTGTATGTCTATTAATATTTTCTTTATGTATTTAAGTACTCCTCTGTTGGGTGCATAGATATTTACAATTGCTACATCTTCTTATTGAATTGATCCCTTTATCATTATGTAATGCCCTTCTTTGTCTCTTGCTATAGTCTTTGTTTTAAAGTATATTTTGTCTGATACAAGTATTACTACCTCAGTTTTTTTTTTAACTTTCATTTGCATGGAATATCTTTTTCCATCCCTTCACTTTCAGTCTGCATGTCTCTTTAAGTCTGAAGTGAGTCTCTTGAAGGCAGCATAAAGATGGGTCTTTTTTTTTTTTACTCCATTCAGTCATCTATGTCTTTTGATTGGAGCATTTAAATGATTTATATTAAAAGTAATTGTTAATAGGAGCACCCAGGTGGCTCAGTTGGTTAGGCGACTGACTTTGGCTCAGGTCATGATCTCATGGTTTGTGAGTTCGAGACCCACATTGGGCTCTGCACTGACAGCTCAGAGCCTGGAGCCTGCTTCAGATTCTGTGTCTCCCCCCCCCCCCCCGCCCCTCCCCTGCTTATGGTCTGTGTCTCTCTGTCTCTCAATAATAAATAAACATTAAACAATTTTTAAAAAAAGAAGTAATTGTTAATAGGTATGTACTTGTTATTTTGTTAATTGTTTTCTGGTTGTTTTTGTAGTTCTGTTTCTTTCTTCTTCTCTTGCCTTTTTCCCTTGTGATTGATGACTTTCTTTAGTGTTATGCTTTGGTTTCTTTCTCTTTATTTTTTATTCATCTGTTATGTTTTTGGTTTGTGATTACCATGAGGTTCATATATAATATCCTAGATATATAGCAGTCTATATGAAGTTGATGGTTGCTTAAGTTTGATCACATTGTAAAAGAACATCTTTACTGCCAACCTCCATGTTTTATGTATCTGTCATATTTTACAACATTTTATTTTGTGAATTTCTTAACTAATTTTTTAGATATAATTGATTTAACTATGTTCATCTTTTAACCTTTAAACTTTTTTTATAAGTGATTAATTTACTACCTGTACTGTTTGTTTTTACTCATGTATTGTTTTTCCTTTCAAAATTTTCTTCTATTCAAAATTTTCGTCTAATTATAACTCTTTCTTTATCACTTAAGGAAGTTTCTTTAACATTTTTTGTAAGGCTGGTTTAATGGTGATGACTTTATTTGGACTTTCTGTCTGGGAAACTCCAGCTCTCCTTCAATTCCAAATGATAACCTTACCAGATAGAATGTTCTTGGTTGTACTTTTTTTCCTTTCAGCACTTTAAATATATCATGTCACTCCCTTCTGGCCTGCAAAGTTTCTGCTGGAAAATCAGCTGATAGTTTTATGGGGTTTCCCTTGTACATAACTAGTTGTTTCTCTCTTGATTCTTTTAAGATTTTCTCTCTTTTTTTTTCTGACATTTTGTCTTTATTGTTAATCTTTGACATTTTAACTGTTATGTGTCTTGGTGTGGGCCTTCTTAGGTTCATCTTGTTTGGGATTCTCTGTGCTTTCTGAACTCAGATGTCTGCTTCCTTCCTCAGGTTAGAGAAGTTTTTAGCTATTATTTCTTCAAATAAGTTTTCCACCCCTTTCTCTCTCTCTTCTCCTTCTGAGACCCCCTATAATATAAATGTTAGCATGCTTGATGTTTTCCCAGAGATATCTTAACCTATCCTAATTTTGTTTTAATTCTTTTTTTCTTTTCGTTGTTCAGATTGAAATCTTTCCACTATCCTGTCTTCCAGATTGCTGATCCAGTCTTCTGCATCTTCTAATCTGTGGTTGATTTTCTGTAGTGTATTTTCATTTCAGTTATTGCATACTTCAACTCTGCTTGGCTCTTTTTTATATTTTCTATATCCTTGTTCAAGTTCTCATTGAGTACATCTAGTATTCCTTCAAGTCAAGTGAGTATCTTTATGATCATTACTTTGAAGTCTTTATTAAGTAGGTTGCTTATCTCTGTTTCATTTAGTTTTTTTTTCCCTGAGGTGTTATCTTGCATATGTACATATACATATATTTATATTTATATATACATATGTATTTATATACTATAATATATTCAAAGAGGTTTCTAATTGCTTTTAGTGTGGGAATAATTGTATAGAAGGAAAATACTATAGGATTGGATAGTTTATTAACAACATTTTTAAAAATTTAAATGGTTTGAAGGAATTTAACCTAATCTTACAATAAAAGGGACAACTGGAGCTGAAGTGGGTGCATGCCTGAAGTGTTACAGGATCCTCTGTGCCTTTGTCTCCTTGGTGAGATGTCTGGAGCTATAGTGGGCTCTGACCAGGGGTGTCCTAGTATATGCCACACTGGTGCCACTTAGTGGTGCCTCCTTCAGAGGGATGTCTGGGGCTGGCAGGTCAAGGGGCCCAGAGCTTACTGGGCTGGCTAGGTTGCCCAGATGGTACTCCCATCTGCACTGTCAAGGTACAGGGGGAACATAAACAGTGGCACTCAGCAGCCTCTCTGAACGCACACTAACTCTAGTCCTTCAGTATCATCCCTCCCCCCACCGTAGCATACAGCATCAGGAGTGGGGTTCCTATCATTACTATGTCTCTATCTCTCTGCCATTCTCTATGTGGTCCCTCTATCCTTTATTTTTTAGAATCTGTTCATTCAGCCCTCAGTTCTTTTTTTCAGGAGTAATTGTTCTATATGTAGGTGTAGATTTGGTATATTTGTGGAAGAGGTGAGTTCAGGGTCTTCCTATGTCACTATATTGAACCTTCCTCTAAATAGACATTTTTCCAAAGAAGACACAAAGGTGGCCAACACATACATGAAAAGTTGCTCAACATCACTAATCACAAAAAAATTACAAATCAAAACCATGATGAGATGTCACCTCACACCTGTTAGGGTGAATATTATCCAAGAGATGGACAGAGAGTGAGAGAGAGAATAAGTGGCAGTATAGATGTGGAAAAGGGGAATATTTGTGCACTACTAATAAGGATGTAATTGGTACAGCCACTATGGAAGACAATATAGAAGCTCCTCAAAAAATTAAAATCAGAACTATCATATTATCCAGCATTTATGCTTCTGGGTTTATATCCAAAGGCAATTAAATCAGGATCTTTTTTTTTTTATGAAATTGTGAAATTGGTTTCCATACAACACCCAGTGCTCATCCTAAAAGGTGCCCTCCTCAATACCCATCACCCACCCTCCCCTCCCTCCCACCCCTCCTCAACCCTCAGTTTGTTCTCAGTTGTTAAGAGTCTCTTATGCTTTGGCTCTCTCCCTCTCTAATCTCTTCTTTTTTTTCTTCCCCTCCCCCATGGACTTCTGTTAAGTTTCTCAGGATCCACATAAGAGTGAAAACATATGGTATCTGTCTTTCTCTGTATGACTTATTTCACTTAGCATAACACTCTGCATCCACATTGCTACAAAAGGCCATATTTCATTCTTTCTCATTGCCAGGTAGTATTCCATTGTGTATATAAACCACAATTTCTTTACCCATTCATCAGTTGATGGACACTTAGGCTCTTTCCATAATTTGGCTATTGTTGAGAGTGCTGCTATAAACATTGGGGTACAAGTGCCCCTATGCATCAGTACTCCTGTATCCCTTGGGTAAATTCCTAGCAGTGCTACTGCAGGGTCATACAGTAGGTCTATTTTTAATTTTTTGAGGAACCTCCACACTGCTTTCCAGAGCGACTGCACCAATTTGCATTCCCACCAACAGTGCAAGAGGGTTCCCGTTTCTCCACATCCTCTCCAGCATCTATAGTCTCCTGATTTGTTCATTTTAGCCACTCTGACTGGAGTGAGGTGATATCTGAGTGTGGTTTTGATTTGTATTTCCCTGATGAGGAGTGATGTTGAGCATCTTTTCATGTGCCTGTTGGCCATCTGGATGTCTTCTTTAGAGAAGTGTCTATTCATGTTTTCTGCCCATTTCTTCACTGGGTTATTTGTTTTTCGGGTGTGGAGTTTGGTGAGCTCTTTATAGATTTTGGATACTAGCCCTTTGTCCGATATGTCATTTGCAAATATCTTTTCCCATTCTGTTGGTTGCCTTTTAGTTTTGTTGATTGTTTCCTCTGCTGTGCAGAAGCTTTTTATCTTCAGGAGGTCCCAATAGTTCATTTTTGCTTTTAATTCCCTTGCCTTTTGGGATGTGTCAAGTAAGAAATTGCTACGGCTGAGGTCAGAGAGGTCTTTTCCTGCTTTCTCCTCTAGGGTTTTGATGGTTTCCTGTCTCACATTCAGGTCCTTTATCCATTTTGAGTTTGTTTTTGTGAATGGTGTAAGAAAGTGGTCTAGTTTCATTCTTCTGCATGTTGCTGTCCAGTTCTCCCAGCAGCATTTGTTAAAGAGACTGTATTTTTTCCATTGGATATTCTTTCCTGCTTTGTCAAAGATTAGTTGGCCATACGTTTGTGGGTCTACTTATGGGGTTTCTATTCTATTCCATTGGTCTGTGTCTGTTTTTGTGCCAATACCATGCTGTCTTGATGATTACAGCTTTGTAGTAGAGGCCAAAGTCTGGGATTGTGATGCCTCCTGCTTTGGTCTTCTTCTTCAAAATTACTTTGGCTATTCATGGCCTTTTGTGGTTCCATATGAATTTTAGAATTGCTTGTTCTAGCTTCGAGAAGAATGCTGGTGCAATTTTGATTGGGATTGCATTGAATGTGTAGATAGCTTTGGGTACTATTGACATTTAACAATATTTATTATTCCAATCCATGAGCACGGAATGTTTTTCCATTTCTTTGTATCTTCATCAATTTCCTTCATAAGCTTTCTATTGTTTTCAGCATACAGATCTTTTACATCTTTGGTTAGGTTTATTCCTAGGTATTTTATGCTTCTTGGTGCAATTGTGAATGGGATCAGTTTCTTTATTTGTCTTTCTGTTGCTTCATTATTAGTGTATAAGAATGCAATTCATTTCTGTACATTGATTTTGTATCCTGTGATTTTGCTGAATTCATGTATTAGTTCTAGCAGACTTTTGGTGGAGTCTATAGGATTTTCCATGTATAATATCATGTCATCTGCAAAAGGTGAAAGCTTAACTTAATCTTTGCCAATTTTGATGCCTTTGATTTCCTTTTGTTGTCTGATTGCTGATGCTAGCACTTCCAACACTATGTTAAACAACAGTGGTGAGAGTGGACATCCCTGTCGTGTTCCTGATCTCAGGGAGAAAGTTCTCAGTTTTTCATCATTAAGGATAATATTAGCTGTGGGCTCTTCATAAATGCCTTTTATGATGTTTAAGTATGTTCCTTCTATCCCGACTTTGTCGAGGGTTTTTATTAAGAAAGGATGGTGAATTTTGTCAAATGCTTTTTCTGCATCGATTGACAGGATCATATGGTTCTTTTCTTTTCTTTTCTTTTATTAATGTGATGTATCACATTGATATGCTAATGTTGAACCATCCCTGCATCCCAGGAATGAATCCCACCTGATCATGGTGAATAATTCTTTTTATATGCTGTTGAATTCGATTTGCTAGTATCTTATTGAGAATTTTTGCATCCATATTCACCAGGGATATTGGCCTGTAGTTCTCTTTTTTTACTGGGTCTCTGTCTGGTTTAGGAATCAAAGTAATGCTGGCTTCATAGAATGAGTCCGGAAGTCTTCCTTCCCTTTCTATTTTTTGGAACAGCTTGAGAAGGATAGGTATTATCTCTGCTTTAAATGTCTGGTAGAATTCCCCAGGGAAGCCATCTGGTCCTGGACTCTTATTTGTTGGGAGATTTTTGATGACTGATTCAATTTCTTTGCTGGTTATGGGTCTGTTCAAGCTTTCTATTTCTTCCTGTTCGAGTTTTGGAAATGTGTGGGTGTTTAGGAATTTGTCCATTTCTTCCAGGTTGCCCAATTTGTTGGCATATAATTTTTCATAGTATTCCCTGATAATTGCTTGTATTTCTGAGGGATTGGTTGTAATCATTCCATTTTCATTCATGATTTTATCTATTTGGGTCATCTCCCTTTTGTTTTTGAGAAGCCTGGCTAGAGGTTTATCAATTTTGTTTATTTTTTCAAAAAACCAACTCTTGGTTTCATGGATCTGCTCTACAGTTTTTTAGATTCTATATTGTTTATTTATGCTCTGATCTTTATTATTTCTCTTCTTATGCTGGATATGGGGTCTTTGCTGTTCTGCTTCTATTTGATTTAGGTATGCTGTTAGATTTTGTATTTGGGATTTTTCTTGTTTCTTGAGATAGGCCTGGATTGCAATGTATTTTCCTCTCAGGACTGCCTTCACTGCATCCCAAGGCATTTGGATTGTTGTCTTTTCATTTTCATTTGTTCCCATATATTTTTTAATTTCTTCTCTAATTGCCTGGTTGACCCATTCATTGTTTAGGAGGGTGTTCTTTAACCTCCATGCTTTTGGAGGTTTTCCAGACTTTTTCCTGTGGTTGATTTCAAGCTTCATAGCATTGTGGTCTGAAAGTATGCATGGTATAATTTCAATTCTTGTATACTTAAGAAGGGCTGTTTTGTGACCCAGTATGTGATCTATCTTGGAGAAAGTTCCATGTGCGCTCGAGAAGAAAGTATATCCTGTTGCTTTGGGATGCAGAGTTCTAAATATATCTGTCAAGTCCATCTGATCCAATGTATCATTCAGGGCCCTTGTTTCTTTATTGATCCTGTGTCTAGGTGATCCATCCATTGTTGTAAGTGGAGTATTAAAGTCCCCTGCAATTACCACATTCTTATCAATAAGGTTGCTTATGTTTGTGATTAATTGTTTTATATATTTGGGGGTTCCTGTATTCAGTGCATAGACATTTATAATTGTTAGCTCTTTCTGATGGATAGACCCTCTAATTATTATATAATGCCTTTCTTCATCTCTTGTTACAACCTTTAATTTAAAGTCTAGTTTGTCTGATATAAGTATGGCTACTCCAGCTTTCTTTTGATTTCCAGTAGCATGATAGATGGTTCCCCATCCCCTCACTTTCAATCTGAAGGTGTCCTCAGGTCTAAAATGAGTCTCTTGTAGACAGCAAATAGATGGGTCTTGTTTTTTTATCCATTCTGATACCCTATATCTTTTGGTTGGAGCATTTAGTCCATTTACATTCAGTGTTATTATAGAAAGATATGGGTTTAGAGTCATTGTGATGTCTGTAGGTGTCATGCTTGTAGCGATTTCTCTGGTACTTTGTCTCACAGGATCCCCCTTAGGATCTTTTGTAGGGCTGGTGATGAATTCCTTTAGTTTTTGTTTGTTTGGAAAGACCTTTCTCTCTCCTTCTATTCTAAATGACAGACTTGCTGGATAAAGCATTCTTGGCTGCATATTTTTTTCTGTTCATCACATTGAAGACTTCCTGCCATTCCTTTCTGGCCTGCCAAGTTTCAGTAGATAGATCCATCACTAGTCTTATCGGTCTTCCTTTTTATGTTAGAGCATGTTTATCCCTAGCTGTTTTCAGAATCTTCTCTTTATCCTTGTATTTTGCCAGTTTCGCCATGATACGTGGTGCAGAAGATTGATTCAAGTTACGTCTGAAGGGAGTTCTCTGTGCCTCTTGGATTTCAATGCCTCTTTCCTTCCCCAGATCAGGGAAGTTCTCAGCTATGATTTGTTCAATAGAACTTCAGCCCCTTTCTCTCTCTCTTCCTCCTCTGGAATCTCAATTATGCATATATTATTGCGTTTTATCGCATCACTTAGTTCTCTAATTCTCCCCTCATACTCCTGGATTTTTTTTATCTCTCTTCTTCTCAGCTTCCTCTTTTTCCATAAATTTTCTAATTCTAATTCTAATTCCATAATCTTCTAATTCACCTATTCTCTCCTCTGCCTCTTCAATCCGAACTGTGGTCGCTTCCATTTTATTTTGCAGCTCATTTATAGCATTTTTTTAGCTCCCCCTGTTTCTTAGTTCTTTGATCTCTGTAACAATAGATTCTCTGCTGTCCTCTATACTTTCTTCAAGCACAGCAATTAATTTTATGAGTATTATTTTAAATTCATTTTCTGTTATATTGTTTAAATCATTTTTGATCAGTTCATAAGCTGTCACTACTTCCTGGAGTTTCTTTTGAGGAGAATTTTTCCGTTTTGTCATTTTGGATAGTCCCTGGAGTGGTGCGGAACTGCAGGGCTCTTCCTCTGTGCTGTCTGGAGTAACTTGCATTGGTGGGTGGGGCCACAGTCAGACCTGATGTCTGCCTCCAGCCCTGTACTGGGGCCACAGTCAGACTGGTGTGTACCTTATCTTCCCCTCCCCCAGAGGCAAGACTCACTGTGGAGTGGTGTGGACCCTGTCTGGGTTACCTGCACACTGCCAGGCTTGTGGTGCTGCTTTGATGGGAGCCTGGTGTATTAGCGGGGTTGGATCCACAAGGTGCACAGGGGCAGGAGCGGCAGACTCATCTTGCTTTGCCTTCAGTGATCCACTTTGTGAGGGGCCCTGCACCACCGGGAGGGAGGCAGACCTGTCGGAGGGATGGATCCCCAGAAACACAGTGTTAGGTGTTTTTACCTGGTGAAAGCAAGTTCCATGCTGGGAACTGGTTCCCTTTGGGATTTTGGCTGGGGTGTGGGTGAGGGAGATGGCACTTCTCAGCGCCTTGTTCCCCACCAAGCTGAGCTTTGTCCTCAGGGGCTCAACAACTCTCCCTCCCATTGTCCTCTAGCCCTCCCACTCTCCAAGCAGAGCTGTTGACTTATAACATTCCAGAAATTCAGCCCTGCTGGCTGTCAGAACACGCTCCATCTGGCTGCTTTTGCAAGCCAGACTCGGGGGCTCTGCCTTGCAGGCCCCTCCACTGCCCTGGCTCCCTCCCGCCAGTCCGTGTAGTGCACACTGCCTCTCCGCCCTTCCTACCCTCTTCCACTTGGCTCTGCTTGTCTACGCTTGGCTCCGGAGAGTCCATTCTGCTAGTCTTCTGGTGGTTTTCTGGGTATTTAGGCAGGTGTAAGTGATCAGCAGGACGCGGTGAGCCCAGTGTCCTCCTATGCCGCCATCTTCCCCCCCCCCCCAAATCAGGATCCTAAGGAGATATCTGCACCCCGATGATCATAGCAACATAATTCACAATAACCAAGACATGGAAGGAGCCAAGATGTCTATCAATGGATGAGGAAAATGTAGGGGCACCTGGGTGGCTCAGTTGATTAAGTGTCCAACCCTTGATTTCAGCTTAGGTCATGATCTCATGGTCATAAGATGGAGCCCCATATTGGGCTTCATGCTGGATGTAGGGCCTACTTGTCTCTCTCTCCCTCTGCCACTCCCCCGCTCCTTCTCTCTCTCTCTCTCTCTTTCAAGAAAGAAAAGAAAAGAAGAAAAGAAAATGTGGTGCATATATACTATAGAATAGTAGTCAGCATAAAAAGAAATCTTGCCATTTGCAACAACATAGATGAACCCTGAGGGCATTGTGCTAAGTGAAATAAGTCATATAAAGATAAGTACTATATGATCTCACTTATATGTGGAATCTAAAATACCAAACTTACAGAAATAGAGAATAGGTAGGTTGTTGCAAGGGGCAGATGGGTAGAAGTGGGAGAAACAGGTGAAGGTGGTAAAATAGTACAAAGCTTCAGGTTATAAGATGAATACATTCTGAAAATTTAATGCACAGCTTGGTGACTATATTTAACAATACTGTATTGTATAGTTGATATTTGCTAAGAGTAAATCTTAAAAGTTCTTACCATGCACACACACACACACACACACACACACACACACACACACACACAAAATGGGTGGTAGCTAACCTTATTGTGGTAATAATTTTGCAATATATATCAAATCACTTTATACATGTTAATCTTACACAATGTTATATGTCAATTATATCTCAGTAAAACTGGAAAAAAACGTTAAATGTCAGCACATTGAGAATGAATCTATCTTTCAGGAAGTAGACCTCAGCCACTTAATAGGGAGAGAATGATGTGTAAAATTATAATTCCATTATATAAATAGAAATATGGATGTCCTACCTTCTTAAACACTCACATCAGCATAATCAGTTCTTTCCACAAAGGTATCCCCTCAAGGAAAGTCTAAGTTTAATGGGCTAGCTCTTTGGTGAGAACATAATCACAATAAAAGTAAGTTATATATAATTCAAATAATTGCCTAAAGCATGGATCTTCACAATAAAGCCATTGGACAATATGCTTTGTGTTTAGAATGGACATAGCCAAAGTTTTCTCCCCTGGGTCAACTTTTCCTGGCTTTATTGCTGAATAACAACCTCACTGACTATTATTTTTCTTTTAGAATTATTTATGTATTCAGCCAAGTCTTGCTCTGACCCTGCCAGCAAACCTAATTTTTTTCATATGACTACCATTGATTTTGTAATTTAATTCTCAAAGAACAATCTCATTACCCCTATTTACCAGTTCTCAGGGGTATATTACAGTTGCCCCCAGGGACCACCTTCAATAAAAACAAGAAAGAACACATTAGCTGAATATGAGCTGAGTTATCTATTGTTCAAAAGACATTGAATTATTAAGCCAGAACTCAAATATGGGGAAAAAATTTTAAGTGATGTCTGGCCAAAATTATATTAAAACAAGACTAGTGAAGATCTCAACAGATTTTTTTAATATGACCTGTTCTGACAAATGATATAAACAGATCTTATGGAACATGGAATAGCTTTTCATCTAAGGCATACATATGTGTAATGAAGTAACAAAATAAGTGAAAATTCAATTTCCTACAGCTTATTAATTTATGTTGAGATTGTTCCATTTATTATTCACTATTAGTCTTTTTCATTGATGTTTGACTTCATTCATAAAGCATGACCTTTGATAAGCTAATTATCATTGATTTTAATAACAATAGAAAAAATACTAAAAAACATACTTGGATTATCAATTATCTAATGAATAAGGCTTTTGATAGAGTCACAAACTTTATAAAAAACAATATAGACAATAGTACAACTCAAATATTTACAAATTTAATGCCTGGGATAAGATGTCAAAAAGAAGTTCTAGGAGCACATAATTCAAGAAATAAGTTTTCATTTTGTTATGAATTTTCATAGATTATATTATCTTAATTGAAGTTAGGATGAGAGGCATTACAATGTCACTTTAATGTAATTTGGGTTATTGCCATGGAAAGGAGATTAGATGTCTATATTACAACTCTGTTTTAGAAAAATGTGCTCACGTTTTTAATAGATGTCTCAAAAAAAATAGTACGATCTTTCTTCAGTAAAATATAAAAAGAAGAGAAAAGCCACAATGACACAGAAGAAAGGGATCTTTTTTACCTCTATGCTAGGTTATATAGAATTTTAGTGACATTTTTATAATTATCACACTCATTATAATAGGAGCATATGTCCTAGATGATTGCCATCAGCATACTTGTCTTTGAGATATTTTAATTCAAGCCTATTTCACTATTTATTTAGGCCCAGACTCATCCCACAACAGATTTATGTTTGGCTTTTATGACATTTTGGATCTGTAAAAAGAAAACATGCAGACATCCAACATTTTATACCTTAAGGGAAAGTTACTTTGTAATATCTTTTTAGCATCATTTTTTACCCAAGTGAAGTCAAAACTTTCACACATTCAAATCTATAAACTTTTGGGGGGAAGAAGGGGAGTTGGAGGTATTTATTAAATATAAATTCCTAGTCCTTAGATGTTACATCCTTGAAATCAATCATGTTTCTGATCCTGATTAACCCCATGACCTCTCAGCTTCTAATAATGGAATATAACCTCATTTTGCTAGTCATCCAAGTTGGCAGCATCACGGATTAAAAAGTCACATAGTTATGGAATTCAAATAATTTATGGGACTAAAAGGTACAGGATAGGGAATATGGTCAATGGTGTTATAAAAGTGTTATACTGGGTGCTTCAGTTGGTTAAGCGTCTGACTTTGGATCAAGTCATGATCTCTTGGTCTGTGAGTTCGAGTCTGGCAATGATGGGCTCTCTGCTATCAGCTCAGAGACCACTTTTGATCCTCTGTCCTCCTCTCTTTGCCTCTCCCTGACTCACACATGCTCTCTCTCTCTTGCTACCCCCACCTCTCAGAAATGAATAAACATTTTTTAAAAAAGTGTTGCATGATGACAGATGAGAGCTACTCTTGTGGTAAACACAGCATAACATAGTTGTTGAATCACTATGTTGTATACCTGAAATTAATGTAACATTGTGTATCAACTATACTCAAAGAAAAAAAAGTCACATAGATAAACCTCACATTAGCTTCTCTTTGAGATCCTTGCTTGTATTATTTCAATTAAACCTTTTTAAATGTTTGTCTCTTGTCTCTGTGCTATAATTTAGGACATAAAATAAAAAAATATATATTCTTTAGCTTCAAGGAGATCAAAGTCTATGGGGAAAAACAGATGCTCATCTATTCAAATGACTAATACAAGAGATGATGATGATGATGATGATAAACATCATTGGCTGAACACATACTCTGACCTAGACACTCCTCTATGAGTTTTGCATTTATTACCTATTCAATTAAGTAGATGTTAATAATTTTATTTTTACAGGTAAAGAAACTAAGGGAACTTAAGTGGTTTGCCAGAGGCTATACAGCAAGTAAGTCTGATCCTTGAGCATATTTTATTTTTCATTACTAAACTGAATACCTCTCTAATAGAAGCACCATAAAATGCATAAACAAAATGCCATGGCATTTGGATAGGGTGGTGATGTCACTGATGAGAATAAGGGTGGAGAATCTTCATGGAAGAACTAATCATTAACCTACATTTGGAATAATGTATAGTGGTGTTTCACAGGAAAAGTCTAGGAGCAATACTATGAAAGGAAACTCAAGAGAAAATGTTCAACTGAAGAAAAATGCAAGGCATATTAAAGACTAATTATAGTATGGTTGTTGGAGTGTTTAAAAGGAGAGTCTAAGACAAAGGATATAGTGGGTGGGGAAATGAGCCTAAAAGGGAAAGTCATAGAAAATTAGTTTAAGGTCTTGAATAAAATGTTGGGAAATTTTTGCTTTATTTGGTAAGCAATGGGAAGTATTTAAGACTTATATTTGTAAGTAAGATGTCTCTGTGTGTGTATGTAAGGGGTCAGAAATAATGGATTGAAGAGGGAAAACTTCAGAAACAAGGAGATGAATTAGGAAGCTAATGCAATAGTACAAAACAAGTGGTCTTTAAAAGCAGAAGAAAGGAAGTGCATGTGAGAGATACTTCAGGGAGGACTCAAGTAACCTCAGTGAGAGATTGGATAGGGAAGGCGAGAAAAGTCCAGAGGTATTCTGTTTTCTGTCCTACACTCTCTTGGGAACCACCCACCCAGAGTATGTAGGAAGAACTGGCTTGGGAGGTGGGAGCATGAAAATCAAGAAAACAATGGATTTGTGTTGGGTGCATTGAGTTTGCATTATTAGCAGGATATCCAGAAGGAGATGTTTAGTGGCACTTGGACATTGGAAGGACCATGTCTGATGTGGTATGATCTCGAGCCTAGATAACTCCCAGAGAATGAGCACAGAACCAGAAAAAAAATCACCAACTCTTGCAGAATGCTTACATCTTAAGAGGTGATGCAGAAAGAGAGGCTAAGTTGAAGCAAGTAGTCAGAAACAAGAACCAAGTCAACAGAGTACATCATCACATAAATCAAGGAAATACTTTTGGGAAGTGTAAAATCAACAGGGTTTAATGCTGTAGAAAGATTCCATGTGAGCATAATGGGGGGGAAAGCAAATTATGAGGAAATGTTCTTACTGTGTCATAACAGAAATAGTGGAAAGCATTGTTTGAGTAGGGTTTTAAGGACTGAAGACAAGCTAGAAAGTCCGTGAGATGTGAGGAAACAATGAGTTAAACTCACTTGAGTACTCCTTCCCACAGAAATATTCTCAAATAGCACCAGTCTATTGGTCCATTCCTAGGTTTATCTGTCTTCCTACAAGGTCCAGTCACTATAAGTGTTTGCAGTCATGCTTGAAATTTTTACCCTCTCAGCTGGTCCCCAGAGTCCCCGACCAAATCTTATTCTTGCTTATCTGAAATTCTGGGAAGATTGTTTTCTCTACTTCAGCTTCTATACTATCTGAAATAAGTGGAGAAAACTATTTTACAATACAAGTGGATGCTTTATAAGTTTATTTTTTAACAAAAACTGAGTCATAAGTACTATTAAAAATCTGTTTACTTATCCCTAGCTGAATGAAAAACAACATATCGACAAACTAATTACCATCTTCCTGATTTTAAAAACACTTCTAAGTTCCAGTTTCCTCATTCTAAGCAGGGCATAGTAACCATTTTTCTAAAGGTGATTGTCAATGTTAGACTAGATATATATAAATTGCTATTACTAGTTCATAACACATAATAGTTACTCAATAAAGAGTAGTTGTAATTAATACTATAAATATTAGGTAGATCATTCACTGCAGTGTATGTCCCAAAGCATTTTATTCACTTAACATACTCCTCCCTTGTTTTCATATGAAGATTTACTGGCAATGTCCATTCATTAAATATTTATTGAGCACCTACTATATTCCAGGCAATGCTAAGTATAAAGTATAAACAAAATAGACAAGTGTCATAATCTCAGGGAGTTTACTCTCTAGAGGTGCTGGTGAATATGAAACTAAAGAAATACTGAGAACAAAATAATTTTAGGTAGTAGGAGACATTATGAAGAAAATAACCAGGTTGGTAGAATAAAAACGACAGTTGGGGGAGGGAGTAAATGATTATGAATAGATAAGAGCCATAAATATAAACTTCTTCAAATTGATGCCTCCAGACTTTAAATTTTTTCTCAATTTCCTGCTGCTCTTCCAATCTTCCTCCTCTATAAGAATAAGGTTTTTATCATTCTTTGTTCAACATCAATCCTTGTTGAGTTTATTTTATATCTTTTCACCAACTTTTCCTTATAATCTCATATATTTACTTTCTTTTAACAATATTTTTTTCAATGAGCCTATAATTATAATGTTATGGAAATTATTGTGTACTATCCTGTAGTAAATCTATAAAGTTGAAATTCAGTACCTCTTTTCTCTCATAATGTATCAATTATATTTAAAGGATTTTGCAATCTAAACCAATAATAAAGTTGACCACTTGAAAGATATATTAGTGGGGCACTTGGGTGGTTAAGTCAGTTGAGTGTCCCACTCTTGAGTCATGATCCTGTGGTTTGTGGGATTAGCCCCACTCTGTCACCACAGAGCCTGCTTGGGATTCTCTCTCTCCCTGTCTCTGTCCCTCCCATGTTTTCTCTCTTTCTCTCTCTCTCCCTCAAATTAATAAATAAGCTTCAAAAATAAAGACATATTAGGAAATTCTGCACTAGTAACAAATGCAATGAATAAAATAGGGAAAAATTGGAAAGAGAACTTCTGAAAGATACCAACTTTGAGGAATTTGAAAGGCAGACAAAAATAGCAGACCTAAACCATATGCAGTCAAAAATCAAAATGTTTTAAATAGTACACAGCCAATGGGAAATTAAACATTCAAGCGGGTTGATCTCTTCATTCATACATTGGTACACAACATACAGCCTCATGCCACATCTTACATCATACATAAATGATCCATACATAAACCCAACCTGTGAAAGAAAAAAATGCATAAAATTCTCTCTAATAATATAATAAAAAATGTACAGAATCTTGGACAATCACAACTACTAGCTCAGTTTTAACTTTGTGTGCATATTCACAAATGCCCAATAGATGTTTTTCATCTTTCCTTCTACTAGTGTGTGCTTTCTTGTGCACTGCATACTTAGACTCAGAAAAGTAAATACAAAAACTGCCATCTCATCCAGGTGGAAAAACAGAAGAAAAATAGAGTATAATTGAATAAATTTTCTCAACAGAATAACATTCACCACTGTTTATTAATCTCTTTAATAGCCTTTCCCTGAAGAAGGAAAAGAAGCAAGACTTTCCAGAGCACTCCAAGTAACTTTAGCTGCTGGCTCAGAGAGATTAACTCACATAAATCTCTCAAGCTTTGTTTCTTTAAGAATAATGGTACTCACTGTGTAATTTGGCTCAAAATCCACCATCTTGCAAGTGTAATTTCCTTGCAGTCTTAAGTGAAGGCAAAATTTAGCTAAGCATTAAATGTGGTGTGCAGAACACATAGAGACCTAAAAACATACTTTAGTTGTTAAACTAGAGGGAAGATGACAGGAAAAGACAGACAAGGAATACCAGGAGAGATGGGAAAGGAAGAGAGTAGAAAGACGTCAGAATTCTTCCAGCTGACACCAAGGAATCAAACATGGCTCTGTCCCTTCCATGGAGCTGTGGCTAAAGCAGGCAAATTCTGACAGGCAAAATTGTCTCTCAAATATCTAATTTTTTAATAAAATATTTTGAGAGAGGGAGAGAGCATGAGCATGTGTGCACACACATGCAAAAGTGGGGAAGGGGCAGAAAGAGAAGAACAGAATCTTTTTTTTTTTTTAATTTTTTTTTTAAACATTTATTTATTTTTGAGACAGAGAATGAACGGGGGAGGGACAGAGAGAGAGGGAGACACAGACTCGGAAGCAGGCTCCAGGCTCTGAGCCATCAGCCCAGAGCCCCACGCGGGGCTTGAACTCACGGACCGCAAGATCGTGACCTGAGCTGAAGTCGGTCACCCAACCTACTGAGCCACCCAGGCGTCCCCAGAAGAACAGAATCTTAAGCAGGCTCCACGCTCAGTGTGGAGCCCCAGGCAGGACTTAATCTCACCACGGTGAGATCATGACCTGAGCAGAAATCAAGAGTCAGATGTTTAACCTATTGAGACACCCAGGCACCTTTCAAATGCCTAACTTTTTAAGTGTATTTAACATTAATTCTCATATACTCTATTATATCAACAGAGACAGATAATACACATCATAATATTATTATAGGGACAACAATTAGTCAACAGAATCTTTGCTTCAGTTTCTGGTAGTACCAATCAATTTCTCCCATTTTGTCCTTTTCATCAAAGTACTGGTTAAAAAAAAACAGTGAAATAAAATAAATGGTTTCATCTAAGTGATAGTTCCCTAATGGAAAGATTATTGATAAAAATATAATATCTGATACAGTATGCTAAAAAATTTATTTTACTATTTCATTCAATATGAACTATAGAATAATGCATACATATAAAAACAAGCTAAATATAGATTTGAGTGGTAAAATATGATAAAATAACTGTCAATTTCTAAATTATTTCTCTGGTATGCAGTAAAGTTGTCTGTTATAAGAAATTTTCTTCAACTGCTCCTCAGTATATCTGTAACTAAATTGTACTCATGGTTCTGAAAGGATGATGCAGAAATTCTAATAAAAGCATAAAATATTTTGATAGCTTTCAGGAAGTTTTGCAAGCTAAGACTTCAAACTTTCC
The DNA here is from genome assembly GCF_046562875.1 of Panthera onca. NCBI lineage: Eukaryota > Metazoa > Chordata > Mammalia > Carnivora > Felidae > Panthera > Panthera onca. The sequence continues at coordinate 70,224,042 of NC_138343.1, forward strand.
CATGAAGCTTTAATTCCATTTCTATCTGTCCAAGGGAAAACATATTGTTCTAATTTTCATTCTGCTTCTTAAAGTTCTCAATTTGCTTTCCTTATATTCTTCATTAATTCCTGTGTTCTCTCCTGAATTTCTCCCCCTAGCCACGCTACTCTTGGGATTATCTCTTTATCACTGTCAATAACCACAGGACTCATTAAAAGATAAGATGCCAAAAGTTATTTTGGACAAAGGGTATTTTTATCTCATTAAGATTTGTAAACATCTACAGATTCCAGGTTACAGAATTCAAAATGTACCAATTTCAAGTTAAGAAAGAAAAAGAAAAAGAGAAAGGAAAGAATGAGAAAATGTAGGCAGGCAGGCAGGCAGTAAGAAAGGATTTCACTTCAAGAATTGGACCTCCTTCCCCTGGTTCCAGGTTGTCATTTCTTTTTGTATCCTCTCATGTTCCTGAAGCTTATTCTGTAGGAACTCATATATATGTATGCTAAATCATCACATTACATACCTTTTTAAAAATCACGTGGTACAACCTAAAAATACATCATTTTTGTTAATCATACTTTAATAAGGCTGGGGGGGGGGTGGGAAGAGCATAGAAATCAAGAATGATTTTTTTTTGCATCTTGAAATATATTCTACACAAATATTTGAATGATAGTTTGCTGGGTTATATAATTTTAAGTTGAGAACTATGTTTCTTCTACATTTTAAGCTATCTTTCCATAATATTCTAACTTCAGTGTTAGTGTTACTTTCCACAATTCTAATGCCATTCCAATTCTAGAATCTTTGTAGGTAAAATTGTTTTGTTTTCATTTTAATTCTCTCTTTGGAAAGTTTTGAAATCCTCTCTTTTTCTGAAAGATCATAAAAATGTGCTTTGATGTGAATATTGTTTTGCTGGGTTCTTGCTGGCTCCTTGTCACCTGGAGTCCTTTGTAGTTCAGTTGTGGAAATATTTTTGTGTTCTTTCTTGAGCAATTTCTTAATGTCTCCTTTCTCTACTCTCTATTTATGCATTATCTATAATGCTGAAACTCTTAGATTGATCATCCAATTTTCTTACCTTTCTTCTATTTTCCATTTCTTTATCTTTTGATTCTATTTTCCTAGGGATTTTCTAAACATCTATTGGATTTTTCTAAATGATTTTATTTTCATTTATAGGAAGTTTTTCTGATTCTGTTTCTTTACATAAGCATCATACTTTAGCTTTTTTGTTTGTTTGTAAGGGATGCGCTCCTTATCATTCTGAGGATTTCAATTGTAACAGCTGCTTTTGTTTAAGTGTCTGCTAATCCCCCCTGAATTGTCTCTGTTTTTATTTTTAATTTTATTAAAAAAAAATTTTTTCACACCAATGTGTTGCTGTTTCTTGTGTATAGAAGTCCAGAGCTTTACAGATTCAGTTTTCCCTGAACATTAATAGCTAGCCTCTTACTTAGAGGAGAGTCACTTGATCTCCAGGGAGGGAAGGAAATCTGAGGGTACAACTGCACCTACGTAGGTTTTTCTCCATTCTAAGAAAGCACTACTAATTTAAGGAGTCATGGAACACCTTGAGAGTGAGTTTTGTAAGCTGCACTGGTCTTCTGTAAATAGATTCACACACGAAATCCATAAAATGCTTTTTTGATATCTGTCTTGGTTCTTTCTTGGTGTTTATGCACATGCATCATTCTCCCCTTGATCACTAGATTCCAGTCACTTTCACCTTCTTTTAGTGCTCATTACACTTCAAGTTCTGTCCTATGCTTATTTTAGGATGAAGATAATAATTCTGTATATAGACTATACACTAAGGAGATAGACTTAAGGAAGGAGAAACAACCAAAAATTTATGACCAAATGGACAGAACCTCATGGCTTAAGGAACCATAAAATTTCATAAAGTATCTATTCTAGTAATTTAAAGTAAATCAATTCTTTGTTGACTGTTACACCAATCTACCATAGGAAATTATATAAGTACAAGAGTATACTCAGACAGGGTTGCTGCATAAAGGCATATTGATTGATTGGATGTTTTTTAAAAGGATACATCCATAGAATTCCTTTAAATAACTGTACCAAACACTATAAAGAATTGGCTAAAGCAATGTTCACAAACTAGAATATTGAGAAAAACTAAGAACATAAACTAAATCCAGATTTTTTATAGACCTGGATCTTTGCACCATAATATGTCTGTGACAATAGTAAAGTGTTTCCATGATAAAAATATTTTTATGTTATTGTGACTTGGGGGTGATTATCCTGCCCAAGTTCCCTTTTCTGAGCGTTGCTGCTACCTACTCCTGGAGACATGTTTGTAATTCAGATCCCTGTTCTATGGCTGTAGCCCATTGGATAGTTTATATAAAAGCTAACAATGAAAAGTCTGGGCTGGGGTAATGAGAGTTTTTCTCCCAGGAGTTTGGAATTGGACCAAAGAGCAGAAAGGTCAGTCAATGGAGGTTGGTTCTTTGTCTCCTGATATTGACTCCTAGGTAAAGGATCCCACTCTGATGAAGCCATGATAGAGGTATATAAGTAGAGCACAGAAGACCACTTTTTAGGAAGAAAAGGACAATAAGAGATGCCTAGAAACAGTCATGTGTATTACTTGCAAGAGGCACATGCTAAGAAAATCTGCCTAGGTCCTGGTGAATTTTCAGTTCTAGTTTCCATCATGATGCCATCACTACCTTTCTAACCTTGAATCCATAGGGAAATCCCATATCCTTCTAACTGAGTTCTTTTTTATAAAAACAAAATAAATTATTTTATACAAAGGCATTATTATTATTCTACTGATTCCAAGACATGCCTGACAACTGTCATATAAATATTATAATTAGTGTTGAATGGAATACCAGGGTCACATTGCAAATTAGGTGTCCTTTTACACTTAATAAAATATAAAATCTGAAGTTAACCTCTATTTAGTAAATTATATATTTTATATCTTCAATTCATGGTCAAAATCTATGGGATAAACTAAGGAACTGTGTTTTGATTTGATAAATGGGAATGACAACCTGACCTTTTAAAATGCTGAATAAATTCAGTGGAATTTAGTAATGTGGGAGAACCAAATATATTTGTTTTTCATGTGTTTCTTCATTTTTTCTTTCACGTCCACAATTTATTTTGATGCAAATGGGAGTTATACCTCTCCAAGGACTAAAAGGAAATCTAAGAGTACATCTCTCTCTTAGAAAACATCTGGTCTGGTGAGTCCCCTTGAGCTTTGCCTTTGGAGTGGGGAAGCTTTCTAAAGATTAATTACTGAGTGTGGGAAATTCTGTCATGGTGTGAGTGTGTCTATGGGCATGTGTTTAAGCTGACACATATAATATAAATTAAAGTATTTATAAGATAAATTTAAGAGCCTGCATGGAAATTAAATTACTAACTCAAAATGTAGCTTGAAGAAGTAATTATCAATCCAGTATGCATTTGTGCTTAGAAATGTTTAGTGTATTGTAGATGGGCTGCCAGGATGTTATATTACAACAGGCAGAAGTAGAGAATGATTCATATGAACACTTGTGCTTCAAGGAATAAACATATTAGCATAAAGTAGCACAACATAGAGTTAAAGGGCTATCTAGTAATTGACTATGTATAACATAAGTTCACTGAACCACATAATAACAACAATAATAATGATAATATATATAACATGCTATTGTGCTAAAAATCTCTTTAATATACTTTAATATTGCTTTATTAGAATTTCCCAACAACTCTGTGAAGTTCATATTCACTGTAACTTACTAAAGAAGCACCTGAAGTTCAGAGATGCTAGGTAACTTGCTTAAGGTAACATGGCTTGGAAATGGAAGAGCCTGAATTCAATCCCAAAATTATTATATCAAAATCTGTTGTTTCTTTACTATCTAATACTGCCATCTAAAGTAAAATATTTTTTTAAGCTAGCAAGGATGCAAATCACTTTAATACTGCTTTTTATATTTTTTCAGAATGAAGTCACTATCTGCAACATGGCTCCATAACTAAACCACCAACATACCATAAAGTATGAGATTTTGTGCACTACTCCCTGCACTGCCCAGATGAAGACCTGTTCTACATGTCCAAAGGCAGTGCTATCTTTCAGGTTTCTTCCAGAGTCAGTAGCAGTGTAAGGCATGAGGTCAGCTCCAGGGAGGTTGGTCACTGACAACCTGGATTAATAAACAGGAAAGCTACAATAAGCTGTATCCACAGCATGGTCAGGGAGGCCCACAGACCATTAAAAGGCCATAGCAAGAGTAATATGAATGCTTAAAGAACACTTTGAAAATAAATACTCAATGCACAAACCCGTGAATTATTCTCATCATACTTGCCATGCCTTTTTACTGTTTGAAAAGACACACACAAAAAAACAGGTTCTAAAAACTGGAAGGCGTGGGGAGATCCAACATGGCAGAGAAGTAGGGGGACCCAAAGTTCCTTTGTGACTCAAACATAGCAGTGTTAAAGCCAGAGGACTTGGAATTCCAAGAGTCCAGGCTGCAGAGTGACAGAGGGGGGGCCCACGGGGACAACCTGGCGGGCCATAGGTGCATGATTGTAAACTGTGAGAGATAAAATGGGTGGCACAGGCATGGAGGGGAGGGAGCCACTTCTGTGGAGAGACAAAAGGAGATAAAGGCTGTGGAATTGTAGGATTGTATTTGGACAAGAGAAAAACCATGGACCGGAGATAGGAAAAAAAACAAAACAAAACAGAGAAACATCCAATTTCTAACTGTGGAGCTTTCTCCAGATTGGGGTCAGCTGACAAGTTCATACACCTGGGAAGGAAGGGAGCCAGCCCCGGCTTGGTAATTAGCTCAAAGGCAGAGTCCACAGTGGGAGAAAGCAATCTCCTCCATCAAGTGCTGTGGGAAGAAGGTATATAGCTGTTCCAAGGACAAGATCCTACCTGCACCTGCCAACCAGAGGCCCTTTATCAGCAAGGCAGAGTGGCACTTCTCCGGAACCAGGGTTCATGGAGCAAGATCCTTTAGGATGTCAGGGTTTGAATCCCAGACGAGTGCCAGGGAGCCACAGGAGTTGGCAGAAGGGGACAAACCGCCTTGTTTGCGCCCTCAGCACTCAGCCTAAACAAAGTGGATTGGGACACCCGGTCAGGGGAGGAGAGACTGGGGTGTCGCTATTTTTCTCCCCATCACCAACAATGGGGGGCTTCAGGGAACGTACAAGGGGAAACAGTGGAGGCGGAACCACCTATACCAAGCCACAACACTTCGTGCCTGGTAACTGCATCTGCAGAGCAAGATTGATGCTGACCAACCAGATGGCCCCTCCTCCAGACCAGCACTGCCACTGGTTCCAAGGCACCCAGTGGTTTTTGCACTTTCTGATTTAATTCTAGGACAAGTCTTAGCGTGTGTGTGTGTGTATACATGCACACACACACACACACATTTTCTCCTTATTTCTTCCCTTCTCTAGTCTGGTTATTCTGGTTGTTCATTTGTTTAAGGAGACATATTTAATCTATTCTCTTTACACCTGTTCTATATCTCCTTCTTTATTTTCCTCTCTCTCTCTCTGGATTAAGCTGTATAGTTTCTCTGACTGGTCAATTTTTTTCCCCTGCCTCTGTCATTTCTCTCTTTGTATGGGATAAGGCCTCTTCCACCACCACTGCCCAGCCCGCTTTTTAAAAGAAAAATTTTTCCCAGGGTTGCTTCAATGAACAAATCAAAGCACACCTTGTGGAGGGTCCAAGCCATCACTACGAGTAGGGAGATAAAGCAACCAGAGTCACAACAACAGAGCAAGTAACACTCCAAAAACACTTCCTGAAGGGCCAGGCCCTGGAGAATGTATGAACTCTCTTTAATATAGTAGTTCTCACTGGTGCAGGACACATAACAAGCTTTTAAAACACCTAAGGGGCAGAAAACTAGCCAAAATGATGAAACAGAAGAATTCTCCTAAAAAGAAATTCCAGGAAGAAATGACAGCTAAAGAATTGCTCAAAACAGATATAAACAATATATCTGATCAAAACTTTAGAAGAGTAGTCATAAGATTAATCTCTTGGCATGAAAAAAACATAGAAGACAGCAGTGAGTCTATTGCTGCAGAGATCAAGGAACTAGAAAATAGTCATGATGAATTAAGAAATGATGTAAATGAGGTGCAAAATAAACTAGATGCAGTGACAGCGAGGATTGAAGATGCAAGGGGGGAAATAAGTGAAATAGGAGAAAAATTATGGGAAAAGATGAAGCTGAGAAAAAAGAGGGATAAAAAAATTCTAGACCACAAGGGGAGAATTAGAGAACTAAGTGATTCAACGAAATGTAATAATATCCGTATCATAGGAGTTCCAGAAGAAGAAAGAAAGGGACTGAAGGTGTACTTGAACAAATCATAGATGAGAACTTCCCCAAACTGGGGAAGGAAGCAGATACTGAATTCCAGGAGGCACAGAGAACTCCCTTCAGATGTAACAGGAATCGATCTTCTGCATGACATGTCATAATGAAATGGCAAAATACAAAGATAAAGAGAGAATTCTGTAAGCAGCTAAGGACAAATGGGCCTTAACCTACAAGGATAGATACATAAGGGTAGTAGCAGACCTGTACACTGAAATTTGGCAGGCCAGAAGGGAGTGGCGGGAAATATTCAAAGTGCTGAATAGGAAAAATATGCAGCCATGAATCCTTTATCCAGCAAGCCTGTCATTCAGAGGAGAAGGAGAGAGAAAGGTTTTCCCAAAGAAAAACTGAAGGAGCTCATCATCACTAAACTAGCCCTGCAAGAGATCCTAAGGGGAACTCTGGGTGTGGAATGTTGCAAAGACTACAAAGGACCAGAGATGTCACCACAAGCATGAGACCTACAGATAACACAATGACACTAAATCTATATCCTTCAATAATAACGCTGAATGTAAATGGGCTAAATGCTCCAATCAAAAGACACAGCATATCAGAATGGATTAAAAAAGAGAGACCCATCTATTTGCTATCTACAAGAGACCTATTTTAGACCTTATGACATCTTCAGATTGAAAGTGAGGGGATGGAGAACCACCTATCATGATACTGGAAGTCAAAAGAAATCTGGAGTAGCCATACTTAGAGAAACTAGATATTAAACTAACGGCTGTAACAAGAGATGAAGAAGGTATTATATCATAATTACAGGGTCTATCCATCAAGAAGAGCTAACAATTATAAATGTTTAGGCACCTAATTTGAAAGTACCCAAATATATAAATCAACTAATCACAAACATAATCAATCGTATTGACAACAATATGGTAATTGCAGGTGACTTTAATATTCCACTTACAACAATGGACAGATCATCCAGGCAGAAAATCAATAAAGAAACAGAAACCCTGAATGACACTCTGGACCATTTGGACTTGATAGATATATTCAGAACTGTTTATCCAAAAGCAGCAGAATACACATTCTTCTCATGTGCACATGGGACATTCTCCAAGATAGATCACATACTGGGTCACAAAACAGCCCTCAATAAATATAAAAGAACTGAGATCATACCATGCATATATTTAGATCACAATGCTTAAAACTTGAAATCAATGACAGGAAAAAGTTTGGAAAACCTCCAAATGCATGGAGGTTAAAGAACATCCCACTAAAGAATGAATGGGTCAATCAGACAATTAAAGAAAACATTTAAAATATATGTAAACAAATGAAAATGAAAACACAACAGTCCAAACCCTTTGGGATGCAGCAAAGGCAGTCCTAAGAGGAAAATACATTGCAATCCAGGCCTATCTCAAGAAAAAGAAAAATCCCAAATACAAGAAATAACAGCACACCTAAAGAAACTAGAAGCAAAACAGCAAAGAAACCCCAAGAGCAGCAGAAGAAGAGAAATAATAAAGATTAGAGCAGAAAGAAACAACATAGAATTAAAAAAAAAAAAAAACAGTAGAATAGATCAATGAAACTAAGAGCTGGTTTTTTGAAAAAATAAACAAAATTGATAAACCCCTAGCCAGACTTCTCAAAGAGAAGAGAGAACCCAAATAGATAAAATCATGAATTAAATTGGACACACCACAACCAACCCCTCAGAAATACAAACAATTATCAGAGAATACTATGAAAAATTATATGCCAACCAACTGGAAAAACCTGGAAATGGACAAATTCCTAGATACCCACACACTACCAAAATTCAAAGAAGAAGAAATAGAAAATTTGAACAGACCCATAACTAGTGAAGAAATTGAATCAGTTGTCAAAAATCTCCCAACAAATATGAGTCCTGGGCCAGATGGCTTCCCTGGGGAGTCCTACCAGATATTTAAAGTAGAGTTAATACCCATCCTTCTCAAGTTGTTCCAAAAAATAGAAACAGAAGGAAAGCTTCCAGACTCATTCTATGAAGCCAGCATTTTCTTGATTCCCAAACCAGACAGAGACCCCACAAAAAAGGAGAATTACATGCCAATATTCCCGATGAACATGGACGCAAAAATTCTCAAGATACTAGCAAATCAGATTCAACAGTACATTAAAATAATTATTCACCATGATCGAGTGAGATTCATTCCTGGGCTGCAGGGCTGGTTCAATATTTGCAAATCAATCAATGTGACACATCACATTAATAAAAGAAAGGATAAGAACCATATGATCCTGTCAATAGATGCAGAAAAAGAATTTGACAAAATGTAGCATTCTTTCTTAATAAAAACCCTCAAGAAAGTTGGGATAGAAGGAACATACCTAAACATCATAAAAGCCATATATGAAAAGCCCACTGCTAATATCATCCTCAAGGGGAAAAACTGAGAGCTTTCCCCCTGAGATCAGGAACACAACAGGGATGTCCACTCTCGCCACTGTTGTTTAACATAGTGTTGGAAGTCCTAGCCTCAGCAATTAGACAACAAAAGGAAATCAAAGGCATCAAAATTGGCAAAGAAGAAGTCAAACTTTCACTTTTGCAGATGACATGATACTCTACATGGAAAACCTAAAAGACTCTACCAAAAAGCTGCTAGAACTGATACATGAATTCAGAAAAGTCGCAGGGTACAAAATCAATGTACAGAAATCAGTTGCATTTCTACACACCAATAATGAAGCAACAGAGAGAGAAATCAGGAAATCAATCCCATTTACAATTACACCAAGAACGATAAAATACCTAGGAATAAACCTAAACAAAGATGTAAAAGATCTGTAGGCTGAAAATTATAGAAACCTTAAGGAAATTGAAGAAGACACAAAGATATGGAAAAATATTCCATGCTCATGGATTGGAAGGATAAATATTGTTAAAATGTCAATACTACCCGAAGCAATCTACACATTCAATGCAATCCCAATCAAAATTGCACCGACATTCTTCTCAAAGCTAGCACAATCCTAAAACTTGTATAGAATCATGAAAGAACCCGAATAGCCAAAGTAATGTTGAAAAAGAAGACCAAAGAGAGAGGCATCACAATCCCAGACTTTAGCCTCTCCTACAAAGCTGTAATCATCAAGACAGCGTGGTATTGGCACAAAAACAGGCATATAGATCAATGGAATAGAATAGAGAACCCAGAACTGGATCCATAAATGTATGGCCAACTAATCCTTGATAAAGCAGGAAAGAGTATACATTAGCAAATGTGCTGGGAGAAATGGACAGCAACATACAGAAGAATGAAACTAGACCACTTTCTTACACCATACACAAAAATAAACTCAAAATGGATGAAGGAATGTGAGAGGGAAACCATCAAAACCCTAAGGGAGAAAACAGGTAACAAACTCTATGACCTCAGCTGCAGCAATTTCTTGCTTGACATATCTCCAAAGGCAAGGGATTTAAAGGACAAATGAACTACTGGAGCCTCATCAAGATAAAAATCTTCCGCACTGCAAAAGAAACAATCAACAAAACTAAAAGTCAACCAACAGATTGGGGAAAGATATCTGCAAATGGAATATTGGATAAAGAGTTAGTACCCAAAATCTATAAAGAACTTATCAAACTCAACACCTGAAAAACAAATAATCCAGTGAAAAAATGGACAGAAGACATGAATACATACTTTTCCAAAGAAGACATCCAGATGGCTAACAGCCACATGAAAAGATACTCAACATCACTCCTCATCAGAGAAATATAAATCAAAACCACATTGAGATACCACTTTACACCAGTCAGAGTGGCTACAATTAACAACTCCAGAAACAACAGATGCTGGTGAGGATGTGGAGAAATGGGAACCCTCCTGCACTGTTGGTGGAGGTTCCTGAAAATATTAAAAATAGAATTACCCTACAACCCAGCAATAGCACTACTAGGGATTTATCCAAAGGATACAGAAGTACTAATTCATAGGGGCACATGTACCCCAATGTTTATAGCAGCACTTTCAACAATAGCCAAATTATGGAAAGAGCCTAAATGTCCATCAACTGATGAATTGATAAAGAAGATGTGGTTTATATATACAATGGAATACTACTTGGCAATGAGAAAGAATGAGATCCTGCCATTTGCAGCAACATGGATGGAACTGGAGGGTATTATGCAAAGTGAAATAAGTCAGTCAGAGAAAGACAGATATCATATGTTTTCACTCATATGTGGAACTTGAGAAACTTAACAGAAGACAATGGGGGAAGGGAAGGGGAAAAAAACCGAAAGAGACTGTTAAATACAGAGAACCAAACTGAGGATTGATGGGGGGCGTGGGGGAGAGGAGGGGCAGGGAGAAGGGAAAATGGGTGATGGACATTGAAGGGGGCACTTGTTGGGATGGGTGCTTGGTGTTGTACGTAAGTGATGAATCACGGAATCTACCCCCAAAACCAAGAGCACACTGTATATACACTCTACATTAGCCAACATGATAATAAATTATATTAAAAACAAAACAAACAAGCAAACAAAAAACACTGGAAGGCTTAAGAAAAATAGAAAAAAAAAGAAAAAACAAAAACCAAAAAAACTTATGCTCTGTCTTGTGCTCAGCTCATGACCAGAGCAAACTGTCTTCCTTTCATATCCTTTTCCTGTAAAAATGAAGATAATTCATACCTCATAAAATTATTGAGAATATTTTAAAATAAAATGCACGTAAAGTGCTAAGAACCATGGGTAACAAGAAAAGAGGTTGATAACTATTGTTATTTTTATCATTTTTTTCAAGAACTAAAAATACACAGCCTAATGTTTGCATTATCATGTTTTTACCCTTCCAAGAAACTCTTGCCCAAGAAGGGAAAAGTACAAAAAAACACTTTTTTAATTTCAGAAATTTCCTCCAACTCCATATATCCAAACTTTTAACAACCCCTAATTACCTCCCTTCTTAGGACCACTCAACTTTTTTTTCAATGTATGTGCATTATTTATTCAAATGGATATTAAGTTGTTAGGACTTAAATATTTATTAAGTGTTTAGACATAACCACTTAATAAATGAAACTATTCACTTTTTTTTTCTGGCCTAGGACTATCATTTTAAAAATCACCAAGATACTAGGGGCACTGAAAGTGAGCAAAGTTTAGGAGCCTTTCCTCTAACCTATTCTCTGTGCAAGGTGTGACTGTACAGAATTTAAAGAAAGATTCCCTAATTCTAGGGTGAAATTGACTTTGTACCTCTTTCCAAACTTTAACCCTACCAATATTTCTATGGGCTTCTCTCTTCCTTTGAATGTCTTCATATGAATTTCTAGATGCACAGAACTCTCCCTATCCTGAGGAAAGTTCTCATTTTAATTATTAGGAAGATTAAACTTATACACACTAAAGATGGAGCTTCCTCTCTCTCTGTCAATTTAATTCATTCATTCAACAAATAATTTATTGAATAGCAGATATGTTATAGGCATTGTTACGGGACTAGAAGTACACTGGTTAGCAATTTGATTACATTAGTAGTTCTAATGCCCTGGCAGCTCATTTGTAATTGATTAAACCTTCCAAGCATAAATGCACACAGGAATGGTCATTATTTCTGAAGTAGGTATCTAATCCAAGTTAATAGCAGAATTTTCAGCAAAGAAATAGACACATACCACCTATTCTGCTTACATTAAATTTATGAAACTTTCAAATATGCTTTTTCAGCTTTGAGAGAAGCAAACACATGAATAACCAGTCCTACTTTCTCTAGCTTTCTTGCTTTGCTTCTTACCCATTCCAAGAGCTTTCGTAAAAATGATTAATTTCTTTCATAGAATCTAAAGTCAGTTCTGGATCATTCAACTCTTCTACTAGAACCAAGTGATGGTCTGTCATATAAGTCCAGGTAATACTTCACCTTGTTGTAGCTCACATTTTGTTTTCCTAGGAGCCTCCAGGATACAAGTTCAAATTATCTTTAATATTATAATTTTCTGGGGCACCTGGGTGGCTCAGAAGGCTAAGCATCCAACTCTTGGTTTTGGCTCAGGTAATGATCTCATGGTTCATGAGTTCAAGCCCCATGTTGGGCTCTGTGCTGACAGCGTGGAGCCTGCTTGGGATTCTCTCTCCTCTTTCTGCCCCTCTCCCTGGCTCACACTCTTTCTGTCTCTCTTGAAATAGATAAATCAACTTTAAAAAACAGTATTATTTTCTGAATATTCTCTGAATTTTTCTTCCCTCACACACACACAAAAGAATTATTTTTTAATTTTATTTATTTATTCTGAGAGAGAGAATGAGCAGAGGAGGGGCAGAGAGAGAGGGGGCAAAGGATCCAAAGCAGGCTCCATGCCGACAGTAGACAGCCTGATGCAGGGCTCAATCTCACGAACCGTGACATCATCAACTGAGCTTAAGTTGGGTGTCCAACCAACTGAACCACCCAGGACCCCTATGTTTTTAAGGATATAGAGAACTACATTTTGTTAATCAATAACATTCTAGTGAAGGTGTAAATAAGTTAAATTCTTGCAGGGAGGTTCCTAATTACTCTGTCTATATTCTGCTTTCCTTGTAAGAAATTCAGGTAAGTGGAGAGGAGCTTCCAAAATGATGCTTCATTTCCAAAACAAATAAACAAACAAAAAACAAATCAGAGCTTTTGTACGAGGAGCTCCTGTTTTGGGTTGACAATAGAGCAATAACTGTAGTTTGTCAAACCTCAATGAGCAAAGCAGGGCCCTGTTATATTCGTGGGACACATTCAAATGCACTGGAGTATTGTTATTATTATAATCTCAAAAGAAAAACAGAATATATTGTCTTTCTCTGACTTTTTTCACTTAGCATAATACTCTCTAGCTCCATCTATGTTGTTGAAAATGGCAAGATTTCATTCTTTTTTATGGCTGAGTAATATCCTATTGTGTGTTTATATTTATATACATATACTACATCTTCATACATTCATCAGTTGATGGAAATTTGGGGTCTTTCCATAATTTGGCTATTGTTGATAATGCTGCTATAAACATCAGGTGCATGTATTCTTTTGAATCAGTATTTTTGTATCCTTTGGATAAATATCTAGTAGTGCAATTGCTGGGTCAAGAAATAGACTCTTAACTATAGAGAACAAACTTATGGTAACTGGAGGGGAGATGGCCGGGTGATGGGTTAAACAGGTGATGGGCATTAAGAGGCACTTGTTGTGATGAGCAGGAGGGATGTATGTCAGTGATGAATCACTAAATTCTACACCTGAAACTAATTTTACACTGTATGTTAAGTATCTGGAATGTAAAGAAAAACTTGGGGGGAAAAACAGAATAAAGGAAAATACCATTCCCTGTAAAAATCTGAACAAAACTTGCTTCCTTTCACTCTTCTTTGCATATTAATTTCAGGTAAGGATAAGCGGTGCCCAAAAATAACTTTTGGCTCTCAAAGCCATGCCAAACCAAGAACAAGGTCAGTAATTTTTAGGATCCACCTTTCTTCCTCATACCAATCCGGTGGGTAGACAATAAGAGAATGATACAATGGCAGGAAAGGAAGTCGCCAAGCCAGCAACCCTTTGTGACATTTGTGACAATAAATGATTTTTTTGTTTCCTCAAGGAAACCAAGGAATAGAGCCTCAGCAAAAGGAGCAATTTTAAGTCCCATGGACCAATGTCTCCTCATTTAAGGCAGAAAGTACTCTATAAGAAATTCTGTCTGAATGAATCCCCTGAACGTTTAGGGACAAATTTGCAAAATTTGACTTTCAATTTGCTCTTCTGTCTCCTTGCCTAGCCACACACACCTCAAGCAGCACACACCGACACACGGCAAGAGGAGATGCGAGTGAGAAAAAGCCTGCTTTTCTCAATCGTTTGCAACAAAGTTTTCCCCACATGGACTCAGTGACTCTTCTCTCTTCCTCTGCCCACTTCCCATGCCCTTCCTCATGCAAACCCACACATTTATACTTTCGTATAAGTCCAAGTCACTGTGGTACTTCTTCTAGGGATTTGGAGGTTAAACTTTAACTCCAAAAATGATGTAGATGTCTGTGACTCCCCACTGAGGAGACGGTAACCATAAATGAAACAGGTAAGAGTTACTAAAATTGCCTTTCTGCTAATGACTTACAAAAACAGAGCTAAAAATATTCTTTCTATTTTTATCCCCAGGGAACTCTATAATGTAGAAACTATTTTTGATGAATTTTCCTTACCTTCAATGTATTTTTCTGCGTCTTAGCTTCACATAAACTTGTTAATATTTGAAATATTCTTTAAAAAAGAAAAACCTGGGGGCGCCTGGGTGGATCAGTCGGTGAAGGGTTCGAATTTTGATTTTGGCTCAGGTCATGATCTCAGGGTTCACAAGATTGAGACCTGGGTTGGGCTCTGTGCTGACAACACAGAGCCTTCTTGGGATTCTCTTTCTCTGCCCCTCCCCTGCTCGTCTGCACGCATGCTCTCTCTCTTTCTCAAAAATAAACAACAACAAACCCTGAACCTACCAGAATCTAGGTTCATCTCAACCTTACTCTAGGCTGTCTTCTGGCAGATTCTACATGTCGAAAGGGGATGCTGATTAAGTGATTACTAAACTGGGGTGTGCAGCCCAGGTCCTGATTGCTAGGTAGAGTTCTGACTAATTCCATCTGTCTTTAGAGCTGCTACAAACCAGATACCGCTTACGGCTATATAGTAACACAATAAGGCAATTCAACTTGAAAAACAGGTGCTTAGCTTCCATTATGTGCCCAACACTTCACATGTGAAAGACTTAGAAAGGCTACTACTAGTGCTATCAACAATAGCCAAGCTATGGAAAGAGCCTAAATGTTCATCAATGATGAGTGGATAAAGATGTGGTATCTGTATATAAATATATATTTAATATACTTATATATTTATATATTATAAATATAGATTATTGTTTATATATTATAAATATATTTCTATATTATACTAAAATATAATTTGTATAAATACAATATTTATTTTAAATATAAACATATCTGTACAGAAATATTACTCAGCCATCAAAAAGAATGAAATCTTCCCATTTGGAATGATGTGGATGGAGCTATAGTGTATTATGCTAGGCAAAATAAGTCAGTCAGAGAAAGACAAATACCATATGATTTCACTCATGTGGAATTTAAGAAACAAAACAGATGAACATATGGGAAGGGGGATAAAAAAGAGAGAAAGGGAAGCAAACAATAAGAGATTCTTAATGATAGAGAACAAACTGATGGGGAAGGGTTGATGGGGGAAAGGTGGGTGAGGATGGGCCTAATGGGGGATGGGCATTAAGGATGGCACTTGCTATGATGAGCACTTGGTGTTATATGTAAGTGATGAATCACTAAATTCTCCTGAAACTAACCAGAATTTAAATAAAAATTTGAAGGAAAAGAAAGGCACCCAGCAAATGATATGATCTCAATATGTGTTACTATTGCACACAAATTTATGCCTTGATTCAGAATATACTGATTTTGAGATTCAGTTTTACTACCTCTCAGCCTCAGTACTGTGTTCTCATGGGAGTCAAATTCAGCATCAGCTTTAGATGCTGTTAACAAAGGTGAGGTGAATCTTCAAGAAAAAGTAGATTTCAGTGGTGTGATTTAATTCTCCCCAGACTCTCACACTGGGGCACTCAGTCCCACAGCCCAGAACCTTTTGTGTTTCCATGTTTGTGTGCTGCTAGGAAATGTCATGCCATGTGTTTGCACAAAGAGCCTCTGGTGACACGTACATCCTATTGAGTGAGGGGGAAAAAAAGGTGTTCTCCTGGATACTGAGAAACAAAAGTGTCATTTCCTTAAAATTCAGGGCTTCCCATAATGAATGGTTCAATGTTTTGACCCTCTTTTGAGTAGTATGGACAGTAATTCAGAGTTCTAGATGGCATAGTGTACACATCTGGCATTTCATTCCTACACATTACCACAGTGAAGGAAGGCTTTAAAACTTCTAAGAATATTTCCAAAATAATTGCAAACAGGGACTTGACCAGATACTTGTATGCCAGTGTTTATAGCAGCATTATTTACAATAGCTAAAATGTAAAAACAACCCAAAGGTCCATCAATGGATGAATGAATAAACAAAATGTGATACGGGCATACAATGGAATATCATTTGGTCATAGAAACGAATGACACATGTTACAATAATGAAACTTGAAAGTACACTAAGTGAAATAAGCCACATAAAACAAGACAAATATTACATGATTCTACCTCTGCAAGGTTTTTAGAACAGGCAAACTTACAGAGACAGAAAGTAGAATAGAGGTTACCAGGAAAGCAAATTACCAAGGAGAGAGGAAACCAGGAGTTTATGTTTAGTGGATTCAGAGATTCAGTTTGGAAGGATGAAAACGTTCTGGAGAAGGATAGTGGTGATGATTACACAACATTATCAATGTATTTAATGCAACCATATTGTATACCTAAAAAGTGTTAAAATGGTAAATTTTACATTTGTATACTTACCACAATATAAAAAATAATTTTAAGAAAATAGTGGTTCAGGGCTTTCATGACAATATCATTCACATGTTCTACTGATCCAAAGTAAGGTC
The DNA here is from genome assembly GCF_046562875.1 of Panthera onca. Classification (NCBI taxonomy): domain Eukaryota; kingdom Metazoa; phylum Chordata; class Mammalia; order Carnivora; family Felidae; genus Panthera; species Panthera onca. Next base: position 70,241,006 of record NC_138343.1, read on the forward strand.
GAGACAGTTGAGTGGTGTTGCACATTGGCTACTATTTGTCAATGCCAGAAGTGTTTCGTGTTTTTTTTGTCTCATGTTCTTTTTTACAATACATACTCAGCACTTTTTCTTGTCCATTGCTTAGTGTAGGCTTTAATCATTTCCTATCTGTTCTATACTGCAAAAACCTCTAATAGATCCCCCAGTTATTCATTATTCATTGTATTGTGAACAAAATCACAAGTCTGATCTTATATCTTAACTCTAATTTCTGCCTTAATTACCTTCAATGGCCCCTGTAACCTGAATATTAACCATCAAATACCTTAAGACAATGTCTAATTCTTCCCATACACTCAGTCTATTGCTTGACCATTAGCACCAGCCTCCTACTTGTCACTACCATGTTCCTGCCAATCTGGACTCGTTGTTGCCCTGCCTTCTCCATTCATGCCATTTGCTTATGTGAAATATCTCTTTTCCCTACAATATTCCCCTTATGATGGCATCAGTCTAAGACAGCCAGAAACAGCCATCTCCACAGGAGGGATATCTGTGGCACTTGGCCCTAACAGGTTTTCTCCTAACCAAAGGCCTTCTTGCTATGAAGAGCAACTATCATATTACCATTTTTACATTTCCATTTCAGTCCAATTCTTCAGCTGCTTGGTATTGCCTTCCTTCAGATACCATTTCTTTAGTCAAGTTTTAGTGATATGCTTCTCTCCCTTGGGAGTAAGTCTGCTCACTCTCTCTCTCTCTCTCTCTCTCTCTTGCTCTCTTTCTCTCTCTCCCTAGTTGACTTGTGTATTTGTGTTCTGGTTCATTAGGTGTTGATTGCCATTTTCACTTTCTGTGGGCAACTCTATCTATCCTTTCACGTCAGTTCACTGCCACACAATGCAACATCCTAGCCTATGCAATATTTAATAAATGCTCCCATACAAATTCTCCTGGGTTATTAGCTTCATGGAACACTGCCGGGTGATTTATTTCCTTAATCCCAGTACCTCTGGGGAATAGCTAAAGTATAGAAACTCTTGCCTCGGTGTGATAGTGAAAAATGTCTTATCAGAAAAAAATAGAGAATTTATTCATTACTATGTAGGCACTAAGAATTAGTGGATTCTGGGGTGCCTGGGTGGCTTAGCCGGTTAAGGGTCCAATTCTTGATTTCAACTCAGGTCATGATGTCATGGTTCATCAGGCTACGCGCTGACATTGAGGAGCCTGCTTAGGGTTCTCTCTCTCCCTCTCTCTCTACCCATCCCCCACTTGCTCATGCTCTCTCTCTCTCAAAAATAAATACACTTAAAAAAATTTGTGCATTCTTTAAAACCTAACCTTCATTGCAACCAATAACAATTTGTTTACTCATTCAACACACATTTTATTAAGCACCTACTAGGCACCATTCTAAATTTGGGGGCAATAAAAATAAATATGACATGGTTCCTGCTGTCAAAGAACCCAGGTAATAGAAGAAGTAGAGATATAAAGATATGCAATTCAATGTTTTAAGTGAAATGACAGAGTTGTTCACAAAATATTGGGTGGAGTTTGGGTTGATGAACAAAACCTAGCCTGGAAATCTATGACAGTTGTCCCTTAATTAAAATACCTTAATTCATAAACTGAATCTTCAAGAATGAATGGTAGTACAATACAAAGAACCATATTGAGGCCCAGCATTAATCACAAAGAATTCTAATAATTTGAGTAGAAGCATTTTACCTATCACCCATACCCTAGTCTCTGCCCAGGGATCTTATAGCAGAATAGACATAAATGGAGGACACCATGTTTCCCTCATTTTTAGTAAATTGATCTTTTGCGGTTTGAAGGCATTTATTTACTCTTAGCCCCCTTTTACCAATAACAAGGGTAGAAAAGTAAGAGTACATACACTTCCAGTATATAAAATTTAAGTAATTTGGGACTCAAATGTCAGCATAAGACACTATAAAATTTGGCCATGGTTTATTTGGGCTAGAAAGGGACAAAACAATGCCCTGAAAAGGTTAGGAACACAATCCTCTCCTGCCCATTTTCACCAAATGAATTTTCATGATAATGAAAAGGTAGCCATTGAGGTAAAATAGAAGAAGCATTCTGATGAAACTTTTGTTAATGTGTCTCTGTCTATATCAAGTTTGAATCCAGACTTTGCTGACATGTAGGGCATGTCATGTGGAATATCATGTAGCTACTATAATCTTCTCATATACTCTGCCTAAAAATGCCCTTTGACTTCTTTTATATTCTTTTGTTAACCCAGAGCCCCAAAGGGTCACAACCATTAAATATTTAGAGATAGTACTTAGTAGCCATGACAAATAGTAATTTGTCAGGCAAGAAGGTGAAGGGGTGAGAGTATTTCAGACAGGGCAAAGACATAAAGGTGTGGAATCACACATCCAGCTACACACTGCATGGCAGGTGCTGGTCAGAAAAATGATGCAACTGGAACCAGGTAGAGGCTCATGGGGGCCTTTTATTCCACAGTAAGAAAACTGATGCTGTTGACACTTAAATCACATTGAAGGCTTTCACAAGGGTAGTGAACATCATATCTATGTTTAAAGAGTTTATTTAGTCTTTTAGTTGTTTAGAAAATGGAATTGAAGGGAAATAAAGACTAAATGCCCAGAGACCACTTAGACCACAAGAGTTCAAGCAAACTAGAATAGAGGCAATAGAAACAGAGAAATGGGGACATATTCAAAAAATACATAGGGGTCGACTGGGTGGTTGGTGAGGGAGAAAAAGTCTCAAGAATTGCTCCTAAGTTTTTGGTTTGGCTAGAAGAATGAGGTGGATGGTCTTATCATCAACTGAAATAAAGACTGGAAAAGGAAATATTTTATAGGGGAAATTAAGATCTCTGTGTGGGTTGTGCTGACTTTTAAGGGAATATAAGACATACAGCTGAAGGTGTTGGGTGAAGAATCTAGACATAAGAAGGATTTGCCAGAAATAAGCACATAGATGGTTAAAACCATGGGGCCTGATGAGATCAGCCAAAGAAAGTACATAGATGGAGGGGACATATTAGTTGAAGATAAAAAATGTACTCTAGGAAGACAGACAAAAAGATTAAGAGTATAGAAGAGAAATACAAAACACCCCAGTATTACAGAATTCAAGTTTTGAAACTGATAGTCTAATGACAAAAGAGATCAGCGGAATCAAATTCAACAGAGAAGTCCAATAGTATGTATACTGAAAATGCTCATTTGGCAGCTGCTTGCCTTTTAAAAAAACAATTTCTGGAAACTGGTGGAGGCAGAAGCCAATTTTCATTGAGAATAGAGCACATGGAAAGTGAAGGAATAGAGATAACTTTTCTTCCGCTGGTATGTGAGAATGTCGAGCTTTGTTCTTCCAATTTCAGCAATACAATATTCTAAGGTGTCCAATGCAGAGGCTGAGTCTTAAAGATATCTTGTTGTGGTGGTGGTGGTGTGTGGGGAATAAGCTTAGAAATTCCCTGGGCTTATACCAATGGGTTAACAAGGCATAAAGAATTATAAAGCTTTAGGGTGTTCTCACCCAGACTTGGGTGAACAAGATAAGACCCCCAGAATGAAATAGAGCAAGATGAGACCCTAAGAATGAAGTAGACCCCCAGAATGAAGTTGCCTGGCAAAGGCCCCAGAATAAAATAGGGAGGGGCTGGAGCCCCCAGAATAGAGAGGGAGGGGCAAAGGCCCAGAATAGACAGGGGGGCAAAGGCCCCCAATACAAAGGTATATGAGGTAGGCAAGATTAGGCATTCAGGGCAAAAGTGCCCCCCAATTTAGTACTATAGCATAAAGCTGCTTTCATAGGAGGGAAGGACCAAGTTAGGTAAACAGGTAAATAGGGCTATAAACCACTGAGCTGTAGATGCTGCTGCCCAGAGTGGAGGTGATTAGCAAAAGAAAAGGTGCCTTGTTAACCCTGAGGTTATTTGTTCTGTCTTATCCCCTAGGCTAGCTAAGATAAACAGACAAGGCACCTCTTATATGCTGTTAACAACCATCTACCCATCTGCCAGGAGCCAGGATTTTGTTTTATATTGACCTAAACCCCAAACACCTATATCTTCAAAACCCCCTTTTCTCTCATTCTTGAGTTAATGTTCACCAGTTCATTGTCTCTTTGTGCATGCCCATCACGTTTGTAAACCTTCTGATATTAATAAATATGGGGCAAGGACCCTTATTCGGGGCTCTTGTCTTCTCCCAGACATTAGCCATCTCTCGCATTTTAATCCTGTGTCCTGCTCTCTTCTTATCAAGAGAAAACTTTAGACTTAGAGTCTACGACAGTGGTGATGGTGAAGGTGACAGTGGTAATGGTGGTGGGCATGGGGGTGATGGTGGTGGTGGTGATGGTGATGATGACAGTGGTAGTAATGGTGATTGTAGTGGTGGAGATGGTGGTGGTGGTGGTGATGGTCTCTGTTTCTTATTTTATTCTCCACACCTCTAGTTACCCGGCCTATAAGTTAGTTCATTGACTTTCTGGGAGACAGCAGATAACACACAATCTTTTATCTGCCAATATATAAAAGATATTTCCATAGCAACAGCCTCTCAGATTTTTGTGGAGAAAATAGAACTCAGTCACTTTCATAGTTACTCATCATCTTGTTTCCTTATGTCTTGTTTTCCTTGTCATTCAGAGAGAAAGAGACACAGAGAAAGAAAAAAGAGAGAGAGAGAGAGAGAGAACCTTTCTTCTCTTTGGCTCCTCCACAGTCCTTCTGACACTCTGACTCTCCCTGACACATAGACAATGAGCCCAATGTCTTCAGGGGCTATGAATATGTTCCTCACCAACTGAAAACTACTTAGTAATGAATAAGTGAATGAATAATGCATCTCTGATGTCACTCTTGTTACATACATTTTCATGTTTCTTTTCTTGTCTAGATTATGAAATCCTAGAAAGCAGGAATAGCCTTATGTTTTGTAGCATTTTTGGTGCCTTAGATAGCACCCAACTGCAAACTAGGTAGTTAAAGAATTTTTTTCAGTGGTTGAATGAACTCACACAGAATTATGTAAAACAGAAGAGGGAGTACTCAGCACTGTGACACATACATCAAAACAATAAAATAGTTCCTGCTCTTGAATAATTGGAAGAACTAAACTAACATACATGAAAAAGTTTGGAGAAAATGTTAACACTGGTTTTGGCCATAAAAATACTCGCGGAGATTAGAGACCTGTGCCCTAGAACTGGCAAAAAAATTAAGAAGAAGAGGTAAATTTTATTTGACGCTTTAAGAAGGGATTGGCTTAAAGTGAAGAGAATACAAATCCAATATCTGGGTTGACAGTGCCAAACTGCAAGAGAATCCAGGATTAGCCCAGCATAACATGATGGAGAGGGCAGGGGGAGCCCAAGGTAAATGGGACAGGGAAGGTAATTGCAGCGTGAACAAAAATGGAAGCTCTTCTCTTTTTTGGAGAGGTAGGAAAAGATGAAATAGGCTCTATGAATATATTTCAAGCCCATATTCCTTTCTGTTGAACACATGTAGAGAAAATACTTCATACCTACCATTCACTTGTTTGAAAACCAAGTTCCTCCTTAGAGTGTCATGACAGAGCTAGTGCAAGAGACCTGGCAGGGGCCTCATGATTTTCCCAGTCAAACATTCAGATGCTGCAATGAATATGGAAGGCAGTCTAGGAGAAACACACAGAAACATTTTTTTTTTAGTAACACTTATTTCCTCTTGGCTCATCAGTATTGATATGACTGATAAAACACAACATGAAAAGACAGAAAAGCTTCTCTTCTCACCAAGTGGAAGAGATAGGATGGAATAAAACTGAGCAAAAGGTTGAAAGTATTTAAAGTGGAAGCTTGCAATACTGGTAACTCATTTCCTACAGACAATAGAATATTTCTGAAGTAATAATAGGAGTAACTGCACATAAATAGAGAAGTCACTAAATGTCAATGTTCTTCCCCAAGTATATCTAATTAAGAAAAAAAACTCATTCCATAATAATGTAACAAAATCTTAATTGTGCTATTTACAGTGTTTATGAGTATTTGTTCTATTTTGAAGGCTCATCTATGAATTTCGTTTCTGGCAGTTATTGGAATTTTAAGAGATCATCATTCACATGAATATATTTTTCACAGGGTTGGAGACTACCATACTCATTGTAGCCAACAAAGAAATTACTGCCTTTCATTTGAACATTGCTAGCAGTGCTTGGCATATAGTAGATATTCCACATATATTTGTTGAGTTCAATTCTGAGAAGATTTATTTGCTTTGCAGCTAAACGTGTAATATAAAATGACTAATTCCTAGGGGCGCCTGGGTGGCTCAGTCGGTTAAGCGTCCGACTTCAGCTCAGGTCACGATCTCGCGGTCCGTGAGTTCAAGCCCCGCGTGGGGCTCTGGGCTGATGGCTCAGAGCCTGGAGCCTGCTTCCAATTCTGTGTCTCCCTCTCTCTCTGCCCCTCCCCCATTCATGCTCTGTCTCTCTCTGTCTCAAAAATAATAAAATAAACATTAAAAAAAAATTAAAAAAAAAAAAAGCATTAAAAAAAAAAAAATGACTAATTCCTAGAGAAACAACTTTTTTTCCATACTCTCAAATCAAATTTTCCATACTCTGAGGGTCTAAAATTTGTTTTGTTTCCTTTATTTGCAACAACTACTATAAGACATAATCATAATAACTTATTCTGCTCTCTTTTGATTGTAAATTCTATAAGAAGAGAAATCTTGACTGTTTTGTTTGCTGCTCACATGTAATAGATATGCAGCAAATATTCATTAAACGAATGAACAAACAAAATTGACCTCCTTGATACCTGTGTTGGTGAGAGAGATAGGGAGAGGGGAAGAAATATTCCTAGTAACTTTAATACATGTACACATTTACCTCTCATATAGATTGTACTTATAATTTCTTTGAGACATCAGTTCTGGCCTAGAACTGCTTAGAACTACTCAAAATGATGTTTTTTAACTACCAGAAATGAACAGAATTAGGATATATCTAATTTGAGATGGAATGGATACAATTCAGAATTATCAGGAATTACATGTATCAACTAATTGCATTTATTAACCATTGAAAACTTAACATAGTTTCTAAAAATTTCTGAAGGAATTCCAAATTAAAAAGAAAAAAAAAACATAGCCACAACAAAATAAGCATCAGTCCTAACTTAATATTCTTCAGTTGAGTCAAACTTAAGTAAGAGAGACTATTCTGCTCTATTGGAATATGAAAACCTTATTCAGGGGATGCCTAGGTGGTACAGTCAGTTGAGCCTCTGACTCTTGATTTTGGCTCAGGTCATGATCCTCGGATCATGGGATCCAGCCCCTTGTTGGGCATGGAGTCTGCTTAAGACTCTCTCTCCCTCTCTCTCTGCCCCTCTCCCCTGCTCATGCTCACTCTCTCTCTCTAAAATTAAAACAAAACTTTATTAAGGATCCATTGAATACATCAATTAGAACTGAAATCCAGGAGTGCCTGGGTGGCCCAGTCAGTTGAGTGTCTAACTCCTGATTTTGGCTCAGGTCATGGTCATGGGATGAAGCCCCTTCTCAGGCTCCATGCCAAGCATGGAGCCTGCTTAATATTCTGTCTCTCTTTCCCTCTGCTCCTGCCCTATGTTTACTCATGTTCTCTCTCTCAAAAAAAAGAAAAATAAAGTCTCTTATTTCTTAAAAAAAAAAAAAAAAGGAACTGAAACCCAAACAAAATGAGAGAGTACTTTTTCAGAAGTGTTTCATCACAAATCTCATAAAAACTTTTGTTGGCTATCTACTATATGCTGCAATTTGGAAACTTTTTAGACTTTGGAACAATTCCTTCAGAAAAAAGGGTTTGCAAAGAAGCAGTATATAAAACAGATTATTAGAGTTGCTCAAGAGGAAAGTAGGAGTAGGTAGGAAGTCATAAGGATCTAAGGAATCCTGCCACGCACTGGGAATTTAGGACTAAAAAGAACTTGGTTCTAAACACAGAACTCCATTAACCAGAATGCCCAGGTGACCTTCCAAGCTTCACAATTCTCATCTATAAAATGGAAAATATGACGTATCTTACGGAATTGTTATGAGAATTAAATGGGATGATTGTTTGAAGTACTCAGCATATAGCCTGAGATGCAATAAGAGGTCACCAAATGGTATCATGGCAGAAAATGTTGGCACCCTACCCCTCTCCTTAGATCTCTAGCCACCACTTTAGTGCACTTCACCCACCTCTGACCCTTCAGTCAGCACTTAACACTTGCTTTTGGTAGAACCCAGGCAGGTACAGGTGAAGTACCTGGAAAGTTATATCACCAACCCCTTCTGTCCATGCATCATGGCCCTTACTCAATGACTGAAATGTACATAAAGGAGTGCTTTCCATTATACCATTAAGGGCTTACTTTCCATTATACTACCCCACTTCAGGATCAAGCTAAAACCATCTCTAGCACTTTGCCTAAAAAAAAGAAATTACTCCCCCTACTTGTCTTCTCGTTTTTCCCTTTCCTGCTGCCCTACTCCCTTATAGATCTTCCTGGGTGTGCTTCTTTAACAAAACATTTACACATGAATACCCTTTTTAGGGCCAACTCTGAGCAATACAACCTAAATGGGGATTGATATATGTTTATTAGCATGGCATACAAAATACTGAATAATCTCAATCTCATTTTCAGACATTCTTCTCCATGGGTTCTCTAACTCAGCCAGAGAAGTCTTGGGGCTCCCAATACACCATGAATGTACATGTCTCTATTTTTTTCTGTTTAAATTTTTTTAAATGTTTATTTATTTTTGAGACAGAGAGAGAAAGAGCATGAGTGGGGGAGGGGAAGAGAGAGAGGGAGACACAGAGTCCAAAGCAGGCTCCAGGCTCTGAGCTGTCAGCACAGAGCCCACCACAGGGCTCAAACCACGAACTGTGAGATGATGACCTGGGCGGAGGTTGGATGCTTAATTGACTGAGCCACCCAGGTGCCCCTCTTTTTTAGAATGCTTTTTCTCTGTGAGAAATACCTAGTTATCCTTCAAGACCCACTTCAAATGTTCCCTCTTCTGTGATACAACCTGAAATTCTAGCAGAAAAAAATTACTCCCTTAGCAAGTGTCTTTAAATTTTATCCATATATCTTCTATAAAATACACCACATTGTATTGGTGACTATGTCTGGGAACTCTTTGATAATGATGACTTCATCAATTCATTTACCTTTGAATTTCACCCAGTTCCTCTCCAGCCATCCCACCATCCACCTTCATCCTTGTCACATACATGTCCAAGATCCTTTACCCAAACCCATACAACCAGATGAGTTTGGGAATTCAAAACTTTCAGCACTAAGAATGGTATTAGAGGCCACACATCACACCTTACAGAGCATTTCTAGCAGGTTCTGGGGTGGCACCTCAAAGCTGAATACATCAGTTTCTTCAGGGAGAGATTACACTAAATGGGATAAATAAAAAATGCATATAGCCTCATATCCATTCAGGTAATGTTTTGCAACTAAATGAACTCAGGTTTCTTAAGAGGTTTTTTTTTTGTTTTTTTTTTTGTTTTGTTTTGTTTTTTTAAGCTTAGAAATAAGAGGTTGTAGACCTTTAATAGAAGCTCAGTATGTGCTTATTGAACTTGACCCAAGAAGACATCCTCTCATTGCTGTTTCCATTAAATTTCCCTCACATTTAAAGTTACTAAGAACAGCTTTTTAAATTGTTTTAAGTTTATTTATTTTGAGAGAGAGAGAGAGAATGAGTGGGTGAGGGCAGAGAGAGAGAGAGAGAGAGAGGGAGAGAGAATCCCAAGCAGCCTCCATGCTGTCAACACAGAATCTGACGTGGGGCTCAGTATCATAACTGTGAGATCATGACCTGAACCAAAATCAAGAGTCAGATGCTTAACTGACTGAGTCACCCAGGAGCCCCCAGAACAGCTTTTTTAAAGCTCCTGGATACAATTGCTTTTTAGCAAAAGCCAAGATGAACTACCCGAATCACCAAATTTCCTTACCCAATCCCTGGAGAAACAGATTATACTGTTTTGCTGCTTCTCTGAATATCAGACCTGTGCAGCATGGTCTTCTATGTCAATGTGTAAAAATTGCAGAAACTTGGAATATGACTAATTTGACTACAAAATCTGAGGCCAGCAAATTGCTTAAACATGCCTTTCCCTTGCTTTGTACTAGGCTAATAATAATCTCACAGACATGAAAACTAAATCCCCCAAAGAGATGGAATCACATTTGATGGCTGGAAGCATTTTAGAGGGCACCTAATTCAATCCCTTCATTTTATAAATGATGGAACAAAGGCTCAGAGATGTTAATTGACTTTCTTGGGTTCACATAGTAGGTTAGTAGCAAAGCAGAAATTAGAATCAAAATCTCTAGCATGAGTCCCCTTTTCTCCATACTATTTTATCTCAATAAAATAGGAATTCTCCTCTGGCCCTGATCCTTTCAGCCTGCTATTCCAAAAGCACAGATATCCTATTCTACTCTCTGAAAAACTACATTGCATGCATGTACACTTCCTGATTCTGCACACAAGACTGTCATTTGAAAAAGTGATAATAGTAGCTTTCTCTTTACTGAGCCTATACAGTATGTCAAGGTCTCCACTTGGTGCCTAATAAAAGGAATTTATAAATGGAAGACAATATTACCATGAACGATTGTGGTTCTAACCGGCATACATTAAAAGTCTTAATAAAATTATTTTTGAAAATATTCTTAGATTTTTTAAAGATATCCTTACAATGAAATAAAACACACTAGGCTTATTAGTCAGATTCTTAATGATTCCAGAGTTTAAGACCCTTATAATTACTTTATTGGAATAATGTCAATGAAATAATGTATTTAAATGCTACACACATTTTAATTTGCTATCTCTATAGTATCACTTAAATAGAGATTTTTGAATTAAACTCTAATGATGAAATTTAAACATGAAAAGATCAGTTCAAGGAAATAGTATTTTAATGCATATACCATAAAACTTGAACATGATTTTAGATATCATCACCTTATTTAAGGAGGAGCAAGTATTTCCCCAAGCATTAGGCACAGTTAAATTTCATAAACTTTATTCAAAAAGACATAATTTTTTAAGCTGAGATTTATCTACAGAAAAAGTTGCAGTAACAGAAAAAAAAAAAAAAAAGAACTTTGCATCTCTGTTTCCTATCACATCATAGTATCCAGAGAGGATTTCCTCCTCCACTGGCCACCCTCTTGCTTCCTATTTTGGGGAAAGTGTAAAGAAAAAGGACAAAAGTGTAGCATGGGCTCACACCTGCCTGGAGAATGTGAACACACAGGGGATGTGATAATAAAGAAATGATGTTTGTGTGGCTCCTTGATGGCTCAATCAGTTAAGCATCCAGCTCCTGATTTCATTTCGTGGGTTTGAGATCAGCATTGCACTGTCAGCACATAGCCCACTTGGGATTCTCTCTCTCTCCCTCTCTCTGCCCCTCCCCCACTCATGCTCCCTCTCTCCCTCTCAAAACAAATAAATAAACTTAAAAAATTAAGTTTAAAACATCAATTTCTCTCTACCTTAGACCATTTGGATTACAAACAAAAGAATTCTCTCATCAGTTTCTTTGTTTAAAAAAAAGCAATGATTATCTTTAGTGAAAGCAGATGAACAAACTATTGATTGGAAGTAAAATAAACAATTAACCATCTTAAAATACCCTGTTAAAATGTCCTATCATCAAACCACTGTCAACAGATTTAGTCCCTCTTATACCCTTCAAAGCAGAGCTCCAAATGGATGGAATAAAAATACCTGAAAGAAAATATTACAAGAATTGAAGAAGTAAGGTCTTGCCCCACTGAGCCTCCTGTGGACAAGAGGTAATCATAGCATTGATTCTTTCATAACCACACCAAGTCTCATTTGGGTTTCTTAAGAGAATGGTATAGCTGCATGTTTTCATTTGAGTAATGATCAAATTTCCCAACCAATGTAATTAGAACAACCAGGTCACTGAGCACTCTTAATTAATGAGAAATTCAAAGCCAATTTCATACACCACCTAGGTTTAATTTTCCATTCACCTGTTGCTAATAACTTGCAGGCAGTAAAATCACCCTGAGAGGTTTGGCCAAAAGTAAGATGTTTTTACTTAAATTTATCTTAAACACGGCTATTGGCATATAACTGATTTTTCCACCCTCCCCCAACATACACACACATCAAGTACCTCTGTAACCACATTATATGAAATTATTTATTCTACTGATTACAAGACTAGCCAGTTCAAAGTAGGAAGCACTAACTTCAAGTGTCAAGTAGGCGAAGATAATGTAAAGAAAAGAACAAAGTTAAAAAAATGCAAGGATTTTTATGTTGTTTTTTCCTCTGCTGTGCCTTCAATTCCTAGGACAGTAGCTGGCACACACTAGGCACTCTGTAAAAATTTTTTGAGTGAAGGGGCACCTGGATGGGTCAGTTTGTTAAGTGTCCAACTTCGGATCAGGTCATGATCTCACAGTCTGTGAATTCGAGCCCCATGTAGGGCTCTGTGCTGACAGCTCAGAGCCTGAAGCCTCCTTCAGATTCTGTGTCTCCCTCTCTCTCTGCCCTTCCCCAACTCTCTCTCTCTCTCTCTCTCTTTCATTCTCTCTTAAAAATAAATGAACATTAAAAATTAAAAAAATTTTTTGAATGAATAAGTCTCTTGTCTTTTATCACTCATACTTGTCATATGGTCCCATCTATTGCCTTTCAGACTCCATTAGCCTTCCCTACCAGACACACTCAGGGAGGCATCAACCCCACAGGATGGTCTCACAAGCACCCACCTACAGGCCATTTCTAGTATCACCACAACATGAAACATCTGTTAGCCCAAAATACACTGTACTCAGTATACTATGCTGGCTTCCATAAAAGTGTCCCCCATTTCAATTCAGATGCTACCTAGAAGTCACTTTTTTAATGCCCATGGGAACAATTGAGATATGATGTATAGTGGAGATAGAACCACAGGGTGGGTTAAACAGAGAAAGATTAATATAAAGAATAAACTATGATAAAAGAGTGACTTTAAAAATACAAGGAAACTCTATTTGGTACTCTAGGGCTGAGGGAAAATATCTAAAGAACAAACTTGAAGGAGGGGTCCCCTTCCCAAGTCTGGGGTTCATTCCTCATTGAAAAAGGTATATTTCAGCCCAAAGAGCAGAAAACAGCCTGGAGCTAGTCTGCAGTCTCATGGGCAAGTTTTCCTCCAGAATGGAGGAACAGAACAGATGATCAGCACCAGGGATGTGGGCATGCAAAAGGGGTGAGACCCCTCCAGGCTTCAAAGGGAATCTGGGAGCCCATGGAGTTCAGAGGCCTTTGGACACTGGTGCAGGCAGGAAGCCTTTGGGATACCAGTTGCCATTTCAACAGGGGTATAGAAAGGTTACCACCAAAGTCTGAAAGGTGGCTGAGGATACAGAGCCCATGGCTGGGATGGAGAGCCACCAGATGGTTGCACTCTGACATCACTAAGACTGCCCACCCCCACTTCCATTTGCTACAGCAGGAGACCCCCTTCTCTGCAACGCCCCTCCAGAGCCCTTTACTGAGAAAAGTTAATATCATGCTTACTGTGAAAGAGAGATGGCTAAAAGAATACTTTCTGTTATCTCAGGGCATATATTAAAGAGTAAATTTGGAGCTGAAATGCAATAAATTAATAATGGCACTGACTGTTACATTTCAAAAAATAACATTGTGTGCTTCTTTTGTGCATGGGCCAGTCGACATGTACAAACATAAGTCCCAATTTGGGCATAAGGCAACCTCCAGAAAGCTGCTTCCTAGAATAGACATCTCCCCTGAGGTTACCTCAAAGTAAACTCTCAAATTGAAGGCAGGCATAAACTTATAACCAAATCAGGTTTGGAAACATATTTCTCCTGAAATATATCCAGACAGAACCCTATAATAAATTGTCCTCAATAGCAACAAGACTTTTCCAACAGTATAACCATTACAATTATAGAGAATCAATCCATTCTCATTCTCCTGATCCTGACAGTTATGCCCACCCTGAAATTATCAAGGAGACGTTGTTGGGGTTGTTTTGTTTATAACTAAAATTACACAACATTTCAATAAGTCAATTTTGTTCTTCACCAATGAAAGTCTCATATATATCACACCAAATTACATTTAAGCCTTGGATTGCAAGTAATTTGTTCTGTGAATGTTACGCAAGATAAGCAAACATTTCTAATAAATTTTAATTTGATAAATGAGCAATGTCTTGCAATATGAGTAGTACCTGATGTGTAATGTCACACAATTACAACTGAGCCAATGGTTCTTGAAATTCACTTTGATATACAAGTGCTTTGGATTACAAGCATATTTCCGGAATGAAATATGCTCACAAACCAAGGTTTTACTGTACTTGCTACCTCCATTGCAGTGTAAAAACCAGCCCTCATTGTTTTGACACTTAGGTCAAAGGATCCTTTGATTCTTAGACATATACAAGATATACATACCTTCAAACAACAAAAAGCATTATAATCCATCAAGTATTGGCAAACTCTCCAGTGAGTTTCTATATATCTTAAATTATTAGGGAAGCAATCCAAACATCCTCATTTCTAGAAATTCTGCTCATCTCCAGATCTTAGAAACAGGCTCCTCAGGAAGTCAGTTTAATCTTTCATGCACAGCCATTGCCTTTCCTGAAAATGACAATTCCTGACAATTGCAAGACTGCTTCAAAAGTTTAAGCATAAAAGAGGGAAATAAAAGGAGTCAATGTTTACTCTTTATGATAAACCAGCTCTAGAATGTGTACATCTATCCATCTTTCCCTAAAAGAAGTAAATAAGGAAGAAATCCTTCATATTACCTTGTAACTCTTGAAATATAGGAGGACCCAGAAGGCCAGAGTCATAAAACCTATTAAATATTCTTCTATGACATGACCTGAGGAAAGAACTCCAATAAAATTTATGGAAATATTAGAGTGTAAAGTGAAGTGTTTCCCCTCTATGAGTGAATAGCACCTTGAAAGAAAAAAATTAGTTAATAAAAATTAAGCTCCCATCTTGAATTTTCTGAACTACTCCTGGTTATACCATGCTTCTTCAAGTATCCCCTTAGTGCATTTCTAAATGTATTTGTTTTAAAACAATTTTCACTTAGATTAGCCAGCCACCGTTGTGGAGGGAGATTTCAATTTCTCTTGAAAACAGGTTTGATAAATTGCTTTTACTGCCCAGGGAAGGCATGAAAAAACTTGGTGAAAGTTAATAAATTATGCCCTCAGTTTGAAAATTTTTATATTTTTGACTGTTAATTTATTAAATAGTTGTCAGAACCTCCATTTTCTTACAGCCCCAGGAACCCCTCCTTGTGCAAATACCTGAAACAACTAACAATTAATGAAGCATTACAGGCAAAGAACATACATTTTAATTAGTTATGCCATATGTGCAGTTCAAACTGTAACCATGTAGCTGGGGAAGAATATGCTATTTAGACTCTAATCTATAGGTATGTTAATCTCTACTATTCAAACTCCAGGCTCTTTTGAATAAACTGACAAAAAGTAGTTACCCTTACTGAATTCTAATTATCTCTCATATGATTTATGACCATGTCAGTGAGTGTCCATTTTTTGAGAATCAGGTAATGGTTACAACTATACAGTTCTGCTGGAGAATTGGGATATATCCAAGTTTAAGAGCTCAAGAGTGTTACCTGAATAAAATGTTCATTTTCACATGTTCAACCACATACTATGTATGTTCAACCACATACTGTGTATCTATATGTAACTATAACAAGATGTTAAATTTGACTTTTCCTGTTTTCTCAGTTTCTGAACAATAATCAGTGGAATATCACTTATGGAAGACATGCTAAAATACCATCTAAATCAAGGAAGGGGTATACAGTCTTATGACTGTCACCTATAAAATTCTATAGTCAGGAGAATGGCCGCAGCTTCCCCTGAAGATAAGAGAAGAGATGGCTAGGGTAGGAATAGGCGTGAGTTGCACTACCACTAACAGCAAGGTAAATGTTTGTGTCTCATGGGTGAGATATAGGTCTGACAAAAAAAGCACATCGAGAGGCAGAAAACGTCCCCAAAATGATTCCAACGAAGAGTCTGGTAGGATGAATCTCTAGAAAGAGGAGCAAGCAATGGGGACATTATCTAGAATAAAGATCTACAAATAGAGCAACCAAAAAAACCCAAACAAACAAAACAAACAAACAAACAAACAAACAAACAAAAACACTGCACAAGAGAAAGTATTTGGACACCTGCCCCAATTGAGAGCATTTTAATAGCCAAGAGACACTTTTGAAGTCACCTCAGTTATTTACAACTCTTTTGCTTCCTTTACCTGTCTCATCCTTTCTCCACTCTCCCCTACCCCAAAAGGCTGAAAGAACTGACTAGAGGAAGAAATTCCCGGAGGCGGGAATGAAAAAGACAGATTGAACTCCTCATCCCACTGCAGAGCTTGGAGCCTGAGTCAAGCCTCACCTGGAATTGAGAAGTTGGATTACATGAGATTGTGAAACTTAGATATTAGACAAGACTAGACTTTTCAACTCCTGAAAAAATGAAATAGTTCTATTTATTAATACCTGAAAGTAAACGGGAAAGAGAGCCAAACAAAAGATAGAAGTCCATATAGGAAACAAAGTACCAGCTTTGTTAACATGTTGATGAAGCCCATTAAATACCTCAAAACAATGGTCTAATGAAAGCTGGATGGAGACCATTCCTTGCATTGGAATCTCTAAATAAAGTTTCTTATTTCTTCCCCACCTCTCCAACGAGTCTGTGAGTACATCACCTACAAATGTGAGGGTGGATTCTTACTCTGCAATCTAAGGAAAATCCAACATAAAACACGCACACCAGTGCAGCAACAAAAGCAAGAAGAGAGACAGCAGGAAGAACCATATTTTCCCCCAACATCCAGCACTACACAGAATGTGTTATTTGGTCTCTGTCTGGGAAACAGCCCAGTAAAAAGAGTCATATGGATGAGAAGGAACTGAGGATCTTCTTGTAGGAGACATAGGGGTCCTGGGATAAAGGGCAGCAAGCGAAGGCCAACTCACAGGACTGGTGGAGCCTAGGAGTCCTGAGAAGTCAACTCCTATCTCAGGCTCCTCAGGAGGTGGAAGGAGTGCCTGCTTTGAGACGTACTTCACCCTTTAATATGGTGACACTTCCCCACACCACCCTTAGTAGAAAAATATTGCCCTGTGTCTGACAAATCTGAGCAGGTACCAACAGGTACCAGTTGCCCCTTGTATAAGGGCAGTCTTTGGAAAGAAGGGGAAAAGGGTCTCTCCTCTGAGGGGCAGAAACAGCTCCCACAACCTTACTTGATGGCTTTTTAGAAAACTGCTTATAAGAATAGACTTAGCACCTTTGATGAAATGACACTTTTGGACTAGAGTGAATAATTTATCTGAAGTCACCTGATTATTAGCTCTACTCCCTACTTCCCTTTTTGCTATGAACACCTAATGTTACCTAATGATGCAATCCCATTACCCAAGTTTCTGGCAATTTAGACCCCATTATGTCTTCTTCTGACCTACTCTAAGAAGACTCAAATAGTAAGACAGCTCTTTGCAAATTACCTATTCTATGGGCAAAGCTAATAAGAGAAAATAAATGTATTCTAATTTGTGGTGATACCAAACTAAATTGTATTATGTAACACCTGTGTGAAATTCACAATCTGAGTCTGACACAAATCAAAGCGAAAAGTTTCTAACTTTTCAGATTAAAGCACACCTTTATTGAATGTTTATCATGAACCAGGCAGGCACTGAGCTAAGCACTTTATACAGTTTGCACTTTCTATATACTTCATATACCCACAATAACCCAGAATCTATTCTTTTTTCATTTCAAGGAGATGAAACAGTTTAGCAATTATAAATGACTTATTCAAAAACAAACAGATACACAGTGGTCCAATCCAGGTCCTTAAGCTTTACACCAAAATGCCTCTTATTAGAATGCAGTATATCCTGAGTTTTGATTTTTATACTGCTATTTCTAGTACCTTAAAGAAAACATGTTTTATATTTGTGATATAAAAAGGTATGTGTGCTTGTTTCAGCTGTTTCCTTACTGGCAATTACTACCTAAATATGAGGGGCCATATTGAGATACCCTAAAGCAAAGAATAAATTAAAATGATCTTTTAAACATACCTTTATCAGTCTTCAAGGAACCTTTGGTGAATAACATTATTTTAAGCTAGTAGCTTAAAATATTGGTTCTATTTATTACACTGAATATTTGCTACTATGTGGGGCAGTGCAGTTTTATTTTGTTTTACATTTCTAATAGAAATTTTACTTTAGTTAGAAAAATGGAGAAAGGATTTTAGGAGGTAATATTTTTGTGCGTATGTTGTCTTGCTATATTTTACATGTTTATATCAAGTGGTAACAAAATGCCTTCTGCCTTTTGTGGTAAATATGTATATATCCTGTATTCCCATCAAGATACAAAGAACAAGTGGGGCGCCTGGGTGGCTCTGTCAGTTAAGTGTTCAACTTCGGCTCAGGTCATGATCTCAGTTCATGGGTTCCAGCCCCACATCAGGCTCTGTGCTGACAGCTCAGAGCCTGGAGCCTGCTTCTGATTCTGTGTCTCTGTCTCTCTCTGTCCCTGCCCCGCTCATGCTCTGTCTCTCTCTGTCTCTCAAAAACGAATCACTGTTAAAAAAAAAAAAACAACAACAACTTAGGGGCACCTGGGTGGCTCAGTCTGTTAAGGGTCTGAAATCAGCTCAGATAATGATTTCATAGTTCACGAGTTTGAGCTCCAAGTCAGGTTCTGTGCTAACAGCTCTGAGCCTGGAGCCTGATTCAGACTCTGTGTCTCCCTCTCTCTCTCTGCCCTTCCCCTGCTTGCGCTCTGTCTATTTCTCTCAAAAATAAAATAAAATAATTTTTCTGAAAAAAAAATTTCTTAATTTAAAAAGATCCAAAGAACAAGAAACATATATCTGCCTTCATGACAGCTAATATGAAGAAATCTTAAAGGGTGTTAAATAAAGAATTGTTTTATCTCACGCAAAGGGTTCAGAAGAGGAATAACATGACGCAGAAAAAATTAACAGTAGGTTAGGAATAACTAGAAATGTTTCAGTTCGTACCTCATACAGCTAAAGTTCACATTGTCCAGCTCTAACCCCTGATTTCTTTAAAATCTGAGTGTTCTATAAATATATACCCCATAGGAATGGTGCAAATAAGAAGCAGCACACCGAGTAGCCATTTGTATTCCAATAATCCAAGGGCAAAGCCCTTTGGCTGTTAACATCTCACCTTAAGCAGCTTTGGTGGTACTGAACATGTCCTAGGGGCATCATCTGAAGACCTGTTTGGACCACTGGCACCCTCAAGTGCCAGATCTGGAGAGGATCAGCAGAACCAGAGGACCCCAAAAGTACCAGGAGGGCTGGCCTATGATTTCCCATGCTCCTTCCCTACTCCTTTCCTTTCCTCTCAGCTTCATTCAGCCTCAGAGAGTTCACTGAAAGTCAGATCTACACTGAGTGTCACTGGCCAAAAAAAAAACCACAAAAAACAAAAAAACACCTGAGTAATTGTATCAGCACTAATGCGTATCCTTCAGTAGCACAGCCTGGAGCTCAGAGTGACTCTGGGATCATCCTTAGATGACCTGCACCAATTCCTTTCTCCTTTTCCAAACCCTGAGCAAACATAGGACTCTCAGGCAAAATTAGAAAAGTTTTCCTTGGGGGATGTTGCCTGGGTCCCTACAACGCCTCTGTCCCCAGATGCTACAGCAGATCAGCAGGACTGGTGCCCCAGGGGAATTTTCCAGGTGCTTTACCATCTTTACTGGGGAACATATCTCCTGCTTGGCTTACTTTTTAAGCACATATATGTGGTTTGATAATTACAAGATCTGAATTAGTGCATCAGGCTCCAGTGCATTTCCTGAAGGCATTCCCCTATGCATGTCAAAGCAAATGGGAGGAGCTGAGCTGTCAAGTTTGTATCAAATCTATTGCAGCCCAAGGCACAAGCCCATCTCACAGAGCCCTGGAATCTTCCATTGCTCCCAGACTCGTCCTCTTCCTGGCACATGAGTATGAAGGATACAATTACATAGATTTAGAAGGCTGAGACTTGGAGAGGTAAGTAAATGTCAATTTATATTTCAAAGGTGTTTTTACCTGTCTTGGGATGACATATCATTTGCTCATTAGACACCCATCTACAATCAGCTCTGATGCAGAATGGACCTTGATCCACCTGTCATGGATTTGCTTGAGAGCTTTAAACCCTCCTAGAGAGAGCCAAAGCATTAGAGACTGTTAAAAACTGAGAACAAACTGAGGGTTGATGGGGGGTGGGAGGGAGGGCAGGGTGGGTGATGAGTATTGAGGAGGGCACCTTTTGGGATGAGCACTGGGTGTTGTATGGAAACCAATTTGACAGTAAATTTCATATATTAAAAAATAAAAAAAAAAAAAAAAGGAAAAAAAAAAATAAATAAACCCTCCTAATCTCAGGATGGTTCACGTTTGACTGATGAAGTTTTAAGTTGAGTATTCAGCTGCAATCACCACTTCATTTGATCACTTAAATAGAGGAATGATTTTTTTTTTCTCTTGACTCCTTTAATCTTCTCCTTATTAACAAAAAAGACCTTAGGTCAGGAGGTTGGCAGGGATATGAAGTGAATTACTGATCTCTTTGGAGAAAAGCTCTGTACAAACATAACATATTATTGCATCTGACCCTTCTAAAACCAAGTTTTCTGCCCTTTACAAAACTTTTGCCTCCTTTAGGGCTTTATGAATAATTTAAAACACCATATTTGTGTCTTCCTAAGTGCTTTCCACATAGTATTACAAGACAGTATAGTAGAATGGAGATAGATTGCCTGGGCTCGTATCCCAACTTTGGTAATTTCTAGGTTTCTTAGCCTTTCTGTGCTCCCATCTGCTTATCTATAAAATGGGCATTTAATAGTGCTTCTTTAATAAGATTGTTGTACAGAATGAGTTAATATATGTAAAACATTGGAAGAGTGGCTGACACCGGTTTGGGGTCTATAATGATAGCTGTGGTTTCTCAAAAAAATCTGTCTAAAATGCAGACAGAGCAGGGCCTGGACTTGGATCCCGTAAACCCTAAAGGCCAAATGCAGCATTCCAGGATAACTAAAATCTCTGTCCTTTTTAGCATATGTTGCAGGAATGTGGACGGATTACTGATTACTTTCCTAACTGAAAGGAAGATGCTTACTACAAAGACTGGCAAAAACGAGACCAGTATGTACCAAGATGAACTCCAGTACTGACATTTCACCAACTTTTTCCCTCATTATAATACTAAAAATCATGCCCAGGGTAGAGATTTAGACATGCAACACATGAAGAACCATAACCTTTAAATGAGCAACTGCTGATAAATCCCCACCTCTACATGCTTAGATGTCACCTTTTTCACACCTAAGCTTCTTTAAAAAATGCTCCCTAACCTTTCTTCTGGGGAGTCAGCCTGAGTATTCTCTTCTTTGTTCTGCCTCCCATGTGCTCAAGCATAAGCCCTGATAAAGCCTTGCCGAGAACTTCCAGTTGGGCTCTTACCAATTTCTTTTTTTTTTAATGTTTATTTATTTTGAGAGAGAGAGAGAGTATAAGTGGAGGAGGGTCAGAGAGAGGAAGAGAGAGAATACCAAGCAGGCTCCTCACTATCAGTGTAGAGCCCAATGCAGGACTTGAACTCACAAACCTTGAGATGATGACCTGAACCAAAGTCAAGAGTCAGACACTCAACTGACTGAGCCACCCAGGTACCCCATGAATTGTGCTATGTACTTTTTTTCTAAGTTTATTTATTTATTTTCAGAGAGGGAGAGCATGAGTGGGGAGGGGTGGGGAGGGCAGAGAGAGAGAGAGAGAGAGAGAGAGAGAGAGAGAATCCCAAGCAGGCTCTGTGCTGTGCTCAGAGTGTGATATGGGGCTCAATCACCAAAACCAAGAGTCTGACGCTTAACCAACTGAGCCACTCAGGCACCCCAACTTCTCAGTTTCTATTGTTTAAAGAACCCAAGGGCCCAGTTCAGTATCAAAAAGATATGACTTAAAAATCCAAAATGAGGATAAACTCTGAATTTTTACTCTGGAGTTAACTATCATCAGTATGTGTCTACCTCAGCAATAAGCTCCACATGTATCACCTTGAGAAAACCCTTTAATTTTCTTTCTTGAGTTTTGGTTTCTAAGTCTGTAAAATGGAGATAATAGTGATGCTTACTTCATGGGATTGCTGTCCAGCAAATGAGGCAAAGAATGGGAACCTGTGTGGTAAAATTCGGAGGCCTGTCACCTAGCCCAAAGCCAGAAGAATAATGTCTGACAAGTGAAGTCAGGTAATCTAGAGCAGACAGGGTTGTTCTTTGCAAGGCCACAGTATTAATGATCAAGTGAACAAGGTCTAGCATTGGATCTCCAAAAGGCAGACACAGAAATAGTTGGAAAATTGAAGTCAATATAGGTCAGAGAGGAACAGAATACAGAAGAATAATGTATTGAAGCAAATAGGAGAATATTTCCATATTTTTTTTGTCCTCAAACAAGGTCTCTCTAGCATACAATATCCAATCTTTCCAATTATGTTACACAAATGTGTGACAGGATGAATAATTGAATGCCATCTTAAGAAGAGGTTGGTTCTCTAATGGAGAAAGAAAGGAGATTGATACATTAGGGCTTCCCATAAGAAAGAGGGCAAATTGGAGGGTTTTGCCACAGTGCAAGATATCTAGATGAACTGGCACCATCCTGTCTTGTCCCATTTGAATCCTCATCCATCCCTCCCTCTAAGGGCAACACATTCAGGAGCTAGCCAAAGGGCCCTACCAAATTTGAGCATTAGACACAGGAATTAGTCAAGATGGTCTAATATTCATTAACATAGAATTAGTTTTGACAGAACATGAATGAGGTTGGCTGCTAACAGGCATTATTCAGGATTCAAAGGTCAAGTTCAAAGCAGGGGGTAGAGGGGTGCTGCTCTGCCCTGGTCAGGATCACTTTTGGCAGAAGTTTTTTATTCCAGTACATCTCAGTCTTACTCTTCAGCTATTTCACCTATTTCTTGTTAAAATACAGATTCCTGTTCAGTAGGTCTGAATGAAGCCTGAGATTGAATACTTCAACAATCTCCCAAGTGATGTTGCTGTTGCTGTTGCTGCTCCAAGGGTCAGACTTTGTGGAGCAGGGGTCTAGTTCTCTGAATAAGTCCCTCAGAGAGGCTTTGACAGTGAGTGACCTCAATTTGAGAGCTTTTAAAAGAGCTACAAGCTCATTGATTATCTTGCTAGATCTCTTTAGAACTCTCTAAAGGTTGAAAGGGTTTGCTCAGTTTCAGTCTCTAGGGAATGGGTAAACCATTCTCATTCTTTCAAAAAGTTGTGTATTGAGAATTAAGATGTTAGGCTCCCCTGCAGTTCTTTCTGAGAGCCCTACTCACTGAAGACCCAAGAGCTCTTTAGGGTGTGTCTTCTAGGCATGTTAGAGTTCTCCCTGTGGGATCCTGTCTCTATTTTTTACAGGTCAGAAGAGTCAGACCAACCCCAGTGGTCAAATCAACCACCTGGCTGGAACTAGAATATCCAGCTGTGACATAATGGGTTTGACAATCATATCTAAGGACTCATTCTGCTCTAAAGAGACATGATTCTAGGTTCTGGTTTCTCCCATCAAAGTATGGGGAGTTTTTGTTTTAGCTACTTTTTAAAAATTATTTATTTATTTATTTTTTGAGAGAGAGAGAGAGAGAGAGAGAGAGAGAGAGAGAGAGAGTATGAGCAGGGGAGGAGCAGGGAGAGAGGGAGACACAAAATCCAAAGCAGGCTCTGAGCTGTCAGTACAGAGCTGGATGCAGGGCTCGAACTCACAAGCCATAAGATCATGAGCTGAGCCAAAGTCAGATGCTTAACTGACTCAGCCACCCAGGTGCCCCTAGTTAATGTTTATTTTAATCGGAGTTAATTCACACTACTCAGAACAAAAGGGGGATATCAATACAACACGCTCATCTTTTAGTGGAGGAGACAGCACCCCTTGTTACAACACCTGATTATAACAAATTTAAATATGGTATGCAGTTAACCAAGGGAAAAACAGCCTCCAGCAAAGTCAGCTTTAAAAATTCTGCACAGGGGCGCCTGGGTGGCTCCGTCGGTTAAGCGTCTGACTTCAGCTCGGGTCATGATCTCACAGTTCGTGGGTTTGAGCCCCGCATCAGGCTCTGTGCTGACAGCTCAGAGCCTGGAGCCTGTTTCATATTCTGTGTCTCCTCTCTCTCTCTGACTCACCCCTGTTCATGCTCTGTGTCTCTCTGTCTCAAAAATCAATAAACATTTAAAAAAATTTAAAAAAAAAAATAAAAATTCTGCACAGTCATATGAATTTATCCATTTTCTATGGTGTAGACAAAACTTTTCCTTTTTTACCTTGGATACTAGTGTATATTCATTTTGAACAACAACAACAAAAGATATCTGTCTAAATATAACCAACAGCTTATCTTTACCTCCTTCAGGTCTTCACTCTCCTTTTTTTCCCCAGTAAAAACCATCATCTAGCAGAATATGTAATTTAGATATTTCTTATGTTTATAGTTTATTTCCTATCACTCTGGTAGAGTAGGCCTCCACCCCACAGTGGCAGGGAGCTTTTTTTCTCATTGTTTACTGAAAAATGGAGAAGAGTGTTTGGTATATGAAAACATTAAAAACAAAACAAAACAAAAAACCCTAAACCACCTAAAATCTTCTAAATCCAAACCCCAGACTCTAATCTCATAGGAAGAAAGAAAGATGGATACAAAGAGGAAAGGAGAGACACATTTGTGCATATAGGTTAAATATTTATAATATGTATTATACATTCTGGATGATTAAAAGGCTTCAGAGTTTTAGAATAAGCTTTACTATGGGGCACCTGGGTGGCTCAGTCGGTTAAGCGGCCGACTTCGGCTCAGGTCATGATCTTGCGGTCCGTGAGTTCGAGCCCCACGTCGGGCTCTGTGCTGACAGCTCAGAGCCTGGAGCCTGTTTCAGATTCTGTGTCTCCCTCTCTCTGACCCTCCCCCGTTCATGCTCTGTCTCTGTCTCAAAAATAAATAAACATTAAAAAAAATTAAAAAAAAAGAATAAGCTTTACTATTATTAACAAATGTCAATTGTTTCATTGAAAAGATATTTATAATTCAAACAGAAAGAAACAGCAATATTTGAAATAAAGCAGTTTATAGTAACTAATTTAACGATAGAGGGCCAGGTGCTGATGAAGGCAAATCTTTAATTTTTCCCATATTAACTACATACATCTGCCTTATTCTGTTTGTTAGTATTTCTCCATCTCTGAAGACAACAGAATTGTGATAGCCTTTCAAATACTGACAAAGCAAATCCTCGTGTCACCAAGGGCTCTCACAGATCCACAAAAAGGTAATGGTAGAGGAAAAAGTGGAAGCGAGCTCTAGGCAGTGGAAGCTCATCTCACCTGCACCACAAGTAACTGAGCAGGACCATCATTGTCTGTGTTGGCTTCTCCAATCGATGAAACTTAAGTACACAGTCTTCCTGTCCCAGCCTTGTTTCAATTCTCCACTACAAAGCCCTTCATTCAATCATTTTCTGTGTTCTAATGCCTCATGAAAGTTGTCTTTCATGCAGAAAACGTCGGTTTATGTAGCTAGAGAAATCTTCTTGCTATTATTGCATTCATCTCCCAGTAATCCATTTGATAATAACAATTATAATAACATCTGGAATTTAAACAGCGCCTTCAGCACTACTTTCTCATCAGTCAGTTTCTGTTTCTTTGATGGTTTTCCTCTCAATGCTTACATATAAAATGGAAAGATGTAGAGGACAGAATTATAAATATCACTTTATAGGATAATTTAGTCAAATATGGCAATGCCCAGAACAAATTACTGCAGACCGTTTTGTAATTTATAGTTTATGTGCCAAACTGCTCATAAAATCCAGGCTCAATAAAAGCCAGAAGGCCCTTGATAAGGGATCATCTGCTACAACCTCAGACCATCAAGAGAATACAGGGTATACATTTTCCATGTGGCAGCATGGCATAGAGGAAAGAGCATTAACTTTGGAGTCAGAAAGACCAATAGTGAAATTGAAATTCTTGCTCTCTCCTTACCAACTGTGACCTTGTGGGCAAGTTTCTTAACTTCTTTAAAAGTTAGTTTCCACTGCAGAAAGTTGAAGTGCAGCTTAAATTATATAATATAGACATACAGTAGACAATTAAAAGTAGTTGATATTTTTCCCATTCTCTAAATCTCAAAGATACTAGCTCTATACCTTCTTTGGTATGTTACTGTTAAGAAAAAGGGTCATTATCATTATTAAACATACATTTATTGAGCATTTATTATATGCTAGATTATTATTTTTCACAAAAATAGAATATATGTTGAGATGGGATATCTTATTACCTTATAGATAAGGATACTAAGAAAATCACAACTTTTCATGACCTACCTAAAGCCTCCAGAGGTTTGTCACATCTGGAACAAAATCCTGACCACTTACCCTGGCTCACCAAGCCCTATAAGAGCTGTCCCTTTACTAATCTCCTACTACCACATCCTCACCCTTCACCAGTGCACACCACACCCCATGTTTCCAAACTCAACAAGCTTGTTCTCTCTGTGTAGATTCCCTAAGCTGAAGGCCTCAGCTGTGACTAAGTTAGTTGTAGTATATTGGCTTCAGTTACATCTATTCCAGTCTTGGTTTATGTCAAGGGTATTTTTTAATCCTGCCCCCTTCTTCCTCCCCCCACCCACCATGGACCTGACCATTGCAGCTGCCTCCATGCACCACTCTACCCCTTTAAGGTCTGCACCAGGAGGACACCCAACACTAACAGCAACCAAGATACCACCCTAGGCTCTTTGTGCTGTTCCTGAACTTCCCAGTTCTAGATAGCAATGTGTGCAACCAGCTGGTAATGCCTCTGTAATATTTCCCCCTGAGATAAGAATATTCATTCTACTGGGTTATAATGGGAATGAAATGACGCAATGCATACAAGGTGCCTGTGAACCCTAAATTGTGCGTATTCTGTATGTGTTTGGAAAGAGATGAACAGATGAATGTCAAGAAAGAGAAAAACATCAGAAACTCCACTTCTTAAATTTCCAAAACTGCAAAGAGTTCTGTGGAACACACAAATTTTCCCTGCCTAGGGTGCTTTAATAAATAATTAACCTTATAGCTATTTGCTTATTGCTAAGAGAGGAATCCTGTCCTATAGCAATAAATTACTGCTGTAATATAAGGAACAAAACAGCATAAGGTTGTATCTTTAAAAGGTATGTATTTTAGTGTTTTTCCAAAACATCCAACAACTTGAAAAGAGACCGTCTTAAATAAATCTCCACACAACATGGGCCCTTCAGAACACGCTGCTGAATGAAGCTGAGCGGCAGAGGCCTCACCCCCAACCCCCGCCCCATCAAACAGATAAGATAGCAAAGAAGGCAAGATTGGAACAATGATATGCATAGGCAGTAAGATTCTCTTCAATGGAGTAGCACAGTTGCCCAAAGTTAGAAAGCTTTTGCTTTAATTATAAATATTATCAGTTCTAAAGCAATTAAAACTATTACAAGATATGGAACCATTTTCACTGTACCAAACTAAGAGCATCCAAGACAGACAAATGGAAAGAAATTCAGAAACAAGTCTCTGAATTTCGTTCCAAGTGTTCTTGTGACAAAAGTTTAATGTAGGCCAACATGTAAATTAGACAATCAACAAAAACAGAGATAAGTGGGTATACCAGTTATACCTCTGAAAAATTATCTAAATACTTTTCTTAATTCAGTTCAGTTAATGCTTATTTATTCCCTTCTACATGTAACACCATGCTTGCTTCTCCATTATGTGCTTTGTGATTCCCAAGACATCACTCAGTTTAAAGTTCACAAAATTTTTAAGCTTTCAATTTTGGCTTAATAGTTTTCACTCGTTGATTTTAGACCTGAACGTCAATATTTAGACAAATAATGAAACTTGAAGGAAAATTCAAACAACCTTGCTAAAAATGATGGTCTTTCTAATCCTTTTCCATTTCTAAAGTTATAATTTGTTTCTGTTGGTTCAAAAATTCTATGACATCCCATTAAAACCCTACTCTCACCACTATTATGATATATTTACAGACAGTACTTTTTGTTTTTTAATTTTTTTTTTTAACGTTTATTTATTTTTGACACAGAGAGAGACAGAGCATGAACGGGGGAGGGGCAGAGAGAGGGAGACACAGAATCTGAAACAGGCTCCAGGCTCTGAGCTGTCAGCACAGAGCCCGACACGGGGCTCGAACTCACGGACCGCGAGATCATGACCTGAGCCGAAGTCGGCCGCTCAACCGACTGAGCCACCCAGGTGCCCCTACAGACAGTACTTTTAAAATTTATTCCAACTTACACAAAAACATAAAAGAATAGCAATGAGAATTCATTATTCACACTGGAAATCACTTCATAAAAGAATTCATCATAGATTTCCATTAAACATAGTGCTCTTTTCATGCAATTATACTATTCAATTTACAAAATTGATTTTTCACACTTTTCAGGAATGTATCTATTGCCCAAAGTGAAGTAAAACAAAATCTATGAAACTCACTACACTTCCTAATGGATCAAATGAAATAAGCCACACAGATTTCTATTAAATACAGACAGACACACAGCTAAGTGTCCAACTTCAGCTCAGGTCATGATCTCATGGTTCATGAGTTCAAGCCCCACATCAGGCTCTGTGCTAACAGCCCAGAGCATGGAGCCTGCTTCAATTCTCCCTCTATCTCTGCCCTCCCCCACTCACTCTCTCTCTCTCTCTCTCTCTCTCAAAAATAAACATTAAAATTTTTAAAATAAATAAATACATACATAAATAAATAATATAATAAATACAGTCACAAACTTAGTTTGGATGGTTTTTGTTTGTTAAGGAAATTCAAGAGTCCATAGTTCCATTTAAGCATCACAAGATGCCTTAAGTATCATGAGAAAGGAGGTCAAGATAATGCTAACCCCCTAATGAGACATGGTTGGTGGAGGGTGCCAGGAGAATTACATGAGGGAGGGCAAGAAAAGGAATAAACTCCTGGATAATGTCAGGGTTCAATGCTTCACAAATATTCTCATGTTTCTCCATGAGTAGAACTTTCTGAGCAAAGATTGCTAGCAACTTGTATTAAAGGGTAACTGAATAGAGACCTTAAAAATAGAGACCTCTGGTTAATTCTCCTTGAAGCCATTTATTTGCCTTTTGGAGTGTGAAGTAAGATCTTCCCCTCCTCTCTCCAGAGAGGAATTGTTTACATTCTACAGCAAAATCTCACTACATCTTCAGAGGGAGGACAAATAGAGTGTCAGTCACTCTACATAAGCTCTAAGATTCATAATTTTGGGGTTCCTCTCCTATAGTGCATGTGCAAGGACATCAGGTCTTAATTATGTCACTCTGGGGAAGTGGGGGAACTGGCACTAAGATGCTCTGTGAGAAGTAGTTTGTCTATTTTCTGATCCAGAAAACTTGTGTTTCCTGTCAGGATGAATGGCAGGTGAAAATTCTACCATTGGACCACCCATGCATCCTGTCAGGATAAATGAATAAATAAATATAGACAATAATATATGACAGATATAAAAAGAATCTATGGATAAAGAAATGAAACTAATTTGATGGCAGAAGGAAGAACCCTCTTATATAGACCAGAATTTATAAATTCTGGCACTGACATTTTGAGCCAGTTAATTCTCTGTTGTGGAAAACCATCCTATGCACTGTAAATGTTTAGTAGCACCCTTGGCCTTTACCCACCAGTTGTCAATAGCTCCCCTCCAATTGAGACAACCAAAAATATCTCTAGATGTTGCCAAAAGCCTCCAGGAGTGCAAAATCACCCCTGGTTGAGAACTACTGATACAGACGTATTAAATGTCACCAACTATGGCATCAAATTCATAATAGGCTTCAAACATGGCCTAGTAAGCGGCCATAATGGAACTGCATTTCTTCTTTTGCTTTAGCAAACATTACCCTAGTATTTGTTTAGGTTATTAAATTAAAGTTACTATATCCCAAAGCAAAACATTAGGGGATTATTCTATTTAGAATGGTAGCTCTCTGAGAATAAATTATGGAATAAATTATGTGATTTACTAAAGAGAGTAGTCCAATTATCTGGACAGTAGTCCAGTTTAAAAAAAAAAAGAACACTAATATATGAAGCTGTTTACCGTTTACAGAATTTCAAGATTAGAGAAGAAATAACTATTCATCACTTCTGAACATAACACTTATTTTTTAAGTTTTTATTTAAATTCCAATTGGTTAGCATCCAGTGTAATATTAGTTTCAAGTGTACAATATACGTGATTCAACACCTCCATACAACACTCAGTGCTCATCACAAGTGCATTCCTTAATCCCTATCACCTATTTCACCCATCCCCCTACCACCTCCCTTCTGGTAACCATCAGTTTGTTCTCTATAGTTAAGAGTCTCTTTCTTGGTTTGCCTCTCTCTTTTTTCCCTTTGCTCATTTGCTTTGCTTCTTAAATTCCACATATAAGTGAAATCATATGGTATTTGTATTTCTCTGACTTACTTAACTTAGCATAGTACTCTCTAGGTCCATCCATGTCATTGCAAATGGCAAGATTTCATTCTTTTCTATGGCTGAGCAACATAATGAAATACATGTATACCATATCTTCCTTATCCATCACCAGTCAGTTGGTGGACACTTGGGCTGTTTCCATAATTTTGCTATTGTAGAGAATACTGCTATAAACATTGGGGTACATATATTCCTTCAAATTAGTATTTTTGTATTCTTTTGGGTAAATACCAAGTAGTACAATTGCTGGAACATAGGGTAGTTTTATTTTTAACTTTTTGAAGAACTTCCATACTGCTTTCCAGAGTAGCTGCACCAGTTTTCATTTCCACCAACAGTGCAAGAGGGTTCCCCTTTCTCCATATCCTCGCCAATATCTGTGCTTTTTTGTGTTGTTGATTTTAGCCATTCTGACAGGTGTGAGGTGATACTTCATTGTAATTTTGATTTGTACTTTCCTGATGATTAGTGATGTTAAGCATCTTTTCATGTGTCTGTTGGCCATCTTTAACACAATATCCTTGGTGAGTTATGGTCAACCCAGTGCTTGAACATCTCCACTGATAAAAGAAGCCATTGCTTTCCAGATGATTTGGAATTTTAGATTTTTATTCCTTAAATTGAGGAAAAACGATCTACTTTTATCTTCAAACCATTGATCCAGTGGTTTACTCAAACAAATCAAAATAGCTTCCCACATGACAGAATATAACATATTTGTATGTATTTAATACCACATTTCCCCAATATCTACAATTTTTAGTTAAATACCTAGAATTCTTTACACCATCTTTTGTATAGCAGGATTTTAAGTCCTTCCATATTCCTGACCATTCTCTGAAATATTTACAGTTTGTTCATGTAGCTTTTATAATTTGGTTTCGAATATTGAATGCCGTACTCCAAGCATGATTTGAATGCTATACTGTAAGAGCAGATAGCAGAGGGACCATCATGTCCCCTTTCTAGATATTATATTTCTTTTAATGCATCCTAAGATGGATGTGTATAACAACAAAGCTAATAGAGAAAAAGGATAGAGGAATTTCTTGAAGTCAGTGGTATAATTTTGATGAATAATAAAGAAAACAGAGATTCTGTTGTTTCTATCTTCTCTAAGAAGGAAAATTATCTCTTGAAAGAAAAATTTAAAAGTGCTTCATCTCTTTTGTCAGATAACCATACTGTTAAATCATATTGAACTTATTCTCAATTTCAAGTAGAAAATTTCCCCTTCATATATATGCTGCCAAAGACCTTTCTATCTTTATTTGTAAAGCTAGTATTTAGATCCAAGCTCAGAATCTTAAATTTACTTTCATACCAGTGAATCCCTATAGTAATATTTTCTAGATTTTTATTTAGGGTTAACATTGAACTCCCAAGTTTATAGTTATGAACTCTGCATTTTTATGCTTTTAGAAAGATGTAACAGTTTGCCTGTTCCTCTCTCCTATCACCTCATACTGCTATTTACATTAACATATATATTCACCTTCTTTCATGGCCACCTTCTACAATATATTTTCTATAAAATTGAATGAACTTCTTGAAGAGGGAGTGACCTTGCCACCAATGGGCTTATTCAAACATAGACCAGATATCGGTTACCAAGAATTCTCTTTTAGAAAAGAATTCATCTTGATATAAAAGACAAAGGCAAATATCCATTTTTTATTATTAAAAAAAGTATACCATTGATGTCAAGTAGCACATATACTCTTTATCTGTTTGTTCTATTGCCAATATAGGACATTAAAGTGTCTTTTTATGTTCTCATTTTTTCTGAGGCTTAATTTCTGAACTCCATTCAAGATCATGTTTGACACAAGATGTTTTGGGGAATGTTGGGTTTGGCACACTGCTCAAAATAAGGAAGAAGTTGTTCAAGAACCTAACCATGATATAAACTTCCAGGATTGCAAAAATATACTGAATAACTGGCTTTGTCTTCACCTACTAAAATATATAAACTTAAAGTTTTGCACTAGTTTACCAGAAATTTTTTAGAAGAATTCTTTAGAATAATTTCCTAGGAAAAATTACCAGAATCAAGAGCTTTATCAATAGGAAAAATTAAAATAACCTGGAAGTAATACAAAATCAATGTACAGAAATCTGTCACATTTCTATACACTAATAATGAAGCAGCAAAAAGAGAAATTAAGAAAACAATTCCATTTACACTTGGACCAAAAACAATAAGATACCTAGGAATAAACTTATCCAAGGAAGTGAAAGACCTGTACTCTGAAAACTGTAAAATACTGATGAAAGAAATTCAAGATGACACAAACAACTGGAAAGATATTCCACGCTCAAGGGTTGAAAGAACAAATAATATTAAATGTTCATACTTCCTCAAAACAATCTACAAATTAATGCAATCTTTATCAAAATACCAACAACATTTTTCACAGAACTAGAACAAACAAAATTGTATGGAACCACAAAGACACCGAATAGCCAAAGTCATCTTGAAAAAAAAGGAAGCAAAGCTGAAGTATCACAGTTTCAGATTTCAATTTATACTACCAAACTGTAGTAATTAAAACAGTATGGTATTGGCACATATATCAATGGAACAGGATAGGAAGCCCAGAAACAAATCCACTATTACATGGTCAATCAATCTTTGACAAAAGAGGCAAGAATATGCAATGGGAAAAAGTCCTTTCAACAAATGATGTTGGGAAAACTGGACAGCTAGCTACATGCAAAAGAATGAAACTGGACCACTTTCTTACATCATTCACAAAAAGAAATTCAAAATTGATTAAGGACTTACATGAGATCTGAGATAAAACTAAAGAAAAAATCCTAGAAGACAGCACAGGCAGTAATTTCTGACATCAGTTGTAACATTTTTCTATATATGTCTCCTGAGGCAAGAGAAACAAAAGCAAAAATGAACTATTTGAATTATATCAAAATAAAAAGATTCTTCACAGCAAAGGAAACTATCAACAAAACTAAAAGACAACGTACAGAATGGGACATGACAAATGACAAATGGCAAATGACACATCCAATAAAGGGTTAGTATCCAAAATATATAAAGAACTTATACAACTCAACACACACACAGAACAAATAATCCAATTAAAAATAGGCACAAGATATGAACAGACATTTCTCCAAAGAAGACATACAGATGACCAACAGACACATGAAAAGATACTCAACATCAGTAATCATCAGGGAAATGCAAATCAAAACCACAATGAGATGTCACCTCACACCTGTCAGAATGGATAAAATAAAAACTCAAGAAACAAATATTGGTAAGGATGTGGAGGAAAAAAGAACCTTTATGCACTGTTGGTGCGAATACAAACTGGTGAAGCCACTGAGGAAGGCAGTATGGAGGTTCCTAAAAAAATAAAAAATAGAGCTACTCTATAATCCAGTAATTTCACTACTGGGTATTTACCCAAAGACTATGAAAACACTTGTTCAAAAGGATCTGTGCACCCATATGTTTATGGTAGCATTATTTACAATAGCCAAATTATGGAAGTAGCCCATGTATCCATAAACTGATGAATGAATAAGAAAGATATAATAAATATATATATATATATATATATATATATATATATATATATATATATATATACACACACACACACACACACACACACACACACACACACACCCCGGAATATTATTCAGCCACAAAAAAGAATGAAATCTTGCCATTTGCAATGACATGGATGGAGCTAGAGAGTATAATGCTAAGCAAAATAAGTCAGTCAGAGAAAGATGAATACCATATGATATCACTCATATGTAATTTAAGAAACAAATGGAAAAAGGGAAAAAAAAAGAGTCACAAACCAAAAAACAGACTCCTAAATATAGAGAACAAACAGGTGGTTACCAGAGGGAGGTGGGTGAAGGATGGGTGAAATAGGTGAAGGAGAATAAGAGCACACTTACCCTGATGAGCACTGAGTAATATATAGAATTGTTAAATTGCTACATTGTACACATGAAACTAGTTTAACACCATATGTTACCTATATTGGAATTAAATTATGTCCTTTTTTAATATATATATAAAATATATATTTATTTATATATAGTTATATATAGTTATATATAATATATTTATAAATATATTATATATCATATATTTATATATAATATATTTATAAATATATTATATATTATATATTTATATACATTTATATATATTAAATATATATAATATACATATCCTAGAAGCTTTGAAACCCCTGATAGGATTATGGTTTTCTCTGCCCCACCCACATCCTCACACAAATATCAGACAACATCTATCACAAAAATGTACAGGGGCGCCCTGGGTGGCGCAGTCGGTTAAGCGTCCGACTTCAGCCAGGTCACGATCTCACGGTCCGTGAGTTCGAGCCCCGCGTCAGGCTCTGGGCTGATGGCTCAGAGCCTGGAGCCTGTTTCCGATTCTGTGTCTCCCTCTCTCTCTGTCCCTCCCCCGTTCATGCTCTGTCTCTCTCTGTCCCACAAATAAATAAAAAAAAAAAAAAAAAATGTACAAAGATTCTGATATACAGTTGCCATCTACTTTCTATTTATCTTTCCTATACTTTTTTTTTTAAAGGCATCTTAAGGGTCATCAATACTGTAAAAGTTTTCTTGAAGAACCACGTCATTCCTATAACATCTTTAACTGCTTAATATTCAGTCATGCCTCCCTGATACCCTATAAATTAATTGGAGACAGCAATGACATCTGGTCTTCCATATGTACCCCAAGGAACTAAAAAGAATAGGTTAAGTTGCTGAACTAGCCCCTGAGCCCTCCACCGAAAGCTATCCCTACAACAAATGTTTGAAAGATAAAGTTATTTTATGCACCAGTATTTTTGCTTTGTAGTAATAATCTGTCTGTCAACTTTTAGCAAACAGTATTTTTCTGATTAGTTTTTGTTCCATTTGCTGTTCCTGATAGCCTTTTAATTAGGTGGCTTGTTTGTCAAATGCCAGTTTGCTATGCTTGTTCTCCTTCATGGATTCACAAATAATCAGGGCAGGTGTTGTATAAGTTGTATAGGACGACATGCTGTCATGATCAATTGCTAATTAATTCTGGATTCTTTCTGCTTCTGTGATGTGGGTGCACTCTCTCAAATGAAAAACAATAAACAATTATTACACATTTTGTGTTTGTTAAAGCATTTCATAATTAATATTAGAGATTAATTCTTAAGCAAGTGTTTTCATCCAGCAGAGTGTTAGCAGACTCTGTTGTCTAGAAAGTATTGCTGATTTTCCTTTTTACTCTAATAAACCAGTGATTGTTTCTAAGCAACATATGAATATCTGGGGAGAAAAAAATTCACCTTGGAAAGACTCCCATATATGATTAATGAAGAAACATTTTAAGGAGGATTCAATAAAAGGGTCTTTCATATTTTTGATAACAAAAATAACACCCAACAACTATTAAGTTCTTTCTATGTACCAAGTACTTAACATGTATCATGCCATTTAACTTTTACACCAACTAAATGGCATTGGTACTACCATGATATAAATTAGGAAACTGTTGTGCCACTAGACCACTTATCATGTACTAGGGTTTCAGATGAGTTGTGCAAAACCATACAGCATTGGCTAAGCAGTATGCTTTATTGGGTGAAGGGAAAATGTAAAAGACCAGAGTTAGCACAAAGAAGGTATGGGTTCCCATATGTTCATTACCTCTTGGTAAGGCTTGTCAAGCAGGATTCCCTGCTGAACTCTAAGTGTGATTCCACATTCTTTACTTTTAACAGGATATGTATGATATAGCAGTTGGGTCAGGGGGAAATCATCAGACTGTGTTTTAAGTGCAGTCTGATTTGGGGTACCAGCAATTTTTAGAAGTTTTCTGGAAATTTAGCTCCCAGGCCCTAGAAATCTTGAGGCCTAAAATATCTCAGCCTCTCCTGTCATCAGTCCCCAGAGTATCTGCTCCTACTGACATAAAGAGAGACCTGGGTCTTAGCAAACTCTTTGTCCAAGAGACCCAGAATGAATACCCCTGGTTATGTTTGGATTATTTTGTTAATTGAATCACAGATATTGAGTTTTAGGGAGATTAAATTACTTACTCAGAATCAGAAGACAGTTGAATGATATCGCTGGAATATCAAAAAAATAAATTGACCTAGAACTGTGAACCTGTGAAACTATTATTTGGAATAAAATAGTCAAAAACTGAGACTGTTTACTATCAACAAATAATGGACAGTAATACCACATAAGTCAGGACAGGATGATTGGAGCCTATATATTCCAGGATGTAAGTATCTTTGGGAAAAGGATTTTGATATAATACTTAGACTCAAATATGTATGGTAATATTTCAAAAATAACTATTTAGAGAAATATATATAGTTATGAAACAGAACAAGAAAAATGAATAAGAGGGGCGCCTGGGTGGCGCAGTCGGTTAAGCGTCCGACTTCAGCCAGGTCACGATCTCGCGGTCCGTGAGTTCGAGCCCCGCGTCAGGCTCTGGGCTGATGGCTCGGAGCCTGGAGCCTGTTTCCGATTCTGTGTCTCCCTCTCTCTCTGCCCCTCCCCCGTTCATGCTCTGTCTCTCTCTGTCCCAAAAATAAATAAAAAACGTTGAAAAAAAAAATTAAAAAAATAAATAAAAAATAAATAAAAAATAAAAAAAAAGAAAAATGAATAAGAAAACAAAGGTAGTCTATCAAAAAATTATAGAGGCAAGAGAAAACAAGCATAAAGAAGTGGATTAAAATGAAAATCACAAAATAAAATGACAGAAATGTGTGCAAGTATTTCAGTAATCAAAATAAATTTTTAAAAAGTCTTGCCAAGTAAACTACAGAGAATTTCAAACAATTTTTCACTCAATTATATGTAGTGTATAAGGGGCACACTGTCTTAGTCAGCTAAGGATGCATAGACTGAGTGGTATATACAATAGACATTTATATCTCACAGTTCTAGAGGCTAAGTCTAAGATCAAGGTGCTGCCAGATTTGGTTCCTGGTGAAGTCTGTCTTTCAGACTTGCAGATAGCTGCTTTCTTGCTGTATCCTCATTTGGCTGAGGAAGAGAGAAAGAGAGCTCCAGTCTCTCTTCCTCTTCTTACAAAGATATTAATCCCATTCATAAAGGCCACACCCTCATGATCTCATTTAAACCTAATTACTCACAAAGTCTCATCTCCAAATACCATTACACTGAGGTATAGAGCTTCAATTATGGATTTGGGAGCAACACATTTAGTCCATAACATATATATAATACATAAGGATATAGAAATGCTGGATGTAAAAAGACAGAAGATTATCTTTTACATATCAAGCCAATATTAGGCACAATAAAGCTGGGGTCAGTATTTACCAGCTAATACAGACTTTAAGACAGAAAGCATCATTAGAAATAGATAGGGACACTACACTATGAAAAGAGGCTTAGTTCAACAAGATACTACAGTTCTAAACTTCAATGAGTCCAATAAAATAACATATATACAGAAAAATTTGATAGACTTACAGAAAGAAAAGGACAAATTTACCATTATAGTAAGTGGTTTTATAATTTCTCTGACAATTTTTAACACAGGCACACTCACTTGTTCATACATTATCTATGGCTATTCTGGGGCTTACAGTCGCAGAGTTGAGTGGTTGATACAGAGATGACATAATCCACAAAGCTGGAAATATTTACAATTTTGCCTTTTACAAAAAAGGTTAATGAACATTTTCCCTAGAGAAAGATCCTTAGACAAATATGTGAGTAAGTAGCTGACTGTCTAAGTGTAGAGAACACTGGTAGAAAAGTGAGGAGAGATGACGGGGAAAAGAAGGCAGTCATCAAAGTATGGACCAGCCAGCCAGCCACAACTGTGGGTAACCAATGCTTATTCTATGGAGTAACTCTGGGAACTAGTACGGAACATATACCTCAGAAAAAGAGCCAGGTTGAGGACATCCATACCCATCCAGAGTGTGTATGACAGGCAAGAGAGAATGACAATGATCCCAACTGTAGTCCTAACAGAGCCAAAGCAGTGCACCAAGAAGAGAAGGAAAGCATAAGAGCAAATTAAGGATAGATGGCAAAAGAGCAGGTCTTATCCTAATCCTACCCCCTCAAAGCACATATTTATGAGCCAAGCTCAGGTCTGAACTGAGAAAATGGGGAGAATTTTTGAACTGGACACACAACTGAAATTTAAATTAAGATTTCGCTGGAGTTTTTGACAATTAAAAATGAGACTATTCTAATGCCTATGTGAGATGGGAAAAGCTGTGAGATTTGATGAGGAATCTCTCTGAGATGGAGCAGAAAGAGCCTACAGGGTTTTAGGATTTGAGAGCAAAGAAATGAATACTATTTCATAATTGCAATTCCCCAGTCTATCTTATATAATTAAGCATAAATAATAAACAGTTTCCAAGATGCTAGGATCTATGATGATCATAAAGTATCATAATGTGAGGGAGAGAGAGTGATTAGGGTAGGGAGCAGCATTCATTAGAGTGGAAGGCAAAGGTTTCTCTAGGGGACCTGGTATGCACCACCATGGACTGTAGCAGGTACTAAAAAGCAGGCATGAAAAACAAAGATTCCATAGGAAGAGAGTGATGAAAAAGGCAGCGTAAAAAGACCTACTATCACAGGAAGTAGTATAACGCAAGTACAAACTGACATCAAACTAAGCCATAACACATACACAAACAAAAAGGAAATCAATATTGAAGAATTTAAGTAGTACAGTGACATATTAAGTCTTTGTTTTAGAAAAATAACTGTGACAGTAAAGTGGAGGGTTGACTGGAGAAGCAAGTGCTGAATAAAGGAAGTAAAAAAAGAAATACAAAGAAAGGGAATTAATTAAATGGACATAGAGTCAACCCAGTCTGGCCATTGTCTGAGAGTAGATTTCTCACTTGGGTGATGGGTTCTATGATCATCCCAAAAAGAATACAGGGGAAAAAAGAGCATATTGGGAGTGAAGTTTCCCTAAAACATATACTGAATTATCTGAAAAGTTCATCACAAGAACCTTTCCACTTTACCCTTAAAGCTCATGCCAGGTATTATTCGTGGGAAACACATTTTCCCTCTCTGCACTTTATTGTCTGTTTTATTGTGTGCATTATTCATCTAGTGTTCTGAAGTTTGTCATTTATTTTTTAATGCTTATTTTTGAGAGAGAAAGAGATAGAGCATGAGCAGGGCAGGGGCAGAGAGAAAGACACACACACAGAATCTGAAGCAGGCTCCAGGCTCTGAGCTGTCAGCTGAGCCCAATGTGGGGTTCAAACTCATGAGCTGTGAGTTCATGACCTGAGCTGAAGTCAGATGCTTAATCACCTGAGCCACGTGCTCCTGAAGTTTGTGATTTATTAAGTCACCTTAATATGACCTTGGAAGGTTGGGATGCATTGATTCATTTTACATTTCACAGAGCCAAAGTAGACATGAGACCATAATAGGTACTCAACAAAACTGAATACATATGTGAATTAATACATAAATACTTGTCTCTCAACCCACATTTACCAGGGCTGAAGACTATAATAAGGCCAGGTAGTTCCCCTCCTTCTGAGACAGCTGCTAAAAGCATCTCTCTCTTAGGCTTATTTCAAAAAGAGAAGGATAGTTTTTTTATTTTTTTAATGTTTATTTATTTTGAGAGAGCAAGAGAGAGTGGGGGAGGGGCACAGAGAGAAAGGGAAAGAGAGAATTGCAAGCAGGCTTCATGCTGTCAGTGCAGAGCCTGATGCAGAGCTTGATCTCATGAACCCTGAGATCATGATCTGAGCCAAAATCAAGAGTAGGATGCTCAACTGACTGAGCCACCCAGGCATCTTAAAGAGGGAAGGATATCTAATTAATGGTTTTAAGCATTTGTTAAAGCAATAATATCTCCTCTCTCTCTCTCTCTCTTCCCCTACCACACACACACAAATACACACACAACACACACACACACACACACACACACACACACACACACACTCCATCCTCCAGTGTACAACACTAAAGTCATAGGGTAAAAGAGGAACAATATTTTCAATAACAAAAGTTAACATTTATTGACCATTTTCCATTTGCCAACACAATATCAAGTACATTATATATATTATCTCATTTCTTTCATTCGTTATTTGAATGAATGATCTAGGCAATGTTTTAAACATCAGGGACACAATAGTGAACAAAACAGACGTGTTTTCTGTCTTCATGGATATGAGGATTATAGGGAATATGGACAATGAACAAGGTAACCAGTAATAAATAAGCAAAATTCAGATTGTGCAATTGGAATAAAGGAAATAAGTTGGGAGATATAACAGAAGAATTTGGGTGGAGGAGGTGCAGGCTAGGTTGAAA
Source organism: Panthera onca (assembly GCF_046562875.1). Lineage (NCBI taxonomy): Eukaryota > Metazoa > Chordata > Mammalia > Carnivora > Felidae > Panthera > Panthera onca. The sequence continues at coordinate 70,282,119 of NC_138343.1, forward strand.
GACCTCTTGAGAAGATGAAAGTTAGGCTAACATGAGGCTGAAAAGGACCAAGCCATCTAAAGTTCTAGAAAAAGAACTGTCTCAGGCAAAGGGAAGAGCAAGTAAAACTAGTCTGAAAGAAAAGTTGTAATCTGGTTTATCTGAGAAAAGAAGGGAGATGAAAGAGACTGGAGCATGATTAGCCAGGAGGAAATGGTAAGACATGGGTTGAGAAAGGTAAGGAAGGCCAAGCTGTGAAGGGTCTAGTAGGCCATGTTAAGAAAATTGGTATTATTGCACTTATAATGAGAAACTACTGAAATGTTTTTGGCAAGAAAGTAACAGGATTAAAAGTATAAGCTCTGGCTGCATGGTGGAAAATAGATTTGGAAGTTGGTTCATAGTAGACCAATAATGGGCATAGAAGGGGACACCTGGGTGGCTCAGTCAGTTAAGCCTCTAACTTCAGCTCACGTCATGAACTCATGCTTTGTGAACTCAAGCCCCATGTTGGGCTCTGTGCTGACAGCTCGGTGCCTGGAACCTGCTTCGGATTCTATGTCTCCCTCTCTCTGTCTGCCCCTCCCCTGTTCGTGCTCTTTCTCTCTCAAAAATAAATAAACATTAAAAATATTAATAAAAATTAATGGACACAGAGGGACCAGTTTGAAGACTCACTCTCCAGTAGGGTGGAAAGGGATGAAGAAAAGTAGATGGATGGTTGAAGATATAATTTGGAGGTAGAACATGAAAATCTTGCTTCTCAGTTGGGTGTGGGTAACGAAGAGCAGACTGGTATCAAGAGTAAAACCTAGATTTTTGGCTTGCGCAACTGAAAGCAGGATGGTGTCATTTACTAATAGAAAATAGAGGGAAATAACTGGGGTTAGAGGAAGGGGAGGAATCAAAACTGTTTTGAGCAAGTAAAGCAAGATATACATCTGATTTTGAATAAGTAAAATGATTCATACATCTAAGTGCATCTATCAAGTCAGCAGTTGGATTTATTAATCTAAAGTAAAAAAAGAGATAAAATTTTGGAGCATATTGGGAAATAGAAGTTATTTAAAGAATGAAAGTGGTTTAAATTACTAATGAACGACATTAGAGAGAAGAAGAGAAAGGGGAGTGGAAGGAAAGGAAGGGAGAAATGATGAGGGGAAGGAAGAGGGAAAATAAAACATAAGAGAGCCAAAGTTAGCTTTGGGACAGACTAACATTAGAATTTGGACAGAAATAGAGATGTAGGGGCTGAATAAATGGAAAGAAAATCAAGAGGGTAGTTTAAAGTCAAAGTTAAAGGAAGAAAGTTTTCAAAAAGAATGTAGTATACCAAATGCTGTTGAGCAGTTGAGTAATATAAGAATAAAGAAATATCCACAATAAATTTTTACAGTAGCCCTGAGGTAATTTTTCATACTATCTCTAAGGTTGTGAAAACAAGATTCTTATAAATATATCATTTAAAAAGTAAGTTCTGGAAACAGTATTATAATTGAAGCTGATAATGATAAAAGAAGTTTATCATAAAGAGGTAGATATTGAAAAAGGGCACATTAAAGGTGTAGTTAGGAGACAGAGTATTCTAAAGAAGTGATAAGAAATGGGGTCCAGAATACCCGTTTAGGATTCAGGACAGTGAAACATTGCTCAGTGTATTTCAAATTGAATGATTCCTCCATTCACCAGATACCTTCTGAGTGTCTATGTCATATATTGTTCTAGGCTCTGGACATATAGTGGTTATCAAGATCCTGCCTCAAGGTGCCTGCATTCTAGTGAGAGAAGCTAACAATAAGTAAGCAAACAAATAAATAATATTATAACTTCTGGCAGTAACTAGTGTGAAGAAGAAGAATCAATCAGGGAAAGGGGAAAGGTATGATGGAGAATCAAGGGCTGTTTTCAGTGGAGTTGTTAGGAAAAGCATCCTGAAGGAGGTAATACTGGAGCAGAAACTTAAAGAAAGGGAGTGAGCTACTATCTGTAGATAAAAAAGCAGGTCCATCAGCAAGTGTAAAGGGCCAGGAATGGATTGAAGTTTGATCTGTTTGGCAGAAGAGCCAGAACATCAGTGTGTCTGGAGAAGAGTGAATCAAAAGGAGTGGTTGGAAAAGAAGATTGGGGTATGGGAAGAAACAGCATCATATGTGATTCAATAGGCCATGGCAAAAACTTGTCATTTTATTCTAACTGCAATCTCTTGGAAGAATTTTGAGGAGGGAGGGATTTGGTCTGATTTAAATTTATAAAGTTCATTCTATCTGCTATGTAGGAAATAGACTTTGGGAACAAAAATGGATGCAGAAAGCTACCCAGGTGGGCAATTTGATAATAGCTTTTCAGATTAAAACCCAAAGCTTTAAAGTCTCATAGGTCCTAATTATGCTGAGGGTCACAATGTTCCTGACATATGGCAGGGATGCGTTGATTAATAAAAGAAGTTAAGATTAGAATGAGGTAAATTTACCACCAGAACACAAGAATTTGAACCATAATTAAGTGCCATGGTTTTATGGGCATTTATCCAGACCCAATCTATGAACTTTATTAGCTTCACTTTATGTTTTCATAAAATCTAATGGGGTGTTTTATTTTGTTCTTGGAGAGACTTTAATTGTAAAATATTTTACAAATTATAACCATCATTTACATGGATGCTAAGATATAGCATCATTTGCATGTATTAAGGAGAAAAGAGAAATATTGTGAACCATTTAAATATTTTCATATAACATTGTATTTCAGTATTAAAGGAGAGAATAAGTATTAAAACATATGGAATAAACAAATTTATATTTCACAGAATAACCCAATAAAAATCAAATGTATTTCTAAAATTAGGATCTCATTAGTGTCTTTTTATTAGCTTTCTAAGGAAACATATCAACTTTCAAGAACAGTAAAAAAAAAAAAAACCAAACAGCTAGATATAAATAAACTTCCTTATTGAAAATTAGAAAATGCTTGTGTGTCTGCATGCATAGGACTAAGAGCTATTAAAACTCCAACTTAACTAAAACTAATCTTAACTCCCCTGAAATTCTATTTTATCCTTAGGGATTCTGTATCAGATTTTAGTAAAGAGAGTTATTTCCTAATAGGACTATAATGATATATTTTTATTGATACAGCAATGTTCTTCAAGCGTGTACAACTGTTCTCTGCCTCAAAGTGATTGAAAATAGTTTCAAAAGACTCTAATGAGTTTAAGGAATACCATAGATTATTTTCAATGCCCTTTCCATGGAGAATGGGCTCAGAGATGGAGAAAAGTTAAGTCCTTGTAGGTTTCACTCTTAGTGAATCCAGAGAATTAACGTTATTGAGAAAAGCCTAAAGAAACATCTTCCCATTTACTGGGGAATGTAGACTCCAGGCCATCTAATTACGTAAAAATTGAATATAGCTCAAAGGATGTGGGACATATTCCATTAAGCATTTTCCCAAACTTTTCAATTATTTTATTATAGCTTGGGAGATAGAATTTGAATTTAATCCTCCTCCAAAAATATATTTGTCTTCCTTACATTTCAACCACTGTTTTGACAGAGCTTCCTACTCAGTCATGGGGCAGAGGGAGAGCTCACTAATTTAGACAAGGAGATTATAGCCACTCAGTTGGAATTCAGAGTATTTCCAAGTAAATTAATATTAATATTTCCAAATATAACACCCAAAACTAAAATATTTTTAAATTTCTTGACTGACTTAATTTGACCCATAAAATATTTGTATTAACATCATTCTATGAAAAAAATGTATTTTTAAAGTGTTCAAAAACTAAATAAAATGGTATGTCTAAAGCAATTTAAATATACTTTGAACAATCTTCTTCTACACTATTAATTAGAAAGTTGGGCTTTTGTTCATTTGCAGGGCAAAGAGGCAATATAATAAAGATAACAGATAACTTCCAAGGGAGTCCTGTAGGCCTCAGAAAGCTATTGAACATTCTGAGACTCAGCATTTACATCTGGGGGGAAAAAAAGGAATAGTAATACCTAATTCATTATATTTCTGTGAAATTTAAATAAAATAATGGTAAGGGCATAGCTCTTGGTGTTACAGTAGAAAGTAAACATGAGTTCCTCTTGTTTCCAATCACTGAACTAACATAAATCTACAAGAAGTATAATCTGAATTAATGGAGCACCTGGGTGGCTCAGTCAGTTAAGTGTCCTATTCTTGATTTTGGCACAGGTCATGATCTCATGGTTTGTGAGATCAAGCCCTACATCTGGCTCTGTGCTGACAGCTTGGAGCCTGTTTGGGATTCTCTCTCTACCTCTCTTTCTGCCCCTCTTCTACTCACATGCACATATGTGCTTTCTATCTCTCATAATAAATAAATAAACTTAAAAACATAATCTGGATGAATAAAGTATTGTCTTGTATGAAATGTTATTGACAAAAACTGAGGTCATGTTTGCATGAAAGTAATGAAAGTATGTCCTATTCCTATCTATGTTATAAACAGATGAAAGAAATATGCTGAGGTTTAGATTTTGGGAAGGCATGAAACAAAATTAATAAAAGCCAAAACTAAGGTACAGGAAAACAGGAAAACTGGAGGGGAGATGAATTCCAGAGAGTAGAAATGGTTCCCAATGTAATCATCTGGAAACTTGAGAAAAAGACCCAGGAGAATATACCAGATACAACAAAGGAATGGCATTTTATTTTTTTAATTTTTTAAAAATTTCTCTAGATTTATTTTAGAGAGACAGACATACAGACAGAGCATGAGTGAGGGAGGAACAGAGGGAGAGGAATACACAGAATCTGAAGCAGGCTCCAGTCTCTGAGCTGTCAGCACAGAGCCCAATGTAGGGCTTAAAATCATGAACCGCAAAATCCTGACCTGAGCTGAAGTCAGATGCCCAACTGACTGAGCCAGCCATGTGCCTCAGGAATAGAATTTTTAAATATAAAGAGCTCTTATAGATCAATATAAAAGACATTAAAACCGGGGCACCTGGGTGGCTCAGTCGGTTAAGCGTCCGACTTCAGCTCAGGTCACGATCTCACGGTCCGTGAGTTCGAGCCCCGCGTCAGGCTCTGGGCTGATGGCTCAGAGCCTGGAGCCTGCTTCCGATTCTGTGTCTCCCTCTCTCTCTGCCCCTCCCCAGTTCATGCTCTGTCTCTCTCTGTCCCAAAAATAAATAAACGTTAAAAAAAAAGACATTAAAACCCCTATGGAAAATGTGACAAAGATATGAAATGATAGCTTAAAAGAAAAAAACATATATGGCATCAAACATATGAATAATTGTTCTGCTTTTATAAGAATAAAGTAACCTAAATGTGGGCTATCAAAGTAACAACCCTCTTTAAACAGTAATAGCAGTAGGAGGAGGAGTACCAGTATAGTAAAACCCATGTTTTTACCAACTGATGATGTGACTGTAAATATGTAAATTGTACACCCTTTTTGAAAGCAACTTGGAAATATGTATGCAGAACTATTCACCAAGAATTTGTATTCTCTAAGTGATTCCACTTCTAAGAAAATAATTAGATGCAAAAATTATACATAAGGATATTTTCAACATTGATTTATCACACTGAAAATTACCTAAATATCCTAATAATAATTGAATAGAAAAGATGCTAAGTAAGCAATGATCATCTGTATGGCAAGCCATTAAAAACCAATAAATATATTCCTCTGAATTTTTAGAAACAAGCATTGCTTTCCCTATCAATGAAAACATAAATTATAATACATAGACGCAGCTTAGGTAATTATAGAATCTTGAATAGATGCTACACAGCCTTGTCAAAACTTTGGTTAGAAAATATTTTATCTACTTAAGTCTGGATTAAGAAGATAGGGATGGGGAAAGGAGAACAGAGATACAGAAAAGTGGATCTCTGTACCAAGGAAGAGCATACCTGAGTAAGAGCTGTCATTTAAATACCCATACTAGATCAATATATTAGGCTACTTATTTAAAACTTAAATTGGCACTTTTCATTCATAAAATATATTGAGAAGCAATGAATTCAATGTAACTCTTGGATTAAGAATATGGGCTTTCAGTTCATGCAATGCTGGGATGAAGCCCTCTTCTTTCTGATAGTGGATGACTTAGGGAAGTTATTTAGCTCTTCTAAGTCTTAGTTTTCAACTGTAAAATAAAGACCTATCATAGCTGAGGAATAGTGTTATGATGAGGTTTTGATTAAAGTCAGACTGCGTGGAAAGCTTTTTATGGCTAAAAAGATGGCAGTGATTGCTAGTGTAATTTCATGGCATTCATTATTACCCAAGCCCCCAAAATACTTTTATCTAAAAGTCTTTGATTCATCAATTCCATTCACAATTCTTAAAGACCACCACCTGTCAGGAGCTATGTGCATGGCTTCATGGATGTAAAGATAAATGAGTTACAACCTTTGTTTGTTGCATTAGCTCTGATAGTGTGCTAGACCGTAGGGCAAAGGATGTTACTATGACCTCTGCCTTCAAAGCCTCATATTCAGAAAAGTAAAAAAAATTATAATAAAATAGTAAAAGTGCCGTTAAAGAATGTTGTCAAAATGGATTAAGGGGCTCAAAACAAGAATAACTACCTTGACAATGAAAAAAAACCCTTCAAAAATTGAAGGCAAGACTTGAACTAGAATATTCACTAGCATAGACTTTTACAGTCCTCCCTGTGACTGAAAATAGCATGTTCTCACTTTTCAATAAATAAATAAATAAAATTAAGATAGATAATTGGTTTGTTTTGGAGGTGTCAATAAAAAAATGGCATATTTAATTGCATCATGTCCACAAATAAGGAAACATTTGACATTCAGGAATTGTAAGCATCCCTGAAGAAATTTCCAACCAAATTAATATATAAAAGCAGAAATCAGCAAAAAGGAAAAAGAACATGCCCAGGTTTGACAAGCATCTGAAACACAATTGTTGCAATAGTGTATTCTACACAATTTCATCTGTATCATTCAGCAAGCTCTACCACAATTATCTAGACAGAGAGGCTGCTGGGGAGGAAAGCAGGGAGATGTCTCAGCACTGCATTCTGCTCCTGCAATTACTTTGCCATAGATAGGGCCCTAGTTTCAAGCAGAGGCAGTGGAAGGAGAAGCGATAAGGAGTTGAAGAGTAACTTTTAACAAAGAGAAGTTTCAAGTCACAGGGAATTTATTTAAGTATCTTATTAAGCCAAATGTCCTCTGCAAGCTTAAAAAACTTGGGCTCAACCTTGGTGAGTAGAGACATCTGTGAGTTCTGATGTGGAGGGTGGAGCCCAGCCGCAAGGAGGGGAGGAAGGGGAATGGAGAGCAACTTAACCTCTGGTTTAAAGCAGGACTTCAGCTGGCAGCCACAGTGGAAGTAACCATGATGGGAATTGTCAGTAGGCACAAGAGTGGAGCTCAGACCACAGAAAGAAACAGCTGGCCAGTGATGGCAAATTTCTCAGGCCCAAACACATGAGATGTCATTTAGAGGGAGAAATCTTAGGCCTAGCTCATTCTTGAGAGTTCCCAATTTTATTCACAAACATTATATAATGAAAGTACTGCTGCTCTGGCTTAAGAACCTCCCTATGGAGCTTCTCACTTCTGATCTCATTAGTTCACTACCCTTCTTTGTGCTTATGGGTATTCTGGGGTATTACAGTTAGCTGAGTGATGGAGAGTGGAAAGAAATGTGCTTGCTGGGATTGTAGAAAAGGTAAACCTAAGCCAGAGCATATGATATATGAGGAATAAAAGGGAAGCTGAGACTGGGAAGGCAGAGCGGGGCATGTTTAGAAAAAGTCTGGTAAGTCACCACAAAGTTTAGATTTTAACTGTTCTATAGGCAATAGTGAACTACTGGAAGTCTATCTGCAAAGGAGTGATATGTTTCAGCCAGGCACCTTTAAAAAATGCATAACTATGGAGGGTATTTTGGAAAACAACAACAAGCATTTGAGACAGGGAGGCCAGTTGGGTTAACTATAATTAGAATTAAAGAGAGAAATAACAATGTTGAACCAAGACAGAGCAACAGTGATGGGAGAGAGAAAAAAAAAGGAAAAGTATGGGAAAGAGAGACTTCAATGTGAGAGAGAGGGATGGGAGAAAGTAGCAAAGGCCAATGCTTTTAATCTAAGCAAATATGAAGCTAGTGATGCCATCCATACAGGATGAGGGAAGGATATTGGGGGAGGGGGGTAGGTAAAGAATTTGGTTGGAAGCATGCTGAGTATGGAGTAGCACTATAACCATTAATGTAATACAAAAAACAAACAAACAAAATTTACATTTTAAGGCCATTTTTTATTCCCATCAAGTAGATGACTAAAGGAAATCTTAATGTTTTGAAACTCCAAAACTAGGTGATGATTTCTTACATTACAAAGGATTCTTTACTCTGTATAAAGTGGTACCACTAGTCTCAACCCATAATTTTGCCCAATGCATCAAAACCATGACTGATTTTTTAATATTTAGGTCTAGAGATAAATAAGAAGGTATTATTTTGTAACAGGATAATGTAAATGCAAACAGAAATTCCCTAGAGTAGAGATAAAGTGAGGGGATAAAGACAGGAACCAAAGGAAAGGAGAAAGCAAGGTGAGGAGAAAGGCAGAGAAAGTCACAAAAGTAAAAGAGCATGAATCTAAAGGTAAGAGTAGCCAGCATGGGAAGAGAAAGAGGGTAAAGCATCTAAATTTTGTAGAAGGATAAAGAATCAGACTTAAACAAACAAACAAAAAAAAAAACTGATGTGAAAGATCATGCAAGAGCATCTCTTTCTCAAAGTCCAGTACTCAGTTTGTTCTGGGTGCTCTTGAGGATTACAAGAGAGCCCCTCTCTTAAAGGAGAAACTTTGAAATCACCTTGCAATCCCTAAAGCCCCAAATTCTGCTTCTCATTAGCACCCTGACCTTACGCAAGTGGTTTGACTTCAGCCCCAGTGGCTGTATGCGTGAAATACAGATAATGCCTAAATGATGTGAAATCTGAATGAGACAATGTACTTTGGAACCTGGTACATAGAAAGCATTCAACAAATGGTAGTTATGAATAAGAAAAAATTCATACATGGGTTCCAAATAATTTCATATTCTACCATTAGGTATTAGTTCATTGCTCTTTCCAGCTGTCTTTTATTAATGAAAGTTCATCCTGGGAAAGGTAACTTATTCCAGCTACTAACACTATAGTGTGACCTAGAAATCCTTCAACTTTTATCCCATTTTCTAAGCACCGGGAGAGATTTAGGGTGACATGATTGCAAAACCATATATGAAACACTAAAAAAACAAAAAGCAAACAAATCCAAAAGCCAACAGGAGAAATGGAGAAAACACCATTTTAAAATTTGTCATGGCCACTCCAACATCAAATATAGGAAAAGTAATTAAATGATCCTGACTTTCTCTTAATAAAGTCATTGTGCGTAAGAGACACAAGATTTCAAAGAAAGTGGTAAGAGGAGGAGACACACACTTAAAGTATAAATTTAGCAAGAAGTGCCAATGAGAATGTAGAAGATGTGAATATGAATTGAAAACTTGATATGGCATTCAGGATTCTCACTGGTGAGCAAACAAAGATATTGGAGAGGAGTTAGGGTGAAAAATCCCCAGAAACAGAAGAACAAGTCTGAGTGCAGACACCAGACTAGAAACAAAGGAGTCAAGGATAGAGGGTAGAGTTTCATGAAGAGACCATTCCATCATCTGTAAAAAAAAGAAATCTATTGTATTTCCCATCTAAAATTGCATTGCTTTGTTTACATTTTTATAGCAAAATTGTCTCATAACTGAGTCATGAGATTCTATAAATTATTCTTGATAATGCTACCACATTAATAAGTCTTCCTCAGATCTCACCATAATGAAAATGGATATTATCTTTCTTTTTAAAAATTTAATCATTTTAGAGAATGTAATTTTAAGGTTGAAAGGAAATTGTACAAAATTAAAGTGCTATCATAAGTTCATCATACAAGACGTGCCCACTTCTCATTTTAAAGGTGATTAATTCATGAGTTTGTGGAATAAAGAAATTAAAATGACACCATGTACTATATCTCTCCTATTGTTACGGTGTCACACTTTACTTTATAAATAAATACATCAAAAATATGGGGGGGGTTTTCATCATAAGTGTAGTCTTTAATCCTCATCACCTATTTCACCTGTCCCACCGCCTCCCCTCTGGCAACCATCAGTTTGTTCTCTATAGTTAACACTCCATTTCTTGGTTTGGCTCTTTTTTTTCCTTTGTTCATTTGTTTTGTTTCTTAAATTCCACATATGAGTGAGATCATATGTTATTGGTCTTACTCTGAGTGACTTATTTCAATAGCATTATCCTCTCTAGCTCTATCCTCATTGTTGCAAATGGCAAGATTTCATTCTTTTTATGGCTGAATAATATTCCATTATATATATACACATCTTCTTTATCCATTCATCTATCAATGGATATTGGGGCTGTTTCATAGTTTGGCTATTCTGAATACTGCTGCAATGAACATAAGGGTGAATGTACCCATCTGAATAAGTGTTTTTGTATTTTGGGAGTAAATATTCAGTAGTGCCATTACTGGATCATAGAGTAGTTCTATTTTTAATTTTTTGAGGAACTTCCATACTGTCTTCCACAATGGTTGCACCAGTTTGCATTCCTACCAGCAATGCACAGGGTTCTTTTTTCTCCAAATCCTAGCCAACACTTGTGGTTTCTGGTGGTTTTTTATTTTAGCCATTCTGACAGGTATGTGGTGATATTTCATTGTGATATTGGTTTGCATTTCCCTGATGATGGGTGATGTTGAGTGTCTTTGTATGTGTCTGTTGGCCATCTGTAAGACTTTGGAGAAATGTCTGTTCATGTCTTCTGCCTATTTTTTAATTGGATTACTCGTTTTTTGGGGTTGAGTTGTATAAGTTTTCTATATATTTTGGACACTAAGCCTGTATTGGATAGGTCATTTACAAATATCTTCTCCAATTCAGTGGGTTGTCTTTTAGATTTGTTGATAGTTTCCTTTGTTATGCAGAAAACTTTTATTTTGATGTGGTCCAAATAGTTTATTTTTGCATTTATTTCCCTTGCTTCAGGAGACATATCTAGAAAAATGTTGCTTTGGCCCATGTCAGAGAGATTATTGCCCATGATCTCTTCCAAGATTTTTATGGTTTCAAGTCTCATATTTAGGCCTTTAATCCATTTTGAGTTTATTTTTGTCTATGGTGAAATAAAGTGGTCCAGTTTCATTCTTTTGCATGTAGCTGTACCGTTTTCCAAGCACCACTTGTTGAAGAAATGGTCTTTTCCTCATTGTATATTCATTCCTCCTTTGTCAAAGATTAATTGACCATATAGCTGTGGGTTTCTTTCTGGGTTTTCTATTCTATTCTATTGATCTGTGTCTATATTTACACCAGTACCATGCTATTTTCATTACTACCACTTTGTAATATAGTTTGCAATCTGGAATTGTGATACCTCCAGCTTTGTTTTTCTTTTTCAAGACTGCTTTGGCTATTCAAGGTCTTTTGTGACTTCACACAAATTTTAGGATTGTTTGTTCTAGTTCTGTGAAAAATACCATTGGTATCTTGATCGATATTGTATTCAATCTGTAGATTGCTTTGGGTAGGACAAACATTTTAACAATATTTGTTCTTCCAACCAACAAGTATGGAATGTCTTTCCATTTATCTGAGTCATCTTGAATCTCTTTCATCAGTGTTTTATAGTTTTCTAAGTACAGGTCTTTCACCTCCTTGATTATCAAGTTTATTCCTAGGTAATTTTTCTTTCATCTTTCCCTTATGGTACTTTCTCTATAGTGCCAAATTAAATTTCTATCTCCTATACTTTTAAGAATTAACTAAATGTTTTGATTTGTTATTTTATGTTAGTTGAATTTATGGCTGTTTGGGCTAGTTTTGGCTCAAGATGGTCAGTTTGATATGAAATCTTCTGGGTGTAAGCCAGATGCTTTATTTAAGCTACACCTTGTTTATCCAAGATGTATTATTTTATTGTTTTTGGTGTAATTGTAAATGGGGTTGTTTTCTTAATTGCACTTTTGGTTGCTTCATTATTAATGTGTAGAAATGCAACAGATTTCTGAACATTGATTTTTGTATCCTATGACTTGACTGAATTCACTTATCAGTTCTAGCAGGTTTTTGTTCAGTCTTTAGGGTTTTCTATATATAGTATTATGTCATCTGCAAATAATGAAGTTTTACTTCTTCCTCATCAGTTTGGATGCCTTTTATTTCTTTACATTGTCTGATTGATGTGGCAAGGACTTCCAGTACTATGTTGAATAAAAGTGGTGAGAGGGAAATCCCTGTCTTGGTTCTGACCTTGGGGGAAAAGCTCTTAGTTTTTCATCATTGAGTATGACACTGGCTGTGGGTTTTTCATATAAGGCCTTTATTATGTTGAGGTATCTTGCCCCTAGACCTACATTGAAGAGGGTTTTTATCATGAATGAATGTTACACTTTGTCAAATGCTTTTTCTGCATTAATTGAAATAACCATGTGTTCTTCATCTTTTCTCTTATTGATGTGATGTATCACATTGTTTTGTGGATATTTAACCACTCTTGAATCCCATGAATAAATCCCATTTGATCATGTGTATGATTTTTTTTAATGTATCATTAGATTTGGTTTCGTAATATTTTGATTAAGATTTTTCCATCCATATTAATGAGAGAGATTTACCTATACTTTCTTTTTTTTTTTTTTTCATAGCATCTTTATCTGGTTTTGGTATCAGGGTGATACTGGCCTCAGAATTAATTTAGAAATATTCCTTCCTCTTCTGTTTTTTGGAACAGTTTAAAATGTATAGGTATTAACTATTCTTTATTTTTTAACTTCTAATTTAAATTCCAATTAGTTAACACACAGTGTAATACTAGTTTCAGGCGGACAGTACCAGTACAGTGATTCAACACTTTCATACAACCTCTAGTCCTCATCACAACAAGTGTATTCCTTAATCCCCATCTTCTTTAAACGTTTGGTAGAAATCATCTGTGAGCCATCTGGTCCTGTACTTTTGTTTTTTACGAGTTTTTTTGGTTACTGATTCAATTTCATTGCTGGTGATAGATCTGTTCAAATGTTTTATTTCTTCCTGCTTTCGTTTTGGTAGGTCATATGTTTCTAGGAAATTATCCATTTCTTTTAAGTTGTCCAATTTGTTGGCATGTAGGTTTTCATAATATTCTGTCACAATCGTTTAAGTTTCTGTGATATAGGTTGTTATTTCTCCTCTGTTCTTAGTGATTTTGTTTATTTTTATCACCCACCCTCTCTCTTTTTGGATGAATCTGGCTAAAGGTTTATTATTTTGTTGATATCAAAGAACTAGCTCCTGGTTTTATTGGCCTATTATTTTTTTTACTTTGTATATCATTTATTTATGCTCCCACCTTTTGCTGGGTTTGGATTGTGTTTGTTTTCTAGCTCTTTTAGGTGTAAGATTAAGTTGTTTATTTGAGATTTTTCTTGCTTCTTGAGGTAGACCTGTGTTGCTATAAACTACCCTCTTAAAACCATTTTTTAATCTTTGTTTGTTTTTTTGTTTTGAGAGAGAGAGAGAGAGAGAGAGAGAGAGAGCATGAGTGGGAGGAGAGGGGCAGAGGAAAATTTAATCTTAAGCAGACTCCATGCTCAGTGTGGAGCCCAACACAAGACCTGATTCCACAACCATGAGATCATGAAATGAGTTGAATCGAGTCGGACACTCAACTGACTGAGTGAGCCAGGCTTAAAACCGCTTTTGTTGCATCCCAAAGATTTTGGACTGTTGTGTTTTCATTTTCATTTGTTTCCATGTAATTTTTTATTTCTTTTTTTATTTCTTAGTTGATCCATTCATGGTCTAGTGGCAACTTGTTTAACCTTCATGTATATGTGCTCTTTCTGATTTTTCCTTGTGGTTGATTTTTAGTTTCCTAGTATTGTGGGCTGAAAAGATGCATGGTATGACTTCGGTCTTTTTTAATTTGTTGAGACTTGTTTCGTGGGCTAATATGTGATCTCTTTGGGAAAATGGTCCATGTGCACTTTAAAGGAATATGTATTCTGCTATTTTAGGATGGAATGTTGTGAATATTTCTGCTAAATCCATCTGGTCCAGTGCATCATTCAAAGCTGCTGTTTCCTTGTTGATTTTCTGTTTAGATAATCTATCCGTCAATGTAAGTGGGGTGTTAAATGTCATCTACTACTATGGTATTGCTATTGATTATTTCTTTTATGCTATTAATTGATTTATGTATTTGAGTGCTCACATGCTGGGCACATCAATATTTACAATTGTTATATCCCATTTTTGCATTGCTCCCCTTATTTATTACATGGTGCCCTTCTTTGTCTCTTGTTACTGTTACAGTCTTTGTTTTAAAGAATATTTTGTCCAATATAAATATCGCTACTGGGCCTTCTTTTGGCATCCAGTTGCATGATAAATGTTTCTTCATCCCCTCACTTCCTTTTTTTTTTTAAATTTTATTTTAGAGAGAGAGAGCACAAGCAGAGGAGAGGGGAGAGGGGCAGAGGGAGAGAGAGAGAGAGAAAGAGAGAGAGAGAGAGAAAGTCCCAAGCAGGTTCAATGCTCAATGTAGAGCCCCCCCCCCCCTCAAAAGCAGGGCTCAATTCCATGACCCTGGAACCATGATCGAACCTGAAACCAAGAGTTGGATGTTCAACTGACTGAGCCGTCCAGGTGCCCCCAGCCCCTCATTTTCAATATAAAGGTGTCTTTCAGTCTCAAGTGAGTCTCTTGTAGGTAGCATATAGATGGGCATTGTTTTTTTTATCCACTGTGTAACTCATCCAATGTCTTTTGATTGGAGCATTTAGTCCATTTACATTCAAAGTAATTATTGATATGTATTTTTGTCATTTTGTTATTTGTTTTGTGGCTGTTTCTATAGATTTTTCTCTGATCCTTTCTTTTCTTGCTTTCTTTCATGGTTTGTTGGCTTTCTTTAGTGATATATTTGGATTTCTTTCTCTTTATTCTATTGCTTATTTCTTACTGGCTTTTGATTTGTGGTTACCATTAGGTTTGTATATAACATCTTCTGCATATACAGTCTATATTGACTAGATGGTCACTTAAGTTTAAACCCATTCTTTACTCCTCTCCTTCTCACCTTTTAGGTATATGATGACATATCTTACATTCTTTTATTTTATGAATCCCTTTTTATGGAAATACTTACTTTTACTATTTTTGTGTTTTTTACTTATCATACTCTCATTTATAATCTTTCCTTTCCACTCAAAGGAAATATTTAATATTTTTTGTAGGCCTGGATTAGTGGTCATGAACTTCTTTAGTTTTTGTTTGTCTGAGAAACTATTTATCTTTCCTTCTATTCTGAATGATAGCTTGCTTGATACATTATTCTTGGCTGCAGATTTTTCTCTTTTAGTAGTTTTAATATATCATGCCACTCCCTTCTGGCCTGCAAAGCATCTGCTGAAAATTCCACTGACAGTCTTCTAAGGATTCCTTTGTATGTAACTGTCTTCTTTTCTCTTGCTGCTTAAAAACTTTTTTCTTTATTGTTATTATTTTTTTGCCAATTTAATTACTATGTGTCTTGGTGTGGTTCTCTTTGGGTTGAATTTTTGGGGAGATCTCTGTGCCTCCTGGATCTGGATATCTGTTTCCTTCCCCAGATAAGGACGTTTTCAGCTATTATTTCTTCAAATAAATTTTCTGCCTCTTTTCTTCTTCTTCTTCTTCTTCTTCTTCTTCTTCTTCTTCTTCTTCTTCTTCTCTTCTTCTTCCTTCTTCTCCTTCTCCTTCTTCTTATCCCTGTATTGTGAATGTTATTATGCTTGATGGAGTTACTGAGTTCCCTAAGACAATTCTTAACTTGCATAATTTTCTTTCCTTTTTTGCTTAGCTTGGCTACTTTCCATTACCCTGTCTATAGCTAATTAATTCACTCATCTGTTTCACCTAGCCTGCTATTTATTCCATCAAGTGTATTTTTTATTTCATTTATTGTGTTTTTAATTTCTGATTAGTTCTTTCTTATCTCTTTGTTAAGGGTTTCACTATGTCCTCCATTGTTTTCTCAAGTCCAGTGAGTATCTTTATAATCATTACTTTAAATCCTCTATCAGGCATATTACTTATTCTGTCTCACTTAGATCTCTTCCTGTGGTTTGGTCCTGTTCATTCATTTGGGATATATTTCTCTGTCTCCTTATTTTGTCTAAATCTCTCCATCTGCTTTCTTTGTTAGGAAAGTCAGCTAGTTCTCTTACTCTTAATGATAATAGCCTTATGAAGGCTTTTATGTAGTGTCCTGCAGTGTAGTGTCCTCTGTTCCCCAGGGCCTGGCACTTCAGGGAGTGCGAATATAACTTTAAACTTTATCTTCTCGTATACATATACTGTGGTACACTGTTTGTACTTATGCTCCCAATTTTATCTCTGTCATCATGGATGGAGTGTTGTGCATCAGCCCCTGACTCTGAGCTCGCTCATGTGACTTCTTTGGCCAGAAACTAGGTTAGCAGACATGATACCAGGCAGAGATTTAGAAAATTCTTGAGTATATTCCCTAGCTTGCCCTAGCCTTTCCATTCTTTTACATCTGTTCCATAAACATGAGAACATACCTGGGCTACTCTTTTATAGTATAAGACATGTATAGAAGGGCTGCATCTCCCCTCATCTTATCTGAAGCATTCCCAGTACCATCAGTGCAATTATTCCACAGCTGACTGCAGTACATGAGTGAATCCAACCAAGATCAGCAGGACTGCCAGCCAATCTATGGACCTGTGTGTAATAGTAAGTGCATGTTGCTTTACACCACTAGTTTTGGTGTGGTTTGTTAGTATTATATCCACTGCATAAAAAATTAAAACAGAACTTTTTAAAGTGAAGGAATAACAAGCACACATTCCTTCAGCCATCAGAGAAGTGATGGCATCACAAGTCATGTGGCTTCTGGAAAACTCCACTATACACTCTTGAGAGAATGAGAGTGGAAAAGGCAAATGAGGTAAAATTTTCAAAGGACTTAAAAAAAGTATCTGACAAATAGTAAATGATATATAATGTCACATTTTAAAAAATGACATGGCTAGCCTGTATTTGTTTTCTGAATATTAGTACTGTATAGTCTTTACAATTATCAAGTATTTTTGATGGTTTACAATAATATGTCAGCAGAGGAAGATATTTAAGCTTCAAATAGGAACTATTACAGTATCCACATTTCTGCATAATGAAGGATTCTTTCCAACACCAGTTTAATTAGGATGTTACTTTTCTTACCAAAAAGCAAATCAGTTAAAAATCCCTGCACTTCAGAGACAAAACACAAAGGCAGTTGAGTGAAAAATACACAGACATTGCTCAAAGCCACAGCACGACACAAATAAAAGAAATAAGCTTTCGGTTATAATAATTGATGAGCAGCCTGCATTTTGCAGATTATGTAGAGGGATACAAATCCTTTTGGTTCCATTCAATATCCATTATTCCGTTCTCCCTTAATTATAAAACCCTAGTTTAACAGAGTGGCAATGTTCTGTTTTTTAATTGTGTGCTGCTTGAGATATGGATGTGAAGGCTAGAGTCCCAGAAGCCATCTCAGACCACAAGGAAATCTGCAGCATGGAAGCCAGACTCTGAGAATGAAGAGCATGACATAGAAACTAGTATTTCTGGTGAAAATAAGAGTCACCAGATAATAGTGAATTACCTTACTCCAGACTTCTTTTACATGAAAGAGAAAGAATTTCTATCTTATTTAAGCCACTATTTGGGGGAATCTGTTAGTCATTTAGGTACAGCCAACTTAATCTTAAACAATGCAACAGATAAGTGACAATATATTGTTTTGAAATTGAACTGTAAAAAATCATGGAAGTAAAGACTGGAGATTTTATTTTACCTTATTTTATTTTATTTAAGATTGGTAATTGTAAAAGAAAAAGGTAAAACAAACACTTGATTGAAAGTTTTCAATAATTTCAACTCATATGAATTAGTAATTAATAGCAGAACTTCACTGTATATCATTTGGAGTTAATTGTATATAACTATGCTTTATATTACCATCGATTATATGTATTTGTCATTTCATAGGTCATTTCTAGTTAGTCTAAATTAAAGGGCATGGATAGAATAAAAAGGCAGAGGGAGAGCAAATATATTGTTTGCTTTGACTATGACATCCACCTTCTCTTGCCCTCAAACATCAGCTCCTCTGGTCCTTGGGCCTTTGAACTTGTACTGAATTGCATCGTCAGCTTTCTAAGTTCTCCAGCTTGCAGATGGCAGATCATGGAACTTCTTGACTTCCAAAATAATGTGAGCTAACTCCTATAATAAATATTATTATAAAGACAGAGAAAGAGAGAGAGAGAGAGCGGTATAGGTATAGGTATCCTATTCATTCTGTTTCTCTGGAGGACCTTGACTAATGCAACAGCAATACTTATTTGCGTTGCTCTTCTATTTTGTTATTTCTAAAGGCAGGTTGTCAAAGATGTCAAATTAAGTTTTTAAAGTGGGAAAACAATGGCTGAAATAGAAAAATATATCCCAAAATATTATTTTTATTTATAGTTTACCATTGAATTATCTCCATAATATATGGAGATGGAGGGGAATATTTTATGGGAAAAAATGTAGCATAAAGCTGAGGAAAAAATCTTCAACCTACTGAGCGGGTATTAGCAGGCACAAAGACATGAAGTTGTTATATATTTCTTTCTTCAGTCCACTTTAAATTTCCTCATCCTTTAATTTCCTTATCTGAAAGATGCAAGCAATATTATACACTAACTCTCTCTTGCTCCAGCTAAAAGATACTTGATGAAAGAACATAGATAATGTTTGAGGCTATGTTCATGGACATTTGCACTGAGCAGAAGTCTTAACTGATTTTCTAAGAACAGCCTTTACAGAAAATGGCATAAAGAAAAATATTGCATTGAGTAGGGTTTAAGAAAATTAACTCCCAAAAGAATCCCTCTAAAACTATTAAATCATGAAATTTCAAAACCTCTAGGATTTAAGATAATCCACAATTATTCATCTGAAATGTTGGTTCATGAAGAGTTTTACTTTGAGGAAACATGTGTGGGAAAAGATTCCCAGAATATTACTGATGGTTCAACTAAGCAAAGAGCAAAGGTATGTCATATAATCAAAAAAATGCATAAAATGTCCTCAGGGAAACTGTATGATTTCAAATATTTAGGGGGAAACTATATTATGTTAATATTTCTCATTATTGAAGAAATCCTCACTGTTTCCTTTTTGCCCAACCTCTCTAAACTCCCATGCTTGGTTGCTAATTAATATATACAAACAATAAAGGAAATGGCTATAAAATTTGTCAAAATATCAAGGGGGGTAGAACTAATATCACAATGATGGATAATATTGACATAACCATAAAAAGTTGCAATTATTCATCTAATTGAAAGATGAGTAAACTAAGGCTTGCAGACATTAGGTAATCTGGCCTTCTTCACACTTCAATTAATTTGAACCTAGGTTTCTAGGAATTCAGATACTTCTCTCTATATTATGCCACATACTGAGACTTTTGGTTTTTTCACTCAAGGAGCAACAGTATCCCCTAGAGGGAAAAAAAACACTATTTATAAACACAATATAATGGATGGCATAATGTAAGTACAAATCTAATAACATATAGGCATAAATAGGAAGGGGATGGAATAACAAACTCCTGGGATAAAGGGAGTAAGTCTAGAAAGACTTAACACTGGAGACAGCATCTGAGTAGAGTCTTGAAGGGCAAATTGTGAGAGGTTAGAAATGGGAGATACTTCAGGCCAAATGATTATGAATGAACACAGATAAAAAATAATAAATGACACATAGCACTCTCCTTATGCAAATCACTGTCTTAAGTGCTTTACACTTAAGTTCATTTGTTCATTTGGTTCTCACCATAACCCCATAGGATAGATATTATAATTATCCTCATTATAAAGAAAAAACCAGAACAAAGTAACTTGCCTTAAGTCTCACAGCTGGAGATAAACAAGAGTCAGGTGTTGAAACTTGGGTATCTGTCTCTGAAGTCCAGACTCTTCACCCCTCCCAGTAGCAAACACAAAATTTCCTTATGATTGAAAAATAGACAGGTGTTGGTAGAGTGCAGAATGAATGAAAGAATAAAAAGACTAAAAAGGTAGATAGGGGCTAGAGGATGGCAGCCTTAAAGATCATTCTAAGGATCTTACTTTTCATTCTGTAAGCAGTGCATGAAGTTCTCTGAAAGAAAGGTATCATATTCAGAACATTGTTTTTAAAAAATTTCTCAGATGGTTCTGTGAAAGAAAAAAACAGACTCCAAGCTAAACAATAGCATTAGAAATCTCAGAAAAATCATTGGAAAGTTTCTTTGAGAGTCCAATGAAAAACTGAGGGCTTGAGCCAATCTCAATTGGAAGGCAAAGATGTTATAAAACAAGAAGCTTCATACTCTCAAGATTTCTCACGGAAGTTGCATCTCCCTTTGGGATCTGTTAAAGTACTCAATAGAAGAAAATAATCTTGTCAGCATTTTCCACAGCATCCTACTTTTATTGCTGTCAAATCAATTCTGGATCTATTGTCATTTCATTGGAGGTTTTCAGAAAGAAGCCAAACAAGATAAACAAAATCAGAAAAGGACCTAATTCTAATAGTATAGTTGGCTGTTTTCATGAGAAAGAGTATGAGTATAATAAGATGACCTAACAACTATTTTAAGGTTTGAATGAGTATACAGAAAGTGCTTAGTATAAGGTCTGGCACATGATAGGCACTTAAAAATGAGTACTTGCCATATCATCACTGTTATTTTAGACCCTCACTCACATCCTATTTCTTCAGGCCTAGCTCTTCTCTAAGGAGTGCTGTATCCTCACCAGTCACTGCAGAGAAGGGTGTCAGTCAAGAGACTTTCAATCACCATGACACTATAGCACTTCCTATTCTTTAAGTGCTTCAGGTATTTGTGTTGTTTCTTTTGCCAGACAATAATGCAGTTGCTCAACCATATGGTCCAGAATATGGCCAGTACTCAACAAATGTACATTCCCAAAAAGATAAGCAAAGGTAAGTTTCTTCTTCCACTCACCCACCAGTTAAACATGGAGAAAAAAGCAGAGGGAAAGAAATAAAATAAAATCCTGAAAAAAACTATTTTATTTCAAAAAGAGAACAATTATTACAATATATATATAGCTATACTGATTTAAATAAGAAAATAATGCATACTGAGGCAGTGGTTGTTGTGGAAGAAAGTCTGTGAAATAATAGAAAATCTGTGTATTGGTCTTTCCATTCCATTCCTTGACAAGGAGCTCCTAAAACCCTTCTAATTTCCTGAAGGGCACTGGGAATATCTTTCATTCTAATATTTGGTCTGTGGTGCCAGTTCCTAACACAGAACTCCTCTATCCCTTGGAATGTCCCAGGTGATAGGAGTGTCTTTTGTTCTTATGAGGCTATTCTGGGTAGCTTCAGGATGGAGGCTGGTCACCAGAAAGACCAAGCCATGATTAGATGCTTGGACCTTTTAGCCCCACCTCCATCCTCTGGAAAAGGGAGACAGGCTGGAGTATGAGGTAATAATAAGTCATGCCTACATGATGAAGCCCCTGCCCCAAAATCCCAAAAGTGAAGGTTGGGGGCTTGGTGAACACATCCAGATGCTGGGAGGCTGGTAACTTTAACTCCATAGACAGAAGCCCCCACACTTGGGACCCTCCCAGACCTTGCACCTATGTATCTCTTTATCTGACTACTCATCCTTATATTTCATTGTATTCTTTATATTAAAAGAGTAAATTGTTTCCCTGAGTTCTGTGAGCCATCCTTGAAAATTTCTGAACCCAAGGAGAGGTTCATGGGAATACTGATTTACAGGCAGTCAGTCAGAAGCACAGGTGAGGATTTGTACAGCACAGGTGAGGAGCACAGAACCTGGATTTGTAATTGACATCTGAAGTGAGGGACAGTCTTGTGGGACTGAACCCTTAACTTATTGAGTCTGTGCTACCTCTGGTTAGTGTCAGAACTGAATTGAATTGTAGGACACCCAGCTGGCATCAGAGAATAGCTTGGTGTGGAAAACTGATACATCTGGTCACGGAAATGTTCTGTGTGAATGGTAAAGAAGAAACACAGGAAGATTTTTCTTTTAGAAAGTCCAAATATGTTTTTATTAATGAGGCCTCATCTGAAAAGAAAAATGTGGCTATATGTGTGTTAGTCTAGGATTCATCACAGACACACACACACACACACACACACACACACACACACATGAAATGTAGACATTCTAAGTAAGTCTTTGTGAAAATCAGATGCAATCATTTTCCTTCAAAGAAAGAGTTCTGTGCCTCGGCCTTTATTGGGTTTGCAGAAAAGTATAGTAGATGCAATATATACAGCTACTATAGAAGGGATTGAAAGAGCATCATTTCAATGAATACAGTTTGTTTTACCCAGTATTCTGTAGGTAACAATTAATAGGAATAACTTATGTCATACAAACTATATATTTTTCCCATAATACTTTCACGCAATGAAAAATCTATAAAGAATCATATTCTGAGAATCTAGCCATCTTTGACTATCAAGGAGAGTACCCCACCCAAATTCAATACTACTGAAAAATGTCGAGCCTCAACTCTCAAGTTGATTAATTATTAAGGAAAAATTCTAAATTTGAAGGGGGAAAAAAAGAGTGGTATAATTTTTCAAAAGGCCAGCATAATTTCTTCTTGCATTATGTATTGAATCCCTTACAGCTAGCTTCCATTTGGATTACATTTCCCCAATTATAATTTTCTCCGTAACTGAATGAGGTGTTTATCTGAGTCTCTCTTTCTTAAATTTTGTTATGATTCATTAGTGATTGCAAACCCTGCTTTTATATCTAATTAAGATAATTGTTTAAATTTTTAATATAATCTAAGTCATAAGTCTGAGTTTAACATTACAGGCAATAAATAATGTTATAAGCAATAACACAAGACAACAACAACAACAACAACAAAAACCAAGTTAATACTGTTTTAATAGTGAGCTATTCAATTATACATCCAAAGATTTTAGGTAATTCTTCTCAGCTTTACATAGCCACAGGTTTTGTTAAGCCCTGGAAGCAAACTCTTGCCAATTAGACCATAAAATTAAGATATCCCCTACATAAATTCTAAAGATATAAATAAATATTATTTTGAAGGTTGAATTGTTCACAGAGCTTATGTTTTCATAGTTCAATCCTTTTCTCTAAAATGTCAAAGTATTTAAAGGATTTTAAAATACCTGACAAAATTGCATATTGACATGAACTAATGCAAAAGCTCTAATGACAAGCAAAATTTATAACCACCAAACTAAAATAGCCAGTAAATCAACAACTTACTAAGGTTTTACTCTGCCTACAATGCTAGATGGAAAGAAGTTTTAATATACAATACCTAACACCTTAAATAAGTTGCAGTCTATTGGTGGTAGCTGGTGATATACATTCTGAATTTAATATTAACATTTACCCCAAGATATAAAATATCTCACATCATATGGTTAAGGAAATCAGCAGAGAGAGTAAGCAGTAAGGGTTCAGGAGGAATATTGGAAACCCATGAGATTTAGATTCTGTTCTTTTCATCTCTGTAGCAGAGTACTGCCATGAGGCATTTGTTTCATAAATGTTTGTGGAATTGCATCCAGTTGCTATCCATAGGGAAAAACATTTCACTTAAGTACCATGCACAAAGGGTGGAAGAATGGGGAAAAGAATAATTATGTGAAAAGAGGGCTAACTCAGGGGGTTAGTTGGCATTTTGGAGCAGTGAGAGGTAAGGCTAGAAACATCAGTTTATCATTTCTTCCTCCTCTGATTTTTTTGCCTGTCCACCCCTAAGTTTTCTGATATTTCTTTCCTGGGTATGTAGTCTAGCCTAGTCCCTTAGTCAGTTCTAAGACAAGAAGTACATCAACAATCTCAGTCCTTTCATCTGATGAGATTTAAGTTAAGTCATCCTCAAAACCAGACCCCAAATCCACTAGAATCCTATACTACTGCTTCTTTGTCTCTACCAGTCAGATTCTGGACCTACCCTTAAGATAAAACCTACGACCTGTTCTTTTACCTCCTTTGGAAGCATTGTCTTGCCTCTTCTTATTTCTGATCATGTACTTTCTCCATTTCTTCTGTAGACCAGAGCCTGATTAGTTCTCAAACTACTGGCACAAACCACTTCTTGTCCCTCACCCTGTGGTCTCTGGTCAGTACCAGACTACTGGCTTCCCTACACAGAGATCCTACCTGGTTGAACCTTCCACCCTGACTCCAGCTTTACAAATGATACAGCCTGGCATCTTCTGAGGCTGCCTGGCTGCCCCACCTCCAGAGTAATCCCTCATTCAGCCTTTATTTCCTATCTTTCTCCTGTCCTGCTATGTGAATCTTGAACTAAGTTTCAACTCTCTCCAATCTCCATCTTCTGTGATGTGCTACTACAAACAAACATTTATGTTTTGTCCCTGGGTGGTAACGCTTGGCAGGAAAGCTAAGTTGGAACTTGGTTTCAGAAACTATTAAATACCACGTAAAGGAATTTGAATATGTCCAACAATTAAAGCAGAGTCTGAATAATTTTAAGGAGAGACATGACACAGAGAATTACCATGATTATAGTAAAAAAAAACATGCAATTGGTATATACAACCTAGTTGAGTAAGATGGATCCACTTTAGGGGCGCCTGGGTGGCGCAGTCGGTTAAGCGTCCGACTTCAGCCAGGTCACGATCTCGCGGTCCGTGAGTTCGAGCCCCGCGTCGGGCTCTGTGCTGACAGCTCGGAGCCTGGAGCCTGTTTCCGATTCTGTGTCTCCCTCTCTCTCTGCCCCTCCCCCGTTCATGCTCTGTCTCTCTCTGTCCCAAAAATAAATTTAAAAAAAATAAATAAATAAATAAAAATAAAAAAATAAATAAATAAAGATGGATCCACTTTGCTTTCTGTGACACATATGTCATTGCAATGATGGCCATCTTCTGTACTTGATTAAAAGTTTTTACATGATTAAAATTAGCTGTGACAAGTCACTAAACTGTTATAAAGAAATTTTAAGTAAAATACTATTATTTTGGTTGAAATTTAAAATAACTATATATGGAGTTCTTAGTTAATTACTAAGAAGTGATTTTTTTGGAAGAATTCAAGAATAAAGACTTTCAAGAATAAAGAATATTCCTTTCTGGGATATTTTCTAAAATAAAATAGAATATTTTAATAAGGTACATCAATTGGACATTTTCACCAGGAAGTTCATCATGTTAATATAATTCTGCAGCAAAGCCTGAGAATAGATGCACTGTATTCTACCTCAAGCTGTTATACTATACCGTACACTTAAAAATTTATTAAGAGGTGGATTTCATGTTTTGTGGTTTTTATCACAATAATAAAAATATCTCTTAACTTTGGGATGAATCATGTTAGTATTTTTCATCTGTTGCTGTTGAAATAATCCAATCACAAATAACACATATTTTAACTGGATATCAGTGTTTATTTGCCTTGTTAAAAAACATATTTTAAGTATAATTATAGAATCTTCCAATCCTTTAAAAAGTATTTGAGCTAGAGGCAGAAAAAACTAATATGTCTGATTCTTAAACAGTTGACTTTCCAACTGGTTTATTATTTTAATTCTGCAATTAAAATTGATTCATGTTAGCTATGTTTGAAATTATTAATAGAAGTGAAAAATGGCTTCATATTTCCCTAGATTTATTTAGTCTAGGACTTGAGTACATAATTCCCTTTTTTAGTCTGATTCAAGCAAGTTGCAAATAGATTCCACATAATTATAAACCTTAGAAAATGCAGTATAATTTATGTTGAGGTAGAGTTTAGGGGATTCATGGTAAATATAATAAGGGATTTTTATCAAAGCCTCATGTACTTATTACTTGGGAGGGTTAAGCAAGCTTAAAGGCATGGCTATTTGTCTGATCCTCTTCTCTTAAAAAAAGACCAGGAGACCACCTTCCCAGTATAGTCCTGCAGAGTTGACGGGTAAGGAAATGCATCTCTCACATGGGGCTGGGGATTCCCAAAACCTTCAGGAATGAAAGCCAGGAATGAGGACAGGAAGGTCTAGAAAGGTAAGAAATAAGACCACTTGCTTTAGAAACCAAAAAGGCAATTACAATCATCATTTGGGTTCACCTGGTTCATTCACTGCTCCTCATCTGCACTTAAAAGTGCCAGGATCAATCTTGTATCCATCTTTGTAAATCAAGCTCTTAATATAGAGCCTCAAATATAATAATACTTAACACATGTTTAATTATGTAAATAAAATATAACCTGTTTATTTATGAAGACAAAAGAAATGAATTGTGTAAATTTATACTTAATCATTCATAGATAGGTATAGATTAGATATAGATATACGTATGTAATATATATACATATATACACTTATATAATTTAAATACATAGACTCATGAGTGAAGATTGTATTAATCATCAGTCCCTCCTCAATAGGGAGCAAATATCTAAACCAAAAGTTTTTGAGGAACAGACAAACCTAATGCTGATCTGGTTCCTCCTTTTTTTTTTTTTTTTTATTATCTTCTGACTTCTTTTTCTACATTCATCCCATTTTGGTCTATACTGTCCCAGTGTATTCTCAGCACAATGCTGATGCTTCTATTGCTATACTACTATCTATTTCTCTCCCTTTTTGCTACTGCAAAAACCTACGTAATAAAAAAAAAAATTCCAGCAGTGCAAATCTCCAATAAAATCACAATAACCTCTGTGCCTTTCCAAGTGACTTTCCAACAACACTGCCTTATTCTTCATGTTCTACTAATAACTAATTGTAATTACCTGCATACCCTAGGCTAATTTTACAATTTCCTACTTTTGTACAACACTTGTTTGGTTGTTTGTTTAATGTTTATGTAATTATTATTGTTGTTGCCATTGCTGCTCTTTGCCTGATTTTTTAAATTTAAATTCAAGTTAGTCAACATACAGTGGAGTCTTGGTTTCAGTAGCACCCAGTGATTCATCACTTCTATATAACACCCAGTGCTCATCCCAACAAGTGCCCTCCTTAATGCCCATCACCCATTTAGCCCATCCTCCCACCCACCTCTCCTCCAGCAATCCTCAGTTCGTTCTCTGTCTTTAAAGAGTCTCTATGGTTTGCCTATCTCTCTATTTTTATCTTATTTTTCCTTCATTTCCCCTATGTTCATCTGTTGTGTTTCTTAAATTCCACATATGAGTGAAATCATGTATTTGTCTTTCTCTGACTGACTTATTTACAGCACTTGCTTCTTAAACCACCCTTTCAATCACTATTCATCTAAACCACTCCTAATTATCCTTCCCCTATAGCCCTCAACGTCTTTCTGAATGAGCACTGTTCTTTTAAACTCAGAAATGTTTATCAGGTGTTAACTATTTTTCCTACATAGTTCTGATATTGTCTCGATATACACAGATATGTATATATCAAAACAGATGGAGATTGATAAAATGGCAGGTAGATGTAGATGTAAGTTTTTATATATTGATGTATATTAGATTCTATATTCTTTCTAAAATTTATCTTCAGAATTCTAATCTTTTAATTTGTATATTATATCCATAGGGTACCATAATGTTGTATAACTTAGATTTTAGAGCTGAAAATTATTACTTAAGTTTTTTTGACAGTTATAACCATCAATGAAATTTTCAAGTGTTAGCAGATAATTTCTTTGGAGAGGAGGTCTGATCTTTGAGTTTATCATTCTCTATCCTGGCAAATAGTAGATTACATAATTTTTTATCTCACTGAAATCTCTATTGTTATTTACCTTTGGTTTTTAATGGAATGCCTAGAATATAGTAGGTGTTAAATAATTGTTGATTAACTACATAGAAATGACATTTTTTAGTGCCTTCATATGTATTCCATCTGTCAAATGAGAACCTAGTTTATACAAGGTTGGATTTTGGAGTGAGATAGATCAGAATCCCATTCTGGGCTCTGCAAGTTATAGCCATGTGTTCTTGGGATAATTACTTTGATTTCTTCTCCTGCCAAATGAGGATAATATATTGAAGTTATTGAAGATTATATTAGATAAACATGAAAAAAATTAACATAATGTCTAGTAAATTTGGGCATGAATGAATCCCCCCAAAAGCTCTATGAGCTCTATGAGGGTAGTGTACAGAGGCAAGGAAGCTGAGGGTCAGAGAAGTTGGCCAAGTTGCAGAGAAAATAAGCAGCAGAGCTGGGTTCCATACACTTGAGTGTTGCCTGCAATCTGAAAGAGTCCCAACTATAGTTGCAAGAAACATTAGTGGAATTCCCACTCCAGTGTTTTCTTAAAGGATATATGCTGCTGAACTCCAGTTCATTTGTCAGATCCTGTCTCCCCAAATATCTCTTTAGGTCAGAGTTAGCATCATTTTTTAGTATTTCACACTCTGCCCAACATGTTTATAATTGGATGGTCTGATAAATGATCCTGCATGAGCCAGTACACTAACATCTTTAACCTTCCTCTGTCATTTCCTTTGCAGAATTCCTTGGAAGTGTCTCACACACTGTTTGATCTGCCCTCAGTCAAAGCAGAAATGCATTGATACAGGCATCCTCAATGTCTAAGCTATCACCTGAGTATAAATTAGCACTTTTAGAACCTATTCTTTAATCATTTTATCCATTACTGTTAGAACAAGTGCCATATTTTTAATCTAATTGTTTCTTTTTAACACCTGCCTTTTTAGCTTGGTAGTAAGCTTCTTGTAGATGGCAACAATTTCCTCATCTTTTTATATGGAGCATCTAGCATGGTGCTTGCCATATAGTTGATGCTCATTAAATATCTAAACACCACTATAACAGTCTCTAATAGTTATTGTTTAATTATTCTTTATTAAGAGCCCTAAAGAGTAATACTTACCTATATTTTATAATCCTGTCAATTTTATAATCTCTCATCTAGAAATTTTGCTTTCCCATCTCAGTAGCAAAACATAAAGAATTCCTAAGCAGTTGCAGAAATTACTTGGAGTTTATGCCACATTTCCTTTACTAGGTAAAGGAATAAGCACAGATTCCTTGTATTTAAGTAAAGTCTCCATCACTATAAAACACACTGCTTTGTCAAGAATGCTTCTTTTGGAACTCAGTCTTCAGGGGCAAGATGAGGGTAGAGTAGGGGCAATCAGGGTACATGTATACAAGAAGAAAGAGGTATACACTTCCAGTTATCAATAAATAAATTATGGGGTGGTTGGGTGGCTCAGTTGGTTGAGTATCGGACTGGATTCCAGCTGAGGTCATGATCCCATGGCCATGGAATCGAGCCCTGAGTGGGGTCTGCACTGAGTGTGGAGCCTGCCTAAGATTCTCTCTCTCTACCTCTACCCTTCTCCCCTACTCACACTATTTCTCTCTCTTTCTAAAATAGAAAATTAATTAATTCTGAGGATGTAATGTATGGCATGGTGCCTATAGTTAACAATACTGTATTGTATATTTGAAAATTGCTAAGAGAGTAGATTTAAAAGTTTTCATCATAAGAAAAAAATTTGTAACTATGTGAAGTGATGGATATTAACTAAACTAACTGTGGTAATCATTTTTCAATGTATACATATATCAAATCATTATGTTGTATACCTTAAATTAATATAATGTTATATGTCAATTATATCTCCATAAAACTGGAAAGGAAAAAAAAGAAGAGACAAAGGCCTCACAGCAGTGTTTGGGAACTATGGAGATGAGCTGTGGATACAGTACCTTGCAACTTCTTTAAATCTTTTCTGATGTTCCTGGGGTAATTTATATTCCTTTATCATACTATACTCTTTATGTTCTCTCATTTCCTCTGACTGTACAAGGAATAACTTCCTTAATTGTACAATGATGTGTTACTAAACATTTTTTAAAGGAAAAAAGAAAAAAAGTTTAAGAGTGAATGGAAACATTTTATTTAAAAAAATGGTGCAGACCACACATAATTAGTTTATAAAAGGAGCCTTCATCTTACTATGCTAGGACTTACTATACTCAACAAATGTTGCCTAGGAAAATTGGCCCTCTGAGTCCTGGAAAGAAAAATATACTAAAATTTAAAGGCTAAGCACATATAAAACTGAATATCCTAATTAAATAAAATTTAGAACAAAATGAATGGCACCCTTTTTTGTTGGTAATTGAGGTTAGTAATAAAAGGGAAATTTCCTATATGAACATCATAATGATTCACTGTTGTAGGATTCAATTTACTTAAATGTCTCCCCCAATACCTTCAAACTGTACAGATAAAGATTTCTTTGAGTCTGCCCCTTCCATTCTCCACTATGTACATTTAACCCTTTAGTAGAAATTCATTTTAATTATATATTTTGTTAATAAATGGTATAAATAGAAAAAATGAGTATGAGGGTTTTTTTGTTTCTTTAGGACTATGTCTTGAGTGTGGGTGTTCTATACATGTGGCAGAATGAGATTCTGTGCATTTTCACACATTTGTCTGGCCCTGTGCTCCCCCAGCTTAATAGGACAATCAGCCTACTGTTTCCTTTATAGATGTTCTACTCAAATATTCAAGATACCTGGACATTCTTAGAGGTAAATGCTCTTTGACTATAAGGAAACCAAACTTAGGTTGGAAGAAGCGAAGAAAAAGAAAAAAGTGACAGACAAGAGAGCTTCCAATGCCCCCCAAGAAGTGAAACTGGCTCTAAGAAGTAACTTCGGAAGGACACATAAGAATATTTTGCACTATCTTGGACTCTGTGTGTTTCTAAGTAGCTGCAATAAGATTAGGTCCACTCTGGGAATGGACTGAGTTGATAAATTTTTCCAGCGATTGCCTATATATATAATCAGCACAATTTCGCCCATGTAATTCTATAGGTCAGGGTGTTACTTGCCCACAACAGCTAATGAAAGGGAAAAAGTCAAGACCTGAACTTAGGGTCTGTCTGAATTCCAAGTTTGCATTATTTCCTCTCTATATCTTGCTGGAAGTTTTATTTAGAAGGTGGGAGAAAGGCAGAAGCTGAGGAAATAAGGGCCAAAAGTAGCGGAGTAAAACAAGTTAGAGCCAATTTGAGCTTTTCCCAAGTGAGCAGATCTGGGTAGAGTTCAAAAGTTAGGGTTGTTTGAGATGGAAGAGGGAAGATTGGTAGAGAGGCAAAGATCAGAATGAAAACCTAGTACTTAAAAAGAGAGAGGTAACACAAAGTTGTAAAGACCTTAAAGACAAAATTTCCCCTGAAGTTAGAGCCCTTAGTCCCCCTTCCATGTCCAATAAAAGCTATTGCAAGGAAACTACCCTAATTCAGCCTAGCCTGCTCTAGCTCCTCTTCTCTCCCTCCCTGGATTCTGCCTAAGAGAAAGGTTCTGCCCAAGTAGTTGTAACTTCCTCCTAACAGCAGTGGTCATTTTATGCAGTGGTCATTTTATACAATGTAACTCAGGAAAACCCTCAGGTTAGTAAAGAGCTCAGCAATTAAACTGATTTATGATAATTGAATGAATGAATGAACGAACTGACTTATGATAATGCAAATAATCCCTCATGCGAGGCATTGCTTCCAAAAGCATAGATCATTTCAGACTTTGAGACTGCTCCAGAAAGCAAGTTTGATTTACCCTATTTCAATGATATTTACTTAGTGTCTTACAATTTAAGAGCAATCAATAAACAATAAAAAAAAAATCAAGGTGTCTGAGTGGCTCAGTCAGTTAAATGTTAGACTCTGACTTTCAACTCAGGTCATGATCTCACAATTTGTGAGATCAAGCCTCACATCAGACTCTCACTGACAGTGTGGGGCCAGCTTGGGATTCTCCCTCTCCCTCTCTCTCTGCCCCTTCCCCTACTCACACTCTCTCTCAAAACAAATAAATAAATAAACATTAAAAAATCTACCAATCATGGTGAACATGACAGAGACATGTACATAATCCAAAAATAAGCTACTCCTCAGAAGAGTTTTTTTGGGGGGCTTGGGGGAGGGTGCCCTTCTGGAAAAAAAAATTTTTAATTCAGAACAGGAGAGATTCAGTGAGCTGAATCAGATCACTCCATTGCAGATGTCCTTTTCTCACCTTTAATTAGAACTTCCAAAGTCTGGACCATCTTCTTAGTATCAGTAATTTTTAAAAAAATATTTATTAAATATCTGCAGTGTGACATCAACATATTGAGGGACTTGGTAAATAAAATAACCAAGATAAAGAGAGGTAGTGAGGGTCAAGAGATAACTCAAAATCACCATTAAAATAAAGCCACCGTCAATTCTTGACTAAGGGTCATGTTGTGCATGGTTTATGCACAGACAGGTATGAGATAGACTCATTTCCTCATGGATGGTAGTCCATTAAGCAATCATCAATTACAGATTTCCACCAACTACCAACCCCTTAATACTAATTGGCCAGGTCATTGACAAATATATATATACATATATGAACGGCACCATTTTGTCCTGATGTGATGGTTCCATGTAACATAAATAAAAATGCTTCTAATGAATCCATTTATATAGGATGAGTAACTTCACAGAAAAAGAAAGAAAGAAAAAATATAAAAATGTATGTATAAAACTCGATCATAGTTTCTCATAGTTCCTGAAATCTACTTAGGTGTATTTTGCACTGCATCTAATGTTTGTCCTTGATTAAATATAAAACTAAGAATAATGACTTTTGTAATAAGAATCATAACCTTTAAACAATTAAAGAAGTTAAAAATCAGCAGAAGTTAATAATCATATTTTGTTAGATAATGTCATCATAATCCAAATTATGTCTCCCTTTGACTCACTACATGCCAATGGTTCTTACAAAATAAAGCATTACCTGCCAGCCTCTACTAGGCAATATTATATATTCTCAATAAAATCTTGCCTGGGGACTCATTACTTCATTGTTGATAGCTGAAATGTGAGTGGATGAGATCCCAGGGAGGTAGTACAAAACAAGAAGACAAGAATGAGGCAAACTGTATCCAACTAAAATTTGAGCAAGTGGCACAATTTAAGGATATGACAGCTCAGGTGACATAAGCAAAATTGTTTTTCCTGTATCCATTTTTTTGAGATGAGTAATTCTCTAAACTTTAAAATCTCAAAGCCTCTTTCACTATTAAAAACAAAAACAAAAACAAATGTGTGGTCATTTTGACCTCTTGCTTAAAGTAAAGCAATGAGTTGGAAATATCTATGTATGACTTTTCTGCAATACAGCTCAGCACTTAGGATTAAAACAAAAATACAGCCATTCCCTATTCTTTTTTTTTCCTCTTTAAATACAAAACTTGTGGTTCTGCCATAAACTCTCCCCTTTTTCCAGAAGAGATGCTTTCTGCTTTTCATCCGCTACTTATCAATCCTCCAACAGACTAAATCCAATGATTAAAACACTATGGGGTGGGGGTAGAGAACTAATCCAGGAAACAAAGGCTTAATAAATTGTTATTTCTCTAACAAGTGCTAAGTCTTCCTCGTGTATAAGGCAAGGGTCTCTTCTACTCATTCTACTTGGGAACATACAGCAAGAAACTCTAAACATTTTGGGGTTTTTTATCTCTCTCTTTCCTTCTCTTTTTCTCTGGAGAGAAACCTTCCACTCATTTCCAGATACACATTAGTTTGCACACTGACAAAGCATAAAGAACAGTCTTGAATTCCCAATAAAACAAAGTTCTACTCTTGTCACTTTCTTGTACCATGTAATTTTTCTTTAACCTATGCAATATGCATCCATAAGTAAGATTTGCTATCTTACCTTGTACACACCCTCATGAAGTCTGTCCTATGTAAGACAAGGTATAAGGATATGGACGTGACTAGGAAAGAATGCAGTTGGTTCTGTCCAGGGTACAGGTAGAGGATAAATGAATGGACTGAAAGTCCTCTACAAGCCCTTTCCAGCTCTGTGTTGCTGGTACTCATGGCACAAAGCAACAGTGTACCAGGCAAGCACTGGGCCCAGAGCCTCTGCAAGAAAAGCCTTTCAAGGTAAGAAGTTCCTTAGCCCAGCTACATGGACTGAGTCATAAACTGCTTATGATCCTTTCAGACTTATCTTCCAGGATCCAATAAGGGATGGTTCCCAAGGTGAGAAGTTTCTCTAGGAATGGAGCACTGATAATAACTCAGCAAACATGAGTCAGTTAACAAACCAATCTCCATGAACAGCCAGTTTGTAGATTTTAGCAGTTATGGCAAATGTCAAATGATGGGACTTTCCCTCAGAAATGATTTAAATATTATGTCTTAAAACTTCAGAAACCCCAAGATTACACAAGGTCACAATGCTCTGTCTTCTACCAGTATAAGCATCACAATGTTTCTAACGCACACCAAGGGGAAAAATCAGGTCTTTTTTCCACTTTATTCAAATATGCTTATACTTCCTATGCAAGGTGATTAAGGAGATGCTGTTAAAGCATACTTACCATGATAAATATGTCCAAGACATTTTATGATCCCCAAATCCAAGTGTGAATAGCTTCTACAACATATAATTTCCTCTTTTGAAGGTAGTAAATTATAACTAAACAATTTAACTGACTCAAATTCTTTATTATTCTATAAAAAAAGATTGGAATAATATATAAAACCTTACAAATAAATTCTGCCACCAAATAATTTCTACCCCACGTTACATTATATATCATCGCTGTGGTAACACTAGCGATGAACTTACACATATCTTCAGTATCTACAAAAAATCAACAAAGCTGTGACAATGAACATGTTGCCTGCCCACATTATCAAATCATTCATTTCAGGACAGTGAGTTGGCTGTCTTGTTTAGAGACAGCATACTTGCAAGTAAAAATTCTCTGCATTATGCACTGAATAAGGCAATGGGCATTTTAATTCTATTTCTGATGAATTCTCATGTCAATGGGTTAACATATTAAGTTACTACGGTGGAGGCATCTACTATGTGCCATGTGCTTCAGGGAGCTTCAAATGTTTATTCATGAGTATAGAAACATTTGTGAGAGGGGTGCCTGGGTGGCTCAGTCAGTTAAGCCTCCAACTTCGGCTCAGGTCATGATCTCACCATTGGTGAGTTCAAGCACCACAGCAGGCTCCATTCTGACAGCTCAGAGCCTGGAGCCTGCTTCAGATTCTGTGTCTCCCTCTCCCTCTGCCCCTTCCCTGCTCTCTCTCTCTCTCTCTCTCTCTCAAAAATAAATAAACATTAAAAAAAGTTTATGAGAACTTGTTAAAAATGATGATTCCAAGGCTCCAGTCCATGAATCTGACTTGGTATATAGGGCTAGGCCAGGAAGTATCCCAAAATTCCCTGGAAAATCCTAATGCAGCACACATTCAGAAATCCTGACAGTTATGATTTAAAAATGGTGTAAAGGGGTTTTAAAAGCAGCAGGATGTAAAAAAGGAAAATAAAATAAAATAAAATAAAATAGAAGAGAAGAGAGAAGAGAAGAGAAGAGAAGAGAAGAAAAGATAAGAAAAAAGAAAAGAAAAGAAAAGAAAAGAAAGAAAAAATCAGCAAGTATTTCCAGACAGAGGTCAAATGAAAGATTGATACTAACAGTTTATTAAGAGACTTGGTTGTTTAAATCTTGGTCCCTCTGACCTGCAGGCAGGGACTCAAGCCCAGGGATTCAGACTTCAGATGAAATTCAGTTTTCTGAAGAAGCTCTTGGGAAATCACTGACTTTTCTGTTCTTAACAATGGGTAACTTGACATGAATCTCTTCTGTCTGTAGAGAGGAGCTGGGCAGGAAGATAGGCAGCTGCTGATTGCATTTGATACTTTTCACTCTGTGGGTCAATGACCACAACTGCTGCAGCTGCATTTTCAGAGATGGAAAAGGTGAGTGAGAAAGTAATTCCAGAAACACTTGGCTCATCTTGCATTATTGACCTGGAGGCTGAGGGCTCCGGAATAAAGGGCACTAGGCCTGGAAGTTTCCACAAAAGCAGAGTGGCAGTGGTCTCAACCACAGACCAAGGAGACTCTGATGCTCCACAGCCCATCTGGAGGAAGCAAAAAATGGCCTAGAGTCAGAGCCAAAGTTCTGGTCTTATAATTAATCAAAACTAAATACTGAATCACAATGGGGACCAATCTTGTGATCTGTACATGAAGACAAACTTATTTGCTCCCCTTACTCAGTCCTTGGTGGTACAGAGGGGAGGTAAATGGTGTCTCTATTTAAAATCATATTATTTAATGCATTCTGTGACTCATTACTAAAAATGTGCAGCAAGACCCTCCACTGTTGTCAATAATACTTTTAAGTCTCACCAACATGTGTGTTAAGGGTATTTGAAAAATAAAACTGGCAACCAATGATTTGAAGGCACTAGAGTGGAAAATAAATAAATAAAACAAAGTAGAAAACACGTACTAAGAGCTGCAAACCTATTTACCTCCTAGCAATCTTGTTTGCGAGGTTTCATGCATCCTAAACTGAGCCTGTTTTGTTAAAATCACTCTTTCTTGAACTTCTGCGGAAAATGTAAATCTGTGGCCCACATTATCCTCAGTGGCCCATTGGGGCTCAGCACTTTCTTCAACCATTCCCATAGCAAAACCCAGCGCCACCATCTATCTTACTGAAGTGGGGCCCCTGCCACACCTCCCGACCCTTCATGCTTTTCGGTACAGTACTGACTTTTAATGCAAGTTGAAAAGCATCCTGATGGGTTAACAGATGGAGGAGAGCTCTCTTCACTCCTATGGAGTTCCTAGTCTCCCTGCCATGTCACCAAGTGTGGTAGTGCTGCACATCTCGCCCTTCAGATCTATAACTAACTAACAGAGTGCCAGTAATTAAAAAAACAAAACAAAACAAAACAAACAAAAAATCAGAAAGTACTCAACTGGGATTCATAGGCTTTTAAGGTTATACTTGCCAGGTTATACTCCCTGGCAAGTTTAATGTTCCA
The DNA here is from genome assembly GCF_046562875.1 of Panthera onca. Taxonomy (NCBI): domain Eukaryota; kingdom Metazoa; phylum Chordata; class Mammalia; order Carnivora; family Felidae; genus Panthera; species Panthera onca. Next base: position 70,319,095 of record NC_138343.1, read on the forward strand.
AATGCGTGTCTTCAGTGTCAGTCCAGCCCTCCAACAGGAGAAAACACAAACAGCAAAAAGGAGAAAAACACTAAGAGATAGTTCTCTTTGAAATGAACTTCAATAGAGATCCACACATTAAATAGCTGTGGAATTATGCCATGTTGCAGATGACTTGGTGGCACTGGCTTTACAATGACAGGGTCGGGGATGCACAGTTCCTGTCTTTGTATGACAAACACCAAACAAATAAATATATTGTTATGAATGGTGATAAGCCCCCTGATGATAAAAAGAAAATAAAAATAATAAGGCCAATGTACTCAGATTGGGTGAAGAATGGTCTCTCTGGGGAAGGGACATTTAGGTTAAGACCTGCCAAGAAATAAACCATAGGGAGTGAGGGAAAGAGTATTCCAGGCCAAGCGAATGGCATATGGAAAAGCTATGGATGGGAAAGAGCTCGATACATTTAGGGAATTGAAACAAAAGGCAAGCATGGCTGAAACATAATGCGCAAGCAGGAGAAAGACAGGAGCTGTGGTGGGTGAGTTGGAAAAGAGCCAGATCACTTGGGGCTTATAGGACTTTGGATTTCATTTGAGCCACAATGGGAGCCATTGGAGGATTTTAGGAAAAATAATGAGATATCCTGAACTCAGTTTATTTTTTAATTTTTTTAACATTTATTTATTACTGAGAGACAGAGAGACACGGAGTGCGGGCAGCAGAGGGGGCAGAGAGAGAGAGGGAGACACAGAATCCGAAGCAGGCTCCAGGCTCCGAGCTGCCAGCACAGAGCCTGACGCGGGGCTCGAACACAGGAACCATGAGATCGTGACCTGAGCCGACGTCAGATGCTCAACCGACTGAGCCACCCAGGCGCCCCCTGAACTCAGTTTTTAAAGTCCACATGGCTGAATAAGTGGAGGAAGCATGATTATAAGCAAGTAGAGAAATACTATAGGCAGATAAATATGGCACATAAGGTGATATGACAGAAATGGAAAGAGAGAGAGAGAGAGAGAGAGGTAAATAGACAGATAGAGAAAATCTTCTCCCAACCCAGAAAATCCCCCACAAAGACAGGAAAGAAAGAGAACACTTTTATTATGGAATAAGCATTAAGCCAGACTGTGATGCACATCACAGGCAACCTGCTAAGAGACTGCAAAGATGGAACATAATCTCACACTATTATATAGCTGAGCAGACACAACCATTTCCTGACATGTTCTCAAGATTAGCAACAACTAGCCCTCAAGTAAGAGGCTTTGACAGCACCATTTGTCATGCACAGTTCATCCTAGATTCATCCGGTAACTGCGGTGGCCTTATATGTTTGTTAATTGGCTTTACCCAAAGGAAAAGTAAATTTCTCATTTCATTAGCAAGGAGATGGCTTTACACCTTGCAGCGAAGCACTGCCAAGTTAGACTCCTACTCTCCCACAGAGCCTGGGAGATAGGGGCACAAGCTTCCTCGATGATATCTCAAAGACATGGCTTCCAAGTCTTTGAGAAAGACATCCCTGGATCATAAAGCTGGGAAGAGACTATTTTCTTTTAGAAAGCTTTCTATACATTTCAAAGAGACATAGTTTACAAGTTTTCTGAAGTAAATGCTCCAAGGGAGGCGGGAAGGTAGTTAACCTCTTCCCTTATTTTCAACAAAGGGAATTAAACTTATTTTTCATTTGTTTTTGCCCACCAAATGATAGATTATAGACAGATTATATACAGATTATAGACAGATTATAGATAGATGTCTATAGATTATAGACAGATGATGGATAGATAGATAGATAGATAGATAGATAGATAGAAAATAGCAGACAGATAGTAGATAGATTTGAGATTAATGTATATCAGATTAGATGTGAGGATTGAAGAGGGAGGGGAAGTAAAATGATGACCATAAATTTTAACTATTAAGTCAGTTATACTGAAAAGATAAAAAGCTCTGTGTTCTAAAACACATAAAATGCATGTCTATAGTTGGAAGCAGCTGTCCCATGAGAGTGTGATGAAAAATACAAGTATATGCAGCATCTCCAGGAAACTAACTTCCCAAGGTTGTCCTCCAATAGCATTTAACACCAAAGAACCCAGGTGTTCAGCTCAGCAATTACACAGGCAGCCAGCCCCCAAAAAGAGCAGCCACTCATCTGAAGAGTAATTTGGGCACATCCAAGGGACTATTACTGAAGCAGGCAAAGAACTTTTTCCAGTTATGAAACGATTTTTCTCTCGGCCACAAAGTCACTCCTCTGTACTCTGCTTTGAGAGAGCAAGCATGACTTGGCAGGCTCCGCGGCTCCTTTAGCCTGTGAGTTCTTACTTGACTGAATCCTTTTGGGTGAGTGAGAGAAGTTTAGTGTAATATGCTCCTTAATAAGAGGCACTTTCACCTTTTCTTGAGCTCAGCCTCAGCTGTAACGATGGCAATTATAATAGTAGTAACATTGGTTAACATTTAGTGACTGCTTATTATGCTGTACATGCTAAACAGCTTAGCTCATATAATTCTTTTGACAGTGCGATGTGGCAAAACCTCATTTTGTAGATGGGGAAAGTGAGCCATTGAGAGGTTAAATAGTATACAGCTAGGATTTAAAGTCAAGTCCACTGCTGACAGACTTTGTCTGAGACTGTTCCGTTTTCATGGCCTCTGCAGACAGGTTTGTTTCCTCCTGCCTGGGGATTTCATAGCTTCTGCTCTCTGTGTGCTCTGTGGAGTTATGGCCTCAGTGTTTTTCTGTCTCCCCTGTCAGAATGAAGCCTGTGTGAATAGAAAGTATGTCTTGTTCACTGTGGCCTCCCCAAAGCCTAGTACTATACCTGGTACTCAGCAGACACTCAATGAATATTTTATAAATGAATTAATTATACATTTTTTAACGTTGCCTCCATAGTTACTTACCTCAGCAGGTTACATATTTTATTATTCCCATATAACTATGGCTAATTCAAACTTCAAAAGAATAACTTGGGCCTATATGATGTTGAGTCCTCTATCCAGGAAGGAGAAATGAACTACAGACAGCTAAGCAAGATTTTAAAATTATGTTTAAGATTACTATCTGGCATGTATCATCTAGAGATATATGTGTTTGGCATTCTCCCAGATCTTTTCCCAGTGAAGATACTGTAAGAGTATACTATAACCACTGTTTAAAATGTGGAAAGAAGTTTCAGGATTGCCGAGGGGAAGATGGCGGCGTAGGAGGACGCTGGGCTCACCACATCCTGCTGACCACTTACATTCCACCCACATCTGCCTAAATAACCCAGAAAACCGACAGAAGACTAGCAGAACAGATTCTCCGGAGCCAAGCACAGACGAGAGGCCCACAGAAGAGGGTAGGAAGGGTGGAGAGGCGGTGCGTGCTCCACGGACTGGCAGGAGGGAGCTGGGGTGGAGGGACGGCCCGCCAGCCAAGCAGAGCCCCCGAGTCTGGCTTGCAAAAGCAGAGGGGCAAGATGGAGTGTGTTCTGACAGCAAGCGAGACTTGACATCTGGAAGGTTATAAGCTAACAGTTCTGCCCAGAGAATGGGAGGGCTGGAAGACAACGGGAGGGAGAGTTGTTGAGCCCCTGAGGACAGAGCTCAGCTTGGTGGGGAACAAAGGTGCTCATGAGCACCGTCTCCCTCGCCCATCCCCCAGCCAAAATCCCAAAGGGAACCAGTTCCTGCCAGGGAACTTGCTTGCACCACGCAAACACCCAACGCCGTGCTTCTGCGGATCCATCCCTCTGGTGGGGGGTCTGACTCCCTCCCGGTGCCGCAGGGTCCCTCCCGAAGTGGATCACCCAGCGATAAGCAAGCTGAGCCTGCCCCTCCCACCCCTGTGCACCTTGCCGATCCACCCCAGCTAACACGCCAGATCCCCAGCACCACAAGCCTGGCAGTGTGCAAGTAGCCCAGATGGGCCACGCCACCCCACAGTGAATCCCGCCCCTAGGAGAGTGGAAGAGAAGGCACACACCAGTCTGACTGTGGCCCCAGCGGTGGGCTGGGGGCAGACATCAGGTCTGACTGTGGCCCCACCCACCAATGCAAGTTATTCAAGACAGCACAGGGGAAGTGCCCCGCAGTTCCGCACCACTCCAGGGACTATCCAAAATGACCAAACGGAAGAATTCCCCTCAAAAGAATCTCCAGGAAATAACAACAGCTAATGAACTGATCAAAAAGGATTTAAACAATATAACAGAAAGTGAATTTAGAATAATAGTCATAAAATTAATCGCTGGGCTTGAAAACAGTATAGAGGACAGCAGAGAATCTATTGCTACAGAGATCAAGGGACTAAGGAACAGTCAGGAGGAGCTAAAAAATGCTCTAAATGAACTGCAAAATAAAATGAAGACGACGACCATGGCTCGGATTGAAGAGGCAGAGGAGAGAATAGGTGAACTAGAAGATAAAATTATGGAAAAAGTGGAAGCTGAGAAAAAGAGAGATAAAAAAATCCAGGAGTATGAGGGGAAACTTAGAGAACTAAGTGATGCACTAAACAGAAATAATATACGTATAATTGGTATTCCAGAAGAGGAAGAGAGAGGGAAAGGTGCTGAAGGTGTACTTGAAGAAATAATAGCTGAGAACTTCCCTGATCTGGGAAAGAAAAAAGGCATTGAAATCCAAGAGGCACAGAGAACTCCCTTCAGACGTAACCTGAATCGATCTTCTGCACGACATATCATAGTGAAACTGGAAAAATACAAGGATAAAGAGAAAATTCTGAAAGCAGCTAGATAAACGTGCTGTAACATATAAAGGGAGACCTATAAGAATCGTGACCGAGCTCTTACTGAAACTTGGCAGGCCAGAAAGGAATGGCAGGATATCTTCCATGTGATGAACAGAAAAAATATGCAGCCAAGAATCCTTTATCCAGCAAGTCTGTCATTTAGAATAGAAGGAGAGATAAAGGTTTTCCCAAACAAACAAAAACTGAAGGAATTCATCACCACTAAACCAGCCCTACAAGAGATCCTAAGGGGGATCCTGTGAGACAAAGTACCAGAGACATCGCTACAAGCATGAAACCTATAGACATCACAATGACTCTAAACCCATATCTTTCTATAATAACACTGAATGTAAATGGACTAAATGTGCCAACCAAAAGACATAGGTAGGAAGGGAAGGGACCCAGAGACCAGGTCAGGAATTGGTTTCACTTACAAATTCAGGGGTCATCAGTGTATAAGTGGAAACAGTGGGGGCCTTGAAGCCAAAAGGGAGAGCGATGGGAATAGAGTCACCAACATTTATATGTAATGAGGATACTCAAATATGACCATCACTGAAATACTGGCAGTCAAAAAGTAGTATTAAAGGAAAACATCAATGGAGAAGGTGGCCCTTGACATGACTATCCAACAACATACTGGTTTGGACCAAAGTCCCACAGGGATTTAACCTGACTTAATTTGTCAGTCAAGAACGTTATGACCATGGTAGATTTTACTTCTGTTGATATTGCTTTTCTCAATGTTCTATTCATAAAAGCAGTTTCAATCTTTTCCCAATAAATTTTGCTGCAACAGTACTCCCTGCCAACTTTTGAGATGTAGTTTTTATTTTCATGGGGAAGCCACTTTTTCTGTGCCCTAACCTTAAGTTGAACACTGTTTATTACTTTGTTAGAGGCAACAAATTATACTGGAGACTGGCAACACAGGGAAATCAAATGTCAGCTTCTAAATGATCACAAGTTTCCTTTAAAGTTTACCACTTGTCTTAATGGAATAACTGGAGATCCTAATACAATAGGCCAATCCCTAAATTCCTTTTTTTTTTTTTTTTTTGCTCAAAATAAATACAAATATCTGGCAGTGACAGCTCTTGGCTGACATTCCTCATGCAATCACAGGAAATACTTACTGATGATGCTACTTAGGAGCCCTGGAAAGAAAGAATACATCAGGGGTTATTATTCTTCTCTTCATGAGAGCATCTTTCCCTCTGTCTCTGTCTGTGTCTCTCTCTCTCTCTCACTCTTTTTTCCTCTCCCTCTTCTTTCTCTCTCCTACACTCTCCCTTTGTCTTTGCTTTCTTCTTTCTTGTTTTCTGTTTTTCTTACTCTTTCTCTGACAGTCTGAAGGTTCAATGCAGTTTAGCAAACCCAACATTTATCATCACTATTTTAAGCTTTTCCTTAGTTTGCTGATATTGCTTAAATTTAAAAAATAAAATTTTTCAAAATGAATAGAAACAAAGGTAATTATTTGTATAAGCAAGTAATTACTTAGTAGTGATAATAACCAAATATTTGTAAAAGCTGGTTTCTTTACCTCAAACAGTGAAAACATAACAGATTTTTGTTTGACAATATTCTTCCTTTTGTAGTTTAGATCCCCTTTCCTTCAAAATGCATTCAACATTAGTATGTCAAAGTTTTAGACAATTTTTTGAATCTCAATTTTTTGAAAATCTGACAATGGATAACCCCTGAAAATCTATGAGATAGTGGAATTGCTCTTCATTTTCTGTCCTGAGGTAGGAGTCTACAACCTAAACATACCAAATCCATTTAGAATCTCTCTTCTTCCTATATTTGAGTTAACTTTTTAGAGTAAAAAAAAATGTAAATAATCTGTTGACATTAGGACTTCCATTCCTAAAAAAATCCTATGTGTGTCTATATATATATATCAGGATCAGGTAATTCTTTTTCAGATAATGATTTGATTTGCATAAGGAGGGAAGAGAAAAGTATTGATAAACATAAAGATCAATACATTTTTTCAAGTCCTAAGAGTAATATCCATTGAACTCATATCTATACTTCCTCCTGCCCCACTTATACAAATAAAAAATCTGAAAAAGCTATCTGAAAATATTTCACAATTTTGCATATATATGTATGCATATACACAATATCTTACATGTATATATATATATATATATACACACAATATACTTATTTCTATTAGGTATATATATACACAAATGCATATATAAAATAGAATAGGGATGTAGTTATGTCTCCAGAATGATTAATAAACCTATAAAACTAAGTGCATTTAAAGGGAAAATTGAATTAAGTACCTCTACTACTATATTGGAATCTCCTTCATGCCAGTGATGTGTTACCAGTGTGGAAAATACACTTGAACTACCTTGTAATTTATGTCCTTATTGATTTTCTCATTGTAGTTTTTGAAATGCCCATTTAAAGCCTGATTTCTCCATATCATATTTCACATGTGAGAACAGAAAAGAAGAATTTGCCAAATTGCAAATTTTCCATGCTCTCACTTAATTTCTTCCCAAAGGCCCAATTTACCAATCATTCGGTATTAACATCAGGAATGGACGTGGAAAAGCACAGTTGTAGCAAAAGAAGGGCTGCATCTTAGCCAGTTACATCCTCCTAAGCAGCCAGATAGATAACACAGAATTCAAAACAGAAAAATCTTCAATCAGCACTGGGAAGAAAAAGTAAAACAAAGGGCAAAGTGGTCTAACATAACCTCATAACTGAAAAGCCAGAAATCTAAAGATTTTCCCCTTATTCTTTCCCTTATTTTCCCAGTTCTGCTCCACCAAGAGCTAAATAAACTTAACATTATTCCTGGGCCTCCTCTTAGACTATCTATTGTTTTTGAGTCTAGATGAATTTAAATGAACATCAATTAATGTATGTTAACTGACTGACTCTTATTCAGAGAAGGAAAAAGCGATCAGCAATTGCTGCAATTGAACTTTCATGCTTAAGTTGTACATCTGAGTAATTGCTGTTTGTAATAACTACAGAGAAGCCTATTATCTTTTTTTAATTTTTATATTTTCATTTTTTAAATTTTATTTTTTATTTTTTTAAATTTACATTCAAATTAGTTAGCATTTAGTGCAAAAATGACTTTAGGAGCCTATTATCTTGATGACAGATGTTAGTATGAAAATATATTTGCACTTCACAAACATGGTAGGAGTTTCACAAATCTTACATCTCAGAGAATAATATTAAATTATCCATTAACTAATTAGCATTTGAAAAGCTACTTGCATTTGCTTGCTACTGACAAATATTTAGTTTTACAAATATATAGTTATTATATATATAACAGGAAAAAATTTAAATACACCTAAATTTCTATATGCATAGTTGTCTCTATATTTAATTTAGAATTTATGACTCCAATATAGACACAAAAATATTCATGCATCCATTGATTTTCACTGGAGGTTATAGTCTAATAGAGAGAGAGAGAGAGAAATACACCAAAGAAATTTAAAAAAAAAAATACACAGAATGGCAAATGGGTGATGGGCATTGAGGAGGGCACTTGTTGGGAGGAGCACTGAGTGTCATATGTAAGCCAATTTAACAATAAATCATATTTAAAAATACACAGAAAACAAAAAGGCTAGGAAGAAAATTAATGGGTAGATGTATGAGCACAACTGGATGGTTAATTTAGTTACATGGAAAACAGTACTTAGCCTAACCTCACTGAGGAATGTTGAAGGATATGACTAATCAAATGCCAAAATACATGTCAGAGGCAACCATAGAAGGTACTACTAAAGAATTACATAAAACAGAACGTCAGGATAGCTTATAATGTAAATACTATCATAAATATGTACCAACTATATACTAAAAGTAGGATAATGTATAACAACTGTAGCTTTAATTCCATATAAAAAGAGCTGAAAATCTATTACTGCTTTGCATCCACCTGCTGGCTATCTGTATGCATTCAGGGTGTTTCTTTTGCAAAACAAAATCAGTTAATTCTATATTTAATTTGAGTTGGCATGTTCCTTTGGGTCTTGATTTCTTCATTTCTTTTTTTCCCTCCCTCACAACAGGAAGTTAAGGAAGGCTTCTGTGAAAAGGTGGACATTTCATATGATTATCTGAAAATCATGCAGATAATCAGAAGATAATTTCAGAGAGAGAACAGTTGAAAACAATTACTGTGAAAACTAATAAGTCACCAATTAAATATCTCCTTTAGCTTTGACTTTAGACTGCAATATTTTGTATATTTAGTGTCGGTCCATACAATTTATTCATAAGGAAAGTTCTCCTTACTTCTGGGTTTTAGAGTAAAGCAGATTGTCACATCACATAATGACCTCTCTCTTTTGTTTTGATTAAGTTAACTTTTCATAAGTACTCATGCACAATGAAATAAAATACATATAATAAAAGCTTAAATAATTAGAAATTGAATTTAAACTGTGCGGGGTCCCTTGGGGACATTTGCTAATGACAATTTCCAGCCAATCTTTTTATCCTCAAGGTCTTCATTCCTGCCATTTATAATTTATTTCTATTATCTGCAAAAGAGCTACCTCTAAAACATATTATCAAAATCTCTGACATTTTTTTCCCTCAGATTTGTAAACAATGTGATCTCCAGTAAAAATTAACATGCATTGGGTGCTTTCTTTTTTTTTTCTAAATATAATTTATTGTCAAGTTAGCTAACATACAGTGTATACAGTGTGCTCTTGGTTTGGGGAGTAGATTCCCATGATTTTATCACTTACACACAACACCCAGTGCTCCTCCCAACAAGTGCCCTCCTCAGTACCCATCACCCATTTTCCCCTCCTCCCCACCACCCCCCATCAACCCTCAGTTTGTTCTCGGTATTTAAGAGTCTCTTTTGTATTGGGTGCTTTCTAACAAAACAATGAATATTCTGATCTGTTCTGAGTGCTCACAGTCCACATTAATACCAAAAGATAGTTCTGGCGAGGAGGTATGATATGGTCCACATACCTTTCAGATGGAATCTGAAAAAGCTGAATTCCTGTTATCTAGATAACTCAGGCATATGCCTTTGAGTCATTTATATAATGTGGAACTTTTTGTCTATGAAATCTTGTGGTCAAACGGGAGTTATGAAAAAAATAAAAATAAATAAAAGGGAGTTATGTACCTATTTGAAAAGCATGGCCAAGGGGTGCCTGGCTGGCTCAGTCAGTTGAGCATCTGACTCTTGATTTCAGCTCAGGTCATGATCCCAGGGTCGTGGGATCAAGCCCTGTGTTGGGCTTTGCGCTGAGTGTGGAACCTGCTTTAGATTCTCCCTCTGCTCTTCTCCCATGCTTGTGCCCTCTCTCTCTAAAAAAAAAAAAAAATAAAAAAAATTTTGAAAAAATTTTGAAAAGCATGGCCAACCCATACAAAATATGTTATATTAAATCAAAACTATTCACATTTATTTTTAATATTTGAAAGTCATGCTTTATCTAAGATTCTGGCTATTATTTATGGAATAATTCAATTTGGAACATATCCACTCCAGCCATATTGGGGGGGGGTGGGGAATGAAACTTTATTAGGTTACAGTTAGCAACTATAGGTTATAGGTTTTAGGTTATAGTAGCAACACTACTCTTAAAAATATTTCATGGGTTTATATAGAACTATTGACAACAGCATGTAAAGCATAAAAAGAAATAGAAGTATTACTTTATAAACTATGTTGTATGTGAAAGAAAAATCTCCCTCTCTTTTCAGTATAATAAACTTAAAATTTTTAGAAGTATTCCAAATTTTAAAAATAAGTTTAAAAAAATAAAAATAGAGTTCAAATTTCAATTGATGCCTTCTATATATAGCTGTATTATAGAACTTATAAGTATATCCATATGTTATTTCCGATTAAACTGTGAGCTCTTTAAAATCAGGCACCAATTTTATTTATCTTCATATCCTGATGGTACAGCACAAGGCCTTGCCCATATAATATGTTTAATAAATAAATGTATATTGAATGAAAAAGTTAATTAATGAGTGGTGCCTGTGAGCAAAGGCTCCCAGTGTTTGTTTCCACATCCTGGAGTAATCCCACAACAAGCAAGACAAGGATATCTGAGAATCAGGACTCTTCTCTAAACTATGCCCATTATTATGGGTAAAATGCACAGACAAAGAGTATCAATAGTTCTCAAAGAAAGCTAATCATCAAAATCACTTATGAGCTTAAGATTTGTTTTTAATATCAGGAGATTCCAATTCAAAAGATCTGATTGGGGTCACAGAATTGGTATTATTAAGTTTAATAACCACAGTTCCATGGGGTGTGATACCAGGGCCATTGAGAGGACCTCTTAGTGTGGATAGCTCCTCACAGATGCCTCATTTCCAGATAATCTACCCTTAGTACCATTAGAGGCACTCTTCTCTTTCAAATGCAAAGATTTAACTCTACGGAAAGATGTATATTAAATCACTAAAAATTTAATATGTGCTAAAGATATAAATAGAGATGATAGATGATAGATAGAGATAGAGATGATAGATAGCTAGATAGCTAGATATAGAGATGACACATAGATGATAGGTAGATAGAGATGATAGCTAGCTAGCTAACTAGATAGATAGATAGATAGATAGATAGATAGATAGATAGAAGATAGATTCTAGAGCTTTGTTCTATAAGGCAATTAAGTTACTTGGAAAGAATCTGATCCTCTTGAGACTTGCCTTTTAAGTCTTTTGAGGAGAATGCAGAGCAGTATTTAGTCTAGGAATAATTTTTCCTCACTACTTAGGCAATGCTTTCCTGAGTATTCCACCCTATGAACCATGAGGTACTAGGTTTTCCACTCTGGCTGGTGGACACAATCTCTTTCCACCTTTTTGTTATCTCTGTATGTTGCTCCTTTTGGATAGTTTTTTTCCCTCACCTCAGATCATTTCCTAACATTCTGAAGACTTGCTAGATGCCATCTGTGAATCACTGGAGCTCTCTCTCTGCAATGCTCTCTACTCTCCAGTATTTGCCCCCTGAGAATTCTAGTTACCCTGGGCTTCCCTCAACTTCTATCTTTGTTTCCTCCACTCAAAAAGACAGCTGGACTCCACCTGGTTCTCTCCTCTGCACAGTAACCTGGGCACCCTATCCAGGCAGAAAGCTGTGATGATTGTAGTATTCACCACATTTATTTCCCTTCTTTTGGGAACCACTGTCCTTCCTTGCCAAATAGGCAATGTTTTAGAAATTGTTGTTTCATATATTTCATTTAGCTTTTTAGCTCTTCCCATTCTTTTCAGTTCTTTTAGTTCTCTAAATTGGTACTTGTTGCTGCATCTCAGCTAGATATAGAAGGGATTTTTTTTTTATTCTACTTTGGCAAAGTGGTGGGGGATATAGTATCAGAGGTTTCCACTTGGCCTTACCTAATATGATGGCTTGACCAACACCAACCCCAGGTAGACTCACTGTAAGGTTTTCTACAACTGCCAAATATGTCAATCCAGCTAAATGTTCAGGTATTGGGAAATGACCAGAGCGAGACCACAGACCTAATAGACCCAGTGTAAACTGGATATTGTTAAGGACCCTATTTATTGCCTGGCTTCCCCTACTTGTCACCTCCTAATAGGGAAAATAGGTGGCATTTCAGGTCTTCTGTGTTCAACACCTAGAAATGTCTGGGTATTCTCTTTTACTCACTATGTAATCATCTGAGTAAATAAATGCATGAACATTTTGGGAAGAACTGAGGGAATCATTATAGTATATACTTGCCACAGTGTTGCAGGGTTCTACCTCCTGGAGACTGAACAACCTCTATGGTCAACGAGTACTGGGTCTAAATATTGTTTCCTGTCTGGGTCTAAATATTGCTTCCATGTAATTTTATTGAGCTGAACACTCTGGTGTCCTATCCAACCATTCTTGCTTTCTTTTATTTGTTTGTTTAATTTTTAGTTATTTATTTTTTACAAATAAAAATTGTATCTATTTAAGGTGTTAAAAAACTTAATTTAGTTGATCACTTTATGTTAGAGAGCTCTGGAGAACTGGTGGGGTGACAAAAGGGCTACAAAGGAAACCCAAAGAGAAGATGAAAAGAAACCACAAATAAATACAGACAAGAAAACAATTTACCAGAAGTCAGGATGGCCCTAGACTTTTTCTCTATGATGCTTAAGCTGAATAACGATAATCTAAAGAGAATAGACTGACCAAACCAGTGGAGATTCCTGATTTGCTCAATCTTACCATATGAAAATATTAATTCATGTATCAGGTGCTATCTACAAATTGACCAAAGTATAGTAGAGGGAGAGGGAAACTGTAAATGTTGACAATCCTGTTTCATCATAAGGATCTGAATTTCATTCACCATGTTGTTAGAGAAGAATGCCATCTCAAAACTGCACCAGTCACACTAAGGAAGAAGCTAATGTTCATTCAGACTGAGCAAATAAATGAAGGAGAAAGAATGATAAATGCTGCTTTATTAGGATTCTCTTTAAGATTCATTTCTTCTTCATCAGTGATTCACTGTTTTCTCTCCTGATTCTTAGGTCATCTCAATAAGCATTTGAAGAACTTTCACTTAGTAAAGGAAATAATGCCTGAAACCACTTCTCTTAAATAATTATTGACACTTGAAATTGTACTGAAGCAGTTCTCTTTAGCCTCCATACTCTGTAAAGAAGCTATTCCATACCAAACCTCCAATGTCATCACAAGGGGCATTTTAAATTTTGTTTTGTTTGGGAAACCTCAATTTTCCATTCCCTTTCTGAAAACTGATAGTAAAAATATATTCTACTTAATAATTGTTTTCATACTCTGAGGGAGGAGGCATCTTAGGGAATATTTAATTTAGTGCCTCTATTTTACAGATAAGTAATATAAATTCATGAAAAATGAAATTTTGCAGCATATGATGAAGTTGAATTCATAAAATGAATTATCTAAAGTCACATACTAAATTGGGGGCAGAGTGAGAGTTATATTAATAGCAAAACCACACTTACTTCAAGATATTTTCTTATCTCTAGAATTAAATTTATACGGTTTAAGCCATTTACTGCATATTAATAACTACAAAGCAATACTGAGAAAATAGTCATATTTCAATATAGCAGTGAGGTGAGTAATCGCATTCAGTCAAGGTAATGGCTTTTGTTTTTACTAAATGATGATAGGACTTGCATGTTAGAAAATAGAAGAGTTGTTCAAAAATATGTTTATCAAATTAATCACCAGTGTGTGTACGGCATAATAGTTTTGGTGGTGGTATACTTTTAGCCTGAATAGTAATTTTCTAAGCTGTGTTTGGTGTACTTTTATTTTCAAGAGCTCCATTTTTTAAAAATTATGTTTATGATAGAACCTACTTCTTTCTATTAAAAAATTATTTAGTGAGAAGTACTGATTCCAGGGTTTTGAGTGAATGCCTATGTCCTGATTATCAACTCATCAAATGTCAACATATTAGTTTTAGCCATAAAGTTCTTCAGATTTCAAAAAGATTTGACAGATAACTGAAATTTTTATTACACTTTATAGTTGATGTTATGACAATCCACTTGATACATTATAGAATATCCATGGGCTGTGTAATAGGCACAAATTTTGGTAAAAGCTGTAGACATTTGAAAGATTTGGTATCACTCTTTAAAGATGTGCTAATACTCCTACTATGAAGGAAGCTGTACTTTACAAAATTATAAAATGATTTCCCATGGGCAGTGCTAGCTCATAAACAGAAGCAACTCCAATGATATGTTTTAAAGTTTTCTTTTCTTCTTATGTGAGTGTCCCCAACCGTATAAGTCATGAAGCCCATTACTTTCCTTCTTAGATCTCAAGGTCAAGACAGGTATAGAAAGAATCTTGAAGAATTATTTTTTTCAAAGTGGTAAATTCATATTTTGTTTTTAAAAAATTTTTTTAAGGTTTTATTTATTTTTGAGACAGAGAGAGACAGAGCATTAATGGGGGAGGGTCAGAGAGAGAGGGAGACACAGAATCCGAAACAGGCTCCGGGCTCTGAGCAGTCAGCACAGAGCCCGACGCGGGGCTCGAACCCACGGACCACGAGATCGTGACCTGAGCTGAAGTCGGACGCCCAACCAACTGAGCCACCCAGGCGCCCCCATACTTTGTTTTTTAAAACTAATTCTAAAAGTAGCACGTGGATGTCTGTTTTATGAGGTGAATTTAACCTCATGTAGGATTAAACCCAGCCTCAGCTTGTTTGCAAGAACTCAGAGGGTAAGTTACATCTCAGAGTTGTCCCAAAGGAGGCAAGGGATCTGAAGTAAAATGAGAACTCTAATAAAAACATAAAATTAAAGATAATGAATTATGTGCTCCCTTTGGTAGCACATATACTAAAATTGGAACAATACAGAGAAAATTAGTACATCCCCTGTGCAAGGATGACATACAAATAAAGATAATGAATTATGGTCTTTATCAGTCTTTTCATCCACACCTACATCCTTTGGAGTTCCAGATGGACTGCTTGCTCATACAGTTTCAGATATATGAGCTCAGCCAGAGGAAGCCCTGGGAACTGGCATAATTTCAAGTCAGCCACCAGGTAGTCAGATGGACTCTTGGGTAAATGATCCATTATTGCCTAGGACTCATTAGCTTTGGAACAACCCTAAAACCAGTGGCATTCTCCTATATAAAGAGAGAGTTCAAGGCCCCACTTCCTTCATCACTTAGTGTCAAGGACAAGATACAGGTTGTCCTCAGTGCTAGTAGAAATGTTTTAGAGACATCAAAAATTCTTACTTCTTTGTAGACAGCCTATATTTGAGAGATTCTTCTCATGGTCTTTTTTTTTTTTAATTTCTTAGTCCTTTTATGTTCTAGTCTCTTTTCTTACATGCATCTGGGGCAGTAAGATGAATTAGAGCTTTCTAAAAGACCAAGGCTCCCATTTTTAGAAGGCTAATCAGGGATCAGGGTGGAAAAAAGAAGACATGAAGTAAATGCCTTAGGCCATTATCATAGGCTTAATGGCATATATTGATATTAAGGAATGATATTAAGAAAAAACAGTGAAGGTAAACTACTCTCAAGAAATTTTCAGAGAAGCAAGGGCTGGAGATGAGACAGGTAAATTAAAATGTACAGGATCAAAGTATAGAAGTGTTGTATTCTACTCTGTTTAGTTACTACAGTAAAGATTACCCAAAAGAGTTAATTTGCTGAGAAGGAAAAATTAGTAATAACAGACAGTTGGAAGATGGAAAATCAGGAGACAGTAATTGATAAACAACTAAGAGGAAAAGCTTATATGAGAATACACCAAAATCACAGGTAAAGAAGTCAATCTTAAAATGGAAGAATCTTTTTTTCTTCTAAGAATGGGGATAAAAAGAGAAATTAAAGAGAGAAAAACTGTGAGGCTGAAAAAGGGAAGTATACACAAATTTCTCAGTAAAATAAGAATTAAGTATATCTGCTAAATGTGAGATAGACCTTGAGGATACTGAGGACTTAACAAATATGGAAAGTTTAGGTGTATTTGCCCTAAGGGAGGTAATAGAGAATAGTCAAGGGACTGAATTAACAGTTTACAAATAATAGCAAGAACCTAAATATGTCTAGATAGCTTGAATTTTTAATGCATTTACTCAACAAAATTTTGTGAAAAAGTGTTGGTTCCTTAAGAAGGAGATCTGTTGGGGCACCTGGGTGGCTCAGTCGGTTAAGCGGCCAACTTCGGCCCAGGTCATGATCTTGCAGTCTGTGAGTTCGAGCCCCACGTCGGGCTCTGTGCTGACAGCTCAGAGCCTGGAGCCTGTTTCAGATTCTGTGTCTCCCTCTCTCTGACCCTCCCCCGTTCATGCTTGGTCTCTCTCTGTCTCAAAAATAAATAAACGCTAAAAAAAATGTTTTTTTAATTTAAAAAATTAAAAAAAAAAAAAGAAGGAGATCTGTTGAAGTGATAGGTTACCTACATTTGGGGCAGAGGGTGGGGGATTAAAGGTCCAGGGCAGAACCTTCTGTGTAATAGAAAGTGCATAGTTGCATTGGATGACCATTGAATCCATTCTGAGTGAGACAGAGTGGGAAAGCATTAGAAAGAAAGAGTGGAACCAAGTTGCTGGATGACATACTGAAGGCTATAAGCAAAAAAAGCAAAGAGCTGGGAGAAGTGGTAGTCATGGAAGTTTAAATCAAATAAGGATATTTCACTGACAGGCAATACACACATGTCCTGAAGACAGACTTTGAGCAGCCAAAGCCTAGCTCTGCCTCACTAACTGTGGGAATGGGGTAAACAGAATCGTTTTGAGAATCCATACATAAATACATGTAAAGTACTTCGGTCAGGATCTCTAATATAGCATCCATTTGATAAGTTATAGTTGTCACTATAGTCCAGAGTTTGCCATTGTAGAAGTAGCATAGCCCCAAAAGGTGAAGCATAACTCAAAATGATGAGGTATAATTTCAGTGATGTAATGGTTTGCTGATGGAGGGGCATCACTGAGAATAGATGGCGTTGTGTCATCAGAGAGCTGAAGTTCAGTGAAGGTAAAGTCAGTGGATTTAAGTAAATGATTTATATTCTATATTCTGAAACTCTACTATCAGTATATAGGGATGACAAAGAGAGGACACATTAATGTTGATAAATGGAGAAGTATTTAGATGGACAAAATCTAACAAATTACTTTTTACTTTTCAGATTATTCTTACATTTGTGTACCTCAACACCTCAGCATTAAGTATGTCTCCTTGTCAAAAGACACATGTAATTAATTCAAAATGAAAACTTTCACATTTCTGAGTTGTCCTGCATAAATACTGTCATGCCCTCTTCTTTGCACTGTCCTACCAAGACTTAGGAGAAATCTGAGTAAGTCCACTTGCAAGATCATGAAGCTCCCTCATTTAAACTGAGATATGAGTTTGACATGCTTCGTAATAAAATGTTATGACAATTCAATTCCAATTATGAGTTAAGATATATCTTGGATACATCTCACAAAATCAAAATGGAATTGATATACTAATTAGATTAAGCAAGTCAGCACACCATCTACACCTGTTGATATACTAAATATCATTTCATGAGCAGAATGACAAGAGAATCACTTCCAATTAGAACCTCATATGATTTCAGTGTGATTTTATTCAACTAATTAATTGTGTAATGTCCCTTTATGTTTACTATCTCAACAAATAGTTATTTAATGTTTATCATGTATATAACATATGCTACTTACTACCAGGAATAAGTGATAAAAATTGGGGCAAACCTTCATACCTTGGAACTTACATCTGTGGTAGGGACAAACAAATATATGTATTAATACTAGAATACAGGCCAGAATGTATAAATGTGAATACTAAAGGAGCAATTGATTCCACAGGGAAGGCTCATAGAGGTGACATAAACACAAACATCCATGGGGTAGAGATACTCAAGGCTAATGACCAACATGAGAATAAAGAAGGTGAGGGTATAACTTGGGGAACATTTGTATGAGTCAGCATGTGTCTTTGCAAATTCCTAGCCTATTCAACAGCAGAGGACTGCTGACCAACACTGTGTCAAATTCAGTTTTCAAACACTTCTTAAAAAGTAGTGCCATCTCTGGCCCTACCATTTTAATTTATTTTATCTTTTATCCTTTTATTTTATTATCATTTTATTTTTTTAGTCTTTACTTATTTTCGAGAGAGAGAGAGAGAGAGAGAGAGAGAGAGAGAGAGTGTGTGTGTGTGTGTGTGTGTGTGTGTGTGTGTGTGTGTAAGTACAGGAAGAACAGAGACAGAGGGAGACACAGAACCAGAAGCAGGCTCCAGGCTCTGAGCTGTCAGCACAGAGCCCGATGTGGGGCTCAAACTCACAAACCGTGAGTTCATGAGCTGAGCTGAAGTCTGACGCTTAAGCCAGACTTCAGTCAGGCATCTGAGCCACCAAGGTGCCCCTCATTTTATTTTTATTTATTTTATTTCATTATGATAAGTGTACTCTTTAACCCCTATCCCATATTTCCCCCATCCACCCACCCACTTCCCATCTAGTAACCATCAGTTTGTTCTCTATAGTTAACAGTTCATTTCTTGGTCTGTCTCTCTCTTCTTTTTTTTTTTTTTCTTTTGCTTGTTTGTTGTGTTTCTTTTTAGTTAGTTTAGTTTCTAGTTAGTTAACATATAGTGTAAGATTAGTTTCAGTAGAAGTAATTCATCACTCATATATAACAGCCAATGTTTATGACTAGTGCCCTCCTTAATGCCCATCACCCATTTAACCCATCTCCCTTCCAGCAACCCTCACTTCGTTCTCTATAGTTAGGAGTCTGTTTGATGGTTTGCCTCTCTCTCTCTCTCTCTCTCTCTCTCTCTCTCTTTTTTTTACCTCTATGCTAATCTGTTTTGTTTCTTAAATTCTACATGAGTGAAATCATATGGTATTTATCTTTCTCTGAGTGACTTATTTCACTCAGCATTATACTAGCTCTACATTTTGTTGAAAATGGCAAAGATTTCTTTCTTTTTTATGGCCAAATAGTCGTGTGTGTGTGTGTGTGTGTGTGTGTGTGTGTGTGTGTGTCTTTTTTATCCATTCATCAGTCAATGGACACTTGGGCTTCTTCTATAGTTTGGGCTATTCTAATATTGCTGCAACAAACAGGGGCACATGTATTCATTTAAATTAGTGTTCCTGTATTTTTTGTGTGTATAAATAACCAGTAGTGCTATACCTGGATCATAGAGTAGTTCTATTTTAAATATTTTGAGGAACCTCCACACTGTTTTCTACAATGACTACACCAATTTGCATTCCTACCAACAGTGTACAAGAGTTCTTTTTTCTTCACATCCTTGCCAATGCTTGTTGTTTCTTATGTTTTGATGTCATTCTGACAGGCATGAGGTGATATCTCATTGTACTTTTGTTTGCATTTCCCTGATGATTACTGATGTTGATCACCTTTTCATGAGTCTGTTGGTCATCTGTAAGTCTTCTCTGGAGAAATGTCTGTTCATGACTTCTGCCCATTTTTCAATTGGATTACTTGGGTGTTTGCATGTTGAATTGTATAAATTCCCTATATATTTTGGATACTAACCCTTTATCAGATGTGTCATTCACAAACATCTCTCATTCAGTATGTTGTCTTTTAGTTTTGTTGATAGTTCCCTTTGCTATGCAGAAACTTCTTATTTTGATGTAGTCCAAATAGTTTATTTTTGCTTCTATTTCCTTTGCTTCAGGAGGCATATCTAAAAAAATGTTGCTATGGCTCATGTCAGAGAGATTATTGTCTGTTATTTCTTCAAGGATTTTTATGGTGTCAAGTCTCATATTTAGTTCTAATCCATTTCAAGTTTTTTTGTCTATGATGAAAGAAAGTGGTCCAGTTTCATTCTTTTGCATGTAGCTGTACAGTCTTCCCAGCACCATTTGTTGAAGAAATGGTCTTTTCCCCATTGTATATTCATTCCTCCTTTGTCAAAGATTAATTGACCCTATAACTGTGGGTTTATTTCTGGGTTTGGGTAAACTTTATTCCTAGGTATTTCTTTGGTTTTGGTACAATTGTAAATGGGACTGTTTTCTTTATTTCTTTTTGGTGCTTCTTTTTAGTGTATAGGAATGTAGCAGATTTCTGTACTGAATTCCTTTTTCAGTTCTAGTAGGTTTTGGGGGGAGTCTTTGGATTTTCTAAAGATAGTACCATATCATCTGCAAAAAGTGAAAATTTTACTTCTTCCTTACCAATTTAGATGTCTTTTATTTCTTTACGTTGTCTAATTGTTGTGGCTAGGGCTTCCAGTCCTATACTGAATAAAAGTGATGAGAGTGGACATCCTTGTGTTCTTCCTGACTTTAGGGGAAAGGTCTCTGTTTTTCACCATTGGGTATGATGGTGGCTGTGGTTTTTTCATACAAGGACTTTGTTATGTTTAAGTATGGTCCCTCTAGACCTACTTTGTTGAGAGTTTTATCATTAATGTTGTACTTTGTCATATGATTTTTGTGCATCATTTAAATGATCATATGGGTCTTATCTTTGTTTTATTAATGTAATGTATCACATTGATTGATTTGTGAATATTGAACTACCCTTTGCAACCCAGGAATAAATCCCACTTGATTGTGGTGTATGATTTTTTTAATGTATTGAATTTGGTTTGCTAATATTTTTTTGAGGATTTTTGCATCTATATTCATGAGAGATATTGACCTGTAGTTTTCTTGTGTGTGTGTGTGTGTGTGTGTGTGTGTGTGTGTGTGTGTGTGGTGTGGTGTCTTTATCTGGTTTTGGTATCAGGATAATAATACTGGCCTCACAGAATGAGTTTGGAAATTTTCCATCCTCTTGTATTTTTTGGAGTAGTTTGAAAAGAATGGGTATTAACTCATCACTAAATGTTTGGTAGAAATCACCTGTGAATCTGTCTGGTCCTGGACTTTTGTTTTTTGGGAGCTTTTTTATTACTGATTGAATTTCACTGCTAGTAATCAATCTGTTCAAATTTTCTATTTCTTCCTGATTCAGTTTTGGTAGGTCATATGTTTCCAGGAATTTATCGATTTCTTCTAAGCTGCCCAATGTGTGGGCATATAGGTTTTCATAATACTCTGGTACAATTGTTTGTGTTTCTGTGGTGTTGGTTGTTATTATTCCTCTTTCATTATAATTTTGTTTATTTGGGTCACCTCTCTTTTTTTATAATGAGTCTTGTTAGAGGATTAGATTTATCAATTTTGTTATCTTTTCAAGAACAAGCTCCTGGTTTCACTAATCTGTTCCATTGGTTTTTTTAGTTTCTATATCATTTATTTATGCTCTAATCTTTATTATTTCCTTCATTTTGCTGGGTTTGAGTTTTATTTGTTCTTTTTCTAGGTCCGTTAGGTACAGGATTAGGTTGAGATTTTTCTTGCTTCTTGAGGTAGGCCTGTGTTGCTATAACTTCCCTCTTAGAACCACTTTTGTTGTATCCCAAAGACTTTGGATCATTGTATTTTCATTTTCATTTGTTTCCATGTAATTTTTTATTTCTCCCTTGATTGTTTTCTTGACCCATTCATTGTTTAGTAGCATGTTATTTAACCTCCATGTATTTGTGGTCTTTCCAAACTTTTCCTTGCAGTTGATTTCTAGTTTCATAGTATTGTGGTCAGAAAAAATGCATGGTATGACTTCAACCTTTTTTTAATTTGTTGAGACTGGTTTTGTGGGCTAGTATATGACTTATTTGGGAAAATACTCCATGTGCACTTTAAAAAAGTGTGTATTCTGTTATTTTAGGATGGAATGTTCTGAATATTTCCGTTAAATCCATCTGGTCCAGTGTGTCATTCAAAGCTGCTGTTTCCTTGTTGATTTTCTATTTGGATGATCTGTCCATCCATGTAAATGGGGTGTAAAAGTACCCTAGTAATATTGAATTACTATTGATTATTTCCTTTATGTTTGTTACTAACTGTTTTATGTATTTGGGTGCTCCCAAGATGGATGCATCAATATTTACAATTGTTATATCCTCTTATTGGATTGTCCCCTTTATGATTATATAGTGTTCTTCTTTGTCTCTTGTTATAGTTTTTGTTTTAAAATCTATTTTGTCCAATATAAGTATCGCTACTCAGCTTTCTTTTGGAATCCATTTGCATGATAAATGTTTCTCCATCCTCTTAGTTTTAATCTGCTGGTGCCTTTCGGTCTGAAATGAGTCTCTTGTAGGCAGCGTATAGATGGGTCTTGTTTTTTTATTCACTCTGTCACCCTATATCTTTTGACTGGAGCATTTAGTTCATTTACATTCAAAGTAATTATTGATAGATATGCATTTTTGTCATTTTGTTACTTGTTTTGTGATTGTTTCTATAGATTTTCTCTGATTCTTTTCTTGCTCTATTTCATGGTTTGTTAGCTTTCTTCAGTGACATGCTTAGATTCCTTTCTCTTTATTCTTTGCATATTTATTAGTGGTTTGGGGTTTGTGGTTACCATTAGGTTTATATATAAAATCTTCTGCATATAGAAGTCTATATTAAGTTGATGGTCACTTAAGTTTAAACCTACTCTTTACTCCTCTCTCACACACATTTTAGGTATATAGTGTCATATCTCACATCCTTTTGTTTTATGAATCCTTTGATTTTTATGGAAATACTTTTACTGCTTTTGTGTTTTTTTATTTTAATACTATCACTTATGGTCTTTTTCCACTCAAAGAGTCCCTTTTAATATTTCTTATAGGGCTGGTTTAGTGGTCATGAACTCCTTTAGTTTTTGTCTGAGAAATTCTCTTACCTCTCCTATTCTAAGCAATAGCCTTACTGGAAAGGGTATTCTTGGCTATAGATTTTCCCTTTCAGTTCTTTGAATATATCATGCCACTCCCTTCTTGGCCCCATCATTTTTAGATGTGAGTTTACAGGCAGGAACTGGCACCTTTTTTTACAAATTTGATTCGAATTTTTGATATTATAATTATTTTATCCAAATATCAGAATAGCCTCTCATTTTAACCATAAGCCTTGGCATTTAAATTTTTTAATATTTATGTCCAAATATAGCATGTAAATAGCATTTATTGTATATATCATTAATATTTGATTGAGTATTAAAGATTTGTATATATTTTTTCAGTTGCCAACTTTCAATTTAATTGCCAAATTTTAGTTGTCAACTCAAAAAAGCTAATATGTATTCTGTCTCTTAATAATATTTACAAATTCCAAAAGGACTGACTTTTTCCTCTTTGTAATTAATTAGTCTGGGGCAATTCTATTTTTTTCTTTCTTCTATCACAGTCTCATTTTTATTCAGTCATAAGCTTTTGTTTGGTTTATCCCAGCATAGGAATTACCAAGGGCTTACAAGTTATATGCTTTTCTTGCTGTAGAAAACCAATGCTAAAAATACCCATTCTGCTCTGCATAACATTTCTCCTCCATTTTGAGAGACTCCACTTTCATTGCCATGACCTCTTCCAGATAGGGGACATGCTGACAAGCTCAAATCCATTATTTACTGATCATAAGATACCAGAGTCTTATATGTCAAATGTTACATCATTCCCAGAAGAAATCCATGTCTAGATTTCTTTACATTCCAAAAACTAACCGTCTGCTTTCATTATCTAGGAATGTTATTGCAAATTTAACCTGATGTCATCCTTTGATGTTACCTGTAAAATCTCTCTTTCAGCAGAATAATTGCTTCTTACTTATAAATTCAGACAGGACGAGTGGCACCCTGAATCTTATGCCAACTCCCACTTCTGGATCTGTTTAGCTCATATCAAAAATTGTTGAAGTTTTTTTTTTTTAACTTACAACCAAAAATTAAAAGTCAAACATACATTACTATTTAATCCAAGGACAAAACAACGCTCCTGAGAGAAATTGAAAAATTTCCCAAATTTAATAGAATTGGAATTCCAAAGTATCCTGAACATTAATGAAGTTCTTGGAGTATATAATTAGAAACTTTGATTGTGTGGAGCACCTGGGTGGCTCAGTCCGTTAAGCGTCCAACTTTGGCTCAGGTCATGATCTCACAGTTCATAAGTTTAAGCCCCGCGTCAGGCTCTCTACTGATAGTTCGAGAATGGAGCCTGCTTCAGATTGTGTGTCTCCCTCTCTCTCTGCCCCTCCCCTACTCGCACTCTGTCTCTCACTCAAACATTTAAAATAAAAGAAAACATTTAAACATTTAAAATAAACATTTAAAATAAAAGAAACTTTGTGTTGTAATATTTTTTTGCTAATAAAACATATAGGAGGCAGGGGCGCCTGGATGGCTCAGTCGGTTAATTGTCCGACTTCAGCTCATGTCATGATCTCGCGGTCCGGGAGTTCCAGCCCGCCTAGGGCTCTGTGCTGACAGCTCAGAGCCTGGAGCCTGTTTCAGATTCTGTGTCTCCCTCTCTCTCTGACCCTCCCCCACTCATGCTGTGTCTCTCTCTGTCTCAAAAATAAATAAACGTTAAAAAATTTTTTTAAATATATAGGAGGCAAACAGAAATACCACTTACTATGTTTGCTTACAAAATTATAAGCAGTCATGTCAGGAAAATAGTGAATGGTTCTTCCATTTGAAATCTGTTATGAAAACCTGGGTGGTTTCCCAAGTGCACATCTCCACAAAGAGAATCCCAGGAGTCTTGCTATGTCTTGGGGTTGAGGAGTTTGGAGCTACTAAAGATCACTTTTCATTTTTCTCCATGCAAAGCACCAGTGAAAACAGCCTTTCTCTACCTGACTAGTTAATAAAGGTTTATCTATTAAGTTTGCAAACATATTTGTAGGATGTGCTACTTAAACACCCCATACTCTTTCCACTACAAAAAAAAAAAAATCCCCTCACCAAATAGGACAGAGAGATTGGTGCTGATTTGACTGCCTCTTCAGCCTGGATTTTATTAAAATTGTAAATATATTAATCTATTGTCAAAGAAAGGGCGTGGTAATTCTGAAAACGTTGTGGTAGGGAATGATACTGAATACCCTAGAGGACATTTGATGTTTATTAGTTGTCTCTAGATAAAGCACTTAGAGAGTATTTGTCCAAATGAAGCCAGAAAATAATTTTAGGCTATTTACATTAAAATTAAAACCAATGATAAAGAAGTGACATGTTTAGTTACTTGTTACATGCTCAGGTAGGAGTACCCATCCTCTTACCTTTAGTCCACAAGTGCTAATAGAAACCAAAGACACAAGAAGAAAAACAAAAATTCACCAAGCCTAAAACTGCAGTTGTTTCCACTGAGTTATCTACAGAAAAATAACAAAATGGACTGCTTTTGTATTAGGTTTGTTTCCTTTCAAGTTTATTTGAAGGCAGAAGTGAGACAGTAGTATATTTCCATGAACAGACACTTGAAATACGAAGGAAAATTAAAAGAATTCTATTTCTGAAACCAATATTGTACTGTATATTAAGCAAAATTTAAATTTCAAAAAATTATCAAAAACAAATAAAAGTAAAAAAATCAAGGGGAAAAATCTTCTTGAGAGAAATTGTACTAATATGAGAAGAAATATATATAGTAATGCAAATAAACTAGCATAATGTTTTATAATACTATTGTATATGTAACCAATAAATTCTAAAGATGGAAAAACAAAACAATCTAAAAATCCACATATGAATAGTTCCTTCAATTAATAATTTTTAGAATATAACTACTTAGTTGATTTAATGAAGATATTTTAATTTGATTTGGGCTTGACTTCCAGATTTTGATATGCCCCTATTTCACTAATGTAATATAATATTCAAAAGATACCAAGCAATGTATGTATATATATATATATATATATATATATATATACACATACACATACATTTATCTCTCTCTATATATATTCATTTATTTATATAATTATTTACTTATATATTTATATTTTAAAATATAATTTATATATTTTTATAATTTAGTGTTACTTATATATTTGTATATATAATTTACTTAAATATACATAATTTATCATTTCATTTCTCACAACTATCATTTACCATCTGCCCTCTAAGTAAGCGAGCATAGAGAAAAATCAAATCCCAGAGGTGTGTACAATCAGCCTGAAATGAAATATGCTTTCATTTTTCCTTCCCATGCAAACATAGTCTGGTTTACCCTCCTGCTATTTGTTATACTCTGGATACCATGGGAATATAAACAATCTTTAGAAATAGACCATGCTGTCAGCAAATACAGAACACTAAGCAAAACACTTACAATAATGATTATAAAGACTGGGTCAAAAATATTCTTCCCTTGTGACTTTTACTATCTCCTAATATTCCTACGATATCATTTACTATAAAGCTCATCTACCCAGATTTTCATCTAAACTCAACAGTTCAAACATCAATGGCAAAACAAAAATAAAACCACCACAGTCTTTTGAATCACAATCAAACCTATTTCCCTTAATGCTGCTGATTATGGCAGTAGAAATAATTTCTCCTAAAAGGGTTAACATACATCTGAAAATAGATCATTGTACCCAAAGATTTGCAGAAGTTTCCCATTTTTTCTGCTTCTACTCTCAATGTACCTTCTTCATCACATGCACCCACACATCATCCTCTCTGTTCCTTCCTATATTGGCTAATGCCATCAGCATCCTCTTGAAGACTGAGACTCCAACCTCACCAAATGAGTTCTTGTGTCTTTTCTCTCATAAACTCTGTCTACATCCCATTTTTCTTTCCTGCTAAAGTCCAAGCTCCCATCATCACTCTCATCTGAACTATAACAACTTTGTAGTTAATCTTTAGGTTTCTAATTTCTCCCCTTCTGATTCATCCTGTGTTTTGCTCCCACCAGTTGTGTCCTTAAAACAATGGCTTATAGAGTCCCTGTTCAAAATTCTTACATGGTTTTCCTTTCCACTAAACACAAAATAAAATACAATCTCCTCAACCTGGAATTCAAAGCCTCTACAACACAAACTCAGTTTTCTTAACAACCATTTGCCTGTAGACACACAATGGACACACACACACACACACACACACACACACACACACACACACCATATTCTCTCCATTTCTTACATTTTACTGTGTGGCTTTTATTAAGCTATTATCTCAACTAGAAAGTTTCTCTTCCTCCTAACTCCTCTCCATTCCTCAACATCCAGTTCAAATGCTAGTTTTTCTCATATACATTAGTTCAAATAAATTTTTCCTGCATTTCCATCATATTTTATTTGTACTTCTATTTTGATACTGAGCACAATTTTTCCTATAATATATATGGGTGCATCCCTATAGATTATATACAGACTTTTGAGTTTCCTAAAAGTTGGGGAATATACCATAGTAATCTTGATCATTTGGCGTCCTAAAAATAGTGTTTATTAACTTCTATTTCAGGATGATTATCAGGCAATGATATTTTCCAAATAAGAAAGACGAGAAAACTTTATTTTAAGTTGTTGATATTTTGGCTAATTGACTTATAAAATGTGAACTGGAGTACAGTGTAGGGTAGAGGTTAGATTAACACAACTGTGGAAATGCCTACAAAATAGAAAAAAGAGAGGAGCCCAATTATCTGACACTTTATGAATTTTTTACAATAAAATATAACTGAGTCCATCTATTCTTCCTTTCTATGTAAGACAGAAAAAAAAAATGTTTATTTAATTTGCACCAGAGTCTCCTGACTACTTCTGCTACTCCAACAATGTTGCCAGTGAAGAGCATGTCACAGTCAAGGATATAATGGGCCTAAAACCTGAAGCTGAGGGTGAATATTCAATGAAAACATGCATTCTTCTTATTTACTTCTAGAAGCCAATTATGAAATATTATTATTTCTTCCATTTCTTAAATTCATGTGTCTTTAGTTATTAATTGTTCTTACTAGATTACACCAGGGTCAACTTCTAGAATATTTGACTACTATTCATTTTTCAGTTCACAGCCAAAGATCCAATTTCTATAAATATTTTCATGTTTTCCCTTCTGGATCAATGCATAAAGTTATTTGGACTTAGTTAAAAATATAGTTTTCTAGACTCACAAAGTTAGATAACAATGAATTTACTAATTTTAGAGAATTTGGTGTTTATTCAAAACATATGTTTCTTGGTTGTGATTAATAGGGGCAACTTTATTCATTTCAAAAATGAAAATCATACAGTCACAAGAAGTCAGGGGAAACTCTGAGCATTATTACCACACAATGAGTCATCATAGCATATCCAGCCTTAAAACAGCTTTAGAATTTTAAGAATCTAGGGGCGACGGAGTGGCTCAGTTGGTTAAACATCTGACTCTTGATTTGGGCTCAGGTCATGATCTCATGGTTCATGAATTTGAAACCCATGTGTGGATGGAGCCTGCTTGGGATTCTCTGTCTGTCTCTCTCTCTCTCTCTCTCTCTCTCTCTCTGCCCCTCCCCGTGCACTTGCGCATGCTCTCTCTCTCTCTCTCTGTCTCTCTCTGTCTCAAAATAAATAAATAAAATTTAAAAAAAAATTAAGAGTCTAGGTTACTTTTGGTATGAAAGAGTAAATTCAGTTTTATCTGTTACTGTAATCCAGAATCTAAGTGTTCTTGCTATCATGTCTAATGTAGGTCCCATATTTTGGAGAATGTATTTTCTGGATTTTTATTTTTTGATAGGGGTAAAGGGGAGCTGCAGTTTGGCTCAAAATTGTATGAATCGGTCTCTTATTGAGTTGCAGTTGAATGCATAGGCCCTTCAGCCACGTAGAGAAAACTAGCCATTGTGCCATTGGGAGGTATTTTGTCACTTAACAATCTACTGCAGAAGAAAACAAGAAAGTAAATTTTTCGTGTCTTTTTTTTCTTTTAAGTATTTCACTGAGACCTACAAACCATTATATTGTGAATATATCCTTTGGCACTAACCAACATATTTCTTTTCTATCTCTAGCTCCAGTAACTTCTGCCTTTGTTGAGACGACGGTATGTTACCAGTGCCTTCTGGGGTCTATAATTTATCTGTATAACATTTTGTGGTACAGAGAATTGTCTATAGGTCTTTCCTGCCTCTGATTTAAAGTAAAATAAGGGATGTATACAATGTGAATTTTAACACCTGTTATTATGAAGGGAATAGAAATGAACACAAAAACCTGTAATTTTTTAAAATAAGAATACTGAATTGATCTCAAATAGGGAGTTAGAGTTATCAACTCCGCATTTAAAAACCAATGACAAGGCAATGATAATCTAAGACAACATTTGCACTGTTGCTTTATCAAGTTTTAGCTTTGGAAGGGAACTGTTGGAGACAGCACTGGATTCTGTAAAATGAAACAGTACCTCCTTAAAGGGGCTGTTGAAAGGATTCAATGAGATTAAATTTCTAAAGCACATATCCTGACACAAGGAAAACATAATAAATAGCAGCTGAAAGAAGTAGAAGCACCAGTAATCAAAACATTTTCATCACCTATTACTGGGCTTGAGCATGTCAACATGTCTAATCCTCAGAATCTTCATAGAAAAAATAAATTATAAACCATACTGTACAGATCTTCCCCACATTGTTGTGAAATCAAACAAGAAAATTATACTGAAGTATCTTGAAAAGTATAACTAGTTGTAGAAATATGTTTTATATACATCTAATAGTTCAGCAACACAATCAGTAAAGAACTCATTTCTAAAACATCTAAATCAGATCATGCTTGAATATCAGAATGATTAGCAACTCACTACTTATAGTTCCAGCCAGCTCATGGAAAGCCAGGATGCACCCATAGACATTGAAGAATTTGTACTTTCCTTATCCCTCTTCCTGCTGATATTTCCCTGTTGTCAGTGGCCCATGAACTACCTTAGTGGGTAATCAATAGTACCTAGAGTTAGAAAACAAGGACATGGGGATGCATCCCAAAGTCTTTCATTCATCTCTTCAGAGCCAAGCCATATACAACCAAGAGTTTACTACATACATAAATTCAAGATAAAATTCATGAGAGTTGAAGGGAAGACAAATCTGTGAGTAATTACTATCTTCTAAGTCTTATCTTGACATTCCAGACAATATCAGGGAGACTTTGTCTTATTAAGGAAATTATTGATATTCCATTAAAATTTATTTATTTGGCTATCACATCCTATCTGGCCCTAATGAAAATAATTTGCTTTCTCTTTCAGGCATGTGTACCTTTTGTTAAGGTAGAACACAAAATGAATTGTATAAAATCAGTTAATTAGGTAGATTATAAGGCCATAGAGAGGCAGAGAGAAAGGAAGAAGACATAAGAGTTGCAAATGCTTTTAGATTCTGCTGATATCAATGGATCTCTAAAAATTAGTTAAGACATTAGGAAACTGAGAAATTAGACCAACTCTTCATTTTCTTTGAAGGCTAATTGACATGTTGATCTGTGAATTGGGCTGCAGGTTTAGAAAGGAGCTATGCACTGATTAGAACTGTTACAGTGGAAAAACTCTTCTATGCTCCATTATGGAGCTGCTTATAAATAAAAGTGCTGCTCTTCAACTTCAACATAAATAATTACACTCTAAGTATACGGTAAACAAGGAGTAAATAATACTATGTTGCTATGGTGTTATTAAACAGTCACTTAAATGTTGCACTATTTGTATAATTATATGCTAGACAAGAACACTTACAAAGTGCCTACATTAAAAAAAAAAAACTGGAGTATTTTAAAAAGCATCAAACATTTTAACATAATGCCCTACTAAGTAGAATTGAAAATAGCAATGAAACCATGTCAAGCCTGATAAGATACTCAGGGCTAAAGGTGATGAATATAACTATGAATTAATATTTCCACAAGACTAAACTTAGACCAGTATCTACTTTGATCCAAAAAATTTCCTGGTATTAGGCTGGATGTGTGATAGACAATCATGAAAGAATCTAAGACTTTTTGAGACATGAACATAAAAGGAGTTCAGTGCTAACTTCTCAGTATTAAATATATCTGCCTTTAATTATTCAGACTCAAGCAAGGTATTAATAGAATCCATAAATGAACTAAAAGTGAAACAAATTGAGAAGTTTCATTGATGCTGAAGTTTGAAAGGGTTGACCAGAGTTTTGAGAGAAACTTCTAAAATTATCATCATCAAGTAAAGCTGATATATGTTGATCTGAGAAAACCTCTACCTGACCTTCAGTAAAGCTCATCTCCACATATAACCTTGTTTTAAAAATTACATTTACTAGAATTGAAATGTGGTTGATGAATAAAACATTTTAGAATAATGAAAATTAGAATCAATCTATGTTTTTTTTTTCAGCTGACCTGGTCGAAAAGTAATAGCCTCAGATTGCAACATAAAAAGATAATTGTCAATATAAAATAGTATGTATTTTAACAAGGTTATTATAAAAGGAAATGAATGAAGGCAGAAGTTCAATAGCCAAATTCACTAAAATTATATTACTTTTCTATCTGGACAAGTTAGGTATGCTCAAATAATTGATTTACTTCAAAATTGCCTGAAAGAAAACCAAGTTGGGTGTAGTGATTCTAATGCTACTCTCTATTTTTCAAATCTGAAATGTATACTTCTTTCCATCTGCAGCAGAGGGCCTGGATGGTATACTGCCACATATACTAGCTGTAAACACATGACAGAATCTTATAGATGAAAAAGGCCTTAGAGTTGTTTATTGTGGCCTGAGGAATAGTTCAGCAGACTGCAAAAGATCACATTATACAAGAAAGGTGACTACAGAATCTTGATTATTATAACCATATTCTCCTACTCCAGCCCCCAGTCAGAGCCCATTGCTATTCCTGACCCTGGGTCTGTTTTCCCTCATTGGAAAAGTCCAATGACAGGCAAATGTCAATAGTAGAACTAAGATATTTAAAAATATATGACCAAGCTTTCTATTATCTCTGAATCCCACCTAAATTAATAAGGTAATATTGTACTTTCAGTGTCAAAAATTAATAGAGAAGTTTTTATCTCAATCAGAAGCATGAAAAAGTTGTCTTTGCATATTAGTCAGGGGGGAATGGAATATTGAAATCACCAGAATGAGGGCTTGAAGTGATGTAACTTTTAAAGAAAGGCAGCCAAATCAATCATTTATGTGCAAGATGAAAGTTCCATGTTAATAAGATACTACATTGTATTGCATTTATAAAAACCTATCTCTTCTTCCCGAAGTTTATACACACACATACACACACACTTGTACACCTACTCATATGTGTGTGTGTTGGAAGAGAAGGAAGATAGATAAATCATTTAATTTTTGCAACAAAACAATCAAAAAGTTAAGTATTATACTCTTTTATATAATTTATATCTTGTGAGGTAAGAAATAGAATATATTTCATTGAAGAGGGATCAGAGACACTGGAAAACTAAATTCAAAGGCAGGCAAAATACTGAAAGAACTGGGATTAGAATTTGAATCTTGTTAGTGTAACCAAGTTTCCTTTATACTAGATTAAGGCCTGTTTAGAAAGTATTATTTCAAGTTGATAGGACAGTATTTTTAAGTTATAACTCCCCTTTAGGTAAATAAAGTGATGTCGTCTAGTGACTCTCTTTAAAACAGCATTAAATTCAATTTACAAAGTCATCTTTACTGTAAAAATGCACACTAGGGATGTGTGGGTGGATCAGTCAGTTAAGTGTCCAACTCTTGATTTGAGCTCAGATCATGATCTCACAGTTTGTGGAATACAGCTCCACGCTGACAGTGTGTGTACCCTGCTTGGGATTCTCTCTCTCTGCCCCTCTTCCCCACTCATTCTCTCTCTCTCTCTCTCTCTCTCTCTCTCTCTCAAAATAAATAAATAAACTTAAGTAAATGGACACTAAATGATGGACACTAAAAAGTCACCTCACTACTTGGATACAGAGGGAAAATGATTACTGAATGACAAGAATCTAATACACCCCTGCATTTAAATAAAAGAACACTGGTATCAAAGCTTAGGTCTTTGCCCTGATCTACAGTTGCCACTTAGACATACTATGTATATCACTGCCATGAAATTCAAGAAATAGCTATTTGGATTGATTATAAGTAAAAAAAAATTAGACTTTCATTAAAAAAATCTATTGCTGTGCTTTTTTATCATCCAATCTTCAATCTTCAACACTCTCACCAGTTCTCCTTTCTCTTGTTGATAACAAATCTAATCCTTTTTCTTAGTCCTTTCCTCTTCTTTATGGAACATTTGATCATATTAACAATTCTTTACTTTTATAGCCTCTCCCCCTATAAACTCCTTGGCATTTTCTCCCACCTTTCCTCCTTCACACTTGGGACCAAACTGCCTGATTTTTCCTCTACATGTGTGAAGTCCTTCAATCTGCAAATATTCAAATTCTACATTCACCCAGGACCTTTTCTAATGCCATCTTCTTCATGAAGTTTTCACTGCCCCTCCTAGTTAGTACTTCCTCCATTCATTGAATCTTTTATAGCATTCTATACAATTAGTTCCGAGGCCCCAACACCTAACCTAAGAAGCATCACATATGGTATCTATATATGGCTTGTCTATGGACATGAATACATGGTAATCTGAGATAGAGACTAATCTATGTCACATCAAAACTCTCTTCTCCCACCAGACAACTAAGTCCTCATTACTAAGTTAGTCTATCTTCCTCATAAAATGAGCACACTTCCAAAAAGGCCCACAGTCCCTATTAAAATAGACTTCCAGCACACCCACTAATTTGTCAGTTAGGGTTGTATATACTTACAATATAGACTCAAACTGGATTTTGTTTGTCCATCCCCATTCTACCTGTTCTAATTCCTAATTAAACTGTGGCCAATTTGAAGAGTAGGCTCTATACTTTTGTCATCACTTTTTCAATCAATCATAGTACAGAGATTATACACAGTAAGAACTAAAAAACAAACCTGGAGAACTAAAGATAGAATGCAAAACCAAATTCCATTTTTATCTATTTTTTATGAATTAATATATCCCTTCCATGTTGAGATAGCTATTTGTAATTAGTAAGTTTTTTTGTGTATAAATGATATGTAAAGATTTCAAATAAACCCTTAGGCTAAAAATACTTCCCCAAATTTATCACAGAATATGTTACTACTGCTATATGGGAAATATATTCTATCACAGAGTTTGATTAAAATTAGATTACATTTCTTAAATGTTTATTTATTTATTTTGAGAGACAGAGAGAGAGAGAGAAAGAATCCCAAGCAGGCTCCATGATGGGGCAGAGCCTGATATGGGGCTCATTCTCATGACTATGAGATCACCACCATGAGATCATGACCTGAGCCAAAGTCAAGAGCTGGAAACTCAACTGACTAGGCCACCCAGGTGCCCCCGAATTAGAATACATTTAAAGGTAAATGGGGAGCCAAGGGTTGTTGCTTTCCCAAGTCTTGTTCTATTTTAAATAAAGGGGAATTTTAAAATTATGTAAATAAATGCATATACTTGCATGGAGGTGAGTCTTTGTTTTCTATGCTTTGCAGCCTATATTTTTAGATTCTGTAATATAGCAATTGGGCTGTAAGTGGTATATTCTCAAAGAGTTCTGCTTTAGGGTGAGATTTTTCTTGGTTCTTCAGAGGAGCAACATTCTCCTGGTGGATGTTATGTCAAAACACACTACCCACAAAGTCAAAGCTTGAGGAATAAGTACAAGAAACAATGAAGAAAACAAGAAATAAATGTTTATGAGCTAAGGTTATTGGATTTCTTTCTCTATTAAACAAAATTTATAATGGGAAAATCTGGTGTCTTCTGTGCAAGAGACCAACTTAAAAGAGATGGGGTTTTTTGTTTGTTTGTTTTATAGCTAGCTGTTCTCTTCATCACAGGCTGAAAACACAGTAAAGACAATCAAAAAAGTCTTCATTATAATTAGTGGAAATATACCATACATTTCATTACTCCCATGTAGTACATTTAGACACCCAATAGCTGATCATTACAGCCCACAGTATCTCTGGTTATGAATCATTATATTAACATCTTTATCCTACATCTTTAAATTAGCAGTAAATCAAGTTATTTTGTAGGTATGGCAGAATCTGCTAGATATTTCCCAATATCCACTTTCACTTTCTTTCTTAGTTGTACCCTAATATTTCAAAGTATTTCTACCTACATAAGAAATATTTTTTACCTCTTTGAAACTAGGTAGCCACATTTTGGTCTATTTCTATACACTAAATTTACTGCAGTTTGAAATTGTATTTCCATGCTAAATTTATCACAGTTCAAAATTATATTTTTCTAAACATTCAGACTTTTTCTTCTTGACTATTTGGATAAAATGTTATACAATATCCTGGCCTCTTACAGTTTCTGGTCCAAGTTTCCAAAACATCCCTAGTATGGGGGCACTGAAGCCAGAAAAATTTTAAGTCAGTTTCATATTTAATGTTGTCTGGTTCTTTACTTTTCTATTTCACTTTTTTTGTGACAATTTTGAAGTTTAATATTTCCATGAATAGGAAAGTCTCACTATAGAGTGGGAACCTGAAGAATATGTGCCAAGAGATCAATTCTAATGGGGGAGGGAGGTGAGGCAGGAAGAGGGTTTCTTTTTTTCTCCCAGCTTTAAGATATAATTGACATATAAAATAGTGTAAGTTTAAGGTGTACAAGGTGATGAGTTGATGTCTGTATATATATTGCAAAATAATTACCACAATAAGTTTAGTAGCATATTCATTGTTCAATTACTTCTCTTCTTTGTGGTGAAAATTTTTAGTATCTACAACCTTAACAACTTTGAAGTATATAAAACAGTATTGTAATCACCATGTTGTAATTAGATCCCCAGAACTTATTCATCTTATAACTGGGCTCTTTTACCTTTTGACCAACTTCACCCATTTCCCCAGTGTCCCCACCCCAGGCCACCAATCTACTCTCTGCTTCTATTAACTTAGGTTTTTTAGATTCCACATTTAAGTGAGATCACACAGTATTTCTTTCTCTAGCTTATTTCACTTAGCATAATGTTCTCAAATTTCATTTATGTTGTCACAAATGACAGGATTTGCTTTTTATGTCTGAATATATAATATCTCATATATATTACATTTCCTTTATCCAATAATTGGTTGGCAGACACTTAGGCTGTTTCCATGTCTTGGCTATTGTAAATATTGCTGCAATGAACATGGGAGTGAGGCATCTATTTGAAATAGTTATTAACTTTCCTTCAAATATATACCCAGAACTGGGATTGCTGGATCATATTATAATACTATTTTTAATTTTTTGAGAAACTTCAATATTGTTTTCCATAGTGGCAATACCAATTTACACTCCTATCAATAATGTACAAAGTTTCTCTTTTCTCTGCATCCTCAACAGCACAAGTTATTTCTTACCTTTTTGATATTAACTATTCCAACAGGTATGAAATTATATATAATTTTGGTTTTGATTCATGTTTCCCTGATGATTAATTATGTTGAGCACTCTTTCAGGTACTTTTTAGACACTTGTATATCTTCTTTGGAAAAATGTGTATTCAGGTCCTTTTGGTCCATCTGTAATAGGATTATTTGTGTTTTTGCTATTGAGTTGCAGGAGTTCCTTATATATTTTCATATTAACCCCTTATCAGATATATACACGAGTTGCAAATATTTTCTCCCATTCCACAGGTTATCTTTTCATTTTGTTGATTATTGCTTTTGCTGTGCAGAAGCTTTGTAGTTTGATATAATTGCACTTATTAATTTTTGCTTTTGTTGCTTATGTTTTGGGGGTCATATCCAAAAAATCATGGCCAAGACTGATATTAAGGAGTTTTTCTCCTATGTTTTCTTCTAGGAATTTTATAGTTTCAGCTCTTATGTTTAAGTCTTTATCCATTTCAAGTTAACTTTGTGAGTGGTGTAAGATAAGGGTCCAAGTTAATTTTTCTGCATGTGGTTATCCTATTTTCCCAACAGAATTTATTGAAGAGATGATCCTTTCTCTATTGAATATTCTGGTTCCTTTGTCTAGTATTAGTTGACCATATATGCAGCAGTTTATTTTTGAGCTCTTGATTCTGTTCCATTGGTCTATGTATCTGTTTTTTTTTTTTTTATTCTAGTATCATACTGTTGTGAGTACTATAGCTTTATAGTATAGTTTTATACCAGGATGTATAATGCCTCCAACTTTGCTCTTTCTCAAGATTGCTTTGGCTATTCAGAGTCACTTGTGGTTCCATATGAAATTTAGGATTGTTTTTTCTATTTCTGTAAAATTTCCATTGGAATTTGGATGGGGACTGCATGAAATTTATAAATGGGATTGAGTAGTATGAACATTTTAACAATATTAATTTCTCTGAACCATGAACACAAGATATCTTTCCATTTATTTGTGCCTTAAATTTTCTTCATCAATTTTCTTCATCAAGTTTTAGTGCACAGACTTTTTACCTTTTTGGTTAAATTTATTCCTAACTATTTTTGCTGTTTTTGAAACATTGTGAACGGTATTGCTTTATTTCTTTTTCAGATAGTTTGTTGTTAGTGTATAGAATGCAACTGAATTTTGTATATTGATTTTGTCCTGCAACATTACAGAATATTAGTTCTACCAGTTTTTTGGTGGTGTCTTTAGGGCTTGCTATATATTGGATCATGTCATCTGCAAACAGAGATAATTTTACTTCTTCCTTTATTATTTGGATGTCTTTTATTTCTTTTCCTTGCCTGATTGATCTGGATAGGACTGCCAGTACTATGCTGAATAGAAGTAATGAGAGTGGGCACCCTTCTGTTTTTCCGGTTTCTAAAGGAAGAGATTTCAAACTTTCCCCATTGAACATTATTTTAGTTGTGGGCTTGTTTTATATGGTCTTTATTATGTTGAGGTACACTCATTCTGTACACAATATGTTGAGAGTTTGTATCATGAAAGGATGTTTTATTTTATCAAATTTTTTCTGCCTCTATTGATATTATCATGATTTTTATCTTTCATTCTATTAATGTGATGTATCACATTTATTGATTTGCATGTGTTGAACCAACCATTCTTGCATACCAGGGATGAATCCCTTTGGATCATAATATATGATTCTTATAATGTTCTGTAGTATTTTGTTGAGAATTTTTGCATCTATATTCAACAGGGATACTGGACTGTAGTTTCTTTTTCTTATAGTTTCCTTTTCTGGCCTTGATATCAATGTAACACTGGCCTCATAAAATGAATTTAGGAGTGTTGCCTCCTCTTCCATTTTTTG
The DNA here is from genome assembly GCF_046562875.1 of Panthera onca. NCBI lineage: Eukaryota > Metazoa > Chordata > Mammalia > Carnivora > Felidae > Panthera > Panthera onca. The sequence continues at coordinate 70,357,502 of NC_138343.1, forward strand.
GAAGAATTTAAGAAAAATTGGAATTAATTCTTCTAAAAGTGTTTGGTAGAATTTACCAGTAGTCATCAAGTCCTGGGCTATTCCTTGTTGGGAAATTTTTTTTTTATTTTGTTTTTTTATTTTTTAAAATTTACATCCAAATTAGTTAGCATATAGTGGAGCAGTGATTTCAGGAGTAGATTCCTTAATGCCCCTTACCCATTTAGCCCATCCCACCTCCCACAATCCCTCCAGCAACCCTCAGCTTGTTCCCCATATTTATGAGTCTCTTCTGTTTTATCCCCCTCCCTGTTTTTATATTATTTTTGTTTCCCTTCCCTTATGTTCATCTGTTTTGTCTCTTAAAGTCTTCATATGAGTGAAGTCATATGATATTTGTCTTTCTCTAACTGACTAATTTCACTTAGCATGATATCCTCCAGTTCCATCCACGTAGTTGCAAATGGCAAGATTTCATTCTTTTTGATTGCCGAGTAAGACTCCATTGTATATGTATACCACATCTTCTTTATCCATTCATCCATCGATGGACATTTGGGCTCTTTCCATACTTTGGCTATTGTTGATAGTGCTGCTATACATGGGGATGCATGTGTCCCTTCGAAACAGCACACCTGTATCCCTTGGATAAATGCCTAGTAGTGCAATTGCTGGGTCTTAGGGTAGTTCTATGTTTAGTTTTTTAAGGAACCTCCATACTGTTTTCCAGAGTGGCTGCACCAGCTTACATTCCCACCAACAATGCAAAAGAGATCCTGTTTCTCCACATCCTTGCCAACATCTGTTGTTGCCTGAGTTGTTAATGTTAGCCATTCTGACAGGTGTGAGGTGGTATTTCATTGTGGTTTTGATTTGTGTTTCCCTGATGATGAGTGATGTTGAGCATTTTTTCATGTGTCAGTTGGCCATCTGGATGTCTTCTTTGGGAAAGTGTCTATTCATGTCTTCTGCCCATTTCTTCACTGGATGATTTGTTTTTTGGGTGTTGAGTTTGATCAGTTCTTTATCCATTTGGGATACTAACCCTTTATCTGATTTGTCATTTGCAAATATCTTCTCCCATTCTGTCGGTTGCCTTTTAGTTTTGCTGATTGTTTCCTTTGCTGTGCAGAAGCTTTTTATTTTGATGAGGTCCCAGTAGTTCATTTTTGCTTTTGTTTCCCTTGCCTCCGGAGACATGTTGAGTAAGAAGTTGCTGCAGCCAAGATCAAAGAGGTTTTTGCCTGCTCTCTCCTTGAGGATTTTGATGGCTTCCTGTCTTACGTTGAGGTCCTTCATCCATTTTGAGTTTATTTTTGTGTATGGTGTAAGAAAGTGGTCCAGGTTCATTCTTCTGCATGTCGCTGTCCAGTTCTCCCAGCACCACTTGCTGAAGAGACTGTCTTTATTCCACTGGATATTCTTTCCTGCTTTGTCAAAGATTAGTTGGCCATACGTTTGTGGGTCTATTTCTGGGTTCTCTATTCCTTTCCATTGATCTGAGTGTCTGTTCTTGTGCCAGTACCATACTGTCTTGATGTTTACAGCTTTGTAGTATAGCTTGAAGTCTGGGATTGTGATGCCTCCTGCTTTGGTTTTCTTTTTCAAGATTGCTTTGGCTATTTGGGGTCTTTTCTGGTTCCATACAAATTTTAGGATTATTTGATCTAGCTCTGTGAAGAATGCTGGTGTTATTTTGATAGGGATTGTATTGAATATGTAGATTACTTTGGGCAGTATCGACATTTTAACAATATTTTTTCTTCCTATCCAGGAGCATGGAATCTTTTTCCCTATTTTTATGTCTTCAATTTCTTTCATAAGTGTTCTATAGTTTTCAGTGTATAGATTTTTCACCTCTTTGGTTAGATTTATTCCTAGGTATTTTATGTTTTTTTCTTTCATAAGTGTTCTATAGTTTTCAGCGTATAGATTTTTCACCTCTGGTTAGATTTATTCTTAGGTATTTTATGGTTTTTGGTGCAACTGTAAATGGGATAGATTCCTTGATTTCTCTTTCTGTCGCTTCATTGTTGGTGTATAGGAATGCAACCGATTTCTGTGCATTGATTTTATATCCTGCAACTTTGCTGAATTCATGAATCAGTTCTAGTAGTTTTTTGGTGGAATCTTTTAGGTTTTCCATACAGAGTATCATGTCATATGCAAAAAGTGAAAGTTTGACCTCCTCCTAGCCGATTTGGATGCCTTTTATTTCTTTGTGTTGTCTGATTGCAGAGGCTAAGACTTCCAATACTATGTTGAATAACAGTGGTGAGAGTGGACATCTCTGTCTTGTTCCTGACCTTAGGGGAAAAGCTGTCAGTTTTTCCCCATTGAGGATGATATTAGCGTTGGTTCGTTCATATATGGCTTTTATGATCTCAAAGTATGTTCCTTCTATCCCTACTTTCTTGAGGGTTTTTATTACTGACTCAATCTCCTTACGTGTTATTGGTCTATTCAGATTTTTTCTTTCTTCATGATTCAGTATTGATAGTTTTGTTTCTAGGAATTTATCCATTTCTCATAGTTAGGTCAATTTGTTGGCATATAACTCTTCAGAGTAGTCTCTTACAATACTTTGTATTTCCGTGGTTGTACTGTCTCCTCTTTCATTTATAATTTCATTTATATTTTTACTTCCCCCCATGCACATTTTAAATTATTGATGTTACAATTTATATTTTTATATTGTGTAACCAATGATAAATTATTGTAGTAATAATTACTTTTAATACATTTGGTCTTTTTATTTTTTAATGTTTATTTATTTTAGATAGAGAGACAGAGCACAAATGGGGGAGGAGCAGAGAGAGAGGGAGATGCAGAATCTGAAGCAGGCTCCAGACTCTGAAATGTCAGCATAGTGCCCGACACAGGGCTCAAGCCCATGAATCATGAGATCATGTCCTGGGTCGAAGTCTGACGCTCAACCAACTGAACCACCCAGGCACCCCAGTACATTTGATTTTAACTTTTAAACTAGAGTTATAAGTGATTTATGCACACCATTACAATATTAGAGAATATGAATTTGACTATATATTTACCTTTACCATTGAGTTTTATATATTCAAATGTATATACAGGCAGGGCTACAGGTTGTACTCCATAACTGCTCCCGGTTCAAGTGTGATCTCAGGCTTGTGCTCCCTGACCAGATGGTACCACATGGCTAGACTCCATATTCAAGTGGGGCTGCAGGCTATACCTTGAAGGTGGGCAAGTCTATAGGCCATGTTTTGAATTGTAGAAGCTACTGGTTGTGCTCTGCTTTTGAGGAGATCACTGGCCACGGGGCTTCCACCTGTACTCTGCAGTTGGGTGGAGCTGGAGACAGGGATCCATGGTTAGGCTGAGTTGCTATTCAGGTTTCGTGGTTAGGTGGGGCTGCAGGCTAGGCCCCTCAGTTAAGCAGGGCCACTCAGTGGGCTCCCAGCCTGGGCCTGGCCACAGGCTGTGTTCAGCAATCTAGCAGGGCCATAGGCTGGGCTCTGCTGCTGGGTATGTTTGTAGGCTGGATTCTGCAGCTGGCAAGACTATAAGCTGAGCTCTAAGGCTGCTCAGTTTCATTGTTCAGGATCCATGGTTACAAAGGGCCAGAGGCTAGGCTAATCAACAGGGCAGGGCTGCTGTCTTGGCTCCCTGCCCAGGTGGACTATAGGGTATTCTCCACAGCTGCCAGACATCTATGGCCAGTTTTCTCAGAGGGGCAAGACTGGAAGTTATGCTCAGCAATTGGGCAGGACTACAAATTTTCTCTCCTGCCAGCCAGGGTCATAAAATAGGTTCCACAGCTAGTATGGCCTATTGGCTGGGATCTAAATCAGGCAGAATTGCCAACTGAGCTCTCTAGCTAGACAGGGCCACCAGCTTGGTTCTGCAAATGATCAAGGCTGCTGACTAGGATCTCTGCTTGGGTGCCATTGCAAGCAGAAATGCAATCCACCAAGATCTGACTGATGTTTGCTATAATCTGCACTGCACTTCTCTATCTCTATCCATTCCTCAACGGTCAAGCTTGGTAGATTCCCCCAGTTATCCTCATGAGATTACACCTGAGTGGGCCTCCCAGAAAATGTAATGCAGTGCTGAGAAAGTTTTATGTCCACCTTGGGCTGTCTTTTTCCCATTGGAGAAACAATAGGCCCAAGAAGAACTCTTGGTACAATGCTGTGTCAAGTTAGAGGAGGAGTGATGTAGTCAAAATGAAGCCACTCATCTTACCCTTTTTTCTTAATGTTTTTATTTGTTTTTGAGAGAAAGTAGCACAGAGTGCAAGCAGGGAGGGGCAGAGAGAGAGAGGAAGACACAGAATCTGACTTGGGATCCAGGCTCTGAGCTGTCAGCACAGAGCCTGACGCAGGGCTCCAACTTGGATTGGTGAGATCATGACCTGAGCCGAGGTCAGATGCTTAACCAACTGAGCCACCCACATGCTCCTCCTCTTACCCTTCTTAATGCAGTCCTTCTCAGTCCCTGTGGTCTCAGGGGGTGCTTCAGCCCCCTCTCTGGGTTCTAGAATTTTGACAGTGGTATCATGTCTACAGATAGTTGCTAACTGATCATTTTACGATGGGAGCTGACACAGGAACAACCATCTTAATGATGCCCCACGTCAGCAAGATGCTTTTAAAAACAGCAACAAAAAACCATAAGCTAAGTTGTGACAATAAAAAGCATTTGGTCAAGAGTCTAAAGCGGGGGGAAATTTTGTGGCAAATATAACATTTACCAAGGAGGCAGGCTGTGAAGTAAGGGGAGCAAATGTTCTATAGTTGCAGGCAGAAAGTTAGAGATCATGCTACAAATGGAAAACTAAAGCTCAGAAAATTAAGTGCCTGGCCTCACATTATTGGGCTATAGGTTGCTGTTATCACTTTACAGGGCTGCCTTGGGTAAATATGAAGTGGAAAAGCTGTTGGAACCCAGGTCTAGAAACTGATTTCAACGCAGATACTACAGAAGGCAATTAGAGAATCACAGAGGTACCAAGGCAAAATATCCAGAACAAAACATAGTTTGTCACTGGAGAGAAATCACTCATCTCTCTCTCTTCACTTCCTATAAAAGAAAAGTTGAGACTTCCATTCCCTCCCTCTGAGGAGGTGGCAGACTGCTGAAGTGAAGATCTGAGCTCTCAACACTCATAAGAGGAAAAGAAAAATATGATTAGTCAGCATCTGAGACATAGATATAATCACTTTTTTCACAAGGGGCGATATCACTGCATTGCAAGGATTGCAAGGACAGTTCAAATTGCCTCTCATTCTCTGTTCTTGCCTTCATCCTGATGGCCATAAATGGGCTTAGAGTCTGATGTATAACACACCTCTGCCCACAGGTTCAAGAAGGACCTACCAATGGAAAGAAGTAGGGAAGCCCTGAGAAACAGTGGAATTTAAACAGAAACTGTTTAAAAACAAAAATATTAGATAGAGGATCATGCAATGTGAAAACCAGTATTTCTGAGTTCCCCTTAAGCAACATATATACTAATTTTTAAAACAGGGAGAGACCTACTTTAAATCAATCATGAGGGATTCAGAGATGGTTTGGTATATCAAATTAGATAAATATGAAGTGGGAGAGGTCAATGAAACAAAGGCCATAGCTATTTGGAACCAAAATAAACAAACAGCATATCACAAGTCCATAAAATAATGGCCTCACTTTGTATAACTTTAGAATAACACATTGAATTTTGAGAACCTCAGTATAATAAAATGTAGATTAAATGAAAAGATCCACAGGAAAGCTGAAAAAGTATTTTGAGAAACAGTGGTATTGATTTATACCACTGATTTATAGATTAAAGACACTAAGTATGTAGACCTCAACTAAATAATAATTTACCCTATGCCTGAATAACCGACTATAAATATTTTAAGGGTATGTAACCAAGAAAAAAAGAAAAGTGATTTAGCTGGCAATTAGGAGGACAAATTGGTAAATACAATTGAATTAGTCATTTTAGTTTGGGCAAATTAATTTGTTATATGCTCTAACTGGAGACCTTCCTTCCTTGTGGCTGGGTCAAAGCTTAATCACTGTAGACACAGTACTATGTGCTTTGCTTTGACAAAAGTGCTCCATATACCCAAAATCTTTTTCTGCACTAGGATTTCTTTTCATCTTGCTTTACCAGAAATTGAAATCACTGCAGTGTGTGAAGCCCTCGCCCAAGGCCCTATCTCTAAAAATTCCTCTGATATCATACATGTGTTATTTACAAGGAAGAGAAGCATCCTGGGACCTGTTTAGAACATTAGCCCTAGTTTATTCATAAAGATTTTCAATTTCCATCTTAGAAAGGACAGTAACATAGCCCCCAGGGGAAAAGTTCTGAGGAAATTAATTTCACTGGAAATATGACCTATGCTTAGCCTTGATAACACTTTAGCTGGCTGAACATCATAATTTTGTAGGAATATGAAGGGCAAGCTCAGAAAATAGGTGCTGATTGACAGATGGTCTGTTAAGTGGAAAAACTTTTCAAAACTCTTAAATGTTATGTTTTAAGTTAAAAAATTTGAAAATTGGTTAAGAATGGCTTTGCTATTTATGTGCCTCAAAGCTAACTTGGTACTCTCCTATGTGTGATCTTAAAACTCTAATTCAGACATGGGCAATCTACAACCCAAGTGCTAAATCCTGTTTTTATAAACACAGTTTTATTGGAACACATCTATACTCATTTGTTTATGGATTGTCTATAGTTGCTTTTCCCACACAACTCTGCTACAACAACAGTTATGTGGTTGCAACAGAGACTGCATGGTTTGCAAAATACTATCTGGCCCTTTATAGAAAATGTTCACTATCTCTGCTCTGGTTTTACAGGACACTAATAGGTATTACCTGATCAAAAAGTTTGGGAAATACTTGGTTAAGTAAAATTAAGATTTTTGTGTAAGATTTCTCAGTCTTTAACATACTAATACACAAGAGGAGTATTCAGTGTCTCACAAACTAATTCGAGGTCACAATTTTTTTTTTCATGGAAAATCTTGAAGGATCTGTTTTCTGTAGAACATTCTTAAGGGAATGTTTAACAAACAAAAGACACACTAATAGAGTATTTAAGAACTATTAAACATTAGAGATTCAAAGATGTGTAAAATACCATCTTTGCTCTCAAAAACCTTGCTGCCCATTGAAGATCCAAATATTAAACAAAATAATTGCAGTACAGTTCAGGAAGTGCTAAAACTAGGGCATACAAAACAATCAGTACTAGTTAGAAAGAAAAATCAACTTTCATTTTAGGGTGGGTAGTAGCTGGAAATCAGAAGAAAGGTACAGAGGAGAATATTCTTGAACCATGCTTTGAAAGATGTATAAAAAACTTCCAAGCAGAAAGTGTAGAGAATGTCATCTCAGACAGAGAGACCAACATCTCTATAAAATAGAATTTTGATTTTAGAAACTGCAGAGAATTTGTCTTTGAGAGGTCAAGAAAATATGTGGTTAAAGAAGTAGTCAAAATTCATCTCCCTAATCTTGAATGACATATAAACATTCAGGATTAGTGGCCAAATTAGAGAAAGAGATTTTACACCATCTGTATTGGCACCACACAAAACGATGTTATCAGCAATACTTCTATTTCCCACAAGAACAAGAGTTTGAAAAATAAAACATAATATGAAATTCAGGAAGAACAGGGAAAGTTTTAGGCGATCATTGTAGCTTCCTTTGTGTGGCAATTTTCAGCTTCTCTTTTGGGTAAGGAATGGAAAAATGAGTTGAAAATATGGGTACACCAGAAGAGAGGTAATTTTGACTTTAGAGATAGAACATAGGGATGCCTGGGTGTCTCAGTTGGTTAAGAGTCTGACTCTTGGTTTTGATTCAGGTCATAATCTTGCAGTTCATGGGATCAAACCCCACATCTGGCTCCTTGCTGACAGCATGGAGCCTGCTTGGGATTCTCTCTTCCTTTCTCTCTGCCCCTCCCCACTGCTGAAAATAAATAAATAAACTTAAAAAAAGAACACAAATTTAATGGGGGAGAAATTCTCCTATCTGCCTGACAAGCTACAGATTTCCACAATGTTAGCCTGAATCCACTTGGAAGGCCAACCAACAAAAATGCCTGGCACAAAAACTGGCATGATACAAAGCTAGAGGTAGATAAAATCTAAAATAAAAAAGATGTTTTGGAAACCATGGATAAGCTAAAGACCCACAGTGTCCTGATAAACAGTTGGTTATTAGTGTACTTGGCATTTTGTGTCAGGATGATGACGAGGACTTTGTTAAATGTGGCTATGGTAAGATCTAGAAACACTAACATATCTTTTCTGTTCATAATTTTCAAATTCTGCCTGAATTTTCAAAATATTGCCTCTTCTTTTTCATTAATTTTCCCCTGATAACCTTCCTACCTATCTCTAACTGATCCCTAAAGCATCTACTCTTTAGCTTTCCAAGATTGTTACCTTTACTCAGCTTGTAATAGTAACTGCACTTAGATGACAAGGCGCTCTGCTATACGACCTATTAATTTTCCTCTCTTTTTACCTAAAAAAGCCTAGAGACTTTTTTCAATTATCTACTCTTTCCCCTTTGTCTTAAAAGAATAAATGATGTTTCTCCTTTCTCAGGCTGGCTTTTCAATGTTACCTTTGATTTCATTTAACTTCCAGAACTTGCCTCATAAATTCTCTTTTTTCATCACCTTCACTCCTATCTTCCCTGTTGGCTTCTTTCTTCATCTACAAATATGCTAAAGGTTCTCCAATTCTAAATAAATTGTTCCTCAACTTTGCCTCTCTACCTTTTTCCTTTTCATTCCTATGAATTCTCATAGGAGTCATTCTGCTTCAATTCCGCTATCCTTCATTGTTAACTTTCACCTTATGTAGATAGTATACTTTCTATCTACAGCACTTCACTGAAACTTTCCTAAAAGTCACAAGTAGTACAATTGGCAAATCTCACATTGACTCTTTTCCTATCCTGCTTTACCACAAGCATTTGACAATATTAAACTTAGGTTCCTTAGTGAGATTCTTGCCTCCTCTGGCTCCAATGGCTCCTAACCTTTTACTCCTGTTTGTTTTCTTACTTCTCCTCCCACCAAGTACATCATGCGTATCTTACAACTCTGGCCTTTATTCTCCCACATGGCCTATCATACCAACACCCAAATTGGACAGAGAGCCCCAAACAAAATCAACCCATGGAGGTGACACCAAGACACATAATAATTAAAATAGCAAAAAGTAGTGACAGAGAATTTTTAAAGCAGCAAAATAAAACAGTTATGTACAAGGGAAACCCCATAAGGCTATCAGTGATTTTTTCAGCAGAATCTTTGCAGGCCAAAAGGCATGATATATTCAAAGTGCTGAAAGAAAAAAATCTCCAACCAAGAATACAAAGTTATTATTCAGAATAGAAGAAAAAAATAAAGAATTTATCAGTTAACAAACATTAAAGGAATCCATAGCCACTAAACTAGCCCTGTAAGAAATGTTAAAGGGGACTCTGCATGGAAAAGAAAGACCATAAGCATGAGTAAGAAAAGTAGGAAGCACAAAAGCAGTAAGATTATGTATAAAAATCAGTCAAAGGATTCAAAAAATAAAAGGATGTAAAGTATGACACCAGATGCCTAAAATGTGGGGGGAAAGGAGTAAAAATTTAGTGCTTTTAGAATGGGTTCAAACTTGAGGTGCCTGCGTGGCTCAGTTGGTTGGGCATCTGACTTCAGCTCAGGTCATGATCTCATAGTTCATGAGTTTAGGCCTTGCACGGGGTGCTGTTCTGACAGCTCGGAACATGGAGCCTATTTCAGATTCTGTGTCTCCCTCTCTCTCCGTCCCTCCCTCACTCATGCTCTGTCTCTGTCTCTCTCAAAAATAAATAAATATTTTTAAAAATTTTTTAATTAAAAAAAAATAGAATGGGTTCAAACTTAAGTGATGATTAGCTCAATATAGACTGCAAATACATAAGAAGATATAATTCAGACCTAATGGTAAGCACAGATCAAAAAAAAGAAAAACATAGACTGTTATAAAATAATAAAGAGAAAAGAATCCAAGTATACCACTAAAGAAAGTCAGCAGACTGTGAGAGAAGAGAGCAAGAAAAGAAAGGAACAGAGAATTACAAAAACAACCATAAAACAAGTAACAAAATGGCAATAAATACATACCTATTAATAATTACTTTGAATGTAAATGGACTAAATGTTCCAATAAAAGATATAGGTTAGGGTAGCAGAATGGATAAAAAAGCAAGACTCATCTATATGCTGCCTAAAAGAGACTGGTTTCATACCTAAAGACACATGCAGATTAAAAACAAAGGGATGGAAAAGCATTTATCATGCAAGTTAAAGTGAAAAGAAAGCTGGGGTAGCAATACTTATATTGGACAAAGTAGACTTTAAAGCAAAGACTGTAACAAGAAATGAAGAAGGACACCATATGATCCTAAGTCCCAAAAGTCCAAAAAGAAGATAGAACAATTATAAAAATTTATGCATCCAACATGAGAGCACCCAAATACAAAAGTTAACAACAACCATAAAAGAAATAATCAATAGTAATTCAATAACAGTAGGGTACTTTAACAACCCCCCCTTACACTGATGGATATATTATCCAAACTGTAAAACAACAAGGAAATAGTGGCTTTGAATGATACACCGGACCAGATGGATTTAACAAAAATATTCAGAACATTCCATCCTAAAACAGCAGAACACATTCTTTTCAAGTGCACATGGAACATCCTCCAGAATAGACCATATATTAGCCACAAAACACGTCTCAGTAAATTTAAGAAGACTGAGGTCATACCATGCACCTTTTCTGACTATAACACTATGAAATCAACCACCAGAAAAAAATCTGCAAAGTACACAAATACATGAAGGTTAAATAACATGCTACTAAGCAATAAATGGGTCAACCAAGAAATCAAAGAGGAAATTAAAAAATACATGGAGACAAATTAAAATGAAAATGCAGCAGTCCAAAATCTTTGGGATGCAGTAAAAACAGTTCTAAAGGAAAATTTATAGCAATACAGGCCTATATCAAGAAATAAGAAAAATCCCAAAATAAATAATCTAACTTTATACCTAGAAGAAAGAAACTAGAAAAAGAAGAATAAAGAAAGTCCAAAGTGAGCAGAAGGAAAGAAATAAGAAAGATCAGGGCAAAAATAACTGAAATAGAGTGTAGCTGCTCACTGACAAAAAAATTCTCAGACACTTAGACTGAGCAGAAATGCAGGGCTGCCTCTGCCAGCGAAACAGCTGCAGCAACAAACTGCACAAAGCCTTTATTTCGTATTTCATTAGATATCAGTATCAAAGAATATCAAAGCAAGAAAAGAGAGCACAAAGGATCTTTAGACATTAGCCAGACATATGTCTAGTGGCTATGTGAAGGCATGAAGGGAGTGCGTGTGGTTTCAAGGAATGTTAGGGAATTATAGCAGGTATTGTGTCTAAACTGTCCTTTGGGGGATCATGGGGCTCTGATCTCATAATGTTATCATGTTCTACAGTCTTGAGACCAGAAAACATTGCTGACTTTTCAGCAATTACCTCATTTACCCTTCAGGACTTACAATATACTCTCTAGAAATAACTCTACAATAGAGACTTCAAAAACAATAGAAAATACCAATGAAACCAAGAACTGCTTCCTTGAAAAGATCAACAAAATTGACAAACCTTTAACCAGACTCATCAAGAAAAAAAGAGAGAGGACTCAAACAAATAACTTCATAAGTGAAAAAGAAGCAAAAACTGACACCATCAAAATACAAAGGATTATAAGAGATTATTATGAAAAATTATATGCCAACAAATTGGGCAACTTAGAAGAAATAGATAAATTTCTAAAAACATATAACCTACCAAAAGTGAATCAGGAAGAAATAGAAAATTTGAACAGACTGATTACCAGCAATGAAATTGAATCAGTAATCAAAAAACTCTCAACAGGGGTGCCTGGATGGCTCAGTCAGTTGAGAGTCTAACTTGATTTCAGCTCAGGTCATGATCTCATGGATCATGAGATCGAGCTCTGCATCAGGCTCTGCTCTAACAGTGCAGAGCCTGCTTGGAATTCTCTCTCTCCCTCCTTCTGCCCCTCCCCCATGCTCTCTCCCTCTCTTTCTCTCCCTCTTAAAATAAATAAATAAACTTAAAAAATTTCTCAATAAACAGAAGTCCAGGACCAGATAAATGCTACCAAACATTTAAAGAAGAAATAATACCTATTCTTCTCAAACTATTCCAAAAAATAGAAGAAAAACTTCTAAATTCATTCTATGAAGCGAACCAAAACTCATATCAAAACCTTAAACTAATATCAAAACACTACAAAAAAGAAAAAAGAGAACTACAGGCCAATATCTCTGATGAACACAGATGAAAAAATCCTCACCAAAATATTAGCAAAATGAATCCAACAATACATTTTTAAAAAGTCATTCGCCATGATCAAGCAGGCTTTATTCTTGAGATGCAGGCATAGTTCAATAATTGTCAATCAATCAACATGATACATCATATCAATAAGAGGAAGGATAAAAGCCATATGATCCTTTCAGTAGATACATTTGACAAAGTGCAACATCCAACCATAATAAAAACCCTCAACAAAGTAGGTTTAGAGGGAACATATCTCAACATAACAAAGGTCACATATAAATATCCCATAGCAACATCATACTCAGTCATGAAAACCAGAGCAGAGCTTTTCCCCCATGATCAAGAACAAGACAAGGATGTCCACTTTTATTCAATGTAGTACTGCAATCCCAGTCACAACAATCATACAAGAAAAAGAAATAAAAGGCATCCAAATTGGTATGGAAGAAGTAACACTTTCATTATTTGCAGATGACATGATATAATATGTAGAAAACCCTAAAGACTCCACGAAAAAAACCACTAGAACTGATAAATGAATTCAGCAAAGTTTCAGGGTACAAAATTAATATACAGAAATATGTTGCATTCTTATACACTAATAAAGAAGCAGCAGAAAGAAAATTAAGAAAACCATCCCATTTACATTGAATCAAAAAGAACAAAATATCTAGGAATAAACTTAACCAAGAAGGTGAAAGACCTGTGCTCTGAAAACTATAAAACAATGATGAAAGATATTGAAGATGGCACAAACAAATGGAAAAATATTCCACATTCATGGATTGGAAGAACCAGCTTTGTTAAAATGTCCTTACTACCCAAAGCAATCTATAGAGTTAATGCAATTTGTATCAAAATACCAAAGGCATTTTTCATAGAACCAGAACAAATAATCCTTTATATGGATCATGAAAGATCTCAAATAGGGAAGCCTGGGTGGCCCAGTTGGTTAAGCATCCAACTCTTGATTTAGGCTGAGGTCATGATTTCAGGGTTTGTGAGATTGAGCCCTACATCAGGCGACATGCTGACTGGCAGAGCCTGCTTGGCATTCTCTCTCTCCCTCTCTCTCTTCCCTTCCCCTGTGCATGTTCTCCCTCTCTCTGGAAATAAATAAACTTAAAAAAATATTTTTAAAAATTTAAAAGATCTCAAATAGTGAAAGCAATCTTGAAAAAGAAGAACATAACTGGAGGTATCATAATCCCAGATTTCAAGATATACTATAACAGACACATGAAAAGATGCTCAACATCACTGATTCATCAGGGAAGCACAATTCAAAACTACAATGAGCTATCACCTCACACCTGTCAGAATGGCTAAAACAAAAAACACAAGAAACAACAGATATTGGCAAGGATGTAGGGAAAGGGGAACCCTCTCATACTGTTGTGGGAATGCAAACTGGTGCAGCTACTCTGGAAAACAATATGGAGGTTCCTCAAACAGTTAAAACTAGAACTACCCTATTGATGGAAGGAGGTGGGTGGGAGATGGGCTAGATGGTAGTGGGTATTAAGGAGAGCAGTTGTTATGATGAGCACTGGGCGTTGTATGTAAGTGATGAATACTCTTGAACCAATACTGCACTGTATGTTAACTAAAACTTAAATTTAAAAAGAAATAGAGCTACCCTATGACCCAGCAATTGCACTACTAGGTATTTACCAAAGAATACGGAAATACTAATGCAAAGGGATACATGCACCCCAATGTTTATAGCAGCATTATCTACAATAGCCAAATTATGGAAACAGCCCAAGTGTCCATGAGATGTGATATATATATATATATATATATATATATATATATATATATATATATATATACAATGGAATATTTACTCAGCCACAGAAAGGAATAAAATCCATTTGCAACATGGATAGAGCTAGAGAGTATTATGCTAAGTGAGTAAGTCAGAGAAAGACAAATACTATATGATTTCACTCTTATGTGGTATTTAAGAAACGAAATAAATGAACAAAGGAACAAAAGACAAAAAACAGTCTTAACTAGAAAGAACAAATTGGCGGCTGTCAGAAGGTGGTGGGTAGGGGGATGGGTGAAATAGAGGGGATTAGGAGTACCCATACTGTGACGAGCACTGAGGAATGTATAGAAATGTTACATTATCATACTGTACACCAGAAACTAATATAATACTGTATGTTAATTGTACTCAAATAAAAATAGAAAATAAATAAAATTTTAAAAAAAATTTAAGGCCCACGTATATGAAAGGTATTGTTCCTGTAACATTTCTGCTATGATATGTGTTTCATTCTGCTAATTAACATGTCTTCCCACCTAGACTCTTGTTTTCTTGAGGCAAGTTGCACTTTTTTTATCCTATCCTCCCTCTCCTTAACCGAAAACACTGTAACTTGCACAATTATATGTATAAAAATATGGCCTGTTGATAAATGTTATCCTCTTTATTTTATAGATTCACACTTATAAGAATATTTAGTGTGAATCTATACCTTAGAAAGCCTATGCAGCTTAGCTAGTGTTCAATTACTTTATCAAAGAGTGAGTGACTTAAACTTAGTATGGTGCCTTAGGTATAAATAATCCGATTTTTGGAAGACAAATGGAGATTGTTATATAAATAAATAAATGATCTTTTATGTCAATACCAGACATCTCTTTATTTTCAGGATATAGGTGATTAATGCAATAACACTGATATATATATACTCTTTCTTGGATATTTTCAATTTTAATAAAAAATAATTATTGTTCATACTTATTTTAGAGCTCTTATTTTCACATTGTTTGCTTATGTTCTGTCCTAATTTATACATCAAAGATAAGCTCATTATTATGAAGAGTTAAAGAATATTAACAACGTTATGATTCTAAAAATACTATGCTTTCATTGTAGACATTTTGGAATATTCAAAAAGTAAAACAAAATAGAGATCTTCCATATTTACATTGCCAATGAGATAATCACTCCTAGTAATTTAATGTGTTATTAGCATCCTGTTTTTCATCTACATAAAACAAAACTGAGATCACTGCATATGCAATTTTATATAATGTTTTATTCACTTAACATTATATCCTAGCATGTCCTCATGTCTTTAAATATTTTATAAACACCATCTTAATGCCTCAGAGCATTCTATCATGGATGCATCATATTTTATTGAACTATTTTTCTATTTTGGTGTTTTAAATTACTTTCCATTATACTATTACAAATAATGCTATGATGAATAGCTTTGTACATAAATCTTAATTTATGCTTCATACTGTGGACTTATAAAATCATAACTTCATATTTTGATTCTGCCTTGTTTACAACTTCGTTTCAAACCATAGTTTATATAGGTCATTAGAGTATTTGATAATAAATCTTAGGAGTAAAAGCATTTGAGAACATAAAATATTGGGCAGAGCAATCCACTTTGGTGTCAGTGGAAAAAGCGTTGAAGAATTTTATAAATTAGATACCATGAAGGTGCTGAAAAGAGAAGATTAGCAGCTTGGGTAAAGGTCCTGTTTATATTAGATCTATACATGTTCTGTACCTTGTCATCACGAAATTGAATTTGTCTAGATGGTTTGTTGAGAAGGGCAAAAAGAGATTTTCTTTAATAGTCTGCTTTTAAACCAGGGGATTCTTTGTCATCACCAATGGAATACAACAATTGTCCTTGAGGCTATGAATACTGCAAATCTGGTTTTACATGTTTGTTGTAAGAAACTGAATTTACTCACTATGTTTGTTAAAGTGAATTGTATTTATTAATATACATTGCTGTAGGCAATTGAATTTACTTCCCTAAGTTGTAATACACACACAGAACAATAATGATTAACTAACACACTATGACATTACTAATTTTATTCTGTAACTTTACCAAACGGTGTAAATTTACTGAAAATTACAATCTTTGTCTTTTGCTTGCTCCCTACATTGTGTCTGAGAAAAATTAATTACTCCAACAACAAAAATTGCTTCTTCATCAAGATACACTCCTAAAAATTGGAATTAATAGAAAATCCTATGAAATGTCAAGCTTCTTTATACTTTTTGCCAAAGAGATGGTCTAAAGGTTTATTTATTCAACAAATGCATATTGAGCATGGGTAATGCCAGACACTGCACAGGTGGCTAGGGACACAGTCCCTAAGAACAAAATATTTGTTCCAAGTCATATTCCCAATAACAGTGGATGAGGGCTTCCATGGCCCTGTGCCTTTGCCAACAATGAGCATCATTGTTTTAAGTCTTGATGATTTTATTTACCAAATAAAGTACATTATTTTATTAATTTACCTATTATTACTACAGATGCTAAAATTCTCATTATATCTATTTTCTTTTTCACTTACTTTTCTATTAAGGTCTTTAATATAATTTAGCCATGGGCAGATTATATATTAGGACTATCTATTCTTTGTCTATATTATTTATGACAAATACAGTTTATATCAAATACATACATTATATATGCTACATATGGAAGAGTCATCTCTATCTATTGCTTTTTCTTTGTGATGCTTTCCATTGTTTTATAATTTGAAATATTTTTACCACCCCAAGATCAGACATATATTCATTCATATTTTCTTCTCTTTCTCTTGTTTTTATTTCACACTAAATCTCTAATCCCTCAAAAAGTAACTTTGGTGTATAGTATAAGATAAAGAGCTAGATTTGTTATCAAATTTCTTATGAGCTGACTACAAATCAACTTATATTAACATTTTTATATCTCACAATTATGCTACTTTTTCCCCTTGTATGTCTAAGAATTGCAATGTAGATATTATAGATATAATAATATTTGTTCTTCTCAGTGTAACAAACCAAGACTTTTACCTCCATGATAGATTGTATATTAATTTTAAGTTCCATTCTTGACCCTTCTTTGTTCCCAAAGTAGTTGCCACCAGAAAGATGATTACTGACATTTTGCCAGTTTGCAAGTATTAATGAATGAGTAAAAATCTTTTCTTCCTTGTTTTGTCTTGCTGCTGTATTTCAGTCCTAAATACCTCTTAGTTAAAAGAGAATAATCATGTTAGACTGAAAAGAGAGTTACCATGGTAGTATTTTTTTCTCCTACTGTATCACTTTTCATGGCATAGCACTTGCTCACACCCAATCAAAATAGGCAAAATAGTGGTATAAATTTCAGTCACCAAAATGCAAAAATTGTAACTTTTTTAAATTTTTCAATAATAGATTTAATTTCTAGGTAGGGCTTCTAATGTATCAGATAGCAGTAGTCTCAATCAGTTCTCTGCTCACCCACCCCCTCCTTCCCAAAGTTTGTTTTTACGTTACATTTGTGAATAGTTCTGAAGCATATAGAATGGGCCAAGTTTGAAGTGAAGTTAGGGGGTTGGAATCTTGCCCTTCTCAGGACATGCTGTCATCCTAGTATCAAGCATCTTCCAATCTAGTAAAAATGTATTTCACTATGTCATCTCTTGTTCCATTAAAGTCTCTTACGTAGGGAAACTCTCCTTTTATGCCTTTGCCATCTTGGTTCATGGCTTATTCTGTTGGCCCAATGACTAGCTAAGGCCACTCTACTCAGTTATTCTCCCTGGCTCTCCAGTTCATTCTGCTGCCCTAGCAGTACTCTGGGTTAATGGAATTCTGTGAGCTACCCACATGGAAGGCAACATGAACAGCACCCTCAGCAGATGCATAATGTAGTAGATCTGAATACACATACCATCATGCCATCTCTACTCTAGAGTGCTTTATTTATTTGTAAGTCTCCACTGCTCTCAAATTCCCAAACCTTTATTTTAGTTGCAATCATGCCTCAAAACACACACACACACACACACACACACACACACACACACACACAGAGCAAATAGAATATGGGAAAAATGGGGTGCCAGAAATTTCATTCTTTACAAGTTAAAATTCTAGCAGCCTTTATTCACATAATGCTTTCTTCTGTCTTTTTCTAGGTCTGCCAAATTTGCAGGACCTTTGTCTACACTTGGGAGTGAGAAACCTAAGTCTGAGTCAGCAGTGATTCTCCTAAACCCTGAATTCTCTTAGGTAGGTTTTTCAACCTACAAAAGCCTTTTTATTTTCACTAGTACCAGTGCAAACATTCTAATTAATTTTCTTATTGATGTTTGAGCCTAAGGAAGATCAGAAGTGGTCATTTTCCTTTATCCCCACTTTCATTTGTTTGTATCTCAAGTCCTGGTCAGTCATATAGAGCAGAATTTAAACATTTTTAAAAGATGACCAACAAGCCAGGATGAAGGCCAAGGAGGAGAAGAGGCAAAATCCAAAAGATTTTAAAAACCAAAGGGACAGAGGAATAGGTACTGAAAGGAAAGAGAAAGTCTCTGAAGAAAGGAGAGACTTCCAGACAGATCCATAATTGTTTTATCCCTAGAAATAAGAAAGATCCTTTTGAGAATAGATCCCTGAGAAGTAGATAAGACAAGATCAACAGAGTAGAGCAGCATACTGACCCATTAAAGGAAAGTCCGTGTGAATTAAAACAAGCAACTTAAGGTTCACATTGAAAACAATTATGTCCAGTGCTCTGGACTTTGAAATATGCACCCACATAATTGAAAATGCAAGGCTTACAGAGACTAAAGAGTCCAAATGCATTTGAAACTGATGATAAAAGGATGCCATTGATAGGCTTGCACTTTGGCTGATATCATCAAGAATATACATATAGTAATTAATTATTCCTTTTTTTTTCTTTTCAAATTTTTATTTAAATTCTAGTTAGTTGACGTATAGTGTAGTATTGTTTCAGGAGTAGAATTTAGTGATTCATCACTTCCATATAACACTCAGTGTTCAACATGACAAGTGCCCTCCTTAATACCCATCACCTATTTAGCCCATTCTCCACCCACCTCCCCTCCAGCAGCTCTCAGTTTGTTCTCTACCATTAAGTGTCTCTTATGGTTTGCCTCCCTCTCTTTGTTTTCCCCCTTCCCATTTGTTCATCTGTTTTGTTTCTTAAATTCCACATATGAGTGAAATCATATGAATTTGTATTTCTGTGATTGACTTAATTCGCTTAGCATAAAACACTCTAGCTCTAACCAAGTATTAATTCCTACAAGAATATTTAATAAAATCAAAGAAGGAAGCTTTAATTTTCAGTTTTTGCTAAATCTTGTATCAAATTTAAAATATGCTCACATTTCATTAAGAAGAAAAGATTTCCTGTTTTATGCTTCTACCTCTGTTTTATTGTTTTGTTTTATTTTCAGAATTCATATCTTCTAGAAGTCTTACCTGAATCCCATTCACATCCAACAATATAGCTCTATGTCTCTAATTGTTTTTAATTCCCACACATTTTTTTAAAAATTTTTTTAACGTTTATTTATTTTTGAGACAGAGAGAGACAGAGCATGAACGGGGGAGGGGCAGAGAGAGAGGGAGACACAGAACCGGAAGCAGGCTCCAGGCTCCGAGCCATCAGCCCAGAGCACAATGCGGGTCTCGAACTCACAGACCGCAAGATCGTGACCTGAGCTGAAGTCGGACGCTTAACCGACTGAGCCACCCAGGCGCCCCATAATTCCCACACATTTTTTATCTAAGTAAATCTAATAATATTTTCTAAAATTGTACAATTCCCCTTTACTTTATGAAAAATCAGTCTTGTGACTTAAGCGAGCTTTGGGCTTGTTTTTATTTATGTCTCAATATTTTCATTCTTTAATCCAGAGAGCTAATACCAAATAGTAATGCCAACTTACAACAAGCATATTTAATATATCAAACTATTCCTCCTTTCTAGTTCCTAGGAGTAAATGAATTCATTATTTGTTGTTGTTGTTGTTGTTGTTGTTGTTGTTGTTAGATATACTTACCAGAGTGGACAGCAAGGTTTTACTGGATATTTGTGCTCTTTTGGCCAAGTAGCATTCCTCTCTTCCCTTCTCCCACCTTGTCACCTCCTTCCCATTCTCTTCTAGGCTCTCTTTTGTATCACAGAGGATGGAAGCCTAGAAACTGCATTTCTCCAACCCCCATTGCCCCTAGTATTCTAAATGCAATTAATGGTCTGCCAATAGGATCCATTTGCTCAAGATTTGGGAAAAGAAGATGGAATCACTTTGGGTTCATTTCTCTTTTCCAGCAGAAGGCATATACATGGATATCTCAGATTTAGGTGTTTGCATTCACTTTCCTTGGGGTTGAATTGGACTGGTCCAGTGCTAAGGGATATTTCTAATGCTCCACACACCCAACCTAAACATCTAGAAATCACTGATGAAAAATTTAGAAGGGGAAAGCTAGAATAGGAAAAAAAAACACTTCTAATTAACTGACTCAAAACAGAGATCAAGAGTTCTACAAAAAGAACAACTGAATTGTCCTGAAACAAGACCAAAATATAAAATAAAATTTACATAATGTGTTTCTACCTCTTATGAGTTACATAAGGGCAGAAGGGTCTAAAGACAAACAGGTATTTTTCTCAATTGTCCCCAGAGTGATCTGTTCCTTGGAGCAATTAGGTAAGATAGGATAAAATGGGAAAAGTCAGAGAATTGCTACTCCCTCAAATCATACCTTGGATTATATTCCCTAGAAACAGGACTTCAGACAGCAATACTTGTACAACAGACTTTTTTTGAAAAAGGAAATGCAGACGGAACAGAGGAAGTAGATAAGCAAAGATGCGGTTTCAGCTGAAGTCTAGCCTTCATCTGATCCCAGGAGATGCATGAATGGATTCAGAGTTTTCCACCTAGAAGAAAGGGCAATGGGCTTGGCTGAAAAACACTCAACTAGAATTTGGGAGATGAGTCCATCTCTCCGGGAACGAGATCTGAGGGGGCACCAAAATCTACTGCAAACCCTACCGCAGAGTCTTTTGCTCACATACAAAAGACATGCACACCTGTACTCACCGACACTCAGCCAGACCGCAATCCCTGTTTTATCACAGAAGACATTTCGTGCCTAGAATACTAATGTCAGGATACAAATGTTGCTAATTCTGTTCAACTCTCCTGAAATAAGTTATTTTTAAGGAGGTGATAAGAATCATAAGCTTTCTGATAGTCCAAAGGAATAGGTATCACCAAAGTTATGTTTCATACAGTGACACACATTCAATCCAACACAAGGCAACAGAATAAAATTAATCTTTAAAAAGAAAGTCAAGGAAATATACTTTATTATAAAAAATATTTCTACCAGGTATACTAGTTCTCATGAGGTGGAAGTGGGGGTTGCTGAGGGAATAACCAAACTATCTTTTCTATTTCTTCTTACTAAAAGATGTCAAAACCAGGTGAAACAAGAATGTAGGAAGGTTGACTTTAATCGGCATAGATGATCTCTATTGCAAAAGATTTAACCAGTGCTGTGTAACTTCAAATCAAGTTTGCAAGTATATTGCTGTGTTACACTGAGAGATATCAACCTGAAAACTGGGTACCCGGCATGATTATGCCAATTTGTAACTGAGTAGGAAATGTGTCTTCCATCTCTTCCTTTGATGCAGTTGATAGTCTTCATTAAGCTCCTGTGAAACTCTGCTTTCTCTAATAGTTGTGTTATTGTTAATAAAAGCTGAGCCGTTCTCATTCAATCTTTTTTATAATACTTTTTCAAGTAGGAAATTTATTCTAAAATAGCAAATTTTGCCCCTGACTTACTGATACCCTAAGTATGTCTTAACATTCCTAGAGGGTGACCCTACAGGAAGGGAGAGGGGTGGTGGAGCACAGAGGGTTGAGGTGCTCTTGGGGCCTCTGCCACTTACCACAGCAGAAGGTGAGAAGAGAGAAATCCCTGGTCACCATTCATATGGAGATGATGCACCATGAAAAGGAGGAAAGAAGGAGAAAAGCCCACATATGTGGACATTGCAGGAAAGCTTTGAGGCAACAATTGAGAGCAGGGGTTAACAGAGGAGAGGCTCAGCACAGCTGCTGAGGTGTGGAAGAGATAGGAGAAGAAAAGGGATTTAAATATATGTAGCTGCAGGTAACAAATTAAACACTCTTCTGAGTTCTTAGAGGAACAGAAATAAAGTTTGGAATTGTATCTAATTACTTCATCTACTGGACAGCCTTTCTTTTGGGACACAGGATTTTTTTTCATGTATTCATTCAATCAGCCAAGTAGTCACTTACCCAACAAAATATATTGAGCACCTGCTAATGCCAAGCTCTGTTCTAAGCACTGGGATATAATGACGAAAAAAAAATCCCCTAGCCTTATAGAGTTAACACCTTAGGGAACACAAACAATACACAAATCACAAATCACTGAAGGCCTATAGTATATCAGATAGTGATTAAATTTATAATACTATAGAGAAGTACTAGACCATATTGTATACAGTATATACTACTATAGAAAAAGGCAAAGCAGGAAGGGATATAGGAAGCATTGGGGAGGTTGCAAAGTTAAATAGAATATTAAGGAAAGCCTCTAAAGGAAGTTGCTTTGAACAAAGTTCTGATGAAAGTGAGTTAGCTACCTGGGTAAGTTAGAGAAGAACATTCCAGATGGAGAGAACAAGTGCAAAGGCCCTAAGGTCAGGGCATGCCTGGAATATTGTGTTACAGGTAAGATTTTCTTCCTGCTTTTAGCTATACACATTTGTCTTCTAGTTGATAGTACTGACACATATAAGGTAGTTGACTGTTCTTGAAACAGATTACTACCCATTGATTATTTATTTCAAAGGAACTTATTTCATTGATTAATCATTTTTAAAAATAGAATGAATTAGAAGAGAAAATAAAAGTACCAAAGCATTTTTAATTGAAAGGTTTATTTCAATAGTGTATACATTCGTGTTCATGTTGGAGAGAGCATGGGTATGAGTATAATGGGTTGTAATGTAAAATATATTTCTTACTATATATTTTACTTAAAAATGTCTGAGAAATACATAACTAGCCTGTCTTTCCCTTCTAGGACTTAAAATCCTTACTTTTGTATCTATCTTTAGAGCAGTGATTTCAATGGAAGTAGAAGTCACCCAAAAGTAGGAAAAGTGGGACATTTAAGAATCATTTAGGATGCACTACTCTCCACCCAGAAATTCTTATACCTCTTCATCCTGATAAGGAATCTCTTTAGTGATCCATCACAATTATTGAAATCAATTTGTCACATCCACCCTCTAAGTAGAGGCTTTACCACTTTAGGTAGTCATATTGCCCACTGGGCTAAATCTAGCTTCCTTATCACAAATATAATTGCAATGAAAGTCTGAGCTCTCAGACTCAAGGTCATGACCTAGACACTATCACAGAGAATAATGAGCATCACTTCTGATAAACAGGGCTGGAAGGGCTATCCTTGCCTAATCTCTCTGAATGCATACCTGTACACCATACAGTCTTTCACCTATGACTGTCCACGTTTGAAGAATTAAAAAGATCTCAATCCCTGTATAGGTCTCTATTTGGGGGAAAGGAGGAGTATTGAAAAGACCTATGTGCACAGAAATACTGCACTTATTGTATTTTATGTTTGTCCTGAAATTTCATTTGCAAGCCCATTTGTTGTTCCCAGCACAATTAACAACAATATTTACACACTAAATTATCCTTTACTTTTTTGTTATAAGATAAAAACGTCCATCCTACTTGGCCTGGTACCCGTGCTTCTTAAGAACCCTTACTTACTACTGGCTTCACAAAATTTGTGTTAACCATTCAATTTTATTATCTGCTTCTCTGTTGGTGTATTATTATTACTACCTTTTAATTAAGTAGAAATTTTCAATGACAGTTTTTAGCTCTAAAGAGATACTGTTTAGTATTTTTATTAGTGAAACAGGTAGTAATACCTTGTACATAGTCTTACATCTTTAAACCACAAGCTCTGGATCAGCATTTTCTTTATATTCTGTAGACTTTTTACAATGTTGTATATTATCAGTCACCATACATAGGGCCAACATCTGTCTAGTTCTTCATGCTTTCCAAAAGTGTTTTTAAAATATTAAGTAATAACTGCTCATATCATATTGTACAATGTAATGGGCAAAGTCATGGGTCCATGACTGGTGGGACTATTCCATTCCACAAATAACAATTTCATCTGCCTTGGCAATCCTACATTGTGGCTATATTAGTACTAGAAGAAAAACATCTCCAAACATA
Source organism: Panthera onca (assembly GCF_046562875.1). Classification (NCBI taxonomy): domain Eukaryota; kingdom Metazoa; phylum Chordata; class Mammalia; order Carnivora; family Felidae; genus Panthera; species Panthera onca. The sequence continues at coordinate 70,382,010 of NC_138343.1, forward strand.
TGTTTTACTACCATGTCAATTACAGCATCATAGAATGCTATTGGCATTGCAAATAATTGTCAAATAATGTGTGTTTGCATAGTTTGATTGAGCAGTCCTACTAAGATTGAATATTTAATTACTTTCTTTTATGTGTAACATTAAAAAACATTCATACATAATTTTATAATCTAAATCTAGAAAAGAAATATGAGAAACAGAACAGATTAAGATTCACATACTTAAAAACAAATATCACAGGGCGCCTGGGTGGCTCAGTTGGTTAAGCGTCCGACTTCGGCCCGGGTCACGATCTCACGGTCCGTGGGTTCGAGCCCCGCGTCGGGCTCTGGGCTGATGGCTCAGAGCCTGGAGCCTGCTTCCGATTCTGTCTCCCTCTCTCTCTGCCCCTCCCCCGTTCATGCTCTGTCTCTCTCTGTCTCAAAAATAAATAAACGTTAAAAAAAATTAAAAAAAAACAAATATCACATGTATACGTATAGATAAATCTTTCCTCTACCAGCTAATTACATTAAATAAATTTTGACTATCAGGAACGATTAGGAATAAAAGCCTACATAGAAAACTCAATACTACTACATGTATTTAAGTACTCACTAAATTTTACGATCATGTGTGTGAAGCATTTATTTATTGTTTTATCTATTCAGTGAGGCAAATTATAAATGGGTTTTGGTTAGACTACTATGTCACCAAATTAAATAGAGATTTATGTTTGAGGAGTCATATTTCCGCTTGGATTCAAAAAAATCTTTGTGAATACATTTCTCCAGCATTATACATTCAGTTGTTCACTATTGGAGACCTTATTTCTAAACAAGCAAATAGAATAAAAGAAAAGCTGCAGGCATCTTGAATTAAATTTTTTTTAATTTTTAAAAATTTTTAAATTTATTTTTGAGAGAGAGAGAGAGACAGAGCATGAGTTGGAGAAGGGCAGATAGAGAAGGAGACACAGAATCCAAACCAGACAGAGCCTGACACAAGGCTTGAACCACGAGATCATGACCTGAGCCCAAGTCAGATGCTTAACTGACTGAGCCACCAGGTGCCCATAAATTGTGGCATAAATTTCCCAAAAAATGTAACATATTTTATAGGAAAAGTATGTGTTTTATCCCACTGAAATTATTTTCTTATAATTTTTAATTAATCATGAAAAGATTTCCAGAGTTTTACTTTAAAAATAAAATGGAAAAAACCATGGAACAATAGGACACACCCAGTATCTAGAAAGAAAACAGAATTATAATATAACATTTTCCCACATAATGCCCTTAAAATTGTGATGTTTGCTTGATATTGTCACTACCAGAGACAAAGCATACAAATTTTCTATTCTTAAATTTTCTCTCTACCTTTAAAAATAAAATCCATCCGGCCTCCTTAGGGAACCAGACTCCCTACCCATCCCCTAATATTTTTATCCAATTAAACACATATTTAATGAGATTATACAGTGTTATAGACATCTGGCCTCAGACTGTAATATATATTTCAAATTTCAAAGAAATAGAGGAAGTTATGTAATGTATAATCAAAACTCACTGACTCATAAGCAGATTTTTTTTTACTAGGTACCTCCCTAACTCAGTGGAAGTCATTGTTCTCTTGTCAACCAAATCCTGATGAAACCATCTTCTTACAAAGAGGTAGTCTTTGTAAGTCTTCTTACAAGCAGGTAGTCTGGAGAGTGGGATGACCGAAGAGATCTTTCCTCCTCATCCCACCCACCCCCCCATATACACACCAAAATGCAAGTTTCTTCTGTTCTGGGAAGAGAATCTATCCTATTTGCTTTTGTTAAAAAAGAAAAACAAAAACAAAAACAAAAAAAAAACCCTACTTCTTTCTTGAAAATATAAAATGTAAGTAATTCCCACTCATTCCTGGCCTCTAAGGAGGTAAGTATACATAAGGGACTGCGATATTAAGATTAAACTGTGTTCACCAAGGCTATACCAATTGATTACCAATTTTCAAAATCTTAGAACACAGTAAAATAAAGGTTAAGAATAAAATACTCCTACACCAAACATATAGCATCTCGTTGGTGATTCAACAGTATCTTACTACACTCGAGGTTCAAGGTTATTAATATCATTTTTTCATGGCATACCACAGTAGAAATACTAAGTACGTATCAGGCTGAATCTGCATAGACTCCATAAAATATCCTGGAAGTTTGATTTTTAAATATATCTCTTAAGCCAACTGATTTATTTCACAGTTGTTTCTAACTTAATGAAAGAAAAGTGACACAATTTGGAGCTATGCTAGGTCTCAAATTCAACATAAATGGGAATATTTTGAAGTGGAAAGCATAAAATCAATTATCACACTTAGAAAGTTATAAGACAGACATATGTTGTTCAATATTGTCATGGTGATTGGTATGTGTTGTACAATTGCCTGCCTGGGAACAATCTTCATGCCTGATTTACTAAGGACAAGACCTTGGGCAGAGCTTTTCTCTTCTCAGTGTCTCAGTTTTCTTATCTATAAGGTATGGATAATAACACCTACCTCATAAAGTAGTTGTGAATATTAAAATAATTGATGTGATCCTTGATTTCCCATTTTTCTCATCCCTTGTGCACTTGATTATGAGGTCCTATTTGTCTTCCTCTGAACAAACCCCAAGCCTTTCCACTTCTCTCATTCTTCTCCATGCCTCCTCTCATTAAGACCACCATCATTTTACAGATGCAAAACTAATCTCCCTGCATCTCCACTTTTCCATTTCCAATTTATTCTCCAAAGTGATTATTTTAGAAGATTTAACCAAATTACATCCTCCCCCTTTAAAAACCTTTTAATAGGTTCTTTTTGCTCCTTAAGAAAAAACTGTAATTTCTTTTTTTAACTTAAATCCAAGTTATCTAACATATAGTATAATAATGATTTCAGGAATAGAATTTAGTGATTCATCACTAACATATAACACCCAGTGCTCATCCCAACAAGTGCCCTCCTATTAAGGACGGCATTGCCCATTTAACTCATCCCCCCACCCAACACCCTGCCAGCAACCCTGTTTGTTCTCTGTCTTTAAGAGTCTCTTATGGTTTGTCTCCTCCTCTGTTATCTTACTGTTGCTTCCCTTCACCTATGTTTATCTGTTCTGTTTCTTAAACTCCACATATAAGTGAAATCATATATTTGTCTTTCTCTGACTGACTTATTTTGCATAGCATAATACACTCTAGCTCCATCCACATTGTTGAAAATGGCAAGATTTCATTCTTTTTGACTGCTGAAAAATATTCTATTGGATATATACACCACATCTTCTCTATCCATTTATCAGTTGATAGACATTTAGGCTCTTTCCATAGTTTGGCTAGTGTCCATGGTGCTGCTATAAACATTGGGGTGCATGTGCCCCTTCGAATCAGCACTCCTGTATCCTTTGGATACATACCTAGTAGTGAAATTCCTGGGTCATAGGGTAGTTCTATTTTAAAAGTTTGAGGAATCTCCATGCTGTTTTCCAGGTGGCTGCACCAGTTTGCATTCCCACCAGCAACACAAAAGGGTTCCTCTTTCTCTACATACTCACCAACATCTGTTGTTGCCTGAGTTGCTAATTTTAGCCATTCTGACAGGTGTGAGGTGGTATCTCATTGTGGTTTTGACTTGTATTTCCCTGATGATGAGTGATGTTGAGCATCATTTCATGTGTCGGTTGGCCATCTGGATGTCTTCTTTGGAAAAGTGTCTATGCATGTCTTTTGCCCATTTCTTCACTGGATTATTTTTTGGGGGGTGTTGAGCCTGAAAAGTTTTTATAGATTTTGGATGCTATCCCTTTATCTAACATGTCATTTGCAAATATCTTCTCCCATTCTGTCGGTTGCCTTTTAGTTTTGCTGATTGTTTCCCAAAAAAGCCTGGACTTTCTAACAGGCAGAACATTGTCCTAAACATTGGCATAATTTATTTCCTCCACATCCACCAATGCCATCTCCCTACAAGTCTGCCGTTCATTGATTCCCCATCCTCTTGTCGTTCCTCAAACCTGGCAGGTCCTTCCCCATTGCAGAGTCATGGGATATACTCTTCTCCAGGACTGATCCCTTCCACCAGCCCTCCACATGAACATCTCCTTTTTATTCCTGAAGTGTCTTTTAAATACAGCATCTCTTTTTACATGCCTTCCGTTACCATTCTATTTAAAGTGGCCACCGTATGTTACTCACTATCCCATTACCTTTAATACCAATTATCACTAATATTGAATTATCTTATTTATTTGTTGTCATCTGGCTAGTTTCCTCAACCTCTCAGGGATAAGACACCTTCTTCATTCTTCTACCCTCTGTGCTTGGCACAGAGTAGGTGCTTAACAAATAAGATGTGAATAAAGAAAAATTTTACCAGTATTTGTGACACTTGTAAATGCTCAATAAGTAGTAGCTTCTGTCTTGAGAACAACTTTTTTTACGGCAATTATGTAAGTTACCATGTAAAAGAGTAAATATAAATAACTTGAGAGGATTGCTTTGGCATTCAAAAACTCACCAACTCAATGAATAAACACTGTGATTGTGGATAGCACTCAAATGGATTTTATCATTCGGTAATATATTTTGAAATCCTGGGAAAAAAGGCTTAGTTCAATAGAGATATTATTTAGTTTTATCTTTTAAAACTGCAGAAATAATTGTATCTGCTACAATTAGATACAATCTTTTTGGCTTCTTCATGGCTATGTACCTAACCCCATGGGTAAGCTCCTCATGGACAGGCACAATACACCACTTCTCACAAGCACACACACACACACACACACACACACACACAAGTTAACATGCAGCTGAGCAGATGGTAGGTGTTCAAATATTTGTTGGTTGAATTGAATTTGATAGAAACATGAGACAATGCCACAGAGAAAGGAGATGGAAGATTCATTACTGAGAACCACACAAATACTTGCATACTTGCACAATAGCTTGGACCAAGGTTTTTCTGATTACTCAGTGACTCTAACCAACTGGACAGAATTAGTTTATTGACTGAATCACAAACAATTAGTTGTTAACTAAACATCAAACTTGTAGAAATAAGTATCCAGAAAAATTCCCCAGGTTACCCAAGGTCTGTAATGGTCCCTCTACATGAGATCTTTCAAAATTCAGGAAACAGGTACTTTAATATAATGTGAGGTGATAGAAATGCTCTTGGATGGGAGGGAAAAATGAAAATGACAGGAGGGCTGAAAAATGTGCCTAGACTTGATTGGAGCAAAAGGGAGATATATTGTCATAGCACAGAAAAAAAGAAAAATAATGAAGAGAGGTTGTACCTGATAGAAACAAAATCAAGTGACTAGATAGGGAATTTGAGGTAAAACACAATTTCATTTATAGAAAACATGAAGAGTTCAGAGAAAAGCAGACATAGAAGGCACAAAAAAAAAGTTTTGGGAAGCTTTCATCATACTTCAGTATTCAAAATATCCTATTTAACCCTATTTAATATAATAAAAAAGAATATGCTTCAGTTTCAAAATTAAGTCTTTGATTTTTAAGATGTTGGTAAACTTTGCTCAAAAAAATTTACATTTCAAAAAAGAGATCTAGATAAATGACAATTCAGAGATCTAACAGATGAACTAAAATGTGCATTTTAAATGCAAAAGCTTTCATCGATACCTTAAGATCTCTGTGCTTTATCAGAAATTTTATAGAATAAAATATCCTATCTACACAGCATGTATAGAACTGAACAGTTTCTAATATTCCTGCAGTTTTCAAAGATCAAATCCAAATAATATCTCCATTGATTAAATCTTTCTTCTCAGGATCAAAGTACATTATTGCTTGATAAAATTCATTTGTTACACTTTCTCAGGTGACAATACATGTTATGTCTATTTTGTAGAATAGGAAATTGAGCATATTTTGTGAAATTTCTCTAAGTTAAAGCAATGAATCAAATCAAAGAAAACAGTTATGATCTCAGGCCTGAACCCTGCTCACAGGTCTTTTCTCTCTTATTGTCAATAACTAAAATTAATATAAAATTGAGCCACTCATTAAATTTTACCTACTCCTTGTATGTGGTACTATACAATAGGTTCAATTAAGTGAAAATTTTAAAATTAAAAGTTAAATTATATATTTTATCATTAACTCCAAATAATTTTGTTCATTGGAAAATGTAGCCTTTGGGCCTTTCTAGAATAAAATACATGAAAATGGACACATGTGTTTGGGTGAAAAAATTTAAGACTGACTCTCCTCTTTCTTCTTAAAACTCATATACTTGGGCTCCTGGCAGAAGTATCTGAAACTCAAAGATTACTGATTTTAAACTCTCATGAATCTGCAAGTGCATACTCAGCCTCTCTGGCACATTAGACATTACAAAAAGATTTTCTGAGAAGCTTGTTAAACGTCTAAGCATCTAAGTGGTTCTGATCCAAGTAATCTATTTTGAAAATATTTGATCTAGGAGTTAACAATGCACTCATAAAAAAAAAACAACAAAAATCTATAACACAGGAACAACACACAGCTATCAATGCACAACAGATGTTGCTACATAGTGAATTGTGTGGTCAATAGAGTGTACAGTCACGGTCAATACTTGCTCCACAGGGTTGAAGTTCTCCAATTTACTTAATTAAATGATTCTCCCTATTTGCTTTCTTCTCGTTGAGGTTTAAGGAACCAGGCATCTAAAAGAATGAAATGTGTGACTTCCTACGTCCCATAAATAAATAAATAAATAAATAAATAAATAAATAAATACCTAGAGAAGTATTCTTCTAACTAAAACTGAACTAAATCCTACAAGTGATCAATCCAAGTCTGCTTCTGATCTTGAAATTTATAAACAGTTAGAAAAACCTCTCTTATACTCTTCCTTCAGAGTCTGGACCAAAGGCTATACTCCTTTACTTATAATTCCCCAATAAGTAGATTCCTGGTGCTTTCAACTTTAAATTCAAACTCTTCAGAATGGTATACAAAGTTTTCATGGTATAATCTCTACCTCCCTTTCCAGATTCCTATTGGACCACTACATCACCCTGACACTGACACTACTCCAGCCAAAGTAAGAGGTTTTGAGATTTTAAAACAAGGAAATGTGTTGGTTAACTTAAGAAAAGCCTCATATTGGCACCTAGGTGGCTCAGTCAGTTAAGCCTCCGACTCTTGATTTCAGTTTAGGTCATGATCTCAGAGTTGGGTTTGTGAGATTCAGCCCCATGTGGGGCTCTACACTAACAGCACAGTGACAACTTAGGATACTCTCTCTCTCTCTCTCTCTCTCTCTCTCTCTGTCTCTCTCTCTCTCTCTCTCTCTCTCTGCCCCTCCCCTGCTTGCATGCTCTCTCTCTCTCTCTCTCTCAAAATAAATAAATAAACTTTTTTTAAAAAGCCCCACAGTGTAACGGGCTTTACAATTGGTTGATAAAGTGATTCTCTGATAAGGTAAAGAACTTGTGGTCTCTCCATCTCTAGGCTCTATCAAGTATTAGATTCATCCTAAGACTGGTTCTCCTGAAGTTGCATAATGTTGTCCAATAGCAAAGGAGGCTAAATGCATATTTCTATTCATGCAGCAGGAGACAAAAGGAAGCTTCTCACAGTTTCTTTAAAGATTAAGAAACTTCTTTCTCAGAATTTCCCAGCAAGTCCCTCTTTGGGTCAATTGGTCCAGATTACTGTAAACATGTCCATCTCTGAACCAGATACAAGCTAGTAAAATCCATGTTCTCTGGCAGTGCCATGCAAATCACATTCTTTTGCTTTCACCTTGAATTTTTTCCCCTCAAAATGCTTGGCCAGATCTTACTCATCTTTTAATACTCATTTCAAATGTCACCTATTTTTAAAAGAGTTTCCTCATTATCTTACCCCCTCCTTAAATTGATTGAGTTGCCTCCTTTGTACTCCCAAACACCCCATAAAACCTCATTGTAGTTTATTTTCTCGTCTAAATTCCTAACAGCATGGACCATGCATTGTTCATCTCTATAATCACAACACTTAGCTCAGTGACTATTAGTAACTAGTACTTATAGTAGGTAACTAAAAAAATATTAAATTAATTAGTGGGAAATAAATGAAAACCTCATCACCATGAAAAACTCTCCCTAAGTAAAACCAAGAGCTACCCTGTAGTTATCCCTAACATTCCTGTCATTCAAGGAGAATCAGGTAGTGACACTAGCAAGGAAGTGTCTTGAGAGCAAGAGGGTTAACACTGGTTATATACTCAATAAATTTGAATAAATGCACACATACATAAGAAAGAAAGAAAGAAAGAAAGAAAGAAAGAAAGAAAGAAAGAAGAAGCAAAGAAAGAAACAAAGAAACAAAGAAGGAAACAAAGAAAGAAAAAAAAAAGAAAAGAAAAACTGAATGAATGACACATAAATGTTATAAAGTTCCTACAAAACAGAAATACAATTCTCTGACAAGTCATCCTCTGGGGAGGAATCAAGTCATAGTTCTAATGTGAATGACCACATTTTGTAAACAGAAAACTGATAGTTTCTCTTCTCTGGGAGGAAATATCCTACCTCACTCATCTAAACCTCATTTCACAAACTAAGTTGCCCTCATTGGTTTTACCAGTCTCTTAACTTAATGGTTTTCTTGCTCTGTTTTTCAGAAACATGATTTCCTAGAATAGGAGCTGCATTAGGGTAGCAATGGGGCCAAGAGTCTGACCAAACAGCCAAGGATCCCAATTTCTCCTCCTGTTTTTATTAGATATGCTCTGATTTTTATCCATTGTTTTACATTAAAGCTCTTTAAGATTTTATTCTAATTTTTAAATCATTAATTAAAACACTAATCAAAATGGCTAGCATTTATTAATTGCTCATGTTATATCAGGTTAAATGTTTACCATGGATTATTATGGCTTATAAAAACCCTATAAAATGTGTACTATTACTATTCCCATTTTTATAGACTTGGAATATGAACTTAAATGAACACTCTAATGGTGAAATTATAACTTAATAAAATTTTGTGGAGATTAATTTGATAACATACATTCAAAACTTAAGATGTTTATGTCCTTTGAAAATATTAACTCATTATCTTTAAGTTATATGGGCAGCAATATGGACCAATAAGACCAAGGTATTTTTTTGATAATTATGGCCTGCAATGGTTATTTTCATTCTATATAACTTATAGACAATCATTCTTCCTCAGAAAAAAATATGCAAGATTAGGTCATACGTTAATCAAGGTACAGATGTGTATATTTTAAGTATCTAGTGCTCCTGGGACTTCAGCTTCCCATTACAAGCTTTTTGGCTCAAGTTTGCGTGAAAGTCCAATTACTGCACAAAGCTGCAAAGTGTTATAAAAAAATAAGAGGTATAATCCTGAAAAGAGAGAGAGTATTGGGATTGGACTAAAGACAATAGGTAACACGGTACAAAATAGATCTTGCAGCTACCAAAATACATTAGAGTCCAGCATTGAAATAGTAAGCCTTTATTGGAACATTTAGAAATTTAAATTATAAAGAGGTGAGCTATCTCAATAAGAATTTGCCTGTAAGCTTAAAAATGTGCTCAACCCCCATAGTAGTAAAGAACTATGAATTAAAAGCAAGATGTCATGTGTTGATTATTCAGTTATCAAATATTAAAAAGAATGATAGAAGTCATTGTTCAAAAGCAATAAATTAGAGAAATGGACATTTAATATAAGGCACAACTGAGTATAAGTGTACGTAAACTTTGAGGGGGTGGATTTTGACACAGTTTATCAAACACTTTTTATTAAATATTTTTGCATCCCCCTCCATCCTAAGAAATAATCAATGAGGCGCACAAAGTTAAAAGAATTTATATCTTGGGGCGCCTGGGTTGCTCAGTCAGTTGAGTGTCCAACTTTGGCTCAGGTCATGATCTCATGGTTCCTGCAATCGAGCCCCACGTCAGGCTCTGTGCTGACAGCCCAGAGCCTGGAGCCTGCTTCAGATTCTGTGTCTCCCTCTCTCTCTGCCCCTCCTGTGCTCGTGCTCTGTCTCTCTCTCTCTCTCTCAAAAATAAATAAATGTTAAAATTTTTTAAATTTATAAATAAAAAGAATACATATCTCAGTATTATTTACAATGCTGGAAAAACTTTAAGCAACTTCAACATCCAAATACAGCAGATTGATTAAATAAATTATGCTACATTCAATAGTGAAATGCTATTATCCACTCAATAAAATTTAATGACAAGGAAAATGCTAAAAATACTTAGCAAGTGTTTTAAAAAAGCAGTCTTTAAAATAGTATTTACCGTATGAACTCATTTGCATTTTGAGAAAAAATAAAGAGACTGAAATGTTGCATGGAAAACTCTGATTAATAGAATTTAAAAGATCTCCTGTATTTTTGAAGTTTTTTCAATAAGCGTATATTGAAATTATGCCCTAATAATTTGGAAAATAACTGAACAGAACAAATTCAGGGCCTACTGAGATAGGAGAACAAAAAGGGGATGACCACAGCTAAACAAAGAAGTGGGCTAGGAAAGGACATACTTACACATTTGGGGAGCAATGCATTGAAGAGAAAAGGGATAGAAATGAATAAATAGCCCTCATTTCTTGCATTTTGGACCAAAACAACTCAACCATACTTTAGTGTCTTCAACTGACAGATTTAGGACAAACCAAAATACATGTACTGAACACTATGAGGCAGGTTTGCAACTTTGGAATCCTTCCAGGTGCCGAGATTGTCTCTTCCTGAGAGAAGCAGTCATTAAAATGAAGACCTACTACCAGTGGAGTATGAAGTTTTCAGAAAACACTGTCCTCTGCACTGTTGAATCACTTCAAATTAGCTAATACCCTGCTAATATCCTTAATAAGCCTACTTCTTTAGCCTAGAATCCTAAGGATGACCTTGTCTGTGGTGAGAAAGAGGGAGAAGTGAAGAAAATCTTTCCTATGGCTCCCATTGAGAATTATGGATGTCTGATTCAGTTAAAAGTAAATAAATTCCTCAGAGTGCAGAGCAATCTGCTTCTGATATCAAACTTCAAGGCTTCAACCAAAGTACTTGATGGTGTCCCCATCATAATAAGAAATGTTATCAATGGGGCGCCTGGGTGGCTCAGTCAGTTGGGTGACCGACTTCAGCTCAGGTCATGATCCCACAGTTCATGAGTTCAAGCCCTGCCTCGGGCTCTGTGCTGACAGTTCAGAACCTGGAGCCTGTGTTGGATTCTGTGTCTCCCTCTCTCTCTGCCCCTCCCCCACTCTAGCTCTGTCTCTGTCTCTCTCAAAAATGAATAAACATTAAAAAAAATTTTAATAATAAATGTTATCAATAAAAAAATATTTTTTTCAATGTTTTTTCTTAAGTATTTTAAAGTAAGAATTTTTTTGTTGTTATTAACTGGGTAAACATTCATCTCTGAATCATCAGCACCTAGTACACAGCTTAGATCATAGGAAGCATGCAATACATGTCTACTGAATGGATAAACATTTCTTTTCACTTTAGATTCCTAAGGAATCTTTGGATTCACTCAATCCTAAGGATCTCTAGAAGTCACTGAATCCTAACAAGTAACTTACAGGGGTGCTTGGGTGGCTCAGTCAGCTAAGCTTCCAACTCTTCATTTCAGCTCAGGTTATGATCTCACAGGTCGTGGAATCGAGCCCCGCATTGGGCTCTGCGCTGACAGTGTGAGGCCTGTTTGGCATTCTCTCTCTCCCTCTCACTCTGCCTCTCTCCCATTTGCTCTCTCTCTCTCTCTCAATATAAATAAACATTAAAATTTTTTTAAAAAATTTTAAAATAACTTGTAATCACTAGTCATAAAACATTTAGATGACTTTAAAAAAATTATCTTTTAAGTTTTTTTGCCAATATTCCTATTAAGTATTTTTAATGTCTTCATTTCATTGTATGTATTTCTCTCCTTGTGTTATGAGGTTTAGAAAAAAATAAGTACACGGGACTATCTTTATCTTACACTGGTAACATTTATCCTTCACCTATCTTCTTATAAAGTAGGATGGTAGGTCTTTCAGCTTCAATAGAAGAGTCTCAACTGGCACATTTGTCCCCATCTTCACTTTGAGAAATAGTATTAACTGATACACTTAAGGTTAACATGCATATTTAGTTTTTAATTTTTTTTTACTAGAGCATGCAGAACATATTATACTGCATGGTGAAAATTTAAATATGGTATATTCTGAGAAATCCTGCCAAATTCCAGTCCCTTCTTTATGTTCTCAGTGTTCTTCACAATCTTTAGTAATTTCATTAAACTACGGTCTTCTTTAATTTTGTCTTACCTATTTCCTGATGTTAAAAGGGTATTAACATAAGTTATAAGCTCAACAGAGTTTTTTTTTCCCTTTCCTATTTTGAATGTGTCAAGTTTCTATCAATCTCATTGAGTTTGATCTCCATTCAAAAGTTGACAAGGCTAGATTAAATAACACTATCAAGCCATGTCAATTTTATTGGCTCATAGAAAAATAGAGTTGGAAGGAGCCTTAAAGGATACCAATGACTGTCCCCCAAACAGGAATTTCCTCTTCAGCTTTTCTATGAATGATCATTAAGAGTCTATTTAAACATGAGCAGTCATGAGGAACTTTATATGCTGGACATTGTGATATGCTTCCAGACATCATTCAGTGGATGACTTGTTGCCCAGCTGCCAGAGTGCTAAGAGTAAACAGGCTTCTCCAGGGATAGCCTCGGCTACATAGAGCTACCTTGACCAGCGCCATGCCCATTTCAGGATGCCCACAGTCAATGATAGATGTAGGAGTAAGAAGGCCCAACTGAAAATGTACCTTCTTTAAAAAAATACAAAACACAGTAATTTTACCTACTGGTAATCATGATCAAAATGATGTCCAGAAAGTTGAGTGGTCCATCTGGAACTGCCTCATCCTTGAGAGAAAATTCAGGGTGATAAGGAAGCAATCTGAAAACACTTCTCATATCATTCTCTACTTGCCTCTATCTTGAAATAAATATATATTTTTTAAAAAACACAAAATAAAACTCTTCTGTGTGATAATTTTATGTAAGATTTCTTCTCTCTAAAATATGCCAAGAGCTGGGTGGTTGTCAGTAAAGCATCTGACTTTGACTCAGGTCATGATCTCACGGTCTGTGAGTTCGAGCCCCATGTCAGGCTCTGTGTTGAAAGCTCAGAGCCTGGCTTGGATTCTATGTCTCCCTTTCTCTCTGCCTCTCCCCCATTCATGTTCTGTCTCTGTCTCTCTCAAAAATAAGCATTGAAGATTTTTTTTTAAATAAAATAAAATATGCCTTAAATCTTCCCTTCTAAATACACACATTTTCCCTCCAAATTAAACATTTTTTTTCTAAATTTATAGATCTAAGTTTAAAATCTAATGACATACTTACTAGCCATGTGGTTCTTGGCAAGTTTTTAAAACTCTGAGTCCCTATTTTCTAATCCTAAAAATGTAAAAATACATCCTACAAAGTGTATTTTGAGAAATAAATAAACTATCACATGTAAACTGACACAGTGGTTAAGAGCACTGGAGTCAGATGTCTGCATTTTAAGTCTAATAAAGTTACTTAACCTTGCAAGATATCATTTTTCCCATACATAGATTGGAGATAATAATAGCACTTCCTTTATGGCTATAGCTATAAATTTTATATTTATATAAATGAAATAATCCACATAAATAATTTAGTATAATGATTGCTTAACTATTATTAGCTCCTATTATTTTTTAAGAACCTGGAATACAACATACACTCAATAGTTGTTGGTGCTATCACTCTCCTTCTATTCCCAACCTCTATATCTTTTATATTTATTCTCTATGGAACGTCCTTTAACTATCCTGTTCTTATCAATAATGATGGGTAAGGGACACATATCTTTGGGTTTTTTTTGGCAAAGAACCCTAATTAAAAACCTCTTTGATGCTTTAGTCCAATTTTTCAGGATCTTTCTGAGGATTTTTTTTGAAAACTTCATCCAGTTTAACACCATTAACTGGTGCTAAATGAGACCCAAGATAGATGGACAAATAAATGTAGGCAATTTTTTACATAGGCAGCACATGTAATATTTTATTTAGCATAACCCTGGCTATCTCTTTCTACCCAAAGGGTAAGTATTCTTGAATAAATATAATTTTTAAAGAATATAAGCATATTAGTACATACTTTAATGATTCTCAAACAGCATGGATGGGATTTAGGAAGGGGAAAGAAGTCCTTGTGATCCAACATAATCTTTCATGGCTCATCAGAGCTTTCACTATGTCATTTTCTTTAATTCATACTGATTACAGTTGCTTTTTTTTTTCTTAATGAACTACTCTTACACAAAATTCTATGACCAGTCATGTACTTTTTTAAAAATATGCCTTGTTATCAAGGCATAAGTTTACACAAAGACAGTTATTTAGTGTTAGTACTTTTCTCTAATTCCAATCTGACCCAAACACTAACTCTGCTATTAGTCATAAATGTTCTCATTATTCTTGGCAGACCACCAGGCACTATAAAAATAAGTTAATTAATTATCAAATCTTATTAAATTCCACTTTAATTCAATAATGTTTTGACTTCACAAATTTCCTTCAAAACTAAGAAAGATGATTCTGAATTAAAATACAATTTATCAAGGCACCTGAATGGCTCAGTTGGTCAAGTGTCTGAGTCTGGATTTCAGCTCAGGTCATGATCTCACAGTTCATAAAATTGAGCCCTGCATCAGGCTCCATGCTGACAGCACAGAGCCTGCTTGGGATTCTCTGTCTCCTTCTCTCTATGCCTCTCCTTCTCTCTATCTATCTATCCCAAAATAAATAAACATTTAAAAAAATAAAAATTTTCTAAATTTCATATTAAAAAAATCAAAATAAATCAAAATAAAAACGCCATTCTTTCTCCACAAAAATAAAATAAAATAAATAAAAATTTTCATTTTCCCATGATGCTAAAATGCTTCAAATATTCTTGGGCTAAATGATAGCACATTAGTTTTAGAGTAACAAGTACCCCCAACAAATTCCATTATGCTAAGACTAATTAAAATTCTAACTTAGGGTAAAGTCAAATCAATCTATTCAGAAATAGAGTTATCTATTGTTACTCAGCATGGCATGATGGAGATAGATTAATCAAACCAACATCTATACATGCATAGACTCTTTAAATAACCCTAACTTCTAGATGCCTCATTTCCCACTTTATCAATAAGGAACAATATTTTCCCTCCTGACAAATCTGCAAGTTTCTTTTGAAAATGAACCATTCCCATCAACTTTGAAATTAAAATTCCTCAACTAACAGAACTACAAAAGATAAATCTCCTACTATGTATTGGTAACTTGGAAGTCAATGAAAGCACTTTAAATAGGAAGGAAATATAAATAGGGAACTGCAAGGAGAAGTAAGTCCACTATTATATTTGGAGACTTCAACATCTTTCTTTCAGTAGGAATAATTCAAATGGAATGCAGAATACAACAAAAAATCTAGCTGTATTTATTACAAATGTATAAAACAACCTCACTGAAAGGGGTGAGGGAAAAGGTACTGCCTGGATAACTCTGGAAATGAATGGAATCTATAAAACTAGAACCAAAAGGAACTGCACATAAGAATTGTACTCTAGTTGACAAAGCTGTTTCTCTGGATGTACAGATTAACAATTCAGACTGCTATACATGAACACTGGAATTGAACAATTAGAAAAGTGGATGGCAGTGGGTGGAAGCCAGGTTTCTCACTATTGGAGTGGAAATTCACAGACAAGTAAATGTAAGAGGCTGCAATGATCCACATAATAATGTATTAGAATTGGAGCCATCAATAAGAAATTTTACTGGTTACATATAGAAGTATGTATGTATGTTGTGTGCGTATTGTGTGTGTGTGCATGGGTTAGAATATACACATACATTCTATACTCTTTCAGTTGAAGGGGCCTAGAAGTAATGGCATCTCAGTAGCAATAAGAATACTTAAGGCCCAGGGGCGCCTGGGTGGCGCAGTCGGTTAAGCGTCCGACTTCAGCCAGGTCACGATCTCACGGTCCGTGAGTTCGAGCCCCGCGTCAGGCTCTGAGCCCCGCGTCAGGCGCTGGGCTGATGGCTCGGAGCCTGGAGCCTGTTTCCGATTCTGTGTCTCCCTCTCTCTCTCTGCCCCTCCCCCGTTCATGCTCTGTCTCTCTCTGTCCCAAAAATAAATAAAAAAAAAAGTTGGAAAAAAAGAATACTTAAGGCCCAGATCTTGGTTTCTAATACCATTTTTCAGGAAAAGGAAACAGAGAAATGGCTGATTCTAGGAATGGAGCAGGAAATATATGAGGTGAGCTCTTGTAGTGACAGAAAGTAAGTTCCTATGGATTATTCAAAAAAAGGCAAGATGTGATGATAGGGGTATGTCAAACAGGCAAAAGAGTCAACTAAAAGAGATTCCAATGGCCAAAGTGGAACTACTTGAGCAACAAAATTAAGTAGTATTGGATTACAGCCCGAAGTATAAAATAAATATTATAAGTCTATGCTGATTTATACTGCTATAAATAAATTGCTAAATTAATAAATGGAGAAAAGACAAATCTCCCTTGCAGAAGAATTCTAAATAAATGTATATAGATACTCCACCTTACAGGAAGGGAAGCAAAACTCCTTGCTCCTTCAGTGTAGGCTGCCTATAGTAACTCCCTTGCAAAGCGTACAGTATGGAAAAGGGAAAAAAAGAGTAACTTTAAGGTAGAGAAACCTAAAACCACTGTTTCAGCCAGGTGATCAAGGTCAACATCAACAGTTGTAAATCATGTTGACAGTATGTGCCCTTGATATAATGTGGTGAAAATGGCACTTTACCTCTGTGATCTTCCTCCTAAAAACCCACAACCCCAGTTAATTAGGAGGAAATGTTCAGAAAAATTCCAAAAAAGGGACATCCTACAATATACCTAACCAGTACTCCTAACAATTGCCAGCATTTTCAAAAATAAAGCAAGTCTGAGAAACTGACACAGCCAAGAGGAGCCTAAGAAGACATAACAATAAATGTAATATGATAAACTGGATGGGACCCTAAAGCAGAAAAAGAAAGTCATTTAAAAAGGGATAAATGACATCTAAATGACCTGCTACTTTAATTACACTTGGAAATCAACAGACCCATGAAGCATATGAAAATAACCAAGATGAGCTCAAAGTATGTACTGAGCCTTAAGCCTTCACTATTTAACAAAGAAAGCATGAAAATAAACCAACTAAACATTCAATTCATGAGAAAGGAAAAACCTAAAAATAGAAATATAAGAACAACAAAAGAGGAGAAATAAAATCTTAAATTTTTTTTTAAATCCACAAATAAAAAAAGAAAAACTAGATCTATCAAATAGTCTAAATTTTATTTAAAACATGACATACCTCCAGCAATTTGGTTTACTTTAGTTTCGCTTTGTAAAGAAAAAACACTGGTATATATAAGAAAAAGAAGAAATGAAATTTAACAGATAAAATTATATGGTTTTGAATTGTAATAGGTAGACTGAAGGAAAAGGAAGTAATTTTAGATGCAGACTCTGCAATGCACAATCTTATAAGCCAGCCCAAAAGTTTACAAATAACTTGTAGATGAGTTAAGTATCACATGAATACTTATACTACAACTATAAGTAGAGCCAGTTATATACAGGAGGAAAAACAGGATATTTCAATAACAGGAAAGCCAAATAAGGAGAAAGTTTCCAGAAACAATGGTTAATCAGTAAACCAAACCACAGTGAGATCAGGCAGAATGGATTCAGCATGGATGGAAAGCCAGAGGGTCTCTTTCTGTACTACAGTCTTTGAAATGGATACACATGAGGGGCACCTAGGTGGCTCAGTTGGTTGAGTGTCTGACTCTTGATTTTGGTTCAGGTAATGAGCCCAGGATCATGAGCCCAGGATCATGTCAGGCTCTGCACTGAGCGTGGAGCCTGCTTAAGATTCTCTCTCTCTCTCTCTCTCTCTCTGCCACTCCCTCCCCCCTCCCCCCAGGAACACATGTGTGCTCTCTCTCACACACGCATGATAAATCACACTCATGTGTGCTCTCTCTCTAAAACAAACAAAATAATAATAAAAATTTTTTAAAAAGTGACTGGTTGCCCAAGGTTTGTCAACAAAATAGCAGGTCAATTTTCAAAAAACGGAGCAAGAGAAAGGGAACAGACAAAGGAAAAAAGACGAAGAAGGAACTAGAACAAATACAATCTGGTTCCCTCTGAGGAAGCATCATCACAAGAATTCCATTCCACTAGTTTTCATAGACTCATACTATCTGATGAGTACCTCAAAGACAATTTTCTGAAACCCCATCATTTTACACATGGAAACATATTCCCAGATGAGGAACAAGGAAAGTCACACATTTAAGAAGAAACTTCAGACTCCAGACTTACAGTCCAGTTATTATTCCATTACACAGTATAACCTCCTATTTACTCCAACAAAAGATATAAAGTAACAATCCATGATCTTTCATGGATCTTTCATGATTTTTTCATTTCTTTGATATTCTTATTTTTTGTATGTCTTGAGAAACACTTACATTGCAGAGGGGTAGGAAAAGAAAGGAAAAGAAAAAAAAGGAAGCTATCTCCAAACTCCATTTGGTTCCATTTCTACAGGGCCATTTCTGCTGAATCCAAGGCATTCAGATTCTTGAATAGAAAAGGTCTTACAAAGTGCTGTCCTATAGGGACTTCAGCACATCCATTCTGATCCTAATTCAAATGCGTAAATCTCCTCAAAGCCCCCAGTAACAGGACGTAAATACAGTTTTTGCCTTTCAGTACAGGATCAAGACACAATTTAAAGTGCTTTGTAATACTCTCAGCATCCTAGTCCCCAGGCCTCTGAGAGCACATAAGGACACAAACCTGCCACTGGCAATGTTTTGCAGTTCAATTAAGCTGGAAGTAGGAAGTAATTCTAAGAGTCTGAATAGGTTCTTGATGAAAATATTGGTTAGGAAAATGATTGTGCCCTCATGCCTATCCAGCACATCTGGCAGGAGAGGATTGTTACTTTATTTGCATTCCATGAACAATTAAAAAAGTAATTTGCAGTTTGGGACAAACAAAGAAATGTGAAATAGCAGTTGACTTACTGAAAGCTCCTCCATTAAAGAGTAAAACTGACTGAATGACTTTAAAGTATATTTTTTTCCTTAAAACCTCCATTAATTGAGTTCTATTACTTTATGATTTATTGTGGTTTGATATTTATCTTTGCACCAAGTAATTCTGCAGAAATTGGGGGTTGGAGAGAACTGTACTATAGAGAAAAGGGTTAAAAGACATGAAAGGGAAGAGGTTTACAAAGATCGAGTGGACAAAGGGATCACAATAGACCTGGAGGGAGGTAGAGAAGGAGGAAGAGAGAAGACAGAAGGTAGCTGACAAGACTTGCCACAAACAGAATAGAAAAGAAGGCAACACAGAAACTTTGGTTTCTTTCTTTTCACAGGAAGGTCAGGAGGTTTGAACAGAGGATTTGCCAGTAGTCCAGGCAGATAAGCATGTAGCAAAGTCCGCATCATCTTAATGGTATTTCCTACAGTACTGAATAGAATGGAGGTCCGATCCTCAGCTAAAGCACCTTGCCTATGAAGATGTACTATCTTTCAGGCACATGGCTGAGAGGCAGGACATTTACAGGTTCAGATTTTGCTGACCTAAAGAACTACATTTACCTTAGGAAATTTCTTACCTAATATTTGGTATACTTCATTTCTCCTTGTTAATTAATGTTACATGGAGATAATTCTGCTTAAAAGTGTTTAGAACTCTATTTCAGATGTGCTCATGTGTTGTAGAAGCAGTGGTTCCATTCTGTCAACTAAGTATCTGTAGATCAGGAAGTGAGTTGCAAAGGAGGCAAGTTTGTTTGGAACAGGGTTTAACCCTGTAGTAATGAACATAGGAAAGTATAACCTGCTGAGTTGCAATAAGGGGTACACTCTTATTTCAGGACTTCCCCTGAATGTGAGACTCTTTTTCCATTAAGTAACCTAGGGAGAATAATCGCAAGATCTGTATACCACAATCCATACCGCTTCCAACCCCTTTTCAGACATTACTAATTAATCACAGAGCTCTTTGCTGCCTTAGGCAGGACTCTGCTTCATCATAGCATTCAATTGATTAAGAGCTGGCTTGAGAGTCAAAAAAAATCAGCTTTCCGCCTGTGATCTATTCCGTTCTCTTCTGAGGTGCCTTACTCAAAAATAAGTAATTAGTAACTGCACTCAGTCCCAATACTTAGCACTGAAAAATAAAACTAGAAAAGTTTAGACAACTACAAAACCCTCTTTAAAATTGCTATCAGGCTTCCTACAGTGAAAAGTTCTATTTTAAATTCAGTTTTTCCGTAATAAACATGTAGTTGTATAGTGTTTTATAATCTTCAAAGATCCTTCATATACAGATTTTTTTTATTTGATTCATATTGCAACCCTGGTGATAGAGGACAGAATTAAAAGCAAGAAACAGGCAGAAGATAAGAAAATGAGGCTCCAGTAATTTTGCTTTGAGGATTTTGAAAGGCAGAAGTATTTCTGTTCCCACAGTGCAAGGTGGGGCTCATGATTTCTCCTCTTCTTAATTTAGCATGAAACAGTCTCTTCAACCTGATTTACTTGTGTGGACCTGCCATACCCACGGTTCTTCTTTGTATTTCTAACTCTGTCTTTCTGAGACTAAAAATAAAATTGAAATCACAACTGTTCCATGATCTGAAGCCAAAATTTGGTCTTAGAAACATAAACAATAACCAAATTAATATGCTTGAAGAATACTTCTACTCTCACATGCTTTTTACTATACAGAAAATCAGATGCATTTTTCCTAGATCTAATACATTTCAATACAAGTGATCTTAAGTATAGGTGATTAAACCAGACATTTGTCACCACAAATTGACATCAAAGACATCTTTGTCCTCTAGTACAAAAAATAAAAATGAATCAGTCTGAATAAAAACTGAGATCCTTTCAAAACTTCAACTCTCCCCTCCTCTAGTCATTTAGTATAGACAACACACACCAATTGATCCCACTGAGCTCCTTATAACTTGGTTTTTGACTGCTAAAGTAAACTTGTTATTTGTATATACTACTGTGATATCCTTTATTACGATGATTCAAATTATGTATGGTCCAAAGAGAAATCAAGTCCTGACTCACGACAAACAAAAACCTAGTATAGAAAACCCCACATATTCAATCAAATTAATTTTCTCTCATTTTAAGATGTACTTTATTCTAGATACATCTTTTCTTATATTCTATGTAAGTTTTCTCCTAGGATTTTATTTTTTACTGTGAATCATTGCCAGCAAAAATGCAAACTCATGAAATCCAGCTTACAGAAATGCTAGTTACATTAAACAAATTGATCTCACTCCACTCAAAGTGCCTACCTTATTTTTCTATGTCTTCCAATTTAGTACCTCCATATTAGATTTGAGAGATTAATAACAAAGTTAGAAATGTAGTTTCTGGGAAAAGTGTCCATGTCATTGTGTTTTTATTCACAAACTGTTCAGGAGTAGGAAGCCTAGAGCCAGGAGGAGGATGTGACCACGGTGTCATTTAATGATGAGTAAAAACAATTCAGAAATGTTTCCTTTTAAACACTATTTAAACACTATTTCCTTTTAAACACTGACGGGGCGGGGGATGTAGCTAGAGAAGTAAGCAGTCGTGATGACTACTGACAAATTTACCTTACCGGACACATCACAACGCCCACTTGATATGAAATGCTACTCACAAACTTCACTACTTTCCAACATTCAGTTAATGTGAGATGAAACTCACATTCAGTTAATGTGAGATGAAAGGGTATAAATAAAGTGTTTTTACTTGTGAAAGTGGATACTTGCTCATTATTCATTTGTATTGTTTTCATTTGTTTTCATCATCAATCTAATATTTACTCACTGATATGGGGGAATTCCCTAGTAGGATAAATAAAACATTATTATGCCAAGATTTATTTACTCAGTAAGTTTTTCAAACCATCTTCTAGCAACAAACTTCCTGTTAGCAAACTGAGAAAACCAAAGCTGGCAAAAGCCCACTCATTAGTTTACAGTTTTGTGTACACGATGCTTGAACTTTTGGCTCTTTTAACTTTTGAACTTTTCTTTTCTTTTTTTTTTTTTGGCTTCATTGAAGTATTTATTCTATTCACATTTAATTAATTATGATATATCAATATCAAACATCTTGCTATTTAATTTTTCTTTCCTAACTGAACTATTATTTCTTTTTTATTTCATTTTATTTTAATCCCAGTATAGTTAACATACAGTGTTATACTAGTGTCAGATATACAATACAGTGATTCAACAATTTTATATATTTCTTAGTGCTCATCAAGGTAAGTGTACTCTTAAGCCCCTTCACCTATTTCACCCGTCCCACCCACGCACCTCCCATCTGGTAATCATCTGTTTGTTTTCTATAGTTAAGAGTCTGTTTCTTGATTTCTCTTTTTTTCCCTTTGTTCATGTGTTTCATTTCTTAAATTCAATGTATGAGTGAGATCACATGCTTTTGTCTTTCTCTGACTGGCTTATTTCACTTAGCATTATACTCTCTAGATCCATTTGTGTCTTTGCAAATGGCAAATTTCATTCTTTTTTATGGAGGAATAATACTCCATTGTATATATATACCACTTCTTCTTATCCATTTATCAGTTGATAGACATTTGGACTGCTTCCATAATTTGGCTATTGTAAATAATACTGCAATAAACATAGGGGTGTATATATGCCTTTGAATTAACATTTTCATATTCTTTGGATAAATACCCAGTAGTGCACTTACTGGATCATAAGGTGGTTCTATTTTTTATTTTTTTAATGTTTATTTATTTATTTTAAGAGAGACAGACAGAGAGAGCACAAGCATGGGAGGGGCAGAGAGAGGGAGAGACAGAATCCCAAGCAGGCTCCACCCTGTCACCAGAATTCGACACTCCGACATGAGACTCAATCCTACAAACCATGAGATTATGACCTGAATCAAAATCAAGAATTGGATACTTACTTCACACCTGAAAATCAAATAACCCAGTGAAGAAATGGGCAGAAGACATGAATAGACACTTTTCCAAAGAACACATCCAGATGGCCCACAGACACATGAAATGATGCTCAACGTCACTACTCATCAGGGAAATACAAATCAAAACCACACTGAGATACTACCTTACACTAGTCAGAGTGGCTAAAATGAACAAATAAGGAGACTATAGATACTTGAGAGGATGTGAAGAAATGGGAACCCTCTTGCACTGTTGGTGGGAATGCAAACTGGTGCAGCTGTTCTGGAAAACAGTGTGGATGTTCCTCAAAAAATTAAAAATACATCTACCCTATGACCCAGCAATAGCACTGCTAGGAATCTACCCAAGGGATACAGGAGTGCTGATGCATAGGGGCACTTGTACCCCAATGTTTATAGCACTTTCAACAATAGCCAAATTATGGAAAGAGCCTAAATGTCCATCAACTGACGAATGGATAAAGAAGATGTGGTTTATATATACAATGGAATACTACTTGGCAATGAGAAAGAATGAAATCTGGCCATTTGTAGCAACGTAAATGGAACTGGAGAGTGTTATGCTAAGTGAAATAAGTCAGGCAGAGAAAGACAGATACCGTATGTTTTCATTCATATGTGGATCCTGAGAAACTCAACAGAAGACCAGAAGGGAGGGGAAGGGGGGAAGAAAAGTTACAGAGAGGGAAGGAAGCAAGCCATAAGAAACTCTTAAATACTGAGAACAAACTGAGGGTTGATGGGGTGTGGGGAGAGGAGAAAGTGGGTGATGGGCATTGAGGAGGGCACCTGTTGGGATGAGCACTGGGTGTTGTATGGAAACCAATTTGACAATAAATTACATATATATATATATATATATATATATATATATATATATTATATATATTATATATTATAATATATAATATAATATATAATAATATTATAATATAATAATATATAATTATATATATTATAATAATATATATAATAATTATATATAATTATTATATAATTATTATAATATATAATAATATATATAATTATTATATATTATATAATTATAATATATATTATAATAATTATAATATATAATATATATAATATATATATATAAATTACATATATATATATAAAAGAATTGGATACTTACACAACTAAGCCACCCAAGTGCCTATTTTTAATTTTTTGAGGAACCTCCTTACTGTTTTCTACAGTTGATACACCAGTTTGCATTCCCACCAACAGCAACTGAGGGTCTTTTGCCTACACATCTTCACCAACGTTTGTTCCTATTTTTTATTTTAGTCATCCTGACAGGCATGAGGTGATATCTCACTGTAGGTTTTGATTTACATTTCCCTGATGGTGAGTGATGTTGAATATCTTTTCATATATCTTTTGGCCATTTGTATACCCTTGGAGAAATGTCTATTCATGTCTTCTGCTCATTTTTTCATTGGATTATTTGTTTTGTTTTGTTTTGTTTTTTGGTGTTGAGTTGTTTAAGTTCTTTATATATTTTGGATACTAACCTTTTATTGGATATGTCATTTGCAAATACCTTTTCCCGTTCAGTTTTGTTTAATGTTTTCTTTGCTATGCAGAAGATTTTTATTTTGATGTAGTCTCAATAGTTCATTTTTGCTTGTTTCCCTTGCCTCAGGAGACATATCTAGAAAGATATTGTTAAGGCTTATGTCAGAGAAATTACTACCTGTGCTCTCTGCTAATATTTTCATGGTTTCAGGTCTCACATTTAGGACCCTAATCCATTCTGAGCTTATTTTTGTGTATAGTGTAAGGAAGTGCTCCATGTTCATTCTTTTGCATGTAGCTGTCCAGTTTTCCCAAAACCATTTGTTGAAGAGACTGTCTTTTTCCCACTGCATGTTCTTGCCCCTTTGGTCAAGATTCATTGGACATATAAGTGCAGATTTGTTTCTCAGCTTTCTATCCTGCTCCATTGATCTATGTGTCTATTTTGTAGTTCCATACAAATTTTAGGAATGTTTGTTCCATTTCTGTGAAAAATGCTGTTGGAATTTTTATAGGGATTGCATTAAATTTGTATATTTCTTTGGGTAATATAGACATTATAACAATATTTGTTCTTTCAGCCCATAAGCATGCAATATCTTCCCATTTGTTTGTGTCATCTTCAACTTCCTTCATCAATGTTTTTTAGTTTCATAGCATAGATCTTTCACCTCTTTGGTTAAATTAATTCCTAAGTATTTTATTCTTTTCAATGCAATTGTAAATGGGATTGTTTTTGTTTTCTTAATTTCTCTTTCTGCTGCTTCATTATTGGCGTATAGAAATGCAACAGATTTCTGTCCATTGATTTTTGTATCCTGTGACCTTACTGAATTCATTTATCAGTTCTAGTAGTTTTTTGGTTGAGTCTTTAGGGCTTTCTATATACGGTATCATGTCATCTGTGAATAGTGAAAGTTTTACTTTTTCCTTACCAATTTGGATGCCTTCTATTTCTTTTTTCTTGTCTGATTTCTGTGGTAAGGACTTCAAATACTACACTGAATAAGAGTGGTGAGAGTGGACATCCTTGTCTTCTTCCTGACCTACCAAAAAGACTCTCAGTTTTTCACCTGAGTATGATCTTAGCTCTGGGTTTTTAATATAAGCCCTTTATTATATTAAGGTACATTTCCTCAGGGTGCCTGAGTAGCTCAGTAGGTTAGGCGTCCAACTATTGGTTTCAGCTTGGGCCATGATCTCATGGTTCGTGAGTTCAAGCCCCATATCAAGCTCCACACAGGCAATGAAGAGCCTGTTTGGGATTCTCTCTTTCCCTCTCTGCTCCTCCCCCACTCACACTCTATCTCTCTCACAAAATAAATAAATAAACTTAAAAAAAAAAGGTATGTTTCCTCTAAACCTACTTGTTGAGGGTTTTTATCATGAATGATATTATAATGTGTCAAATTCCTGGCTTCAACACTTACTATCTATGTGACTTTGGGCAGTCCTTTAGTATTTCTAAGGTTCTAATTTTTCACCCATATATGGAAATTATACTCTTCTCTCTTAGAATCATGCTAAGTCCTAGGACATAGTAGCCCTTTGGGAACAGAGGGAGGAGACATGAATACAGCGGGAGTAGAAGGATGTTAAAAAAAATTTCAGTTTCTATTTCAACCAATTCAAAATTTTTCTAACAGTGTGTACAAAAGCTACAGGCTCTATGAATCCCAGTCCTATTCACAAGCAAGCCTTGCTGCTGAGAAGAGAGATTAGGGAGTGGGGTTTAGGATGGTAAAAGTGAAATGATGAAAAAAAAATCAGTGGTTTGTTAGTTTGCCTATTTTGTATAAATTGCCATGCAGGCAATTCAAAGGTCCTTAACTTCAAATGTATGTAATACACTCATTCTTACCTCACAGACTCAAAATTCAAGCCACAACCTGAAGACATGAACAACATCTAATCACACATCAATGAAGTGGACAAATTTCTGAGACTGGAGCTGAAACTGAAGGCACTGTGCTTAAATGCCTTTATTCTATGTGCCACTGAGGCACAGTCTATAATGTAAGGATCTGCAAGAACACCACTGCCTGAGAACAATCTAAATTGACTGTGTTGCATGCGTTGGAAGGTAACAGGGACCACACCCTATAGAGTGCCCAGTAGATTTCCTGATGTCTTGCTGGTATAGTCATGGATAATAGTTTCTACTCTTTGAAAGATGATTCGCCCTTTTTTAATTGAGAAGAAACAGCAATTGAATAAAACATTTCAGTATGTAAAATCTGATTTGTCAAGAACAGTCACTGGGCCCAAAGCCTTAGTCAAGTGATGAGGCAAACAGACAACAGCCCTCTACTCTGGACCCCAAAATCCCCCTTAGGTACAGATAACTCAACATGGTTATTGTCATACCCAAGCTCGGTGATTTAATTTGACAAGAAAACAATGATTCTAGTGCTCAGTGATCTGCCAGAGGCTTAATACCCAGGATTTGTGGCCAGTCACCAGCCCAGTTACTTTACCATGTGGGAGCCTTTGAGGTTAAAGTGAACATCACAATCCCAACTCTAGTTGAGATTTCCCATGACCCTCTCACCTCCACTGGACACTGAAACCACTGGCCTCCCAACCGTGATGTCCTTTCCTTTCTGATCTTGCTCTATAATTCTGGCTTCAAGCTATAAAAATGATAGAAAATGGATTCTTTTTTCTCTACATAATTCTCCTCATCTGATGAATATAGTTTAATGTGGTGGGAGAAGAGACAGAAAGTGACTATTACATTAGGAGGCAGGTGTTAGGAACCCAGCTTTGAAGTTGAATCCTGAGGATCTAAATGCTGACACTGAAGTTTGCTGGTTTTATCTTGGACAAATTACTTAGCCTCTCTATGTCTCATTTTCTTCATCTGTAAAATGGACTCAAATAAATAAGAAAGAAACAAAAGTGTTGAGGTCAATTACTTATAGGGTACATTGATGACTGATATGTACATTAGCTCTTATAATATGGGGTACTGAGCATAAAGACAATTGATTCTTGAGTGCAAAATCTAAAAGAAGCTTGAAATATTTATCCAGGTGAATTCTGAGTAGAAAAGTCTTACCTATAAGAAAAGAAAAATAAATGTACACTTAATAAACACATATTCTTTTCTAGAAATTGTGTTAGTCCCTCATATGTTATCTCATTTCATTTTCAAAACAAACCTACATATTAAATATTACAAGTATTGTGACTCTACAGAAAGAAACATGCCTAAGAGACTTTATGTCACTTGCACAAGACTACACAGCTTATTTGAGGCAAAGATGAGATTCTGCATGGGTGGATCCAACTTCCAAAATCACATGGTTTCATCAAACCAAGATGCCTCCACAATATATTCAGTGAACATTTTCCACCAAGGTTTGTGTCAGCTCAAATAAATCAATATGCATGGTGTGAAGACAGCAGCTTAAGTTATTATGAAGCACTAATAGCAATTGTAGTAGTTTCAACAAACAGAATACACAACAATTAACATCCCGAACCACAAGGGAAGTAAAGAGCTGGTTCATTTTAATTGTTATTAAACCCCACCACCGATCTTACTTAGTTAACCTGACTTTTACTACTTAGAAAAACCCCCTTTGCAGGACAATATAGAAGGAACATTTAAAAAGCCAACCTTTATAAAACCCCTTTTTTTCACAAAGAGGAAATGTCAATTGACTCGGTGATATGCCTTAAGTCACATGAGAACCTGTCTTGCCAACTATTGGTTTGAGGCTAATATTTCACTATTATACAGCGACTTCCCATCAGAGGGTTTCTAAGAGCTTTATAACTTTACAAATAATCTAATGTCACTGCACTCAATATTCTTCCTCTCCTAAATGAATATAAATTCTGCTCAAATTCACCAAGGAAAAGGCACAATGACTGCTCCACTGCTTCTTCAGTGCTAGCTATGCCCACCACTGGACTCCAGCTACATTTTTTATATAACTATTATAACTCTTATGAAATTGTGGCATAATTTTAATTTTTTTTAATGTTTTTATTTATTTTTGAGACAGAGAGAGACAGAGCATAAGCAGGGGAGGGGCAGAGAGAGAACGAGACACAGAATCTGAAGCAGGCTCCAGGCTCTGAGCTGGCAGCACAGAGCCCGATGCAGGGCTCCAACTCACGGACTGTGAGATCATGACCTGAGCCAAAGTTGGACGTTTAACCGACTGAGCCACCCAGGTGCTCCTGTGACATAAATATTAATTTATTCCCCTGTATCTCCAAATAGCCAGCAGATGACTTGGTGATAAAACTATTTCATTCACTTTGAAAATGTTTCAGCTCAACAACTATTTAATGAGCTTGTACTTTGTGACAGGGCCCAAGCTAGATGATTAGACTATAAAGATAAATGAGACACAGCACTTGCCTAGGGAGGAAGCTATGGACAAATGGAGGATTCAGGCACATTAATTGATCATTTCATTTCAACACCAAGTGGGAGACACTACTATGGATATTCAGACACGGCATGAGCATGAAGTGGTGAGAGCATGAGGAGACCCCGAAACCAGCCTAGCTAGTTCAAAAAGACTCCTAGAGGAGATGAAGACTTAGGTAAGATCTGAGGATGTGTACCTCTAATTACTAGTGCAGAAAGTGGCAGATAACAAACATTCAATCAAAACACCATGAAGAGGGGCATCTGGGTGGCTCAGTCAGTTAAGCATCCGGCTCTTGATTTCAACTCAGGTCATGATCTCACGGTTTGTGAGTTCAAGCTGCACATCAGGCTCTGTGCTGACGGTGTGGAGTCAGCTTGGGACTCCCTCTCTCCCACTCTCTCTCTGCCCCTCCTCTGTTCACATCATGTGTGTGTGTGTGTGTGTGTGTGTGTGTGTGTGTGTGTTTCTCAAATAAACAGGCATTTTCTTAAAAGCCATGAAAAGCCATGAAGGAAGGGAAGGTGGGAAAAAGGAGAATACAGGACAGAACTGGACTAATAAGTCTTTTTATTTCCACCAATATCTGGGTGTGTATATTTTGACACCTTCACCACGTTTCTTAAATTGCTTTCACCCTTTAAGACCTAAAGAAAATGCTCTATTCTCTCTCTGCTCCAGAACTTCTCAGGTTCTTTTTACATCGTGGTACATGTAGCAAACGATGTTTGTGTGGCTCACTAGATAAACAGGAGAAGCTGGCTGTGGTTGGAGGTGAACCTATCACCCAGGCCCCAGTCACCCACTCCAAAGACTGAGGGATCAGTGTCTCAGCAAAATACTAAGCCACTTGTGTCTCATCAATGTGCTGAAGCAAACCAATTGGGAAGTATGTTCTAAACTAACTCCTCTCATTTTTTCTTCACTCCAATCCCATCTTGTTCCTCCAGGAAACTTACAGACGAATCATTCATTGTATATGATCTTCCATCATGCAGCTTCCCTCAATCTTTAAACATCATCAAATCTCCTGTAAAGAAGCCCTCCTTGAACCCTATTCCTCCTTGAAGTGTATCTCAACTATGTTATGTACTAACCCTGAAAAAAAAGTTTATTCACTTACTGACTACACTTCTACTCTTCAATCCTCTAAAATGTACATAGTGTTTGAGATACTGGGGTAAGATTGTGAACAAGAAGCCAAAATCCCTATCCTCAGGAATCTTAATTCTTTGAAGGAGACAGGCCAATCAAAAAATACATACATAAGATAATATCATATAGATAACTGTTTATAACACAAGGTCACAGACAAGGATGGTGGATACTACTTTAGACAAATATTCTATGAAGGCCTCTTTGAGAAGGTAATGTTTAAGCAGAACATTAAAGGAAGTACAAGAGAAAGCCAAATGTATATATAGGAGAACAGAATTATAGAAAGGAAAATTCAAACATCTTGATGTAAGAACATGCTAGTTATGTTCAGAGAACAGCAAGAAAGTTAATATACTAGAGCTCAGTATGCAAGGGATAGTGTATTAGGAGACAGGAACAGAGATCAGAGGCAGGAGGCAGTCTATGTGGGGTTTTAAGGGCCTTGGTAAAGACTTTGAATGCTATTCTACATGTGCTTAGAAGCCTTGAGAGGGTATTGAGCAGGGAGTAAAATCTTTTGACTTAATATTTTGTAAAAAACCCTTTGACTGTGACATGAGAAAAGACTGGAAGAGGCCAACTGCATCAGGGACCCCAGGTACAGTGATCTAGGCAAGAGATTAGGAAGGTAGAGCCAAGAGAATGAAAATGCTGGATTCAGGACATACTAATATAAAGCTTATAGAATTTGCTTAAGATTTAGATGTTGTATATGAAATAAATAAGTGAAGTATCAGTCCAAGTTTTTACTCTGAACTAGATGAATTGTGCCATGAAAAAGACAGGGACCTGTTGAAAGGAGCATCTACATGAATACTACAATAGACAAGAATGTTGACAGGAGTCACTGGGAGAGAGGGCCATGGATGACTTCAACAAGGAGGAGCAGCTGAAGGGATTATGTAGTATCCCTCTCCTGCTCTTCTGCTCAGAAATTTTCTGTTTCTTCCCACTGTTATTGCTTTTTGAGGGCAGGAACCATGCCCTGTCTTCTTTACATCAATGTTTGGAATGCCTCAAACAACCTGGGAGCTCAGTAAGTATTTGTAAAACAATGAATGAGTTGGATGAATGGACTATACAATAGAATACATGGCTCTTCAAGATTTCTCACTTATCTCCCACAACCCCATCACCTACTTCCTGTCCAGCCCACCATACTATTCTACATTTTTTAATCTGCACTGAATTTTTTTATGTTCATGGTTGTCTTGTTCATTAGTATCTCGTAGCCCAGATGATTTCTCCTACTCTATCACCTATATGCCTTTTGAAATCTCCTCATATTTCAAAACTCTGACCTCATGTCTTCCAAGAGCACATTCATCCCTACTCATGTGACAGGCTAGTCCCGCCTTCTGCTCTGCAATTAGTTAGCATCTAAAATTGCACTTCACCAAGCACTTCCCTGGATTGGCATTTAGATTTGCCTGTTCCTCTAGGTTATCAAGTCCAGGGCAGTAGAAACTTTTCCTTATTTTTATTTCTGCCTTCCTAAACATTTTTCAAAATTCTTTGAGGTTGCACCACAAATTATAATTGGATTCAATTAAAATGAATTTAAAACAGGAAAAGATCTCTCACAGCTAAACACAATTAGTGTAATATCTATACTTTCAAATTATTTTGCTTTTGGAAAAAAATCTGAAATCACTGGTTGTTTGTTAATGAACATTCTGTATTTGAGGAATGCAAAGTTCTGTTCACTTTTGGAAAATGATAAATATTCTGAAGCTACATGCCTGTCTTAAAGGCTTATCCTCCAGCCTCATCCTATATCTACCCCCAAATACCTCTGGGCTCAACCAGGCTCAAGGACTTGTTATTTCCTGCACATAATCTCTCATACTCTCTGCACATGCTCCTTCCTCTGGCTGGAATATCCTTCCCCACTTTTACCCTTGGACAACCTCAACTCATCTTTTTTATTTGGTTCAGATGACCCCTTCACTAAGAGATCTTCTCTGTCAACTGAGAAAAGTTGAGCACAGAATTTGCTGTTTCTTCAATACCTTCTACATAATTCACTTAGTGTACTTGTCCTAATCCAATGCTTATCTATCTTGATCTCTTTCCTAACCTACCATTGTGAATTCTTCTAGGAGAGAATTTGTGTCCAATTATTTTTGTACCACCAGGACTTAGTATTGGCTAGGAAAAAGTAGGTACTCAACAAATAATTGTTGAGGTGAATGAACCCTGAGAATCTCAGTTTGCAGCCTCATAGTTCTACAAGGCAATTCTGCCTTTATTTGTCACTGCTTCTTATTTCAAAGATAAACTCTGATTAATTGTTGATCTGTAGCCACAAGCATGGAGATAGCCCCTACCAGCTTTAGGAAACCTACATTGCTGTGCGCTACCTTCAGCTACCCCCCCTCCCCTGCAGTAATCCTAGATGCCTCCCCCACCCCAACCACTTAATCCCTCCAGCCCTTTCAATTACTTATTGTGTTATCCAGTTGTGTAATCAGCCTGGATGATAAGCTGTCAACAGTTATTTTTTCATGTAAATGATTACTTTATCCCCAGATCAGGGCTGTGTGTTTTTAAGCCCGGTGGGGGGTGGGGTTTCAGGATTGGGAATGAAGAGTGCTGTCTAGTGAAGCATATTATGGAGTTTTATGGCTAATCATTTGTGATCTACATATAAATATGCATGCATCCTGGAAGTAATTACCAAAATAGTTCTGACCTAATTATGCTTAAAACACAAGGATCGGTTCTTAACTTCAAGTAATAGATATTGCTAATCTGATTTAGCCCTGACCCTATAAAGCCAGCTAACTTCTCTAAGTCTGGGTTTATTCCATGAAGAAAATGGCCCTCTCCAACTAGAAAATCAACCCAGGTTTGTGGAAGAACAGAGGCAGGGATCAGAACTTGGGCTCTTCATTGCCAAAATCTCCTGCCTCTTCCCAAAATGCATCCATAAAACTATATTCGACTAGTAATTACCAAGTGTTTGCAAGACAAGAAAATTCTGCTCTAAAGTTTTCTCATAAGAACACATGCAAACAACATTTCTTTCTCAGTTAAGGAAAAGCCTCCCTTATTTATCATCTCATCAATAAGCCTGAAAACAGGATTTGCTTTCCACAAGAAAGAAAAACTATCTTATAGAGAACATTCAAGCTCACTGCTAGATCAGCTAGTTATTTATTATACAGGAATGAGTACAGACAAAATGCCAGTGAATAAGAGACAATACTAAAATAGACTTAACCCTGGATTCCATTGAGGTTCTTAAATAAGCATCTACCTGGCACCCAGTACTCAAACATTTTTTTAAGTGAACAAATGAATGAATGAGTAAATGAATAAATGAACGTATAAGCAGTTCCTGTATATGTAAAAGCCAGTTCTGCACAGCCCACAGCCCTGGGTATTAACAGCCTGAAAGGGAATTAACATTTATTGTGCTATTTAAACTCTCACACTCATTCTTGCCAGTAGTATATTATTATCTCTATAAGAGAGAAAACGAGGGGCACCCGGGTGGCTCAGTTGATTAAGTGTCTGATTTCTGCTCAGGTAGTGATTTGGCAGTTGCTGGGCTCGAGCCCCATGTCAGGCTCTGTGTCTCACTTTCTCTCTCTGCCCCTCCCCCACATTTAAAAAATTTTTTTTAATTTTTTTTTTAACGTTTATTTATTTTTGAGACAGAGAGGGACAGAGCATGAACGGGGGAGGGTCAGAGAGAGAGGGAGACACAGAATCTGAAGCAGGCTCCAGGCTCTGAGCAGTCAGCACAGAGCCCGACGTGGGGCTCGAACTCACGGACAGTGAGATTGTGACCTGAGCCGAAGTCGGACGCTTAACCGACTGAGCCACCCAGGCGCCCCCCAAAAAAATTTTTTTGAAAGAGAGAGAAAACCAAGGTTATGATGTAAAGGTTGTGGCAATAAACTGGGTTAGAGCACAAACGTTACAGTCAGAAAAATATGGCTCTGCTAGTTAAGGTTAAGAAATGTGTTCACGATCATACATTACCTAATAAATGGCAAAATAGGGATTAAACTCAGTTCTGACTTTCTTCAAAGCCCATGCATTTAGAACTCTACCAAAATGCTTCTTTGATTTCCCAATAGCTAAGCATGGATTTAACAATCAGCTTGGGCCATTATTTCCTCTCTGACTCAAGATTCCAAGCAAAAAGCTATTTTGTACACGTTGTAAGCTATGAAGCCTGAACATCCTAGGAGAGGGTTTGGAGCTACCATCAGAGAGGTCTTACAGGCAGGTAAATTAAACCAGTTCTTTAAAATGGGTATGAGGGGCGCCTGGGTGGCTCGGTTGGTTAAGCGTCCGACTTCGGCTCAGGTCATGATCTCACGATCCGTGAGTTCGAGCCCCGTGTCGGGCTCTGTGCTGCCAGCTCAGAGCCTGGAGCCTGCTTCAGATTCTGTGTCTCCCTCTCTCTCTGCCCCTCCCCTGTTCATGCTCTGTCTCTCTCTGTCTCAAAAATAAATAAACGTTAAAAAAAATTTTTTTTAATAAAAATAAAATGGGTATGATTTGTTTTGTGCTGCACTGCAAGCAGATACAATTTATGACTTCAATGACTATAAATTAATACTTGCATGTACTCGTAGAAAGTATTTCAGAGGTTCGTTGTTGGAGGGCAAGAGGAAAATTAGACATGTCTAAAGCAGCTCTGAGCCTTTCTAAACACCTAAAAGATTGAGGTATCTAGTATCATTAGTTCCCCATCTGAGAGTCACCTACTGCTAAGCTCACAGCTAGAAGAATATATATACCCAGGTCTACTAAGATTTATTTCCCCTATCTGTCCCTAAAGCCCATACATGCAGAATATTCAGTCCCAAATTACAATATGCAGAAATTAACTTTGTTTAATAAGTATCCCTTATAGGTAGGAGATATCAGGCAGTTACAACTTAAAATCAATTGATTCAAGCAGTTCCCTCCTAACTCCTGGTGGAACGAATATACTATAAATATGATAGTTTTAATGGATGAAGAAGAATGGATAAAAATTTTGGAGAGAAGGGTAGAGCAGGAAGAAGTGCCACAGGGCAAGTAGCAGAGGGCAATGAGAAATTCAGAAGTCCTGTTTTTTCTCCAACCTTGACAATGACATCAATCTTGCATATGCATGAGTGCTAAAGTAGGAAAATAAGTTGGTTATAAGAAGCAACTATAATGGCACTGCTTAGGGGAAAGATACACATATTGGGTTAGAGCCCAGCTTCCCAACCAACATGCTGCCAATACTAAACCCCTCAGGTCTTACCTGGGAGGGTAAGATGTTGCTATCCCTTTCCTTGATAGTACTTAACATCCAAAATGTCTACCAGAGCAAAGAATGTCTACCATGAATGCTCTTGCTGATGCCTATCTTAAAATTTCTGGCCAGCAGTCCTGTGGGGACCTAAGTTCCAACCAAGTCACCATGAGTTAAACTGCAGGGGCGCAAAAGGTAAAAAAGCAGTTTAAATTGTATTTTTGTCAATTTAATAACCTCATTAAAGCTTGAAAAATGTGTTTTCCATCTAAGTAAAAATATGTATATGTACTAATCATTTCTTCTATTGCAAAGATTCAACTTTGCAATATTTCCTTTCTCTTTTTCTGATTTTAATGTCAAAAACCATAATTTTGGTTGTTTTCTTTTAATAGAGTCTAAAAACAATTCTTTAAATTCTGGTCAGCATTAGCAGCCTAAGGAAGTTTGGAGGTAGCTTTCATCATTCCTCCAATGTATTTTATCCTCATGCCCTATCATACTGTGGTTTTATGGGTAGAAGTACAACTTTACCCAATTATAAAGGTGCTGGCAGGAGAATGGAAAAGTTGAGCTAGTTTTCTCTTAAGGGAGTGATGATAAAAATCTTAATTTGGAAATTGCCTAGTCTGCACTGACAGTGTGGGCCCTGCTTGGGATTCTCTCCCTCTGTCTCTCTCTGCCCCTCCCCCACTCATGCTTTCCTCTCTCAAGATAAATAAATATTAAGAAAGAAAGAAAGAAAGAAAGAAAGAAAGAAAGAAAGAAAGAAAGGGGGCACCTGGTGGCTCAGTCAGTTAAGCATCTGACTTCAGCTCACATCATGATCTCATAGTTTGTGGGTTTGAGCCCCATGTCAGACTCTGTGCTGACCACTCAGAGCCTGGAGCCTACTTCAGATTCTATGCCTCCCTCTCTCTGTCCCTCCCCTGCTCATGCTCTGTCTGTCTCTCTCAAAAATAAAATAATAAATATTTTTTAAAAAATAATTTTAAAAATAAAAAATAAAATCTAAATAAATAAATAAAAATAAAGAAAATTGCTTAAGACTTCTCAGTCAATATAAGGGGAAGGAAATTCACCTAACT
The DNA here is from genome assembly GCF_046562875.1 of Panthera onca. NCBI lineage: Eukaryota > Metazoa > Chordata > Mammalia > Carnivora > Felidae > Panthera > Panthera onca. The sequence continues at coordinate 70,418,513 of NC_138343.1, forward strand.
ATGTAAAATATTATCAAGAATTCACAAGTATTGTCTGTATTTTATATATTTCATTTAAGCTCTCAGGAAAATTCCACTGCAGTCCATTGTTATTAAAATGACTTTCTTTACAGAAACTGCTAGTAACTATTCCAAATCTAGGGAATACAGAGTTCCCCTATGCCAGATTTGTATACAAACTCTTAGAAAATCTTAGAATGAAGCAAAGCATTTCCCAGCAATATTTTCTGGATTGCTTGCTCCTCCATGAGGTTTAGAAGATACCTTCTAGAAATCACAGACTTAGTCTTCAAGAAAATTTTTACTGGGTAGCTCTTTATCAAGTCAAGTACAAGGAGCTACTTTTGCTTCCACAGAAAGTACATTTGATAAAAACTGACACCTTATTTATAAATTCCTAAAGGGTTAGTCAAAAATATTTTAATGACTGCAAGGATATAATTTTAGTTCGTCACACATTTTGTGGATAAAAACAGAAGTGATATTCTCAATTTTAATTCTGCATAGAGTAAATGAGGAGGTAACTTTTAAATAGCTGTACAGTAAGCAGGAAAAAAAGATGTGGAAAGGAATGAAATCTCTTTCCGTGTGTCCAAATGAGACAATAAAGAAGCATATTTTAGACCAAACCAATATTTCTCTTCACCAGGTAAGTTGACAAGAATTCTAGGAAACTGCAAAGCATGTGAAGCCACATCAATCAGAAAGTGTTAAATGGTATACATGTTTTCAATTTCTCTAGTGTAACTCCTCAAGCCTCAGCTAGGAATATGACTTAAGTATACTAATGTAAAACTAAAGCTTTGCAAAAATTTACCCAGACTTTCTTCTATAGCTGAACACTGGGAGATAGATCCAAAGCCCTGAGCCACAGGGAAAGCACTCATCCAAAAAGACTAATTCGAAAAGGTGTTAGCAATATGGATGTGTCTAGTGGCCATTTAATAAACAGAGCCTTTGGGGGATAAAAAATAATTCATCCAGTTATAAAAGTTCACCAAAATACAACCTATTATAAATTCATTCCCCCTAAAGCAGTGACAGTTAGCTAATTCTGTTCCTTCCATAAGAAGGCTACAGAACAACTGGAGACAGAGCACAATTTATGAAAAATGTGAAGAAATGAATAAATGTTAAATGCTAGAATTTTTCTGGTTTTCCCTTCCCAAACATCAAAGGTGGCCACCTCAGAAATTAACCAGACTGCCTTTAAGTGCACTTGACATTTCACCTGTTTAAAGGTGTTGAGGGGGAGGGGGTCCCAGAAAACAAGAGATTTAATCTGAAAAACATCAGGAGCAGCTACCCTCACCCAATCTATTTCTAACACTGTCCTGGCATAGAAGCTAAAACACTCATTCATGAGGTCACTTCTTTGACTTAAGGTTTGGCTCCCATAAGCCATCTTATGAAATGCAAATGTATTCCTTGAAAGAAAATACACAATAATGTTAATTCATAATGTTAATTATAATAACTTATAAATCCATGTCTCCAATTAACCGAAGTGAGTTTACTACTAAAAGAACAGAACAAGGACAAGAGTATTTGGGGGAGGTTGGAGACCATAGCCTTAAAAACTTGAACTGAGGAGAGCCAATACAGGATATGGAGAGAGATATAGATAGATCATAACATGTTGTAGAAAGTCAGAGGGCTGTACCAGAACCTGACACGTGGGTTCAAGAGGAAATGAAAAGAGGAAAGACTTAATTTTTTCCCTCTTCACCTTTTTTTCCTCAGCATGGTCCTAGGTAGTGAGGTATAAGCTAGGGCAGAGTCGAACAGAATTCTCTCCCTAACTTTCTCTCTAGCCCCATAATGCAATTTTGTCTTCTCTTTGCTTTTCTCTCTTCATCTTCCTGCTACTATCCCTGTACAGAACATGCTGTTTCACATAATAATTTATTTTCTATACTGAGTTCTTGCTTTATGCCAGGAATTGCTCTAAGCCTTTTTCATGTCTTGTCTTATCTAATGCTCATAGGAACCCTCAGAAATGGTCGTTTTTAACAATTATGTAATAGTACACATAGGTTTAGTAATAGTGCATATTAAAATCATTCCAGACCTTCCGTTTCACCTCTTGGTGACAATGTTGCCACTGCTAGAAAATTGCTTGCTCTGAGGAAACAAAATCTGAAAGCATCTTTAACCATCCTCCCTCCCTCCATTATACCACTTCACTTCACTGACTCATTTTGTGTCCCAGGGTACTCTCTGGAATACAAAATGATACTACAGGAGATCTATCATAAGAAAGATCAACCATCATGGAGCCCCAGTGTTTAGCACAGGCCTGGAATATGGTGGGCATGCCATAAATATTTTTGAGTGAATAAAGGAAAGCACTCTACCGCATTTTTAAATTAAAAAATATATATTGTAACATTCTTTGTGCCTATAGTTCTGTTAAAAACCAAGCATTATATAAAGCTCAGAGGCAGCTAGGACTACTTTCACATCTGCCATCTGTCATATTCATTTTCTGATGAAGAAATGCTTAGAGCACTGAGAAATCGCAGGTAAGACATTTCATTAAGTGAGTTCTACTGATGTTTTATTTGAGTTAACTACTAGTTGGATGAAATATTAGCCAAGTCAGAGACTTGAAGGATTGTTCTCAATAACATAGACCTTCTTCAAGTCCATTCAGGTCATCCCTTCCCCAGGCAGAGTAAAGATCACAGTCACCCCCACACCAAAGGGTGTTGATTGTGCAGAGGCTTCTCTCATTTTACATTCACAGAAGACTGAGACTGGAAATAAATCTAGGATATGGTGACTAATTCCCCTGGCAGATATCAGCTTTTAACATGCATGAGATATTCCCACTGTCATTTGCCTGAAGGGCATCAGAGGGAAAGAGGAAAATGTACTTCTTCAGAGTGAGCTTAGTCTAAGTTCTCACACAATCAATATTATTACATTTTCTTGGGTTCAAGACACAAGCAATTGTGACAGATAAGTAATAAAAAAGAAAAAAAAAATCTGTCACTATTTCACCACCACATTTCAGTAAATATCACAGTGCAATGGTTCAGATGCAATCAGCAATTTCTTCCAACAGGATTTAATAGCTTAAATAACCAGACATTATCTGATTGGATGGACTCAGTTTGGACAGTTTCAGTGCATCCTAGTGCTCTAACTACAGCATCTTCTTGCTGATATAAGCACCTATGACCACCATAGGACTTGAATTGCTCACCATTACTCACCTTCTACAAAGGGATACTAGACTCATTGCTTATGTTCATTGAGTGTCTCATTACAACAAACCCAAGTCATTTGTTTTCTCTCTACATTAACTTAACCTAATGGGCAGCCAACTCCAGTTGTTAGAGAGAAAAGCAAAAGGCAATTTAAGAAGATAGTTTTTAAAATCTGAATCAGTTACAACCTAACATAATATAAAAATATTTACTAAAAAAAAAAAGCGGAACAGTGGGGACAATAATGACAAGGTATACCTTAGAGTCTCCAAAAATTCAATACTGATAAGTTACCTAAACAATCTCAATGACAGCATTCTCTCAGGTAGAAGAACCCCTCAGCTTTACAAAGAAAAGTAATTTCATTTCATTATTCTGTATGACTAGTATGAAAAAGAGCAATAAATTTACAGAGACTTAGAAGAAGCAAAGAGAAAACAGAAAGAACATAGATGAGAACAAGAAAAAGAGAGAATAACAAATTAGGAGAGAAAGTATGACAGTGAGCAGAAGATGATACGAGTAACACAAATCTTAGTTTGTACCCTCTTCCCCAAACTCTATGGCCTGTGAATGTTTAAAACTCAATTTAGGGGGTACCTGGTGGCTCAGTCATTTAAGCGCCTGACTTTGGCTCAAGTCATGATCTCACAGTTCATGAGTTTGAGCCCTCCACCGAGCTCTGTGACAGAGCTCTGAGACAGCTAAGAGTCTGGAGCCTGCTTCAGATTCTGTGTCTCCCTCTCCTTCTGCGCTCGCTCTCTCTCTCTCTCTCTCTCTCTCAAAATAGTAAATGGTAAAAGATTTTTTAAAAAAAGATGAAAACACATCTTGAGATTTTTGCAAATGGTAGGAGTTGGGAGGAGAGAGAGACTTCACTGATTTCAATTTTGAAAGCCTCTAGTAAAATTCTGAAGCCATCCTAATATCTTACCCCTTTTAGATAACTGGATCTTGTCATTCAAACATCCTAAGTTTTTCTCTATCTTTGAAGTTCTATGAGAAGTAAGGATTAATTTGTGGGAGACTTATCCCTTGTAGGGTAAGCCATATAGGATGGCCTTCCAAAAAAGTGTTATCTCCCCACAAAGTTCCTTGGAACTCAGCCTTAAGCAGAGCTATGGAAATCAGTCCTGGTCAACTTCAAGGCTAGGTGCACAGTCACCTCATCACACCACAGTGAGTACAGTATCTCCCTTTTTCATCCTTGAAAGCTGAGATAATGAATCATGCTACTAACTTACTATGTCATATAGGCACAACTACAAAGTTTGACCCCAACCCCCATATTACATCAGGGGAACATCTGGGACTCCCCTAACCATGAATGCCAAATTGGCAGGTTAGAGTGGGAACCAAGAATTCATTTCCATCCCAGCTCTTGATCAATCAGAAGACAACCAATGGTTCCTTAATAATGCAGCTAAAAAATTTCCCAGCCCAAGAGTTAGAATCCATCCCCCTGGAATCTGACATCCGGCCCTGCCAGAACTCTGGGCACTGCCCAAGAACACAATACTCTCTCTTGTCTCCTTGAATGTCCTGCTAATAAACACCACTCCACAGCCCAACATGTATTCTATAGGGTTATGTGATATTGTTTGCACATAACCAGTGATTTTGCAAAATATATTTTATTATGGAAAGAGTCTCCAGATTTTAACAAGATAGACTACTAAGACTGTGAAACTATTTGAATTTAATGCTACCTAAACTACTATTCTATTCCTCACTCCAAAAAAAAAAAAAATATATATATATATATATATGTATGTATATGTGTATGTATGTGTATATGTGTGTGTGTGCGTGTGTGTGTGTGTGTGTAATACACACACACACATACACATACTATATATGTAATTATTGGGACTAAAACCAACCCAAATATTAGTTTGAATCACAGAGCCTCTTCACTCCCACCTCACCCCCTCTTGAGTATGCAGCCAGTACACAACTTTTGGAATATATATATATATATATATATATATATATATATATATATATACATACCCCATATATTCTCTTCAACTTTTTTTTTTTTTTTTTTTTTTTAATTTTTGGGACAGAGAGAGACAGAGCATGAACGGGGGAGGGGCAGAGAGAGAGGGAGACACAGAATCGGAAACAGGCTCCAGGCTCCGAGCCATCAGCCCAGAGCCTGACGCGGGGCTCGAACTCACGGACCGCGAGATCGTGACCTGGCTGAAGTCGGACGCTTAACCGACTGCGCCACCCAGGCGCCCCCATACCCCATATATTCTAATTCCAAGGCACTTCTCATGGCATCACAGAGAGATGGTTAGAAGAATATCATAAGAGGCCAACCACACATTGGTTCTCCAGGTAAAAGAAGTTGTGATCTCTTCCAGATACCAGATTACTATTTTCATTGCAGTCAGCCACAGGTGACAAAAGTAAAAGAACAAGGACAAATTGACACAAACCTAGTAATCCTACAGAAAACAAACAGATAGCTCTATAGAGCTATCAAGATGTCATCATGACTGGGGATTAAGAGATATATTGAGTGGGGTGCCTGGATGGCTCAGTCAGTTAAGCTCCCAACCTCCGCTCAGCTCATGATCTCTCTATCTTGAGGTCTGCTGTCCTTGGGTTTGAGCCCCACGTCAGACTCTGTGCTGACAACTCAGAACCTGGAGCCTGCTTCGGATTCTTTCTCTCTCTCTCTCTAACCCTCCCCCTGCTTACACTATGTCTCTCTCTCTCTCTCTCTCTCTCTCTCTCTCTCTCTCAAAATAATAAATAAACACTAAAAACATTTTTAAAAGATACATTGAGTAACAAAATGGGTTTTGCACACAGAGAAGGAATATGAATTCTACTTGAAGAAGAAAACACCAATTTCCACAATTATAATCCATTATTCTGATAGCCTTTTCTCTAATTAGAGGGGAGCCTCTCTGATTGTGATAATTCATCATCAAATCAGTAGTATCCTTGTATGTGAACAATTTAGGAAACATAATAAAGGATTGGATTAAACAGCATTAAGGACTTTCTTAGTATCTAAAAAATATAACATCATATAAAAGTGGGTATTTGGTGTGGCACCTTGATGGCTCAGTTGGTTGAGCATCTGCCTTCAGCTCAGGTCATGATCTCATGGTCTGTAAGTTTGAGTCCTGCGTGGGTCTCTGTGCTGACAGCTCAGAGCCTGGAGCCTGCTTTGGATTCTGTGTCTCCCTCTCTCTCTGCCCCTCCCCTGCTCACGCTTTGTCTCTCTCTCTCTCTCAAAGAATAAACAAAAAAAAATTGTTCTAAGTGGCTATTTGGCTAATTTGAAAATGGAATTCAAAATTCATTTCTGTGGTACCTTTAAAAATTTGATAGTTCTTTGAAATTGCATTTTTAAACTACTTCTTGTTTTGTTCTAAAAAGGAGATTTTTTCCCCTATTTCCTTCTGAAAGTTTTCCCTCAAACAAAATTTTTATCCGAAGTTCTAAAAAATATGCTGTTCTGTCCTCTTTTTTTATTTTGAATTACTTCTCCTTCCTAGCTTGTTTTTTTTTTCTCTTCTGATTTGAAAGGAGAGTTGGAAATTCTATGAGAAGTGGAAGCTTTGAAAAATAAAAACCGACATAACCTTCTCTCCATCAGTTAATAAAAATGCAGCCTTTTTTCTAGGTGCTTTTACTTATGGAGGCTCACTTGCACTGAACTAGCCCTCCCTCCCCCTCAACTAAACAAACTTTAAAAATCTGTCAGTAGGCATTTCTCAGTGTGAGAGGCCTCAAAAAGACAACAGCAAATCTACTTAGTTCACTGGAGATATTTCTGTTATGATGTTGATTTTCAGCCTATTTAAAGAACTAGTTACCCCCAGGGACTTATTATAAGTTATAGTATCTTTCATAACTAAATAACTTGAATTTGACCATCTTGGCACCACACCTAAATCTATGCCAACTGAAGACCTCTTCTGATCTCATGGGTGAATTCTTTCCCAAGAGATATTACTAACAGGTTATGTGCTTTACAGGTTAGAGCACAGGCTCTGTGATCCTGGCTCCACCCCTTATCAGCTGTGCGTCCTTGGGTAAGTTTCTTAATGTCCTTTTGCCTTAGTTTCCCCATCTGTACATGCAAATGATTCTGGTGAAAGAAACTAATTCACCTTAGGAGAGTCTGTGGCACAGAGGAAGCACTCAAAAGCATCAGAGATTGCTCTGAAATCACATGTTCAAAGAGCAATGAATTGTGCTACCTTACCACAATTCCTATAACTTCTCTTTTCCAAATCTCTTGACAATATTAGTCACTTGTCTATAGTTGTTTGATAGGAAAATCTGCTATAGAATAAGAGCAGGTTCCAGAGACACTATGGAAGGTTCTTGTTTCCCTCATCTGACAGCAGCTCTGTTCACAAAAGTGAGAAACTGGCTTTATGAGTCTATGGATCCAAAAGAGTCAGTTTCAGAAATCCAGACTCAGAAGTGCTGACCCTGAGCCTATTAAAGAGAGCAGTTCCTTCGGGATAACTCAGCAATTGGGCATATTTTCAGCAATTATACTCCCTAGACTAAGCCTTATGCTCCCACCTAGTATACTAAGTCACGCATAGCTAAATTATCTTGTTTACAACCTCAATCCCTGAATCAACTGAATAATACACACAATGATGTTATATAATAATAATCTCTCAATAAGCCAGATACATGGGAGTAGGCAGTATATTTGCTTAGAGTCTCATAAATCTGTTTTAGAATCCTTCTCTACCCTGAGAGACTTTGGACAAATTACTTACTCTATCTCAGTCTCAACCTTTACATATGAAAATGTGGATAAGAAGAGTTACCTTACAGCATTTATTTTGTGAATTCAAGATAAAATGTTTAAAGCTCCCAATATAATTCTTAACAAAGAATAGATTTTAAATACATGGTTATTATTTTATTATTCTTATTATCATATAGATTAAAAAATAGCATATATGATTCTTTATCCTTGAGGAACTCTTGGATAGATATGCTCTTAGTGAAGCTAAGAGAGTAGAATAAAAATAATAGGAAAAGTAATCACAGTAAAACATGGGAGAGAACTTAAGAGTTGAGTGATAGACCTAATTAGCTTGTCTTTATGTATCTTTATATCAGAGGCAGTAGACCTTTTGAGAACCTGATAAAACTTAAGAACCCTATCTCCAGAAAAATAAATCCACACATTAGCACATAAAAATTTATGGCTCCAAGAACTCCAGGGCATGGAGCATATGAGAGGCTATATCAGTGTTTTCCAAACTGTGCATCACAACCCACTGTGGGTAAAAGCAATTTAATCTGTTTGACCAGTTTATTTTAAGGAACTACATACCCATATCTATATCTATAGAAAAAAAACATGACATGGAGGTGGGGATAGTGGGTGTTCTGTTTAGAGGACATCCCATTAAATCCTGTGTCTCCCCTCCCCACCCCCGCCACCCCAGAAGAAAGAAAGAAAGAAAATAACATGACAATATTGGAAAGTATCACATATAATAGGATTATTTGATAAAATCTTTGTTTCATGTTGGGGGTGGTGAACTCCTAGGTATATCAGATCGCAAGTTTAGAAACTTAGTTTATGGCCAAAAATGTTTGAAATAGACCAGTATTGTGATTACAACTATGTACCTCCAAGACAGATTTCTCTAATAATAACCAACCCATTCTTTTTTTTTCTAGCCTAAATTCTATTTATTGAAAAGAACAAAGAAAGAGTAAAGCACCCCCCCCCACCCCAAAGAACAGGAAGGAACAAAACAAGCAGTGCAAGTCTACTTCCTGCACAGCATGTTCTCTTATCACCCCACTGGGCCATCTTGTTGTTGATGCGCATCTTCAAAAGTGAACCCACCCAGTTTTAAACTCCTCTGTGATAAATTGCTTAAGAAATATCCAGACCTGGGGTGCCGGGGTGGTTCAGTCAGTTGAGCGTCTGACTTCAGCTCAGGTCATGATGTTGCAGTTCGTGAGTTCAGGCCCCGCGTCAGGCTCTGTGCTGACAGATTGGAGCATGGAGCCTGCTTCAGATTCTGTGTCTCCCTCTTTCTCTGACCCTCCCCCGTTCATGCTCTGTCTCTCTCAAAAATAAAATAAACATTAAAAAAATTTAAAAAAAGAAAAATAAATACCCAAACCTTCCTCTCATCCTTTAGACATAATAGGAATACGAAATCAAAGATATTCATTATTTAGTAATAGGCATATTATAATAAGAATGTAAATTCTTTTATTGAATAATATAGATCTGAAGCCCTATATATAAAATCCAAAAGATTCTCCAGCTAATGTACTGAGCACATTGTGATTACAGTCTTACCAATAAGAAGATTTTGAAATTTGAGGCACCTGTGTGGCTCAAGTCAGTTGAACATCCAACTGTTGATTTTGGCTCAAGTCATGATCTCATGGTTTCTGGGATGGTGCCTGCATCAGGCTCTGCACTGACTGCACAGAGAATGCTCAGGATTCTCTCTCTCTTTCTCTCTCTCTCTCTCTCTCTCTCTCTCTGTCTCTCTATCTCCCTCTCCCTGACTCTCACATGCTCTCTCTCTCTCTCTCTCTCTCTCTCTCTCAAAATAAATAAATAAGCATTTAAAAAAAGATTTTGAGGGGCACCTGGGTGGCTTGGTTTGCTGAGTGTTTGACTCTTGATTTCAGCTCAGGTCATGATCTGAAGGTTCATGGGATCAAGCCCCACGTCAGGCTCTGGGCTAAGTGTGAGCCTGCTTGGGATTCTCTCTCACTCTCTGCCCCTTCCCCCAACCTCAAAAATAAATAAACAAACTTTAAAAAAAAAAGATTTTGAAATTTAACATCCACCTTTTTGCTTTGTGTGAAGAGTGAACAATTAAGCATATTAAGAAATCTAGATCATCATCTGAAAATTTCATAAATGCTTTCAAAAAAGTATCAGGGAAAAGAGACATTGAGCTCTTTTCAAATTTAACTATAAAATGTGAAGTCACTCTAGCAAGGGCAGCTTCTCATCTACTTCAAAATGAAGAACCAAGGAGAGAACACTCTGCTTTTCAAGTAAGTAACATATATCAAAGGGTAAGGCTGGATTCTAGAAAGCATGTTCTCTAAATATACAATCCAGGAGTAACCATTGTGTTAAGAATGGACCACCAAGAATCACAACAGCTTTCACATATACATAATAGCAACCCACACATGATAAAAGTACCCCACCCTTTCTCTTATTCCCCAGAACTTTAAGAGAATTTTAGGGTGCCTGGGTGGCTCAGTCATTTAAGCATCCAATTCTTGATTTCAGTTCAGGTCATGATCTCACAGTTTGTGGGATCAAGCCCTGTGTTGGGCTATGAACTGACAGTGCAGAGCCTGCTTTGGGTTCTCTCTCTCCATCTTTCTCTCTCTGCCCTTCCCCCACTCATTCTCTATCTCTCTAAAAATTAAAAAAAGAAGGGTGCCTGAGTGGCTCAGTTAATTGGGGATCTGACTCTGGCTCAGGTCATGATCTCCAGGCTTGTAAATTCAAGCCCAACGTCAGGCTCTGTGTTGACAGCTCATAGCCTGGAACCTGCTTTGGATTCTGTGTCTCCATCTCTCTGTCCCTCCCTTGCTTGCACTCTGTTTCTCTCTCTCAAAAACAAATAACATTAATTTTTTTTTTAAAGAAAGAAAGAAAGAAAGAAGGAAAGAAAGAATCTTACCTATGCTCATGCTCCTCTCCATCAGTCATTTAAAACTTAGTATACTGTTCTCCTCACTACAAAGTTTCACCCTTAAGATGTGTGCCACATAAACTTAAAGTCAAAATGTTGTAGAAAGAGAGTGTGGATAAGAAAAATCTCTCATCTCAATGTTTGTCCTATATTGTTACTTAAAAGATGGAAACATATATTCCTTCAGAATTCCTTAACATCCCGTGTTTGTGCATCACAATTTACAGAGAAATGGGAGAGGTAGGAATGAGAAATGGCCTGATCTCTTTTGAATTCCTCTATCAAACCCATAATTATAGGACATATGTTAGAAGAGGAAACAACAGGACACTGCAGTGAAGGGGTTTGAAGTGAAGGTACTCCATAGTAGTAACAACCTTACAAGAGACCTATGGTGATGGAGCATTTTTTTTCAATAAGCAGGCAAAAAGTTTGCTCATGCTTCTGGTTATCTTATCTATGTTTTCTCAGTATAGCAACAATGAAAGAAATATACATGGCTTCATAAGATAGATAATGTAAATGATGCTCTTAACTCTTAAATGTGACTAGTATTTTTTTCTTCCACTTGAATCAGCAGTTTGGGATTGATACAAACCTAAAAATCTAGTGTCACAGAAAGCGAAGAAAATATTATTAGCACAAAGTCTGGAGTAGAGTATGGCCATAATCACTAAAAGTGGCAGCTCTTCTAAAACTAAGGAGCACTGAGAGCTTAAATACTGACAAGAGACACTATGCCAATTAATACACACATTATGCATAAACAACACATCATACTACCAACTTATAAAGAGCAAAGGAATAATATCTCAATTGAATTCTCTAACAAGATTCTCAATCTCTTGTTGAATTCTCTAACAAGAATTCAAAGAACATTTTTTGAAAAAGAAATGACCAAACTAAATCTAGCAAAATAGAAACACTTCCTAGTCGAAATTGGCTCAGATAATCAAAATTTCAAAATAGGATACAGAAATTCTGTTCATAATATCAAAGCATTAAAATAAGAAGTACTGGGGCCCCTGGGGGGCTTAGTCAGTTAAGCATCCAACTTTGGCTCAGGTCATGATCTCACAGGTCATGGGTTCAAACCCCATGTCAGGCTCTGGGCTGACAGCTCAGAGCCTGGAGTCTGCTTCAGACTCCCTGTCTCCCTCTCTCTCTCTGCTCCTTCACTGCTCATGCTCTGCCTTTCTCTATCAACATACAAATAAAAATTTTAAAGATTAAAATAGTAAGTACTAAAATATTAGAATAAAAGTAATAAACATTTCCAACTGTAGAATAACATGACTAAAACTTACGGTGTCACATCTCCCCATCCACCAGACTAATAAGCACAAAGCGACTGATAACAGAGATATATTTTCGCTAAGAGAAGGGCCAGAGCATTGAGAGAGGCACAATGTAAAGGAAAAACCAAAAACTGAATATGAAGCACACATTTCAAATAACACTCTGGAAAACCAGCCTCTGACAAACACAAGGTAACTTGAAAGGAAAATAAAACCTATGGAGAACTGAGAGTAATGACAGGAACAACAAATCTTAAACTCAGCTCAACTTCTGACTAGATTTACTCAAAACACCATACTAATGGCCTAATAGAAGAACAGGAGTGCCTGTATCCAGGTACAATAACTATACACTTCACCCTCTACTCTTCTATACAGGACATCTGCCTTTCAGCAGTAAATTAAGAGACATAGAAAAAGCAACGGGAAAAAAACCCTAGCACACTGTCAAGAGACAAAGTAATCAATATAACCAGACTAAGATATGACACAAATGCTAGAACTGTCAGATAAGGTTATAAAATAATTATAATATGTTACCAGCTCTTGGAAAAGGTAGACACATGACTATGCATTCATCAAAATTCATAAAACTGCACAATAAAATAAGTGTATTTTACTGTATATAAATTAAACACATAAATAATTTTTTACTATGAATCAAAGAATTTTATTTTATTTTTTTTTAATTTTATTTTTATTTTTTAATATATGAAATTTACTGTCAAATTGGTTTCCATACAACACCCAGTGCTCATCCCAAAAGGTGCCCTCCTCAATACCCATCACCCACCCTGCCCTCCCTCCCACCCTGCCCTCCCTCCCACCCCCCATCAACCCTCAGTTTGTTCTCAGTTTTTAACAGTCTCTTATGCTTTGGCTCTCTCCCACTCTAACCTCTTTTGTTTTTTTTTTTTTTCCTTCCCCTCCCCCATGGGTTTCTGTTACGTTTCTCAGGATCCACATAAGAGTGAAAACATATGGTATCTGTCTTTCTCTGTATGGCTTATTTCACTTAGCATCACACTCTCCAGTTCCATCCACGTTGCTACAAAAGGCCATATTTCATTTTTTCTCATTGCCACGTAGTATTCCATTGTGTATATAAACCACAATTTCTTTATCCATTCATCAGTTGATGGACATTTAGGCTCTTTCCATAATTTGGCTATTGTTGAGAGTGCTGCTATAAACATTGGGGTACAAGTGCCCCTATGCATCAGTACTCCTGTATCCCTTGGATAAATTCCTAGCAGTGCTATTGCTGGGTCATAGGGTAGGTCTATTTTTAATTTTCTGAGGAACCTCCACACTGCTTTCCAGAGCGGCTGCACCAATTTGCATTCCCACCAACAGTGCAAGAGGGTTCCTGTTTCTCCACATCCTCTCCAGCATCTATAGTCTCCTGATTTCTTCATTTTGGCCACTCTGACTGGCGTGAGGTGGTATCTGAGTGTGGTTTTGATTTGTATTTCCCTGATAAGGAGCGACGTTGAACATCTTTTCATGTGCCTGTTGGCCATCCGGATGTCTTCTTTAGAGAAGTGTCTATTCATGTTTTCTGCCCATTTCTTCACTGGGTTATTTGTTTTTCGGGTGTGGAGTTTGATGAGCTCTTTATAGATTTTGGATACTAGCCCTTTGTCCGATGTGTCATTTGCAAATATCTTTTCCCATTCCGTTGGTTGCCTTTTAGTTTTGTTGGTTGTTTCCTTTGCTGTGCAGAAGCTTTTTATCTTCATAAGGTCCCAGTAATTCACTTTTGCTTTTAATTCCCTTGCTTTTGGGGATGTGCCGAGTAAGAGATTGCTACGGCTGAGGTCAGAGAGGTCTTTTCCTGCTTTCTCCTCTAAGGTTTTGATGGTTTCCTGTCTCACATTCAGGTCCTTTATCCATTTTGAGTTTATTTTTGTGAATGGTGTGAGAAAGTGGTCTAGTTTCAACCTTCTGCATGTTGCTGTCCAGTTCTCCCAGCACCATTTGTTAAAGAGACTGTCTTTTTTCCATTGGATGTTCTTTCCTGCTTTGTCAAAGATGAGTTGGCCATATGTTTGTGGGTCTAGTTCTGGGGTTTCTATTCTATTCCATTGGTCTATGTGTCTGTTTTTATGCCAATACCATGCTGTCTTGATGATGACAGCTTTGTAGTAGAGGCTAAAGTCTGGGATTGTGATGCCTCCTGCTTTGGTCTTCTTCTTCAAAATTACTTTGGCTATTCGGGGCCTTTTGTGGTTCCATATGAATTTTAGGATTGCTTGTTCTAGTTTCGAGAAGAATGCTGGTGCAATTTTGATTGGGATTGCATTGAATGTGTAGATAGCTTTGGGTAGTATTGACATTTTGACAATATTTATTCTTCCAATCCATGAGCAGGGAATGTCTTTCCATTTCTTTATATCTTCTTCAATTACCTGCATAAGCTTTCTATAGTTTTCAGCATACAGATCTTTTACATCTTTGGTTAGATTTATTCCTAGGTATTTTATGCTTCTTGGTGCAATTGTGAATGGGATCAGTTTCTTCATTTGTCTTTCTGTTGCTTCATTGTTAGTGTATAAGAATGCAACTGATTTCTGCACATTGATTTTGTATCCTGCAACTTTGCTGAATTCATGTATCAGTTCTAGCAGACTTTTGGTGGAGTCTATCGGATTTTCCATGTATAATATCATGTCATCTGCAAAAAGCGAAAGCTTGACTTCATCTTTGCCAATTTAGAATCAAAGAATTTTAATACTGTACAAGAAAATGTTTTAAAATTGTAAATGAAAGGGTTCTCTCATGGACCCAGTTTTATAATAATAAAAATATATATATGTATATGTACAAAATGCAAAGAATAAAAACTGGGTAAAAGTATAACAGAACACAGATGGTGATCTTCTGTGTGAAGCAAAATATAAAATTATTTATATTTTCTGGTTTATATCTTTCTATGATTATCAAAATAACTATATACTATTTTAATAGGAATAATATTTAAAATACATCATGGTTTTATTCTATTATAGTCTAGAAAACAAGAAAACAAAGTTTGTCTTGTAAGTTTTACAAAGTTCGATTTGATGGTTACAATCGGAAGTGTTTATTTATACAAGGAAGATAAAATGGAGTACATACAAAAAGACATGGAAATACATTGCTTTGCCTTTTTATTCAATAAAAAATTAAGGTCTTGTATCAACAAGCCATTTGAAATGTCCCACCTTTACATTCTCTTCAACAGAGTAAAACTTACATAAACGCTAGACCAAGAGAAAATAAATGTACTCTTTTCCTACTATATCAGGGTACTTTGGAACAAATTTTAAAAGCTATAATACTAACTTTATTAAGAGGTAGATATAGCCTTCACATGATATAACCCTAATATATGCTAGTTACCTATGAGATATTTATTGTCTTATATAAACTTGTGGACAACTAAATTGATATAAAATATTAAAGAAAACTACAAATTTAGGAAAATATATTTAAAAAAATTAAATAGCATAATATATTCAAAGAAATTCAAATGAATGCTTTTTATAAGAATGCATTATCAATGATCATGACCAAGACAAGGCTGCCTCTTACATACACACACACACACACACGCACACACACACACACAAAAAAAAGCTTTTTACAATGAGTGAATAACCAACTAACAGTAGGAAAAACAAATAGGATGTCTGTTTTTTGCTTAGTAAGTTTAGATATAGATAGGCAAGGGTGGGTCTAAAAGTTCAACAATATCCTCAAGACTCAGACTTTTTTCCATCCTTCCTATCAACCATCATCAGCATGTTAGTATGTTTAGTATTTATTGTCTAACAGTCTCACAAGTCCAAGCATCATGACTACATTCACAGGCAGGAGAAAAGGGTAGCTAAGCTACTCTCTCCTTTTTAACAGAGAGAAAAAAGTCTTTCTCTGACCCTACAGCAGAATTCCCTTTACATGTCACTGGGTAGAACTGGGTCACATGAATCTTTCCAACTGAAAGGGAGTGTGGGAAATTGACAATGTGGCCAATAGCACCATCGTGATTGGATTAGACAATGACATACTGCTTCACAACAAATTCAGGGTTATATAAGAAGGAAAAAAATTGTTTTTGCATAGCATCTCTCTCGCATCTGTAGTTATATAGCCAGTCTTATACTGAAATAACAGAAAACTGGATGTGATATTTCTACAAAAATCCCCTGCCTACTAAAAATATAGTTTTCCAAACTTTTGTCCATTCCTATAATCAACGTTTTCAAAATTATGTCGCCAATATAGTCTGAACTACGTATAACATTTCCTACGTTCTGCCTGATAATATAATTTGTTTTCCTGATGTTGATAATTCCCTCAGAAACATGAAGGTGACCAAGTAACTAAAATTCCTTCTCAGGTCTTAATAAAATAAGAGAGGCTGCTTTTATTAACACTGTCTTCCATTACCTTGTGTGAAAGGACAACGGTGAGATGGACACCAGACCACACCTGTGAAGCATGCAGACTATATCAAGGGTGCTATTAGAAGGCAAGCTGTTCCTAAGACTTTCCAGAACTAGAGATGAGTTATTCCTGGTACCTCCAGAGCTTGAGAAAATTCTTAGCAATCTCAGCAACACTAAAGGTGGGGTAGAAGCTAATCTACATTGTAGCCTTAAAGGCTCACCAGGGCAGTAGCTGTCGGGCAGCCTCCATGAAATCTATGGGATTTCTCCTGAAGTCTGAAGGGTCCAAAAAGTACCCCCTTTTCTTTTTTTTTTTTTTTAATTTTTCTAATGTTTATTTATTTTTGAGAGAGACAGAGAGACAGAGTGTGAGCATGGGAGGGGCAGAGAGAGAGGGAGACGCAGAATCTGAAGCAGGCTCCAGGCTCCGAGCTGTCAGCACAGAGCCCGATGTGGGGCTTGAACTCACAAACTGTGAGATCATTACCTGAGCTGAAGTTGGACACTTAACCAACTGAGCCACCCAGGCGCCCCAAAAGAGCACCCGTATCTGAACATCTTCAGATTCTCATCTTCCCACCCTTTCTTGAATTGTCACAGATACAAACAGAACCAATCATTCTCCCATAATCTGGAGATTTTCCTCCGGTAAGAAAGAAGTCATAGGGTAGGAGAAATAAGAACATGTAGGGAAGCAAGCAAGAGGTAACTCTTTCAAAGTGGAAAAGGTTGTCAATATTGTGCAGTACTACAAGGTGATGGAAGAGGATGAAGCCAAAGAAAACCCTGAAAACAATCCAAGCTTTTAAAGGGAAATTTCTAGGGGCACCTGGGTGGCTCAGTCAGTTGGGCATCTGACTCTTGATCGCAGCATGGGTCTTGATCTCAGGATCACGAGCTAAAGCCCCGCGTTGGGGTCCATGCTGGGTATGGAGCCTAGTTTAAATAAATAAATAAATAAATAAATAAATAAATAAATGGAAATTTCTATGTAGTGGCAGAGCTTGACACCAGAATCTGAGGGAATGGGAAATGAAGAAAAGACAGACTACATACAGACCACCTTTTCTAACTACTTTGGTGAAGACAAGAAAAACTAACAACATATCGCTGGCAAGAAAAGAAATATGAAATGGATGTTTCCCTATACTCCAGATCACAGAGAGCTCAGTCAGTCATTTGATCCTCTTCTAGAATAGTTTAAATATATAAATTACCATCAAATGCTCATTCTTAATACTAATCACCCGGTAAAATGCTTCACAGAGTTGAGCACTATTGAAAGTTTTCTTAAATGCTAACAAGAAATAACATGAAATATCCCTTTTTTAGTGTCTTGAAGGGGAAAAAAATGGATGTGAGGCAAAAGTAAAGACAAGCAAACATAAAGCAATTCCCTAGGGAAAGTAAATGGTTCAAAAGTCACGACTGTGTGAGGAGTGATGCTGACCTATGAGGTGAACAAGAAAACTCCATTAGTGTGTTTTTTCTTTCCTCTGAGCTGGAAGGCTCTACCCTTGAGAATGCTAAGGGAATTTTTACAGCATAAGGGCTTCAATTTATTGCAGTGGCACTCCATTCTCACAGAGTTTTTCAAATAAAGGCCCTTTTGCTGTCCATCATGGCATAGTTCAAATAATTCAGTGTTTCCTACTCAGGCTTAAAGCCAAAGTCTCTTAGGCCACTGCAAGATGCCATGTGGTAGAACTCCTGATGTAAGCTCATTTTCTCTTTATTCAGGGGGTTCATAAAGTGGGGGGCCACATAGGTTACTTTTCAGTTTCTTAAGTCATAAGTAATGTCTCTAAGTCAAAGTCTTCTTTGTTTTCCAGCTTTCAGACTAACCCTTTTCCTTTGGTCTCCCAAAATATGGAGAAACTATGATGCAGATACAATATAGCCTTTCTTAGAAGACTCCCTTCTCAAGTCACTAAATCCTACTGGGGCGGGCGGGGGGGGGGGGGGGGGCGGGGAGATGTTTTTATGATGCCTGGTATAACAGATGCTCAATAAGTAATTGTTAAAATAAAACTGCATTGTCAAAGACCAAATCTGCAAAGACTACTTCTTCTATGAGCATTTTTCATATCTCAGCCTATTGCTGTCCGTATTTATTTTTATTCTGAGTCAAATGTGATATCAAAATTCTGATATAGAACTGAAATAAGATATCCAGGAATAACTAGTAACAAATATGAAAACTGCTCTGCAAAATCATAAGCTTTTGGCAAGCCACTGCGTAATCTCTTCTTAGCTTGGCAGATGGCAGCTATGTATTTATTGTAGACTAGCAGAGTGATTGAGAGAGCAAACTCTAGATGCAGACTGCCTGAGTTTGTATCACAGCTCTACCACTTACTATATAACCTTGGAGCAAGCTATTTAAAGTCTATTAGCCTCAGTTTCCTCTTCTGTAAACAGGAAAAATATCTTCCAAAGAAAGATGATTCAGAAATTAGATAAGGTCTTAAGGGAATACCTAGCTCAAGGTAAAGTTTAAAAAATGTTACTTATTTATTGTAGGAAAATACTTTTCTCCTATTATCTTAGTAATTTCATTCTTGGCACCTTCCTTCCAGAACTTAGCCTTCACTTTCTCAGTACCAATTCAGACTTGCCCCTGAAGGAAACGTTAACAGCCAAATTCCACCCCTCTCAGCAACAACAACAACGACGACAACTATAAGGACAAATTATCAAAAATTGTCTTTTATTTGGTTTGGGACAAGGTATTTTCCTTTAAACAGACAAAAAATTATACATTCACTCCACATATCTTGGATTACACTGCCATGGATTTGGGCATTTGGGGGTTACCATAACAGCAGCATCTTAGAAACTGGGTGAGAGGAAACACTACAAATAAGAGATTTTATTTCCTCCTTTCTAAAATGCCACTCAGCGCCACTCACCATTCAACATTCAGACCTTATAACAATTCTTCTGATTTACACAGTAGTTTGGCACTTTACTTTCTAATGCAAGATCTTTCTCTCTTTTTAAAATATCCACAACAATCCCCGTGAAATAGAGAAATAAGCTATCAGTTACCCTTTTCTAAATTAGAAACCTGAAGCTGCTAGAGGTCAAATTTTTCAGCCAGGGTCACACTGCTAGTTAGTGTTTGGACAGGGGGTTGAACCAAGGTTTTCTGTCTCCAAGGCTAATACCCTTTAATATTTTCCAAACTTCCTCCAAAATACATTTATTAACCAATAAAAATGACAGATATACCAATCCTTTAATTAAAACCTTTTGGAAACACTGAGGCAGTTAAACAGCAACCAAATCAACTGATGCTCTTTCAGCACCCTAGGTCATTTACTGAAGGA
The DNA here is from genome assembly GCF_046562875.1 of Panthera onca. Classification (NCBI taxonomy): domain Eukaryota; kingdom Metazoa; phylum Chordata; class Mammalia; order Carnivora; family Felidae; genus Panthera; species Panthera onca. The sequence goes on from NC_138343.1 coordinate 70,438,488, forward strand.
GTCTTGAGTCAGTTCCATAGTTCTCTACATTTTATTGAATACTCAGAAAAGGGTATTAATGGGCAGATCCTTTAAGTATTTAAAAAGTGTTTCTAGGAGCACTAAGAAATGTGAAAGGCCATAGTTTTTAAACCTATCATGTGCACTCAATAATTATGCTCACACCCTCATCCAGAGCCTGTAAGTATAGCAGGCCTCTTTTTATATCAAAAATTCCATCATCCAAAATACACTAAAACTATGCCTGAAGGATCAACACGCTCCAATTAGTAATATTAAGTTTTGAGATTATTTTAGATCAAGTAGTCATTAAAAAATATGAATTTACTTGGCTTGGACTATACTGAAACTGCTTTTCTGAAGGAAAGTCCTATTGATAATCAATCCTCTTTGTTTAAAAACTAGTATTTTAATTTACTTTGTTTGGTTACTGGATAAGGGTGCCATGGTGGAATGTATCAACCCCAACCATTCTGAAGAAGCAAAATAATGTTAAAGAAAAAGTATGAGTATTGGAGACAGATACCCTAGATTTATATTTCAGATCTGCTATTTACTAGCTGAGAGCTTTGGAAACACCCTACTACACCACAGTCTGTGTTACATTGTGTAGAAAGGGGCAATTATAATGACGTTTCACTGGGTAGTTGTAAAGATTAAAACAGATAATTTATGTAAAGGGCCTGTGGTATTTATTATTAGGTTTTTTGAGTATCCAGCATTGTTTGAACACCCTTCCAAAGTCTGGGAGATTTCCAGCCTTATGGCCCCTTCTCCTGAGAGTAGAATCCTACAAGAATCCTAACCTTTCTTATACTAGGGTGCACACATGTGACCTTCCTCCCCAGTCAGATGCCCCTCCATCAGCATGCCCAGTGTTGACTGAATGAGCTGGGGCCTGTATCCTGCAGTAATACCAGCAGGATCTCACTAAAACAATCCAGCAATGTGATTTCAGTTAATATCACTTCATAAACCAATATAATTTAATAAACACTTTTAACAAGACTAGCTACAGTGGTTTTGCTAAGGGTTTAACCAAGGGTTTACCAAGAAACCCTGATTGAAGCAGCAGCTATTCTGGCTATGGCAAGAAGCACATGCTCAACAAATAATTGTTCCCCGTCACCCTTCTGTGTAGGGTCCATTATATTAAAAAAAAGTACAACCTAATAACAGTTAACTTTTGTTGAGTACTTAGTCTGAGCCAGAAAAATGAGAAAACTAAAGTAGGGTGATTTTATCCATTTCCAAAGTTCAAAGGGCTAGCAAATAGTAAAACCCAGCCAGATTGGATCATCATCATCATCATCATCATCAACATCATCATCAGTAAAAATTTGCTATGTAGATAAGGAAACTGATGCCAGAAGGGTGAATAACTTCCCAAGATCACAGAGTTCATAAGCAAAGCAGCCAGGGTTTCATATGATATTACAATGTTTTCCTCTATTTCTAATCATATAGAAATAGGTCTTATCTTTTGAATATTATCTACAAATTACAAGGACAATTTAGATCATGGTTTCTAGAAAAACTCTCTCTTTGACCTCTTTCAATAAGAATAATTTAAGAATTCCAAACTATTCACCATGAATGGAATCCTGTATTTCAATATTCAAGTAGATCTTTAAAATGAGTTCATTATAGTAGCATATTCTATAACTGAAGGGTAAGGAATGAGGTCATTATTTCTTAATCGATCTTAACGCCCTATTATCTTCCACTTTGGAATTGCAGGCTCTAAATTATATAGTCAATAAATCTCATAGGGCTCATTATAATTATAGATTCTAGACATCAATTCCTGATTCTGGTACTTTTGCTGGTTAGCTGACTAGATAGCATCAAACAAGTAAAAACAGCAGCATTATCTATGAGAGGCCCTTTACTCCCAAGAGCTGTTTATTATCTCTTTGTTATTACATACCAACTCTATTAAAGTCATCAAGTGTGGCTTTACACTAAGGATACTGAAGTAGTTGCTATTGTTCCAATGGCAAAATGGTTAGAGACTGTCACGACACATAGTAGGTACTCAATAGATGTCAACTGAATTTTTTTAATGAGTATTTACAATACCCATGTTGCTTTGTACTGGAGATTATGCTGAACACAATCCATACATATTTTGTCACTAGAAACTTTTTTTTTAACAAGGAAGGCAAAATTTCAGCTTTGAGGGTTCTAAGTTAGAGGCGTGGGGTGGGGGTGGAGGGTTCAAAAACTTAACCTTGCCAATTTTTTCCTTTGGTGCTTGTGTCACTCCTGGAAATACAATAAATAGGGAAAAAAAGTACCAGAAACACAGAAGCAAAAAATTGTTCAAAGTGTTCACATTATATGAATATGGGAAACCATAAAACCTGAAAGAATATTTTTAGTCTCTTTTCAACCATAACCAAATTTGAATGATCTAAAGGACTGCATGCAACTGCATGCAATTTGGCTCCACGCAACACAACACTTGATGTTCATCTGAGATATCAGGTTTCTCTTGACATCTCCAATATATGAAGTAACACAGCTGTGCATACAGGATGCCAAATCCACAATTTCAAAAATAAAAAAAAAACCAGGCAACAATTTCAATGTTTGAGAAAAAGAGGATAGACTCATTTTTTTACTAAATCCATTTGATCACTTTTCTTTTGGCTTCATTGCTTTGCAATAATTTTTTAGTTCCAGAACAAAAGGAACATCAAAAAGGTAGCATACCTCTGAGAGTCATATTGGGACAATGGAAGTACATAACAGAAGACTGGCAAGTCAGGAGAGGGGGCATTTCAGAGAGTGAGCAGCAAACCTGAAATTGAGGGAATGTAGAGCTTCTAAGTCTCCTAAAGACAACACAGCTTGAGGACTGCTGTCCCCTGACCTATAGCAGCAGAGACTGTTTGATCCTTGAAGTTTGAAGGTGAGCGTATACATGACTGGATTACACTCCCAAAGATGCCCAATGCTGAAGAAAGGGAGACAGGGTACACATGCAACAAGGCTGGGGATACAGAAAGAACTCTTTGAAAAAAAAGATGTGGGAGATGCATAAAAATGCCAACAAAAGGGGATTTTGTTTCCTTGGCTCTGAATGTAGATGATCACCCTCAGCTAATTATGCTAAATGCCAAGATGTAGCATCTTCCCCATAGAGCTGTAAGAGAGATGTCTGAGAAAATACTGGTAGGATGCTTGTAACACTGAATTTCCAAAGTAGCTTCAAAGGGAGTTGTAAGTAAGATGTGAGACATCAGGAGAAATCAGTGCTACACGTGCAAGGGAAATGTTTAACCGTACTTGCTTCACCAGGAGATTCATCAAAGCTTAACTGAAATTTATATAGTTACATGAGAGGACATGTTACATGAAAGAGTGGACAATTAAGATTGGGGTAAGATGTCTCAGTGTTCCTTGGTCATTGACAACTTGTTTTTAGTAAAAGAAATTTAAAGTCTTGTTTAGTCTCTTGCTCATTTTCCTCCCTCCTAATTATTAACCAAAATTCCCCAATTTGAGTCACCAATATGAGTTATTATTTAGATTAAATTGGCATTTAAAAGGAAGTAAGATACTTAAACCTCTCAAAGAGAATTTTCACCCCAGAAAGACTCTTGTTAACCAAAATCAGTTTCTAATTAGCAGATGATTCTCCCTTCACTCTCTAAGAATAGGTATTTCAGACAAGAGGGACTTTTTGTCAGCATTCTTCAAAACATACCTTGGAGGTAACTGCATGTGACTAAGCCTAACACTAGCTGTGATCAGTGCATTGGATTTGTACCCTGAATTCCCTCTGGTGTTAACTAATATTTGCAAAGTAGAAATATTTGATAAAATTTTCATCACTGAAGTATAGTAAGTACCAACATTTATAAAAGATTTTGGGCCTCGCTGAAAACAAAATGAGGTGAAATGTCTTTTTGTCTCCATATGAAATTTAGAGAAGGTTTTAGTCCAATATAATGACATATTTTTACATAATATGTAAAATTATAGTTTTAATTACTAGAATCAAAATAAAAATTTACATGTAAACCTAGCATAATGTATAAACTTGTCTAATCACTAAGGTGTACACCTGAAATCAATGTAACATTGTGTGTCAACTATATTTTTTAAAAATTCACATGTCAACACATGTCAGGGAGTCTTTTTTAAAGAATACTAAAAATAGTCTACAATATTGCATCATCTCATTTTCCCTTGGAAACTTAATTTCAAGAAAAATAGAAGGCTGTCATTATAATTTATATTATAAAAACTTGACTTTATAAATACATTTACTGAATAATTTAGACATCTTACAAATGTTCATCTTAGAATAATACATGAAATATTACATGATAAATAAATACCAAAAGAACCAAACCTATAGCATATCTGTTTCAGACATGGGTTTTTAAGTAACAGAAATCTTTTTTTTTTTTTAATTTCAAAAGGTAAGGGCACCTGGGTGGCTCAGTCAGTTAAGTCTCTGGCTCTTGATTTCAGCTCAGGTCACAGTCTCATGGTTCATGATTCCAAACGCCATGTCAGGTTCTGTGCTGACAGCATGGAGCCTGCTTGGGATTCTCTCTCTCCCTCTCTCTGCCCCTCGCCAACTCTCTCTCTCTCTCTCTCTCTCTCTCTCTCTCTCTCTCAAAATAAATAAACATGAAAGAAACGTTTTAAAATTTCAAAAGGTGAAAAACTACATTGTATCTTGAGCCAAAAGCTAGAATAATAATCTGGGATCTACTAAATTACAGTTCTAGTCATCATTCTCTACATTAAGTATGATGGTTAATTTTATGTGTCAATCAGACTAGGCCATGGAGTATCCATTCAAACAAACATTATTCTGGGTGTGTCTGTGAAATTGTTTCCAGATGAGATTAATATCTGAATTGGTAGACTGAGTAAAGCATATTGCCCTCTCTAGTGTGGGTGGGGCTTATCAAATCAGTTGAAGACCTGAATAGAAGAAAAAAAGGCTGATCTTTTCCTTTGAATAGAGGAAAATCCTCCTGCCTGACTGAACAGAGACATTGGTCTTCTCTGAATTTGGACTCAGACTGAAACATCAGCTTTTCTTGAGTTTTGAGCCTGTGAGCTTTTAGAGTAGGACTTACACAATTGATTCAGGCCTTCAGACTCGTACTGGAATTATGCATTGGCTCTCCTGGGTCTCCAATTTGCCAACTGCAGATGTTGAGACTTCTCAACCTCTACAATCACATTAACAGATTATTTTATATATATCCTATTGGCTCTGTTTCTTTATAGAACCCTGACTAATACACTAAGTTATAGAAAATAGTGTTGTGATAAAAGAAAGGAACTCACTAAACCTGCAAGTGACCCAAACATCCCTTTTATGAATGACTTTGAGGAAGTCAATATTTGTGAAAAAAATAATGGACCCTATTTCCCAATGACCAAATTCAATCCTTATTTAAAATATTGAAGATAAAATAGTGTACAAGACCAAAAAACTATCAAAACTTTCTTAATGGGTCAACAGATTCCAAACAAATATGAGAAATGGACAAATAAGTTAACAGGATCTGAAACTCAGTCAATTCTTTCCTAGACTTAAATAACAAAAAGCTCATTCGATATTTTATCAAAAATACAGCATCATAGTATTCATTAAAAAAACTGGACTAGGAAAAGGAGCCTCTCTCTCTCTCTCTCTCTCTCTCTCTCTCTCTCACACACACACACACACACACACACACACGCATTTAAAAGGAAAAACAAGAATTCCCTTTATCTATTTACTACCATCCAGAAAAGGAATCAAAGGGAAAGGGAGAAAATTCTAACCAAAAGCAACTCAATGGCATTTCAATAAAAAGTTAACTTTCAATATCTGAGGTGTTTACAGAAAAGTGAAATATTTTCTTCTCTTTAAATTTATACCAACGTCTTTCAAATTACTGCCCACTCCATATTTCCAATAGATCTTTTAATTCACAGTATTATAGAAACTTAAAATCACCTAAACTTTGGTTAGCCAACAGATCTTATTATAAATGATTGTACCAAATATTTAGAAGGTACCTCACTATTGAGAAAAAGACACACTACTGAATAGAGTGTTGACATATTTGAGGGAAAAATATGATAAACATCTGTATCTCACACCAAATATAAAATAAGTTTCAGATAAACTAAAGAGTTAAATCTAGGTAAAAAAATATAAAAGTGCTAGAAGAAAATATAGAATAATTTTTTATAGTTTTCTGGTGGACAAGTTCTGCCTAGGCAAGACTCAAAATTGAAGATTCACAAAGAAAAAGACTACTAAATTGGATTATATAAATTGCTAAGTTTCTGTGAGACAAAAATACTTATCCTATCTACTATAAGAACTAGCTACAGTCTTCCGTTCCAGTCAATTACCATTAACTCTGTAGGAAATGCTTTCATTGACAGTTCTAGCAAATATTTCACTCAGTACATGATACAAGCAAGTATATCCATTCCCACCCCACCTCCGCAACCAGTCACCTCTTGCCTTACTACTTGTTGCCCCAGTAGTCCAAGTTCTGTGGAGATCACAGTGCATATAAATTTGAGAGGACACCTCCATGAAAAATAACATAATATTACAAATATAAAATTAGATATGCAAGTGAATGCTTATTGAAACTGAGAAAATAAATCACAACTTATAAAATTAAGAAATGATATATGACACAAAATTTTTTAAATCTAAGAAAATAACCTAGTATTTTTATTAACTTATGCTATACATTTTTCATATTTTTGTTTCCTATTCTTTGATCACATTTTATGACAATTGTTGATGGAAATTTATTTTGTTAGCAGATTTACAAAGGGTTTTTTTTTCCTAGCTTCATAACAACAGGCATCAGAGAACACATTCATATCCACATTGGTCATGAATCTGTATGAAGCATAGGTTTTCCTGGAAGCCATTCCAACATGAGAAGATCTAACAATAGCTTAACTATATATACAGTGACTAAGAACCACACATAGCCTACTAAATCCAGACTAAATGATGACCTATCTCATTCTCCTCTTAGATCTCAAAAATATCTACAATAACTCCAAATCCACCTGATGAAAGAAGAAATGAGATGGAGGGGAAACTGGGATGGAAAAAGACAGTAGTTTTAACTTATTGTGGTTAAAGCGTCTTACTTTGCAAATTTTACAAAAGCATATAACCATATAGAAGCATTAAAAGAAGCCCTCCCAGAACCTTCAAAGGTGCCCTTCACAGTGAGGGGCCTGAAACTTAAGCTTTAGTAGGTTAACAGTAAATCCATATCTGGTTTCTACTCATGGCAGTACAAGTGGAAAAGGAGCTAGAAGAACAAGGGGTATGGCAGAAGCGGTGACTTCAAGAAGTCCATAATCAGAAAGCAGCATACATCCAATTCCAGGCAAGTGGTGGGTGGGGAGTGGGACAGTTGTTGGTGTGAAGTAGAGAAGGGAATACAATCTCAAAATGAAACACATTAGAATGTATCACTCAGAGTAGGAGCCACGGGAGCATTGAATATACAGCATCATCCTACAGGTATGCACATATGGAACATATGATATGATGAGTTCTCTTGAGAGGAAGGAAAGACAGAAGACAAGTCAGCCTATTTAGCTGACTAAACAGGTTGCAGACAAGACTGTGTTTAACTCTCACAACAATCCAGAGAGTGGGTATTGTTATGCCCATTTTAGAGGTGAAACTGAACATCAGAGGGGTTATGTAACTTTCTCAAGGTCACAGCTAGCAATTACCAACCCTGACCCCCACCACCTTTGTGCCATACTGCCCACCCTCATTGGCAATATATTTCATGCACCTTACACAGCAAATGCCAAAACATAGGAACTTTTCAGTACAAGGTCATAGACATTCAGATGGGCTTCTGAAAGTGACCAAATTAATAGAGAAAATAAAGCAAGTGATTTAGACTATGGCCAATCCTGTGTAAAGTTGTTGAGGACAAATGAGAGAGGACTTCCCCCCAAATGGCAATTCAATACCAAGGCTGTTCTGCAGCCTTCAATCCAACTTTCTACCTAAAGTCTATTGGAGTAGTTATCTGAGCTTCCTCCTGTGTAATGAAATTTGACTAGAGACTATGAGCTTGAGTCAGGATGGTATTGAATGAGAGGTGTCTACTCACCTGGCCAGGGGTTTCCAGCAATTTCTCTTAAAATAAAGTATATATATATTTATAATGTACTATACATAGAAATACATGGTGATATTGTAAAAGAACTAAGAACAAATATTTTAAAGGCAGATGATTAAGATGGGAAATGAATGTTTAAAGTAGAATTTTGAAAAATCAGTGACGGTAGAGGTAAATGATATGTGAAACTATATATTTCACTAACATAGGCATATAAAAGAAGATAGCTTTTAAAAAATTGAATTCAATGAAGGTTTTATTATACATAGATGCCATGGAGCGAAGCTAAATTTAGGATGATCATAAAACTGCCTCTCATTTGCTGTCCTAAGCATTTGGAAGTGTAACAAATTTCAAGATTAAGCTACAGAATCTCCTCAAAAGTGTTTTATATATTTGAAATCCATATAGCCACATGAAATGAAAGCTAACACCTGGGTTTCATGGATACACCTAGTTCTTTAAATATTTTCTCAGATGAGGGTAATACTAAGGAAAACATGAATCTACCCGGAAAATTATCTCATTTAGAAAAATAGTTAGAAAAATTCTATCTCCAGGAAATTAAAAGCTAGAGAGAATAAAATATTTTGAAGTTTATTTTCCGTTTCTCTTTTTAATATACTTTATTTTTTAGAGTACTTTTAAGTTCATGGAAAAATTGAGAGGTCAATACAGACATTTCTCAAAAACCTTTGCCTCCACTCATGCATAGCTTCCCCCTCATGGACATCTTCCACCAGACTGGTATGTTTGCTACAACTGATGAATCTACTATGATACCACATGATCACCCAAACTCCACAGTTTACATTAGGGTACACTTGGTGGTGTACATTCTGTGCGTTTGGACCAACGTATAATGACATGTATCAATCACTATAGAAAATATTTTTACATTTTGAAATCTAACTTACAGTTATTCATGGTTTTGCTTTCTGCACTTCTCCTTCCCACAGTTTCAGTTACTCTTGTTCAATCACCATCTGGAAGCAGATGTTGCTCCTTCTGATAGCCAGAAGGTGATTAGTAGCCTAAAGCTATGTCACAATGTCTGTGTCTTTCACCTCATTACGTAGAAGTTTTATCACCTCACATCACTTCAAAAAGATGGGTGAGTACAATACAGTAAGCTATTTTGAGAGAGACCACATTCATGTAACTTTTATTCTAGTGTATTGTTATAATTGTTCTAGTTTATTATTAGTTATTGTTATTAACCTTGTACTGTGCCTTATTTATAATTAAACTTTATCATTGGTATGTATGTGTAGGAGGAAACATAGTATACATAGGGTTAAATACTATCCTTGTTTTCAGGCATCCCCTGGATGTCTTGGAATGTATCCCCCATAGCTAAGGGGGAACTATTGCATTCACATTTTAACTAAAACTATGAGTTGTGGTTTTTTCCAAATCATCTTTTCTTTTTCCCAGACACTATAGTAGCTAAACATGATAGTTACTCGTTTTGTTCTGTATTTTTAGATATAGGTCAAGGTACTTTGGTTAGATAATCTTCCTATTCAAGAAAGAATCACTGTATAAATAAACATTAAAAATATACCATTAAAAAAAAAGGGGAGGCGCCTGGGTGGCTCAGTGGGTTGAGCATCCGACCTTGGCTCAGGTCGTGATCTCACAGTTCATGGGTTCAAGACCCACGTCAGGCTCTCTGCTGAAAGCTCAGAGCCTGGAGTCTGCTTCTGATTCTGTGTCTCCCTCTCTCTCTACCCCCCCCCCCCACTTATGCTCTGTCTCTCTCTCAAAAATAAATAAATATTTAAAAATATCATTATAAAAAAAAGAATCACTGTATCTACTGTAATAATTAGAACATAATAAAATATACCTAAATATAAAACCATATTAAACATAATTATTTTATTGTAATGGTAATTTGGAAAGGAAATTATCATAAACTCCCAATATCCTCTCTACAAGGTGGCTATGGAAGTAATTGAAATATCCTATTGACAGAGACCTTGTTCACCAGATTCACTTGGAGTTAGTGTGAGAGCTGACTAATCAGATAGTGGGGCAGGTATAAGGTGTTTGTCTCCAAGCTCCCAAGGACAGCTTTTTAAATAATTCGTAACAACTAAAATCTAGTGCATTATTAGGAGGAAACACTTCTATCAGTGAAAATAGGAGTGGGGGCATCACGTAAGGCTAGGAGAGATGTCAGTCTCAGTGCAAATCTGAGGGAAGTTTGAATGGAAGCTTCCTAGACTGCTGTGAGATATAAGCAAAGCCTTCAGAGGGTCCTCAAACCAAAGCTGACAGAGGAAACCTTTATCTGACCTGGGGCTGTCTTAGTATTCCTGCCATATTCAATTACTGATTACAAATAGCCCATGGGAAGGGCAGCCTTGGTGCTTTACATAATACATTAATTCCTGCGCAATCACTTCCTTCAGCCTCTTTCTTCCTACGTGTAATACCTGCCAGGACAACTTGGGCCATTCTACTTCACTGAGAAGGGTGGTCACGATTACGTGTTTCTGTTAGCCACCTCAACAGCAAGTTTGCCTCATCCCCTGTGGTCCTAGCTAGGGTGTAATGTAAAGTCCTGTGACCCAAGGAAGTTCTCCCAAGTCAAAAAGTCCTAATAAGACCATTAAAAACCCCCCACTGAGATTGTCCGGGCCTCAAGCCTACCCAGCCTAACTACTGCAGCCCCAATCTAATGCTTAGAGACAACAAAAACAGGTAAGCAGTGCCCATTATAGAAGCCCATCACAGAGCTCAACAGGGCTCACTGGCAAAATTAACATTCTTAATTAAGCATCATTCTCAATATCATATGGAATATACTAATGGATCCCAATCCCAGCTATTCATCAAAACTATCTGGGAAAATTTATTTCTAATATTGATTCTCAGCTGTCCTCCAGAATATACTGAATTTAGACTCTTCAAAACTAGAGTTCAGTAAGTTAAAAACTACATAAACTGAAATGAATTCTTGTGTGGATTGATTAACTGGTTTTGAGGGAAATTCTACAAAGGCATTTCAAAAACCCTTTTAAGCAAGAGCAAAATTCTGAATATAATTTGACCCTTATTTCCTATTCATGTTTTAATATAGTTATATTTTATATTAGTGTTTTCCTAACTCAGTAAGTAAGAAAGTACTTGCTTTTCTGGTAGTAGATGTCTAAGTAGTCTCTTTCCAGTACAAATAATAGAGGTTCAACATCTTGACCTCCATGCTAATAGATAATCAAGACCATAGCATTAAAATCAAATACTAGTAAAGTAATAGAATATACAACTAATCTAGTGTCTACTAATATAATGGACTTTCAAGATATTTACTCAAGTAAATATAATTACTCTTGTGATTCTTTTGCCTTTGTGAACATACTGTTTGTAGAAGTTTTAATACAAGATGGACAAGAAAAATAGTCCCTTTAGCACCAAAATCCCAGCAGCATAAACATACACATTTTGTTTCTCTGTTCAAACAAGTGCAAGAATTCCCTACAATCTCTAAAATAATCATTATATTGATATTTCATGATTAAACACACATTTACCTGAAACAGCTTCAGGAAAATGTGACACAATTTTTAATACATCGCTAGGCATACAAGTAGCTTGTGTTTTTATTGAATCACCTCTCAATTCAACAGCAGTCTACATGGAGATTCAATATAGACGCAAAAAAAGCACGGTAAAAAAAGAAATCTGCGTATGTTGATGATGCTTCTTACATAACTAAAGCCTTTGTAAACAGTCTAGTTTGTGTTACTATAATCTGAATGAGCTTGTCAGATTTTTATACTAAATTAGTATCATTCATTCAATATTTATTCAACATATACCTATTAGATGGATGGATGGTGAATGATAAAGTGAGAAAAAATTAAATGGCATGTAATTTCAAAGAAACCATGTGGCATGCAGCATGGTTAAAACATGAGCTTCAAGCCTTAAGTACAGGAATAACATCTCATATCCATTTATACTAGCTGTACAATCTTGGGAAGTTATTTAGATTCCCTAAGCCTCAAGTTTTCTGCCTGTAAATTAGAGATAGTAATATTTTTTTCTGGGCTGTCTAGGAAGATTAAACAAGCTAATGAGGAAAAAAAAAAAACCACCAAGTACCACACCTTACATCTTGTTACCAGTCTCTTTCTTTTCTCCTGATAAATGTAATGCATCCAAGCCTAGCTACTGTGAGCATTTGGCATTTGCCATTGATCCATAACATAAAATACTTTTTCCACTAGACCTACAAAATGTAAATAAATTCTGTCTCCTCTATTAACTTTTTATTTTTTCCAAAAGTGTACTTATATAAAAGAAAAAGTAAAGACACGAAGCCACACACAGGAATTCTCTAAGTCTAAATATAGGTCTTTAGTAACATTAAGGCATATATAAATTGTCAACATAAGTTTTATATACTAAGCAAAAATCTGGGCTCAAAAAATTTTCACCTGCCTGAAAGACAAGTTTGTTAAATGCCCCTATAACAATTTATGTTTTTAAATTATGTTGTTCTTCTTTGTAAATAATTACACTTCATGTTTTTAATATATTACATAAGTATTTAACATCATTTTAATGGCAACAGGTTAATTACCAGCTTCCCTAAAGCAATACCACAAGGGGGAAGTAAAATTAAAAGTTAGAGTATGAGAATAACAGTGTTTATAGCAGTACTATCTGATGAAAAGTAGAAGAGGAGGGATTTGGATGATATGATTTGAGAGGCAAAATTAAGGACTCCCTGTCCAAAAGCATGGTGTTCCCACCACCCACATGTCAATATATATATTAATGTTTCATTGTCTTCAGAAAATTTATGTATTTCTAATAGGCCATTTAGTTGCAGTACACACAGAGAGAATCTCATGGACAATATAATGAATTTTCACAAAGTATACCTACCCATGTAACCATCATATCATCAGCACTCTGAAGTATTGCTCCTGTCTCCCAGAACTTAGATATCAACACATTCTGTTCCTCAAAGTTAGTCATTATCCTAACTTCTGATACCATAGATTAGTTTTAGAACTACAAGCAAATGGAATTATACAGAAAAATTCTTTTAATTTTCAGTAAGTTTTCTGATTCTGAGATTCATCCATGCTACTGTATAATTGTGGTTCATTCATTTTCATTGCTATATAGGATCCCATAGTATAAATTTACCATAATATAATTATCTATTATACTGTTGATGGGCATTTGTATTGTTTCATTATGAACTGGTTCATAGTGCCACTATGAAAACTGTGCATGTCTTCAGGTGCATGTATGTATGTGTGTCCATAGGGTATATACCTAAGAGTAGAATTGCAGGGTTTTTGGATATACTCATGGTCAATCTTAGTAAATACTGTCAGTGTTCTAAAATTCAGTCTCTTACCAGTTCATTCTCTTACCAACAGTGTATGAGATTTCCACTTAATATTCTTGTCCAACTCTTGGTATTTTCAGAGTATAAATCTATCCATGAAAGTAGGTGTATAGGCTTTCCTATTTTATTTTATTTTTTTTTAACGTTTATTTATTTTTGAGACAGAGAGAGACAGAGCATGAATGGGGGAGGGTCAGAGAGAGAGGGAGACACAGAATCTGAAACAGGCTCCAGGCTCTGAGCAGTCAGCACAGAGCCTGACACGGGGCTTGAACTCACGGACCGCGAGATCATGACCTGAGCCGAAGTCGGACGCTTAACCGACTGAGCCACCCAGGCGCCCCTAGGCTTTCCTATTTTAATTTAAGTTTGTATTACATTGAGTACCACTTCACATGTTAAGTAACCTTCAAATTTCCTTTTCATTGAGTTTTTTATCTCTCATTGGCTTGAAAGAGACATAATGGAAACAAGTCCTTTGTGAGATATAGGTTATATAATTAATAATGTTCCCTAAAATTCATATATTGAAGCCCTAACTCCCAGTGCCTTATAATGTAACTGTATTTCAAGACAGTGCCTTTAGGGGCGCCTGGGTGGCTCAGTCTGTTAAGCCTCTGACTTCAGCTCAGGTCATGATCTCACAGCTCATGAGTTTGAGCCCCACATTGGGCTTTGCTGACAGCTCAGAGCCTGGAGCCTGCTTCGGATTCTGTGTCTCCCTCTCTCTCTGCCCCTCCTCCACTCGCACTGTGTGTGTGTCTCTCTCTCAAAAATAAATAAACATTAAAAATTAAAATAAAAATGTAGTACCTTTAAAGAAGTAATTAAGGTTAAATTAGATCATTAGGGTGGGGCTCTAATCCAATATGACTGGTGTTCTTATGACAAGAGCAAGAGACACCAAGGATACTTGTATACAGAAAAAAGGCCACACGACAACACAGCAAGAAGTTGACCATCTGCAAGCCAAGGAGACAGAAGTCTCAGGAGAAATCAACACTGCTAACACCTTGATCTTGGGCATCTAGCCTCAAGAACTATAAGTCAAATAAATTTCTGTTGTTTAAGCCACTCAGTCTGCAGTATTTTGTTATGTCAGCCCTAGCAAATTAATATACACATTAAAAATATCTTTCCCAACTCTGTGGCTTACTGCTTCACTGTCTTAATATTGTCTTTTGATGAATAAAAGTTCTTGATTTTAATGCAATAATATTTCCTTTATGGTTAGTGCTTTCTGTTATGTTTAAGAAAATATAGCCTACCCAAATTCATGAAGATATTCTCCCAAGTTTTCTTCCAGAGACATTTTTATTTCCCTTTCTCTTATAGCTTTAGAGCTATAGTCATCAGAAGCTAATATTTAATATGGTAGGAGATAAAGGTCAAGCTTCATTTTTTTTCCATATGAATAACAATTTGCCTTGCAACTGTTTAGTCAAAGGACTTTTCCTTTACCCAGTGTTCCATGGGATCACTTTAAAAATCAAATAAATGTATTATATGTATAGACTTGTTCCTAAATTTTCTAAAGAGTTGCTTTAATCTATTTATCTACATTTGTATCAAGACCACACTGTCTGAATAATTTTTCATTTACTTTAGAATAATTTTTAATTTTTCATTACTTTACAATAATTCTTCATTTCTGATAGGTAAGACCATCAAATTAGGTCTTCTTTCAAGATTTTCTTGGCTATTCTTGAAAGTTTGATTTCCATATAAGTTTTAGAAACAGCTTGCCAATTTCCATAAAATACCTCTAGGAATTACATTGAATTTATAGATGCAACATATCAATTTGGGATAAGTGACATCTTTAAAGCAATTAGTCATCTAAGCCATATAGTATCTTCCTCCATCAATTTCACTTCTCTTTAACTTCACTCAAAATATTCTGTAGCTTTTTGTGTACAAGTCTTACATTCTTCATTAGATTTATTCCTAGGTATTTTATATCTTTTGATGCTATTCCAAATGACATGCATTACTTAACTTTGTTTCTTAACTTTTTGTTGCTAGTACAGTTGACCTTTAACAATGTGATGGTTGGGGATGCCACCCTTACACACTTGAAAATTTGTGCATAACTTTTGACTCCCCCAAAACTTAACTACTAATAGCATACTGTTGACTGGAGGCCTTACCAAGAACATAGTCAACTAACACACATTTTGTATCTTATATGTATTATATACTGTGTTCTTACAATAAAGTAAGGTAGAGAAAAGAAAATATTAGTTTTTAAATTTTTTTAACATTTATTGATTATTGAGAGACAGAGAGGGACAGAGTGCAAGCGGGAGAAGGGCAGAGACAGAGGGAGACACAGAATCTAAAGCAGGCTCCAGGCTCCAAGCTGTCAGCACACAGGCGATGCAGGGCTCAGACCCACGAACCACGAGATCATGACCTGAGCCAAAGTTGGACACTTAACCGACTAAGCCACCAAGGTGCCCGAAAAATATTTATTAAGAAAATCATAAGAAAGAAAAAATACATTCACAGTACTGTACTATAAGAAAATCCATGTATAAGTGGACCCATGCAACTCAAACCCATGTTGTTCAAGGGTCAACTGTATATAGAAATAAAATTTCATTTTCACACAGATTTTGTATCCAGTGACTGGGCAAAATTCACCTATTAGTTTAAATAATTTATTTTATTTACATTGGATTTTCTATTTATGCAAATATATCTGTGAATGATAACAATTTCATTTTCTCCTTTTGAAATCTTTTTACTTCTATCTTCTTTTTCTTGTTATAGTGCATTGACGAGGTTAAGTTCTTCATTACAGTATTGAATATAAGTGGTAAAAGCAACATTCACTCAATCTTGCAGCAGTGGGGGGGGGGGGTACTTTCAATATTTCATGATTAGGTATGATATTTGCGTTAGATTTATTGTAAATATTCAGTTAAGGAAGTTGCCTTCTATTCCTAGCTTATGATGAATTTTATCAAATGCTTTCCATTGTTCTATCAAATTTCTCTCCTTTATTCTTGTGATGAACTATATTGATTGATTGAATTATAGTGATGGATTTTAGATGTTAAACCAGTTTTGCCTTGCTACAATAACTTGTACTTAGTTGTTATATATTATCCTTTTCATAGATTGCTGCATGCTATCATTTGGATAATATTTTCTTTAAGATTTTTACACCTGTGCTCATGGGAGACATTAGCTTGTAATTTTTTTCCCTTGGAATGTCCTTGTCAAGTTTTGGTATCAAAGTTATGGTAGCCTCACAAAATAAATAGGAAGTACTCCCTTTTCTTTTATATTACCTGGAATTTATGTAAGATTAGGGTTATTTGTGTCTTATATGTTCATAAATTGACTGTAAAACTTCTAAGCATACAGTTTTCTTTGAGAAGTGGGAAATTTTCTAATTAAGGATTTAATTTTTAATTTAATTTTTTTTAATTCTAGTATAGTTAACATATAGTATTATATTTGTTTAAGGTATATATACAGTGATTCAATAATTCTATATATTAAGTGCACATCAACCAAAGTGTACTCTTAATCCCCTTTACCTATTTCACCCATCACCCTACACACCTCCCCTCTGGCAACCATGTTTGTGGCAACCATGTTTGTTCTCTACAGTTAAGAGTCTGTTTTTGGTTTCTCTCTCTTTTTCCCTTTTTTAATTTATTTTGTTTCTTAAATTCCACATATGAGATACATCATATGCTATTTGTCTTTCTGTGACTTTTTTTCACTTAGCATTATACTCTCAAGATCCATCATGTTGTTGCAAATGGAAGATTTCATTCTTTTTCATGGCTGACTAATATTCCATTATACATATCTGTCACTTCTTCCTTATCCATTCATCTATCCATGGAAACTTGGGTTGCTTCTATAATTTAGCTATTGTAAATAATGCTGCAATAAACACAGGGGTGCTGGTATCCCTTTGTTTAGTGTTTTTGTATTCTTTGGGTAAATAGTAGTGCAATTACTGGATCATAGAGTAGTTCTATTTTTAATTTTTTGAGGAATTTCCATACTATTTTCTTCAGTGGCTGCACTGCATTGCCAGCAGCAGTGCATAAGTATTCCTTTTTCTCCACATTCTTGCCAATACTTGTTTCTAGCATTTTTTTATTTTAACCATTCCAACAACTGTAAAGTGATATCTCACTGTGGTTTTGACTTGCATTTCCCTGATGAGTGATGTTGAGCATCTTTTCATGGGTCTGTTGGCCATCTGTACATCTTCTCATGTTGTCTGCCCATTTTTTAACAGGATTATTTGGGTTTTTTGGTGAATTGTTTAAGTTCTCTATGTATTTTGAATATGAACACTTTACTAGATGTGTCATTTGCAAATACATCTCCCATTCGGTAGGATTTCTTATAGTTTTGTGTTACATTTCCTTTGTTGTGAAAAGCTTTTTATTTTGATGAAGTCCCAATAGTTTATTTTTGCTTTTGTTTCCCTTATTTCAGGAGACATATCTAAAAAGATGTTATGGCCAATGCCAGAGAAATTACTGCCTGTGCTTTCTGCTAGGATTTTTATGTTTTCAGGTCTCACATTTAGGACCCTAATCCATTCTGAGTTTATTTTTGTGTATTGTGTAAGAAAGTGGTCTGGTTTCATTCTTTTGCATGCAGTTATCAGCTTTCTCAACACCATTTGTTGAAGAGACTTTTTCCCACTGCATATTCTTGCCTCTTTTGTCAAAGATTCATTGACCATATGATTGCAGATTTGTTTCTTGGCTTTCTATCCTGTTCCATTGATCTATGTGTCTATTTTTGTGCCAATACCTTACTGTTTTGACTACTACAGTTTTGTAATATAACTTGAAACCTAGAATCGTGATACCTCCAGCTTTGTTTTTCTTTTTCAAGATAAATTTGGCTATTCAGAGTGTTTTGCAGTTCTATACAAATTTTAGTAATGTTTGTTCCAGTTCTGTGAAAAATGCTGTTGGCATTTTGATAGGGATTGAATTACATCTGTAGATTGCTTTGGATGGTATGGACATTTTGACAATATTTGTTTTTCCAATCCATGAGTATGGAATTTATATCATGTTCAATTGCTTTCATCAATGTTTTATAGTTTTCAGAGTACAGATCTTTCACCTCCTCAGATAAGTTTATTCCTAAGTATCTTATTCTTTTAGATGCAATTGCAAATAGGATTTTTTTTTAATTTCTCTTTCTTTTAGAAAAAAATATTTATTTATTTTTGGGAGAGCACAAGTAGGGGAGGGGCAGAGGGAGGGGGACAGAGGATCCGAAGCCAGCTCTGTGCTGACAGGCTGACAGCAGCGAGCTGGATGTGGAGCCCAAATTCATGAACCATGAAATCATGACCTAAGCCAAAGTTGGACACTCAACTGACTAAGACACCCAGGTGCCCCCTTAATTTCTCTTTCTGTTGCTTCATTATTAACATATAGAAATGCAACAGATTCCTGTATGTTCATTTTGTATCCTGTGGCCTTACTGAATTCATCTATCAGTTCTAGTAATTTTAGGGTTTTCTATATATAGTATCATGTCATCTGCAAGTAGTGGAAGTTTTACTTCTTCCTTACCAATTTGGATGGCTCTTATTCATTTTCTTGTCTGACTGCTGTGGCTAGAACTTCCAGTACTATGTTGAATAAAGTGGTAAGAGTGGACATCCTTGCCTTATTCCTGACCTTAGCGGGAGAGCTCTCAGTTTTTCACCATTTAGGATGATATTTGCTGTGGGTTTTTCATATAAGAACTTTATTATGCTGAGGTATGTTCCCTCTAAACCTACTTTGTTGAGGGTTTGCATCATGAATGGATGTTGTACTTTGTCAAATGCTTTTACTGCATCTATTAAAGTGATCATATGGTTTTTATCCTTTCTCTTGTTGATGCATCACATTGATTGCTTTGTGAATATTGAACCACCCTTGCATCCTGGGAATAATCCCACTTGACTGCGGTGAATGATTTTTTTAATGTATTGGTGTATTTGGTTTACTAGTATTTTGTTGAGGATTTTTGCATCTATGTTCATAAAATATATTGCCCTGAAGTTCTCTGTTTTGTAATGCTTTGTTTCTTAAGATGTTTTTTATTTTTATGCAATCTCTACACCAATGTGGGGCTTGAACCTACAAGCCAAAATCAAGAGTCTCATGTTCCACAGATTAAGCCAACCAAGCGGCCCTGTAGTGTTGTTATCTGGTTATGGTATCAGGTTAATGCTGGCCTCATAGAATAAATTTGGAAATTTTCGTTCCTCTTCTCTTTTTTTGGAATATTTGAGAAGAATATGTATTAACTCTTCTTTAAATGGTTGGTAGAAACAACCCATGAAGCCACCTGGTCCAAACTTTTGTTTCTTGGGAGTTTTATTACCTATTCAATTTTGTTACAGCTAATTGGTCTGTGCCAATTTGCTATTTCTTCCTGATTCAATTTGGGTGTTTATCTGTTTCTAGGAATTCATCCATTTCTTCTGGGATGCCCAATTTGTTGGTATATAATTTTTCATACTATTCTCTTACAATCTTTTGTATTTCTCTAGTGTTGGTTGTTATTTCTCCTCTTTCATTTCTGATTTTATTTGAGCCCTCAATTTTTTTTGATGAGTCTGTATAGAGACTTATCAATTTTGTTTTCAAAGAATAAGACTTTGGTTACAGTGATCTGTTCTATTGGGTTTTTTTAGTTTCTATTTCACTTATTTTTACCATAATCTTTATTATTTCCTTCTTTTTTGCTAAGTTTGGGTTTTGTTTGTTCTTCTTTTTCTATGTCCTTTAGATGTAAGGTTAGATTGTTTACTTGAGATATATCTTGCTTCTTGATATAGGCCTGTGTTGCTATAAAGTTCCCTCTTAGAACCACTTTTGTTGTGGGGTGCTTGGGTGGCTCAATCAGTTAAGCATCCGACTCTTCATTTCAGCTGAGGTCATGATCTCATAGTTGGTGAGATCAAGTCCTGAGTAGGGCTCAGCACTAACAGCATGGAGCCTGCTTAGGATTCTCTCTCCCTCTCTCTCTCTCTCTCTCTCTGCCCCTCTCCTATTAGCACTCGCACTCTCTCACTCTCTCTCTCTCTCTCTCTCTCTCTCTCAAAATAAATCAGTAAACTTTAAACAAAAAAAAGAACCACTTTTGTTGCATCCCAAAGATTTTGGATTTTTGTGTTTTTATTTTCATTTTTCATTTATCTCCATGTATTTTTTAATTTTCTGTTTGATTTCTTGGTTGACCCAATCATTGTTTAGTAGAATGTTGTTTAACCTCCATATATCTGTGCTGTTTTCAGATTTTTTTTCTTGTGGTTGTTTTTTAATTTCATTGCATTGTGGTCAGGAAAGATGCACAGTATGACTTTGATCTTTTTGAATTTGTTGAGACTTGTTCTGTTCCCTGATATGTGATCTATTCTGGAGAATGTTCCATATGCACTTGAAAAGAATGTATATTCTGCTGTTTTAGGATGAAATGTTCTGAATATACCTGTTAAATACATCTGGTCCAGTGTGTCATTTAAACCCACTAGTTCTTAGAGGTGGCCATGTGTTTATGCTGGGGGCAGGGGAGGAAAATGGTGCCTGTCAGCTCCTTTGTTCCTGGAGGAATCTGCTAAGGACCCCGGTCCCTCCAGGACAATCTCTGAGATGAGTAAACAATTCTCTGTCACCTATGTCCTAGGCATTTTTCAAACTGCTGCTTCTATGCTATATCCCTGCAGGCTGTTTCTTATACTGTCTCTTTAAGGACAGTTTCCTCTCACCTTCCCAACTCTCCTGGAGCCAAGCCTGCAGATTTTTAAAATTCCAAGTTTTAAGTCCCATTGGTTGTAGGAATTCACAGAACTCAGCCCCTATAGTTTTCAAAGCCAAACGTTATGAGGATTTGTTTTCCCTGTGCGGGCTCCCTGGTGTGATAGTCTATTTCTCTTCTATCTCTACACCTGCAAGTCCATCCCTCCTGTGAACAGTCTGCAAGTCTGTTTATCTCCCCACTGCGTCTCTGTCTTTCCTACTCTCTCCAGTGCAGCCTCTTCTGTACATTTAACTGTGGAGTTTGCTCTGCCAGTCAGTCTTTGGGTCATTTCCTGGGTTATTTAATCTGATGTGAGTGTTATCTCGTTGTATCCAAGGAAGGAGGTAAGCTTAGGATTCTCCTATTCCACCATATTCCCAGCAAAAACCCTAACAGACTTAATTTTTAATATGTTTTATATTTCTTCCTGTTACAGATTTGATACACTGTGGGGTGTTTTCTTCCAGAATTTGTACATTTCATCTGTTTTTTCAAATGTATTAACATAAAGTTGCTCATAATACCCTCATACTAACTCTTTTAATTTTGGTAAAGTATATATAACATAGTAATTATAACTTTAACTATTTGTAAGTGTACAATTTAGTGGTTTTAAATACATTCACAATATTGTATAACCATAGCACTCTCTATACCCAAAACATTTTCATCATCCCAAACTGAAACTCTGTACCTATTAAGTAATAATTTCCTGTTCCCTCTTCTCCTCAACTCTTAGTAACCTTTAGTCTATTTTAATTTTCCTATTCTAGGCACCTACATTAGTGGACTCATACAATATTTATCCTTCTGTGCCTAGCTTATTTCACTACGCATAATATTTGCATGGTTAATCAATGTTATAGCATGTATCATAACTTCATTCCTTTTTATGGCTGAATAATATTCTATTCTATACATACACCATATTTTGTTTATACATTTGTCTGTTGATGGACACTGGGTTATTTCCCTAATGACCAACGTGTTGACTATATTTTCATGTGTTTATTGTCCATTTGTATATCTTCTTTGGAGAAATGTCTATTTGAGTCCTTTATCAAGTTTTGAATTGGGTTGTTTTAACAGTTTTTTATATATTCTGAATATTAATCTCTTATCAGATATACAATTTGCAAATATTTTCTCCCATTTTATAGGTTGCCTTTTCACTTTCTTGATTGTATAGACTTTGATGCACCAAAATCCTTTTAAGTTTATTTATTTATTTTGAGAGACAGAGACAGCACAAGTTGGGGGAGAGTAGCAGAGAGACAGGGAGAGAGAATACCAAAAGTAGGCTCTGCACTGCCAGCACAGGGTTCCATCTCACAAAACTGTTGAGATCATGACCTGAGCCAAAACCAAGAGTTGAACGTTTAACCAACTGAGCCACCCAGCTGCCCCTGATGAACCAAAATTCTTAATTATTAAAAACTATTTTTCTATTTTTCTTTTATTTCATGTGCTTTAGGTGTCTCTTATCACTTTTTAATAACTGTATTAAAAGTATTGCCACCCCCATTTCCATTCCTGATATTGGTCATTTGTAACTTTTTTTATATAATGGCAACAGTTTGTCAATGACATTCATCTTTACAAGGAACAAACTTTTGGATTTATTTATTTTCTTTATTATTCCATTTTTTATATTTAATAAATTTCTTCCCCTATCCTTTAATTCTTTCAATCTTATTTAGGTTTAATTTTCTAACTTATTAAGATAAATATTTAGTTCATTGCTTTTCTGCTTCTCTTTTTCTAATATATAAATGTAAGACCATATACATCCTTCTAAGCTCAAATTTGCCTACACCCCACAAATGTGATGTATTATCATTATTATTTAGCCAATACATTTTATAACCTCATTGTTATGTATTCTTTCCTATGGGTTATACTGCTGGAGAATATCAGTGAAAATGGTGAAAAGAGGAATTCCAAAATTCTGCCCCTTCATAAAAGTGATGAAAAAAAAAAAAAACCTGTCAGAATCAGTTTTTCAGAACTCTCAAACTTAACCAAAGGCTGCAGTAACATGGAAAGCACTTATTCCAGAAAAATATTTGAATCTCAGTAAGAACAGAAAATTTCATGGCATTTTAACTTATCCTAGTCCCATCTCCTACTGACATCTGTTTAAATGTAATTTATATTCTAGCATACGGTCAATTTTGGTAAATGGTCTGTGTGTAATTGTAAAAATGCATTTGGTTGTAGTTGGTATAGTGATCTATATGTGTCATTTAGGTCAAGTGTATCAATCATTTAATCAAAATTTGTATAGTCTTACTGATTTTTTTTGTCTGTATATACTATTAATTACTGATAATTAAAATTTCCCACAATTTGTATTAGTTCTGTCATTTTTGTCTTATTGGTTTAATGCTATATTATTTTTAGGCACATATAAATTTAGAAGTTCTTGATCTTCCTACTTTATTGACCATTTTATCATTTGAAAACATACATCTTTATTCTTAACAATACTTATTATAGAGTCTACCTTGCCTGATATTAACTTTCTTTTTCTTAGTTTCATGTTGCATGTATTATTCCAACATTTCAAATTTCAAGTTTTTTGTGCCCTTATGTTTAAGGTCAGCCTCTCAAAGCAGCAGATAATTGAGGGTTTTTTTTTCCTGAGTCTGACAATCATTGTCTTTCAGATGAAAAACTTAGTCTATTTATATTTAATATAATTATTAATATATCTAAGGTTTTTACATTATACTTGTGTTTTTTATTGTATTTTCTGTGTATGTTTTTTCTCCTTTCCTGTTTTCTTCTGAATTACTCAATTTTTTTTAATTATTATTCCATTTCCCCTTTATTAGCTTTTACTTTTTAGATTTCTCCACTTTCTATTAGTGGTTATCCTAGAGACTACTTTCTACATCTTTGACAAATATAATTGAGTACCTTTACTAATTCCTAGACAATGCAAATATCTCCTTTCTTTATATTATTTATTGTTATGTATCTTAAATTGACAAACATTTTAAAACTCACACATTATTATTGTATAGCCAATATTCATTGATATTTATATTTATATTTACCCTTTCCATTGCTTTTAATTCCTACCTGAATTCCCATGTGTCTGTACTAAATTATTTTCCTTCTACTATTTACTATTTCTTTTAGTGTAGGTCTGCTGGGAACAAGTTTTTTTTCTGTCTTTGGATTGTTTCTTGTTTGTTGTTTTACCTCAAACGTCTTTATTTTAATCCTTCAAAATATAAGAAGGATATTTCTACTAGGCTAAAGAATGTTAGGTTGAAACTATAAAAAGCTTATGAAAGAAACTGAAGAAGACACAAAAAACTGGAAAAAGATTCCATGCTTCTGGATAGGAAGAACAAATATTGTTAAAATGTCAATACTACCCAAAGCAATCTACATATTCAATGCACTCCCTATCAAAATAACACCAGCATTCTTCACAGAGCTAGAACAAATAATCCTAAAATTTGTATGGAACCAGAAAAGACCCCAAATAGCCAAAGCAATCTTGAAAAACAAAACCAAAGCAGAAGACGTCACAATCCTGGACTTCAAGCTGTACTACAAAGCTGTAATCATCAAGATAGTATGGTACTGGCACAAGAACAGACACTCAGATCAATCGAACAAAATAGAGAACCCAGAAATGGACCCACAAATGTATGGTCAACTAATCTTTGACAAAGCAGGAAAGAATATCCAATGGAATAAAGACAGTCTCTTCAGCAAGTGGTGCTGGGAGAACTGGACAGCGACATGCAGAAGAATGAACCTGGACCACTTTCTTACACCATACACAAAAATAAACTCAAAATGGAAGAAAGACCTCAATGTAAGACAGGAAGCCATCAAAATCCTCGAGGAGAAAGCTGACAAAACCTCTTTGATCTTGGCTGCAGCAATTTCTTACTCAACATGTCTCCAGAGGCAAGGTAAACAAAAGCAAAAAATGTACTATTGGGACCTCATCAAAGTAAAAAGCTTCTGCACAGCGAAGGAAACAATCAGCAAAACAAAAAGGCAACCGACAGAATGGGAGAAGATACTTGCAAACGACATATCAGATAAAGGGTTAGTATCCAAAATCTATAAAGAACTTATCAAACTCAACACCCAAAAAACAAATCATCCAGTGAAGAAATGGGCAAAAGACATGAATAGACACTTCTCCAAGGAAGACATCCAGATGGCCAACTGACACATGAAAAAATGCTCCACGTCACTCATCATCAGGGAAATACAAATCAAAACCACAATGAAATACCACCTCACACCTGTCAGAATGGCTAACATTAACAACTCAGGCAACAACAGATGTTGGCAAGGATGCAGAGAAAGAGGATCTCTTTTGCACTGCTGGTGGCAATGCAAGCTGGTGCAGCCACTCTGGAAAACAGTATGGAGGTTCCTCAAAAACTTAAAAATACAACTACCCTACAACCCAGCAATTGCACTACTATGTATTTATCCAAGGGATACAGGAATGCTGTTTCAAAGGGACACATGCACCCGCATGTTTATAGCAGCACTATCAACAATAGCGAAAGTATGGAAAGAGTCCAAATGTCCATCGATGGATGAATGGATAAATAAGATGTGGTGTATAAATATATATATACTATGGAGTATTTTTCGGCAATCAAAAAGAATGAATTCTTGCCATTTGCAACTATGTGGATGGAACTAGAGGGTATCATGCTAAACGAAATTAGTCAGTCAGAGAAAGACAAATATCATATGACTTCACTCATATGAGGACCTTAAGAGACAAATCAGATGAACATAAGGGAAGTGAAGCAAAAATAATATAAAAACAGGGAGGGGGACAAAACATAAGAGAGTCTTAAATATGGAGAACAAACAGAGGGTTACTGGAGGGGTTGTGGGAGGTGGGATGGGCTAAATGGGTAGGGGGCATTAAGGAATCTACTTCTGAAATCATTGTTGTACTATATGCTAACTAATTTGGATGTAAATTTAAAAAAATAAAAAATAGGGGCACCTGGATGGCTCCGTTGGTTGGGCGACTGACTGCGGCTCAGGTCATGATCTCACGGTTTGTGAGTTCGAGCCCCACGTCAGGCTCTGTGCTGACAGCTCAGAGCCTGGAGCCTACTTCAGATTCTGCGCCTTCTCCTCTCTCTGCCCCTCCCCTGCTCATGCTCTGTGTCTATCTCTCAATAATAAATAAACATTTTTAAAAAGTTAAAGTAAATAAATAAATAAATAATAAATAAAAAATAAAACAAGTTAAAATAAAAAAATTTTAAAAATTTACAAAAGAATGTTAGGTTGAAAGATATTTTCTTTCAGAACATTATGTACTTTTTCATTGCTTTCTGGGTTTGATAATTACTCCAGAGAAGTCAGCTGTCAAAGTTGTTGCTGCTCCTTTTCTCTTTTCTGTCCCTGACTGCTTTTAGATTTTTCTTTCTGTCTTTTATTATAAGCAGTTTTACTACAATTCACCTAGGTATGGTTTTCTTTGTATTCATACTGCTTGGGATTTGTGATGCTTCTTGAGTCTCTAGATTAAAGTCTTACACTTTGGATGAAAAATACTCAATTTCTCATCACATATTGTATCTATTCTATTGCTTCACCTCTTTCTGAGACTCCAATTACACTTACATTAGACCTTTCAATTCTGTCTTATATACCTTCTGTGTTGTTTCCATTTTTCCTTTTCATGCTTGAGTCTGAATTTTTTCTGCTGATTCATTCTCCAATTCACTAATTTTTTTCAGTTTTGTCTAATTTGTGGTTAAATTCACCTATTGAAAATTAAATTTGTTATTTTATATTTCAGTTGTATAATTTTCTTTTTTTTTTCTATTTTTTAGTCCAAATTTTCGATCTCATCATTCGTATTTTGAACATATTAATGACAGTCATTGTTAAGTCAATGTCTGATTCATCCAATACCTGGATTCCTATGGGTTTGTTTTGTCTGTTTTTTCTCTTGGTTTTTTACTTTTTGAGCCCAGTCTTTAGTATGCTTACTAAGGTTTTATCCACTAACAAGCATTTTGAAGCAACAGTTTGAAGGAACAAATTGAGGCTTTAAATGTCATGTACTTCCAAAGAGTATTAAGTTGTGCTTCTATCAGAAAAAAATCGAGGCTGATTACCTTAATTCAATTATAATCAATCTATTTCAAAGCTGAGTTTCAGCCCTTATGATGGTTTCTTTACATTCAGCCATTTCTCTTAGAATATACTCCTTCAGGCTTCCCAAATGAAGCTTTCATGGTTAATAAAGGCTCCTGCTCTTTAATGGCATTGAATTTAAATTTCTGTATCCCCAGTGAATAGAAAAAACTGAGGGCTCTGTTTAGATTCTTAGTCTTTTAATCATAATTTTCTGCTCAATTTCTCAACCTCTCAAATGCTGCTCCAAAATCAGTAAATCCTGCAAAGGACAGAATTACAGAATTTTGGACTGATTTCAATGCATTTATTTCTCTTGGAGATCTTGGCCTTCAACCCCAATGGTCTTTTAGTTCTCTATTGCTTTCAAACAAATATTTTCCCAAAATATGTTTGTGATTTATCTAGCATTTCTAGTTGTTCTCAATGGGAAAGTAGGTCTTCATATATGCTACTTTATTATTTAAAAAAGTAATTTGGCCTACTTATTTGTAAAAGGGCTCTTTCAAAGTATGTTGATATAATGATTATATAGTGTTTAGAGTAATAAGAACAAAGTGCCATATTTATTTTTTCTGGGAAAATATAACTGTTAGTGTATTTCACATACTACAAATACAATATATGTTCACTGCAGAACTCTGGAAAATTAAAAAACTGTAAGGAAGAAAATAAAATCACCCATAAGCTCACCATCCAGAGGTAAATCCAGCTAGCCATTTTCTCTTCTCTTATTTTACTCTATAGGTTTTCCCCCCAAAATATTATTATAATATATACAGTGTTTTGTAATCTTTTTTGCTTAAAATATATTGTAAACAACGTTCCAAGTCATTACATTTTTTTCTGAATTCTTGTTGTTGTCTTAGGTAGTACCATAGTTTAATAATAAATTACCATTATTGGACACTAAGATTGTTTCTCAATTTGGGTTTTTTATAAACAATATTTAGAGAATTATCCTCATACACATGTATGAAATATTGTCTAAATATAAATTCCTATAACTGGGATTACTATGTCAAAGAGTACAAACATTTTAAGATTTCTGATCCATATATGTAGCTAAATTGCCTTCTGTAAAAATTACATCAGCTGACTCCCATTCAAGAGTATACAGGGCACCTGGGTGGCTCAGTCAGTTGAACATCTGTTCAGGTCGTAATCTCATGGCTCGTGAGCTCAAGCCCCGCATTGGGTTCTGTGCTTCAGGTCAGAGCCTGAAGCCTCCTTCTGATTCTTGTCTCCCTCTCTCTCTGCCCTTCCCCTCTAGTGTTCTCTGTCTTTCTGTTGCTCTCTCTCTCTCTCTCGCTCTCTCTCTCAAAAATAAATAAACATTAAGAAAATTTAAAAAAAGAGTATAAGAGTGCTAATTTCCCTATACCATCTATCACTAAATAAAATCCATTTTTATTGCCAATTTGGTAGATAAAAATGTGTATCTTTTATTTGCACTTTTGGTTGGTGGAGAAATTTGATTAATAACTCAATTCTTAATTAGTTGCAAAACTAATTTGCTAACCATACAGGATACTGTATTACAAGCATTGAAAATTACCTTTATTCTTTAGTCACAGAATTTCCTAGGGATCTAGTAATTTTATAAATTATACACTGCCATGGTTTGGAGATTACTGCTTATTTATGCCTGAATACATGTGCTATGTAACTGCAATGAAAAGGCCATTTAGTCAGTACTATCTCATCATCTTCTCTTCCTAAAAATGCATCACTAACATACATAAATGGATTCACAAATGCATGGAGGAACCAGAGGAGACTGGTTAATCATGAGAAGAAGACCACAGAAAGAAATAAGCAAAGTGGCACAAAAAAACGATAATCTTTAAAAAGTTTGGAACCAAATAACATCAAATCAACAAATATTTATTGAAGCTCCACATCTTTTTCATTCTTGATTCCTGTATTAGTTTGTATTTTTGGCAGGTTGCTAATAGTCAACCTTCTCTCAAAAGTATTGTTAGGCTCTAACATGTCTACAAGTGCTGTCCTCAGACTCTCTATTGCTGACTGGTATCAATCACATAAAGTTATGTAAATCCCTATTCTATAGAGAAGCAAGAGGCAAAATCTTCCTGCCTGGCATTTCAGTGCAGTCAAACTCAGCCACAATAGCAATAGCTACCATGTTCATGTCCAGTATAACAACCAATAAGGAGACCTTAAGTTTCTTTCAGAACCCAGAGAGCACATAATATATCTTCCATATCTTCACAAATTTTTTAACAAAATATTTTCACTCTTATTCTAATTTTTAAAATATGCATTATAATCAGAATACAAAGATTTAAATACAAAATAGTATCACCTTATGCCAATATCACTTCATTGCATTTAATAAATTGAGTCCAAATTATAAAATTATACATAAAAATTCAGAAAGCAGCATAGTGTAGTGGTACAGGGCAACTTGAGTTCAAATCCTGCATTAAGCACCTACTAGATGTGTGGCCTTGGCATATTTTTTAATACCTCTGTGCTTTATTTTCTTTGTGTGTAAAAGGAGAATAATAGGAAGTACTTTATAGGGTAGTTGTATTATATGGATTCACACATGTAAAGACCAGTAGTTGCTAGCACACAGTAAGCACCATAAATTGTGTTTGTTATTATTATTACTATTATTATGAGATAATAAAAGAGACTGTCCATGAGCATTTAGTGAAAAAAAGTAATTATCACCAGCAACCAAAATCTATTCATAATAAATTAACTTTTATTTTATACAACTACCAATTTGAAAGATATGTACACCTTGCTCATTCCTCTTTTTGAAATTTCAGTTTTTACCTGTGGAAAACAAGTTAAGAGAAGGACTTTACTTCCATAATTTAAGAGATTTTTTAAAAGAACCTAGGAAGATAAGGTATTAATTCAACAATTAAAAAGCCTGATGCCTTTAACCCTGAAGCACCTTGTTTCTTGCTTACTTGTGACATGTCATAGAAGTTATTAAAGCAATCAAACTGTCAAGAAAATGCCTCCAGGATCTCATAGAGCAAAGACCCCTCCAGGGACTCTAAACTCTGAGTGGAGATTAAGGAAAGACCAGCAATATTCCACTGTAATAAATGGCGATTGTCAATAAGGAGAAAAAACAAAATGGAAAGTGACAGTATCTAAAAAAGGCAATATTTTCCTTACTTATTTGCTTCATATGTTAGATCTTGTGTTAACCTTTCCTACAGGCATTGAATTCATCCATATGCCAACCTTACATACTCAAAGCACTGATGTCTGAATAAATAAGTGTTTCTGTGTGCTCATGTAGGTGTATATTTTAAAGAAAACTGGTTTTCTCTGATTTCTTAATCCTTTTCTTTAGATCCGGAATTCTTAATAAGTAACTTTCTTTGAAAAATAATACAAAAAGAGAGGGAGAGGCAAACCATAAGAGACTCTTAAATACAGAGAACAACCTGAGGGTTGATTGGGCAGAGGCAGTTAAATAGGTGAAGGGCATTAAGGAGGGCACTTTTCAGGATGAGCACTGGGTGCCATATGTAAGAGATGAATCACTGGGTTCTACCGTGAAGCCAAGACTATACTGTATTGCTAACTAACTTGAGAATAAAAATAATAATAAAATTAAATAATAAAATTAAAATAAAATAAAATAATAAAATAAAATAAAATAAAAAGTTTCTTTGAAACCGCTCTGGTCTCAGCAAATATGCAAGCACTGCCACCTACAGGTAGCTACCTATTTTGAAGCAGTCAAACCACAGAGATTGCCATAACATTTGAATGCCTTTCTAAAGTAAAACAAATAACACACAACTGAGCATTCTGGCTGAAGTTCTGAAACCATCCATCACCCTTATACTCTCTTGAGAAGTAAGTAATAACAAGAAAAACTTCCCCGAAACTCTTCCATGAAATTTCCCTTCAGCTTTGCTTACAGGTTCCTTAATCTTTCTTCTCTTTCTCTTGTCAATGGCTTTCATCTTGGTTGCTATCCCCTTTTACAGTATGTTATCTGTAAAACTTATTTTAAATTATAATAAGCTCTACTTTTAAAATTACAAAAATGGATTTAATTTGACACACTACTGTCATCAGTTACTCTTTGGTCTTTACTTAGATGATGAACTTCATATGAAATCTTTCTCATAGATTAAAAAAAAAAACATTCAATTTTATTCTGTTTCTCTCATCAGTCTCCAGTCACCAAGAATCTATTAGCCTGTCAGGACTGGCAGAAGCCTTGGTTGGCACTGGATTCTAGAATCTTCTAAGCACACTAACATACAACCTTTCATAAAACAGTAAATAACCCTAAAAGGCATTCACATTTGGCACCTCCTCTACACAATCTTGTTCTTTAATTTCTTCTCCCAAAACTACTAAAGCCCAATAAAAGATTTACTGACTCTTCCCTTTCTACTTTACCTATTTAAGCAGGCTTATTTGGCTGTGGTCTCACCAATTCAGCAAAAACAATTAATCACCTAAAAGCAACAGGAGATTGTCTGTGTCCTATGATATTGCCTTCATCTTTCATTAAAGAAAATTGGAAATCCAACTTATTGGCTATCATTTTCCAGACTTTGCTGATAAAGTACAGGTTTTGAAATCCAGTAAATGTTCTTGTGAGCAGAGGTGACTACATAACTTGTAAAACAAAAACATGGAGTCTCTTGTTCAAAATACTGGGGGGGGTGGGGGACAGAATTGCTATTAAAGTTATTAAAATATAAAGTTTTTTCCTTTCTTCCATGGTCTCTCTCTTAACTTGTTATGGTGTTTTTTATTTACTACTTAATGTCATCTTAAGTTTTAAAAAAAATTAAAATTTTAAATTATTAGCCTGACTTTTACTATTCATGTTTACCTTATGCAATAACAGTTTTTAAGTACAAGAGCATTTAACAATATGCAAAATCATTTAAATTACACAACTGATATTTCATGTCATACATTCATATGTAGTTCATTCTTAGCATAAGAATGGAAACTCTACACAAAACTAATTTAACTGTTTAAGTTTCATTTCCTTGCAGCCACTCTGGAAAACAGTGTGGAGGTTCCTCAAAAACTTAAAAATAGATCTACCCTATGACCCAGCAATAGCACTGCTAGGAATTTGCCCAAGGGATACAAGAGTGATGATGCATAGGGGCACTTGTACCCCAATGTTTATAGCTGCAGTTTCAACAATAGCCAAATTATGGAAAGAACCTAAATGTCCATCAACTGATGATTGGATAAAGAAATTGTGGTTTATGTACACAATGGAGTACTACGTGGCAATGAGAAAGAATGAAATCTGGCCTTTTGTAGCAACGTGGATGGAACTGGACAGTGTTATGCTAAGTGAAACAAGTCATACAGAGAAAGACAGATACCATATGTTTTCACTCTTATGTGGACCCTGAGAAACTTAACAGAAGACCATGAGGGAAGGGAAGGAAAAAAAAAAAGTTAGAGAGGGAGGGAGCCAAACCATAAGAGACTTTAAAAACAGAATAAACTGAGGGTTGATGGGGGGGAGGGGGTAATGGGTATTGAGGAGGGCACCTGTTGGGATGAGCACAGGGTGTTGTATGGAAACCAATTTGACAATAAATTTCATATATTAAAAAAAATAATAAAAAACATAAATAAAAAAAATAAAAAATAAATAAATTTCTTGGTACCAGTACATTCTACCAACACTTTCTACCTTTGGCTTACTATTAAGTATGGAAGGACTGAAAAGAAAAGGAATTGTGGGTTACCCTATCTTTCCTTTTCTTTAACTCACAGAGAGTTAACACAGTTTTCCATGGGCATTTGTGTTTCTTAGAATGCCACTGCCCTCCTTCCACATTCAAACCAAATTTTGGTTCAAAAACAGTATGTCTTCTCAGAGCTGTCAGCACTCCTACTTGGTCATAGGCATAACACTTAGCCTTGTACTTGTCTGAGTCTCACTGAACACCCACACATCATTCATTCACTGGAATTCTGTGTTCATGGAGCATGTTAGCTCCATTAAGTGAATGGAGTGGGAAGGTAAGGTGGACACACATGTCAAATGTACCACTGTGCTGGGGCACCTGGGTGACTCAGTTGGTTGAGCGTCCAACTTCAGCTCAGGTCACCATCTTGCAGTTTGTGAGTTCATCTGTGCTGACAGCTCGGAGCCTGGAGCCTGCTTCAGATTCTGTGTCTCCCTCTCTCTCTGCCCCTCCCCTGCTCGTGTTCTGTCTCTCTCTCCCTCTCAAAAATAACCATTAAAAAAAAATTGTTTTTAATGTACCACTGTGCATGTTCATGTTCCATTGTCCCACTGGATTTCACTTACATAACACAAGCTCAAAGATAAAATTATTAATAATTTCAAGACAGTGACAATAGAGCATTAAACCAAGCAATGGGCCCTTCTGAGCATAGGGCCCTGTCTGACTACACAGGTCATAAAACTAGACCTACTTATAAGATTTATTAGGGCAGAAAAGTGTCTTTTTCTTTAATAAGCAAGAGGAACAGAAACTATGTTTATTGAGTATTTACTATGTCCTGAGCACTAAGTTAAATCCTTCATATACACCACCTCATTTCATCATCAAATAACACTTTGGGGTGGGTATATTTATCCCTGTTTACAAAAGGGGCACATTCAGGATTTTAGAGGCTAAGTGATTTGCCCAATATCTCTTATCAAAAAGGTGCTGAAGGGGTTCCTGAGTGGCTCAGGTGGTTGAGCATCCAACTCTTGATTTTAGCTCAGGTCATGATCCCAGAGTCATGGGATCGAGCTCCACATCGGATTCCACACTGAGCATGGAATCTACTTGGGATTCTCCCTCTCTCTCTCTCTCTCTCTCTCTCTACCCCCCAGCTGTTCTCTCTCTCTCTCTCTCTCACACTCTTAATAAAATAAAATAAAATAAAATAAAATAAAATAAAATAAAATAAAATAAAGTAAAGTAAAATAAAATAAAATAAAATAAAAGGTGTTGATGTAGATATTTTAACACAGGTTTGACTGATTTTAAATCCCATCACATCCCACTAGTTCCTCAAAGGAGTTAGCTCATATTTTGAAGCACAAAATATTTTTTTAAACATTTATTTATTTTGAGAGTGGGGAGAGGCAAAGAGAGAGGGAGAGAGATAATGCTAAGCAGGCTCCACACTTAGTGCAGAGCCCAGAATGGGGCTCTATTTCCCATACTGTGAGATTCTGACCTGCACCTAAATCAAGAGTCAGATGCTTTAACCAACTGAGTCACCCAGGTGCCCCCAAAATATTTTTAAATTGTTACTTTCATATTTCACATATATGCATATATATCCTAATAAGACCAAGTATGAATTAATAAAATAGCATGATTCACATACTATTAAAAAAGTATCTCAGGGCCCTGGGGTGGCTCAGTCAGTTGAGCAACCAATTCCTGATTTTGGCTCAGGTTGTGATCCCAGGGTCGTGGGCTTGAGCTCTGTATAGGCCCACTTAAGATTCTCTCTCTCTCCCTCTGCCCGTCTCCCCTGCTCACTCTTGCCCTCCCTCCCCCCTCCCTCTCTCTCTCTCATAAAAAAGAAAAGTATCTCATCTAGGTTTCTAGTTTAATATGACAAGGTAAGAACACATTTACTTCCTCTCCCTCCTGAGCCATCATTAAAATGATAATGCCTTTTTTTTTCTTTAAGATACAAGATGCCAACTACAAAGAACAGAATGGAAAATGTCAGTGAATAAGCAATTTCAAAATTCAAATAAAAATGCACAAAGAAGCAAGCAGTATGAATCCATCTATAATGTTCAAAAATAGGCAAAACTAAATAACTGGTGTTTAGGAATATATGCATAAATGATGGAACTATTTTTAAAAGCAAAAGAATATTTAACACAGCCTTCACTATAGGAGCTATCTCTGGACAGAGAAGGGAACTATGACAAAGAGAACACAGGAGCTTCTGTGGTGTTGCTGTTTCCTTTCTTACCTGGGGTGATAGGTACATGGGTATTCATTTTGTTAGATATTTATAATATGTAAACTATAAAAATACTATTTTTGAATGTATGATGTATTTCTCCCAAATGATTAACTTCTTAAAAAAATACTACATTCAAAAAGTAACCACAAAACAGTATATACAAGACAGTGCCAGATAACAACAACAACAATTCAACAACAAAAACTTTTGGAAATTAAAATTGGATTGTCAAATAAAAATTCAATAGAAAAGTTAGACAATAAGTGTAAAGAAATGCCCCAGATTATAATACAAGGAGACTGAAACATGAGAGAAAAGATAATAGAGTCAAAGGATTATTCCAAGACATTTTACATCTCAATAAGAATTTCAGAAGGAGACATAAAAAAGAAAGAAACAGAAGTGCTAATAGATAATTTCTTTAAAGATGGATCTAATTTGGGGCACCTGGGTGGCTCAGTCGGTTGAGCGTCCGACTTTGGCTCAGGTCATGATTTCGCAGTCTGTGAGTTCGAGCCCCGCGTCGGGCTCTGTGCTGATGGCTCAGAGCCTGGAGCCTGCTTCAGATTCTGTGTCTCCCTCTCTCTCTCTGCCCCTCTCCCGCTCATGCTCTGTCTCTCTCTCTCTCTGGCAAAAATAAATAAACCTTTAAAAAAATTTAAAAAAAAAAAGATGGATCTAATTTTCAGACTGAAAGGACTCATTCTGTGGCCAGGACTTAGAAATGTCCTGGCAAAATGTCCTACCTCTGAGGATAAAAAAAATAAACCCAAAAAGCTGCCAAGGAGGAAAAAAAGTTTATCTACAAGGGAATGAGAATCACAGATATTAACTTTCTCATCAGAACGTGGGATGTGGAAAGGCAATGGGGCAAGGCCTTCAAAATTCCCAGGAAAGGGGATCCTGGGTGGTTCAGTCGGTTAGGCATCTGACTTCGGCTCAGGTCATGATCCCACGGTCTGTGAGTTCAAGCCCTGTGTTGGGATCTGTGCTGACAGCTCAGAGCCTGGAGCCTGCTTAAGATTCCGTGTCTCCCTCTCCCTCTACCCCTCCCCCACTTATACTCTGTCTCATTAATAAACATTAAAAAAATGTTTTTTGATTTCCAGAAAAAACTATTTTTTATCCCAGATTTCAATAGCCAACCTAATAATCACTCATAATTCATAATAAAAAACATTTTTGAACATGCAGGAAGTCAGAATTTTACCTTAAGTGTACCCTTTCTTAAGAATAGAAATTTATTTTCAGAGAATAGAAAAGTATTCCATCAAAACAAAGAAGAAAACCTGGGGGTCCCCAAAATAATGATTCCCACCCCAAGAGAGCAATTCCAGGATGATAACCATATAGCTGTGTTAGAGAGACCTAGTAAAGATTGGAGCCAGAAGACAGAGGGTGGGAGTGGAATGATTCAGGAAGAAGATGAGAATAAATAGAATAGATAATATGAATGGGAGTTCAGAAAAACTTGAGGATAAAACAAAGACATTTGGTAAGGTGTAAAAAGGAGAATTTATTTGAACAGGAACTTTCTCCATTGAGTGGCACAGGCGTAGTAACTTGAATACCACAGACAAGGAAATAAAATACTAGTATATCACTTGGCTCTATAATGAACCATTTGCATGTGTGCCCATGTCAGTCTACAACCTTCAGGAAGCAGTAGTCAAGTCAGAGTTAGAAGTGCAAGAGATGTACTAGGTGGAGATACCTATGAAAGATAAAGGGGAGAGGGAGTAGAAGTAAGCAGGAAAAGCTTTCAATGTTCAGTATTATTCTGACACCTGTAAAATGAAAGGAAGAAAGGGCGGCTTGAGTAGGAAGAGCCTAGACTATGATACCACTCTAAAAAACTCTCAACCAGCCCAACAGGGAGCCAAAAAGCACAGGTTTCCCTCTGCATGAGTCTCATTTTGGGCAGCAATGGCCAGCATCTGAACCTCTACCATGCCCAATCATTGGCTAGAGTTGCCCTGAGATAGTCAGGGAGAATGTATACTCTGCTTGAACACTTTAACAGCTCTCAAAGGCACCACAGCTGTCTGTACTCCTTGCTGCAGAAGTTCTCTTAAAAAGAGACTTGAATTGCACACTTCCTCCAATATATACAACACTGTGACTCAGACCTCAAGGTCTGACCTCAATACTAATTGTATCCAATTACTTCATTAGCTCAAAATCCAATTGTTTTCAATGATATGCACTGCTTTGTGTCAAGTCCAGATATGTATAGTCATTTGCTACCCCCTCAAAAAAAAGCAGGAGTTGGGGGGAATTTGGCTTACCCAATATACCCAATCACAGGGAGGTACAGGATAACCACAATAAAAGCTATTCAACTATCAAATATCTTCAGTGATATGAAATACACTTTATTTGGAAAAACCTCATGAAGGTCACTCATATAGATTATTTTCTCATTTACATTTGAATAACACAGTCGTGGTGTTGAGTGCCTCTCAGAATCATCAGTGATAACTGAGACTGATCTCTCCATTATCCTTGATTTCTCACCTCTCCCCAAGGGGGAAGTTATATTCTGCACCAAGCCTTAGGAGAGGAAATAAAGGCAGGTCCAAGGACCAAAAGGGTTCATGATAATGGATAAACTAGATTGAAAGCATTATATATAAGTAATTGTGTATCTTTAAGATTATTTAACAGGGGGCATATTTTTATGAGATAAAACTTTTATATGATATGTGTACTTAAATTAAAAATTAATCTTAAATTTGAAAAAAAAAAAGGTCCTATATTGTAAGAATTCCCAGAGCTCATAAGTGTCTCCATTAGCCAATCTAGAAGACATCAATTCTGCTGTCTGCATATCCATTATCCTCACAGGCCTCTGGTTCTTCCCTCTAGGGGTTTCTTTCTTGTCCATTATCCTCCTTAGATACATCTGAAGCGTGTCTGCATAACTTTCACAACCTACTTCTAACCAACGTAAGTTTGCAGACTTGAAAGTTGCTTTAGAGGTCAAAAAATCACAAGCTTCAGCAGCCCAGGCACATGGTTATTTGTCAATAACATTCCCTCAAAAACTCACTAGGCTTCTAGCCTTTTTGTTTTCAAGGGATAAACACAGTCAAACACAACCAAGGTGGTTTCAAGACCTGAGGACTGACATTTTATTTACTATCTCTGTGCTATGCCTACAACACTCTCTGGCACAACCAGCAGCTATTGGAAGCCAACTGAGACTTGGGTGGCAAGGCAACGCCCTTAATCTTATCTCCTCAGCTAGAAAGCCTCCCAGTCTGACTGTGATGCTTGAAAAGGTTTGGGGCCCTATTCTTATCTTCTGCTAAAAATGACAGTTCCATAACTGCTTGAATTTGAATCACACGATCAGTTGACTTTTTTCAGGTGGGCAAGGCCCCAAATTACCAAACCCCTAGTCATCTGAGATTGCCTCAGGCACAAAGTCTCTCAGCAGAGTTATATTCCTTTCCATTTTTACTTGCAAACTAGCTAGTTCTAGCCTGAGTTCTCCTTGCTGTTGTAGGGTCTTTTGAAAGAGATAAGAAGCAGGCAACAGACACTGAATTTTTCCCTCCATTTTCCCTGGAGAGTTATTGGCTCACTTGGCCCATAATCTGCCAGTCCAGGTATCAGAGGTATACTTGCCACCATTTTGCTACACCATTTAAAAAAAAAAAAAAAAGTCGCCCTTTTTACATTCTGCAACATCTATATCCTTGAAACCAAATGCACCTATTTAAGTTTCTGTTTGTGCAGTAGTACTCCACTTGCACATACCAAATTTTAAATTAATTAGGATATAGGTTTAGCTGCATGAAGTAGAAACCTGAGTTAATGTACCTTTGAAAAGATAGATCATTTCTCTCTTACAAAACAGCAGGATAGAAGTAGGGGGCACATATTTTCTAAATGTTCAGGAAAAACATATCACCAGTTCAGACTTTTCATAATGAGGGAGGATCATTTGCCTATCTTAAAATAACATGACTCAGTGCTTATTTTTAAAACAAGATTTCTAAAATTGGATAATATAAATAACAAAAATGAGTGAGCCACTTTTTATGGACACCCTATAGTTTTATAGTTGTTAATCTAAATTTAAAATTTTATATTTCTCCCTTATGGCAAAAACTGTAAGCCACCATATGCACAGACTACACAGTGAGTTGGATTGGCTCTCTCATAGCCTTTGAGGTGTATTACAAGAGTCCCAGCCATTATCACCTTTCTTTTGTTATTTTGAAAGGGTTTTTTTTAATACATTTTGGCTACAGTATCAGTAGTAGATTATACTATAATATTGATAATTTCTACTGTATTTATTCATTTATTACTAGACCTCAACCACAGTCTTCTTTTTCCCCTTTCACCTCTTTGCCTATAGGATGTACTGTATGTAGTCATGCACTTTGTATAAATATATTAGAAATCTACAAATCTGTTTTGGATTGTTTTATACTGTTGGATCCTTATAATCAAAACTTTTACTAGGGTATTGAATAAATATAGTCTTACTAGAAAATAAAAAAAAAGTAGGGAGCACAAACAGTATAGCCCCTTCCTTTAAGAACATATCTTTGGAAGTATCACATCATTTTCCCTCACAACCCCTAGGCTAGAACACATCACATAGCCACAGTTAAGTAAAAAGAAAGCTGGGAAATGGATGGCCATGTACCTCACTAAAAATCCCAAGTTTCTCCTGCTGGAGATAAAGGAAAATCCCTGGGAGAGAGAAGGGAAATAAGGGATAACCAGTCTCTTCTGGCACTCTTCTCCCAGTCTCACCCCCTATTCAACAGAGAACATCCAGATTAATTCTCCTAAGACAGAATTGCCCCCAGAATTTGCTTCATCAAGACTAGTGAATCTCTATTGCCCAGCACATAAAAAATTAGTTTCTCGATGTCCTGACTTTCAAGGCTCCTTAATCATATTTTTTTCAAAGCCAAGATTAAATCTTATGTTTTTCACAAAATCTCAGGCTGCTTCAGCCTGATCTCTCCATCCTCTGTACTCTCAGTAAGGCAGTTTAGCATTTGATTATTCTGATTTTTAGTGTGCATATGTTTTATCTATTAAGAATGATGTGGTCATTATAATAAAGTTCCATGATTTGTCATTCTTTTTTATTTCCTCCCCACAACATATATTAAAGTGTAATAGTATAGAGATTACTTAATAAACACACAAGAATTATAAGGGCAATAACTTAAATGTACAACAAAGAATCTTTATTTTCTTTAATATCATAGTTGAATAAACGTACTATTTGGGTTAGATTCTTCTTACAAGTAAATTTCTAAAAGCTCACAGAGACATTGTTTCATTTTAAAAACATGTATTTCTTCTCTTTCTTAATATTAAAGCATAAAAATTAGCAAAAAATGACAGAAATATAAGTAAATAAAATTATCTATAATCTCTATAAGAATTGACTAGACCTAATAATACTTGAGTATATATTCTTCAGTGAAAGATATGATTTCAAACATTTCAATGAGAATTCCATGTGCAGGGTCATGGAACTGAGTTGTCAGAAAATTATTAGATTATTTTCTTAAGCACCTTTATGATCTTTCTTACTTGTATCTAAAAGGACTTCTTCAAGCCTGCTAACATTCTTCTCTCTGTACTACTTTTACCAGGGTATATACTTAAGCTGATTTCATTCTTTCAGGATTTGCTATAGACAAATTCATGGCTTTCAGAAGTAGAGTGACAAATGACACCCATCTATAGTCATAAAAGAAAGCATATAGTATTTTTATGTGTTCCATTTTTCTAGTCTCTATTATAAACATTGATAATATAAATTTTCAAGCAAAAATGGATACTTACACTATATACATTTTGATATATTTTATAGTCTTCACAATTCGTGGCAAGGGAAAATGAAATACATTTTCTGAACTTTCAAATAAAACTTCCAAAAGATATATTTTCTCTTTAAAATGTTAATCATTAAATTATATCTACATCTTCTTATCTACATCACAGAGTTATGATGAAAATAAATGGAGAAATAAATTTGAAAAAAATCTGAGCTCTTGAAAGGAATGGAATTAATAACATAATATAAAGGTGAAGTACTATTTTATTTACAAATTCAAGATTTATTTTGAAATAGAAGTCACTCTACCATTGTATTTTATATACAGAGATATTTCTCAGAATCATTACTTTCCATATCAGTAAAAAACAGATTGTTGATTTCTTTCCTTTTCTCTGTACAGGGTCCTCAGATGTGAAGCATTTCATTGAAATGACCTCTTCTCTATATTGAGAAATTGCGCATCCCACTGAGAGTAAATGGCCATGCACTTGTTTCAAAGGGAAATCACAAACATGAAGACTGCTCATGAAAAACTTGGAAGGGAATGCACCCACAATGGGCAACAGAATTGCAAAAATGAACACTAGGCATAATATAAAACCAGGAGGCAGTACTACCCTCATAATTGCTCCATTCCTTTACTTTTGACTCATCACACTGATATTACTCTCTTAATATTTTCCATATTGGCATCTGACAGTATTAGAAAACCAGAGAAAGGACAGACTCCTAGGCAAAATGTGAGTGGTTATTAAATCCTGGTGATAAACATATGGGTATTTGTTTTATCACTCATTACTGTTCTGTAGTTTTCTTAAGCTGGCATAATAAAAAGTTGCCTTATCTCAAGGTTTCAATCACTTCCATGTCATCAACTAATAGCTCCTTCCCAGCCAGAACTAGGACCAGCAAAGGAATTCACTTTATTACTCTCACACCTATTAAAAATGAATGGTCTGATGTGGTGTCTGATTTTAACTAAATAAGCCAACTAATAAATTTCCAGATAAGGAAAAGTCCTGTCTTCTTTATCTCTTGCCTCTGTGCAATTTTTGTGATCTGTTTCAAGATTACATCACACTTTGGGGTATCTGGGTGGCTCAGTCAGTTAAGCATGTGACTCTTCATTTCGGCTCAGGTCATGATCTCATGGTAAGTGAGTTCAATCCCCACATTGGGCTCTGCACTGACAGTGTGGAACCTAGTGAGATTCTCCCTCCCTCTCTCTCTGCTTCTCCTCCTCTATCTCTCTCTCTCTCAAAAACAAATAAACTTTATATATATATAAAAGAATACATCACACATGGTCATTTGCCCAAGCAGTCTCTAATACTCTCTAATGGTATCATTTGTGTCCATTCCTCAAAAGGATTTCTTGGGTACATCTGGATGTGGGTTCATAGATTTCTATATAAGAATAAATCT
This sequence comes from Panthera onca, assembly GCF_046562875.1. Taxonomy (NCBI): domain Eukaryota; kingdom Metazoa; phylum Chordata; class Mammalia; order Carnivora; family Felidae; genus Panthera; species Panthera onca. The sequence continues at coordinate 70,481,173 of NC_138343.1, forward strand.
TTTTCAGGGCGCCAGGGTGGCTAAGTCAGTTAAGCGTCCAACTCTTGGTTTCAGCTCAGGTCATAGTATCACAGTTCGTGAGTTCGAGCCCCATGTTGAGCTCTCCACTGGCAGTGCAGAGCCTGCTTGGGATTGTCTCTCTCCCTCTCTCTCTGCCCCTCTCCTGCTCACATTGTGTCTGTCTCTCTCAAAATAAGTAAATAAACTTAAAAAAAAAGAGAAAGAATATATCCTTTTCATTGATATATATTTCTTCTTGCCTCATAATAAGACCTTTTCTTTTGATACTCATATTAAAGAAAAAGAGGGCAAAGTATAGTTTTATTCAAATGACTTCAATTGGCCACCCAAGGAGCACCTTACACCTTAAACTGATTGTGAAAATAATAGTAAATAGCAATAATTAGTAAGCAATTATTGAGCACTATTTTGCTAGTTCTGGGCTAAGCACTTTAGTTGCATCTTTTCATTTAAATCTCATAATAATAATAATAATGATACTATGTTTATTATATCTGGAGAGAAAATTTACCTACTTTTCAGCCAGATTTGAGTTATTACTGTGTTTTTATAAAATTTGGAAATTTACAGTGGTATCAGCCCTAGTCACTGGGTCTTATTTGAGGTGACTTTTTTCACATTCAAAACCTCTTCATTTGCATTTCCCCTATGACCCCTCTGCAGTAGCCTCTGCCTCTCTATGAAACTGTTTAGGCCTGTCTACCCACATTTGTTTAGGCTGCATAATCACCTTCCACAGATTTCTGTTGTTTATCTTATCCATTGTATTCCTCCAACAGATCCTCTTACTGTCACCCTCCACCCTGGGCTGCAGCCATCTACCTTTTATATATAAAGTGGGTGAATACAGACTTCAGTCTCCTAAGAATTTCTCCATGGACTGTTACGTTGTTGGTTCCTTGAATCCATTTCTATCTCTTGATTCCACAGTTTCTCCAAGGTTGATTTGTGGAGCAAGCCAACCACCCTGCCCCATTCATCTTCAGAAGAACCAGAAACCTTGATGTTGCTTGTTTATTATTAAAACCTACACTTATGGATGAAACCGCAGTTTATGTGAAATTCTAAAGCCATGGTCAGTGCTTATGCAATTAAACCCAGAGCCAACTGAGGTGTCATGATGAGAGGAATATCCCTTACAAGCCTGTGGACAAGTCACACACAACACAAGCAGTCAGTGTTTCCACAGGATCTTGCTTGGACCAGATTGCATTTGAAAACAACACAAAAAGAACAGACTTGAAGCCACCTGTCTTCTCTGCCTAACTCAGGCTGCTGGAAAGACATACATCAATGTTCTGAGCCACTCATGAAACTTAATTTAGTTTTAAGTCCTGGCCTGTAAACTTTTGTAGAACAAGCATCACATAATTTCGCCAGGGCTTAGGGGCACTTGGATGGCTCAGTTGGTTAAGCAGTCAACTCTTGATTCTGGCTCAGGCATGATCTCATGGTGCGTGAGATCAGGCCCCATGTTGGGCTCTGTGCTGCCAGGGTGGAGCCTGCTTGGGATTCTCTCTCTCCCTCTAACTTTACCTCTCTCTCTTTCTCTCTCTCTCTCAAAATAAATAAACTTAAAAAATTTCGCTAGGGCTTAATCTGAAAATCTTATATATTAAAAGGGGGAAAACTCTTCCCAAATGCTTCAGCTGCACATTCTTCCTAAGCCTCTGGGGCCCCACTTGGCCCAAATAAACTGCTAAAGCCAGAGCCTGTATAATTCAAGATTGAGCTGCAAAAGCTGTGAATCATAGACCTGAACTCTGTTACTGATGCTGTGGTCAGAATTTAATGACACACCCTCCAGCCCCGCCACTTGTAGCTATAGCCTTGCTAAGGTCTGTATTGCATGCCCCCCATACTTATGGAACCCAGGTTATTTCTCTAATATTTGACAAAGGTGCAACTCTCACTTTTCTTGAACATCTCACTTCTGATTTAAACAAGGACTGAGACATAATTATGTAAAGCAAGTTTGGTCCATATTAAAATGACCAGTTATATAAAAACAGCCACTCACCAATGAACAAAGCTTCCATAAGCTGTACCACATCAGGATGATAGCTGCACCTATCAGGAATGAAAGAAGAGACTTCATAATTAAAGCCATAGACATTAAAAGGGTAGTAAATAAATATTATGAACAATTTCCTGCCAATAGATACAAAAACTTACAAGAAACTAGATGAAAACTCTTTTAGAAAAACACGACACATGCACACACAAAAACAAAACAAAACAAAAACAAAGTCAAAATAACCACAGAAGGTAATTGGATTTGTAATTATTTCCCACAAAGAAAACTTCAGTCCAGAATTACTTCACTGGTGAATTCTATCAAACATTAAGGAAGAAATAAAATCAATATTATTCAATCTCTTTCAAGTAACCTAGAAGGAGGAACTACTTCCAAACTTGTTTTATGAGGTTAAAATATCCTGAATCTAAAACTGGACAAGAACATTATATGGGAAAAAAAAAAAAAAAAAACTTGTGGTTCAAAATGCTTCATAACAAGAAACAACAAAATTAAAAGGCAACCTACACAATGGGAGAATATATTTGTAAGTGACATATTGATAAAGGGTTAGTATCTAAAATATATAAAGAACTTACAAAACTCAACACCCAAAAAATCAAATAATCCAGTAATCCAGTTTAAAAATGGACAGAATTAAATTAATAACACAAGAAACAACAGGTGTTGGCAAGGATGCAGAGAAAGGGTAACACTCTTACACTCTTGGTGGGAATACAAATTGGTGCAGCCACACTAGAAAACAGTATGAAGTTTCCTCAAAAAGTTAAAAATAGAACTACCTTACAATCCAGCAATTGCATCAGTAGATATTTACCCCCAAAATACATAAATACTAACTTAAAGGAATACATGCACCCCAATGTTTATAGTGGCATTATCAACAGTAGCCAAATTATGGAAAAACCCCAAATGTCCACTGACTGATAAATGGATAAAGAAGATGTGGCATATATACACAATGGAACATTACACAGACATCAAAAAGAATGAAATATTGCCAGGGGCACCTGGGTGGCTCAGCATGGAGCCTGATTGGGATTCTCTCTCTCCTTCTCTCTCTCTCTCTGCCCATCGCCTGCTCTCTCGCTCTCTCTCTCTCTCTCTCTCTCTCTCAAAATAAATGAAGTTTTTTAAAAAGAAGGATATCTGGGTGGCTTGGTCAGTTGAGCACCTGACTCTTGGTTTGGGCTCAGGTCATGATCTCATGGTTTCATGGGTTCAAGCCCTGGGTCAGGCTCTGCTCTGGCAGTGCAGAGAGCCGGATTGGCATTGTCTCCCTCCCTCTCTCTCTGCTCCTCCCCCACTCATGCTCACTCACTCTCTCTCTCAAATGAATAAACTTTAAAAAAAAAGAATAAAATCTTGCCATTTGCAATGATGTGGATGGAGCTAGAGAATAGTATGCTAAGCAAAATAAGTCAGAAAAAGACAAATACCATATGATTTCACTCATATGTGAAATTTAAGGAAAAAAAAAACAAACAAGCAAAGAGGGATAAAAGAGAGAGAGAGAGAAATCAAGAAATAGACTCTTAACTATAGAGAACAAACTCATGGTTACCAGAGGAGAGGTGGGTGGGGGATAGATTAAATGAGTGATGGGCATTAAGGAGGGCACTTGTGACAAGCCCTGGGTGTTCTATGTAGGTGTTGAATCACTAAATTGTACACTTGAAACTAATATTACACTGTATGTTAACTAACTGGAATTCAAATTAAAAACAGGGAAAAAAGAGAAAAAAACGCTTATGAACATGCACACAGAAATCCTCAACAAAGTAGTAGAAAATTAAATCCAGCAATATATAAAAAGGATAATAAGATATGACTAAGGGATCCTTACGCTAGGAATGCAAGATTTAACATGGGCAAATCTAATTAATGCAATCTACATTACCATAGTAAAAGAGAAAGATATTGAACAATTCTCTTCTAAGATCAGTAACAAAGTGCATGCTTTCACCACTTCTATTTCACAGTATATGACCCTTGGTAAGGGCTAAAACACAGTTAAAAAAAAAAAACAGAACGTTTTTTAATAGTTACCCTATTATTAACTTCTTGAATTTGTGTGGTCCATTTGTTATAACTTGTTGAACTGATATTGATATACTTCACCCTTTGTGTTGTACAATTCTATGGGTTTTGACAAATACGTAATGTTGTGTATACACCAGCACAATACCATACAAAATAATTTTACACTAAAAATACTCTGTGTTCCACTTATTCATCCTTCTCTCTCACAAACTCCTCCCACTAATTTTTTTACTGTCTCCATAATTTTGCTTTCTCTAGAATGTCACATAGTTATAATCATAGAATACAGCCTATTCAGATTGACATCTTTCACTTAGTACTATGCATTTAAGTTTCCTCCACATCTTTTCATGGTTTTCTTTTTACTGCTAAATAATACTCTATTGTATGGATGTGTCAAAGTTTGTCTATCCAGTAATCTATGGAAATGCATCTTGGCAGGGGTGCCTGGGTGGCTCAGTCGGTTAAGCATCTGACTTCAGCTCGGGTCATGATCTGATGGTCCATGGGTTCAAGCCCCGCATCAGGCTCTGTGCTGTCAGTTCAGAGCCTAGAGCTTGCTTCAGATTCTGTGTCTCCCTCTCTCTGCCTCTCCCCCACTCATGCTCTGTCTCTCTATCAAAAAGTGAATAAACATTAAAAAAAAAAAAAGAGAAATGCATCTTGCCTGCTTCCAGTTTTTGGTGATTCCAAATAAAGTTGCTACAGACATTCATCTGCAGGTTTGGGGTAAACATCTAGAAACATGATTTCTGTATCACATATTAAGCCTGTATTTAGCTTTGTAAAGATATGTCAAACTGTATTCTAAAGAGGCTGTACCATTTTGTCTTTCTACCAGCAATGAATGAGAATTGAGATTTACTGTTGTTCCACATCCTTGCTGGTATTTAGTACTGTCAGTGTTCTAGATTTTATCCAGGAACCTATTTTTAATAATTAGAACTAACAATTGAATTTAGCAAGATTGTTGGATTCAAGTTCAGTATATAAAAATAAATTATATTTGTATATACTAGCAACAAACAATTAGAAAACAGTTTAAAATACTACTGATAATAGCCTAAAATGCTTAAGAATAAATTTAATGAAAAATGTATGAACCCTCTACATTGGAAACTAGATATTCCCTGAGAGAATTAAAGGAAGGCCTAAATAAATGGAAATATATGCCATATTCATAGATTGGAAAACTCAACATTATTAAGATATCAATATTTTCATATATTTATATATCCAATTCAACCCCAATCAAAATACCAGGAAGACTTTTTAAAGAAATTTACAAGCTCATTCCATATTTATATGTAAATTAAAAGAATCTAGAATAGTCAAAACAGTTTTGAAAAAGAACAAAGTTGGGAGATTTATAATCCCTGATTTCAAGGTTTACTACAAAGCTATCATAGTAATTACAATGTGATCCTGGTCTAAAGATACACAAGTAAATCAAATGAACAGAACAGAATCCAGCTATACACCCACCTGAAAATGGTCAACTGATTTTCAACAAACAAACTAGGGCAGTTCAAGAAAGAAAGAAAGTTCATTTTAATAAATAGTACTGGAACAACTGAATCTCCATAAGAAAAAAAAAAATTCTGACCACTACCGCATACCATGCTCAAAAAATGTAGGAGAACATCTCATGACTTTGGAGCAAAGATTTCTCAGATCAGGCCAAAAAAAAAAAAAATCACTAACTCTAAATTCAAAAAATTAATAAATTTTATTCATCAAAATTAAGAATGGTTGCTATTCACAAACACCATTATGAAAATGAAAAGAACACAGACTGGGGGGGGGGGGGGAATCTTCCCCAAATATACACTTGATTAACAACTGCTATGAAAAGTATATGAAGAATTCTGTTATTCAAGGCTTTATCAAAGAAACAGAACCACTAGGAAGGGTGTGTGTGCATGCGTGTATGGAAGAAAAGTCAGATGTGAAATGAAGGAAGCAAGGACAAAGGAATGTGCAAGTTTGGGTTAGAATCCCCAAGGACAGACTGGAACCCTTGTAAATCTCTCACCACCTTCAAGCTTCCAACTATTAATTTGCTAGAGCTGCTATAACAAGTACTAAAAACTGGGTGGCTTAGAAAAGAAATTTGTTGTCCTAGTTCCAGAGGTTAGAAGTCAGAGATCAAAGTGTCAGCACAGTTGGCTCCTTCTGAGGGTTGAGAGAGAATCTGTTCCATGCCTCTCAGATCTTAGCTTCTTAGTTTCTGGTGGTTTGCTGGCAATCCTTGGTGTTCATTGGCTTCTGCTGAACCACTTCAGTCTCTGCTTTCATGTTCACGTGGTGTTCTCCCTGCAATGTACGTGTCTGTCTTTGTGTCCAAATCCTCCTTTTTTTATAAGAATACCAGTGGTGTTGGATTACCACCCACCCTAATGACCTCATTTTAGCCTTGATTACCTCTGTAAAGACCCTATCTCCAAATAAGGCCACATTGAGGTATTGAAGATTTGGACTCCAACATATCTTTTGAAGGGACATAATTCAACCAGTATTAGGAGACAAATGTGCACCTAGCCCAGGATTCAGGGCCAAGTAAAGAGAAGCCTGGCTGGACAAAAGGAGCTACAAGTCAGTTGCTGTATCATGTCAGCAAGGGAACTAGTAAACAAGAACCAATGTGCCACCTGCTTTGCTCCAACCTTCCACAGATAAAAAGAAGATGACTGTTTTCTCACATATGTATCCCAAATTCTGTGCAAATGCCCTCTTGTGGCCCACACTCATCAGAACTATGTAGGTCAGGGAATCCTTGGGATAGTAGTTCCAGCTTAGGTAAGTTGACATAACACAAATGCACCACAAATTCATACAACTCAACAGAATGAAAGTTTTCAAAACAGATAAAATTTTACCCTTTACAATATGGCATGCAAATAGCCAGGGAACATATAAAAGGGTATTTACTCTTTATCAGTCTTCAGGAAAATGCAAATCAAAATCACAAGATAATTACTGATTAATAAAAATGGCAATATCAAATGTTCTTGGAAATTTCTTTTTATTTATGTTTATTTTTTAGACAGAGAGAGACAGAGTCCAAGCAGGGGAAGGGAAGAGAGAGAGGGAGACACAGAATCTGAAACAGGCTTCAGGCCCCGAGCTGTCAGACAGAGCCTGACATGGGACTTGAACTCACAAACCATGAGATCATGACCTGAGTTGAAGTTGGATGTTTAACCAACTTAGCCACCCAGGCACCGCAATTAATGGGGACGAATTTTTAAGTTTGAGTGTCCAACTCTTGATTTCAGTTCAGGTCATGATCTCAAAGTCGTGCGATCGAGCCCCATGTCAGGCTCCACACTGAGCATGGAGCCTGCTTAGGATTCCTTCTCTCTCTCCTTCTGCCCTTCTCCATTGCTCACGTTCTCTCTCTCTCTCTTTCTCTAAAATTAAAAAAAAAAACTTCATGGACTTGAACTGAAAAAATATAACATGAGAGTATTTTAAATACTTTGCCCAAAGATATGCCAGCTATCTAACTAAAATTTTCAGTTTAAAGTATTTAAAATGTCTAATGTCTAATGTCTAATGTCTAAAAGACATTAGAGCCTACCACATATATCAATAATTTTAAAATTTTTTAAATTGATTAATGAGTCTCCCCTAGCTTAATGCCAGAAGTCTCAGTTTGTAAGATATCAAATAAAGGACCCTGACCTTTTATAAGAACTGAAAAAATGGTTCAGAGAAGTAAAATGTTCTATTTGGACAGAAGGTCAAGTGTCAAAGTTAATAAATCTTTTTGAGAAACTGACTTAACACATTAAATTACAAAGCAATCTAGAGTATCCCCTAGGACTTCTTATTCTAAACAACATAAATAAGTAAGCTTAGAAGTAAATAGATATAAGGGAGAGCACAGCAGCTCTACATTTCAATTCCATGGGGCATCATTCACATGAAAGACATGTGAGGAGTGACCCATAGAATTGTGTAATGCAGTGTCCCTGAGGGTTCAAGGATAAAACAATTATTTTTCAGGACTGTATACTGTTCTGCCTGTCATACTCATAAACACTGTCCTTGTCTGTAGAGGGTAGTCAGTTAAGCACTGTGGTTTATGGAAGGAAGGGAAAGTCAGAACGTATGAAATTCTACCTCAAAGTTATTCCTTTGTATTGATGCTGTTTTAACTCCAAACAACTTTTTATTACTTATATTATTATTAATACCTATGCAAACACTACTGATTTATTGCAGGAAAAAATTTACACACAAAGGAAAAAATCCATAATTCTATCACTTATAGGGGCCTCTTCAAGCCTTCTTTAGATAGTACCTACCATCACCCATACTAGATCTCTCCCTTAGTAGGTGTGGCCTCTGTGGTCACTGAGAGGATGACATTTAAGAGATGTTACTGTCCTCCTGATTCAATTGTGGCTTCATAAGGCAAGCAATGACACCACCGTCTATCCCAAGGTATGTCTTTTTTGACCATGGCATACATGTATATCATGAAATCACTTCTCATAGGATAACATTTCCAGATTTTCCCAAGCCTTGTCCACACAACCTCTGCTCCTATAACTCTATATTTTAGATTATATGACAGGGATAGAATCTTTATCAGAAGAAATTAAAGGAGTCAGGAAACTTCATACCCAATTTGGAGATGCTTGTGTCTGAACATCACCTTTCATCTTCTTGTGAACCTTTGGCATCTAGTGAGGTTTAGCATCTTCCCCAAAACACTAAAGCCAAGCTTTAGTGAAAACTCAATACCAAGACGGGATAGCTGGGATTCTACCCCATAGCCAGGATTGGTACAATGGATACAAACACATATTAAATAAAGACCACATATTGAGTTAGAAAAGATGAAAAGCCTTCTTAAGCATTAAGGAAAGGTAGGTTTTCATGAGTGGCCCAGTAATATAGGATTTAAACAAGGAGCTTAAAAAAATGTCTAAATCTGAAAAATTTAAGAACAAAGGGAAGAAGACATCAAAATCTACCCAATCCCAACAGATTATTCTTTCTTTTAAACTTCCTAAAATATATTTTGTTACAAACACGTGAATTAAAATACAATTATGGGAGCGCCTGGGTGGCACAGTCGGTTAAGCGTCCGACTTCAGCCAGGTCACGATCTCACGGTCCGTGAGTTCGAGCCCCGCGTCAGGCTCTGGGCTGATGGCTCGGAGCCTGGAGCCTGTTTCCGATTCTGTGTCTCCCTCTCTCTCTGCCCCTCCCCCGTTCATGCTCTGTCTCTCTCTCTGTCCCAAAAAAAAAAAAAAAAAAAAAAAAAAATACAATTATGATTTTTCCATGTTAATAAATATAATTCTCCAACATGAATGTAGAGTAATGTAATTCATGGATATTCTACAATTTATTCAGTCAGTCTCAACTGTTGGACATTTAAAGCTTTCCCAGTTTTTACTATTGTAAGCAGAACTACAATAAACACATCTATATGTAAGTCTTTATACATATTTCATTATTTTATATACTTTTGAGCTAAGAAGTATGTGGAGGGAAGCCTGGGTGGCTCAATCATTTAGGCATTTGAATCTTGTATCAGCTGTCATGATCTCACAGTTCATGAGGTCGAGCCCTGCATCAGGCTCCATGCTGAGTGTGGAGCCTGCTTGGGATATTCTTTCTCTCTCTCTCTCTCTCTCTCTCTCTTCTCCTCCCCTGCTCACACTATCTCTCCCTCAATAAATAAATAAATAAATAAATAAATAAATAAATAAATAACTTAAAAAAAAAGAAGTATGTGTACATTTTAGGGTTTTTTTACACATTGAATATATAATTATATATATTTCATATTGACTTCCCAAAAGTTAGTATACTCATTCTAACATTGCATTAGAATACTTGCTTCTTCACAACTTTCCCATAATTAGGTATCATAATTCTGAACTGTTAGCTAATTTGATAAGTATGCAGTGGTAGCACCTTATTTTGGTCATAGTTTATCAACACTTGTTCTAAGGGTTCAGAAGTAGCACTTGCAGAAAAGCAACTACTAGGCTAAGAGGATGCATAGAATGAAGAACTAAGTACTTTGAAATGTGCAGAACTACTACAGGACTATATAGTCAGAGGAGAAGAAACTTGCCAGAGCGCATTTGCAATCGGTGTGTATAAATATCGCAGCCAGGTAGGGAGATAGCTACCAGAAGGTGTGGCCAGAGCTGCCACTGAAACAGCTGCTAGGTAGGAGGCAGGGGCTAGTCCATGAAGGCCACTGAAGAGAGACCCATTAGGCCATCTGCACACTGATCTGTTGACTTCCACAATCAATAAAAAGAAATGAGTATTGGAAGTTGGAAGGGAAGTGCCTTCCTGCCACCATCACCTCGACAAGGTCACTGCAGCACCCTGTAGTAACAAAGATTAACATCAAGCCAGCTGGCAAAGGAGAAATATTAACAGGATTCAGTTCCAGTTTCACAAAGCAAGGTACAGAATGGTGAATTGGGGCTGAGAGACAATAATTAACAACTGGTATATAGGTACAAAATTTTCTGAGTGATTCAACTTGATTCAGTGGTAAAGCTTAAACAATATAAAGGAAAGAAACTTAGTATGTCCTTTTAATCTAAATAACAATACTTAGCAAGACTTTTGATAGATTATTAGAGTCACTGGTAAGTGTCCAAATTACCAACTGTTGTAAATTGGTTGTATTCTTCACTTGTGAGTTCTTCACTTCACCATTTATCCACATCTTTTGCCATATATCTTTGCAGTTCTACTTCCTAAAAGTCAGAATCCACTTTATTATCCTTTGAATGTAGGCTGGTCTTGCAACTTGCTTGTGCCAATGAGATATTAACAGATGTGATGCAAACAGAAGCTTGAAAAAACATTTTTATGACTCTGACCACCTCTTGCCCTCTGCCATTGCCATGAAAACATGCCCAGGCTAGCCTACCAGAGGACAATAGACATATGGAGTGAAGTCAAGTCATCCAATGGAACAAGAATTGACCAACAGCCTGTTCATGCCCCATCATGGTAGTAAGCCTAACCAAAAACAAAAGTTGCCTAGTTGCCCTGTGTAGACAACCACAGACACCTGAGCAAGCCCTGCAAAGCCCAGCCCAAGCCAGGGAAGACCACAGATTTATAAGCTAAATAAATGCTTATTGTTATAAATTACTGGGTGTGTGGGGGGGTGGTTGCTTGTTATACAGCATTATAGTGATAATAGGTAACTGATAACGCTGCCCTTCTATATGTTAATAGAAGAAAGCAACATGATTTGTGTACCACATAGGTATATGGAAAGTTGGTATTTCATTATGCAAGTTTAGATTGTTCCCTGTTTTCCCACATTGAAAATATCCAACCTCTGCTTTGAAGGAATGAGCAGGTGTATTATAAGACAGGATGAAAACTTTTTTTTCAGAAACTAGATTTGAAGCTTCCAGGCATAAGAGAGTAAACTGCTGCGGAATCTGCTGAGGCATAAAAAAAAGAACCTAGCATTTGCAGGCTAGAGGAGTGGTTCCTTTTATCCTTAATGCCTTCAATTTTACACTCCTTAGCACAAGCATACAGACACCCCAGCTCATCAAGATCAGTTTAGTCTGCCACCATCTTCTCAATCTGTAGGACTACCCTGATATAAATCTCATGTGAAACAGAGAAACATAAAACCTTTTTCTTCAACCCATTCATAATGGGCCATTTCAGGGATGCCACCTTGGGCACCTCTTTGCCCACAGGTACTCAATATCCTCATGCCATTCCCTGGCAGCCTCATGGCCTCCCATGTGTCATCTCTCTCCCATCCTTGGTTTCTTTCCATCCTACTATTTATCAAATCCATTGTGAGCATCTACAACTCACAATGATGGACATTACAGTGACTGATAACTTAGGGGCAACTGTATCTCACCAGGGAGAAGACAGGCTGGCAGACACCAGTTGTAGAATAGGAAGGAAGATGGATAGATATCTGGAGGATTAGAATACCTCCTTGGCACTCTGAGCAAGCACCACTAAAGGAAGGGCAGGCTCCATGTCCATGAAACCTATTTGGTTACATAGTGCCCTGCAGTTAGAAGAACCCCACACCTAGTTTATTGCTGGACTGTGACTCTTCCAATGGCCTCTGCATTTTCATTTTGCACTATGCCCTATGAATTATGCAGCCACATTCATCCGGAGGTAACAGTTAGATCTGCTCCTCATTAGATGTGTTCTGTCTTATACAAAAGAACAGGTTTCATGTCTGGAAATCATTTTATGTATAGTATTCTAGGTGCTACTGACCTAATAAACTACTGAACTCTAATCCTCTAGTATTTTAAACCTCAGTTTCTTCTTCATCTCCATAATTATCCATAGACCATGCATACACTCTTAAAGAGTTCAAACGGAAAATTGGTAAAAGTCTGAAAATTATCTCGGAGAGGACTGTTCTGATTCCGCCCCCCCAACAGAATATATTTACCATTAATACTCCAGCACCATGTTAAATGTACAGCTGGGACTACTGTATAAATCCCTATCTCTCTTGCCTTAGTTTCACATTCTGTTCTGTGACAGGGCAAATGGAGATCTAAAATGTAATTTTTCCCTAGAGGTAACATTTTATGTACTATTTATTAAACCTACATTCTGTGTCAGGTATCTAAAAGAACACATAAAAATGGCCTCTTTCTAAAATAGCCTTTTCAATTACTTCTCAGTGTCGTACCTTTGTAGCTCTTCCAGAGGCCATAAAGCCCAAGGACTGGACTTTGCTCGAAGTGTCATTACTGCTGCTAGGCAACAATGAACCTACTCACTGGGTTTTTCCATAGTCTCTCCTTGTTGTACTTTATTTTATTCCTTTTCTTATGGAACATTCCCCCACAGTCCATTGATACCCTATCAACATAAGGAAGAAAAACCCAGCCCTTTGACTTTGGTACCCCCTACTTATATATGGATGAGGCTGACTACCTACTTGTTTAATAAAATGACACACAAACTCCCATCCTTCTCAAAATATTCTCACCACTAACCTGGTGAAAAGGATAAAATTCCAACTTCTAGAGTCATTCTGATATTGAAAACTTTCACCAGAATGATTCTGTTAGAATGCAGCTGATACCTGAAAGAAGCAATATAACCTATATAATATTCAGCAGGAAATAGTTAAATATGAAAATCTCTTCCCTCAGTTTCTGTTAGAAATGCAGAAGAGGTCAATAATGTTTGGGGTCCATCTTCGTGCTACAAGTTGGAAGATCACATACTTATATACCAAACAGGAAGTGACTTTAAACCAGGAGGGGCTTCTGGGGCGCCTGGGTGGCGCAGTCGGTTAAGCGTCCGACTTCAGCCAGGTCACGATCTCGCGGTCCGTGAGTTCGAGCCCCGCGTCAGGCTCTGGGCTGATGGCTCGGAGCCTGGAGCCTGTTTCCGATTCTGTGTCTCCCTCTCTCTCTGCCCCTCCCCCGTTCATGCTCTGTCTCTTTCTGTCCCAAAAATAAATAAAAAAACGTTGAAAAAAAAAAATTAAAAAAAAAAATAAAAAATAAACCAGGAGGGGCTTAAAGAATCTTTCCATTGATACAGACCCTAGGGCCCAACTGTAGTACAAAATGCAGGTCATTGTAGAACACAAAAATGCAGCCACCAGTGAGAGAAGGAAGAATCAAGGCAAAGAGAACTTGGGCTACAATGAAAACTGAAGGGCCAAGCAAGTCACAAAATCTATTTCTACATTAACAGGGAATTTAGCTACCTAAAATTTTTATCCCATAAAAATAAAAGTCTTTTTTTTTTTAGCATGAACTTTGAAATTACTGACAGAACCATAGTCTGTGGTCTGACAGCAAATAGTAAGGAATCTAAAATAAAAAAACAAAAACCCAGTGCAAACATCACAGAACAAACTATTATGGAGCCCACAAAAGATATCAGAATAACTGAGACAACACAAGACGTGGACAACAGACCAGAACAGAGACTGTTCCTTAGGCACATGTATCTATGATGAACTGAAACATATCACAACTGAACATTTGTGTTTTTTTAAGTTAATGTTATGTCAAAATGAGCTTAAATTAATGTTCAGCACTTGTTCCAGAGACTAAGTGTACACACTACACAAACTTTGGTTGTCTTCATAAAGTGGTTAGTCTATAAATCCCAACAAATCTTCAGATATTAAAACATCAACCTAAAGACAGACCTGTTTACCACTGGAAGTCATTCCAAAAAAGAGCAGGAAACAGAAATGCAAACCCTATCTCCAAATACAAAATGAGAAAAGGGTTGCTAAGTTCACCAAAAGGTAACTTGGAATATGGAAAGCTTTCAAAAACAGACTTCTACATCTGCAAATCTTAGATAAAGTTGAAAAATCATAGTGTTCAAAGTTACTGGCATGCCCACAGAAAAGCAGGAAAGAAGGGGATAACTGAGGAATCACATATTTAGACAAGCAGTATCATGATGAGGCCAAGTGGAAGAAATATACTCTGTAATGTGAGCACATCTGAAGTTACTTGGCTCTGTTGGCTGAGGTGATATAAAGATTAATAAAAGGAGTACACACTCAAGCTTGTTTTATAAGGAAATTAAGTAGAACTTCCTGGTCTGGGGGAAATTCAATTCATTTAAAAATGTATAACAATTAAATAAGAGCCAGTACAAGATTTATATGGATAGGTTAATAGAAAAATAGAGTAAAGGAGCATGAAAAACAAATGACAGATAAAGAATATTCATATTAATGTTGCCATGGAATAGAAAAGATGCAAAATGTAACCAAATGCAATCCATGGATATAAAACATTTAGTAAAACAAATGCCTCTATAAAGTAGGACTTCAAAACAGAATTATGCAAGGTCAGGAAGACATAATGAAACAACAGAATTAAAGATAAGTTTGCAAATGCACAAAAGAAATATAAAGCCATTCCAGAAATTAAAACCACAAGAGTGATTAAGAAAGAAAAAAAAGAAAGAAAAGAAAAGAAAAGAAAAGAAAAGAAAAGAAAACCTCAGGTACATGGAGAGCAGGATTGAAAGAATTATTAAAAAAAAAACAAAACAAAGTAAAAATGATTAAAGATCAGAAAGAAAATGATGGCTATGGAAGGCAAAAGAAATCCAACATACATATAATTGATACCCCTGAGAGAATGGAAATAAAGGGGATGGCAAAATATTAAAAGTATCATGCAAAAGAACTTTACAAAAATAAAATAAGTTGGTTAAGTGCCCAACTCTTGATTTTGGCTCAGGTCATGAGATTCTCACAGTTCTTAAGGCCAACCCCACGTCAGGCTCCAAGCAGACAGCAGAGAGCATTTTCTCTCCCTCTCTCTCTCTCCCTCTCTCTCTCTCTCTCTCTCAAAATAAATAAACTTTAAAAAAAAAAAGATGCAAATCTACAAACTGAAAAAAACACATCATATCTCTGGAAAAACTAGCACAGAATGGTCAACATCAAGACATATCTTAGTAAAGGTATCAGATTCCATCAAAAGATAGAATCTAATTTGATCTGGGAAAGTTTAATATAGGAAAGCTTATTAATTATAAGAGGGGATTGAGGTAATAAAGAATTGGCTAGTGGGGCGCCTGGGTGGCTCAGTCAGTTGAGCATCAGACTTCGGCTCAGGTCATGATCTCGTGGTCTGTGAGTTCAAGCCCCACATCTGGCTCTGTGCTGACAGCTCGGAGCCTGGAGCCTGCTTCGGATTCTGTGTCTCCCTCTCTCTCTGACCCTCCCCTGTTCATGCTCTGTCTCTGTCTCTCTCTCTCAAAAATAAAAATAAACATTAAAAAAAAAAGAATTGGCTAGTAAGAAGTAAAAATAATGAAAGAATACAGGAATAGCAGATATAAGGAGTAGCCACTACCCCTAGGGCTGAGATAAGTAGCACACTCCCAACCCTGCACCAGAACTAAAATCCAGACCTTGTTGGAAAAGACATAACTGTGACTCACTGGATATTGAAGAACTTGTTGAAAATCCATCATTTTGTAAAACTATCTTTAGGAAATTTCTATGCCTTAAAACTTGCTGCAAAGCTTCCCAAGAGAGTGTCAGGAGAAGCCATTCAAGGAGAGGTGTCTAGCTGGTGGCATTTCACTGAGAAGTCACTGAAAGAATACAGGGGAAGTTGCTGGCCACTGGGTGCTGCTGACCAAAATGTTACAGGAGCCATGTATAGAGGAAGCAGGGGACCATGGGAGCCAGACACTGGAGAAGCCACAGGAGCTAGGCAATGGAGAAAACCATCCACACTGCTGAAGCCAGACACTAGAAAAGCCGTCTGTTGGGAAACCCATGTGCTGGAGATGCTGCCAATGCTGCAATAGCCTGATACTGAAGAAGCTGCCCGTGCTGAAGACAATGGGTATTTGAAGAAGCTACTGGTGTTGACAAAGCTGGCTAGAGAAGCTGTCCATACCAGGCCAAGAGAAGACACCCATGCAGCTGGGTGCTAAAGAATCCATCCATCCTTCCGAAGCCTGGCCAGAGAAACACACTTTCTCCTCCTGTGCCCCTCCCTCACCCTTCACGGACAAAACTCAATATCATGCCATCTGGCAAAAGAGAAACATCTACAAGTCTCCTTGGGGTCCTGGCAACCTGCCAATGGTAATCGTATAGATACTTTAGGATGGGCAGCATTGTTTTCATGTCCAAGTTTTCTTTTCCATATTTGGAATAAATCACCCACATTAAAAAAATTATTTCTTCACATATTCTGTGGACTTTTCTTTCTTCACAGGTAGAGGGAAATGGAGAACATATAAGATAACAGAGTATTAAAGGATGTCTTTGTTTAATTAAATTGATAATAGTTTCCTTCCTAAGTGTGAAACTCTCTTCTCAATAGCTAGTTGAGAAATGAAAATGCTTCTGTGGCTGATTTCTCTGTATTACTGGCCTCTGAGGTGATTTTAGTGTAAAATCCCCTTTCATTTACTTGGTTTGTCTCTAAGTGCATTCAGAAAAGTTCACTTCCACTGGGGGAAAAAAAGAAACAAAAAAAAAAAACATAATCCAGGGAGAAGGTGCCAGGGGTGCTAGCACCTGGAATATTCAGAACATTCACAGAAACAAAAATATAACACTAAATTTAAAACCAAAAAATCTTGCAAGAGTCAATGATTTTATTAATTCTTTAACCAAGAGATTGAGAAGCCAACAGAGTCTGATAATGCTTTTAAACAAGACATTTTAAAATATATAGATGTACTACAACCCAAGTTTGAACACCATTTCATATAAATTAATTAGTAGAGCTTAGATATTGATAAAAGTCTTACTCAGACAATAGTGTTAAATTTTGGGAGTTTGTTACAAGAAGTTTTGAGGAATGATATAGAAAGGTATTTTTTATGGTTACTGAAAAAGAATAGAATTAAAAGGTACAGCACAGATTTCAATCTGACAACCAGATTCCTTTCCTAAAACTGGGTTTGGATTTATTTTTTTAAAAAATATTCTCAGCCTTCACTTTTATCAAGGAGATTCTAATTGCTGTACCACTTAAAATGAAGCATTTGAGCAAATAAGCATTATATCAGAAAAAGCTTTTTCACTAAGCTTGCTAATTAGAGGTTTACAGTCCCTACCTTTAGTCAGAACCTATTAGCCAGCATTAAAATAAAGAAATATCTATATGCCTAACAGAATCAAAGTACAAACAGAGAACAGAATAAGGAAATGTAGTTTTTATACAGAGATCTTAAGGGGATTATTATGCTGTGTGTCCACCACTTTGACCTCCAGATAGCTAGGGACTGCCAGAGAGACACCAAAGAGATTTCAGACTAATTCTGAGTCCTATAATTGTGTTGAATACTACTCTTACTTCCAATAGCTATTTAGACTGTTGTTCCATAGACATAACACATGATTTAACTGATCTTTATAACAATAGCTTGTATTTATTGTTTGTCTGATTGGTAGCTGTGTTAGGTAGAACCTAGATATGAACAGTGGAAGGAGTGCCCCAAGGCTGAGTCCCAAGTCTTTTTGAGGGAGGAATGATAGAAACATGAGCTGGAGGTAAGGATTATGATAAATAGGTTACACATTGGGGGAGAGGGAAGATGGCGGCGTAGGAGGACGCTGGGCTCACCGCGCGTCCTGCTGATCACTTAGATTCCACCTACACCTGCCTAAATAACCCAGAAAACCGCCAGAGGATTAGCAAAACGGAGTCTCCGGAGCCAGGCGCAGACAAGAGGCCCACGGAAGAGGGTAGGAAGGGCGGCGAGGTGGTGCGCGCTCCACGGACTGGCGGGAGGGAGCCGGGGCGGAGGGGCGGCTCGCTGGCCAAGCAGAGCCCCCGAGTCTGGCTGGCAAAAGCGGAGGGGCCGGACGGACTGTGTTCCAACAGCAAGCACGGCTTAGCGTCTGGGAGGTCATAAGTTAACAGCTCTGCTCAGAAAGCGGGAAGGCTGGAGGACAAAGGGAGGGAGAGCTGCTGAGCCCCCAGAGGGCAGAGCTCAGTTTGGTGGGGAACAAAGGCGCTCGCCAGCGCCATCTCCCCCGCCCATCCCCCAGCCAAAATCCCAAAGAGAACCAGTTCCTGCCAGGGAACTTGCTCACTCCACGCAAACACCCAACTCTGTGCTTCTGTGGAGCCAAACCTCCGGCAACGGATCTGACTCCCTCCCGCTGCCACAGGGCCCCTCCTGAAGTGGATCACCTAAGGAGAAGCGAGCTAAGCCTGCCCCTCCTGCCCCCGTGCACCTTGCCTACCCACCCCAGCTAATACGCCAGATCCCCAGCACCACAAGCCTGGCAGTGTGCAAGTAGCCCAGATGGGCCATGCCACCCCACAGTGAATCCCACCCCTAGGAGAGGGGAAGAGAAGGCACACACCAGTCTGACTGTGGCCCCAGCGGTGGGCTGGGGGCAGACATCGGGTCGGACTGCGGCCCCGCCCACCAACTCCAGTTATACACCACAGCACAGGGGAAGTGCCCTGCAGGTCCTCACCACTCCAGTGACTATCCAAAATGACCAAACGGAAGAATTCCCCTCAGAAGAAACTCCAGGAAATAACAACAGCTAATGAACTGATCAAAAAATATTTAAATAATATAACAGAAAGTGAATTTAGAATAATAGTCATAAAATTAATCGCTGGGTTTGAAAACAGTATAGAGGACAGCAGAGAATCTCTTGCTACAGAGATCAAGGGACTAAGGAACAGTCACGAGGAGCTGAAAAGCGCTTTAAACGAAATGCAAAACAAAATGGAAATGACGACAGCTCGGATTGAAGAGGCAGAGGAGAGAATAGGTGAACTAGAAGATAAAGTTATGTTAAAAGAGGAAGCTGAGAGAAAGAGAGATAAAAAAATCCAGGAGTATGAGGGAAAAATTAGAGAACTAAGTGATACACTAAAAAGAAATAATATACGCATAATTGGTATCCCAGAGGAGGAAGAGAGAGGGAAAGGTACTGAAGGGGTACTTGAAGAAATTATAGCTGAGAACTTCCCTGAACTGGGGAAGGAAAAAGGCATTGAAATCCAAGAGGCACAGAGAACTCCCTTCAGACGTAACTTGAATCGATCTTCTGCACGACATATCATAGTGAAACTGGCAAAATACAAGGATAAAGAGAAAATTCTGAAAGCAGCAAGGGATAAACGTGCCCTCACATATAAAGGGAGACCTATAAGACTCGTGACTGATCTCTCTTTTGAAACTTGGCAGGCCAGAAAGGATTGGCACGATATCTTCAATGTGCTAAACAGAAAAAATATGCAGCCGAGAATCCTTTATCCAGCAAGTCTGTCATTTAGAATAGAAGGAGAGATAAAGGTCTTCCCAAACAAACAAAAACTGAAGGAATTTGTCACAACTAAACCAGCCCTACAAGAGATCCTAAGGGGGATCCTGTGAGACAAAGTACCAGAGACATCACTACAAGCATAAAATATACAAACCTCACAATGACTCTAAACCCGTATCTTTCTATAATAACACTGAATGTAAATGGATTAAATGCGCCAACCAAAAGACATAGGGTATCAGAATGGATAAAAAAACAAGACCCATCTATTTGCTGTCTACAAGAGACTCATTTTATTTATTTATTTTTTTAATATATGAAATTTACTGTCAAATTGGTTTCCATACAACACCCAGTGCTCATCCCAAAAGGTGCCCTCCTCAATACCCATCACCCACCCTGCCCTCCCTCCCACCCCCCATCAACCCTCAGTTTGTTCTCAGTTTTTAACAGTCTCTTATGCTTTGGCAAGAGACTCATTTTAGATCTGAGGACACCTTTAGATTGAGAGTGAGGATATGGAGAACTATTTATCATGCTACTGGAAGCCAAAAGAAAGCTGGAGTAGCCATACTTATATCAGACAAACTAGACTTTAAATTAAAGGCAGTAACAAGAGATGAAGAAGGACATTATATAATAATTACAGGGTCTATCCATCAGGAAGAGCTAACAATTATAAATGTCTATGCGCCGAATACTGGAGCCCCCAAATATATAAAACAATTACTCATAAACATAAGCAACCTTATTGATAAGAATGTGGTCATTGCAGGGGACTTTAACACCCCACTTACAGAAGTGGATAGATCATCTAGACACACAGTCAATAAAGAAACAAGGGCCCTGAAGGATACATTGGATCAGATGGACTTGACAGATATATTTAGAACTCTGCATCCCAAAGCAACAGAATATACTTTCTTCTCGAGTGCACATGGAACATTCTCCAAGATAGATCATATACTGGGTCACAAAACAGCCCTTCATAAGTTTACAAGAATTGAAATTATACCATGCATACTTTCAGACCACAATGCTATGAAGCTTGAAATCAACCACAGGAAAAAGTCTGGAAAACCTCCAAAAGCATGGAGGTTAAAGAACACCCTACTAACGAATGAGTGGGTCAACCAGGCAATTAGAGAAGAAATTAAAAAATATATGGAAACAAACGAAAATGAAAATACAACAATCCAAACGCTTTGGGACACAGCGAAGGCAGTCCTGAGAGGAAAATACATTGCAATCCAGGCCTATCTCAAGAAACAAGAAAAATCCCAAATACAAAATCTAACAGCACACCTAAAGGAAATAGAAGCAGAACAGCAAAGGCAGCCTAAACCCAGCAGAAGAAGAGAAATAATAAAGATCAGAGCAGAAATAAACAATATAGAATCTAAAAAAACTGTAGAGCAGATCAACGAAACCAAGAGTTGGTTTTTTGAAAAAATAAACAAAATTGACAAACCTCTAGCCAGGCTTCTCAAAAAGAAAAGGGAGATGACCCAAATAGATAAAATCATGAATGAAAATGGAATTATTACAACCAATCCCTCAGAGATACAAACAGTTATCAGGGAATACTATGAAAAATTATATGCCAGCAAATTGGACAACCTGGAAGAAATGGACAAATTCCTAAACACCCACACTCTTCCAAAACTCAATCAGGAGGAAATAGAAAGTTTGAACAGACCCATAACCAGCGAAGAAATTGAATCAGTTATCAAAAATCTCCCAACAAATAAGAGTCCAGGACCAGATGGCTTCCCAGGGGAGTTCTACCAGACGTTTAAAGCAGAGATAATACCTATCCTTCTCAAGCTATTCCAAGAAATAGAAAGGAAGGAAAACTTCCAGACTCATTCTATGAAGCCAGTATTACTTTGATTCCTAAACCAGACAGAGACCCAGTAAAAAAAGAGAACTACAGGCCAATATCCCTGATGAATATGGATGCAAAAATTCTCAATAAGACACTAGCAAATCGAATTCAACAGCACAGAAAAAGAATTATTCACCATGATCAAGTGGGATTCATTCCTGGGATTCAGGGCTGGTTCAACATTTGCAAATCAATCAACGTGATACATCACATTAACAAAAAAAAAGAGAAGAACCATATGATCCTGTCAATCGATGCAGAAAAGGCCTTTGACAAAATCCAGCACCCTTTCTTAATAAAAACCCTTGAGAAAGTCGGGATAGAAGGAACATACTTAAAGATCATAAAGGCCATTTATGAAAAGCCCACAGCTAACATCATCCTCAACGGGGAAAAACTGAGAGCTTTTTCCCTGAGATCAGGAACACGACAGGGATGCCCACTGTCACCGCTGTTGTTTAACATAGTGCTGGAAGTTCTAGCATCAGCAATCAGACAACAAAAGGAAATCAAAGGCATCAAAATTGGCAAAGATGAAGTCAAGCTTTCGCTTTTTGCAGATGACATGATATTATACATGGAAAATCCGATAGACTCCACCAAAAGTCTGCTAGAACTGATACATGAATTCAGCAAAGTTGCAGGATACAAAATCAATGTACAGAAATCAGTTGCATTCTTATACACTAACAATGAAGCAACAGAAAGACAAATAAAGAAACTGATCCCATTCACAATTGCACCAAGAAGCATAAAATACCTAGGAATAAATCTAACCAAAGATGTAAAAGATCTGTATGCTGAAAACTATAGAAAGCTTATGAAGGTAATTGAAGAAGATTTAAAGAAATGGAAAGACATTCCCTGCTCATGGATTGGAAGAATAAATATTGTCAAAATGTCAATACTACCCAAAGCTATCTACACATTCAATGCAATCCCAATCAAAATTGCACCAGCATTCTTCTCGAAACTAGAACAAGCAATCCTAAAATTCATATGGAACCACAAAAGGCCCCGAATAGCCAAAGTAATTTTGAAGAAGAAGACCAAAGCAGGAGGCATCACAATCCCAGACTTTAGCCTCTACTACAAAGCTGTCATCATCAAGACAGCATGGTATTGGCATAAAAACAGGCACATAGACCAATGGAATAGAATAGAAACCCCAGAACTGGACGCACAAACGTATGGCCAACTCATCTTTGACAAAGCAGGAAAGAACATCCAATGGAAAAAAGACAGTCTCTTTAACAAATGGTGCTGGGAGAACTGGACAGCAACATGCAGAAGGTTGAAACTAGACCACTTTCTCACACCATTCACAAAAATAAACTCAAAATGGATAAAGGACCTGAATGTGAGACAGGAAACCATCAAAACCTTAGAGGAGAAAGCAGGAAAAGACCTCTCTGACCTCAGCCGTAGCAATCTCTTACTCGACACATCCCCAAAGGCAAGGGAATTAAAAGCAAAAGTGAATTACTGGGACCTTATGAAGATAAAAAGCTTCTGCACAGCAAAGGAAACAACCAACAAAACTAAAAGGCAATCAACGGAATGGGAAAAGATATTTGCAAATGACATATCGGACAAAGGGCTAGTATCCAAAATCTATAAAGAGCTCACCAAACTCCACACCCGAAAAACAAATAACCCAGTGAAGAAATGGGCAGAAAACATGAATAGACACTTCTCTAAAGAAGACATCCGGATGGCCAACAGGCACATGAAAAGATGTTCAACGTCGCTCCTTATCAGGGAAATACAAATCAAAACCACACTCAGATATCACCTCATGCCAGTCAGAGTGGCCAAAATGAACAAATCAGGAGACTATAGATGCTGGAGAGGATGTGGAGATTCGGGAACCCTCTTGCACTGTTGGTGGGAATGCAAATTGGTGCAGCCACTCTGGAAAGCAGTGTGGAGGTTCCTCAGAAAATTAAAAATAGACCTACCCTATGACCCAGCAATAGCACTGCTAGGAATTTATCCAAGGGATACAGGAGTACTGATGCATAGGGGCACTTGTACCCCAATGTTTATAGCAGCACTCTCAACAATAGCCAAATTATGGAAAGAGCCTAAGTGTCCATCAACTGATGAATGGATAAAGAAATTGTGGTTTATATACACAATGGCATACTACGTGGCAATGAGAAAAAATGAAATATGGCCTTTTGTAGCAACGTGGATGGAACTGGAGAGTGTGATGCTAAGTGAAATAAGCCATACAGAGAAAGACAGATACCATATGGTTTCACTCTTATGTGGATCCTGAGAAACGTAACAGAAACCCATGGGGGAGGGGAAGGGAAAAAAAAAAAAAAAAAAGAGGTTAGAGTGGGAGAGAGCCAAAGCATAAGAGACTGTTAAAAACTAAGAACTGAGGGTTGATGGGGGGGGGTGGGAGGGAGGGGAGGGTGGGTGATGGTTATTGAGGAGGGCACCTTTTGGGATGAGCACTGGGTGTTGTATGGAAACCAATTTGACAGTAAATTTCATATATTAAAAAAATAATAAATAAATAAATAAATAAATAAATAAATAAATAGATAAATAAAAATAAATAAATAAATAAATAAATAAATAATAGGTTGCACATTGGAAGCCCATAGGCACAACATCTTGACTTTGTGGCTTCCAAGACCTTGGGACTGACAGACCAAGAGCCACAAGTGCAGAGCATGCAGCTTTCCTCTTCCACCTCTGCCCTAGGGCCACCCCTACACTCATTATAATGCATTTGCCTTGTGGTTAAAACTCTCCCCCACTCCTTGCAGGGTCAAAAACTACCCCCACTCACCTGTGGGAGGAGTCCCCCAAATGATTGGAAACAGCCTCCATTAGAGACCACCCCACTATAAGTCACAGCTCCTCCCGGCCCAGAAAGATCCAATAATATCCAATCCCAAAACAACCTAGGGACCAGTTCCACCTGTGGAGCCTACCTGCTCTCCCACCTTGAGAGTGTACTTTTGTTTGTGCTTGCTACTTTACTTCTGGCTGTCTTTATTCTGAACATGGATTTTCAGTAAATCTTTTTGTGGGAAATCCAAGAACCAAGTCCTTCATTGACACAACACAGACTCTCCCACCGGTAACAGTTGTCCTATTTAATCTCAAAATCTAAAAAAATAAAGTTCCAGGCCACCTAGGTGGCTCAGTCAGTTGAGTGTCTAACTCTTGATTTCAGGTCAGGTCATCATCCCAAGGTTGTGGGATCAAGCCCCCTGTCAGGCTCCATGCTGAACATGGAGCCTCCTTGAGATTCTCTCTTTCTATCCCTCCTCTCCTCTCCCCAGCTCATGCACTCACTTTCTCTTAAAAGAAATAAAAAATAAGAAGAAATGAAAGAACAAAGTGTTCTGCTATTGACTAACTAAAAATTTGTGTTCCGCCAAAATTCATTCTTCGAAAAATAATCCCCAGTGTATAGTATTTGAAGGTGGCGCCTTTGGGACATAATTAGGTCATTGGGGCAGACCCCTCATCAAGGGTATTAGTGCTCTTAAAAGAATAAGCCAGAGAGTTGGCTTGTTCCTCTTTCCTCCACGTGAGGATACAGTAAGAAGTTGGCAAGCTGCAGTCTTGAAGAGAGTCCTCACCAAAAGCTGATTTGGGAGTTCAGATTTCTCAGAACTATGGGAAATAAAGTTCTGTTCTTTTTAGGCCACCTAGTCTATGGTACTTTGTTACAGCAGCCTGAATGGACTAAGACATGCCCTGTCAGCAGGTCACCAACCTTTAAAGATGTGCCTGGGGAATTCTAAGAGCCAAAGCCATTCAAGGTCCTTGATAATTCCATCATTCCATTTCCTGAGTTTTACCTTCTTTCCAAGCCCATCTCTAACCAGTCTGAGCTTCTCAATACTTCTAAGCATGCCTCAACTTTTCCCATAGTTGTGTCTTTACTCCACATAAATATTCACTGCCCTTAGCTGTGTATGTCCAAATTGTACCATATCTTCAGAGTCCCTATGAAATGATACCTTTTATAAAAAGCTTTTACTGATTACCACAGCTAGAAGTGTTCTCTCCATCCTCTGAACTGTAGTACTGCTTCTGTACCTTTCCTATGGTGTATAAGACTATATTCTGCCCACATGTCTTATTTCTTCTGCTAAACTATAAGCAATTTCAGGGCACGGTTCATGGCTTACAAATTTTTCTTCGCCTCTTATATAACACGGCATCATGATTTGCACATATGAGATGCTCAGCTAGTATTTTTGAATAAGAAATTAATTATCCAAAAGTGATCTCTAGGACACTATTTCTTGCCTCCAGTCAGTCAGAGATCAGTCTTGCAGATTAAACCTCACAGGAAGGGAAATCTAGACATGACTGAATCAGTGCCCAGGGAAGCTCTATTGGATCCTAAGGCAAATGATAAAAATCAGTTATACCAATTTTGTCTTTAAAATGTTGATATTTTGTTCATTATGAATGCTTACAAATTTAACTTTGACTATTCAAAATTTGGGTTATTCAAATATTGCATTAAAATAATATTCCTCTTGATACCTGCGTTTTTGACATCTCCTTAAATTTTGCATCTCACTCACTTCAGTGTTCACGCACTCCTATTCCCAGCTCTCCAAAATAGTATTAATCAGGTTTAATCAGGTGGATCATAGTGTCAGGGATCCAGGCAATTTGCCCATTATCAGTATGATGCTAGCCATCGCATGGGTTAGGAAAAAGTAAGACAGACTACCAAATTCTAAGGCAAAGTTTATACTATAATGCTGAACTAGAGTCCTACAAACACTATTCCAAGAGGGAAGTAAGATACAGATAGTCAGGAATATTGGACGCAAAATCTATAGAGGCAACCAGAATCATCCCTGGAGTAGTGAAAACATTTTCATTGGGCCATAAGACTTTCCTTTCAGGCCAAACCAGATGGTAAACTGGAACTATGGCTGTACTTCTTTCTCTAGAAAGGAATGGTTTAAGAACTCAGGCAGACATGGATCTATACATGGAATCTGTCAGTAAATATAGTAATGAGTACCTGTAGAAGACATGATTGATAAAGGTAGGAATATTTGGGTTTGGGTTGTGTGTGTATGTTTATTTTTTTAAAAAAGATAGCTTTAACCTTTTACATCTTTACACATAGAAAAAAGATTCATGTCTTTTGCAACTTCTTAATCCATAATTACCATTATAGTTTATAATATGCCCCACAAAATGCAGTGTACTAAAACTGAAGCACTTAAGTGATCCCTCTAGGCCTTTAATGATTTTATAGCCACAATAGTAAAAGATATCCAAAGTTATTTTAATCCCAAACCGTCATTGTCTTAGGTCTCCTGACCTC
The DNA here is from genome assembly GCF_046562875.1 of Panthera onca. Taxonomy (NCBI): domain Eukaryota; kingdom Metazoa; phylum Chordata; class Mammalia; order Carnivora; family Felidae; genus Panthera; species Panthera onca. Next base: position 70,508,261 of record NC_138343.1, read on the forward strand.
TATCACCAGACTTAGCAGATGGCTTTTTTAAAATAATTTTTCAAAATGAATTCATTTATATCGTCATGAGAAATATTGAGTCCCAAATGCCGAGAGAACAAAAAAGCCTCTTCACATGTTCTTATTTGTTTATTTACTCTTTAGAGACAGAGAAGATCTACTGGCAGATTTTTCTTAGGTCACCCCTTGGTATTGATTTCAGAAATGTAAACTACTGTAACCAGTGTTCCCCAGTTTCAAATCCTTCTTGGTAAGTTTTTCTTTAATGTCCTGGTTGAGCTATCATGCTATTTGCTTACAGAAGTCCAATCTCCTGCACTAGTGTTTCTGAAGATACTCAGAGCCAATCATTTACCACCTTTCACTCAACAATTTTAGCTTCCACTTCGTCTACATCCCTAAACATAATGCTGCTTCACCCAAATGTCTGTCAGCTGTAAAATGGATAAATAAATTGGATATAGCTGCTACATGGAATATTATACAGCCATGGAAAAGAACAACTGCACACAGTAACATGAACGACTCTCAAAAACATCATGTTTGGCAAAAGAAGCCAGACATCAGAAGGCACACACTGTATGATTCTAGTTATTAAAAATTCAAAACAAACCAAACTAATCTTGCATGAAGGTTACTCTTGAGGGAGATGTTATATCTGGAAGGCGCTAGGTAGGATCTTCGGATTGAGGGGATGATAATGTTCTGTTGCTTGACCTGAGTGCAGGCTATATAGGTGTGCTACTTTGTGAAAATCCACTGAAAATTTCTGTGTATATGCTATATATAAAAAGTTTTGTGAAAATAATAATGTGTTTGCCATATGCCATTGCTTAAATCTATAACTAACCATTTTTTAAATGAAGGATGCTTAGGAAATAAGGTATTCCAAACATTTGAGGGAAAAAGAGAGATCTAAATTAAAAGCTATTCCTAGAAATAAAAATACACTGTATGCTAAATAATTGGAATTCAAATAAAAACTTTAAAAAAACTTTTTTAAAAAGAAATAAAAATACATATAACTGATTCTAATTCTACATTATTTCTGGTAGAAATTTTTTTCCTTAGCTATAAATACATATACATAACTACGTAGTTCTTGCACCTAGCTTCTCTTCAGGAACCTACAACTGAACATGTCCAAAACTAAGTTTGTTATCTCCTTCAAAACCTATACCCCCACCTCTGTATCTCAACAAATGGCACCACCATTCACTCCAAAAATATGGCATCTTCTTACTTTCTACATTTTCCTTACTGTTCAAACCAATAAACACTATTTTTTATCAATATGCCTCTTTAATACCATTGTTTTAGTTCCCTCTCAACTTCCCACTTACCTGCCTTATTTCAGTACATTATTTTTGTTATGAATAATTGCAATTACTGGCTCCCCTAACTCATCTCATTTTTCTACAATCTCTCTTGCTTACTGCCTTCGAGCCTTGTATAAGCCACACAAAGATAATCAGTTTCCTAGCTGTACAGCCATAATTAAATTTAACCAGAAGCTGTTTCACACAGACTGATCACCCATATTCTGAAAGAAATGACTTTAGTATGTTCTTCTCTCAACAAAAATCTTGTTTTTTTCCAAAAAGCAAAGACAAGTGTCCAGTTCTGGCATTATGAAAATTATGTGTGAATTTAGCCACAATTTCCCAAGGCTTCCATGGTGAAAATTTGTAGTAATAAAACGCCCTATGTGTCATAAAGCAAAAGATAATTGCTTTCATGCTTAAAGTGGCCATGTGTGAAGCATCTACCCAGTCTTTATGTCCTCCAGAAGAACCTCTCTTTTTCCCATGGAAAGGGGTAAACTGCCCAAGCCATGATCATATTATTGAGTTTGGGTTGATTACTTTCTCCAGAGAAATTACTGCCATTGTTTGAAAATTCATTTAAGGTAGGCCAATCAGTTTCTCTCCCAGGAGTCTGAATATGAGACTGAAATATTGTTTTCAGTCTCCATTGGGCACAAGTAAGGACTCTGAAAGTGAGAGAAGTTAGGGTAGACACACAAAAAGAGCGGAGGCAGCAGAATGTGGTCTGGATGAACCAAAGGCAATCTTATTATCCTCCTTTTCAGTTCCTGGATCTAGTCCATATAGTTTGGAAACACTTCCTGCATTTGGACTTAAGACATGGCCTGATTCCTTAAAATAACTTCTTTACCTGGGCTGAATTTCCAATACTAATAAAAGATTACAGAGTAAATCAATGCTAAATTCTTCTAGTTAACCATCCTCAAAAAATCCACTTAAAAATATTTTCCATGAATGCTGAGTATTTTCACATCTATTAATGCTTTAACCAAAGAATAAATCCCATATCCTTTAAAAATAGGTCAAAAAGTCTAAAATGTCAAATTCTAAAATGAACATATCAGCCATATTGCTTTACAGAAATGCTCCCAACTTCTTCCATCCTCACCTAGAAAATGAGACTGTTTGTATGGCATACTTAAATCAACAGAATGCATGAGGTCACAGACCCAGAACCAGCCTGGCTTCCTAAAGACTGAGAGGATCAATGTCTTATACACATATTCGTTTGTGGTATCCGAGTATACCCCAGTATACCAGTTAGGGATCTCTGAATAAACATATCCTGCATAATTGGAAACTGTATCCCTTTCTTGAAAGAACTTAAGATTGTACTGTATGTATAGTACCAAACACTGAAGGAATTTAAAAACAAGATAGAGAATCTTCTGGGTGAGACTGCTGAGTAAGAGCTTATAACCTAAAAATGGAACTAATTTTGGTTGTAATAAGTAATAATGAGGGGAGGAAAGTTCAGGCTTTTGAAAAGAATCAAAGTCTAATTAAACAGAATGACCACACAGTACTCTTTCCTGCCTTCTGAGATACCACCACCAAGAAAGCAAGGGAATAAAAAGGGCAAATACCACTACACGGACAAGAAGAACAGCAGGAGATTCAGCAGCAGATGAGAGATTTTAAGATATATATTGCAGATGGAAAGGACATGGGGAATGGTAATCGGCCTATCAGGGAAGGAGAAGCTTCAATCTAAAGTCTCTGCAGAGATGGCTATTGATGAAAGCTGAGTAAATTCATATATAGAACTTTTGAGTTGTTAAGGACTTGGAGATACTTCATACTTCAGATACCGATACTTCAGAAGTATCACAAGGTAGAAGTAATACATGGGCTAAATACTGATTGAGACTACATAATGGTCCCCTCCACTATCTTGCTTAATTAAGCAAACACCCCATTCCTACTACCACCACACCTCTAAACTAGGCAAGATAGCAAAAGTTAATTCTCTGGAAAATATGAACCAAAAAGGCTGTAGATTTGGGGGAAGTCAAATGCAAGAGAAGGCAGAAATGTGACTCCTCCTATCCCACTCCTCAGAGTCATCTTCCCCTATCCATCTTTCAGAAACTTACAGCCAGGTTAGTATTTCCCAAGCACCATATTGGAGGATCTTTCTCTGGAGAAGCCAATCAACCCTAAGAAAAGAACTACAAATACTGACTTTTAAGGATCTCTTCACAAAAAGCCTAAAGCACCACTCAATCACCCGCCCCACCTACTCACATACCATTTCTAATCAGTCCCTTACTCAAATATAAAAGGACAGCGAAAGATAACTAAACATTAGAGAAAAGCGTCCACACTGAGAGAAAGAGATCACAACACAGAAAGAAAGAAACCTGGAGAAATCAGACAGAAAATTTAAAGAGAAAAATGTATTATTAATATTATCAGAAAGATAAAAGAAATCATTGCATCCACAAAAACAAAAACCACTGTGAAAAGAAATGACCCAAAAATAAGAAAGAGCATTCAGAAATTAAAATATCAGAGTCGGAAAAAATCCAATTAAAAATCTAGAAGATATAGTAAATGAAATCTCTCAAAAAATAAAAATGATTAGAGAAAGGGCTGGGAAATATTTGAGAAAAGAGACTTAAAGGATTAACCTATCAGATCTAACTTCTGAATAATAGGAGGTACAGAAAGATGGAACAGAAACAACTGAAAGGGAAAAATTCATCAAAACACAATTGTATAAAGAATGTACAAGGACTCAAGGACTTGAATTTACAAAATAAGCAGTCCCAGTGAATACCCAATACAATGAAGGAGAAAAGACCTATTTATGGCACATCTTGATGATATATCAGAATACCAGAGGGAAAGAGAATCTAAAACGTTCCAGAGTTGGGATACCTGGGTAGCTCAGTCAGTCAAGCATCTGACTTGATCTTGGCTTCGCTCAGGCCATGATCTCACATTTAGTGAGACTGGGCCCTGCATTGGCCTCTGTGCTAGCTGCTTGGTATTCTCTCTCTCCCACTTTTCCTGTCCCCCACTCACATACGTGCTCTCCCTCTCTCCCTCTCTCTCAAAATAAATAAATAAACTTTAAAATCTTCCAGAGTAAAAGTCAGGTCACATACACAAGACCTATATTCAGAATGGCATGAAATTCAGTATTTTCAAAATATTAAGGAAAAAATATTTTAACTCTGGATACAATATGCAGCCAAAGTATCAATCAAGTGTGAGGGGAAAGTAAATGAAATTTGGATATGCAATAAATCTTAAAAGTTTGGAAGCGATGGGAGATGTGCCTCAGAAAAAGATGAAATACAAGTAAAAGAGATGAAGACATAGAATCTAGCAAACAGTAAAGCCAACACAGGATAGAGCCGACTAGGATGACAGGAATTCACCAGGCCAAAGGAACAACTGATCCAGATAGAAAAAGTAAAATGGAAAGATGTCAGAGAGAAGTCTCAAAATTCATGAAATTGATAGGCTATCTGAAATACGGAACCCTTGGAAATTAATATTTATGAGCATTAGATAGAGCCCTTAAAAACTGATAGCAGGTATGTTGAAAAGTAATGCAAGAGAAAAAATAGGAAATGATTATTTTCTATGAAGAAAAAACTTTCATGAGAAAGAAACGGTCATAGACTTGGCTTTGTAGTGAATAATATTTTCATAGTCATAATAAAGTAAAAACTGAATATTGACATGCCTCCCAAATTATTTTATTATTATATCAGAAGGATAGTTGGGCAGGAAAGTAAGTGAGGAAAGAATGTAAGATACCAATTCAGAGAGCCTTACCTTGGTAGGAAATCAATAGATAATATGGAGGAAAATACTAGAAGAAACACCTAAAAGAAATAAAAATGGTTGCCTCGAGGAAAGGGGACCAAGTATTTATTTGGAAGGGAGTCAGAGGACAGCAGTTTTTCATTATTATGCTATTTGGTTTTTCACAACCATGAATTATTTTGAAAAATAAGTGAGGATGAATGGAACAGTCTTAAATTCTATATGTTCAAAGAATATTTGTGCCATTTCCTCTTTGCCTAGAAATGAAAAATGTTAATTTAGTGAAAACAGAGGATGAATACAGTTTACAAAAACAGTATAATTTGTGAATTTAATTTATTCAATTATGCCACTCATTCAGCATTGATCAACATCTATTAAAAATATCTTTGCATTTATAGAGGATATTATAACCCTTCAGATTCTAGTTAGAGTTTTTCTTAAAATTATTATTGATCTACTTAAGTTTAAACAAACAAAAGAGATTTTTAACTTTCCCTGTGATTTTTTCATTGCTAATTTATCCAAACATACATGAAAATGTTTACATTTGGATAATGACAGGCTTATTAATTGCTCTAAGCTAAATTTCTTGAACTACAAAAGGTAAAATAAAATCTTAGGTCAGTGAAAAACATGAAACTGTTAAAGTAAGATTTCTTGGCTCAGATTGCTTAGAACAGAAAAACTGTAAAAACCATGATATTTACAGAGAATTCGCATCTTATTTTATAAAACATGATGTCCTCTTTAAGTAATAGTGACTAAACAATATAATAGTTATTTGAAAAAATTTTTTTAACTGTGCAGTAGTTTTTTTGTCACACAACTTTCTTGAATGTTGGGTTTATTTTTTTCCCAAAGAAAAATCTCATGTATTCCAGTGAGCTAATTTGTAAGCCAAGCATTCCATCCCTCTCTCAATTGTTCAAACAAATCCCCAATGGCCTCCCTGAGTTAAATTAGCAGAAGAATAATATTTCATGGCTCATTAATGCATAGAATCAAGTAACGGATCCCAGCTCAGCAGTGTAAAGAGAGAAGCAATGGGGTGTGTCCCGTTGTGTTAACTCCACAGTGTGCCTATAGGCCTCAACCAAAAGATATAAATTAAGGATTAAACATAACTGTAAAGCAATTGGCTGACAAAAAAAAATAATTAAAAAGATATATTTTAACAGAAAGAGCTAGTGCAACTTAAATTTTTCTCACTTTTTTAGTAGATTAAAAATACCTGTTTTTATTTGTAGGCCAAATTTCTGCTGCAATTCAACTGTACTTTATGTTTACAAGCCCTCCTTTGCCTCTCTGAGCAGTAATAGTATTCATATTTGTATTCTATTAATATTTGAATACTTATGTGCAAGAGACTTCATATTTTGAGCCCTTACACTCAAGTGACTTCTCCAGTTGCATACTGAAGGTGTGCATACCCCCAGGAGAAGCACAAGACAATCCTCTGGGGATATGTAAAGAAAAATATTAGGATTTCCATATCCATTTTTTTTTTTGAAAAATAAAAAATAAGGTGAGGGTCTATATTTAACATACAAATTATCACTGGCATCCTTGCTCAGTAACTATATAAGAGACCCCACATCTCATACAGTGAGAAAAACATCCTGAAGAAAAAGTAAATAACGCAGGCACAGAGGAATAAATGGCAGTGTCCTCATGCACTCATTCTCTTATTTCGGCAGGTTACACCTTACAGCATTTTACAAGAGAACCAATTAGGAGGATTTGCAGATTACATTGCCAAGTTTCATTTAAACTAACTTTCACAAGAACAAAAAATTAATTTAAAATATTCTAACAAAGGGGCGCCTGGGTGGCTCAGTTGGTTGAGCACCTGACTTCGGCTCAGGTCATGATCCCACAGTTCGTGAGTTTGAGGCCTGCGTCAGGCTCTGTGCTGACAGCTCAGAGCCTGGAGCCTGCTTCCAATTCTGTGCCTCGCTCTCTCTCTGCCCCTTCCCTGCTCATGTTCTGTCTCTCTCTGTCTCAAAAATAAATAAAACATTAAAAAATTTTTAAATCTTCTAATAAGGACATCACATATAGAAGATAATACCAATGATGCAAACATGTAAGTGCACAAGAAAATGGCAGCATGGAAAGTTCTACTCCTAGTACAAGTTCCTTATTGTCCATATTATGAAATAAAAACAAAGATGACCTAATTAGATCAAAGAGTTGGTCAAATTTCAAAATTATCAGAACTATTTAAATTATTCTTTTATATCCACATTCAATTATGAACATTCTCATGCATATATTTTTCATTGTGAATAACTAGTCATGATAACATGCAATCCTTACAATTAATTAACCTGACATTTTAAAACGTTGTCTCACTTTTGCCTTATTCTTTTTAACTTTTGTATGCTTTTTGTAATGTATGAAATATTTTACCATTATTTATTTCAGTTATGTTTTATTTATTAAAAAGGCAGGTTAGTGGATCAACAGCATGAACATAGAATCAGACTGCCAAATTCTGCTACTTACTACTGATATAGACAACTTATTTAATCTCTCTATACCTCGGTGTATGTGTTTTTGTTTTTGTTTTTGTTTTAAGTTTATTTATTTACTGTGAGAGAGACAGACGAGCATGAGCAGGTGTGGGGCAGAGAGAAGGTGTGGGGCAGAAGAGAACTCAAAGTAGTGACCCCACTGAGGCAGGTATAGCAAAATAACCAGAAACTAAATAGGAAACTGCCTTCTAAGGATCAATTTCCCCAGAAAGGGCTCCTGTGGTCCTATAATAAAGTGGTTCCCAAAGTTACTGCTAATTTGGGTCCCTCTCATAGGAAAACTAAAATTTCCTTAGTAGGAAATTAAGGAAGCAAATGTATCCCCAATTCCTCACAGTATCAAAAGCCTGAAGAATTTTCCACACATCAGGATCCATATGAAGGACTTGGCATTTAGCACCCACTTTGCCATTTCCCAAAACCACCAAATTATCATTGCCCTTTTCAGATAGGGCATCCTAATGTTACTTACTTCCCAGGCAAACTGTGGGAATGCTACATTCATCATTTCACATATTTTCAGAGTTGATTGCATTGGTTGAATCTGAGTTCAAACCTTGAAAAACTGATTTTTAGATTTTTCACAGTTGTAGGAGAAATTGTTTTTTTTTTTTTTTTTGAGAAATTGTTCTTTTTTAGGACTAGAAAGATGAAAGCATAATTACTTTGATGAAACAGTAGAATATCAGTGATTTACTCATACTGAGTTCAGCATTAAGATCATGCTGTTTCTTTAGCATTTTCTGACTGATAAGGCAGGAACCCCATGAGTCTAAAAATTCTGTATCAACAACTAATGGGAATGAAACTGGGCTCTGATGTTGAAGGGCTTAGAGCACCTATGAGATTAAAATGCCAACTGACCACGGGCCAATTTACTGTTTAATACTAACACAATGCCCAAGTCCACCACACAGCTCATTTGATTCTGTAGGACGTTGGTCTCTCACCGAAGTGGTGCCATTTTGCAACAGTACAATCTATTGTGGAGGGCGCCAAAGACCAAGTGCTTTCACATCACTCCAGCACTTATACTGACACATTTTAAACTGGATATTTCCATTCTTATTTTGGTACTCTTGTCATTACTTGAAGTTCAAGGTGTGCCCTAAAAGCTACTTTGTAAAAATGCACCTGTTGAATATCCCTCTACTTGTATTCTCTGAAACTAGGCCATTTTGGCTGTATCTTTGAATAATATAATAATCTGAGTTAATATTTACTTACTCAGTGGGGGGGGGGGGGGCACAACACTGAGTGCTTTTACTTAATTTAATTCATCCAATCCCCATGCTATTATTAGATCAGAGAACTGAAGGTTAGAGAAGTTAAATCATTGGCCCTAGGTCACAGAGCTGGTGAGTATCATAACCAGTTTGGTTTGAGAAGGGGGAGTTCTTTTAACTTGAGAGTGGAGAGAAGAGGCAGACGGAGAGAGAAAGAGAATCTCAAGCTCAGCATGGAACCCAACGCAGGGTTTGATCCCATGACCCCAGGATCATGACCTGAGTGAAAATCAAGATTTGGATGCTCAACCAACTGAGCCAGCCAGGCGCCTCAGCACCAATTTTTTAAGTAAAGAGAACTGGAGCTCACTCATACTATTTTTAATGTTGGGAAATTAATATTTTTATTTATAGTTGGAAAGCCCTATCATTAACTTTGAGCTTGAATGTCTTATCCTGACCCCACAAAAGGACTCCAGAATCACCCTAGAGCATATAATAGATTTAGATTACTCACTTTTTAAGGAGCATAGTTTTGAATTTATCCCAAGGATATTATATAGTCAGTCAGATGCCTAGAAAGATCACTTCTACTCATTTGGCCATATTATTCATTCATCCTTAGAAGAAAAAAACAAAAAAAGATGGAAGTATAACTTTCAACATGCACTGAAGATACTAAAAGTGTTAACGCACTTAGAACCTGATGTTTTCCCCAAACATTCTCTGAGCAAAATTTGATTCCTAGTGTATCAGGAAAGATTCAGATTTCAGCTCCTCCACTGGACCTTGTGTGTGTGTGTGAATTTGGACATGTTACTTACTTTCTGAATCTCAGTTTCCTCCTCTGTAAAATGGAAATACTCTACCTTGCAGGGTAGATTAGATGATTAGAATAATGAGAACTGAATTTCATATGTTCAAAAATTTTAGCCATCTATCATCATCATTATCATCATCCTCATCATCATCAGAACTTCTTCTAATGGTCAGAAAGCTTCTTAAGATCATCTTTCCCCATACATAACAGCAGGGATTACACCAAAGACAGCTCTGTAAGATCACAGACCTTCTTTAAATAATTGGATTCATATTATCTCTCTTTCTCTACATGATGACTTGTACAGTAAAACACAATCGTCTTCTTCCTCTTTTTTACCCTCTGAAACTAGAATTAGAAACTATTCCCACATGTTATCATAGATTCTTCTTTCAATAAGAGAAAACTTGGATCCCCACTGATGTATGGAGTTCTGTTCTTTAGTTTTGTGTTTTTTACACTTTCCATCAGGTCTCAGCTTTTGTATTTTTGTTCTAATTATTTTTGAGGGTCAACTTGATACAAACAAAAGGGTATCAGGGCTGAGATGAGGGGTTATTCACTTTCCCCGAGACTGTGCTTCATGATAATGATGTCTCTGCAGCCCAGGGAAGAAGGTATTCCAAAATAGGAGAGAAGGTTTTGGGCCTGTCTATGAGAATTCTCTCAGTTGAACAATTAGTAGATGGGACAACATTCTGGGAAGGCACACAAATAATCTCACTACACTGCCACCTCAGAATGACAGTTTATTACATAAACTGTGAACCTTGTTAAAAGATTGTTAGTCACTGGTCTGAGCTGAACAGGAACCCCAGCACTTGCGGGTTTAACTATCTTAACTAAAACACTGAGTCCTACAGATAGCTGTCTGTATGTCAGAGAATTACTTTAGAATTTGGGGAAACAGTTTAAGACCCTAAAGTAATGGGCAGCATATGACAGATTCCCCTACCATGAAAAGATGACCGATAAGAACTATAAATAATACTGAAGTATACTCATTTGTGGAAACTTGTTGAGGAACCATGTGTGTGGAACCATGTTGCTCATTGAGGCTGCATGGGTAAGGATTGGTATATGGTGGGTATGTTGAATATAAAAGACAGGGGTCTGATCATAAAACCTGTGGGGCTAGGACCAGAAGTAGAAATAATGCAGTTATTTTTTAAAAACTTTTATCCCAGAATATTTTATTGCTAACTCTTTTAGCAAAGTCTAGTAAAATGTTAACATAATAACATTAAGTTAAAAATAAATTTTTGTTGTAACTCTATGAAAGAAACATTAAATGATTAGGAAAATAAAAGATAAAAAAATGTTTATACACAAAGTAATAAACATGTAATAGATAAAGAGTAAAAGTAAACTCTGTATTATATTTTTAATTGGTTATGGAAAGGTTTAAATGATCAGAAAGCAATAAACATAAAATTTCATAATTCAAATTTAAAATAACAATAGTAATAACACCCTACAATTGCATCTTAAATTATGGCTTATAATACTGATTGACATGTTCTAAGATCTACTAATTTGCAAGTATGAAAGTTCAGTTTGACCACTACATACCCATTAGAACAGTAAAAAAAAAAAACAAAAAACAAAAAAACAAAAAAAACAACACAAAAACAGAACACTGCCAACACCAAATGCTTCAGAGAATGTTGAGTAACAGTGACTCTGCTTAGTCATTACTGGTGGGAGTACAAAATTGTATAGGCTCTTTGAAAGTTTGGGGATTTCTTACAAAACTAAACATACTCTTACTATATTATCCAGCAATCACACTCCTTGGTATCTACTAAAAAAAACTGAAAACTTATGTCCACATGAAAACCCGCACATGGATGTTTAAAGCAGCTTTATTTATAATCACCCAAACTTAGAAACGGGAACCCTCTTGCACTGTTGGTGGGAATGCAAACTGGTGCAGCCGCTCTGAAAAACTGTGGAGGTTCCTCAAGAAAGTAAAAATAGATCTACCCTATGACCCAGCAATAGCACTGCTAGGAATTTACCCAAGAGATACAGGAGTGCTGATGCATAGGGGCACATGTACCCCAATGTTTATAGCAGCACTCTCAACAATAACCCAATTATAGAAAGAGCCTAAATGTCCATCAACTGATGAATGGATAAAGAAGATGGGGTTTATATATACAATGGGATACTACTTGGCAATGAGAAAGAATGAAATCTGGCCTTTTGTAGCAACGTGGATGGAACTGGAGAGTGTTATGCTAAGTGAAATAAGTCAGGCAGAGAAAGGCAGATACCATATGTTTTCACTCTATGTGGATCCTGAGAAACTTCACCACTGTGGTACAGGATGTTGATGTGGGGAGGTTGTGTGTGTGAGGACAGGGAATAATAAAAACCCTGTACTTTCCGCTCAATTTTTCTGTGAAACTAAAACTACACCACTCTTCTTTAATAAAGTCTATTAAATTTTTTTCCAGTTTGTAATATGCCTATAAATTCATATATATTTAATTGCATGTTGAATCAACACATAATACTGGGTTTGAGATACATAAAGTCATAAAACAAAAGTTATGCCCCTTTATCCCAAGAAAATGAGTTTAAAAAAAAAAAAAACCAAATCCAAAATCTTTAGTGTCTATGTTTTCAGAATAAATGTCATGCCCCTTAGAATTCTAGAAAGTTACTATGTGAGAACTAAAATGCAGTTTCCTTAAACTAAAAAGTAATAATTAAACAAGATCACATTTGTCATCTATAAGTGTTTCTCCCATGGTAACTTATTCATTGGATTATGGATCTCAGTTCTTTGGGGATAACAACAAATCCATATAGAAATTCTACATAGATTCAATGTCTCCACTCCCAACTAATCTGACAGATGTGCATAATCGTCCATGTTCAAATGTCAGATGGTTCCCTGGTAATTATGTACTGATGCTAAAGAATAGACAAGTTACTTCAGAAAAGATAAGTATAAATTTAATATTAGAAATTTCCCTCCAATTTTTTTTCATTCTTTATCAATATACAATCATTATGGGTCATTTTCATGTGTAGGCTTCTCAAATACAGAAAGGCACAAAGCAATGTGCTCATCCCTTCTGGAAGCAACAAAGGACATAAAGCTTATTGTCAATATCTCATATCTGACTACATCCTGGGAAACCTACTTTGTCTCAGATAAATTTTCTAAGATTTAAAATAATGGTATACTCTAAAAATTAATCCAATCCAATAATCCTTGGGGAAAAAAACAATAAGGAAATGGTTCATTCTTAGAAATATGCCCTTTTAATGAAGATTATGGTGAGCAATTTATATTTTTAAGATGCTTAAATATTCTAAGAGATCTTGATTTACTCTTTTAATACATAGCTCCACAAAATTCAGCAAAATTTTATTTTTAAACAGGCCAAGAAAAGTAAACTGAAATGTAACATTGTGTGTGATTCCTTTAAAAATGTGTGTAAAATAAAATATGTATATAAATATACATATATGTGTGTGTGTGTGTGTGTGTGTGTGTGTGTGTGTGAAATCAAAATTAGAAGCTTTCTTCTTTCCATTAAAAAGGGGAACAGTCAAGGAAAATAATATGTGTGAGAAATCTAGCAATCCAAAATAGCTATTATATAATTGTGTTTATTATACTTGGCTGGCCAATTTGTTGAACGTTATCACTCTGAGAGGGAACATTTATAATCTCCTACTGCCATCTTATGTAATGTTTTGTCATTGCACAATACAAAAGGAGGAATATACATTAAGGAAAAGCAAGAATACTTTCTGGAAGTTGTATATCAACTCACATTTCTCACATAAAAATTAAATACCTATTGTCCTATCACCTACCTATTTACAATAGGATTTTTTTTAATTGGGTCATTGAGCAATTATTAATAATTCCTTTTCTATTAATTTCTTAAATTTCCTATTCTGATCATACTTATATATTTTATATACAGTTTATTGTAACATAAAATGCTACGTACATGCATTGGAAATACAAAAGCTAGAGACTAAAATGTATAACAATAAAACAGAAACAAGACACAGTTCTATTCACTTTGTAGTTGTTACTTTGCTTTATTTTTTGTTTGTTTGATTTTCATAGTTCTATTCTTTAAAGTAACAGAATTCAACAAACTTTCTTACGGAAGTTTATCCTAAAATCAGCCAAGTCACAGTTTTAAATAGCAGAATTTTAATTTAATGTGCCAGTTTTAAGTACATGCCAGCATTTAAATCTAAAACTCACAATGTAGGGGAGTTCTGGGTGGCTCAATCTTAGGCATCTGACTCTTGACTTCCATTCAGAGCATGATCTCCCAGTCATGAGATCAAGCTCTAGGATGAGTGTGAAGCCGCTTGGGATTCTCTCTCTCCCTCTCTCTCTGCCCCTCTCCTACTCATGCTCTCTCTCTCTTTCTCTCTCTCAAAATAAATTAAAAATGAACATTTTAAAATAAAAATAAAATCACAATGTAAGTTCACAAATTTGTATTGATTTTTCTATAAATTCTAGCACAACTCATTTTTAATTCATAGCACTAATCAATGACTATCCAAAAGACCATAATATACAATGCAGTGTGGAAAGCTGTCCATAGGAGAGTCTCCCCATTCCTATTTGACTATTTAACAACAACATCCCAACTACTAGAGAAATATACCAATTAGGAAAATTAGGAATGTACTCATTCACAAATAACTAAAACAACAACAACAAATGAACTAACCATGGCTTAAACAAATAAAAGTTCATCTCCACAAAGAGTATGTTGCCTTTGATTCTATTTCTTAACAATGTCATCAATTACTAAAGCTCTTTCCAGGCTTCCATTCCGCCATCCTTAGGATATTGACCTTTGCCCTCATGCTTGTCACTTCATGGTCACAAAATGGTCACCATCATTCCAGACAATAAATCAATGTCAAGACTAGAACAAAATGAAAAAATAGAAAGCACCAGATGCATCCATCCCCAAATTATTGTTAATCTCATGGCCAGAACTATTCCATTTGCCCATTTCTAGCTGCAAGGGAAGCTGGGGAAAAGATATTTAGTTCAGCATAAGTCACTGCAAACAAAATTAGCAAGATTCATGGGAGGAATGGATAGTAAGAAGAAATAAACAATGTCTGCCACAAGGAATGAGATTAACATTGATCTATAATTAAGACCTTCTGTCCAGATGGTAGGTTAAGCTGTAGCAGGAAGCATCCCTCTCTTTCCAAACACATACTAATCCTAGGTAACATGTTAGGGAAGATATACATTAGCTAAGCTTGAAACAAGTAATAGAAATGTTCCAGTGCCATACATAAAGAGAACGAATAATAATGGCTGGGAGCTGAAGTCCAGATTCCACAGAGGTAACTAGAATGCTTATACCCAAAAGGCAGAAGTGGAGATGCCAAACCCAATGCACATGTAAGAGCTGGCACTGACCTGGAAGGAGAGGTCTGGCCAGAAGAATACCTCCCACCAATGTAAGTACCCACACAAATATGGGCAGTGAACCCCAGACCTGGGCCAAACCAGAGTCTTCTGTAAGAAATCAGAGCATCTAGCCTGAATTGCATGCGGGTGTTGAGCCTGAATTCTGACACAACTCACGCAGAATAAAAACTCCAAGGAGAGATGCTAAATGAAATGGTCTAGAACAGATTAACCATGTAGCATACTATAACTGGGGACCAGGAAACCTCCTCAAAGGGACACCTTCATAACCCACAGCACATAGATGATAATTACTACAAAAAATGAAGTTGCTGGCAAATAAACAAAAGCATAAAGACATGCATGAGTGGCACAATCATCCCCAGGGATCCATCCATATTAGAGCAATCTCAAGGGGTCTTTTCAGAATCTGGTCTTTGTCAGACTCTTTTCAACTTTAACAAATAATAACCATAAACATAATCCATACTAGGTCCTTGGGAGTTAGGGAAGGGAAAATAAAAAACTACAGAAACAAAAAACTTGACTTGCCTCTTTCTTCCCATGACCCTAAAATGAGCTCACGTGTCATTCACAGAAAACAAAAGGGCTAAAGGACATAGAGTCATTTACAAGAATAAATCAATATAAAACCAACTGAATTTTAGAGAGTTAAAGGATATAGAACAGAGGTCATAACATTGAAAATTGCAAATATATACTCCCTGGTCCTGTAATTCTCTACAACACCTTCACAAAGATGAATGTAGACCCAATAAGGGCATCAGCTTAAAAAAGAATCTTAAAGGGGATGAATTTTCAGCTGAATTTGGAAAGATCTGTGGGGACAGGGCAGAGACACAAATTATCAGAATACTGCTGACTCATCTTTCTATATTCACAGGCTTGTGCCCAATCCTAATTGTACAAATTTAAATGAGTTTTACAGAAACTGGAAAAATTATAGATGTTAACATTTGTCCAGTAGATGGAAGATCAGTATTAGGGGCAAATATTAAATGAATTTGCTTCATTTCATAGAGAAGACACATGAGTGTTCAGTTGAAATTCTTCTTTCAATGTATTTAAGGTGTTTTAGGAGAAAATTAAGTTTTTGTTCTCAAGAAGAAGATCAAAATTGGAATACAAATGATACACAAAAGGAATAATCTGTAACTTTCAAGAAAATCAACTCTTAAATAAGCTATCACGTCAGGAACTAACTTTTGTTTCCATATTTCTATTAAGAAAGAATGAATCATGATGGGATTATGGAAAATTTTCATGTTCTTATTTGTACCTTGCTGAATTGTCTAAGTGTGCCTAAGTGTGCATTGTCTTTTATAATAAAGGAATATCAAAAATAAAAATTTAAATGTTAAATAACATGGTTCAAATGATCAGTTGCCTGAAAAACAATACTGGAGAATGTAGAAGTCTCTCTAGGTCTTTTGTTCGATAAAGAAAAAGCCATTCCACAAATTAGATTTTATGTCAATAAATTTTGATAGAATATTAATCATTCTTAATAGATTCAATTAGTTCCTCAACATCTAAGCGATAATTATTAAATCTTAAATGTTCAATCACTTGATGGTTATTTAACTTCTTTAGCAACAGTTATGGCTAGTAGATTAGGTGGGAGGTTCCTCCTTCAAAGTAAAAATATTCAAAAGAATAAGCCTAATCAAGAAAAAAATACATTGTGCTGACCTTTTCAGGAAAAAAAAAAGAGTAAATAAAACATAATAACTGCCCCACCTACTCACTTTCCAGGTCTTTAAATAATTTCCTTTATATATGAGAAATAAATATGACAATGAACATACAGGAATAGATTCTCAACAATGACCACATTCTGCTTCATATATAATGAACTATAAAAATTGATCAACGAAGTTACAACAGAACATAAATAAAATAATTCTTTCACAAATAGCAACAGGCCACATAAAAACTGGACAAAATCCATTTATAGTAATATATAGCACTTCTTGCTAAGACAATGACACACAAAGAAACACATATATGTAACAGATCAATTTTCAGCCTGGTTTCCTAAGATAAAAGTATCTATACAAATCACTGTTAAATCAAACTCAATTACCAAGTCAATTTAAACCAAATTAGGCCTAAAGCCACATAAGGCTCCTCTGGTTTCCTAGAGCTAAAAGGATTATTAACTAAATAACCTGAATCATTCCTCTAATTCTATTTTGCATATTTGGCCTGAGCTTCCTAAAGTTAATTCAGAGAACTGAATTTAGAGGACTGGGCTGAGGAAATTCTATTCTGATGTCATCCTTTTCAGAGTACTAAGGGGCAGAGAATCAGAATTCAGAGATGAAAAGCTAATAAAATGTTGGGCAGCTAGGCAGTAAATACATCCGGACAATCAGTGCCTCTTAGCCTGGCTGCATATTTGAACCTCCTGGGTGGTCTTTTTTAAAGTACCAGATCAATTAAATCAGATGTTTTAGAAATTGAGCCCATGCTTTTTTTTTTTTTTTAATTCACCAGAAGATTTTAATACAGAGAAAGGATTAAAAAGTGTATCAATAGATGATAGCAAATAAATTCAGGTTTAATGCATTCAAAACAGAGAATTGTGTTCCAAACCAAGAGTCTGCTCCAAAGGGAATTAAAACACAAATATGATAATTTTTATAACTCCAGAATACAAAGGTGACAATTTATAGTAGCCAAGACACCAAGAAATTACCAGAGGGGCTGATTACTGAAATACTGAAAGAAACTAAAGCAAAAATTCTCCCTGGAGCCTTTACTCTTCAAGGGGCCATGAGAATAGCTAATAAAATCAAGCGGTGGAGTAATGAAGCTGCTGGTACTTCTCTTCTATGCTAATGAAACTCAACAGGAAAAAAAAAAAAGGAGGGGGCGTCCAGAATGAACACATCTGTTGTTATGCGGGTGTTGTCACCAACCTCAAAGTAAAAAGCCTTGAAAACAACTATGTAAACAATCTTTTAAAACATTCATCCAAATTTGGGTCCTATGGAAACCCCAAGTCCATTTACCAATAAGATTTATTTTTCAGTCTGAACAATTTGGAGGAGAACTTTAGTGACCTTGAACTTTCACAGAAAGTTTTCTAAATTTTCTGATGACCCTTAACATTACCCAACTGAGACTGGATCAACAGTGAGAAGTTGAAATTAACCATTATGGATGAAGATAAAAAGGTACATTTCAGATAAACAAGAAAGTATAGAATAATAATAAACACATGTATACTCACTACCTAGCTTAAGAAATAAAACATTAAAAATAACAGTTGAAGTCTTCTGTGTTCTTCCTCTCCCATTACCTCTCCCACCCTTACCAGCCCTCTCCAAATGAATGGAACAGTCCTGATCCTAAATTTGGTGTTTATTAATTCTATGAATGTTTTTATAATTAACCACATATGTTTAAATCTCCAAACAATATACAGCATGGTTTCTTTTATGATAAAATTTATAAAAATAGTATCATATTATATGTACCTTCCTCATATATACATTTACTTTTTGAATTTTTTTAATATTTATTTTTGAAAGAGAGATAGAGTCAAGCAGGTGAGGAGCAGAGAGAGGAAGACACAGAATCTGAAGCAGGCCCCAGGCTCTGAGCTGCCAGCACAGAGCCTGACGTGGGGCTCGAACTCACAAACCGTTAGATCATGACTTAAGCCGAAGTCGGAGCCACCCAGGCACCCTTTATACATCTGCTTTTATATTCTATATCGTATCACCTAGTTTTCCCATGTTTACACACATAGATAATTCATTTTAACTGATATATAATAGCTACGTCATACCACAATTTGTCCATTATCACACTACTAACATACTGAAATACATATCCTTACATGACTCCTGAGTAGCAGCAGGAGTTTCCCCAGACAGTGCTTTTCAAACTTTACCATACGCATAAATCACTTAAGGATCTTATTAAAATGCAGGTTCTGACTTAACAGGTCTGAGATTGGATCTAATCTGTATTTGTAACAAGTTCCTAGCATATGCTCTAGGCTATACTGTCCAATATGATAGTCACTAGCCATTTGTGGCTGTTTAAATTTAATTAAAATCAAATAAAATTTAAGATGTAGTTTCTTACACTAACCACATTTCAAGTGTTCAGTAAGTTACTGGAGAGCACAGACATTTCCATCATCTCAGAAATTTGAACTACTGGACAGCATTATTCTAGGATCTTGCTATTCAAAGTGTTGTCAGGGGACCAGCAGCATCAGCATCACCTAGCAGCTCTTCAGAAATAGAGAATCTTAGGCACCATCTCATGAACCCCAATCTGCATTTTAGCAACATCTCCAGGCAATCCATTTTTCAAAGTAGCACTCCTTTAGAGTAACTTACACCTAGAAGTAGAATTGTGGCTTGGAAAGGCACGCACATCTACAACTTTACTAGATATTGTCAAGTTACTCTCCAACATTGTTTTATCAATTTATAATTCTTACAGCAGTCTAGAAGAAACTCCATTGCATTATTCCATATCCTTACCTACACTGGATATTGTCAGACACCATAATTTTTGTCAATATAATAGTAAGAATGTATTTCTCTATTGTTTTAGTTTGCCATTCCCTGATCAGTAGTGAGACTGAGTAACTTTTCTTATGTTTGTTAGCCATTCAGATTTTCTCTTCTGTCATAGCTTGTTCATATTCATTGCCCACTTTTTCCACTTAATTTGCTCTTATTTGTAAGAGTTCTTTACTTAGTCTAAATACTACTCGACTGTGTACTGTATGCATAGCATTTATCTTCTTCCAGTCTGTGGCTTCACTTTCACTTCTTTTTGGTGTCCAGGACACTTACACATTTTTAATTTTACTTCAATCAGCATTACCAACCTTCTCCATTCAGTTTTTAGTGGTGAGACAATATTCAAACACCACAGGATAACTACTTTAAAGCACAGTCTTTCATAAAGTCTTTCCCTTCCCCATTTTAGCTCAGGTAGGAGTAAGGATTTTAACACTGTTACCTTCTACCAGTGAAATCTTATCTCTACAAAAGCAGCTTTGGGCTTCTATGAGCAACCAGATGATTTGATACCTGAATAAAACCGAGGAAGCCTCCTTATACCTTTTCCATTAACAGAGGTCAATATTGACCAAACTTTGAAATGGAGCTTCTAGATCAACTGAAGCATTTTCTGTAAGGACAGGGACTTCATGAATCATAGCATATTTGATCCATAAATGCTTGTTTTATGTATTCATTTTTTCAGTGATCGAGGTATAACTGACATACAATATTATATTAGTTTCAAGGGTACAACATAGTTATCCAACATTTGTGTACATTGTGAAAGGGTCACCACAATAAGTCTAGATACCATTTGTCATTCTAAAAAGCCAACACAATATTATTGACTATATTCTTCATGTTATACATTATATTTCCATGACTTATTTTATAACTGGAAGTTTGTACTTCTTAACACCCTTCACCTATTTCACACCCACAAATCCCCTCTCTTCTAGCAACCACCAATCTGTGCTCTGTAACTGTGAGTTTGGGGTTGGTTTGTTTTGTTTTTTAGATTCACATTTAAGTGAAATAATATGGTATTTGTCTTTCTCTGTCTGATTTATATTACTTAGCATAACACCCTCCAAGTCCATACATGTTGTCACAAATGGCAACATTTCATTCTTATTTATGACTAAGTAGTATTCCATTGTATATTATATATACCACATCTTCTATATCCATTGAACCATCAATGGACACAGGTGGTTTCCACATGTTAGCTATTATAAATAATGCTTCAGTGAACATAGAGGTGCTTATATCTTTTGAATTAGTGTTTTCATTTTCTTTGGATAGATACATAGTAGTGGAATTGCTGGATCATATGGTAGTTCTATTTTTAATTGTTTGAGGAAGCTCCATACCCTTTTCCAAAGCAGCTGCACCAATTTATATTCCTACAAAGAGCAAACCCAGGTTCCTTTTCTCTACATCCTTACCAACATGTTATTTCTTGTCTTTTTGATAATAGCCATTCTGACTGATGAGAGCCATTCTGATTGTTTTTACCACAATCATTGTGGTTTTGATTTGCATTTCCCTGATAATTAGTGATGTTCAGCATCTTTTCATGTGTCTGTTGGCCATCTGTATGTTACCTGAAAAAATGTCTATTCAGGTCCTCTGCCTATTTTTAATTGGATTATTTAGTGTTTTGGTATTAAATTGTATAAGTCCTTCATATATTTTAGGTATCAACCTTTTATCAGATATACCACTTACAAATTATCTTTTCCCATCTGATAGGTTGCATTTTTGGTTTGTTGATGGTTTCCTTCACTGTGCAAAATCTTTTTATTTTAATGTAATCCCAATAGCTTAATTTTGCTTTCATTTCCCTTGCTAAAGGAGACATATCTAGAAAAATGTTTCTATGGCCAATGTCAAAGAAATTATTGCCTATGTTTTTCTTCTAGAGATTTTACAGTTTCAGGTCTCACATTGAGGCCTTTATCCATTTTGAGTTTATTTTTGTATATAGTGTAAGAAAGTGGTCCAGTTTCATTCTTTTGCATGTAGCTGTCTAGTTTTGCCAATACCATTTATTGAAGAGATAACCCTTTCTCTGTTGTATATTCTTGCCTCCTTTGTCATAAATTAATTGACCATATATGTGTGGGTTTATTTCTCAGCTCTCTGTTCTTTGATCTATCTACTTGTTCTTATGCCAATACCACTGTTTTGATTACTATATCCATGTTGTATAGTTTGAAACAGAGAGCATGATGCCCCCTAGCTTTGTTATTTTTTCTCAAGATTGCTTTGGCTATTTAAGAATTTTTGTGGTTCCATAAAAACTTTAGTATTATTATATCTTTGTGAAAAATTCCATTGGAATTTTGACAAAGATTGCACTGTATCTGTACATATATTTGGGTATAATGGACATTTTAACAATATTAATTCTTCCACCTATGAACATGGAATTTCTTTCCATTTATTTGTGTCTTCTTCAATTACTTTTATCAATGTCTTTTGGTTTTCAGTGTAAAGTCTTTCACTTCCTTGGTTAAACTTATTCCTAAGCATTTTATTATTTTTGATGCAATTATAATTGAATTGTCTTCTTGATTTCTCTAACAATTCATTATTAGTGTATAGAAACACAACAAATTTTTGTGTATTAGTTTTATATCCTAAACTTTACTGAATTCTTTTAGCTCCAACAGTTTTTTTGGTGGAGTAGTTAGGTTTTTCTACACTCTATATATTTTCTATATATATGTAACCAGCAAGTAGTGATGGTTTTACTTCTTCCTTTTCAATTCCAATTTGGATGCCTTTTGTGTGTGTGTGTGTGTGTGTGTGTGTGTGCTTAATCGCTGTGGCCAAAACTTCCAACACTATAGTGAATAAAAGTGGGGATAATGTGCTTCCTTGATTCGTTTCTGATCTTAGAGAAAAAGCTTTCAGGTATTCACCACTGGGTATATGTTAGCTGTGGATTTGTCATATAGGTCCTTTTTTATGTTGAGGTACATTTTTTCTATATCTACTTTCTTGGAAGTTTTTACCACAAATGTTATGTTGAATTTTGTCAAATACTTTTTCTGCATCTACTAAGATGATCATATGACTTTTACCTTTCATTTTGTTAATGTGGTATATCACGTTGATTGATTTGTGAATGTTGAACCATCCTTGCATCCCTGGTACAAATCCTACTTGATCATGGTGTATGATCCTTTTAATGTTTGCTAATATTTTGCTGAGGATTTTTGCGTCTATGCTCATCAAAGATATTGACCTGTTTCTTTTTTTGGTGTCCTTGTGTGTTTTTGGTATTAGGGTAATGTTGGCCCTGTAAAATAAGTGTGAAAATTTTCCCTCCTCTTCAGTTTTTTTGGAAGAGTTTCAGAGAATGAGTATTAAATCTTCTTTGAATGTTTAGTCAAATTCACCAGCAAAACCATCTGGTCGTGGAGTTTTGTTTAGTGGGAGGTTTTTGATTACCGATTTGATCTCCTTACTAGCAATGACCTACTCGGATTTTTTATTTCTCCTTATACAGTTTTGAAAGATTGAAAGTTTCTAGGAATTTATCCATTTCTTCTATGTGTTCCCTCTAAGACAGGAACTTCAGTTTCCCATAGCAGTTTGGGACCCCCAAATATCAGCCTTGTGGTGTTCCAAGACAGATATTTAGGGGCTCATCTCACTGATGTAGATCCCAGGGGCTGAGGTGCACAATGTGGGGCACCAAGCCATCACTCCTCCAGGACAAGCACCTGTCTGATGAGATCCTTCCCTATTGTGTATCACCATGCCAGGGGTAGGGTTTTTTTTTGTGAGACAATATCTCTGCCTCTCCTACCCATTTTGAAGTGGTCCTTTTATCCATTGTTGTAGAGAGTAAGTAATTCATCTAGTTTTCATATCCTTTTCTGAGATAAATGTCAATATATAGATTGTAGATTTGGTGTATCTATGGGAGGAGGTGAGTGTAGAATCTTCCTATGCTGCCATCTTGGACTAAGACCCACAGGCTCATTTTATCTTTCTTTCCTTGATACATCAAAATGGGAACAATATACTAAGTCAAAAGAAATTTGCTGTACTTTACCCATCAAATAATGCAACTCATAAAGAAAAATTAATAAGTATAAACAGGGGGCGCCTGGGTGGCTCAGTTGGTTAAGCATCCAACTTCGGCTCAGGTCATGATCTCACGGTCCGTGAGTTCAAGCCCCGCATCGGGCTCTGTGCTGACAGCTCGGAGCCTGGAGCCTGCTTCCAATTCTGTGTCTCCCTCTCTCTCTGACCCTCCCCTGTTCATGCTCTGTCTCTCTCTGTCTCAAAAATAAATAAACATTAAAAAAATTTTTTTTAAAAAATAAGTATAAACAGTAAATAAGCAGAAGTTACACAGTTCAGATTATAATTTTTTAAAACTTCTGAAATAATATAGGGAGGAATATATTTACTATAAAGAGATTCCCGTTGTTATTTACAATAACCTACAGGTCATAATTTTACAAAGGAATAATATCAGGTGTTTGGATCAGTACTGAAACATCTTCCTATATTTTTGTATAAAATTTGCTTGTTCCATAAAATCAGCTCCAATAGCAACCAAGGTATTCATTAATTTCATTCTTGCAGTCATTTAGTAAAGATATTTATTAACTATGTTAAGTGATAAGCTGGATTTATAGGCTATGATGATGAATCAGAACTGAATTCTGTCTTCTAGAATTTGGTGGTTTTCTTAAATATTTATTCAGCACTCACTATCTAGTAGGCATGGTGCTAAACTTCACATTCATTATCTCATTTTTACCTTCTCAAAAAATCAACAATAATTTATGAAATGTTTATTGAGCATTTACTCTGTGCCAATGACTTACTCTGTGTGCTGAGAACTCAGTAGTGTAAACACAGGATAAGGTTCCTGTTCTCACAGAATTTTAAAAAGGGAAGACATACCACAAATACTTTTTAAAA
The DNA here is from genome assembly GCF_046562875.1 of Panthera onca. Lineage (NCBI taxonomy): Eukaryota > Metazoa > Chordata > Mammalia > Carnivora > Felidae > Panthera > Panthera onca. The sequence continues at coordinate 70,532,901 of NC_138343.1, forward strand.
TAGACTATTTCATATAGTGTATGTTCTGTAAAGAAAATATTAAAGGGTAATGGGATAAAGAGTGAAATCTAAATAAGACTTAGAGAGGCTAAGTAAATTACCCAAATCACATAGCTGGAAAGCAGCACTGCTCTGAGTTTAATCCCATGCTTTTTCTACTGCATCATCTATTTTACATTTTGGTGTTTACTTACCTCTACAACTCATTGAGCCCTGGACAGTATACAGAAAAGAAAGGGAGCAAAGAGTTCCTTCCTGATGTTCTTCAGATGCCCTGATACATATGAGCAGCCCCAGATTCTAGCACCAGTGGTCCCTCCATCTCCATGTCTCCCCCCTACTCCTCAAACTGATAAACTGGCCAAGCTCTGACCTATTCATGCCAGTTCAAAACTCCAACTGCTGGGAGAGAAACAAGATAACAAAGTTGTCAAGATAATGAGCATAGGTCATGGAGAATAGTTTGATACCACAAAGCTATGCATAACTACTAACAAGAAAATGAATTAAGGAGAATCGTTAGAGGCTAAATGTGAAGACTTCATTAATTCAAATTTTCATTGGGGTACTAAAGAAGAAAACATGAATATTTTACATGGATATTTGATCCTACAGACATTTAATATATTTTGGTGATTACTTTTCCAAAAAACTATCATTAATTCAGTAGTTCATATTACACACCATGGCTTCATATAATCTGAAAAATATAATAATTCATTTAAACATAAATATATAAAATAAATACTATATAACAGAAAATACAAAAAGTAAGCATGTATGTATCAAAAAAGGTCTTTTTGAACTATATTATGTCTGCTTTACTTCTGTCATTCAATTCACAGCTTTTATTAGAAATTAAAACTGTGTTGAAGTGAAGTAACCTTATTGCAGTAAATATTTTCCAACAGATATATATATCAAATCATCATATTATATACCTTAAACTTACACAATGTTATATGTCAATTATACATCAACAAAGCTGGGAATAACAAATTTTAAACTGTGTAAATAATACTTCAATACTTACCATGCTTTGGTAAGAGCTACAGTGTTTTAAATTCAACTAGTCTGATTCTTTAGGAGTTTTCAGAGCCAAGAGACTGCACTGATTTATTATTTCTTTCTGAGGTAGTGTTTGTTTTTTGAGCTAATTCATCCATTTCACCTTTTTATACTTTTTCTGCCTTTTATACACAAAGAGATGATAAAGACAACAATGATGATGATAATGATGATGACGACTTATAAACTGAATTATAGAAACTAGTATTATAATCATGGTATGTTAACTAACTGGAATTTCAATAAAAACTTGGAAGAAAAAAAAGTATGCATGGCAGGAAAGACTGAAATATAAAATACAAGGTAATAATCTGTACTCAAATATCACATTGTTGGCATACTATTGATTGATTGATTTATGAGGACGGTGTGTCTAGTGAAGGACAAGGCAAATGAGAACTAATATTACTAATATATGAACTTTATCATTTCAAACCTTGTTAAGAATCAGAATAGTCAACATGGGAGAAAGTAGATACAATATTAAAGAGAAGATTTGTTAAGTTAAAAACCTGCATCCTGAATTTGAATTGGAAATAAGAATGTGACCATGGGATATATTTACCTTTAAAAAAAAATCCAGCTTTGTCCACTGAAAAGAACAGAAACCTAAATTTAGTAACAATGAACAGCCTTTGCACCCAGATTCTTGTCTTGAAATTCCATTTCCCACTATTAACAGTGAAAACTCATTGGAAGAAAGGCTGACCCAAAGTTGGGAGTAGGAAATATATGAGTCTGGGACATTTTGTTATAAGACAGCAAGTAAACTACCAAACACTCAAAAAAAAAAAAAAAATGACCTCAGAAACCAACTCAAAAAGAATCATCTACTAGCCAAAAATGGAAGAATTTAAGCATCAATAAATATGCTTACTGTAATAACAAAAGACATCAATTATATTGAAGTTTATGACTTCATCATGATTTTTAAAATTATTTGGTCACCACTGGAGGAAATACTTATGGATGAAACTACATTACATCTAGCTTTTGCCTCTAAATAGTATGGCAGAGGAAGTCAGTGAGGGTAGAAACAAAATAATATTGGCATGAATTGGTAGCTATTGAAACTGTGTGATGTTCATGGATATACACTCTGATATTTTCTTAAGTTTATTTATTTATCTTGAGAGAGACAGGGGAGTCACAGAGAGAGAGAGAATCTCAAGCAGGCTCCACACTGTCAGCATAAAACCCAATGCAGGGCCTGAACTCACAAACTGTGAGATTGTGATCTGAGCTGATGTCAAGAGCCAGATACCCAATCAACTGAGCCATTCACGTGCCCCTACACTATGATACTCTATCTACTTTTGTAGATGTCTTAAATTTTCCAAAATAAATGTTAAAATTTTAAAAATCTGGTTTTAACTTTAAAAGAATTTTCAAAAAGTTTCTGAAGAAAAATATATTCTAATGAATGTTGAAAGCAAAAAAAAAAATAGCATGAATGATAAGAACCCTGGTTATAATGCTGTTAAACATAAACCAGAGCTGAATATTTAATCAGAAATGCAATATACTGATTATTCAAAACATTAAGATATCAGATGCAGACTGAGCTATGCAGAGACACTAAACAGAATTCAAAATAATCAAAACTCTATTTTAAACTATTCTTTCTAGGAGTGCCTGGGTGGCTCAGTCGATTTACCATCTGAATTTTGATTTTGGCTCAGGTCATAATCTCCCAGTTCATGAGATCAAGCCCCCTGTCAGGCTCTGTACTGACAGCACGGAGCCTGCTTAGGATTCTCTCTCTCCCCCTCTCTCCCACTTCCTCTCCTCCCCCCTCAAAAATAGATAAATAAACATTTAAAATAATCTTTCTAAAATTCAGAACTTGTGAGTCATTTTGTTACCAAATGGCTTAATGGCAGACCAAATGAAGACTCAACATTCTAGTACAGTGACTCCAAACCAAATTACAAAGGAAATCAAGCCTGTCTTCAGTTATAGTCACCAACCTTTCCAATGTCTTCTGCCCTTTAAAGATATCCACGGTCATCTTCCACTGTCTCTTATAAAAATCATCTTTGAAGGAAGAATATGATCACATTCACCCCCAAACTGTAAATGACTCAAATGATTTACCACTGGACTCCTTAGGCAACTAACCAAGCAGCATTCTCCTGCTCACTCACAAGTGAACAAGTGGCCAATTGCCAATAAACCATAAGAACTTAGAACAGTGCTTATCAGTTAAGATATTAGACCAGAAGAGTCACCTGACAAAAAAATTAGTGGAAAAAAAAGAAAAAAATTTATTATACTATAAATTCATCTTTCTTATGATATACATTTCAAGAATTACATGTTATTAAACCAGCATAACACTGTCATAAAAGAAACAGTTTTAGTTTTTGTTTTAATGTTTATTTATTTAATTTGAAAGAGAGAGAGAGAGATAGCACAAGTGGGGGAGGGGCAGAGGGAGAGAGAGAATCCCAAGCAGGCTCCATACTATCAGTGCAGAGCTCAATGTGGAGTTCGATCTCATGAATGGTGAGATCATGACCTAAGCCAAAATCAAGAGTTGGACACTTGACCAACTGAGCCACTCAGGCGCCCACAAAAGAAATCACTTTAATAAGAATATACTCCAGAGGACTTTTGGGAAAATGGTGGAGTAGGAGTAACACATCAGTGTAAATAACCCAGAAAACTAGCAGAACAAACTCCACAACTAAATGTAGAGAAGAGGCCACATCAAAGAGGGTAGGAAAGCCTATGTGGCAAGGACCTAAATTGACCTACATCTTCTGTCCAAGGGCATGGGGAGGGGCAAGAAACAAACTGTCACACCAGGAACCCTACACAGGGAAAATGAATCCCTATAGCATTTGGCTTTGAACACCACCAGAAGGGCTGAATTCCATAAGTTCTTACAACCAGCAGGCCTTAAAGCCTGGAACTTTAAAAATAAGCAGGCTTAGCTCTGGGAGAAGTGGCAGAGCAATGAAAGCTGAGTCCCCACCCTTAAAGAGACAGCACAACAAAGAGCTCTCAGAGATACAATATATAATCAGTAGTTTGGAAAACATCTGGGTCATATGGGAGAGAGTTAGTTACTTATTTCAGAGTGTCCAGGAGGAGCAGGGTTCACTGAGGGACCTCTCCAAGAACAAAGGAGCTGGTAGGTGTCATTTCCCTTCCCCACCCTTCAGTATGAACACAGGGACACCTGTGGTCCTCAGTCCCAGCAACAGAGGCAGCTGGTCACCTCTCACAGAGGAGTGCGTATACCTTGTTAAAAGTGTGTGCCCACCTGTGCATGCTTTGTGGCTCGAGCCCATGCTGCCCCAGTGTCAGCGGTGGGAGCATGTCACCTGTGGAAGAGGACTGATGCAAAACTTGCAGGTACCATGTGCCCTGCCCACACACAATTTGTGGAGGGGCCCTGGCTTCCCTGGTCTTGGTAGTGGAGGTATGTCCCCTCTGGCAAAGAACTAACACACCTTGTTAAAAGTGCATGCCCTCTCCACTACTTACAAGAGCAAGAAATGTAGCTGACTTCCTAACACACAGAAACAGACACAGAGAGTTGACAAAATGAGGCTACAGAAGAATATGTCCCAAATTAAACAACAGGACAAAACCACAGCAAGAGACCTAAGTGAAATGGATATAAGTAATACGCTTGATAGGAAATTTAAAAATAATGATCATAAGATATCTGCCAATGGCATACTGGATAAAGGGTTAGTATCCAAAATCTATAAATAATTTACCAAACTCAACAGCCAAAAAACAAATAATCCAGTGAAGAAATGGGCAGAAGACACGAATAGATACTTTTCCAAAGAAGACATCCAGACAGCTAACAGACACATGAAAAGATGCTCAACATTGCTCATCATCGGGGAAACACAAATCAAAATCACACTGACATACCACCTCACACTGGTGGTATGAGTGGCTGGTGAGAGTGGCTAAAATTAACAATACGTGAAACAACAGATGTTGGCAAGGATGTGGAGAAAGGGGAACCCTCTTGAACTGTTGGTGGGAATGCAAACTGGTGCAGCCACTCTGGAAAACAGTATGGAGGTTCCTCAAAAAATTAAAAATAGAAATATTCTATGACCCAGCAATAGCACTACTAGGAATTTATCCAAAGGATACAGGAGTGCTTATTTGTAGGGGCACATGAACCCCAATGTTTATAAGCAGTACTATCAACAATAGCCACATTATGGAAAGAGCCCAAATGTTCACCAACTGATGAATGGATAAAGCAGATGTGGTATATATAAAAAATGGAATACTACTCAATGATGAAAAAGAATGAAATCGTGTCATTTGCAACAATGTGTTGCATTCCAACACCTCATATGTAGAATTGGAGAAACTTAACAGAAGACCATAGGGGAAGGGAAGGAAAAATAAGTTACAAACAGAGAGAAGCAAACCATAAGACACTCTTAAATACAAAGAACAAACTGAGGGTTGATGGGGGTGGGAGATTGGGGAGGTGGGGATAATGGGTGATGGGCATTGAGGAGAGCACTTGTTGGGATGAGCACTGGGTGGTGTATGCAAGCGATGAACCACAGGAATCTACTCCTGAAGCCAAGACTGCACTGTATACACTATATGTTAGCTAACTTGGCAATAAATTATTTAAAAAAAATTTTTTTTAAATAAAGTACTGATCATAATGATCCCCCACTGGACTTGAGAAATTTTACTTGTAATTGCCAAAATTTGAAAGCAACCAAGTTGTCCTTTAGTAGATGAATGGAAAAATAAACTGTGGTTTATACACCCAAATATTATTCAGCACTAAAATGAAATGAGCTATTGAGCCATGAAAAGACGTGCGGGAAACATAAATGCATACTACTATGAAAGAAGCCAATCTGAAAAGGCTATATACTCCATGATTCCAACTATATGATGTTCTGAAAGAGACAAAACTGTGAAGACAATAAAAGATCTGTAGCTGCCAGGGGTCAGGGAGAGGAAGGGATGAACAGGCAGAGCACAGAGAAGTTTTAGGGCAGTGATATTATTCTGTATGATACCACCATAGTGGATATATGCCACTGTCTATTTGCCCAAACCTATAGAATATACAGAACCAGAGGGAAATCCTAATGTAAAATGTATGGACTTTAGGTAATAATGACATGCCAAAGTAGGTTCATCAATTGTAACAAACATACCATTCTGGTGGGGGATGTTAATAATGGGGGAAGCTATATTATATGTTGGGGTAAGGGAGTAGATGAGAAATCTCTGTACCTTCCTCTCAATTTTTCTGTGAACACAAAATTAAAAGTTAAGTTTTTTAAAAAGTGTAGGATCACCTTTCACCTTCAGCAAACACCCTTTACAAATATAGCAGTTAATAGCATGAACTTTGGAGTCAACAGAGTCAACTGGAATCCTGACTCTGATGTGTGACTTTGCACAACATACTTAGCTCTCTATGCTTCAGTTTTCAAAACTAGAAAACTGAGATTATAATGGAGCACCTGGGTTGCTCAGTTGGTTAAGCATCTGACTTCGGCTCAGGTCATGACTTCGCATTCTGTGAGTTCAAGCCCCACATCAGGCTCTGTGCTGACAGTTCAGAGCCTGGAGCCTGCTTTAGATTCTGTGTTTCCCTCCCTCTCTGCCCCTCCCCCTCTCACACTCTGTCTCTCTCTCTCTCTCTCTCTCTCTCTCTCTCTCAAATATAAACATTAAAAAAAATTTTAATGGTTATGCCTGAGGGCTGTTTGAGAGGATTAAATGAGATAGTATCCATTCAACATTTGGTACAGCACAAGCAACAAATGCTCAATAGATGTGGACTGTGATGTAACATCCTCATGTCCCCATCTAGGGAAAATAAAAGGCTCTTCTCAACTTTGTACACATAGAAGTATAGAACAGGCTATGGAATATTACCTCAAACTATTTTAACAAAGTTTTCATTTTTTATCCACATGAAAGTATCTGTATAGCTACCAAGAAAGTCAAGGTTAAAAAAGCTTATATATTCAAATGTTATAAAAGATGGTCTGAGTCTCACAGCATCAGTGTTTCACACATTCTGGGTCCCAGATAAGTGCTGAATTCATAAATAAAATGATTACTAAAAGAACATGACATATAATATAGCCTTCCTCATCTTTTGTTCCTCTGGGAATATATATATATATATATATATATATATATATATATATATATACACACACATACACATACTGTTTTATACTTTTACACTTTTCTGAAGACACAGATGAACATGCTCTTTTACCAAGTGTTTGATGGAGTGGGAAAACTGTCAATCTAAATTGGAGAGAATATTTGGAGTAATGGGAATCTTATGGTTTAAAACCTTTTGAAGTGCTAATGGGCTTTTGCTTCAGGAAGGAAAATAAGCACTTGTCAACTTGGGTCAGATCAAGCATTTCAAGAGTAGTGTTTATAGAATGCTTGGTAACAAAAAAGGCAAAAGCCAGAACAGAACAGAATAGTTCTTACCAAAACTACCTCCCTACAATAGGAAATAAACACGGTGAGTTAGGCTCTAAGGTAAATTAGAGGCATGCATAAGATGCATGAAATATAACGCTAGTTCTCAACACCATTTCTTGGCTTTTTAAAAATAAGTCTGACACCTGGAAGCGCTGTCCCCTTTGATTTTTAAATACTGTGCTCAGAGAGAAGATCATGCTATAGAGGTATCAAAATCTGAAGGCTAAACATGCATAGTATAAAAGGTAAATGAGGAATCTGAGATGTAAGTAGGGTAAGTGATTTCGCCAAGTCCATGGAGCTTGAGCCAGAGGAGGAGCAGAGCCAGAAGAGGGAACAGAACAAGCCCCAAGAATCCCAGTTTTTCTCCCAGGCTCCAAAGAATCCTAACACAAGCAGGTCAGCTTTTAGACATAACCTCAGGAATAACATGATTTCAGAGATAAGAATTTTTACTTGTTTGGAAAAAGGTTTTGGGCTTGATAGTGCATAAAATTTCTTCAATAGGAAACAGAGCCTTTAACTAACAGAGAAGACAAAATTAAAAGACCAGAGTTAACACATTAGTGAGTGTTCTCACATGCAAATGAAATATGAACTTTCTTGATAGAGATAAATGACTAGAAATCAGGAAAAAAACTACATACTTGAAGAGTACAGGAGATTTCTCTAAAGGAACAGAGGTTCCTTAGAGATGACAATACAGAGGGCTCACATCTGTGACTTCTCAATTTTGTCCTGAACCAAAATCTCTATAGGATACTGATTAAAAGCTTAAACTTGAGAGTGAGCTCTTCTCAAATCCTACATAGATATGTGACTATGGGATGTTACTTAACTTTTCTGAGCCTTGGTTAAAGATGTTATCATCTTTAACATCTATTTCATATAGTTGTGTGAGGATCAAAGGAGCTAATGTATGGAAAGCATCTGGCACAATGCCTGGCTGTAATCAACAATTAATACATGTCAGTAATTAATATCCCTTTACATACATCTTTTAGGAGTAAATATGCTTAAAAGTCTCATTCATCAGTGTTTAGCAAAGAATGTAAGTTTCAGCAATGTTACTATATAGTCCTTTCACATTACATCATAATCTATTTTGATTTCCATAAAAATATGTTCCCCAAAAGTAAAACTGCAGTATACTTCTTGAAAACTTGTTTCAAACTAATTTCAACAAATTAAACAAATTAAATTAAATTAACTAACTGTTTGTGGCCATCATTTCACAATGTATATGTATATTAAATCATCACATTGTACACATTTTAAAAATCATAAAACCTAAATATAATTTTTGTCAATAATTCTTCAATAAAGTTGAAAAATGCTTTCAAATAAAGAGTTTCAATCATTGAATAAAAGAAAGAAATTCTGTTTAAAATTGTTAAATCTACGGTGTCTGACTTCAGCTCAGGTCATGATCTCACGGTTTGTGAGTTCAAGCCCCGCATCAGGCTCTGTGCTGACAGCTCAGAGCCTGGAGCCTGCTTCAGATTCTGTGTCTCCCTCTCTCTCTGCTCCTCCCCCACTCACACTCTGTCTCTCTCTCTCAAAAATAAATAAACATTCCAGAGTGGTTTATATACACAATGGAATACTACATGGCAATGAGAAAGAATGAAATATGGCCTTTTGTAGCAACGTGGATGGAACTGGAGAGTGTGATGCTAAGTGAAATAAGCCATACAGAGAAAGACAGATACCATATGGTTTCACTCTTATGTGGATCCTGAGAAACTTCACAGAAACCCATGGGGGAGGGGAAGAAAAAAAAAAAAAAAAAGACGTTAGAGTGGGAGAGAGCCAAAGCATAAGAGACTGTTAAAAACTGAGAACAGGGGCGCCTGGGTGGCGCAGTCGGTTAAGCGTCCGACTTCAGCCAGGTCACGATCTCGCGGTCCGTGAGTTCGAGCCCCGCGTCAGGCTCTGGGCTGATGGCTCGGAGCCTGGAGCTTGCTTCCGATTCTGTGTCTCCCTCTCTCTCTGCCCCTCTCCCGTTCATGCTCTGTCTCTCTCTGTCCCAAAAATAAATAAAAAACGTTGAAAAAAAATTAAAAAAAAAAAAAAAACTGAGAACAAACTGAGGGTTGATGGGGGGTGGGAGGGAGGGGTGGGTGGGTGATGGGTATTGAGGAGGGCACCTTTTGGGATGAGCACTGGGTGTTGTATGGAAACCAATTTGACAATAAATTTCATATATTATAAATAAATAAATAAATAAATAAATAAACAAACATTAAAAATTTTTTTTTAATAAATAAAAGGCAGGGAAATTTAAAATAAATTAATTAAATTTAATTAAACAAAATAAAATTGTTAAATCTAATTTTTCCTTTGTATTTCACCCAAATGCACTTCTGTTTAACTTTTATAATTACAAAATAAAAAAGCAGTTAGCACACAAATGAATGCCATTACTATATACTTTGGTTTGAGAGCAAATTCAATATAAGTCCCAATCAATAACTTTTATACAGTTCTGTCTGCCAACAAAATATATCTATATCTGATATGATATTGGTTGATAAAACAATTCCTGAGTGGCAAATTTCCTATGAAGAGAGGACTCAATTTAAATTTTTTTCTACAATTTAAATTTTTAAATGCTATTTTAGCAAAAGCAGTTATGGAAATATTTTGAGGTATACGGACCAGCAGCATTATATCCTGGGAAACTGTTAGAAAAGCAAATTTTCAGGCCCCATCCAGAGCTAATGAATTAGAAATTCATGGGACAAGCACCAACAATTATGTTCCAATAAGCCCGCCAGATGATTCTGATGCACCCTGAAGTTTGAAAATCACTGGTCTAAACTCTAGTCAATACGGTTGCATGTTTTAGATACTCCTGGTTGAAGCTTCCTAATCACTGAGAGGCTGCCCCCACGGGTAATAGAGAAGCTAAAATACTTGGTTTATGCCATGCAATTACAGGGAGAAGTTCTGTACTCCACAACCAATTACCAACAGCCCATAAAGTGTGCAGGGGAAGGAGGTGGCAAAACTCCAAGTCATATAGCCTCAAGTCACAATTAGACATCTAGAAGCCCCGAATTTTACCCCCTACAGGGAATCCCTAACCAGGATGAATGCAGCTACAAACAGAGTAAGGAAATCCTTCGCACCATGCCCCTGCCATGAAACTGAGCAATGTTCACCAGTGCGTGTGGTAACAAAAGGGGTTTCCGGGGAGGCTTGACTTGGAAGATCCTTTCAATATTTCAACTCCCTTTTAAGGGAAAAACAAAAATGATCTCAAAGTCCTAATCCATTTTAATGGACTGAGATTCTGGGCTTTCTAAACTATTGGATTGGAAACTGTGGGTTTTCACATTATTTCAAAGGATTAACAGTTTGTAAACACCCTAAGCACTGTATGGAGACAAAAAATAACAAAGCAGTCACCATTCATTCATCACTTGTCCTGTGCCCAAAACTTGCATGCATTCACTCACTCAAGCTTCCCAATACTTTCTATAATATACAGGTTAATGTTTTTAAGTATTATGTATCTGCCTAAAAGGCAAGATAATTTTATCCAACATGACCTATAGCTGTAGTGCTTAAGGTCTAATTTTACTTAACAAAAAAACATTTTTTCTAACTTTCTTACCTAAGGCCTTGTTTTCCTAGCCCCTTCACACACACATAGACAGAGAGAAAGAGAGAGAGAAAGAGAAAGAGAGAGAGATTGTATGCCAATTTTAAAAGCAAACAATTCTAAGATATAAAAGCAAGGCTGCAATAAATACAATCAGGCATTATATCACCTAATCCCCACTTTGGCCTTTAAAATATCATAACAACTATAGGATATTTTAATTTTTTAATGTTTATTTATTTTTGAGAGAGAGAGAGAGAGAGCATGAGCGGGGAACGTGCGAGAGAGAGACAGATTCCAAAGCAGGCTCCAGTCTCTGAGCTATGAGCGCAGAGCCTGATGCGGAGCTGGAACTCACAAACCTCAAGATCATGACCTGAGCTGAAGTCAGAGACTCAACTGACTAGGCCACCCAGGTACCCCTATAAAACACTTAATTTTTCACTTAGCATAACACTCTCCAGTTCCATCCATGTTGCTACAAAGGGCCATATTTCATTCCTTCTCATTGCCACACAGTACTCCATTGTGTATATAAACCACAATTGCTTTATCCATTCATCAGTTGATGGACATTTAGGCTCTTTCCATAATTTGGCTATTGTTGAGAGTGCTGCTATAAACATTGGGGTACAAGTGCCCCTATGCATCAGTACTTCTGTATCCCTTGGGTAAATTCCTAGCAGTGCTATTGCTGGGTCATAGGGTAGGTCTATTTTTAATTTTTTGAGGAACCTCCACACTGTTTTCCAGAGTGGCTGCACCAATTTGCATTCCCACCAACAGTACAAGAGGGTTCCCGTTTCTCCACATCCTCTCCAGCATCTATAGTCTCCTGATTTGTTCATTTTGGCCACTCTGACTGGCGTGAGGTGATATCTGATTGTGGTTTTGATTTGTATTTCCCTGATGAGGAGCGACATTGAGCATCTTTTCATGTGTCTGTTGGCCATCTGGATGTCTTCTTTAGAGAAGTGTCTATTCATGTTTTCTGCCCATTTCTTCACTGGATTATTTGTTTTTCGGGCCTTTTGTAGCAACGTGGATGGAACTGGAGAGTGTTATGCTAAGTGAAATAAGCCATACAGAGAAAGACAGATACCATATGGTTTCACTCTTATGTGGATCCTGAGAAACTTCACAGAAACCCATGGGGGAGGGGAAGAAAAAAAAAAAAAAGAGGTTAGAGTGGGAGAGAGCCAAAGCACAAGAGACTGTTAAAAACTGAGAACAAACTGAGGGTTGATGGGGGGTGGGAGTGAGGGGAGGGTGAGTGATGGGTATTGAGGAGGGCACCTTTTGGGATGAGCACTGGGTGTTGTATGGAAACCAATTTGACAATAAATTTCATATATTGAAAAAAAAATAAAAATAAATAAAATAAAATAAAATAAAATATTTAATTTTTTAAGGTCTCAGATACATTTTTTTTTACATTGAAGTATAGTTGACACAATGTTATGCTAGTTTCAGGTGTACAACATAGTGATTCCATAAGTTTAAACATGGTGCTATGCTCACCACAAGTATAGCTACAATCTTGTCACCATACAATGCTATTACAATGCCATTAACTATATTCCCTATGCTGTGCCTTTTATATCTGTGATTTATTCATTCCATAATGGGAAGTCTGTATCTTCCACTCCCTTTCATCCATTTTGGCCATCCCTCCACCCCACCCCACCCCCCGCCCCTCTGGCAACCACCAGTTTGTTCTCTGTATTTGTGGGTCTGTTTCTGCTGTTTCTTTTGCTTTTTAGATTCCACAAATAAGTGAAATCATATGGTATTTGTCTTTCTCTGACTTATGTCATTTAGCATAATACCCCCTAGGTCCATCCATGTTGAGTTAAAACATTTAATTTTAATCAATATGATTTCTTGTTAAGTCTTCTAAGAATAAAACATTACAAATTGTTTATGTATTATAAACCACCTAATGAGTCAATTGCTAAATAAATTGATAGGTATAGCAAGTTAAAGGTCAGGGAACATCTCCTAAAAACGATGTCTTTGCTTTTGAATAGTTAATCTAAAGCTCATCTCTCTTATACCAGCAATAAAAGTTGGGCCAGTCTTCTATTCCTAATTTGTGACTGTGAAGCCATGCCATTTACATTAAGAGCAAGATTAGTGTTCAGTCCTCTGTAGTGTGGTGGAGAATAGGTGGAGTGGAGCAATGACAGTGGAGCAGTGGGATTGCTGTATCAAATGGTAGTTCTATTTTTAATTTTTTGAGAAAATTTCATAATGGCTGTACCAATTTACATTCCCACCAACGGTGCACTCTAATTTTAATATGCAGTTATGTTTATAGGATAAATAAATACTGGGATTAAATGTACATGACTATAGTTTTTTGTTTAATGCAGTTATGTTAAACATGACTTGTGTCCATTATCATTTAACAAGCTGTATTTACCTTTATTAATTTTTCCTTATATCATCTGATTTGTATATGCAACTTTTCCCCTGAATTCCCCCTGATTTGCCTCATATATCTAATCTCCTTTCTGTCACGCAAGAAAAAAACAAGGTAATTTATTTTTTTTCATAAAACCCTATCTTTTCTAACCATTAAATATACCTCCAGCTTTTTTAGCAAGGACATTAAATTCTTTTTTGGTACATTGAATATCAAAGACATTATTTCTTTTTCATGAAATGACATCTTGAGTAATCCATTTTCTTTCAAACTTCCAACAAATTATTTCTCTCCTGGGAGTGACTATCATTTTTAAAATAACCATACTATTCAAGCATTGTTTACTATGGTAAATCCAATGTCTTTGAACTAAACTCTGTTTTTCATTTTATACATTAAGAAGTGACTTATTTCTATGCTTTCATTGAAACAAGGATAGATGTGCATTTCAATACGCAGCAATGGATTTCTAAATTCTGTATTTTACACAAAGAACTTAAATTTATTTTGAAAAGGCCAGGAGTAATTAATTTTTCTTTAAGAAAAACTTTTTATTATGATCTTAAGAACTTGGGGCCATTGTATTTCAGACTTTTGCATGCTTCCCTTAGCATATGAACCAAAAATATTCATTTTCTTATAAGAATTATAAATATTTGTATAAATTTATAAATTTTGAATACATAATTTTATGAACATTGATCATCCTCATTGATGACTCTCAATAAGAACCTTCTAAATACAAAGTACTACAGAAGGTGGAGTTACAAAGAAGTTTCCAGACTTGTACCTCAGATAAATAACACATCATAAGTAAAGTGTTCATCTCCTGAACCTGGTGATGTGAATGTTTGCCTTGCCATGTCTATTTTCTGAGAACAATAAGATAATGCTATCCTCCATCTACAAAGATTTTTTTCAAAAGCTGAAAGGTTTTTTCTGCTTTGTACATTTCTGAACTGTCCAATATGGTAGACACTATACAAATGTGGCTATTGAACACTGGACTTAGGCCAGCCTAAAGCAAAATGTGCTACCAGTATAAAATATACATTGATTTTCAAAGAATCATCATGAAAAAAAGAATGCAAATAATACTGATTACATGTTTAAAATATATTTTGGATAAACCAGGTTAAATAATAACTTATTAATATTAATTTCACCTGGGTTTTTTTAGACGCTTTTTAATGTAACTACTAAAAATTTTAAAGTATGCACATGGCTCACATTATGTTTCTATTGAACAGCACTGGTCTAGTCTCTCTCTCCTGGATCCTAAATGGTACACATTTATAGGTATAAAACATATGATCTAAGTTAGGGGTATCAAATGTTACAATGATACAGAATAAAACTAGCCGGTCAATAACAGGATTAAATATATGATGTCAAAATCTATAACTGAATGTTAACTTTACATATTGTGGTGACTGTTTTTGCATTGCACACCTAAAACTAATATAATATGTCAAATACACCTCAATAAAAAAAATATATAACTAAACGAATTAAGCATCCATACTTCCAAGGAATTTGTGAATTAACAGTGGGTATAAGTATAAGAGAGCAGCAAGAGGTCAGTCCTGTCAATTCAGATCCTGTCAGTCTGGTCACTTGGGGAAATCTCTGGTACTTGCAGTGCCTGAATGCTCACATGCTTGTACATGTAAAGGATAATGGTAAAGATAACTGTCATGTACTGAACATTCAATTTATGTTAGATGCTTTACCAAGATTCCTCCTGCAGTCTTTATATCAATCCTAGAGTTGTGTTAGTCAGGTAGGCTAACTGCTGAAACAAACATCCTCCAAATTTCAGTGGCTTACCAAAATACATGTTACTTCTTCCTTACATCTAATGGGGGTGGTAAGAGTGTCAGCAGACTCTGCTCCAAGCTTCTTATGTCTTGTAGCTCATGTCTAACAGGTCTCTATAGTTGTCTCCAGTCAGCCAGCAGATGGAGAAAATGAGAGATGAGGCCACCTGGGGGATTTTTATGGGCCAAACCAGGAAGTTTATTTCCTGGCATTTTATTTCCACCAGCATTCCATTGCCAGAACTCAACTATGGACAGACTAATCTGCAAGAAGGGCTGAAAATACAGAGTTTAATTGTGCCCAAGAATACAAGAACATGGATATTGCAAACATTAGCAGTCTTTGCAATAGGTCTTATCTCTATATTCTATATTCTACGTAGAATAATATTCTACATTATTTTAATAATATAAAATATTATCTCTATTTTTCAGAATAGGAAACTGAGTCTTAGAAACATTAAAGTAGGGACAACTGGGTGGCTTAGTCAGTTGAGCATCCAACTTTGGCTCAGGTCATAATCTCACAGTTGGAGTTTGAACCCCACATTAGGATCACTGCTGTCAGCCTGTCAGTGCAGAGCTGGCTTCAGATCCTCTGTTCCCCTCTTCTGCCCCTCCCCAGCTTGTGCTCTCCTCCTCACCACATCAAAATAAAGAAACATTATAAAGTAAATCCCTAAGGCCACAGACCTAGAAAATGACATTCAACCACAGGTCTGTATGCCCCCACAGCCCATGCTCTTTCTAGGTAACACTGCAGAACTCACAGAAATTGCCACCATCTCAGTATACTTATTGCAATGGAAAGATTTAGCAAATGGTCAGAAGATGTTAGGGCACTGAACTATTTATCTTCTCCTGCCATTACAAAAGGGCAAGTTTGGGAAAATCTATTTAGGCAATCAAACTCTCACTCCGTATCGCTAAAGAATATGTCTGCATGACTTCAGGAAAATCTTCAACAAACAAAATACACAGAGCTGATGAGGTGGGCATTTCATTACCAAAATGCCATAGTCAAATACATAAGTTCCCAGGATATTCCATAAATGATTACAGTCTAAGAGGATTAATATGAGAAAACCAAAGGATACTTATGTTTTGAAGGCTAGAATAATCTACTATTTATCCAGAATCCAAAAACACCCAGAACACCTTAATAATCAGATTTACTTTGCAGAACGACTGAATAACAATTCTTGCTTGTATTGGTGAGCCTAGGCCACTCCAAGATTCTAAAGTTTCTTCTGAATTATCAAAGAAAGACTTTATCATGTTTAATCTTATCACTAAGAATTCTATTATAAAATAACTCATTCAAGATTGATAATTCATGTAGACTAGGTATGTTAACTCAGCCACATTGTTCAAACATTCAGGATTATTTTATTCCCTGATATTTCTGGACAAACAGAAATCAATTACATTTAGGGAAAGCACAGAACATGAAGTGATTAAGATGACAGTGGAGTACTTTCTTCATAGGCAAATGGCTAGTGAGCCGGCAACGAAGTGCATATAAAATTGTTACATATATGCAAAAATCATTAAGCAAATTTGGCTATAAACCAGACAGAAATCAAGGCACACCAAAAATCAGTTTGGTAAAAAGTGCTGGAACAGCTCATAAAAAGTCTTGAATTTCACAGACTTAAAATCTGATTTGATATGAAAAGACCACCTTAGGCTCTAAATTGCTGATGGAAATGATTACATTTCTTCTAAGTGGCCATGGAATTATGCAGTTGGTTCTGGTGGGAAAGTCTGGAAGCCTACAGGAAAGCTGTTTAGAAGGATGATCACTATGGTAGTGAAAAAGAACAGATCCAGTGATGGCAGTCATTTGCTCTTCCCCCCCCCCCCCTCTATTTTTTTATTCACTGCATCTCAGGAGCACTTCCATATCTTTTTAGTCAGCATTTCTGATCCTATTGAATTTTATGAACGTGTTTCTGAGAGAATACAGTTTGTTTTCTTGTTCAGTTTTGTCATTCTCAGAATGTTATTTATCTAACTTAAGCCTCCTTGGGACAATTTTTTACTGTTCTCACAATATATATTTTCTAAGCTTAATGTTACTTAAGCATGTTTTCTACAAGTCTGTAAAAAAAAAAAATCATATGCCTTAACTCCATCCTCAGAGACATGACTTGAGTTAAACCCATTCCTCTAACAGGTACTGTCCTTTATTTTAGCTGGGTGAGTGGTATTTTCAGAAAAGCAGTTTTCCTCCACACTCTGTCAGGTACCACGTAAGCTAATTTTGTTCTATCAGAGCTTCCCTACCTTACTCAGGAATATTCCTCAAAGCCAAGGCTGTCCCAGCTCCAAAACGGATGTAGGACTATACAAGACAATTGGAAGTCAAGTGCTTACTTAAGTCTTAACCACTATGTGTCAAGCACTGTTCTACCCACCTTCAATAATCCCCAAAATTGTTCTGGAAATCCAGTCATCTGATCTGTCAGCCTGAACCCCATTCTCTCTTTGAGAAAGGCTCCTGTGAGAAATTCCATTGCCCTTAATCCTGTGTACTTTCATTCTTATGGTCAACTGTGGCTCCCACTTGTACTGAACTCTTGATCTCACACATGTCTTGCAGAGGTCTTGCATATGCCTGCTTCTTTGTTCTAAACAGAGCTGCTTTCCTTGACTTCCCCCAAACCACACAGATAATGCAGTGCTCTGATATGCTATACTGTTGAAAGGTTAACAACTAAATATTGTAAATTAGATATCTATGGTTTTTAAAGTTCTTGGCCACAAAGCCACCAGGGAATTTTATATCTTTCTCCAGAGGATCAAGCCTCCTATCTATATTGTATGGCCTTTTCTCCAACTCCACCCTTCCTTGTCTTTCTTCCTGACATTCCTCCTCCCACATCTGTGTTCACTTCTTTATGCAGAACTGCTTGGTTCTCTCTTTGTACTGCAGTCTCCTTCTAGACTACACTCTCAAGGCCTCACCTTCCACACTCACAGAAGTTTATCAAGGCATTTTCCTAAATACAGACAGTTCTGTAAGTAGAACTGTAGTAGTGGGGTTTAATGATATTTTCTAAAACACACACACACACTTCATTTAAAAAATAAAGCAACAAAGTATCAAAAGAGGTAAGTTTCACAGCTCACATAGGTTGATAATGCAAGTCACTTTAAATAGTTTTGTCTTTTTAAAACACAATGTTACAATAATTCTTTAAAAATACCTAATAAAGTATCACGAACAGAGAAACAATTTCTGTAAGTAGCCCTGTCTTATTCATTATAATTTCACCTGATGTGCAGTATAAACTCGACCATTTCATCTGCATAAACTCAAGAAGTTAAATAAGATTTTCTCCCTAAGTTATTTATATATCTGAAAAACAAATTTTAAAAAATTTAATTAATAAATAAGGGGGCCTAGGTGGCTCAGTTGGTTAAGCCTCCGGACTTCTGCTCAGGTCATGATCCCACAGCTCGTGAGTTCAAGCCTCCCCCTGGGCTCTGTGCTGACAGCTCAGAGCCTGAAGCCTGCTTCGGATTCTGTGTCTCCCTCTCTTTCTGCCCCTCCCATGCTCAGGCTCTGTCTCTCTCTCCTTCAAAAATAAATAAACATTAAAAAAATTTTAATTAATAAAAATATTTTAGAGTAGTTTTAGGCTCACAGAAAAGTCAAACCAAATACAGAGAGTTCCCATACACCCCCATCCGCCTACACACACACTGCCTCCCCCACTATCTATACCCTATACCTGTGGCACCTTTGTTACAATTGATGAACCAACATTGACACATCATAATCACTCAAAGTCCACAGTTTATATTGGGGTTCACTCTTGGTTTTGTATATTCTAGGGTTTTGACAAATGTATGATAACATGCATCTATCCTGCATCTATCATACAAAATAGTTTCACTGCCTTAGAATTCCTCTGTGCTTCACCTATTCATCTGTCCCTGCCTTCTAACCCCTGACTACCACTGATCCTTTAACTGTCTCCATAGTTTTGCCTTCCCCAGAATATTGTATATTTGAAATCATACAGTATGTGGCCTTTTCAGATTGGCTTCTTTCACTTAGTAATATGCATTTAAGGTTTCCCCATGTCTTTTCATTGCTTGATAGCTCATTTCTTCTTTCTTTTAAGATTTATTTTTTAGTAATCTCTATACCCAGCATGGGACTCAAACCTGCAACTCCGAGATCAAGAGCCTCACATTCCACATTCCAGCCAGGCGCCCTGATAGCTCATTTCCTCTTAGCATCGAATAATATTCCATTTTCTGGAGGTACCACAGTTCAAGTTTTCTTTCACCTACTGATGAACATCTTGAATGCTTCCAATTTTGGCAATTAGAAATAAAGCTGTTATATACATCCATATACAGGCTTCTGGTGAACGTAAGTTTTTAACTCTTTTGAGTAAATACCAAGGAGTGCAATTGCTGGATCAGAGGGTAAGAGTATGTTTAGTTTTTGTAAGAAACTGCCCAACTATCTTCCAAAGTGGCTAACTTACTTAATATCTGTATATCTTCTTTGGTGACGTATCTGTTCAGATAACACCGTTTTTTAAATAAAATGTTTATAATATCCATCATCTTGCATTGTCATTGACCCTGCTTTCATTTTTTTATTTTTTTAAGTTTATTTATTTATTTTGAAGACAGAGAGAGTGGAGAGGGGCAGAGAGAGGAGAGAGAGAGAATCTCAAGCAGGCTCTGTGCTGTTAGTATGAAGCCCTATGCATGGCTCAATCTCACAATCTGATCTGTGACATGGTAACCTGAGCAGAAATCGAGAGTCAGATACTTAACTGACTGAACCACCCAGATGCCCTGACCCTGCTTTTGATATTAAAATAAATCTACTCCAGCTCTCTCATCTTACAAATAAGAAAATTGAGTCAGTAGAGGTGAAAGTTGAATCCATGAAAGTAGCTACAAATTTAGAGACAGAAGAAGTAGGCTAAGGACTGAGTTTGTCAGGGGAAAGAAATCAGTGAAACATGAAGTAAAGAGGTGGCCAGAGAGAAAGAAGTAGAACAAGAAGAATAGAGTTTTATAGGAGTCCAGGGAGGCTAGAGGTGAAGCAAATTTTGTTTGTTCATTTGCTTTGAGAAAGAGTGTGGCCAGCAACAATAGGCCTCTATGTACTGCAAATAATCATTCCTCCTTAGGAGGCAGCAGGGCACAGTGGAAAGAACATTAGACTGTCTCTGTCCCATAAACTGGGGCACTTAACTTTTAAAAATTTCTGCTTTGTTCTAGTTTGTTTATCTGTAAAATGAGACTATGTTTCTTCTAGCTTCCAAACTCCATGTTTTCTTTCCTACGGTCTTTTCTCTTTTACTTTTTCTAATTATTGGATATCATCTTTTTTTTTTCTGATAATTTGGTAATTTATTTAGCATCCACCTCACTGTGGCCAGTTATATCTCTAGTGATTGGCCATCTAACCAAGGTGTTATAATAATTCTTTAAAAATATCTAATAAAGTATCATGAGCAGAGAAACAATTTCTGTAAGTAGCCCTCTCTTATTCATCACAATTTCCCTTGATGTGCAGTACAAATTGATATTGACCATTGCATCTGCATAAACTCAAGAAATTTAAAAAGATTTTCTCCCTAAGTTATTTATATATCTACAATGTCCTATTGGCTTGGATACAACTAGAATTTGGAATTAAATAATTTTTGGAGTTTAAAGTATCTATTGGCAAAGCTATCTCTAATCCACTGTTTTCAAAGAGAATTAATACCAAGAAGAAGCAGTCATTACCCAAGTGAGAATTTCACAGCTTAAATTTACAAACAAGCTATCAAATCGTTTTATTGTCTTGAATAAAAATAGTATAAGTCAGCTAAGATATAATTACAACTAGTAATTGCTACTATTACTA
This sequence comes from Panthera onca, assembly GCF_046562875.1. Taxonomy (NCBI): domain Eukaryota; kingdom Metazoa; phylum Chordata; class Mammalia; order Carnivora; family Felidae; genus Panthera; species Panthera onca. Next base: position 70,554,194 of record NC_138343.1, read on the forward strand.
TATTAGTTTTATTTATAAAATAGTACTTCTCCCTTCATTAAGGCATCCACTGCTTTGTGTAAACAAAATGTTACGTGGTTATATTATGCAGCCCAACATGTGAATTCCAAGAATAAGCCAGATAATATCAACCAAGGCCAGTGATGTGAAATGGATTAAAGAAAAATTAAGTGCAGTGAGAGGAGATTTAAACCAAAAGCTTACCTTACAAACTGAAGTGTCCAACAGGTCAGTCAAGTGTGTATACAGAGTCAGGTGGTTTCCAATTCAACAGCAAAACATAGGACCGCCCAGCCTAACAACAAGATGATATAGTAGGGAGGATGTTGCACATTTATTTTCCCTTAGAGAGTTGAGATGTACTTGGGAATACTTTTTCTGTACTAATTTGTAACTTTCAAGATAAAGCTATATTTATTAGACTCTGGAACTCTGTGTAAGATAGGCAGAGGAGAAAAGTAAATAAACCTGACTGGCCAAAGTCCCCATGGACACAGCCTACCCTATGCCCACTATCCTGTTCTACCTGTATCATTTAAGGTACCAGAAGATAAACATCTTTAACATGTAAGGAAGCAAACCACAAACCTGGAAATAATAAGAAAAGAGAGGAGAGCTATTTCCTGTGTCTGGGGTATTTATAAGATAAGGTAGGATATTATCTTCATTTCTGGAAAGTCTGAATCCAATTACTTTTTCTAAAAAGAAAAAAAAATCCTTCATATACTATTAGATACTTCTCTGACTTTCCTTTTTCTAGTCACTCACTCATCCTTTAACAGTTTGTCAACCAGTTCCCAGTGAATCAATTTTTTGAAGGTCATTAATAACCCTCTAAATATTATATTCAATAGACATCTGTACCCTCAATTTTTTTATAGGTCTGTATCATTTGGCATTATTCATCACCTTTCCTTTTTTGAAAGTTTTATATCCTCTGGTTCACAACATTGCGCTATTTTAATCTTCCTCCTACCTCTTTGAGCCTTTTCTGCCTCCTTTGATCTCATCACTTATTTATATATTTTCCACAGGTAATTAACTAGAAAGTATTACAACAAAGTACAATATAATTCAGTATCTCCAGCCTCTTTTTGAACAAGCCAAGGACCTTAAGATGCTTTAACCAAATGCAATGGAACGTCTCTCATCCTCTTTTGTTATAATGTCTAGAATATTTTTTTAGTTTCAATTTTTGTTTCACCATCCTCACACAAACAAGAAATTATTTTCACTAATTAAATTAAAAAAAATTTAACATTTATTTATTTTTGAAAGACAGAGAGCACTAGTGTGGGAGGGGCAGAGAGAGAGGGTGACACAGAATCCAAAGCAGGCTCCAGGCTCTGAGCTGTCAGCACAGAGCCTGACGTAGGGCTCGAACTCATGAACCACAGATCATGATCTGAGCCGAACTCAGACGCTTAACCGACTGAGCCACCCAGGTGCCCCAGTAATTAAATTTTTCAACATGTTACCAATTTCTGTAATTACTGTTGTTTCTTCCATGCCATGCTTTCCTTTTGGACTTAGTAATATCACAGAGGCATAGTCTATGATAATATTTTAGCGAGAAATCTATAGGTAGTAAACTCCTTTAAGTCTTTGTATGTCTGAAAATATCTCTATTTTCCTTCATTATTGAGGAAAAGTTTAACACACCCTTCTAGGTTAATTTATTTTTTTGCCCCTCAGCATTTGGAATATATTGCTCCATTCTCCTCTGACAATTTGGTTTTTTAGGTGTTCAGAACTGCCATCATAAGCAGGATCCCGTCAGACACTCCATATCATACAGGCAGGAAGCCCAGCAGAAATCCAATAACAAATGAAAAGGCATAAACAAGCTGCATGAATAGGTATCCCAGACTCCCATGCCACACAGCAAGGCTGCACTAGAAGACCATTATGAGCTCATGCCAATGGTTACATTGGTGGTTCTTGTATGAACAGCTAAAGGAGGAGGAAAAAGCTTGAGCCCTTATGTATAGATTTATGGATAGACTGGCTTGATAAAGAAAGCTCCAGTGGGAAATGGAAAACAACTGCATGACAGCACTGCTCAGTGTGTCCTTGAATGATAATGGAGAGCAAAAATTCCTCAAAGGGTAAAGCTTTGGGCTTTTACCTAATGATCCACTTTGTGTGGAGTTCAATAAATTAGTTAAGGCTAAAAGCTACACAAGTCAACTTTGAATTCTTCTCCTCTTATCCATTATTATTAGTTAATATTTTTAGTTTTAAGAAAACAGAAAACTCAGTCAAGCTACTTCTGTAAAAAAAAAAAAAAGTGGGGGAGATTTTATGACAAGGATACAAGAATATTTTCTAGAACTCCAGGGCAGGAATGAAACCAGGCCTAAAGAAAACTCTAGAAACAGAGATTAGAATTGCATCTGTACTCTTCCTCCATCTCCTCTCTGTTCCTCTCTGGATGTATGATTTCATCTCTTTCTCTCTCATTTTCTCTCTGTTTCTCTATACACTGTCATTTTCTGCTTTTCTACTAGAAATGGTATGTAGAAAATGGCCAATCTACATCTGTCAAAGTTTTATATGTATGTATGAGTGTACGTCATGACCCACCATCTGGGAAACTTAATTTTTAAATTTGGTGTAGGGGTGCCTGGGTGGCTCAGTTGGTTAAGCGTCTGACTTCAGCTCAGGTCATGATCTCACAGCTCGTGGGTTTGAGCCCCACATCAAGGCTCTGTGCTGACAGCTCAGAGCCTGGAGCCTGCTTCGATTTCTGTGTCTCCTGCTCTCTCTGACCCACCCCTATTCGTGCTCTCTCTCTCTCTCTCTCTCTGTCAAAAATGAATAAACATTAAAAAAAATACTAATAAATGAAATTTGGTGTAAATACAGATTCCCAGGTTAAAAACAAAAACAAACAAAGCCAAAAAACACCTCTAACTGTCACAGCTTGAATGAGGTGCCTATTCCAGATCCAAACAAATTATGTAGAGAGTCATCTCATTCAGAATGGTTGCTAGAAGCTTTGCCTTGACTCTGAGGAAGAACTGGGTCATGATAAGATGAATAGATAAACTCATCCTCATTTAGTCTCTCAGTTATCCTGGCTGAAAACCTCAAAGTCCGATTTGGCTTATCCTTCTCTCTTATTTATTATATAGTTCTGTCACCAAGAACAATTTCATTCTTCTCTCAAAATTACTCTTTTTTCTATTCTACCTTCATTTCCACTGCTTTATTATTTGCCAAAATGATAGATCCAAAAAAAAAGTTCACTATAGTTAAATTCGCATTTCTTTAACTACTGGTGGAAATAAATATTTTTCATTTTTCCTTCATGTTATAGACTATTAGTATTTCTGTTTCATTGGTTTGTGTTATATGAATTATGTGTCTCCCTCTTCTCATTCATATTTTGAAGTACTGCTCCACCCCCCCCCCCCACGTGACTGTACTTAGAGATAGGGCCTTTACAGAAGAAATTAAGGTTAATTTGGGTTACAAGTATGGAGCTCTAATCGATAGGTGCTCTTATAAGAGGAAGAAATGCCAGGGAAGCTTGCCTACATAAGAAAGGCCATGGAAAGACACAGTGAGAAGGCTTTCTGCAAATCAGGGAGAAGCCTCAGGAGACACTAAAACTGTCAACGTCTTATTCTTGGACTTCTAGTCTCCAGAATTGTGAGAAAATAAATTTCTGCTAAGCCACCTAGTCTGTGATATGTTGTTACAGCAGGCCTAGCTGACTAGCACAGTTTCCCTGTGTTCATATTCCATTTTTCTTTTCTTTTCTTCTGGTGAGAGCTCTCTTAATATTAAGGCTGTTAGCCTTTCATACAAAATAAATGTCACAAATATTTCTCCCAGTTTATTTTGTACCCCCTCACCTTTCTCTTTTGTTTTGTTTTATATACTGAAGTATTTTTTAGTGTAGTAAAAGTTTTCAAGCCTTTCATTATGGTTGCTACATTTGAAATTGTGCTTAGAAAGTTCTTCCATTGTTACAGCATACTTATAGTCACCTATATTTTCTTCCAATTCTTTTTTTGTCTCATCTGAATTTTACTTTCAACGTATGATGTAAGATACAGATCAATTCTTTTTTCATACAGCTAACCAATTATCCCTGTACCACTTACTCATTTTCCCATTTATTTTAAATATATTATCATATCCTAAATACCTATATGCACTTAAAACTTCTGTTGCTTTTTATTTATGATATTAATTTATTCAATAACTCATTTTGGAAATTATATTGTTCCACATTTATCATTAAGGAAAAAGAATTTTCCACCAAATTCAAGAAACACTATTTTGGGTGTCTCAAATAATAAAAATTATAAAAATATTAAGGAGAAAACTTTTTAAATTAAAATACTATCACATACTTGTTTTTAGTTATAAATAAACATCAAAATAGATACAAAATTGCTTTAACCCAAATGAAAGAGGGAAGGGGGTACCATCTGATTTACTTGCATTTTTTGATCTAACTAAATGATAAGAAAAGAAAAACATAGAGGAGAAGCTTCATGAGGATTGTCAGTTGGCCTTTTCAGGTTCCTTTCAAGAGAACAGTTGTCTTTTTAATTAGTTATCTTTAAAAGATTTTCTTTTTTTTTCCTCATGGGACAGGAGAGGTAATATCTATGTAAAAATATCTTTTACATACTTAGTGGTAAGAATAAAACCTACCTAATGGGGATCAGTGGGTTGAAATTGGTGTTGTTCTCTCAAGAAAGGGGTACAGATAAGATCTAAGTTGCACAGACCCAGCAATGTTCATGTTGAATGTGCTCTGACACCTGTCGAGTCTCTCCTGTCAATATTCAAAGCCAGAATCATTCCAGGGATTTTAAAGAAAATTCAAAAGATGAAAATCATGTCAAATCTATTACTATTCACTATTTTCTCTTTGCTTTCCACATGGCAAGCACTTAAAACCACACTGCAAACGTGAAAAGTATTGCCAACATAACTTTAGAAACAATGACACTGAAACTCGAGGAATCATTAACTCCCCAAGATTAAACTAGCAGAAAGCAGTTCATTGCAACAGAACTCTTTCCCGTACCGTGGCGCTGTGCAGCCTCAAAGAGAGGTCTGTGCCCAAGACGAACCGGTAAAGTCAAATTAGACAGGGCTGGGGACAATCGCAGACCGGCGTCAGAGAAATGTAAAAGCACTCTCACTCTGCCTAGCCTGGCCTCTCCGGAGCTTCTTTGGAGGTAAGCTAGATAGGGGGACAGTCACGGACGGTGGGCATGGAAAGGCGGCGCTAAGAGAGAGGGCGCAGAGAAAACTCACTAAGATTTTTGGAAGCCGTAACGTAAACACGTTAAAAACTATTGATAACGTGCCCAGCCAACATCTGGTAAAGGAGACACTGCAAAATCCTCGCAGCTCGCATCCATAACTGTGGGCCCTCCAAGCCCATCCCAGCATCCTTTGCACCACGCACAAAAAGCCTGGCTCGGTTTGGCTCCTTCGGCCGCCGTAGTCTCTAAGTTGCTATGGAAACCCAGCTACCCTCGCTATGTCTTTGCAGCAGGCCCCTCAGTCGCGGGTGTTCGTGGAACTGGTTCCCTGGGCTGACCGGGGCCGGGAGAACAATGTGGTCTCGGGGGGTGAGTTGCTGCCAGGACCCCGACGCCACGTCCCTTCAGCACAGGCCCAAACTGCGACCCGCGAGGTGCACGTTAGCGGCACCGCTGAGGTGTCTGCGAGCCCTGACCGGGCGCAGGTGGCGGTGCTAGTGAGCAGCACGAAGGAGGCGGCGGCCGAGGCCAAGAAGAGCGTTTGCCGCCGCCTGGACTACATCACACAAAGCCTCCAGCAGCAAGGTGTGCAGGTGAGAGCTTCGTTGGGGAGGGGCCTCGGGCGGGACCGCAAAAAGCGGAGGCAGAGTTCCAGGCTCCGACGGGTGTCAGTTGGAGGTGGCGAGGGTCTTGACCTTATCTCATCGGTATTACAGAGCGACAGGACCTGGCGGAGTAGAACTTTCGGCCCATTTTTCTTCTAGATGAAAGCAGTTATTGGTCCCAGTGGCTTATGAAATAAAAGAATGTAAATGGAGTAGGTTTTTATTTGGCGACATTTGCCGCAGTAATTTTGTATTTTACCTTGATATGGTTAACTGTTAGACCTGACACATTAGATGAAAGTGCTTGCCTAAGTATACTAGACACTAATATATTTTTTTTGTTTTTATTCCGCACCAGGCAATTAGCAAGTGAAAGCATGCTTCCTCCCAACTATGTAAAGATTTGCATGGAGTGGTTCCTCAGTATTTTTCGCAAACAGTAACATGAGGAGGAAAATTGCATCCATTATCGTTTAACGAGCACTCAAAACATTTCGGCAAATTTTTTAGTTTTAACTTTAAAAACCAGCCAGTATATTGTAGATGCCACATAAATGAAATACCTTTACTCACCAGAGATGTCCATAAAACAAATCCCTAAGTAAATCTACCTAAACTCTGCTTGTAAGAAAAGGAGAAAAAAATGAACCAGCTTTTTATTTCATCTGAACAACAGTTCTGTTAGACAGGTTTTAATATCCCCATTTAGATTCAAAGAGGTTACATAATGCTCTAAGCTTTAGTCAGGGCGGTGTTTGAACTCTTATCTTCCTGAGACTAAACTCTACATTGCTTCCAACCATAGTTGGCCCCAGATAATTAGAAAAAGGAAATGAAGAAGCCACAGAATGAGTCGACTATCTCATTTCCTTCATTTTACATAGTATGACTCAAAAGGCCAGAGTTGCGATTATCCAAAGTAACACTGAGTTCATAAAAGCGCTTCTAGTCTATTGTTAGAAATGGCACACCCCCAAAAAGCAATTTTATTGCTTTAAGGAAAAAAATACATTTGTACTGCATTTACAGACATAGAATTATTTTAAAAGTCATTTGGAACAGATGTCTCCATGATTTTAGAGTTTAGAAGAATTCAAAGGCTAATTATAGACAATGTGATTTAAGTGGTTTACTATGTGGAAAATATTTCCTCGTAAAAACTATTGCCAGTGCTACAGTCCTGTTTGAACAATATAACTAATTCTTAAGTATACCAAGCTCACATGGCTATAACTTCTAACATGGAAAGCAATAAATTACTGCATCTAACTTAATTACATCAAGGTTCAGTGTTCAAGACAGAAAACGTCAGTAATCTCCCAGTTATCTCTCTAATGGAAGAAAGCAGTCATGTAGACAATTTATTCAGTAGATGATGCAAAAAACAATTTATATTACTTTTCAGGATGAATTATAATGGGTTTTCACAAAGGTATTCATTTTAGACTTTGGAATTGGGGGTTTAAAAACATCACTCCCCTACTTTAGGGTCTCCTCATATTCCAGGTTCCTTTGCTTAATAGATGGAACCTAACTCTGTTTCCTCTCTTGTCTCTCCCCTCCTTGACTAGCTGACTCCCAGTTTTTCCTTTAAGAACTAGCCCAAGGGGCGCCTGCCTGGCTCAGCCAGCGGAGCATGCAACTCTTGATCTCAGGGTTCGTGAGTTCGAGCTCCATGTTGGGTGTGATTGCTTAAAAATAAAATCTTAAAAAAAGGAAAAAAGAATCAGCCCAAGCTTACTTTCTTGGCATTCCTTTTCTAACATAACTCTAGTCTCTGCCATACCACACTCTATTCCCTACTTATAATAAAACGTATCCCTCTGTATTTTAAATTGCTGCTTTACTGGTATCTCCTTCATATTCTGAACCTCTCGAGCACAGACCATTTTCTATCTCTTGCTCTGCATTCAAGGGTTACGCTTCACACACATCACATAGTATATACTCAAAACATGGTTTTTGAGGGGTGCCTGGGTGGCTCAGTTAGTTAAGCATCCCATTTCGGCTCAGGTCATGATCTTGCAGTTTGTGAGTTCAAGCCCGGTGTCAGGCTCTGTGCTGACAGCTCGGAGCCTGGAGCCTGCTTTGGATTCTGTGTCTCCCTCTCTCTTTCTTCCCTCACTCATACTCTGTCTCTCTCTCTTTCAAAAATAAATAAACTTTAAAAAATGGCTTTGAATGACTAAAAAAAAAAAATGAATGAAGCACTAAAACTATTCAACTATATTACAGATCAACTACATTATAGATTATTTTATGATCATATATAGTTTCACATATGAAGGCATACCCTCATTTTCAGTGTTGTAGTTTTTTAATGTTTATTCATTTTTGAAAGAGAGAGAGAGGGAGGGAGAGAGAGTGGGGGGGGGGGCAGAGAGAGAGAGGGAGACACAGAATCTGAAGCAGTCTCCAGGCTCTGAGCTGTCAAGAGTTAGACGCGGGGCTCGAACCCATGAACCCTGAGATCATAACCTGAGCCAAAGTCAGAGGCTCAACTGACTAAGCCACCCAGGCGCCCCTTCATGGAGAAATGTTTTAAAGATACTAAGCAGTATTTATTCAACCATCAAACATTTTTTAAGCATTTCCTGTCACTGTTTAATTTTAAATAGCACTTACGTGATAGTAATTATTTTGTTTTCCAATGTGTATGTTCCTTTCGTAGGTACAAAGTCCAATATTTGCCTACTCACAATTGTGGGGTTTTTTGATAAATGTGTAATAGATGCATGTTGCTGGGCACCAGAAATGGAAGTGACTCTGTCAGATCTTGAATAGTGACCAAAATGAAAGCATTCCAATTCCGCACTAGAATGCAGCAAGTATGTGTTCAGAGCACTGTATACAGTTCATTATGGCTAGGACACAGGAGTACTTGGGAAAAATGGACAAGAACTGAGATAAGACTGAAGAAGAAGGCTGTAGGCAGAACATGGAAGAAGGCCTTGTTTGCTGCATTGAGGAGTTTTGAATGTTATTGGTGATAAAAAACCGCTTATTACTGCTAGATCTTTTACAAATGTTATCTCATTTGATACTCATTCCCATCATATGAGACTGGCATTTCAATTGCTATTTATAGATGAGAACTCTTGGGATCAAAGTGATTATTGGCAGGTCGCTTGCCCAAGGTCACACAGCTAGGAAGTGACAGAGTTTCAACTCCAGTCAAGAATTTCGACCTCAGAGCTCTTGCTCTTAACCACTATAGTATGTCTCTGCTTTATTGTCTTGGCAGTGGGTGATTGAGTTTTAAGTAGGGGATGTAGCAGATGCTATTGATACCCCACACTTGTATCCCTTGGCACTTCACATTTGTGTGCATACAGGCCCAACTTCCATCTGCCAACATGGAGCGTCCTTTGCCAGTTTTTCCTGGCTGCAGCTTTTCCTGGCTCCACCCACAAATGGGCCAGCCAGTAGTGCCAGAGGATTAACAGCCCCTCCCCAAGCTCTAACAGCCTTCAGCTAGGAAGTGAGGGAAGTGAATGGAAGGAGACCTTACCTCTAGGGCAGGATAGCTCTGAGGCATATGTTCTGCCCTGGCTCCCAGAATTTCTCTGCAGGAATAAGTTCCAGTTGCCCACAGTGGTGACCGCTTGACAACGCACACTTCAATGGCTTGCTTTCCTTTTGTTTCACTTCCCATTCCCCTATGGTGCTTCCAAGGATTATCTTTTTTTTTTTTACCCCCGCCCGCACCCCCCCCCCCCCCCAGAGGGCAAAGAGACCGGGAGGCAGAGGATATGAAGCAGGCTCCATGCTGACAGCAGAGAGCCCAGTGGGACCTGGAACTCACAAAACCATGAGATCATGATCTGAAATGAAGTCCGCTGAGCCACCCAGGCGCCCCTCTTGGGATTGCCTTAAAAATTAACTGCTTGTACTCACATCCATGTTTCAGAGTCTATTTCTAGTTGCATTCAAATTATGATAGGGAGTAGTAGGAATAGATTGAGCATATCATAGTTTTTCATTATTAAAAATGGTGACAAAATGAATAACCTTGTTGCTAGGTATTTATACATGTTTTTAATTATGTTTTTGGACATTAATTCCTGGCTTATGCATATTTTTAAGGCTTATGAAAAATTACAGTGTAGGACAATAAGTTTACAACTTCACTACAAATATATCTTTGGCATAGTGGGCATTATTTTCTTTTTTAACTTTGCCAAGTCAGTAGCCCAAAAAAACGTTACTGTCATTTCCTATGTTTCTTTTTTTTTTTTTTTTACATTTGAGGTTAAACTTTTTTCATGTAAGTTGCCAGTTCATAAAACTTTGTCTGCTTTTTCTACTTTTATTAATTTATGGGAACTTTTTAAAAATTAGTTTCAGCTGTACAGTATAATGATTCAACAATTCTGTACATTTCTCAATGCTCATCAGTGTAATACTCTTAGCTTCCTTTATCAATATCCCACCGCCCACTTCTCCTCTGGAAACCACCAGTTTATTCTCTGTAGTTAAGAGTCTTTTTTGGTCTCTTTTTTTCTTATTTGTTCATTTGCTTTGTTTCTTAAATTCCACAAATGAGTTATATTATATGGTGCTTGTCTTTTTCTGGCTGAGTTATTCTACTTACCATTAAATCCTCTAGATCCATTCATATTGTTGCAAATGGCAAGATTTCATTCTTTTTTATAGGTAATAGTTCAGTGTGTGTGTGTGTGTGTGTGTGTACATATAAGTGTCTCACATCTTTATCTATGGATGAACACTTAGGTTGCTTCCATATCTTGACTACTGTAAATAATGCTGCAGTAAACATAGGGGTGCAGATATCTTTTTCAGTTAGTGTTTTCATTTTCTTTGGGTAAATATCCAGTAGTGGAATTACTGGATCATATGGTAATTCTGTTTTTAACTTTTGAGGTCCCTCCATACTGTTTTCCACAATAGTACACCAATTTACATTCTCACCAACAGTGTACAAGGGTTCCTTTTTCTCCCTATCCTCGCCAAAATTTGTTACTTCTTGCATTTTTTATTTTAGCCATTCTGACAGATATAAGGTGTTAACGCACTGTGGTTTTAATTTACATTTCCCTGATGATGAGTAATGTTGAGCATCTTTTCATGTGTTTATTGGCCATCCGTATGTCTTCTTTGGAAAAATGTATGTTCAGTTCCTCTGCCCATTTTTTTTTTTTAATTTTTTTTTCAACGTTTTTTATTTATTTTTGGGACAGAGAGAGACAGAGCATGAACGGGGGAGGGGCAGAGAGAGAGGGAGACACAGAATCAGAAACAGGCTCCAGGCTCCAAGCCATCAGCCCAGAGCCTGATGCGGGGCTCGAACTCACGGACCGCGAGATCGTGACCTGGCTGAAGTCGGACGCTTAACCGACTGCGCCACCCAGGCGCCCCTGCCCATTTTTTAATTGGATTATTTGTTTTTATGGTGTGAAGTTGTGTAAGTTCTTTATCTATTTTGGATATTAACCCTTTATCAGATATATCATTTGCAAATTATCCTCTCCCATTCAGTAGATTGCCTTTTTGTTTGGTTGATGGTTTCCTTCACTGTGCAAAAGCTTTTTACTTTGGTATAGTCCCAATAGTTTAATTTTGCTTCTGTTTCCCTTGCCAAATGAGACATATATAGAAAAATGTTTCTATGACTAATATCAAAGAAATCATTGCCTGTGTTTTCTTATAGGAAATTTATGGCTTCAGATCTCACATTTACGTCTTTAATCCATTTTGAGTTTATTTTTGTGTATGGTCTAATGAAAGTGGTCTGGTTTCATTCTTTTGCATGTAGCTATCCAGTTTTCCCAATACCATTTGTTAAAGAGACTGCCTTGTTCCCATTGTATATTCATGCCCCCTTTGTTGTAGATTAATTAATTAATTAACTGTCATAGGCCCTATAAGTGGGGTTTATTTCTAGGTTCTCTATTCTGTTCCATTGATCTGTGTGTCTGTTTTTGTGCCAACATCTACTGTTTTGATTACTGCAGCTTTGTAGTATATCCTGAAATCTGGGATTGTGATACCTCTAGCTTTGTTTTTCTTTTTCAAGATTATTTTAAGGGAACCTTAAGATTATCAATAACTCTCTCATTGTTGCAAATATTTTCCCAATTTCATATTTGCCATATTTGTTTACAGTATTGAACATTCAAAATTTTTAAATTTTATTTAGCTAAAATCACTAATCTTGTCAGTATGTTTCTTGCCTTTGGTATAACACTTATTGGGTCCTTCCCAAGCCTAAGGTTATATAGCTGTTAACTAATATTTCCTGGAACTTTTAGGGACCCTTTATACTACATTAAATATTTGCTGTGTTGGAATTTATTTTGGTGTAAGGAAAAGGGCTTGTTTTCTCTTAAATGGGTAAGTGGCTCTACACTTATTTTATGTAACTTTTAGGGAAGGTTTAAAACATCAGGCAAACCAGTTCTTTCTGCATCCTCTGTTATTCTGAGTTTAATAAGTTCAGGTTTCTACTTTATGTTTTAGAGTAATTGCATTTGGTAGTCAAACATTGAGTAATCATACTCTTGTACTTTCTGCTTCAGGCAGAAAATGTAACTGTGACAAAGGATTTTAGAAGAACGGAAAATGCTTATCACATGGAAGCAGAGGTATGTACTTATCATGAAAAATAATTGGAAACAGCATGACTTTGTGGATACAATTTACATTTATTTTTATTCTTGAACTGAAATGTATAGGAGGACTGCTTCTCATGATATTGATAAAAGATTATTTTTCTCAGGGTGCCTGGGTGGCTCAGTCGGTTAAGCGTCTGACTTGAGCTCAGGTCATGATCTCAGTTCGTGGTTTTGAGCCCCACATCGGGCTGTGTGCTGACAGTTCAGAGCCTGGAGCCTGCTTCGGATTCTGTGTCTCCCTCTCTCTCTGCTCCTCCCCCACTCATGTTCTGTTTCTTAAAAATAACAATTGAAAGAAAAGAATTTTTTTTAATTATTTTTTATTTTTATTATATATATATGTGTATACATATTATATATATGTGTGTATATGTGTATATACACATATTTTTTTTAATTTTTTTTTAAAGTAATCTCTATACCCAACATGGGGCTTGAACTCACAATCTGGAGATAAGAGTCGTGTGCTCTTCCAACTGAGCCAGCCAGGCGCCCCTGTATGAGCTTTTAAAATAAATTGTAATGAGATATATTTAAGAGAAATTGTTTTGAAATGGAATAAAAATAGCAAGAAGGAAGAGCAGTTAATTGCCCCCTGAATGAAATTTTAGTAAAGTTATCACCTAGTGAGCAGGAAAACACTATAGGAAATTTCTTCTCAGATAAAAAGAAAATTAATAATGTCCTAACATAAGGATTGAAACACTTTTCAACCTTCTTTTCCTTCATAATGCAATTTTACTCTATTGTGCTAAGTTATCAGGGTTTTGTGGGTTTTGTTTTTTTTTTTTTTTTTTTTTTTTACAAAAAGCACTTGGGACACCTGGCTGGCTCACTCAGTAGAACGTGTGACTCATGATCTCAGGGTTGTAAGTTTGATCCCCACATTGGGTGCAAGGTTACTTAAAAATAAAATCTTTAAGGGGTGCCTCAGTTGGTTAGGCATCTGACTTTTGATCTCAGGGATATGAGTTCAAGCCCCATGTTGGCCTCTGCACTGGGCATGATGCCCACTTAAAAAAAGAAAAATTCTTATAATTAACTAAAAAAAATAAAGACCACTCAATTAAATTAAAAAGAACAAAATATTTTTTGTACACTCAATGATAACATTTAATTTCTACAACTGCCTATACTTTTTACTTATTTTTAAAGATTTTATGATCAGGATTTTATGAAATCAGGTATGTTATAGTTGTGGTTAGGTTATAGGACTACGGGTTGTTTCAACATCCAAACATCTTGGGATTTGTGTGCTAGTTCCATGCTGCCTCCTCACAGGAAGCAAACAAGAATGGAGTTAGAGATAAACTCTTATTTATCTAGTCAGATAATCTTTTTTTTTTTAATGTTTATTTTTGAGAGAGAGAGAGAGAGAGAGAGAGAATGAGTACGAGTGGGGGAAGGAGCAGAGAGAGAGGGAGACACAGAATCCAAAGCAGGCTCCAGGCTCTGAGCTGTCAGCACAGAGCCCATTGCAGGCCAAACCCACGAACCATGAGATCATGACCTGAGCCAGCCGAAGTCAGCACTTAACCCACTGAGCCACGCAGGAGCCCCTCTAGTCAGATAATCTTTATGTTTAGAGGTGGGAAATATCTCAAAAAATCATCTAGTCCTACCAGATAATCTATTATTTTTATAATTTTAAGGGCATGACTTCAAGTTCAGATAACTTGGGGTCTCAGACTTCCCAGTCATATTAAAAGAAAGAACGGAAATTAGAATCCTGCCTAGCTTCTTACCTCCTTGAAACAGTAATTTCTACAATACACTGTTGCTCCAGTACTTAAATAGTTTTATTTTTCCACTTAAAATTTAACTATCTCAAGGAATTTTAAAATTACTCATGATAATTTTAGAGATCCACATGGCAAAACTTATTTTATGGTAGTCGGGATTGAAAAATATCTTTCATAACAGGATGAAGAGGGGCATTAGGGGATGGACAAAATGTGTGAAGGGCAGTGGGAGATGCAGGCTTCCAGTTATAGAATGAATAAGTCACAGATATAAAAGGCACAGCAAAGGGGATATAGTCAATATTATTTTAATAGTATACGGTGACAGATGGTAGCCACACTTCTGGTGAGCACAGCATAAACTATACACTTGGGAGGGCACCCAGCTGGCTCAGTAGGAAGAGTATGTGACTCTTGATCTCGGGGTTGTAAATTCAAGCCCCTTGTTGGATATAAAGATTACTTAAAATAAAATCTGGGGGGAGGGGCACCTGGGTGGCTCAGTCGGTTAAGTGGCCGACTTCAGCTCAGGTCATGATCTCGCAGTCCGTGAGTTCGAGCCCCATATCAAGCTCTGTGCTGACAGCTCAGAGCCTGGAGCCTGTTTCAGATTCTGTGTCTCCCTCTCTCTGACCCTCCCCCGTTCATACTCTGTCTCTGTCTCAAAAATAAACAAACGTTAAAAAAAAAAAAAATTAAGAAAAAAATCTGGGGGGAAAAAACAAGGTGTATATAGACTTGTTGAATCACTATGTTGTATACCTGAAACTAATGTAACATTGTGTGTCAAACTGTACTTCAATTAAAAAAAAAATAAGGGGAGTTATGAAACTTCTCAGATGTGAAAAGTTTTAATATAACTTTTAATGATTTTTATGATATCACACTATGGTATCACTGTTTCATATCAATTGTTTTCTTAAAATAAGTTTTTCAATTTGGGGCTCTTTGGGTGATATTACAATACTGGATGTCTTGAAAAAAAGGAAAAACAGGATGAAGAACAGAGGGGTAAGAGTCTGTATTGCAGAGAACAAAGCTGGAAGTTATTCTAGCACTCCTCCAGCAGTGATTACCTGTCAGGACTTCAGGCTGTAATGAACATACATTGGCTCAGGTTATCTCAAGTGAATGGGGTTTAGTGCGAGGGTACCCCAAGAAGTAAGGAGAAAAAGGAATGGTTCCAGCAAATACACAGAAAAGCTTCATGGAAAACTGGCATCATTTTCAGACTTAAGTTGTTTTAGGGACCAACTGTGCAGTTACAGAAAATGCATTAGAGCTGCTTGTTTTGTTAGAAGAACATGATTAAATTAGGACTTGGCTAAACTCTGCTTTTTTCCCCTTCTGTTATACTTTTTAATGTCCCATACTCAACTTCTTTAGAGAATCTGATCATATTTTGTATAGGGCTCCCTGATAGCCAGAATTCTTATATCATGCAATCTGATAATATTACCCTTAGGTCAGCATCAGCAGTCAGCAGAGACCAGGGTGATGGGGTCACAAAGTACAAAATAATGTCTAACATATACCAGTACCCTCGTGGACAGTTAAATATATAAAGTTAGATTAGGAGGTAGAACATTACTTTACAAAATAACTAAGATTTTTATCCTGAATGGCACTTTAGAGATTCTTTATCTAAACTCCCACCTACCCCCTGCTGTTTCTCTTTATTTTAAAGGTAAGAATATTGAAACTTAGAAATGATGTAAGTACATGAATATAAAAAGCTTATTCCATTTTCAGATGTCTAATCAATACAAATTTTTCTAACATTAAGCCAGAATGGACTTAGTAGTACTCATCCATTATTAATGATGTACCTCTCCAAGAACAAAAGGCAAATACTACTTCCTTGAAGTATATACTTGAAGTTCAGTATCATGTTGATGCTAGTTTTTTCTTCTCCAGGGGTAAGAATCCCCAGTTTCTTTAGTCATTTCTTATAATAAGACAAACTACTGAGTTAACCAATTTCCATCCAAAGCACCTACAACACAACTACAGTGTCCTAATTGTGATTTAACCAGTCCACATTAGTGAAAGATGATTATCTCCTTTATTCTGGAATGTTTAAGACTGAACTTGGTACTTGTATCACATCGTTCCCTTATGTTGAGCTCACAGTTATAATCAGTAATTAAAATTATCAAAGTATCTTTCTCACATGCTGCTTTTACATATTTTTATTTTATACTTGTTATTGCTATTTCAAAATAAAGTATGAGAGTTTAAATTTATCTCTGTAAAATTTTATCCACTAGATTTGACCATGTTTCCAGCCTGTTAGGATCTTTTTGGATCTTGATTTTTATCAATCAGTGTTTATATTCTGCCTGGCCAGCTTTCTGTCACCTGCTGATTTTATCATCCGTGTACCCATCTGTGTAATTAATAAAAATACTAAGTAACATCAATCAACTATGACCTTGACAATGTTGCCATGAAGACTGTATGTCAGTATATCCTAAGTAAAAAATAAATTCTTTATTGCTACAGTATTTCTCTGGTAACTTGCCAGTTAGGAAGTCAAGTTTAATACATCGTGATTTGTTCTTAGTAATCTCAAATATACATGCTCAATAGATTGGCCTTTGGATAGAAATAATTTGGCAGTGGTTGAGAGTGGTAGAGATCAGAAGAAAAGCATAGAGTTGGTGAACTTCACTCTCAGGAAAAAAACAAAGCGAAAAGTCAGATGAGTTCTTACCTAACATCTCATCAAGAAACTCAGTACTTAAGAGAACTTATAAGATTTTACTCTTAAATTCCTGTGTCCTTATTTTGTTCTTCCCTGAATGCCTTCTTGTAGGACCATTAAAATGAGAAAACCCTGTATTCTTTTCTTCAGTGACAGAACTAAAAACAAAAACTGGGGGATATTTAAAAAGGGAAGAAAATAATAGATTGTGGCAATACCAAAAAGAAAAGAAAATATACAAAGTACTTGGAAGCCTGTGGCAAGGTAACAAAATGAATGACAAGGTCCTATCTTCTTTGTTTCTCATAGAAACCTTTTCTTTCCTAATTCCTTACAAACTAATTTTTTTAAGTATTTATTTATTTAGAGCATGGGAGAGAGAGGGAGCACGTGGGGGGTAGGAGGGGTGAGCAGCAGAGAGAGAGAGAGAGAGAGAGAGAGAGAGAGAGAGAGAGAGAATATCCCAAGCAGGCTCCACACTATAAGCACAGAGCCCGACAAGGGACTGGAACTCAGGAACTGTGAGATCATGACCTGAGCCGAAAGCAAGAGTCAGACACTAAACCAACTGAGCTACCCAGGTGCCCCACAAACTAATTTTTAAAATAATCTTTTAGAATCTTGCCCAGAATTGAAAGGCGTCTAGCCTACTACATGTAGTTTGTTCAGTTTTATACACTTGCCTTTTTTGGAAATTAGAATTGCAAGTATTTTTAAAGAGGCTTTTGGCCTGTTTCTCTATGGTAATTGAGATTAGCAATAATTCAGAAGTCCCATTTGCAGAAAATTTTAATAAACTGAGATTTGATTTCTCCAGGAGACAAATTCATTAAAAGCACTTAAGAGCTCACCTTTTGGGGTACTTGGCTCACTCAGTCAGTACAGCATGAGACTCTTGATCTTGGGGACATGAATGAATTCCACATTGGGGGTAGAGTTTACTTAAAACTCACCTATTCTGGAATTCAGTTTCTTTTTTAGTACTGAAATTTCTAAACTAATGAGGATTCTTCTTGACCAAAGAGATGGGAAGCATTTATCTATCAATCTGTTCAGTAATTTAATATAGCTATTACAAGATAGTGTGTAAATGTGCATACATTTGTAATCACATTATTTTACCATGATGAAACATATAATGAGGATTCTGAATATACAGATTTATCTTTATCTTCAATGTATTAGGTACTTAAAATATTTTTATCCTAAATACCTCTTTAAAAATTGTGATGCAACATCTCTATTCAGCAAAGTGACTCAACTTCATTAACTTGGATTTCTGTCTAGCTACATTTTGATTATATACCACATTGCTGAATTTAAAAGCAGAAGTTCAGACCACTGGAAGACTTAAAACAGTTCTTGAACTGTTAGAAAAAGCAGAAAACAGTTTTTTTTCCTACCAAATTTACTTGTTAATCATTCAACACACTTACTCCTAAACTATACTTTGTTCATGCTCTGTTTATCAATGTAGATGTACTTCTAAAAGCTACATCTGCTAACTTTTTAACTCATGGTAATGGTAAGAGGGAAGAAAGGCAGAGAAAATCTTGTTTGAGCAGCCATGGAGCTGATCTTAACAGACAGGTTTTCCTGTTATTTATAGAAATAGAGCAAGTAAGTACCACATGTTAAACCTGATTCTGTAGGAGTAAATTTGCCTCAGATGATTAGGGGTAGAGGGGAATTGAAGAAGGAAAAATTAGTATCTTTTTTGCAACCTGCTTAGGAATTTTTACTGTCCTTCCAGATAACTTATTTTTAGCAAAGAAGAATACCAAGGATGCAAAGGATTCAGCATATTTCATAGGAAAGCGGGTATATTTATAAAAATTATTTTTGTTTTAAGTTATCAGAGTAGAAATTGGAATAAATTTTAAAAATAAAATGCATTTCAAGGGCACTTGTATAGCAAAGAATTGCTTTTGTTGACACCTGGAACCTGTTATACTCAATCACTTTAATCTCCATGCAGAGAAACCCTTTGAACTCTCATATTTGGCTACCTTCCAACTTCCACAGAGTCACCGTACATCTTTTTATGTTTCATTACATGTAATGAAATGTATGTACAGGGCCGCTGTGGCACTTTTATAGATTAAATACAGCCACAAAAGACAGGATTTGTTTCCATATTTAAACTATGCAAATGCAGAAAAGTATTTATTGTCTGTACTTCTTATTAAAGGCAGCCTATGGGCATTTTGGAGCTTTGATTTTCAACCAGGAAGGAAATATAAATTTGGAAACTTACCCAGAGATTAAAAACTAGCATCCTGGGTATGGCTGAGGAAATTGATTTTGACTAACAGAAAAGTTTATTAGCCCATATAGTGTTTAAAAAAACAAAACACACAAAAAAAGACCTCTTCAAAAGACAGACAAGACTCCTGCTTCTAAGGTAGAATAACATGCACCAGATTTACCTTCCCACCTGAAACAGCCAAAAAATTGACAAAGTAGATGAAACAATGGTTTTCAAAAGAGTGGACATAAAGCAATGAAACACTGTGATCCCTGAGAAAAAGGAAACAAACAAAAGTCCTACAGTTGTCCTAACTCAGTGTCTCAAGGTGTCCAGGCAGCTTCACAGGGAAGGGAACCCAGACAGAGCCTAGCAAACTCCTTGTATTGAAGAAATGGAATTGAGAGCCTAAACAAGACAGCTAGAGTTTGTAGGAGAGTAGAGGGCTGCAGAGAGGGAGGTCTTCGGAGAACCACAGAGGGGATACCACCAACCCCTGCCAAGTACTCAGCAGAATACTGATCAGCACACCTATGTGTGAAAATGACCTGAGGCTAGAAAAAGAATCACCCCAAAATTTAGAGGGAACAGTGTCTGGGGTTCATACAGGGCTGTATAGCACCAGATTAGAAAATTTTACAATTCATAGGGCATGAGGTAGAGTATACAGAAGTATCTTGCCTCAAACATTACTCCAGTCCCACGTAACAGATCTTAAAAGCAAACCGAAAGAGATCAGTTTCCAAGTAAGTTGATGGAATTCTAGAACAAATAATTATTTATAGTGGTATATACAAGAATATCCAACACCTCTCATAAAGTTAATTCACAAGGATTACCTGATCTACAAAACAGCATGGAAATAAAACTCACAATAAGGAGGAAAGTCAAACCAACCAAGAACCAATACAGATATTAAAATTAACAGACATAATCATTAGTTATTATAACTATTTCTTATGTTCAAAAGTAGAGATACTACTTAAAAATAATTTAATAAAATTTAATAATTTAGTTGTTGAGTATCAAGTAGGCTTATCTGTTACATATTATAAAATGACCTCGTTATCTGGCTTTAATTTTTTTCCTCATATTTAAAGAAAACTTTATTTTTTATTTTTATTTTTTAAAAGTTTTAAGTAATCTCTACACCCAGCATGGGGCCTGAACCCATGACCCCAAGATCAAGAGTCACATGTTCCTCCAACTGAGCCAGCCAGGCGCTCCTAGAGAAAACTTTAAAAGAAGCCATCAGGCATGAAAATAATTTCAAGTGTCATTTCATTTACAGGTCTGCATTACATTTACTGAATTTGGAAAAATGCAAAATATCTGTAACTTTCTTGTTGAAAAGCTAGATAGCTCTGTCGTCATCAGCCAGCCCCAGTTCTATCATACTCCAGGTTCTGTTGAGAATCTTCGGTAAGTTAAGCACATCTTTAACTAAATTATCAATTAAACAAAACTATTCAGTGCTAAAGTTCATTGAATGTCATATTAATAATCTCTGCATTTAATTCCTAAGACGGCAAGCCTGTCTTGTTGCTGTTGAGAACGCATGGCGCAAAGCTCAAGAAGTCTGTAACCTTGTCGGCCAAATTCTAGGAAAACCTTTATTAATCAAAGAAGAAGAAACAAAAGAATGGGAAGGCCAAATAGATGATCTCCAGTCATCCAGACTCTCAAGTTCATTAACTGTACAACAAAAAATCAAAAGTGCGACAATACATGTTGCTTCAAAAGTATTTATAACTTTTGAAGTAAAGGGGAAAGAGAAGAAAAGAAAAAACCTCTGAAATTCCAACTAAAATATATTGTATCTTTTTATTTTTATACTTTTTATGTTTGCTTTTTTCATGAATATATATATTGTATAATATAAACTATTTCTCCCCCAAATCTGTCAGTCCTTGAATCCAGTCCCACAGTATCTAAGCTTATTTTCTATTTTTTAAAATTTAACTATGAGAAATACTCTGAAAACAATGTGTTATATGTGCATACTTTTATACTGACAAGAAATGTTTATATTTCTACTACAGGAATAAATATTGGCAGTTATTAGCATGATTCTTAACATTAACAGAATGATGAGGAATACATTAACTCTTGATAAAAGCAGAGTGAGGTATACTAGGAAAATATTTTGATGCCAGAAATAAAATATATGGACCAGATCCTCTTCACCAGGCTCCTGTGATTGATTATACCAGCACTCTTTAATACAAATAAAAGAAAGTCACATAGTAATTTCAAATTACTTAGTTGACACATAGAAAAAAAAGTAAAAAATAAAGTAGTTGAAACTAAGTTTAATAATATTTTATTTAACCTAGTATGTCTAAAATATCATTTCAGCATGTAGTCAATATTTTAAAAATAACTAATGGATATTTATATAGTGTACATTTTATATTGTAACCATGTTAATTCAGATGCTAAATTTTCATCAGAAATAATCTGTATTTATTTACTAAAATGTAGTTGAAAAAATAGATTCACACACACACACACACACACACACACACAGGTTGTTACAAACATGCTTAAAAGATATAGTAACTGAAGTAGCAATTTCAAGTAGCAATTTTCAAATTAAAATTTTTAAAAATTTAAAATTCAGTTCTTTGATTGCACTAGCCACATTTTAAGTACTTAAAAGTGGCTAATGGCTACTATGTTGGACAGTGCAGGGTTATACACTGAGATAATACTGATCTTAAGACTGAGATGTATAACAGCAAGTACATGGCATTGCTATTGCACTGCACATTATCTACAGATGATCATAAACCAAGACTGTTACTTAGCACAGGCTTCCATTTCTCACCATAGAGTTATACAGGTCCTAGCGCTCTTCCTTTGATATATCTTGATACTCATATACCAGTATTTCTTCCCTATAGCACGCTCTAGAATGTAGTTTACATCCCCACCCACCTTCTTAAGTGGCACTGAAACAATTTTATCTATCTCCTCTATAGTGTGTCCTTGGCAGGAGGGAGTGTAAAAGCTAAGAAGAAAAGTTTTAGATTGCAACACCCTGTGTTCAAATCCAGACTTTACTACTAGAATGTAAGCTCCTTTAGAATGAAGATCTTGTCTTGTTCACAGCTGCATTCTCAGACCCAGCATAGTATCAGGGCCAACACAGAGCAGGCTCTCAAATATCCGCTGTGTGAATTTACCAGAGGTGTAAACTTAGCCAGGCACTTTAATCTCTCTAAGCTTCTCTTTCCTCACCAATGAAATGAGGCTAAATATCTACATTGCAGTGTTACTATAAGGGTTAAAGCTGATAAATACAGGACCACGAGAATAATACCCAGCACCACAGCTGTCACTCAGTAAATGGTTCCTATTATAGCAACTGCATTCTTTGATTACGATCAACCCAATTAAAAGTTGGCTCTTCCAAGTCTTCCATTAAGATGAATTGAAAGAGTCATATTAAAAACAAAGTTATCACAAAAACAGTTTAAGATAGGTTTTTATTTCCAAAAAACAAAGCTAAATAAATTCCACTGTAGCTTTTATTTATCCAGTTGGATAGGAAAATACTGTGGGGGTTCAACATCAAGAAAAAAATTGTTTATACTCAATAAACAATTATATTTGTAGATTTTTCTTAGCTGTATCTTTATTATAATTTGGTTCCATTATATTTGGTAAAGTTTTCTACTTAGCATGAAATACCTAAAAACAAATTTTAAGTTACCAAATAGTTTTTAGAATTTACATGAATTTTTAAAGATGTTGCTTTAAAAAAAAAGCCTATAAAATGGGCAATGCTACAATTCTGTACAGCAATAAAGAGAAAAAAATCCTTCAAAGATTGGACTGGCTTATGTATGACATCCTATGTCCTTAAGACTAACGGTATCAAATTTAGTTGTCAGCTGACAGAGCTGAATTTCTGACATGTGGCATATACTAGAGTCTCACAATGAATTCCTCAGGGTACCTGTGCCACAAAGCCTGCTAGAATCAGCCTACCCCAAACTTAATCCTGACAAAATTTTTTTTCTGAACCCCCTTTTTTTTTTATTTTTTTTAATGTTTTATTTATTTTTGAGACAGAGAGAGACAGAGCATGAGCAGGGGAGGGGCAGAGAGAGAGGGAGACAGAGAATCCGAAACAGGCTCCAGGCTCTGAGCTGTCAGCACAGAGCCCGAAGCGGGTCTTGAACTCACAGACCACGAGATCATGACCTGAGCCGAAGTCAGACACTCAACCGACTGAGACACCCAGGCGCCCCTGAACCCCCTTTTAAAAAAATCTTTCAGAAAGCAGCAAATTTTAATTGCTGTTTTCTGAAAGAAAGAAAGAAATTTCCAATTAGGATATCTGAAACAGACCCACTATATTCTAAGCACCTTTGTAAAAGGAACTACTATTAAATATACAAGTTTTCTGAATATTACCGACAAAATTTAGGATTCTATTCAGTTACATGGTAAAGAATACATTTTTCTGGAGCAGCAATTTACCTTATTTTAAGTATCAGTGTTCTTACTTGACAGTTAATTTTTAGTTCAATGTAAATAAATAAGACCTGGAAAAATAGTTTGTAATTTAGGATGCTGTACTTCATATCCCATAATTATTGTTATGTCCTCCTCAGGAATGTAGGTCGAGGATATCCTAATTCTGTCTGACATGTTGATGAGAACTTGATAGCGAGGAATTCTTTTCACTGGCCTAAAAATATAAAAACATGAATTAAGAGGTCAAAAATGGGAGTTAATATATTATCTATATTACAAAATTGTGTAGGAGGCAAATGCTTTACTATTCATTCCTCAAAAAACCCACTGTATAAATTAGTTTAACTAAAATAACATTTAATATTTTTATGCATATTGTATTTACAGCCAAATGGCTCCTACCAATAATCTAATGTGGTTTAAATTACTTTACATGTTCAGTTTTGTTTCAAAGACTAGATGGGGCGCCTGGGTGGCGCAGTCGGTTAAGCGTCCGACTTCAGCCAGGTCACGATCTCGCGGTCTGTGAGTTCGAGCCCCGCGTCAGGCTCTGGGCTGATGGCTCGGAGCCTGGAGCCTGTTTCCGATTCTGTGTCTCCCTCTCTCTCTGCCCCTCCCCCGTTCATGCTCTGTCTCTCTCTGTCCCAAAAATAAATAAAAAAAAAAAATCATACATACAAAGAAATATAGGAAATTTGCTAGTTGGGAAATTGGTTTCAAAATTTAAAAAAAAAAAAAAAAAAAATATAAATTAGTTTAACTAAAATAACATTTAATATTTTTATGCATATTGTATTTACAGCCAAATGGCTCCTACCAATAATCTAATGTGGTTTAAATTACTTTACATGTTCAGTTTTGTTTCAAAGACTAGATGGGGCACCTGGGTGGCTCAGTTGGTTGAGAGTCTGACTTTGGCTCAGGTCAGGATCTCACAGTTCATGAGTTCGAGCCCCACGTTGGGCTCTGTGCTGACAGCTCAGAGCCTAGAGCCTGTTTCAGATTCTGTGTCTCCCTCTCTCTGCCCCTTCCCCACTCATGCTCTGTCTCTCTCTATCTCTCAAAAATGAATAAACATTAAAAAAAATTAAAAAAAAAAAAAGACTAGGATTCACAGTGGCTAATCCAAGTCAAACTGTTCTCGTGGTGAGGTAATAGATATTTTTCAAGAGGGATGATTTGTGCTATTTTATTAAAAGAATAATACCCTTGGGGCGCCTGGGTGGCTCAGTCGGTTAAGCATCTGACTTCGGCTCAGGTCATGATCTTGTGGTTCATGGGTTTGAGCCCCGCGCCGGGCTCTGTGCTGCCAGCTCAGAGCGTGGAGCCTGCTTCAGATTCTGTGTCTCCCTCTCTTTCTGCCCCTCCCCTGCTCGTGCTCTGTCTCCCTCTCTCTCTTTCAAAAAATAAAAAATTTTGGGGGCGCCTGGGTGGCTCGGTCGGTTGGGTGTCTGACTTCGGCTCAGGTCATGATCTCGTGGTCTGTGAGTTCGAGCCCCGCGTCGGGCTCTGTGCTGACAGCTCAGAACCTGGAGCCTGTTTCGGATTCTCTGTCTCCCTCTCTCTCTGCTCCTCCCCTGTTCACGCACTGTCTCTCTCTGTCTCAAAAATAAATAAACGTTAAAAAAAAAAAATTTAAAAATAAATAAATAAATAAATAATTTTTAAAAAAAGAATACCCTTTTATAACTTGTTTATCAGGAGGGTATTTATGTTTCAGCCACTCTTCTGCTGGAGATCTGGCTTCAATATCTCGACCAGCAATTACTCCCAGATAGCCATGGTGATTGTGGATGATCACCAATCCCACCTCAAAATAGTGTCCGGCCTATCTTAGTTTCCATACTAAGGGATGAAAAGCCCAGGTGGCAGGAGAAAGTGCTAGCCTAAATGATCCTGAAACCAGTAAGTGATCCCTAAATTTAAAATAAAAAATCCTCCAAATATCATGCTACTTACCATCTGGTGGGTGGTGGAATGTGTGTGTGTGTGTGTGTGTGTGTGTCTATTTTTTAAAATCTGAAGATTGTATCACTTATCCTCTGCTTCCCTTCTGCAAACAACTTTGAGCAAAGAGTTAAAAACAGATAAATAGTGCCAACACTTCATACATACATCAGGTTTACACTGATCACGTTAATTACATACTTATGTTTTATCTGTCTCTATATAAGACTATGAACTCCTTAAGATCTGGGCTATATCTTAAACATTTCTTTTCCCACTATCTGGCTAATAACAGGCTAAGAAGAGGAAAAGCTGGCTGTCAGATCTTTTGTTTTATTCCCTATCAGAGGGATAGCGTTTATAGCAGAGTACAATGCTGGTACACATAGAAGTAGGGAAGGAAAATGCAAAGCACTGGTTCTACAATGTATGTTCAGAATGCCCATTTTATCTCTAAATGGGTATGCTTTTATTTCTCTAAAGTTTAGCTTTCTCAGAAAATAAGTCTGTGGCTATGCAAAAACATGTTTTGTTGTCTAAACTAATCTCTTAAATTATTTCAGAACCTATATTCACTTTAAGCTTACAGATCTAAGCTATAGGCTCTAAGTGTCCACCTCTGCCCTTTAGCCACCTGCACAACTGAGTTATTATCACTTGTGCCACACATGCCTCACCAATAGAACAAAATACACTGCTCAGGGAAAGTTGCTTTTGAAATTCTGACTGCAACCACTATAAAAGTGCATCTAATAAATTAAGTTAACTTTTAATAAACAGATGCTTAAATTGAATTTGTTTCCATTAGCATTAAATTTTACTTTCAAAGCTTATTTTAGAAAACCATATTTGTATTTAATAGCAATAACGCATTTGTAGTTCATACAAAAAGGTTTGTTTTCCTTTTATTGAATCAGTCACATTTACTGTAATTCATTTAAAAAGAATTGGTACAACAATTCAAATATATCAACTCTAGCCCAAGTAAATAGCATCAAAAGAAAATTTTTCTTAGTTTATGCTAAATTAATCACGGAAAGTCTAAGATATTCTATATTGGAGTGGAGGTAAGGTATAATTAATGCTGAATGTCAACCAAATAAAATACAAAATTATTTTTAATATATCAAGTGTTTCACCAGCTCAATACTAAAGTAAGCATAGATTTCTTTTTCATCATCATTGTACCTATTTCTAAAATTATAAAGATGCAGTGATTACAAACTGATGTGTCTCTACAAAGAAGCCAATATGAATATGCAGTAGAAACCTTTAAAAGAATGTACTTGCAAACCATAGAGGTCAGCATGTATTTGAGGAATGACTATATTGGTTTCATTCTGTAGGAATGTTGAGATTTCATAGTACCCCAAAATGTTACTACTCTTAAACATTACATTCATTTAAAAACATTCAATTGTTTACTACTTCATTTGAATAATAATTATCTCATGACTATTAAATTCAACACCGAGGAAATGTTTTATGTAAATGTTTAGACACTTCATTAACAAATATTAACTAATGATTTTTCATATTATTTGGGAATAACTCTGGAAACATAACACTGCAACAACCACACAACTGAATAACTATGAGAACACCTGCAGCTCTGAGATTTGTACAGATTCCAGCCACTTACCCCACCCACCACAGTAGCCCTGATGGCAGGAATAGTAGAAACCCCAGCAGTATCCACACAGCCACCCAACTACTGCTTTGCTATGTGTGAACAAGTGTGTTCAGAAAGGGAACATGGGAGTTGGGAGAATAATGAACTTTTTTGAAACATAGCTATGGCATGATAGGGGTAATACCACTTCCAGAGGTAAAAATGGAAGTTGTACTTTCTTTGCTTAGTTTTCAGTCCACTACTTATCAGAACTATTATTTACACTTAAAAATTTTTTTAACGTTTATTCACTTTTGAGAAACAGAGAGAGTGTGAGCGGGGGAGGGGCAGAGAGAAGGAGACACAGGATCAGAAGCAGGTTCCAGGCTTCCAGTTGTCAACACAGAGCCTAACCTGGGGCTCGAACGCATGGACTGCGAATCATAAACTGAGCCAAAGTTGGACGCTTAACCAACTAAGCCACCCAGGCACCCCATATTCACGCTTTTTGAACACCTGTAGATAAATGCAATGCATCTATATACCTAAGTGAGTATGCAGACCTGAAAGAAAATGTAAATCTAAAGAATTTTTAAAAATCATGATCAGGATTATGGAATGTAGTGTCACTGTAATGCTACACTTGCAACATATGATAAAGGGGCACAAACTAAAAATGCTTGAAATTAATAAAAAAAAAAAAAAGAGAAATCACTTAAATTTTAAGTATTTGCTTTAAAAAAAAAAAAAGAATTCTAAATACCATTCTCATTCTCCCCTTCTTATCCTGTCTCACAAAGTGCTATTTCCCATGAATGTTCCCTGTCTAGTCATAGAAAGGATAAACAGCCTAAAAGCTTGCACGTAAGTGCCCTTAACTGAATCAGCCACATCACAAATAAGGCCAGACATCTTTTAGTTTTTGCCACTGAGAACTCAAATGAATTATGATGGAGAGGTTTTCATGACTAATTTAGAAAAAAGTGGATTATGTGTTTGAAACTATTTATCAAGTCTTTAATAATAGTGATGGAAACTAAGGAATACTGGTTTACCTAGAGCATAGTTCCTTTTTCATAATCTATCCCCATTTCTAGCCAAGCCTAAAATAATCTGGGACAAATGGAATAAATATCAAGTTACCTAATTATTTCTTACAGTTTTTCTCATTCTTCTTCTTAAATAAGAATAAAATCAGCACAAAAATGTCAAAAATTTTATTTTTATTTTCAAGGTTTGCAATGAACTTTGGATAAATCTTCTTAAATTTGTAGTGCCTATTAAACTATTCTGTTTACTGATGCCTGTGGTCAGTGATACCCCTTGGCCCATAATTATTTTTGGACCACTCTTCATTCCCTAGTGGTCGTGATGCTTTTAAATTCATGGATTTACACTATTATCTGAAAAGTTATGTAAACATTTATGTGTATGTATATAGCTAGACAGACATATAAATCTTCAAAATAAAAGCATTACTCTTTTGCCACATCTGCCATTACTCCTAACACTACAGTTGAAAGAAAATGAATCTGCCTCCTCTTTTTTAAAAGGAAGTAATTATCCCTACTCTTAGTTCTCTGCCTTTTAAAATATTTATGCAGAAAAAACATGGATTTAATAAGCATTAAATCTAGATGACTAGAAACTAGGTAAATCTTCCACATGGTCAGAAAAGACCTTTCCTAACTTCCTTTATTTTATACACAAAATCTTCATTCAAAATATATCTTGGAAAGGGTATGTGCAAGTCAAGAATCAGATTAGGACTCAAAGGTAAAATGTGAAAGCAGATTTATATCACATAAACGTATACTACTTTATCTTTAGTAACCAGTCTTTCATATGAGTCATCCATGCTTTCATTCTTTGGTATGCCCATCTAAAACCATTCCAAAAATCAGAAAGCACTAAAAATAAATAAAATGCTTAAAATATGCATATTAATATATAGCAAATGATGCTGCTTGTTACATAATGTCTAGCTGTCATCTGAGCAAAGGACTTGTCTTTTTTTTTTTTTCTTCTAGAGAGACAGACAGTGGGGGAGAGGGACAAAGGGCCAGAGGGAGTGAGAGAAAATCTTAAGCAGGCTCCACACTAAGTGCAGAGCCCAGTACATGGGGTTCAATCCCACAACCCTGGGATCAGGACCTGAGCCAAAATCAAGAGTCAGACACTCAACTGACTGAGCCACCCAGGCGCTCTGAGAGGGGACTTGCCTTTCATCCAACGACACTGAGTTGATCTGTGCGAAAGTTAAGAGAAGACAGATCTCTCTTGTAAAACAAGAGTATTAAAATACATAAACACACACACATTCTGTATCATGACCAGTAAATTTTCTCTTTTTCATGAAATAAGGTGTCAGAACTTCAGATTATTGTATCACAAGAATATAATCTATAAATCAGAAAAGTATAATCTGGCTACATAACATTTTTCTGCGTTTCTATAATAATTTTATTTTTCCTTACAGTCAATTTCCTTTTCCCACAAAGGCTCTTTTTCTTGTTTTGTACATGCTTATTTTTTTGTTACATGTTTAAAAGGACTATAAATCAGATAAAATTTATTGTTCAGAAAAAACTTTTTGGAGCATATTTGTTTTTAGAAAGTGAAATACATCTTATAGGGCAATGAGTCACCTCTGGAATACTTTGGAGCTTTTTTGGGGTCAACACTGGTCTATTCTAATGGTAAAAAGAATTCTAAAACCCTATATACCAATATTTAGCATTGATATGTGATTTTATAATAATATTTTGCTACTGTTCTCTAATGTCCCAAGAACATATAAAACTGCAAACAAAATAATGGAGGCTGAGGGTAAAATCCAGATTTGGGGCAGCCAAGAAACTTACCACATCCTCTACCTCAGCCCTCAACGACATGACACATGATGCCTGTCTGAAGTAGCAAGAGTAACTTGGGTATTTCTCTCCCCCAAAGGATAGGTCAAATATACACCAATAAATTGCTGAAAGTAAGATTTTTGTGTATGGCAGAATAAACTACTCTCAGGTATATGGAAGGATGAATATTCTTTTTTTCTGAATATGATTTCTTTTCCAACTACATAGGGAAATGACAGATGAAATAGATAAAGACAAATTAAGATCACTTTTCCATTATCCTCACAGTCTTGCTTCATCTTCCTGGAGATAAAGCTAAAAAGTAAACATTTTTCAGAAACTACACTTTGTCAGCTAACGTTATTAAGTGATCTTATTTCTCTCCAAAATTGTCTGAGCCCCCATTTCCCCATCAGTGCTCAAGCTAGTGTTTTTTTTTTTCAAGCTAGGTTTTACGAGATTTGAAGAAGAGTTCCTCTTTGTTCTTAAAGCTAACTGAAATTTTTAAGTAGTCAAATCACTCAAATATTGTTGAAAAGTATTCTACTAATCTAAACAAACAGATTTAGTGTTACAATTTACTACACCATCCTCTTCTGCCCTCAGGTAAAAGGAGGGATGATTTAATTACAAAGCTTCCACTACAAAAGGACAATGAATACTGATCTTGGATTGGTTTAGTTTACTTTTGTTTTCAAATATTTACACTAGGATGATTATATCAATGTGTTAGGAGGTTTCTATTCCTGAACCTTTTCAACATAAATAGTAAGATGTGCACTTTTTAGTTTGTTTATTTACTTTGAGAGAAAGAGCACAGCAAGCAGAAGGAGATTTGGAAGGGCAGAGAGAGGAGAGAGAGAATCCCAAGCAGGCTCGGCACTTTGCACCGAGCCCGACTTGGGGCTTGATCTTACAGACCGTGAGATCATGACCTGAGCCACAATCAAGAGTCAGACGTTTAACCAACCAAGGCACCCAAGCACCCGACATGTTGTTTTATATACTTTATTTGCCAAAAGCCACTACATTGATTAATCATTATTATCTGCCCTACAATCCCAAAATATTTTATTAAATAACATGTAAAGGTCTCCTCTGAAGGATGGTAGCAATTTTTTTTAAGGATGAAAGAAAATAAAAGAATTACAATACAACACAACTTTTTTTTTCCTTTAAGACTGTGACAATTGCTCACATACCCCGGAGACAAAACACTGCAAGGGTAGAGCTGTCTACGGAAAATAGAGCTACAAAACCCTCAGTACACTATTTGCAACAATCTCCACAGTAATAAGTCTTCTAAGATGCTTCTCTATGTATTATTATCAAACAAAAAGAAGGAAAACATGTTTACTCACCCTTAATGTGAAAATTCCTTTAGCAACATTTGCATGTGAAACAACAGATGGTTTTCCAATTACTACTGCCAAACTCAGAAGGTTACTAATTTTTAGTTTTTGGCATTTTTACTTTTTGGATTGAAAGCTATTATAAGCATTACCAGGTCATTAGGTTTCTTCCCAGCTATTACTCGATTTAAAATAAATGATAAATAACTTAACTTGGTTCCCCTAATTCAAGCACCCAATCTTCCACAAAACTTGGGTTCACTTAACAGGTGTCTCACATTTGTGAGCCCAGAAAGCTTACTTCATCTATGCAGCAAAAACAGTTAAAGAGACATCTTAGACTACCAGAAAAGCTTCCCTCACTAGGATCAGAAGATACTTTCTTAAGAGGGGACTGAAATTCCTGAGACCCATTTAATCCATAGTTCCTGTATTAAAACGATAAAAGGTTAGAACTTGGTACAGAATAAAAAATTGAGAGAGCCTAATTACATTGGACTTTTCTGCTGACTTGAGCTCTCTCACTCTGGTTACTAAGATGGCATTTGTCGGTCAGTGTAACATAGCTGCCTACGTTTTCCCTGCGGTGTTCATCCGCCAAAAGAACTACTGGTTTTAGACATGTAGTGGGGCAGAAAATCAATGTGCTATCATTTTTTAAGCTGTCATTTCTCACCTTCAGCTGACTCTTCACCAACAGTAGCCTGACTGGTTTCTCTCAACTTCTTTCCCTGAATCTGGTTTGTTTCTTGATTTACCATGCAATCCTGGAGTTGAAGGACCACAGAGGACAACTCTGGGCCCACCTTCTACTTAATCCCAAACCTCTTCTACAGCATCTTTGATAAATGGTCTTCAGCATTACAGAATTGGTAGAAAACTATAAAGAGTAATAGCATAAAAAGCCAGTCTTGGGACTAGGGAGAAAATATGAAATAAGAGGGGAAAAGTATATATTGAGGAGGAGGAAAACTACTAATTTTTTTTCAATATATGAAATTTATTGTCAAATTGGTTTCCATACAACACCCAGTGCTCATCCCAAAAGGTGCCCTCCTCAATACCCATCACCCACCCTCCCCTCCCTCCCACCCCCCATCAACCCTCAGTTTGTTCTGTTTTTAAAGTCTCTTATGCTTTGGCTCTCTCCCACTCTAACCTCTTTTTTTTTTCCTTCCCCTCCCCCATGGGTTTCTGTTAAGTTTCTCAGGATCCACATAAGAGTGAAAACATATGGTATCTGTCTTTCTCTGTATGGCTTATTTCACTTAGCATCACACTCTCCAGTTCCATCCACGTTGCTACAAAGGGCCATATTTCGTTCTTTCTCATTGCCCTGTAGTACTCCATTGTGTATATAAACCACAATTGCTTTATCCATTCATCAGTTGGTGGACATTTAGGCTCTTTCCATAATTTGGCTATTGTTGAGAGTGCCGCTATAAACATTGGGGTACAAGTGCCCCTATGCATCAGTACTCCTGTATCCCTTGGGTAAATTCCCAGAAGTGCTATTGCTGGGTCATAGGGTAGGTCTATTTTTAATTTTCTGAGAAACCTCCACACTGGGAAAACTACTAATTTAAGAAGGGAAAGCAGACAAATAACAGATTGGCCTGAAGGTCAGCACATCCTTCTCTTTCCCTGAATTGTAAAGATTTTAACCTAGCTTCTCAGCAAACCCACCATGTGTTCATGTATTAAGAGTGTCTGTATGTTTTCTAAAGTACATCAAGGATCCCCCTGAATGCAAGCATAATTTAAGAGACTTTAAAGCCAAAATGCTGGCTTTAAGTGCATGAAAAATGCACAAGAATTCCAAAACTGTACATCTAAACATCATTGGTGAGTCGCACATTTCACTACCTATGAGAAGGGCCTTAAAAATAGGGGTGCCTCCCCAATTTTAATAGCAGCACTATCAACAATAGCCAAAGTATGGAAAGAGCCCAAATGTCCACCGATGGATGAATGGATAAAGAAGATGTGGTATATATATACCATGGAGTATTACTCGGCAATCAAAAAGAATGAAATCTTGCCATTTGCAATTACGTGGATGGAACTGGAGGGTATTATGCTAAGTGAAATTAGTCAGAGAAAGACAAATATCATATGACTTCACTCATATGAGGACTTTAAGAGACAAAACAGATGAACATAAGGGAAGGGAAACAAAAATAAAAACAGGGAGGGGGACAAAACATAAGAGACTCATAAATATGGAGAACAAACTGAGGGTTACTGGAGGGGTTGTGGGAGGTGGGATGGGCTGAATGGGTAAGGGGCACTAAGGAATCTACTCCTGAAATCATTGTTGCACTATATGCTAATGTGGATGTAAATTTAAAAAATAAAATAAAATAAACCAATTAAGTAAGATTAAAAAAATAGGGGTTCCTGGGGGGGCTGAGTCAGTTAAGCACCCTATTCTTGATTTTCAACTCAGGTCATGATCTTGCAGCTAGCTCTGCACTGACAGCAGGGAGCCTGCTGGGATTCTCTCTCTCCCTCTGTCTCCCCCTCCCCAATTCATGTGCGCACACGCACACGGGCACGCACGTGCGCGCGCACGCGCACACACACACACACACCCTCTTCCTCTCCCTCTCTCTCAAAATAAACTTAAAAAAAAAAAAAAAAAAAAAAAAAAACTCTTACTCCGATAACAATATAAAGGTACAGAGGCTGAGATGAAGTCCAGATAGAAGGGGAATGTATGGCTTACTTAAAATATATTAACCAATTACAACGTGTGGAGCTTATTTGGGTCCTGATTCAAACAAACTAAAAAAATATTTACGGCAGGAGATATTTGGAAATTTAAATAGTGCCTAGATGTTTGTCGTTATTTCTATATGTTTGCTATTTTCATAATATAGTTGTTAAAAATGGCATCTTTCCATTATAGTATGCTGTTTCTGACAAGAATATAGGGAATGGGGGGAAGAAAAAGCAGGAAAAGACTTGGGTGGGTCACAAAGGATAGACATGCAGAGTCTGAAAGGCAGGCTGAAGCCCGATGCCAAGCCTAGACATGTGTCTGGGTAAACAGCAGGCTACAGTGGAGGGAAACTGGAGTCGCTCTCGGATAAAGTGCGAGGTCCATGACAGGGAAGAGGGCAAGTCTGGAGAGTGGGGGTGTGATCAGGTCACAAGAACAATGAGAAGAAGATACTGGTTTCTCTCCGCATAAAAACGTGATAGATTATCAAGAATGTATTGAAAGTCCACCATGTACCGACCACTGTCCTGGACATTATGGAATATTCAAGAAAGATACACGTCCTAGAACTTGGCTCAAGAGTCAGCATCACTACAAAATCACCAGAGCAGACTATTCACAGAAAGTAGTGGCCTCGGTGTTAACATTCGACAGAAAAACCTATTTCCGGTTGCGTCCACAGTTACTGACGGAAGACTTCTACTAATGTAGATCCAGGTTGTTTAAAAGCCACAAAATAGGGGCACCTGGGGTAAGCAAGAGCCTCTTGGTTTGGGCTCAGCTCATGCATGATCTCTCAGCTAGCAGAGTTCGAGCGCCACGTGGGGCTCTGCGCTGGCGGTGCGCAGCTTGCTCAGGATTCTCTCTCTCCCTCTCTCTCTCTCTGCCCTTGCCCCGCTCACACTGTCTCTGTCTCTCTCAAATAAATTAAATTAAACTTTTTCTAAAAAAGCCACAAAATACCTGAAGAAACTAACCAATGGGATGTAACAAGGGGAGGAAACCTGACATCGACCGGAAGAGAGAAAGGTGCGGACCACAAAGCACAAACCAAACTTTGAGAAAGATAAACACCTGTCCTCCCGGAGGCCGACAAAGGCGCACTAAAATATGCACGTCGCCTCCTTCTCCCTCACCCCAAAATACCTGAAATGACGCAACAGAGGCAGAGGGCGCCGCCATCGCCCAGGTTCCTCGTCGATCCTGTTCAGGGGTCCCAGAGAGGAGGCCCCTCGCGGGCCGCACCCTCAATCCGCACGCGGCCCCGCGGCCCGGTGCCCTAAGGAAGCAGGCGGATGAGAGCCAGGGGCCTCTGCCAGTGTGCCCCCCACCTGCGCCCTAGTGGTCTAGCCCCGGCTCCCGCTCCTCACTTCCGGGTGGGGCGCGACCGGAGGCTGCGGGCACGACACGGGCAAAAACCGCGCTCCCTCCGGCGGGGCGGCTCGGGCATCGCGGCGGGAGCGCGCTGCACACGGAACCGCCGCGCGCACTCTTCTGGAGGCTTTAGCGGGGCTAGGGCGCCCCCCCGGGGGTCTGAGCCGCACCTTCTCCGCCTGCGGAGTCGCCCGACCCTACACGGCGTCTGTTCTACCGAGTCCACCCAGAGCTCCCGCTCGTGTGGTGAAGCGCCGTCCTAGGCGGTGGCTCTGCCCTCTTTTGCCCACTGGTAGTGCCAAGTGGCAGGATGGCCTTCCTATCCGCCGCATCACTCACGCTTCTTATACAGCCAAGGGCTGTCGATTTGGTCCATTTTCTCCCCTCTCCTCTCAGGCAACCGCCTGAGAGCAGGCCACTGATCACCCTACTCCAGTCTCAAAATCTGATCCCCTCAAATCCACACCAGAACGCAGTGGCCTGACTTAAACTGACTCTCATCGCCTTCTTCCCAGTTTGGGAAGGACTATACCAGACCCTTCCCGCCAAACCCTTTAGGTGGTTTCTGATGGGCAGCAGCAGGGAGACCAACGCCCTCTTCGAGGTTTCGAAGGCCCCTCAAGATCTGGCCTCTTGGGGGCCCCTGGGTGGCTCAGTCAGTTAAACGACGGACTTAATCTCTGCTCATCATGAGCTCACAGTTTGTGAGTTCCAGCCAGCATTGTGTTCTGCACTCTTTCTGAGCCTGCTCTTTCTGACCCTTGCCCGCTTGTGCTTTCTCTCTCAAAATAAATAAACTTAAAAAATTTAAAAAGATCTGGCCCCTGTGCTTTTCCCATTCTCATCCCTCCTTGTATGCTCCAAGAGAAAACGAATAGACTCCCTTCTCTGGTATAGTCCTCATCCCAGTTGCCTCCCAGGCTTGTCTGGCTATTTTACTCATCTTTGAGTTAAAAAATGGGCTCTGACATCCTATCTTCCGGGATGGCCATCCCAGCTGAGTTAGAGGACCTTCTTGGGATCTCCGGAGCACCTGCCTGTTTCTCTCCATTGTAGACACCATCATTATCCAGCTATGTAGTCACTTACCTTGCCCACCCCACTTGCAGCAGTTTATTGCCAGCTATTAGGCACCAGGCACGAAGTTAAGCAGGTGTTATAAATTATTTAATACTTAGAACTACCTTATGAAGTAGCCTCTATTATCCTCATCATACAGGAGGGGTATAGACTAAGCAAGCTTAAGAAATTTGTTCAATGTTACATGGCCCAGACACAGGGAACTCAGGCTTCCATATTTTTAAAAATAACCCTCCAGGTGATTCCCATATACAGCCCAGGAACCACTGCTCTAGCCTGATGAGCTCTTGTAGGACAAGGGGCCTTGTGTTTCATCTGTGGACCTAGTCCAGTGACTGGGTTGGTGTTGTGGAATACATGGAGGTTTTATTTGATCTTCTATACCACACTGGAAGGCAGGCCATTCAGGAATCATAACTGCCTTTTTGCTGTTACGCAGAGACTCAGAAAGCCAAGTGAGTTGAGAGTTCATAAATAGCAGTACCATGGTTGAAGACTAGAGACATCTGACTCTTCTTATGCTCTTTTCACCATAGTAGCCTTTTCTGGGACAGCCTCCCAAAGGAAGATTTTTTTTTTTTGATTCTTCCTAGAAAACTTTGGTAATAAGGATTAGTTGTTTTTTTTTTAATTTAAATCCAAGTTAGTTAACATATAATAATGGTTTCAGGAATAGAATTTAGTGATTCATACTAAATACAACATACTTACATACAACAGCTAGCGTTCATCCCAGCAAGTGGCCTCCTTAATGCCCATCACCCACTTAGCGCCCCCCCCCACCATCATCCCTCCAGCAACCCTCACTTTCTTCTCTGTATTTAAGAGTCTCTTATGGTTTGTCTCCCTGTTTTTATCTTATTTTTCCTTCCCTTCTGCTATGTTCAACTGATTTGCTTCTTAAATTCCACATACAAATGAAATAATATATTTGTCTTTCTCTGATTGACTTATTTTGCTTTGCCTAATACATTCTAGTTCATCCATGTTGTTGCACAAGGCAAGATTTCATTCTTTTTGATCACTGAGAAATATTCCATTCTATCTACATACCACATCTTTATCCATTCATTAGTTGATGGACATTTGGGTTCTTTCCATACTTTGGCTATTGCTCATAGTGCTGCTATAATCATTGGGGTGCATGTGCCCCTTCAAATAAGCATTTTTGTATCCTTTGGATAAATACTTAGTAGTGCAATTGCTGGGTTGTAGAGTAGGTCTATTTTTAATTTTTTGAAGAACCTCCATTCTGTTCTCCAGAGTGGCTACACCAGTTTGTATTCCCAGTGAGAGTGCAAAAGTGTTCCCCTTTCTCCACATCCTCACCAACATCTGCTGTTTCCTGAGTTGTTCATTTCAGCTATCTGACAGGTATGACATGGTATCTCGTTGTGGTTTTGATTTGGATTTCCCTGATGATCAGTCATGAGAATCTTTTCATGTGTCTGTTAGCCATTTAGATGTCTTCTTTGGAAAAGTATCTATTCATGTCTTTTGTCCATTTATTCACTGGATCATTTGTTTTTTAGGTGTTGAGTTTGGTAAGTTCTTTATAGATTTTGGATACTAAAATCTGTCATTTGCAAACATCATCTCCCATGTTGTCAGTTGCCTTTTGGTTTTATTGATTGTTTCCTTCACTGTGCAGAAGCTTTTTATCTTGATGAAGTCCCAGTAGTTCATTTTTGCTTTTGTTTCCTTTGCCTTCAGAGACATATCAAGTAAGAAGTTGCTGCAGCCAAGGTCAAAGAGGGTGTTGCCTGTTTTCTCCTTTAGGATTTGATGGTCTCCTGTCTTACATTTAGGTCGTTAATTCATGTTGAATTACATGGCTTGATCATTACAGCTTTGTCATACAACTTGAAGTCCAGAATTGTGATGCCTCTACCTTTGGTTTTCTTTTAAACATTACTTTGGCTATTCTGGGTCTTTATGGTTCCATACAAATTTTAGAATTGTTTGTTCTAGCTCTGTGAAGAATGCTGGTGTTATCTTGATAGGGATTGCATTGAATGTGTAGATTGCTTTGGGTATCGACGTTTTAACAATATTTGTTCTTCCAATCCATGAGCATGGAATGTTTTTCCATTTCTTTGTGTCTTCAATTTCTTTCATAAGCTTTCTATAGTTTTAGGCATACAGATCTTTTACCCCTTTGGTTAGGTTTATTCCTAGGTTTTTACGGCTTTTGGTACAACTGTAAATGGGATCGATTCCTTGATTTCTCTTTCTGCTGCTTCATTATTGGCGTATAGAAATGCAACTCTTCCTTTTGGGTTTTCTACATTATGAGTATCATGTCGTCTGCAAAGAGTGAAAGTTTGACTTCTTCCTTGCCGATTTGGATGCAATTTATTTCTTTTTGTTGTCTGATTGCTGCTGCTGGGACTTCCAGTGCTCTGTTGAACAACAGTGATGAGAGTGGACATCCCCGTTTTGTTCCTGGCCTTAGGGGGACAGCTCTAAGTTTTTCCCCATTGAGGATAATATTAGCTGTGGGTTTTTCTATATGGCCATTGTGATGTTCAGAT
This sequence comes from Panthera onca, assembly GCF_046562875.1. NCBI lineage: Eukaryota > Metazoa > Chordata > Mammalia > Carnivora > Felidae > Panthera > Panthera onca. The sequence continues at coordinate 70,593,335 of NC_138343.1, forward strand.
ATATTCCTTCTCTCTCTATTTTCTTGAGGGTCTTTATCAAGAAAGGATGCTGTATTTTGTCAAATGCTTTTTCTGCGTCTATTGAGAGGATCGTGTGGTTCTTATCCTTTATTTTATTAATGTGATGTATCATGTTGATAGATTTGCTGATCTTGAACCACCCCTGCAGCCCAGGAATAAATCTCGCTTGATTGTGGTGAATGATCCTTTTAATGTATTGTTGGATTTGATTTGCTAGTATCTTGCTGAGAATTTTTGCATCTATGTTCATCAGGGATATTGGCCTATAATTCTCCTTTTTTAGTGGGGTCTTTGTCTTGTTTTGGAATCAAGGTAATCCTGGCCTCAGAATGAGTTTAGAAGTTTTCCTTCCATTTTTATTTTTTGGAACAGCTTCAAAAGAATAGACATTAACTCTTCTTTAAATGTTTGGTAAAATTCCCCTGGGAAGCCATCTCTCTCTGGACTCTTACTTACTGGGAGATTTTTGATTACTAATTCAATTTCTTCACTGGTTATGGGTCTCTTTAAATTTTCTGTTTCTTCCTGTTTCAGTTTTGGTAGTTTATATGTTTCTAGGAATTTATCCATTTTTTCCAGATTGCCCAATTTGTTGGCATATAATTGCTCAGAATATTCTGTCATTATTAGTTGTATTTCTGTGGTGTTGGTTGTGATTTCTCCTCTTTCATTCGTGATTTTATTTATTTGGGTCCTTTCCTTTTTCTTTTTGATCAATCTGTATAGGGGTTTGTCAGTTTTGTTAATTCTTTCAAAGACCAGCTTCTGGTTTTACTGATCTGTTCTACTGTTTTTTGACTTTGATATTGTTGATTTCTGCTCTAATCTTTGTTATTTCCCTTCTTCTGCTGGATTGGGTCTTTATTTACTGTTCTTTTTTCCAGATTCTTTAGGTGTAAGGTTAGGTTGGGTATTTGAGACCTACCTTCTTTAGGAACACCTGGATTGCTATATAATTTCCTCTGATGACTGTCTTTGCTGCATCCCAGTGGTTTTGGACTGTCCTGTTTTCATTTTCATTGGCTTCCATGTATTTTTTATTTCCTCTTTAACTTCTTGGTTAATCCATTCATTCTTTAGGAACATGTTCTTTAATCTCCAAGTATTGGCAGTCTTTCCAAATTTTTTCTTGTGGTTGATTTCAAGTTTTATAGTGTTGTGGTTTGAAAATATGCATGGGATGATAATTGATCTTTTGTACTTGTTGAGGGCTGATTTGTGACCCAGTATGTGATCTATTCTGGAGAATATTCCATACGCACTTGAGAAGAATGTGTATTCTGCTGCTTTAGGATGAAATGTTCTGAATATATCTTTAAGTCCATCTGGTCCAGTGTGTCATTGAAAGCCATTGTTTCCTTGTTGATTTTCTGCTTAGATGATCTGTCCATTGTTGTAAGTGGAGTGTTAAAGTCCCCTACTATTATTGTATTATTATCAAGGAATTTCTTTTTTTGTGTGATTAATTGATTTATATGTTTGTGTGCCTTCAAGTTGGGAGAATAAATATTTATAATTGTTAGACATTCTTGGTGGATAGACCACTTAATTATGATATAATGCCCTTCTTCATCTCTTGTTACAAACTTTGCTTTAAAATCTAGTTTGTGTGATATAAGTATGGCTACCCCAGCTTTCTTTTGATGTCCATTAGCATAATAGATGGTTCTCCATCCCCTTACTTTCAATACAGGTGTCTTTAGGTCTAAAATGAGTCTCTTCTAGGCAGCATATAGATAGGTCTTGTTTTCTTATCCATTCTGATATCATATGTCTTTTGATTGGAGCATTTAGTCCATTTACATTCAGAGTAATTATTGAGAGAGATGAATTTAGTGCCATTGTGTTGCCTGTAGAGTTGGTGTTTCTGGTGATGTTCTCTAGTCGTTGTTGCTTTTGGTCTTTTTGTTTTGTTTTGTTTTGTTTTGTTTTTTTCCCCACTCAGCAAGGTCCCCTTAAATTTTCTTGCAGGGCTGGTTTAGTTGCTCACCAATTCCTTTAGGTTTTGTTTGTCTGGGAAACTTATCTCTCCTTCTATTCTTAATGACAGACTTGCTGGAGAAAGAATTCTTGGTTGCTTATCTTTTCAGTGATAAGATATTCACATCTGACCGGATTTGGAGCATCTATACAATGCCAGAGTACACAGCAGAGAGGGACGGAGTAGATTTGTTGTCGAAAACTGTGTTCCAGAGCTGAAACATAGCACAAAGACAGAGTTTGGAGAAAAAGAGAAACAGTAGTTTTATTATTTTGTCAGGAAAAGGAGGCTGCAGCAGACTAATGCATTCAAAACTGCAGACCTGCCCAGGGTAAAAGTCTGAGGGGTTTTATAGGAAAACACAGGATCATGGCTGTTTCAACAGTGCTGCCAGCTGCGTTCTTCATGTCTTTCAAGGTGACTAGCACTAGCAGGGGGCCATCCAAGTCTGGTTACATTAAGGTCAGCAAGATATCCATATCAATGCCAAGTTCCTAGAACAAAGGATTCTACAGAAAAACAAGTGAAGGGGAGGGAGAGGCTTCAAGAATGAGAAAGAGAAAACTTTCTCAGTTTAAAGTCAAGCCTTGCTGAAGCATCAGTGTATCCATCTTAATTTCCATCCATCTTTACGTTTCTATAGCGGTTTCAGCTTCTGGTGACAAAAAGAAAGAGAAGTAGCAAACTCACTGAGCAACATTGCTATTTTTTTTTTTTTAACGTTTATTTATTTTTGAGACAGAGATAGAGCATGAACGGGGGAGGGTCAGAGAGAGAGGGAGACACAGAATCTGAAGCAGGCTCCATGTTCTGAGCTGTCAGCACAGAGCCCGACACGGGGCTCGAACCCACGAACTGCGAGATCGTGACCTGGGCTGAAGTCGGACGCTCAACCGACTGAGCCACCCAAGCCCCCGCAACATTGCTATTTTGATGAATATCCTCAAAAGGAATGGCTTGAGGTAACTGTAGTTATCTTGATATCATTACAGGCCATCTGAAATATTCCAGGTGGTTAGGCCAAGTCACCAGGTTGAAGGATTTTTAAGTAGAAAAGTAGTATGATAAGAATTGTATTTACTGAACACACACACACACACTGTCAGCAAGAATGCAGAGGATGTGGGGAGCCTGGATGGCTCAGTTAACCTTCTGACTTCGGCTCAGGTTATGATCTCCCAGTCTGTGGGTTCAAGCCCTCCAGCTCAGAGCATGGAGCCTGGAGACTGCTTTGAATTCTGTGTCTCTTTCTCTCTCTCTGCCCCTCCCCCACTCCCACTCTTTCCCTGTCTCCCGAAAATAAATAAACTTTAAAAAAAGAATGCAGGGGATGAGTTGTGGGACAAAAGCAAATACAGGAAATGATGTCTATAGCAGGGTTGTTCAGAATAGCAAAAGGCTGGAAAGGATTACCATGTCTTACTGGCAACAGTGATTAGATTTTGATAAATTCACAGGATAAGTATTATATACAGCAATGAAAATGACTGAATTATACCTTGTGTAAAAACATGAATACATTTTGAAAATATTACAAAATTATTGTCATATAAAGGGACAAAGAATGTGTTACCAAAAATGCAGGAATGAGATATAAGAGGGGTGCCTGGCCAGCTCAGTAGGTGGAGCTTGCAGCTCTTCATCTCAGGGTTGTGAGTTCAAGCCCCACATTGGGCATGGAGCCTACAGTTAGACAAGATCTAAAAGGGTGCTCAGGCTCTTTGTTAAAGAGAAATGTGATATCCATATTTTCACTTACTGTATTTGCAACTTATTTCACAAACATCTGAGTGTTTATATTTTACAAGGTATCTATAAGCACATGAAGAACATGCTGTATAAACATAGTACATTTGGAATAAAATGGACTGTGAAAGCATGATCGATGGCACAAATATTACTGCGGAGATGATCTCGTTTACATATGGAATCTAAAAAAGTGGAACTCATAGAACGAGACAGTAGAGCAGTGGTTTCCAGGGGCTGAGAAGGGGATAGGGGATTGGAAGAGGCTGGTCAAAAGGCATAAGCTTTGTTATGAATAAGTTCCGGGGATCTAATTTACACAACATGGTGATTATAGTTAATAATTTTGTATTGTGTGTGTCAAATTTGCCAAAAAAGTAGATCTTTAGTGTTCTCACTACCACAACTGAAGTAATCATGTGAGGTGATGGATGTATGCATTAACTTGACTGTGGTAATCATTTCACAATGTATACATCAAACCATCACATTACACACCTTAAATATATACAATTTTTGTCAATTATACATTAATAAGTCTAGAAAAAATAAGAATTTAAACCAAATAGTGAGGAGAACAAATTAATTAACACATATTTAAAATGAAATTCCTCTCTTTTTCTTTAGCGGTATTTCACCCATTTTTGTCAAAGGAGTTAAATTGGTTATTTCTTAGACTTCTTGGAAAAATACAACTATTAGGTAAAATTGTAAGTAAAATGGGGAGGGGTAAATAGGAAGGAGCAGGTGATACACTCTGATGTCTTTTGACACTTTCTAGCAATGACAAGATGACAGAATGAAGAATCAATATTTGTAATAATTGCCATATTACACTTGCCAAATAATTGCCAAAATTCTTGAGTGATATGTACTGTTTCAAAATAAAATTTCATTTGTAATATAGACCATTTTAACCACTCCTCTAAATTAAAAGAAACTTGTTTTAACTAGTGATCAAAAAGTTAATATGTTTATTAGCTAACTCCTGGATGATTTTAAAAACTTGTAAGAGAACATTGAAAATTTTTCTCAAAACTCAAGAAAAAGCGTGTGTCTTAACTTGCCTCTCACCTAACAAAAATTATGAAAAGATTAACCCAGAGGCTAACTTCTTTTAAAGTCTTGACTGAAATGAACTTAATTTTAAAGATGAGCCATTTTCTAAATTTTGGAATCATAATATCCAAAATGTAATATCCATTACAATTGTTTGTACAATACTTTCATGTTTCGAAAATTTTGGAATCATAATACCCAGCAAATGTAATATCCATTACAACTGTTTGTACAATACTTTCATGTTTCTAAAATAAAGTCTAGTTTTTGCATACCAAGGCTATTGGTAGGCAGGCATCGAAACTGAGAAAAGAAAATGTCAGATTGCAAGGTCTATTTATGCAGTTATAATCTGACATTTCTGTATTATGTCTAGTGTGTTTTAGGTTGTTCTGCCTAAGTTCCATTTCTGCAAGTGTCCTGGTTGATGGCCTCTATCATGTAAAAAGTTAATTCAAGGTTGGGGTGCCTGGGTGGCTCAATTGGTTGAGCATCCAACTTCAGCTCACGTTATGGTAGGTGGGTTTGAGCCCCACGTTGGGCTCCCTGCTGTCAGCGTGGAGCCTGCTTCAGATCCTCTGTCTCCCTCTTTCTGTGCTCCTCCCCGTCCACATGCTCTCTCTCTCTCTCTCTCTAAGATAACAAACATTAAAAAAATTTAATTCAAGGCAACACTCCTAAACAGTTTTAAAGCTTTCTGTGATATATGGCACATACAGAATTGCTCTCAAGATTTCTAGTGAATCATCCATTGCCTATATGTAATGATGGAACAACTCCTTTGTAAGGTGATTATGACACTTGGCTTAATAAGCTGAATAAATTTTACTGATACTAATAATATTAACAATTAAGTTATAGTTTTTATATCTTAGGTATTATAGACAGAATTGTCATCATGTTTGACATACGAACTTCTGGCCACATCATATGGGTCATGGGATACTGGGTTGCATATCATGAATTAAATTATGAACAACTGAGATTAGCAGAAAAACATATTGAAGGACTGAGAGTCTGCATTCCTAACAATGCAATACATCAAGAGGTTAGGAGTGATGGAAATAATGTAGCAAAAATGTTACACTGAACTTAGACTAAAATAAAGCCAAAGCTCTTCAGCTGTTTAAGCATATTGTGTTGGCCTTGAGGATGCACCTTGAAGAATTCCAACTACAGGGAATTTAATAGGCCAGGGGCCCCCACAGCCATACTCTGAACTCCATTGCTGCGTTTGTGCCATAGATCCATTTTCCTGGGGCTGCTTCCAGCCAATATTGGCATGCAGGGATACTAAAGCAGGTGCATACATACCTGGGAGATGGCGGGGCGGGGACTCCTCTGGTGGTCAACTTTGGCTCAAGGACTCCCCACTTGTCCTGCTGAACTTCCTTAGACTACACAGCAAAGATAATTTTTTAAGTTTATTTACTTATTTATTTTGAGAGAGAGAAAAGAGAGTGCACATATGCACACACATGGGTGCAAGTGGGAGAGGAGCAGAGAGAGGGAGAGAGAGAGAGTCCCAAGCAGGCTTTGTGCTGTCAGTGCAGAGCCCAGTGAGGGACTTGAACTCATGAACCGTGAGATCGTGACTTAAGCAGAGATCAAGAGTCTGACAACCTCCTGAGCCACTGAGGCACCCCACTCAAAGGTACTCTCGTCCAAACTTACTTCCCTCTCTCCTTCATCTGGGGTCACACTTACATTGCATCTGATGGATCTCAGCTTTTCCTAGCTCCCTCCCAATTTTCTTTCAGAGGCATTTCCTTTATTCAAATCCTTACATGTTTAATCCCATCTTGGTGTATACTTCTTTAGAGGACTTTGACTAATGTATGTCTAGAAATATACTGTTGGGGATTAACAGTAATGTGATCCATGACAGATTAGTGATGTTTTTAATCCAAGATATTAGAAAATGATCATGGGTAGTACAAGTAGGACCTCTTGGTGGTCTGTGTCCTGGCCTTTTGTAACAAGACCTAATCTTAGAAAAAATTACCTTTAGAGCCAATATTATAAATCACAAATAGAAATCACTCATTAATCTAGTCAACTCATTTGGGAGTAGAGAGCAAGTTACTTGATCTCTGTATGTTTTAGTTTCCCTAACCTAACATGAGAATAATAATTGTACCTAACTCATAAGATTATTCTGTAGTCTAAAAAAAACTACTATAGGGGGTGCCTGGCTGGTTCGGTTGGAGGAGCCTGCAACTCTTGATCTTGGGGTTGTGAATTTGAGCCCCACATTGGGTGTAGAGATTACTTAAAAATAAAATCTTAAAAGAAAAAGAGCTGCTATATGTAAAGAATGTAGAACAGTGCCTGGCACATAGTGTTTAGTGTGTTAGCAATCATTATTACTATCAGTATGAATTTGGTACTTGAGAACACGTAGATTGCAAACACAGCTAAGATAGAAAAATCTACATGTAAGTGAAAAAAGTCAGAAAAGAGATGGTCAGAGTGGTTAGAAAAAAACTAGAGCTTGTTCATTCAGTGACATGTCTGAAAAGTGAAAGAGAACTTCTTTCATTTGCTCTAAGTTTTGCACTGTTTTTATATAGCAAGCTTATTTATTAATTGTAATTTGATATCTGGTGAATAATGTCACTTTATTTTATAAAATATGGCTACTCTACTATGATAATTTAATTAGCATTAAATTGGTTTCCTAATAGCAATGATGGAGAAATACATTCTAGACCAACCTTTCAAGTGGTCTTAGTAAGTGAGGAAGACTGGCTAAAGTAAAGGAGCAAATAGATCGCCATGGGGATTAGCAAAATTTAGTGAATCATGAAAAAACAAAACTGGGACCTCAGAGTCTTTAGGATACCACTCTAGAAGCAAATTGGCTATATACGTTTATTATTTCTCTGGGATAAATATGGCCTACACGGGTTTAATAGGGTTGTCCTTATACGATGAGAACAGCAGAAAGCTTGATGAAATTATGTTTTATAAGTCTGGATATGGTGTTTTAACTGAGTATATGAAGTCCTTTCCAAAGACTTTTAAGATTTTGGTTAAAGGTCCCACCCAGATCAAGTAAAGTTACATGTTGACTTACAGATTTTGTCTAGTAGAGTTAAAAATCATTTGTTTATTGGAAAAGATAACTACAAAGCTATTGTATTGGTCTGTAAAACATTAACCAGGTTTTTTATGTATCCAGCGATCTTACCTTCCTGTGAATGAGCCCCACTTTCGTCTTTGCATGCAATTTTTTGTTTAAAAAGTGGACATTTAAAATGTCGTAATATGGTAACTGGAAACCACATTTGCCTCCCAACCCAGACTTTTTCTAGTACGTGTAGGAGACATTAAAAGCAATCTTTCTGGGGCACCTGGGTGTCTCAGTAAGTCGGGCATCCCAGTCTAGATTTCAGCTCAGGACATGATTTTACGGTTGGTGAGACTGAGCCCTGCGCTTGGGATTCTCTCTCCCTCTTTCTGTCCCTCCCCCAATCGTGTGCATGCCTGTATGTGCATGTGCCCTCTCTCAAAATAAACTTTAAACATTTATTTAAAAGTTTATTTATTTTTGAGACAGAGAGAGAGAGCACAAGCAGGGAAGGGGGCAGACACACACACACACACACACACACACACACACACACACACACACACACAGAATCCAAAGCAGGCTCCAGGCTCCAAGCTGTCAGCCCAGAACCCAACATGGGGCCTGAACCCATGAACTGTGAGATCATGACCTGAGCCGAAGCTGGACGCTCAACCGACCGAGCCACCCAGGTGCCCCCAAAATAAATACATTTTAAAACAATCTTTCTTACAAAAACCACTGGCTCACAAACGTCTTAAAATGGGTCCCAGTTCATATAATTAAGGTGAATCTCTGGGCAAATTAAGCTGATTTAGTAATTTTGGTTTAAAACATTTTTTCAATGTTTATTTTTGAGAGACATAAGAGGGTGAGTGGTGGAGGGGCAGAGAGAGAGGGAGACACAGACTCCGATGCAGGCTCCAGACTCTGAGCTGTCAGGACAGAGTTTGAGGTGGGGCTCAAACTCACAAACCTTGAGATTGACCTGAGCTGAAGTCAGATGCTTAACTGACTGAGCCACCCAGGTGTTCCAGTAGTTTTGGTTTTAAAAGATAAACAATGGCTGCATCTTTTCTATGTATACAGTATAATCCAAGAATACATTTTATTTTTAAAATGAAGATTGGATTTGCTTTCTCAAGAGACTAGTTAATCTTAAGTCCTTAAATTTATGTCGGTCTACTGACTAGATAAGCTAACATTACTTACATATTTGGAAGAAAAACATAAGATGTGTTCAAATTGAATTATGCTTCTGACAAATATTATTCATTTTTTTAGATTTTATTTTTACCCAATCTCTACATCCAACACGTGGTTCAAATTCACAACTCCATGATCAAGAGTCGTATGCTCTACCAACCAAGCCAGTCAGGTGTCCCATGACAAATGTTTTAATTAACAGTAATAACATTTCATATTATGCCAGCTTGAACATAATTTCCAAGATCCTCAGGTAACTTAAAACTTTGGACTAATATTAATGGGCAATCATTACTTATTTAATTGTAAGATTCAATACTAAAATACTGCTCGCTCAGCATAATTTCATTTACATTTGCTTCTTATATACTATGGAGTGGTTATCTTTGAGTCATGTATTTAATGAACATGTTCATTTTTGCAACGTTAAGGTTTCAAAGTTGTGTATTCATGAGCTTTGCTATTCTACAAAAATGCTTGCATATGAGTTTTCAATTACTTTCCTTTCAGTTTTCTCAGTTAAATAGTTACTTTGCTTAAAATTTGTAATTAACGTATGTAGCTGAGACCAGGAACAAATACTGATGGAAAAATACAATTAAGTATCGCAATAATAGAATGAGTTTTTCAGTTTTTTCCTGAAGTGTCTATTTGCTCCAAAATATGAAAAACTTGAGTATCTAGAAGAAAAAGTAAGAGTCTAAAAAGAAACTACAAAATGTACTACAAAATTTCTCCAGTTTTGATGCACTTATTCACAAGGGAGAGAAGAGCGTGTGAAAACTTTATTGCCAAGTACTTATGTCAATACTGAACTAGAAGTTGATTTTGTTAAAATAATAAATTGTTCTTAAAGAGCTCAAAAGAAGACTAAATTGCTCTATAACTTCTGTATAATTTGCTCAAATATCCCATATCTCATCAGAATAATTTGCTTGGCTTTAACTTTATAATGTTAATTATTAAAACAAAGATCAAAATGAAAGAACAAGTTTCCCATTTGCGATAGAGGAGTTCCCTTGAAATTGCTCTGCTTTCTAGGTTTCTTTTTAAATATTTTCTTTCACTTTTTTTGGGGGGCGCCTGGGTGGCTCAGTCGGTTAAGCGTCCGACTTCGGCTCAGGTCACGATCTCACGGTCCGTGAGTTCGAGCCCCGCGTCGGGCTCTGGGCTGATGGCTCAGAGCCTGGAGCCTGCTTCCGATTCTGTGTCTCCCTCTCTCTCTGCCCCTCCCCCTTTCATGCTCTGTCTCTGTCTCAAAAATAAATAAACATTAAAAAAAAATTTAAAAAAAATATTTTCTTTCACTTTTATTAAGTGGGAAACCCACTATTATTCTCCGGCACCCATGATCCTATCTTAATGATTAAATCTCTGAAAACTTTTGATTTTGCTTTCCCAAAATTGAATCCAAAAAATTTCAAGGTATGTTTTACACAGAAACTGTCTTTGAGACTTCCCAGAGGGCCCTGGGAAAATCACAAACTTTAGTACTTTTTATTAGTAGCAAAAAATTTTGCAACTCAAAACTCCATTTTCTAAGGGTTCACAAGATTTTACACTCCCTACAATTAGGTCATGGTCACATGTACACTTACTACAATCAGCTTGCTTGGAAGTTATACATTAAATGGCTTATTTTATTTATGGACTAAACAGAAAAGCCAAGACTGATCCATGAGTACAGCGGACAATATACAAATGAGAAGTAACCATAGGCTATTTGAAATGAATTGGACCTTGGAAATTATCTAATAAATTTTTTTTTTTTAAACTTTACAGATGAAGAAAGTAAAGCTAGATGAGATGAAAGGACTCAACTCTATGCCTACTTCATTCCATTACGCTGCTGCCACCATGTCTAGCTAATCAGGCTAAAAGGTATTTCATTGAATCTTCCTACTATTCTTGTCCCAAACAAAACCAAAGAGCAATCAATACACAGTAAATGTGTTAAGTGCAGAAAGATTACAGATACAAGGTATTATACTGCAAGGGACAGAAGTCTTGTGTTTTGGGTTTTAATCTTACTGTCCTTAAATAATAGGGAAACAGCCTCGAACATAAAATTGATGCTATTACAAAAAGAAACCAGTAAAAAGTGATTGCTGAAAATCAATTTTTCTTGACTGGTTCTTCTAAGTATGTACCACATGTAAGTATCCGTCTATTTTAGAAAGAGGAAAAAAAAAAGTGCCCCAGGAATGCATACCTGCTTTCCTCAACTTAGAAATTTTAGTCATTTAAACAAAATTTCGTAGGGAGAAATGATCAATAGCACAAAAATACAAATCATCCCTTTAGCTGCTTAATCTGAATTGTCATTTATTATAGCCTTATATATTCTTTTTACTATAATTGGGATTCTTGGGAAGTCAATAAGCAATGCTTTCATAAATCTTATCTTGTTATAACTGTTTAACAAGTGAAATATTTCCTCATTCCTCCATTTCTTTTGCAGAAATTTTACTTCACATTTTTGAAAAAATACTTACACAAACTGTTCCTTTGAATTATCTTACATATCTGAATACTATTTATCACCCAGTACAGTAACTTGCACATAGTAACAAATTAATAATTTAAAATAAAATGTACACATTAAAAGGCAAGTGACTTATTTTCAACCTTTGGTTATTTTGGAATTAGTGTACCCACAATCCTTTAACTGGCTATTAATTTTAACATTTTGCTAAATAGGGCAAAACTCTAATGCACCAGCATTTACATAATGGCTTCTTTGGTACAGTGCCTGTTGAAATTATGTACTGAGCACGTTATGTGTTACCACCCCCCCCCCCCCCCACAAAAAAAAGAGGAAATAAGAAATCAGGAGGCTCTACAAAATAGCTTAGAAAAACAAGTTTTCTATTTATTTTAAAAATAAGTTTGTAGTTACTACATTGCAGGGACAGGAATTCTTACACATACATTCTAGTTTGTATAAAAGGATTCAAAGAATTATGCATCAAAACTAACATAGAAAGTGTCCACATAACAGTAAAGAAAGGTCCAATCAATATGTACAAAAAGAAAGGGCACTGCTATTCTGGTGTGAGACTGCCGTTTATAACATGATACTTCCAGGTTTCTGGAAGGAAAAAAACAAAAACCTCAATAAAGCTAAATAATTTGTCTTTAAACTCTGTTACTTATTACATACAACAGATTTGCTTGTGTTTAACATTGTTTTCTGTACAAAATAAGTATAATTTTAATTTGAAAATGTGTCAGTTTCAACTTTAACCTTCTAGGTCAGTTACTTTTAAAAAATTGAGCTACATTCTACACGTCTAAATATCGTGTGACAGGATTTAACAGTTTTCTAAAAGATCTTTAATAAGACCTCATCTTCTTGCAGTTTTAATATGGTCCAAAAATGTAACTTTGTATTTTGCCTCAATTTATAGTTTATCATTGTGATTAATCACACACAATCTTAAAAGTCATGAGCATGTGTGTGCCTCTGTATCCTATCGTGTACTATGTATCATCTCAAACCTATTCTCTTAGCTCCTTAAATGTAGAAACTCATAGCCACCCACTATTACGTATTTGGTTTGTGCCATATAAAGGTTAATTTCCTGATGATTTTATCTGCATTAAAAGAAGTACTTCAACACAGAGCTATCAAAACTAAAAATAATATATACTTATAGCTCATAATATTTTCTAGTTGTTTTACTGTAGTGTGTACAAGATTTATCTCTGGAGCGTCAAAAGTGGTACTTACAGTCTTCTGACTCAATTTGACCTCTTCTTAGTTACTGTACATAGTACAAAACATCATTTGGAGTGCTTAGCTTAGTATAATTAAGAACATAAGTAGTTTCTTAGTAAATGTAATATTCAGTTCAAATCACTTGGAAATTTGGGGAACTTTGGAGAAGTGCAAGGAGGAAAGTAAGGAAAAGGTGTATTTTTCTAATTTCAATAGGAAAATAAATTCTCACCTAAACGTAACTAAACCACATCACAACCTGTTATGTAAAAAGTACTTTCTTAGTATGGGGGTAATTCACAGAACGTATAAGTACTTCCCCTTTTATGACTCTACAACCATGTATTTCCTGCATATAAGAATGCTTATAGCCCTTTAAACACTCAAGTATCTTGGTCCTTTCAACCTACTCAAAAATTAACTTCAGGTGAATAAAAACATTCAGAATAACAATTTGCTTTTAGTTGACATTTGAGAGATACAAGCTATGTTTGTATAAAATGGAATGCTAGAATTAAACATTAGCTAGAAGAACTAATTTATATTATTAATCATATTTTAAAACATGTAAATGTGAATACAACATAAGCAAAATGTTATTTGAATACATCTGTTAAAATGTCTGATTAATATACTACACTCCAGATAAGGGTCAGTTCTAGGTGTTAACACACATGTGCTGCATGAGGATCTTTTTGCAGACCAGTCTATCTTAACGCAATTCATTTCCAAGCGACACTAAATTCTGCCAAACTCGTATTTCAAATGTGACATGATCAAGCCCACAATAATTCTATACAGTTACTCTAATTAAATTTAAGGAGGAAGATAGTTTCATAATAATGTTAACAAAGAGCCTTCAAATTTGTGAAGCTGTGCCAATAATAAAAACAATAGAAACAAGACCAACAAATCTTTAGTACATAAATTTAAGCAGAAAACAGGATAAAATTTTAAGAAGGTATAGATCTATTGCCCAGAGTTATGAGACTGTAATTTGATTGAATGATTTATACTGCTCATTTGCAACATTTTATAATTTTATAAGATTTGATTGGGACTGGAGACTACCAGGTGGAGAGATTATTAGGTACTTAAAAACACAGAAATTGATTTATATTTTCCATGTATGTAATAAGTTATATTTCTGAAGCTTTCAATAAACTTGAGGTTTTTATTGCTCACCTAAGACAACTGCCAAATTTTCTTTTGGCCTACAAAGAATACATACATGGTGTCACTGTCTTAAAGAGGATAATTTTTTTCCAATACTTTTGATATCTGGTCAAACAGAACAAAAATATGGTGATGACATAAATTTCTCAATTCAACTTTTGCAATGTATAGAAGCTAAATTATAAAAATATAAAATCTAAATATATCTGATATTACTAATACATTTTTAAATGTTTTAATTACAAAGAATCTGAATCCATGTCATTTTTGCTTTACTAAGAAACCAATGTCTAATAATGTCCAAATAAGGTCATAAATATACAGTGTCTTTAGAACAGAAATAATACATTTACTTGTTGCATGTAAGATGGTAATTACTCATTTCTTTGCTCAAGAGTTAGAACGAATCCATACATCATACTAGAGGTATATTCCACTCTAAGACTGTGTACGCTCTTCCTTTTTCTGTACACACCTTAAAACTGTACACTTATTTTTTACAAAAATGGATTTATAGTCTATTTTTTTTTCCAACACAATGCAGATAACATCAGGAAATTACATGTTTCAAACAGATTGCCTTCAAAAGCAACTAATTACTTTAATGACTTAAATTTCAAACATACACATTATTCTCAATAATGGTGTAACTGAAAGACTCATTTTACTATACAACCAAGCCATCCATTTCTGCATTATGAAGAGTTTACTGACTTTTAATTATATAGTTAAATATATTTGTTAGAAAAAAATAAATATACAAAAAACCTGAAAAATTTGAAATTATTTTTCGACTGCAAAATCACAGCAATCCAGTTAAGATCTGGAAAATGGTTTACTTAATTTCACAGGAGGTTTTCTGTACAAGTTTAGGTACAAATGATCTAAAAAGCCCAAATGCATCACTTTCCACTGTTCTTCAAGACAATTAAATGACGGCTAACATTTATCCCTACCAGAAATAAGTAAAGAAATAATTATGTAATGTATTTTGCCAAGGTTCAATTAAAGACTTTATTTTTCTACATCAGGGTCATGCTGATACAGATTTTCCCATCCTCACTTTTTAAAAATGTAGTATCTGAAAATTTTGGTTACATTTTTGTACCATACCAGTCCTCAGAAAATACTACATTCTTTAAACTTTTAAAAAAATGGACAATTTTTAAACAATAGAAATGGTATTTATGTTGGTTTTTAAGGTATAAAATAACTACTGTACCATAAACAAATAAATAACTGCTTTCCTTTTCCATAGCAGTACATATAGCAATACATTCTCCTAAGTCATATAGTTATCATTTACAATAGACAACTCAATTTTACTAATGATGCAAAAAATAATAGAATACAAGGCACAATCATTAAATGGAATTTTTCTTTAGGGTGTATATTGACATACCAGCGTGATAAGGATACCATAAAAAGTGCAGAAAAAACACAATGTGCAATGAGACCACTGTATAAAACATGATTGCATAAAAAGTGATTTGGCCTATTTTAACCTTTAATAATTGAAAATAACCAATCTTCCCCTTAAAATTAAACTATAAAGTATGACATTTTAAAATTATTTTTATTCTACCACTATCTAAAAAATCCTGAAAAAAGAATTTATACCTGGGTAATAGTATATAAGTATGTGTTTGTATATATATTTAATTATACCCATTTATCAATATATACACATACACACACAGACACATTTCTTTGTAAGTCATTTTAGCCTATTAGATATGTCTAAAGTTTAGAAACGACATTAATCCAGATCAACAAGTAAACATCAAATCCCATACCTTTTTCCTGTATTCTCCTTGAATCCTTTAACCACTTAAACATTTTCTCTAAAACATCTCTGTCAAAGGACCCACCAGTGCATTATTTTCTACTATTAAGTACCAAAAAAAGATACATCTCAGCATAACTCTTTTTAATAACGTGCTCTTTAGAATAATATATAGCCTTTCCAATATTGAAAAGTGTATGCTGTCCTGACAGTCAAAAACAGGCTTTCCACTGCACTGATTCTCAGTCTTTGGCACAATAAACAGAGATTGAGTGATTGATATAAGAATCAAGGTCTGAAAAATTAGACAGTCAAATGTTTTCCAATGTGGATATGTTTCCTTTCCATCAGTACATTTTCTCTTATGTTTGGCAGAAATGGAATACAGCAAAAGCCTCATCTAGATTCTTTGTAGATGAACAATCTATAAATTAAACTTTTTAGGGTTATCAAATGGTGGGAATTTTTATATTTATCTTTAGAGGAAACACACTTCTGAATTTACTGCTACTCTGGTAACATCTGTCTTCCTAGGGGCACGACCTTCTGTATCAATAGAAATGTACCTGGCTTGGTCAAAAATAATTCATTTTAACATGAAATGCTCTATCACTAGGAATATTATGCTCCTTAAGAGTATAGCAGAACTGTCTTTTCCAGAAATAAACTGGGAATTCATTATAGGTCCTCAATTTCTTTTGTTTCAAACAGTGAATGAAATGAATGTTGAAATGCATAACCTATCTAAAGGCAATAAATAGCAAACATTTAAAATATATATGTATATATTTATATATATATATTCATTTAAAGAAGTGAAGTGTCTTGTAAGTTTGTTTGTTTGTGTTTTTTTTGTTTTTTTTTTTTTTTGCAAATCAAAACATTCCCTAATCCACCATAGCAGCAAGGAAGCAGAAGCCTTAGTTCTACGTATTCCTTAACTGTACCTGCTTTATGATTTTGAAGTAAAATATTTTGGTACAAGTTACCAACCAATTAAATTAGCTTTTGCTTTTTCAGTCAACTTTCGGACTCGTCCTCTACTAGAAGTTCCAAAAGTCAAAGAGGTGTCTTCGAACAACAGCTGCCTTTGCTCCTCTTCAGAATCATCCTCATTATAGAAAGCTGTCCTTCGACCTTGGTTTCTAGTTCTCATGTGGGGTTCAGAGCCTTTAAGTTCCTCAAACTCTTCTTCCTCATCCATAGGATCATCTGTCTTTTTTCGGTTACTTCTCCTTAGCATTTTAACACTTGTAGGAACTATGAGATCTGAATCTAGTTTTTGTGTCTTCATCTTCCTTTTCGGTTTTCTGCCTCCACGACTTTTTTTCTGTAACAGATCCTCCTTTACAGTATTAGTTTCAGAAAGAAAACTGCATGTTGAAGAAGGAACTACTTCGTCTCTGATTGAATGTACATTATTTTGCTCTGAGTTTTCTGGCTTTGCATACTGTAGTTTTTTGGGCTTTCTACCCCTTTTCTTGTGTATAACTTCACCACTATTGGTGTTAACTTCTACCTTAGGCTTCCTTCCAGGTCCTCTCTTTACAAGTTTAGATGGCTGCCCTCCATGGCCATTTACTTGAATGCTTCCTGGTACAAGAGCATTGTTCCTGCAATCTGCTAAAAAGGAACAACAGTACACTTAACATAGGGAATTGCTTTTTTTATTTGACTCTCAAACTAGTCATAAGGACACTGCTATACTTACGTAAGCACGTAATTCTAATTTTTGTTTTTACTAAAATGAGAAAAGGAACTAACAGAAGGCTAATAGTTTAATGATATTATCTTCTACTTAAAACTCACAGAGGAAGAAAGACCCTTAATGAAATCATTAATGACCTCACATGAGGGAAATGACACTCAGCAAATAACCTGTTAACATTGTAAATTATGATATAGCTGAGATCAGCCAACGTTTCTTAGCATTATTACCTTTACTACATGTTCTAATATATGAACACTGGATTACACAAAATGACCATATTCACTTGTATAGAGCTTAGCAACCACAAAGAACTTTACTGCTTACCTCATTAGCAAGTTTTCAGTATTCCTACCTTTAAGCAGCTCAATCATGGAAAATGATGTTAGTATAAAATCCATGACCTTTTAACTTGGTAATCTGAATACATAGTAAGCATAACATCTCCTTCCACTTACCTCTAATAACTTTTTCTACTAGGGATGGAAGAAAAAGGGATATCAAGACTGGAATGTTTCTAGCTCTTATTTGATTCCTTTTTGGATACGATCATCATACCCTCTCTGGTATCAGAGAAGAGTTTACAATTTAAATATTTGCTTATGTTCCTCAGAGGTAAGAAGAATTTCCTCTCCTAATCCTACTACAAGAGGTTTTTGAGTACATTTATTAGAATAATTTATATCAATTATTCCCCATAAAAACTACCATGCCTTTGACATTCTTCCTCTATCCTAACTACAACACTAGAAATCAGTTACTCTTGGTTATGAACTATGTTCTCAGAATAGTTTAAAAAGGATGAAGTAAACAACTAAACAGTAGTTTCCTTCACAGGCTCTTTGAAACGGTCCTATATCCTTACGTAATTGAATGGCAAACAATTGATTTATTATCATAAGCAGTACTGAATCCATGTATCAATCAAATCTATTATGTATGCCATTATAATTGCAACAAACTCCAAGATAAAGGCTATTGTGCTTTATAAAAAAATATAAAATTCTAGAGATCAAACTCTAAATCTATCTAGAGACCATGGTGAACTGCCTTTCTGTGTTAAAAATAAATGCTATTACCCCTTTAGATGAAGGAAAAAGATGACAAACATGTATTACTACTACCTTTGTTCTCCTAAAGTTCTTAAGTTTTTTTGTTTGGTTGTGGTGGGTGATCTACACTGCAATATTCTAAAGAAAATACATAAAGAGATGAACACTGCTTTTAAAGAGATGAACACTGCTTTTAAAGAGAATACTTCCTCATAATGATATCTGTCATAGCTTGAATTATACTTCATATGTATCAAGAAAAAAATCAAGAGGTCACAAGAGGCCAGAGCCAGAAGCAAAGGGAAAAGGCAAAGCCCTCATTTCCTGACCCCCATGATACAAATACTTTTCTTTAGTGGTTTTCCGGCATAAGGAGGGGAGTGGGAAGAGGGGAGAAATGTGTGTGAGTGTGAATAAAGTAATTAAGTATATTCTAACACACAATTACACTTAACCTGTCTGAGGATTCTGTATATCTTACTTGTTTTACATTAAGACTGCTGACAAGGTTGTAAATAACCAGTCCACATACTCACTATAGAAATTCTACAGCTTGGCTTTAAGGACTCCATGAATTTCTTGAAATGTCCAAATTTTGTGTGAATATGCCTATGGGCATTTTCTGGGGAAAGGACTACAGGTTTCATCAACTTTGCAAAGCAATGCATTAAGTAAAAAGGTTAAGAATGAATGTAACACTCTTTATATGGGCCTGTGTTCAGTATGGTAGTTATTAACCATGTGGCTACTGAGCAATTGAAACAGCTATGCAATTGAGGAACTCAATTTTTAATTTAAATGTGAATACTGAAGCACTGTACATTTTGAATATTGATTACAGGTTGAAATGACAGTATTTTTGATATGATGGAATAAATTATTAAAATTAGTAATTTTACCTGTTTATTATTAGATGCAGTAGCTACTAGAAAACTTAAAATAATACACATGATTTATAGTGGTTTATATTATATTTCCACTGGACAGAATTGCCTCTTGATTCTAACAGTTAATCCAGGTGTCAATGTTTATGTAATAAGTCATCATTAATGACTTATTAGCTAATTATATTTCTATACTGCAGTGGTAACTCATATTTGTGATACGCAAAACTTATAAATCAAATTGGTTATTGGACCCCCTATTGTAATGCTAGAACCAATTCACTATGTACATCTGATTTCCGTAGGGTTCAAAGTGACAGAAGCAAGGCCAATATACTAAAAACTTTGAATTTAGTTCAGAAAGGAAGCAAATAATAAAAATGTAAAACACTGATATACAAAGTCATTTGCTTCTTTATTCACTTACTGACCACTATATAGTAAGTATAAGTGACTGAAAAAGTAATTAAACCCAGAAGTTCAGATTCCACTGGATACAAACACATGTAAAAAATAATAATAAGTGTTACCACAAAAAGCAATGAACAGGGTGTTCTGGGAACATAAAAGAAGTGCTTGATTCTGTCTAAAGAACCCAAGAAGAGGCTTCCTGGAGTGGATAATATTTCAAAGTGGAACTTGAAAGGTAATAGGAAACCATTAAATTGGGAGGGAAAAAAAAGACATTCCAAAGAAGGAAGAAAAGGACAATGATATTTCAGAGACTTCAAGTGGTATAGGATAGCTGGGACATAAAAAGGAGAGGGAAAAGTAAAGAAAGCTGGAATGTTAGGCAGCAGCCAAGTAATGAAGAGTCTTATATAATAAGCAAAAACATTAAAATCTGACTCTATGGATGATTTGAACGCAGGGAAGGATTTCAACTGTGTGTGTGTATGGGCATGCATGCATTTGTGCTAAAGATAAATGATCAGAAAGATCACTTTTACGCAATGTGGAAGACGTATTGGGTAAGGGAAGAGCTGAGAATCAAGACAGCAAGACCAGTTAGAAAACTAGAACAGTCCAGGTGAGAAATTATGTAGGCCTGAATTAAAAACATGGAAGTGAGAGGAACCGATTTTAGGGAAATTAAGGAGGCAGAAATAACAGAAACTAACGACTGTGAAGTAGATCTGGAAGAGAAGGCTAGATGACTCCCTGACTTTAAGCTTACATAGAGGGGTATATCCCAATGCCATTAAACATATAAAAGGACATTTCAGTAGAAATATTAAATTTTGAGAGGTGTCTGAGGAGAACATTGAAGAGGAAATTGTTTAGGCATACATTGGAAGCTGTGATACAAAATGCTTCTTCTCGAACTGCTCACTGCCAATAAGCCATAATTGTTTTAACACATCATAGGGTGTACTGTATCAGTTTCTTTCTCCATTGTTCAAACATAAAGCCTTTAAAATGAAAATCTGCAGATGAGAGAACTTGGAAGCATAACTGTAAAGGGTTAAAAGTTTTATGACAGAACAAAGGTCGGGCTGTGGACAACCCTGATGAGTTAACATTTAGTGAAGGGCAGGGCAGTGTGCTGAATTTTGTGATGTAAGAACAACTTAATTTTTCTAAAAAGGAAAGGCGTATACATTTGGTTAAGTAAATCTAATTTAATTTAAACTACCTGAAAATACTTTTTAAGGTTTTGTAATAATGAAGTCAGGAATTAGTTAACTTACATCAGTAAAAGCCTTTGATTCTAGAATTTGTTTTTATTTCCATAAAGCAAGTTTTTCTTGGCTCTTAAAATTTAATGACAATACAGTTTGCTTTGGGCACAAAGCTGCAAATCAAAAGATGTCTCACTGAATGCACCAACTAATACAGAATGTGACTTTTAAATGAGCAACCTAAGAAAAAGTGGATATAAATGCTACCTCCAACAAAAAGCATCATTCTTAAGAAATACCTACTTTATCTTGGAAGATACAAATAATACCTTACCTTGCTCCATGATGGGTGATGACTTTGAAAGAGTGGATGTTTTTGAGAGTACAGATGATTTCACTTTACGTTTGACTGACTTTTCCTTTTCTGTGTTTTCTTTTGCAGAATTATTCCTAGTGCCATGACTAATACTGGACTGACCAGGACTTGAAAGAGTATTCAAAGTTTTGGAATGTTTCACAGAATTTTCTAGAACTGAAACACATATACATACACACACACACAATTAAAAGCTAAATTATTTAACCTATAAATAAGCAAGGAGGTTGGGATTACTTGTAATTTGGACTGCTTGAATTAGCGAAAGGATAAAACCTAGGAGTTGCTTAATGCTTTCTTAGGAAATCTACTTTCAAACAGGAAAAAGGAATACACAAATAAACTCTTTTAACAGTTTCAGACCTTTCTGATGATGTCCAGTAACTTCAAGATTATGAAGGTAAGCCATAGCAAATTGTTAGCAAGTCTGGGTACTAGGATTTTAATCCAGGCAGTTTGGATCAGAGTTACCATTTTTAAGTATTCTATGCTAACATTACTAAACGTCATTTTTTTTTCTTATTACAAATAAGCAAAAAAGAGCAAAACCAACACTTTCTGCTGGAATTTACAAAAATCTCATATATTTCATTTGGCAAAATAAAAGCTAAATTTAAAAATCATATATACTTCAATTTAGAAACTGTAAATGATTCTTACTTGTTTTCCCTGGCATTGCAGATGTATTAGCTTTTGAAATTAAAGCCTTTGCTGCAGAAGAAGTAGATGGCTGCTCAGTGGTAACTGGATCTACAACCACTCGATTGCTTCTGGTTCGAACTACAGAACTGGATTCTGTTTTACCATTTATCTGAGTGGCATTATGTCTCGGTGGTATTGATCGTGTAGGTGTAGAGAATGGAGAGGTAGAGATATCTGACTTTAGCTGGGGTTTTAAGGTCCTTTTTTTCCTTTCAGGGCTGTAAATAAAATAATATCATTAGTCATTCCTATAGCTCTATGCGGATAAATAAAATAGTTTTATAATACTGTTGGATTCAATATTTGTACTATTATGAAATATGTTAAAATATGAGATTTGTAGTGGATTTCATATGGTTGTGAGCCTTTGAAAGTGAATATTTAGTGAAGGATTGCCATAAATGCTACAGTTATATGACAGAAAGCATGATGCCATCACTATCCTAAAAATGCTGTTTTACTGTATAGATTTAGCAGTTTGAATTTAAGCACTTACACTAGTATAGCTTTAGTTAAAAGATTAAAAATCCTCCACATCATAGGAACTTGCATGTCAAATATATCATTCTGCAATATAGGGAATAGTAAAGGAAGTATTAAAAAACACCGAGTTCTATCATTTAGATGACAAAGTTATAGATCAGTTGATGTTTTTTAAAATAAATCATATACCTTGATGCAGCACTACTGGAAACAGAGCTGCTTCTGTTTCTTTTCTTCCTCCTTTTGGTTATTGTATTTCTTTTATGAAAACGAAGAGCAGATTTATAATCTGATAAAACTGAACTAATGTGTTCTTCAAAGAAAGCAGACAGGCGCAAACTCATGCTGTAAATCTACGATAAGAAAAAAAGTGTTTAAATGTGGAAAGGAAAATGCCTGCTCAGTAAATATTAACATAGAACTTAAGTATTTTTTTTAGCAAAAAGTTTCAACAATTTAAACATTATATTTTTCCAATCTCTTTAGATGAAGAGTAAAACTAAAGCCTTTTTACATTTAAACTGTATTTTTTGTAAGTTTTATTTTTAATTTTTGAGAGAGAGAGAGAATATGAATGAGAATCTTAACTAGGCTCCACATTCAGTGCAGAGCTCATCATAGCACTCAATCCCATGACCTTGGAATCATGATCTGAGCTGAAATCAATAGTCATACACTCAACTGACTGAACCACCCAGGTGCCCTGACAATTAAACTATTTTTACATTTGGATTAGGAATCTTCCAAGGTTTCAGAGTCTAAGTTTTTATTTTTTTTGGGGGGGGGAGGGGGGGTGTTTCGAGGAGCAGAGGGAGAGACAGAATCTTAAGCAGGTTCCATGCTCAGCACTGAGCCATTATAATGCAGGGCTCGATCCTACAAACCTGGGATCATGACCTGAACTGAAATTGAGTTGAATGCTCAACCAAATGAGCCACCCAAGGGCCCTGGATTTCAGATTCTTAAATAAGAGCCCTAGTATCAATTCACACGGCCTATACAGACAAAATTCCTTTGAACTCTATCACACTGAAACTATCCCTGAGGTTTTGAACCTGTTACCTAGGACTATCATCTATATTTTTTCTTTTTTTAATTTCCTTTTTTTTTTTTAAAAAAACATTTATTTATTTGAGAGATATAACACGAGTGGGTGAGGGGCAGAGAAAGGAAGATACAGAATCTAAAGCAGGCTCCAGGCTCTGAGTTGTCAGCACAAAGCCTGATGCAGGACTCAAACTCATGAATTGTGAGATCATGACCTGAGCCAAAGTCAGACGCTTAACCGACTGAGCCACCCAAGTGCCCCTATTCTTTTTCATTTCATTTCCATATATCACCCTTTTGTGATATCTTGTCTGCCCAAAGAGAGGTAAATGATATTTATAATTTTACTCATTTTTATAAAAGATTCACAAAAATACCTTTCCATTAATGCAGAAAATAGCTGGAAAAGTTAAGCCCACATAGCCCTAATATATATCAGGACAAAAAGTATGTGGTATTTGTTAAGGAAAAGTAACCATCCCTAAACATTAATGTCATCACTTTTATTTTATAGAAGGAAAGAAATAAAAATATGTGAATTCTTTTTTCCACTAGGATACCATTAAGAACATAATATAAATTTTGCTCTATATTTAATTAACAGAACATTTAGTTACTTAACATACTTTGCTACTAATTTCATTTAAATTAAACATAGACAAAACCAGTTTTAAGTATATACCCTTGATCTTTTGCTTGGTGTATAGGCTTTGGAATTGCTAAAAATAAGTCTGACATCTTTACATAATTCCATGGGTGACTCATAATTCCCAGCCTCTAAAGTTTCTCTAACAGTAGCAAAATCCATTGGAGTGTCAATGATGTCTCTGTAGTCCTAAAAGAAGAAAAACAGGTGGTATTACTATTAACATCACTACCACAAGGCATTAATACTCAGCACAGGGATTGACATACAATTCCTGTGATGAGTATAAGTCCTAGAACTATTAATAATCCCTTACTTTCCTCATCAAGGCTTTTTTTTTTTCCTAATAATTTTTATTTTTTTCATGCCCTCTCCCTTTTATTGCAGTCAACATAGGTTCTTCTCATTCAAGAAGCTATTAAGTTCTGCTGCTTTTTCTTGAGGAAGAGGTAAAGGGTAGAGTTTTTCTGGAAAAAGGATTAAGCGTACTGAAAAAAACCTTAGATCCACAACTAACAAATTTCATATAATAAAACTCAAAATTTTATACTAGCTATGAACTCTAAAGGCTCTGACATAGATCTTCAAAATAAGCAGATAAAAAATAAATAAAAAATAAAATAAGGAGATAAAACAATAGAAATACACTAATACTCCATTTGTGTGGAGGCCTGAATTCTACTAACCTCAACTTTAGTACTACAGTTGGGAACTCTGCATTAATCAGGAATTGTGAATGTAAATAGTTGTCACAAAGCCTATACACTTCATCAGACAAAGGAGAAGTGGAATCACCTAAAGTATCTACCTAGTCAACTGTGTATAAAATAAGGCAATAGATTAGAAGCAATAAAAACAGACAAGTGAAAGCAGAAAGAAACAGAAGGGTATAAAATTATTTGAATATGGTATCTTTTTTTTTTTTTTTTTTTTTTTTTTTTTTAAATTTTTTTTTTTTCAACGTTTTTTATTTATTTTTGGGACAGAGAGAGACAGACCATGAACGGGGGAGGGGCAGAGAGAGAGGGAGACACAGAATCGGAAACAGGCTCCAGGCTCCGAGCCATCAGCCCAGAGCCTGATGCGGGGCTCGAACTCACGGACCGCGAGATCGTGACCTGGCTGAAGTCGGACGCTTAACCGACTGCGCCATCCAGGCGCCCCTGAATATGGTATCTTTTAAAAGAGAAAGAGTAATACATCTTTTCCATAGACCAGAAGTATGTAACTACATTTTTCAACACGTAGTTTGAGTTTGCACCATCAAGTTTAAATTATGATCAAGTATGTTTGACCAAAAGGGAAATAGCATTATTACCTTTTACAAATAGGGACAGTTTTATTTCTTCTGTAACAATCTATATGCCTTTTATTTCTTTTTCTTACCTTATTGCATTGGCTAGAATTTGCAGTACTATGTTGAAAAGCAGTGGTGAGAACAGGCATCTTTTGCCTCATTCCCAATCTTAGGGGGAAAGCATTTGGTTTTTCATGATTAAGTATAATTTAGCTGTAGGTTTTTAAACAGATACTCTTTATCACGTTTTCAAAGTTCCCCTTTATTCCTAGTTTACTTAAGAGTTTTTCTTTTCTTTTTTTTTTTTTTTTAATTATCATTAATGGTGGTTATCTTACATTATGTATTTGTCTATATTGCATCCATTCATCACAGGACTAATTATGTAAATTATATTTTCCTATCTTTTGTGTTCCTGATGCTCTGGTGATTTGGGATTCTTACAGACCTGAAGAGAGCCTGCCCCTCCCAGGACTAACCAATTCTTAGAGATAGACCAACCCTATGCCCCAAAGCCCACTGGAATTATTCAAATTAGCCAGTCCTAAAGTGTTTACCTTGCTCTGCCTTGCCTTTCTCATAAAGACCCCAATAAAGGCTCTAGCTTAAGCATTTCCTTGCTCCTGCCTTTTGCCATCTGACCAAAACCTGATGTTTCCCTTGTGGCTCTAAGTGGCATTCAGTGACACCATCTCTGGGACTTGTGAATGTAATAAATTTCCTTTTAAGCCCCATTCTCATTTCCTCTTATGGGAATGCTGACTGTACCATCTAATCCCATATCCAATATGTGCATTCTTAGAACAAATGTGTATTCTGTCAAATACTTTTTCATATGCATTAATTGATACAATCATAAAGGAGACTTCTCTCCTTTAATATGATGAATTACACAGATTCATTTTTGAATATTGAATAAGCCTTACATCCCTGGATAAAAACCCACTTGGTCATCGTATAATATCATTTGTATATATCACTGAATTCTATTTGCTGATATTTTATTGAGAATTTTTGCATTTTCTTTTGTATTTTTTTGGTCCAGTTTTAAAATCAGGATAATACTGGTTTCACAGAATGGGTGCAGAAGTAGTCCCTTCTCTGTCTTGTGAAAGAGACTATGTAGAATTTGTGTTAATTCTTTAAATTTTGGTAGAATTGTCCAGTGAAGATATTTGGACTTAAGACATTTCTTTTTTGAAAGCTTTTAATTACAAATTAAATTTCCTTACTAGTTACAGGGCTATTCAAATGATCTATTTTCTATTGGGGGAGTTGTGGTAGTCTGTACTTTGAGAAATGGTCCATTTTACCTATGATGTCCAATCTGTATGTGTAGAGTTGCCTGTAGTATTTTTTATCTTTTTGGTATCTGTATGGTCTGTAGTGATATCCTCTATTGCATTCCTGATATTAGCAACTTGTGTCTTTTTTCTTAATAGAGATTTGTCACTTTTATAGATCTTTTCAAAGAACGAGATTTTTGGTTTTATGGATTTTCTCTATTTTTTGTTTTCAGTTGCATTGATTTCTTTTTATTATTTCCTTTCTTCTGCTCACTGTGGGTTAATTTTAATTTTTCTTGGTTCTTGAGGAGAGAGCTTGGATGACTGATTCGAGACTTTTTCTATTCTCATGTACTATTTAGTGCTCTCTGTTTTCCTCAATTTTTTAGCTTCATCCCACAAATTTTTATATTGTATTCATTTTCATTTATTAGTTCAATGTGTTTTATTTCCCATAAGACTTCTTTGATCTCACAGATTATTCAGAAATATATATTTATTTAGTCATCAATCAAGTGATTAGAGATTTTCCTGTTTATTTCTGGTTTGATTCCACTGTGGCTGGAAAACACTCTGTAATGATTTCAATTACATCTGTCCTGCTGTTTTTTTACTTTTCTTCCCAATCTTCCTTGGTCACTTGAACAGATTCCATTTGATTTATGTACTGTGTTTATGACTATAACTCTATGAATACATCTTTTAAGTGGTTGATCAGGTATTTATAATATATACAAAATTATCAAAATATACTGGTGTCATACACAAAATAAAGCAATCCATGGAATGGGAGAAGCTATTTGCAAATGACATATCCAATAAAGGATAGGATCCAAAATATATAAAGAACTTATAAAACACTCAAAAAACAATCTGATTTTAAAAATGAAAAAAAGCAGACACTTTTCCAAAGAAGACATACAGATAGCCAACAGATATGTGAAAAGATGCTCATCATTGAGATATCACCTCACATATGTCAGAATAGCTAAAATCAAAAATACAGGAAACAACAGGTGTTGGCGAGAAACAGGAACACTCCTGTGGAGAAACAGGAACACTCATGTACTGTTGGTGGGAATGCAAACTGGTGCAGCTACTTTGGGAAACAGTATGGAGGTTCCTCAAAAAGTTAAAAATAGAACTACTCTACAATCCAGCAATCACACTACTGGGTATTTACCCAGTAAATTCGTAGAACACGAATTCAAAAGGATATATGCACTCCTATGTGTATAGCAGTATTATTGATGAATGGATAAAGAAGGTCTATATATACAGTGGAATATCATTCATCCATAAAGAAGAACGAAATCTTGCCATTTGAAATGACATGAATGGAGCTAGAGAGTATAATGTTAATTAAGCAAAATGAGGCAGAGAAAAACAAATACCATTTGATTTCACTCATGTGGAATTTCACAAATAAAACAAGCAACAGGAAAAAAGTGACGGGGGGGAGTGTCAAAGTAAGAAACAGACTCTTAATTATAGAGAACTAATGGTTACCATAAGGGATTAAGGAATGCACTTGTGGTTATTTAATAAGCACAGGGTGATGTATGGAAGTGCTGAATCACTATATTGTACAGCTGAAACTAACTGAATGTTAACTAACTGGATTTAAAATAAAAACAAAGTTTAAAAAAGTGAAATAGAAAAGAATAACATATCCAAAGTGAAAACTGTAATTTCAGATTTTCCTGTGTAATAAAATCATATAAATGACCTTAAAAAAAAAAAAGACATTCCAAAGACTGAAACCCTGATTCTTAAGATAGTTTGTAGGGGGAGGGGCTCGGGGGGGCAGCAAAGTTAAAGGAGTTAGAAAACTGCTTTATGCAATGGTAACGTCATTTGAACAGTGTCTGTGCAACCTCTCTCTCTCCTTAAGGGTAACTAACCACTTCAACAGAAACTATAATTACATGGATACTGAATATTATGACATACTGGCTCTATAAACTTTGCAGATTTTAGGAAAATGTTAAATATATTTATATAGAACACTTCTTCTTGGTTCATATCTTGGGTTTCTGTTACTCCATACACTATATGATAACCATTTAATGTATCTGTTAAATAAATGGGGTAGAATATTTATTTAGCATGCTGATTTCCATCAAAAAATTTTAATTTTTAAAATCCTGCTTTAAGTATTTGACTAAACTCAAAATGTGAACATTTTCATACAAAAGCTGAAATATGAAGAATATGACTGCCATAAATATTCTAGTACAGTTAGGCTGGCAGTTAACTTATAGTTAATTCTGAAGTATAAAAAGCAGATAAATCCGATTTTCTCTTCTCAGTGATAATAATAAAAAACAGCAAATAATCCTAAGTCTTTACACTTCCCTCCATCAAGGAGTAACGTAAGAGACAAGTGATCAAATTAAAATTTTTTCTTGCTTCTTCTATTTGTTTAATACTTTTGGCTGCTAGAAGGAGAACCTCTAAATACTGTTCTCATTATTTTGAATACCTCAGTACCTCAGAGAGACTACATTCTTATATACTAGTTATTCTGTAAGAACACTGCCTAAGCTCTGATGCACCTGATATAGGAAATAGGGGCTCCTGTCCTCACTTTGTCAACAAATAGCTGTGTATCTTGGAGAGCTGCTTAACATGACCCTCAGTTCAACAATGAGTCAGCTATACCTGTATCCATATATAAATATATGTATTGTTATCATATATATATTTTTTACACACACACACACACACACACACACACACACACACACTCTCTCTCTCTCTCTCTCTCTCTCTCTCTGCAGGTGTTTGTATTCTGGACTTTTCTCCATTAAGGAAGAGAAAGATACAAGCTTTAACGTTTAGATTCCAGATGCACAAGTGTAACACTATATGTAGTCATGAGAATAGGTCTCTTCTATATTTTTTGTATGGTTGTTTTAACATTTTTCTTTTGTACTTAGAGTTTTGATTTTTCACTATTATTCCAGGTAAAGATTTTTTTTTTTCATATCTATCCTGTTCAGGAGTCATGCTTTGTCAAATGTTTATGTAACCTAGAAAACCTTCAGCCATTAACTCCTCAAAGATTGCCCCTCTCCCATTCTGAAACTCCTGTAAGTTATGTTTTGAATTTTTTCATCCTATCTACTGTATCTCCTTTCTTTCAGAGTTTTCATTTCAATTATTTCACATTTCATTCTCAGAAATTCCATTTTGTTTAAAATTTTTTAAAATTTATTTATTTTGAGGGAGAGAGAACATGCAAGTGGGGGGAGGGGTAGAGAGAGAGAATCCCAAGCACGCTCCATGCTGTCAACGCAGAGCATGGCACAGGGCTTGAGTTCACAAACTGAAATAACCTGAGCTGAAATCAAGAGTCAGATGCTCAACCGCCTGAGCTGCCCAGGTCCCCTTATTTAGTTTAAATTTTTAAAAATATCTGCCTTTTCCCCCTCAAATAACGTCTTTTTTTCCTTATGCTTCTTATACCTCCATTTATCTATTAAACCAAAATA
The DNA here is from genome assembly GCF_046562875.1 of Panthera onca. Taxonomy (NCBI): domain Eukaryota; kingdom Metazoa; phylum Chordata; class Mammalia; order Carnivora; family Felidae; genus Panthera; species Panthera onca. Next base: position 70,623,704 of record NC_138343.1, read on the forward strand.
ACAACCAAGTTTCATTGGCAGCATTTTTTCCTTTCTTGGTGATGCATAAAATAAGTCATTGGTGTTTTATATCTGATAAAGTATAGTATTTCAGAAATAATCTATTATGTCAAGTTTTGGGGAAGAGGGTACTAATATTTCCACTTGTTGTTTCTGTAGTATTTATGATGGATCACTCCCTCATATAGTTTGCGATTTCTTTTTATCATTAATTCACCTTTGTTTAGGGTTTGGTTTTTTTCTCCCTCTGATGAATTTCTACACACATGGATACTGTAAATTTAGGCTCTAAATCTATGCGTAGAGCCAGCTATTAGAGATTTCTCTCCTGACATCAGAACAACAGAGATATTTTTCCTTGTGGAGGGAATCATACTATTGTTTTCATCGAGGGTGAAGTCTTTCAACAGTCCTGGGGAGCGGGGGGGGGGGGGGGGGGGGGTCTCAGTTCTAATTTCCTTCCTCAGCGTGGATTGCATGGCTTTTTCTGTCTCTACGTCATGCTATTCTTGTGCCTCTAGAATCAAAACATTAAAGCTTACATCTATCTCTTCTTTTCTGGGGAAAAGTCTAGAATACAAACACCTGCAAGCACGAGATAAACTATAATGTTTTCTAAAATACATAGCTGGGCTTGTAAGAAACAAAGGGAAATCCACAGGTTCCAAAAGCAAAGAGAATTGAAAACCAGAGTACTGTAGCATTAGCTTACTTCTTTATGACTTTTTTGGAATATAGGGTTCAAATTAGCCCAGTTTATTACATTGCTGGAATTAAAAGTTTATCTTGTACATTCAAGATTCCAGGTTTCTCGATCTTTAAATGACAAAAAAAAAAGGCATTTTATGATATTTATCTACTGATGAAATTTCTCTATTTTCATTCATCATTTTGAATTAGAACACACACATAAAAAACAATTAATGAAGTCAGATGATATCACGTTTGGGTCATGATCTCTTATAAAATATTTCATTTTTATTTTCATTTGAAACCATAAATGAATGTTACCTGAACTGTACAACCTTTAATAACTGAATAAAGGAATAAAAAAAAAAAATCACTTTAAACTATATTTAGATTGCTAAGACTGCACGCAAAAATAAATATTCAGATCAGTTTTACTCAACCTCCCTACCTTGAATTCCATAAATATAATTATGCCACCTTGCATTTGTATATAGTGCTACAAGTGAAAAATTATTTTAATGTGTTCTCATTTCATCCATAACCCTGTAGGGAAGGTTAGGTATTATTACTCTTGTTTCCTGTAACTGCCATAATAAATTCTTAGAATTAGTCTGAGAAAGAAAATAGTAAAAAATAATATTCAGATAAACAAACTAAATGACTTGCTCAAAGTTGCACAGCTGGTAAGTGGGAGTGCTGGGGCCATAATCTAATACTTCAGAGTCTTAATCTGGGGTTCTTTCTGTTTTAAATACCACACTACTCAACTTAGATGCTCCATTTAGCCAAATAGATGAGAACACGTATTTAATAATGAAGAAATAAACTATAACCATAAGAAATAACTTAAATAGCTAACTGTCATGTGTGAGATATATGGCAAGCTGACAGGTAAGGTAATATTTTCAAAAATACTTACTGGATATTCAAGGAGATCTACTGGCTGGCGGAAAGGCTCAGAATCTTCACATTGAAATATGAGATTTAATAATTCTTGACATTGTTTCTTCCATGCTTGAATATCGTAAGATTGAGCTCTGTTACGTAATCTCCTTCTAGGTTGATGGTCCTGAAATGAAAATTTTCAATATATTAATAAAATAAAATGTATAAAAGCTTCAAATATATTAAAATAAAAAATTAATAAAGTAACATTTATACAGTACAATTTGTATTTTTAATGCAATCTCAAATAATTAGGTCATATACAGTAACTCAAATAGAAAATATTATTCACCTAGTTCTGAAAACCATGTATTTTGTAATGGAAAATGATTTGGAAGTAATACTTAATCTGTCTTTAAAAATACTAAGAGTTAAAAAACTGCCTTTAATACATTTTAATTCATATAAAGTATTTCTGCTAAAACAAAAAAATCTTACCTTTCTTTTTCGGGTAGAAGTTCCTGGCACATCAGCATCTTTCTCTTCTTCCTTTGAAATAAGAGTTTATCAGATTCACTAAACATTCTAGACTTCATTACATGTTTTAGAGTTTAGAGAATCTACCATAGTTATTTATATACCAATTATCACTTTTACACTTTGGAAAACCCATAATGTATATGCTGGAATACTTTATGGGCTCATTAGAGAGTCCCCCACAATATTTTTAATAACTACAGCAAAAAAATGCTGAACCACTTTTTGGAAACTACAGCATTAGCCAAAAATAATTTTCATTACAGCATTTACCTGAAAACTACGTGTACATTTCTTTTTATATATATATAGAAAAAGACCAATATCAATATCATAATGAAATATTAAATACCTCAGAATCGGACAAAACTTTCTTCTTCATTGAATTGTACAGCGGAATTAAGTTGTAACAAGTCTGATCCCTAAACATCAAGGAAATGTTAGTACATAAGATTAGAGTCCTGAGATTTTATTTTTTTTCCTTTAAATCTGTTAACAAAACCAGATTTTACACTTGATCTTAGCCAAAAGGCCGAGAAGCGATAACAAAACCAGATTTTAAGATAAAGTTTGAAGCGGAACGCTTTTTTCATTGGTCAACTCCAAAACCCTATACCCACACACCTGCCCGTGCCCCTCCACCCTATGTGGAGCTTCCATTCTGGCCTATTTCAATACACCAAACCCAATTTTTACCTCCCAGTATTTGCTCAGATTGCTGCTGTGTGTGTGATGCCCTCTTTCATTCCTCAATACACAAAGGAAAGCTAAGATACTTCCTGTCTTCTAATTCCTTCTTCCTTTCATTCTTAAATATTTATAGTCATTCCCTAAAATTTTGTCCTTTAGTCATCTTTTCTTGACACTACAGCTTTTGCCCTGATAACCTTACTTGTGTAAATGAATTCTGAATTCTATAATTTGGTCTGACTCTTCTCTTGAGATTCCTATCATCATCTAGAATTCCACATGTCTAAACCTAATTTTCACTCCCCACTCTTCCTCCTATTTTTAACAGCATTACCATTCTCACAGTAATGCATGATTTTTCACTATTCCTTCCTTTGCCTCCTTATAAACCCAATCATTGGCCAAGTTCTGTGATTCTACCTTCAAAATCTCTTGGTCTCTGCTTCTTTCTCATTTCCATACATTAAACCCTCATCACCTCTTAGTTGGTCAGCTGTAGCAATCAATCTGCTATTTAGGCTTTCTGTCTCTTCCCTATCAATTAATATTAGAAATGCATTCAAGGGGCGCCTGGGTGGCGCAGTCGGTTAAGCGTCCGACTTCTGCCAGGTCACGATCTCGCGGTCCGTGAGTTCGAGTCCCGCGTCAGGCTCTGGGCTGATGGCTCGGAGCCTGGAGCCTGTTTCCGATTCTGTATCTCCCTCTCTCTCTGCCCCTCCCCCGTTCATGCTCTGTCTCTCTCTGTCCCAAAAATAAATAAAAAACGTTGAAAAAAAAAATAAAAAAAAATAAAAAAAAAAAGAAATGCATTCAAGGCCCTACATGATCTGGCTCCAACTCATGCTTATAGCATTGTATCCTTATTACTTCTGCTCGCGTACTTTCTAATTCACCTGGTATAAATTGCTTAATTCCGTTAATAACTCCTTACCCTTTCCTACCCCTTATGCCACACTCCTTGTCCCTAGAATGGCTTTCATCTAACTTCTGAATCTATCGATATCTACCTTGTCCGTAACATCCTAACCCATGTTTCCTGTACCTAAAACCCCACTTTCATAAGCTAGAAGTAATCCCCATCTAAACTTTCATACAGATTTTCTTGTTATTTTCCTTATAGTTACTTAAAATTTATCTATGAAATTGTATTAAGATGATAAATACACATTTCTATCTCATTTATCTCTTATATCACCTCATTATATACCCTATTGCTTGAAATTTGGCCAATAACTCAAAGTTATGAGTTATCACAAACTTTGAGAAATAACTCAAAGTATAATAAAAATTTCAAGATATACCTAATATTTAAGAGTTACTGTTAGCTAAAAATGTATAAACAAATTATATACTTTTTTTTTTAATTTTTTTTTTTTTTTAACATTTATTTATTTTTGAGACAGAGAGAGACAGAGCATGAATGGGGGAGGGGCAGAGAGAGAGGGAGACACAGAATCTGAAGTAGGCTCCAGGCTCTGAGCCGTCAGCACAGAGCCTGACGCGGGGCTCGAACCCACGGACAGTGAGATCGTGACCTGAGCTGAAGTCGGAAGCCCAGCCAACTGAGCCACCCAGGTGCCCCAACAAATTATATACTTCTAAAAAAATGCAGGGGTTTATTTTTAGATACATAAAATATAGATGCTTTAAACATTAATCTATTCTTACAAGGCATTTCAAAGTAACAGTTTGAAAAATATTTTACAGACTATTCCAAATATAAAAATAATTGTTTCATGTAAATTATTTCACTAAAGTGTGAAATTACTGTATCACGCAATTCTATTGATTCCTCTTTGGAAAAGAGAAATGTACATACACACACATATAGCAAAATTACAGACTATAAACTTCACTGGCAAAATATTATAAGCCTTATAACTAAGTTATGTAAACAATCTTCCAGGGGTAATTAATCCTTAATTAGTCTCAATTAGTTTCCCCATTAAAACTGGGGAAAAATAAAAAAAAAAGGCATAGTAAAAATAGCCCCCAAACCATTTGAAAGGCAACAGATTTCTTTACAGAGTAAGGTAGAGAGTAGGGCATAACATTTATCTTACTAATTTTCTTTGGTGTTTTCTTATATTGAAATTACCTACGTTCTTTACCAAAAAACTTCCAAGAAACAAAAAACAAAAAAAACCCCTAACTAATACCACAAAAGGGGGCCCTATGATTATGCTGAGTAATGAGAATGAAATTGGAGATGTTTTTAAAAAAGCCTCAATATCTTCATGTAAAAATGAAAGCTGTCAGCAGCTGAGTATTTAAACTTAAATTATAAAATATATTTTTTTCTTAGCCAGAAAAAATTATCCAATTTAAATAACCTCAGTATGAACTCAAGAGTGGTATGTTAGACAAAACATACCACTGAGTCATTCCTCTGGCTTCAGTTTAGAAAGCTCAATTCATTCTGTGGCTATATAAAATTCATTAAGATAAAAAAATAAAAGAGCTACTCCCTTAAAGAGCTGCAGTTATCATTCTTGGTAGGAAATTAATGAATGAAGTAAACCTGACTTTTAAGAAGAATCTTGAAAGCTAAATTTAGTTTCTTGCTGGACTACATAAATACTTATTTACAAACTTGTCAAGGGCAATATAATGTTAAGATGAAAAATTCTTAGATGGCAGACACTCTGTTCCTGTGTAAATTAAACATGTAAATCTCTACAACTGTTTTCTTAACTGTTAATTCCAGATAGTGATATCTGCCACCTGTATTATTATTATTTGGTTTAGAACTATTTTAGGTAAAATATTATTATGTTCTATAAGTGCTTAACCCCTTACTATTATTATCTAACAGCTAGATTTAGAGAATGATTCATATTTTTTAATATTAACTATAGAATATAACTGTAACACAACTTTTATGACTTCATAATTAATATCAGTCAATGAACTAAGTGTTTAGACAGACATTGTATGCTTCCTATCTTGAGTGGAGCTAATTTATAGCACAGCATGCAACATTATACATATAAAAAATAATTGCATTTTATATTTTGACATTTTTAAACCTTAAAATATTGACATTAATTAATTATAATTAAGTGTGGAAAAACTACTCACTTTATAAAATGTAGAAGAAGATCAGTCACAAACTTAGCAGATTTCACAATAGGGCTTCCAGGCTCATTAAATGTTCGTGTATTATGCTCTATATATCGAACTTCCCACATTAGGGAAGAAACTCGCCTTAAACAAACAAATACAGAAGTCTTAGCCTCATTTTATTTAGAAATATTTCCACACAATTTAAAACCAAGACATTCCAACTTTTCAACTGCAGTCTCAATTCAATTACAAAACTCACCACTTAAAAAATTATTCTGAAAAAATATATATCTCATTTGGGCAGGGGAAAAAAAGGAGTAGCAACAGTAACTGTGTATTTGCATAGAAAATGTCACCCTAGATTAGACACACTAGACTATTAATAGTGGTTTCTTTTCTTTCTGAAAGTAAAGAAAAATCCAAAAATGACTTCTAGAGTATCATCCAATATGTGGTCCCACTTAAAATAGCAAAGAAGAAAACGCTCAGAAAATATTACTGATACTGATGTGTGAACAGAAACACAATTATATGTAATTTTACAAATATTATATACAATTGTGGGTACAGAAGCATACAGAAAGCTGTGTGCTTTTCATACAGCATTGCAAGACTTATTCTAGTAACAGAATCACAGGCATCTTCAGGATACTCTATAGAAAACTGTGTAAAATAAGGTATTAGATTAATGCCCAGCAGGGCAAACTGACAGTAGTAGTTTAATGAGACTGAACCAGAGGTATCAGAGAGGAAAACCATAAACTGCAAGAAATCTGTAGCCAATAAGTAAAGGAAAAACAAAAAACTTGAAGCAGTGAAAACGCACATGAAGGCATCATTTTATTAAATAACATAACTCAGGTCTTTATTACCAGATTCAAAAACAGGCAGTTTGTTTCTAATTTATGTAAGGATTGTGTTCCAAGATTTTTTCTTAAAGTGACTACTAAGCTAAGCAATTGCCAATAAAGCCTATTTAAGCTATAATGTACCGTAAAAAACACTACACGTTAGCAATTACCATATTAAGTAGTATTTCTATGAGAAAGTACATTTACAACAATAGTGGGAGATGTCAGGAGCTTATCTTTTTAGCTGTAATCCAACAATTAGTGTATAGGAACAACTCTTTCTCCCGTTTTCCTCCCCTATCTTGTTCCATCTCTGAAGCACTAAGTACAATTCTTAAGGCTTAGCAATTTTAGGGGTCTAGGGACAAGGAAGGATATAGTTAAAAATAACTACTCCCTTTTCTCTTAAACTTCTAACATGTGATGTTAAAAAAGATTTAAAGAAGTGTACTTTGAAGGTAAGATGGCTGGGAGGCGCACATCATTGTGATTTCCTCCTCATCTCTATGCTTTTGACAAATATCAATATACCAACAGCAGAAGCACCTAACAAGATCAGAAAAATCTTTAGAACCTGAAGTCTTAACATCTTAGTTGGCAATGTTTAAAGGCATTTTTCCTTTTTACAACTAGGGGCTACTATTAGCACCCAAAGGGTAAAGGTATGGACAGCCCCTCACAATAAAAAATTTTCTAGCTCCCAAATGTCAATAATGCTTTTGTTGAAAAACCTTGCTTAGTAAGTTAAGGAATAATAAATGGTGTTTTCAGTGCAGGCACAGAAAGTACCAAATCAGAATTATAATTTAAGGAATAAAAAGAACCAAAGGCACATTTTATATCAAAATACATGAAATATGAATAAAAATTCCCCTAAGTTAAAATGAATAGTAATGTAAAGAACTGCAAAAAAATGAAAGTGCTCACAAACTTTTTTTTTTTTTTTTTAAGCAGGCTTCACTCCTAGAGCGGAGCCTAATGTGGGAACTTTTGCTAAGATCAAAAGTCAGATGCTTAACCACCTGAGCCAGCCAGGGACCCCCCCCAAAGAAATTTTTTAATGCACTGATTTAAATTAAAATGTTGTCTTTTAAGCAAAAGTCATGAAAACTGGAAATATGATTTCATTATGTGAAAACTATAGACTTAAATTCACTTTTCTAAAAACATATTCTAAGCAATAAGCCTACGATGGGTGTCTCAGATTAGAACTCAATGTTTACTCAAACCGCTAACTAGAAGATGCAAATTAATTTAAATTAGACGTCTTTTTTTTAAACTCTATATTTCAAGCTAAAGTACAGCTATGAAAAATACCCTAATTTTCCTAACTTTGTTGTTCTTAAGTATTTATAAGCAAAATAAGAAAAAAAAACCCCACAACTTTTTAATATTGTTCTATGAAAAAATCCATGAACAAATATTTCAATGTGATGTCTGTGGGAAATGAAATACTCTGGCTTGAATTGTAAAATACAGTATGAAGACAGGGAGGTCCCACTCATTAGCAACTAGAAAAAACCGTATCTATGAACCATATTCCAAGTCTATAGATCAGGAGCATCAGCATCCCAGGGAACTTAGAAATGCAGAACCTCACGTCCTACTAAAACTACTGAACCAGACTCTGCATTTTAACAAAATCCCTAGGTGATATGTATGGACATTAAAGTTTGAGAAACACCCAAGGATCATTTAGTATTCTTTTGGTAGTAGCTACATACAGCAAATGGGTTCTAACCTGTAAAACCTGTTTTCCAGTCTTTGTTTAATTGTACTTAAATCCGTTGGATACGCCACTACAGTGCAATACATGGGATAGGCTTGCAGATCTACAGGGGCCACAAACGCTGAAGCAATATCTAGAATAAAAAAATTAGTTTGTATGTTTAATTTTCATGGTTTAACAAGACTTCACAATTCTGCTTAAGACAAGTTCTGATTCATATAACCCTTAGACTGCCACTGTCTTTTCATAGAAAATACATACAGTTTAGCTAGCATAATAGAGTCTCACTTCTTATTACATCTATATTTATACTGCAAAATTCTAGGGATATTTGTTATTCAGATTTCTTAGAAGAAAAGCCATGACAGATAATATATAAATCTGACCTATTAAGTATACATATATTTCTATACTTAAAACATGGCCAGTCCTGAATCTGTAGGTTTTTCACAATCATTCAGTAACACTATAATAACACATTCCATTCAAATGTAACCTTTCTCAAAAACTTACCTTACTTTAACAACATAATTCTGTGAAATATCAGACAAGTACAGAGGAAGAACAGATCCAAAAGTCTCTGACTCAACGTCACTGACCAAATGGCACACAGTAAACTGGTAAAATCTAAAACCTGATAAAGATCACTCTCTATTTTTTGCTTATCCACATTTAGTATAAGACAACTTCTTATGCTAAACTACTACTAAAATTATTTAGGATTATATTTATAGACTCTTTAAATGAAATGTTGCCATATTTAAAAAGACTTCAAATGAAAATATCATCCAATATGTGTCTCCAGAGTATTTTCCTCTTCTTATTCATCATTTTTCCCTCTTTTAAGCTTGATTCCCTATTGACAGAAGGGGTTGCTACCAACCACCACACCAGTTAGAGTTGTTTTGGAAACCCTTAATTCAGATAACCAAACATTTTGTGGCCATTGTTTTTCTTTTTTTCATATGAGAAAAAGCATTTCATTCTCTCCTATTACCTTGCAAGTATTCCCTTGTGTATATATTCATAAAGTTAAGGGGAAAACTGGTACAGCTATTCATATAATTATAATTCAGCATTCAGCCCCACTCTCCCAATTCACATCATGTCAGCTTAAATATGTTGAGGGATTTCAAGTTGGGTTCTGGAGGATCCAGATTTTTCAGAGGTATCCCTGGCATTTCTGGGGGCCCTCACTCTAAAATTCACCTAGAGCAATCCCAGTTTTACCTGTTCTAGATATCTGAGTTCTATGTAATACCTCATTAAAAAAACACTCCACTTAATAATATTTGAAAACCACTGACATGACACCGTGAAGAAAAATTTTATTCAAATACTAACAGTTTTCCTTTCCTTTGCTTTTTGCCAGCTTGTCCTGCATTGCTGTGTTACTATTATTATTTACCTAGTGTCATCAACTGGTTTATTCCTGCAACAATTCTTTCACATTCTTCATCCCTGGGATTGGAACCCCATTCTCCATCAAGAGGTTTATAGATCAATGATCTGCATTCAACATCAGTTAAAGGAACACTGGTACCTAGTTCTTCAGGAAATACAGCTGAAATACACAGAAAGAAAAGCAGATTTAGTTAATATATGTCTTTCTTGCTAATATTTAGGTTATTTGTTAATATTTAGGTTATCTTTACAAAGAGTTGATATTGTCAAAAAAACCTAAAGTATAATCTTGTAAAGATCTGGTAAGTATATTCCTTTTTTTCATTAAAGAGAAGTATGTTTCAAGGGTCAATAACATTAATTTTTAAAACATTAATTTTATAAATAATTCTCTAGATGGGTATATAATTACTTTTCCAAAATTATACCAGACAACTTGCTCTACTATCAGTTTCAGATAAAGGACAAATATTTCTGTAAAATGATAGAAATTAAAGATTTTCTGAATTTTATAATATAATCTTCATATTTATTTTGATAAAACATACACAAGGTGAAACTGAACTAAAGTGGTGTTTTTCATGAATACTGTAATCGAAGTCTCAACTTTTTAAAATGTGGAAACAGAGAATTATTAATACTAACAGATGATTCTTATGCTTCTTGCTTTTAAATGATGAAGGCATGCCTTCTGCATACCTGAATCTTTAACAGTATCGTTAGGAGGTGATGGTGACATAAAATTTACAAATCTGCCAAGTACCTTTTCCTTTAAGCTAAACTTCATCAGAGAACACTGGAAAATATGCCACTATTTGTATACAAAATTCTTCCTCTTACAAAATGTAATTAAACTCCATAGGTGCATGTGTGTATATATATCAGGACAGAACAAAACCAACAAAAATCACCCCCTTCACCCACAGATAAATTTAGGTAGGAAATACCGTATTAATTAACGCCACTAATTCATTTCAAGAAATACCCCAAGCATTACAACACTGACTAGCATCACTTCTCTCATATATAGTCCAATGTGACTTCAAACTCAAGCTTACAAGATAAATAAAATCAGAAGATAAGCCATGTAACAATGTTACAAGTTGTATGAGATATTTTATAGTTTCAAACAGCTCTAATTTAGTAGTGAGATAAAAAAATATGTTATTGGTATTAAATTTTCAAAGCGATAATTTCGAGAAAGAACTAGTTTTAATGTATGAGCATGATTTTATCATCTCTAAGGTTTACCAGCTGGGTTAAATTTCCAAGTTATCTTTTCTCTGACTTTTGAGAATACAATAACTAGTGAACAACTCCATTATAAATGATTATTTCTATTATGTCACAAGAGCTCCTCCCTTTTGTTTTTTAAAGTCTTTATTCTTACCTGAAAGGAAAAGTGACACATTGGGAAAAATCCCCAACCTTTATAAATAATCATTCTTAATATTCTGGAATATACAGCTTTTTAAGTCCTTTTATGCATATACACTTATGTGTGCGATATTTTTTAAAAAATAGAAACAAAAATGGGCACTGAGGTAGAAGGAAAATGCAATCTACAGGCTTCACCCACACCGGCTTTTTTTCAGTTCCAGGAAGAGATCTGCTTACTGCCCAAATCTGACTCCCTAATCCTAAGGCAATATATATCAGGCCATATGCAAGAAGACAGTTGTTATTAGTAGCAAACTACCTACTCTTGGAGGCCCTTACATGTGTCAGGCTCTATATTAAGCTCTTTATGCACATGATGGCATTTAATTCTCACAACAGCCCTGTATTGTATTAGTTTACCTAATTTCAAAGGCTGAAGTCCTAAAAATCTGAAGTTTTAAGTCTTTTAAAGAGCTTGCCAAGGGGTGCCTGGGTGGTTCAGTCAGTTCAGTGTCTGACTTCCGCTCAGGTCATGATCTCATGGTCCATGGGTTCGAGCCGTGTCAGGCTCTGGGCTGACAGTGCAGAGCCTGAAGCCTGCTTCAGATTCTGTGTCTCCCTCTCTTTCTGCCCGTCCCCTGCTCACGCTCTGTCTCTCTCTCAAAAATAAATAAATATTAAAAAAAAAAAAACAAACAAAAAAAAAGGAACTTGCCAAGATGACACCAGATAGAAGATGGCAGAGACAGGGTATGAGTATTTGTCTCACTCAAAAAGCTGAATCTTAATATTCTGTTATAGTCTTAAGTGTTCCGCTGGAGTTACAAAAAAAAAATCTTTGCTCCCAAATGCTCACCTTCTAGGAGGGAACAATAATTAGCAAAACATTTTCATATTTTGCTATAATTAACTAATTTCAATCTTCACTGTAAGATTATAAATTCCAAGTGGACAAAGATTATGTCTATCATGTTCAATGCTATGCCATCTCTACCTTCAATCCAAGGTCACAGCAGGTGTGCAATAAATAACTGCTGAATATTTTGTTTGCTCTTCATAACAACCCTACGCAATAGCAAGTCAGCAAATCAGATTCCTTATTTAAGAAACTAATTTTGTAACACAGACACAAAAAGCCTAACATACACTTACCATTATTAGGAATAAGCTCCATATCCCAAGGACTCATCTTTTCTGTATCTCCATTGTCCCAGCTTAAAGGAAGGAAAATCCTTACATTAAAAAATCTAAATATTGTGTTGTAAATTTTACAAAATAACATTAAGTGTTTAAAAGAAGTGTCTTTGTCACTTTATTAATAGATGGGGGAAAATATTAAAAGTAACTCAAGCTGAACTAAAATACAACAAACACTCCCTTACCAAACGTTATAGCACTGAAACAAACTATCAGGGTACTCAGGCTGAAGAGGTTCCTGGCTTTCAATTGTTCCAAACCACCAGGCATCATCTATGACTGATCTGAAACGGTCACCTGGATAAGAATAAAAGCCATCTCATTACTCTGAAATGTACTGCTGCTGTACTTACTCCTTTTTACCCAAATCTAAACTGCCTGTATAATTTCAGAAAACATATAAAAAGTGACCTATACATTCCAAAATAAACAAATAATAAATAAAATTAGTAATATTGAAGAAAAAAACTTACTTAATAAACACATCAGTATGACTTACCAGTTTCCAGTACCATTTCTTATATTTATTAGGGCCAGGAGAAATTCACTCTTAAGCATTTTTACCATTCTAGAATTTTAAGCTCATCATTAGGACTATGCCCAAACTTTTCATTCAAATAAAAGCACAGTTTAGATAATTTCTACCCAACAAGTATTTAGAGTCTATCTTTATTTTCTTGTTTCCTATAGGCAAGTTCCTCCAACAATCAAGACTCCAGCCTAGAAACAAAAATAAAACATCCAATCTGTTTGGTCCCTTTCATGTCAATCACCCTGAAGCTGTAACACTCCTATATATACTCACTTTCCCTTTCCTATAAAAACAAGAAACAAAAAGAAAAACAACTAATCTTTGTAAACTAGACATCATTCCTTGTGTCTCTTTCCTTACCCAACTGCACTCAGCTACTGTCATGTTACTAAAACTGCTTTCCCAAAAGACCCAATAAGCTATCTTCTCAACTTCCTTCTGTGTCATATGAAAACTGTAAATCAAGTCTTCCTTTCTGCCCCTCTTTCCTCTTCCTTGCTTTCACAGTACAGAGTGGTTTTCTCCTGGTGAGCATAGGTTAGGGTCTGAAGGACTTGAGTTCAAATAACTTATCTGTGTGACTTTGAACAAATTAGGTATTTTAGAACTCATCTGAATAAGTTTCATTCTCAAACCCAAAAAAGCAAGCATTTGTTTATATTCTCATTTTTTACAAAAAAAACGATTTAGAAGTTTAGGGAGACATACAGCATAAAATGAACTAAAAACTAAAAAACAAACAAACAAACAAACAAACAAACAAAAAAACTAAACAAAAAAAGTTAAAAGAAATTTAATGACAAACAGGGAAACTGGAGCCAGGAGTAAGTTAATAGAACACAAGTGCATGTTGCTGAATTATATCTAACTTTGAATGGGTATGCATTGGGACCCAAATGCAGATTCAAGCATTCTAACAGCCAATGTTAAGCAGTAAACAGGATCTACTACCAGATCAGATCTCTACTTGCTCTTCAGATGCATATATATTAGTGACACTGAGCTTAGTGAGAAGCTACCATATAATTAACAAACAGCATTCTTGATGTCACCACAACCTTACAGTAAACATGAGTTTCAAAAAGCTATTTTTTATGATCTTACATACACTGATGACATTATGCTAAAGAGGAAGAACTGGATAATGTATGTCTAACCTCAACAAACAATACTACAGAATAACAATGAAATTAAGCAAGGAATAGAGTACACCATTCAGAGTAAACTTTAAACATTTCTGAAGACATAGGTTATCAGCTCATTTCTGGAATATTCCTAAATTCTGACTTACTATTTGTTCTGCATTTTATTGGCAGATGCAGGTCTTTAAAAAAATAAAATTTAGGGGTGCCTGGGTGGCCTAGTCAGCTGAGTGTCTGACTCTTGATTTCAGTTCAGGTCATGATCCCAGGGTCATGGGATCAAGCCCTGTGTTGGGCTCCATGCTGAGCATGCAGCCTGCTTAAGATTCTTCTCTCTCACCCTCTGCCCCTCTCCCCTACTCATGCTCTCTAAAATAAAAAAAATATATATAAAATAAAATTTATCAGTAACACATTCAAATAGTTTAAACAACCAAGTGTACCAAAGGCTTATAACCAAAACCAAGAAAAACCTCTAACTCTTGCAAAGATTTCTTCTTGAATTTATTTAGACTTCTAAATGAGTATACAGCTATGGTTTCACTCATTAATTTTAGACATTAAGTATTGACCTCTCCATATAATTGTATAAACAATTTATGTGTATTTTATTTAATCTATTTTGTTTTTATCAGCACTATGTTTGCTACAAAGCCAAACATACAATTCCCTTCTTCTATAGTTTTGTATAATAACTGCTTCACTGTTTGTGGTTGGTTTTCTCTGTATTTATAAAGTCTTCCCACATTCTCTAAAGGCTTAAATTTTAAAACATTCCTCAACTTAATTTCCAACAAAGTCAAACACATTAGATAATTCATCAGTTCCATTTTCTTTTTTTTCTAAAGACTGCTCTTAGAGGACAACATCTTCTGAACTATCATTTTATAGATCTTGCTAGACAGATGCTATCCTGAGACTTCTAGGGACTATTACTGGGAATTCATTTTGGCTCTTTCTTGTTCTAGATTTCCTGTTTCCTGGTGGAGGGGAGGGGATTCCAGGTCTTTCTCTTCCTTGGTTCATTTCCTTATATGATGGAACATACCTTTCAAAGTTTCCAGAAAAATGGTGTAATAGAATTTACATGGAATGTAAATTTTTTGATAGCTCCCATGTCCCTAATTTTGATAAACTGTATTTCTCTAATTTTTCTTTTTAGAGCACACATATGTAAATTTCTAAGTTTACCATGACCAAACAAGAAAAATCACCGTGCCAATGCCTTCCAATGGCACTGGAAGAGAGGTGGACTGGCATATCAACTGATGTGGTTTTACAAACCAAATATGCCATATATGTACCACTCCAAAGAGTGCCCCTATTTGAAAATTAAAAAACAAAAACAAAAACAAAAAACCCAACTCTAATGAACTGCACATCCATGTGTACATAAATGAATACATCTTAAATGTCTGGAATCTTTTAAGAATTTTAAAGTTTCTTTGAGTCTTGATTACAATATTAAGTTTAAAGATTATTAACAGATTAAACAAAGGAAAGGAAAATGTCAGTTTAGCTTTGGCCCCAGTCCAAATTATTAAACATTATGAACTGGAAGACATCTTCTGCTTCAACTTTGAATTATTATATTTTTAAAAGAAAATTTAAGTCAACACATAAAACAGCTGAAGAAATAGCTATAAACAATCTAATGAGTTACCAAATCTGAGAGAGAAAATGTTTAGAATTTCAGCATGAACTATATTTAAAGGAGAATTGAGCCCTGAACAATACAGGTTTAGACTGTGTGGGTCCACTCATACATGGATTTTTTTCCCTGATATATACGGTACTGTAAATTCATTTTTTCTTCCTTACTATTTCTTAATATTTTTTCTCTAGCTTACTCTATTTTAAGAATACAGTATATAATACATGTATAAAATACGTATTAATTGTCATCAGTAAGGCTTCTGGTCAACAGTAAGCTATTGGTAGTTAACTCTTTGGGGAATTAAAAGTTATACACAGATTTTTGATTATGCAGGGGGTCAGTACTCTTAATCCTTGCATTGAAGGGTCCACTGTTAAATACCTGACACCATATCTTACTTTGCTATCAACGTTCCCACAAATGGCAAGAAGATTTCTCTGATTATCTTTTTCTAAATTATTAAAAATAGTAAATAATTTATTAGATTAAAAAAATTACGAACATGTATGGCTTCTAAATAAATTACCCACCTATGTTCCACCGCCTATATTTTGCGTCATCAAACTGTTGTCTCAAGACTAGGAAATCTATAACATCAGGCATATCATGGTATCTAATTACAAATAGAAACAAATTGATTAGGTCACATACCTAAAAATATCTAAAAGTTCAAATTTATATGAATCTTGAAAAACAATCTACAATACTAAGAAACCACTGCCTCTTTCAATAGTCCTTACTTCATGGTAAATGATCCACCAGTCAGTTTACCAGTGTCAGGATCAAGAAAAGCAAGTTTAAGGCAGCAAAGGGTAGGTAATCCTACTTCATACTTTATGCCAACTATTTTCATCAGTTCTTGTTCCTGAAAAAAGATATAAAAAATAAGAAACCATCTTCATAAAATAAATCACAAAATAAACTGATAAAAATAATTAAAACATTTCTTCATTTCTGTCTTGATCTAGGTGGTGATTATCCTGTGCATGTAAAAATTTGTTGACCTGTGTACTGAAGATCTGTGCATGTTATAGTACACAAATTATATCTCAACAGAAAGTTTAAAAAGAGAGGGGCGCTTGGGTGGCTCAGTCAGTTGAGCATCTGACTTTGGCTCCGGTCATGATGTCACGGTTTGTGGGTTTGAACCCTACATTAGGCTCACTGCTGTCAGTGCAGGGCCTGCTTCAGATCATCTGTGCCTCCCCTGCCCCTCCCCCACTCAAGCTCTCTCTCAAAAATAAACAATAAAAAATAAATAAAAAATTTATAAAGGGGAAAACTTTATTGAAATAAAAGTTTCCAATATAGTTCCAAAGACCTCTACATAATTTTGAACTCTGTCTGATAAATCTAGAAATACACATACAAAGTTTACGTTAGACATTAGTACTAATTTTCTCTATAATTACATTTTGTACCCAATTTATAAACTATAGGAATATATAAATTCAATCTTGTGTCTCTCTGAAAATTAAATACCTTCTACTCTCTAGGACTGCTTCAACTAAAAAAGGTATCTTCATGGAACAGTTTCTTACAGTGAAAAGAGTACCATTCAATACGGTTTTCTACATAATCTGGAACTTTTTAAATAATAAACACCATACCCGTAGTTCCATTTTATGCCATGGCTGTTTTTTGGGATTGATACTATAAATCTTATTTTTCCGGGCCATTTCAACATATGCTTCATGTCCTTGCCGGAAATAATAAACCTAAAAAGTAAATAAAGTCACAGTTTTAAAACTTGAATGTTTCCTTTAACCCAAGATGCAAGGTATCAGCTAAAATTGCAGGAGAGAATTTAATGTTCTTTGAACAGAAAGAAATTCTAGTATTTTGTTATTTTTCCCCTTCTTTTCCTAAAGTTGTCTTAATGTCACTTAATCATAAACAAAGTGTTCTAAATAACATTACTTTGGTTACACATTAAGAGGATAAAATGAGCAGTTTGTTTGTTTCACTGTTTTATTTTTGGATTCAAAGTAAGTTGACCTATGTTGTATAACAAAGTAAATTGTAAGTAGGAGTCACCATCAGTTTATTATTCACTTATTTTGGTAGCAAGTGGTATGTACATATGCAGAAAACTTTAACATGAAAAATGTATTTATATAAATATATTTTATTGTTAAAAAGAGAACAAGGCATATATTTGTTCCAATTTTATGAAGGTCAAATTTGACACTTGACTACCATCTTGTAAACTGGTACTTGACATAGTAGTCTGACACCACCTATTCTTCCCACTACAAAAAAAAAAATAGAGCTTGTTAAGAAATGCTGCTTAAAATTTTAAAGATGTTACTGAGTTCTTAGTAACATTTTGGGATATCCATTATTCTACATACTTTTGCTCCAGTTGTTTGAAATTTCATATGAAGGAATAGTGCTTGCTGAATAATGAGAACTTACCTGTTTAAGCATCAATGATCAAAAAGACAAGTTTAACATACTGAAAGAAAGTTATTTAACAAGGATTTACACACTTTCTAGTAATAGTGAATATAATTTACTGGAAATAATAAATATAATTTAACCAAGCATCTTCTTTGATGCTCAAGGATCTGTTAGAAGCTATCACCGTACAATTACAACAACACGGGAATGTTCTGTGCACTTCAAGTCTTCTTTAGTAGGGTCTCTAAATGAGTTTTTTTGGACTGCTCTTTAGAGTTACTCTTGCATTATATGTTTTCTTTTTTTTAATGTTTATTTATTTTTGAGAGATAGAGACAGAGCCTGAGTGGGGGAGGGGCAGAGAGAGAGAGACAGAATCCAAAGCAGGCTCCAGGCTTCAAGCTGTCAGCACAGAGCCCAGCCCAGTGCAGGGGGAGCTCCAACTCATAAATCACGAGATCATGACCTGGGCCGAAGTCAGACACTTAACCGACTAAGCCACCCAGGCGCCCCTTGTTTTTTCTTTTTGTTTTTTTTTTTTTTACTGTCCACTGTCACTTGCCACTTTCTACTGCTCATTAGTGTGGTTTGCTAAAGAAGCTCATATTGTACTCCCTAATTTATTACTGCTAATCTATTGGATACCAGATGACTCTGCTTCTGAACATCTATGCATAAAATAAGAACACATGAACCCTGGAGTGGGAAATTTTGATCTAAGATCTTACATTTTCATTTCAAATTCGTAAGTGCATAGTCCAAAATGATGGCCAATCACATTTTTTAAAAAATGAAATATTCCTTATTCTAAGGCAATAAATATTTTTAAAGATCTAATAAATAAATTATAAACATTGTATTTAAATGAAAACTTATGAAATAAAATTAAATAGAAATAAAATGCTGAATTGCATTTTTCCTTTAACATGCTATATATTTAAGCCTTAAGCTAAGAAAAAAAAATATTTTTAGAAAGGAAAAGAAAACTGGCAATAGAATCCTCTTGTTAAAAATAATACTAGTTTTTAAAATGTTAATACAATTCCCATTCTCTTACAATATTTAGTTTTTGCTATTGCAATATTTAAAGTGGCAAGTGGCCTCAAAAAAGATTAGAGCTTTCCTCCTAATTACAGTTTTTCCATACAAAGCTTACAAGCATCTAAAAATTAGATACTTCATGAGGCTGCTATAGTTTTCTACAGTTCTGTTTCAAGAGCTATATAAAAAAAAAGGCTTAAAGATAAGATTGTTTTTAAAAATTTTAAAGTACCTCATCTCCCATCTGTGGCACAAATGGACATCTTCGGGGAAGAGTATCTGTAATCCATGTTGAAGGTAACCATTCTTCTAATGTCAAACCATTTTCCGTGAGTTCTCCTACAGCCAATCTCTAAAAGTTAGAACATTATAAAGTAATATTATCAGAAAAGCATTCATCTCTCAATCTGCCCTTTGAAATAACTATAAAGGTAGTTAAATAAAAGGAGGAAGAGATCTTTGAACAAAAATATATATTCAGCTTTTAAAAACGTTATTCTGGGAAGACGGCAGCAGTGGCAGTATAGTTATTCAGTCTCCAAATCACCACAAAAAAAGAACCAGATAAACTAAAACCTACAGACAACATTCAGAACAAAAGGAGGTGAACAACTGGTGCATCACTCTGAAAAAGACTACGAAAGCTCCTCAAAAGTTAAAAATAGAACTACCCTATGACCCAGCAATTGCATTATTGGATATTTATCCAAAGGATACAAAAATACTCAGAGGCCCATGCACCCCAATGTTTATAGCAGTATTATCAATAATAGCCAAACTATGGAAAGAGCCCAAGTGTCCACTGACTGATGAACAGATAAAGAAGATGTGGTGTATATATAAAATGGAGTATTAGCCACCAAAAAGAATGAAATCTTGCCATTTGCAACGACATGGATGGAGCGAGAATGTACTATGTTAAGTGAAATACAGAAGAACAAATACCATATGATTTCACTCATGTGGAATTTAAGAAACAAAACAGATGAACATAGGGAAGGGAAGAAAGAAAAGAAAGGGAAGCAAACCATTAGAGACTGAACTATTGAGAACAAACAGGGTTGCTGGAGGGGAGGTGAGTGGGGCATGGGCTCAATGGGTAACAAGTATTAAGGAGGGCATTTGTTGTGATAAGCACCCTGGGTGTTAAAATAAGTGATAAATCACTAAACCACTAAATTCGGCTCCTGAAACCATAAACTATATGTTAACTAACTAGAATTTAAATAAAAACTTGAAAAAGAAAAAAAAATTAGAGCCACAGATTTCAGTTTTATACATTGAGGTTTTGAGTTAAAGTATGTGTGAAAAAGGTTTCCTTTGACTTATTAATAAAAAGAAAAAAAAAGGTAGGAAAAGTCTGAAAATTGTTAATTCCAGCCTCAATAAGGGCTATTAATTATAGCAGAAAAATATTTCTCCCTGTAAGGAAAATACCTATATTGACTGAAATAGTGAACAACACTTACATGAAACCAGGTTAAGTTGGCTATTAAATAGGAATAATATCTATAACTGTAAGACTTTGGTATGGCACAGCCAAGAATCATTACGATGATACATCTTATTCCTCAATAATTCTTGGGAAACCTAGAATTTTTAAAGTAGGTTTCTATCACTTAGTACTTAAAACCACTTAGGAAATAAAATGCACTGAATATTCCTCAAAATTTCCAGCCTCATCATTTGAATTTTTGTTCATTTTGGAGATACAGGTAATTGAGATCTTTCCTTTGTATTCATGGAAATTCTTCTAGGTCTACCTCACATCTTACTTCTGGAAGCCTTACCTGAAACTCTAAGAAAAGATGTCCTTATTTGATTCGAGCTATCATCTTTAAAATTAATCTGGTAATTAAACATATTAGACAATGTGATATTCTATTTTTATCTTGGGGGATTAAAGCAACTTGTTAATCACACATTGTTTTCAGAGTAAGTACTATGTCTTACACTTCTTTTTATCCACTGTATTGCTTTATAAACCGTAAGCCTTCAATAAAAATTTATTGATCTGGTTTCCAGAGTTCCTAACAATAAATATAATGGACATCTCTGAGATGACTTTATCTGCCTTACTGGCTCTTAATTAATTTGAATACAATTAGTCATATGGAAAATGTCATAGGACTAATGTCTGTTCATACTTGCAGTAAATATTACTTAATGAATCATATGAAAATGTCTGTTCATACTTGCAGTAAATATTACTTAATGAATCTGTTACTTTCCAACTCTATGACCCTATGCGTAAGGAGGGAAATATTATTGTGTTTATTTAGAATAACAAAGAGACTAAAGAATAAGAACAATTCTATTGTTAGATCCATTGGTAGACTAATACCAAACCATGTGTACAAAAACCAAATTAAAGGGAACAGTCTATAATATCCTTACCTCATGATATTTAAAGTCTGTCCCACATAAATTCAGTGGCACACAGATCCTGTTGTAATACTTCAATAAAAATTGTGAAGTTAAAATATGCCAAACAGCAACAGTGGATCTAAATGTGGCATTGCATGAAAAAGCCCAAGGTGTTAGTTTACACACAATTATCAATCAAAAGGAACCAGGTGAGTCAGGTAAACTGCACTCTTGAGACAAAAAAATTACGTTCTCACAGTGACTTAACACTGTAAACCTCAAAAGTTAATCAAAACTGTCTTGAGATAAGAAAAAAAATGTTTATTAGATAGAAGGCTAAATCAGTTTTCTTCAACCAGTCTGTGTACCACATAAAATAATGGGTCAGCCTACATTTATCATCACTGACACACAAGAGACACACAAGAGAAAACTGAGCACATATATGTGTGACACTCTCTTTGGTAAATCATCCCCAGACAAAAGCAAAGTAAGTAATAAGAATAGTAGGCTGTGGAATCCAAATTAATAAATAATTATAAAGCTGAAACAAGAGTTCAGATGATACAGATAAAATAAACATTAAAAACAGAAGTATTCTTAAAATTTTGAAAGCTCTCCGGAGATAAAGACAGCCTCCCTAGTATTTAATTCTATAATTAACAACTTATATTTAATTCTAAAAATGAAAGAGGTTAAAAAAAATCTTCCTTGTGTTTATTTAACCAAATATACTTTCTACTTATAGTCTTTTGGGGAATAGAAAACATCTCCCTTGTATTTCATTTACTTTAGAGCAAAAGTTAAACAGCTCTTATTTTTCTTGAAAGAATTCCATTTCCGTAAGAGCTGACAGTTCTTATTTCCATAACATTTATCTCTTACGTTCTGATTTGTCTCAAATTACCCAGACTAAAGATGAAGTAATCACGTCAATACTGCTACTGACCTAAGGATCATCTAATTATGGCTCATCTTCTCTATAAATTAATGAAAGCTTGTTAACAACTGCAGTATCCTATTTTAGATTCATATTTGCCTTGTAGTCAACTATGACAAGTTCTGCCATTATTATTCCAAGTCATGTGTGCTCTATGCTTGCTGGTTATTTTCAGCAATTAACAATCAATAAGGATGGTCAAAAAGCAAAGGAAATTAAAAGACTCATAAAACTATATGTTTTTAAACTTTTTTTATATATACAAATGAATAAATCCCAAGAGATTATCAAAAAAAAATCTGCTCATAAGATTAAATGCTTAATATTGAGAATATGGTAATTCTATAAGTAAATACTCGCACATGCTAATTTAAAACTTGAGAAAATTAAATACGTTTGGCATACTATATTTTGCTACTGTATACTTCTGAGTTTTTTCCAATACTACTTGCTGGTACGCCTCAACAGCATTTATGTTTATCAGCAGCACTTTTAGAAAGTGTGCTTTGTTTTCATAGAAAACAATTTATATTAAAAAAAAACAAAAAAACCTTTTGTTTTCTTTCTTTGGGTTTCTTTTTCTTTGGTGATATTTGTCCATCTTTTTCTTCATTTACTTTTTTCCTTTCCTTTTTAATCTGTTTTTGCTTCTGTTTTTCACATTCTTCTTCTTCATCTGAACTGCTTTCTGCTTTCTTGGTTTTATGCTTAGGAATTTTCTTTGGTGGCTGCAGATTAATTCCTGCATCTGCTGTCCAGTCAGAATAATCACTAGAGTAGTCACTAAAAGGCAAAAGGGATTAAAAAATACAAACAGAAGATATACCGTAAGACTATTTTATAAATATAAAGAGATCACAATGACAGAGTAACAAATAAACTAAAAACACTTCCCTTTCAACTCATGTTCTAAACAGTTTCTTAAAATTCTGTCAGCTTAACTTAAATATCTCAAAAACTTTAAGATAAGTAAGGCTATAGCTTTAATTGAAACAATGAATTTAAGTGCCTCCTATGATTTTAACAAAAATATTAATTTCTGGGGCACCTGGGTGGCTCTGTCAGAAGAGTGTTCAACTCATGATCTCAGCTCAGGTCATGATCTCACAGTTTGTGAGTTTGAGCCCTGTGTTGGCTCCTCACTATAGGTGGGGAGTGTGCTTGGGATTCTCTCCCCCCCTCTCTCAAAATAAATAAATAGACTTAAAAAATTAATTTCTGAGGAGTGCTGCATTCTGGGGCAAAATACTGTGGGGAATACAAAAATAAGGAGCAATTCTAGCAACGGCAGATAGTCTTGGATGCCACAGAGATACCAACATTAAGGAGGAGGAAGCAGAGGGATTACTTATTTGAGAGGAGCAGGGAACTCTTCACCATAGGTATTTTGATGGTAGAGCACTGGTGCCTTCATGATAGCTGGATATTAAATGGGGGTGAGGTGGGGTTTGTCCCAAGTGTTCCGGCCTATTAGGAAGGTTGTGCTTGCAACTTTTACTCAACATCTACATATACCTTAGACATAGCTTATGCTTCAAAGAATGCCATGATTCTGAAAACTACATGCCTTAGTGTTTTATGTATCACTACTAAGCATGTTTGCCATTTCTTTTCAGTGTACCTTCAAAAGACTCAAATTTTATTGAACTGATGTTGGTGCAAAATAAAGAATGCAGTTATATTATCTTCTGTTCTAATTTTAGTACATGAGAATACTACTTGATTTTTTACAATTTTAAAACTATAAATGCCTTAAAGAAATCTAAGTTACACTATGTTAAAATCAATAGTTTTCCTATATTTAGTGATGATGTATAACCTTACTTCTCTAAAAAGATTAATGTGGAAAGGACAGATTTGTCTGGAGTTTTATTCTACTACCACCACTTCTAACCCCTGTCCCCAATATCCCTAACAGACATCTACCTATATCTCCCTAAGAATAATCATTACAGATAAGAATCAAATAATTAAGGTGCATTCTAGTATGATTTCATGACTTCATTTTAATTTGAAAACAATATTAAAGAACTTGGTTTAAAAAATATTTTCAGATTCTATACTGGATGCATGGGAATGCATCTGCAGAGCAAACATCTATCCAAGAATAAGCTGTCCTCAACTTATGAGCATTTATTTATACTAACTCCAGCCCATGGTCACTAAAAATGGCACCTGCCAAGTACTCACAGCTGCTACTCTCCAGAGCACTTGGCACTTACAGAAAATCTGATGCCAGCAGAGATCTGACTACAAACTGCAGAACCCGTGGTCTTTACAACTGCCCCTAACTGCTGAAGCCACTACTACTTTCTCAATATATGAACTTCTATGCTGTCTCATGGTTTGAGATACTCTATTTTCCATTGCTGAGCCAAAAGAAAGTGAGTTTTTCTTTTATTGCCGTTTCAAATATAGAAATCTCCCAGACACAACCACGGGTACATGCATATATCATCACTAGGAATCAATGTTGTAGGACTAAGAAAGCCCTTGATTCTAACACTGATATAAGGAATTCTTATAACCTCCACCTCTTCGTTTCCTTGGCAATTTTAAGAGCTACTACTGACAGTGTTAAGTGTAAGGAGCTAAATATAATCAAAAGCTACTTTCTTGGTACTAAGACCTTATAAGGTCAGCAAAGATCAGCACTATAACAATGTAGATCACCATTATAAGGAAATAAAGGAATCCTCACTTCTCATTGCTGGAAGAAATAATTATCATTCAACAAATTATACTATATGAAAATAGACAATTCTACAAGATCTCATTACTTTAATGCTTAAGTATTTCTCAAAACCAGTAATGAAACTAATTTGTAGTTCACTATTACAAATAATAGGATTCAGAAGATAAAAGATCAACTAAGAAGACAAATTAAAAGCATCATTTTGCACATTTAGTTGCAATGACCAAAATTTTTTTCTGCTAAGATAAACATATCAGAAAGAAAATCTCCTAACTTTTGGACTACAAAAAGACCTCTAAAAAAGAACCAACTTTATTTTTTTTAAGTTAATTTATTTATTTGGGGGGGGGCGGCAGAGAGAGAGGGAGAGAAAGGATCCTAAGCAGGCTCCATACTCAGCCTGCAGCCTGACACGGGTAAGGCTCGATCTTACAACAGTGAGGTCATGACCTGAGTTAATATCAAGAGTTGGGACAATTAACCAAGCCACCCACGTGCCGCCAAAAATAACTTTAAACCCAAAGAAAATCTGAAATGTGTTGCTGATAAAAACGAACCTTCAGGTTTATAAAGATTTTATATTACATGTGTAGAAATAAAATTCGATGAATTACCTAGAACTGCCATCACTGTGCCATGCTCTCTCATCCTCTTCAGACGTTCCACCACTGACAGCAACAACTTCCCCTTCCTAAGAAATATTTAATATATATTTTATTGTGTAATTTTACATTAACATTCTATGATTATAGAAAGTATCAGTCGCTCAATTCTACTCCTGATATTATTACACTATATGTTAACTAACAATTTTTTAAAAATGCAGGCTAAAATGGGGGAGGTAGCTCGAAGGAAATATACCTAACAAATATTTGCTTTATGTATCCCTGGCTAAATGGTTATGCATATGTGATTATATAGATACAGACATAATGGGAAGTAGCATATTTTAAAGCAACTTAAATGTCAAAAACTTTTTTTAATCTCATTTGTTCTATGTTATTATTACATAACAATTTAAAAAAAGAAATATCAGTGATATTTAATAGTACCAATCACATAGTATATTTACAACCATTAAAACCTGATTTTAATTAGCTATAAAACACAGGTCTTATATTTTTATCCAACAAAATTATTAAACATAGCCAACAAAATAATACCTATTAATAATGGATTCAGAGCAATCTCTCAGGTGATTAACATTTTGTTTGTTACCGTTTCTTAAGCCTCAATATATCTTTGAGATTGGATGTTAAATTCTATAGATAACAATGGGAATCAATTTTACTTTTTGGCCCATTTTAAAAACTTAAGGTTTTTCTACAGATGTTATGAGAAGCTTAAATTAGGAATTTATATCTTATTGTTACACTCTGATATTATTCTATACAAATAGTAGAGGATTAAAAAATACCCAAACACTGTTTCTCTTCAGTAAATATACCCCGCTCAACGTAGGATATTCCAGAGAAGCCATTTTCTTTATAAAAATTGTTTTTCAGGGTCACAAAATCTTACACAATTTCTCCCTTGCTCAAATAAAACTTTATGCTTCAGTAAAAATAACAGCTCACGTTAATTAAGCTTTTATTAGTATTTCAGAAATTATTCAAAGCATGTTGTATACATTATCCCATTTGACCTAGACAAAACATTGCTGGTGATAGGGAGCAGTTATTTAAAGAAATTAAAGTTTAAAAAGGTTAAGCAATTTACCCTAGGCAGCATAATTAATAAGCAACTAAGCTACTCCAAAGTTTAGACTCCTCTCCACAAGAATGGTTCAGTATTATCACTTGCTGGGCATATTCACAGAATTTTCCAAGATGATAATGGGATGTATTCCTTTACTAATTCAATAAAATAGCCTATTTGGGGAGGAATTTTTTCTTTTTGATGTCTTAATAATGAAGAATATGTATTATACAACTATTCCACAATGTTTTGAGAACTAAGCAAATATGAAAAGATCAAATCCAACAGTAAATTTAATCTCTGCTCAATATAACTGAAAAAATAAACAAATGATCCGATTATTCCCATCATTACTATACATATTACTTCTTTAAAGGGAGAGAAAAGAAATGTACTTCTATATTCTTAGTAGAATAAATCAAGTACTATACAGAAGTACAAGATATTTGAACTAAAAAAAAACCAGGATTCTTTCCGTTAATATATTGTACCATACGCAATATTCTTTTCTCCATGTATTCATCTAGAAATTTATTCAGTTGCTCTGAATGAATGTTAAAGTATAAGCAAATTAGTTTTGAAGACAAATGAAGGATTAGTTAACTTTTTCCTATGTAACAGATATATGTGAAAATATGTTTCTAATAAGCTGAATCACATTTAGAATATTTTATAGAAACATATTACTAAAAGAATCATACTAAATCTTTCAAAAATAAGGAAATATTTTATAAAGGCAAATAACTAGCTCACATATATTTTATGTGTATATCTAAACTGTCATGTGTCAAAATTATGTTATTAGTATATTTGGTCATTTTACTAGATTGGACATTATCATTTTGACCTGGCCATACTAGGACCTGAAGCCAATGGAGATTAACTTCTCAACTGTGGTTAGCATACTCTCACAGTTTGAGTTTTACTGCCATGTCTACAAAGTAGAATATACTCAGAGAATTCCCGTATATGTCTAACATTGCTTCATAAACATATAGTAGTCAATAGGATCATAGAGTCTTTGACCTAACTGGGGGAGGGATGATTGGGAAGGTGGAGAGAGTAAGGGAAATGTTGTAAATACTTAAGATTAATTTATGATCGTAAATTGGTTGCCTTTGTTGAAAGAATATATAATATATTGGTTGCCTTTGTTGAAAGAATATATAATATATAATATTTTCCTTATTTAAGGAAAATTTAAAAGATTAAATTAAGGAAGGAAAATTTAAAAGATTAAATTAAGAAAGTCATACACTAGTACAGAGCTAAAAAGCTAACCAAAATTGCCAAATGTCTCTTAATTAGTTATTATAATTACAGACTAGAGCTTCATGGTATTAGTTTAAAAGGTTGGCTTTAGTGTAAAGAAAGGAACTTGGGTTTAACTCCCGCTCTACCATTTAATAATTAGGTACATAGGTAATCTAAACATCTCTGAACTTCAGACACCTCATACATAAAATAGGAATAATTCATTCATATGCATTTGTTTTGTGGATTTGGTATTATGAATATGTGTGCCATGCTTGGAACATATATAATAAGTCTTCAGTAAATGGAAGCTATCATTATCATTGTAAGACCTAGAAAACATCATCTTTGAGCTACATCTATAATACATCAATGAGTGCAAAGAATGAAAGTCATATTAAAAAAAAACAAGTAAAACTGATAACAACTTTGTGAATGTGCTGAGATCTTACATCTGAAGAACTAGTGCCATTTTCTATCTCTTCTGAAGGTCTAGGAGTCTCTTCCAATGCAGATCTTGTACGATAATTGTGTTGATTTGTCTGCTGCCGTTTGGATTCTCCAAGATCCAGGAAATGCTCATGAGCATGATTCTGGAAAAAAGTAAATTAAATTTTATTTATTTAAAATGTGATCAAAGAGCATGCTTTTTCCTGTAGAAGTTATCTATTTTTTAATTATTAAAAAATACATTCATATTTAAGATAATCACATAAGTGGACTATAGTTCCAGTTCAAGTATTTTAATAGTAAATCATTAATATTAAATATTTAGGTTAAATCACAGGTTTGTGAAATTCTAAAATTCACTTACTGATAAATTAGCTTAGAAAAAGTTTTTTTCTGATTAAGTGATACAGACTAAAAGATTCATAATGGCAGACTAACAATTCTCCTATACCCACATTAAACCTATAGAACAGATAAAAGAAAGAGGACCATGGGCTGTGAGACATATGTCATTAGGTAGGGGCAAACTGGAAACCAAAACGGTGATCACAAAACTACCCTACCACTGTGAGGCTAGGACACCAGGTGGCTGGCTATCTCTCTTCTGCTGCAGACTGAACGCAGCAGATGAGAACACAACTAACAATGATCAAAAACTGAGAAAATCCAACATGGTGACAAACCCAACAAACCTAAGAATTCACACCTGAAAAAAAAAAAAAAAAGACTACTTGTGAATATAAAAGAAAAAAGAAAATAAAGATTACTTTTAAAAACAGACTGCCATGAGATTTATGCATACAATATATCATTAATGAATATATATCATACAATAAGAAAATCTTTAAAGTGACAGAAAATAACTTTGAGACTGTAACCAATTCCCCCCCCCCCTCCCTAACCCCGGCTTTTTTTCCCCTTCTCATTAATCTTTGTTTTAATGGGTCTCAAAATTCTGTGACAGATTTCTGGCCAAGTTGCTTCCATTAAAAGTACTAATTTAAAAACTAAATTACCTTAAAATTGCCACCCCCCGCCCCAACACACACCAAATGATCCACAAAAGGTTCTTTCAAGAGTTTACAATGCATTACTATCGTTAAACAGTTTCTTAAACTTAAAATGGCCATCGGAGGCAAACAGTTCTGAGATTACTCTTCCACTACTAACTAAGACAAGGTGGCCAGTATTAGGAATAATATTCATTTAACTTCCTGGGCGGACTTGGTGACCTTGCCAACTCCAGCAGCTTTCTTGTCCACTGCTTTGATTACACCAACAGCAACTGTCTTATGTCACAAAGAACCAAATGACCTGAGAAGGACAGTCAGAGAAGCTCTCAACACACACAGGCCTGCCAGGAACTATATCAACTATGGCAGCATCAACAGATTTCAAGAATTCAGAGTCCGCTTTCAGTTTCCTCCCAGAAGACCAATCAATCTTCTCCTTTGGCTCAGCAAACTTGTAAGCAATGTGAACTGTGTAACAATTCAGCACAGGTGTACAGCCAGCACTAATTTGGCCTGGATGACTAAAGAGAATAATCTGCATTGCGAAGCCAGCTGCTTGCACTGGTGGGTTATTTTTGCTATCAGCAGCCATAGTGCCATGGCAAGCATCTTTTATAAATATGGTCTTAACACTAAAGCCCACATAAGCACCAGAGAGAGCTTCACGGTGCACATATTTCAACAAACCCTACTACAACTGTAGTGATTGAAGCAAAGATGACCACCATGCCAGGTTTGAGGACATCAGTCTGCACTGGGCCTAAGGGGACAGCACTAATACTACCCAATTTTGTAGGCAACAGGGAAGGGCAGGCACAAATGTCTGTAAGTTGGATGAGTTGGTGGTAGAATGTCAAAACTGTCCAGAACTACAAGCAGCATAGTTCCGTTGGCACTGTCATCTTTATAGGTGATTTTCCATCTCTTGAACCAATGTACGTCAGCACTTGGTTCTAACATGTACCAGTCCAACCGAAAACTGGTTACAGTCAATTTCCTTTTTGAGAGAGAGGAGGGAGAGCGCGAGAGAGTGAGTGAGTGGGGGAGGGGGAGAAAGAGAGGGAGACACAGAATCCAAAGCGGGCCTAGACTAAGAGCTGTCAGCACAGATCCCGACGTAGGGCTTGAACTCACGAACAGTGAGACTATGACCTGAGCCGAAGTTGGACACTTAACTAACTGAGCCACCCCAGGTGCCTGAGCCAATTTTCTTAATGTAGGTGCTGGTTCCTTAACAATTTCTTCATATCTCTTCTATGAGATGCTCACAAGAATTCATGCTATTAACACAAAATAAGAAGTTATGTAACATTAATCGAGTTTGTGTTCATTTTCAGGTGATTCTCGGGTCAGGAAACTTTCAGAATGTTGTTTTACATGTTTTCAAATCTATCACGTGCTTAGTGGAGGTTTTAAAATTTTTAATTCTATATCATTTACTCCTTGTTTCTACTGTTTGGCACGGCACACCAGCCAGGTTAATTTTAAGAAAATGCTGGTTTATTATTTTTCAACTCTTTCCTCCCTCTATTGTCTCTTCTTCAGAGACTCATTAATACTTTGCATGCTCTCTTTACATATACCTACATACATATTACATAACTATGTATGTTTGCTTTTTATACTTCCCTCATTCTTCCCATTATTTCATTCCCTGTTGATACACTCTGGGGGAGTTCTTCAACTTGACTTTCCAAGCTTACTAATTTTTCAGTGTCTTACATTCTTCTAGTCAGGTCATCCACTGAGTTCTTGGTTTCAATAATGATGTGTTTCATCCCAATGTATCTAATGGGATCCTCTCCAAAACTGCTTAAGGTTACATGTTCCCAATATCCTTGCCTAGCTCTCTGAGAATATGCTATTTCAACTATCTGTTCTGTGCATCCAATTAGTTTCCCTATGTAAGTCATGTAAGTCCATCTGTAGTGTGGTTTTTTTTTTAACCTATCATGCTTTGGCTTCACAAGCATGTTGGGGCGCTAATATTGCACTGAGGAGGAGGAGGAGAGAAAAAAGCAAAAATCTAGGTCTTGTATTGTACTCCTAAAAAAGATTACTGAGGTGTATGGGTGAAAGAGATGTGTACTTCAACACTCATCATACTGCGAGTCCTGCCCCTAGGAGAGGGGCTGTGGTCCCAGTGGTGGGCTGGGGACAGACATCGGGTCTGACTGTGGCCCTGCCCACCAACACAAGTTTCTCTGGACAGCACAGGGGAAGTACCCTGCAGTTTGCAGCTACTGCAGGGACTGCCCAAAATGATGAAACAGAAGAATTCTCAAAAGCAACTCCAGGAAGTAGCGACGGCTAACGAATTGATCAAAACCGATTTAAGCAATATAACAGAACAAGAATTTGGAATAATAGTCATAAAATTAATCGCTGGGCTTGAAAAAAGCATAGAGGACAGCAGAGAGTCTATTGATACACAGATCAAGGGACTAAAAAATAGTCATGAGGAATTAAAAAATGCTATCAATGAGGTGCATAATAAAATGGAGCCGGCCATAGCACAGATTCAAGAGGCAGAGGAGAGAATGGGTGAATTAGAAGATAAAATTATGGAAAAAGAGGAAGCTGAGAAAAAGACAGATTAAAAAAATCCAAGAATATGAGGGGTGATTAGAGAACTAAGTAATGCAATCAAATGGAACAATATCCCTATCATCGGAATTCCAGAAGAAGAGAGAGAAAGGGGCTGAAGGTGTACTTGAACAAATCATAGCTGAGAACTTCCTTGATCTGGGGAAGGAAACAGGCATTGAAATCTAAGAGGCACAGAGGAACTCCCTTCAGACGTAACTTGAATCGATCTTCTGCACAACATAGCATAGTGAAACTGGCAAAATACAAGGATAAAGAGAGAATTCTGAAAGCAGCTAGGGATAAACAGGCCTTAACATACAAAGGTAGACACATACGGGTAGTAGCAGACCTATCTACTGAAACTCAGCAGGCCAGAAAGGAATTGCAGGAAATCTTCAATGTGATGAACAGAAAACATATGCAGCCAAGAATCCTTTATCCAGGGGTGCCTGGGTGGCTCCATCGGTTAAGCGTCTGACTGCAGCTCAGGTCATGATCTCACAGCTTGTGAGTTCGAGCTCAGAGCCTAGAGCCTGCTCAGGATTCTGTGTCTCCCTCTCTCTCTCTCTCTGCCCCTCCCCCACTTGCGTGCTCACTTGCTTGCTCTTTCAAAAATAAATAAACATTTAAAATAACTAAAAAAAAAAAAAAAAGAATCCTTTATCCAGCCAGTCTGTCATTCAGAATAGAAGGAGAGATAAAGGTTTTCCCAAACAAACAAAAACTAAAGGAATTCATCACCACCAAACCAGCCCTACAAGAGATCCTAAGGGGGATTCTGTGAGTGAAATGTTGCAAGGACCACAAAGTACTAGCGACATTACTACAAACATGAAACCTACAGACATCACAATGACTCTAAACCCGTATCTTTCAATAACAACACTGAATGTAAATGGACTAAATGCTCCAACCAAAAGACACAGGGTATCAGAATGGATAAAAAAACAAGACCCATCTATTTGCTGTCTACAAGAGACTCATTTTAGACCTGAGGGCACCTTCAGATTGAAAGTAAGGGGATGGAGAACCATCTATCATGCTACTGGAAGTCAAAGGAAAGCTGGAGTAGCCATACTTACATCAGACAAACAAGACTTTAAATTAAAGGCTGTAACAAGAGGGGCGCCTGGGTGGCTCAGTCGGTTGAGTGTCCGACTTCAGCTCAGGTCACGATCTCACGGTTCATGAGTTCGAGCCCCACGTCGGACTCTGGGCTGATGGCTCAGAGCCTGGAGCCTGCTTCCGATTCTGTGTCTCCCTCTCTCTCTGCCCCTCCCCCATTCATGCTCTGTCTCTCTCTGTCTCAAAAATAAATAAACATTAAAAAAATATTAAAAAAAAATAAAGGCTGTAACAAGAGATGAAGAAGGGCATTATATAAAATTACAGGGTCTATCCATCAGGAAGAGCTAACAATTATAAATGTCTATGCGCCAAGTACAAGAGCCTCCAAATATATAAAACAATCAGAAAAATAAGCAACCTTATTGATAAGACTGTGATTATTGCAGGGGACTTTAATACAGCACTTGCAACAATGGATAGATCATCTAGACACAGGATCAATAAAGAAACAAGGGCCCAAACAAACAGATGGACTTGACAGATGTATTTAGAACTCTGCATCCCAAAGCAACAGAATATACTTTCTTTTCGAGTGCACATGGAACATTCTCCAAGACAGATCACATACTGGGTCACAAAACAGCCCTTCATAAGTATACAAGAGTTGAGATCATACCATGCACACTTTCAGACCACAATGCTATGAAACTTGAAATCAACCACAGGAAAAAGTCTGGAAAACCCCAAAGGCATGGAGGTTAAAGAACACCCTTCTAAAGAATGAATGGGTCAACCAGACAATTAGAGAAGAAATTAAAAAATATATGTAAACAAATGAAAATGAAAATACAACAATCCAAATGCTCTGGGATGCAGCAAAGGCAGTCCTGAGAGGAAAATACATTGCAATCCAGGCCTATCTCAAAAAACAAGAAAAATCCTAAATACAAAATCTAACACCACACCTAAAGGAAATAGAAGCAGAACAGCAAAGACACCCCAAACCCAGCAGAAAGAGAGAAATAATAAAGATCAGAGCAGAAATAAACAATATAGAATCTAAAAAAACTGTAGAGCAGATCAATGAAACTAAGAGTTGTTTTTTTTGAAAAAATAAACAAAATTGATACACCTTTAGGCAGGCTTCTCAAAAAGAAAAGGGAGAAGACCCAAATAGATAAAACCATAAATGAAAATGGAATAATTACAATCACTCAAAAATACAAGCAATTATCAGGGAAAACTATGAAAAATTATATGCCAACAAACTGGACACTGTGGAAGTAATGGACAAATTCCTAAGCACCCACACACTTCCAAAACTCAAACAGGAAGAAATAGAAAACTTGAATAGACCCATAAGCAGCAAAGAAATGGAATCAGTATCAAAAATCTCCCAACAAGTAAGAGTCCAGGACCACATGGCTTCCCTGGGGAATTCTACCAGACATTTAAAGCAGAGATAATACCTATCTTTCTGAAGCTGTTCCAAAAATTAGAAAGGGAAGGAAAACTTCCAGACTCATTCTATGAAGCCGGCATTACTTTGATTCCTAAACCACAGACCCATGAAAAAAGGGAACTACAGGCCAATATCCCTGATGAATATGGATGCAAAAATTCTCAATAAGATACTAGCAAATCGAATTTAAGAGCATATAAAAAGAATTATTCACCATGATCAAGTGGGATTCATTCTGGGCTGCAGGGCTGGTTCGATATTCGCAAATCTATCAATGTGATACATCACATTAATAAAAGAAAAGATAAGAACCATATAATCCTGTCAACCGATGCAGAAAAAGCATTTGACAAAATTCAGCATCCTTTCTTAATAAAAACCCTCGACAAAGTCGGGATAGACGGAACATACTTAAACATCATAAAAGCCATTTATGAAAAGCCCACAGCTAATATCATCCTCGATGGGGAAAAACTGAGAGCTTTCCCCGAGATCAGGAACACGACAGGGATATCCACTCTCACCACTGTTGTTTAACATAGTGTTGGAAATGCTAGCATCAGCAATCAGACAACAAAAAGAAATCAAAGGCATCAAAATTGGGAAAGATGAAGTCAAGCTTTCACTTTTTGCAGATGACATGATATTATACATGGAAAACCCAACAGACTCCACCAAAAGTCTGCTAAAACTGATACATGAATTGAGCAAAGTTGAAGGATACAAAATTAACGTAATCAGTTGCATTCTTATACACCAATAATGAAGCAACAAAAAGACAAAGAAACTGATCCCATTCACAATTGCACCAAGAATCATAAAATACCTAGGAATAAACCTAATCAAAGATGTAAAAGACCTGTATGCTGAAAACTATAGAAAGTGTAGGATGGAAATTGAAGAAGATATAAAGAAATGGAAAAACATTCCATGCTCATGGACTGGAAGAATAAATATTGTTAAAAAGTTAATACTACCCAAAGCTGTCTACACATTCAATGAAATCCCAATCAAAATTGCATCAGCATTCTTCTCAAAGCTAGAACAAGCAATCCTAAAATTTGTACGGAAACACAAAAGGCCCTAAATAGCCGAAGTAATATTGAAGACGACGACCAAAGTGGGAGGCAACACAATCCCAGACTTTAGCCTCTGCTACAAAGCTGTCATCATCAAGACAGTGTGGTATTGGCACAAAAACAGACACATAGACCAATGGAATAGAACAGAGACTCCAGAATTGGTCCCACAAAAGTATGGCCAACTAATCTTTGACAAAGCAGGAAAGAATATCCAATGGAAAAAAGACAGTCTCTTTAACAAATGGTGCTGAGAGAACTGGACAGAACATGCAAAAGAATGAAACTAGACCACTTTCTTACACCATTCACAAAAATAAACTCAAAATGGATGAAGGACCTGAATGTGAGACAGGCAACCATTAAAACCCTAGAGGAGAAAGCAGGAAAAAACCTCTCTGACCTCTCCTGCAGCAATTTCTTACTTGACACATCTCCAAAGGCAAGGGAACTAAAAGCAAAAATGAACTATTGGGACCTCATCAAGATAAAAAGCTGCACTGCAAGGAAACAATCAACAAAGTAAAAGGCAACCGACAGAATGGGAGAAGATATTTGCAAATGACATATTGGTCAATGGGCTAGTATCCAAAATCTATAAAGAACTCACCAAACTCCACACCCGAAAAACAAATAATCCAGTGAAGAAATGGCCAGAACATGAATAGACACTTCTCTAGAAGACATCCAGATGGCCAACAGGCACATGAAAAGATGCTCAACGTCACTCCTCATCAGGGAAATACAAATCAAAACCACACTGAGATATCACTTCATGCCAGTCAGAGTGGCTAAAATGAACATATCAGGAGACTTTAGATGCTGGAGAGGATGTGGAGAAACGGGAACCCTCTTGCACTGTTGGTGGGAATGCAAACTGGTGCAGCCGCTCTGGAAAACAGTGTGGAGGTTCCTCAAGAAAGTAAAAATAGATCTACCCTATGACCCAGCAATAGCACTGCTAGGAATTCGCCCAAGGGATACAGGAGTGCTGATGCATAGGGGCACTTGTACCCCAATGTTTATAGCAGCACTTTCAACAATAGCCAAATTATGGAAAGAGCCTAAATGTCCATCAACTGATGAATGGATAAAAAAGTTGTGGTTTATATATACAATGGAATAATACTACTTGGCAACAAGAAAGAATGAAATCTGGCTATCTGCAGCAACGGGGATGGAACTGGAGAGTGTTATGCTAAGTGAAATAAGTCATAGAGAAAGACACCACATGTTTTTACTCTTATGTGGATCCTGAGACACTTAACAGAAGACCATGGTGGAGGGGAAGGAAAAAAAAAAGTTAGAGAGGGCGAGAGCCAAACTGTAAGAGACTCTTAAAAACTGAGAATAAACTGAGGGTTGATGTGGTGTGGGAGGGAGGGGAGGGTGGGTGATGGGCAATGAGGAGGGATGAGTACTGGGTGTTGTATGGAAACCAATTTGACAATAAATTTCATACAAAAAAAAAAAGAAAAATGAATAAACAAACATTAATAAAAATAAAGCAAATGTAAAGACTTAAAAAAAAAAAAAAAAAGACTCATCATAACTGCAATCTGAGTTCAACCATTCCCTGTTCCCTCATCCAACTCTCCACTCTCCAGTTCCTTCTCCGCAACCACTCTTGTCACTAGAACACTGCCCTGCACTTCAGCCCTACTCCTGTCCAAATGGTTACTAGCAATAGCCATGTGAAATAAAAGACATTTTCACATATAAGGACACAAGATTCACTCCACCTGGATTCTCTCTAAAAGGATTATTGAAGGGTTTTGTAATTTTCTAGGAATTCTGGGAAATTCAAAGGGGTATAAAAAGGAAATAGTGGTCAACTAAAATCATAATTGTGAGTAATGCATGAGGAATGTAATGTACCCTACTTCTTTCATCTAACATTTTCACCTACAATTCAAATTCATTTAAAAATTTACGGACCAGTGGACCAGGACCACCAACTAAGGCTTTTATCAGAGCAAAATATAGTTTCTATTTATTTAAGCCAAGTAATTTTTTAGGACGAAACCTACTGCTAAAAATCCTTTTATTATTATGCTTTCTAAACAGTTTCTTGTATTAATTTATACTTCCTACCTGCATACTAAGTACCTTTTATTAGAAGAAAAAAACATTGCAACTCTGAGATGAAAGATGGCCATCTCATAATTTATACACCGGTAGGTATGCTTTCAAACCCTTATTTTGATAAAATTTGAGAAACAAAAAACTAGGTCATAAACATTACTATCACACTTCTTTTTTCACTTAAAAATATATCATAAACATTCTCTAAGGCAACAGAGTTCTAACTCATTTTGTTAAAAAGCTGTATAATATTCCATGGATACATAATGACAGCCTACCTCACCTCTCTTCCACCAGTGGACGTTAAAGTCATTCTAGTTGTTCCCATCAGAGAAACTATAAATATCTGAGCGCACAGACACACATATACACGTACATACATGTACATCAGTAGTTTTCTATTAAAAAAAACCCATCTTAAAAAAATTTTTTTAATGTTTATTTTTGAGAGAGCGAGCAACAGACCACAAGTGGGGGAGGGACAGAGAGAGTGGGAGACACAGATTTGAAGCAGGCTCCAGTCTCCAAGCTGTGAGCACAGAGCCTGACGTAGGGCTTGAACTCACGAAACATGATAATGACCTGAGCTGAACTCGGACGCTTAACCGACTAAGCCACCCAGATGCCCCCCACAAAAACCGCTCTTTAAAGTAATCCAAGTACCGCTGGATTAAAAGCAAGCATGTTCTTTTAATATATATTACCATATCTCATCCAAAAAAGTGCTAGCCATACAAACTCTCACCATCATTACATGAGTTTATATCTCCACATCCTTGGATTCTGAACAAAGGATCCAGAAAAAGGCATGCTGTTTAGCCACCACGAAAACCACCACCAACCAACCAACCAAAAAGACCCCCATAAAACAAAAGATTACCTCAGATTACACTAACATGAACCTTTGTGAGGTCCTACTGATCCCAGAGTATGATACCCCTAAATAAAGGAAAATATACAATAGCAAAGGACCACCTAAGTCCTTTAAAAAGAAGAGTCACAAAATAAAAAAAAAAGAGTTCTTGTAAGCAAGACTAATATACAGTAGTTTTAAGGAACTCAAATAGAAAGAGGAAAGAGGACAAAGCAGGGTAAAGAAATCAGTTATTTTTTGTTTAGATCACTGCTTAGATGGTGACTTCTAAGAGAAAAGAAGCACCACAGTTCACTTCCATTTTGCACTCTAAGGCTCTGAACCTTCTAAGCGGAGAAGGTTTGAAAAAGAGAAAGAATGGAAAAGTAGGTCATTGTGATTCTTTGACATTCAAGAAGATAAGTACACATCTTTCTCAGATTAGGGCATGACTAAGAGAAACCTACCAGATCCAAAAGCTTTTCCAGAGTAGGAACACAGAGAAACCAACAAAGCAAACTCATAGAAACAATTTTTTTTTAATAGAGATAATAAGAACTATTATTTATAGTAGCATAACTGACTTACCTAGAAGAACAGGTACAAAACAAAAAAATGGATAGGACAAAACAAAACTAAAAAACTTTTAGAGTGTGCAATCAATGGCAGAACTAAAAGGATCTTGCTTATTAGACTTATAATACAATTTATTACATTTAATGGGCAAGTAATAATTGGCATTTGGGGAAAAGGTATGCTTGAAGGCAGTAAAATAAAAAAATAAAGTGATAACTGATCATCCAAAGAGATAATCAAGAATTAACTATATAAACTTTATTTCATTAATGAAATAGTCTTTTAAAAATGTTAACATTTTTAATTACCAAAGGGCCTTAAAATATTCATTATGCTTATGAAGCAAAATATTAAACATCCAAGTAATTATTATTTACCTTTGCAACAGTGGGTATTTTATTTTCTTTTGGAACAGCGAAGTGTTTTCTTTTCTCTTCTGACCTGTAAGTTTTTATTTCTTCTTCTCCCTTTGCAGTTCTCCATTCTTCCTGCCTACTGAAAGAGAATTATAAGTCACACGTTAATCTAGAATTATTATAAATGATTTCTGAAAGGTATGTTCAGTATCAGAGAAGGAATGCTACCCCTGATAATTTTCTTTTCAGGCAGAGGGTATGATAACCATTTCTAAGTTTAAATGCATAGGCTATGAGCTCTAGACATTTGTCATTAAATGACTGGAATACTGGAAAGACAGATGGTCTACTTGAACTTGATACTACTGTTTCTGCTTATGGTCCCTAGCAAATCAAGTACTCAGTCCTGGGAACATGGTTATTCCTAAGGTAACTACTCCAACGGTTAGAAATTGTATTTTTTAACATTATGTCAGTGTAGGGCTGTGATGATCTTTGGGCTGTGATGATCTCTTGTGCCCATGGATAGCTAGAATCTTAAAAAAAGAATTAGAAGAGAACCTTGAGGGTGAACTAATATAACTTCTAATGCCCTGAAAGAACTATGTCCTCTGCAATGAAAAGTAGGTATAGCTTCAGCTATTGAAAAAACTTCAACTCATTCCAGGCATCAAGCTGAAAGTGAGCAACAGAAAAAAAGTTGAAGAACATTAATTGTGAACTTTAATTTCATGGAACCTCGCTTACAATTGCAAGAGAATTTTATTTTTTACTTTAATTCCTTACACCTTTAAAGTTTTTGACCTGCAGGGCTATTTAATATTTGAACTTTAATTTTTCCCTGGAGATTTCAGTTGGAAGGGAGTTAATATTCAAACTTGGAATAGCTCTATAATGTGGATATTTTATTACTAGAGTATATGAATGTTGTCATTTTACTTAACTGAAGAATCTCTAATGCAGCTGGTCATAATTCTAAATGGAAAATAGAGTAAATTTAAATCTTGTAAAAAGAATGGCCTTGATTTAATTTTTTGTTTGATCTTGATTTCTTATTTATTTTTTTAGTTTATTCATTTTGAGAGAGAGAGTGAGCAAGCAAGCATGCACGCAAGCACATGCCCAAGTTTGGGGAGAGGAAGAGAGAATCCCAGGAAGGCTCTGCACTTTCAGCACAGAGCCTGAAGCACAGCCCGAACCCACGAACCATGAGGTCATGACCCTAGCCAAAGTCAGATGTTTAACCGACTGAGCCACCCAGGAGCCCCATTATTTATTCTTTCTAAATTAAATTTATTGGAATAACCATAGAGTCACATATAGTTTTAAGAAATAATACAGAAATTCCTTGTCTCCTTTACCCAGTTTTCCCCAATAGTATTTTGCAAAACTATAATACGCTATCACAACTTGGATGTTGACACTGATACAACATATTAATACTATTCAGAATTCCCCAGTTTTTCTTCTACTCATGTGTGTATGTATATTTAGTTCTATTCCAGTTTATCAATGTGCAAGTTTGTGTATCCATTACCCCAGTCAAGATAGAGAACATTTCCATCACTACAAAGATCCCTTGTGGTATACTTTTAATTATCATGCCCACACCTTTGTATTCCCTCTCAGCACCTCCTCTCCACAAAGTCTAGGACCACTAATTGGTTATCCACCTCTATACTTCTATCATTTTAAGAACCGTCCATAAATAATAAAGTGTGTAGCCTTTTGAGACTGATTTCCCACTCAGCATTATTTCTTCAAGATTCATTCAATCTGTTTATCAATAAGTCATTCCTTTTTATTGCAAAGTAGTGTTCCATAGTGTGGATATAGCTAATATGTTTAACCATGCACTCACTAAACGACATCTGGATTGTTTATAGGTTTTGGCTATTACAAATAAAGTTGCTATACACTTTGGTACAGGTTTTTGTGTGAACACAAGTTATCATTTCTTTGGGATAAATGCCCAAGATGCAATTACTGGATAATATGGTAGTTACACATTTAGATTTCTTTAAAAAGTGCCAAACTGCTTTCTAGAGTGGCTGTAATATTTTACATTCCCACCTGTAATGCATGAATAATCCAGTTTCTCCACACTCTCCTTAGCACTCAGTGCTATTATTACATTTTAGCCATTCTGCTGGGTATACAGAAATTATTTCCTTGTGTTTTTAATTTGCATCTTGCTAATGGCTAATGTCAAGTATCTTTTTATATGCTTACTTGCCACCTGTATATCCTTTTTGATAAAATGTTCTTGTCTACTGCCCATTTTCTGACTGGCTTGTTTTATTCACTGCTGAGTTTTGAGAGTTCTTTATATACTATAGACAATAATCTGTTAGAATCCAATCGGTGCATTTGCATTTAATTTTAATTAACGTAATAGGTCTAACCCACTTAAGAGCCTTCTAGGGGCAAACTGTAAACTACCTACCAGGGGGGAATATCCCAGGAAAATTCTCAAAGTGAGAGTACTAAGTATTGGGGGAAAAGCTCCAGGAAGTCATTGGTCACAGCCTTGCTTGACCATCAGCTCAATGGTTAAGCACAATGTAAAAAGGATAAAAAGACAACATATGAAGAGAAATACATCTTCCCCACTCCTCTGGTTTCTTCCCAATCTTATGCTCTTATTTGCAATGTATACATTCTGTTCTGCATTTTAAAGAATCAAACCTGCTTGCCTCACATGGGGTGAAATACTGTGATCCAGTGCTACTGGTGTTTAGGGTTCAGGACTAGGAACACAAGTTCATGCAGATAAAACCCTCATCCTCCACAGTTGTAGCAATAATAAAGAGTAACATTCGGATTTCATATCCCATTCTTTTTTGTTTTCAGTTACTATAGAACTATTGTTAAAAAGATGCGTGTTACTTATACCCCCTTCAAACCTTAACATTAGAATTAAAAGGTAGACAAAAATCCAACTAAAAATATACCATGAGGGGTGCCTGGGTGGCTCAGTTGGTTGAGCGTCTGACTTCGGTTCAGGTCATGATCTCATGGTCTGTGAGTTCGAGCCCCGCGTCAGGCTCTGTGCTGACAGCTCAGAGCCTGGAGCCTGCTTTGGATTCTGTGTTTCCCTCTCTCTGACCCTCCCCCATTCATGCTCTGTCTCTATCTCAAAAATAAATAAACATTAAAAAAAAAAAAAAAAAATATATATATATATATATATATATATATACACACCATGAGAGTTAATTTTTTATTAACATCTGGGTAGACTTGTCATCAAGTAACGTTGCTGTTCAAATTTATACTTTATTTCTATAATTAATCTTAAATCCTGACACAAATTTCAAGTATTGTCCAATCAAGAAGCATAATCTATATAAACATTCAGGTTAAAAGGGTTTTTAATTTTATTTATCTATTTATTACTGAAGTTTATTTATTTGAGAGACAGACAGAAAAAGACTATGCACGAGAAGGGGAGGGGGGCAGAGAGAAAAGGGAGGGACAGAGAATCCCAAGCAGGCCCCATGCTGCCAGTGCAGAGCCTGATACAATGCAGGGC
The DNA here is from genome assembly GCF_046562875.1 of Panthera onca. Classification (NCBI taxonomy): domain Eukaryota; kingdom Metazoa; phylum Chordata; class Mammalia; order Carnivora; family Felidae; genus Panthera; species Panthera onca. Next base: position 70,666,928 of record NC_138343.1, read on the forward strand.
TCAACCTCAGGAACTGCAAGATCATGATCTGAGCCGAAATCAAGAGTCGGACGCTTAACCGACTGAGCCACCCAGGCACCCTTAAAAGTGTTTTTAAATTGTATCATTACTATCTTTTGAGTTCAAGTCCGCTTATAAATGGATTTTTGTTTTTAGAAGATTAAACAAATTTTTTTTTAATGTTTATTTGTTTTTGAGAGAAAGAGAGCATGAGTGGGGAAGGGACAAACAAAGAGGGAGACAAAGAATCTGAAACAGGCTCCAGGTTCTGAACTGTCAGCACAGAGCCCGGCATGGGCTCGAAGTTGGGAACAGCAAGATCACGACTTAGGCTGAAGTCAGATGCTCAACCAACTGAGTCACCAGGTACTCCACATGTGGATTTTTTACAGTAAAGTAGTATAAGTGCATTTTCTCTTCCTTTTGATTTTCTTAATAACATTTTCTTTTCCCTAGCTTACTTCATTATAAGAATACCATACATAATACATATAATACACAAAACATGTGTTAGCTAACTGTTTGTGTTATTAGTTGAGCTTCTGGGTAGTCAAAAGTTATATGCAAATTTAGTCATACAGGGGTCAGCATCCCAACTCCCATGTTGTTCCAGGGTCAACTTTAAGTTAGTACTAGCTGGGTTCATATGGACCACATTCATGAATAATGCATTAGTAAATCAAAAGAAATCAAAAGCAACTGGATATAAAGTTCTTTCATAACATGGACCTTCAGAACAGAATTATATCAAATCAAAATTTATATATGTATACATCCAAATATAAAAAATAATCATTAAGGAACCATTTTGATATATAAAAAATGATTATATAATGTATTACCAATAAATACCACACATTTCACTATATTTATAATTCCACTATAATTATTTCATTATAATTTCACTATAATTACCTATATATGGTGTGCAGAGCAAAATCCATAAAAAATTATAACTTCATGAAATATATGTGTTTTTTTTGTTTTTGTTTTTTTAATTTTTTTTAACGTTTATTTATTTTTTTGAGACAGAGAGAGACAGAGCATGAACAGGGGAGGAGCAGAGAGAGAGGGAAACACAGAATCTGAAACAGGCTCCAGGCTGAGCTGTCAGCACAGAGCCCGACGCGGGGCTCAAACTCACGGACCATGAGATCATGACCTGAGCCGAAGTCGGACGCTTAACCGACCAAGCCACCCAGGCGCCCCGATGAAATATATGTTTTAAAATATAGTTAAACAAGATAAACTAAGATTTAAATATGCTGCTCACCTTAACCCCCCCCATCCACATCTTTCACATGAATCATTTGCATGAATCATTCTAGAAAAGGACATAATTGAAACTTAACTTTCCTTCAGAGTCATGGCTAGTTTAAAACACTAGCTCTTCAGATAAATTTAAAATAAATTAGAAATTTGAAAAGGTACTTTGAAGGCTATAATTCAAAATGAACATAAACAACTGCAGTACATAAACTTCACAACCCCCCTTACCTGGCTACACCGGCTGATAGCTCAGGTACCACAACCCTTCGACTCCAAGCTACCAGATCCCGCTCTGTGGCTATTTCACTCCTTGGTGCATTGCTGTGCATCTGCCGTACACCTTCAATTTGTCCACTACGTCTTAGTCCTACATTTGGTGGTGAATGAACCTCTGAGGTAGAACTTACAGAGCCTAAATGAAAAAATTAATATAGTAAGTTCTAGTTAGAAACATAAGCTTATAACAGAAAAAACAAAATCTATACTATCTTCCACATGAAACTTCATATTAAGGCAAACAAACTACCAAATCAGGAACCAGACCACAGGCAAAAGTTTAATGAAAACAAAACACAGTTATTCAGTTAATTAAATAAGCTAATGAATCATAACTACTGACTGTAAACATGTAAAATCATTAATTTTTAAAATATGCTTTGTACTCTGGGAAACCTATGTAAGAAGCAAAAACAGATAAACCCAAAATATTTATGGTTCATAAATTTGCTTTAACTTTTCTCTTAAAATAATATGTTACAGTAGGGTGACGAGATATTTGAGAATGTGGAGTGTATTTCATACACTATTGAATACATTTATTTTTTAAGTTTTTCTAGGTTCTACATGTTTACTATGGGAAATCTGAAGAATATATCTATTTAAAGACTCATTATCTACAGTTTGAAACCTTAAGAGGGTTTTCTTAGCTATTATGTGTTTTTAAAAACATGATCATTCTGGCAGCCAAATATTTCATTTAATGGATGTGCCATGAATTTGTTTCATCGCCTCTTTACTGTTTAAACTATTACAATTTTTAAAATATTTTACTTAAAGCAATCACTGCTTACCTCTATTTAAACGGCTGGTATTACTGATACCTGCTTCACTAGAACGTCTCAGGTCTTGCTCCTGTTGTAGTCTTTGAATCATGCTGTCCAGTGGGCTGATCTCCTGGTTTGCTTGCTGACTTAAAACTTGATTCAGTCCTATTTAATACCACATAAAATGCTAAGGACACTTTAGTCCACTAGTCAAACCATTTTACTAATTGAGCTCACTTTGAGTCCTGAATTAAACATAAATTTTGCTTGAGTAAGAGACCTAAAATGATTAATTTGAAATAATGGCAGTAAAATGCGCGCGCACGCGCACGCACACACACACACACACACACACACACACCAGGAACATGACAACGCAAACCTAATTTACTACAAATAACAGTGACATGGATAACTTACTGTTTACCATGATTCAGGCACTCATATAATCCTCACAATAATTCAGTAAGATACGTATTATTAACTCCACTTACAGATGAGAAAACCAAAATAATTACTCAAAGTCACATATCTGGTAAATGGCAAAAGTAGGATTTCATCTTAGACCAGTTTCTTTTAAAAAAGGCAAATCTCATTACCCAACTTTCTCAAAAAAACTTTACTGCTTCATTTATTCACCAAATCCTTGAGTGTCTATTATGTGTTTGGAACTATACCAAAGAAGTGAGGATGCAGTGGTGAGTAGAATTCGAGGTCCTTGACTTTAAGCGCTGACATCCTAATGGAAAAGTTGGAACAATAAATCCATATAAAAAATGCAGACTGAAAAATGTTAAAGATGATAATGAGAAAAAGAAAATGGGGAAGAGAGATGGGAACTACTTATGGTGAGTCAGAAAAGTCAAAGAAGCCCTCTTTGAGAAGGCAGCATTTGAGCTAAGACTTGAAGAAAAAGAATCAGTCGTCCAGGTGAAGAGCAAGAAAGTGAACACTCCAGACAGAAAGTAAGAATTGGAACAAAGCCTCAGGTAGGTAGGAACTTGGTATGTTTTAACCCACCATAATTTTCCAGCATCAACTTTCACCTGTATCCGTCATATGGGACTACTTGACTCTTCTGCTCTCCTAACAGGATAAACACCTTTATGCTTTGGAGATTTTAACCACAATACTCCCAGTTCAAGTATAAATCTGAAAAACACTAACTTATCCTTCAAGCACCAACTGAAATGGCAACTCTATGATACTTCCTCTGTGAAATCTTTCCAGACTACCCCTGAAACACTTAGCTGCTATCCTCTTTCATTTCCTCAAGCCCAATATAAAAAGGAAGCCCACTAGATAGTTCCTCAAAAGCATGGATTGCTTTATTTACCTTAATATTCTAATTTTAAATAGGGATATAAGAATGTTCAATCCTGCTGAATAGATAAAAAATGTGTATTGAGATACATGAAAACATTGCCATGAGAAAAAAGGAGCAATTAGTATTGGGTGTGTGGGTATTTAAGAGATGGATTTCTAGAGTGGGCTGGGAACAGAAGATACAAAGGACATTCTGAAATGAAGAATTAGTAGTAAGGAAGGTATAAGGAAAGGGAAAATTACATGTATTAATAAGCACATAATGTTATTTCATTTTATGAGAGAAGTAAAATTCAATGGGATAAAATGAACTTGCCCAAAGTCACAGAGCTACAAAGTGGTAAAAGTAGAGGTAAAAGTTAAAATGCCTGTGGATGTTCCTTTCCTGCTAGGCTGCTGGGTAGTGTCTCATGTCTGAACATCAGTGACTAATCTGATAGTTCAAGTTATAACTGAAGCAGCATATTTAAAAAGTGCACTGCTCAAATACAAATTTAACAGTGTAAAATATAAACTGCACTGAAGCCAACTTATTATCATAACAGCCATCTATTTTTACCTAATTCTAAGGGATTTCCACAATAAATTTTATTGCAGATTTAGATTTACAAATAAAAATATAGTTACAAATGATGCTAAAAATATTTTCCTTCTGTCCTACATTACACTAGGTTAAGTCTAAAATAATGGAAAAAAAAATGAAGTTTACCTTGAATTTTGTGACCTAGAACACTTAATCTTATGACTCACGTTGAAGCCATAATTATTGCTATGGGTTCTCTTGTGGTCCTGTACTAAAAACTGGTGTCTAACTTACTGTCAAGAACAGGAGCACTCTTTTACTGTAAGGGCAGCTTAGTATGGAAGAAGGAATGCACTAAAAGTCAGAGCTGGATTTAAAGTCCCGGTGGTTCCATATACTTAAATAAGACATGTTACTAAATTTTCATTTTCTCAACTTTTAGAATAAGGATGCCATATATATATCTATATATGATATTATTTATGAAAGTCCAATACAAACTGTTAAATGGAAGAAAAAAGTGATAACCATGATAATCATGTTGCACTGATATTTTAATTATTTCTCTTTCCTTGAAATCCCAGCCTAGGTACCTATTTTGAGACCTGGGCAAGATTTGACCTTGCCAGTTCCCCTCCAAGAGACTGAAGACATTTATCTTAATTTCAGTCCCATGATCAAGACTTCTTTAATAATTGAGACTTCTCTAATTTTATACTTGCCTAGATTTCTCAAATACTACCTGTTCTCTAATTTGAATATTTGCCTAGATTTCTCAAATACTACCTGTTCTTAGATTCTTTGAGTTTGTGCTATGTCCATGTATGAGACATTTTAGTTTCACATATTTCAGACATTCAGGCCTGCTGGATTGTACTACTCACTGCAAGTAGCAGCAGGGACTATTCTTCTAATGCTTCTCCTCACCTTCCATCCTTAGTGGGCATATCTACTTTAAAGAGTAGCCCTTCCTACCCAATATGTTCACCTTCATTGCAATTTCATGCCCAATCCTTAATGGAAAATAAGAGATGCGCTCTCTGTAATACAGTGAGATGGGTTTTTTGATGCAGCCTTAATAGAATCTAAATCCATTATTTCAAAGTTACTCAGTACATATTACATCCCATATGTGTCCTTTCCATCTACTTAGAACTTTTGTCCATTATGCTAGCGTTCAGAACTTAAAATATTTTCGTAAGCATTTTTCTAATCTAAAATATAACAGATTCATATATTAGAAAACTGGTTTAATCTTCTTTATAGGGTCTCTCCATTACTTTCACTTCATTAATTATTCCCACATTTTTTGTCAAAAGGAAAGGTCTGCAGACCTTGTTTCCATTTCAACTTCCTTTCAATTCTTCAACTAATTTTACTTTTACTCTCCATTACTTCACTAATAAGCTCTCAACACTTTTGCCCCTAACTTAATTAAAATTGTTAAAAGTTGATCACTTCTTAAAATAATCTTTGATATGAACGGGCTATCTAGTCTTAATCTTTCACCTCATACTATTATTCCCTTCAAGAACATGTATCACAAGTTTTAACTATTTGTTTACAACTGTGTTTATGAATTTTACTCCAGGAGAACAAGGATTGTGTCTGTTTAATTCACTACTGAAAACCAGTTTAGAGGTGTTACAGAGAAGATTCTCAATATATGCTGTTGAATAAATAAATAAATGACCAAGATTATTGCTCTCCAATGTTCCTTAGTTATCTTGTAGTACATACTTAAGCATTATTCAAAAGACTTAAGAGAAATTTTTAAAAATCACTTTACTTCCCATTTGTTCAAAATAGTAACAAAATTTTACCCAATTAGCAGTTTTACAGGACATCAGTAGAAATGGAAAATTTGGCAGTCTATGAAAATGAGCATTTACCTGAGGAAGTTACTCCCATTTGAGGGATGAGTTGCTCCTCCCTACAATTTTCACGACCAGGAACTAATCTCTGATATCTTGATGGATGAGGGTTACCATCAACATCAACCAAAAAAGGAGGAGGCATGAGGTGAGGTGCTTGCTGAGTCTGTTCATCTAACACAAAGTTGTTGGCATCACGAATAAGGGGCCGATAATCACTATGAAAGAACATCTGATCTGCTATCTGTAAAAAGAAAAGACCCATAAAAGACAAGGAAAATAAAAATTTATCATTGATAAATTTCTAATGGAAGGCAGTGTTTTAATGTAAATCATGGTATTAAGCAACAATATAAAAGAATATTCTTGAGTTAATGGTAAAGAAATCTTTACTATATTTTTACATTAAATTTTATGATCAGAAAAGCAGCTGCTCTCAATTTTCTCTGGAACAGGGAAAAGACTGTATACATAAAACACTAACATAATTAAAGTTGTGTAATTTCAAATTAAATGGTAAAATAAAATCTAGGTATAAATCATTCAGGGGTACTATTACTTTCATAGAGCTACCATGCATTATCTTATTTTTTAAATTATTAAACAGTAATTGTTTTAGCATTTTGCAAGGGGAAATCACTCAATGAATATATTCCTTGAATTAAACTCTAATGCAATCACTTATACAATTTAAGAAAACTCTTAAGTATACTGTACATGTGACTTATATTAACCTAAAAATCAACATGACAAGATTTTCCAAGAGTTAATAAGCATTTTCGCTAAAGAATTTTTTTTTTTAAATTAACACAAAATTATTAACATGAACTCATGCCTGACACATCTGTAACTTCACAATTTTATTGATTTGGTATTTCTTAAACTATGACCTATTCAATTTTTAAGCCTTTTAATCAATGAACTTAAATAGGCTCTTTAGTATTTAAAAATATTAGCTACATCAGTGGGTCATACATTTTTGGGAATCATATAAAAGCTACAGATTTTTACCCCAGGTAAATAAATGTATTTTATCCATATAGATAAAACATTTTACATAATTTCAGAGTCTCTCTATGGACAACCTCTCTCATGCCCAGCTTTAGAATTACAAGCTAGATTGCTCTAGCAACCTAAGTAAAAAGTTATTCTTTCTGAAATATAGATGACTGAATAAAATATTATCTAATGTCTATTACAGAGAAGAGGAATTTAACAACTGCTATGTTCACTGAAACTTAAGTCTCTAGAATACTTAAAATATGATTGTTAAAGCATAAATGATGCTTACCCACCCCTGAAGAAGAAATACAACCCCTAAGCATCCACAGATTAAAAACAAAAACAAAGAAAAGAAGAAGAAGAAGAAGAAGAAGAAGAAGAAGAAGAAGAATCATCATCATCATCATCATCATCATCATCATCATCATACTCTACCTTGTCATATTTGCTACTGGAGCCAAAACCAAAAATTAGAAGATGTCCATGAGAGTCTGTGCATGCAAAATGCTGACCATCAGGAGAGCATTTGCAGTCAAATACTGCACCATGTCCTTGGCCTTCAATCTGAAATATATTTAACCAACAATCAGAAAGGTACCATTAAAATAAAAAGACTGGTCATTACTGTTACTGAAATTTTATGGTAAAAGATATGTAAAAGTATACATCCCAATGAAGTGAAGATTAAGTATAACACAGTACAGTAACAAAATTTGTGAATATTCATGAAAAGTGCCAGATTAATAGCCTTGAAAAACAAAGTGTTTTCTTTATGCACACACAGACCACACACAATTCAGGAAATAAAACATCAATCTCCCCCACCCATAGAATTCTGCTTCATGTCTTTAAGCCACATTTAAAATGTAATTGCACCTTGCATTCCAACTTATCTGCATTTAATCAAGCCCTTTCAGCAAAGGCTGACAATGTGTAGTAACTGTAGCGATTTTTTCTTAACTCTTGGAAGTAAAGTAGTAGCCAGAGATTATTGTTCACAAGACACTAAATTTTTTCCTTTTGGTAATAAATTCCCTTGATGGTCTGACTCATCTTTTAAATGGTGAATTTCAAAGGTTAAAGAAAAGGTTTTTTTTACCTGATAATTGTTTTCTGTTTTCCAGTTCCATTAATCCAGAACGAATGGGTTTCTCCCTGCAACCTGTCAATCAAACAGAGGTGGCCAATCACCACTCTGAATTTTTTTTGCTCTCAGTGCTTCTTCAGACTATGTTCCAGTTGAAAACTTCTTTAGCAGTGTTCTGAAAGAGGTAAAAGTTCTACCCTATCTAAAGCACATCTAGGGACTGAATTTCAGAAAACAACTAAAATAGGGAGTCGACTCCCTAACAAATAACAACTAAGGATGATTTTCAACAAATGCGATTGGATTTCTGGATTAGCAGAATCGGAACACACACACATTATCAGGTAAGAAATACCTCCTCTCTGTTCCGGTATCCACTGATCTAGAACAACTGAAATGTACTAGTACTATCCCAATATTCCAGGAAATGCTTAGAGAAGAGAGAAATGGTAATTTTCTTTTTTTAGTGTTAAAAATATGGCATAGGGATGGATGTGTAGTTCACCAAAAATGGAAGTGAAGTTAAAATTCAGAAGAAAAGTTAATTTCTCAAGGAAAGTTTGCATTGTGGTCAAAAGAGAAACTATCACTCTAAAAGAAAGGGCTCTGCCTAAGAAGTTAACATAATATCACAAATGGGACTGACTCAAAAAGAAAACTACTTTTTCTTCAGCTTTTTGAAAAGAAGGAAAGAGACCACTGGTGTTTATTAATGTTTTGGATAGTGGTAATAATGTGAAAGAAATAAGAATTTTCTTAAAATTAATCATATGAAAATTGGTAAACTTACCTAATGACTAATACACTTAAAGATTTACCATACAAGGAAGAAAATGGTTATGAAGAAGGTTGGAGGATAAGACAGTAGAGAAAGGGAACTGATTCCAAGTCTTGCTTAAAACTATTCAAAAAGAGAAAGAATAGAATGATTTCTCCTAAGTAGCATACAAGCATTAGGAGATACACACATCTTAGTATATGCCAAAAATGAAAGACTACAAAAAAAGAAGTGTCAGGGTTCAGGTCTTTCTTTTTCAATGTTTTCTGACCAAATAAAAAGTTACACAAACTATTATAAGCAAGTAACCACTTGAAAAAGTTTACCTCTAGACAGAATTTCATATAAAAAATTCAAGACAATTCAAATTGCCTTGGCAATTGTTACATGTTTTATCTCAGTCATTCCAAATTTCACAAAAAATGAAAGTGAAAACAAAAAAGCAACTACTTTATAAATCTACTCTATTATAATAAATGCTCCCCAAAATGTAATACTATTATTTTAAGTCTAAGTTTACAATTCTAAGTACACAGTAGAACAGAGGAAGAGATCTGAAACAAGTCTGATCAGCAATGACAAAGGATATTTAATAGATGTTCATAAGCATGGTATCCTTTACATGTTTAGGCAACCCCACTCTACACATTTTCTTTCCTTTTCTTTCTTTTTTTTTTTTTTTTGTGGAGTGGGCTGTATGACGATTAATCAACCCTATTTCCATTTAATCTACCAATGTTGCCACATTTATAGTTAGTAGATCTCTAAAAGAATAATGGGGAGATGTGGAACTTATAAAATTCTAAAGAAGCAAAGAAAAAAATCAGTCCTACTGAGGGTCACTGTCTTTCCTATATAACACATGATGTTTGAATATGTCAGGACAGTACCAATTTTCTTGGTTTAAGGCATCTGTTATGACTTTCATACGGACAAAATAAAAGTATATTTCCAGAACATCAGAAAAAAGTAAAAGCACATTATCTGGCTTAACCATTATTCATTAAAGAAGGCATTGAAAGAATCTACTCATGAATCAGAAAAGGTGTCCATAACCTTATTAAAATGCCAAATTTATCTTTAGTAACTGCTCCTCAGAATATAATCATCACACAACTATAAAATGCAGACTAGGCTCTCCAGCTGATACAAAGTAGAAAAATTATTTTACTTTTCCTATACAACTACACTGTAACTGTTTTTATGTTATGATTAAGTAAGCCAACCAAAAAAGAAAGTTACGTATTTCTCTCTGAAAAATGATTTCACCTTCTTAAATCAGGCTGAAAGTATTTCTAAGAATTCCCAAAGGGAAAAAAAAAAAAATAATGAAGGTACTATTTGAATATTCATGCGCAACTAGAAAACAATGAAGCTTCTATTCAAAAACCAAAAGGATGAAAATATCTTCTCTATCCATATTAAAGTTATATGGGCCTATCATAAAACTAAATGTACTGACCAAGAATAAGTCAACATAAAATTTAATACAGCATGTAACTTATGCTAGTATTTGATGTATGTTGTAGAAAATTAAAAATGGAAAGGAATAATAAGAGCAGAATTTTCAAAGTAAATTTTGGATGAACTACTCCTAATAAAATCAAGCATGCTTAAGAAACATTTGGAACATATGTAAATACAGACCACATAATAAAATTCATACACATTAAATCACAATAAGGAGAGCTGAGAAAATCCAAGAGATGGTATTTACCAGTAAGTGCAAAAATTTCAAAAGAACAGGAGTTAAAATAAAAAATGTATTATGCAATTATGATACAGAAGTCATTCTGTTTTATTTTTAAAGCAAGAGATAAAAGGATTAGATGAGTTAAAATAATAATTCCTTTGTTAGAGAAATTCTCATTACTGACCAAAGAATTCTCGAAATATTTCCAAGAAATGAGGAGTACTATTTAGAAGTTTACACTGAATTTAAAATAATACAAAAACTTATGAGCAAAAAGCCATGATGATGACAGAACTGTCATATTTAATGAAGAATACTAGTATCTTTTTTAAGGCAGAATACTATCCACAACTACCAATGTAATTTTTGTGAAATAGAATGATGAATAATTAAAGGAGACAGAGAAATGAGGCCTAAGACCTAAGAGACTTCTCTGGTTATTGGCAAATCACTTAATCTCTCTGCGATAGACATAATTTAAATGATCGCCAGAGTCCTACCTAGTTCTAAAATTCTAACATCTGATATTCAGGAAGACTTTTTGGAAAAATTAGACAAATCTGGAAATGAGGTATATAGTAAAAGCACTACAATGCAGACTAAAATTACAGAGTCTAAATTACATCAATCATGAAGAATATACACACAGGTGAATATGAGAAGTATGCAGTCGTGGAGAAACTCAACATAATTCAAGAATGTTAAAAATATGGGCTATCTTGGGGCGCCTGGGTGGCTCAGTCGGTTGAGTGTCCAACTTTGGCTCAGGTCATGATCTCACAGCTCCTGATTTCGAGCCCTGCGTCGGGCTCTGTGCTGACAGCTCACAGTCGAGCCTGCTTCGGATTCTGTGTCTCCCTCTCCCTCTGCCCCTAACCCACTCACTGTCTCTGTGACTGCCTCTGTCTCTCTCAAAAATAAACATTATTTATTTTTGACTGTGCGGTCTCTCTCTCAAAAATAAACATTAAAAAAATTTTTTTTTTAAATATGGGCTATCTTAAGCAGAATCGTCCTGTTAAGGAATTATTCCAGGTTTATGACCGGGGTCAGGTTTTTTGTTTTGTTTTCTGCCTCATTCATTTTTAAAACTATTCCACTGTCTAGAAGGGAGCATCTTACCTAGAAATACTCCATAATTTAAAATTATGAATCTTTAAACATCCTAACGATGCTGTGATACAGACTCATCCCAGGAATAAAATAGCTGAGAAACAGAACTTATGCTAAGAATTATCCTTAGAAAGTCCTTATGTATAAAGAACTTTTAAAGTTTATCTACCAGGGGAGAAATAAACTTAATTAAGAAAGTATACTAAATACTGAAGACAGACACTGTCATACATATGCCTAAAATATGCTTTGGCCACTTTAATCATTATGATAGTTACAGTGCAAACAAAAAACAGATCTTCAGGGAAATTACCCACACTGTAATAGGCTAGGTGTCATCACATTACTTTAAAGACCATTAGCAAATGAATGTTTCCTTTAATATTGAAAATTCTTTAATGTATAAACATTATTAAATATGAATTAAAGGTAACTGTTTACGGAGTGCTAAGATAATAAATTTATATAAAAAAGGAAACTGCTGTAACTATCTTGATAGAACCAGTAGATACATAAAAGTGATTTTGAAGAATGAGCTCTAATTTTCATCAAAGGAACATTTCTTATCAAAATAAATAACTAATCTTCAAATTTAACAGCATTCTGCTTACCCATATTCTGATTTCACTGAGGGCTGTAATATTATTCATCAGTCTTCCTTGTAATCTGTTCTCCTCCTTAGGCCTCTGACATAATATTAGCATGGTATCTTTCTAACACACTCTTTAAAGATTATGATCTCTTCTCCATTTTCTAAATAGGACTATATTTTAAAAGTTTAGCTGTAAGCCCTCTACACTGTTCTATCTCCATGAGGTAAACAGCGTTCTACATGGAAGATTTCAACATCTCTTTCCACGCCTAGCCCTTCTAAGTATTCTATATTCAATTGTTGGCTGGCCATTTCCACATAGATCTCCAACACTACATCATAATAAACATAAAGATGAGCTAAAAGAAATCAGTTTTTCTTCACATAACTCATATTTCCATTAATATCATTTTTTCAATACAACCTGCGGTACACTCCCAACATATTTATTAAATTTTCCAGCACTCTCCAGCCCTAATCCTTCTATTAGTCACAAAACTCCAAGTCTTATACACATTTTTCTTTCACTAATTTTCTACTACCTTAACCCTTATAAATTTTCATTATGATTTCAATGACAAAAGTAGTTATCCCCCAACCTATTCAACTTCACACCTGAAATACTACTACTGGCAATCAAACCTCTTCCCTTGTTTCTGAAGTATAATTTATGAAAATCCCACCATGTTAACTATTCTTTTTATGCTTACAAGGTAATACGAGGCCATCAACAATCCACCCCAACTTACACTTTTCAGCTTGTCATCCACTTTTCAAAATCTATTCCAGACAACCATTCCAAATTACATCTTAACATATCTTACTTGGTTATTTATAATATTCCTTTTATTTACAAAATTAAGTATCTTTCTTAATGACTCAATTTTTATTTTTCAAGCCATAATTCCAATTCTTTTCCTCAAAAAAACTGTTTCTGAACATCCATCCTGAAGTGATCCTTACACATCTTTAGATACAACAATTCTCTTTTCTCACATGCCATGCTACCACTGCCGGCTAAAAACAAGGACAATGTCTTATTCTTCTTTGTGGTTCTCATATTTTGTGCTAATGCACAAAATACTCAAATGTTTGCTAATCAAAGTGTCTTCCATGTGTATGTTTACATATTTCCCTGTATAACTATCAAATCTCCAAAACCCTTGTGACAGTAATTCATAGACCATGTCAAAGAATTACATAAAAGTAATTCACTAAATATAATATAGTATGACAAGCTAGAGAGACAAACTCACATTCATGGCAACAAATTTTAAGATATGTTTTTGATACCAAAGATGAGAAAGAGACAGAATCTAGAGAACCGGAGAAACCTGAAAAAAAAGTGACAATAAAGTTTATACTCAGAAGATTGAAGGTAATTCCTTACCCAGGGAGGCTGAAACAAGGACTGGAAGCATCAAAGAATCCTTTTAACATAGAGTGCAGATATATGGCATCTTGTTAGATGATGATAGATAGGTAATGAAAGAGATGGAAGGATGAAAGCAAAAAAGGAAGGAGAAGAGAGAAGGAGAAAAAGAGAGAAAGATTTATCTTGAAATCTTGATTCACAAGAGAACACAATACGAGATTACCTATTTTGAGCTTCTCTTTCTCCCTTTCCTAGATATATGCAGCTACAACTGTCTAAAACTAAATTAGAGGTCACACTGAGAACATATTGTCAGAAGTATGCATGTGCAAAAATTCTGAGTGGTGGATTGGCAGCCTCTGCTTGTTTGGAACGTTGCAAGGAGAAATATATTGTTCTGGATTAGTGGACACTGGAACATTTTTTTTTAAATCTCAAGTAAAAGAAAGGTTAATTATAAAAATAAGGAAAATTTTAATTAAATAAATAAAAATTGTTATTTGGAATTTACTCATGAAACAACAAAAGTAAAGCAAAACTCAAATTCAGTAAATTGCTGTCTAGAAAGAGACATTGTACTCTTCAATTAAAATCAAAACCAGACAAGAGGCAACAAACTACAGCTTTGAGTAACATGAGAGAAACAGAATGATATGAAAAGAGAACGTCATAGACACAGCTAGGAATAATACGGAGAAAAGGAAGGGAACAGAAAAGATAAAAGCACCAGAAACATGAGGAAAGCTACTAATGTGGGGTCTACAATCCCACTTCAAATAGATTTACTTTCTAAGAATCAAATCAAACTAAGAAACTTGAAAGTCCCCTTTCAAATTAATTTATTGTTCATTTAAACTTGTAGTTAAAACGTAGTTATACTGTGTTGATTTAAGGGGAAAAGGGCTAAAAAAACTTTATTATTTAGGACCATTTATGGTTATATTAAACTCTCAAACTTGCTTACCTCTTTCAGGAAATGGGAATAGTACAAAATCCTTTAAATTCAGTTCAAGGAGTTTGCACACATTTTCAAGTTATTTCTGGGAACAATTTATCTGCCTTTTAACATTTAAGTTTCAGAGCCTTTAAACTAGAGTTTAGAACAACTCTCATTAAAACACATCTATACTAGGCTTGCTAAACAACGCCTGAATAGTTTGGAATATTCTTAATATATATTATCTGTCTTCAACAAAATACCCAAATACACTTTTATCCTGAATATATATAAGTATATTATATAGGTATATAAGGTCTGTTCAACTAGAACATGAATAACTGACACAGTTTTTAGAGGAATGTAGACAAGTAAAGCTTAAGGGCTAAAATTTATATATATTTTTAAAGAAAATAAAGTTGTCTTATAATCATCTCTACAATATTCTTTACTTTCATTCTCTGGTTCATTTAAAAAAAAAAAAAAAAAAAAAAAAGGAGGGGTGCCTGGGTGGCTAAGTCAGTTGAGCATCTGGCTCTTGATTTTGGCTCAGGTCATGATTCCAGGGTCGTGGGATTGAGGTCTGTGTAAGTGTGGAGCCTGCTTAGGATTCTCTCTCTCTCTCTCTCTCTCTCTCTCTCTCTCTCTCTCAGCCCCTGTACCCCACTTGTGTGCTCTCTCAAATACAATAATAATAATAATAATAATAATAATAATAAACAAAGAAAGGTTCCAGGTTTCTTCCTCATATACTTTTCCAACAAATGCTATTCAGTGTTTAAGATTATTTTATTTTTAAAGATGAGACAACGGGGGGGGGGGAGGGGGGGGCGTGTTACAAGGAACATGAACGGTCTATTCTACTTCATGCTCTGTTATCTCTTTTTCACTTGTCATATACTTCTTGTATGTAACAAAAGCAAACCTAACACCCACCCACCCCTAACTGTTTTGTCATTCAGATCTTCCATTAAGAGGAAAGCTAGTAGTAAAAATAAGCAAGGTAACTCCATCACTTTTTCTAGACAATACCACTAGCAAGTTAAGAATCTTTTTATTAAATTTTGAAATGAAATAAATTAGGGGGTTTTATGGGCATATAAGTAACTAACTATCTCAATTCTTAATCTCAAACCTTGTTTACAAATTTAGGTGGTCCTAAAATAAAGTGTCAGATTTTTAAAAGTATAAGTCAAGGCTTGATGTGGGGGGGGGGGGGGGGAAGTAATTAGAATATTTATCAGAATGACAAGTATCAGTGCAATATTAATACATCAATGCCTCATACTTTAAATTTATTAAATGTATATATAATTTTATTAAAATGTACTTACTCCATGCCAAACATAGGCATTTACAAAACTCAACTTTTCCCCCCATGAAAGGCATTTTTGATGACATAGAATTTTTGACTATGTCTAAAATTTCAAAAAAAGTTTAATTTTTGTAATACGTAAAAAGGGACAGTAAAATGCTGATTAACACGTAATAATTATTTGTTACATGATTTCAAAACTTCTTACAAAGGTATTATGAATTTCAAGTGGAAAATCAAAGTATCATAAAAAAGAAAAACCAGTATTAAAGTATTCTCAAAATATAATTGATAAAAACCTGCATCTTAAAGAATTATATATACATTTTTTTTTCTTTTAAAGGCAGTTTACATGCCGTATTTTCTGCCTGTATATCTGTTTAATGGTGATTTTTTTCTTCATGTTGTAAAGCTTTGATTTTAAAACTCACATGAAATATTACGTAGCCCTAATGATACTTCTTCTAAACTTTTACCATTTCTAGTCTAAACAGAGAGTATTCCACTAGAATTATTTATTCTTAAAAGAGGTCTTCCAAGGCATGCTATAAATAGTTCCTCTACAGAGCACTCAAAAATTATTTACTAGGTTGAACTTATGATTACTGGTACAATTTAATATTAGAGTTTGTACTTCTTCAACTTTTATGGTATTTTAGTAACTGAAAAAATGACTGACTTGCTACACAGAGCTAAATAGTTATAACTACTATAACCAAAATGCTACCTTCATGATAGTGGACAGTGAACACAAGCTTCTACTCTCCCCTCAAATTGTTTTTATTTTAATAGTAATGCTGGATGCTTTATCTTCCATCTGTCCATAGATAAAACAAACAATGAAATGAACAAAAAAGCAAAGAGCAAAAAGCAAGGAGGGCACTTAGAGAACTTATAAATGAAGAGACAGAAAAAAATCATCAAACTAAACTTTAAGATCTCAAATGATCTACTCAGAGTTAATACCATTATAAAAACATCTCCTCCAGGTGACATATCACTAACTAGGTAGATTTGGAAGTTAGCTGTGCAATGGCCAACCATTAACTAGAGTTAGCATTAAGAACACAGTAACAATGGACCAAAAAATGCGGGTTTAAAACCCCAAGTTCCCCTGTAACAGGTGTGTGACCTAGATAAACCTGGGCAAAGCAATTCATCTCTGTACGGTTTCTCCATTCATAAAACCAGTAATAATAAAATCTACTGTTGATTGTATTACAAAGTTTTCATGAAAACCAAATGAGGTAATACACAGAAGTATTTTGGAAATCATTAAAAATCATGCAAAAAATTAAAAGGAGTATCTTTATTTTAATTAGATAAAATGTAGTTCATTTTCTAGTTTTTTAAGTGCAGGATATATTTTTAATCCTTTTTAGTCTATGTTTTCTTTCTCAGTTTGAGTATTCTATGGATACCATCCATAGATGGGCTACTTATTACATAAAGTTGTTTCTTCTGCCCTTTAGAGACTTTTCTCTTATTCTTGGAACAGGAAAAATATCCTTATCTAAAACTCTTAAAACAATTTTTAAGGCAATAATGTTAACTAAATCCCTTAGTTAATTTCAAAGACTATGCAATATAGTATGTCTGACTTCAATTCCCGGCTACATCACTTATTTGTAATGGTCTAAGAGCAAATCACTTAAGTCTCAATGTATTCCAATTTTTATAACATAAGGTGGAATATTAGTGTGATCAACTTACCTGAACAGGAAAAATTCACCTTTGTAGCTTAAAGGTGAAAGCAGTATTCAAGTATGAGATAAAACTTTCCCCCCAAACACTCAATTAACCCACCAATGCCTTTTGAAAATATGAAATTACTAAAAAAAAAAAAAGTCACTAAAATATATGTATAGGACACAAATTGTTTTCCTTTGAAGCTATAAAGACAAATTGAGAAAATAGTATTTTTATTTAAACAGAGATGCCTCAAAAAAGAGCAAACCAGAAACACAAGGATAGAAAAGAAAGAATTCTTTACCAGCATATTTAAGGATTTGCTTTAAAAAAAAACTCTCTATACACATATCACTAAGGAAATCCACCTGTCACTAAAAATTGTACTCCAAATAATTAGCAGTCTTTTTAGAAAAATAAGAATTTGACAAATCTTAAGTTCTTACCTTATGTACACTAAGGTATTATCTATAAAGGCAGGTAACTGAATTCCTTCACTAATAATGCTTTTATCTTCTTATTCCTCCCTCTGACTTTTTAATTACTTCTTACTATGTAGAACTTTACTATGATTATCAATGAAGTATAGTATCACCTTCATGAAATTTTTTCACAAAACATGGCATTTCACAAATGACACTTTGAGGTTTTTTTCTTTTCAAAATAACTGACTATACACACTATTAATTGTACCTTTTCATGACTCATTACAAGAGGCTTCCATAATTGATTAAAAAAAATCTGAAGATGCTGAAATAGTAGAAATAAATGTTTTTCTTTTTCCTTTTGTTGAAAGGTATCCCTAATACCTAGGAAGTAGATGTTTTAAAAAGTGACGATAAACAGCAGTATTTGAAGAAAACTTCATACAGTGGTTAGAGACAAGTGGACAACGCTGCACAGTAAGCTACGTATATACTGAGCAAATTATACTAAAAATTTACATAAGAAGCAAAATTTGGAGGGGAAAGGGCTTAAACACAGTAAGTATCTAACATACTGCAATTCGATTATAAAAGACAAGAACGCCTTCAGTCTGGCTCTAATTTTAAAATGGGTGCATTGGGGCAGTGCCTGGATGAGTCAGTTGGAAGAGCATGACACTCTTGATACCAGGGTCATTAGTCAAAGCCTCATGTGGGGTATAGCGATTACCTAAATAAAACTTTATAAAACAAATAAAATGGGTGCACTGGAATAAAACTGTGCACAAGAGGGCTGCTAAAGTACACTAACACAATATAATTATAATTTCTTAACATGGTTTTCCAAACTGTTTTCTAATCTATATTATTTTGTATCTTTCTACTTGTGAGTTTCTCAAAGTATCACTCTTAAAACTATTTTAGAAACCAAATTAGTTATCACCAATATACACGTACTGTTAATATGCACAATTTTCTTTTAAATTTAACACCTAAATATAAGTGTAGAATACAGAATTGTTTTTTAAAACTTAAAGGCAAAAAAAGCCTAAATAAACTCCTAAATGGATTTCCTTTGTGATATGCAGAGTACCTGCATGAAGTCCCCAAATCTTTAAAATGAAGAGACTGATAATTACCATATTGAAGTAAGATCGAATTTTGACTCCTCTTGCCAGATCCCACACTATCACATTTCCATCATGACCAGCAGAAAAGAGAACTCTCGGATCGAACGGGTGTGGCTCAAGGACAAATACCTCATCTTCATGACCCTGAAATATTTTTGAAGTTGCACAGAATTATGAATTTAAAAAAGAAAATTCAATCAAACATCAATATGGCAACATGTCTAGAATCTGAATTCTAAGAATTATTAAAGTGGCAAAAATCTTCAAACTTATCAATGTATAATAATGAAGCTGAGCTAATACCACTATTCAGGGCTTTGCTATCATTTGGTGAAACCTGAGAATACTACTGATGCAGCCCTACATATTAAAGAACAGCAAGAATTTCAATTTCCAAGTCAAACCTGCTTAACTACATTTTAAAATTATTTCTAATCTCCCACAAAGACCTGTTATCCATCTAGCAAGATTTTTTGGCTAACTTTATAAAAGACTTTAGTCCTCAATGAAAATATGCCATTCTATAATAAGCTTCATTATACCAAATAAAAATGAGTTTTTTTTTCCTCACCATCAGGACATGAATTAGTTGACCGGTGTAAGAATTCCAAACTTTCAGAGTCATGTTATTAACTGCAGTTATAACTGTATTGTCATGTCGATCCCAGGCTACCATAGTTACTTTCATTTTTGTGATTTTATCTTCTATCCCTTGAAGGTTTTGGCTGAAAGTGATGGAGGCAGTATTTGTTTACACCAATATTATTTATTAAAATACTATTATGACAAAAGCCTAAATGTGTTTTCTTATAATCTATATTTAAGTTCATTACATGAATAACTATCACTTAACAGCAATTAAGAATAATCTGCATCAACAAAGAATGAGGGCAAAAACACTGCACTGAGTCAGCAAACACCCAGGATTTCAGCCTAAGCCCTTAGTAATAGATGACCTTGAACATGTTATTAATGCTTTAACTCAATCTGGATCCAAGAATTCTATGCCATGCAGCTCACTCTCCATCTTCTGCTGCTGTCATGCCCTGCTAATTGCTTTGCTCTCCCATCCACCTGAGACCACTACATATAAATACAGAATTATTTATTAAATATTAAAACCAAAATAATAGTTACAAAGTGTAATATAATTTCTCTTGGCCGGAGAAAACCACTAGATACACTACATCATCTCTCTGTGACAGATTAACACTAGGATATGTTCTACTTTTTAAAGAAAACTAGGAGTATTCTTGTAGTACTATCATCATCTTAATAAATCAAACTGAAAAAGTCATTAATGCAGATCTTTGTGTATATATATGGCAATAAATAATTTTAGAAATATCCCCTTTCCATCTCCAGTAACACCTCTAGTTATTACAGAAAAGTAATCATTTTAACATGGATTATGACGTATGTTTCTATAGGCTGAGAGTCACACCAGCCTGTAATACAGCATACTTTAAATGATCTATCTATATTTATGTAATATTTCAAATTCGATCTCTTACCCTGCCGGACGAGTAGCCATATCCAACAAAATGCTCTTCCATTCTCTTCGTTTAAATTGCCAAATACGTGCTGTCCCATCACGGCTCCCACTCACAAATCTGAATTAAAGGAAACCCACCCCCCCCAAAAAAAAACACATGTACTTTACTAAATGAATTTTTCCAGAGCTGTTTTTCAAAATACTAAAAGACAGACTCATCTTTATTTACACAGCATTCTAATATAATACAGATTAGTCTCTGTCAGATATTCTCTACTAAATTAACAACTTCTGCAACTTAACGGGCTTTTAAAACTTTATATACATATTCTAATGTGTATGGCTAGGTCGCAAAAGGACATTCAAAAGGGATTCAAGGCCACCATCTACTACCTTACAAATAAAATGAGTATTTTCCAATGGAAAAATACTGATTTTCCTCTCAATGTTAAAGAACTTGACTTCTTTTACTCAAGGTAAAAGGTACTTAGGAATAGCTTTCTTTCGTTTTCAAATAAGAACCTGGGAAAATTTACAAAACATCATTTATCTTCAGTAAATAGTTCTGTCTCAAATATTACATTAATGATACATTTCCAAACTCTACTAAGTTTCCCTACGCTTTGATATGTATAGAAAATATATAGGGTGGATAAAAGTCCCTATTGTTAAAAGTGCCCAAATAAACTAACATTTATAGAAATAAAACATAAGACCTGTTCTCACATGCATGTGAAGGCTATAGTCACTCTTCAGTGTAACTGCTCAAGATCCTTATTTTAGTAGCTAAGTTGTATACAGTTCTAATTAAAATCTGACTGTAAGAAATGTATTTGATAACTTTAAAATTGGAATTAAATTTACAAACAAAAATAATTATTTTACCTGTTACTAGTGTTGGAAAACTGGATACTGTCAACTTTGTCCTACATATAAAGAGATAAAAAAAATCCTGAATATAAACTGTTAAACTCATTTAAATTGTACCTATCTTATTCTTTTTATCAGTACTTACAGTATGGAACTCCAATTCTGATATTTTCTCTGGCTGACCTGATCCAAAAAAATAAACCCGAATAATATGATCCGTGCTTCCTGTGGCCAGAAACATGCCACCTGAGGAGTAGGAGCAAACATTTGTGAGTAAAACAGTTTCAAAATCACTGAAAATAAAATGCAAGCAATATTACCATAATATATAATGATTAATATTTTACTCTAAAACTATGCATATTTATCCTAAGCATAAAAATTACATCTAAAACTGAACTTAATGAACTTAAAATACATTTAACTAACACAGCTTTAACTAAGATGCATTTTCAATATTTACAGATTTCCACTACAAATCATTTCATTAAGTGATTACATAATTCTTTGTTAAAATTTGTCACTCTCCCTAAAAAACATGCCCTTTAACTCTACTGAAGTCCCTCTCTTGCCACATTTCCTATGTTAAAATCTATCAAACTTTTAGGGCCCAATTTCTTCAATGGGTTGTCTTTGCCACCCTGCAATCAAATGAGCCTACTATCCTATGAACTCTTGATTAAGACTTTGTCTGTAATACATACATTCTACTTTACATTACAGTTATTTATATAGCAATTTGCTCTCTCCACTTTGAATCAATATTCTCCTACAGTGCTGAAACAGTGCTGTATATAACTCCTTACAGAGTACTCTGAAATCATGTATAAAGCCTGTAATTGTGTTATTACAAAAAGGAAAATGGTCTTCATGGCAGTAGAAGTGGAAATCTAGAAGTTAGAAATTAAACACGTTTGGATATTAATATGGAAAAAACAGATTTATGTCATTAGTATGCTATCACTTATCTGAGGAACTACTGCTATTCACAATTATGAATTGAAAAGACAAGTAAAACTCGAAGTAAATGTAAAAGGAACTGGTACTAGGAACATTTAATAGGTGTTAAATCTATTAATATTTCATTTCATTTTCTCATCAATTCATTTCAAATCTTCAAATTATAGTTTGTTTAAAAAGACATGTCCATTCAAAATGCTACTGCACAAACTCAGAACATAATTGGAGTTATCAGCATTGCTATATAGCTACTTTTTAAAGAGCAAAGAACAAGAATTTGGAGCGAAGTATTTAATATTTACAAATAGCAATCAAATTTATTTTACTTAGCTACAGGATACCTCCCAAATGTCATGAAAATATAAAACGTATTTAAAATACCTTTCTCGCAATGAGATAACTATTCAAAGATATATTCTTTAACAGAGTCGATTCTGAAACTCTTATTCTCCAGAGCAGAGCATTATGGTCTCAAGGAAAATTCTTAGTCACGTGAATACATAAAAAGACTCTAGCAAAGTTCAAATATTTCTAAATTAATTTATGACCATCCCCTGGTTTATGTATGTGAATATGATTTATATTACGATAATAAATATTTTCCAAAATTTTATGTGTTCCACTAGAAACTTTCTAATGTACAACTTTAAGTGGAAAATTAGGGAGAGAAAAATCTTACCAGCACTAAAAGAAGAACAGATCATTTGAACTCCAGGCCGAGGGCGCTCTGTAAATTTAGCAGGTCTTGGACTATAATGTAAAAAATAAACAATTAAAAATATCCCTAAAGGGAAGAGCAACACCAGAAATGAGCTGTTTCAAAAACTAAATACAGAAAGACAAAATTAAATAAGAAGCAACAGATGGCTCCCTTCCTAAACAAGTTGGAAATCATTATGTGTCGTGATCAGCAGATCTTATGGAAGCTCTACAGATTTCATAGGAGCCCCAGATTATACAACAATCCACACATGAAACACTCTCAAAGCCACTGTCACACCAGACATGCAGTTATTAGTTATACTTACTTCTAATCAAATTTAACAGGGTTTAGTTTTTCATACAGTACCGTAGCAATGCACAAATACATTAGAAAATAAGTCATTTGAAAACATGAACACACCAGCAAAATAGGTACTGCCTCTGTGGCATAAGTATACCATCAGTTAACTAAACTTTTTCAATATTAGGCACTGTTAATTAAATACTTCCCTCTGTTTATCTTCCAATGTGACAAAATATGCCTTTTAAGACTCCAAAAAGAATCTTAAACACTTATCCTAGTGAAAATCTGAAGACTGTTTGAATCTTATGTCAACTATAATGTTCATTCAAAATAGACATCTACAGAAAAATCATCTTCCTTTAAATATATTTACATTAACTGTATAATTTTGTATTACAGAATGTCTTATATTTACACTACTGACGTTACATGTTTGTTACAATCAACAGTATTGAAGAAAGAAAAACTAGATTTTATACCATACCAGGTCCAATAAGTACACAATATATTTGTAATGCTCTAATACAGGGATTTTATTTAGAGCCCTACTTAACATACATTTTGATCTAGTTTTTCCTTAAGATATCAGGGGAGAAAATTCAAAGAAATAATTAGAGCTTTCAATCAAAGTGCACTGCATAAATTGTATAATCCATAGCAATTGAAAATAGAGTGGTTTCAGTTTTGTAATCGTATCAGGGGAAAAAAGGACAAAATATTTATGATCAATTACACATTCAGAAAAAGGAATTTTTGTCAAAGTGATACAGAACACAAAAGTATTTGTTAAAAATTTTAATTAAATAAATTTTTAAAGTGACATTTATACAATTTTTCCTAATAGTCACAAGCCCTGACATAACTGAGCATGAATAGTTTAGAGAACAGAAAGTTATTAACACTCTTAAAACCTAAACAATTATTCAGAGTAGAATTAAGTAACCATAATTTAAGTAATCTGAAATTATAAAGACAACTAAATACACTACTTTCATTAATATCTTATGGATTCCAGCTCTCCATTTTTGTTAATTTTTAGCACATTCATTCTTGTAAGTGTTAAGCAACCATTTAGCTGTAACTTACAATCAGAATATACAAATAATCATACAAATTGCCATTTTAAATGGACTTTAATATTTTTAAAGGGAAAAAAATAGATAAACAAGTACAAATAATTTATTATTTTTTAAATGTTTGTTTATTTATTTTGAGGGTGGGAGCAGATAGAGAGAGGAAGAGAGAGAATCCCAAGCAGGTTCCACGCTGTCAGCAGTGGGGCTTGATCTTACGAAATGCGAGATCATGACCAGAGCCAAAATCAAGAGTCGGAAGCTTAACCAACTAAGCCACCCAGGAACCCCACAAATAATTTGTTTTTAAAATCACATCCGAGGAAATATTTTAAGATAAAGCTTTGGTATCAGATTCTGTGAGCCCAGTTTCCAGCTCTGCCACTTATCAAGCATTATGACCTTAGGCAAGTTAACATTTCTGTGCCTCAGTCTCATCTATAAAATGGGAGTAAAAACAAAGCATATCTTAAGAGTTATTGAGATAATTGAATAAATTTAACCCATGTAAAATGCTTAGTACTGCACACTCAATAAGTATTAGTATCATTAGTATTTTAATTAATTTAATTCAACCAGTTCTAGATAGTCGATCAATGAATAACTGCTTTTAGTTTGGCACTCTGCTTGAGAGGGGGTTGACGAAATACTTCCAGTATCCACCTCTATATTCTCTCCTATCTGTCCTAAAGAAAATAATTGTACCTTCTTCATAGGGTTGTCATAAAGATTAGTGAGATGACAAATAGAAAGTGCTTATTAGTACAAGCTTGTCAGACTAAGTGCTTAATAAAAATTTGTAATCATTATCATCTATATATTTTAGGATTCCCATTCTCCTCTTACATCTAAATATGCTTGGACAGCCTTTCTCTCCTACTTAGAGATCTCTTCAGTCAGATTCTGAGTCACGCAGCCACTCCTATTTCTCATCTAAGAAGCAGCATCTTTATTAGTGGAAGTTGTTACCACATACATAAACTCTGTATAAAAACAAATTTATCAAGAGGTTTGGGTTTCCAAAGAGGTTTCATTAACTTCTAAAAGAACTGATTTTCTCAATGCAGACTGGGTTGCTGAAGGCACCTCCTCATCAGATTATACAAAAGCATTACAGTTCAATACAATTTTTGTCTTTGATCAGTAATTAAAACCCATGTGACAGTAACAATCTACATCCTGCCAAAATTTTTGGCAGTTATTAGCCATGAGTAAATATGGAAAAGAAACTAAGTGTCCTCAAGTCTATAACTAAGAAAAAATTACTCCTTTATGCCTGACTGTAGGTTAAAAGCTTTTAAGGGATGATTACAAGAATAGAAAATAATCCTACCTATAATAACTAAAAAAATTTGTATGTCCAAAAATAGGAAAAACATGAAGCAAAGTATAGCATAACAACTCAGTGGAACATAATGCAGCTATTAAAATTATTATAAATACCTATAATAAAATGTTAAGAAAAAAACAGCAGAAAATTATATACATTTCTCTACTTGCATCTACATTAAAAATACACATTTATGTGAAAAAGCTGTTAGGATAGTTGGTTAATGGCTAAATCTCTGTAAAGGTTCTGAAAAAAATATCACTTATATGGAATAATTCACTTCTCAAGAATCCAGATAAATATTATCGTACTTAGCAATGTAATCCTCAAGAAGCACAAAGTTGAAGAGTTTAATTTTGTGAAAACATTTTTGTTCCTATAATTTGAAGACTGTTAGTCATATTTTTCTTCTCTATAAAAACAAAACATGAAAACACAATGGTATCCTAATCTGGTCCATAAGAAGGTAAAAAATACTCAAAGGAAAACAACAATTAACTTTTGCTATTGTCCACACACATCAGTAAAATATTTAAATTTTTATTTAATGTTTACAGAAAATCTTTAATATTCTAAATATTAAGAATGCAACTAAAATTAGAAATCAACTTGCTTTCTGCAAACAATCATGTCTTAATCAGAATCCTTTTTTTCAAATGAAGTACATTTTATTATGTCATTCTACCTTCCATGGCCTCTTAATGCCTTGCCATTAGCAGCACTCTACAGGAATGTTAATATACACGAAGCTTATCTAAATACTACTGTTTTAAAATTATAAAGACATTCTCAAATTACTCAACTTGAGTTAATATTTATAAACAAAAGTCAGACAGAATTATTGAGATATCCCTTCTAATCTGAATGATGTTCTACCATGAGAGCACAGAGATGACCATTTAGACACTGCAGAATCACTGAATGCACCAATTCCCCATTCACAGACTGCCTATGGGGCAATATGCAGCACTTCCTCTCCCTATTATACCTACTTGAGAGGTGGCAAGGCATAGATAGCATGGTACCAAAGGGCAGAGAAGTGTTGTTCTAAGTCCTGGCCATGCCAATTCTTAAGAACTGTTTTGCCTCATTGTCCTTAATCGAAAGAGAACATTGTCTAACCACCTTGTTTTAAGAGTGATAATGAAACAGGTATGTTCTGAAGGAAATGGCTAAGGCTAGGAAAAAGAGAAAAAACCAAAAACCACACCTGTTAACATAAACTTTCTTTGAAGCATGGAAAAAAAGGGGGGTGTGGGGAGAAGCATGAAAATCAAAGAGGTCAGTGAATGCATTTCTGTTTTTTACTCAAGGAGAATAAATAAATTTATACTTATTGTTGACTACTTTATATTATTGCAATTTTAACCATTAAATTAAATAATCGATTCTATGATATAAAAGAGCAACTGACTTTATTTTAAGGGTTCCAGCATCCCACAGCCAAAAACAAATAGTGCCATCTGCCCCTGTAGAAGATAGATATCTCTTTGAGCCACTGCACAATGGTGAGAACTGAAAAACAATTGAAGAAGAAAAAAAATATAAGAGTGACACAATCCAAATAACCCACTTTTTACTATATAAATAGCAACTAATAAACAGAGCTAGAAAACATTCACAATGGATGAAGGTCATGACTACCATGTATTTAAAGTCCATATATTTATAAAGAAAAAAGAAATATTCCTTTCTTCATTTTAGTTGGCTTCATACAATGGATTATAACAGTGACTTAAAATTTAAATCATAATCAAAAGGATTTTACAGGAATTAAGCAAATTACCTGTAGTGATGTTATAGATGCACTGTGGCCTTGAAGAACAGCCAAAGGTGCACATGTTCGAAGACACCAGACTCGGATCATTTTATCACAACTTCCAGCTGCTATCATGGTATTCTCATAGTTTACAGCCATGTCTGATATTTCAGCAGCGTGTCCTCTTAAAGTAGCTAATAATCTTCCATCATCTGTTGCCCAGATTTTCACAAGGCAGTCATCAGAACCCTTAAAAAAAAATGAGTATTAATGGAATTAAGTCTATAAATTGTAATTCAAATTCTGAACAGAGATAAAAAATTGTATCTGTTATGTTCACTTCCCAACACATATTCTTAAGTACTTAAGTGTTAAATACTTATTTTAGGAATTTTCCTCTATACAAGTCTATTTTTATTAAATCATTCACTTATAAACAATACCTGTGTGTCCACCAATCTACCAGGAGAAACAGGACGTTAATAATAACATTTACCTATGATCTCCTACCCACCACCTCTGGTAACCTCTATCCGGAATCTTGTGAAAGAATCTGAACTTCTGAAGTAACAAAACAAAATTGTAGTAAGAGAACATAATGTAATACACAATAGTGATTAATCCTGTATATGATATTATGTTATACAGAAACAAAAGCTAATTTTTCTCCTAGGAAGTTAAAAATGTAATTCATAAATGAGTTTCCCATTAGTAATCTTCAGCTAAATATGTTACATATAAAATCACCAAAGCTGATTTGTTAGTTACCAAAACAAAGTTCATTTTATCTCCCATGAAGTCAATAAAAATACATAAATTACACATTCTGCTATACTAGCATAAGCTCAGAAAGAAATTGTAAAAGATACACATTTTCCAGGAATATCTATATTTACAAATAAACATTTCAATTTCACATAATCAAAACCAGAGATTAGAACTTCTAGGCTTTATTATTTTTTTTCTTAGTTTCCTTAATTCATTTTATAGCTGTAAATTTATACTTGTTTACCAACCTCTATTTCCTCTTATTTTCCATTATTTGAAAGTTTTTTTTTTTTTAAACAAATTTTTTAACGTTTTTTTATTTATTTTTGAGACGGGGAGAGACAGAGCATGAACAGGGGAGGGTCAGAGAGGGAGACACAGAATCTGAAACAGGCTCCAGGCTCTGAGCTGTCAGCACAGAGCCCGATGCGGGGCTCGAACTCACGGAATGTGAGATCATGACCTGAGCCGAAGTCGGCCGCTTAACCGACTGAGCCACCCAGGCGCCCCTGAAAGTTTCAAATACACAAAAAAGTGGAGAATATTGTCATTAGCCTTATCTATTTCCCAAATTCAAACTTATCAATAGGTTTCAAAGGTGGCATGTTACAACCATCCAATCTAATTCTTAAAAAACAAAAACAACCCCCTCCTTATATCTGATATTAGAAAGTAGTTTGAAGATCCACAAAAGCAAATGTACAGATGTATTATCACCTTCATACTGATATGACATATAAATGACCACAAACACAGTATTAACAGGACATTTTTTTAAGTAAATATT
The DNA here is from genome assembly GCF_046562875.1 of Panthera onca. Lineage (NCBI taxonomy): Eukaryota > Metazoa > Chordata > Mammalia > Carnivora > Felidae > Panthera > Panthera onca. Next base: position 70,696,147 of record NC_138343.1, read on the forward strand.
TATTGAGAAAGAGAGAAAAAGAGGGAGATTGAGCAGGGGCTTGGGGGAAAGAGGAAGAGGGGAAGGGAGGGAGAGAGAGAGAGAGAGAGAGAGAGAGAGGGAGGGAGGGAGGGAGGGAGGGAGGGAGAGAGGGAGAGAGAGGGAGGGAGGGAGAGAGAGAGAGAGAGAGAGAGAGAGAGAAAATGAATGAATATATCCCAAACAGGCTCCGCACTGTTAGTGCTGATCTCACAACCATTGAGATCATGACCTGAGCTGAAATCAAGAATCTGACACTCAACCCACTGAGCCACCAAGGCGCCCTGCCCTAACAGAACATTTTAAATGCTATATCCTAAACCAGAGTCGGCCAACACTACCTAGAATAGTCTCAATTAACTCACATTCTTCTGAGCTTTGAAGCAAATTAAGTGGGTAACCAACCACTAAAGACTAGTGATAAAATTTAACTTTGGTAAATTATCTACATTAAAATCTGGTATTTGTATCCCATTCACTTATCTCAGGCTCTTTATCTATAAAACAAGGTGGTTAAACTGGATGATTCCTAAGGTTCCTTCTACTTTTAAAATTCAGTGATTCATGCACTCATTTATTCATTTGCCTGAAGATTAAGTATGTGCCAAACACTAGAGATACAAAGACACAGGATTCCTGTCCTTAAGAAGCAAGGCAAAAGAGTGTAAATGCAATAACATGTCTGAAGTGCTATACTGTTGATCAGAAGAGATTCAAACAAGGGAACAGGGTGTTTTTCCTGAGCGGTGAAGAAACAGGATCTGGAAAAGAATCCAGAAGCAGTGATGCCTGGACAGAGCGTTCTGCATGAAGACACAACGTAATGTAGTAAGCTTTGCACACAGACTCCAGGGTCAAACATCTTAGTTCATGACCTGGTATGGCCACTTTCTATATGTTTAACCTTGGGTAAGTTACAGGTTTCCTATGCCTAAGTTTTCTTTTCTTTACGCATCTCATCGCACTGTTGCAAAAACTAAATAAGTAAGTGAGGATGGAGTACCTGGTACACAGTAAGACTATTACCACTGCTTCTGTTGGTATTAGTATTCTTATTTTTACTTTGGCGATATTCTTTTTAAGTTTTTTTATTTATTTGGTGTGGGGGGAGAGGGGACGGGAGAGAGAGCGAGCGCGAGCCCCAACTTGGGGCTCGATCTCACAACCATGAGATCATGGCCTGAGCCAGTATCAAGAGTTGGATGCTTAAATGATTGAGCCACCCAGGCGCCCCTACTTTAGCAATACTCTTACTACTTTAAAAAAACAGAAACATTCCATATGGCAAGAGAGAAAAGTTTGATCAAAGGCATGAAAATGTCAATGTGAGAACTCCAAGTAGTCTGTACGCTAACTTAGAGTGTGAGGTAAAGGCACAAGGATGAAGTTAGGGAAAAACTGTAAAGGACCTTTTATGGTATACTATAAAATATGTTTTCTAAAGGGGATCACTTAAGATTATTAAGCAGGTCAGTATCAGCAAAGATCCTGTTGGCATCAGTGTGAATTAGGATAAACAATCGGAGGCCAGGTGAAAGTTGTTAGAACAGTACAGGCAGGTGAGAGAAGTGATAAAACAGATTATGATAGCAGAGAAAGCTCAAAAGAGATAGAATACAGAGCTGTTTGGGGAATTAAAGGAAAGAAGATTGTATCTCTGCTATCAGTGAAAAGAGAAGAAGGAATGGTAGTAGACTATGACTTCCAGAAAGGTGGTCTACATACCACTTGGCACATGGGAATTGCACTAAGCATTAGCTGAATAAAAAACGGCAATAAAGCATTTATTCAACTCTTAAACTTACTTATTCAACTTTTAATTCCACAAATTAAGTCAATTTATTCACTTTTTCTTCTAAAAATTAAGGTAAATATTTGGCTGTGACCTAAACTCACAACAAAGTAAAATTTTATGTTAATACTGGTAGAATATATGAAAAAGTAAAATCATGACATCTCATTGTGCTTCATAATACTGATAGAAATCATTTTGTTCTTATGTATTTGAATAAAAGTTTGCTTTACATTCTACTATAGAGGGTGTTTCACATATTTTCATGTTAACAAAGAGGGAAAAACAAAAACCAAACACCTTTTTGACCAAAATGCCAGTTTTTAATGAAAATAGTAGCAACCTGAAAGTCAGCGTTCAGTGACTTTTCACCAACTAAAAGAACAAAAAGTCCCATTATATTCATATTGACTTCATTATTAGTAATATCACCAATTTAATATTTTAATAATTTTGCTCTGTATAGAGAAGTACTAAAATAAAACAACATTATGCACATTTTCCCCAAGTGCGTTTTATTCCAATTGACCTCTTTTCTTCCATTTGGTTGCAGGAGAGAAATCTTTGACCTTATAGGGAAATCTCTCTTTACTATCCTCTTCCATGACCTATACAATAGTGTGCTGTCCCATCCTCACCCCTACTCCCCGGAACTCCTGGCAGAATTTCAAACAGAACTCTAAAGCATCCTTAAACAATTTCTATTTCATGCATCATTACTTGTGATCATTAATTTATTTTTATGGGAATGTAAAACTAAAGATGATCTGACAAATTCACCTAAGTTCTTTTAAAATGGCTATCAGAAACATAAATACACATAAATTGACTGAAAAGGACTGCACAAGAAAAATTAAATTTACTGGGAAAACATTTTTATATTTAAATGTTTATTTTTGAGGGGGGGAAGGTGCGGGTGTGGGGGGACAGAGGATCCAAAGCGGGCTCTGTACTGACAAGCAGAGAGCCCAATGCAGGGCTCAAACCCACAAACCATGAGATCACGACCTGAGCAAAAGTCAGACGCTTGACTGATTGAGCCACCCTGGCGCCCCTGGGAAAACATTTCTAAAACCACTATACACGTGTTTAAATTGAATGTGGAAGGATATATTAAAAACTGATTATTCTTAAAAAACAAAAACAAAAACAAAAACAAAAACGTAGAGCAGAATTAGAAAAACTTTCCTTCCCCAAGCCTACCTCAAATGTTAGTTGGGTCAATAATAAACCAAAGAGTAGGGCATTACAGTCTTAAAATGTTAAAAAAGTGTTATGGACATTAAAATAAGACCAATGTTATGTAATGGTGAAAGGAACAAGATGAACAACATAGTCATCGTGGTTGGCCTTGGCTACGAGGATTACACAGGTTTCTAAGATGTATGAAGAAGAAAGAGGTATGGCAGAAATAGCAAATTTAAAGTAAACTGGAAAGAAATTAGATGATTCTTAACCTCGGCAACAATACAATTATCTGAGGATTATTTCCTAAAATGGGGAAAGGGAGAAACAAAATAAGGAACCAGAAAAAAAAAGTGAACAAAGCTTGGAAATAAAGTGGAAGAAGAGCAGTAAGAAAAAAGGAAAAACTCTGTAAGCAAAAGGGGAATGTCCTGCTAAAATTAGCATGATTTTAGAAAAACTTCAACTAACAGTTTTTTTAGCAAAGCTCCAATGCCTAGGGGAAAACAGAGTAGTCATTTCTTTTCAATAACATCTAGATGTTGCTCTTAGGACAGGGGATTGGCAAAGTGAGAAAAGCTGGGAGTACAAAGTAGAAGTGGAAACAAGAAACGAAGCTGGAAAGGTTTTATCTGAGTAAGATAATAGACGGTTTTAAATACCTGTTAAGGAGTTTGGATTTAACCCAGTGAGGTAGCTACTGAAGAATATTAAGCAGACAAGACTTGGTTACCACAATATTTTTAGCCACAATAAACTCTATGAAACTATGAGCTAGGTGCAAAATAGAAAATGCTTTTTTTGGAATTCATTTTTGAGTCAAATTTAAATATTAAGCTAGTGTTTAATGACAAGCAAACATAAGACAGCAGTGTATCACTACTTTCACTCTTCAATAATGTTAAATTGTCATAATTACTGTGAAAAGTGTGCTCATTAATATGTTGTCATTTGTGTTTATGTCAAACCTAGCATTCAAAAAATCTGAAAAAAATTACAATGAGAAGAATGTGCAGCTTCACTTATTTAAATCCTCAAATAAGATGTGACACCAAATTTTCAGTGACTTTTTTAGACATCATTGTCAATGCAAAGATAAAGCCAAAGAAGAAAAAACAAAACAACAACAACTTATCTTTATTTGGAAAAACAGCAGTGTAGATGTTATTTATGAAAAGGCCTGGTAAGAAAGAATGGGACTTAAAGAAAACAGATTTGCCTGAACACAGGACTTAGTTTGAAGTACCCTATTAATTTGTATATTCCACTGCCACACCAAGGAAGCCATACTCACAATAAAGCTGTGTGCCTTTAAAATAATCAATATGCTCTGTAGCTTAGGATAGAGGAAGAAAACGGAGTCAGACTTTACCTAGGAATCATTGTTTCTTTCTTTCTCTGTTTCTCTTTTTCTTAGACTATGGAGATAATGGCAGCAAAGACCTCTCCTTCCAACATGAAACTGGATCTCTTACACTATAGGTAATTCCTAACAACAACAAATTCTATTTTGTGAATCCCTCTTGGAAATTTCGAAGTTTCATGAAAATAAAAAGTTTGAGAGGTAAAGTTCAGATAAATAAAAATACCGACATTCTCCATAAATGAAGCCTAGGCAATGTTAGGTACGCATCTGACTTTGGTATTCTGGTACTCCACAGGTCTCTGTGACATGGCTTTCCACTTTGTCATGGACTTGGGTATTAAAACTCTCAAAATCTAGAAAAAAATGTCCTATCTAATGTTATGAAAACTTTATGAAACAATCAGTAATAGGGCTCTGAATCACTTAAATTCTATGCAGAAACTAAAGCAGAACCTAAAGTCTGCACTCCCAAAATTTAAATTTTAAAGGCTTTTTTTAGGCAACTTTTAAAGGCTTAACTGAATTTGTATTTATGTATTTACTTAAACTAAAAGCTAGAAGATTGGAAGTGACAATTATGTGAACTAGTCAGTGATGAAGAAAGTCCTTTACAGGTTGGAACAGTAAATGCCAAAGAATGATTGACTTCTGCAAGCAGAAAACCACACACATTTGGAAACAGTACAGCAGGTTACATCTACAGATTATCTTAAAAGGAAAAAGTAGATCTATAAACTTTTCCGTGCTAAGAGGAGCATCAACTGTGCAGACCAACCAAACATTACTACTTTGAAATAAAAAAAGAAATTATGTGATATTTAAACCTATAATATCTTGGAAAATCTAGCATTCCTTGGCAGAAATCAAGAGAATTCTAATTTTTCTTGCTACAACACAGATTTGAATCAGATTTCACTCTTGATGTCTTTAGAACAGAATTAAATGTTAAAAACATCATGTATATTGTCATGTATACTACAGTATCATTTTCTTATTCAAGCTAAAAAGTACCTTGCTCTTCAGGCAGCTAAAATTTGCTTATAATTTAAATGTAGTTCAATGTTTTTTTAAAAAAGATGCCATTGATTTTCTTTCCTACCAATCTACTACAGAACTGTTTCATTTCCCTTACAAATAATCCCAAACTTCAGTGTCAATCATTTCAACACACGCCCAATTTTCTCACTCTCTCATCCACCTACACCACCAATGACTAACCTGTATCCATGTAATTATCACTTACTCCGATCCTGCTCCCAAGATACTAGGTACTATTATGGAAAAAGAAGATATGCGTACTAAATCTGCAACACTGAAAATATTATGAACCCTCCCTCTATTTATTTGGGAGGCTAAAGCTAACTGGTCCCTATTTGTCACTCTTTTCCTATTACGAGGCTTTATCACATACCTCTAGGACCCAGTTCTGTTTCCTAACATAAAGTATTTCACAATGAAAGTAGAATCTGCTCATTGTGAACTTAATTAACTCTCTTTTGAAATAGGCCAAAATAAAGTGCTCTTTACACATCTCATCTTCATCTATTTATTCTATCCATCCTCCTTAGATCTTCCTATATCAAGTCTACTGTTCTAGTTCCATCTCTTTGACCAACAGTTTTTCACAAATTTATCTTCCTATAAATTACTATGCTCTTGCTTTCCTTTCCATTACTACCAAACTTACTGAATACCCACTATACTTCTCATGCACTTAAAAAAAATAATTTTTAATTTCAAGCTTACAGAGTTTCAAGAACAGTACCAATGTCTTCCATATCTCCGTAACCCAGATTGATCAACGTACCCATTACCATTAGTTTTTTCCTGCACCATTTAAGATCAGGCTGCAGACTTGATGCCCCATCACTTCTAAATATCCCAGTCTATATTTCTCCAAAACAGGGATACTCATCTACATAAGTTGGTAAATCCATATTTATATAACTGCCATCCAATCCACAGACCCCATTCAAATTTCGTCAACTATTATGAAAATGTTTCCTTTTCCTTTTTGGTCCAGGATCCCATATAGCAACACATGTTATATTTTAGTTATATTATCTCTGCAATTTCCTTCATTGTAGAAAATTTCCTCAGGCTTTCTGTTTTGTGTCCTCAGAAATTTACAAATACAGACCTTAAGTTCTGTAGGATGATTTCAAGCCTCAGTCTAATGTTTCTTCACGAATGAATCTAGGTAATTACTGTCTTGACAGGAATCCCACAAATAAAATGCTGTATTTTTCAGTGTACCACTTGAGAGAACACACCATGTCAACTCATCTCACCACCTGTGAAGTTAATTTTATCATGTATTTTCAAGTTTTCTCCCCTGTAAAGTTGAAATTTCCCCTTTTTGATTAACATGTTGTGGGAACATATTGCAAGATTAAGCCAGTATCTTCAAACCAAGATCCTCTACTAGTCTTAGTTAGCTTTTGTTAATGACACACAAATGAATCAACTACCACTGTGATAGTTGCCAAATCATCATTCTTTCTACAATTATCAGTTGACATTTGACCTAAGTAAGAGTTTTTCCTCCTTTCTCATTTATTCATTTACTTACTTATATCAGTATAGACTCATGGGTTCCTATTTTAGTCAATGCTAATAAGATAGAATCCCTGACTATCCTAATGGTGCTTACTAAGAAAATAGAACAGAACCCCAATTCTATTTACTTTTTTTAATTAAAAAAATTATATTTACCTAGAAGCATTCACAATGTCAACAAAACAGCTGTTAACTTTTTTTTGCAATTAGAGTAGTATTCCATTAACAAAACAATTATTTACAATGTCAACAAAACAGCTGTAACTTTTTTTTTTTTTTGCAATTAGAGTGGTATTCCATCAACAAAACAATTATTTCCTATAAGCTGCACCAAAGAAAACTAAAGATGAAAAAAGCTACCATCCCCATGCATAACTAGTTTCTGCTGTGTACCAATAAGAACCTGCTTTAAATTTCTTTTTAAGTTTTATTTCGAGAGAGTAAGAGCATGAGTGGAGAGGGGTAGAGAGTGAAAGAGAGAGAGAGAGAATCCCAAGCAGGCTTGACACTGTTAGCGCAGAGCCCAGTGCAGGGCTTGAACTTGAAACATGAGATCATGACCTGAGTCGAAACCAAGAGTTGGATACTTAACTGAGCCACCCAGGTGCTCCGAACCTGCTTTAAATTTCTAGGTCAATTTACAACCCCTATACTGTACCAGGCAAAGTTAGTGGCTGGTGAAAATACCACAAGGACAGGGCTATCTAAAGACACATTTGGTATTGTGTTAACTATATAAAAAAAAAGACAATCTACAGTTTAAAAACAAATTTTTATGCAACCCTACATTTCAATTTTTTTCTTTAAAAGTTGTGTATAGCAAGCGTTAAATGCTTTATAGATCAGGGGAAAAAAACTGCCCTACTCCTTCTCATTCTTTTCATCTTCCTCCTCTTCCCTGCTTTCCTCAGCCTTGACTTTTTTTTTTTTTTTTTTTTTTGGCCACATCAGGCTTTCCTTTAGCTCACTATGCAGCAATGTCCTCTATATTTTTCCTTCAGCTTAACAGCCTTCTTTTCATGAGGTTGCTTGTCATCTGCAGCAGTGTTATTCCACATCTCTCCCAATTTCTCTGCAACATCACCAATGGAGACTGGGATGTTCTCCTTTGATTTTGGGGTGATACTCAGAACAAAACAAGAAAAGGGCTGAAGGAGGCCTCTCAGGTGTACTAAGATCCTTGAACTTCTTTTTTCGTTTCTCCTTTAGAAGGGATATAAATTTTCATTTCTCTTTCTTAATGGGCCTTGCCCACCTTTGCCATGTCTTCTAATTTTTCTTTCTGTTTAGCAGACACAGTCTTCATCTCTCTGAGCACTTCTTAGAAACTCTTGAGAAGGTGACTGAAGCCTCTGGGTGCTTCTTGTGCTCCTCCCAGTGAGTTTGCATAAAGAAAGCACATGAGGACATCTGCCTCTTGGCTTCTTAAGGATCTCCTCTGTCCATGTTTAATTATTTTCCTCAGTGTGGCAGTCACCACCCAGCGCCTATCTGGCTCTCACTTGCCCCAGCGTGGTAGCTCATAAAACTCAAATTTTAAAAATATGGATTTCAGACAATGATATCTATATTGAGAAATATAATAAAGTGTCTAAATGGAATAGACGATGTTGGAAGTATGGGAGGGAAGATAGGAAAAAGTCCGTAAGAAGGTGGTGTCTGAACAGAGAACTGCTAATAAAGGAGTTAGTCATGGGAATATTTTGGAAAAAACAATTCAATGCAAAGGGAATAGGTACTACAAAGGCTCTAAGCCATAAATGGGCTTTGCAAGTGTAAAGTACAGAAAAAGACCAGTGTAAAAGGAGGATACAAGAAAGGAATCAGTCTTACAGACATCTGTATAGATCTCCCCTAACAGATTCTAAGTTTCTTACAAGAAAGAACATTATTCATTTTTGTATCTCTGACTGGTTGATTCATTCATCATTTGTTCCACCCTTAATGTATGCACAAGATACTCTGAGGCATTAAAGATCTAAAAAGGTTCAAGAAAAAAACCTTTGATATGAAGTTCATAACTTAAAAGAGAGACATCTAAACAAATTCATTGCAACATAACACAAAAATACAATAGAAGTATGCAGTTCAAGTGATAGTACTCCACATTCAGAAAACGATTTTTTTTTTTAACTGTTAAACTTTTTGAAGAATAGTCTGTGTTAAGTCTCTTCCATTCTTCAATTCCCAGTCCCTCTTCAGTGCACTGCAATCTTACTCCTATTCCTAATACTAAATTAAAACTGTTTTTTGTCAAGGTCATTAATGGTTTTGACAACCAAAAAATGCCTTTCAGTTCTAATTTACTTTAGGTTTCCATCTTTCATAAAATATTAATCCCTTGGCTTTTAAGACACCATTTCTTTTATTTTTCTCTGGCCTCTTAAGCAGCTCTCAGTCTCAATTATTGACTCCTCTCCTTTTCTTTTACCTGTTTTAAAAGTTAAAGTTTCAGCCTTAGGTTACATACATATGAGGTAATACAATCAATTTCCATATTCAATGATTCCCAAGCTGAATCTTCTAGCCTTAATCTTTTTCCTGAGCTCCCAATGCCTCTTGAACATTTCTATTTGGCTATATGGGTAAGTATCTCAAATTCAACATGCCCACCTTCACAAACTTCACTTAAATCCCTACCACAGTAAATGATAGGACTTTCTATCCAGTCACATAAGTTAAAAACACGTGATCCCATACTCTTCCCACTCAATTCTTCCCTATACTCAAATGAAGCTCTTAAATCCTACAGATATTTTTAATCTGTTAATTCCATCCCTACTTTCACTGTGACTCTGTTCAAGCCTTATGATTTCTTTCATGGATCAATGCCAGAACCTTTTCACCAATTTCTCCATATAGACTCTGTTTCTTTCAATCCATCCTTACAATGCCAAGAGATTGTTAAAAAGAGAAATTATACTCACTCTTCTGTCAAAATCTGTCATTTTCTCTCCTTTGCCTTCAGGAAAGAAACCCACTCCCCTTCATACATCATCAAAAGGATCTTGATGATTTTGTCTCCCACTAATATCTCCAGCTCTTGCTTAAATGATTATCTATATTTATTCTCTGCCATATCTAAAAATACACAACTGCCTGTTACATTCTTCTAAGGTTTATAAATGCCTTTCCCTAAGTTGCAATATCCAGCTAAATTCAGCTGAGGTGTTACTCCTAGTGTTTCCCTTACCATTTTCTACAACACACTGCATTAGATACCTCTCCCTCTATGACAATTCAGTATCTTATATAGCCTCTTTCAAGTTTCTTATCAATTGTATCAATATTGTCTGTTGACTACTGATGAACTTTCCAGGGACAGATACTCTTTCATTTCTAGATACTAAGTGTCTGGAAGAGTGTCTGGCTGTAACCTACAGCATTTATGGAAATATTTTATGCCCTTTTGCCTTAATTTGAAAAGAGAGATATATTTTTCTTCTATAAAGGGGAAGGGAAGAATATTTGTATATGGTTCTCAACATACTTTGTGTATTATGAGTGAATAGCTTACTCCTGAGAAAATTCATTAACTCTGCTTTTCTTTGGTAAATATTATTTAAGGAAATGATTCTAAAACCAAGTAAAACAACTTACAAACTAAGAGAATTAGGAAGCAAGTCTGACTTGATAGTAATGCTGTCTCCCTCTCTGGGTTCTTCTCATTATTCTACTGGGAAATATCTATTACAACATTCTAGTACAAAATATTTGTAAATTATCCTATTATAGAATTTCCCTTATCAATTAAAGTGATTTCATTTTTGATCTTGTATAGAATTTACAAATAAGATTTTAGTAAGTAAATGAAATGGATAAAATTTAAATCTATCTATAAAATCGACAGCAGTAGGTAAAACTTAATGATTGCTTACTGTAGAGCTTGTTCTACACTGATTACATGCATTATTTCATGTAATCATATAAAAATCTTGTGGGGTTGGTATTATTATTGTCTATTTCCCCTCCCTCCTTTTTTTAGAGATGAGAAAACTAGAGATTAAAGTGATGAGGTAATCTGTCCAAATTACACTGCTAGAAGTGGTAAAGCTGTGAGCTAAACTAAGCACCCCCTAATGCCAAAGTTGACACCCTTAAACACAGTGCTATCTATTTTGTCCCTAGCTATGTCTACTGAGAAAGGACTCCAGAGAATTTGTCGTCCCTTGGACAAAAACTTTCAAATACATCTACACAAGAACTTTAGGAATAAATATGTAAGGTCTTAAGATACCAAATACATAAAAAGATAAAACTGAGTTGATCTATTACTGAACTGTTGTTCCAATAAATAACAGTGTGCTCTCTCACAGGAATGTCTCATTGGTCAATCATGATCTACTATCCTAAAGCTTTATCCCATCAGTTTTCAAGACTGATTTTCAAAAGTCAGTCAGTGGCTAGTGTGTTTCCAGTGGGATGAGCAGCCATCCTACTTTATGAAGTTAATATGAACAGTGAACACGTATGTACCACATTGCCACTTGAGGTGGGAATTATAAAAATACAAGGAAATTTTAAATAAGAGTACTCTCATACCTTTTATTTCTTATCACATGGTAACATTTTGGACTCTATAACTGCAAATCACCAGTACAAAATGACAGTACTATGAGTTTGGCCCAACTAGCAAATTATATCACATACATAAAACATCAACAATTTTAGGCTCTGGTAAGACCATATAAAATAATATAAACATTATTTTCCTCCCTTTAAGTATGTGCCCTCAACTGTAGAAAAATAATCAAAAACAGCTTTTTTTTTTTTAAATGTTTATTTTTGAGAGAGACAGAATTGTGAGTGGGCGAAGGGCACAGAGAGAGGGAGACAGAATCCGAAGCAGGGTCCAGGCTGGCTCTGAGCTGTCAGCACAGAGCCCAACACGGGGCTTGAATTCACCAGGCGTGAGATCATGACCTGAGCTGAAGTCGGAAGCATAACCACTGACTGAGCCACTCAGGAGCCCCAAAAAACAGCTTCTTCTTCACACAGCATTCCTTCTCCCCAAATCTAGAACAGGAGCTGCATGCAGATTTTTTCCCTACAGGGCCACTAATTATCTTAGGCTTTGTAACCATAAATACTCAAACATGCCAGTCTCTGTCATAATTACTCAATTCTGCCATTTGGTAGTGCAAAAGCAACCACAGGCAACATGTAAACAACTAAGCATGCTTGTGTTGGAATAAAATTTTATTTGCAAAAACAGGTAGAAGGCTGGATTTGACCCACAGGAGTAGTTTGTTACCCCTTAAGTTCAAAGAGCTGCTCTTCCAAACTTCTTACCTACCACTATACCAAACTCATGAGATAGCATCAGCACATTATTTCACTGCATTTTCCTGCAAAAAAATTCTAGATTATGTATCTAAATCAAATTAAAATACACATAATGCGTCATAAACTACAAAAACAAATGCTTACCACCCTATCATTTTTAAAGAAAGAATACCCACAAGGTATTTTACTAACATTAAAAATTAAGTAAGTTATATATTTTTAATTTTTTTAATTTTTATTTTTTTTACATTTATTTATTTTTGAGAAATACAGTGAGACAAAGCGTTGAGTGTGAGAGGGGCAGAGAGACAAGGAGATACAGAATCTGAAGCAGGCTCCAGGCTCTGAGCAAGCGGTCAGCACAGAGCCTGACGTGGGGCTCAAACCCACAAACTGTGAAATCATGACCTGAGCCAAAGTCGGATGCTCAACCAACTGAGCCATCCAGGCGCCCCAAGTTATATATTTTTACAGCCTCAATGCAATGGCATTAACTTTATACTCACCAAAATGAAGTACAAACACAACATAATGCTTCTTTCTCATAATTTCAGATTACTATTTTTCAAAGAATCCTTTTAAACATGACAAATGTGAAATTTACTTTGTTTTGAGAACTGAATTTAAATATTAGTATACTGAACCTGAAAAAACTAAATGTGATTCCCCATTACCATTTGAAAGCAAATTACTGTTGTAGGTATATCAAGCACTTGGGCAAATTTATAGATACCGGCTCTCCACTTTGAAAATAATGACCTGTCAGAAAATTTCGCTTTTATTTTGCTTCACAGAGAACAATGGGGAAAGGTGTAAAAGAAGGTGAAAGAGAATACTAATCTAAGAAATGATCTGAAAATGCCTGAGTAGATTAGAACCAGGGAAAAGATATGTATGGAAATCCTTTCCCACATCCTGCTGTTTAAGCAAACATTTTACAGATGACTGGGTGTATGGGTAGAGAAGGAGATATAAGTAAATCTTATTTTACAAGCACATTTACTTAAAAGAGGAATCTGGGGGTGCCTGGGTGGCTCAGTTGGTTAAGCATCTGAATTCGGCTCCAGTCATGATCTCGCAGTCCTCGAGATGGAGCCCTGTGTCGAGCCCCGTATCGGGCTCTGTGCTGACAGCTCAGAGCCTGGAGCCTGCTTTGGATTCTGTGTCTCCCTCTCTTTCTGCCCCTCCCCCCATCTGCATGCTCACTCTCTCTCCTTCTCGCTCTCTAAAATAAGTAAACATTAAAAAAAGAAGAATCTGTAATTGTCCCAAACTGTATAAAATTCTCAGCTGCTCTCCAAAGACAGAGATAGGAATTTCTATTTTAACTTCCATTTCCTATTTCCTTACTTCAAAGAAAATTAAGGGCTTTGTGAATGAATGCATACCTTCAGCCCACAGCGTAGTATTTAATTATAAGAACAGTGTAATAACTATTACCCTTAATGGATATAATAAAGCAACTAAAAATAAAAATATTTCCAAAAGTAATTTTCTAAGTTAAAGCTGAAAAGCTGCTCTTCTCCATCAACAAGCTAAAAGAAACAACAGCAAATAAACCCAAAGAGCCTCTTTAAACACAACATCAGATACACTGAAGAAATGAGGTGCTAAGGATAATATAAAAAGATACATTTAATAGTCTCTTCTAATTTGCTTAACACACTTTAGAAATGCCCCTGTATACAATTTAGATTATTATATGACATTTTATAAAATGTCAAACTGCAAATTTGATATAATGCTCAGAATTACACTTATCCATAATGTAGCACTATCATATAGCTGTGCCTGTATTACAACATGTCCTTTAGGAACTTTCCAAACCTGGATCAAGTTCAACTTCAAGTAATATCTTTTATTATAGTAAGCTAAATTACCTGAATATTCAGTTTTTCATTAAAAGAAAAAAATCAAAAGCTCTATTTCAAGTTCAACTATAAGCAGTGTTTCTTCAATGCCTTATATGAATTAAGATAATACTTCAAAAATTACTTACAGTAAATATCCGTCTGCCAGTTCTATCAAAAGTTACACAGTAGACAGATGACAAGTGTCCAAGAATTCGCTTATGCATTTTCATGTGCTGATAGACCGCTGTTGGAACAAGTCGCTCAAGCCTGTATTTCCCATTCAGCTTCCGTGAAAACAAAGTATCCGCTACCAAGAAAAAGGGGAAATAGGATTGTAATTCAGAAATTCATTTTCTCAATTACCATCTTTCAAGAATTCACATACTCCAACTTCTCATATGTTGGTAAAAATAAAGACACTTTTTCTAATGCATATGGTTCCTAGTTAAAAGTCCCTAAAATAGTCAAGAAAAACACATTATTTCACCAGAAGTAAGTCAGGCACTATTGTCCTCATTTTACAAACAAGCAAAGTCAGTTTATGACTGTCTGAAGTCACAAAATAAGAAAGACATGAAGCTAGGATTAAATTTAGACTTCTTTATTCTCTGGCTAGTACTCAAAAACTTTGCATAAATGAAGAGTGAGGAATAATATATTGCATTATTTTAAGAAATAATTAAACTGGGGATCTTGCCAAACACCTGCATAATGATTCCCTCTCTAGAACCTATTAGCTCTATTTTTCAACTCCATCCATTTTAACCATCTTTCATGATATGTCTGAAATTTATCTTCTGCCCAGAGCCTGATGTGCTGACTCCAGCCCAAAATGTTCTCTTCTAACTAAATCACTACTGTATTTTCTATTCTGATAATTATGGACAAAGACAATGCTCAATAAATACATTCTGACTAATCTGCAGGGATGTTATTCAACGACAGATTCCCTTTAATACACTTTTTAAAATTATTTTAATATATGACTTTTTATTTCTGACTATGACTGCCATCTACTTTGGATAAACACTGCAGCTTCTTACTTGAATTTGGTCCCAAAGAAAATTTAAATATACATACAAAATACTATTTAACCTAGATTCAGAGCCTAGCAATTATATCCTAAAGTTGATGAAATACAAGTATATTGGTGTATCATAAAAAAAAAAAATCAGTATTATTTTATTTATGTACAACAAATGTTTGGCTCACACTCCATTTAAAAGCAAAAACAAATCTTGGGGACTTACGAAGAGAAATGTAGAAAAATGCTTTGTATGATATGTCAAAGAATAACTACATATTTACATTGTCTTTTACTACATCAATTATTTTATATTCTAAGAGTGTACCTTTTGCTGTTAGCACATAAGCTCTATGCTACAATCTATTTTAACATCTGGGATATCTTAGATAAGCTTTGACAGTTGTGAATTAACATATTTAGGCTTCAGCTACTTATACAACAACAGTAATTCATTAATTTTCTAATAAACCTGACACATTTTTCCTTATGCACAGAAATAGCCTGGTAAAAGACATCCTCTAGTGCTTTGGTTCAAACTGATTTACAGCAAAATCCACCAAACATCAAATGTCCTGATAAAGGAGAACTCAAAATGATCTTATCCAAACACTAAGATCAATGACATCCCAAACTTACCTATTTTATAAGAAAGTAAGTGATGACAAAAAACACAAATGCTGACAGTGTTACTAAGATGTAGTTTAATTCCCTCCAACCAAAATTTACAAAATTTTCAAAATCACAAATTTTATTGAGGTATTTAACACCGTTCAGGCATAAAAATATGATTATTGGAGATAATTACAATATCAAAACTATTATTTTAAAGATGATCAGGCATATGCATGTCAAAATTTGTAAAAATAAATTCATTATAAAGACCATTTAAAAATCGAGTTAATGAAGTATTTTCTAAGCAAAAAATCCTTGCCCTAAGAGAAAATGTTGTTGCTCTCTTAAACATAGTTTTTTTACTGAATCTTTCTAAATTGGGATTAAATCTTTCTTTTCATTTTAGGAGGCTAAAAAAAGAATATCTCTTTCAAAAAGCTACTTTACAATTAACTTTTCAAGTAAAACTTATCAGAAACAATATATTTAAGTAAAATATATTTACAGTTAAAACTATATTCTACACTACCTTTTGTTATGCTTGGCTACCAATTAACTGTTTTAGCCAAGTCCTTAGATTTCAGACAAATTACAAACTTTGTGCAACAGTAACTAAAAGATAACCTATGCAGAACAGTCTGTAGAATTAGCAGGTAATAAGATGATGGTTCAAACTTGATACAGGGAGTTAGAGAAGAAAATTTAAGTTATGGTTCAATAGTTGAAGTTAACCTGAGGAGGCTGAATTTGAAGACCTGACCAAATTAAATAGGTAAAAAATTTTACAAAGGTAGAGAGAAGGATTTTCTAGGACTCCCATTCAATGAATTCAACATTTTCTTTTACTATACCATTTGCATAATGTCTATCTCCCTTATCTGATCTTAAGTACCCTAAGGAAAGAAATTCTTACTCATATTTCCCACAACTGAGTATAGAGCCTTTAAATAAAAAAGTATATAAATGAATCTTAGTTAATAACATACACATGGTCAATTTAATCTGTAGTTTTATGACAAAAAGGCAAATGGCAATTATTCACTTTCTAAAGAAACTGTTAATGGACTAATTGGATTTCTGAGTAATAAGGAAATGTCTCTCGGAGTATAGAAACTCCTTAAATTTTATTAAACTAGAACATTAATTTTTAAAATGAGCATGGTTAAACAGATATAAGGGGTCACAAAGGAGTAAGTTCCTTATATGACATTATTATAAATCAAGTAACATATAGGACTTGGTTTGAAAGTACATTTATTTTCCTAAGTATGGTGATGGGAAATATTCTTAAATTAAGCCTGCCAAAGCAAATTTCTATCTTCCTTCACTTGGCAAATTCTTTCTTACCCTCTAAGGCCAATTAAAATGTCACCTCTTCTAGTAAGACTGTAGTGAATTTCAAAAGCAACCTAACTGGTCACCTTATAATATCACTCCTATTCAAAACTACAACAATGCTCATTTCATTCAGAATAAACATCAAATTCCTACACCAAGCCTATCAAGGCAATGCATGATCTTGTCTCTCATTACCTCTCTGATTTCACTTGCTACTTGAAACCCTTTACTTGGTTTACTCCAGCCACTCTATTCTCCCCCATTCTCCCAACACAGGAGGCATGCTCTTAATAGAGGGTTTCTGCACTGGCTGTTCCCTTTGGCTAGAATACACTCCCCCCATACAGCTAATGCCTTGACCTTCTCCAAGTCTTTTCTCAGATTTCTGTCACTTCCCAATGAAGCCTAACCTGATCAGTCCATTGAAAATTGCAATTCATTCCCTATCACAACCCACAACTACTCCTGGTCATCCTTTATTTAGCTCTATATTTGTTCTTTTTCCATCAGTTATCAGCTGATGGTATACATTTATTAGCTCATTATGTTCAATGTTTATTTCTTGCCTCCCCAAACTACAACTTATATAACAAGCTCCATATGTGCCAGATTTTTGTCTTTTTTGTCCTTGTATTACCTAAAAGCTGACAATGCTACCTAGAGCTGTACCACAGAGCTGACAATGATGGCTGGCACTTAGTAGATGATCACTATATATTTGGTAAATTCAATGAACAAATTACATATAAATATATAATAAGATTATTATCTTATTAGATAATAAATTATCTTATTAGATAATAAGATAATTAGGCTTAAGGAATAAAACAAAAATGGAGGATTTGTCAAACTGATTACATATCCAAAATATCTCTAAATAGTTCTTCATTTCAACTCCTCTGCTAAATGGATTTAATTTGGAGGGAAAGAGAAAACTAAACATATATTACTCAAATTCCTAAGTAAACAGACCAGCAAATAAAATAAACATTCAGAAATCACTGTTAAACATTTGAAATATCAGTCTCTTAAAGTGTGAAGAGAGAAAAGAAACAAAATGGTGAAAACCGCCATCTGTACCAAATCATTCAGAACAGTCTTTGAAACAAAGTCTATGTGCACAAGCCTACAGAACTATTAGAGATAAACAAAAGGCCCACAAATTTTTAATGTTAGATATAAATACATACATATCTAACCTGTGGGCTCATGTTCATTACTTCTGTAAGTATAAGGATGATAAATCAAATCTCCCCACAGGTCACTTTTTCCCAGTTTATACCTAGTTATTTTTGAAGAATTGATTCATTTCTCTAATCATAATACTATGGGTATTCAGTGCAGAAAATAAGAGCACAAATGAAAGAAGAAAAATCCATGATTCTAACACCTAACGCAGTCACTTCTAAAATTTTGCAAAGATTTCCCTCATAAACAGCATTTTAACAGCTATGCTATATTCCTTAATGAAGTAAGATTAACCTTTAAGTTTGACAGACTCATGTTCAAACTTCATACCATGGGGACTTTAAGCAAGTGATTTTATCTCAATTTCAATTTCTCCAGTTATATTTCTAGAAACATCTTCCACAATATACTTGACTTTCGTGTTATGTAGTTCTTTGACATCTCACAATTTCACAATTTTCAGTATATTTCCCTTTTTAAAATAATTTCTTCTACTGATTTAATATGAAGAGCTCTCCTAACCAGCCAATAATACAACAAATATCCACTTACATTTTCTTTTACTTCTCTGCGGTTTAAATTTCTCACTTAACTCCTTAATTTATCTGGAGTTTTAGTATATACAGAAGTGAGTCTCTAAAGACATTTATTCTACCCCAAATAACCATTTGTTCCAGACTTTTCATTTATGAATCCTTCTATTAAAAATCGTGATTAAATTATCTTACATATGTATATCTGTGCCAGATCACTGACCACATGTCTATTTATATGCCAGTACCAAAAATTTAATTTTGTAACTAATAATGTTTTAGTATTTATCTGGCTATTTATCACTATGCATCCATTTTTAAATGTCTTAGTCTTGATTATTATCCTATTTGAGGATCACTGATAAGTTAAAAAAAATCCATTTGTTGGGAATGTAAGGATAATTTCATTACCTGATAAACAACTGACATCTTTCTATCTAGGAACATGATGCTCTGTTCCTATACCTGGGACCAAGTTTTCAATACAGATGATTTTAAGAAAAGATAAACATAATCAAAGTAACCTTACGATTTTCCTCACTATACAAATCTGGACCATCTGAACCAACTTCCTGGGAAATCTGTATACAAATCTGTACTATTTGAACCAAGTTTTGTAAGGAAACACTGGGTAGCTGCCAGGAAAGAGCATCTGCAATAACCTTAGTAGCTATGATTTTGAGGACACTGGAAAAATACATGATAAAATCTCTGCAAACAAAAAAGAACTGAAATAGAAATACTATCATTTCCCTCCAAAATGTTTAGAATTTTTTCTCCTTCTGCTAAGTACTTTTAAAATGGAGAACACATCGTGGAATTGCAATAAATTATCCAAGATCAAAAGTAACCATTGCTGGGTGCCTCAGTGGGTTAAGTGTCAAACTCTTTGATTTTGGCTCATGTCATGATCTGCAAGATCAAGCCCCACCCACATCAGGCACTGGGCTGACAGCATGGGGCCTGCTTGGGATTCTCTCTCTTTCTGTACCTCCCCCACTCATGCTCACTCTCCTTCTCCCTCCCTCTCTCTCTCAAAATAAATGATAAAAACCTTAAAAAAAAAAAAAAAAAGTAAAACTGCTAAAAAAAAGAGTTGGGTAAAAAATTTTAATTACTATGAATTAACAAAAATGCAGAGGTTAGTTTTTCTGGGTTTTGTTGTTTTTTCTTAACAAAGAACAATATAACATGCTGTACAATGTCTACTCCAGTGAAGGAAAACTGTTTTCCTTTAACAATCTAAACTAGTATAACTAGTGTTTGCAACTTCTGCCAGCTCATGAAAGCAGAGTCCTGCTGGTGCCATAATGAATGCAAGGAGAAGCATGTGGCAGTAGATTCCAAAACCCAGAGAATTTTTATGACAATAGATGAAGAAGCAAAGGAAAGACAGAATATGTAATTCAGCAGGTATCTCAGTGTAACCTGGGATCTTTTCTTATACAGAGAAAGGGGTACTCAGATAAAAAACCTCAAGGTATTTTATAAGGAGAATAACTGATTTTTACTAAATTTATTTTTGTACTATATTTTGACTAATTTTATTCTGTGATTCTGGTTAAAAAAACACTTTGGCGTGCCTGGGTGGCTCAGTTGGTTGAACATCTGACTCTTGAGTTCAACTTAGGTTGTGGTCTCATGGTTTGTGGGATTGGATTGAGGCCCGTGTTAGGATCTGTGCTGACAGCACAAAACCTGTTTGGTATTCTCTCTCCCTCTCTCAAAATAAATAAACCTAAAAACAGAACAAAACAAAAAACTTGGAAACCTCCCAGAGTTTCTGTAAATAAAATGCAAAATAGTTATAATTGATAATTAATAACCACATAAACAATTCTTAAATTAAAGTAGAAAAGAGTGAATTCTGGATAATCAGTACCAAGGTTTCATTTTAACCTCCATTATCTGTGTTAATAAAGGCTTTCTAAATGTAAAATTAGGAACCCATAACTATAAAACAAGAATTTGGAAACCTATAAAACTAAACTTGAGTGAACTACAAAACTGGTAATAAACATGTAAGCAAGACCACATGAAAACAAATTCCAAACTGCTTTATTGCTAGATGATAACTAGTTTCCCCAACAAAATAATGCTATATCCATGACCAGGCACTTACAGAATAATTACTATAGAAAACACCCTGCAAGTTCAAAAAGTTGCCTATTAGTGTGTTGGTGATTTCAAAATTTTCATTAGATAAATGTGTAGTGTAAGGTATTTGATAAGGCATAAAATTACATAAAATTTTATTCATTTTAAAGAACCACAAAAATGTTCTAATGAAAAGAAGATATGACTATGGGGTCACAAAAAAATAGCTATATGAATCTCTAAAAGAGAAGTTATGCTAAAGCCAGGAATCAAATACCTTGCGAAAATGGCTGTGATGAGGAAAAAGTCACCAAGGCTTAGAGCTAGAGACTTCAAGAATCCAATGATTGGAGTGCCTGGGAGGCTCAGTCGGTTAAGTGTCCGACTTCAACTCAGGTCGTGATCTGGTGGTTCACAAGTTCGAGCCCCACATCAAGCTCTGTGCTGACAGCTCAGAGCCTGGAGCCTGCTTCAGATTCTGTGTCTCCCTCTCTCTCTGCCCCTCCCCCACTTGCACTCTGTTTCACAAAATAAATAAATAAATAAATGTTAAAAAAAATAAATAAAAATAAATAAATGTTAAAAAAAATTTTAAAAAAATCTAATGACAGAAAGTCTTATCTGCTTCAAATAATGTGGGTAAATGTCAAAATACAATATAATTACTAAAGTGTGGAGAAAAATGGCTATAGAACACTATTATGAAATAACGGTTTGGAAAATAATGGCTAATATTTACTGAGTGCTTTAGTACATGCCAGGCATCTTACATTGATTCTCATTTAATCTCACCCGTCTTTTAAGGCAGATACTATTATCTCCAAGAAGGGGATATTCCTTACCAGCAAGGAAACTGAAAGATAAAATTTAACTTTCCCAGAGGTGAAGTCCAAGGTTGAATTCAGGCATCTACTCCCAAAAGCGCACTCTTACCATGGTGGTTAGGTAAACAAATATTAGAAAAAAAAAATGACTGAAAGGAAATATGCCAAAGCAGTAATAGCAGTTAACCAGTGACACTGACTGCTGTTTGAACTGTTCTCTGATTTCCAAGTTTCCTCTACTGATTATTTCCTCTATTCATTCTGATTAATTTTAATTAAATAAAGTATAGCTCAGTCTGTCTCAAGGAACTCAAAAGAGCAATATGACAAATCTAAACTGTCTGAAGAGATTAACTTAAATTCAAAACCTGAGAAAAACATGCCCAAGGATAAAGATGCAAAGCATTTAAATTTATTTAAGCATAAAAAAAGAACCCTTAAGACTAAGCATACCGAAGCATCAGAATTGTATACTATAAAACAGACAATAACCACTGTCTATATGACAATGAATTGAATGATAAGACTACAAAGAATTTACACCTGGTTTGATTCAAAAGCCATAAAATAATACAAGGCACCATTAATTTTGTTTGTAAGTTTTGTTTCTAAAATCTTTCCCAATAAAATTTTAAAGTAAAAGACAAATATATCAAAGACAGTGTAGGTTCAATTTTATTTGGGAAGGAATCCTATAAGAAAGAACTTTTAACAGTTAATTCACCATAGAGCCACAATTGATAAGCTTGCCACAATTCTCCTGAGGTTACTAATATAGACATTAGTAGGGAATAACAACCAAATGTTCGTAATTTGAGGGCCACAGATAATCTGGAAAATAATTCAACACAGACTGGCTTATTTCTACATCATCATCTGATCTTTGTATCATTCTGCACCAGTAACTAGCAACTAACCAACACGAGAACAAGGCAAATAAATCACCGTTAACTATAATGAACAAAATTCCCAACTTTAGTTTTATAGTAAAAGGGGTCTGTAACATTACAAGGACAATCCTGTAAACAGCTTTTGGTCCACGAAAAAGGAAAGAGAGAATAGAAAAGTAAAATAATCACCTGGGCAACACAGCACCCAGGAGAGCTTCTCTCTTTATTTTACTACTCTAACTAAAATAATTAGTATGCACAGTAGCTACCCTCCAAATCTCTACATAGTCAATTTGGTGTTTAGTTGTACCTCCCATATGAAAGACACCACGTTTTTAAGATTTAACAGATACCACAAAGACAAATAAGCTCTAAAAAGGAGAGCACAAATACTAAAATAAAATACAGAAAGTAAAGAGATGATTCCAAGAGTTAAGCAAAAAAATCTCATGAACCAAGTACATAAGCACAAACAAAACAAACCCCCAAAACAGACATTACAATTACAAGGATTCAAATTTACTAGAATTGTAAAATTACTTGATTTGTATTATTCTTCCTCCTCTTTTCTTTCTTGGAAACTAGTCTGATGGTATTTCAACCATAAAATTTTTAAATGTTTTTATAGTAATTTTAATAAAAATTCATTTTTTTAAAGCTATATAGTTTTATGCCAAACATTTTAATCATTTCATTTTAAATTAACAAACATTTATATAGCACCTATATGGGCCAAGTATGGACTAAGGGATGTAACGGAGAAAGAAAACGCACAGTACTTACCCTCATGAAGACTGTAGTCTAGCAGGGAAGACAGACGTGAAACAAGGACTTATAACAAGAAGTGTCAGCAAAACAAAAAAAAGGTTCAGAAAAACCTTAAAATATACAGCAGAGGGCCCTAAATATATGGCAGGGGAGGGAAGGGGTTGCATATCAGTGAGTCAGGCTTTTCTGAAAAACAGACATTTAAACTAAGACCTGAAAGTGGAACAAAGAATGTTGGTGGGAAGGGAGCATATTCTAGGTTGAGGCAAGAGCATGTGCAATGGTCTGAGGCTGGAAAGAACATGGCACTCAAACTATATAAGGAAGTAGGTATGGCTAGCACACAGAGCACACTGGGTGAAGTGTCAAGAGAAGAGATGGGAAGGTAGGGCACAGACTCCAGAATGTTTTGTAAGCTATGGTAAGGCATTCTGGACTATTTCCCCCAAATTAGGAAGCTAAAGGTTATTAAGGAGAAAGAAGTGGGAATTACATAAGATTTGCTTTGGGATAACCGATTGCCATTTTATCTCTCGACCACAATGAGAACAGATCACAAGGAATATGGCTAAAAGCAAAAGCTGATTTTGCAAAAGAAATCAAAGGGCTCAAAAAACAAAATTTCATTTTAAAATAGAATGTAATCAGTTTGCCAACAAGACTGTTAATAATGCTTTCTCAAGGAACTGAATTATTTTCTCTCAAATTAAGTTATTTATATGGAAAGAGATAAACTTGAAACAACATACCATGTTTCAATCTTTCTAAAGTTCACATTCTGAATTCAAAGGCTCCTATACCCAAATCAATAAATGGACACAAGTGGTACAAGGCTAATGCATAAAGAATTTCAGAGAAGGCAAAACGGTGCTAAATAAATGTGACATAAAGTTAAATGCATATTTCAGAAAAACACAACCAAGGATAATTGACTTGGTCACTACCTCTTCTTTTTTTCAGCTTCTTTGATAAAGTTGGGGTATCTTGCAATGTTGTTATGAAAAGCAAATGAGACAACATGTTCTATAAACTCAAAGGTATTATATACTACCACAATATTGACTTTGAACAATCAAATCTTCATGTTGTAAAATTAAATCTTACTAACCACAGTTTTTCTTTTACTTTTTAAAAGACTTTATGGGACATCATTTTTTCCCCTTCGTCTTCCTTATGGAGCTGAACAAACTGCTGCTCTCTTCATATAAATATCTATTCAGCCTGATCATGGATTTCCTAGTTTCAAGATGTCTAGGAAGATGTTCAATTCCTTGCTTTTATTTTAATTTTTAAAATGTTTATTTTTGAGAGAGTGAGCGAGCGAGCGTAGGGAGGGTCAGAGACAGAGGGAGACACAGAATCTGAAGCAGACTCCAGGCTCTGAGCTGTCAGCACAGAGCCTGACATGGGGCTCGAACTCACAAGCTGTGAGGTCGTGAGGTGTGAGATCATGACCTGAGCCAAAGCCAGACATTTAAGGGACTGAGCCACCCAGGCGCCCCTAAAAAAATTTTTTTTAATGTTTATTTCTGTGAGAGAAAGAGACAGTGCAAGTGGGGAAGGGACAGAGAGAGAGGGAGGAAGACATGGAACCTGAAGCAGGCTCCAGGCTCCAAGCCGTCAGCACAGAGCCCAATGCAGGGCTTGAACTCGTGGACCGTGAGACCGTCACCTGAGCCGAAGTCAGACACTCAACCCACTGAGCCACCTAGGCGCCCCAGAAAACGTTCAATTCTTAACCTCAAAATTCAAAATAAAAAGTCAGAGACTTTATGAAGAAAATAAGATAATTTGCTTCACTTAAACAGATATGAAATTCAACATCAAAGTAAACAATCTGGAAAAATATGGGACACAAACTAAAAGGGGGTAATGAAAGGCTAATGCTTCCTAGTTACTACTGACACTGCTTGCCAGACATAGTACAACAAGAGGGCAGGGGGCACAGATGATACCTCTCATCACATCTATGACCTTAAAAAGAATTTCTTCTCATTATTAACAAAAGAAAATAAAACACAGCTACAAGAGCAACAATTTGAACTCACCTAAGTAAACTGTCATTCTTCAAAGTGTTTCCCCTTTTCTGGTCAATCATAAATTTGAAAAGAAATTTAAGCAAAAGAAAAAAATAAATAATAATGTCTATTTTATATATTTGGCACTTTGGCATAATGAACATTAGCTTTATTTCCCTTAAAACAAAAATGCAATACATCTTAGGAGTCTCTCACAGTTACCTATTCTTAGAAGGCAAAACAAGGAAGTAGAGAGGCAGAGGGAGGAGAGGAAGGGGAGCAAGGAAGAGAATTAAAATAACAAAAACCTGTGCCAAATGGAAATATGAATGTCATTCTGAACTTTTCTTGTCCCACCTCATTCATTAATTACATCAATTACCTACTTCCTCTTCATTTAATATTTACTAATGCTGAGGAATTCGGTCCATAAGGAGCAATAAAATATAATCTTTATCCTCCAAGCCCTAACAGTACAGTAGAAAAAAACAAAGGTAAATAAATATCATTCAAGGGAAAGATTAAAAAACAGAAACCAAGACCAAAAAATAAAAATCCAAAAAATATAGCTAAGTCAGAAATGATTAAACAACACAAATTATAAAACTACTAAGATTAGAAAAATAGAAGAAAATGAGTTCTGAAAGAGAAAATGGTTACTGAGAAAATAGGTCAAAATGAATGTATTTAAATAAGTGATGAATAGATGCCTAACTTAGGATAAAGTATGGACTGAGGTAAAAAAAGTACAAAACTTAACAGAATATGAGGTAAAGAATACATGAACAGGAAAGAAACTACAGATTATTATTATAATCTTACAAATTACTGAATTATATGTCAAATGTTAAATTATATGTTAAATCTTACAGATTTATAACATACAATGTTATTAATACTTATGTAAGAAACATGGTTACATGAGGAAAAAATTAACTCTAACCTCCAGATCTCAGCCCAGTGCCAAATTATGTTAAAAAACTACCAACTGTAGAATAAGTCAAATATTGGAAATGTGGCAAAACAGCACAGTAAAAATAGAAGGGGAAAAGACCCTTTTCTTTAAAAGTACTCAAGATTTACTAGCAAAATAATGCATTAAATGAGAATTACACAAAGAAAGGGAAAAAAGTTACATTTAGTGTAGTCTACATTGTGCAGTCACTTTGCTATCTCATTTAAGTTTCCAAATTACCATGTGGTAAGTTTCACCCCTATTTTACAAATGAGGAAGTTGAGAGGCTAAAAAATTAAATAATTTGCCTAAGGCCACGCATCTAGACTAAAGCCGAGTCAAGATTTATAATCTAATTTTAAGCAAATCTTTGCTGCCTTTGTTCACACTAGTTTTCTCAGAAAAAACTATAAATGTAGATGAGATCTAAAACTTCTTTTCATGCAAAAAGCTTCTTAATGTCAACTGCATGTTTGTGTAGCAAGGCTATTTTTCAAGGTAAAGCTTTCCTTACACTCACACAGAATGAGATTTCTCAATACTCCTTATCCTCACCCACCAAAACTGGAACTTTGCAGCAGAAGCAGCAAGTAAAATGACAGAAGCAACAAGCAGAACTACATAGGCAAAACAACAAACAAGATGAGATATGGAAAACCTAAACATAAAAAGTTTACTTGGCTAATATGGTAAATGTCAAAAAATTTAAACAGGCAATTAGCAAAAGATTGTTTTACTTTATTACAACCTTTTCCACAAGATAAACATGCATTAAATGAATCCCCGAATTTAACTTTAAAAACAGCTTTAATGTACCTATGTCTCTTCTTTCCCAGCTTCCCTCCACTAATGTCATTTATTATTAAATTATGCCTATTAACATAGGCAAATACAGAGTAAATTATATCTGAAAATAGGCATAATATGGGTAAGGAGATTGGAGAAAGCACAATACCTGAGATCATAAGTATTTTTGAAAGTAAATCTGTTATTATGCCTAATACATGATCATGTATCTCTTCCATAGAAAATGAGTTAGGAGATAATGATAACAGATTAGTAGGACCTTTCTTTTCTTTTATTTCTCTCCCATTAAGAGAGGTTCTAGAGGACTAGAAAGCAGCTGACTGCTTTGGTTCTCCTGCCCTGAGAATGAATTCCAGTTCAATTTTCACAATTTACATCAAGGACTAGGAGATACAAAGCAATCGGGATTTATAAAATAAAATAGGGTAAAGACACACTGAGATAAGCTCAATACCTGGTTCTTAAATGATACAGGTATGGGTTTTTGACATCTCAAGTGTAATGAACTGATAATTCATTAATAAACCTTAATTTCTTAAAAACCAGCTTCTGAGGTTTTCCCTTAATTCAATGATATCCTTGGACCAAGTCTCTCTCTTGGCTATTCCAACCATCTATTCCAATTTTCACCCCCTATACACTGCTGAATTTTTTGAGTCCCACTCCAGTTCATCAATTACCAACTGCCTCTTCATTTAATGTTTACTAATGCCGAGGAGTTGGGTCTATAAAGAGCAATGAAACATAATCTCTAACCTCCATGTCCTAACAGTATAGTAGAAAAAGAAAAGGAAATAGACACAACTATGTGACAAAAGCTATAGAAGAGGTAAGTATAAGCAGACATTTAAAGTTTAAAGGATGAATATTCATAGAACTAACAAAAAAGAGAGACACTGCAGACAGAAATAAAACGTGCAGAGACAAAGGGTTAAGGGTTTAGCTCACTGTTAAGAACTGCCAAGGAGTTGTACAAAACTAGAGTACAGGTAGAGGCGAGGAAAAGGCGGGAAGATGGGAAAAGGTCAGTCTTATGAGCAACATTACATGGTTAAAACTATTCAAAGTCAATGAGGGAAAGGAGGCATGATAGGATCACACATGCCTTTTACAACTTTTAGAGTTCTCAACTGGAGACAATTTTGCCCCAGGGACATT
Source organism: Panthera onca (assembly GCF_046562875.1). Taxonomy (NCBI): domain Eukaryota; kingdom Metazoa; phylum Chordata; class Mammalia; order Carnivora; family Felidae; genus Panthera; species Panthera onca. The sequence goes on from NC_138343.1 coordinate 70,724,421, forward strand.
TGGGAACATCTGGAGATATTTTTTGGTTGTCACAATTCCAGGGGCAGAAGGTGGGAAATGCTACTAGCATTTACTGGGCACAGGCAGGGATGCTGATAAAACACCCTACAATGCACAGGGCAGTAGCCTACAACAAACAATTCTCTGGCCCAAAATATAAACAATGCCAAAGTTACAAAACCTTGATTTAGAGCTAAATCCTAGGGCACAGGAATAAGACTAGAGGCAAGGGATCAAGTAGCCTGTAAGTTCAAGGAGAGCAAAGGTCAAGCATGTTCTTATTTATCCTAAAATTCCAGATGCTAGTCCAATGCCAGATATAATGAATGCAGAGAGATTCAGTAATTACTTAGTAAGTGAATGAATGATGTTACAGCTCCAGGCAAGAAGTACCAAGGCCTCAAATGTGGCTATTGCAATGGTAATGAAAAACAGACTCAAGAGATTAGAATAAAATACACATGCCTTATTTACTAAGTGAATGTTAAGAAATGAATTAAGAAGTCTAACTCCCAGGCTTGGAATAACAAGTTTCACAGGGTTAGAAGTTCTATTTTACACATTTTAAAGTTTCAGACAAATGTGAAATACTCAAATTGAGAAGTACAAAAGTTTGCATATAGCCTGCAAAAATCTAAGAAAGGAAAATCCAATTTATCACCACACTTATCTTACATGATCTTCTGAGTTACAAGAGAAAGTTCATTAAAAAAAAAAAAAAAAAATCTTAAATTCCTAAGTGCAGTTTGGTAACCTGGAACAAGAAAAGACAATTAACAGAAAACCTTGGTGAGATATGAATAAGATCTGGTATTTAGTTAATAATAGTGTCCCAATGCTGGTTCTGTAGTTTGGAGAAATGTACCAGGTAATAAGATTACAACATTAGGAAAAACTGCACAGGGTGTATAAAAGGAACTGTGAACTATCTGTGCAACTTTTCAGTAAATAATTTATTTCCAAGTTAAAAGTTTATTTTTAAAACTTCTGTATCTCAAATGTTTCAAAATTTAAATATCTAGATGTATATTAAACATTTAAATCCATAGTTTATGAAAAGTTAAAATGATAAGGTTTTTTCCTTACGTCCCTTTTTACTTGGTAGTACTACATAGATCAAGGAAAGAGCAAAGAAAATCTTTAAAAGTAGCTAGACAGAAAATAGCAAAGAGGAATCAACAAAAGAATTAAGTCAGTACTACAAATGTTCATATTTTAAAAAAAAAATCTTCTAACCCATAGTCTGCGATAACGTAAAATGATACACCTTATCACCATGCAGGCCAAAAGCTTGATGAACTTTTTCTTTCCACTTCCATCCTATTCCCAATTTTGTAGCAGTCACAAAACATTCAAGACTGTCACCAAGGTGAACCGAAAAGAGAGAATACTAAACTATGACTATAATAAATAGACTCATTTTTAGTCCAGCTTTTTCTCTTTGGGAACTTAAAAAACTATAAAAAGCAGGTAAAATTGGCATTATAATAGTTACTTTTTTAAATACAAAGAACTAGTATTTTCCTGAAAATACAAATGGAAGAAAAAAGCATTCATCTTAACCCTTATGAAATTAAGTCTTTCAGAAAGGTACAAAAATTACCAGCTTGGTAATTAATTCTGATACCTGAATATACCAGTTGCATTACTCTGCTGTAACAAAAAACTCAAGACATTTTGGTCATATTCCCTACATCCATGTCAGCAATATTTACTGATCTGACCATGAGACTTAACACCAATTTTCTTGAATAGCCAAATGCTACGACTTGAAAGTTTAGCTTACTGAAAATAAGACACAGCATAATGGAGTCAGGCTGGTTTCATGACTCACTAAACGTGTAACCTTGGTCAAAATGCCGACGTTTTCCATGACTCAATTTCCTTCTGTATAAAGTAAGAACAATTCCTCCTATAGGCCATTTAGGTTTTAAAAGAGAATATAAATGAAAAATGCTTTGAGTACTGCCTGGCACATAGTAATTACTCACATAGGAAACATTAAGATGAAAGTTATGTACCGTCAATCATTCTTGCACTTGCATTGCCTACCACAGGGCTACATGACAATGTGTTGAAAGAATAACATAACACATTCTCTTTACTATACAGACCTGTAGTTTTTCACAGAGAGGATAAACTTCTCCCTACCAGTGAAACTCCTTTAATATTTTACCTTCCCCTTCTTTCAACAAAACCATTTTGCCCCTAGTATAATTTTCTAAGTGCAAATATACTCTAGTGTCTCAAATCCTTTGTTTTAATAGTTGTTCTTTATATATAGATAATAAATAAATATCATTATGTAACCAAGACAATATACTGAAAAAAAAAAAATCATCCACGATTGTCTGCCATACAAATGTCACATAGGATACCTTTGGAAAATAGGTCAGTGAAAACAAACCAGAATACATCACAGAGACAAAAAGATAGAAATCGTAAAAAAAGAGGTGATAGAGAAGATAAAGTAAGGGAGTCTAGTATGTGTTCAACTGGAGTCCCAAAGGAGAGAGAATGGAGCAAAGATGATATTTTAAAAGATAATATTTGAGAATTTTCCAGTGCCAGTAAAAGACATTACAGATTCAAGAAACCTAATGGATCTCAAACAAGAAAAATAAACCCCACAGACACCAAGGCATATCACAGACAAACTGCAGAAAATCAGCAAGATTTCCAAGCAGCAACAGTTAGGAGATTTAAACTCACATATATCAATAATCATACATACAGAACAAAATGCCTTACATAAAACATAAAGACTGCCATACTATATTTTTAAAAAGCCACTTCTTTGCTATTTTTAAGAGATATGGGAAATGAAAGGACACAAAAAGGTTAATAGTAAAACAGTGAAAAAAGATATACCATATAAATCTTAAGCAAAAGGCAGAACTGCAATGTTGATGATCAGTATAAGTATCCAGAAAAGGAAGAAGTAAGTACGATTTGGATAGGTGGGAGAGGGAGAATAACGCTCCTGGATAGGCAAAAGGGTGGGGGTGGGAGAAAAGGCTATGACTAAAATATGAAAGTCTCTGAAAATTAGAAGTTTAGATTGGTGCTAGAGGAAGTATGACACCATTAAAATACCTTAAACAACCTCTTTATACTACCTTGAGTAGAAGGACAACACAGCAAGGGTAGAATTAAAGAAGATTAATATTACAGTATTCTAAGTATGACCCGGAAGGGAAAGAGGGAGAAGACACTGAAAGCAAGACTGGTTTGGAAATGCTACAGTAATCCAGGAAGACCAAGGACCAGGTAGAAGAGACAAGGGATGAATCTAGGAGGTATTTCAAAAGGAAGACCTATCTGCATCAGTTTTCCTTCTTTGAAATTTTAAAGGCAGAAAAATACACTATGCTTTATAAAAAAATAACAACTATTTTTGTTTTCCACCATCGTAACTAATGTGTATTGTGATACAGTCACCCACAAAATCAATCTAATACATTTTAGGAAAACAGTTTTTCTGTAAAAATAGAATATCAATAAGCTAGTTAGCCTACATTACGTACAATACATACAATCCATAATTACATATCATGACTTCACTACTAAGATTACTGACATAGTAAAAAGAAATGATAGCTTTTTCCTTACTTGAATGCTAATGCACATAATATGAAATTCTCTTGAAGTAACTAAAACATTTTTATATTCAAAAGCTCTTTACCAAGAGGATATCAACTTGGTAATGAACTCAAACAACTCACCAATGCTGGGTGGGCTACCATAGTTAATTGGTGACTCAGGTGGTCTTCCACAATGCAATGCAGCCAGAGCAGATCCTTTCCACACAACATGCTTGCAGCCTATTAAACACACATATTTTTATGGATCCAAAGGTAGGACACATACACAAAAAAGAATGTCTAAATCCTATTACAAATTGTTCATACTTTTATTTGTGCGTAGCAAGGACTGTCTTCCAGCTCCTAATAAAGTTTGTACTCCAGGAACGCTTTGTGGAATTTCTTGTTCAAGAAGAGGTCCTAGCCGATGACATATTTGCAGCAAGTGATCAGGTGCTAAATGTCTGTAATACTTCACCTATTATGTGAAAGACATATAAAATACTTGCTAAATAAAGTGATATAGTTCTTTGTAATAAATAAAATATACTTTAAAAAATAGAATAATTTGTTCTGGCTAGTCCACATTTCATTTTACTTGGGGTCAAAGTTCATGTTTGTTCTGTTCAACCACTTGACTCACAGAATAGTTACCCCAACCATCATTTACTTCAGTGAGGAGAAAAACTGCTAAAGAATTAATGTAACCTAAATATAGCAAGTTATAAATTAGCAGATTCTAGTCAATGCAAATACTGACTGAAGAAAAACTATATAGCATTATAACCTAAAATGATGTTTAAATTTTAATTTTCAAAAGCTTCAAACAAGTCATCCAACTACAAAATATAATAAATGTTTTGAATCTTTTACATAAGGAATATCTCCAGAATAATTAAGGACAAAACAAAAAAAAAAAAAACCCGATAGTTCATGTACTCATCACAAAATTTAAAAACAATTATATAGCCTCTATGATGAATTTTGTAATTCACAAAAAACCTTAGAGAGAAAGGCCAAACTGCAACTACTGATTTAACTAAGCTTCGACTATAAAATAAATCTACCTACCACAAAAAGTTTGGGCACTTTGGAACAACTTCAAAACACTGTTTAATTTATGATAGCATTTGAAACCAAGATATGAAATTCTAATATTTTTATTATCCATCCTGAAAGTCTTTTAGAAGAATCTAAAGAGAATTACAGAAAAAAAGTATACTATTTTATCATTTCATGATTAGGGTATCAAGTTATAAAAAATTTGTCAATGTACCACCTAAATATTATAGTTCAGCTGTTCTCAAAGTGAGTTCTGGGAACTCCTGAAGGTTCCTAAAGTAAAAGTCATAAATAATACTAATATATTATTTTTCTTTTTCACTTTCTCATGGTGGATTTTTCCAAAGGTCAAGTGGCATGTGATATCACAACAGACTAAATGAGGCTGCAGATATAAGAAACCTATTAAGCCAGACATTAAACATCCCTGAAAATGTAAAACAATGCCACTCTTCAAAACTTTTAGAAAACTGTTATAAAAAATGTTAATCAACATGAAGTGAGTTTATTATATTTAAATGAATAAAATATTTTATAATCTACCTTAATTTTTAAATCATATGAACAGATAATTCCATGTAAACAAAGAAAATTCAGTAATTTTTATTAACATAAAGCGGTTCTGAGGCCAAGTGTTTGAGAAATGCTACTCAAGTACACACGGTAATGGCACTTTTAATATGAATTCCTTATAAGATTGATCTGGGGAGGGAAGTGAAGGGTTAAATCATTTCATTCCATCTTGCAGTATCTGTTATGCCCAAACTATAGAAGAACATGAATGGTGTTTTTATAAAGTTAGCTACTATTCATCCTTCTAAGCTGAAGCCAATTAAGAGAAACCAACCTACTTTTTATCATAATACATTCCTGTCATAGAGACAACAGAGAGCCATACTGTTACACCGACAATTTAAAATAATACAGCGTGTGGCATATAGTAGATGGTCAGTAAGTACTAGTGGAATGAAGAATGGCAGAAAAGAGGTCCCAATACAAACTATATATACTATATTATGTACCTCTGAAAAATCCTGAGATAAATCTGTTTGATTTTAATACAATTTCCTAAACTTATTAAGCTATGATTCCTTTTCCCTAATATCACCATCTTGACTCAAAACATACTTTTTCAAACACTAAGGTGATTAGCTAAGCAAAAAAAAAAATTAGAAGAATATTACCAAATATGAATTTTTAAAATTATATTTAATCTTCCCTAATTTGCTTAAAAATAAAATTTAAAGGAAAAAGCCTAGAATATTTAGAGTCCCTTCTAGTTCTAAATTGTATATCATTATTCTAATGTGCTTTCTTTAAACTAATCAAAATTTCTTTTAAAAATTTTATTTTAATCATAAAGTTCATTACTTAATAACTTTAGTTTTGTGATTATCCTGTTTTGGAGTCATTTTGCAAGACTCATTTCAGGTAGTGAATCTGAATATCTTTATTGCAGAATTGTGTCTTTGAATAAAATACTATGAATCCACTTTCTCAGACTTAGTCTTCCCTTGGTGATTTAGTATATTTCAATTTTCCAAAATCAACTTTCACTTTAAAAGTCAGATACTTTCAGTTCTTAAAATCCTCAGGGGCTTTCTGGCTTTTGAAACTTTATACAAGCTGATCCGTCTGCTGGAAATCTTTTCTCTGCCCATCCACCTTCCCCAACTCATTCTTCTTCATGTCTCAGTCTATGCCTCACTGCCTTCTATGACCTACTACAATACCTCTGCCCCCCTTTTTTGGACATTCTATCTTTGTATTTCCATAGCACATTATACTCCTTCCCAAAATGTTCTTTTACCCCACTAACCAGCAGTCTGTAGTACTTCTATCATATTGTTCTTCATGTATTTTGTTATCTAGACCTCAGTGAGAATCTAATCATAGCTATGATCCTCTTCCCCCCAAACAACTCTATCTTGCCCTGTTTTGAAGGTTCCTAAGACCCCTGCAATATCCTAAGACTGCCCATTTACTTGTCCATGACCTATATAGGTAAACACAGGCTTAGATCTCGTTCACTTGTTCTACCAGAGTTCTACCAGAGTCCAGCTCCAGACCCTATTTCTTCTCACTCAATACTTCCTACTTGGACAATTATTATACCAATGATTCCAAAATTTGTAACTGTAGCCTAGGCTTACACATCAAACTTCCTTAAAAGATATCTCTCTTTGGATCCCAAGCCCTCCTCAGCTCAACATATGCAAAATGAACTCATAATCCTCATGTCAACACTCACCTCCCAAAATGTTCTCTACCCTGACAAACGGCAACACTATCCATCCAGCCTCAAGTGAAAAAGTTGTATTTTTTACATTGCCCATTCCTCCATCTCCTTCCCATTATCCAAGTAGTCACCAAGTTCAATTGATTTTCCCTTCCTATTCTCCACAACAATCCAATTCAAAATCATCGTTGCAATAAACCCCTATCTCTCCCACATCTACTCATGCCTCCAACCTCATTCGAATCTATAATCTCTTCTATCCCAGAGGTACTCTGTATACTGCAATCATAATGATCTCTCCAAAAGCTTTATCTGGTCAAGTCACCCTTACCTAAAACACTTCAGAGGGGCACCCGGGTGGCTCGAGTCAGTTGAGTGTCCGACTGTAGCTTGCAGTTCGTGGGTTTGAGCCCTGCACAGGGCTCTGTGCTAACCGCTCAGAGACTGGAGCCTGCTTCAGATTCTGTCTCCCTTTTTCTCTGCCCCTCCCTAGCTCACGCTCTGCCTCTCTCTCAAAAATAAACACTTATAAAAAATTTAAAAACACTTCAGAGACGGGGCGCACCTGAGTGGCTCAGTGGGTTGAGCGTCCAACTTTGGCTCAGGTCATGATCTTGCAGTTAGTGAGTTCGAGAAATGTGTGGGGCTCTGTGCTGACAGCTCAGAGCTGACAGCTCAGAGCCTGGAGCCTGCTTCAGATGCTGTCTCCCTCCCTCTCTGCCCCTCCCCCATTCACGCTCAGTCTCTCAAAAATGAATAAACATTAAAAAATAAATTAAAAAACAAAAACAAACACTTCAGAGACTTTCCTTGCTCTTTAGATATCCGACTTCTTAACATGGTCTACAAATCCTGAAAGGCACGTACGGTCCATTCATATTTCTCTACTTCATCTGGCACATTCTTAGTCCTACACACTCCAGCCCCCACTTACCACATTTAGACACACTGGCCTTTTTTCAGGTTCTTTACCTGCACTCTCTGCTCTCAGGCTTTTCCCATGTGGCATACTCTCTACATTTCCCCACATTTCCTTGCCCAAACAACTCTTCAATGTGCTTCAAATCTTCTCTTCAATGTAATCTCCCTAGTTTTCCTTTATCTTACCAGTCTAAATGTGTTATCTTGGGTACATACTCTTGGCAACTTTTTCTTAACTCATGTACCAGTTTGTTGTTATACATCTAAAAGTTTAATAATTCAATGTTTTTCTTCTCAACTTCGCCATTAACTACAAGAGTGTAAGAATCAAGTCTCTTTTTGGTCCAAACTGCATCACATACATACATACATACATACACACACACACACACACACACCCCCAATACATACTTATAAAAATAAATGAAAACTTTCTTTTGCTACCTTAAATCATTATTCTTAAGGAGTATTAATCCATGTCACTATGGTCAATAAAATGTAAAGACAAACACAAATTTTAAAAAATGAAAATGGTTCAAAAAATTAAAATGGCTCATATATGACTACACATATATGTGATTTTTAATTTTCAAATTAGTAAGATACCGTATCCTTAATATTAAGCTTTTTAGTTTGAATAAATTTTTATTTTATTTGTTTATACTAGTAAATAACTAAAAGGAAATTAAAATCAAAAGGGAAATCGGAAATGAGATCGTAATAAAATCCCTTAAACAAAATGTATATATTTGGATTCTTGGTAATGGTTTGTACACTATTATTTGGGAAAAACAAAACAACATCCTCAATTCTAATATACTGATTACTTTCCATGACCCATGTTGCTTTCAATTTCTTAAGACATTCAATGTATAAAAAGTATGATCAAATTATAAAGTTAAGGGTGATAAATATTAACACTATCTAGCTAACACATATTGACTACACTCTAAATGCTAGGCCTTGTGGTAAGTTGGTAAATTTTACATGTAAAAGCTCAGTTATTTTAATAACCCTAAGAGATATGAACTATTATTCCCGTTAATGAAGAAATTATTATACAATAATATAAAACAAGGTTCCCAAGATCACACACATTTAGTGGATGGCAGAGACGAGAATCAAACCAAGGCACTGTAACTCCAGCCCTCATTTACACTGCCTGTAGTACCTATTGCCTCAAATACATATATATCAATATAGAAGAAAGCTTAAAAATAGACATTCTGAATAGCTTTCAACACAGACATTAAACTACACCGAAAAAGAAACATTCTAAAGTTCACTTTCAGTACTAAACAAATTAGCACAAAGGCACAAATTCCTACAGGTAAAGGGCTACACTTAAAACAACTAAGGATAGAGGGGCATCTGGCTGGCTCAGTAAGAAGAGTATGCGACTCTTGACCTCAGGTTTGTGAGTTCAAGCCCCACGCTGGGTGTACAGAGTAAATAGACAAAACTTTTTTAAAAAGATAAACAACTAAGGATGGAAAATAAAATTACAAAGATAGAGTGACAACCCTAAATACTCTCTCCTACTATGGTTATCTCCTACTATGGTTAAAGGAAATCAATGTGATCAGCCCTACTTTTCTCAATATTTCTAAGATTAAAATTTTAAACTCTTAAAGTTAGAAGGTACAAACAGATTAAACCATAAAATTTAAGATTACTATCCTGAAAAGAAAATAAGGAAAATGCACTATTTTTTAGCTGTGCTCCCCTTTTAAATTTTCATAAACATCTCATCTTCTCTCCTACTCAGATGCAAGAGCCTGATTTAAGGATGCAAACTCTGATGTCATCTCACTGAGACTCACTCTTAACACCAGGGGGCTAGTCAGAGCTTTTTCAAACTTCTCATATCCCCACTCCCACCTCCAATCCCAAAAGAAAATCACTTGATACAGTAACAACAATCTTTGGGTTAAGGGTCCATAATTAATGGTTAAAACCTGAATTAAAGGTGTCCCTGTGTAAATATGTTAGGATATCTAGAACAGAGGTCAGCAAACATTTTCTGTGAAGGGTCGGATGGTAAATATTTTGGGCTTTGGAGGCGCCTATCAGTTGTACATACATATTTTTACCAACTCTAAAAACGTAATAACTTTAGCTTCGAGGCCTTACAAAAACAGGTTTCCTACACAATTTACCTGCAACCAACATAGTTTACCACCCCTGATCTAAACAATTCTTGGTTCTATCAAAATTTCCACTAGCAAGGATAGCAGAATTCTGTGAAAGAGACAACTCTGCTCAAGCCTTCGCCCAAATCATAAACCTTTATCACTCCTTTTTCCAGCTGTATATTTAAAACATTTCTAGAATTGTCTATCACAATTTGAACAACAGGATCCTCTTCTGAAAATGTAAACTATAGCAAGGAAGGAGCAAGGAAAGACTGAGGTCTTTGAGTAGTTTACTCTCTTGCATCCCTGCCTAAAACTATCTGCTTCTGCTTGCTATGCTACTTCATATAAACAGCCGTTCTTCCCAGCCAAGAAAATTTTGACATTGTCAATGGAAATTACCGTTAAAAGGTAAATTTTATCAGTGGGAAGAAAATATAAAAAACTTGGAAGCCACTGCATTCCACCAGACATACTGTCATTAAGAATTCTACTCAATTTTTAAAGAAAAGGTCAGTAGTTTGATTGAAAGCTCTAAAGTCCAACAGTCTACGTTTAAACTTGCTGAGCGCGGGAAAACATTTATTCCACATCTCAATGTCCTCATCTACAAGACTGAGACTGCCAAGTCACCACCTTGGGAGGTAGTGATGGTAGCTGACATGGAGTTGTCTGTCATTTAAATTACACTTCACATTACATGCTCCATGTTGATCTTTCATGTTGAGAATCTTTCTAGACCTACGCAGGGAAAAAACATTTTGGAAACCATTTTAAGGACCTTTCCAAAATGAGGCAGATCAATACAATGAAACTACTTGATTTACCTATGAGCTCTAGAAATATCAGTCCTTCCTCTAGCATATAATTTAAGAAGTCCCTATGAAAATAAGATCCACAAATATTTAGCACTACTAGGTCCTGAACACCTGATCTGTTCTAAAAATGTCAGTTTTTTCACGTTTTCTCAATTTTTTTCAAATCTGAAAGGCTAGTTACTTCTGCTCTCCACTATAGTTCTAAATTCTAAAAGGTCAGCTTAGTGAAATACAATTCTTATTTTTACAACTATTCTAACATATGAACAAAATCATAAATTTAAAAGCCCTATTTACCATTAATCATTCTGTAAGACCTATTTTTAAAACCAGATCTCAAATTCTCAAAACTTTAAACTTCTAATTATAAATCAACAGATTTACAAAGTATAGGCTAAAATTACATCCACCATCTTTAAAACTAGTTTACATTTTCTGAGCAATTTTTTTAAAAAATTGTGATAGCCTTCCACGTAGAAAATACACGGAATACTTACTTTGTGTCAAGTATTCTCAAAATTTATCTTCACAAGCAAATAAGATCAAGTATTTTCCCCATTTCACGGATATAGAAAACTGAAGTCCAAAGGTTACAGCTTCTTAAAAGTCATACATTTAGAAAATAGGAAAAATTAGTAATCAAACCCAAGGTCTCCTAATTCCAAGATTACTGTTATTTTCACTACGTTAGTTTCCTTCTCAAAACTTTTGTCCCTGCTCCACTGTCACACAGCTCTTAGGATTATACTCAATAGAACCTACATAAACATTTTTCGAGTCAAATCCTCTAATCTGGTAACTATTCTCACAAGGACTCTTTACATGCCTATGATTTCTTTGTAATTAGAAGTATAATAAAATTAATACAGAATCTTATTAAGTGTCAAAATTAATCTTGGTGGTCTATTTACCCTTAATTAACTGTCAATAAACATGCTTGAAAGACTGTCTTCTATTCACAATTTAATCAACCACCTAAGAATTCATTTAGATAACTCAGCTAGTATTATCAATACAAATCTGTCTTTTAAAGAATATTCATGATGCTCTTCCAAATTTTATTCATCACAATCCGACTATATTTTGCTACAAAAAAAAAAAAAAAAACTTTATCAAGAATTTAGGTGTCCAGAAACTACAAAGGATTCTCTATAAAAATTAATTTAAAACACTACATGATAAAATTTAACTTTTTGAAATATTACATTTTGAAGTTTTGTTTTTAAATTAAATCATGTTTCCTAAGCAAAATTTGTACAGTTAAGAAATCCTCTTTAAAACATTATTTACTAAACTAGAATTTAAATTTCCAATTCGGGATTCTGTTGGAAAAGTCATCGTCTATTAATTTAAAGACGGAAAATTCTTAAAGTATTCTTAAAATGTCAATATAAATACTCTTAAGAGAACGACTAGTTTCATTTTTAGTCATGTTTCAGTTTCAAACAGTATACTCAAAATAACTAACACCACACATACAATGGCAGTGAAGTTGTTTAAAAAAAAAAAAAATGCATGTTTCTCCAAGTTGCCTAGAATTTACTATTTCCTCAAAATCTAAACCAGAATCAAATGACACAAGGTAAATATTTCTTGCATTTCTACTATAACCTCTGCCAAGACAGGCTATGTGCCTGTTCTCTATCCCTGATAAAGATCAAATGGGTCATGCCACCATGATCACAGGCCACCTGGAGTCCAGAATATGTGCCTCCTGCTGCCATCATCCATGCTATCACGAATAACCTAAGCTATATTATAAACCTCATTCCATTTACAATTTAGTTTTAACTTAAACAGAAGGAGCATCAGATCATGTTGCTAACTACATATTCTTAGTATGAAAAACTTCTCATCCAACCAACCACCCTTTTCCTTATCTGTCATCCCTGAGCTCAAATAGGCTGCTTCTGTGTGTGTAAGGCAAATAAAGATGGACCAGCATCATATCTGAAGATTGCCTTCTCTGTCACTACAGAGACCAAACGTTCTCACTTACATATTTCATTCTTCTATATCATAATTTTGATTTTTTAGTACACTGAATCCTCAAATTCCATAGAGAAAAAAAAAGTATCATTTTCTCCAATCTGTTCTAAAATAGACTCTTCTATATTCCATATGCTCAGTAACATATACTTATCCATTCTAAGATAATTTATTAGTTTTCACAAATTACTCATAATTGTACCCATAACATAGCTTTTCACAAAGCAGAAATCGATAATCTTTACACATTTTAAATTTTTTTCTAAAATTTTAAATTTGGTTTGTATCATATAATAGCCTTTATTACTTTTAGATGTAATTATAAAAGCAACTTAAATACCCTAGAAGAAAAATACACTCATTTTAATGCCTGATTTTCTTGAATATAATTAAAAAGCCCATTAAAATGGATACTTAGTACTGTTAACTAACGTCCACTTTGCTTATTAGTATTACATACACTTTTCTGTGAATTCAGAAACCTAAACAGGGAAACTACAAGAATGAAATTAACCTGTCTGGTATTACTTGTCCAGAACAAGTTGTGTAGGATGCAATTTTATCTGTTACAATTCTGCAGTGACAATGACAGGTAACTATAAAATTTGGGAAAAAGAAAAATGACTGCAGTAGACTAGATAAGGTGCTTCTACATAAAAGAAACAAAAACTTGTGATCTGACAAAGGAATTCTGAGTGGATTAAAAAATTGGCATTCATAGGATTAATTTAACCTAGTGCTCACTTAAAGATTAATTCAAAAAGTCTGTATTAAGCTCTGTTTAAAACATGTAACTTTAAACCAGACTGACAAAACATGTCCTCTCTGACAATTTCAAAAATACAAACCATTGTGAGGAGTTTAAATTATACAAATCTTTGAACAGAAGGAGACAGAAGCAACAGCCAAGTTCCCTTCACAAATCCCTAAATGTCATCTGACTACCAAAAGAAAAAGTTTCATGTATTCTCTAACCAGTTTTGGATACTTCAACTACCCAAACATTTTTTAATGTTAATTAGTCCACAAAAAACAGTCATAGAATCACTATACAGACCACCAACTTTTTTCTAGAATTCTAGCCACAATGTTTTAAAAATTATTTACTTTTGGTATTTATTATACTTTTTGCTACCTTAGACTTAATTATTGGATCTACAATATAATTCTACCGATAGTATCTTCTGAAGTTTTAAAGCGGTCTTTCTTACGCTGCAGCTGCTATGTTCAGAAAATTATGCATACTTACTTCTCAAATAAAGATGTTTTTCTTAAACTTTAATGCATCATAAAACTATAATTGGAACCTTTACTACCACGATTAAAGTCCTGATAATTGCAAACACAAACCTTTACGTCGTACTTGATTTGTGCCAGTCAGTTATCAGTCACCGAATCCTACAAAATAGGGCTATTTTTAGCCCATTTTACAGACTGGAAACAAGCTCCTGCAGTACTATTCTGCCTCATTACAGTCATGTAAAACACCATTATGTAGTTGGCGATGGGATAATCCAACTCCTCCTTATGTTCAGGCCACTTTACAATCATTTGGGAGTATAAAGAATTTAACGGGTACTTTGTTTCCTTTAAAAATATTTGTAAATGCCTCCAACTTCTTAAAATAATGGTATATATACCAACAGAATAACTGCATAGATAAGAAAGGATCAAGTTTTGCCCATTTCAGCCCTTCAGCATGTTTCCCTAACATGTTAACTTTGTAGTTTTCATTAAAAGAATTAGGAGATTTTTTTTTTTAAGTTTAATTTATTTTGAGATAGAGAGAATCCCAAGCAGGCTCTGTGCTATAAGCGCAGAGCCCGATGAGGGGCTCGAATCCATCAACGGTAAGATCGTGACCTTAGCCAAAATCAAGTCGGACACAGCTGACTGAACCACCCAGGCACCCCAAGGACTATAGGATACAAAAGCTGTGTTTTAGCGACTACCAAGCAAATCTTACTATTTCACTGATACTCTATTAAAAAACGAAATGTAACTCTATTCTGCACATTCACTTCATTACTCGTCATCCCCCACCCCCAAAATTTTACTGGTTAAGTTTTAAAAGTGCCGTATTATCTTCAATATAGAACAAAAATACCTCATTCAAAAACATGTTTTTGGTTTTTTTCTAAAACTTGTCTCCTAGGTTTTGAATCTTAACTTTCACATTAATCAGCATACTCTAAATACATGCACACTTATGATCTATACTTAAATATATCTTATTCATGGTTCTTATTCTTCTCTGAATTTAAGACTAGCAATAATTTATGAAAACTAGTACTTAAACCATGGAGAAAAATATACTAATTACACAGTAAAGAGGCAGTCTACAATGTGGGTAGGGTATCAAAAATATTCACCTGTCTCTAAGAAGAAATATACTACAACCTAAGAATGGCACTATAAAAAGCATTTATATAATTTTCTAATCTGTAGGTTTTCTCCGTATCTACTTTTTTGTGTTTTGGATAACCATCAACAAAATGAAAGAGTTGAGCTTTTAGAGACAATGTATTGTTATTTCTTGTTCAAAATCAATTTTCAGATTACAAAAATTTCAATTCACTCATTTTACAAATGAGCTAACTGGGACCCAGAGAAATTCCGTAACTGCTTGAGGTAACCTGCAGGCTAACTGCTGACAGGACTAAAATCACAATCCATATCTAACTCCCAATCCTTTCATTTGAATAGAAAAATTTCTAGTAAGTGGAATGATTTTAGGAAAAGCAAATACCACTACATAAAATAAAAATTACATCATTTTTAACATTTAACATTTTAACTGGGTTTAACATGAACCCAGTTTTTATATATATACATATACATACACATATACATATATATATATGTATATGTATACAAACAAAACAAAACAGCCATGTAAGCAAGAAATGTAATCAGAATCCCAAATTTGGTAAAAAGTGTTTATAAAGATTCTGCCTCAAGATCCCGTAAGTATGCAATCACCACTAACTAAAGTGACAACTAGACAGAAAAACTTAATACACCAACTAATTTCACTATTCAAAATAAGAAATAAATGACAAAGCTTTCTCTTTGCCCAAAAATTATCTGAGTTTTCCTGTTCTATAAAAAGTTACCTATGCTTGGCTCCGTTTAAAAAATAACAATTCTGATGAAAGCTTATAATATACCCTTTTGCTTTAAGACCAACCTATTTTTAAAAATATAAACTCTGATTAAACATATAAGAAACAAACCATTTCACTTTGTATCAAATTCCATTCAATCTTAAAAATGTTTTAAATCTTAAGGTAGATGGTAATACAATGATGTTTTATAATAACTTTATCACACTTGCAATAAATGCATCCTTTTTTTTTTTTAAACCTGTAATCCTTTAAAAGTGCTCTTAAAACTCCACTTTCCTCTTGGTCAAAACTCAATTGCTGTGATTTACATGTAGGCTGACTACAGATGCTGATCTATGTTAAATAGCTGTAATTTGAGGTTTTCTAGAAATTTAAATCTGACATATATATTCTTCCACTTAACATATTAGTCAATTTATCAGTTAACAGAGCAACATATTTCCAGATAGAGATAGACACTACTGAAACCACAAATAATAGTTATTATTTTGGTTTCACTCACCAAATTAACTTAAAACCAATGTTAAGTAAATTCAACTTGAAGGCAACGAAGTTTTTTAAGTCATAAGAATAAATTAAGACAATAGAGAACATTATACAAGAGATTTTGCATGTGCTCACCTAGACATATGGTGTTCCAAAATGTCTTAGAGCTAACTGAATTTCAAAAACCCAAATTAAGTTAAACCAAATACCCACACACCTAGTTATATAGTTTGATGGATATAAAAGCACTTCAAAAGGTGTCTTTTATCCAGTAGATATGGAGTGAACAATATGCTGAATGAACAAAAAGAGAAAATGAACCAGGAACTCTTACATTTTAACGAGAATTCTTAACTGCCTCTTAAGTATGCCAAGATGACTGTTCTGGTAAAAGGAGAAAACACTCCAGGCAAAAAACCCCACTTCCATGCAAAATAGGTGGATTTTGAAAAATAACACACTAAAGAAGACACCACTTACTATTCTAAATCTGTTAAAGAGACAAGGAATATAAATTCATTTTATTAATATATGAAATGAAAAACCCTCTCAAGAAACTAAAAATGAACATTAGTGCCCCTGTTTTTACTGGAGAAAACATGATATTCATGCAAGTATTACACATTCCCATAATTTAGCAAAATACCATCAGCTGCTTCATTTTAAAAATGCAGTAATATCACATTTTAATTTTACAAGAAAACAGCAATCTTCAGTGACTGAGGTTTTTATGAGATGCAAGAATGAGTTTTGTAAAATCTGCCCAATTCTTAAAAACAGAATACTATAAGCTCCATAATTTTTTCAAGTAACAAGTCAAGGAACGCACTTAGGATTTTGTCAAATATTTACACCCCCCCCCCAAATTAAAATATTGCAGGCACTGAATCTTAGAGTTTGCTTCAAACTCCCTGCATTCACTGTAGCAAAGTATTTAATGAAAGCCTCGATCACTACTTGAAAACAGAGTGTGGAAATAAATATATTGTTAAGGCTCCATTAAATTTCCTAAACCTAATGGACGCTTAATCTATATTAAATCGTAAGAGATTTAAACTCAAAAGTTAGATGTTCTACATCCAAATGAAACAAATGCCACCAAAATCTTGTCATGCTTTCACCTCACAGAAGACATTCAATTCCAAGGTAGGTGAAACTTCCTAATCGTTTCAGAAGCCCTCATGAAATAACGTTATACTCGTTAGAACCACCTCAAAACATCAGTTCCGAGTCAGTTGCACTGCACAGATTAAGCGCCCCCACCACCCCCGCCGTGTGATTGCTTTTACTGCTCCAGACACACATATTCATACGAACAACCTAAATCGGTTTAGGAGAGACAATATGAAAAAATACAACTACCGAACACAAATACGTTACTCGTCCAGCCACAACAGGTCCACTTTCATAAGACCATGTTTAGAAATTACTAACATAGTCACTGTGAAACCCCACAAAATTAAAAAAAATAGCTACTTTTCAAGCTATTAAACAAAATGCATCCCAATATAAGCTGGAAAACTTTTACTTGCCAAGTTCCATACCACAATAAATGTAAGCGTAAAAATCAAAACTCTTCAGTGACTTCCAATAACAGTTTTTACTGAAATCGCGGAATAGCACGAGAATCAGCAAAATTAGAAAAAGCCGGTTAAACTTCTGGCTTTCAGGGGGGTTACAGGCTTTTACACTTCTGCGAATGTGTTTTGGAAAAAAGCAAGAGGAGCCTCCGGCCGAGTGTCATCATACATCCGAACCCCTCAAACAAAAAGCCTAGCTCTGAATTTAAGGAAAGCAAAAGAATCGAGAGAGGAAAAAAAAAATAACGCCTTGCTACGGTTCCGCTGCGGCTGAATAGCCTGCTTGTGAAATGCTAATGCCACTTCGGAGCAGTTAGTCACCAGCTATTGTGTGGGGCAGGAGAAAGCCGAGCCGACCGCGCGTGCAGAGCAAGCGAGCGAGCGAGCGAGCAAGCGCGCCCTCCTTCCTCGCGCCGCTCCCGCCGCCGCCGCCGCCGCCTCGCGCGCGCCCCCGCGCCCGCACGGACGCGCGCGCCGGCCCCTCCTCCTCCGGCCTTGCACTGCACAACACTCATGACGTATCTTTATTTCTAGTACATTAACAAAATATCACAAATAAATTGTTGGCAGCCCCTGCGGCCTCGGGGTGCGTGTCCCCCCGACCACTGCCCCCCGAAGCCCCCGCGCCGGCCTCCCAACCCTCCCCGTGGCCTTTGGAGCTTTCACGTTCTGGGGCCAAGTTTTTGTCTCTGTAAAAAATTGCGGGAAATTCAATTTTTATTCGACTCGGGGAAAAGTTTCTTTGCTCCGCGACGTGAATGTCTCACCAGATTCTGGTAGGTCCTGGGATGCTCCTTCCCGGTCCAGTCGGTGCGGCGGGGCAGCAGCTGCGGGGAGAGGACGCCCCGTGAGCCCGGCCCCCAGCCCGGGCCCGCCAGCTCCCCTCCCCCGCCCGCCCCGCGCCCCGGCGGGGACCCCGAACCCCGCGCCCCGCGCCCCAGCGGCGGCGGTGGCGGCGGCACGGCCCAGAGGCGGCCGCGCGGCGGCGAGACGCGCCGGGCCGCCGCCGCCCTTACCTCCTTCTCGGCCACCTCGCGGATCAGCACCTGCAACAACAAAGCGGGGAGAGCTGAGCCCCGCGCCCCGGGCCGCAGCCCCGCCGCCGCCGCCGCCGCCCTCCCCCACGCCCGCGAGCGGCGAGCGCCGGCTCGGCCCGCGCCGCGCGCCGCGCGCCGCCGTACCTGAGCCGCCTGCTGACAGGGTCCATCTTCCAGGAACCGGGCGATGAGGAAGTAGAGCTCTGCGCGGGAGAGGGGAACGGGGAGACACACAGGCTTAGCGGCCGGGCGGCGGGGGGCGGGGGACCGCGGGCGGAATCGCCCCGTGCCAGCGGCCCCAGCAGCCCCCCGACTTACCCGATCGCAGCTCCGAGAGGCCTTTCCTCTCACAAGACATGTTTATGGGTCACTTCAGGGCCGCCGGCGGGACACCCCGCCGCCGAGGGGAAGCGGGGATGGTGCCGCCGCCTGCCCTATAGCTGTCAGTGTGTGTTCACGAGCCCAGCCTCGGCTCCACCATTCAAGCAACGGCGGCGGAGGCGGAGGAGGAGGAGGAGGAAACAACAACTCTCAGGCAGCGGCTACGGCCGCCGCCGCCTCCGCCGCGGATCCCTCCGCCGCAGAAAGGAGTCCGCCGCCTTCGCGGCCCGGGCTTGGCCCGGTCCTCGGCCCGCGCCCCCGCCCCCCGGCGCAAAAAAGAGTGCCTCCGGCCCCGCGCCCAGCGCCCCCGCGCCCAGTGTGACGAGACCCCTGCCCTTTCCTCCCCGGCCAAAGGTGCGATTTATTTATTTATTTCCAGTCGGAGAAGATGTCGGAGTCGGAGCCGCCGGTTGGCTGAAAGGCGCTTTCTCTGTGGAGGCCGACCGCGGGAGGGAGGGGGCCGGGGACGGCTCCGCGGAGGGATCTGACGCACACGAAGCCGCAGCACAGGCTCTATTCAGTGGCGCTGGCTGGGGCTGAGATGGAAGTTAGTTTCTATGTAGCAGAAATGGGAAACAAATGAAGCAAAACTGCCCAAAGAGGGGAAATGCCCCGAGGATGGGTCTCACTCTCACGCGCGCACACAGACACACACGCAGAGAGCCCTCTCGCGCTGGGCAAACTCGGGATCGCGCTCCCCGGCCCGAGTTGAATGATAGTGTTTGGTTTCTGTCTCTTGCCATGTGCATGTGTATAAATGCTGCGGATTGGCATCTGTGTAAGTCTTGTCCTGCGTTATTTCTGCAGCCTATGCAAAGTGTTGTGTAATTTATTGGAGTGCTGTATATTGCAATAGAGGTTCGGCTTTTTTTGTTAAGCACTTGGCGTTTGCAAGCCCGTTATTTGCCGAAGCCACCTCTGCGTATATCTTTTATTATTGCCGTTGCCTTAAGCATTTTACATTTTAAAGATGTTTTATTTTAATTTATTTTATTGTTTACGGGCAAAGCGAACTCCTGATCTGTACTTCAGATACTCTTTTTCCTGGTTACAAAAAGGCTAGTGATGGCTAATTAGCGACTTGGGATTAAAGAACCTTAAAGGTTTTTTAAGTATTTACAAGAAGGAATAATGTAAAGCTGAGAGAAAGGAAAGAACGCTAATATTTATCTCTAACTGATCGGGAGGTAATTTACTGACAGATCAATACCCTACCGAAGGATATTGAAAGAGTATACTACAGTTTAACCAAGGTGATTAGTGATTAAATAATTTAAATTATCTGTGTATCTTGCAGTTGACTTCGTCATGCTAATTAATGGCTTCTAATTTGAGGTGTAAACCATTCCTGTTTACAGTTAATCACGGGAAGACTTCTTGAAAACTGACGAAAAGAGAAAAAATTAATCTTTCGTAAATTAGTAGGTAATTACCGGTTTTATATGCTAAATCATACATCTGTGTTTTGCTGATGAGGGTAAGGGCCTTGTTATTTAAAAAACGAATATGGGTGAAATTAATGGAAACAATGGAAAAAGCCATTTGTTAGAAAACAAGGACACCAAGTGATTTTTATCTCCAGATGATTTAAGCACTTTTCAAAAAGACTTGATAGTTGATTTTTTTAAGGGTTGCATTTTAAAGGGAATTAGGATAGTCGTTCTTTGTTAACATTTAACAAAAGATTCCCCTTTAAAATTTTAGATAATAAACTGCGTTTTATGTATCTGGTCTAAAAAGGTTATTTGTGGGTAAAGGACCAACAAGCTGTATTATGGTTTTCTAGATTGTTTCCTCAAGCCTTGTTCCCTCCTAGCTCCTTACATTACTAGTGGGAAATACTTGCTGCAACTGCCTTGTGTTGCACTGCAAGACTGAACCGGTGTGATGCCCTATACTAAATATCCAGAAATCATCCTACATGTGAGGAAGAAGAAAAAAAGCCTTAACCTCTTTGGAATGATAGGATGTAAAAATTGCCTTTTAGAACAATCTTAATCGAATAAAAAAGAGAAGTTACCATGACTCGTCCTACTGCAGCCTGGTTATCAGAGCTACTGTATTTATTGAAATGGCTATCCTTCAAATATTGAAAATATTTGCATTTTTATAGACATGAATTCCATTCTATCTATTGTAGGTAAGTGGCTTGCTTCTAGATAGTTAGCTTTGAAAAGACAGACATTTAATATACCTTTTTGCAATTCTATTTGTTTCTATGACTGATGCTTTCTATTTTAACTTTTTAAAAAGTCTTATATTCTTCGAATAATTGTGATATTTTATATCATCATGATGTTCTTACAAACAGATTTTAGGAACTAAAAATTATAGTCATAATCTTGTGGTTTTGAAATATTTGTATTAGTCTGATTCTTACTAATAGATGTTTTGTCCTTGCAAAGGAAAATAAACCAAATTATGGCATGGAATATAAAATTACTCTGGGTAAAGTTTTCCATATATGTCTTGCGAGTGTTATGTAAACATGGAAAGCTAGTATGATTATCTCATGTATGCTTTTCATTTAGAAGCCACGAAAACTTTTCCTAAGCTTGCTACCAGTCCTTAGCTCCTAAAAAATTGTTAAGGAAAATTTCCCTTCTAAGTTTTCTGGAAATGATGCTCTTGTCATTTTGACTAACCTTGGACAATGTTTATGGTTTCTTTTTCAAATACCTAATTTGAAGACATTTGTAAGCTTGTCTTTGAATTAATTTATTACCATCAGTCTGTTACAAGAAAATACAGGTTACCAGCTAAAAATTAAAACTTTTTTACAACCAAATAAACTGTTTGTTTTTAACAGTAGATGTTAAATTGGATTTTTCTAAGTTCTTCAAATGTAACAAATACTCCCTTATAATTTTTTAATTTCTTTAAACATGAAACACATTTCTGGATTCTGGCATCATCAATTAACTATAAGGTTTACATTAAGTCACTTATTGTGCATATGTATGCAGAAAGTCTGTACATACCAGATAGAAAGTCTGACCTTGAAGTCCTATACTTTAGTTCCCAAGGCCATGGACCTTGCACTTCTTCTTCCAGTATTAACTCTTTTGCATGTGAGGATAGCTCAGATTCCATCTATATCCCTTTTTGTTGATTATTTTAACTTTTTCATGGACTTCAAAAATAAAATGCCAACTTAAAAAGATTTCCATGCCTTTTATATTAGAAGGCTAACAAAAATAGTAAAAGTTTGAAAAGCTAACAACAAATGTATTTATCTAATACACTATGTTTCGGAGAATTATGAACTTTTCTTGAAAAGTCAGTTTCTGTAAAATTCATTTGGCATCACATGAAACAAGATAAACACTTAAAAAGTTTGTCTTGATCATGATAAGCTATTATTCTAATGAAATAATCAAATGTTGCCATTTAAGTCCTTCCTAGAACAAGATAGGATGATATTTATAAATGAAAAGATCCCACTACCTTTATGAAATTTGGTTTGTCTCCAGTAGGATGATGAAATAATACATAACTCCAAAAAGATTCTGCAAACACAACTTTTGAAATTATATATTAAGTCTTGTTTTTATTTTGATGTTGTGCTTTTATTTTATAGCAAAAGCTTCATCCTATAAAGTGTAGAAATGGAAAAGTAGAAAGCATTCTTCTTCAGAAAATACCTTCTTTTTTAATACTCATCTGCCCTAACAACAACACACAACTATCAATAGAGTCTTATTTAACACACCCCACTCCTCCTCCTGGCTTGCTCCCTGATACTG
This sequence comes from Panthera onca, assembly GCF_046562875.1. Classification (NCBI taxonomy): domain Eukaryota; kingdom Metazoa; phylum Chordata; class Mammalia; order Carnivora; family Felidae; genus Panthera; species Panthera onca. The sequence continues at coordinate 70,747,527 of NC_138343.1, forward strand.
TATGTTTCTGTCCATGTCTGTTTGACTTTCTCTCTACACAGACATTCTTCCTTCACAAAGCTTGGATGTATATCAAATTTGAAACATATGAGCAGATATACTCTTTGGCTACTCCAGAAAGAAAAAGATAACCAGCTTTAATAAACCAATCCATTATTTAACAATTTATATCGCCTCCCTGTATCTCATTGAAAAATCTTTTTACTTATGTTAGAGCACAATTCCTTTTAATATGTAACAAAAATTAGTTGTTTACCAACAATTGTATAATTCCTTACTTATTTGAATGTTATTAGTAATTCACCATTCAAAAAACTTCCATTCAAATAATTTTCCTCCAAATTAAATAATCCTAGTAGCTTACATATTTTATATGTAAGTCTTGGTTTACACAAAAAATACACATCTTCATGGACTTATTTATTTTTTTAACAACATGCATGAGTTAACAGTACAATTACAAAGATTAAAGAAGAAAAGCAATTTTAGAACATATTCCCACAAGATTTGGAGCAGCACAGTGGATGAAGTAGAAAAAGCTATTCCAGATGGGAGGAAACTTAAAGGAGAAGTCTGTAGGCATGTTCTATCATATGCAGATGTCTGATGGATCAAGAGTGGGCTGGACTGAACACAGAACGGTGGAAACGGGAAGGTAGACTCTGGGGAAGAGATGCAGAGGCTTCGAAAGTTGCTAGTGGTGGTGTCTTAGATAAAACATGCTATTATGAATGTGATTTAAAGATGGGATTTGAGGACAAGAGGTAAGTAGTCACTTGCCTTTCCATATGCCTGAATTCATAAACTTTGAAAACCCCAAAGAAGAAAAAGTATTTATATGGGAAGAAAGGCGGGGGGGGGGGGGGGATTTATATGACAGTGAGTAATCTCTACATGATAAAGAACACTCAGAATCAAGGACACAAAGTAAATACTGTTGATGAAGAAGGAGAATGGTTGTTTAAAGAGTAAGATCTTACTGACAGAATGCCCAAAAGTCTGACCTGATACTCAAATATGAGAGTAAGATATTATAAAAGTAAGATACAAGTCAAAATTGAGAATGAAGCCAATTTAGATTTAAACTGACTTTGTAAAAAAAAAAAAAAAAAAAAAGTGTTTCCATTTTCCGAATTCCTACAGAAAGGTCTGTCAAGTTATACCACCTTCCTTGTAAATTGCCTTTATTTTTCTTCTTATGTATATATACTTGGCAAAGATCTTCTTAACTTATGTTTCTGTTACTTTAGTCCCTTTGATAGGTATACTTATATTTTTTGAAATGGTGATTAGCTAACTAGCTCAAACAAAGAATGTATTCTATTATACAGTTATAAAATTTAAAATAATGTTGATAACAAGTAGATCTTTCAGCTGAGTTGTGTGTGCGCAAAATTTAAGAAAGCTTACAATTTGATTTTGATATTACACCTACGAATTCCATTGTAGTCATAGTTTTCATACTTAAATTTAAGCACATAAAAATATAGATGTAGATGAAATGGGTACAGTAGATTTTTTAATGATCATCAAAACTTATCAAATAACAATGATTTATAGAAAAACTAATATAGCCTTTAAATGGAATCTCCTCGTAAGCACGTATGTGTTATTTTCTCTCAATAGTTATCAGAAGTGATGTTACCGAACATCATTAGGGAACATCTTTGTTAAGAATATTGAGTAAGTGGTATCATATGGAAAAGAAGAAATATATTGCCTCATTAAATGTCTCACCATCCTTACCTCTCCAGTTCGCATACATTACACCTTACACTTATTTTTGTCATTCAGTGTTTTGGGTTTTTCGGTACATATAAGATTTCCGTGTTTCCCCAATATCCCCATATTTTCAGTTTTTTCAGGGTCTCCATAAAATTTTCATTCTCTTCCATCACTGAAACTTTAGTTTCCAATGATAAACCAAGCATAGGAATTAAGATATGTAATCAATGTGGATATATCCTAAGAGCTCTAAAAATATAAAGAGGATCTATGCTTCTTATAGTTGAGAGTGCCACACATTAAAATCTTCAAGATCTCTTATTTTCAGCTCTCCTGGTTATTTACACAAAAGGCTAGGGAAATAATTTACACAACTTGTGTGAAAAGGAAGAAAAAGGCCTTCTGTTGTCTACTTTTCCTTAAGAAATGAGGTGCTAAGCAGGAAGCATTTTCTGTTTCTGAAGTATATTTATGTATTTTTGTACTACTAAATTTTTATTTCAACATTTTTGCTGAAGTCAAGATAAATGTGGCCTCTTTAGATATTAAATTTTGCTGAGTTAGAGGAATTACTGATTTTTTAGAGATAATCTTTGGAGTAATTAATGCAGCTTTCAGACTCTCGTTTGTAAAGTTTTCAATCTAATAGTGGCTGAAGAAAACTTACATTGACTCAAAACCCATTGTGATGTGCTTAACTTAACCTCTTTGAGATATTTAGTATGGGAAACTTACTTCATTTCCAGAGCCGGATCCCATCATGCCAAAAAAAAATTTTAAAGGCATCCTTGATGAACACACAAGGGCAAATTTCCATGGCACGATAGTAAGATATTTCCCCCTAACACCTATTAACATAGCATTCTTCTATTGAATAATTATAAAGGTCATTTTCCCTTTCAATTAGCCAGTTTCTCATGTGGCTTCTTAGTTTTTTCCTTTTTATTATTAAGAAAATATGTTGATAGAAACTTATTTTGTAAGTGTTAAAAAGAAAAATAAGAACTTCATCACAAGTTGTGACATGTACCACTTCTGTGAAGCCATGTTTCTTTTTCTTGGGCAACACTGAAGTGATACAAGGACCAAAAGTCAACCTTTAATGTCTGCCCTTGTCTCCATATGCCATTCCTACTTCTATGCAATCCTCTTTGTAACATGCTTACTTTCTCTCCATGCATTAACTGAAGAACCAGCATTTAAACACTAGCTTGCAGTTGGACCCTCATTGTGTACTTTCATACAACACATGGAGATACGCAGCTCACCAGACACTGATTGCAGATATGACAGCTAATCTGAAGTAGCTGAGACCCTCCTCCCTCCCCCAAAATGGCTGCATCTGGAAAGAAAAGGTTTTGGTGGTAGTCTGGCCAGTCCCCAGAAATTGTCAATTATTAAAATCTGACTTTATCAGCAGCAATATCTCAATTTATTGAACGGACTGCAAGAGATAGAATCAATGGCTATACATACCATTCAAATTTAACGATGATGAATTCACATTCCTGAAATAGAAACTATGATACATTTATACATGTAGACTATGTTTTTGTGTGTGTGTGTTTTTTTAAAAATTTATCTTTGAGAGACAGAGAGAGATAGAGCATGAGCAGGAGAGGGTCAGAGAGAGAGACACACACACAGAATCGGAAGCAGGCTCCAGGCTCTGAGCTGTCAGCACAGAGCCCGACATGGGGCTCAAACTCATGGACCACGAGATCATGACCTGAGCCGAAGTTGGACACCCAACCAACTGAGCCAGCCAGGTGCCCCAATGTTTTTGTGTGTCTTAATATAATTGCTTTTAGTACTAAGTGGATATATTTTACAAATACTAGCAGGAATAAATTCCAGCAAGTTATTTTTAGTAACTGAAAAATTAACAACATAAAATCTTGTGAAATCAATTGCATGTGATATAGATTAATGTGAAAGCATTTCTTTCACAACACGTTTTTGAATAAGGGTATGATTTCCATATTAAAAAAATTAAGAATTCTAACAGATTAGTTGCAATTCTATAATATAAACTATAAAGAGGTTTGAGTCAAGAAGTTTTCTAGCCACAATTAGTTTGAAAACTTAAAAATCTAGTGTCAAAAATTACATTAAAACTCCAAAAATTTTTATAGTACTTTTTTATAGTATTTTTTAGTATTTTTATAGTATTTTTTTTAAGTTACAAATGTATTATCATTCTTTAAAAGCTTAGTTCTTTTTAACTGAGATATTTATGCTTCAAACATTAACATTTGGAATCTAGAAATCAAGTTGCCTTATTAACTCAGGAGCAATTTTTAAAAACTTCTTTATCATGGAAAAATATCAAACATAAAGTAAAGGAAATAGAAATATGATCCCCTGGGTACTAGATGCCCAGTATTCATGATTATTTACATTTGGACAATCTTATTTTATCTATCCTCCCCTACCACCCCCTTTCTTGCCTAAATGTTTTAAAGAAAATCTCATCATTACTCCTGTAAATAATTTGATATGTAGTCCAGAAGCAAATACTAAGTAGCTTAGTTCTTTCATTGATCCATCATGTGAAATTTTTTTAAAATATGGTAAAATATGTACCATATTTTAGACACTGTATTAAGTCCTGGGAATTGATTAGCTGGAAAAAGTCATCAGGACCCTTTCTAAGCAGTTCTCTTATGATGGGAAATGCACAGTTAACAAATCAGATCATCCCATTCAACTGCTTAAAACCTATCAATGATACTTTATGAACCCCTGGACGATCTGTAGTAGGATATGTGAAACCCCTCATAATCTGCCTGTCTCAACCTCTCCACACTCAACTTTACCCACTGGACCATAAGCAGTCTAAATGCCTCCTATATGGAATTAGTTTTCCAAACATGCCTTTCTTTCATTTTTGCACATGCTGGTCTCTCTGTCTGGAACCTTCATCTCAAAACCAGACCAATTCTCATGTAGTTTTCAAGACACCACTCAATTATCCATTGCTTCTTTGAGAAACTCTGTATGCATCTCCTCCTAGCAAACAAACCAGGTATTCATCCTCTGTGCTTCCAGAACAGTTTTCTGTGTGTCTCTTGTAGCACAGCTTTGAGGCATATTATTGTTTTATATTGTTTTTAGTCACTAAGTTTTTTTAGGAAAGTCTCTGAATTTTGGATTTCTGTATCCCCAATATATGCAACAGTTCAGAATAGACAACAGATATTTAATAAATACAGTGTTTTTTTTTTTTTCTTAGAATGTGCTTATTAGATGAACTGTGGTCATTTCTGAAGGTGTAGTAGGATGGTTCCTAATAATGACCTAATTTTAGTTTGCCTAATTTGACAGGACTAAAATGGGCACATGGAAACACTGACGGTTTTGCCATTAGAGGGAAGGAAACAAAGTATGCATTGTATTTAAAAGAAACACCAGAATGTTCCACAAAATTTGGATATTAGCTCTGCCTTCTCGGAAATTCTGTTACAGTATTATTTGAATATAAAATGAAGGAATGATATGGTCAATAAAAGAAGGTCACAGAATACCAAAATAATAACAACAACAACAAAAAAGGAAGCCTAATTTAAAGTGAATATCAAATCCCTCTTTTTCCCTCTGAAATTCCCTTTGCTACTTAACTTTAACATGTCTTTTTTAGTACATTTTCCTTACATGTCTTTTGTCTCTATCTTTTATTTTGTACCCTAAAGAATCAGAAGAAAAACAAATATCCGTGTAAGTAGAGTATCAAATAAATGGAATAGTGCCTCAGCAGGGCCCCTATAGCAAGTGGAAAAGAGGGTCTCAGTCATTACATCCATAATCATGGATCATAGAATTTTAGAGCTGGAAAAAACCGTACAGCTTATCTAGTCCAAATACCTTTTCAAGGGGGTTAAATGATTTGTCCAAACTCACACCTCCTTTTCAAGTTTCAGTCAGCCTTGCAATTTTTCTGAGGTATTGGTGTAAGGGTAGGATAGCTGAATAGCTAAAAGAGAATAATTTAGCATGGAATGAGTCAACATGACTTCTGCATGAGAAATGATGTTTGTTTGTTTCACTAGAGTTGTTTGAGAGAATAAATAAGTATGACTAAGGAGATTTAGAGAGAAAAATCTATATTTAAATTTCCAACAAGCTTTTTGACAAGTTCCTATATCAGACTGTTTAAACAATCCCCATAAGAAATTGGATTGGAGAGACTTAAGGAGAAATTTTAGTAGTTAATAACCGACAAGAATCAAGTCCTAATTCTGTTTTTTTTACTGAGTGTCCTGGTTCAAATTATTTAACCTTGCTTATGATCAGTTTCTCACAAATAGTATGAATAGTAATTTTATCTAACCCACCAGGCTGCTAAGAGGATTGAATGAGATAATAACACTTTATAATAAAAGCTACTATATGTTAAGTACTCATTATATATCAGACACTGCTCTAAGTGTTTAACAAATATTATCTCATTCAATCCTCACAAGACTCCAGTAAGGAAAATATTGTTATCATCTCCCCACTTTAAAGATAAGAGAACTGAGGTATAGAATGGTGAAGTAACTTATCCTGAATCATGAAGCTAATTGTTAGTAAAGTCAGGAATTGAACCCAGGAAGGCTAGTTCTGGAGCCCCTACTTTTAACCAGTCAACTTCTGACTCTTGTGCTATCAGTATGTGCAAACCCCTTTTCATGCACAGTTTAAGTACATAATAAGTACCTAGTAAATGTAAGCTATTAATACTTTCACACTTTCTCAAGTGGAAAAAAAAAAAAAAAAGAGAGAGAGGCCTAATATTGACAGAAGACCTACTTTAAGCATAAGGCATTCTTTTTAAAACCAGCCTGGAAGGCCATAGACACCCAGACAGTTTCCATGGTCCCACCAAGGTCAGAAGCCAGTATAGGTGAGAAGAGAGATTAAGGGGATAATAGTCTTGTTCTAAAGCCCATGTTGTTTTTACTACATTTCAGCCTATACCCTTACTTGAATTCACACTCTTGTTATTCCTCTTTTACGAAAACCACACTTAGATGTATAAGCAGATATGTATAGAATACATAAAGCACATATATACATAATATCAATATTTTTTTGACCTATAGGCAAGCGATACTTAGTAAAGAGAATTTGAACAGTAGCAAGGGAAACTTTTACTAAGTTTCTGAAGAACAGAAGCTGATGGCTGATGCCCCAGAGTCAGTGCTGGAGCCAGTTGACTTTCATGTTTTAGAACATGATGGGGCATTCAAACGCACATTAAAATTGACTAATTTTTAGTTGACCCTAAGCTTTTCTGGGAAGAAAAAGGCCAAACCAATGATATCAAATGGTAGGATTCCCAGATGAACTGCTAGAAAAAGGATCTATAGTAATTTTACATTATTCCCTGTAAAACATTGTCCTGAAAAGCTTTTGTACCAAAAATGAGTGCAAAGTGTCACAAGGAAGAGCACTGGAAATATAAAGCATTATCCCATAGTACTGTACATAAGCGTTAGGAATATTTTTTGGTTCTATTCACCATACCTGAAGGGAATCATAAGGCCACAAAGCCAACCCATCTAGAGAAAGGCAATTAAAATGACATAAAGATACGGAAAGTTGTCTGCCAGAAAATGGACTAAAAATATTAATACTCTGAAAACTTTTAGGATGAAAATGGGTACGATGAACACAAACTTATTCATCAAGATCTAGAGTTCCAGAACCCAGCAAGTTGTTCTTATTACTGTTCTTAATTAACCCCTGAATGCTTCAGAATATATCTCTCAAGAGAAAGTGTGTCTCCTACAGCATCACCCTATATTATCACAGTTAGGAAATTTAACATTAATGCTATTATCTATTATATAATCTGATCCAAATTTCTCCAATTGTCCCAACAAAGTCCTCTATAGTTTGCCATTCTTCCCTTCCTACCTTCCTTCTTTCCTTGTATTTTTTTTTTTTTTTTTGATTCAGAACCCAATCAGATGGCTCTTATTGCATTTATTTGGCATAACTCTCTACTCTCCCTTAATATGGAAAAGTCAGCCAGAGCTTTTCATCTTTCTCATCATTGATTGTTTTTTTAAGAGTCCAGGCAAATTACTTTGCAGAATGTTTCTCAATTTGAATTTCCCTGATTGTTTCCTCATGGTTAGATTAAAGTTTTTGGCATGAATACTACATAAGTAATGTTGTGTCCTGTGAGCACTTCTTAAAGCTTGAAAGAGGAGAAATTTAGGACCGGTGAATTCTCACTGTACCCCCAAATTGTATTTGTTATTTCCAGGAGAAGACAAAGGAAGTAATGTTATTGGTTCAAACATTTAAAAAAATTTTTTTTGACATTTATTCACCTTTGAGAGACAGAGAGTGACAGAGCACAAGTGGGGAAGGGACAGAGAAAGATGAGACACAGAATCTGAAGCAGGATCCAGGCTCTGAACTGTCCTCACAGAGCCCCACAGGGGGCTCAAACCCAGGAACTGTGAGATCCTGACCTGAGCCAACATCTGAAGCTTAACCCACTGAGCCACCCAGGCGCCCCTATTGGTTCAAAACATTTAAAATAAAATTTCTTAATATATAAAAGTCAGATCCATTAAGAGGTAAAGAGATGTTTCAGAAAACGTCTTTAGCTTTTTGCAGGTAACATTACAGGGTGTAGTATACCTATATCTCTCGACATTACTCTCAAGGACAGAATGCTGACTATGCTATGCTAGCTTGACTAAAAATGGTGTTTTCTAATATCTCCCTCTTTTTCACAAAACCAAATCCCAGTCTGTTAGGCATTTGCAAAGTTTATTCTAAATGCTCCTTTCAGACTATATTTGAAGAGATTTTAAAATCTTTGAGAAAAGAGGATTTATATATCAAAACTGGCTAACTCTAAGTTACCTATATCCACAGTGTCCTCAAGTGTACATATATATTTTTAAAGTTTATTTGTTTGTTTGTTTTTAAGTAATCTCTACCTCAAATGTGAGGCTTGAACTCATGACTCCGAGATCAAAAGTTGCATGCTCTACCAACTGAGCCAGCCAGGTTCCCAAAGTGTATATTTCTTTAATTTAACAATCCTAAATCCCCCAAATTTGGGCAAGGTGTAAGATGCATGTAATTGACAGCAGATACAGGCAATCACTAATTTTTTCAAAATTTCCAAAGTGAAATTTACTTATTTTTTCATGACAATATGAAATAAAATCAACATTGATTTTTGATGCAGAAAGAATTTAAACCTTAACACTGTTGCTTTCCAGCTTCTTAGCTACATACAAATCGTTTAACTTCTTTAAGTTGTATCCTCCACATCTGTAACATGGAATAGCACCTACCTTTCAGTGTTGTTATAAGAATTAAATGTGATATCACATGAAAAAGTGTCAGTTTTATATAATTATTGTTATATTGACCAGAAAAAAATTCTTTGATGTGATCCAAGAACAGAATGGTCCATCTGAACCATCTCTCTTTTTTGAACAAACCAGTTGCTTGATCATACTTACTATTTACTAAATTTTCCTTCGTGTGAAAGGTGCTAGACCAGATGTTGTCCAAATTCCTTCTTTTACTTGATACCAAGTTCCCATCCTTGGGTTGGATGAGAAAATCCTATATCCATATTAAAAATTCTCCTGTTTGCTTAATATAGATCACATTTGATTTCTGTCACCTCCAAGCAAAAGGAATATAGTACCATCACTTATGGTATCTAACCAGCTGGTTAGATGAGTCACTTTAATTAAAGCTGCTTAAATGTGACACCAAAAATGGTCAACTAATGCTAATAACTGCTTCAACAATTGTCTACATTTTTTCATTATACTTATCACACCAGAAGTTGGGATACACTTAGGATTTTACATAATCCAATACAGTTTTTGTTCTTTAAAAAAAAAAAATTTAAGAACAGTTTTAGGTTCACAGCAAAATTAAGAGGAGCGTACAGAGAATTCACAGATACCCTCTACCGTCATTATGCAGAGCCTCCCTCATTATCAACATCCCCACTGGAATAGTATATTTCTTACAAATTGATGAACCTATATAGACCCATCATAATCATCTGAAGTCCATGGTTTATATTAGGGTTCAATCTTGATATCATATATTCTATAGGTTCAGACAAATGCATAATGACATATATCCATCATTATGATATATAGAGTAATTTCACCATCTTAAAAATCCTCTGTGCTCTGCCTGTGCATCCCAAACCCAACCACCTCCAATCCCTAGCGACCATCAATCTTTTTACTGTGTCCATAATTTTGGCTTTTCTAGAATGTCACGTTTGGAATCATATAGCACATAACCTTTACAGATTGGCTTCTTTTGCTAATATGCATTTAAGTTTCTTCTGTCTTTTCAGAGCTTGATAATTCATTTCTTGTTAGTACTGACTAATATTCCATTATCTGGATGTAACAGTTTATTTATCCATTCACCTACTGACTGGCATATTGGTTGCTTCCAAGTTTTGACAATTATGAATAAAGCTGCTATGAATCTGTGTGCAGGTTTTGTGTGGATATAAGTTTTCAACTCCTTTGGGTAAATACTAAGGAGCATGATTACTGGGTCATAAAGTAAGAATATGTTTTGTTTGTAAGAAACCTTCAAACTGTGTTCCAAAGTGGCTGTACCATTTTGCATTTCCATCAGCAATGAATGAGACTTTTTGTTTTCTCACATCCTTGCCAGCATTTGGTATGTCAGTGTTCTGAATTTTGGCCATAAGTACTAATATATGTGTAGTGTATCTCACTGTTCGCATTTACTTGATGATTTATGATGTTGAGCATCCTTTTATATAGTTATTTGCCATCCGTATATCTTCTTTGGTTAGGTGCCTACTAAGGTCTTTGGCCCATTTTTAAAATTGTATCATTTGTTTTCATATTAAGTTTTAAGACTTCATTGTATATTTTGGGTAGCAATCTGTAGTCAGATGTATATTTTGTAAATATTTTTTTCCAGTCCATGGCTTGTCTTTTCATATTCTTGACATTGCTTTTCACAAAGAAGTTTTTAATTGTAATGAAGTCCAGCTTATCAATTATTTCTTCTATGGACTGTGACTTAGGTGTTGAGTGTAAATAGTCATTGTCATACTGGGTCCTCTAGGTTTTTTTCTATGTTATCTTCTAGGAGTTTTATAGTTTTGCATTTTACATGTAGGTTGTGATCCATTTTGAGTTAATTTTTGTGAAGGGTATAAGGTCTGTGTGTAGTCTCATCTGGCTGGGCTCTCTGCTCTGGTCCATTGTTTATTCTTTCACCAATACCACACTGTCTTGATTACTGTGTATTTATAATAAGTATTAAAGATCAGTAGTTTCAGTTCTCCAACTTTGTTCTTGTTCCTCAATATTGTGTGGGCTATTCTGGATCTTTTGCCTCTGTATATAATCTTTAGAATCAGTTTGTCAGTATTCACAAAATAATTGCTGAGATTTCAATTGGAATTGCATCATATCTATAGATCAAGTTGGGAAGAAAAGAAATCTTGACAATATTGAATCTTTGTATTCATGAACATGGAATATCTCTCCGTTTCTTTAGTTCTTCTTTGATTTTGTTCATCAGTTTGGTAGTTTTCCTCACACAGATTTTGTACACATTTTATTAGGTTTATACCTACATGTTGCATGTTTTTGGGTGCTATGAAAATGTTATTGTATTTTTTAATCTCAAATTCCACTTGTTAATTATTGACATATAGGAAATAATATTTTGTTGAAGATATTTGCATCTGTGTTCATGAGAGATATTGGTTTATAGTCTTGTTTTCTTTAATGTCTTTGGTTTTAGTGTGCAGGCTCATAAAATGAGTGAGGAGGTATTCTCTCTGCTTCTATTGCTCTGAAAGAGATTGTAAAGAATTATAATTTCTTCCTTAAATATTTGATATAGTCACCCAGTGAACCTATCTGGACTCAGTGTTTTCTGTTTTGGAAGGTTATTAATTATGGATTCAATTTCTTTACTAGATAGACAAATCTATTCTGATTTTGTGTTTCTTCTTGTGTGGGTTTTAGAAGATTGTGTCTTTCAAAGAATTGGTCCACTTCATTTAATTTTTCAAATTTGTTGGAATAGAGTTTTCATAGTATTACTTTATTATCCTTTTAATGTCCATAGGATCTGTAGTGATGTCCCCTCTTTCATTTCTCATATTAACAACTTGTGTCTTGTTTTTCTTTGTTAGTCTGGCTAGAAGCTTATTGATTTCATTGATCTCCTCAAAGATCCAGGTTTGATTTTGTTGATTTTTTCCTATTGGTATCCCATTTTTTCCTGTTTTGATTTCTGCTGTAATTCTTTTTTTATGTAATCTGTGACAATTTTTTAAATTACATTTTCATTTTAATTCCAATACAGTTAACATGCAGTATTATATTAGTTTCCGGTGTACAATATAGTGAAAAACTACGGAACACTTCAGAAATTTGTGTGTCATTCTTTCACAAGGACCATGCTAATCTCTGTATCTTTCCCACTTTTTAAAGTATATGTGTTGCTGAAGTGAGTACTCTGCTCTAATTCTTATTATTTCTTTTCTTCTGCTTACTTTAGATTTAATTTGCTTATCTTTTTCCAGTTTTCTCAGTGTAAATTTGTATTGTTGACTTCAGCTCTTTTATCTTTTTTAAACGTATGCATTCAATGCTGTAAAGTTCCCCCTAAACACTGCTTTCACTGCATTTCACAAGTTTTGATAAATTGTGCTTTCATTTTCATTTAATTCAAAATATTAAAAAATTTCTCTTAATATTTCTTCTTTGATCCCTCTGTTGTTTAGAAGTGTGTTGTTTGATCTCCATATATTTTGGGACTTTCCAATTAGCTTTCTGTTATTGATTTCTAATTTAGTTCCATTGTGGTCTGAGAGCAGACATTCTTTGATTTCTATTGTTTAAAAAATTTTTTTTAATGTTTTATTTATTTCTGAGACAGAGAGGGACAGAGCATGAGCAGGGGAAGGGCAGAGAGAGAGGGAGACACAGAATCCGAAACAGGCTCCAGGCTCTGAGCTGTCAGCACAGAGCCTGATGCAGGGCTTGAACTCACAGACCACGAGATCATGACCTGAGCCGAAGTCAGACGCTCTACCGACTGAGCCACCCAGATGCCCCAGATTTCTATTGTTTTAAATTAAGGTGTGTTTTATGGCCCAGAATGTGGTCTGTCTTGGTGAATGTTCCATGTGAACTTGAGAAGAATGTATATTTTGTTGTTGTTGGATGAAATAGGATATAGCTGTCAATTATGTCATTGATTGTTGGTGTTGTTGAGTCCAACTGTATCTTTCTGATTTTCTGCCTGCTGAATATGTTCATTTCTGGTAGAGGGGTATTGAAGTCTCCAACCATGATAACAAATCCATCTATTTCTCTCTTTTCTCAGTTCTGTCAGTTTTGCCTTATGTCGTTTGACACTCTGTTTTAGGTGAATACACATTAAAGGCTGTTATGTCTTCTTGAAGAATTAACGACTTTGTCATTATGTAATGCCTATCTTTATCTCTGATAACTTTCTTTGCTTTGGTGTCTGCTATGTTTGTAATTAATATAGCTACTCTTGTTCTTTTTTAATTAGTGTTCACACTGCATATATTTCTCCATCCACTAAGTTTTAATCTATATTTGTCTTTATATGTTTTTAAATTTATATTTAATTCCCAATTATCTTTTAATTTATATTTGTCTTTCCATCTATTAATTGGTGCATTTAGAATACTGACATTCAAAATGATTATTGATACAGTTGGATCAATATTTACCATATTTGTTACTTTCTTCTACTTGTCTTTATTCTTTGTTCTTATTTTTGTCTTCCACTCTTTTTCTGCTTTTTATGGCTTTAATTGAACGTTTTATATGGTACCATTTTCTCTCCTTTCATAGCATATCAATTATATATATATATATATATATAGAGAGAGAGAGAGAGAGAGAGAGAGGTATTTTTTTTTACTTTTCTCCGTTGTTGCCCTAGAGTTTGCTATATACATTTACAACTAATCCAAGTCCACTTTCAAATTACTCTATACAACTTCACAGATAGTGTGAATACCTTATAATAACAAAATAATCCTAATTATGCCATCAATCCTATGTATGCCATCATACATTTCACTTATATATAAGCATACACAATTATATGTATGCATAACATAGGCATACATACATACATAGGAATATATCATCAAATACATTGTTGCTATTGTTATTTTGAGCAAACTTATTAGATCAATTAAGAATAAGATAAATAAATTTTTTATTTTATCTTCATTTATTCCTTCTTCACTGCTTTTATTTTCTTTATGTAGATTTAAGTTTCTAACCCACATCATTTTCTTTCTCGCTAAAGACCTTCTTTTAACATTTATTGTAGGCACATTTACCAACAACAAATTCCCTTAATATCAGTTTGTCTGAGGAAGTCTTTGTTTCTCCTTCACTTTTAGAGGATAATTTCACAGGATGCAGAATTCCAGGTAGATTTTTTTTTCTGTTAATACTTTAAGTATTTCACTCTACTCTCTTACTTACATAGTTTCTTAGGAGAAGTTGGATATAATTATTAAATTTTTTCCTCTATAGGTATGGTGTTTTTTCCTCCCTGGCTTTTTGCAGAATTTTTTCTTTATTGTTGGTTTTCTGTAGTTTGACAATGATATGTTTAGGTGTAAGAGTTTTGGGTTTTATCCTTCTTGGTATTCTCTGAGATTCCTGGATTTGTGGATTGGTGTCTGACATTAGAGAAAAATTCTTGATCATTATTGTTCCAAATATTTATCTTATTCCATTCTCTCTTTCTTCTCCTTCTGGTATTCTCATTATACCTTTTGCAGTTGTCCCACAGTCCTTGGATATTCTATTATGTTTTCTATTCTATTATGTTTGTTACAGTATTTTTTCTTTTTCAGTCTCTAGCATTTCTTTTTGATTCTTTCTTAGAACCAAATTTCTATATCTCTGCTCACATTTTTTATCTGTTCCTGCATTCTGTTTATTTTATCTATTGGAGTCCTTGGCATATTAATCATAGTTGTTTAAAATTCCTGGTCTGATAATTCCAACATACCTGGAATGTCTGGTTCTGATGCTTGCCATTTCTTCAAATTGTTTTGGGTTTGTTGTTGTTATTGTTGTTATTGTTTTGGGGCGGTTAGCCTTTTTAGTATGCTTTGTACTTTTTTTCTAAGTTTATTTATTTTGAGAGAAAAAGAGCATGAACAGGGCAGGGGCAGAGAGAGAGAGAGAGAGAGAGAATCCCAAGCAGGTCCCGTGCTGTCAGCATGGAGCCCACTGCGGAGCTTGCACTCACGAGCTGTGAGATCATGACCTGAGCCAAAAACCAAGAGTTTGACGCTTAACTGACTGAGCCCCCCAGGCGCCTCTGTACTTTTTTATTGATAGCCAGACTTCATGTCTGTTTATAGGCAATAAGCTGGGGGAAATCTTGGTGCTCATCTCATTTGTGTTCTGTTTCATCGACCATTGTCACTCATTTCCCGAAGTCCAATTTCTTGAAAACCAACAATTCATATATTTATTCAGTTTTTTAATTTGTTTTAGGCAGGAGAGTAAATCCAGTCCCTGCTATTCCATTTTGGCTGGAAGCAGAAGTACATTCTTCCACTTTAAAAATATTTATCTCACCCAAATTTGACTAACTTATCTCTCTTACATTATGCTTATTTTTTAGTATTATTTTAAAACTTTGACACTAAAAAAATCTGACTTTCCCCCGAGAGGAGAAAAAAGCTTTTCATTGTTGTATTCATCTTGGTGCTTGACTCATACAATTTTTACCCATCAGCTTCATAAAAGGTCTTCAGTGTAAGCTATTGGGATCAATTTGACAGTAAGACTTTGTATGATGAATGCATTCCCTAATTGTGGAAAAAAAAAAAAGGAAAAGAAAAAGAAAAAAACCTAAGCAAAAGATTTAACTGCTGTGCCTAATTCTTCTTTGCCACTGTACTGCTTTTGCAAAAAAAGGTTGGAAACCAGCCATTTTTTCTTTTGTGTCCATTTTCCCCCCATATTGATTAGTTAAGAAGTCATAAAGACATATTTCTTAACCATTTAGACAAGGAAAGATGTAAATTCTTCTACAATTATTTATGTAAAGTATACATTTGTCTATCAAATCTACCATAAAATCAAGAGCTAAAATTTGAACATTAGACAAATTTAAGTTTGACTTCTTTGGGGCTGTCAGTGAGGACAGACTATAATATTTAGGGCTTGTTCATTCCTTTTGTGTGCTGGCATGTACCCTTCTGGGGTTTATACTGGCAGGCAAACCTCCTCTCTTTTGCTGTTCTATCTTCCAGTGAGCATTATACCTACTGGCAGCTGAGAATATCACATTATGGAAGATATATAGACTTCAGTGGCAGGGAAAAGGCAAGTTCATGGCATATGTATCATTGCCGAATAGTTTCTTAACCTGGACCAGATACACAGGTGCTTTGAAATCTAAGAACATTTTTAAATTGTATGCAAATGTTGTATATGTGTTTATACTTTCTGTACGTAGAATCCATAACTTTTATTTATACTCAAAGAGAGTGTTAAATGATGAGTCCTTCACATAGTCTGACTGCAGAGGGGAGCAATAGAACAACCAGACGTACTGTCAAAGTAATATAGAATTACACCCCCATAAAATTATCCTCTGAGAATAAATGAAGAATCTCTATCACTCAAGCCTCAGAGTGGACATTTTTTGGCCCAGTGATCTCCTGACACAACCCAAATTATAGCTGGTAATTTAACACCAAGATAATCAGCTCTTCTTGTGCCTTAAAAATATAACCATTCCTGTGTTTGGTTTTTATTTTTTTCTGTCACGTTAAAACCATGTAAATAAATATATATTCAGGTGAAACTTTTGCTCAAAGCTGCAAAACTTTCTAGGAAACTGACATTTAAAAAAAGAAAGAAAAGTTTGCTTATCCACATGGTTAACCTTTTAAGTGAAAGCAAGGAGATGTTAGTTAACCAATGTATTGCTAAATCATAAAGCAAGTTTGATAAGATTAATTGCACTATATATCAAGACTTGAATGATTTTTTAAAGTCACATTTTTCTTCCTCACAGTCAACCATGTCTTTGCTACTTTTCCCTGTCCAGTTAAGCAACACTAAATCTCAAAATGTAGGCTAGTCATTTTAATTACTCTGTAATAAATCGGTCTATCATTATATAGGGGAAGTATTATTATTTCTATGTCATTTCTAACAAAGTGGAACCTTCAAAAAAGCTTATGTTCATAAGAGAAGTCCACCTCCTTGTGTGTGTTTTTTAATGTTTTTATTTATTTTTGAGAGAGAGAGTGTGAGTGAGTGAGGGGCAGAGAGAGGGAGGCAGGGATCCAAAGCGGGCTCCGCACTGACAGCAGAGGGACCCATGGGGGCCTCGGCTAACCAACCATGAGATCATGACCTGACTTAAAGTCGGACACTTGATTGACTGAGGCACCCAGGCACCGCCCCCCTCCTTATTACTGAATCTGTTTATTAAGCACTATCTTTTGTCTAAAGCTCCCTTTAGCTTCATTTCTGATGCTTGGGGATATTTCTTTGGCAAAAAGAAGGGTAACAATGAAATCATCCTTCAAAAGAGTATTTCTTCATCCAATCACATTCGTTGTTTTTCATGCCATGTCTCAGACTCAACTTAAACTCAGTTCTCTCTTTGGCAGTTTCCCATTTTGATTTCAACTCCAGAATTAAGCAGTATATATCAAATAAGCAGGTCACTCATAACAACAGAGTCAATAATATACCAAAATAAAATATATTTCAAGGTATTTCCTTTCATCACTGAAGTATTTTACTGCATTATTAATATTTGAAGATATGTCTTATTTGCCAATTTTTCCATACAATAAAAAGAGCTAGAGATTCCAAACTTTTCTACGAAATCTCTCTTTCTTTCTTTGTTTTGGTAAAGAGTACATTTCTTTTAAATTTTGTAAATGAATGAATGAATATTGATTTCTAAAAATGCCAAGTCTTTAAATGAAAGTTCATCCTTTATATATGTTCTTTCTGAAGTTATTACTTTAAATCATTATTTAAGTTTGTCCATTGTATTGATTGTGTTGGGTGAAGTATTTTTTTATCCTAAAAGGAAATTATCATTTATCTATGCAAAATTGATATAAAATGTTAAAGTTAAGGAAAAAAGCTAAATTTAATACCAGCAATTATAATCTCAAAAGCAGTATATGATTGTAAGGAATGCTTTTAATGTGTTCTCTGAATTTTATGGACCATGATAACGATAAAGATAATAAAGTCTGGTTGTGCTTGCATGTGGCTTCCCTTGAACATGGTGGGCAGTTGGTGGCACAGGTGGCAAAAGTGACAAGTTGCAATATCTTAGCATGATATGGGGACTATTTTAAGATCCATCCCTGTGGAAACTTAGGCAGATCAAAGGAACTGAATCTGATCTGTTAGTATCAAGCTACAATACTCCATGCTGCTTTTTACTAAGGTCTTGATAAACAAAGGTATTGGATTACTTTTAAAAAATTAAACATCTTTACATAATGAAAATTTTATTTACAGAAGGTCATACTGACTTTAACATATCATGACACAGTTATTCATAAAACAATATGAAAGATCTAAGAAAGCAATGTATTCCTGACATAGAAACAAATTCTAGATAGGCTATGAAATTTAATTAAATAAAAGATTATAAAATAAAATGTCCCAATAGTGTTGCAACTCTGAGCTAAAGATCACCTAAATATTGCTGGTTGGGCTAAGTGATACCGGAAGAAAAACAAGGATATAAAAGGACCAGTAATGGCAGGCTCTATTTATTGTTTGCTTTAGTAATGATCTTATCATCTCAATTATCACTAGCTTCAAAGCATACAGTTTTCAATTTTTCCAGAGCCAGGACATTCAAATATTTTAAAATTGGAGATTTCTTCTTGTTTCAATCCCAATTAATTTCCAATCTCTGTGACCATTTTTTTTTAAAGTAATTTCTATGCCCAACATGCTTGAACTCACAACTCCAAGATCAAGAGCCACATGTTCTATTGGCTGAGCCAACCAGGCATCCTTCTATGACAGTTCTTAAAAAGTGGCAGTGGAACTCATTTAATGATCACCAATTGTTTTCAGTAGGCCTCCTGATGGAAAACTCTTATAAAAACTTTTAAAACATTTTTTAAAAGATAATTTTTAAAAATACGGTGGCAGAAACTTACAGAACCGTCAATCTACAATGTCTATTAACTAATCATGTCCTAGAAGTTTTAGAGGATAAAGAAAACAAAATTATTTGTTAAGCAATTCAATTGGACCTTGGTATATTTAATTCAACCACATTTTTTTTTAGAACCATATATTTGAAAAACAGATACTCAAGTCACAACTAGCAATCTGTTGGAAGCACAGAAAAAACACATGAATCCCTCAATTATAAGTTGCCAGCAATTTTGAGACACCTCATCCATTTTACAGTAGCTTTTAAGGAGGAAAAAAACTATATTAAATGAAGATATTTTTTTAACTTGCCAATATATTTTATCCATATAATTAGGGTTTTTTTTTCTTTCAGCAGCAAATCAGAATTTGAGAGTAAATTTTCTGCATGTCTGACATCTAAGAAGTCTGCACTATGTTGGGTATTTTCAGTTATGGATAATACCATAGTGACCAACTGCATTTCATAGTTCCTGCCCAAACCTTGACCTCTTTAACGTCTTAAGGCTTGATAGAATTTCCTAGGCACATTGAGGAATATGTGTTTTTCCTGCATTTTCTGTTTGGGTAAAATCATAGGTTTTTTTGTAAATTAAAAATTACTTTTCTTAAGCCAGCTGGGAGCTTTTGACAGATAGATGTTCAATGCTTTAGTTAATGGCTTTCACTTCACATAAACAAGATCCCCATTTAACTTAAAATTCAACAGCAAATAACAAGATTGAACAGATTCCTTCTAAATACAGGTTGGCACATGCACAGACAATGACAATGTACTGTTTTTGTTTTTTGTTTTTTTTCCCCTTCTTTCTCTGATGGCTGGCAGGGTTTTAAGAAAATATCACTATAAAATATAACCCAACTCTAGGTGTATTAAGTGTGAAGACAGAAAACTAGAATGGAGAAAATATAGTATGTTTCAACTTTTTTCTTTGCCATTTTGTAAATCAGTCTGTATTCTCAGATCTTTTTTTTTAAATGTTTATTTATTTTTGAAAGAGGAAGACAGAGACAGAGTGTGAATGGGGAGGGGCAGAGAGAGAGGGATACACAGAATCTGAAGTAGGCTTCAGGCCCTAAACTGTCAGCACAGAGCCTGATGAAGGGCTTGGACTCATGAACTGAGATTATGACCTGAGCTGAAGTCGGACACTTAACCGACTAAGCCACGCCCCCCTGCTTTTTTAAAAAAAATATTTATTTATTTTTGAGAGAGAGAGAGAGAGAGAGAGAGAGACAGAATGGGAATGGGGGAGGGACAGAGAGAGAGGGAGACAGAATCTGAAGCAAGAGTTCTCAGATCTTCTGTGTTCCTTTTGAATATTACAGCTATGGCAGCACATTTGAAAGAGTTAAAGACTTGAAGCAAAAAATAAGAGCAATAATTGGGACATAATCAATGGGAACTTTATAACAACAACTCATAGTATCTATAAAAGCAGAGAAAGTAATCAGACAGTTTACTTAGTTGTTCTTTCAACACTATGTTGCTGATGCCTTGACTACAGATTCTTTAATACTCACTAGGTAAAGTTCTTGCATGCATATGTCCCATGATTTTTTTTCTTTGTTGCTAGTTTAATAAGGAGCCCCTTATTCCTACTCTACATTTTCCCACTTGGTCTACTCAGCTCAGCATCCCATCTGACAGATACCGTCTTAACCATGTAAACCATAATTGTGGCAGATGTTGGTTGGATGGCAAAAGAGATATCAATTTTACCATATTAAGGCGACAGAAAAATTAAATTGGCTTATGTAATCTAAGGAAATACTGAACAACCAAATAATAAGCCAGGAATCACTGAGTCTGAGGAAACACTGGAAACATGGGCAGAGGCCCTGGACCAATTTAATTATGTGAGTGAAAAGGGGGCATTTTCTAGAAGAGGACTATTAATCATACACCTCCAGATGTCCCCTACAAAGCAAAAATAAAGTTTATGCATTGCTTATAATCTGTGAAGATGTTGTGACGCTTCAGTTGTGAAAATTTGGTGTACAAGTATTATAATTAGGTTCAATAAAATAAAGTATTGCAATAGTGAATCACTGACATATTCTGAAATTTTGCTCACCAATACTCTCACCAATGCTAACTTTTCAAAGTTCAGGGGCGCCTGGGTGGCTCAGTCGGTTAAGCGTCCGACTTCGGCTCAGGTCATGATCTCATGGTCCGTGAGTTCGAGCCTCGCGTCGGGCTCTGTGCTGACAGCTCGGAGCCTGGAGCCCGTTTCAGATTCTGTGTCTCCCTCTCTCTCTGCCCCTCCCCTGTTCATGCTCTGTCTCTCTCTGTCTCAAAAATAAATAAACGTTTAAAAAAATTTTTTAAAAAAGTTCAAAAAGTCATTAGACATGGCAAAAGATAGATTGATATTAAAATATTTCTTCCTCAATTCCTGTGATCATTCACTCCATCTTCAACTGCATACTTTTCTTTTTCTTCTTCTTCTTCTTCTTCTTTTTGGTTCATAGTCTATAAATATTTTGAGACTGCGTTGTTTTATAATCTAAGGGAGGACAAAATTGTCAGGACAAATGTGTTTCATAATTTTCTAATGTTGTTAGTAAATATCTTAAAAATAAGAGGAGCAAGGGAATGTTGCTCCCAGGTGAACAGGAAGAAAACCAAACAACTATTAACAACAGAAAGAAACGTATTTTCCAGAAGAATACACTGGTGATGTGGGAGCAGACAAACAAAGGAAAATTATTTGGGAATAACTTTTTAAAGTCAGATGTATGAAAATCATCAGAACAAAGAAAACATGAAAATCAAAGTTTATGGAGCTCATTACACCTTAACCAATAATGTTCACATCCAGCCTATTATCCCTGTTGGGTCACATGGCTGCCAATGCCAGAGCTAGGGTATGAATCCACATCCTCTGGCAACAAATTAATGTACCTTTTCTTACTCTATAATGCCTCCCCCTCAAGCTCTTTACATGTTTGAGATCAGGCATGCTTTCTATGTACTGAGAATCAGAAGTTCTACCCCCAGAACCTATTAGCTCAGCGACGTCAAGCAAGTTACTTTAACCTCTTTGCACTTCACATGACTCATCTATGCAATGAGAAGGAGGAGATCTTTCCTGTCACTACTGAGTTGTTGGAAGATAAACTAAGATAGTGCTTTTTAACAATAACATGTACACATATAAGGGATTGTTATAATAGAAATGCATAAAGAAAATGGTTGATGAGATTTACCAGCCACTAGATATTAGCTTTAAGGACTCATGATAGCAATAGTTGGAAGTAATTTCTCTCTCAATTAGGCACCCATTGGGCCATTGTGGAGTTCGTATTGCATCTAGTTTATGTCTCCTCACCTTGAGGATGCCGTGAAATGGGGAAGTTCAGAATAGCTTAATAATATGATTAAAGCGGTGAATAAATAAGACCCATGAGAACAGGTAGAAGGAGTTGGAATTAATTAGTTTGGAGACAATAATTGCCTCCTAATACATGAGGCATTATCATAAGAAAAATGTAGAGCGACTTTTATCCAACTTCTCTCATAAATGACTTAAAAGTAACCGTGAAAATATAGTACAGACATAAGAAAGAATTTATTGATAGGGTTTTTTGTTAAATATTAAAATAAGCTATAAAAAGAAGATGTGAAGTCTCTTTTGTTGATGACTTTTCCACAGAAAAATAGACAAAACATCAATTTGGTTTTGGCAGGAAACAGATATACTTGCAATCAGGAAACTAAAAGTCTGAACTATTGAGATTTTCTCTCAGCTCTCAATTCTACAGTTCTCTGGCTAACACACTTGAATTATCACAACATAGGTAGATAGCAAATTTTTCTAATTACCCTTGTCCAAATGTACTCACTACATGACTCTGCTACTATCCTAATATATATATCTAGTTTGTTTGTTTTGTTGTTTGTTTTAGACGGTGTGATAAATGCAGAGGTTGAGTTAATCTAACTCTCTGGTTCATGGCACAGTATCATCATTAATCTGAGCAAGGCAAAAAAGCAATTTTAAATGGATTTCTTCCCCTGATCACATTCTTCACTCCTATCTTCCCCTCCCCAACAGATAACTGCTCTAATGTATTTAATGTGTATTCTTAAGTTTAAATGTGTCTTTGGAAATAAGTAGTATTTTTTTTTTTGGTGTGGATTTTAAAATGTATGCAAATAGATCTCATGTATTTTCTTCCATTTTCTCCAAGCATTATGTTTTAAGAGTGATGTTGTTTTTAACTGCGGGGTCATATTCAGCAGTGTTCATCCACAGCCTTCTCCTTTCTCTAATGGTAAGCAACGAGGTTGTTTCCAATTCCCTGCTTCCACAGTGTTGTGAAAAACATACTCTCTTACATGTTTCTTATTGTAAGGTTTCTCTCTCTCCCTTTTACTTTAGAAGTGTGATTGGATAATCAAACATAATTGGTACATCTGCAAATACTTTGCCAGATTGTTCTCCAAAATGGCGGTGTTCAAGTATGAAGGAGTTGCTGGTACCCCAGCCACACTTAGCATCATAGAACTGGCCAATTTTTCCCAATGCAGAGCTTAAACTCAGGATCCTGAGGTCAAGACCTGCGCTAAGATCAAGAGTCAGATGCTTAACCGACTGAGCCACCCAGGCACCCCCAGATCTTCAAATGACTTCTAACATCATTTAGTAGAATTTTAAATTTTCTCCCTAATGAACTGAAGCATTAATGATATCTCATCTAAAATGTAATTATCCCTCTACAAATTTGGCAATATTTACCAACTTAATGTATACGTTCAATATCAGCCCCATTTATGCCCTGTATATCTGTAGTGTTTATAAACTCCTTAAAAAAAGGTCTGTTTATTTCTATTTTTTAATGTTTATTTATTCATTTTGAGGGAGAGAGAGTGAACGGGGAGGGGCAGAGAGAGAGAGAGAGAGAGAGAAGAGGGAGAGAATCTCAAGCAGGCTTCGCAGCACAGAGCCTGACTCAGGGCTCAGTCCTATGAACCACGAGATCATGCCCCAAGCCAAAACCAAGAGTCTGATGCTCAACTGACTGAGCCACCCTGGTGCCCCAAACAAGATATGTTTACAAACTTCATCTGTGCATGAAGTTCAATGTCTACACAGCTCTATGTAAAGATAGATATCGATATGTACTTTTAATTAAATGATTATTTATTTTGCCTCTCATAAGATCCCTCAAAGTGAAAAATCCTTATTATTTATTATTATTTTTAGAATAAAGACTTATTTTTATAATAAAGAGTTTTGATTCAATAATAATATACTCAACTAGTAATCTAATCCCTCATTTATATTATAAAATTTTTACTGACTTCCTACCATATGGTAGGCTATCAGGTATTCTAGGATCATCTGTAGATCCCTATGATCCTGAGACCCTTTCAGAAGGGCTGTAAGAGAAAAATTCTATTTATAACAATTTTAAGATGTTATTTGCGGGGCGCCTGGGTGGCGCAGTCGGTTAAGCGTCCGACTTCAGCCAGGTCACGATCTCGTGGTCCGTGAGTTCGAGCCCCGCGTCAGGCTCTGGGCTGATGGCTCGGAGCCTGGAGCCTGTTTCCGATTCTGTGTCTCCCTCTCTCTCTGCCCCTCCCCCGTTCATGCTCTGTCTCTCTCTCTGTCCCAAAAATAAATTAAAAAAAAAAAAAAAAAAAGATGTTATTTGCTTTTTCAACTCTGTTGACATTGGCACTGATGGTGCAAAAGCAATTCAAGAGGTGAAACTTCCCAGTATCTTAGCATGAATCCAGACAGTAGCACCAAACTGTACCAATAGTCATTGTATTCTTCACTGACATGCACTCATAGTGAAACAAAAACAAAAAAACACCAGCTTTATTCATTAAGGTCTTCTTGCTGAGCAATAAAATTATTAATTTATTAAATCTAACACTTGGATATGACTTTTTAATATTCTGTGATAGAATGCAAAGTATACATACTGAAGTACAATGGTCATCTTGAAGAAAAGCACTTTTGCCAAAAAAGCAATCAATTTTTTCATGGAATATCGTTATATATTGAAAGAACAACTGGCTGACAAACTGATTATCAGACTTGGATATTTGGCAAATATTTTCTCAAAAATGAAAAAGTGAGTACTTCATTTCAAAAGAAGCAACAGTTAATGTCAATAAAAAACTAAAGCTTCCAAGTGAAAATTAGAATTTTGGAGAATTTTTATTCACTACCATGAGCTTGATGGCTCCCAAATACTTTTCTGATGGGGTCAGAACCAAATGTGATTTTTTTTTGATATTATATAATAAAATGTGTCAACATTTGAAAAATCTGCATAAATGATCAAATGACCAATGCATAAAGTTACAAAATCATACATAGGCAAACAATCCATTCAAATTTTAAAATAGACCAATAAATTTTAATGCACATTGAAAAAATTAATTGAGGGGTGCGTGGGTGGCTCAGTTGGTGACGCATCCTACTTCAGCTCAGGTCATGATCTCACGGTTTGAGTTCCAACCCCACATCAGGCTCTCTGCTGTCAACATGGAGCCCACTTTGGATCCTCTGTTCCCCTCTCTCTCTGCCGCTCCTCTGCTCATTCTCTCTGTCTCAGAATAAATAAACTTAAAAAAAAGAGAAAGTTAATTGATATGATTTCAAATTCCATGTTGCAATTGGCCTTTAAGGAGCTACTACTTGCTGAGTTTTCGTGTAGTATCAAAGAAAATATACACAAATGTCTGAAAAACCTATAAAATATTCTTCCCTTTCCAACTACAAGCCAGTATGAGGACAGATTTTTTTTCAAGTTTTATTTATTTATTTTGGGTGGGGGAGGGGAGAGGGAAGGGCAGAGAGAAATGAGTGGGGGAGGGGCAGAGAGGGAGAGAGAATTCCAAGCAGTCTCTGTGCTGCCAGCAGGGAGCCCAATGTGGGGGGGCTTGATCTCACAAAACCGTGAGATCATGACCTGAGCTGAAATTAAGAGTCGGATGCTTAACCGACTAAGCCACCCAGGTGCCCTGAGGACAGATTTTAACCGACATAACATATCACAACAGATTTTGCAGAAATAGATATAAGAATCCAGAAGTCTTTTATTATACCAGAAATTAAAGTTATTTGCAAAAATAAAGAAAAATACCACTGTTTTCACTAATATTTTTAGAAAATAGAATTACTTTTCATAAAAATGTTACTTGTGTTAACATGTAATAGGTTTATTATTTAAAAATAAAAGAATACTTAAAATTTTTTACATTTCTCAGTTTTAATTTCTAATGGTAGATTAATAATAGATATAACTCACATATGCAAAAGTTTTTTGGGGTCCTGAATGCTTTCTAAGAGTATAAATTTCCTGAGATAAAGAAGTTTGAGATCCACTGCTCTAAGGCTGGAGAGGAGAATGAAAGAGACAAAGTCCCTACCCTCATTCTAGTTGGGGTATACAGGTGAACAAATATATTTAGATAACTTCATATTGTGTAAATATTAAAACAAATGAAGTGATGTGATACGGAGTACATGGGTAAGACTACTTTAAGTATTAAGCTCAAGGAAGTTTCCTTTGAGGAAGTTACTATTTGATCTAAGACTTGGAAAATAAGTAAAAGTGGCCAATTAGAGAGCCAGAGTTAGAGTATTCCAGGTAGAAGGAGAAAGAATTGCATCAGTCTGAGACAAAAAGAGTTTGCATGTTTGAGAACCAAAGATGAGGCCAAAGTGGCTGAGATAGAACAGTCATCAGAGAAAACAGTGCTAGAGGATTTGGACAAGTGGGCAGAGGAACAAGGACCTTCATGGCAATGATTTGGATTAAAACAGAAATCCATTAGGAAGCCACAAAAGGCTGGAGTGAAGAAAAGTGACTCTGGCTATTGTGCTGAGGATGGGTTGCATGGTAGTAAGTTGGTAATAAGAGTTGAGGCAAGGAGACCAGTTAGATAGGGAAGACACTGGCACCAAGAGGAGGCAAGTGGCTAGGCCATGGTAGGGGCCATGGAGATTGAGAAAAGGTGATAGATTCCAATGTATATATATATTGGTTTGGGGAATGAAAAAGGGAGGAGTCAAAATTGCTTCTTGGGTCTTCGAGTAAAGAAACCAAGTGATTGAGGGTGCATTTGCTGAGATGGCTCACCACACTGACACACCTTTAGCTCCTTTGCACCTCTCCATCACTTCTTCCTGGCAAAACCCAAACCTGCTCAAATCTAAATCTCCATTGACTCTTCATCTGCATCGGAACAATGAAACATGGATAGAGAAAAATCACATGCTCAGGCTAACTGATTCTCTTCATGACCTCAAAATTTGAGTGGACCTTTGCTCTGCCATGCAATCCTACTATAATTTCCTAGCTAATTAACTTTCCTACTCTCTCAGATAACTATTGTACACTTTATTTTCTCTCTTTTAACCTCCAATACCTCTCCATTCCCCATTTTCTCAGCCTATAATGACCTGCTTTCTATTTCAATAAAAATCGAACTTCCACACTTCTGATCACACCTGCCAACCACTGCAAAATGAACCTTCAGCCTTACCTCTCATTGCAATGGATGAATTGTCTGGTTTTCTACCTGAGACAACCATCTGCGTCTAAACCCTGGATCCTGTGTTTCTTGCCTAACTGTGAGCACTGCTTCAACAGATAATTCCTGTCTTTCCTGAGTCATCAGTTGGCATCTGCAGTACTCCAATTCAGGTTTTTACTCCCTCCATTCCATGGAAATAACCTTGTCAAAGGCCTCAATGACCTTTACATTGTTTATGTAATGATCGTTTCTCAGACTTTATCTTACTCACCTTCTCAGCAGCATTTAAGAGAATCAACCACTCCCTTCTCCTTGAGATACTTTTTATTTTTCTTCCAGGGACCATCCTTTCTTGGTTCTCCTTTTTCACTGGTCACTCTTTCTTCAGTCTGCTCAGTAGGTTCTTCCTCATCTTCCCAATCAGTTAATGTTGAAACCTTCCCAATCTCACTCACTGGAATTTCTGTCTACACTCACTCCTTTGTTGATCCAATCAGGCTCTGTGGCTTTAAATACTCTTTATACACTGATAAGCCCCAATAAGTATCTTCTACCTGCCTGCTCCCTGAGACCCCAGACTCATACATCCAGCAATCATTTGACATCACCATTTAGTTGTTTAATAGTTATCTCAAATTTAACAAGTCAAACTGAGCTCCTGTCCCCTGCACTCCTCCCACATCTGTTCCACATACAACCATCATCACCAGTAATATCGTAATTCTATGTGTTTAAGTAAAGTATCTTAGAATATGGCTGGCACTCTGTTGCTCAGTCCGTCAGTAAAATTCTGCTGGCTCTAACTTCAAAGAATATCCAAAATCCTGCTACTTCTCACCACATTTCTTGCCACCACTCTAGCTCAGGTCATCATCATCTCTTGCCTTATCCACTCCTAACTGGTATTTCTGCTTCTGCCTTCATCTTCCTACAAGACATTATATAGCAGCCAGAGTGATTTACTTAAAAAGTAATTTTAATAATGTCTGCTTAAAACCTTCCAAGGCCTTTCCATTTCACTCTGAATAAAAATCAAAATCCTTAGCATGGCCTCCAATAAAGGATCTAGTCTCTTGCCACCTCTCCAACCTTGTTTCCTAACAGTCTTCCCTTTCCATCCCACCTCTCAACTCCACTTCAGCAACACGACTCCTTGCTGTTCCTTGAACACATTAAGCACACTCCTACTTTAGGACCTTTCTCACTTGCAGCTCCCTCCATCTGGACTGCTCTTCTTTTAGATATCTTCATGGCTTACTTCCTCACTTCTTTTGGGTTTCTGCTTGAATATCTTCTCATAAAGATATTCCCTTAACACTCTTCAACTTCTAGGTGAAGATGGAAGATTGAACACATGCATTTCCTTCAACACTCTCCTCAAACTCCATGAAATGGCGGTTAATGAAATGAATACCTTCTAAGCCCATGAACTCACAAAGACAAAGACAACAAAAGAAGAGACGCTCATGACAAAATTTTGGAAGCTGGAAAGGAGACAGAACAGAAAAAACACACACACACACCCTTTTCCATTCCTTTTACTTTATTTTTCTTAATAGCACTCAACCTAGATAAATGTAGATGCATACAAACACAAGACATATATTTGCTTTTCAATTTTTTGTTGTCTCCCCACCCCCTGCCCCAAGAACATAAGCTGTATGACAGCAGTCTTTTCAGTTGGGTTCAGTGTTGTATTCTCAGAGTTTGGAATCATACAGATATTCAATACAATTTTTGATTGAATAACTGGGTGGCCTGGGCAAGGTGCAGTTTGGGGAAGGTGTGGGGTTGTGGCAATCAAGAATTCTGATTTGGATACTAAATCTTAGGTACCTATTAGACATCCAGGTGAAGAAATCAAGTGGGAATCTGGATATCTGGGCCTGAATGCAGAATGCAGAGGTCAGGGCTAAATGTATACATTTTATTTATATATATATATATATATATATATATATATATATATATATATATGTGTGTGTGTGTGTATATATATACACATATATATATATATATACACATATATATATATATATTTTAATGTTTATTTCTTTTTGAGAGAGAGGGGGGCTGAGCATGGTTGAGGGAAGGACAGCAAGAGAGGGAGACACAGAATCCGAAGCATACTCCAGGCTCTGAGCTGTCAGCACATAGCCCGATTTGAGGCTTGAACTCACCATCCATGACATCTTGACCTGAACCAAAGTTGGATGCTTAATTGAGCCACCCAGGTGCTCCTAAATATACACATTTTAGAGCCATTAACATCAGGACTAGGTGAGATCACCTGAGGGAGTATGAACATAAGAAGAGAAAAATGCCAAGCTCTGAGTCCTGGAGACTCCATCAGTTAGAGTCCAGGAAACCCGTGGTCTCCAAACCTTTAGAATCACATAGCATTATCTGTAAGAAGAAGAAAAAATAAATTGAGCCGTGTGAAAGAAGGTACTTATTTATTTATAAATTATATGTATTATTGTTCAAATATATTATATACATTATAAAATACGAAGACATAGATATTAAAAAAGAATGAACTGAAGGACTTCCAGTTAAAAAGGAAGTATTGAGTACATGCATTTTTCAGCTCCCTTCTGAAGACCACTCTAGTGATAGTAAATGGATTTTTAAAAATAAAGTATGAACCCACAAGGACTAAGAGAACAAGAGTAAAACAATAGCATCAGAATACAGGAAGCTGGAAAGAAGAAAGACGAATGGCAACTAACTTCGACTCATGAAAGCTGAAGCTGTGGTGGGGAAAAGCCAAGAAACAACCTGATTTACAATGCAGAATCCTGTCCTCACCCCCACCCCAAAGGCTCAGGAATGGGTGTCTGGCACCTCTGGTAGAGAAGGTAAATGTCAGGCAATAACAGACTTGGCTGAAAGTCTATCTAAGAAGCAGCTACACCCACAGAAACCTCCACCACTCTGCACTGCAGGTGACTAACCCCCTACTATACAGCAACAGACTGGAGCTTTATTTGCTGGAGAGGATTAAGTAGAGAGTCTTGACAGGAGAACCACAGACACACTTGAGGATGGGAATTCCAAAAGAAAAATAGGTAGATTAAGTCAAAGTTAACATCCGAATGCTTAACATTGAAATATCGAGAAGGAGATCTATATGTTTCTTATGAATACGGAGGCAAAGAAGAAAAAGAACACTCTTTTGATGGGTAGCAATGGAATTACCAACATAAAGGGAACTTAAGAAAATGAATGCTATATAGACTGTTCTTTATTTCTTAGAGCCATTTAAAATATTTATTTCTATTTCTTTTCAAGTGCATGGATTGTTTGAACATTATCTCAGTACATGAATGCAGACATTTTAAGTAATTGCATTTACTGTATCCTGGATTGAAAATACACATAAATATTGATTTCTTCTGTTCTATGTAACTAACGACACGGACTCTGCTTTGAGTACCTTAACATCACCAAAACTTATTCATACATTTCACATGATGTATGTATATATGTAGAGAAACAATCCTTAGAAATGAAATAATAACCTCTTTCTTTTATAATATTACATTTTGATATTTACATACCTTAATTATCCAACATATTCTATACTTCATTCACTGTGAAACTGTCTTTGTTATTGGAAATCACAATGCTTTTATTATTCTTTGCCTGCAATATCCTTTCCTCCTTACCTGCCTGAAGAGCTCCCACTTACCTTTCAAGAACTATCTCAAGTATGACCTCTTCTTTAAGGGCTTCTTTGACTTCCCTCAGCTGCTACTGTGCCATTATTTATGCAATATAGTACCTTGTTTACATTTCCATCAAATCAGTCCCTGCATTGTTTTAAAATTATATTTATAAGTCTGCTAACTCTCTTAGTCCAGGTACTATGTATTATTTATATATGTAGTCTGTTAACCTATCATAATCCTGGGCACACAGTTGTTATTTAATCAATGTTTAAATGGATGTTTGGAAATAATTTTGTGCTCATTATCGCATTTGATTTTCCTAGATTCAATCAGTCACTAGTTCCTAGTGCTCTAAATACTTATAATATCTGTTACTTCTTGGGCATAATATACCATGCCAGTGTCTACTGCCAAAAATTCATGTTCTTGCTATTGACATCTTAACCCGACTTTGGTGCCTAACTCACTCTCTTCCAATTAATACTATATTTGCCCATTAGAATGACTTAACACAAATTTTACCATGTTCTATATACCTTGAAACCTTTAAGTTGGCCACATGACAGATTTGATAAAGTAAAAATGAGTGTGTTTATCCTCCTGTTTTAAACAATTAGAAACAAGACAAAACAATTTTTAGACATTTAGACAATAGGCAGTACAAGGCACTGAACCTAGAAAGAAGGGAAACTAATAAAGTGAACCCTTTTATTGCTCTAGCTTACTGCCTGGAAAAAATTTTCTGCCATAGCAAAGTAAGAGAGAACCAGGACAAAGCTTGGCATTCTTGCTCAGTTGAAGAGACAGAGTTTGGAGTTCAGAGAGATGAAAGTAGCTAGAATTTGTGAAGCAAAATACTGAAGAGGTGAGAGCTTCAGCTGGGTGGGGGAGACTTGCCCCAGAAAGCTTCTGAGGGTTCCCTGAATGTCGAGGCTGAGTATTGATCTGTGAATGTATGGAAGGAACTGCCTGGGACTGAAGAAAAACTGTTTGGAAGAAATAAGCTGAAGAATCCTTGAGCTCACATAGTCAAGTAGTAGTTTGTGTTCTAAATAACTAGAGTGGAACAACCTCCTAATACATAGACATTAAATAAATCCTCAGAAGGATGGTGTCTCAGTAATGGGAACACATTAGCCTACACAAAAGGTTATTCTAGATCTGCTTCACAAAGCTTAAAAGCAAATGGAAAAGGATCAAACTGATTCCAAGCCACAAAGCCCAACAATACTTAAATGAATGCAACAACATCCAGTGTCTAACAATGTAAAAATTAATTACATTAGTATTCAATCAAATATTTCTAAGCATGCAAAAAAGCAAAAAACATGCAACTCATAAGCAGGAGAAAAAAAATCAATCGATAGATACAGACCCAGAGATGAGAGAGACAATAGAATTAACTGACAAGGATGTTAAAATAGCTATTATAAATATGTTTCATATGTTCAAGACAGTAGAGGAAAACATAAACATGAGAATGAGAGAAATGGAAGGTATTAAAAAGCAAATTAAGCTTCAGATTTGAAACAGACAAGATCTGAAAAGTAACTGAATGAGATTAATAGCATATTACACACTGTAGAAAAAAGATTAGTGAACTTGATGATGCAGTAATAGAAACTATCCAGAATGAAGTAAAGAGAAATATCTATCTATCTATCTATCTATCTATCATCTATTTATTTAGAGCACAAGTTGGAAAGGGGCAGAGAGAGAGGGAGAGGGAGAATCCCAAACAGGCTCTGAACTGTCAGCATAGAGCCTGACATGGGGCTTGAACCCAGGAACCATGAGATCATGACCTGAGCCAAAATTGGACGCTTAAACTGACTGAGCCACCCAGGCACCTGGAGAAATAATTTTTAAAAACAAACATGAGATTAATGAGTTGTGGGATGATATCAAATAGTCTAATAATATGAATATCATTGGAGTATCAGAAGGTGAGGGCAAAACAAAAAAATATTTTAGAAAATAATGACCACAATTGCTCCAAATTTGATGACATTTACCCACAGATTTAAGAGCCTCAATGAACCTCTATAAGCAAAAATATGAAGAAAATCACATCAAGACACATCATAATCAAATTACTAAAAATCAGTGGGGTGCCTGGGTAGCTCAGTCAGTTAAGTGTCCAACTTTGGCTTAGGTCATGATTTCATGGTTTGTGAGTTCAAGCCCCGCATCAGGCTCTGTGCTGACAGCTCAGAGTCTGGAGCCTGCTTCGGATTCTGTGCCACCCTCTCTCTCTCTGCCCCTGCCCCACTCGCACTCTGTCTCTCAAAAATAAACAAACATTTTTAAAAAATTTTTTAAAATACTAAAAACCAGTGATTAAAATGAAATCTTAAGCGCATCCATAGATAAAGAAGACATTATGTTCAGAAGAATACAGATAAAAATGGCAGCAGAGTTCTGATCAGAAAACATGCAGACCAGAAGATAATAGAAGTTGATTAAAGAAATGAAACCAAAAGAAAAAAAAATTTAACCCAGATTTCTATACCCAGAAAAAAAAAAAACCTAAAAAAAAAAACCTTGCAACAATGAAGAAAACTTCTGCTTTTTTCTTCAGATGTAGAAAGCTAGAAAGAATACTGTTTTTATCATAACAATGAGAACATGTTTGTAACAACGAGTTACAAACTCATAAATTTTCCTGAACCTATCAGAGAGCTATTACAGGGCAACCATAAGCTCTGAAATCAAAAGCAGACAGACCCCTCCAAAAAAGAGAGAGAATGTGAGAATTGGCTCATCTGTGGCATAACATGGGAAAAAGATGATATACACCATAAAAATATGTAAGAAGAGTTTAGCTAAACATTTAAGAAATGGTTAAAAAAAAAAAAGGTTAAGTGTGGGCTAGCATGAGAGTATACCTACTTAAGAGTCACAAGCACAAGGTTAGTGTGTACCAACCTGCAAACACTTTTCCATGGTTTCCACTGGGAACTCACACACAAAAAGGTTATGGGCAGGACAAGAGACCAGAAAGAGCTTCCTTCAGTGGTGCAGGATCACTGAAGGGGATTGAGTGCTCCAGTGCAAAAAGCAGGAAGCTTCTCCTGGATCTTTTACCTCTATGGAATAAAAGCTTAAGGTCATGGGGGTAGAAGCAGTAAACAATGATACTCTCAGGACACATTTGAAGTACCACGGGTGGCTGGTGACTGGGAAAAGAAAAATACCCTGTACTTAGTCAGGAAATAGTTCTATTTCACAGATCCTATATAAATCTATACCATTAAAGTACTCCTATTACTGGGATGTAGTGGGGGGCAGGGAAGCAGAGTCTGAACAAGACTCACTAAGGATACAAGGCACAGTTTGACGGTCATGGGGAAGAGGGACAAGATCATGAGAAATCTCCATCACAAAGGCTGAGGCACAGAGAGTATAACAAAGACTGAGCTGGACCAGGACAACAGAGAAGCTTCCTGCCTCCTCCCCAGATAGCAAGCATTGAATAATAATCAATAGCAGGCTACCACTGGGGAGGAGGCAAGATTGTGGGGAAAAATCTCCAATGTGCCATAGTTGCACAAGGAAGGCTGAAAGCTGAGGGTATATCAGGATCATTGGAAAAAAACATTCAGCACAGAGTCCCCAACCCTAACCACAAGGTAAGCTTACTAAAGGATACTGAAACTGGTGGAAAACTGTAATCATAGAAACAACAAAACCAAAACCAGTTTAACTTCTGACAAGTTTGAATCAACACTGAAAACTCAGTCTAGTAGAAGAGGTGTGCCTATTTCCAAATATAAGTAACATCTACTTCCATTTATTCTCTTCTTCTTCTTCTTCTTCTTCTTCTTTTTTAGAGAGAGAAAGAGAGAGAAAGAGCACAAGTGAGGGAGGGGCAGAGAGAGAAAAGGAGAGAGAGAGAGAGAGAGAGAGAATTCCATGAGGGGCAAAGAGAGAGAAGTGGGACTCACCCAAAGCAGGGCTCATGTTCACCTGAAGCGGGGCTTCAACTCACCTGAAGCAGGGTTTGTGTTCACCTAAAGTGGGGCACAAGCTCACCCAAAGTGGGGCTTGAGTTCATCTGATGTGGGACTCGAACTTACGAACCATGAGATCATGACCTGAGCCGAAGTCAGATGCTTCACCTACTAAGCCATCCAGGTGCCCTCTACTTCAATTTCTACTGTTCTACATATAATGTCTAGTATTCAATAAAAATTATCAGACACATAAAAAGCTAAGAAAAGGCAACCCATTGTTAAAGCAACTAACAGAATCAGAATCAGAGATGACCTAGAGGTCAGAAATCATGAAGTGAATTTAAAATAGCTATTGTTAAAATGCTAAAGGTTCTACTTGAAAAGGTGGGCAACATACATGAGCACATAAGAAATTTTAACAGAAAAGTGAAAACTACGAGATCTAATAAAATGCTAGAAATAAAAAAAAAATCCTCCAAAGCAACAGAGATATGTAATGCCTTCAATGTGTTCCTCACTTAACTTGATACAGGAAATAATCAGTGAACTTTAAAATAGCTGAATAAAAATTATCTTCATTAAAACACATAGAAAAAAAGGCACCTGGGTGGCTCAGTCTGTAAAGCAATGGACTTCAGCTCAGGTCATGGTCACATGGTTCATGAGTTGGAGCCTCACACCAGCTTCTCTGTTGTCAGCACAGAGCCTGCTTTAGATCCTCTGCCCCCCTCTTTCTCTGTCCCTATCCTGTTCATGCTCTCTCTCTCATTCTAAAAAAAAAAAAAAGTTCCATTAAAAAAGTAAAACAGTGGGAAAAACATAACAGAGTATCCAAGAATTGTGGCAATATAAAAATGGTTTAACATACATGTAACTGGACTTGTAAAAGGAGAGAGGGATAATGGGGTAAAATATGTTTTGGAAAATATAATGGCCAAAATTAAAGAAGACATTTTAGATCCAAAATTCTCACAGTATACCAAAAATCCCAAAATATACAAAAAATTAACCCCTACGTATATCATCTTCAAAGTGTGTAAAACTTATATCAAAGAAACAACTTTAAAGGTATCAAGAGAAAATGCACACACACATAAAAAGGAATGGAGATGACAATTAAAGCAGATTTTACATCAGAAACCATGCAAGCCAGAGCAATGAAGTGACATTTTTAAAGCATTGAAGAAAAAAACTGTCAACCTGGGATATTTTACCCAGAAGAACTATCTTTCAAATACAAAAGCAAAATAAATATTTTTTTCATAAGAATACAAGCTGAATGAAATTATTACCATGGACTTGTGATATAAGAAATGTTAAAGGAAATTCTTCATGCAGAGGGAAAATGATATCATGCAGAAACCTAGAGCTATCCAGAGAAAGGAGGAGCTCCAGCAATAGTGAAAATAAAGGTAAATATGAAAGGCATTTCATCATTTCATTTTTTTAATTTATTTTTTTTAATGTTTAATTATTTTTGAGAGAGAGACAAAGCACGAACAGGGGAGAGGCAGAGAGAGAGGGAGACACAGAATCTGAAACAAGCTCCAGGCTATAAACTGTCAGCACAGAGCCTGACATGGGGCTTGAACCCACAAACCGTGAGACATGACCTGAGCCAGAGTTGGACGTTCAACCGCCTGAGCCACCCAGGTGCCCCATATTTCCCCATTTTAAATTGCTTTAAGGAGCAATGGATTTTTAAAGCAAAAATGGAAACAATGTACTGTGTGTATTTAGTACATGTAAAAGTATAATGTATGACAAAAATAACATAAATGAAGGGAGAAAGATATTGGAAGTATGTTGCTATAAGATTCTTACACTATACGAAAAGAAGTAAAATATACTTTAAAGGTAGGCTGTGGTAAACTAAAACATGTATTGTAAACTCTACAGAAAATACTAAAAAATTTAAAAATTATAAGTAACAAGTCAGCAATGGAAAAAAAATTAAATAATAAATTAATTCAAAAGCAAACAGAGAAAGAGAAACAAAAGGGAAAAAGTAACAAATAGAAGCCCACCAGCAAGATGGTGGATTTTAATTAAATCGATTAAAAATGAAACTGAATGAAAATGGTCTAAACCAGTGTTGTCCAAAAGAAATATAATGTGAGTAAGGTATGTAATTTAAAGTTTTTTAGTAGCCACATTAAAGACAACTAAAAGAAACAGATGAAGTTAATTTTAATAATATATGTAACAAAAACTATGTAAAATATTGTTATTTTGTCATATAGTCATCATAAAAATTATTAATGGGATATTTTACATTCTGTTTATTAAAATTTTATGGGTATTTTACACTTACAATACATCTCAATTCAGACCAGCCATATTTCAAGTTGTCCAAAGGCATATGTGGCTAGTTGCTATCTTACTGAAAAATGCAGATCTAACTAACCATCCAAGTTGAAAGACAGAGATTGTCTGATTAGATTAAAAGCAAGACCTAACTAAATGCTATTTACAAAAAGTCACTTTAAATGTTAAAACATAGGTAGGTTAAAAGTAGGATGAAAAAAGGCAAAAGAATGGAAGAACATGTACTAGGAAAAAAATCAAAAGAAAGCTGAATTCACTACTTTAATATGAAACAAAGAATTCATAGTAAGAAAAAGAAACATTACATAATAAGGAGCCAGTTAACTACAAAGACATGATGTAATGTATATGTACCTAATGACAGTTTCAAAATGCATAAATCAAAAAGTAGTAGAACTGGAAAGAGAAATAGACAAAAAAATACAGCTATACTTAGATATTTCAACACTTTTTTCTTAGTGATTGATGGGAAAATTGAGAGTGAATTATTGAGAATATAGAAGACCTGGACAACACTAATAACCAACTTGTTTTAATTGATGTTTATGGAATGCTCCACCTAAAAACAGCAGAACACATATTCTTTTCAAGTGCACATAGAACATCCACCAAGATAGAGCATATTTTAGGCTACAAAATAAACCTTAGTTAGTTAGTTAGTTTATTTATTTATTTTTAATGTATATTCATTTTTTGAGACAGAGCATGAGTAGGGGAAAGACAGACAGAGAGGGAGACACAGAGTCTGAAGCAGGCTCCAGGCTCTGAGCTGTCAGCACAGAGCTCTAGGTGGGGCTTGAACTCAGGGGCTTCAACCCGAGCTGAAGTTGGACCTTTAACCGATTTAGCCAC
Organism: Panthera onca; assembly: GCF_046562875.1. Lineage (NCBI taxonomy): Eukaryota > Metazoa > Chordata > Mammalia > Carnivora > Felidae > Panthera > Panthera onca. Next base: position 70,785,793 of record NC_138343.1, read on the forward strand.
CCAGGCACCTCAAATCTTAGTAAATTTAAAAGAATTGAAATAATGCAAAATATGGTCTCCAACAACAATGGATTTAAGCTAAAAAACTGATAACAGAAAGATATCTGTAAAATTCTCAAATACTTGGAAGTTATACAACATACTTGTAAATACTAAAGAGGAAGTCACAAAGGGATTTAGTAAATATTTTGTACTGAATGGAAGTGACTACGCAACATATCAAGATTTGTGGGACACAGCAAAGGTAGTATTTTATTTACAAAATTTATAAATTTACGGCATTAAATGTTCACATCAGAAATGAGGAAAATTCTTAAATCAATGATCGAAGCATTTACCTTAAGAAACTAGCAAGAGAAGAGCAATTAAACCCAAAGCAAGTAGAAGAAAGGAAATAATAAATAGTATAAAGCAATAAAATAGAAAAGAGAAAAATAATTTTAAAAATCAATGAAACCAAAAAATTGATTCTTAGAAAAGTCAGTAATATTGATTAACCTGTATCTATGCTGGTTAAAAAGAAAAAAGAAAAGACACACTAACAATATCAGAAATATGAAAACAGACATCAGTGTAGGTCATATATTAAAGGTATAATAAGTATTTATGCTTAACTGACTGAGCCACCCAGGTGCCCCTAATAAGTATTTATGAAAATAAATTAGCTTAGATGAAATGAACAAATTCCTTGAAAGTAAATTATCAAAGTTTACTCAAGAAGAAATAAGTAACTGGAATAGCTAGTGTTTATCAAGGAAAATGAATTTATCGTTAAAAATCTGTACATAAAGAAGACTCCAGGCCCAGATGATTTCACTGGCAAATTACATCAAGTATTTTCAGTGAAATAATACAAATTTTATAAAATTCTTCCAAAAAAAAAAAAAAAAAAAAAAGGAGAGGAGGGAATGCTTCCCAACTGGTTTTATAAGGCTAGCATTACCCTAGTAATAAAATGTGACAAAGACGTAACAAGGTGGAAAAATACAGACCCATATCTCCCAAGAACATAGATGCAAAATCATCATCATAATACTAGCAAATCAAATACAGAGAAAAAAATAATACAATGCATCAGGACCAAGTGTAGCCTTTCTTGGGAATGCAAGGATGGTTCCACATTAGAAAATCAATCAATGTGTGGTGTCTCGGTGGTGCAGTCGGTTAAATATCTGATTCTTGATCTCGGCTCAGGTCATGCTCCCACGGTTTGTGAATTTGAGCCCCACATTGGGCTGTGTGCTGACAGCACGGAGCCTGTTTGGGATTCTGCCTCTCATTCTCTCTGTCCCTCCCCAGCTTGTGCTCTCTCTCTCCCTCTCAAAATAAATAAATAAACCTAAAGATAAAAAGAAAATTAATAAATGTAATTCACCATATTAAGAAACAAAAAAGAAAAATGGTATGATCATCTTAATAGATGAAGACAAAAGCATTTGACAAAATTAACAGCCAGTCATTATGAAAATTTCCAGAAAATTAGGAATTAAAGGAAACTTTCTTAATCTAATAAAAGTGACTACAAAAACACCTGTGGCTACCATAATACTTCATGGTGAAAAACTACATGCTTTTCCCCTAAGTTTGTGAACAAGGCGAGGATACCTACTTGTACTACTTTTATTAAACATTCATATGACTCAGCAGTTTCACTTCTAGAGATCTGCCCAAGAGAAATGAACACATATCTTTATAAAACTTGTACAGGAATATTTATAGAAACTTTATTCATAATAGCCTCAAACTGGAAATAATCAAAATACTGTCAAACTATGAATGAATAAATAGATTGTGGAATATCCATGTTATGGACTACTACTAACCATAAAGATGAACAAAGTTCTGACACACACAACAATGTTGAGGATTCTATAAAGCATTATAGTAAGACAAGTCACACGTAAGATGCTACATATTATATTATATTATTCTATCATAACGAAATTCTAGAAAAGACAACACTATAGTGTCAGCAAAGTGATCAACATTTTCCAGGGGTGAGGGTCAGGAATTAACTGCAAGGGGAGAATGTGGTAACGTTTCATGGTGATGGAAATCATGGAAACCATATCATGATTGTGTTGTGTTCATACTACTGTATCCAATTGTCCAAATTCATTAACGTACACACTTAAATTTGATTAATATTATTTATATAAACTGTACTTCAGTAAAACTAACAAAAATGTTTAATAGGAAAGAAAGAGTGTGAGAAAATAGACATTTCTTTCAGTGACTCTCCTTTGTTCATGGGTGAAGTTTGTTGAGTAAATTACAGTAGCCACATGAGTGGGGGTAAGAGAAAGGCTGCTTCAAGGCATGGATGTGGAACAAGGAGGGAATAAGAGGAGTTTCTGAAATGTACCTAGAGGAGTGGCAAAAGGAATAAGCTAGTTTGGGTAATAGAGAAGGAGTGACTAAGGAACTTTTAAGGGAGAGCCATTTTGATTATGGAACCATGAAAGGAGAACCAAATATTATATTATTTACATATATTGAGCTGAGGCTTGTCTACCTCTCCATCTAATTTACCTACTCTTCCTCTTATTCTCTGTTTTCACTCTTATTTCTCTGTTAACTCTTTCACGTATTCTTTTGTGTGCTTCTCATAGCTCTATGCTTGGTACTACCCTTTATTCACTTTATACCCTTTTCCCTCTTCAGGTCAATCATCTACTTCCATGGTTTTAATTATTATACCAATGATTGCAAAGTTGGGAAAAGCCACAGAGGTTATTTATTTTCTCCTTATTGTCGAGGGTTATTAGGCAATAAGACTAGCTACCTGAATTGGCTTTGGGAATGGAGAAAGGAAAAAGAGGCATTTATGGAAGAAGGCAAGAATGGGCAAACATGAAGGAGAGGAAAACATCTGTTGGTATTTCAAAATTATTATCCTTTCAGACTGAGTAGTGTTCTCTCTTAGCATCCTACATTTCTTCTCTGAAGAACATAACACTTGAAATAATTTGTTTAATATCTATCTTCTGGGCTTAGCCTGTAATCTCTTTAAGGGTCTGTCTTAGGGATCTGTCTTATTCACTTCTGGATTCCCCCAAACCAAGCAGGGTACCTGGCACTTAAAAATCACCTAATAGCTGTTGCCTAACTACTCTACCTCTCAAACTTGTTGCTTCATCCAAGCTTTGTTTGTACATTATATTGTTTCATGCCCCTATACATTTTTCTGCATGGATTGTCCAATGTTTCCATTCTCTTCCTAACCACCCTCCAACCCTAATCTACCAGCAAAATTCTTATTTTTACTTTGAACCCCAGCTTAAATGTCTTCTCTAGAAAACCTTCCTGACTTCCCTTAACTGGAGGATTGTGTTACTCCCATACCTTGTACAATCTTCCCTTGTAGCTAGCTCTGCATTGAAATGATGTTTTCATGTCTATTTTCCCTTCTTAGTTGATTCTGACCTTTACCCACCTGCGATAATAGTTATCACATAGTAGATTCTTAATACATATTTGTTAAATGAATAATTTCTTTTCCCATCTATCATGTGATACATACAGAGAAGTGTTATGCCTAGATAATTATTAGGTTTGTGAAGTGAATGAGCCCCAAATTCCTCACATGGAAACTAGTTAAAAACAGAATGAATCAACTTCTACAAAGATGAATGTCAAACTTCAAATCTTTTGAGAGAGTTGTTATTGGAATTTCTAACCATTGCTATAGTGACATTTAAATAAATAGTAAAGCAACCCATTTTATCGAGTTCTCCAAAGAGAAAAAAATAAATTCATGCCTACAATTCCTTTAAAATTGGAGGGTAGCTACATTAGTTTGTAAATAACTAAGTGCAAAGTTACCAAGAAATTTATGCAAAAGAACTTTTCATGTGACCAAATTCAATGTTGTATGAGGCAAGTGCCTTAGTTAACTCAACTCTTTGTTTTTGTTTTTGTTTTTTTTACCTACTTACTTCCAGAATTAGAGTTAAATGTCATTATCGGGAAATTCCTAACCATGCAAACAAAAGGATTTAGTTAGTGTGTAGGACAAGCAATGTGTGACTGTGTATGGTTTTTAAGTGTGTTAGATCTGTAAAATAATGGTTTAGTTGAAATGTAAGAACTTGAAGACAGGTGCACAGAGGCCTCAACTTCTAAAACTCTTACTAGCATGCTAAAGAAAGGATTTATAGTGCAGAATTTGGTCTGAAGTTAACATATTCAATTTTCTCCAATGACACCAAGATTTTAAAGCAGGTCATCTTACTGATGGAAATGAATATAGTTCTGATTGTTTGCTTGTTTTTTAAACATGAACAGTATAGAAGCAAAAACCTCATCCCCTTATTCCTGGTTATATATAAGACACCCTGTTACAAATACCTGAAAATCATTTTAGGTTGAGATGATAAGTATGAGAAAAGCCATACATAAATGTGTGAATTGTCTATGATTTTCTAGTCTCAGGTTTCGAGGTGGGAGAGGGGCAGGAAGGAACTAGAAGGAGGTCTGAGTTCTAGGTTCCAGTCAGCTATACTATTTGAGTCACTTAAGGAAAATTTTAATTCCCTTCTCATAAAATAAGTCCTGCTTACCTGAAGCTCCTTGCAAAGAGCCAAGACCACCTCTATACTTTGTACATTCAGAAGGAGCAAAATAGTAGTCACAAAGGATCTTTCTCTTTCCTTTCATTTCATTGAACTCAGTGAAGAGGATCCTCCTGGAAACATACAACCTACCAAGCTAAATTATCTCACTTCTACTGAAAGATCTTACTGCAAATTCCATTCCACTCTGATCAAGCCTTTCTTGGAATATATATCTAGAATTTGTACTAAATTGTCATATGCTCATGTAAATATTACCCTGCAATTATTTCCTTAACAAATTAGTCATTTGTTCAGTAGTCATTTTTAAACAAAATTTATTGAACACGATATGACAGACCAGGAATTACACTGCTTAAGGTGTTTGCCCTTGTGGAATATATAATCTAGTGGGAGAAGCATACCATGATAAATGAATGAGTATATACAACACCAGGAGTGAACCCTAATGTAAACTATGGACTTTGGGTGAGTATGATGTGTCAATGTAGGTTCATCAATTGTAAAAATGTACCACTCTGTTGGGGGATGTTGGTAATGGTAGAGGACGTGCATGGGGTCGGGGGCTTACGGGAAATCTCTACACCTCCCTCTCAATTTTTCTGTGAACTTAAAACTGCTCTAAAAATAAAGTCTTAAAAAAATGTGTGTATAATAAAGGTAACATACATAAAAATAAACAAGTAAATGATAATGATTACAAATCACAGGAAGTACAATGAAGGAAATAATAGGAATAAAGGAAAGCATGTGAAGTGATTTGAGTTACATTTGAGTTTCAGGGAAAGTCTTTCCAGGAGGTAATATTTAAGTTGAAATCTGAAGAATGAGAAGGAGCTAGCTAGGGTGTGTGTGTGTGTGTGTGTGTGTGTGAATGTTCCAGACATGTGTAAAGCCCTTAGATGGGAAGAAGCAAGGCAAAATTAGAGGCTGAAAGAAGGCTAGTGAGTGATACCGGCAAGAGCTGAAATTTAAGAGGAAGAGGCATGATGATGCAGGACTGTATAAAAAAAAGTAATCGGTCTGGATTTTATTCTACTGACATGGGAAACCACTGATGGATTTTTCAGCAGGTACGTAATACGATTCTCTGTATCCTGAAAGGATTAGAGAATGCAAGAGTAAAAGGAACCAGGTTAAGTCTGTCTTCGCGCCTGCCACTAGATTTTATTTTATTTATTTTTTATTTTTATTTTTATTTTTTTACAATATGAAATCTATTTACTTTTAAATGTTGGCTCCCAAATGGAAATACAGTGCTGGCAAAATAAAACAAGGCTGCAACTAGATTTTAATAGTGAAGAGAATAGGTGCTGCCCCTTAGGGCCTAGCCCTGGGCACAGAGAAGGCATCCAATGTATGCTTATTAAATGATAAATGTAATTTTTACATTTTATGATCTGGTGCACTTTTTTACTTTAATAACATTTATAATAGTCATTAAACAAAAGGTAAGTGCATTAAAAGATCTTTCTTTATGAGGCTAACAACACCTGTTTTATTTTTACATCTAAAATTGGGTATCAAACCAAAACCACATTCAGCCAGGCAAGGAAGATGAAGAGCAGAAGGATGAGAGATGACAATTTTTTCCCTCTTGCCCATGATCCTATTTCCTCCAACTCATTTCTCTGTGAATGTCTTTGGCTAATTTAAGGAACCTATTCTTGACTACAGGAACCATATGTTGTTTCTAAATGTTATGCCCTTAGAAACAGCTTAAGTTTTTTTTGTTTTTTTTTTTGGAGGGGGGTTACTCATACTTGATCTTTATAAAAAGCATCATCATCATAATAAATAATCTCAGTAGGAGTATGATCTTTTGAATGTTTGATGGAGATAGTAAAATATTTCACTTTTGCTTATCCATTAAAGCCATGAAATTCTATTAGCTGTGCATGTGCAATATGTCTAGATTTTCATGCCATGATCATATAATTATGAATAATATGTTATTTGATTCAGCAAGTATCTGATTTACATATGGAGGTCCATAGCACTGGAAAGATTAGAAATATATTTCATACAGTATTTTACATTTCTATTTTGGGTGTATTCACCTAGTCTATATTATAAAAACAAAGCCTAAACTGATTCCTGATACATTACAACCAAATCATTTGCCTATTATTTCCATTTAATTTCCTTTAATAAAAAAAGTCTTAATTAGATGAAAAGTCTCCATGGCCAAAATTATGCACAGATCAAAGGTGTTGGCCCTTGGGCTCTCTGTGAATATAACCAGTTTGATGATGGTTAAGAGTGAGAATGGGAGCCAAGTATCATATCTTCGGGTGCCATGCTCAGCCTCCACAGATCCCTAGTCCTTCAAACATGTGCTGAAGCCCCCAAAACTGGCCAATCATGTTTTCAGAATGAAGCATCTTGGGCACAGTTCTTTGAGAACCAGTTTCCATCTGGCGTGGTCTTTACTTAGAAAGGTGGATCCTACAAAGCAAAATTCTTCAAGAAATTAGGGATATGAAAACCACGGTTTTTAAGAGTAACTTACAATTAGTTAGGAGTTTTATATTTTTCAATCTGTTAGCAGCATAACTCCCTCTGGAAATTATAATTCAAGATTCGTATATAGCTTTTTGATGATGATGATGATGATGATGATGATGATGATGATATTGATATAATATGTTTTGAATGATTACTATTTGCAAACTCTGATAATTCCTTTGTATCATCTTATTTACTCTTTACAACAATCCTATAAGCCAGATATTACCCTTCCTACCTTACTGAGGAGGAAATGGAAACTTCGTGCTTCTAACCACTACCTCTTAATGTTTCTTATAAAAGTAGTTCTTCCTTAGGGAGGAAATTGGTTGGAATATACTCTTCTCCCTAGTCCTAGAAGAGGGGAATGGTTCAGTGTCTTTGTCATCTTTATGCTCTCTTCAAAGATTTCATCCCCAGACAACCTGAAATTGTGTACCAGGATCTGTGTTAGATTAGAACAAGTTATCTCTATTTTTCTTAACAGTTGAAGAAATGGAAGCTCAGAGTAAATGTGTAACTTGCCTAAAGTGAGAATCGCAATTTTACAGCCAGAGCCAGGTTTAACTTAGGATTCCACCGTTCACTAGTGTTGCTACCTTCGCTAAATTTTTAAACCTTTCTGAGCCTCTGTTTGCATTTAAACCATGCTGATAAAATGCCTATATAATAGGTACCTAATTGTCAGGATCTTATTGTGAATATTTAATCAAGAGCCTATGTCAGTGCTGGCTACAGAGTAGCTGCCCAATGAAGGTAGTTATTATTGTGAGTTCGATTTGTGAGTCTCACACAAGAGAAAAGATAATGCCCACTTCTCTCCAGGCATTCACAGATATCACCCGGGATGTGCTTTCCTTGTTATCTAAAGAGGGAATATTCCATGAAGTTTATCTCATCAAGAAAGAACTCTTGGCCCCAGTTTCCTCCTGGAAATGAATCTGAAATTTAATCTTGCCAAGGTGACAGTAACTGCAAGATATGACCATTAGTTGTGTAGATTTATATGTCTTTTTCTTAATGCACCATAATTATATATTTTTAAATTGGCATGGTAATGAGTTTTCTTAGGAATTAGTACCATTAATAACACATAATAATATTATAAATAAATTAGTATGAATAAAGCAAAATAGGCCTTGCATAGACCAATGATGAAACTATCTCATGAAGCAAGGATTATGTCAATCTAATTCTATGCAGCTAGAGTCCATCAAAAATAAAACAAAACAAGAAACTTTACCACTTTTCAAAAACCTTCAAAGGCTTCCCATTGCATTAGGCCTCTCTTAGGCTTTAAGATGTAATGACTAGATGTTCACCGTTTCTTTATTTCTTTAACATAATGGAAGGAAGGGAAGGAGGAAGGGTGGAAAGGAAGAAGAAAAGAAAAACAAAAAGGAAATGGGAGCAGGACTGAGTGACTCTTGAATTTAGTGAAGCTCATCTGACAGCAACAAGTCAAACAAGTTTTTTTCTTCATAATCTTTCATAAGAAAACAAAATAACAAAAAGTTGACTTGAATACTCTCCATTTGTTCCAATTTAGAAGGAGATGAATAAATTAGTGAGATGGAATAGAGCATACAGATGATTGACAAGTATTTGGCTACTGTCTTTGGGGGGAAAGTATATATATAAAAGAAGAAAAAATATATAAAATAATATATAATATATATAAAATAAATAAATACGTAATTTATATATAAATACATAAATACAAAAAGAGGAACATATATATAGTCCTCTTGCAGGGTGAAATATGAAATAACATATAGACAAAATAAGACTTCTATGAATTTTAAAGAATTCCTCAGTGTTAAAAAAAATTCTCAATTGCATGCTTTTACCTTTGGATTTTGAAATGTTAAGACCTTTGCTCTTTCTCTTGGAGAGAAAGAAAATGTTTGTAGGAGTTGAAATGTCAGAAGTCATTCTTGGTGCCTTCAAGGCCTGGGATCAAAAGCCCTGGGCTGGGGAGATTAAGAATAAACAAAAGTGGAAGCAGAAGGCAATGTCTAGCAGAATTCTGAACAGACCCTCTTGCTCTTTGAACATTCCTTCTGACATTAATTCATTTCTAGCTAATTACTCTGCCCTCTCCTTGATTCTCTCTCTTGGTATATTTTTATTTCACCACCTTGGTTACTTAGCATCCTCTTGCTTGCTCCTTTTATTTATTTTTTCTTTTCAATAACTGTTAGGGCTCAACTTGCCTTTGATCCTTGGCTCCAGCTTCTGGGTTTGCTCTGTACCTGTGTTCAACCAGGCTTACCTTGACTCCTTCCAGTTTCTGATTCCCATTTTAGGGAAAACTCTTGCTAAATGTTTGCATGCATAGCTACCCCTCCTGACTGTCTCCTGCCTTTTTCCTCCTCAACTATCTCCAGCCAGTCTTAGAGTATGGACCAGTATATACATATATATACATATATTATATATATAAATATATAACATATATATGTATATCTCAAACTTAATAATAGTTTCCATTTTGAGGATTAGTAATGGACTTAACATATGAAATGATCCTAGTTTTCAAAAAGCATTTTCTAACAAAAGCATGGTCCTCATTGGCTAAATTCTATATGGTATGGCTTATGATAAGTGAACAAATAAAACACTGTCTGTTTTGGCCAAGATCCTCTTATCTACGTGCTTCTATTTTAGAACATAAGAAAGATTCAGAGGATAATAATTTTTATCCTACACTTCAAGACAAATGGTGGAATGTCATAATTAAGTGAATAAGCATTATAGAAATGCCCAAAATTAATGGTTGAAATTATATGCTAATATTTCAGCTTTATCTATAGCCCAAGCCTTCATGCCTATATCAAATATAAGTTTAAAGGATTCTAACTTACAATTATAAGCTTCCTCAGCATATTTAAGATCTTCCTTAAACATTTGTTTAGCTTTATTATTATCAATTAGTCAATTCTTTTCCAACATTAATATTTTCACTTCATGTTCATTTATAACATATATAAGCAAAATTCACATATAAGCAAATTTCACATATATATTCCTGATATTATAAACATTATCACCAGTCATAGAGGACATGCCAGAGCACCCCCAGCCTTTATTGCAAGGCATTGTATCATAAATATTGAGACATACTTTAACTCCTTTATTTATTTATTTATTTAAAAAATTTTTTAACGTTTATTTATTTTTGGGACAGAGAGAGACAGAGCATGAACTGGGGAGGGGCAGAGAGAGAGGGAGACACAGAATCGGAAGCAGGCTCCAGGCTCTGAGCCATCAGCCCAGAGCCTGATGCGGGGCTCGAACTCACGGACCGCGAGATCGTGACCTGAGCTGAAGTCGGACGCTCAACCGACTGAGCCACCCAGGCGCCCCTACTTTAACTCCTTTAAATGGATGATTGGGTTAGTATGTATTTTGTATCATGCTATGTTTATTTACTGTTGCATAAATAATATAATGCTATCAGTAATTCCTTATCTCAAGCTACTTATGCTACGAACTAATTACAAACATTTTTTTAACATTTATTTATTTTTGAGACACAGAGAGACACAGAACATGAGTAGGGGAGGGGCAGAGAGAGAGGGAGACACAGAATCTGAAGTAGGCTCCAGGCTCTGAGCTGTCAGCACAGAGACCAACAGGGGGTTCAAACCCACAGGCTGCGAGATCATGACCTGAGCTGAAGTCAGATGGTTAACCGACTGAGCCACCCAGGCACCCCTGCTACCAACTAATTTTTAAAATAAATATGTATTGTATTCTCTTTTTAAAAAATAAGACATAACCCTGACATAAATAATACTTCAAAAATTGCAACATACACTCTCCACTATTGGTTTTCAGAAATTTTACTATTCATGGATTTATTCAGCCATTTATGCTCTAAACATTTGCTGAAAGTCTTCTATGTGCCAGGCACTACATGTAAGCACTACTATGTAAGGTGCTGGATATGTGAGTCAATAAAATACAATTATTCCTTCAGTGATCTCATTGTTTATATGGAAAGTCAAGAAATCATACAAATAAAAATTATACTATGATATAGGTTTATAAATTGCAGATACAAGACCTTCTTTCTGTCTATAGGACTTATGGAATGAGCAGGAATGCTGCAGAGGCAAGGAATATAGATGTATCCCAGGAAGGAGCATCTATCTACATGGAAGCTGGAATCTCATGAGTAGAGAAAATAAGGCATGTGGCATGAGACCTGTGGGTAACATCAACCAGTACAGAGTGGCTGGAATGTGGGGAATATATCAGGGAAGGTATGTAGATGAAATGGTGCGTGGGCATTTTTCAAGATGGTTTAGACTTGGCACTATTTGTGATAGAGGCAAAAGATTCAGCAAAATGAGAGAGATGACTGATACAAACATGGAAGAACAATTCCACATGGTCCTCAAATCTGTTTCAAATCTCTTTGAAAGCTCCATTTCCAGCTACCTTGCTGTTAGGCAAGGTCATATGAGTAGCGCAGGTGAATATGTTGTGAGCAAAAGTTCGATGTGTTATTTGTGAGCTGAGATGGTGAAAAACCCCTGTGTTATTTTTTAGTTTCTCACTTCCCCTGCCGTGGGAACCACTGGGGCCTCATGTTGATGTGGGGAACCACATGATCATAGCTACCTGAATTCATGAGTCACCATATCAAAGTCAATTGCACTGGAGAGTTGCCTATATCCACAGTAGTTTTGGTGGAAGGAATAAATGAACACATTTTTTTATTAAGCCACTTGATTTTGGAATTTTTGTTATTGCAGTATAGCGTAGATGATTCTGACCAAAACACAAATCTGAAAGTCAGTACTTAATGGGCATGCAATTTAAAGGAGACAGAAGAAAATGGATTCAAGATGGTAAGTTAGGGGGTCTGGAGAGAAATTGGACCACCTCTTCCTCTCACAAATGTTGAAAAGTTTAGAGAGGGACAAAAATACAGAAAAATTTGGAGGCAGAAAAGGAGAAGTTAAAGGAGTTTATTCATGATGGACACAGCATTCTTGTGATATTAGAAATTAAGTCATCTGCTGAGAAGGTGAATAGCAAGACTGTGGGCAATAAAATTATTGAGCAGTTGAGGGGGACTATTACTATTCAGAATGGCAAAGACAGCCAAGTAGATAGAAGGAAAAGAACCACAGAGTAGTGGTAGGCAGGTGTCAGCTGGGTCATAGGGTTATAGTGGAGTCAGTCAACACTAGTGTATCATTTTATATAGCTGTGATGGCCAGCCTGAGAGAAGGAACAGAAAAATCAAATAATTATGCCCACAGTAAGGCTTGGAAAATAAGTTTTAGTACAAAGAGAATATTTCGAAATAATTAAGAAGGCTTGGAAAAGTATAGTGATTTACAGTATTGTTAAATCCAAATAGGAAGAAAGTAAAGTCCAGAGAATCTGATAGGGCAAAAGATTCTACAAGAAACTGTATGTTTAATGTGGTTAAAGAAAAAGTTTAGCAGGACTATTGGCGCAGAAATAGTTAAAAGACAGGAAATTATGCTTACAGAGACAGGAGAATAATGTAATAGTGGTTAAGAGCAGGTTACCTGGGTTTAGATAACAACTCTGCCCCTTGCTACCTATATGGCACTAGGCAAGTTAGTCACATTTTTTTCTGTGCCTCAGTTTTGCTCAGAGGACATTTTAAGCTACACTGAAGGATTTTTGTGAGGACCGAATGAGTTAATGTACATAAAGCTTTTAGAATTGTGCTTGGCAAAAAGTGTTCTGTAAATGTAAGCTGTTATAATGATAGTTTTTATGTAGCTATGGAAGTGGGTGTTGAGGAATAAGGAGATGAGCATTATAGATGGAAAAAATATTAAGGAATTGCAAGATGGGGATTTGGCGAATCATCAATGTGGATGTTGTGTATTCTCAAGATGCTGAGGATAAACAAAGAAAATAAGATTGTGAGATAATGTGATGTCACAAGGTAATGACCATGAGGATGGGAGAGGAGAGTGGTATAGCTATGGCATTGTTCAAGATTGGTAAGTCAATAGTGTGGGAAGGTTGTCCATTCCTAAAACTTTTCACAGAGGCACAGGGGGTTTTGAGAACATGAACAACCTCTTCTTTCAAGAGTTTTCAGGAACTGGGGCACCTGGGTGGCTCAGTCAGTTGAGTGTCTGAATTTGGCTCAGGTGGTGATCTCGCAATTTTTGAGTTCAAGCCAGAATCGGGCTTGCTGCTCTCAGCCTGTCAGTGCAGAGCCCGCTTCAGATCCTCTGTCCCCCTCTCTCTCTGCCCCTCCCCCACTCATTCTCTCTTTCTCTCTCTCTCTCTCTCTCAAAAAAAAAAAATAAAAAAATATAAAAAAAAGAGTCTTCAGGAATTTTTGCTTCATATGAATGAGGAGTCACAAAGCCACTTTGGGCAAGATTTGTTTTTAATTTTTTTTAAATTTAATTTATTTATCTTGAGAGAGAGTGTGAGTGTGGGAGGGGCAGAGAGAGAGAGAATCCCAAGCAGGCTCAGAGTAGCCAATGCAGAGCCTGATATGGGGCTTGAACTCATGAACCCTGAGATCATGACCTGAGCTGCAATCAAGAGTTGGATACTCAACTAACTGAGCCACCCAGGCACCTTAAATTTTTTTTTCCAGTTTATTTATTTATTTTTGAGAGAGAAAGCGAGAGAGCCTGTGCATGTGCAGCAGCAGGGGAGGGGCAAAGAGAGGGAGAGACAGAACCCTAAGCAGGCTCTGTTCTGTTCACTGTCAGTGCAGAGCTCAACGTGCGGCTCAAACTCACAAACCGTGAGATCATGACCTGAGCTGAGATCAAGAGTTGGATGCTTCACTGACTGAGCCACCCAGGCACCCACCCCTAAATACAAAATTATTAATAAAAATATTAGCAAATAAAGTGTAGTAGGTGTCAGTAGTGGCCGAGTATAATTCATTGCCAAGATGCAAAGATGGTTTTGTGGCAGGAACTTTTTCAATAACATAATTTATTACATCATTATTTTAATGTATTAAAATGATATTAATAGATGCTGAAAAGGCATTTGGTTAAATTCACCAGCCATTTCTATTAAAATTTCAATCAAACTAGGAATAAAAGGAAACTACCTAATGTGATAAATACTACTTATGCAAAACCAAGAGCAAATATCATTCTAGACATTAACCAAAAGACTTAAAGATTCAAGTTTGAAACTGTTATAAGGGAATTTGGTAACATGCTTATACATCATACTTATTTTAAAGGTAATGGTATGGCTCTATACTTGAAATAATCAGAATTAGAAATGTAAGAAATAATCCACAGACAATAATATAAAAACTTTAAATATTTTGTAATACATTTAATAAGAAAAGTTCAGGGTCTATAGGAAGAGAACCAGAAAATCTTACTGAAGAACTACATCAACAGCTGAACACATGGAAACATATACCCCATTCTTACAAGGGAGGATTAATTTCACAAATTTGTCACTTCTGCCCATGTTGTTATATATATTTAATGAATTGTAATTTATATCTCTATGTTTTTAAAAAATTGAAATATCTTACATTTTATGTGCAAGAATAAGTGTCCAAGGGAAGCTAAGAAATATATGAATATGAAAAATAATGATGAGATTCCTTTCGAGATATTAAAATGTTATAAAGTTAGCATAATCAAAATGGTTAGGTATTAGCATACAGATAGATCGGATAGACTAATAGATTAGTAAACCAAATCAAAAATTGCAGAATACATGGGAACTCAATATAGGAGAATGGTAATATTGCACTTCAAAAGGGAGAGAATGGTTTAGTAAATTAGTACATTTTATTTTCATATTAGAAATTGCTTAATTAGTTATTCATTTGAAAAGATTAATATTGGACCATTACCTCATATGATGTATAAGCATATGATGTATAAGCATTCCACTAATTTTAAAAGGTAAAAAATAAAATAATAAAATGTTTAAGAGATAAAGTTCGTGAGATAATGTGTATAACCTATATGTTGGGGATATTGTGAAAAGCAATATCGTTTTGCTATTAGTAAGTATTTACTATTATTAAGTTACTAACCAGATTATTAAGACAATGCATGATTGACCCTATATAAATATTAAGCTTTTTCTTAGGGCAAAAAATACCTGTGTTAGTTAAGATGCATTCCACTTGAAGTACCAAGAAATCCAAGTCATACAGGCTTTAACAAGAAGGGAATTTATGGGCTCACATGCCTAGAAGTCCAGAGGCAGGGTGGTCATTAAGAATGGCTTAACTCAGTGTCTATATCCAAATCATTTTTCTGTGATTCTCTCATCTTTGCTCATTTTTTTTTTTGAAATGGCTTCCTCCTGGGGTGCCTGGTGGTTCAATCGGTTGGGCGTCTGACTTCAGCTCAGGTCATGGTCTCCCGGTTCCTGATATCAAGCCCCCCGAGCTGGACTCTGTGCTGACATCTCAGAGCCTGTGGCCTGCTTCAGATTCTGTGTTTCCCTTTCTTTGCCCCTTCCCTGTACTCTCTCTATCTCTCTCTCTCAAAAATAAATAAACATTGAATTGGTTTCCTTCTGAAGCTGGTATCAAGAAAGCTATAGCAGCAGTTTTTCTAGAAGTGACACCTATACTTGACAATGGCCAGGATAAAAAGAGCCATTTTTTTCCCCCATGACCTATTCTTAAGAGTGAGGAAATAAAACCTTTCAGCCAGTTTCTTCTCACATCTTGTTGGCCCCAACTGGCTGCACTTCTGAATCCCTGTGGCTAGGGAAATGAACTGAGGGATTTAGGCCTAAATGTGTATGCAGAAAGGATTGTCACAAAACTTGTTTTTCTCAGTGCGGGGGATTTTGTGTAATTTTTACTTTCTTCTCTAATATCAGATTAATTTTTAGAAGTTCACGGGATTGTTACTTAATAAAAAATGATAAAGCTATTTTTTTGTGGAAAAACCTTATTTCATAACAGATTGCTGAGGAGAGTACAGATTTATATATATTTTTCTCTTTATCATTTCGTTTCTATTTTTGTCCTGGCAGGGAGTCTTTTTTAATGTAAGCCCCTTTTAAAAATGGCCCCCCAAATTCTATGTATGTACCAGGAAAGATTTTCCTCCAACAATTTGCAATGAGTTTAATTATGTTTCGTTATACGTTAGCAGTACAATTAACATTTACTTCTCGCCAAGCCTCTCTGCTTAGTTGGAACAATGGTATGGTTGACAGGCTTGAATTATATTTGTACCTCAACAAGTTTACTCATATTATGTCCTTGAAGCCATGCTAAGTTATACCACTCTCATCTGAGAGAGGAAACACACCAGTTCCTTTTGATCTGATCTGTGTAAGAGTGACTATGAGCAAATTCCGGGGGAAGTCTGAGCCCCCCCCCCGGCAGCGGTTGCAGGGACGAGGGATAGGGTGACCCTGCACTCACTGCACTAGTTGTCTTTACTGGAGCCTTCATTCCCCAGGAAATGGCACCGTACTGCCACACACAGTGGGCTATATTTAGCCCTGTGGAAACTGGAGAACTTGAACACTCACCAACAAGGAAGTCGAAGAGAGGGAAGGCTTAAGAGAGAAAGATGAGATGCTTTATCTTTTCCTCCTGTGATTTTATTTGGCAGCTAGTCATCCAGTTAGCAAGGTCTAGGAGATAACGAACAGATAAAACGCTGAGTAGTGAGAGATGGCTGGGTGAAGCAAAGGTAGCTGGCAGAGGGAAGGAGCGCGGGTCATTTTCATGTGCAGAGGAGGAGCAGCTATGGAATTGAGTTACTTAATCCTAGAGGGAGAGGTAAAGGCAAAGAGGCTGTTTCTGGAAAAGTTGGTCAAGACCTGAAGTGAAAATCTTTGAGTGTTGGAAAAATGGTTTTAAAAAAATCAGATATGACTTATGGTAACTTTCCAGCTATGTTAATTCAGGCAAATTACTTAAACCTCTCTGAGCCTCAGGTTTTTATTTATAAAGTGTAGGTTTTAAATACCTACCTCAGAGGGTTATGAGGCTTAAATGGGCCAAATATATGTAAAACACTCAGCATGGTGCCTAGACCATAGGAAACACTTATAAGGAGTGGCTATTATTATTACTTTGTTTTAATTTCTGTGTTCTGAATGGAATTGCTCTACTGTTCATAAAGAGGCAAGAATAATAATAAACTATTTGGCAAGGGGGACATTCTCGCTTTTGTTCCTCATACACATACACTCACATACAGGAAAAAAATTACAGGTGTCTTCTTGGTAACATAATCCACTCATAATGAGGCAATGCTCAAGAGAGTTATTCTACTGCATTACTCTGACACTGTCCACCTCTGTTTTGTAGTTGCTCAGCAAAGAGGGAAAACCTTCTGGATTCTCATGAACATGGGGTAAGTGTAGTGTAAGTGTGAGAGCAAACCAAAGCAAATCAATGTATGTCCTTTAGACACTCATTGCTAACTAAATATAATAGTTCCCATGGGTAAAATTAAACAAAAGATATGTAAATGCACCAATATTAAGACAATCAAAGAATGATAAAAAGCAATGTAGTGCACAAGGCCTCAAGTTGATATTTAGCCAAGATTATTAATTAAACTTCAAAACAAGAAAATATAAATTAATATTAGAAACATATTTATGTGTTCTAAGCAAAAATAAAACAATTCACAGAAGGTATTTTTGCACTGGCCAGGACTTGACACTATGAGACTTCTAAGATCTTTCAACTCTCAGGAAAAAGTAATATTATCATTCCTTTGCATGAAAAACACAATGAATATTGTCTTTTTAAATCTTACCTTCTCTTCAACTT
This sequence comes from Panthera onca, assembly GCF_046562875.1. Classification (NCBI taxonomy): domain Eukaryota; kingdom Metazoa; phylum Chordata; class Mammalia; order Carnivora; family Felidae; genus Panthera; species Panthera onca. Next base: position 70,803,643 of record NC_138343.1, read on the forward strand.
GATTTTCTTCAGTTTTTCAGTGAGAAGCAATTAACACTAAAAGTCTTGGCAAATGGTATTTTGTAATCTGCATAACAAACATCAGCTCTACTCTTCAAGATGACTTGAGTTATTTTGGCTTATAGAGAAGTTTATAAAATTTTATAATTCGTATTTAAAAAATTACCAGCAACTTTCATTTACATTTCTTTCTTATTTTTAATTCTACAAGTTCTCTCTCTCTCTCTCTCTATATATATATATATATATATACACACACATATAAAGTCCTTTCCAATGCAATCTAGAAAGAGATAAATGTGCAGAATTTTTGTCTCTCCTATCTTTTCTCTCTCCTTGCAACAATACCCCATTGACTGTATCTGAAATTTAAAGTAAACAGAAATAAACTATAACTGTTTTTCTATGTGACTTATATATACACATACAATCAATGTATATATATGAGAATGTACTAAATTTTCTTATATATACATTAAAAAAGAGGGAAGACTCTAAATGACCTGAAATTCCCCCTATATTCTTTAGATTTCTAGAATTGGCAGATAGGTGAAATATATATATATATATATATATATATATATATATATATATAATCATAGGCAAATGGATCTAAAGGTGGCTGCTATAGGACAAGTCTCCTAGGAAGGAGTCCCTGAGATAGAGATCTCTGTGCACAAAATTTACTGGACTGCTCTTGGGACTGACACTTCCAGGGGAAGGGAAAGAGGCATGATGGGCCCAAGAAGGTAGCCTGTAATATATATAGTCACAACAAGACTTCAGCCAACTCCTGGGATTGGGTTAGGGAAAGAGGCCCACCTTTATACTGGATATGAGATGGCTGTAGGAAGGGACTCCACTCTAGGAAAGGAGGCTGACTACGCCTGAGGGAAATTCCCAGAGAAAGTTGAAAGCTGATGGCTGTCAGCAAACAAAATTTCTAGCTTCCAGGAGAATAGGATCCTTGGTCATGGAGAGACAATCTAAGCAGTGTGGCACTGGATCCAGAAGTCATGGAGGATAGATGTCATTCTTGGGTAAGGTGCTCACTGCGAATGTGAGGTGACTGACAGTTGAGATAACCTTTGGTTGCTACCCCAACCCCCACATAGATATTCCTGTACCCCATACTTGTCTGCCATTCCATCTGCTATTATCTTGGCAGAGGGATGAAACAGCAGAATACAGAGAACACAAAGATCAATTCTTTGCTTTTGAGTTTCAAAAGGTTTGGCCTTGGCAAAGACAACATATCTGAAAGAAAGCAGGCTGTGTAAGAAGAGAAAGTTTCTCAACTTTTCCCAGACTAGATAAAGATTTCATGGGCTTTGGCAAGGAAAAGCAGGAAGAAAAATAGAGACCTTGGAGGACTGTGAATTCCTGGGGTGGAGCTCGGGAGCTCAGAGCACAGGAATGAAAGAGACCACACTGTCCCTGACCTCAAGGAATTTACAGACTAGCAGAGAAGATACATTCAACAAATAAACGCCATAAAGCAAATTGACTATTATGATAGAACATACAGGAAGGGAACTGAACTAGGCATACACGTCTGGGAATGCTTTGCTAAAAAAGAGATTTAGTTGGGAATTTGTAGCATAAGTAGATGCTGTCTAAATGGAGAGTAGACAGTTCGAGCCCCGCATTGGGCTCTGTGCTGTCAGCTCAGAACCTGGAGCCGGGTTCAGATTCTGTGTCTCCTTCTCTCTCTGCCACTCCCCCACTTGTGCTCTGTCTCTCAAAAATAAATAAATAAATGTAAAAAAATTTAAAAAATAAATAAATAAATGGAGAGTAGAGAGAAAAAGTGTTTCAGGGAATAGGAGCACATGTAGAAAATTGTGAAGGAAGAGCATGTGGCATGTTTTAGAAGTCAAGAGAAGTCCAAGATGATTACTGGAATGGAGAAAGTAGAGGAACAGTAGGAAAGGTAGGCAGATTCATTAGGAATTTAGTGCTGTAATCGGTAGGGAAGGGATAGTGGTCAGAACTCCAGATGAGCCCTGGGAATGTATGGAATCAAATAGATTGGAGAGGTAGCACTGATGAGACTTGGTGATTGATTGCTGTGGGAATGAGAAAGAGCTTGTGGCAAATATGAAAGATCTAGTAGGATTGTCAGGAAATATCAAGTACCTGGTTTAGGATGATGACCAAGAACTTTACAGTAACACAAATTCTCTGGGAATATACTGTAAATAATAGCTCTGTATTCATACATACCTGTAAATCAGGTTATTTCAGAAGACCTCTCTGCCTTTGGTCTTTCCACTCCTATGGAGTTATTTATGCATCTTCATAGACCTAGAGAGAAAAACCATGACTATGAGTTTACTTAGGGATTCCATTCATGTGCAGTGACTTCCTAGAAGGAAGGGATTTGCTAAAGCGAGGTGGAAATAGGAGACTAGAGGGGAGGAAAGGTTTGGGGGGTCCTAAGGAAGTTTACCTTTTTGGCAGCTCAAGGTTATACTTTCTGGTGAGCTTCACTTATTGATTGATTCGTTCAAACTCTTTTACTGAGTACTTATTATATTAAAGGCACATTGCATGCAAGACCTTGTGAAAGATCTAAGGATGACTAGCAATTAGAGGGCACAGACTCCCTTGGTAGCTCTTTCAAGTCTGCCTTGGAATCGCTAGTCCTAAAGGATCACCCTTAGTGTTGGACTGAAAATAGGGAACTCTTCAAATTAGATCAGAAATCATTCAATATACCTTCCTTCCCTCATTTGGGAGATCTCTTGATCTCCTCCAAGTGCGAATCTTCCTGCTTCTCGTGGAGATTAAGCTCTATATCAGCTATTTCAACTCTTTCCTGCTCCAAGTCCTCAAACAATGCTACTTGGAGCTCCTTTTGATTTTTCTGACCTTTAGCCTGATAATATTAATGCCATTAGCTAACATGGCCATTTCCCATTCTGTCTTACCCCTGTACGTCATCATGAGTGTATCTCAAGCAAGAACACACTTGTTGCTTCAGACCTTCAGAACCCTTGACTCAGGCCTCCCCTGCCTTTTTCAGCAAGCCCATGGTAGCCTATAGACAGCCATTAAAGCACATGCTCATGAATTTGGACATTGCTTGTTTTCTCCTTCCTTCTCTCAATGGCACAACTTCTGGTCACTCCTGTTCCATTCCCTACTCTTTCCTGCTTTCCTTCAGTGTCCCCTCTTTCTCCTCTACTTTTCTTACTGGGTAAGTCATTAAGGGAAGCAGAGATCTGTAGTAATGAGAGCTGGGCAGGAGTTGAATACTCTTTCCAACTTTCCACTAGAAATACTTTAGATCATAGACTACTGAGATACAGAGAATTGTATTAAAATAATAAAATATTGCAATTAGCTTGGTTGGCCATTCCATAGGTATATAACTTTAGGTGAGTTATCTCTCTAAGCTTCATTTTCTTGTATGTATAATGAAACTAGTATGTGATTGATGAGTCAAGATGGATTTATTAGGAAGCCTATGAAGCTTAGCTAAAGCTGCACAGATCCCTTTCCAGAGCCTTGTAAAGGGCCATGGTAATTTTGTATTATTTTCTTAAAGATCCATCCTTCCCCAAACCCTATCAACTTCAAGTCCCATTGAACCTAACTCTGCCTCTACTGGTAGGGTTTTGTAAGAATGAAATAGACAATGTACAGGAAACACTTAGCACAAGCCCTTGACGCTATTGCTGTCACCATTATCATTATTAATACTAGTATATTACTTATCTATACAAAGGATTGTAAAAGCTCAATCAAAATTAAAAATCAACACCTGAAACTGATGTAACATTGTGTGTCAACTATATTCAAATGAAAAAACTTAAACTACTTAGTGTCAAACTTTAAAAGCTATAAGAACAAATGAAAAACATACATTTTCCAGTTTTTATAAGGCTTTATTGTAGTATATAGTAACTATTTTTCAAACATTTAAAATTTAATTTTAATTATAAAAGGTAGTGTATGATTGTTCTAAAAATCCAAACGTATAGTTAAATAAAAATCTTGAGTTAAAAATAAAGATCTCCTTTCTATTTCTCCCTTCCAGGCTATTGTTCCTCCCTCCCCAGAAACATTCTCCTCCTAATGTAATCATGAAATAATACTTTGATGTATGTTTTTCTGAATCTTAAAATGTACTTTCCATTTAAATGTAAAAATTCCTGGGGTACCTGGGTAGCTCAGTTGGTTAAGCATCTGACTTGGGCTCAGGTCATCATCTCGTGGTTCATGAGTTCAAGCTCCTTGTAAGGCTCTGTGCTGACCGCTTGGAGCCTGGAACCTGCTTCGGATTCTGTCTCCCTCTTTCTGCCCCTCCCCCGCTCATGCTCTGGCTCTCTCCCTCTCTCTGTCTCAAAAGTAAATAAACTTAAAAAAATTTTAACGTAAAAATTCCTATCTCACAAACAATACAAAAGTAATTTTTTGTTTTTTTTAAAGTCCCCCTGCTGTTGAAAACTGGCACAGAAAAGCAATACCAAATAGGTAACTAAAGAGAACACACACACACACACACACACACTCATAGTCCTAGCAGTTTTCACAAATCAAAATACCCAGAATCTGAGGAAACCAGGACTGTCTTCTTACGGATTTTGCCAATTCATGAAAGACCATTATTCTAAGTGTTATCAGAGAACACGTGCTAAATGGCAACGCACACATTACCTCGGTGTCAACCTGTGCTGAAGACCAGTGCTCGAGCCTCGTTCTACACAGGTCAGGGTGTGAAAGGCAATGGAAAGTAACCCCAGATAAGGCAAGGCAGATGGTATCAGCTTTGTGTCTCTTTTATCTTTCTGCTTCTGAGTTGTAAATATTACGCATTAAGCTACTGTATTGAGGAAGAAATAAAAATTAGTGTTGCTTCTGTATGCATTTTTTTAAAAATTGAAGAGTATGCCAACCATAGAGACTGACACATTAGCTATTAGAAAATTCCTTCAAATATGTGTACATGTACTATAAAAATGTGCATTATGGAAACTGTAAAGACCTCTTCATAAATTTTTTAAGTACTTTTTTGCTACTACTATAAATACCCCTTTGGAATTATTTCCAGTGCTTGGTGGAACATTCAGCCTGCAAAACACATTCACCTGAGAAAGAGTTAAATAGATAACATGTTTAAAAGCCTCATAATGTAAAGGAGAGATGGAAAAAATCCCCAAATATTATTTATTCAAGACCTTTGTGTCATATTCTTCCAAAAAATAATTATTTTTCAGAGAGAACATAGATGGTTGTTCTTATAATTTAATTCTTAAGGAGTTTTCATAAATACTTTTTAAAATGAACATGTTTTATGTGCTTTCTAGTTTAACCTATTAAGTGCAATTTAAAATTAAAGAACAGCTACAGTTCATAGTGAAATCATTAACATTGGATTTACACAGAATTTTTCCTGTCTATTATTTATAAAATGTATATATTTATAGCTTAGTGTAATAAATGTGAATAAATTAAACTATACATACTATTTTCTCTAATTTATGAACTTGATTTGTTTGTTTTACTATTACCTACATAAATAAACGAGTTTAATTTAAATATTAAGTTGTAAGGGAAATATATGTCAGGTCAGGTAACAAAGAACCTAAATTGAATAATTTAATTCCAGACCATCTTAAGAAGTATACAAATTCCATGGTAAAAATATTGTTGGCTTGTTTTGCTTTGAATATATTATAGCACAAAATCTATTTTTTCTTAAGCATTTACATGCTTAGTAGATTTCTCTCTCGCACATGCACACACATACATTTTACTAGTTATTTCTTTTTTCTGCCAGTTTGGTTTGTACTCACAAACCATAGCTAAAGTGGAACTTGCAAGTTGAAGTCCAACCAGTACCAGAATTTGATTGCAAGCAATGAAAACAAACTCTGCCTAATTAAACAGAGAAGAAATTTGTTGGAAGAATACAGGTTAGCTCACAGAATCAAAAGGAAAGCTGCTGAGCAGCCCCAGGAATGGCAGACCTAGAGCAGTTCTAGGGATTAGGTAAAAAGGAGCAGTGGACAATGTCTGCGGGAAGCTCACTGGAATGAATCTACACCCTGTCTCAGCAACATTCTGCTCAGGATCCAGATTCCCAGAATGAGAGTTCACAAGGCCACACCTTGACTGGGACATTCTGAACATCTTCACTGAAATTATGACGAAGAAGGCAGGGAGTTGAAAAGACATAGATCTCCAGAGGTAAATCAAGGCATGGTTACCAAAAACAGGAAAAGATTCTGGGAGTTGAGAGTAGTACATGTTCTTAGATTCTGAAATATAACATACTGTAACTACCATAACATTTATTTGTAATTGCTATCTATGGCTTTGATCATTAACAGTTAGAACATGTGGGAGGATATTGTAGCCAGCAAGGCTTTTGCTAAGAATAATAAATAAGGGAGTGCCTGGGTGGCTCAGTCAGTTAAGTGTCAGTCTCCTGGTTTCAGCTTAGGTCATGATCTCACAGTTTATGAGTTCGAGCCCTGTGTCAGGCTCTGCACTACAGCGTGAAGCTTGCTTGGGATTCCCTCTCTCCCCACCTTTCTCTGCCCATCCCTTGCTCACAGACTCTCTCAAAATAAATAAATAAACTTAAAAAAATAATGAACAAGAAAAACAAGGACATTTCTTTTTTTAAAAAAGTTTATTTATTTTAAAGTTTATTTTGAGAGAAAGGGAGGGCATTTGTGAACACAAGCAGGGGAGGGACAGAGAGAGAAGGAGATAGAGAATCCCAAGCAGGCTCCTTGCTGTCAGTGGGGAGCCCAATGCAGGGCTCAAACTCACAAACTATGAGATCATGACCTGAGACAAAAATCAAGAGTCAGTTGCTCAACTGACCAAGCCACCCAGGTGCCCCTGTTTATTTGTTTTTGAGAGAGGGAGAGAGAGAGAGAGAGAGAGAGAGAGAGAGAGAGAGAGAGAATCCCAAGCAGGTTCCACACTGTCAATGTGAAGCCCAATTTGAGGCTCAAGGCTCAATCTCAAGACTGTGAGATCATGACCTTAGCCAAAAGCAAGAGTGGGATGCTTAGCTGACTGAGCCACCCAGGCATTCCAATGACATTTTTTATTTATCCTATCTCCCTTCTCCTTCCACTTGTTACTACTAAGCTTTCAATGGAATATGAAAACCTTAAATGAAAACTTTCTCTGCACTTGGATATGTACAGGCAACAATCCAGGAAACCTAAATCACATTCCCAATTGTTTCTCTAATATGCTAAGAGATCTTGGCTAATTGAACCTTTTTTAAGGTTTAGTTTCTTCATTTGAAAAATGAAGGTGTTAGAATACAATTTTAGCTATAGCATTCATTTCTGTGGCAGGCAGAGCTCTTTGCTATTGGTTTCTGCCACCCTTTCCCAGGGTCAGGCCATTCAACAGAGGACCCATGGGCCCGTGTGCTTACATTCCTGGACGGTGACTAGTGGTAGGAGAATGTCCAGCCCCTGCTGAGGAGTTGGGATGAGTCCATTCATTTGTCCATGTACTCATTCAGTCAATCATTAGCCAGGCCTACAGTGTGCCAAACCTTAGGGGATGAAGGTGAGAGCCACTACCCTCAAGAAGTTCAGAGATATCGGTTCACAGTAATTCCTAAGGAAGAAACAAGATCTCGTGAATTTGAACAAACCTGAAGAAAAAGAGAAAGAGTCATATACAGATCACCCTAACCTCCAGTGCTAACTGTAGTGACTGGGTATACATAAAGGCTTATGGGAGCAAGGAAGAAAGCACCCTCTCCACTACAGAACAGGGTTAGAGGGCCAGGGATGGTTTCGAGGGGATTTAAAAAATAAATAGGAGTTTGGTTCATTCTTTCAACAGTTATTGTGCACCTTTGTGAAGACATGTGCACAGCAATGGAAAATGGCCATAAAATGAAAGATAGGTAGTCTAGGAGATGAGAGGGAGGGAGGAAGGAGAGAGGAAAGAAAAGATGTTGTAGACAGAAAAGTAAAGAAACAACACACCTGCAGTTATCACTACGTGAAAACAGAATAATATTAATGGCTAACGCTTCATGCTTGCTCTTTGCTAGGCACAGTTTTAATTGCTTTCCATGTACCGATTTATTTCGGGGACAGGCACTGCTATTATTCCTCTTTTACAGTTAAGAAAAAGATAGAGAGTTTATTTAGGCAACTTGCCCAGGGAAATGTGAAGAGAATGAGGTAGGTTTGGGATTTGAACTCAGACAAGTCAGGCTCTGGAGTCTCGGCATTTAACCACCATGCTATACCACCTCTGCACATACATAACAGCTGAACACTCATCCAATGTAAATTTAGTAGGGTTGGTCTATTTTAGACCAATTCAAAATACAGAGCCAGTTTAAAAGAATAAATTAGTACCCACAGCTATAAATATTCTTCTTAAAATTACACTATCATTTCCTTTTTATAGCTTCTTTTTTTTTTTTTAACCTTGGGCTAAACCTCCCCCAAATTCAGCCTTTATGACTGAATCTTTGGCCAAAAATTAACGCTTAACTAGAACAGGAGAAATTCTGATCCACTTGGGTCTTCCTAGGTCAGAAAAAGAAAACGTTTGAAAATTGAAAAGTGTGGTTATTTTGTTGTATGAAGATTAGCAGTTCTGACTTATAATAAATAAGTGAAAAATGAGGTCTTATGAATTTGAAGAAAACCTGATGGACAATATGTTAACGTTTTTTGTAAGACAATCTTGTCACATTCCTCCCCCTCATATTTAAGTAGTAATATCATTAAGAGTTATAAAATTTCTTATTTGATTATAGGGTTTTTTGTTTTCTTAGTACCACTCATTTTTATAACTATGAATTTATATAACAACATTATCTGGAGATACAAAGTCATGCAACTAATTTTGGTCTTGTTGTTGTTGCTGTTGTTGGGCTTTAACTGGTAACTGAAAGAATTTAGGGACTAAAATATTAAGAAATAAACAACATGACATACCCAATCTCATAATATAGCTTCACAGCACAGACATGTTTGAGGGTTGATGTAAAAGATAACTTTTTTGTCACTATAGAATTATCTTTCTTTTTTTTTTAATATTTATTTATTTTTGAGACAGAGAGAGAGCATGAACGGGGGAGGGTTAGAGAGAGAGGGAGACACAGAATCTGAAGCAGGCTCCAGGCTCTGAGCTGTCAGCACAGAGCCCGACGCGGGGCTTGAACTCACGGACCATGAGATCATGACCTGAGCCAAAGTCGGAAGGCTAACCGACTGAGCCGCCCAGGCGCCCCGAATTATCTTTCATTAAATAATGAGAATCTTAAGTCTAAAGCCTGAACTTCTTCTCTCAGAATTCTCTCTAGACCCTCAAACCCATGGACACCTTTCCTTCTTCTGAGCTTCCGTGACATTCACTCCCTCTTGTATCATTGGTCCTTATCATGCCCTGCCTGAAGGATAAGTGGTTGTTGTTTATGTATATACTATTATTATCTTGCTGGAGTATAAGTTCTCCAAGATGGGGACGGTGATTACATTCCTCTGTATCCTCTAATACAAACTACCACAAGGTAGACCCTCAGTAAATATGTATGAATGAGATATTTGATCAACTAGATACCACACTGGGTAATTCAAGCTCAAAACTTTCAGTAGAGAACATTATTTAAACAGTCTGTCAGGGCGCCTGGGTGGCTCAGTCGGTTAAGTGTCCGACTTTGGCTCAGGTCATGATCTCATAGTTTGTAGATTCGAGCCCAGTGTCGAGTTCTGTGCTAACGGCTCAGAGCCTGGAACCTGCTTCCGATTCTGTGTCTCCCTCTGTCTCTGCCCCTCCCCCCCTCCCCAATAAATAAACATTAAAAAAAAATTAAACAGTCTGTCAGGCTACATTGAATCAAATGGGTGATTTCAAAGTTCCATTTCATATTAACTGGTCACACGCAAATAAATGCAAATAAATGATTAAATGCATCGGAAGAGTCAGATTTAAATCAAACAATTGTTTTAACTGTAGAAACAGTGTTGACACATATAGGCCATGTCTTCTATTTTATTTACGTATTTTTCCTCAATATCTAGGACATTCCCAAGAAAAGCCCAATAAATGCTGGGTGATGTTGAATGTGTATCTATATGACTACAGCCTTGCAAATGTTGTTTTATTATTGCTTCCATAAATGTATTTTGATAGGTTTCTATATCTGTTTTTAATACTGAATTTTTAATAAATGATTTGAAGTCAGGAAAGAATCAGTTGTCCCCAGCTAATGTAAGAAAGTAAAAACAAAATATCTGTTTTCTGATAAGTAAGCCACACATTTTTTGTAAGTTTGTTTGTTTGTTTGTTTGTTTGTTTAGAGAGGGAGAGAGAATCCCAAGCAGGCTCTGTGCTGTCATCACAGAGCCCGAAGTGGGGCTTAATCCCACAACCGTGAGATCATGACCAGAGCCAAAATCAAGAGTCAGACGCTTAACCGACTGAGCCACCCAGGTGCCCAGCCACACTTTGAATATGCCATTATCCTCCACTTCTCTTTCTTTTGGGACTTTCTCCTGGTGTTTAGAGAGGCATATGAATATGGCTGGTGGATCTAAACGCTAAGGCTTGCCAATTATACAATGGTTAACAATTTGAAATTTTCTCTGGCATCTGGAATTAAAATAGAAACTCCAAATAGCATTTCCATACCAAATTCATACCACTTCCATACTAATAGTTTCCCAGACTCACCTTTCACAAGTGACAAACACATGGGCCTTGATAGAGAGTTTTCACTCTCTGGGACTTGGCCAAGCTATGAATGCCTGTGGTAGACAGGAACATTGGGTGGATTTTATCTGGTAAGCATATTTCAAATACATAATTTATGTCACAATTTCCTTGGAAGTTTTGTAACATTATGATAAAACAAACTCATGCATGGAGAGACAATTGTCTTTTTACATATGGAAGCTCTCTGTCTAGCTCCAACTATTCCATTTGCATATAGTGAAAAACCACAGTGAAGACTGAGCATGTTGAGCAGTGTTTTAGTAAGAGCTTGACCTAACAGATACTAGTTTCACAGTCAAGCAGAGCCAGCCTTAGGCAAAGACAGGGATTGTATCGGGCATCACGGTCAGTAGAGGCTCAAGGCTTGGAGCCCTCTCTTGAATGCAACTAGTTCTGTTGAGAGAAGGACAATGATTAACATTTCCAAATCAAAGACATTTTAAGTGTCTAGCAGTTGGCTGGGTTTAAGTCACAAGTTACTGCACAGCTATAAATTAGACCCCAGCCACACCAACATGGGTGCACCAGGCTAGTATTTTCCAAATTTACTGATGACAAAACACTGTCAAAATTTTAGTGCTCATGTGTGTTTGGATAAAGGTACAGAGTAAAGCAATGATATCATATACACCTTAAATTTACACAATGTTTTCTTTGTCAATTATATCTCAGTGAAAATTAAAAAATTTGAAGCAGAAATGACCTCACAAAGGAATGGAATTCTGCAAGAAATGATTAAAATTTGATCTGTGACTTTAAAAAACTATAGTTAGACTCTAATTAAACAATAATAAGAAATTAGAAAAATTAAAATATTTCAATTGTGAGAGTAAAAAGAACAATATATAAAGTTAAACGTACATTTTATAATTTTGTTAGAAAACCTGTCATACAAAACCCCCCAACATTTTAAATTAGCAAACTGATTTCTTTTTACATTGCCAAGTACATATTCAATATTAGAAATAATATTCTCGATTCATACTTCAAATACATTTCAAAACTTTGTTTTTATGGTATGCAGTTTGAAAAATAAAAATCATTTACACAGCTCTATTGAAGAGAAGAGAAGAATATGAGCATTATTTTTTAACAGTTACACATCTTGAATTAAGCTGCTTTGCATCTCCAGGCCAGATATCATTTTAGAACCCCAGATCCAAACAGTCAATTGCTTCTCCAGGACACCATTTGGATTTCTCATGGCAATCCCCTTTTGGGAAGCCTCTTTTGGCATCCCACATCCACTCTTATATCCTCTAGTACAATTTGCACATAGTAGGCCCTCAATAAATATGCTCAGAGACTTGACCAACTAGGTACCACCCTGGACAGTTCAGACTAAAAAAATGCCATTTTCCCCTCTGTTCCTCCTCTGTTCTCCCATACCTCTCCCATTATTGTGCATTTGTTTTAAAGGTCTATTGACTTATCTGTTCCTACTGGATTGTTAGCAAGGACCTCTTAATTACCTATCAAAGAACCTGGCACCATAGGTGCCATAAATACGAGCCAAATAACATATGGTTCATCAGAATCCCTGAATCTGTTTTCTCCCCTTATTCTTGTAAAGACTTTCTTTCCTCAAATGGAAGCTTTGAGAAAATTTCCCATGAATTAATTATCCTGATTTCACTTAGTTTTATGACTTAACCTTCTCATCTTTCTCTACCCTAACAAGATGATTCTTAACTTTAATTCAAGACTCTTTCTGTGGGACTAGGAGCCACACTCTGTTGAGGATCTTTAGTGAATCTACTATTACATATTCAGTCTTTTTCACCATATGTTTAAGGAACATATCGGATAGGGATGCCTGGGTGGGTCAGTTGTTTAAGTGGCCAACTTCAGCTCAGGCAATGATCTCGTGGTTCATGGTTCTTGAGTTCAAGCCTGTTGGGCTCTGTGTTGACAGTTCGGAGCCTGGAGCCTGCTTCAGATTCTGTGTCTCCCTCTCTCTCTGCCCCTCCCTGTCTCACACTCTGTCTCTCTCTGTCTCTCAAAAAATGAATACAGTTTTTAAAAAACATAAAAAAAAGAATATATCAGATAGCCCTAGGTCCTGTGTCATTCCTGAAGAATGTGTCTCCATGTTGCTTCCCCATGTAGGGAGGTTGTACTCAGACCTGGTCCTTTGCTGCTTTTTGGCTCTCCTCCCACAACTTCTCAGCTACATCTGCATGCAGCCCTTGATTTCTGGTCTCTTTTTCCCTGATACCATGCAATTGGCTTGAACTTGGCTTCTTGTCTATGCCCTTGCCTCCTGGCCCAGAGCTGAGATGTACCCGCTGCTTGTATGGTCCCAATTCCATCATGTTCAAGGCAGCATGTGCAGCTGCCATTATCATTGCCCGCAGTGAGTGCTCTCACTTTCCAACATTGCTTCCCATCAACTGACCCATTTGATCTTCATAGCTGCCAGGGAAGGGAAGGCATTCATCATTGCAAAAGCTTTTCTATTTTTAAGGGGGTTGCAAACTTAATATTTTTCTCATAACTGATTTTTTATTTCTCACCTACTAGATAGTGAGTGTGTTTTAAATTTACAGAGTCACTATAACTGAGTTTCTGGTGGTTTAATCAGTCTCTTTTGGGCATGCCAGTCTCTTTTAGGCAAATGCTAATTATATAAGATTTTCTCTTCCTCCCCTTACTCAACTCTAAGATACTGTCATGATGTCATGTGAGGGGGTGGAGGTAGGGAGAGTAGTGGTGAAAACGGGTTTTGGATTCAGATAGTGACCTCTGAATCAGTGGACCCTCGCTGATCTCTGCAGTTGAGTGCCTGATCTGGTCCCTGGAAATTGCAACTGCTGGTTGCTGACAGACCCATCTGCCTTGTGTGTCATTGTGTAGGCACCCATCACTGGACCTTGCCCCTGGATCTTGTTAGTCTACTGGGTTTTTCTAGATCTTTGCTTTCCTCACCAGGACACACAGAAACTTCTGGATCCCTTGCTTACTGCACACAGGCCAGGCAAGTCAGCAGATCAGACTTTTTGGTGTAGACAAATTCTTTCCACCAAATGCCATTGCTGGGCACCACACCACCTCTTCTCCAAAGGCTCACCAGAGGAAGCAAAGCAAAGGCCTTCTGCCTTCAGGATTCCCCAACATATTTAAGGCATTACCCTTTTGGAAGGGCTTCTGCCTAGGTCTTACTTTCTATCCCTGTCTCTCTTCTCTTTGCTGCAAATCTCCCCTAAGCCAAAAGAGATAGCCTGACCTCTCCTTTCCTTCTTTATGATATTCCCCAAGTTATAAGGTCCTCCCTCAGGTCTTATCTTGAATTCTGTCTATCCCTGTCACTTTATAACTTCCATAGACAAAGTCAACATGGAGCTAAAAAAAATATAGAAAATTGTATAGTCTTTTGACAAAGACCAAATTTCAGGATTATTTTTTTGCTGCAAACTTAAAACCTCTACTTTGGATATTAAAAGCTGAATATTGAAACTCTCTTTATTTTTGCATTCCAGCTATAATATAATCCTAATGCCTTGGGCAGAATGAGCAAAGGCCACACATTAAGAAACGCAAAGGAGAAAAACTCATTAATATATATCAAAACATTCCCATTACAGTATTGATTCAGAGAAAATATATTAACTATAGCAAATTCCACTAATTTGGACTGAATGGTGAGGTCAGTCTGAATTTGCAAAATGTATAAGTTATTAACTATTAATAAAATAAGGAAAAGTAATATTAGAGTATGTAGAAAAAAATACTATTAAAGATAAGAAAAGCACAGCTATCACTGAACATTTGGAAGGGCTGGGCTCTAGGTATTTTTCTGTGTGTATGCATACATTATACATGTATGTCAATACATGTAGATACGCATATATTTTATACATACATGTAGTGTATGTATTAAGTTCTATACAAATATGAGCCAATTTATCTTAATAACCGATTTTACAGAGAAGGAAACAACACAGAAAAATATACTTGCCTGATAGTTGGTAACCTGTTTTGCTAGGTTCGCCTGGCTTTGGAATCCTAATGAATAACTTTCATAAACCTATTTTTTAAAAATGAATTCTATGAAGATACAACAAATGAAAAAATGTAAGTAATATACTTGTAGAGAAATGACAATTCTTGAAAATGTTTTATGGTGACACATGGTAGCTACACTTGTGATGAGCACATCATAATGTAGAGAGAAGCTGGATCATGACGTTGTACACCAGAAATTAATGTAACATTGTGTTTCAACTATACTCAAAATTTTTTTTGATGTTTTATTTTTGCATTATTAGATTAAAATGTTTCTATTGTTTATTTTCTTAACAAACACTTCACAAATTTTACGAGGAAATTTTAGTGACTAGTTTACCTAGCTGTTCAGAAAGTTCACATTAAACAGATTCACCTTAATGAATTTTTGCTGTATGATTTCCACAGAATTAACATAATCTTTCTTTATGACATTTGCCATTTTATCCACTTTCTCTAGCTACCTTATAATTATACATATCAAAATATTTAGTCAATTCATTAAAAAAAAAGAGTCAAAGATCACAGACACTTAACATCACTTACCCAAATAGATACTTGAACTAACTGAATTGGCAAAATATAGAAAAATTAAAATTTTCATACCCTAGATTTAATAGTAAGATATAAAAACCAAAATATATGTGTAAATTACTTGCTTGAAAAAAGACTTACTGTTCAATATAGGCAGAAATTTTAGACTAAAAGTGACTTTTGGATCACCTAGGTGGCTTAGTTGGTTAAGCATCTGACCCTTGATTTCAGCTCAGGTCATGATCCCAGGGTTGTGGGATCAAGTCCCGCATTGGGCTTCACACTGAGCATGAAGCCTGCTTGAGATTCTCTCTCTCTCTCCCTCTCTCTCCCTCTCTGTCTCTCTCTCTCCCTCCCTCTACCCTTCTCCCCTGCTCATTCTCTCTCTATATATAAGAAAAAATTAAAAATAAAAAACCCTAAAAGTGATTTTTGAAAATTGGAAGGCAGCTCTGCTCACCACTATGCTACCAACACCCACCAACTTTTGAAAATTGGAACTTTAAAAAATAAAAATTTTACCACAAACTATAAAAAAAAATTAAGTTTTTTTGAAATAGACAAAATGTCGGTAAAAGAATGATTAAAAATATTTTATTAAACTTAGTGCCCAGATCTTGGTTTCTAATACCATTCTCTAATAAAAGAAACCAGGGATCTTTAGAGAAATCCTTGTTCTAGGATGAGAGCAGGGAACATGCAAGATGAACCTGGGGTGTCTTACATGCCAGAAAATAGGAAATTACTTAAAAAACAATTACACACACTCACAATGATGGGGTATGGCAAAGGGACACAGGAGCCAACTGAAAGAGCTCCTAATGGCCAAATGTGGAGCAATTTGAGCAGCAAAATAAAATAGTATAGGATTGTATCCAAAGTATAAAATAAGTATCCATGAATCATACCAGTATATATATATATATATATATATATATATATATATATATATATAAATAATAAAGGAGTAGAAAAAATTGCCCATGCAGAAGAATTCGGAATAATGTGTGTACTATTCCACCTATGGGAGATGGAACATAATTTCCTACTTCACGAACAGGGGCTTCACATAGAGCTATCCTTCCAAAGGATACTGTGGGGAAAGAAGAGACTGCATGGAAAGAGGAGAAAAAGAGTAGTTGTATATTGGAAAAGCCTGACAAATACTACCTCAATTGGGTGATCAAGGTTAATATCAACAATGATAAATTATCTGTATAGTATGTACCTTTGATGTGATGGGGTGAAAATGACACTTTACCTCTGTGGTCTTCCTCCCTAAAGCCCTTAATCTCAGATCAGTCGTGAGAAAGACATCAAACAAATCCAAATGGGGCACATTCTGCAAAATAACTCACCAGTACTCCTCAAAACTATAAAGGTCATCAAAAACAAGGAAACTCTGAGAAATTGTCGTAGCCAAGAGGAGCCTGAGGAGATAATGACAACTAAATGCAATCTAGTATCCTGGATGAGATCCTGGAATAGAAAAAGAACATCAGGTAAGAACTAAGAGCATCTAAATAAAGTATGGATATTAGTGGTGTATTAATGGTGTATCCATATTTGCTTATTAATTGTAACAAATGAATCATCTTAATTTAAGATATTAATGAGGGGTGCCTGGGCGGCTCAGTCGGTTAAGCGTCCGACTCTTGATTTCTGTTCAGGTCATGATCTCATGGTTTGTGGGTTCGAGCCCCACATCAGACTCTGCGCTGACCCTGCAGAGCCTGCTTGGTATTCGCTCTCTCCCCTCTCTCTTTGCCCCCTACCCTGCTTGCTCTCTCTCTCTCTCAAAATAAACTTAAAAAAAAAACCTAAAAAAAAAGATCTTAATGATAGGAGGGATGGGTGAAATAGGTGATGGGGATTATTAAAGAGTGCACTTACCATGATGAGCACTGAGTAACCTATGGAATTGTTGAATCACTATGTTGTACACTTAAAACTAATATAACAGTGTATGTTAACTATACTGGAATAAAAACAACAACAAAGAAGATATTAATAATAGGGGAAACTGGGTGTTAACTCTGTTCAATCTTCACATTTTTCTGTAAATCAAACTATTATGCAAAATGTTTATTTTTTTTAATGTTTATTTATTTTTGAGAGAGAGAGAGAGAGAGAGAGAGAGAGAGGAGGGGCAGAGAGAGAGGGAGGCGCAGAATCTGAAGCAGGCTCCAGGCTCTGAGCTGTCAGCACAGAGACTGATGTGGGGCTGGAACTCACGAACCATGAGGTCATGACCTGAGCTGAAGTCGGTAGCTCAACCGACTGAGCCACCCAGGTGCCCCTGAAAAATGTGCATTTTAAAAAAGAAGCTACACATGGAAATAAAGAACAGCACAGTTCTATACTTATATTCAGGAAACACATAAGACTGAAAAACACTGAACTATATTATAGGATGCACTCAGTAAAATCTAATCTGTAGAAAAGACCACAGGACAAATGACTCAATTTATTTAACAAATAAATTGCAAGGAGGAAAATAGAGAAAGCTGAAGTATAAATTGAATTAAGAGACACAGCCAATCACAATGGGTGGATTTATTTGAAAACTTATTGAAACAAACTACAAAAAAATCACATTACAAAACAGTTGGAATATTGAGCACACACTGAATATTTGATGATATTAAGGAATTACTGCTAATTTTATTTTGAGTGTGATTATGCTACCGTGGTTATTTTCTCAATATCCTTATGTTTAGAGATACATATTGAAACACTTGATAATTAAATTATATAAACTCTGATATTCACACCAAAATGATATGGGATAACGGACTATTGGGTAGGGGTCCAGGTGAAGCAATATTGACCATGAATTGTTAATTGTTGAAGCTAGGTTAGGTATATATGAATTCCTTATATTATCCCATATGCTTGTGTACATGTTTAAAATTTTCTGTAATGAAAAGTTAAATGAAATAAAAACTACAAAGTGAAAATAACTGTCTAATAAGCCTTACTGTATAGTACTCTATTTCTAAATAGTAAAGTGTTTTCCACCTACACATCACCAATTCTCAAAATAGCAGCTTCAAGATAGAAAGTGACATTTAAGCTGTGTCTACAGGAAGCCAAAAACCTACTGGTTGATTTGATTAATTCAGACAACGAGCTAGTCAGTTTTGCAGAGGGGAAAAAAATCAAACTGTTCATTTCATTGAGTTTACTGAATAACGCCTTGAATAGTGCTATGTACATAGTAAGTGATTAATATTTGCTGGTCAATAAATCTGTGAATTTAACTTTGTTCTGGCACCTTAATGGAGACACAATTTGGCTGTGAACAGTAATTGTAAGAGAACTTGGAGACAAAGGTAAAAGGCTAGCTCTAGGCAAAACTATGGAGAGTGCAACATTTATTTATAGAATACTCATGTGCAAAGGACGTCAGTGCAAGCACACAACCAAAGTTCATGACAAGAACAAGAACCAGCTTATAAAACTATCATTAGATTAAGTTTTGATGAAATTCTACCAGAAGTTGTTACAATGTATATTTGTGCTAAATGGTATTTCAATGACTTATATACTATATATGTTTTTTTAAGCATCATGTGAGGACCCTAATGTATGACCCTTTAAAATTTACAAAGCACTTTCATATTGTGGTATATCATGTTACCTTCTTTTGTGAATCAGACAAAAAATAGGTAACATTATCTCTGTTTTTCAGGTGAAGGATAGGCTCTGGGAGACTCCCAGCATTATCAGTGCCAGAAGCAGAGGAATGGGGACTGGAACCCAGGTGTCCTGGCACCAAGTCCAGTGCTCCTTGTTATACTTAGCCATCTCTCAAGGGGAAATACATAATATACTCCTGGTGCTTCTACTTGGATTATATTGGAAAGAAAGTTGGCATGAATAAATATCTCTAGTTTACGAACACAAATAACCTCCTTTTTTGCCAATCTCTACTATTTAAATAGTGTCAGTATACTAGTGGTTCTTCTTAATAACTGTCTATTATAAATAGTCAATATTCTGGGCAACGTAATGCTCGATTAATATTACATTCTGTTTTCTCAGTGATGCACAGTTGAAATCCAGAAACTAAGCTCTGTGAGGATGGTAAACATTCTTCTCAACATTAAATCCTTTGATGTTGAAAAAGAATATGCATTAAAGTATCCTAAAATATTATATAATAACTTTATAATATCAGTTAACACAAAGCTCATCATTCTGGTCCATTATTTGGCAAATGGCTTTATTCTTTCATAGTTTCTTCTTACCTGAGGACTTCTGTTCCTCCTCAGTAGATGTAGTCCACTTACCTATCATGACTTTACTGCTGCTTGATTTCACTTTCTAGC
Organism: Panthera onca; assembly: GCF_046562875.1. Taxonomy (NCBI): domain Eukaryota; kingdom Metazoa; phylum Chordata; class Mammalia; order Carnivora; family Felidae; genus Panthera; species Panthera onca. The sequence continues at coordinate 70,823,244 of NC_138343.1, forward strand.
CTATTTTATGTGTGAGGAAAATCATTCATAATAGCTTGTGTGTGACTGTTTTTCACCACTAGTCAATGACCATTTCTATTCAAACTATTTTAAAAGATGTTTTGGAATCGGTCCATCCCTTGCCTTAGCGTATATTCTATATCTTTTTCTAACTTTCCCAAATGACTCACTTTTTGCTTTTGTTTTTAATTAGAGGTTCTTCTTATGGCTTCTTCCTGAGTATCCCCTTTGGAGCTAGGCAGATATTGTTTTGCACAGCAGAATGTCCAGCTGAGAACAAAAATACAGACCTGTGTTTTTTGCAACAATGTTTAAGTGGGTTTAATCAGAATGCAGTTTTACAGTTCAAATATATCCATATTTCAAAGACCACAGAAGAACTTAACCTTATATGCTCTTTTTTTCAGCAATGTGAACAAACCAAACTGTCGAACACTGAACCAGTGGAAAATGAATGTACTTCCAAAATCATTTCCCTGACCCACTGCAAACAGCTTGATCACATTGGAGAATGTGACCCATGCAGTTGCTGAAGCGTGTTTTCCCACTATACCTCATGCAGAAAAATCAAACTAAGAGTAATCTTGAAATGTCACTTCACAAACAAACTGAAGAAATTGGAAGAGATAAACTAGGATTTCCCCTGGTGGGCCATGAGAGAGGCAGTGGGTACCTGGGAGAGCCCTAGAAACTTGGGGGGAGGGTCAAAGACCAGGACCTGGTGCTGAGCTTCAGGGAATGAATCTTCCTAGAGCATTCCCACTGGTGAATCAGGATACTATCTGCATATGTCATCAAGTGGCTCGCTTCCCGCCTTTGCCAAATATATTAGATTTTTATTGTTGCAGTAACAAATCACCATACGCTGAGTGGATTAAAGCATCACAAATTTATTTTTACAGTTCTGGAGGTCAAAAGTCCAGTAAGGATCTCACTAGATTAACATAGATGTGTCAGCCGAGCTGTGTCTGCTTTTGGAGGTTAGCATAGCAGGTGGAGTCTCTCTTGTAACAAGTTTCACTGACTCTTTTCTCACCATACCTTTTTCTCTGACCACCTTTGGAAAAGGTCTCTGCTTTTAAGGATTTGTGTGATTAGATGGGGCCCACCTGGCTATTTCAGGATAATTTCCCCATCTCAAGGTCTATAATCTTAATCATATCTGCAAAGTACCCTTGTTATGCAAGGTAACATTCACAGATTTGGGGGGACAGGAAATAGGGTTTTTAGGGGGTCATTATCCTGCCTACCACACCAAGTGAAGAAAGAGTAGGATAATCTTTATCTTTCTGGCCTCCACCTTCCTGATCTTAACCCACGCTGACTGGATCTGGGCCTACTACCATACATTCCAACATATTCTAACACTACCCCCTTCTTATTGCTTAGTTTTATTTAGCTCACTGGCTTGAAAACCATACCATCTATGATTTCCCTTATTATCCTCAACAATATCTAGGATGTGGAAAATGTATAAGAAATAATGTGCTTTTTGTGTTAACTGTAAAAATATGTGTTAATTCTCAGTAACAATCTTGCATCTACACATCAGTTGTCTCTTGGGGTAGGGGCCTAAATTTTTTTCCAAAATGAAACATACGCATTAAAACAGCAGTATGAGAAGGTCATAATATACTTAACAATGGCAACCAATTTGGATTCTTTGAATAAATAAAACTGTGAATAGATGGGTTTCTTTAGATGAGGACCTTTAGAGAACTCCCACCTTCCTTTTAGTCTGTGCCCTGTGTAGTGTCAGGAGGACAGAAGATTATTGTATTGTGTTCTTAGGACCAAATGAATAAACATCATTTGCCTATTAAAAATTACGGTATTTTATTTTTAAAGAACTGTGCTGGGGGTGCCTCGCTGGCTTAGTCAGAACAGCATTGATTCTTGATGCCAGGGTCGTAAATTCAAGCCTCATGTTGGATATAGAGATAAATAAATGAATAAATAAAAACTTAATAAAATTGTTTAAAATTTTTCAGTTTTTCTGTGCTGACAGCTCAGAGCCTGAAGCCTGCTTCAGATTCTATGTCTCTGTCTCTCTCTTCCCCTCCCCCACTCATGCTCTTTTTTCTCTCTCAAAAATAAATAAAAACAAAAAATAAAATAAAACAAAATTCAGCTTAAAAAAAGAACTATGCTAATACAAGTTTTGAAGTAGAGGATATGTATCTTGGTTACAATTTTACTGATGAATGAAATTAAGTTTTTTTACATTATATAAATTGAAGACAAAATTGAATTTACCTTGATGTTAATTAAGCTTAAGCTTCAAGTCCCCTAATTTTGTAATAGTAGTATTTGATCATAGTTTTCTAAAGACGATCAAAAATGCATAGGTTTAGAACCCCATAAAACTTGGGTCCACCACTGACTAGAGCACTTTCCTGTTTGAATTGCCTAAATGTTTAATAATAATATTTCTTTAAAATAAATATATTTGGTCATATTATTTTGCTATTTTCTATATCTTAGGTGTGATAGACTATTTGTTCACAATTGTTTATTCCTCTCCACTTTTCCATATTTCCTTTAAAAATTTTTTCTTAAGTTTATTTATTTTTGAGAGAGAGAGAAGGGGGGAAAGAGAACATGAGTGAGGGAGGGGCTGAGAGAGAGGGAGACACAGAATCTGAAGGAGGCTCCAGGCTCTGAGCTGTCAGCACAGAGACAGACAGGAGCCTAGAACCCACGAGCGATGAGATCATGACCTGAGCCAGACACTTAACTAACTGAGCCACCCAGGCTCCCCACCATATTTCCTCTTAATACAACATATTTCCTTACCCTACTGACTTTGGATTTGCTTGGCCAATGGAATGTGGGCAGATGAGTATGCTGTGTCCCAGCAGAACAATGTCCTTGTGTAATTTGGCTCTGTCTCTTACCTTCTGCTCTCTACTATGAGTATTACCTGGGTCCCAGAACGAGAAGACATGTAGAACCCAGACAAACTCAGCACAAGCCCTGTGAATCTTTAGCCTTCATGTAATGTGAAAGAAAAATAAATATTTGTGGGTGCACTGAGATTTGGCCATTGTTTGTTATTGTAGCAAAGGCCAAGAGTGATTGTCATTCTGTTTACTCTTTTATTTCATAGTAAGGAATCTGTTCATCTATCTGTCATCTATCTATCTATCTATCCACTCTAGTATTTTCCTGGATTTGCAGTACACATATTACACTCTTTGGTTGCCTGTAACTAGCATACTTATTGATGGTTGCCAAGGACTGAGTCATTAAACACATGCCTTTTCTTCCCTGGAGAGTCCTGTGTGTGTGTGTGTGTGTGTGTGTGTGTGTGTATTTCCTTTCCTTCTTCTTCTTCTTCTTCTTCTTCTTCTTCTTCTTTTTTTTTTCAAAGAAAATTGGCAGGTACACAGGGAAGGAAGTTTGTATCATTGGGGACTTCAGATCCCAGGACTGTGCAACATGCTCACCATTTTCTGAAAATGCAAAATCCATCTCTGTATGTTTTCTTGAAGTTATTTCATAAAATATGTGTTTTTTTTCTAATTATTTTTAATTATGCCCCTATAGAATTAGTGCAAATTTCCCCTACTTGTTTATCTGAAAACCTATTATGTGAAGTGAGGCTACGTCCCCTGATGGGTACTATTTACATTTTAAAGCATCTAAGGGGTCTCTTTTGTGGATGCTCTCCAGTGTAGCCAAATTAATGTCATTTCAATTTTTTGTATTTCCACATTATTTACCCAATTAGTAATAACAGATGTTATTTGTGTGTAAGTTCATTAAATACATTATTTCCTTAAACATACAAGGTTATCAGGAAATCTATCCTTTCCCTGAAAAGTGTTATGATTCTAAACTATCAACTTTTTTGACTATGTATATAATGAGATATCTTAATATGTATCTGTTGAAAAACTCACTCTTGGTAGAAAAATGAACTGTTTTTGAAAAGCAGTATGATATTCTCTTTATTTTATAATTGCTTTGATGGGCCTGACTGAATGTGTACTCCATGGCCCTGTTTCAAAACACTCCTAAATTTGAATTGTGAAAAAAAATCTTTATTTAAAAAAATTTTTTTAGAAATAACCACTCACAGTTATGTAAAGTCTTAAAGCTATTTAATATATCCTAAATTTAAGCAAAAGGAACAAAAAGTTAATGTTCAATAAATTATGTTAAAAAATAACCCAGGATATAGAGAATACTAGAATTATCTTTATGCCTTTTTGTATATGTGTGTGAGTTCAAATGTATTCTTACTCTAAAATAAAAATGCCCAAGAAAGATTTAAAGGGAGGTTATATCATAAATTATAGTAGGTATTCAACAAATGTTGAGAGAATAAGTTGGACTGAGCTAGAAAAATGTATCTTTTTTTTCAGGGGATAAGAAAATGGAAAAAGGCACTTTTGGAACATTGCAATATCTAAATTTAGGTTGCATTGATACATACTCAGAATTGATTGTGGAAAGAGCACCTCTAATGGCTTGACTATATTTTTCTTGTATTAAGCTAAATGTTCTTTTAGCAAAAAAGTTTTATTTCTTTAGGTCAAGACTAGTGGTGTGTACGTAGCCATCTGTGAACTTTGTTGTCTGAGACTGACTTTTCCATTAGTGAAGACAGTGCCATGTAACTGACCAGGCATGAGGCAGATCCTATCAGCACTGGATCCAAGCATGAGGGAGCTGCGGCATGAATCTTAGCTCTTCAAGTGCCAGGACCCTTTGGTCAAATACTCATTTTTTCTAAATTTCAATGTCTCCACTTGTAAACAAGAAATACAATGCTCCATCATACAATTGCTATAAAATGTAAGATTCTGGAAGTAAAGTGTAGTAGTGGGCTAAATGGTGGTCCCCCAATAAAGATACTCATGTCATAATCCCTAGAGTCTGTGAGTGTTACCTTATTTTATAAAAGGTCTTAGATATTTAATTAAGTTAAGCATCTTGACATGAGGAATCATCTTGGCTTGGCCAGCTGGGCCCTAAATCCAAAGACAAATGTCCTTATAAGAGTGAAACAGAGGGACATAAGATAGAAGAGGAGAAGGCTATTGAAGGCAGAGATTGGAGGAAAGTCAATACAAGTCAAGGAATACCTACAGACATCAAAAGCTGGAGGAGGCAAAGAATGTATTATCCCTTAGAGCCTCTGAGGGAATACAGCCTCTCTAAAAGGTGGCATCTTGATTTCACATGTCTGACTTCTAGAAGTGTGAGAGAATGAATTTTTGTTTTAAGCTACTCAGTTTGTAGTGATTTGTTACATAGCCATAAGAGACTAATACATAAAGTTTGTGGTTTATAATAGGTTTTTGAATAAATATAAAATTTGTCCTTTTATTCCAAACCCATCATCACTAGAGGGTATATTTTATTTATTTATTTATTTATTTATTTATTTAAATGTTTATTTTTGAGAGAGAGACAGAGAGACAGAGAGACAGAGTATGAGCAGGCAAGGGGTAGAGGGAGAGGGAGACACAGAATCCAAAGCAGGCTCCAGGCTCCAAGCTGTCAATGCAGGGCTTGAACTCACAAACTGTGAGATCATGACCTGAGCCAAAGTCTGACACTTAACCAACTGAGCCACCCAGGCAACCCTATAGAGTACATTTTAAAAAGGTACCCAACATTCAAATGGTTCACATTTAGGGACTTTGAAGTTATCCACTTAATTAAATCACTGAATGTGAGTTTCTACATTTCTATGGTCCTTAATGGTTAACGGAACAAATACAGGGTAGCCCTTGGAGTCTGGAAGCATCAACACAAAAGTAGTCCAGTGTATGTCAGTGGGAGAGATACTGACATTAAGGGCTAGAAAATTAATTTAGGAAATAGCCTGAAGCCAAGCAATATCTCTAGCATTTTTCTCCCCTGCCCATTAAATGCCAGTAGTACCCTCCCAATCATTGTGACAGCCCCAAATCTCCCACCTTTCCAATTGCCCCCCAGCTATGATACACGCCTCATTTGGCCCACAGGTCTGCACTAGGTTCGCACTGTCCAATGTAGGTCAGGCCTCTCAGGCTTGCTCTATATCTCCTCAGAAAAATGACTCTCAGTCTTGCCATCTGTCCCCCCAAAACTTTGTCTAAACTAGCCCCATAGTTGCTTCCTACTTTGTACATCCTAAAGTAGGCTACCCCTTCCCATCCTGGCCCCACAAAACTCAACTCTTCAGTACTAGCTGCCCAGCACCCCAGCAAGGAAGGGAAGGATTTGGGAAGGAACAAAAGAGTTCAATGTTATGAAAAATAAAATTCACATATTTGTGTATTTGAAGCTACCTATATGATGTATCTCATGCCATCTAAAAATATAAAGATATAATGTAAATTCTCAAAAGATAGATATAATGTACCCAAATGTTGTATGTTCAATTATCTTTTTAAAGTTATGCTTTCCCAAATTAGAAAAAAATGTGTCAAAAGTCTTAATATTCACAAGTTTTAACTCAGTGGTACTGCTTCTAGGAATGTATCATAAAGAAAAAAATCTTAAATGTGACCAAAGAACTATACATAAAGACATGCTTTCGAATATTGCTCCTTATAACACAAGTTCAAAACAACCTAAACGTCCAACAATAGAACAATGAAGAATGGTCATGTAAATTATGGCACACCTTGATGGTGGACTCATGTAGCAATTAAAAATCACGTTTACAGGGGCGCCTGGGTGGCTTGGTCGGTTAAGCGTCCGACTTCGGCTCAGGTCATGATCTCGCAGTCTGTGAGTTCGAGCCCCGCATCGGGCTCTGTGCTGACAGCTCAGAGCCTGGAGCCTGTTTCAGATTCTGTGTCTCCCTCTCTCTCTGCTCCTCCCCTGTTCATGCCCTGTCTCTCTCTGTCTCAAAAAAATAAATAAACGTTAAAAAAAATTAAAAAAAAATCATGTTTACAAACATTTTTAATGATGTTGAGAATACTTTTGATAGTGAAAGGTGGTATATAAAATTTATTCTGGGCAGGAGAACTGAGTAGATATTTTTCCAAATAAGGAAATTGGACATGTTTCCAGTAAGACAATTTCCATACAAATGGCAAATAGATATATGAAAAGGTACTGAACATCACTAATTATCAGGAAAATGCAAATCAAAACCACAATGAGATGTCACCTCACACCCATTGGAAAGGCTATTATCAAAAAGACAAGAGATAATAAGTATTGGTGAGGATGTAGAGAAAAGGGAACCTTTGTGCACTTTTGGTGGAAATGTAAACTGGTGTAGCTACTATACAAAACAGTATAAAGGTTCTTCAAAATATTAAAAATAGAACTAGCCTAGGATTCAATAATGCAACTTCTGGATATATGACTGAAGGAAATGAAATCATTATCTTGAAAAGATATCTGCATCCACATGCTCATTGCAGCATTATTTACAAAAGCCAAGATATGGAAACAACGTAAGTGTTCATTGATAGATGAATGGATAAAGAAAATATGGTATAAGAATGCCTGGGCGGCTAAGTCAGTTACACATCTGACTCTTAATTTCGGCTCAGGTCATGATCTCATAGTTCGTGGGATCAAGTCCCACATCAGGCTCTGCACTATCAGTGCAGATTCCCTCTTTCCCTCTCTCTCTCTGCCCCTCCCATGAGCTCTCTCTCTCTCTCTCTCAAAATAAATAAACATTAAAAAATTATTAAGAAAAAAGAAAATGTGGTATAAATACATAATGAAACATTATTCAGCCATAAAAAAGGGAATCTTGCCATTTGCAACAATGTGGGTGGACTTTGAGGGCATTATGCTAAGTGAAATAAGTTAGATAGAGAAAGCCAAATACTGTATGATCACACTTATATGTGGAATCTCAAAAACAAACAAACAAACAAACAAACAAACAAACAAAACCAAAAACACAACAAAACCCTGAACTACAGAGAACAGATTGGTAATTGCCAGAGGTGGGGGAGTGGGGGAATGGGTAAGGGTGGTCAAAAGGTACAAACATCCCATTATAAGATAAATAAGTTCTGACTATGTAATGTGTAGCATGATGACTATAGTTAACAGTACTTGTCTTGTATATTTGAAAGTTGCTAACAGAGTAAATCTTCAAAGTTCTCATCACAAGAAAAAAAAAATGTAACTATTTGAGGTGATGGCTGTTAACTAAACTCATTGTAGGAATAATCTTTCAATATACACATACATGGAATCATTATATTGTACACCTAAAGTGGATACAATGTTACATGTCAGTCATATCTCAATAACACAGGAAACACATTTATTCCATTAAAAAATTGTTTATTGCATCTAAATCAGAAAAGAATAAAATTATCTGTTTGCACATGATTTTATTTTATATGTAGAAAACCCTGAAGATTCTACAAAACACTGTTAAGAATAATAAACAAATTCAGTACAGTTTTAGGACACAAAATCAACACACAAAAATCAGTTTTATTTCTATACACTAATAATGAATTATCTGAAAAGGAATTAAGAAAATGATCCCATTAATAATAGCATTAAAAAGAATAAACTATGTAGAAGCAGACCTAATCAAGGAGGTGAAAAAAGGTGTTTACACTAAAAACTACAAAACACTGCTGAGAGAAATTTAAAAAAGAAAAAAATAAATGGAAAGATATCCTGTGTTCATGAATTTATTATTAAGATGTCAACTACCCAAAGCAATGAATATATTCAATGCAATTTCTATCAGAATCCCAATGGCACTATTTTAGAAATAGAAAAAAATCATTCTAAAATTTATGTGGAATCTGAAGATACTCCAAAAAGCAAAACATTAAAAAAAAAAAAAAAAAAGGTGGAGACCTCACACTTTGTGATTTCAAAACATATTACAAAGCTACAGTAATCAAAATTGTGTGATACTGGCATAAAGACAGACATAAAGATAAGAGGAATAGGGTAAAGAGCCCAGAAATAAACCCTCATGTATATGGTCAAATACATTTGACAAGGTCTTTGACAAGGATGCCAAGATCATTCAATGGGAAAAGGACAGTCTCTTCAACAAATGCTGCTGGGAAAACTGGATAACCACATTCAGAGGAATGAAGTTAAACCCTTATCTTATCCCATATATGAAAATTAATGCAAAATAGATTGAAGACTTAAACATAAGACCCCCAAACATATAACTTCTAGAAAAAAACATACGGGAAACTTCATGACTTTGGATTTGGCAATGATTCCTTGGATATGACACCAAAAACACAGGCAACAAAAGCAAAAATAGATAAATGGGACTACATAAAACTTAAAAACTTATGTGCCTCAAAGGACACATCCCTAGAGTGAAAAGGCAACCTATGGAATAGGAGAAATTATTTACAAATCATATCTCTGATAAAGGGTTAATATCCAGAATATACAAAGAACTCCTACACCTCAACAACAAAAAACAATCTGATCAAAAATGGGCAAAGGATGTGAATAGTCATTTTAAAAAAATGATATACAAATCACCAACAGCATATAAGGTGTTCAACATCACTAATCATTAGAGACATGCAAATCAAAAGGACGATGAGATATCACCTCACACTCATTAGGATGACTACTATCAAAACAAAAACAAAAACAAAAACAAAAACAAAATAACAAGCATTGGTGAGGCACTTGAATCCCTGTGTTCTCTTGTGAGATTGCATAATGGTGCGATCATGTTGGAAAACAGTATGGTGGTTCCTCAAAATTCAAAATAGAACTTCCATATGACCCAGCAATCCTACTCTGGCTGTATATCCAAAAAAATTAAAAGTGGAGTCTCAAAGAGATATTTGTACATCTATGTTCATAGCAGCTCTATCTCCAATAGCCAAGAATATTGGAAATAAAAGCCAAATGTCTATTAATGGATGAATAGACAAAAAATATTTACATACAATGGAATATTATTCAATTTTAAAAAGGAAGTAAATTCTCCAATATGCTTCGATATGGATGAACTTTGAGGTCATTATGCTAAGTGAAATATACCAGTCACAAAAGACAAATACAGTATGATTCCACTTATGTGAGGTATCTAAAGTAGTCAAATTCATAGAAAGTAGAATGATGACTACCAGGTCTAGAGGAAGGGAGAAATGGGAGTTGTTATTCAATGGGTACAGAGTTTCAGTTTTGCAAGATTATGGTGTGAATACATTACTGAACTGTACACTTAAGAATGATTATGAGGGACAAAAGTATTTATTTTGGAAAGCTTTTAGCATTGTTTATAGAGATACATATAATAAAAGATTAAATGTAGAAATAAAAGAACAAGGAAAGTAGGACAGAAAAAAACTAAATGGAAAATCATAAAATTAAGCTAGGAGAGTTTTATCCAGAGCATGAATGTTGTAAGATTTTGTGCTTTTGCCTCTAGGCTTTTTAGCAGCTACTGACAAGGAGACTAGTTACATGATTCCTATAATCTACAAAAATAAATTTCTAGTATGATCTCAACTAAAAAAAAAAAAAAAGAGTAAAAATATATATAAAACCATAGAAGGAAATATGCCAAAACATTAACAAAGGTTATTACTGGCCAGTGGTATATTTTCTGAAATTTTTACAATTGGCTTCCAACTTATAATTAGGAGAATGCTGTTGTGCCTCTTGGTGACTTTGGTAGGAATTTGTTAAATGACTCAAAGAGAGAAAAGGAAAAGTCATGTGTGCAGATCTAGTGTCAGGTAAAACCAGCTATAGAGGGAAAAGGGAAAACTGCCAAAGAGAAGGATTGACTTTGCTGTGGTTGAAGGGCCACAGGCTGTATTCTCTGCATAGAAGTGAAAGTGTGTAAAGCCCCGGGTCATTTCTTGGGACAATGCAGTGGGAGAAACAGCTTCTCTTTTCATGACTTCCTGCTGTGAGTAAGGAACAGGGTACAGGAGAAGACCCAATTGAAGTGGGGAGAGAGGGTTGAGAGAAGATGCTGTAGACAGTTATTGTTTGTTTTTGTGTTGTTTCTCCAGAGCCCAATTTTACTCCAAGACTATAAGATTCCATTAATCCAGGCAAATTTTGGTCAAATGGAAAATTATGGAGTTTAATTCATGATTCTGAATAAATTTAATAGCTTTATTGAGATATAATTTATATAGCATAAAATTCACCCATTGAAGTCTACAAAAGGTCTTAGAATATATACAGAGCTGTGCAATCACCGTAATCTGTCATCACCGCCCCCTCAATCTATTAATATCTATTAATAGTCACTTTCCATTGTCCTTCATCTCAGCCTTAAGTAACCACTAATCTACTTTCTGTCTCTATAGATTTGCATCTGATGGACATTTCATATAAATGGAGTCATATAATAAATGGTCTTTTGTGATGGGTTTCTTTCACTAAGCATGTTTTGTGAGGTTCATACATGTTGTAGTACGTGGCAGTATTTCATTCTTTTTATTGTTGAATAATATTCCATTGTATTGCTATACCATGTTTTACTTATCCACTCATCCATTGATGGACATTTGAGTTGTTTCCACTTTTTGGCTAGATTCTTAAACTGCTAATAATTTTTCTTACATGGAGCCCATTTCTTAAAGGTTGCTCTTTATGAAGATCTTATTGGGTGATTAATCAAAGACATTAAATGACTGCTATTCAGCACGGCCAGGTAGCATAAGGTGATCAACTATCAATTATCTTCTGAGATGATCAATTGTTGTACTAAACTGATATATCTCAGTCAAAAAATAGAAACAACATTTTATTTAGGTCATACAGCTTTAAGTTGAATGTTCAATTTCTGTAAGATTTTCTGATATAATGGAAATAATGCAGATTCCCATCATTACCTCTGAGGCCATTGAGGGGCCTGGAGATAGGACCTGAGGTTGGGAGTCCCTGTTTCAAATTACAGAAGAGTATAACAGGCCCTTAGTTTTATTGTTTTCAATTACATAAAGTAACAAAGACTAATTTCCAAAGCATTGACATAAAATGTCCCCAGGGAATTTGGTTTAATGAACAGCTAAAAGTGATCTACAATGAACGTATTTGCTATTGTATATAAATGGTGCTTTTAAGGAGCTTTAGGGTTTTCTTTTTAGGGTGTGTGAATTCTGGGTTAGCCTATTCATATGTTTTTGGTGTACAGAAGGGGACCCTCATCAGTGAAGTCCTATCCTGTGATCACCAATGTTCCCCAGAAAAGGGAGCTCAAATCCTCTGTGTCCTTACTGTCTTCCCATGCTGCTTGCTCCCACCCCAGGCGGAAGAGGGCTCATCAATGATCTGATTTCAGCAGATGGAAGGGACTACTTTTTCCAGGGGTGACACTATCAAAAGATTTTAAAGGTCCAGCAATTTCAGGTAGAGTCCTTTTTCCCTGATTCCATTTTAGCTCTTTTATTTTCCTCTCCAACACTGTGTCCAGCTTTGCTACTCTGGTCTGAGAAGCAGAAGCAAAGCAAAGGGTATGGAAATATTTGAATGAATTTTTGAAAAAAGAGTCTGATGTTGATGAGGAGAAGGCAGGTAAAACGCCATGAAATTGAGGCTATCCAGAGAGTAACACCCTTTTGGGTACTCACCTACAAATCCAACATGGTGTGCCTCTGCCCATGGGCTAGGTCTTCTTGACCTGGTCTTGTCTTTGTCAAGAAGATCTTTAGCAGAAGGTCCAGGTCAGCTGGATTAGTCAGTCTAACTGCTGTAACAAACAGCTCCAGACCCCAGTGGCCTAATACCATAAAAATGTATTGCTTCCTCACATCATGGTCTAGTGTGGTGAGGAGCTCCGGCTCCTTCTATCTTGTGATCCCACCATCATCAACACATGGACTGGTCATCAGGGTCCAGTGATGGGTGGAAAGGGTGGCCAGGCCTATAAGTAATGTACATCGTTACTTCCCAACCTCCATTGTCCAGAACTTACATGCCCCAGTCTAACTGCAATGAAGCCCACGAGGAAATTAAAATGGGCTTGGTAAACATTTGGAAATGTCTCAGTCACACCAGTTCTGGGCTGGGGATAAAAGATATTTTCTTTTGCTCTCTGGAGGTCTGATTCCATTGTCTCTGTAAGAGGTTACTCATCACATTGTAGTAGTAAATTCTGAGATTTTGGGTTGAATTTAGTGTTGAAAGGGGATTAATCTACAGTTGGGTCCCTGTTTATTCTTGGTTCTCCAAGCTGAAACACCATTTCCATAGCATCTAATAGTACCTAAATCAATAGTCAGATCCTAAAAAAAAGTAAAATTCAAGAGTTTTGCTGGATCTATCTGATTAAATGGATTTTGTTTAGTATTATTAAAGTAGGAAGAATCCAATAGTACCCTTACTATAGCTTTGGCTCTTTCCTGATTTACCTTGTGGGAACTTTTTTATCGTTAAAAAAAGTTTCAACTTGGTGAGCAATGCTGCCAGAATTTTCATTTAGCCTCTGTGCACAAGGACCATAACTTGACTATAAGGAGGCGGTAAAGGCCCATGGGTAGGAGCACGGGTTCTGGAGCAGACTGCCTTGGTGTTACCTTAGGCCATTTACTTAATTCTCTGTTCCTCAGTTCCCTTATTTATTAACAGGGGGCATGAGGATGGTAATAGAGTACCCCCCTGGAATAGTAATGTGGATTACCTTGCTTATCATATATTCCACCTCCCTTCTCGGTCCTTCCTCTCTTGCAGAGGTTGAAAAGCTAAAATCCTGCATTTCTCAAACTGTTTTGCAACTAGGAGTTTGGCTGTGATTTAGTTCCCGTCATTTAGATGGATTTGTTTGAAATTTGGAAGGCAGACACGAGAAGGCCATCTTCTCATCTCACTTGGCCATCTTACTGCTGGCACTAAAAATCCTGGAGGCGTGAGGTTTCATCTGAGCAGTGCTCCGGGATTCTTTTTCCAGCTGCCTGGGTGTCAAAAGTTGTGGCAGTGGTAGCAGCTTTTTGAATTTGGATTCCTGTTCTGGCACATGGTTTGTAAATTTACTAACTTCAGTAACCTGGAAGGTAACTGCTCTCCTCGTAGACCGGTTCGGTTATTTCTCTGGGAATCAGTTCTGGAGGCCCCATCTAGAACCTGCTCCTCTGGCCCATCTAATAGTTTCGTAAACACCCAATTCCCTGTCTTATATCCTACCTTGCTTAAAATACTTAGAAGGGTTCCTTTTGTTTTTTTGTACTGAATCCTGTTGGAATCAATATCTCCTAGGGTTATTGTGAGAATGAAATAATGTAAAGCACAAAACCCAGTGTATGTAAGTACTCAATACTTGTGAGCTTTATTATTATGCAGACTAATGACCAAGAATGTGAAATGAACTCTTTCAGGATCCCTGAAGAGTTCCATTTTTAGAGATGAATCTGGCTCCAGCAATGTGTCACCAGCAGCAACTAAAGTGGAGTTTAGTCATACACAGTTAATTTGCCCACACTCCCCTCACATGCTAATTCAGGGAAAGCTATTTGGCCCTCTGCTGACCCCATTACACTGATAATTGCCATTTCACCTGGTCCTGAAAGGGCATAGCCCCAAGTGACTCTTTAGTTCTTGGACTCTCAACAAAGATGTTGTGGATGGAGACACAAATAAATGCATCAGGAACAGAGGTATTTTATTAAAACTCTCTCTTTTTAAATCAATTTATTTAGTTTCAGAAGCTAGCTAAAGATAAATTACTGGCTGTTCTAAAACAAATGCTAATATAATATAAAAGAAGAAAGTGTGAAACAAAATTACACTTGGTCACTCTGAAGCTTCCTTTAAGATTTAAAAAGCCTAATTTAACATTCATTATTTCAACCCGAAATTCATTCAGTCTGCCTTTCCTATAAATTACCTTTTTAATGCATGCTTTGCATTGGAGCCACAAGAATTATCTTCCTTTGCTGTTCCTTTTATTGAGCCCCTGTTTTGAATCTAAAGTGGCCATTAACTTGCTGTGTATGAGGAATTTTCCCAACTCAACATCATTAATGAAAATTGAGTGCCTTCTTTTTGAGAATGGCAGATGTTTGTCATCAATGATGAGGATGATGATAATGATGATAATGATTTTTTGACAAAAGAGAGTTTATTTAACTAGATATTTCTGGAAATTATAATTCATGTTTACATGGACACCCTTGCACAATTGATAATCCATCATATCATCAAAGAGGAATTGCTGGATGCCAGGTGGAAGAGAGGAACCAGGTGGACTTTCAGGAGATTCTTCCTACAACTATTATTACCAACTTCGGGCAAGAATTATTCTTGAGTTCCTGTTTTTTCATCCATGAAATGAGAACAATAGTTTCTCCTTAGATTTATTATAAAGATTAAGGGTCACACTATATATGAAATGCTTAGCACTGTGCCTGGCACAGCAGATCTTTTGAGCTGTTCTATGTGACCAAAGGCAAGTTACTTTAATTTTCTCACTAAAACTTCTTTGCAGAAGATTAGGGCAAGTTTGTGTCAAGGCCTAGCACATGTATGCATCTACTATTATGCATATTCTTTTTTTTAGTTTATTTATTTGTTTTTGAGAGAGAGAGAGAAAGAGAGAGAGCGTGGGGCAGAGAAAGGGAAAGAGAGAATCCCAAGCACACTCCATGCTGTCCGCGCAGAGTTTGATGTGGGTTGATCTCACGAACCATGACATCATGATCTGATCCGAAATCAAGAGTCGGACACTTAACCAACTCAGCCACCCAGGTGCCCCTATTACATTATTCTTTACAAATAGTCAATGCTTTCTTTGAACTAAAGTATTTGGCTAACACAGTACTCCCCCAATACATTTATTTACAACTGTGTTTATTTACCAAAGGTAAAGGAGGATATTTTCCTTTTTAGGCTTGGAAAAAGAAAAGAAATGCATAACTGGAAATTCAAATACCTTTTGATAGCATTTATGGATAAAGTCTGTATGTTATATATTGTAATTCCTACTAGGTGTTCATTGCATTCACTTCTTGCTCAACTGGACAATGAAAAAATTACTCACCCCCTACAAAGCCTCCTCTCTTTTCCTTCATAATTTTTCAATACCACTTGATTTGATAACTTTATAAACTCCTTTCAATTTCATATCCATTACTAGCTTATTGCTAAGCCTTACTCCTTTTCTCTTATCATATTGCCTCTGAAGGCTTCTCTCTTTTATTTTTTTAATATTTATTTTTAAGAGAGTGAGAGGGAGACAGAGAGCCCGACTCAGGGCTGGAACTCACAGACCTGAGCTGAAGTCAGATGCTTAACTGACTGAGCCACCCAGGTGCCCCAAGGCTTATCTCTTTAAATTGTTCTTCTTCCATAAACATTGGGGTACAAGTGCCCCTATGCATCAGCACTCCTGTATCCCTTGTGTAAATTACTAGCAGTGCTATTGCTGGGTCATAGGGTAGATCTATTTTTAATTTTTTGAGGAACCTCCACACTGTTTTCCAGAGCAGCTGCACCAGTTTGCATTCCCACCAACAGTGCAAGAGGGTTCCCGTTTCTCCACATTCTCTCCAGCATCTATAATCTCCTAATTTGTTCATTTTAGCCACTCTGACTGGCGTGAGGTGATATCTGAGTGTGGTTTTGATTTGTATTTCCCTGATGAGGAGCGACGTTGCACATCTTTTCATGTGCCTGTCGGCCATCTGGATGTCTTCTTTAGAGAAGTGTCTATTCATGTTTTCTGCCCATTTCTTCACTGGATTATTTATTTTTCGGGCCTTTTATAGCAACATGGATGGAACTGGAGAGTGTTATGCTAAGTGAAATAAGTCATACAGAGAAAGACAAATACCATATGTTTTCACTCTTATGTGGATCCTGAGAAACTTAACAGAAGTCCATGGGGGAGGGGAAGAAAAAAAAAAAGAGGCTAGAGAGGGAGAGAGCCAAAGCATAAGACACTCTTAAAAACTGAGAACAAACTGAGGGTTGATGGGGGGTGGGAGGGTGGGGAGGGTGGGTGATGGGTATTGAGGAGGGCACCTTTTGGGATGAGCACTGGGTGTTGCATGGAAACCAATTTGACAATAAATTTCATATTAAAAAAAATTGTTCCTCTTCTCCTTTCTCCCCGATCATCTTGAAAGCCAAAGATATCTTCTCTATTGTTAAAGCTATTAAAAAATTTTCAGATAAAATATCAATCCACGCATTTATAAATTCCCATCTTGATTAATGTAAACTTCTATTGGCCTTACTTATAGCTCACTTCTGTTCACCAAAATCATTTTTCATCTTTGTTCTTGTAAGAATATACCTTTACTGACCTCTTTTGTTAATTCCATTCCTCTCTCAAGATCTTCATTACCTTATGAATCTAGTTCATCCTCCATGAGTATCTCTTGCAGTCTGTTTTGGCTAATCTTTTAAGTTTTAAGGTGCAAAGCAAGCCAAATCTGAGTGGACTGCAGTCTGTGTGGCTATCCTCTTGAAATCATTGCTTCTCTATCCATTTCAGAAAGTAGCACTCAAGCATTCACGTATTTACCAACTGGAGGGTTGGAAGCCAGGGAATGTGTTCTGTTCTGGTCATCTGTGTACCCCCAGCACATAACACAAGTCCTGACACACAGATGCCTCTTCACATTCCTGGATAACTAGCACCTTCCATGTGCCCTATAACCTGCTGGGCTCTGAGGACAAAAAGAGGAAGCAGAAACTGCCTAGGGCTTTGATGAGCTCATGATCCAACTTCAGGCAGTGTGAAAAGGACAAGTCATGATTCATTGTGATGAGTGCTATTATGGAGGTATGGGCCAAAGTGCTGGGGACTCACAGCCTGGGGAGGGTCAGCAAAGTTTCAGGAAGAAAGTGGCATTGGAACAGGGCCTTGAAGTGCTGGAAGGGAATCTAAGCAGAATAGGTCTATAGACAAATAAGCTGTTGAAGCAAGGTAGAAAACAAGTCTATTAAGAGCAAACATTCCGGGCTCTAGTCTTGTCTTTGCTATGTTGTAAGTCAAGATCTTGGATCTGTCACTTAGCTGTGTTCCAGTTTCCTATCTTTTAAATGAGAATGACACTAACAATAACCTTCTCAAAAGTTCTGTGAGGATCACATGAGATGATGTGTGTGCAAGTGTTGTGTGTGCTTGTAAATTCTAAAACACTACATGAAAGTAGCTTAATTTTAATATATGCTGTACATATGGCATAAACATTTATATACCCTATTTGAAAGCCAATAGATAACATTTATGATTATAAATTACTTTAATAATATGTATTATTATATATTATACTTAATAATATAATTTAATCTATAATTAATTATATATAATATAAAGTTCTATTTAATTACATAATTATATATAAAATATAAAATTATATATAATCATAATGTAATTATATATAAATTTTAAAAGATTATGATTTAAGACATCAATCCCTAAGGGAGAGAAAAACATATTTAGAATTATGGATACATAATACCAGAGGAAATATCTGAAAGTATATACCTTTGGGGAAAGAGCTTGATGGGGAAGTATATAGCAGGTAACTGTTATATACTACTTGACTTTCAAAACATTTGAGTAAAAAAATAATGTACAGGGGTATTCAGGCTCAGTTGGTTAAGCTTCCAACTTTGGCTCAGGTCATGATCTCATTGTCCGTGGGTTTGGGCCCCACATCGGGCTCTACACTGAGCAGAGCCCACTTGGAATTCTCTCCCCCTCTCTCTCTGCCTCTCCCCTGCTTGTGTGCAGGTTCTCTTTTTCTCTCTCTCTCAAAATAAATAAATAAACTTAAAAAAAATAAAGTACACTAAAATTAAAAAGGTAGAATGGAAAAACACAGGAAAGGAGGTGTATTTGTGACCTTGATGCCATCAGGCCCCCAAACAACAGCAGAGGCTCCATCACTTGGGACCTGACCTCATGCCCAGATTCATTCCAATTCTGACTTCACCAAGAGGATACTAAAGTTCTAGAGTGGTGTTCCTTAATGGAGCCTACCCCTATGCCCTCAGATGGTATTCTGGTCTTTTGTGGAGTCATTATTAGTTGTCACAATGATCAGAAGTGGGGAGGTGGGTGAGAGGTGTCTGGAGAAAATTGCTGGCATTTCCTGGGCAGAGACCAGAGGTGCTGGACATCCTGCAGTGCGTGAACAATCCCACAGAGTGTAGCATTCTTACATCTCTCATGATGTTCTCATGTCCCCATTGGATATTCATGTATATATTTTTTTAATGTTTATTTATTTTTGGGAGAGAGACAGAGACAGAGTGCGAGTGGGGCAGGGATAGAGAGAGAGGGAGACACAGAATCTGAAGCAGGCTTCAGGCTCTGAGCTGTCAGCACAGAGCCCGACGCGGGGCTCAAACCCATGAACCGTGAGATCATGACCTGAGCTGAAGTCTGGTGCTTAACCGACTGAGCCACTCAGGCCCCCCAGATATTCAGGTAGATTAAAAAAAGAAATCACGCTCATAAGTTTCTAAGCCTAGAACCTAACTCTGTTTTAACATATACATACTGAATATTCTGAATACCTTTTGCACAGTTTTAAACACTGCTTAGTTTGGAGCTTTAACAAGTGTCGTGCACCATTTCAGAACACCACATCACCAACTGCAGCGCCCTTGTAGTATTTGAGTCTCTGATACGACTGCAGCTCTTGTGTTGCAGTGATTCCATGCATATATAAACATATTTAACTCCGATTTCAAAGTTTCCAGTATAAAGGAAGTATGTTGATAATTCACTGAATTTGTGTTTTCTTCAATCTAAACTTATTTTGTGCATCTATCTACTCCATTATGTCTTCTTGTTAAATCATGATCAAACATTTACATATAGAAATAGTTTATTATAAATTACTTTCCTTTTAAATTCTTCTGCATTTTGCAGTTAGAGCAGTATATTGAGTTTTTAAAATTACACCTATGGGTATATTATCTATAAGCATTAGTACAGTATAATAGAGGAGACAAATATTTGTTATGCAAAGGGGGTGGCTCTGACTGGGTCTAGTACAACTGTACTAAGAAACCCTGGGTCCCTTCTGTCCCTGCTTAATGCCACTTTCCATTGGCAGTCATTTCCTCCCTCCCATTGGGGATGGAAAAGAGCTACTCAGAACCACCTTAATTAACATTTTCCTTCATTTTTTTCAAGTCTAAAAGTATAAACGATGTAATATCTTATGCTCACCAGGTTTGGCATTACAAAGCCTTTTTGTGGGTATAGATTTGCATAGCTCATGGTTCAAAATCCATGTTCCTGTGCAATCAGCCAAAAGATGGCAGCAGCTTTTCTGCAGTGTTTTCAGGGCAGCCTTTCTTGAGTGTCCCCCACGGGCCGCAGGGCTGGTCCTGCTTCGTGATCTGTGGGCCTCGTATGTGTCCACCCCCAGTGCTGGGGCCTGCTGCACTCTGCATCCTGGCCTTCGTACTGCTAATTCACCAAGCTAATTAGGCTAGTTAAGGGTCCATAAAGGCAGAAATCTGTTGGAGTTTAGTCTCATTCATTTCTTTTAGAACAACTTGCAAGGAAGCTCCTGTCAGCTTTTGGAACGGGAACAGAATCTCAAAGGCTTGGCATGAGAAACAGTCGAAGGTGCCAACCTTCTAGGCCAAAGATTCTAGTCACAAAGAGTCCCAATTCAACTTTTTCCCTTGAGGCAAACTTCAAAGTATGCAGAATCAAAAAACTCATATAATGAAAATAAACCGAGGGATAACACACTTAGCTGAGACTTGCTTGAAACACATTTCTCCCACTGTACCTCAATTCTATCTGCTCCACGACTGCCTCACGGTGCTAAATTACTTGGAAGGAGGACAAAGGCGGGTTTCTCATGTTCACTCACTTCGTTCCACTTGTGACCCAGACGTTTCTTCTGCTTGTGTTAAAAAACTGTATTAAACAAAGTTATATAGCTTACTACGTGCAAGGTGCTGTCCTAAGCACTTTAAAAATATTAATTCATTTAATCCTCACAACACTCCTATGAGAAAGGCACTTTTAGTATTGTGGGGTTTTTTTAAGTTTTTTTAAAATTTATTTTTTAAAATTTAAATCCAAGTTAGTTAACATATGGTGTAATAATGATTTCAGGCCCTTGCACTATTCTCAGTTTATAGAAACACTGTTTCCTGTTTTCCTTTTGTAG
Organism: Panthera onca; assembly: GCF_046562875.1. Taxonomy (NCBI): domain Eukaryota; kingdom Metazoa; phylum Chordata; class Mammalia; order Carnivora; family Felidae; genus Panthera; species Panthera onca. The sequence continues at coordinate 70,844,282 of NC_138343.1, forward strand.
TGTGTGTTTTTTTTCTTCTTTCTTTGTTTTGTTTCTGTTTTTCCTACATGAGGTTTTGGAACAGTGTGTAATTACGTTTTAGAATCGATTTGTTTTTAATGATTGAAAAAAATCAGAAAATGATGATAGCAGAGATCAGAGCAAAGCATAATGTCAAGACATAGTGTTTGGACTTGTGGGTTTTATGTTTTAGATGAAATATAAGTCACTTAAGGAATTCCATAGAGAGGCACAAACTAAAACCTCTTAAGAGAGTCGTTTGGCCATTAGGCTCAAGTTAGCAGAATAAAGCGGCACCAGCGGTTTAATCTCTTGGATCTCTCTTGTTTTTATGTACTCTTGGCATTGCTTAATTTTTTCCCCCACTAGTGAATTGCTTACCTCCAGGCTTTTTTGGGGGTGGCAAGAGAAGAATAGCATCGCACAACCTGTGTAAGGGCATTGTTCACACATCAGTGCACGTATTCAAAGAGCAAATGCCCGACTTTGGTGACTACTGCAGACAGTCATTCACACTTTTTGCTTGCACCTATATAGTACCATTTGTCTGCAAGCTTTTGTGACAATTTGATTAAAATTGAACACATATTCAGCTAGTTGATTTACGAAATTACCAAAGTGCTTGCAAAGTCTTGAAATTTGTGGCTTGTTGAAAATTAGACCTTTCCCATTGGAACATTTTGAATTTTGCAAAGAAGAGTCTATAGGAGCTCCATTTGTTAGATAGGTCTTCTTTCCTCATCTTATTTTTTTTAGGGTGTTAAAGTTTTTACCACTCCCATTTTTGAATTCTGAAGCACATGTCATTTAGATTTGGATTACTGTCAACTATCAATTAGTGGAAAGAGGTGTGGGACTGCTCTCGCTTTTAAAGCAATTTTTCCATGCCACTGAAATTTTACAGCAGGCCTCCTATTAACTAGAATGGTCAGAGAATGTGGAGGTCTTGTTACTTGGATAAGGGGAACGTTTATGAGAAAGCCCATTCTGTTAGAATTCTTGGACTTCTTTATAAAATTAATTAGTCCACTTAATGGCCTTACAAAACAAAGTGAGTAGTATTAAACATCACTGAATCTGTCTTTCAGGGCAGTGTCTTGCTGTGCCTCAGGGTATTCATTCTGAAGGTGCATTATTATTATACATTTCTGCAGCTAGAGAATGGAAGACACGGAACTCAACCTACATTGCTCCCTGGACCTATGTACTCTGGAACTCTTTTCACTTGTATTCCTGATAGAGACTTGTTTCCTTATCAACAAGATGCACTAGCTCTGGAGCAGCCTGCCACAGTTTAAACTCTAGTTCCACCATTTACTCACTATATAAGCTTGGGCAAATTAGTTATTTGTTCCTAAGTTTCCTTATCTGTGAAATAGGCCACATAGTAGGTCCTACTGCAATTCATTTATGCTTAGGTTATGAGTATTTAACATTCATACAAAAATACTAAGGAGAATATCTGAGTCTGTGTTCACCAAACTGCAAAGCCTAATGGCACAATCTCCAAGACTGTGGTCACTTCTAAGACCAACTGCAAGTTCAAGGAGTTCTCAAAACCACTCCTGGGGTTGATAATGTGATAAAACTGGAAGGATTCACAGAACTCACCGGAAGTGAGTTACAGTCATGATTATGATTTATTAAGGGGAAGAATACAATTAGAACAGGCTATAGGAAGAGACACATAGAGTGGAGTCTAGCAGAGTTTCAAAGGCAAAGCTTCTGTTTTCCTCAGAATGTGTTACCCTTCTGGTATCGATGTGTGACAATACACATGCAATACTGCCATGCTGGGATGTTCACCAGAGCTTTGGTATCCAGAGTTTTAACTGGGGCTTTATGACATAGGCATGACTAATTGACTGATTGCCCATTGACTGACTGCCCATCAGTCTCCAGTCTTCTACCTCATCCTCCTCCACCCCAGTTTAGATTGATACTCATGGCCCAAGGTGCCTACCAGGAATAACAAAAACACTCCTATCACTTGGGAAATTGTAAGAGTTTAAAGGTTTACTTCTCAGGAGCTTTGGGTTAGACCAATTTTTTTACTTCACAGACTGTCACAGAGTAAGTATTCTCCTAATGTGTAGAAGTATCATTAGTGACTATCACTATTAATTGTTCTCTTCCTCCTATAAGAAGATCAAAGGAAAACATTTCCTCCCACTTCTTTTCCAACTCTTTTTTATGAAAATATGCAAGTATACAGAACAGAATAATATAAGGAGTTCGTATATAAACCACTAGATCCAACAATTAATATTTTGCCGTGTTTGCTATATCTATGTAGATGGATATTTGTATATGTATGCGTGTGTACGTATCTGAATTATTTGAAAATGTTGCAGCTATCACAACACTTTATCCCTAAAAGACTTCAGCATAGATTTCCTAAGAATAACTATAATACTATTTTACACCTTAGAAAAAACTAATAATAATCCTGTGAAATGCAATATCCAGACTATATTCTAATTAAAGGGAAAATATGGGTTAAAAATTGAATTAATTGCCAGAATCCTCTTCCTTGGACACCATGCTCATCCTGTGTCTTCTCAGGGCAAGAAGCCAGGAGGGCTCCATGTTTCTTGCTGGATCAAATCCAAACACTGGTGACTGCCATTCAATGCTTCCATGACCATGTAGAGCTCACATTCTTAGCCCATAATATCACATTCCCACATACGTTATATCACATTTCCTGAATTGCAACTGTGTGCTAGGCACAGTGCTGACTGATTTATGTCCAAAGTCTCAGTGTTCTCTGCTTCCTACCATCAATGCTCTACTCCGGTCATCATGTATCCCTGTCTTTCTGCACAAACTGAGCAAGTTTGGTAGTTGGGAAGAGTCATCCTGTCACCCAGGCCTTCAGAGATCCCTTGGTTCAACACACTTGGGTTCCAAGGGTTCAGCCCATGAACGTTAGGAGCTGCCCCTAGGGATGAGGTGATGGTCAAGAGGGTGAGTTATACACCCCCCTGCAGTTTTCCCATCATTATCAAGAGAGAATTATTAGTACCTTACTGTTTTTAAAATGGTTTTACAAGCCATTAATCAAATCCAACCCAATCATTTTACATAATGGAAGCAGGCAGCGGTGAATCAATTTTCTCAGGTACCCAAAACATAGTTTTGGGAGATGAACCTACTCTAGATATATTTGATACTACATACTTGCCTCCAGCCTTTATAAAGACTGTTCCCTTGTCTGACAGGTCCTCTTGCTCCTCTCAGACTCATCCATGCCTCCTTAACAAATCAGGAGCCTCCATGCTTTTTCCCCACCATTGAATCTTCCCACAGATGCTCAAGATAGTTCTGAACTGTACACATTTAACACTTAATATTGTATGCTAGGGTCTTTTTTCCTCTCTTATGAAGTGTTGTAGTTTTGCCTTCCTTTGAGGTTAGCAGGACTTTGAAAGTGGAGAGAAAAGTTTGACTTTTAATTTAGTGTACCTAAACATTTCAATAAACATTCATTAAGTAACTACTATGTACTGAGCACTAGGTAGGTGCTATGGAGAATACAAGGATGAAAGGCTCCTTGCCTCTCTGTTTCTACTTAGAGAAACAGACAAGGAAGCATTGTTTTATGGTACCAGATGAAATAAAATAAGTACAAAATATAGGTCAAGAAAAGTGCTATGAGAATGCAAGGGAAAAGCAACTCATTTTGACAGAAAAGGTCAGTAAAGTTTCCTTTTGTTGCTATCCACCACGGGGCACATTGTAGACATTTAACAGTTGCTGACTTATGGAGGATTTTACTCTATCTCAGTTTTGATGAATCAGTATTCAACTTCTTGTAAAAAGAATCCAGAAATGCATAGAGCCAAGGCGTGTCTTATCTCATAAGACTGAAGCCAAAACTCGCATCTCTTTTTGGGTTTGTTATTACTTCTGTAGCAAAGTGCTCAGAACATCATAGCTGCATAACAGTTGCTAGTTCAGTGCAGCTCCTGAGACTTTTTGTATGTGCTCAGCAAACCAGTTTTTAAGTGTATCACTCATTACCCATTTCTTAAATTGAATTCCATCAAAAAAAGTACATATATACTTTTAAATCACCTTGTCCTGATTTGGAGCCTACTATTAAAAGACCTAAAAAATTGTGCAGGAAAAAAAAAAGTTTTTTCTAGAATTCAAAGGAGACTTGGCTCTGAGAGCAAAGCTAAATCAGATGCCCACAAAGGTCAATCCAGTTTTGTGATTTCCAGCTCCTAGGCCACTTTCCTCCCAACCTCTGTTCCCTCAAGAATCTGTTTCACCTGTCAAGTTAACTTTCAGGAGTCACTTGTGGGATTGGAGTCTTCTAAGTCAAAAAGATATCCCTGGAAAAGGCATGAGAAATACAGGAGCAATTATCTCCTGGAAGAACAACGAAACATTTATTATGCCAAGCCCAAATTGTCATTTTTCACAGGTGCTTTATAGCAACCATGTGAATAATACTTTAAAAATGCTATTCAGTAAGCTACCTTAGTTTCCTGTGGGTTTGTTTGTGGCTAATATCTTTCTCAAAATGGAGTCCATTACAGGAACTACATGAAGGGTTTACCATGGAAGAGATTAGAATTCTGTAATCGCTCTTGTAAATATGTATTTATTTGTGTTACTAAGTAATTAATGTTGGTTTTCCCACTAAGCTCTAAGCTTAAGAAGTAGGGACACTGACCTTCTCACTACTGAATCCCTAATGCCATGCAAAATGCTCAGCATTTAGACGTTCAGTGTATTTTTGATGAATGGATAAATCTGGAAGACAGACTTTGGTGCAGTCTTGAAGTGCTCTTTGCCTTGTAAACATACTTAAATTAGAGAACAGGATGAACTCACTAATCAAGTTTCCTAAAGGGGGAAAAACTGAGGAAAAGTGTAGGTTGAACCATATGAAATCACCATTTTTGAAGGTCCATAAGATAGCTATTTCATACTGTTCAACCTAATGTGTTGAAATTTTGTTTCCATTTCTCAACCATCTGAATTTATGAGACTAATTTAAATGCATTATACATTTTTAAAAATATCTAGGTCCAATACCATAATCCGTAAGAATGAGAGAAACCGAAGTGTTTATGAGGCACCATAATAGGTGTTTTCAGACATTTGAGGGACTGCTGGGGGGAAGAATCAGTTACTTCGATATGTCCCTGGTCCTGGTGGAACCGGGATCAATGGGGAGAGCTACAAGGAGATTGCTCTTGGCTCAATAATAAGAAAGTACTTCCTAACTTTGAGAGTTGTTTGAGGGATAACTCCTTTATGACCAGATGTAAGTCTGAGAAACTCTTTGCTGGTCCTGTTGTAAATGGGAATCTAAATCGTATCAGAGAGGAACTGCATGATCCCAGGGATTCTTCCCATCTTCAGAGTTGATGATTTGACTTCAAGGAACTCAATGAGGCCCATTACCTTAGGTCCAGATGTATTTATCTCTAAGAGAATGTTCCCTGTTTAACTGTTAAGTGCTTTGTGATCTAGAAATAAAGGAATTATAGATCATGGTGTATTTTTCTAGAAAAGTAAAGTTGGTGCTAAATTAAAATAAGTATGTGAGTACACAGGTTAAACAAGTATTATTATAAGAATAATACCACAACTAACAGAAAAAATGTTCTTAAAGTTATGGCATTGATGTTTTAAAAGACATTAAATACAAACTAAAATGGTTTAATTTTTATGTTAATTTCAAGGAAGACTGGCCAGAATTGTAGTTTGTATGTTTGATTTACCCCATCCAATTAGCTTAATTTGGAGATGGAAATAGCAATGGTAACAACCCTGAACTTAGTTCTCTGTCTCTGGAAGGCCACATTCAGTTCAACAAATATTAGTTTGGCCTCTACTGTGTGTTACAAAGGAGAATGAGACAATGCTCCTTTCAAGGACCTAACCTCTCATCTGCTCCATGTTTTGACTAAATATAATACTTCCTGAACATTACTTTGTACCATTAACATTTATAACATCCTATACAGTAGGAACTATTTTTCTTTCCATTTACAGATGGGAACTCTAAGTTATACAGAGTATAGATAGAAAGACTAAGTAAATCTGTCCATGGTCACACAGACAGTATTTAACAAAGAGGATTTGAACCCAGGCAGTCTGGTTTCAGAATTCATAAGCTTAACCATTATACTATATTGCCTTCTAAGTGGAACACAATTCTTCCTTTTGTACTGTTCAAAGGAGATTGACTAGAGGCTGACAGCCTACAACGATCATACATGATATACACTCATCAAAGCCTACACGGCTCATTTGTATTCATCCATTTTCAATTCAACTGGCATCTATGGAAAACCTACTGTATTTTAGGCACTGCACTAAGTGATTTCTCCGTGACTATCTCATTCTATCCTAACAGCTTTGTCAAACAGGTATTAATTCTATTTTAAGGAGGAGAAATTGAGAGGCAGAAATTAAATGACCTATGTGGGTTCACACACTTAGTGAGTTAGCACTGAGATTTAAAACCAGACCTCCTGATTCTAAGTCCTGTGCTCGCACAGTGGTCTTGCAAATGTCATTTTTTAAGTGTATGCATCTGTGGCTCTTAGTATATTTACTAGGTTGTGCAACCATTATCACTCTTCCAGAAAATTTTCATCACTCCAAAAAAGAAACTCTGTACCGATTATCAACCATTCCCCACTCTCCTCTCCCTCCAGTTCCTGGCAATCACATATCTACTTTCAACCACTATGAAATTTGCCCATTTTGGACATTTCATATACTTGAAATCATATCAGTGGTTTTGGTGACTGCCTTCTTTGACTTAGCATGGTGTTTTCAAGGTTCATCTAGGTAGTAGCATGTATCAGTACTTCATCACTTTTCATGACTGAGTAATTTTCCATTGTGTGGAGATACTATATTTTGCTTATCCATTCATCAGTTAATGGACATCAGGATTATTTCCAGCGTTTGGCTATTAGAAATAACACTGTTATAAACATTCATGTACTAGTTTTTGTGGGAATATGTGTTCAGTTCCTTAGGGTGCATACCAAGAGTGGAATTGCTATATCGTATGGTAACCCTCCTTAACCCTCCTTAACGTTTGGTTATGACAAACTGTTGTTTGTAGAGGCTACATTATCTTAGGTTCCCGCCAGCAATGAAAAGGGGCTCCAATTTCTCCACTTCCTTTCCAACACTTGCTATTTTTTAAGTCATCCTAGTGCATGTAAAATGGTATAATGATTTTGACTTGCATTTTCCTAATTACTAACTGTAGAGCATCCTTTCATTTGCATATTGGCTATCGATGTATGTTTTTGGAGACACATCTATTTAAAAATCCTTTGCCCATTTTAAAATTATATTTAAAAAGTGTTTGTTTTTGAATAGTAAGAAGAGTTCCTTACATATTCTAGATATTAGACTCTTATCAGATATATGATTTGGAAATAGTTTCTCCCATTCTGTGGCTGTTCTCTCTCTTGAAATTTTTGTGAAACTGTCCACTTTTTTACTTGCTTACTTGTACTTCTGGTGTCATACCTAATAAACCATTGCTTAATTCAACGTCATGACATTTATATATAAATATCGTTTTAAACTGGAATTTCAAAGACACTCTTCTCTCATGAAGGAGAAATACATAATCACAAAGTTCCCTTAGCAGTTTTAAATAAGTCTGAACTCTATTTGGCATTGGAAAATTGGGTTCATTTTTACTAGGAGATGGAAACATTAAAATAATACAGAATTCACAAGTTTTCTCCCAAATCAATTTATGTAAAATATTTGTCACAGGGCATTGAATAAACTGTTTATTATTTATTATTAATAAATTAAATAATTTATGTTATTTATATATTAATATATATTCACATATAATTTATATTAATAATTATTAATAAATTAAAACTTACCTTTTTGAAGTTAAAAAAATTTTTTATCATTTATTTTTGAAGAAAGAGACAGAGCACTAGTGGGGGAGGGGCAGAGAGAGAGAGGGAGTCACAGAATCTGAAGCAGGCTCCAGGCTCTGAGCTGTCAGCACAGAGCCTGATGCAGGGCTCGAATCCATGAACCATGAGATCACGACCTAAATGGAAGTCGGATGCTTAACCAAGTGAGCCACCCAGGCGAACCACTACTTATTATCTTAATCATTAAAGTTATTCTGAGAGATTTAAAGTCAATGTTCTGAATAAAATAATAGAAAACAGTATACAAGTTTGGAATTCATGATTAAGTGAAAAGCATTCAGAAGACATGTTTGTTAGCATATGTGACAGCTAAAAGTTGAGATGAGTTCCCTATGCCTGCTAGGATTGGTAAAGGGGACAGCACTTGTACCTCGGGCTAAGAATGAAGTCCCCTAAAATTTGGGGACAGGAAAAAAAGTCTTTGTTTCATAACCTTGTTTCAAATTCCTGAATTATGTAAATGTACATTCAAGATTTTATGGGAGATCTCACCTATTGTTAGACCAATGGATTTTGACTTTCAGATTATCTTTTCTTAGAATTTAAAAATTGGAATTTCAGGAACATTGCACTCTAATACTACAATCCATGGGGCCATCTCCAGGGAGAATATCAGAACTAAAATGTATGATTATACAAGCAGTACACTGCTTAACCACAAGGAACGTCAATGACTCAAAGTCATTGTAGATTCATAGGGTTAGGATTTTCCGTCAGATTAGCAGATAGGTGTTTTGGAGAAGGTGGCTACTTTTTAACATGTATAAATTCACTGCTGAGGTAAGCAATGTGGCAGTCATGGGTAGGACCAAAACTTCCATCTGTTTGCAGGCAGTGTATCCAGACTCACAGCAGGATAACCATCAGATCAAATTTTGGGGAACCAAACTAGGGCTCTTACGTGACTTTGGTAGTTATCTGCTCTACAGTATTCCTTCACTTTGCTAATGTGGTAACGATAATACCCATAAACTTTAATACACACGTACCAATGACCTACAGAATCCCTGATATTTGTGTTTGCATAAAAGTAATAGCATCAATGATCATTGTAAATAATGATTTTTTTGTGTGAATGACTAAAACACAGTGATCCCCAACAGAAAAGTAGAAAAACAACATCATTCACAGAAGAAACTCAAATGACCATTAAATATATGAAAAACTTTATTTTACTAGTAATAAAATAAAAATTTGGGGCACCTGGGTGTCTCAGTCAGTTAAGTCTCCAACTCTTGATCTCAGCTCAGGTCATCGTTCGTGAGATTGAGCTCTGTGTTGGGTTCCATGCTAACAGCACAGGGTCTCTGGGATTCTCTCTCTCTCTGTCTGTTCCTCCCCCCTCCTCTCAAAATAAACAAACTTAAAAAAAAAACCCACTGAAATTAGAACAGTGAGGCATTAGTTTTCATTACTAGACTGGCCAAAATAAGAGTGCTGGCAAAGGTAAGGAAAGATGTCATTTATATACTGTTGATGGAAGTGGATGAGTACAACTCTTTTGGCCATAGTCAAGATGTCAAATGTACATTCCCTTTGACTCAGACATTCCACTTCTAGAAATTAGTTAAGTAAAAAAATCTACGTAGGCAAAAGCTTTGTGAACAAGAAGGTTTACTGCAGTATCACTGCAGTATTAGAAATAATCTTTACCTATAACTATAATCTATTGGCTGAATAAGTTCAAAATAGAATGTATACAATATTCTCCTTTAACAATTATATGTGCATCTACATGTGTGTGAATATACATTCATAGATACACACATCCATACACAGTCATAGAGAAAATGGTGTGCAGTGTTACCTCTAGGACACAGGAGTGCGGGGAAGGAGGACGTTGGCTTTTTTCTCCTTTGTACTATTGTTATGTTTATTTAAAAAAAATCACCTGTGGCACTTTTGTTACTGTTTAAAAAGTAGACCTGTGGAGTTTACACTGCATTTGTGAAATGGAAGCAGGCCAAGAACATAGGTCAACTGTGTACTGACTGCACATTGAAAATATTTTTGTATTCACTGGATACCAGCTATTTTTCTTTGGGTAAAAGTGGTGTTCAGCATGTCCAACACAAATTAAGGTACATTTTATAATCAGAAGCAAAAAAAAAAAAAGCTATGAATAAGATTCTTCTGGATATAATATGGATAGTAAATGCAGTTGATTAAGCACAGATTGGGGGCACTGACACAAGTTCTGAGCCCCCACAGTATATGCTAAGGCCCTGAGGAATTACAGCCTCCTTACAAGAGCCTCTGAGCAATTCAGGTGCTACTTTCCATCTTAAAAGATTCAAGTCCTCATCTAAGAGGAATCCCCAGAATTCAGCTTTCTTGGGTGCTCATGCAGTCTCCAAACTTCTCAGGAATGCGAAGAAAAACCAAATAATTATATTTATAAAGTAGTTCTCTGTTGGGGGGGGGGGTGGCGGGGTGCCTGGGTGGCTCAGTAGGTTGAGTGTCTGACTTTGGCTCAGATCATGATCTCAAGGTTCGTGGGTTCAAGCCCTGCGTCTGCCTTTGCGCTCACAGCAGTGAGCCTGCTTCAGATTCTCTGTCTGCCTGTCTCTTCCCTGCTCGCCTCTCTCTCAAAAAATAAGCATTAAAAAAAAAAAAAAAAAAAAAAAAAAGAAACAAAAAGTAGTTCCTATGTTCCCGGCACACCTATGTCATTCCAGAAAGAGGAGCCTGTTATGGTCTGAATGCTTGTGATCCCCCTATTTTCCTATGTTGAAATCCCACCCACCAAAGATGATGGTATTAGGAAGTGGGGCCTTTTGGAGGTGCTTAAATCACAACGGTGGAGCCCACATGAATGGGATTACTACCCTTGTGAAGAGGTTCCAGAGAGCTTCCACAATGTAAGCACACAGAATTCTACAACCTAGAAGAGGGCCCTCACCAAACCATGGTGATACCCTGGTATTAGACTTCCAGTGTCCAAAACAGTGAGAAATAAGTTTCTCTTGTTTATGAGACACCCAAACTATCGGATTTTGTTACAGCAGCCTGAACAGACCGAGACAGGCTATGTTTAAAATTCGAAAGACCAGGTTCAAATCCTGGTTTTTCTCTTTCCTGAAGTAAGGCATAAACATCCAAGTCCCCATTTCTTAGCCTAGAAAGGACCTCTCATATTACTTATGCTACCTCCATTCTTAGCTTCATGCAAGGCTAAAATGTGGTCATGCCGGGTAGAGAGCTTTCAAGGCTGTGAAGTCCTCAACAAATGGGAAAGTATTTTAGTAAAATGTGACTTAGTATATTTTGAAAGGGAGAGATTTTCAAGGATCAGCACTAGTTTATGGTTTTTCTCTGGTTTAACAGAACTCTATGCTGTTTATAAAGAACTTTGAAAAAGTAATGTTTTATTAAAAGCTTATTATATGGTGATCATTGATGACCACTTCTGATATAAAGTGTTTTAGATGTAATTCTTCCACACTAGCACTCACCGATGGTTTCATTAAAATAATAACATTTTTACAGGCCAAAGAATTAAGAAATAATCCTACTTGACTTATTAGGAATGCTGTTATGGCACGCACTGGAAATATTCTTCACATCTTCTGCAACAACAAAATGAAACACTGCCCAAGTTTATAGTAAAGACACTACTAAGAGGCAGGTATTTTGCAGGCAAGAAAACCTTTTATTTTAAACCACAAATAGTCAGCAGGTGGCCACAACTATCCATGTTTCATTAAAACCACATAAAACCTAGGTACAAAAGCACCACTGATTATTGCTCTAGAAAAACTGCGTGAAAAATTTAAATACGCACAGTAGAAACACCACAGTATCCACAGGACCCGATTTTTAAAGCAAGTGCATGGAATGCTCAATCAACCTTACACATAGCTTTCAATAATAAACTCGTATTTATTTTACTTGAAGATGATGGAAATTTCCAAAAAAGCATGACTATGAGAAGATAAAATGTCCATCCTTATATATTTTTGTATGCCAACTAGTAGAATCCTAAAAAATTAGCATTTACAAAATACTTGGTAAAAATAGCTTTTAAAAGTTGCCCCGAGAGGTACATAAAATCAACCCCAATTTTTCATGACAATTCATTCTCCCTTGTTATCTACAGATTCAGTTTTCTGTGCCTGTGAAAAAGAAAGGGGGGGGGGAGATATAGTTACTATTAAAGCTACTATCAGCCAAAAGAAAGTCCACCCGACCAACACACACACTCTGAACATCTGGTTTTTAGCAGCTCGATTGCAAAACCTATTTCAACTCTGGGTGTGAAACAGACAAGGCAGGAATATAGTAGGCAAACACTTGGCTGCATTTATTGCTTTCTGGTTTTCAAACGACCACAGAAGCTTTACCTGTAAGCTCCCACTGTTCATAATAAAAAAAAAACACCACACTACTATCTGATTCTAGTCACTGCAAACATGCAGAATTTTCTACTGTACCCTTAACTCTCACTGTTTCAATCTGCCCCTTTACTGACAGTGTGCTGGGTGGGGTACCTCTGGAGGTTGAGACATTAACAGTTGAGCGAGAGATGTGGATCTGTAATAACATTACGGGCAATAAAAAGAGTCATTATGAACGTGCTATCACCGGCTGAAGGATTGAGCAATTTCTTTTAAGACACTGATTCAATCAGTGGGGGGTATTTATGGAAAGTACCTCTTCAGCTTTAGTTTCACCTTTTTCAGATGGTGCAGTACCTTCCTTTCCAGCTTCTTGCTTTTCCTCCTTCTTCCCTTTAGCACCTTTGTTAATCTTTGTTCCAGGTTCTTTCTAATAGAGGGAAACAAGGCATGTTAGACAGGGTGTGATGTCAGTAAAAATCAGCCAACCTCGCCCAAACACAAGGTAAAGCAAAACCAGGGCCAACATGGTGGCTTTCCAGGGGGAGGGGAACCCAATTTTGCAGTGCCTCGAGTGAGTTACACTGAGCCTCTGTGAAAATGTAATGGGCTGCTTAGAATATCCACTGACTTTCTCCTCTGGGAAAAAGGTGGTGATTCTCCTCGTGTATTTGTTCAGTGGGCCTCCTCTCTCACTACAGAGAAGTGGTTCTGCCGTGGAGGGCACCAGCAGTGGGAAGTGATGGAGGAGGCAGAAACCAGGAAAGAAGCCAGCAAGAGAAACATCTCATGTGGGGACGTGGGACTTGAGTGACTAGAAGGCTGAGAAAATGCTTGAAAATGAAGTCCCAGGTGAAGAGAAGTTCCTGATTGTTAAAAACAAGTATATATATATGTATTTTGAGAGAGAGAGCGAGAGCATGTGCACAAACAGGGGAGGGGAAGAGAGAGAGGGAGAGAGAGAATTCCAAGCAGGCTCCGCACTGTCAGGGAGCGCAGAGTCTGATGCGGGGCTCGAGCCCACGAACTGTGAGATCATGATCCGAGCCGAAATCAAGGGTCAGATGCCCAACTGACTGAGCCACCCAGGCGCCCAGAAAAGTTCCTGATTTGAAGACTAAGCCACAGGGGCGAGTTCTGCTTCAGAATCACCTACCCATGCCACAAATACACATCGTTTCAAACAATTCACAACACTGCTCTGAAGGGCAGAGTACAGAAAAGCAATTTGGGACAAGTTTCTTCATACCTCTCTGCTTGTTTCCTTGTCTGCAAAATGGGGTATGTGTACCTACCTCATAGGGTTGATGCGAGGGTTTCATAAGAAAAGCAAGAACAGGGTCTGGCATAGTATAAGAGCCACCATATAAATGTTTGCTGATATTAATTATTGGCTAGTGTTAATTATTACATGTCAGTCATCAGACTAAGCCACTAAGACCAGTTATATGAAGTCAGATCCCCTCCCCCAAGCCCTTGAGCTACTGGCAGCTGCAATACCAGGGCCCAGCCTCCCACCTCCCGAGCCACCCTGGCGCACTGCTAACAAACCCTCCTGGAGCACTGCTAACAAACCCTCCTGGAGCACTGAGCACCACGCTCCAGGCACCACGCTCCGAGCACCACGCTCTGACTTCCTTCACCTTTACTGACCAAATGGGAACACTTTCCTGGGAAAGCGTAAAACCGTGCTTTATGCCTTTTGCAACAATGGTGACAGTTTCCTAGTCAGTACATTTAGCCCGAATCATTACATGTGATTTTTCCTTGGGGGATTTTTCGACACAAAATTATAATTTATTCATTGTTTAAAAGGCCAAAGTCAGTCAAAGGAGCACCTCTTACCTTAGCAGACGTTTTTCTTGGTTTAGGTTCAGGTTTGGGTGGAGCAGGTTTCTGCAAAGATAAATTACACAAATACTGAAAAACACAACCCTCGAGACCAAAAGGAATGCAACGAGACTGCAGAAGACACCAGTTCATTTTGACTACGATTTTGTTCATTTAAAAAAAAAAAAAAAAAACCTCTTTCTATTTTTGGCATCAGGTAGCAGCATAAAGATCCGTGCATTTCGTGACTATTTTCATCCTGGGTTCTCAAGTGAACAGCAGGTGAGATTTAAAAGCCGACTCTTTATTCCCCAGTCCAGAGTAGCTCTCCAGGAACAGGTTTAAGCTTCTAGCTCTGATGTCTCTGTACTTCCTTTGATCACAGCACAGCAGCAAGAGGAATGACTCAGGCCCTCGGCCAAATGACTCAATGAATTCAGTCACACTGGCCTTCCCAACAGTCTAGAAATCACAGCACAATTGCAGGCAAAGCCCATCCGGTAATGAAGACCGCTGCCTGTGAAGTATTTCAAAATCATTTCCACATCCTTCCACCTCTGATGTCAATTTCAAGTTCTGTAGCCAAGCTTCAGCTTCTTCCTATTCGCATCCTCTCCAATGCCAGCTCAAGGTGAGAAGAATCTCTCGCCCACCCAGACACTAGGCTTATTTGCCTCTAGAGCTTTTTATCAAGAACATGATTATAATAAAATGTCCACTGTTAGCTCCGAAAGTTTAAGATTTCTCTTAAACTTAGCCAAAGAGTCCACTGAGCAACTATTTTTCTCTTGCTTCATGCGGTTCTCTTCCCTGCTGCCATGAGCACTGCTTGCCCTGTGGCCATGGTTCCCTCCATAACATATAGAGCTTCAGCCCTCACCTGCTTTCCAGGGCGGGTGGGGGCACATGAGGACATGGGGGAAGATAACCCATTAAAGCCTCTGCTTTTCTATAGCTATTTTAGGGCAAATATTTCTCTCATCAAGCTAGAAAAAAATAAGTGTCCATCTCTCCCAACACTAGGGAGAATGGCTTTTGAACAGAAAACACTGCCCAGGATATCCCCCTCTGGAGAAAATACATGTTCGTCCCTGGTGCCTGTAGGTGGTTCAGGTTCATATTGAATCTGGCCCTGTTCATCAAACGCATAAAGTAAAATTGTAGACAGTTCAATTCCAGAAGATTGGCTGTTAGGACTTCTCAAATAAAAAAGGACAACTGGGTCTGAAAAGTAAGGGATATTTTTATTAAGCTTCTTACCCCCTGAATCTGTAGTCTGTTACCTAAACAGCAGCTTGCATGGCTACTAGGTTTTCAGAATTTAAAAAATTTTGTAATGTGAGGCTTTGATATATTGCATTAACATGTATTTGTTGTCACAATTCACAGCAAAGATTTCCTTTTGTATTTTCTGTAAAGATAGACCTCTCCTCCATTCAGCATTTAAGTGTTTTGATGGAACAGGAAAAGATGAGATTTTGCAGGCTGTAATCCCACCGGCCACCGAGGAGGCTCTGTGTCAGCACCACAGGCAATGATCTCAGTGGAAGGGCTTATACCGCTGGTTCATGGTGCTCAGGAAAAGCCTTGTTTTAAATTTTGATTTTTATTTGACTTACAAGGTCTACTCCCTTAATGGGACAGAGATCCACAGAATGCAACGGCTTGTAGTACAATCTACAGCTAAGCCTAACGGAAGTTAAAACATAAGTACTGAACAATGGTGAGAGTTAATATTGGATAGAGCACACCATCTTGAGGGACTTCGGCAGAATCCGGATTAATTGTGCGCACACACAACTGAATCTCCCGGCTCTTCATCTTTCCAGTGGCTCTGATGTTGCTTCCTTAGGTTGGGACTCACGTGAAACTGTCTCACCCAACCCCAAATTGGCTATACTTCGGAACTTGTGAGTGCCCTCATAGCCCTTTTTGCATTGATTCCCTATACTGTGCCAGGCACAGGTGTTGGCTGACATGAAATCCATGCTCCCCCAAAGGCTAAAGCAGCTAGCAGCTCCTGCCAGCCAAGAAGCCAGTGCCTTTCCTCCTACATCTCAGGTCTCAGCAAGGGCTGCGGCTATTTTAACCAACATCCTCCACCAGAGAGCCAGGCTGACCTCTCGTGGCAGAGTAATGGCTGGTACCTCTGCAGGGCGGCAAGGAGGACCACAAGAGCCAGCAGGGAGCACAGCCTGGTGAGAAGGCCTGGAGCGCATTTATGGCCAAGGCTGGTCACAGCTGCCCATCCCAGCTTTAATGATCTTAACCCTGGTCTCTTCCCCAGGCCTGGCCCACAGAGGGAGACTCTGAGTGGCAAAGTGGAATCATTACTTTTCCAAAGATTCTCTAGTTCTGAAATGGGACTAAAGCGCATGGATTCCGATGACTTTTAGCATGTTTCTGAATAAAGTATAGGCCGTGGAGAGAGGATCGTAATTCATCTCCACTTTAACACATCATGTGCAGAATCAGAAGGGTAGGACTTTGCTAATGTGCTTCTTTTGTTTCAGAGATCTAGAAATATCAAACACCTTCCTGGGTTTTGTACGCCTGGTAATGGGGCTGGCAGCTACTTTTCACTGACATATCTGATCAACTGAATTGCTTGGCAACACCAGTCACATTTGCCACAGATTGTGACCCACGTTGATTTCCAAAAAGGAAACAAAAAAACTCAAGGGAAATAACACCTTAATCTTCCTTCTGCTGCTTTGTCCTGAACAGAGGGAATATTTACTCATAAGAACTAACAACAAGAGGGTTCTAAAGTACTCACCGCTGACAATCTAGCAGACCGTCTGGTGGGCTACAAAGGAAATGGAAAAATATACAGTTTTATTAGACACAACCCAGCTGATTTTTAAAAATTTATTCTTGGTATCTTACTTTGTTGAAAGAGTGTAATGTATGACTCCCATTACCCTCTCCAGGTAAGCAAGCATACTAAAACATACTTCAAGTGCCCTGGGAACCATAATACTCAACAGGAAGTTTTCTAAAGAGGTGCAGACACACTATTCAAAGAAATGGCCTCTCCTAATTAAGGGTGTTGCGGGTAAGAAAAAGAAAGGAAGATTAATTTAGGTTCTGACCTGTAATCTACTTGTGTGATAAAAATGACAATACGAGAACTGAGGAGCTATTTAAGAACTAGTTCCGGTCTGACTCTTGTTCCTTACAAATAGAACTAAAACTTATAAATTAATACAAAAGAAGAGTTACATAATTGTGTAGAAACCAAAATAGGAGTTCCCTGACTTGTTACTATGTTAGAGAAGAGAATGACTATAAATCTTAGGCAGTTCACAAGAAATACTTCCTCTTATCTGTAACAAAATAAGCACATTTATCTGCTAAATGCATATGTTTAATGAAAGATTGAGATAGAGTAAAAGGTTCACTAATCTTTCCTTTTAATTTGGAAGTCGAGAAAATTTAGAAAAACTGGGTTGAGATTAGTATTTTTAAGGAAATCTTTTTCTCTTCAAGGATGCAAATTAAGCAAATGAGGCCGCAAAGAAAATTTAAAATAGCAACAACGGTTCTAGGAGTTTCAGAAATAAGCATACAGAACCGATATTCTACTTACCATCAGCAAAAGATGGCTCCCCAAGGGATTTCACATTCTGAAAGTATAACTGCCTTTCTTGAAAAGTGTTCCAGAAATAAATACTCCATACTCTGTCTGTTTTACTCACTGCTCTGTCTCTGGTAGAATAGTATGCGTACCACCTAGCATGTAGATTCTCAAAAATACGTGCTGAAAAAATGAACTCCAATCTTTTACCTAATTCAGGCTGCCTTATACAAACTTTGCCTCCTTACAATAGCTTAAATGTTTCAAATAATTTCTTCAAGGGGGTCAGCAAAGATGGTCAGGAGGAACCCGTGCCACAATTGCAAGGAATTATGGAATTCTTGAAGCCGTGCTGAGGTCAGCACAGGTCAGCTGGTCAGGCCAAACTGGAAGAAATATTTCATGCCGTCTTCACACCTCAGAACTTTCTGGCTGAAAATAGCCAGAGGAAGCTAAACTCATCTCTCTTTAAACTACAGAAGGAAATGAAGGGCCAGAGCCTCCATGAATAATTTTAACCCTGGGGTCCTGAAGAAAAATCAGAGCTGGACTTAAGGCCAGCGAACAGAATGTGCAGAGACTAGGAGACTGTGTCGGTGAAGTGGTGGCCATGATATATTCACTGCACCAGGTAAGGGGATGTACAGTGCAACATGTAGTATGGGAGGCATGCCTGTATCACACGCTCCACAGGAAATACCACGGTGTCTGCTAGGATTATCGTAAGTGCACTGATGGGTGCATTCATGACAACACACCCATGAGTCGCAGGGAACCAGAACCCAAATCCTGTGCTGCCTTTCTCAGTATCGTTAATTGCAATGAACTGGGTATCACCAAAGAAAAGACAACAGTAACAATCAAACCAGGCAGCAAGTGTGTAACTTGTGCTTCTTCAGATGCTCTTTTGAACACGGAAGAGCAAAGGAGCATCCACTAATTACCAAACAGAGTTCATCTTTGATGCTTCTGCATGGCCTGAAGAACTACACCACCATCTCCCAAGCGAAGCATAGCCGGCAGAAGAGTGCTCAGAAAATATCGCAGGGAAAAAAATCGCAGCCTCTATGCTCAGAAGGGGTGAAAGGACCTTATTTGAACCCCTCTCCACTTCGTGTTGACTTACGTGTACCGCCTTGGCCTTACCTCACTGTTCACCTCATCTATCTCACATCTGTACCCCTAGTGCACTTCTCATGGGTAAGCACCAGAAATGTGTACTAGTGTGAACTTGAGGTGAGGTGTGCTAAGGCCACTACTCGGATACTGTCTAGTTTAGTGCCTGAAAAGAAGCCAATATATTAACTATTACTCATCACTGCCTTCCTATCCACCAAGCAGTTGTCCTGAGGAAAATCTCATTGAAGTAAAGCCAAATCATGTGACAGATTTTCCAACTCTGGTGCTGTTGCTCCTTTCTTCTCCATGGGAACACCTGGGCAAACTGAAGAGGCGGATGTCAGAGAGCCCTCTGGGATTTCCAGAAACATTCCAACCTAAGCAAGCACTGCTCTGCAGGGCCTGAAAGCTGTTCTGATCCAAAGGACTCCCTATCTTTTTATAATTCAGACCCAGTACAAGAGTTTCAAAATAAAAAGCTTAGGAAATTAATGCAAAAACAAGGCCTGCCTCTCCAGGCTGTCTAAACCAACCATCTCTAAAAAGCACATCTTTTACTGTAAAATCATTTTACGACTTCCTGTCTAAAATTTACCAGCTCTTCTTTCTATGCTATAAAAAAAGGATTTTTCTCAAATTTTCCTTTCCAGCAACCATCATAAGAGATTTTCTTTTTCACTGCAAACAGTGGAGGCTGAGACGAACCTTTCACTCACAGTCAGCAGCATGGTTATGCATGCAAGCATGTACACCTTCCTGGAAAGTTCCATCAGCTTTCACAGCCTTAAAATCTATAAATGATTGGGCTATATTTATTGGATATAAAATAGACTAGACTGCTATTTTTTTCCTCCTTAGAGCACTAGAATTTTAAGTATTCCCTTGAGACTCAGACTGTTGGGCAGGGCTACTATGAAAAAAGAGCTAATAAGAATTTCTCCCGATTTGTTGATGGTGAATCTTCAGGAGAAGTGGCCAAAAGTGGTTATCAGAGGAGGAAAGGAGACTTTCAGAATGGTATGCCACCAAGAGTTACAGAGACAAAGAATGGGAGGGTTTGTCAATGTGGTGTCTAGGTGCTGGGTACAATGAAATTCTTCAAAACGCATTTGATTAATTCATCATTCCCTGGGTTGGAGCAAATTCTGGTGAAGGCTACTCCAAAAGACACAGAGCCTTTTACTTTAACGTCCTGGTTGCAAAAGAACATGGAAGTCTTATTTCGCTATGGCAAAGTTCACTGGTGTAGCTGGATTCAAGTAGAATCACTGGACTTTGCTGAATACTGCTTGAAACATATGTGCCATTCCCATGGAGTCTGGAAGTATGTTTATTTTTATAAGATTTCTTAATGCTTCTAAGTTTGACCACGTACAGATTTTCCTCAACTTCCAATGGAGTTACATCCTGATAAAGCCAGTAAGTTGAAAATGTCTTCAGTTGAAAATGCGTTTAATATAGCTAACCTACTGAACATCAGAGCTCAGCCTCCCTTAAATGCGCCCAGAACATGTATATTAGCCTACAGTTGGGCAAAGTCATCTAACATAAAGCCTATTTTATAATACAGTGTTGAATATCTCACGTAATTTATTGGATACGGGACTGAAAGTGGAAAACAGAACGTGGTGTGGGTACAGAAGGGTTGTTAGTGTATCGGTTGTTCACCCTCATGATCACAGGGCTGACTAGGAGCTGTGGCTCACTGCCAGTGCCCAGCATCACAAGGGCACATCGTGCCACATACAGCTAGTCTGGGAAAAGAGCAAACCAGGAAACATGGTTTCTACTGAATGAGTATTGCTTTTGCACCACAGTAGAGCCAAAAATTGTAAGTCAAACCATCACAAGTCAGGGACCATGTATACTTGCAAACAAACGCCAAAAGTCAAGTTGCTTTTAATTTCCAAAGATAAATGAGGAGCCAAACGGAAATTAACTTCTTTGGTGGGACACCTGGGTGGCTCAGTTGGTTGAGCTCTGACTTCGGCTCAGGTCATGATCTCACGGTTTGTGAGTTTCAGCCCAGTGTCAGGCTCTGGGCTGACAGCTTCAGATTCTGTGTCCCCCTCTCTCTGCCCACCCCTGCTTGTGCCCTGCCTCTCTCTTTCAAAAATGAATAAAAATTAAAAAAATAAAAAAGAAATTAACTTCTTTGCAAAAATGGGAAGTGGGGAAACATGGATATCAGAGCATTGGCTAAGGAATGGAGAGGACAGAGAAAAGGCACTGGATAACCATGTTTTTATGATTACCACAAAAGTGGCATGAGGACAGAGGATTTTGTTTTTTATGTTTATTTAGTTTTTGAGAGAGAGAGAGAGACAGAGCACAAGTAGCAGAGGGGCCGAGAGAGAGGGAGACACAGAATCAGAAGCAGGCTCCAGGTTCTGAGTTGTCAGCACAGAGCCTGATGCGGGGCTTGAACTCACGGACCATGAGATCATGACCTGAGCCGAAGTCGGATGCTCAACCTACTGAGCCACCCAGGTGCCCTAGAGGACAGAGGATTTTGAATCAGGGCTCAGATAATTTTCCTGGTTCTGCTATATACAAGTTGTGACACCTGTGGAAAATAATGTATTTCTCTCAGGACCTTGTTTCCTCTAGTAAAGCTGGACATAATAACATCCGCCTGTTACCAAAAACAGCAATTCTCTGATATTCATTGTTCCCTTTCCTGGCTTTATTTTTCTTCATAGCAAATATCCAATGATTTTATTTTACTCTCTTTCTCCCCCCACTAAAATGGAAGCTGCATGAAGGAAGAGATTTTCCTTCTTTGGTTCACTGTGGATTCTGCAGAGCCTGGAACCGTGCTTGGAACATTAAAGGTACACAATACATTGCTGTTGAGGAATGAATGTGCTCTGCCCTCATTTCAGGGTTATTAAATGGATCAGATAAAATAACAAATGTGAAAGGGCTTTGCAAACTGCCAAGGGAAATGCTTCTAATGTACTGTTTTGGTCATTTATTATCCAAAAACTATACTCTGCACCATGCCCTTCACACATCATGGCAGTGGAAGAGGATTTTCAATACAGGATCCTGCTTTGTGACTGATATCTATTCACTATAGTCAAGGCTGTGCATACACAATGACATAACTAGAAAATTCAGTCAATTTTGGCGGTGGTGGGGGAATCAATCAATATACTGTTTAAGAGTTCTTACCCTAAACCACCAGCTGGCTGACCTTTTCACTTTTCAAACAAGCGCGTTGATGTCCTGAAGACAAATCATGAGTTTTAATCTGGTCATAGCTTACATGACCAGGAAAGAGTGTTTTCTAGGAACGACTTTTGTTGGCCACGATGTAGTACATGCAATAATATAAAATAAAATATTAAAAATAATAAAATATATAAATAACATAAATAACTAAAATTCTGGGGCTAATAGAATATGTATAAGACAGCTGTATAAGCAAGAATCTTTTACGTATATTCTAACCAGCTTGGCTGCTCCGTGTAGAAGGCTGGAAAAGACAGTGTGCACTATCCAAGATCTATCATGTGTAATGGTTTCTAGGTTTTCTGACTGACAGATCAATTTAAATAGCAGTTCCTAAAGGAAAAATCCAAACGCATTTTGTGTCCAAATCTAAAAACATTAAGATCTGTTATACTTAGCCAACTGCCCTACAATTTATAGTTTTGCCATTTTTAAGAAAATCCAAGCACATACCATTTTTTGGTTTGTCCGAGCATGTGTTTAGTAACTTGACCTGAGATTAGAAACTTCACCTCCCAAACTCTGTGACACTAAATGCTGGGTCAATGCATGGTGGGGCTTTGGTGACAGGCAGTTTTGTTCGTTTGGCTTTTACACTGATTTAGTTATAGATTCTGTTAAAGGTTTTCCATTTGGCAGAACAAATTTCCGTGTACACATTTGTGGAGCGGTTCTGCTATGCATGACAAACTCCTCTGAATTATTAAACCACAATATGAATCCCTCAATCAAAGAATCTGTAACTAAATACTGTTTCTGTCTTTCACGTGACCTCTTTTAGTTTATAAGTTCAAGGGTAAGAACTGCAGTTGTTCCACACGCTGTAAAGCTCTGAGCAAAAGTGAATGGCTGTCATCAGAGTTAGCCTCTAATTTGCTACTTTTTCATCCATCTCCTTTTAGAAGTTCATGATATTACCACAGTGGGTAAATGCAACCATCTCTCTCAATTTCTTAGTTTTTTTGGAGGTTTCTGAATTTTAATACAGAGTTTCTTTGAATTGTTGCTCAATTCATTATCCAAAGCCCTAAGAATATTCCTGATTAAAAAAAAAAAAAAAGTTCAGTATTTCGACATTTCGTGTGTCCTTCCACAGTTTTTGACTCTAGAGATGACTCCTTTTAGGCAAATATTCAGAACTAAAAAAGAAATGTATAATTCACTCACTGGAGCAGAGAATTTATTAAATCAACCATCTTTCATTTCCTTGCTGTGAAAGGCAGACTTTGTTCTCCTTGATGAATTTACCTATTATCTTGCTCTTTGCCCAGAAGGAATTCTCAGTATCTACTTTAACAGACAGCAGGACCGACAGGTAGAAACATAAACAACATAGTAAGTGGAAAATGTCTCATCAGTGATCTCAACTGAAATTTACCTGTGCCAAGCAATGCTACACAGTGACACTTTTATCTCTGGTTTATGTAGTCTCAACAGCCTTATTCAGAACTGCATTCATTCAGATGCATACAATCTTAACAATATTAAAAAAAAATTCCAGTTAAAATAATTAAATACAGGAAGTCAAAGATACACTTACCTCCTGTTTAGTTACTTTGGATCCATCCTTGCCCTCTGTATTCTCCGGAGACTGGAAAGAAAATATTTCAGTGAACTGTATTTAAACTGGAAAGCACACATTAGAGGCAGATTTGAGAAAATAGCTCTTTCAATTCTCCAGACCACGTAAGTCAACAGATATTTTGTGGGAAAAAAGTAAGTCTGTAAGAGGATACATTTTATATACACACATACACACACACACACACACCCCACAGAGCATTTAATATGTGTAACTGCTCTAATTTTAAAACAGGAGTGGTGCAAGAACTGATATGCACATAAAAACTGATGTGTTTTTAATGTGCGTTCACCCTCAGCAATTTTCATTGGATTGTTGAGGATTTCACCACTAGTTAAAGGACAGGGACCCAAGAGCCAGTGGCAGCGGTGCCACGAAGCCACCACATGCTCCAGCGACTTTGTTTCTCTATGATGAGAGCAGGATGCTAAGAAAGCCCAGCCTGAGCACAAAAGCATATTTCTGTCCCATACTTGCCTAGTTTTGATGTCTAGCCCACTTCTTGATACGACTTGACAAATGTGTCACGGATTATTATTCTTTCAGCATCTCGACCAAATTCACAGGCTTGGCAGGACAGCCAAACGCCCTGACACTCCAGCTAATTTGTTTCCTAATTTTGATCCACGCCCCCCTGGGGCAGCAACTGCCCTCTGGTGACAGCTCAAACCTGACTACTTTCTAGGGGGCATACAACTCTGGGAAAAATATGCTTACATTCATGTGACATACCCTGCAGATCTCAATGTATTTTTACTGGCTAAAGACAGTAAACAAGGTGAAAATGACTAAACTAGTTACAATGTTAAACTATTTCACATATTTTAAAACCATACAAAGGTAGTAGGTGAATACCCAATCTCTAGGACACAAACGGGCAGAAGATATGAATAAGAGTTTCCAAGAGAAAACAGCAAACCGACATTTGCCATGATGTTCGGCTTTAGCAAAATGAAACAGCTATGTAGTGGTGCCTCAGCTGATAAAATGAGAAAAACGTTTTAAAGATCATAAAACCCACTGTTTGGTGGGGCTGGTGACACAGTTAATTAATATGATATTTTCAAAACACACCATGCCAATATGAGAAAGACACACCGACTAATCATATAAAGATCCAGTAATTCCTATTTTGGAACCAGGACACAAAGAAAGCCTGTAAAAACATCATTTTATTTGTACTGTTTCTAATATGGACTAACTCGAAACAACTCACATGATCAGTAAATGACAGAGAAATATTTAAGTAAACTATGTAACTATTAATGCAATGGAATTAAAAAAAGTTAGGCTATGTGAATACATAGAAAGTCCACATAAAATAATGCTAACTTAAAAAAATTTAGATTATAAAAGAACATGTAAAACATAGGCTAGAAGTATACAAAGTCTTTTAGAAAGTCAAAAACTTTTCTTCAAGGCAGAGGACACACTAAACCTTCAACCCAGAGTCTGTCAGTTCACTTCTCTCCAGAACCTCCCACATTCATGGAGTTCTTTCTTGTTTCCCAAACAGCCAACTGTTTTCCCCTCTTCCCCGGAAACTTCTCTGTCATGAAGGGAAACACTGCTTCTCATCTTGCCCTATTAGCCAGCCAAATTGGAGATAGCAAAATCTTAGAAAGTGTCAGCACATGAAGATAGTCCCTACATGGGCTATTTCCCTTTGCTCAACTCCATGCTGCAAACCCGACTTTCTGGACACAAACCAGCCACTCTGTTGTCAAGAAGCACTGGGCTCTCATTCATACCCGTTAGGCCACTTGGTAGATTTCAATTCACCTGTAGCTGGTGGGCATTTAAAGAAGCAGCACACAACTATTCTGATGTTAACTGACATTAAAAAAAGTTAAAAATGGATGTTAGTGACAAAATTTTCAAGATTCTTCTATGCAGTAGATTAGTGACAGCAATATGATTGAGAGATCACTTTCTAAACACTGACCAAATGTCTGTGTCAGGTACAAATTACTGGAAAAAAGAAACCCGGAAAGATACCACATAAAAAAAAGCAGCTATAACTGAAGATGTTAATGGCTTCAGGTGAATGAACATAAGACTAGAAATGTGAAGAGCTACAGCTCAAGGCTAAGCTGGTTTCTCTGGCAATCTCTCCATTAGGGCTTTCTATTAACAAGCCCGTAACCAATTTAGTCAAAACAAGCCAACTGATATTTATCCTGGGTCAGGACCCGGGCCTGAGTGTTGGCTCTCTACCTAGGAGCTGTAGTGATCTGGGCCAGTGACCTGATCAGTGGCTCAGTCTGTTCATCCATAAATGACAGAGGATGATGATGCTGAACTCCAAGCGTCAGGCTTATGATCAAGCAAGATGTTAGATCATTTCGGAGTCGGTGAATTGTTATACAGATGTTATGCAACGAAATATATATCTTAATGAGTCTTCCAAATGATTAAATATCAAATTATATTCAACAGACCCTTAAAGGTGAGCACATAAAACTCCCTGTAACCTTGTTATCTGTTTTTGTTGCACAGAGTAACAGATACACTATTTCAGAAGGACTTATCATTTCAGGCTGTCTTATCACACGCCCGGGCTACCATTAACACTTAGCCACGAGGCCGGAGACAGGAAGCAGGACATGGTATGAAGGGCTTGAAGCAGAAGGCCAAAGTTTTTGTCCCAAGGGGCTATGAGGAATAAAGACAAAGAAAAGGGGGAAATGGGGACTGGGGGTATATGGCGATGATCTCAGATGTACTTCAACCTTCTGGGAGGCTGATGGGAAGGATGAGGCGAGTTGGATCTGAAGAATTCCAAGACAAAGGGGTTCTCAAATCATTTCCCAGGACAGAGCAAACTTATGCTAATCCAGTTTGAACCCAGAACCCATGGTCAAGAGAGTAAAGAACCATGGTCAAACAAAAAGGTCTCATTCACATATGTGAAGCTCCTTCAGCACCCAAGAGGCAAAGGTACTGAACTGAGAGCCAGCAAGGCGGGGGGGGGGGGGGGGGGGGGCAGACATACACAGTGGCCTGATGCAAGGCCCAGCAGAGATTCTAGGAAGTTTGGAGTACCAGTGAGTGCTGATTTGAGGGCAAGGCAGCAGGACGGTGGATCACTGAACACCTGGTGACCAGATGGGGACAGAGAATCGGCATTAGAAGGCCTGAACTTTGGCAAAAACCAACAGGTAGTTGAACATCTTTGAATTCAAAATTCTGAAAATAAAAGTAGACTCATTGAAATAAAAAAAAAAAAAAAAAAAAAAAAAAAAAAAACAACCTCTCAAAACAAACTCTAGACCAGGGACAGAAGAAATAGTAAATTGTCAGAGAGTGCTGAGGAATTAGCCCAGAATGCAACAAAGAGCAATAAAGGAATAAACAATACGCAAGAGAGGACAGCAGATATGGTGGTTAATTGAGAAGCTCCAAATATACTTAACAGACATTTCAGAGGCCAGGAACAGAGGTACTAGAAGGAAGGCAAAGACAGGGTGGCTGAGAATTTTCCCAAATTAAAGTCATAAGTCTCCAGGTTGAAAGCTTATGACAAGGAACAAAGTAGAAACAAAACAAATGGATACCATGAAACATGTTGTTGTAAAACTGTAGTAAAGTGAGAAAAATCTTAGAAGTTATCGGAGTAAGGGGTGCCGGGTGGCTGTTGGTTAAGCATCTGACTCTTGGTTTTGGCTCAGGTCATGATCTGGTGTTCCGTGAGATTGAGCCCTGTGTTGGGCTCTGTGCTGACAGCATGGAGCCTGCTTGGGATTCTCTCTCTCCTGTGCTCTCTCTACCTCTTCCCTGCATGCATGCTCTCTTTCTCTCAAAATAAATAAATAAACATTTAAAAAACATAAGTTATCAGAGTTAAAAGATGGATTATCTACAAAGAATTACTTTTACCAGCAAATACAAGTTTAAGAAAATATGAAGTAAGGTTCAAGTAGTTGAGGCTAACTGTCAACCCAGAACTTTATATCCAGCTATCACTTAAGAATGAAGGAAAACAGGGGTGCCTGGGTGTCTCAGTCAGTTAAGCATCTGACTCTTGATTCTGGCCCAGGTCATGATCTCACGATTCTTGAGTATGAGCCCTACATCAGGCTCTGCACTGCTTGCGAGCCTCTCTTTCTGCCCTTCCCCCACTCATGTTTCTCTCTCTCTCTCTCTGAAAATAAATAAACTTAAAAAAAAAAGAATGAAAGAAAAATAAAGACAACTCATAACATGAATACTTAAGAGACTTTGCCATCAGCAGAGCATTTCAATAAGGAACTGTTAGTAAAGAATCAAATTCAGTAATAAGAAAAATGAATTCAGATGAAAAAGTATGTAAGAAGTAATGTATAAAATACTGGCAAATCCAATTAACTATTACTCGTAAATAATACCTGTTTTTTTGTGTTTAAAAACATTTCCCTAGAAATCCTAAACCAGTGCTGTCCTATAGAAATATAACATTTAATTCCAGATTTTCTGATAGCCACATTAAAAAAGCAAAAAGAAATAGATGAAATTAATTTTAATATTTTATTTAACTGAATCTATCTAAAATTTTATCACCTCAACATGTAATCAATTTACAAATTATTAATGAGATATTTCACAAAGTTTTAACACTAAATCTGCAAAATGCAGCACGTACTTGACACTTAACAGCATACCCCATGCAAGTGTTAGGTTCTCACCTATCTATATTTGGAGTTCAAGTTTATAGTAGTTTCACACATCTGGGTTGTCCCAAACATATTTAAATTGTTCCAATAACTGTATCTAATACAAATTTTGAATTTAAGTTAAAATTGAAATTTAAAAGATTCACCTTCTTCTTTTTAAAGAGTGCTTAATTGGGGCGCCTGGGTGGCTCAGTCGGTTAAGTGACTGACTTCGGCTCAGGTCATATCTCACAGTCCATGAGTTCGAGCCCCGCATCGGGCTCTGTGCTGACAGCTCAGAGCCTGGAGCCTGCTTCAGATTTTGTGTCTCCCTCTCTCTCTGACCCTCCCTCGTTCATGCTCTGTCTCTCTCTGTCTCAAAAATAAATAAACATAAAAAAAAAAAAAAAGAGTGCTTAATTTCCTTACAAAGCTAGTGACTACCATACTGGATGGCACAGTTCTAGACCATAATAACCACAAAAAACGAGAGGAGGATGAACAGATGAGAAGGTAAAGCATGCTAGGGTCCTGGTTTTATTCTGGAGGATGATACAGTCACAGAATCATTTAGATTTGCTAAAATAAAATTTAAAGATAGCCATTAAAATTTAACGTAAGAAACAGGATCTATAAACTTCCAAATCAAGAGGAGTGAAATTAAGCAATTATTATGTCAATAAGGAAGGAAGGAAAAAAACAAATGACAAAAAAAAAAACACCCCACAAAATAAGTCATTAGAAAAAGTCCAAACACATTAGTAATCACAATATACCTAAACAAATTATACTTATCCATTATAATGTCAAGTGACAGGAAAAAACAGAATAATATATGCTTATGACTACACTTTTACAAATTTTAAAACATGCACCAGTCAATACGAAGGATTTATATATGACATATGTACCATAAAAGTATAAAATCATGGACTAGAAGGATACACAACAAATTCATGATAATGGTTACCTCTAGGGAGGCTGATAATGGAAGGAGACCAAGGGGGGGGTGGTGGTTCTAAGGAAAACTGAACTTTACCTGCAACATTTTATTTTATTAAAAAGAAACCTGAAGCAAAATGATAACATTAAAATGTGTGAATTTGAGAGGTGGGTAAATGAGTATATTATTTTCTGGATCTTTCTGTATTTAAATTTTTCTCAAATAAAAATATTACCAATAATGAGAGAAAAAAAAGACTAGAGGCAAACTTGTTCCACTAAGTCTAGTTTAACAGGGCCCTCACACAAATTCCATGACTAGGTTTACTCACAGCATTTTCTGCATTTCTTAAATGGCTTATAAACCTGGCTTATATACTGCCTCTTCTATTCCGGGGCTCCTGCGCTCAGTCTGTGAAGTGTCCGACTTCAGCTCAGGTCATGATCTTGTGGTCCGTGAGTTTGAGCCCCACATCAGGCTCTGTGCTGACAGCTCAGAGCCTGGAGCCTGCTTTGGATTCTGTGTCTCCCTCTCTCTCTGCTCCTCCCCTGCTCACACTCTGTGTCTCTCTCTCTCAAAAATAAACAAACATCAAAAAAAAAAATTTTTAAAGACATATCATTCATAATTGTTTCATCTTATATGAAGGCTCTGGAGTGGGGCAAGATGGGAAGCCAAGGGCACTACCACAAGGATGCAGAGCTCTCCTTGGGCTAGCATAGGAGAGCTGATGGGGAGCACAGATTCCTTCAGCAGCTGACCAACTGTTCCATCCCCATTCTTTCTTTACTCGGACATACCTCAGCCCCACCCCTGAGGATACAAAAATGCATTTAGGGGACACAACTGCATTTTCTGGAAGACTAAACAGGACCAGCAGTCCTTTTAGGAAACCAAGAAAAGAAACTTGGAATTTTTATCCCACAGACAATCCATAAGGAATCAACAGGCAAAAACTCCCCAACTGCCGAGTTTCTCTTCCAGTAAATAGCAGTTACCACTGGACTGAAAGGCACCGGTGGTGGCAGTGGTCAGAAGCCAAATTTTCTCTCTCCAAACTCAGGAAGATATCAGAGAAGATGGGAAATTCCTTATACCCTTCAACAGTTGCTTGGGAACAGTTCAAACAGCATGAGCCTGTGGACTTCTCACAGCAGAGAGATATGGAGGGTGTGGCAGATGGCTGGACGTGGTGAGGCTAGTACCCGGCTTGTGCCATGTTTCTTCTAAGCTACACAAGAGAAGAAAGGGGAGGGCTCGGGAGTCTCAGCAACAAATGCTGGGCCTTATGTCAAAGTTCCAAAAAGTCTTAATGATTGGTAAGTGTCGGCTCTCAGAGATTTTCTTCTAAGACTGAGAGACAAGAGCTATTGCTTTATAAGTGCACTACCTGAGAGCCTACAGTATCTGTGCAATTCAAGCAATCATTTTCCAGCAGCCACAGAACAAATCCAGTCTCAACTCCTGGGTTGTCCATGCCAATGCAGGAAATTAGGGAGCAGACATAACAGTGCAAATAAACCAGTAATTACTTCTTTTAACCCAGGAAAGGTATTACTTTGAGGTGATTCTTCTCTAACTTGCTGGCCAGTATTTCTTTTTTAAAGTTTATTTTTTGAGAGAGAAAGAGAGAGAGACAGAGTGCGAGCGGGGGACGGGCAGAGAAAGGGGGACAAAGGATCAGAAGCAGGCTCTGCGTGGACAGCAGAGAGACAGATGTGGGGCTCAAACTCATGAATCCTAGATCATGGTCTGAGCTTAACCTACTGACGGTTAACCTACTGAGCCACCCAGGCACCCTGGCCAGTATTTTTTTTTTTTTAATCTCTTTATCAAAATTTCTTTAAAAATTAATTTTATGTTTTTTGTTATAAACCCAAAGCTACAGGAAAGAAGCAGTCTAAGAGTGAGCTGGTTAGCAGAGGAAATTCTGGGACAAAAAATCCAAGTAATCCACCCAGAGAAATGTGCCCATAACTAACTCTTATCACTCTTCAGCTAAAATGAACACAGAACTCAACTTTTTAACACAGTATGAATTCCCCCCCTCCTCAAATGGGGGCAATGCCCATGAAATTCTGGAGGTTTTTTAAAATAACAGGTAGTTCTCTTAAATTCAAATATTCCTATGACATATGAAACAGATACTAAAATATTGATTCAAAGCCACAGGATCACTATTTAACATTAGCATGATTGTTTTTCATTCATCCCGTAGGCCTATGTTTGGGATCCTCCAATACTTCACTGCTTTGTAAAATAATCTTTAAAAACCCAATACTTACAATTGAGAGATCATTTTAAGAGGATTAATAATCAAACTAATATTACATTTCTCTGCTACCTCCTTCCTTGCTTATGCCTGTTAATTTCATCAACTTATATAAATCCAAATTGCAGTTATTAATGTCATGTCAGGCTAGTATGTCTTCCCCAAATTTTATTTTGTTGTTAGAGATAAAAATAATTGAGTTAAAAACTCTGCTTTAGAAGACTTTGGATGAACTGAAATAAATAGCAACTATCTCTTTTCTGAGGGATACTTTTAGGGAAAATATCTCACATTGTATTCAGGTATAAAAGATAACCAAAAATAAAGAATAAGCCATGTTCTAGGATGTTCAGTGAAATTTTATTAGCATTTTATATATATATATATATATATATATATATATATATATATATATATGTAATGCAATAACGGAAGTATATCTTCAATGAAATAGTCTTAAATATTTCACACATCTCCTTGGTCTGAATTGCCTTTTCTACCCGAGTTACGTTTTTCATGTGAGTTGTACTGCATCAATGGGAAAGCACTTGGTTGAAGTCAGAAGCCTGAATTCCAGTGTGGCTCACATCTCACTTCCCTCTGCCCAAGTTTCTTCATGAGTACAAGTGAAAGAGACAAGGGACCAAGAGGAATAATAATAATAATAAACAATGTATACTGCACTTATATGCAAGGCAATGATCTAAATGTTTTAAATCTCACCACAATCCTGTGAAGTTGGTAAACTAGCATCATGTCCATTTTATAAATGAGGAATTGAGACCAGAGAGGTTAAGTAACTTGCTCCAGATTACCCAGCTGGTAAACTTGCCTGTAAGTGAAGACCTGGGATTTAAACCGAAGTAGGCTGGTTCGGAGTTCATTCTCTCTCTCTCTCTCTCTCTCTTTTTAAGTAGGCTCTATGCCCAGCATGGAGCCCAATGTGGGCCTTGAACTCATGATCCTGAGATGGAGACCTGAGCTGAGATCAAGAATCGGACGCTTAACTGATAAACAACCCAGGTGTCCTCAGAGTTCATTCCCTTAACTACTACAACACTCAGACTGATTTGTTAGTTTTCCGAATTTAAAAATTAGGTGCAGATCTAGGATGCTAGAAGAGCAAAGGGTTTCCAGATTGGGAAATATCTTAATCTATAGATGTAGCCAACAAACACACAATATGTAGTGGAGTGTTTCCTATTCCCCCCTCACTGGTGAGCCTCTTGGAATAACAATAAACAATGTCCCATTTAAAAATACCGTATGTTGAGATGCACATAAATGTACTATTCTGGGTTTCTAAATGGTTACATACACAGATAAAAGTATTTTTATCTATTAAAACAATCAATTTTTGTAGAACTTTACATTTTTCTTTTTTCTTTTAATGTCTTTTTTTCTTTTTGAGACAGAGAGAGACAGAGCATTAGCAAGGGAGGGGCAGAGAGAGAGGGAGACACAGAATCTGAAGCAGGCTCCAGGCTCTGAGCTGTCTGCACAGAGCCTGATGTGGGGCTCAAACTCACGGACTGTGAGATCATGACCTAAGCTGAAGTCGGTGGCTCAATCGAATGAGCCACCCAGGTGCCCCGCACTTTACATTTTTCAATGTACTTTTACATTGTTGTTGTATTTGGTCCTCTCAATAGCATGGGAATACAGAGGTGTGACCTTAATATTCCCATTTTACAGATGAAAAGTAGAAGTTCAAAGAGTCAAGTGACTTTCCCCTTCTAAAGAGTGGTGGAGTCCACACTACACCCAAGTCTTCCAACTTGTATACCAGGGATCTTTCCAGATGGTTACTTTATTTTCCTATTTGCGCTGGTATGAATTAATTTCTAGCAAATGGTAAGCACAGTTACGATGTCCTTGTATTTTTGCAAAATTAATCAGCTAGCTCTGATGTGACTGACCTGTGGCCACAAAAAAGGGGGATAATAAAATTAAAAATTATAACTAAAAGGTAAAGGAAAGCCATGAGACGTAGAAAGAATAGAATGTATTATATGGAATGTAGAACTTCAGAAGGAGCCTTCAAAGCTTCACATTTTGACCACCTCAAATCTTTGGTATGTTTATTGCCCACATACACCACGCTTAATACTCATGATTTCCTACAAAATAGAATTCTGCCCAGTATTGTAAAAAAAAAAAAAAACAAAAACACAGCTTATATCCACAAAGAAAAAAAGAGAGAGAAAGAGAAAAAAAGAAAAATAAATATGGAACCCAGGGTAGACTTTGTATTTATCTTTGCATGGGGTCACATAATCAAATTATAATTTTAAACTAATATCACTTTATAGTATACCTTTTAAAAACAAATTTTGTGGGGAGCCTGGGTGGCTTGGTTGGTTGAGCCTCTAACTTCAGCTCAGGTCATGATCTCATAGTTAGTGAGCATGGAGCCTGCTTGGGATTCTCTCTCTCTCTCTCTCTCTCTCTCTCTCTCTCTCTCTCTTCCTTTCCCTCTTCCCCTTCCCTGCTTGCACTCTGTCTCTCTCTCTCTCAAAAATAAACAAACATTAAATTAAAAAAATAAATGTTGTGATTAAACATTAAATAATTGGTAAACCAGAACTCTGAAATAAAAATCCATTCAGTCCTAGGTTCAATAGATTTTCCAAATTATAAAGCTTTTATTCTATTCGAAGAGTTCCCAAAACAAAAGCACCGGCTCATTTTTTAAACGCAATGCTTAAGTAATGGTAATGTAATATTTACGTTGCAACCTCTCAATATATTGTATAATATGCAAGCGTACTTATGTGTTTCTGATCACAGGGGACTATCTCTATTAGCCTATATAGAACAAATTAATGAAGACAATATATCTTGGAAATAGTAAATCCAGCAGTTTGTTGTAATTTGAAGAAACACTGAGTCTTAGACTTTCAACACTCAAAGATATTAATACTGGGGTGAGGAAATTGTGCATGTATACATATATATCTTGTATATGGCTCTACAGTCTATTAGTTACTGGCATACCAGAAGCCTTCACGATAATGTATGTGCCTCTCTCAGAAGCAGAGGCCTGACCCTGAGGCCAACCTTAGGGCATGATCATAAATAATAAATACTTCTTGGGTAACTTGTACTGGCACCTAGAAAAAATGGCCATCAGCCTATGTCTATTAATAAAGACAACATTTTAATCAAAGGAACATTTACGTATTTATATAACTCTTGATTTTTCCTTGTTTCATTCATTGGGCATCTTCGTTTAAGTAAAACTACATGAGGTTCCTAGATATAAACATTTATGGGACGTATTGTGGTGTAATGGTTAAGAGCAAAATTCTTGGGTAAAGAGGGTTGGGTTAGAATTCCTGGATCTATTACCTCCTAGCTGTGTGACCTAGGGGGAATTCCTTATTCTTACTAAATCCCAATATTCTCTTCTGTGTATGAGAAAGGCCGTAGGGCTCGGCGGTTAAAAGCACAGGCTTTGGAGCCAGACTACCAGGACTGCAATCCCAGCTGGGCCATTTCTTATCAAGGGGGCCTTCTGTGAGACCACAGTCTGAAGAGTACATACCTTACTGGGTGGTTGGGAGGGTTAGGTTCATTAATGCAGAGTGCTCAGAACAGTGCCTGAATTCCAGAAAGCCATCTAAATGTTAGTTATCGTGGCTGTCGTTACCATATCTGTGAGATGAGAATAGCCTCACATAACAGTTGTGAGAATAACATGAAATAATATGAAATTACACCATAATACTTCCCATATATGTTTGTTTCTAGTAGCTTCACATACTTGGGTTTAAACTAATGAATGTAAAGCATATAAAAGCTAAGGTCTGGTACATCCAGGCATTTAATAAATGGTAGCTACTTAAATTTTAATAGTAATAAATGTATTTATATGTTGTTACTGCTGTGTTTCCCTTGAAATATTAAATTTGCAACTCATTTTGAAATTTAAAACTGTTTTTTCTATTTCCCGACTTCTGAATAGTGTATCATTTACTTTAAGTGTGATCAAATATGCATTTGCCTTAGGCATCTCTAAATGGCCATTTCTGAATGTGTCCACAAGATATAATAACACTGGACTCAATAAATACCATGACCAGGAACCAATACTTGATTTGACTGAACTCTTCTAAGAAGACAGTGAAATGTACAAAAAATAAGCAGCCAGTGAAAAAGGAATTCAACATTTTGATTTGGTTTGTTATCTTCAACACTGATTTTTAAATTACTCAGGAGACTAACATCATATTTCAACATACTAGGTACTGTGAAAGCAGACAGCTTAAATGGTGTTTATTTCAGTCACCATTTCCAAATTGTACCCTGCAGGAAAGTGGAATATATTTAACTTGGGTATAAACAAAAGCAGTGTTTTAGGTGGAAAGTATAGGAAAAGAGGATCACTTGATAACTGATTTGCCAAGGGAATTTTAATGTTATATGGAGATATTTTTAAACATATTTTTTCTTTGAGAAAACACAACCCTGTAAAAATGCACCAGATTAAAGCTTATGTTCCTTCAAAAACACTACATTTGTTATTCAGTTGTTGAACATCTATTTCTGTAACTGCAGTTAATTAAACTGTGCAATCTACCTGTTCCCTATCCATGCTGTGTGCCATTTTATCCTCCTACCAAATGGAAGCATGGTGCTTATTTATTATTATTTCACTGTAGTTCTCTGAATAATTGAAAATATCATTATCACAATAACGAACACCCCATGTGTTTTACACATGGCAAGTGCTATGCAAAGTACTCTGCATTCACAATCTCATTTAATTTCTCCAACAACCCAATGAGGTAAAGCATATTTGTATCCCAGTTTGATAGACAAGAAAACTGAGTCTTAGAGAATTAGGAACTTAGAAGTTTAGGGGGAAGTGAAGTAATGTGCCCTAAATCATACAGCCAGTAAACGGTACATGTCAGAACCCTACTGGACTACCTCCTCAACAAACATATGAAATAATTAAACTTACTACTTTCTTCCCTTGGAAATGATTCACTCATGCACTTGTTCAACAAATAGTTATACTACTTGTGCTAGGTGCATGGGATATGAGAAACATCAGAGCCATCAAATATTTCACAGTCAAGTCAAATTAGGAAGATTACAAAGTTAAATCTAAATTAGGTAATCAAACCATGTGTCCCAATTTAGAAACATGGTGCTTGTCAGACAACTACCTTTAAAATAGAAGAGAGTAAAAAAATAAAAATAAAAATACAAGACAGTAGTTAAAAGAAAGGCACTAATGAGGGAGGGTAGTTACTGCATACAATCTAATCTCAACTGTTAACAGGCCTTGAATTTAACTTCCTCATATTTCAAAGAAAGCAAGACTTCACAGAAAAACCAATGACAGATCACCTTTAATAACAAACTAGCACTGATCCTCTTGTGATTTAAAAAAAAAAAAAAAAACCTATCACCTTCAACCCTTTTAACCAAACAATTTCTTGTCAGTATTTTTTCTCTGGACATGTGGTCTGGCCAAACCTTTCAATGCTTTTATCTTTTCTTGTGGCTCATTATCATTTCTTGCCATAAATTATAAATATTTACATATGTATACTACCTACCCTATCAGACTAAAGGATCCTTAAAAATAGGGGCATTTACTCATTCACTTCAAAAAGGGTTGGAAAAAAATCCAATTCACTTATTCTCCCAACATGATGATACTTTGCATAAAGATGATACTCAATAAATGTTTATTTAACATGGAATGAGCGAATGAATGAATAAAATGTACAACTCTGCCATTTTGGAGCCTTTACTCAAACATAGGTACCATCTCAATATTAACTCAATTAAACTCAGTAAGCATCTGGGTGGCACACTACCTGTAGTTAGACCCTTTCATATTCATACTGGAGACCTCAGTATGTTAAAAAGGCTATTCACCCCAAATTGATTTACAGATTCAATTCAATCCCTATTAAAGTCAAGGGAGGTATTTTTGTAGAAGTTTATAAGCTGATTCTAAAATTTATATGGAAATGCAAAGAATACAATAGACACAACAATTCTGAAAAAGAAGAAGAAAGCTGGAGGACTGACACTACCAGATTTCAAATCTTACTCTAAAACCATAGTAAGCAAGATAATGCAGTACTGATCTAAGGACAGGCATATAGACAATGGAATATCACTGACAGCCTAGAAAGAAACCTTTACATTTAAGATGAACCGATTTTCCACCAGAGTACCTAAGCAATTTAGTGGCAAACGAACAGTCTTTTCAACAACTGGTGCTGGGAAAACTGGCTATCAACATGCCAAAAAATAAAAAAAGAGAGAGAGAAAGAGAGTTTAAACCCTTATCTCACACTAGGTACAATATTAACTCAAAGTGGATCATAGAACCAAATATAAGAGCTAAAACTATAAAGCTTTATGAGAAAATAATTGTGACTCTGGATTAGGCAAAGATTTATTAAACATGACACTAAATGGATTTATCAAAATTAAAAAAACATGTTTTTCCAAATTTTAAAAAGCCACAGATTGGAAGAAAATATCTACAAATCACATAGCTGATAAAGGTCCTGTGTTAGAACATTTAAAGAATCCCAACAACTCAATAAGAAACAACCCAATTAAAAACCGGGCAAAAATATCTGAATAGACATTTCACCTAAGACATACATTATGCTAGTAAGCACACAAAAAGATGCTCATCGTCATTAGTTATTATGGAGATACAAATTAAATTTATTAGAATGGCTATAAGCATAAAAAGTGACAATATCAGGAGCGCCTGGGTGGCTCAGTCGGTTGAGTGTCTGGCTTTGGCTCAGGTCAGGATCTCACGGTTCAGGAGTTTGCCCGCATCAGGCTCACTGCTGTCAGCATGAAGCCTGCTTTGGATCCTCTGTCCCCCCTCTCTCTGACCCTCCCCCACTTTTACTCTCTCAAAAATAAATGCAAACCTTACAAAGAAAAAAACTAAAACTGACAATATCAGTGATGTTAAAACACTGGAACCCTCATCCATTGATGGTATGTATAATCACTTTGGAAGACAGTTTGGAAGTTACCTAAACGTTAAAAATAGACTTTCAAACCACCCACCAGTTCTACAGTTAGGAAAGTTCCCAGGACAGATGAAAATGTGCCCATGAAAGACTTATATATAAATATTCACAGCAGCGTTATTCATAATAACTAAAACCTGGAACAATCCAAATGTCCATCCATTTGTGAAAGGATGAACAATAGATGATCACTGGGCAACAGAAAAGAACGAAATACTGATTCATGCTAGAACACATATGGACCTCGGAAACATTATGTTGAAAGAAACCAGACACAAAAGACTACATATTGTTTGATTCCTTTTATGTAAAATTTCCAGAAAAGGCAAATCTCAGTAGATTTGTGGTTGCCTAGGACTGGGGTGGGAGCAGGGACTGGCTGTAAAAAACTTGAGAAACCTTTCTCCAGTGATGGAAATGGCTCAAAACTGGATTACGGTAATGTCATAAACTCTATAAATGTATGTAAAATTACTGATTTGCATAGATGAATGGACATTATGGGAAGTAGATCATACCTCCAATAAAGCTTTTTTTTTTTTTTTTTTTTAGTGTTTATTTATTTTTGAGAGAGACAGAGACAGAATGCGAGTGGGTTAGGGGCAGAGAGAGAGACACACACAGAATCTGAAGCTGGCTCCAGGCTCTGAGCAGTCAGCACAGACCCCGATGCGGGGCTTGAACTCACGAGCTGTGAGATCATGACCTGAGCTGAAGTCAGACACTCAACCAACTGAGCCACCTAGGTGCCCCAAGCTTTTTTTTTTTTTAAAGTAAATTATATTCCCATCCATATAGCCTGACTGCTGCTAGAGTGTCAGTACAATTCAGCACTTAGCAGTGATACTTCCAATCTTTTTTACCAGACTGGTTTTTTAAAAAATCACATCTCCTTATTCTTAATAATATACATTTCTTTGATTTCTAGCAAATCTAAACATTTCATCTATTTGGGTCTGCTAGTTTCTAAATATACATCTTTTCCATAAGGACATGTGAGACTCTTTTATATTTTTAAACTAGCAAACTTTTTTCGGTGATCTGTGGTACAAACATTTTTTCCCAGTTTTCGTAAGTTTTTAGATTTTATTAACAATAGGTTTTTCTTTTTGTCATACAGAAATATTCATTTTCATGTAGTCACATTCATCTGTATTTTCACTTCCAGAGTCTGTCTCTGGTGTTTTGACATGTGGTATTCTTTTGAAACAGTAATCAGAAACCTTGAATATTGTTAGTTAATCATCCTCCGTGCCAAGCCCAGCACTATCGGGCCTTTCTACTTTAAGAGAAGAAAACCCTAATTTCAAATTTCAAAGCTAGAGGCAGACAGCCTTTTCTTCTTTAAGCCTTTAAGTGTATAAAGAAACACGAATGTTTATACCCCGAATTCATGGACAAGTGCCTCATTAGAGAACTTCTGATGTGATACACTAGATATTTCCAATAGTTCTAGTGATGAGATAGTGGAAAAATAAAAAGAAGGATGTGAAAATGTGGTTGCTGTTGCTAATCATGCCAGGCTATGACTCTAGGCCTCACTGGCTGATGCCTCTTTGTAGGACATCATATCATCATATAACAACGTGACCAGTGTAGGCATTCATGGATGTCTGACCAGAACACTCTAGAACTCAGTCACTCATTATCTCACAACCACTGCATTCATGCATATTATCATTTTCCTTGCTATGTCACTCACTATTAATAGGTGGTGAATGACCCATCACCCATTAGGTAATAAATACAGGAAACTGAATTTCATTCTTATTTTACAAACTCAGAAGGAGATTTAATGCTAACGAAAGAATTCCTTATTGTTGAGTGCTTCAAAAAATTCTACAGCAGTTATAAAAAAAAACCACCTATTTGGTTTAACATAGCTATAACTATCACACAAAGAGATAAAACAAAGATATGATTAAGAAATAAAAGAACATTTTATATTAATGTGGATATTATGGCTTTTAAGTTGTATAGCTGGTTAAGAAATAATCAGAAGAGGCATTGAAATGCCTGATAACAGAAAATGACTGTTTTTCTCTGTATATATTTGAGTCCCACCCACCCTTGCAGGACCAGCCCAAATTCAACCTTTTTTCCCTATCAATTCTACAGCATTTAGAATCTATACCTATACTATATATTCTGGCACATATATACAGTCTTAACATTATTCAAGTGTTTAGTGCCTGTCACTCTTATCATCTTCAATGAATTAAATATAAGTTCCATGAGAGCAAACTATGTATCCCTACGACATTAAAGCAGTGGTAGGATTCCATATCCTACACTACAGAACAGCCTAAACAGGTGTTCATTAAATAACTTTTCTTGATTTCTGGGAAAAGTTGAAAAAAAAGGGCCAAGATGGAGAAAAAAAAGGTATTGTGGGGCACTTTCCTCAAATGTATTATAATGTAGAACAGGCAGTCCCTTTAGTCAAGAAAAATAATGTGGAGTAGTATGTAAATGCTTTAGCAGTTGCCCCAGCTTTACATACCTCAAAAAGCTAGGCACAGACTGTTTTCAGTTCTTCTCTTTGCATCCAGGCAGGCTTTACCTAAAGATAGTGCTTTCCAATGTAAGCTCCAACAAACTCCAGGATTCTATGAGGCAGCTCTAAGGTCTGACTGATAGATGGGATGGCCACGTTAGCTATGTTTAATTTGTGGCTGCTTCTTTTCAGGTATCAACTTTGGGCTCCAGGTATAAATGAAGAGCCTTCTTACTAATCAAGGACAGTTTTTCCATCTCTGAAGAATACTCTGATGTCCTGAGGGATGACATTCAGGTACTTGTACACAGGTTTGCCTCTAGTCCCAGGATGGCTGGCTAGCTTCTTCATAGGGGTGCTCCCTGCCTTCCAGGGAAATAAAACAATAACCAAAAGACAGTTCCTCTACTGTAATTCTTTTCTTCCCTACTGTTTCCTTTAGAAAGGTGGACAGCAAGGGAAGGTAAGAATGATTTCACCAATTCTGGCCCTTTAGCAACAAGGACTCCAGCACATCAGGGTCCATTATAATAATGGGTTTTGTGCATATCTAAGTTACCGTTCATTTAAATTTGTTAATAATTCTCAGGAAAGGGGAAGGCACCATTCACTCTGTAAGGATATGACTCTACTAGAATTCCTAACCCTGTCACTGAACCTCAGATAAAATGCTGAAAATAGTGGCATCATTTTAAATATCTAAGTTCTAGTAAAACAGGGCTAGAAAAAAATACTTTCATAAACATTAACTTTAAATAATGAATCTCAAATATCAGTAAATGCCATCCATTTTCTAGGGCTGAGAATCTCTGCATTTCCTAAATTCCTCTTCACCTACCGCCACTAAATGAAAAGAATGAGTGAATAATGTTTGAAAGTAAGGACTCTGAACCTACAGTATCTAATTAAACCTTGGTTACTAGCAATTGGTTGGTGCAATGTTGGGTAACTCATGTCTCTAAGCCCTAGTTCAATGGGGTGTACTGAGGAGTAAATGAAATCATGCAAGCCAAATTCTTCCCACAATATGAAGCACATAGTATGTGCACGATAAACTCTAAGAAAAAAAACCACTTTCGTTATATTTGTTAAAAAGTGGAGGCAAGTTTCCACCAAATTCTTAGTAATGGTAGGTAAGAAAGCAAAACCTTCTGTATTTTTAAAACTTCAATATTTTAAAGTAACGCATTCATTTACACCAAT
Source organism: Panthera onca (assembly GCF_046562875.1). NCBI lineage: Eukaryota > Metazoa > Chordata > Mammalia > Carnivora > Felidae > Panthera > Panthera onca. Next base: position 70,886,499 of record NC_138343.1, read on the forward strand.
CAGTCCACAGTTTTTAATTGATAATGCAGGATATTATTTGTAATTTTGCCTCAAATTTAATACACTCACTGGCTCACACTGCTGGCAGGCGGTGGGAGGGTGCAAAGCATTTTCTCAGAACAGCCGCCACACACCGGTTTTCTCAGGGTGGAGGCAAGCCTTCCCTTCCCTCCCCGGGACAATGACGGGGTCTGAGCCCGGCACCTACGGAAACGTGCGTCGCGGTGTGCGATACTTGGTGTCCGCGACCCGCGCGGAAGGGGACGTAATAGTCCAAAAGAAACCGAAGCCGAGACGAAAATGATCCCAGTTCCCGGTGAGCACCGAGGGACTTGGGAGCTCGCGCACCCCGCCTTGCCCGACTGAGTGTGGGCTTGGGTCGCCAGAGTGGACCCGGTGGCCCCTGCCCTTGGCAGCCAGAGTGGGCGCCACTGGCGCCGTCCCGTCCGGTGCGTGGCTAACTCCGCCGCTCCCGCCGCGAACTGCGGGCAGGTCCCGGCAGCCCGGCCCCGCCTGCGCCGTCCCCAGCCCTGATTGACACTGGAGTTGGTACATACGGGTCTGCAGCGGAGGCGAGCAGGGGGGTGAGTGCTATTTTAAACATGGCTTTCCCTCTCTCTTGGCCTCAGAGCCAACGCGGCGCGCCCAGCCGTGGGCTAGGCCCACCTGGGAATAACCCCAACATCTGCCCGACTTATTTATTTTTTTCGATCTCTCTATGCATGGACTTGTTTTCCCCCAATCACTGCTTTTCCACAACCCGGCAGTTTCAAAGAGGAAACTCCCCTCCTGGAAAGGGGAATGGAAAGCGCTTTTGCTTCTTCTTGTTAGAAGGTGGAAACCATTCCAGTTACCAGGAGTTCAAAAAAGAAGGGAAGCGGCGTCGCTGGAGAGAAAGTAACATTCAGAAATCCTTGGGGACCGAGGGAGGAAGGGAGGGAAGGAGGAATGTCTGCAACAGGCATCTGAAAACAAGCGTGGAGAAGCAAAAAGATTCGCAAACCCGGAGTTACTACCAAGTGCATTCCGCGCAATCCATTGCAATGACAAGATCTGCTGTAAGCACAATTTGAAGGCCTTTGAAATCTTTTTGGTGAGACTTACCTTTCTCTTCGGCATAATGACTACGTTCGTGCAGCTAAAAAGTAAAGCAACGGGGTGGAACTGCAGACACCGCCGCTGGATGCTGCCGCTGCCCCTGCAGCTGCTCACGCGCAGGGCACGGCGTACCCGGCCTCTCCGACCTGCACCTCCGCGGCTCCCTCCAGGGGCCCTCTACTCGCTCGTCTCCTCGCTCACCCAATGAGGAGCTCCAGCAGCCGGCCGCGAGGCCCCATTGGCTGCGGCAACATTCTAAATTCCACGAGGGCACGCCCACCTCCGCGCACACGGTAAGCGCTGTTGTAGTTTCCACTTCATCGAAAAAATCTGCCTGGTGACTGGGCATGCCCAGTTCAACTAGTAACCTCCAAGCTACAGGGTCCTGGAGTTTCATTGTTTTCCTGCTCCCTTTTTGGATTGTGTCACTAGGAACAGCGTGGGCCTTTAGAGACAGGAAAAAGAGTAAGGATGGACACATTAACTTTATAGTGTAAGTATATGCACAGCAGGCACTTTATAGGTTTCCTACCCATAAAGGCTTGTAATGAATGTTACGTGATGGAGACCTGTAAGAGAGGGAAGATACCCTGTTGTGGAAGAGTGTGGCAATTTCTAAGGGTCTCAGCTTCCCGTTCTAGATATCTAGTGACAATAATCTCTAAAATTACTTAGTTTTAATATCTTAAAATCTGTGATTACAAATCACTAATTCAGTCAACTTCAAAAAAAAATTTGTTTAATGTTTACTTATATTTGAGAGAGAGAGACAGAAAGACAGAGCGTGAGCTGGGGAGGGGCAGAGACAGAATCTGAAGTAGGCTTCAGGCTCTGAGCTATCAACACAGAGCCCTACTGGGGACTTGAACTCATGAACTGAACTCATGAATGGTGAGATCATGACCTGAGCAGAAGTCTGAGTCTTCACCAACTGAGCCACCCAGGCACACCTTAAAAAAAAATTTTTTTTAAATGTTCATTTTAATTCAGCCAACTTCAAACTAGGCTCAAAGATGAATAGGATATATTTGTTATGGAAATCAGAAAAAGAATGAACAAGGTCAGAACAGATTATTTTACATTTGAAACATTTAAATAAGCATATTTAAAATATACATATTTTAATGTTTCTCAAAGTTCTGCAAGGCATTAAATAGGCTTTGCAGAAACACTTCCGAATTTATTTTATGTGATCAGTTTTACCCTGATACCAAAACTGGTATAAGACCTCAGAAGAAAAGAGAGCTAGAGACTGATTTCCTTTATAAACATAGACACAAAAATCTTTTTTTTTTTTTATTTTTTTTTATTTTTTTTTTTATTTTTTAATATATGAAATTTACTGTCAAATTGGTTTCCATACAACACCCAGTGCTCATCCCAAAAGGTGCCCTCCTCAATACCCATCAGCCACCCTGCCCTCCCTCCCACCCCCCATCAACCCTCAATTTGTTCTCAGTTTTTAACAGTCTCTTATGCTTTGGCTCTCTCCCACTCTAACCTCTTTTTTTTTTTTTTTTTCCTTCCCCTCCCCCATGGGTTTCTGTTATGTTTCTCAGGATCCACATAAGAGTGAAACCATATGGTATCTGTCTTTCTCTGTATGGCTTATTTCACTTAGCATCACACTCTCCAGTTCCATCCATGTTGCTACAAAAGGCCATATTTCATTTTTTCTCATTGCCACGTAGTATTCCATTGTGTATATAAACCACAATTTCTTTATCCATTCATCAGTTGATGGACATTTAGGCTCTTTCCATAATTTGGCTATTGTTGAGAGTGCCGCTATAAACATTGGGGTACAGGTGCCCCTATGCATCAGTACTCCTGTATCCCTTGGATAAATTCCTAGCAGTGCTATTGCTGGGTCATAGGGTAGGTCTATTTTTAATTTTCTGAGGAACCTCCACACTGCTTTCCAGAGCGGCTGCACCAATTTGCATTCCCACCAACAGTGCAAGAGGGTTCCTGTTTCTCCACATCCTCTCCAGCATCTATAGTCTCCTGATTTCTTCATTTTGGCCACTCTGACTGGCGTGAGGTGGTATCTGAGTGTGGTTTTGATTTGTATTTCCCTGATAAGGAGCGACGTTGAACATCTTTTCATGTGCCTGTTGGCCATCCGGATGTCTTCTTTAGAGAAGTGTCCATTCATGTTTTCTGCCCATTTCTTCACTGGGTTATTTGTTTTTCGAGTTAGACACAAAAATCTTGAACAAAATTTTAGTAAATCAAACCCAACAGCATTTAAAATGATAAGACATCATGACCAGTGAGGTTTATCCTAGGAATTCAAAGTTGGTTCAACATCTGAAAACCAATCAGTGTAATTCACCATAATAATAGAATAAAGGAAAAAAACCAATATGATCATTTCAGCAGATACAGGAAAAGCACCAGTGAATGGGTGAGCAAATTATGGTAACCATACACAATAGAATATTACTCAGCAATTAAAAGGAATAAAATATTCCTTCATGAATGAATGCCAGAAACAAAATGCCACATGAAAGAAGTCAAATACAAAAGACCATATTGAATAATTTCATTCTTTTGAAGTTACAGAAAAGGTAAAATTAGGCAAGCTTAGTTTCATAATCATATTGAAAGGCAAAAGTTCACCTCATAGGAAAATGTATTGAAGTCTTACACCACAAACATGGCCAAATTCACTTTGGTCATGCAGATGATGAAAATATGCATTAAACAATGTCATTAAATAATTTTAATGCTTGGATTTTTTCTTTATTAATTTTCAGAATAACAAATTAGCATCCTAGCAAACTCTAGAAGTGGTCAATGACTTTCTTTTTGTAATATCTTTAGGAACTCATGGATTTTTATGTATTTGGTACACTTCAATCTATTGCTATTATTACTATTTTTTATACTCATATTGCCCAAATTGGTCATTTTGACATGATCCCAGTTGTCTTTGATAGATTTTTCACTTTCAGGCATTCAGTGGATCACAATATACTAAAAATAATCTGAATAAAACCAGTTCATTGCTTGAGAATTGGATAAACTTTGAGGTTAATAATTTTACCATAAAAATAATATTTATAGTGGAGCTGTCTTGGAAGAGAGTTAATTTGCAAAATGTTTGGTGGTTAAGAAAAAAGCCAGTGAAGACACTTTTAATGAGATATGTGTGGAAGGATGCTCGGTAGCACTTGTAATCTGGGTTGAAAATTTTTTTCTTTACGGAGATGGAAAGGCTTCACAACAAAAGTAGTCTAGGGTGAATTTTTCCCTCTGTGATGGTAAGTGCAAAGTTGGCTTCTTTAGTTTATATTTTTCAAGGCTAAACTATCAACAACAACAAACAAAACTGTGAATGTTTTTACTGCACATAATAAAATAACTGCAATGAAAACGAAACTAGCTAGTTGGATAAAGAAAGTTGATTGTGGGAACCTTGGGTCATTTGAGCCTCTTAGTGCATTTATAAGTGACAAAAATAACAGGTTAGTTTTGAAATGAATAACAGCATGAATTCTCTTTCCTTTGAAGTGGATTACACCTGCTTGAGCAGAACACTGGGGAATAGAGGGTTCTCCCTGTATCTTCAATATCTTCCAACATCTGAGAAAATAAGCACAGACCTCTGGAGGAAAGAAGAGTAGGCAAAGAGAATGATTTAGTGGGTAGCTAGAATTCCAGGTTAGGAGATAAGACACTTGAGCAGAAAGGAGCATGCCACGTGAGGAGGCAAGGTCAACATGGTAAGAAGTAAAGACTCATTTGTTTGGCAGTATATTCTGCTGAGTATTTCTCTTGCTTTGAAACATCAACCTCTAAGCCAGTAAAGTCTTCTCTATAAGATGAGACTATTTTAGTGAAGACAGATGATGGATAAATGCAGGGAGTTACTGCCTGAGGAAGAAAGAAGGAAAAATTAGTGAACAAACTTCTTTTCCAATTCCAGTTCCTCTCTACTTCTTTCCTACTTGAAACAGTTGGAATCCTAAACCTGCCTCAGCATTTTTCAAACAGCAGGACAAAGTCATTGATGGTATCATGAGTATCATTAAGAAAGAGAAAGGAGAAGGGAAAAGAAAAGAAAGGGCAGAGCATGGAAAATATCAGAGTGTTTCACATGGTAAAGTTAAGTAGTGTTTTATAAAATGTTTCCATTTTTCACACATTCCCACATAAACATACCACACATGTACACATATAGTTGTGCGCATGTGCGTGTTTGTGTGTGTGTGTGTGTGTGTGTTCTAGGTTGTAACTTGAAATGTATTTTAAGATGGGTGTTGGTGAAAAAACTTTAAAGCTACTTCACAGCCCTAATGAATCTTGTGGATCTTTGGGGTTCCAGGAATTTCTTCCTCTGGAAGAAGGGTGTTTAATCTTCAAATCTTGAAAGGAAAATTTGAAGGGAAAGGACCACCTCCCTCTTGATCTGTCACTTCTTCCCTCTTTCAGGCAGGCACAGGCAGGGTTTTGCTGTAATTAATGGCGAATTTCTGGAGAATTAATATCTAGAATCTGTAGACTGTTGCTTCTGATAACTCTAATTCTGGAATAAATTATTCGGTAATTGGCCAAAGAATTCCCGAAGTGAATGAATTCAGGAGTATAACAAAACAACATCAAAAACAATTGACAAGAGGTAGCAAAGGAATACTCTATTTTGTTTGTATTTTTATCAGTTAAATCTCTAGTTTGATTGGATGCTAACTTTTAAAGACACCATGTTTAATTTTACAAAGTAACCAGGATACTCTATAGGAGCTGCCTGATGATAATGCAGGTACCCAGGCCCTAACCCGAGCTTACTGAATCAGAATTTTTCATGCCTGGACCTGGGAATATGCACTTCAAACAAGTTTCTCCTATGATTTTTTATACTAGAATTTGAGAAGTTTAGACTCGACCTTAGGTCTCAACAAATTTTTGTTGACCACTGGTACTTAGATTCAAATGATATAAAAGGCTGCTGCCTCCTTAACACACTTCCAGAGAAGGAGCATAATTCTGTGGGTGAAATTTCCCTACCATGGGCCTCCCCTGTGCTTTCTCCTCAGTTCCAGCTTAGCCTGGCACTACATGCTTAGTCCACATTCTTCTCCCTCCTCTTCTCGTTTTGCAAGGAACCTGAAGGATCATTGAAAACTGTAGACCCTGAGGTCCCTAGAATAGCGCCTCTTCCTATCTTCCCAGGCAGCACTCTAGGCAGCTCCCTGAACCTCTGATAAGATTAAATTCCCTGACCCCACATCCTCAAAGGGAACCTAACTTGCCCAAAGCTCCACAAACCACACCCTTTCAATGTTGTATTATTTCAGTGGTTGTACAAGCATACCTTGTAATTGCATTAACAGCAAGGGAACCAGGGCATTCTGTGATCTTCCAACAGGAACCAACTTGTTGTTTTTCCCAGCCTTCAATCAAATTTAATCTATGTGCACATTCTTTACCCTATGTGTGTTCTTCTACACAGTTCTTCTATACAGTTTTCCCACCCCCAGTCCTTTTCAGGTTCAATCTCTGTGTTATCTACCTCTCCTTCTTCTTGTTGCTGCCGCTTAAACTCATCAGAGTGTAATTAATTTGCTCTTTGTAGCTCCCAAATGACTATTTGGGGATGAATTAGCCATGCTCAGTAACTAGAACCGGGGATTGGGCTACATTTGTTCAGCCATCCCTTTCTGCCAGATTGAGAACATGTCCAGTGCCAAGATCCAACCATGTTCAAGGAGGTTAAAGTTAAGGGAAGGGACTCCTGAAGCTTCATGGTGAGGACACAGCAAGGAAAAGACACATCTCTTCCCCTTTGGGGACAAGCCACAAGCTGCAAAGTGCCAGAGACTAGTTTAGGGGTTGTTGCAGATTTCTGAGACGGAGTTACACATTCTTGTAGACTACTGCCATTGCCAGTACACTCTCAGTCAGGACCACACCCTGCCTTCTAAGCTGGGGAGCTTGGCTACCCATGTCCAATGTCTTCTGCATTTCCTTCAAACCTCAGAATCCTTGGAATCTTGTAAGAAACATCCAACAGCCCCATTCCTGTCACTGTTCACAGTGGTCCTGCCTTTCAGGGCAGATCAGACCATTTCCTTTTCTCAGTGAAAACAAATAAACAAAATTGAGGCTTAGAGAAATGAGAATCATTCTGAAAAACACCATAAGGCAATTGGAGATGATTTTTCAGGTTAGCGTGGTTAATAACTATCATAATTCTCAAGGCAATACATTTTTATACAGCAGTGGAAAGCTAGCCCGAAACGTGCCATAGTCTTTAAGGCTGCTTTTAAGCACAGAGTTGTTACTGTTTTTGTTGTTGCTTTTAAAACATGGAATTGTGTTATTCCCACATAAAATCTCATCCTTCCCCTCTTTTTCATTCCTACTCCCGCTTCTGCTCTTTGCAAACTTTAACAAAAAAATTTTTTTCTGATTAATCCAATTTACCTCTTTATATATATTATATGTCAAAAATTTTCTGAAGTTTTAACTATTTTTTTGTATAAATGCCTATCCAAAAACCTGAATTTGGAGTCATAAGGCTTGAACTCAAAATCCCAAGTCATCGAGCTGCAATCAAATTATTTAACCTCTTTGAACTCTGTTTTGTTGTTGTTGTTGTTGTTGTTGTCGTAAAATGATAATAATGTTTATCCAAGGCAGACACTGCTAGTTACTGGCCGAGTATTCACACTAGTCTTCTGTCTTACTGACAGAATTCTGATTTTGGCAATGGGCCTGGCCAAAGCAAAGCAAAAACTTTACCTCTCTGGTTCCCCAGCAGAGAGGTTGCTACATGACACTGTTTTGGTGAATGAGATGTGTGCCAAAGTCACAAGGTAGTGCTGTAAACACCACCTATAACAGGGACAGGGACAGGGGCAGACCCAGCCCCACAGCTGCCTTCTGCCTTTGTTCTTCCCCCTCCTCCATCCTGGAAGTTGATAATAATGTCTAGAAGTAGAACATCTATCTTGTGTCCAAGAGAATGAAAGCCTGACAAGTCAAGGATGAAAGAGAAAGACATCCCGGGCCCTGTACTGGCTACCACTCTACTACTTTTTAATGCATGGAAAATAAACAGCATGCTTGATCCAGGCACTGTAGGTGGGTGCCTGTGACATGCAGCTGAATATAATCCCTAACTGATAGACTACCTCACAGAATTGGTGTGAAAACCGGAGACAGTAACTATGCGAACGCTTGTATGCCTGCAGCATAGTACTTACCATATTTTGTTTCAAGAAAGTGTATTATAACCCCCCATAGATTATAAAAGAGAACACAGAAAAATTTTAACTTTCCCTGAATCCCTGAGGGCCTGATTATGAATGTTTAGTGTAAACCTCTTAAAATTACTTTAAAATAGGCAGAGATAAACATTATAAACTGATGCTGTAGAATGTGCTGCCCTAGACTATGGCCTAAGGCCAGGATATTTTGGCTTGTTGTTCAACTCCATCTTTGTGGTAGTAGGCCTCCTTGTACTGTAGATGCTAGAATCTAAAAAGCATATCCCAGAGCTCGCTGCAGCTCGGGTTTTGGGTGTGATTTGGATTTGGCCAATTAGATGCACTAGCGTGAAATTTGGCAAGTAGAGATTAAGAGGAGGCCACACTAGGCTACGTCTGCTGTGTCTGCTGCTTTCTGTTTTCCTGCAACAATATCAGCAGAGATCCCAGGCACTGGCTTTGTGGGTTTTGATAGACAGGACTCTCTGCATCCACTCTGTACACGTAGACTGCAGCAGGTGTGGTGTGGTCTGGAACGGGGAACAATAGTGGCTTCCTGACTGAGAAAGCATTGTTATTATCATGGAGTCTTGACACTGGTGGAGTCCTGAGGGCAGAAAGAGCGCACAGCTCCTTTGACGACCTGGTTCTGGGGTGTGACTTTGGGGGAGTTTCCTGAAAGTTCAATGTCAAGTCTATTTCTTTAGCCCTCCCTACCGTCCATGAGCCATTGATTCCTTGAATGTATTTCTTCCTCCTTAAGTTAGGTAAAATGGGTTCTGTTCCCTGCATCTGAAATCAGAGCTATAGAACTTCTCTTAGTGTTGTTTATGAAATATTTCCAGCTTTAAGGGACACCCTCTCTTCCATTTGAATCTGTGGTTATAGAAGCAGATGTTGAGATGCAGACTGTCTATGTGTGTCCCTGAGTGACCACTGTGAACAGAGCCCTCTGAAGTCTCCTCAAGTGGATGTGGGACACAGGTGAAAATAAACCTTTTATTTAAGCTGTTGATATTTGGGGGGGATTTGTTACCACAGGTTTATCTATCTTATTCCAAAGTTACATAGAACTTAGAACCTAAGAGCTTGGGGTGCTGTTTTAATAATAAAATAAAGCCTAAAATATGTGGCATTGACTTCATAGCTGGTCAGAGAGTATGAAAGAAACCATTGCTGAAGACTGGAAGAATGGATTTTCTAGTGGTGAAACATTTGGTAAAAGTGTTGCCTTCAGTAAATTCGAAGGTATTACCTAATTTACCTAATTTTAGGGAAGAGATTGAAAATGTTATTATTCCCATTTAACTGGCTGCCATGAACTGCATTTGGCAAAATACAAGAGAGAGATAAGTTTGGAGAAAAATTGGTCCGTTTGTAAGGATAAAAAAGAGAGTCTACAAATTCAGGGATTCAAATGCAACTGCTTCTCAACTCAACATTAAAGGATAAAATTCATACTTTGAGCCACAAGGGACTATTAAAACTCAGCTTTGTAGCAAGGATCAATTCACTGAACATGGATTAGGGTGTGCAGGCTTGAAATTCCTTTCAATTGGACCAAATGGCTCAAAATAACATGAAATGGTTCAGGGGGAAAGGTATTGGCACTACTAGGCTCAAAAAGCCTACAATTAGGAAGAGAAGGCAGGAGGGAGGGAGGGAAAGAGAGAAAGAGGGATACAGACAGAGACAGAGAGGAAGACAGAGAGGGAGAGGAGGAGGGAGAGGGAGACAGGCATTGGGGCAAGAGAACACAGAAATATGGCAAAGGCATATGTCTAGAAAGGAAACATGAGAGCAGGGAAGAAGTCAAACAAGTTTAAGTTTGGAAGATGGTTTTACTGATAAAGAGGCACCAACCTGGATTAAATGCCACTGTAGCTGTATGAGACTTAAAATGACCCTTAGATTCCATACCTTTGATGGATGAGAAGTATGCTGAGAAAACTGCTCAGTCTCTAAGGCAGATATATTCTTCAATGCCTACTTCAGACAAGGCGCCCAGAAGGGTAATGGAAAAGGAGGAACTTCCCAAAGGGCAGATCCAAGTACCATGGAGTTGAATAGACAGTGGAGCCCCTCCTAGGAAACCTACATGAAGCCTATTCAGGGAAAAAATTCCTCACCTTTGGGGTAGGAGGCCAACTTCTGCTGAGTCTAATATCAGAATTGCAATAGGTCAGTGACTGCCATGTGCTTCCCATTCTTCCTATTTTCATATGAGTATTTATTGACATCATCCCAATGCTGTTCCACCACCACAGGGAGGGGCAGGTCCCTGGATTGAGAGGACATGCACATGGACCTGTTGCAGAGGCCATTATTCTCTGATATAAAGACTACCACACATCACCCAGAGACCCTGGGCTTTGAGCGTGATGTCATCACTGGGACTATCGAGTTCTCTTCACTGCAAAGGGATTTAATAAGTGCATTTTGTTTGCAGGAAGGAGAGTGAAAGAAGGATTTCACTTCCAGAAGAGGAGACTGTGATAATAGTCAGTATTGTTCATCACCTGTGTCAGCTTTACTTCTAATGGGATTATCATTCTTCCCCTCCCACCTTATTTTATTTTATTTTATTTTATTTTATTTTATTTTATTTTATTTTATTTCATTTCATTTCATTTATTTAAAAAAATGTTTATTTATTTTTGAGACAGAGAGAGACAGAGCATGAACGGGGGAGGGGCAGAGAGAGAGGGAGACACAGAATCCGAAGTAGGCTCCAGGCTCTGAGCTGTCAGCACAGGGCCTGACACAGGGCTTGAACTCATGAACTGTGAGATCATGACCTGAGCTGAAGTGGGATGCTTGACTGACTGAGCCAGCCAGGTGCCCCTCACCCCCTGCCACTTTTAAAGTTAGGCACAGCTATATAACTTACTTTGGCTAATTAAATGTGAACATAAGTGTCATTTGTCTTTTCTGAGCACCATTTTTTTTTATTGTGGTAAAGACCACATAACAAAATTTACTATCATAACCATTTTTAAGTATACTATTCTGTAGTGTTAAGCATGTTCACATGAACATGCTTATGAAACAGATCTCCATAGTTTTTTCATCTTGCAGAACTGAAACCCTGTACTCATTAAACAACAACTTCTCTTTCTCCCCCACCTGCCCCAGCCCCTGGTTGTACTTTCTGTCTCTAGAAATTTGACTACTCTAGGTACCTCATATAAATGAAATCAACTGTGCAGTATTTGTCTGGACTGCCTATTTTACTTAGTATAATGTCTTCAAGGTTCATTCATGTTACAGTATGTGACAGGATTTTCTGCCTTGTTTTTTAATTAAAAATTTTTTTTCCTTTAAATATAATTCATTGTCAGTTTGATAACATACAGTGTGTAAAGTATGCTCTTGGTTTTTGGGGTAGATTCCTGTCGTTCATTGCTTACATGTGACACCCAGTGCTCATCCCAGCAAGTGCCCTCCTCAGTGCCCAACACCCATTTTCCCTCTCCCCCACCCCCCCATCAACCCTCAGTTTGTTCTCTGTATTTAAGAGTCTCATGGTTTGCCTCCCTCCCTCTCTGTTTGTAACTAATTTTTTCCCCTTCCCTTCCCCCATGGTCTTCTGTTATGTTTTTCAAGATCCACATATGAGTGAAAACATGATACCTGTCTTTCTCTGTCTGACTTATTTCACTCAGGATAATACCTTCCAGTTCCATCCATGTTGCTGCAAATGGCATGATTTCATTCTTTCTCATTGCCAAGTAGTATTCCATTGGAGAGAGAGAGAGAGCGAAAGCGAGAGAGCAAGCCTGAGTGGGGGAGGGGCAGAGAGAGAGGAGACACAGAATCTGAAGCAGGCTCCAGGCTCCCAGCTGTCAGCACAAAGCCCCACGTGGGCCTCAAACTCACAAGCTGTGAGATCATGACCTGAGCCAAAGTCAGACACTCAACCTATTGAGCCACCCTGGATTTTCTTCCTTTTTAAGGTTGAATAATATTGCATTGTGTGACTATACTACATTTTATTTATGAATCCATCTGCCAATGGACATTTGGGTTGCTTCCACCTGCTAGCTATTGTAAATAGTGTGCTATGCTGAGCACCATTTTTAAGAGTCAGTGTATGATTCCCCATACTCTCTTTTTCCTGCTGCCATGAACAAAGAGGCACACATGAAGATGAGCTTCCCTCAGCCCGGATCCTTGAATTATAGAAATGAGCAGTGCTCCCTGCTGACCCGCATGGAACATGCACAGTGAATAGAAATAAGCCTTTGTTATTTTAAGCCACTGAGATTTGGGGTCCTTTTTCCCCCTACGGAAAACTGATAAGGTTTTAACTTTTAAAATTAAAATTTGACTCTTTCAAAGTTTGCAGAGAAAAATAATGAACAGGCTCTTGCAGTGGCAAAGGCTGCTGTATTTGAACCTTGTACCTCCATTGTGTCTCTTTGGTTACTTACACCTTCTTCTTGAGGGCTTTGTTTTGTTTTGTTTTGCTGTGTTTTGTTTGTTCTTGTTTTGTATTCTATGGTCATACACATGACTTTTTTTTTCTGTAGCTGGCCAAAGCCTGGAGAAATCCCAAGACCCCCTTTCTCCTTCCTTACCTGTTTATCTTGTTTTGTATACTTTGAACGGTCAATGTCATTGCACGTTATATTTGATATGAGTATGTTTGGGCATCAAAATCCCCTAATAACAGAGGCTAGGAAGATAGAAGCTAACTTTTTTCACATTAAAATCACAGGGTTGATGTGGTAACTCCATGACAAATTAGGATTCAGTCTCTTAACTCATTACTCTGTCATCCTCATTATGCAGCTTCTATGTCCTCTTCCAAGATGGCTGATCCAGCTTTATTCCTTATGTGTACATTTTAGTGAGCAGGAAGGATAAAAGAGAGAGAATTGCTCTTTTTCTTTAAGGCAGCTTCCAAAAGCTGCATGTAGCACTTCCACTTATATCCTACGGTAGAATTTAGTCACGTTAAACATATTAAAGGAAGCTAGAAAACATGGTCCTCTTTCTGAGCAGTGATGTTCCCTACTTTCAGTAAATAACATGGAGGTTCTACTTTTGAAGGACAGGAAAATAGATATTGAGGTTTAACTAGCTATGACAAGCAGAATAATTGTCCCCCAGAGATATCCACACCTTTATTCCCAGAATATTCTTGTGAATATGTTACTTTTCATGGAAAAAATGACTTTGCAGTATGGACCTTAAGATGGGGAGATTATTATTGATTATCTAGGTGGGCCCAATATAAAAACTTAAAAGCAGAGAACTTTTCTTGGCTATGGTCAGAAGGTAGATGCGACAAGAAGGAGGGTCAGAGAAGTTCCATGTGAAGAAGACCCAACCCACCGCTTCTGGGTTTGAAGAAAGGGGACCATGAGCCAAGGAATGCAGGTGGACTTTAGAAGCTGGAAAAAACAGGAGAACAGATTATTCCCTAGAGCCTCCAAAAAGGAGGCCAGCCAACACCTTAATCTTAACCCAGGGAGACATGCTGACCTATAAAACTGTAAGGTAATAATTGTTTGTTGTCTTAAGCCACTGTTCGTGATAATATGTTACAGCAGCAATAGAAAACTAGTACACCAGCATCTCTGGTAACCCAAATATCTGTGCACACCTTTTTTCTTCACATAGAATAGACTCCCTTTCTGTCCAAGGGAGAAATCCCTTAAATCCCACACATCTCTTCTACTTAGTAGAACCCCTCTGTAGATCTTTGGTCTAGTCTGGCATTTTATATTATTTTGACTCACATCTCTTGCTAGGCCAAAGAGGAAAAACTCTAATGAGGCTTCATTTTCGCTTTTGACCCAAAATGGAAACCATGAGACAGTTTAGTTACAAGGTGAGGAGCAACTGACTTTACACAGGAAGGATGTGAACAGCTCTTGTCCCACAGTCTGAGAATTAGCATTGCTCACAGAATTGTAGCCCATTTCTAAAACTTTCATTTTGGCTACCTCCCTGTACTGAGACGCCCTTCAGAGTAAATGACCTGTGTGTCAGTGTCTTTAGACTGGAGAAGTAATCTTCATTTCAGATGTTGACATGCCCCTTCTTTCTTAAAGGCTTAAATCAAACATATAAAATCCCTGTATGCTATTGATTTTTCCCTTTATCAAAATGGCAAAATTAAAACAAATGACATTCTGTTCCAGTTATGATGTAGACAGTGTGACAATCCCTTCCATCCTTAAATAGAAAAAAAATCACATGAACTGAGAAAATCATATTTAAAAAAAAGAGAGCTATTAAATGAAGAAAAAAAAAAAGAAAAAGCCAAAAGAAACTAAATTCCATCCTAGCAATATATATAAATATATAATAATGATAGCAATGTAGCTTAATTTTTAAAGAAATCCCTCAAAAGTGTTATTTTTATGCAAAACTAAAACTATTGAAAAAAATAAAATAATTTCTTAACTTTTTAAGTAAACTTTAGTCTTTTGCTTGATGTGAAAATATAACCTTTCATTTAGTTGCTAATTTATCATGCAGATATTGTTGAATTTTTTCTTTTTAGCACTTGACATAAGTAATAAAATATCAAATAGTTTTTATCAAGTTAAGTGGTAAAATATGAACTATTTTTATTTAATTTTCAAACTTCAACTTGTACCCAAAAGCATGAGGAACAAACATAAATAGCCACCAGGCCAACAGCATCCCAGAGCCATGTGCAGGCCACCTCTTGCAATGCAACTTTGAGATCAAGATCAATTGAGCAAGAGAAAGTCCTCAATTCACAGCCTTCTATTAGCCATAGTTTTGTAGAACTAACCTGGAATACATTTGGTACCCTCTGTGAATTCAATGTCAGTGCTGCTCGTGTGATACCCCTAAGGACTCAAAACCCAACGAAAGGAATGAAATACGAAGGAATAATATTTTATAAGGTACAGTTGCACTTTGGAGAGCCACATACCATTATAATATTAAGTTGTTGTTTGTTTGTTTTTTAACACTCCCCAAGGAATAATTTTTGTCCTGTTTGGTGCAACAGTGCCCCACTGAGAATGCCTAATGTAAATGAATTTAAAACAGTAGAAGGGGCACCTGGGTGGCTTAGTGGGTTAAGCTTCCGACTTCAGCTCAGGTCATCATCTCGGGGTCTATGAATTTTGAGCCCCGCATCAGGCTCTGTGCTGACAGCTCAGAGCCTGGAGCCTGCTTCGGATTCTGCGTCTCCCTCTCTCTCTCTGTCCTTCCCCTGCTCTCTCTCTCTCTCTTTCTCTCTGTGTCTCTGTATCTCTCCCTCCCTCCTCTCTCTCTCTCTCAAAAATAAATAAACATTAAAAAAATTTAAAACAGTGATAGAAAATATTTATAAAGTGAATATTTGCAAGAAAAATATATTTTCCCTTAAATTACACAATTTAATTTTTTTGACCTCTTACATATAATTTTACAAGGATAAGGGATGACTGCCCTCCTCCTAAAAAATTTCCCTAACTTGATTACAGAAGTCATTTAATTCATTTAATGAATTCATGAAATTCATTAAATAGAAATTCATTTTGGAGTGCACTTTTTCTAGGGACTTGGGGAATCATCTTGTGCAGTGTGTCCAGTCTGAGATCTTTGAATAATTACAAAGGTAATGGGATGTCGTGAGCTATTTCCAATATTTCAAAATGCCTTGGCAAAATCATACTCTTGCTGGGCTTTTTTCCCCCTAATGTGCTCAGTTTTATGGGTCTTTGTTCTATAAAAACAGGACATCAAATTGTTGCTTAATTACTTGATGAAAGTGACATCTCCTTCTAGCCTAGTCACCTACACTGCCCTCTGCCTCCCACAGCTTCCCCTGTCTGTGTGGCCGCCATTCCTAATCCCCCCCTTAGAGATTTGTCAGAATTTTTAGCAAAACAGAAAATGAAACAATTATTGCTCACTCAGTGACTTTTTCTAGACGTAATATTTTGAAATACAAGGTCCATGGTTAAAAATTGTTAGCAGGAGAATTTAGTAGTGAAAATGTTTCAACTACGTATCCGGTTTAACGTTCTACAGAGGTAAAATGGGGTCAAGTGCATTTTCTAAGCTCTTGCAACTGATTAATGATGGGGATAGGACTAAGTCCAAATTTCTGACTAAAACCTGTCATTCTTTTCACTACATTAATGCTGTCCTCAGCATTGACAGTATTAAATGCTGTGCCATAAGTGGCATGAAGGCCGTTTTTTGTGGATAGAGGTTAGTGGCTGCCTTCACACCCTAAGGCTTGTAAGAGCTACTTCTGCATGCCTGCTTGTATGCCAGGGCATTGTCGTCAGCTCAGACACAGCAGAAGGCTGGGAGGCAGAATACTGGTGCAGCATTTTTGACAGATCGCTGAAAGCAAGCTCGTGTTGTCTGTGACTGCTGAGTTGTGCTGTGATAATTGTGGTTTGCAACAATGTCCCTAAGGCACTGCAGGTTCTCAGGATGTGATCTGAAGTTTCAAAGACTTATTATATTTGGAACAGTTTTAGCATTTACTACATTTGATAGCATTCTAAGGTGACAATATGGCAAGTCTCAGTCAAACACGTTTTGCTTAATTGGACTCTAAAATAAGATTTCTGGAATACAATTATAATAGAAGACTCAAGGTCTAGACTCATATTGCTTGTTTTTATAGTTTATACTTGTTATTATAGTTTTACTTTTGCTTCATGAAGCCTTTGCTTATGATTGTGGTATGGATTTCAATGTTGTTGTTGTTGTTTTTTTTTTTTTACTTGTTCAAACTAGTTAATCTGTTGAGTTCTTTAAAACACAATTCCTCAATTATGGATTCATTCAGTAAATTATTGAGCACTTACTTTGTGCCAGATTTATTCTAGATACTGGAGAGATACTGGTGGAAAAAAGACACATACAATTTAGGGACTATAGAACTTACAGAACAAATAATATAAAATTACAATTGTGATGAGTGTCATTAAAGGGAGGGTATGGTGATGTTACATTTTATTAAAGGCAGATTTGATAACATTGGGGATAACAGAAAAAGATCCCTTGAGGAAGGAATGATTAAGCAAAAATCTGAAGAAATAGCGTTTAAATAAGCAAAGAAGGCAGAGAAGGGTCTTCCAGGCAGAACAGCATGTGCAAAGTCCCTGTGGTGAAAGGGTGGCTCAATGAAATAAAGGGCAGTGTTGCTGGAGTGCAGAGAGAGTTGGAGGTTTTTATAGGAGATTATGTGAACTAGGACCAGATCATGCATAATTTGTAGGCAATGGTATGCCTTTTTGCTCTATTTGGAGAGCTGCTGAAAGCATTGAAGGAGGTGAGGTGATCAAATTTTGTTTTGGAAAATCAGTCTGACAGCTTTGCAAAGAACAGATCAGAGAGGCAAGAAGGAGGTATTGAGAACTATCAGGAGATTATTTTAGGAATGCAAGTGATAAATGCTAATTGTTTAGACCATGAACTCTTCATAGGGGCGATATCACTCCCAACAGAGCAAAAATTGGTTCATTGGGGAAAAAAATCTTCAGTATTATTATTATAGTTTGTGACCCTCCAAAACTCAACTCTAATTGATAAAATCTTATTCCTCAGTATTTAATGTCTTTCATTGCATTTTAGTGTTGTTTTGAGGTATCACATGAGCAACATTGGCATTGGATTTATGGATGATACACAAAATGTATGCAAGATTAGTGCTTTATAACTACAGGAATATGTGGCTGTAACTGGGGACTTTCTCTTGTAGGATTATTTGATCTTGAGTTAATTATTGCAAAAGATTGTCTGAGCTTGGGTAGAGGCTGCTTTTGGCTACCTTGTAGATGTTGTTTGTGTTTGATCTTAATGATCTTGTGTGTGAGTTGGGCTTTGAGAATTAAGTAAAAACAGTTTATATTTTGTTATTTAACTTGACAGAAGTTAATCAACTCATCATTCATCTTGTCAAATGCTGAAAAGAAAAATTTTAACAAATCTGAATAGATATCTAGCAGCCAATGAAGCTAAATTTTATTTTCCAATATCAAGCAAGAGTCAAAAGTTAACTAAAATAATTTTTAAGAAATTAATTCAGTTCTTAAAGTTATACTTTTGCTGGAAAATACAATTTAATGATTAAAAAAGAACTTAATTCTGTGTCTATTAATACTATGTATTTATATAAATCACTCATTTGCATATATGCACATATTTGATACTTTATGATTTACATAAGCATATAAATTACATTAAAATTTACCTCGTGTAAATTGGAAAAAGGAAAGGACAAAAGTAGAGGATTGCTATTTTCCATAGTAAGCTTCATTTAACATTTAAAACAATGTACATATACGATGTTGATAAAAATTAAATATTGTAAAAAAGATTAAATGACATGTTTCAAAAGCATGTATCAGACTACCTGGTTTGTAATGAATAGTTAATAAAATTTTCTTATTTGTTAAAAAAGAGTTACTCAGCAAATATAGTTTTAATGTTAAGTTAAATGTTGATAGCTTTACAAATTATCTTTTAACTTAAAAATTTTACTCAGCCATTCTTAATCCTGTAGTAAACAAAAAACTCCTGTATTCAATATACTTACTGTTTTTATATATAAATTACAGCTATGCAATATATTTGTGGTGCTTACATTTTGTGGAAGGGGCAATTAGAAAAGAATGCCTAAAAAGGCTTCTTAGGGCATAATAATAAGGAAAAGATTAGTAAAGATGATTTAGATTAGGGTGATGGAAGTAGAAATGCAGAAATGCAGAAAATTTGGGGGAGGTAAGGCACTATGGTTTGATGATGAGTGACATTTGGAGAATGGGAGAAAGGAAAGTGTGAAAGGTAATTCCTAGGTCTAGTTTGCACAATAACAAATGATTCAGCCAGACACTGAGATGCAGGAAGCACTGGAAGAGTACCAGAAGTTTGTCATTTGCTTGTTTATTTTGTAGAATCTATTAGTGTGTATGTGTGTGTGTGTGTGTGTGTGTGTGTGTGTGTGTGTGATTGTGCATTTGTGGGCAACATTTAATAAAAAGGTTTGGACATAGTGACTTTTAGGTGCCTGTAGTAGGCAGAATAATGGTCCCCTTAAACTTCCACATCCTAATCTCTAGAACCTGTGAATAAATTATGTTATATGGCAAAAAGGAATTAAAGTTACAGATGGAATTAAGGTTGTTAATGAGCTGAACTTAAGATATTAATGGTAATCCCCAAGGAAACCACTAAGAAAATAACTAAGATATATAGTAAAAGATAAAGTCTATGAGGGAATTAAAATAGTACACTACAAAGTATTTAACACAAAAGAAGGCAGTAATTGAGGAACTGAAGAACACAAAGGACATAAAACATTTATAAAAGAAACTGCAAAATAAAATAGAATAAAATTTATTATCTATAGACCTAATACACACCTATAAATAGCAAATCCTGTTTTATCAATAATTACATTAAATGTAAATGGATTAATTCTTTACGTAAAAGACAGAGATGGGGGGGAAGGCAGAGATCGGCATATGGATTTAAAAACAAAACAAAAATGATCCAACAGTATGCTAAGAGACTTACTTTAATAGACAAAAATATGTTAAAAGTGAAAGGATAGAGGGGCACCTGGGTGGCTCAGTCAGTTAAGTGTCTGACTCTTGCTTTCAGCTCAGGTCATGATCTCATGGTTCATGAGTTTGAGCCCCGTGTTGTTCGAGCCCATGTTGGGCTCTGTGCTATTAGCATGGAGCCTGCTTGGGATTCTCTGTCTCCCTCTCTGCCCCTTCCCTGCTCATGCTCTCTCTCTCAAAAATAAATAAATAAACGTTAAAAAACAGTGAAAAGATAGAAATGAGATACTTGTAAATAGTAACCAAAAGAGAGTTGTAGTGGTTATAGTAATATCAGACAAAATAAGCAAAAATAAAAATTATTTTTATAATTTATAATACTAGAGACAAAGGTGGACATACTATAGTGACGAAAAGTCAATATACTAGAAAGATACAACAAATATGGACACATATATACCTAATAGAGACCCAATATATACGAAGCAAAAGCTGACAAAATTGAACAAAGAAATGGTCAATGCAATAGTAATACTTGAAAACTTTGATATCTCATTTGCCACAATGAATAAGGAACTAGACAGAAGATCAACAAGGAAATAAATTTGAATAACACTGTAAACCAACTAAACTTAACACATCTATAGAACACTCCATCCAACAACAGCAGAATACATATTCTTCTCAAGTGCTCATGGAATGTTTACCAGGATATACCATTATGTTAGGCAATTATGTTAAACACATTTCAATAAATTTAAAAGGATTGAAATTATACAAAATATGTTCTTTCAACTACAATTGAAGGAAATTAGAAATAAAAAACAAAAGGAAATTTTGAAAGTACATGCATATGTGGGAATTAAGCAAAACGTCTGTAGAACCAGTGATTCCAAGAAGAAACCACAATGAAATTTAGAAAGTATTTGGAGATGAATGAAAGTGAAAGCACAACATACCAAAACTTATGGGAAATAGGGAAAAAAAAACAGTTAACAAAGGGAAATTTATAGCTGTAAGCTCTGAGGAAAAGAAGGAATGTTTCAGATCAATAATCTAAACTTCTACCTTAAGATATTAGAAAAAGAAGAGCAAATAAAACCCAAAGAAAGCAGAAGGGTGGAATAAAGATTAGAGCTGAAATAAACAAAATAGAGAATAGAAAAATAACACAGGAAATGAAAGAAACTGAAAGCTAATTTTTGAAGAGATCAGCAAAACTGACATTTAACGAGACTGACCATGATAAAAAAAAAAAAAGAGAAGATTTAATTACTAAAATTAGGAATGAAAGAGGGAACATTTTAACCAACCACATAGAAATTTAAAAAGCTTAAAATGAAATACTATGAATAATGATATGCAAACAAATTAGATTACCTAGATAAAATGGAAAAATTCTTATGAAGATACAAATTACCAACACTGCCTCAAGAAGAAATAGAAAACATGTATTGCTCTATAAGAAGCAAGGAGATTCAGTAATCAAAAAACCTTACATCAGAGAAAAACCCAGGACCATTTGGCTCCATTGGTGAATTCTACCAAATATTTAAAAAAAAATTTTTTTTTTCATGTTTATTTATCTTTGAGTTGGGGGGAGGGGAAGAGAGAGAGGGAGACACAGAATCTGAAGCAGGCTCCAAGCTCTGAGCTGTCAACACAGAGCCTCATGTGGGGCTCGAACTCATAAACCGTGAGATCATGACCTGAGCTGAAGTCAGATGCTTAACTGAGCCACCCAGGTGCCCCTAATTCTACCAAATATTTATAGAAAAATTAGCACCAATCCTTCACAAACTCTTTCAAAAACTGGAGAGAAAGGAACCCTTCCTAACCCATTCTATAAGGCCACCATTACCCTGATACAAAAGCCAGATAAGGACATCATCATGTGAAAAGAAAACTACAGACCAATATCCTTGTGAATCTTCAACAAAATACTCTAAAACAAATCCAGCAACATATAAAAAGAATTATACATGACCAAGTGGGATTTGTTCCAGGAATCCAAGGTTGTTTCAACATAAAAAACGAATCAATGAAATACACCATATTGTAGAATAAAAGAAAAAAACCTTCACATGACCATTTCAATAGAAGCAGAAAAAGCATTTGACCAAATCTAGTACTCTTTCATGATAAAAATATTCAATAACTAGAGGCAGAATGGAATATCCTCAAACTAATAAACATCTATGAATAACCCACAGCTGATATCATACTTAATGGCAAAAGGCCCAAAGCTTTCCCCCTAAGATCAGGAACAAGTAAAGAATGTCTGCTTTTATAACTTCTATTCAATGGGGGGAAGGGAGGAATCCAGATTGGAGTGGAAGGAGTAAAACCATCTCTGTTTGCAGAAAAGCTATTATGGTTAATAATAACAAGGTTCAGCAAGTTTGCAGGATACAAGATCAATATACAAAAGTGAGTTGTGTTTTATACAATAGAATGAGTAATCCAAAAATGAAATTAAGAAAGTTATTTCACTTGTAATAGCATAAACAAGAATAAAATACTTTGGAATAAGCTAAGCCAAATAGGCACATAATTCATACACTTAAAATTATGACATTTCTGAAAGAAATTAAAGAATGCCTAAGTAAATAGAAAGACATCCAGTGCTCATGGATTGGAAGACTTAATATTGTTAAGATGGCAGTTAATATACACCCAAATTAATCTACAGATACAAAATTTGCACTGTCAGCACAGATACCCATGCAGGACTCAATCTCACAAACTGTAAGATCATGACCTGAGCTGAAACCAAGAGTCAGATGCTTAACTGAGGAAACCAGGTGCCCCCTTTTTTATTTCTATAGCCATCCTAATGGCTGTGAAGTACTATCTCATTTGATCCTACAGATCAAAATTTCAACTGCTATTTATTTATTGATTGATTTATTAACAGAAATGGACAAGCTGATCCTAAAATTCATATTGAATTACAAGGAACTCCAAATAGTCAAAATAATCTTAAAAAAGAAGAACAAAGTTAAAGGATTCACACTTCTTTATTTCACGCCCAACTTCAAAAAAACGGTAATCAAAACAGTATGGTACTGGCATAAATATAAATATATATTTATATAAATAAATACATAAATATATAAATATAAATATATAGATCAGTGGCATAGAATATAAATATATAGATCAGTGGCATAGAATCAGAGTCCAAAAATTGACTCATACATCTATGGTCAATTGATTTTGGACAAGGGTGCCAAAACCATTCGAATGGGGGAAAAGTAGTCTTTTCAACAAATAGTGCTGGGACAACTGGAGATCCACGTACAAAAGAATGAATTTGGACCCCCTTTTCACATCATATGCAAAAATTAATTCAAAATGAATCAAAGACCTAAATGTAAAATCTGAAACTACACAACTCTTAAAAGAAAACAGAGCTTTAAATATTTAAGACTTTTGACTAGGCAATGTCTTCTTAGATGACACCAAAACACAAGCAACCAAAGATAAAATAGCTATATAGGACTTCATTAGAATTAGAAACTTTTTGGGGTGCCTGGCTGGCTCAAATCAGTAGAGCATGCAGCTCTTGATCTCAGGGTTGTATGTTTGAGCCCAAAGCTGAGTGAAAAGATTACTTAAAAATTTTTTAAATGCTTGCTTTATTTTTGAGTGAATGCAAGCAGGGGAGGAGCAAAGAGAGGGGGAGAGAGGATCCAAAGCAGGCTCCCCTCAATGTGGAGCTCGAACCCACGAACTGTGAGATCATGACCTGAGCCAAAGTCGGACGCTCAATTGACTAAGCCACCCAGGTGTCCCCAAAATAAAATCTTTTAAAAAAATTAGAAACTTTTTTTGTACCAAAGCACACTATCAAAAAAATAAAAAGATAGCCCACAGTATAGGAGAAAAAAAATTTTTTTTAATCATAAATCTGACATGGATCTAGTATCCGGAATATAAAAAAATTTTTACAACTCAACGATAAAAAGAATGAAAAAGGAGCAAAAGATTTGAGTGGACATTTCTCCAGAGTAGTTATATAAATGGCCAAAAAACATATGAAAATATCCTCAACATCGTTAGTCATTGGGAAAATGCAAATCAAAACCACAATGAGATACTACTTCATAGCCACTAGGATGGCTATAGAAATTTTTAAAAAGGGCGTCTGGGTGGCTTGGTCAGTTAAGCGTCTGACTCTTGGTTTCAGCTCAGGTCATGATCTCACAGTTCGTGAGACTGAGCCCCACGAGGGGCTCTGTGCCAACAGTGCAGAGCCTGCATGGGACTCTCTCCCCTTTCTCTGCCCCCCATGTGCTCTCTGTCTCAAAATACATTAATTAATTAATTTAAAAAAAAAGAGAGAATAACAAGTGTTAGTGAGGATTTGGAGGAATTGGGATCCTCTTCCACTGCTGGGGGGAATGTAAAATGGCTCAGCCACTTTGGAAAACTGCAGGTCCTGAAAAGGTTAAATATAGTGTTGCAGTATGATTTTACCCCTGGATCTATACCCAAGAGAACTGAAAACACATGTTGATACAAAAACTTGTACATGAATGTTCATAACAGCATTATTCATAGTAGCCAAAAAGTGAAAATGTCCCAAATATTCATCAGCTGTTATCAGTGGATAAACAATATGTGGTATATCCATACAATGGAATATTTTTCAGCCATAAAGAGGATGAGCTACTGATCCATGCTACCACGTGGATAAACTAAGTGAAAGAAAACCAGACATGGAAGGCTATAATTTGCATGTTTCCATTTATATTTCCGTTAATAGGCAAACCTGTCTAGAGACACAAAGTAAATTAGTGGTTGCCAGGAGCTGAGAGAAGGAGGAATGAAGAATGACTGGTAAGGGGTAAAAGATGTCTTTTTGGAGAGATGGAAAATTTCTAGAATTAGCAGTGACACACAACTTTGTAAATATACAAACAACCACTGAATATTATGCTTTAAAATAGTGAATTTTATGGTCTGAATTACATCTAAATGTAAAGAAAAGTGAAGAGGGAGGCAGAAGAGAATCAAAGAAAGAGATGCAGTGTTGCTAGTCTTGGAAAGGGGGGAAGGGACCATGAGCCAAGGAATGCAGGTGGAAGCTGGAAAAGGCAAAGAAACAAGGTTTCCCTCTTGAGCCTCCAGAAAGGAAACCAGACCCACCGATACCTGGATTTTTGCCCATTGAGACCCATGTCAAATTTCTAACCTTCAGAACTGCGAACTAATAAATTTAGGTTGTTTTAAAACCACAAAGTTTGTGATTCTTTGTGACAGCAACCACAGAGAATGAATACAGTGCCTTTGAGACATTCAAGTGGAAATATGTCCAGTATGCAGTTCAATATGTGAGTTTGGGGTTCAGAAGAAAAATTTGAGCAGGGAATATAATAAATATTTCTAGGCTCTATTGTAATTAATTTATATGTGTGTGAGAGAATTAACGAATTTGTTATCTACAGTCTTTGGGGTTATTTATTTTTATTTATATTTTTCATATGAGGAAATCATAGAGAGGTTCAATAAATTCTCTGAGGCACAGAAGTATTAAGTGGTAGAGAGATGACTCAGATGCAGAGAGTCTGGTCACAGACTATGTGAGCAAATAGATCTGTGAATTATTGTCATCAATGACAATTAAAGCCATCTGAAGACACCTATTAATTTGGCTACATGGAACACATCACTCACATTGGCTACCACTCTTTTTTTTAATTTTTAAAATTCTTTTATTAAAAAAGATTTTTCTTAATATCTACTTTTGAGAGAGAGTGCATATGGCAGAGAGATAGAGAGAGAACTTGAAGCAAGCCCCAAGCTCTGAGCTGTCAGCACAGAGCCCAACACAGGTCTTGAACTCATGAACAGCAAGATCATGACCTGAGCTGAAGCTGGACACTTAACCAACTGAGCCACGCAGGCTCCCATAGCTAGAGCTCTTTTGATGGAATGATGGGGCAGAAGCCAGATTGGGTTGATGAGTGGGTGAGAGTTGAGGAAGTGGCGATTGCAGGTGTAGATAACTCTTCTACAAAATATGGAGGGGGAGAGAAAGATAGCACAGTCCCTGTGGGGGAATGATAGTTGAGAGAATTCATTTTTGCAAAGAAGTCTTGAAGATGTTTACTAACTGTTGGGAAATTCTCATGGAGGCAGTGAGGAAAAGGTGAAACTAAAAACAAAAATGTAAGAAAGAATATCGCTATTTAAGAATTCTGGAAAGGGAGGGGCAGGATTCATCACACCCTGGAGGGATTGGAGGGGAAAGGTTATCTCCTTTATTATATCAGAATAGAGTGAAAGGGATGGGTGTGGGTTGATATATTTGGCATCAGGAGGATGAGGAAGTTTCTGAGGGTTTCTATGTTTTCTTCTCTCTTATGAAGCCTGAGTTAAGATTACACTCTGAGACAGGGTAGGTGGAAGGGGTGAAGGTGAGGGCGTGTAGGTGAAGTTAGGGATTGAGGCAGTTACAGCCACAGCAGTGAATCACAGTTTTGAAAAGAGTGAAGAAATCTTGAATACCCATTTTGGAAAGTGGGAGAATAAATTGATAAGTGGGATATAGTAGTATTTTTGCCTATTTCAAGAGCCCATTTAAGGATTTATCTGGTTTGTGACTATTAAGTTATTCACAAATTATTACATGTGTCTTGGACTTTTCACACCCAACTGTATTTTAACATTTTTCTGATTTCCCTTGATGTCTAGCACAGGATTGATAAATGTTTTTGGATTAAGTAGGGTATTCAATTAATCAGAATATCTCAGTTCCCAGTATTTCCAGATGAAGGAAGTTTCCTATAACATGTTTGTAGAAGGCAGATGTCTGTCCCAAATTCTGATTTCGGTAGAAAGCTTCTGTTAAAAACAAGCAAAAGGTCAGTTTTAGAATATCTGTTTTAAAGTTCAAAACACAAACAACAGAAAGACCTTATCTCACAAAAGCTAGTAAAACCTTCAACTCTCTTATTTTTATTTTGAAGTTAACAAATCTCTCCATTTTTTTAAGTTTATAGATTCATTACCAGTGGACTATACATTCAGACTGGAGTGTTGAACAGTGAGAAAGTGAAATCCTTTTTGAGGAAGCAGACGGTGAAATAACACACAAAGGATGCCTCTGAGCAGAGATAAGGAGACCCCTTCCAAACCTGTTCTCTGCCTGTTACAGCCCATGAATATGTGTGATGTTGCAATTGAGCTTCTCTGAGACCCTGATCCATTCCAGAGGCTGATAAAAAATGTTACCATTTAGCTACAAATGGAAATCTCAGAGTGTGTGAAGCATAGCAACCAGGAGAGAGTCCCAAGGAAATCACCCAGCAACAATCAGAAAGTTGAAAACAAAGCAACCCAGTAACCAAAACATAACCCAGACCTACTAAGGAGTCAAGGAAAGAAGAAAACACTACAGGCAGAGTGGAGATGTTCTGTGTCAGGTTAAAGGCAGCAAAGTAACAAGACTTGTACTTGCTTATTCGTATTGAGTATATGCCTACTATGTGCCAGTGCTTTGATGTAGGAAATCTAATTTGAATAGTCAATAGTCCTTGTCTTCAATAAGATAATAATATATTCTTTAAACCCCAGCATAGTGTGATAAATGCAAAGGTAAGTCATCAGCAAAGTGCCATGGGGACAGAGGACTGGGGAGTTAGGAGCCGTGTATAATTTGAGGTGTCTTTGGGACCCTCAAGTGGATCTCCTCATTTGGCAGTTGGATTTACAAGCCAGAGGCTGGAGCAGACAACCTAAGTGGTGGAACAGGTGACAGGAATATGTATAGGTAGCATGGAAGTCGTGGGTTCAGAGAAAGCTATGGAGAAACTCATGAAAATGAGCTGAGTGCTCTGGGGAGCATTGACATTTACGAGTGAAACCAGAGAAAAGGAAGATGGAAGGAGGTAGAAATCAACCAGGAAAGAGAAGCAACAGAAGAAGGAGGGAAGAGAGAGCACCAAGAAGAAGCCAATGCTGCAGAGCATTTCAAAGTTTACAATTGACTTTGGAATCGAGGAGGTTATTGGTGACATTCATCAGTCTAGTTTAGATCAGTGTTGGGTGGAGGCCAGGTTACTGCTGTTGAGAATTTATGCTGGTTGAGAAAGAAGGGAGAGCAAACATAAATATTTTCATGGTATTGTAAGAAAAGTGTCACAGTCTTTACATTTGAATGGCACTCTTTGACACAGACCTGCTAGTGGCTATTTGAGTAATCATTCTAGGCTATGTTTTAAGAAGTTTCCCTCACTTAACAAGATCTGAGAAGCCAGGAGAGAGTGTGAAGTGAACTGATACTTCTCAGCAGTGATCAATGCAAGGTTCTTTACGTGATTTCATTTAATTCTAATAAAAACCTTTTAATAAAGTTATGTTAGCTTAAAATCAAAATAATGATAAAAGTGACATGTAAGTTAAATAGCATTCCTACTAACTTCAATGGTCATCACTTTGCTTTGATTTTATAGCCTCAGGAAGACCTTTATTTCTCTTGCTTACGGTTCTTCCAGATTAAAAAAAAATTTTTTTTAATGTTTATTCATTTTTGAGAGAAAGAGACAGAGCACAAGTAGGGGCGGGACAGAGAGAGAGAGGGAGACACAGAATTCAAAGCAGGCTCCAGGCTCTGAGCTGTCAGCACTGAGCCCAACGCTGGGCTTGAATCCACGAACCACGACATCATGACCTGAGCCAAAGTTGGACCCCCAACCGACTGAGCCGTCCAGCTGCTCCTGGTTCTTCCAGATTTTGAAAAGCCTTTGGCCTTCAGCTGTCTGAATACTACATTTAGGGTCTGTCCCACCTTCTCTTGCAAGCTGCATCGCAAGATCATTGCCTACATCAGAGTGACCTGCTGTCGGGGCTTGGCTCTCCTCACTTACCTGATTCATCTTCTTCCCCAGGTGATCCTCTAACTACCATTTCTTTCAATCTCTATTTTTCCCCCTTTCAGTCATAATCTGAAAAGATCATGTTGCACCTAGAAACTATGTCCAATCCTATGATAATTTTCTTCCAACTGGAAAAATGTACTCTGAGCAAGTAGTTTAAATTATTCACCTGCTGCTTGTATTCCCACTTCATATCAGGTTAGACTGTGAAACTGCTGTTTTTGGAGGTCAGAAAAATTAAGTGCTGGAAATTCCCTGTAGGCTTTTGGTGATTACTTGAGCTTCATGGAGGAAGTGATGGGAATGTTGACTCTTGATGTTTTAATGTTTATGCACTTTTTGTGCATTTAGGTTCTATTTTAAGATTTATTTTGTTCACCTAATTAGTAAGATCAGTCTATTATCTTAATGTCTAGGAGATTTACTTTCATGGAACAGGACATCAAAATGGAGTAGGTTACCTGAGGAACCTCTTTAAGGCTCTATATTATTTAGAGAATGTATATCTAAGAAGCTGAGTTTTTATAGCACAGTTTTTGAAATAAGAAACTATCAAGAAGTGGTCTTTCCAGCCCAGCTGTGAACAGCTCTAGGCTCTTTAATCAGGTCTCTGAGTTGCTGAATAATGTACCTTAGGCAAATTCAGATCTGAAGCTAAACCTTAACCCATTTTCAATTTCTCAAGCAACATGTGAACAAAGCCATATTTTCTTTAAATATCAAGCTGTGTGTTTATGTTGACAAAAATATTAAGATTAAATCACATAGACTACCTATTTGTTATTTGGTTTAAGAATTCATTTAAATACATTCTTATTTCCTTGAGGCTTGGACTCTTAGATCAGAAAGCCTATTTATGTTACACTCTAAAATCAAGCTATTAAACAATTCACCAAACACTAACAGATTTCATTACCACCTTCAAATCATTCTGGAGCAGAATAAAAGAACCTCAAAGTGGAAAGTCATCAAATTCAAATCCTGACACCTTATGCTTGAAGGGCCTATAAAATAGTTTCCATATAACAGTTAATGGAAATATTACTTATACTTTAAAAAACATGACTTTAACTTCAATCCATTTGTCATAACTGTAACCTCTGGTGCCAACATAAACATATCTATCCATTTCCAACTGATAATCATTCTGATCTTTTAGGAAAACTGTGATACCCCTGTAAACTCAGACTAATTGTGTGATTTTGATGTGTAGTGGTTTTTTTGCAGGGTGTGGGGCAAGCAATATCCTTCCATCTTTATGTTTCCAATCATAAGTTCTGCCTTGCCATGTTGATAGTGGTATTTGTGTGTAAAAAAGAGTCCCCAGGTTAGTTTGTGATGTTTGAAAACAGATGTATATTTAATATCAAATAATAATATATAAGATAATTTGTATAATAATTGATTCCTATATATCCCTACAGTAGTATCTTTATTTGGGAAAAATAGCATTGAATCTAGAAGAAAAGAAAGGAAAGGACTAAACAAGGGGATTCCCAAATCCAAAGAAGTGTTTAAGAAATGTTTTCTTATTAAGAAATTCAGAGATGGGCACCTGGCTGCCTCAGTCAATTGTGTCTGACTCTTGATTTCGGCTCAGGTTATGATCTCACAGTTGGGGAGATTGAGCCCAGGGTCAGGCTCTGCAATGGCAGTGAGGAGCCTGCTTGGGATTCTCTCTCTCCTTCTCTCTCTGCCCTTCATCCACTCGCATGCTCTCTCTCTCTCTGTCTCTTTCTCAAAATAAATTAAAAAAAAGGAAATTCAGAGGAAAAAAATAAATGAAGTTGGAAATAGAAAAGGTATAACTGGCTGTGAAAGCACTCATTTGTTAAAAATAAGACAAACCTTCATCAGAGGAAGGGAATGATTATACATGGGCTAATATTTTTGTAGGAAAACACAACTATTGCAAGGACAGGACTATGAAAGTGTGTGTAGTCAATTTCAGCCAGTTTTAAGTAAGTGTGCTAAGTCTGAGGGGTTCCAAGCTATCAGAAAATATAATCTCTCTAATGGTTTGAGAATAGCATTTTGCTCCACAATCTAAAATCCTTAGTAAAATTACCAATATCGAGGGAGAGAGAAGCCTTGGTGTTGGTCACTGTTAGTTGAAGCATAGAGGAAACACAACAAGGTGAAGTAGAAGAGATTGCAAAGGCATAAATGGAGAAGCAGGGATGACAGTGCTGGCTTTTCATACCTGTGACCTTATCCTAGTGTGGTCTAGTCAGAGAATGTTAGAGCTGGAAGCGACCTGGAGAACCTCTGCTTCTATTGCTTTATTTTCAGATGACAAAATTAAGCCTCAGAGAAGTCATATGATGGTAGAACTGGGATTTTCTTTAGAATCAAAGCAGAAGTAAAAGCTCTCTGAGAACTTTCCCTATAACCCCTATTTGAGCAAGAACAGAGCACCCATATAGTAGGGTACCAAACTGGATTCAAAGATGTAGCTAGCAGCTAGTATAGCAAGCATCCCTGTAGAGTAACTTGTGGCCAGTGAAATTTTGGAAGTCTGGGGAGCAAGCAAGGTGGGACCTGGTGATTCTTTAGCATGAAATTCTAACATCTGTATTTGTTAAGTATTGCATTTGCTTAATGATTTCTTTAAAGTGAGGGTATCTAGAATATAATGACAAAAAAAAAAAAAAGAAGGAAAGAGTTTTAACAGGCAAAAATCTAGTCAAGTATCACATTTTCTTGCAATTGGCCAAGACCATTTCTTGAGTTAGTTTCTAACTCAATGACTACTAGGAGCCAATAAAAATTTGTTAGGAGGGTGAATAAGTGAATGAAATAGCCAGTCAATTAAAATAATTTCAGCTTATTTTGTTTATTTCAATTATTTTGTGTCAGGGTTGGTCATTTAATGTAACTCAAGGTCTTAATTGAAAAGTGTCTCTGTGCTCATTTGAGTCAAGGGCGTAATCAGTGGTGGGGTCCCTTCCCAAGGTATAGCAGAATGCTGCTAAAAGAGCAGGGATAAGTGTGATGCTCCATTGACTTACAAAGTTTATTATTATTATTATTATTATTATTATTATACTTTTAAAAAGCTTCAAGCAAGACTCTTAAGTGATGTGTCTTTTAATGTGCTTCCTAGCTATGGTAGATTCTGAGTCCAGCTTATGAATTTGTGTTTTGGGATGAAGTTGACCATCTTCCAATATTTGTAATCTTTTTTGAATAATATGAGGAATAAGGTTAGACATGAATTTAGCCTCTGCTGGTAAACTTGGTACATAATTGATGAACCTATATTCATGTGACATAAGACTTTTTCTTTAAAATACTTTGAAATTTTCTCTTATTGTAAAATATATGCTCTTTGTTAAAAAAAAAAAAGAAAAGAGAGAGAAAACATTACAAAGAAAATTAGAATCACCCACAATTTTATCACCTAGGATAATTTGTAATGTATTCTTCCACTCCTTGTGCAAGAAGAAATTTTTAAAAAATTAAATGTGAAATAATATTAAATAGACTATTACATAACTTTTTTTCACTTCAGATATTTCTAGTGTTTTCTTCATAATTAAATATGGGGGATGCTTAAGATGGTGGATAAGAATATGCATTGTTCTGCACTTAGACTGCTTGAGTCTTAAGTCCACAATGTAAAATTCTTTTTTCTTTCCTTTTAGGTTCCTGGACCCCATTCTAATGTAGTGGTGGGGCTGGCCCCTCAACACCACGCAATTCTCAGACACCAGCAGGGTATCTAAGAATTCAACTCAATTCTGATACTATCTCCCTGTAGATAGCATCAGATTCCACAGGTTAAGAATTCAGTCCTATGAGATGCTCCCCTCATGCTTCAGATGCCAGCTGCAAATCCCAGGCTGTTGCCTCAGTGACCTCCTCCTTAGGCTTGAATAATTTGCTAGAGAGGTTCACTCAGATCAAGGAAACACTTAACTTACATTTACCAGTTTATTAAAGGACAGACTGAAAGATATGAATCAACAACCAGATAAAGAGATAGCTAAGGTGAGGTCCCTAGCAAAAGAGCTTCTGTCCTTGTGGAGTTTGGGGTCCAGCTTGGTGGCACATTGAAGCATTCTGGTTCTCAATGCATGAAAGCTGCCTCAAAAAAAATTGAAAAAAAAGTGTCCTCTTGGGTTTTTATGGAGGCCTCATTACATAGCCATGATTGGCTAAATCATCATCAATAGGCTAATTCACCCTCCAACACCTCTCTCCTCCCCAGAAATCAGGGAGTGGGACTAAAAGTCCCGACCTACTAATCACATGGTCAGTCCTCCTGGTAAGCAGCCATCTCCTTTAGGGCTGACCAAACATCATCTGAATGACCAAATATATATTTCTTGTAAATCATTTTATCACATTTTTCTAAAAGAGATGGCAATCTTAATTGGTTTTTATAACTGATCTCAAAACTTAATAATAAATGGACAATAAAACATATGCAGGGAAATTTATAGATCACTGCATCCAACAAAAGCAAAATATATATTTTTCAAGTTGCACACAGAACTTTTACTAAAGTATTATATTCTGTGTAATAAAAATGTCTCAATAAATTTAAAAGCATGCAGGCCCCATAAAGTATGTTCTCTGATTACAATGGAATTAAACTAGAAGTGAATAACAGAAAGATGTATGAAAAATCTGCAGATACTTGTCTGGCATCAATAATCCATAGGTGGAAGAAATCAAAAAGAACATGAGAATGTATTTTGAACTGATTGAAAATGAAAACACAACATATCAAAATTTGTGGAGTACCTTTAAAGCAATATGTAAATGGAAAATTTATAAAACTAAACATGTATGTTAAAAAAGAAGGTCTCGGAGGTTCCGGAAGATGGCGGCGTAGGAGGACGCGGGGCTCACAACGCGTCCTGCCGATCACTTAGATTCCACCTACACCTGCCTAAAGAACCCAGAAAACCGCCAGAGGATTAGCAGAAGGGAGTCTCCGGAGTCAAGCGCAGACTAGAGGCCCACGGAAGAGGGTAGGAAGGGCGGCGAGGCGGTGCGCGCTCCACGGACTGGCGGGAGGGAGCCGGGGCGGAGGGGCGGCTCGCCGGCCAAGCAGAGCCCCCAAGTCTGGCTGGCAAAAGCGGAGGGGCCGGACGGACTGTGTTCCCACAGCAAGCGCGACTTAGCGTCTGGGAGGTCATAAGTTAACAGCTCTGCTCGGAAAGCGGGAAGGCTGGAGGACAAAGGGAGGGAGAGCTGCTGAGCCCCCGGACGGCAGAGCTCAGCTTGGCGGGGAACAAAGGCGCCAGCGCCATCTCCCCCGCCCATCCCCCAGCCAAAATCCCAAAGGGAACCAGTTCCTGCCAGGGAACTTGCTCGCTCCGCGCAAACACCCAACTCTGTGCTTCTGCGGAGCCAAACCTCCGGCAGCGGATCTGACTCCCTCCCACTGCCACAGGGCTCCTCCTGGAGTGGATCACCTAAGGAGAAGCGAGCTAAGCCTGCCCCTCCACCCCCCGTGCACCTTGCCTACCCACCCCAGCTAATACGCCAGATCCCCAGCAACACAAGCCTGGCAGTGTGCAAGTAGCCCAGACGGGACACGCCACCCCACAGTGAATCCCGCCCCTAGGAGAGGGGAAGAGAAGGCACACACCAGTCTGACTGTGGCCCCAGCAGTGGGCTGGGGGCAGACATCGGGTCGGACTGCGGCCCCGCCCACTAACTCCAGTTATACACCACAGCACAGGGGAAGTGCACTGCAGGTCCTCACCATGCAAGGGACTCTCCAAAATGACCAAACGGAAGAATTCCCCTCAGAAGAATCTCCAGGAAATAACAACAGCTAATGAACTGATCAAAAAGGATAATATAACAGAAAGTGAATTTAGAATAATAGTCATAAAATTAATCGCTGGGCTTGAAAACAGTATACAGGACAGCAGAGAATCTCTTGCCACAAAGATCGAGGGACTAAGGAACAGTCACGAGGAGTTGAAAAACGCTTTAAACGAAATGCAAAACAAAATGGAATCCACGATGGCTCGGCTTGAAGAGGCAGAGGAGAGAATAGGTGAACTAGAAGATAAAGTTATGGAGAAAGAGGAAGCTGAAAGAAAGAGAGATAAAAAAATCCAGGAGTATGAGGGGAAAATTAGAGAACTAAGTGATACACTAAAAAAAAATAATATACGCATAATTGGTATCCCAGAGGAGGAAGAGAGAGGGAAAGGTGCTGAAGGGGTACTTGAACAAATTATAGCTGAGAACTTCCCTGAACTGGGGAAGGAAAAAGGCATTGAAATCCAAGAGGCACAGAGAACTCCCTTCAGACGTAACTTGAATCGATCTTCTGCACGACATATCATAGTGAAACTGGCAAAATACAAGGATAAAGAGAAGATTCTGAAAGCAGCAAGGGATAAACGTGCCCTCACATATAAAGGGAGACCTATAAGACTCGTGACTGATCTCTCCTTTGAAACTTGGCAGGCCAGAAAGGCTTGGCACGATATCTACAGTGTGCTAAACAGAAAAAATATGCAGCCGAGAATCCTTTATCCAGCAAGTCTGTCATTTAGAATAGAAGGAGAGATAAAGGTCTTCCCAAACAAACAAAAACTGAAGGAATTTGTCACCACGAAACCAGCCCTACAAGAGATCCTAAGGGGGATCCTGTGAGACAAAGTACCAGAGACATCACTACAAGCATAAAACATACAGACATCACAATGACTCTAAACCCATATCTTTCTATAATAACACTGAATGTAAATGGATTAAATGCGCCAACTAAAAGACATAGGGTATCAGAATGGATAAAAAAACAAGACCCATCTATTTGCTGTCTACAAGAGACTCATTTTAGATCTGAGGACACCTTTAGATTGAGAGTGAGGGGATGGAGAACTATTTATCATGCTCCTGGAAGCCAAAAGAAAGCTGGAGTAGCCATACTTATATCAGACAAACTAGACTTTAAATTAAAGGCCGTGACAAGAGATGAAGAAGGGCATTATATAATAATCACAGGGTCTATCCACCAGGAAGAGCTAACTATTATAAATGTCTATGCGCCAAATACCCGAGCCCCCAGATATATAAAACAATTACTCATAAACATAAGCAACCTTATTGATAAGAATGTGGTCATTGCAGGGGACTTTAACACCCCACTTACAGAAATGGATAGATCATCTAGACACACAGTCAATAAAGAAACAAGGGCCCTGAATGATACATTGGATCAGATGGACTTGACAGATATATTTAGAACTCTGCATCCCAAAGCAACAGAATATACTTTCTTCTCGAGTGCACATGGAACATTCTCCAAGATAGATCATATACTGGGTCACAAAACAGCCCTTCATAAGTTTACAAGAATTGAAATTATACCATGCATACTTTCAGACCACAATGCTATGAAGCTTGAAATCAACCACAGGAAAAAGTCTGGAAAACCTCCAAAAGCATGGAGGTTAAAGAACACCCTACTAACGAATGAGTGGGTCAACCAGGCAATTAGAGAAGAAATTAAAATATACATGGAAACAAACGAAAATGAAAATACAACAATCCAAACGCTTTGGGATGCAGCAAAGGCAGTCCTGAGAGGAAAATACATTGCAATCCAGGCCTATCTCAAGAAACAAGAAAAATCCCAAATACAAAATCTAACAGCACACCTAAAGGAAATAGAAGCAGAACAGCAAAGGCAGCCTAAAGCCAGCAGAAGAAGAGAAATAATAAAGATCAGAGCAGAAATAAACAATATAGAATCTAAAAAAACTGTAGAGCAGATCAACGAAACCAAGAGTTGGTTTTTTGAAAAAATAAACAAAATTGACAAACCTCTAGCCAGGCTTCTCAAAAAGAAAAGGGAGATGACCCAAATAGATAAAATCATGAATGAAAATGGAATGATTACAACCAATCCCTCAGAGATACAAACAATTATCAGGGAATACTATGAAAAATTATATGCCAGCAAATTGGACAACCTGGAAGAAAAGGAAAAATTTCTAAACACCCACACTCTTCCAAAACTCAATCAGGAGGAAATAGAAAGCTTGAACAGACCCATAACCAGCGAAGAAATTGAATCGGTTATCAAAAATCTCCCAACAAATAAGAGTCCAGGACCAGATGGCTTCCCAGGGGAGTTCTACCAGACATTTAAAGCAGAGATAATACCTATCCTTCTCAAGCTATTCCAAGAAATAGAAAGGGAAGGAAAACTTCCAGACTCATTCTATGAAGCCAGTATTACTTTGATTCCTAAACCAGACAGAGACCCAGTAAAAAAAGAGAACTACAGGCCAATATCCCTGATGAATATGGATGCAAAAATTCTTAATAAGATACTAGCAAATCAAATTCAACAGCATATAAAAAGAATTATTCACCATGATCAAGTGGGATTCATTCCTGGGATGCAGGGCTGGTTCAACATTCGCAAATCGATCAACGTGATACATCACATTAACAAAAAAAAAGAGAAGAACCATATGATCCTGTCAATCGATGCAGAAAAGGCCTTTGACAAAATCCAGCACCCTTTCTTAATAAAAACCCTTGAGAAAGTCGGGATAGAAGGAACATACTTAAAGATCATAAAGGCCATTTATGAAAAGCCCACAGCTAACATCATCCTCAACGGGGAAAAACTGAGAGCTTTTTCCCTGAGATCAGGAACACGACAGGGATGCCCACTGTCACCGCTGTTGTTTAATATAGTGCTGGAAGTTCTAGCATCAGCAATCAGACAACAAAAGGAAATCAAAGGCATCAAAATTGGCAAAGATGAAGTCAAGCTTTCGCTTTTTGCAGATGACATGATATTATACATGGAAAATCCGATAGACTCCACCAAAAGTCTGCTAGAACTGATACATGAATTCAGCAAAGTTGCAGGATACAAAATCAATGTGCAGAAATCAGTTGCATTCTTATACACTAACAATGAAGCAACAGAAAGACAAATGAAGAAACTGATCCCATTCACAATTGCACCAAGAAGCATAAAATACCTAGGAATAAATCTAACCAAAGATGTAAAAGATCTGTATGCTGAAAACTATAGAAAGCTTATGCAGGTAATTGAAGAAGATATAAAGAAATGGAAAGACATTCCCTGCTCATGGATTGGAAGAATAAATATTGTCAAAATGTCAATACTACCCAAAGCTATCTACACATTCAATGCAATCCCAATCAAAATTGCACCAGCATTCTTCTCGAAACTAGAACAAGCAATCCTAAAATTCATATGGAACCACAAAAGGCCCCGAATAGCCAAAGTAATTTTGAAGAAGAAGACCAAAGCAGGAGGCATCACAATCCCAGACTTTAGCCTCTACTACAAAGCTGTCATCATCAAGTCAGCATGGTATTGGCATAAAAACAGACACATAGACCAATGGAATAGAATAGAAACCCCAGAACTAGACCCACAAACGTATGGCCAACTCATCTTTGACAAAGCAGGAAAGAACATCCAATGGAAAAAAGACAGTCTCTTTAACAAATGGTGCTGGGAGAACTGGACAGCAACATGCAGAAGGTTGAAACTAGACCACTTTCTCACACCATTCACAAAAATAAACTCAAAATGGATAAAGGACCTGAATGTGAGACAGGAAACCATCAAAACCTTAGAGGAGAAAGCAGGAAAAGACCTCTCTGAACTCAGCCGTAGCAATCTCTTACTCAGCACATCCCCAAAGGCAAGGGAATTAAAAGCAAAAGTGAATTACTGGGACCTTATGAAGATAAAAAGCTTCTGCACAGCAAAGGAAACAACCAACAAAACTAAAAGGCAACCAACGGAATGGGAAAAGATATTTGCAAATGACACATCGGACAAAGGGCTAGTATCCAAAATCTATAAAGAGCTCATCAAACTCCACACCCGAAAAACAAATAACCCAGTGAAGAAATGGGCAGAAAACATGAATAGACACTTCTCTAAAGAAGACATCCGGATGGCCAACAGGCACATGAAAAGATGTTCAACGTCGCTCCTTATCAGGGAAATACAAATCAAAACCACACTCAGATATCACCTCACGCCAGTCAGAGTGGCCAAAATGAAGAAATCAGGAGACTATAGATGCTGGAGAGGATGTGGAGAAACAGGAACCCTCTTGCACTGTTGGTGGGAATGCAAATTGGTGCAGCCGCTCTGGAAAGCAGTGTGGAGGTTCCTCAGAAAATTAAAAATAGACCTACCCTATGACCCAGCAATAGCACTGCTAGGAATTTATCCAAGGGATACAGGAGTACTGATGCATAGGGGCACCTGTACCCCAATGTTTATAGCGGCACTCTCAACAATAGCCAAATTATGGAAAGAGCCTAAATGTCCATCAACTGATGAATGGATAAAGAAATTGTGGTTTATATACACAATGGAATACTACGTGGCAATGAGAAAAAATGAAATATGGCCTTTTGTAGCAACATGGATGGAACTGGAGAGTGTGATGCTAAGTGAAATAAGCCATACAGAGAAAGACAGATACCATATGGTTTCACTCTTATGTGGATCCTGAGAAACATAACAGAAACCCATGGGGGAGGGGAAGGAAAAAAAAAAAAAAAAAAAAAAGAGGTTAGAGTGGGAGAGAGCCAAAGCATAAGAGACTGTTAAAAACTGAGAACAAATTGAGGGTTGATGGGGGGTGGGAGGGAGGGCAGGGTGGGAGGGAGGGCAGGGTGGGTGATGGGTATTGAGGAGGGCACCTTTTGGGATGAGCACTGGGTGTTGTATGGAAACCAATTTGACAGTAAATTTCATATATTAAAAAATAAAAATAAATAAATAAATAAATAAATAAATAAAAAAAGAAGGTCTCAAATCAAGGTAAAGGATTTAGAAATTGCCAAAACAATGTTTAAAAAGAACAAAGATGGAGGACTAATACTACCTGATTACAAGACTTATTCTAAAGTTTCAGTGATCAAAACTGTGGTATGACAACAAAGTTATCATATGTTAAATGTTGGTAAATTAGACTTCATCAAAATTAAAAATGTTTGCTTTTCAAAAGACACCATTAAGAAAATAAAGAGATAATCCACAAGCTGGGAAAAAATATTTGAAAATTATATTCCTGATAAAGGATGTGTGTCCAGTATATATATGTGGAACTCTCAAAACTCAACAATAAGAAAATGACAACCTCATAAAAAATGTTGAAAGATTTGAATAGACGTTTCACCAAAGAATATTGGTGATAGCTACTAAGCACGTGAAAAGACACTCAACATCATTGGTCCTTGGGGAAATGCACATTAAAACTACAATGAGAGTGGGGCGCCTGGGTGGCTTGGTCGGTTAAGCATCCGACTTCGGCTCAGGTCATGATCTCACGGTCCGTGAGTTCGAGCCCTGCATCGGGCTCTGTGCTGACAGCTCAGAGCCTGGAGCCTGCTTCCGATTCTGTGTCTCCCTCTCTCTCTGACCCTCCCCCATTCATGCTCTGTCTCTCTCTGTCTCAAAAATAAATAAACGTTAAAAAAAATTAAAAAAAAAAAAATAAAACTACAATGAGATACCACTGCACACCTATTAAAATGTCCAAAATTAAAAAAAAAAATTGACCATGTCCACTGTTAGCAAGGGTGCAGAGAAACTGGAACTCTCATGAACAGCTGGGAGTGTAAAATGGTATAACTACTATAGACAATAGTTTGTCAGTTTCTTAAAAAATTAAATCTCCATCTACCACAGAACTAGTTATTTTCCTCTTAATTATTCAAGGTAAAAGAAAACATGTGTCCTTACAAAGATGTGAACATGCATAGTTGCTTTATTTGTAATATTCAAAGTACCCATCAACAGGTGAATAAATAAATAAATCGTGGTCTACACATACAATGAACTACTTTTCAGCAATAAAAAGAAATGAACTTTTCAGCAGCCCATCAACATTGGGTGAATCTCAAAAGAATCATGCTGGGTGATAATGCAGACAAGAAAAGAGTAGTATGTACTGTATCAGTCCATTTACATAAGATTCTAAAAAAATACAAACTAATCATATAAATAGTGATAGAAAATTAAGTGGTTGCTTCAGAACAGAGAGAGGGGTAGAGGCAGGGATTACAAAGTTGCAAGAGGAAACTTTTGGGGATGGTGGAGATGTTTATTATGTTAAATGTGGTGATGGTTTCACAGGAGTCAGACTTCTCAAATTGTACATTTCAAATATGTGCAGTTAGTTGATTGTCAGTTATGCCTCAAAAAGCTATTTTAAAAACGAACAAACTCATGTATGTCTCCTTTTGAGCTCTGTGCTCAGGTTT
The DNA here is from genome assembly GCF_046562875.1 of Panthera onca. Classification (NCBI taxonomy): domain Eukaryota; kingdom Metazoa; phylum Chordata; class Mammalia; order Carnivora; family Felidae; genus Panthera; species Panthera onca. The sequence goes on from NC_138343.1 coordinate 70,927,464, forward strand.
CATACACACATGCTTTGGGGGCTGCTGGGGTTGGTTAACTTAACTATTTAGCATGTGGAACGATGTGATCGTTGAGCTTCCCCCATAGAAACATCTTTGCTGTCTTAAGACAGCCTCCTAACTTTGCTTGTTGTTTCACTCAGAACCCATTGTAGCCAAGGCTCCTCCATCTATTCTCCAGACAGTGTCAGAAAGTATAGGATACCAGCAGATTGTGAGCCCCCTGGGGCAGAAACTACCTATCATTCAACTTTGTGATCATGGAGTCATCATTTCCAGGGCCTGGAAGGTGTGAAGTAGGTATTTGTATACTGAAATGAATTGAGTGGAATCACAGTTTTCTGCTATGGCTATTGAATATACTCATAGGTTTACTTTGGCCAAGAATTTTTTAAGGAGTCTACTAACTCACGTAAGTTTTACTTTTGGATTCAAGGTGCATAGTCCCTACAGCAGATAAATTATCTGACTATTTACAAGTGCCTGAAAAATGATACTGGATTATGTAGCAACTGAGTGTGGCTATCTAGAATCCTGGGCTGTAGCCTGTGTTCTCACCTTTCTATAATTGCAAACTCCTGATTCTCTAGGTTATAAACCTTCAGTCAGATTGGGTTGTTTGGCTCTTTTACATTCATCCTTGAAACGCTGCCTAACTGCTCCTACCTGCCCAACAAAATGGTGCTTGACTGTTTACCAATATCCACCCTCCCTGCCCCCCAAACAAACAAATGAACACCACTACAGGGAGCACAAACTAAAATTACTTTCTCGGTGGTTCCCAACCCTGGCTGCACATCAGGATCACCTTCAGAGATTTCAATAATCTGGTGGGCCTCACTTTAGGCCAATTAAATCAGAGTCCCTGGGGGTGACCCCTGGGCGTGAGGTGTTTTTGTCATTGTAGCTCCACAGAGAATTTGAATGTGCAGCTAGTTGATAACCACTGGTAGGTTGATGCTATCATCTTTTTGTATGGAAAGTAAGCACTTTCTGTTTGTAATGATGTTTATTTATTTATTGAGAGAGAGAGAGAAGAAGTGAGAGAGAGAGAGTGCTCCATGGGCAAGTGGGGGAGGGGGAGAGAGAGAGAATCCCAAGTAGGTCCCACATACAGCACAGAGCCCATCACGGGGCTCGATCTCACAACTGAGAGATCACAATCTGAGCAGATATCAAGAGTCCAACGCTTAACCAACTGAGCCAACCAGGAGCCCCAAAAAGTCAGCACGTTCTTAACATGTCTGAAAAAACCCAGCTGCTTTTGTTTTAGCCTTTATGAACTACAGTTTCCTGAAAGGCCAAGTTCTCTCATTGGTTGTTGTGTACAGGTCATGGTAGTTATGAGAAGATTTACCTTGTAATTAAAATAAAATGAAACTTAATTTCTGTAGGAAATTACATTGTACCATATAGTAAATTATACTTTTCATTGGGAAATTATAAAAAAGAATTTGGCATTGGCTAGAATAATATAATGTTTAATTTTTTAATTACATAATTAAAAGATAATTAGCTAAATAGGTAATCATTTGGCTAATTGCAGTGATTAAATGATTGCTTCCATAATTTAAATTACCTTCCATCATAGTGCTGTAAAATATTTTCTAAACAGCTAGTGGTACTTTAAATGTTAGATCATTTTATGAATAAATGGCCTATATTTGGTTGATGGTCTCCCTGTGACCAACTTGTTAGCCACACCATGGAAGAGACCAGGAGACCAGTCATCCAAGGCTGCAAAGGTCTGTTGGGATCTCTGGGTTTTAGCTAAGCAGGTTGGCGTCCCAAGCATAGCTCCAGTGCAGGGAAAGGAGACTACAGTTGCTTAGGGCTCATTGTGGTGTGCTAGATATTATATTTGTGACTTTAAAAACTCTTGAGTCTCAGGGCGCCTGGGTGGCTGAGTCGGTTAAGTGTCTGACTTCAGCTCAGGTCATGATCTCATGGTTTGTGGGTTCAAACTCTGGGTTGGGCTCTGTGCTGACAGCTTAGAGCCTGGAGCCTGCTTCAGATTCTGTTTCCCTCTCTCTCTGCCCCTCCTCCACTCATACTCTGTGTGTGTCTCTCTCTCTCTCTCAGAAATAAATTAACATTAAAAAAAACTCTTGAGTCTCAGTTTCTTCACCTGCGAGGAGGGGATAAGGAAACCTGCCTTACAGGGTACCTTGCATATGTTTTATTACTTGTATAGTAAGAAAGCTCTTAGCATAATAACTGCCGGATAATGAATGCTCAAGAAATGAGAATAATTATTATCTTTTAAGTTATTTTCTTTGTACCAGAGCTTTCTTACATTGTTGCTATCCCTTTCTTTGGCTGGCCATAGAGAGGACCTATGGAGACACAGGGGCACTGCAGAGTTAGCTAGGCCGCTGGATTCTGGATGATAGTTTCTGGTGCTACAAGATGAATTGGCAGGTGGGGGTGAGGCTTGGTTTATTTGTATGGGTCTCTCCTTCACTGATCAGGGCGTGGGAAAGGGGGCAAGCCCAAGTCTATAGGGAGAAGGCATCCTTGTATTCAACATTGAAGGAGGGTCTCCACTCTAAAGCTAGCCTCACAGATCCAAACCCAAAAGATGACCTGGAAATGTAACGGGAAATCAAGCCTAATTAACAAACACTCCTACAGAGATGTGAAGTCTATTTTCTGCTGTTAGGAAAAAAACATGTTTTTCTTTTTTATATTTTTCAAGGCTTTTACTTCCTGACTTTCCTTTCTCTGACATTATACACACTAATTGAAATTGAGCCAGATGTTCTGCATCCGAGTGGAGAGATCTGGAAAGGCTCATCTAGATTTGTGCTTTTCAGATGGGTTCTCAGTCTCAGTGAAGTGACTCAGGGGCTAACGCAGCAGAAGTAGATAGGGATCCACATACCACCCACCGTTTCCCCACTTCAAATTAATTCCACTTTGATCTGTTTTGTTTGTTAGGGTTATTGAATAAAAATATACTTGCTAATAAGGATTCCAGTACCCCATCCCTCCAAGTTGAAAAAAACGAGAGTATTAGTAACTCTTCCACTTTATAAATGGAGCTTAGAGTTATAAAGTGACTTGTTTTAAGTTACACATTTAAAAAATAATAGAAGTAGGACTGGTAATTAGTTCTTCTGATTTTCAGTCTCAGAACATGTTCCCCTATATCCCTGCCTCTTAAAAGATAGGGAAAGGCAGGTAAGAATACATGACATACTTTCCAGGCTACAGCTGTGTGAACACATTGCAAGAGAAATCTTCCAGCAAAGCCAAAGGAAAGCAGCAAAATCTCAACATCTTCATAATGAGTTATCACCCTGAAGGAAAACCATATTAAAAAAGGGACACAGAAAGGGCATATTTTCTCTTCATTTCTCTCTTCCATTGGAGGCTTTCTATTGTGTTGCCAATTAACTGACATGACTTGAGGTAGACCCCTTGGAAACCGTACAAAGGTTTGTATGTCATAACTAGAAATTGAGGAAGGACCTGTAACACATTAGTTTCCTGGTAGATCCTCAGGAAAATGTTACAGAGGAACTCAAAGTACGTATATTTCTCACTCCTGAGGCTTCGGACGACTTAATTATGGAATCGCCCCTGGTGGTACTCAGCTGTAGCATTAATGGACAATCCATATCTGGCAAAAGGATGTGCCTTATTTAAAGGTATTTAATGGAACCCTGTGGTTGCCATCAACCATACTCCATGCATTCCATTTCCCTTTACCTGTCTGTGACTCTGGACTCCAGTTATGTTCTATCCTGGTGGTCTCACTTCAAAATGTGACATGATTCCTCTGTAGGAGTCTTGACTTGTGGCTCATCTATCACCTGGGTAAGGTCTCTCTTTTTTCAGCACCTTCCACCATAATCTTAAGCACTCCCACAAACTCATTTTCAGTTAACATACAACTAAGAAAAACAGAATGTTTGCTTCTCCCCATTCGCAGTTCTAAGCAGAGTACTGTCCATAGGTTCCTCCTATATACAAATTCCAGCGCTGTCAAAAAGAAATCCTTTATATGTGTAGGGTAGGTGAAAGGAATGAGTGTTGAATGAAAAGAACATGGGCAAACATCTGCACGGGTGGAAAGGAGAGTAGTCAATTTGGGCAAAGAAATAAAACTCAACCATTGGTTGACTTTTGGGTGATCAGGACTGGTAATATAATCTTACTCCTGTATTCACTATGGTTGTGCAGGTATAGCTACAGAATCACTCCTAGGGCAGGACTACAGGTGGAAGCCAGACCATGTGGCAATTATTTTCTTCAGCACAAAATTGCATTTGAGAAGCTGGCCAATCACTATTGCTAAACCTCCATCTAGATTCTTCTACCTTAACTCAATGCCACAACATTATTCTGATTGGCATTGCGAGGTGGGTTTTTTGTTTTTGTTGTTTTGTTTTTTTGGTTTGTGTTTGTTTTAAGGAATAAAATAAAGACAAAAAGTAATCATGTTGTTAGCAAGATGGATTCAATACAACATGATTTGGGTTGTTTTAACATTACAGCTTAACTAAATTGACCTTGGTTTTTAGATCAGTTGAATAGATACATATTACTCTGATTTAACAAAAGGATGAAAGAATAATTAAAACATGAAATTTATGCATGCACCATCTAACTACCTCTGTGTAGTTAAATGTAATTGTAGATTTCCAGCAAGGAATTTGTGGAGAATTAAAATGAAAAGAAATAAAGGCTTGGGAAAGTAGCACTGAAATGGATGGGAAATATGAAATTAATTATCTCTAGTCCAAAAAAAAATCTGTTTCTTATAAAGAATTGGAAATCTGTTGCACTTCAGAATTATTTACATTGTTTCACAAATGTTCTCACTGTCAGTGGAAGAATGATATGTGAACAAGTATCTTTTGTCACATGAGCCATGTATATAGAGCTGGGAAAGGGTCCAGAGGACTGGTCCAGTCCAGTTCTGTATCCAGTAGGATGAAGACCTCAACTGCTTGAAATAAGTGGTTCCTATCTACTTTTGCTAGCTCTTTCTTTTATGTAAAAACAAGCAAACAAAAAATAAAAAAAGGATGACCTGTTTTTCTTCTTGATTTTTAAAATTTCTTTAAGGAAAATATTATCTGAAACATTATATAATCTAGACTCAGTTTTAGGTTTGGTTTTTTCTGTTTTTATGTTGTATCAATACTAAGAAAAGGATCAAGTTACCAGCAACATACTAAAAATTTCCCAGCCGATATGAATTTAGCTCTACATATGTAAAAAAGAATGAACTGATTTGAAGGGGGATTAGTTAGAATTGGCAACACTGAAAAAGGAAAACTGTAGAAGAAAATCTTAGTGGCACTCATTCAGCCCCTATCCAGAGGAAAAGGAGTGTTCGTCACCAGACTTGAAGTACTGAGATCACAATGCGCATCTCACTTCTATTTTGAGATCAATATTTTAAGATGACTTAGCTCGCATATATTAAACTTGAAATTCAATTGGGCCCTGATAAAATACTTATCAAGAAAACTTCTATTATCATTAGGATTTCCATGAAGCTCTGCCTACAAGGAGAAAATCATCTTGACCCTGGACAGACCAGAAAACATTTAGAATCAAATCTAGAAAACTTATTCTGGGAATGAGCAGCCTCTAAAAATTCTTTTGGTTTGAGATTGTCCTGGTTTGTGCATGACAAGCAGGGGAAAGCAATTGTGCTTCCTAATTTCAGCTGGTGATCCTAAGGATCCACACCTGGGCTGGGGCATGTGCAAACAGGTATCAGGGAGCCAAACACAGAGCCTGAGCCATTCTTGCTCTTTCAGAGAGTATGTCTCTGAGCTGTGCCTAGAGTGGTTAAGCCTCCAGAGTTAGTGAATTCTATAGGTGACAAGCTATGGTTCTAACAATCTTTGAACCCAGATGTGCTTTTTAAGTCTTACCTGCTCTTCCAGTGATTGAGATTCTCCACCTATAAAGCCCCCAGATGAAATCTGCAAAGGTAAGGATCCAGATTAATTTTTGATGTGTGTTGTATATCTGCAAGAGACCTAGAGTCTGCACATTTTTTTCCTATGTGAGTCTTTTTTTGTAAATCTCTTACGGTTAGAGGGTATTTGTTGGGGGAACATTTGCCATTGATAAAGGTAGATTGAAAATTTCTAAATGGATCTGATTTAATTCTCTGACAACTAGGTGATGATTTACTTTTACACCTATAGTTCCACGAAGATATGTGCTTTCTGTTTGGACATATGGTCACACATTGAAGATTTTTCTAGCTTTTACTTATTTTTATTTATATCCTGGCAGAGTTAATTAACTTCAGGGAATACCATTGGTGGTGTGCTCAAGGCACAGCTAGAGAGTGGCTTTGGAGATAGACGTTTTTAATTAGATAAAAATTCTCCAGCACATGCCTATGTAAAAGCAAACCTGATAGAGCAAGGATGCTGGTCCCTGAAACAAATCTAGGACAAGTTTAAATCTATATCCACTCAGAGCCAGCATATTATAGTTATTTTCTGCTTACTGTACTGGGGTTGATGTGGGTGGAGATGTAGAGGGAAAGCCAAGAAAGAAAAAGAAAAGATTACACGCACATAAATCTGAATATGATATGTTCGCAAATCTGCAATATGTAAAACTAGACGCATCATAAATGGCTGATGAATTAACAATTCTCAAATGTGTTTTCAGCATCTAATAATTGTGTGATCTTCTTGCAATTTTTAAAAGTTTGTTGATGCAAAGAATAATGATGACAGGTTTCTTGAAATCAAACCACCTTTATAATCAGGAATGCACTCTAATGGGGTGCCTGGGTGGCTCAGTTGGTTAAACATTTGACTCTTGACTTTGGTTCAGGTCATGATTTCATGGTTAGTGATTTCCTGCCCCAAGTTGGGCTCTGCGCTGACAGTGTGGAGCCTGCTTGGGATCCTCTCTTTCTCCCTCTCTCTCTGCCCCTCCCCTGACCCGTTCTCTCAAATGAATACACTTTTAAAAAGAAAAAAAAAAGGAATAAACTCTACTTGTTCATATCGTATCCTTTGAAACTCTAGTTACTTAAGTCTCATGAACAGCCGTGGTGTCCTGCTCCCTTGCGGCCATCAGCAGGAGGCATTCCTTCCCTCACCCAGCTGTCTGGAGTGTTGGGTTGCTGACAGCCCTCAGCAGAGTTTCTCCTCTGGGGGCTGTCTGCCCTCCATGGCTGGTTCAGAGCGCTCCGTGGGTGAGGCTGAAGCCACTGTTGCAACTGAACTGGGGTTCACCTTCTGTCCCTACCCCACCTGCCACCACTCACTTTCCTAAAGGTGTTCCTGAGAGCACTAGCCCCAAAAACCTTTGGCATGCATATTTGTACCTCAGAGTCTATCCAGGGAACCTGGATCTAAGACAGAAGCAAGCTGCATTTTATTTGCTAATACTTTAGTCAAAATTTTTGTATCTTCAATTTTAAGTGAGATGGGTCTAGCATTTTTAAAACTATTAGGCTTTGAAATTAAAATTAATCTGACTTCATAAAATTGGGATTTTTTTTTCCCTCCCCTTTTCCATGGCCTGGAAATGTTTAAACATTGGAATCATCTGTTATTTAAAAATTAAACCCATCTGGTCTTTGGGCCTTTATCCATGATAGATTCTTAATCACCAGCCCGACATCTTCTGCAGTGATTGGCAATTTAAGTAATTTATATTTTGTTAGGAAATCATTCACTTCCTCTGTGTTTTCAAATTTGTAGCCATTGACTTGCAAGCAGTAATCTCTTATAATTCTTTTAATCATGCCTGGATCTGTGGTTTGTCTCCTTCTCATTTTTAATCCTGCATGTTTTTCCAAGTGCACTCCCATGTGTGCTTAACATGTGCACTCTCTCCTTTAATCAAGGTCACAGTTTATCTGTTTTATTGGTCTTAAATTTTTTTCGACTTTTGGATTTATTTATCCTTTATCTGCCTTATTTCAGTTTGTTTTTTCTGGTTTACTTCAGCTTTTACTTTAATTCTTTGTTTCTTATCCATTTCCTAATTTCTGATAAATGAGTACAAGTTTTCTTTGTCTTTCTGCTTTTCTCTTTAATAATAAAGATACTTAACGAATTCAGGGTCTAGATTTTGCTGTTCACTAATTGCTTTCTCAACAGTTTGTAATTTCACTTTTTATTTTTGATTCATGGATTAACTTTCTGAAAACCAAAACTTCTATAATTTTATTGGGGTGTGGTCAAGGAAGATAGCTTGAAAGTCTTTTTCTGTATATATTTTTTGAAACTTTAATTTGTGAAGTTTTTCTCTTTGGCCAAATAACATGATTGATTTTTTTTAAATATTTATGAACCTATGGGAGAAAAGATATATTCTCTAAAAAGGATTTCAAGTTCTACATATATCCTATAAAATTACTGACTTGTCTTCTAGGTGTATCCAATTTTGGAAGACCTCTATTAAAGTCTATCTAGTTGTAGTTTTATCAATTCTCTTTACATTTCCAATAATTTTTGCTTACTATTTTTTAGCTGCCGTATTGTGAGGCTGACTGAAGTTTTGGTACGAAACTGACTGAAGTTTGGTACGGCTATTACGAGTGTTATATCATTAAATAATCATTTTTGTTAGAAAATAATTTTATAGAAAGTAGCCTAATGATCTTGATGGGTGTTTAACTTCAATGTCATCAGAATTATCTGCAGGCCAGAGTTTTTAGGAGTCCAGGGTGGGGCCCTAAAATCTAATTACTAACAAGTTTTCAGGTGATGTTAAAGTTCCCAAGGATCACACCAAATTAAATACTATTTGATTTTGCTTAGTTCCTTGAACTAACAAAGTTTTAAAACAAATGTTCTCCATTTTAATTTGATAAACACCAAAACTCACCTCCTGAAGTTGGAGTGGTTCAGTAGTTTCTCCTCTAGCTAGTCTTGTTCCTTCATTCTCCAATTTGTTAAAATTATTAATCTCAAAAGTGCAAATTTTACCATATAGCAAATCAACCTTATCGGATCTAAATATCACTCTTAACTTACTTTTCATTTGCATTAGTTTGATATTTTTGTGTATCCCTTTATCTTTAACCTTTCTTTACTGCTTTAAGTTTGCAGTTGGGTTTTGTATTAACCAATATGGCAATCTCTGACTTTAATGGAAGACCTTGGTCCACTGATACTTAATGTAATAATAGATCTATTTCATTTTATCCTTTTTGTCCACTTTTAAAAATATATTGTCTTTTTCCTTATTTTTGCTGGTTTAATCAACTTCCTCCTCATGCTATTTCTTCCCTTGTTAGTGTACATATTTCTACTTTACTGTTAGTTCTGGTGCATTAATTCTTACAATAACAATTTGTTGTCTTTTTTTTCCTGTAGTATCATTTTTCATGTAGATAACTTGCATTTTATGCTTGCCAATCATTATCATTTTGGGAGTGGGGGGCCAGGAATTCACCTGAGTATACCCAGGTACATGTCCTTTTCTCACCAGTGCCTAACGGTCAGCAATTTCCTTCAGTTTGCAGATTCTAATCTTTCTTTGGCTCAAGAAATTTTTTGTCACCAATCCAATAATCTATATATCAGGAATTCCTATGAGATGTTATATCTATAAAATCTATCTTCAGATTGTCTTACCTGCCCTTTCATGATTTCACATGCCTGTGTGTGGAACTATTTCTTCTGTAGTCTTCTAGGTCATTCTTTTTTGACCCTATAATCATCTTCTATTCATGTGCTGAATTTTTTCATAGGGAAATTAGGACTTGTTTTAGCTCCAGATAATGTGGGTGCAGGTGTATGTGGTGTGCTTCATTTGAATCTTCCTGAACACCTTTTCTTCTATCTTTCTCTTAGAGCAGTTTTTTTCTACCAGGAAAGTTGCATTTGTCCTGACGGATCATTCTTTCTCTGGCTTCTGGGCCCTTGAGCTGGGTTTTTAGATCATTACCTTGTTCTGGGCTGGTTACCCAACTTGTGGCAGTACAGCAAGTAATGGACGGTGGCAGTCCCACATTGGCTGATAGTGCAAGGGTTGTCAGGTTGCCAGTCTCTAGGTTGGCTACCAAAAGAAGACACCAGGATCCCAATCTCTCCTCTTACCTCCAGCCGCCAGAATGGGAGGACCAGCACAGTCACTCAGTGCTTGCTTGGCTTATTTAGTGGGGAATTCTGACCCCTTAATGTGGGTCATATAATGATCTTTTTTCCATGGTAAGAAGATCCCTGGGGGACAAGTTTTTTCCAAAACTTCTTTCTAATCCTTGTCCTGGGCAGTCTGATGCAGATGTCCAGCTCTTGCCCAGCCCTAAAGGAAAGCCTCACTCTGGGTCTTTCCCTGGATGTCCTCAGAACCCAAAGCCATGTTAACACCCAGCTCTGCAATGGTCAGGATAGCAGGTCAAAATAGGTCTGTAGCCTGGAGTTGAGAATAGACAGGTGGGTAATGGCAATCATTTCCTAGAATCCCTTCTTAGTATAAAAGATGTTAATTTTAGTAGGGTAAAACAGGGAGATGTTTTTCTTATTTACCTGGTAGCTTAGTGACTTTTCTCATTTTTTGTATGAACCCCTCTGATACATGCTAATGTTTTGTTCTCTTGAGCTATCAGTAGCCTCAGAGAAAACTGGTCTGATAGCTTACTATTTCCAATTGTAATGGTTTAATTTACATAAAAGGAAACACATCCGAATCGTAGGAGTCCCAGAAGATGAAGAGAGAAAGGGACAGAAGGTTTATGTGAACAAACTCTAGCAGAAAACTTTCCTAATCTGGGAAAGAACACAGACATCAAAATCCAAGAAACACAGAGAACTCCCATTAGATTCAACAAAAACCAGCTATCACCAAGGCATACCCTAATAAAATTCACAAAATACACAGACAAGGAAAGAATTGTGAAAGCAGCAATGGGGGAAAAGTCCTTAACCTATAAGGAAAGACAGATCAGGTTCACAGCAGACCTATCCATAAAAACTTGGCAGGTCAGAAAGGAGTGGTCAGATATGGTCAACGTGCTGAATCAGAAAAATATGCAGTCAAGAATTCTATATCCAGCAAGGTTGTGTCTCAAAATAGAATGAGAGATAGTTTCCCAGAAAAACAAAAACTAAAGGAGTTCATGACCAGTATACCAGCCCTGCAAGAAATCTTAAGGGGGACCCTTTGAGTGGAGAAAAGACAAAAAGCAAAAAAGACCAAAAGCAATGAAGACTAGAAAGGACCAGAGAACATCACCAGAAACACCAACTCAACAGGCAACACAATGGTGCTAAATCCAGTACTCACTCTAAATGTCAGTGGGCTAATCCTCCAATCAAAAGACATAGGGCATGGGGCGCCTGGGTGGCTCAGTCGGTTGAGCGTCTGACTTCAGCTCGGGTCATGATCTCACGGTCCGTGAGTTCGAGCCCCGCGTCGGGCTCTGTGCTGACAGCTCAGAGCCTGGAGCCTGTTTCAGATTCTGTGTCTCCCTCTCTCTCTGACCCTCGCCCATTCATGCTCTGTCTCTCTGTCTCAAAAATAAATAAAACGTTAAAAAAAAGTTAAAAAAAAAAAAAAGACATAGGGCATCAGAATGGATAAGAAAACAAGACTCATCTATTTGCTGCTTACAGGAGACCCATTTTAGACCCAAAGGGACCTGTAGATTCAAAGTAAGGGGATGGAGAAACATCTATCATCTATCAAAAGAAAGCTATAGTAGCCACGCAAACTAGGTTTTAAAATAAAGTCTGTAATAAGAGATGAAGAAGGGCATGATATCATAATTAAGCAGTGTATCCACCAAGATCTAACCATTGTAAATATTTATGCCCTCAATGTGAAACACCCAAATCTAAATCAATTTATCATAAGCATAAAGAAACTCATTGATAATAATACCATACTAATAAGGGACTTCAATATCCCACTTACAACAATAGACAGATCATCTAAGCAGAAAATCAAGAAAACAATGGCTTTGAATGACATACTGGACCAGATGGACTTAACAGATTCAGAACATTTCATCCTAAAACAACAGAATACACATTCTTCTTGAGTGCACATGCAACATTCTCTAGAATAGATAACATATTGGGTCACATATCAGCCCTCAATAAGTACAAAAAGATAAGATCATACCTTGCATATTTTCAGACCACAATGCCATGAAACTCGAAATCAACCAAGAGGAAAAATTTGGAAAGATCATGTACTTAGAGATTAACAGAGCATCCTACTAAAGAATGAATGGGTTAACCAAGAAATTAAAGAGGAAATAAAAAATTACATGGAAGCCAATGAAAATGAAAACACAACAGCTCAAGACCTCTGGGATGCAGCAAAGGCAGTCATAAGAGGGAAGTATATCGCATTCTAGGCCTTCCTAAAGAAGGAGGAAAGGTCTCAAATACACAACCTAATCTTATACCTACCAAAATAACACCAACATTCTTCACAGAGCTAGAACAGACAATCCTAAAATTTGTATGAAACCAGAAAAGACCCCAAATAGCCAAAGCAATCCTGAAAAAGAAAACCAAAGCTGGAGGCATCACAATTCTGGACTCCAAGCTGTGTTACAAAGCTGTAATCATCAAGACAGTATGGTACTGGCACAAGAACAGACACATAGATCAATGGGACAGAATAGAGAACGCAGAAATGGACCCACAAATGTACGGCTAAAGCAGGAAAGAATAGCCAGTGGAACAAAGACAGTCTCTTCAGCCAATGGTGTTGGGAAAACTGGACAGCAACATGCAGAAGAATGAACTTGGACCACATTTCTATACCATACACAAAGATAAACACAAAATAGATGAAAGACCTAAAGATTAAGACAGGAAGCCCTCAAAATCCTAGAGGAGAAAGCAGGCAACAACCTCTTTGACCTTGGCTGCAGCAACTTCTTACTCAACACGTCTCCAGAGGCAAGGGAAACAAATGCAAAAATGAACTATTGGGACCTCCTCAAGATAAAAGGTTTCTGCACGGAGAAGGAAACGATCAGTAAAACTAAGAGGCAAATTGCTTTGGATTCTGTGTCTCCCTCTCTGCCCCTCTTTGTGCTCACACTCTCTCTCTTTCTCAAAATAAATATAAAAACAAAACAACAACTAAGAGGCAACATACAGAATGGGAGAAGATATTTGCAAATGACATATCCAATAAAGGGTTTGTATTCAAAATCTATAAAGAACTTATCAAACTCAACACCTCAAAAAAACAAATAATCCAGTGAAGAAATGGGCAGAAGACCTGAATAGACACTTTTCTGAAGAAGATCTCCCAATGGCTAACAGACACACAAAAAGATGCTCAACATCACTCATCATCAGGGAAATACAAATCAAAACCACAGTGAGATACCACCTTTGGGCTCTAGAATTAAGAACTGGTTCATTCAATTATTTAGAAAACATTCACTGAAAACAGTTTATGTCAAGCACTATGATAGATGATAGACATACACTGGTGAGCAAGAGAGATTCACAATTTCATGCAGTTCTCACACCTGTGAGAGTTGCTAAAATTAACAACTGAGGCAACAAGAAATATTGGTGAGGTTGTGGAGAAAGAGGATCTCTTTTTGCACTGCTGGTGGTGATGCAAACTGGTGCAGCCACTCTGGAAGACCGTATGGAGATTGCTCAAAAAATTAAAAATAGAGCTATCCTATGACCTAGCAATTGCACTACTCGGTTTTTATCCAAACGATATGGGAATGCTGATTGGGGTGCATGTGCCCGTTTGAATGTTTATAGCAGCACTGTTGGCAATGGCCAAAGTACGGAAAGAGCCCAATATCCATTGACTGATGAATGGATAAAGAAGATGACGTATATAGATACAATGGAATATTATCCAGTGATCAAAAAGAATGAAATCTTGCCATTTGCAACGTTGATAGAACTAGAGGGTATTATGCTAAGTGAAATAAGTCAGAGAAAGATAAATATCATGACTTCATATGTGGAATTTAAGATACAAAACAGATGAACATAAGTGAAGGGAAGCATAAATATAAAAACAGGGAGACAAACCATAAGGGACTCAAATACGGAGAACAAACTGAGGGTTTCTGGCAGGCTGCTTGGTGGGGGGTTGGGCTAAAGGGGGTGAGGGACATTAAGGAGGGCACTTATTGGGATAGACACTGGGTGTTATATGTAAGTGATGAATCACTAAATTCTATTCCTGAAATTATTATTATCCTATAAGTTAACTAACTTGGATTTAAATTTTTAAAAATAAAAAAAATAATTAAAAATAAATAAATAAAAATAATTAGTTTTGGTAATTGGTCTAAATTACTTAATTGGTTTATACCAAATAACTTTAAATCACTGATCATTATGTTTAATTACCTAGGATGATAATTTGCACATAGTTCATCTTGGAAGTTTCTGCAAGAAGTTGCCTAAAAACAGACATGACATACATCATATATCTATGGCTGTTTCTGTAGATAAAGATATCTGGTAACCTCAATATATATATATATTATATATATACACGTGTATATATATGTGTGTGTGTATATATATACATGTGTATACACATATTTTATATATATACACGTGTGTATATGTATGTGTGTGTGTGTATGTATAAAATACATAAAATACATTCTATAAAATATAGAATATAAATATAAATGGATTGCTGAATTTAGCCCAAAACAAAAACCAAGATATTCAGTTAAATTTGGATTTCAGCTAAACAATAAATTAAAATTTCAGTGTAAGTATGTCCCATGCAATATTTGAGACATACTTATATTAAAATTTTATTCATAATTTAGCTGAAACTCAAGTTAGAGTAGAAGTTCTATATTTTATCTGGCAACCCTAAAATACATATAAATATGCAGATGGTCCACGACTTACAGTGGTTCAACTTACAATTTTTTGATTTTACAATGATGTGAAAGTGATACACATTCATTAGAAACCATATTTTGAATTTTGATCTTTACCTGGGCCCTGGGCTAGCAATATGCAGTCTATAATCTCTCCTAATGCTGGGCAGGGGCAGTGAGCCACAGCTTCTAGTCAGCCCTGTGATCAGGAGGGTAAACAACTGATAGAACCATTCTGTTTTTTCCTTTCAGTATAGTATTCGATAAACTACATGAGATATTCAACCCTTTATTATAAAATAGGCTTTGTGTTACATGACTTAGCCCAACTCTAGGCCATCATAAGTGTCCTGAGCATGTTTAGGTAGGGTAGGCTAAATGATGATGTTTAGTAGTTTAGGTGTATTAAGTAAAGTTTCAATTTTATTGGGACATAAGCCAGCCATAGGTGTGTGTGTGTGTGTGTGTGTGTGTGTGTGTGTGTGTGTGTGTGTATCTATCTGTATCTAAATATCTATAGCTATATCTAGAGGGAGGGAGAGAGAGAGAGAGAGAGAGAGAGAGAGTGTGTGTATCTATCTGTATCTAAATATCTATAGCTATATCTAGAGGGAGGGAGGAGAGAGAGAGAGAGAGAGAGAGAGAGAGAGTGAGAGAGAGAGAGAGAGAGAGAGAAGGAGGGAGGGAGAGGGAGAAGGATGAAGATTGGTGGTTGGCTATTTTTATTTTGACCCTGTCAAGGCTAAAATCACTGTGGCTAGGCTTTCTGGAAGAGATTCTAAACTGTGCCAGAAGTTAACTGAATGAAATTGTGAATCTCTCTTGCTCACTGATGTATCTCTATCATCTATCATAGTGCTTGACATAAGCTGTTTTCAGTGAATGTTTTCTAAATAATTGAACCAGTTCTTAATTCTAGAGCCCAGATGGTGACTTAAATGTAAGCAATAATATGCATTTTTCTACTAAAATGTGAAAATTTAAACTTAACTGAATAAGTACCTATCACTTTTATCTGTTTTGTTTATTGGTATTTCATCATAAGGAGAATTTGCTAGGAGTTTCAAAACTGTTCTATTGAGCTAGAACTTGCTTGTTCATTTGTCTTTTGGTGTGGACCATTACTTCTAAGGAAATGGAGATTGGATATGTCCAGGTTAGGCTTCTCATTTTGCATAGGGAATATGTACTGTCTGCATTCCAGGTTCTTGCATTTAACTCTCAGATGTTTAGTGCTTATCACCAGTATTGTTGTAAGAACTAATATTGAGGAATTGCCTAGGTTAAGCAATCCACTCACTCTTCTAGGTATTAGAAGTTTTCTTCAGAACAAGTAAGATCATTACCCTTGGATCTCTCTCTCTTTTAAACTCTTGAAATCTAACTTTCCTGAATTATACTTTGGTATTGTGTTACAGGCCAGCATCAAGGGAAAAAGTGGAGAAAATTCAGGAGTATTTTAGATTATTTTCTATTAAAAATTTATTTTGTTTCATTGTACACACAAAAGTCCCAGCAATTCATTTATTGATCATTTATTGTAACCTAAACTATCATAGAGGCAATCCAATTCTGTGAGTTTTGACACATAGTGTGATACTGTCATATATAGAACATTCCCACCATTCAGAAAACCTTCTTCCCATGGATTTTAAGAAACAAAACAAATGAACAGAGGGGAAAAGAGGGGTAAACTAAGAAAGAGACTCTTAACTATAGAAAACAAACTAATGGTTACCAGAGGGGAGGTGGGTGGAGGCATAGGTTAAATAGGTGATGGGGATTAAGGAGTGAGCTTGTGATGAGCACAGGGTAATGTACAGAAGTGTTAAATTACTATATTGTATACCAAAAGTACAAAACAACAACAGCAAACCTTCCTGCTGTCCCTTTGTAATAAACTCCTCCTTGTAACTTTGCTCCAGGCAACCACTGACCTGATCTGTCACTATGAATTAGTTTGCATTTTCTAGAGTTTTATACAAATGGATTCATAATATGTGTTCTTCTTGTTTGGTTTCTTTTACTCAGCATAATTATTTTGAAATTGATCAAAGTCTTTGCATCTATCAATAGCACTTTTTTAAGTTGCTGAATAGTCTTCCATTTTATGGATCTACTACAATTTGTTTAGCCACTCATCTGTCCATGGATGTTTGAGTTGTTTGTGGTTATTATAAATATTCCATGCACACTTATGTACAAGTTTTTGTATGAACATATGCCTTTATTTCTTTTGGAAAAATCCTCATGAGTGGAATGGCTGGATTATGTGGTAGGTGTATGCTTAACTTTTTAAGAAATTGCCCAACCATTTCCAAAATTGTTGTACCACCTTATCTTACCTTCTTACCAGCAGTTGCCCCACATCCTTGCTAACACTTGGCATGGTCAGTCTTTTAAATTCTAACCATTCTTATCAATTTGTAATAATATCACATTGTGGTTTTAATTTGCATTTCCCTAATGACCAATGGTGTTGAGCATTTTTTTCACATGCTTGTATACTGTCTTATTTACATTTTGGTGATGTGTCTGTTTAAATCTTTTGCATACGCATTCCTGTTTTAAATTAGGTTGTTTTTTATTAACAAATTGAGGATTCACTTATATTCCAGATACAAGTGCTTTACCAGATAAATAATGTGCAAATATTTTCTTTGGCTTGTCTCTTCATTCTTTTAACCATGTCTTTTAAAGAAGAGTAGTTTTAAATTTTGACCAAGTCTATTCATCAATTTGTACTTTGAATTATGGTTTTGATCATTTAGGTCTATGATCCAATTTGAGTTGATTTTTGCATGTGTGAGCTATTGATAAAATTTATTTTCTTTCATATGCATGTTCAATGGTTTTAGCATCACCTGTTGAAAAGGCTATTTTTTTGTCCACTCAATTGCCTTGACACCTTGGTTGAAATCAGTTGCCCATGTATGTGTGGGTCTATTTCTGGATTCTGGTTTCAGTTCCAGTGACTATTTGTCTATTTTTGACCCCACAGTGCCTTGATTACTGTAGCTTGATGATAAAACTTGAAATCAGGTAGTGGTTGTCCTTCCCCTTTGTTCTATTTCAGGTTGTCCTGGCTATTATTGGCCCTTTGCATTTCCATCTGAATTTTAGAATCAGCTTGTCAATATCTCCAAAAAGCCTGCTGAGATTTTGATTAGGACTGCATTGATTCTACAGATAAATTCTCAAAATGAGTATTGTTGATAACTGTTGCAATTTTGCTTGCCTAATGGGATGCCCAATGATTCTGTTAAAATGTGAGGAGCATTGCTATCACTGATTGCTACTTGTTAAATGCTTCCATACACCTGATTCTAACTAAGAAATGTAAACATAAACAATCTTGTCTTTTTCTAGTCAAAATAGTACACCATTGAATATATGTTTGCATACCCATCACCTAAGATGAACATTCTACCTCCACACAGGAGGTAATCAGAAATTTGTATTTTGAATTAATCCAAAGGAAGACTGACACTTGTTGAAACATAGGGAAATAGTAATTCTCAAGTGAGAACAGCAGGAAAACTCATGAAGTTGGGAGAGAGAAATACTGAAAAAGAATGGCAAGAAATGTGCAGTTAAATGTGGATGTAAGATCTAACTTAAGGAGGACTTTTCAATTGGCTCAGGACTTTAACAATGATCTAAAAATGGAAAGACGGGGAGAGTCGGGTTGTAAGAAACAGAGGTGTTTCCACCTCTGAAGGGAGAAGTGTGGTTTGGTGTAGTACCTTCTGTAAGTTTTAAAGGATGTACTCAAGGTATATAGTTGTCTCACAGTAATGGTTTCCTCTACCATAAACCTATTTGAGCTGGATACATGGCTCCCTAGCTAGTGACTATGTTCCCTAGACTCCCTTCCATCTAGGTGTGGCTGCATGGTTTAAGTTCTTGTTAATGAGCTTTGAGTAAAAATAATGTGTGCTTACAACCTGTGCTACAGTTACAAATGTGGTGGCAAGCCGTCTTATACTAAGGGTGATGAGAACATCACTCTAGGACAGTGAAACAAGTAAAAAGCCTAGCACCTGATCACTTGGACCCACAATGCCACCTGTAGACTTACTCCTGGACTATATGTGAAGAGAAATACATTTCTACTGTGTTTGAGTCACTGTTAATTGGGTTTCTGTTACAGCTGCTGCCAAACTGATCTAGGGAAAGATAACTGCTCATTGGGAGATTGGTAAAATGGTTCTGTTTAAAGTTCTACATTTTTAAAGCTTGAAATAGTTGCATTATGAGCCAATATTATGCCATAGAAACACAAACATTTTATAAATATCATTAGGTTACCACATTAGGCATACCACTGAGAATCCAATGATTAATACTTTCTCATTTTGTAGAGAGGGGGAATAGGTCTAAAAATTATGGTAAAACTGATAAAACAGATTTTTAAATTTTGTTTTTGATCACAAGATCTGGCTTTGAACGGTGGTCCTACCACTTAGTAATTGTTTATCATCAAGTATGTTGCTTTATTTTGCCTAACTTGACTTCCTAATCTGTAAAATATCTACCTCTTGGCCCCAATTGTGAGGTTCAAATTAGGTCATAGCTAAAGTTCTAAGTCCTAGGTACGACTTTAATGATAACCTTCTCCCCTCCCACTCTAGACAAGATACAGGAACCATCCACTCTATAGTAAAGTGTAATTTGTCACTTGAGCAAGCTTGCTATGCAATAGGCCAGCCATGGAGAGCTGCCATTTAGTGGATGTACACAGCCAGTCCTACCAGTAGATAGGATGTGAGCTAGCTTATCTACAAATACAAAGACTATCTTTGTGCCAGCTTTGGGATGTGAGTATATGTCTTTTAATTCTGTTTTCTGCTTTACTGTCGGCTTTAGTGGTCTCATGCTCAAGTGGTGGAGGTTAGGCAGGGAATACAAATGAGGCTGGCTTCGTGAAGTCCATATGCATAGACTGAGCAATGGAAGAGGCTGCTGTGACTCAGCTCCCGCTGATTTGGAATGAGGCTCCCTGTTGCTAGTTCTTATACATTTTCAAGGGAATTGCAAGTCTGAATTTTTATGTGGAATCTTCTGTTTTCTAAATGTTGGTTCAGCTTTTTAAAAAACCATGTTCGGGTTGAATAAAACCATGTCTGTGGCTGCCAGCCTGCCGCTGTGGCTCTCTCTATGCTGCCCACTTTGACAGACTCCCTCTTTGCTGCCACAGCTGCCTCTTGAGAAAATCCACTGACTATAGACACACTTAACATCAACGTAGTCACTTATTCATGCAGATCTGTGTGCTTAGAACTGGTGCTGGCTCCAAATAAGATTCTAAGGTTTTAATTTAAAAATTCAATTACAATAAACTGAATTCAAGGAAGATATTTCATTGCTACACTAGTCTAAGGGGTACCTAGAATGAATTCTGTGGGGAAGATGATGCAATAAATATTTGTATGCTTTTTTTTTTGGTGTGCGAAGCCAAAAACTCAAATGCTGAATACATTTTTAAAAAATCAAAATCAGCAATTCAATTATTTTTCTTTATTAGAACAGCCAGGAGTGAGCTTGTTAAAATAGACCTGCTTTGTTGTAGCCTGCTTGGCTGGCAATGTCTAAATGAATTAAGTGAGTCAGCGTCAAAGAAATCTCACAGGCAGCTTTAATCTCCTGTCAGAAAGAAGAACTAACTAAGTCAAATATCAGTATTTTTTTTTTCTTGTCTCATCTTAGGAGTTTGTGTTCTTAGCTATATATTTGTGGACTTATATTTTAATCTTAAAATTATACTCCTAATATATTCTTAAGATTGGGAATTTGGGTGCCCAGTCTTCTTAGTGATTTGCTAGTTCTTAAAAGTCACCCACATAAAAATACCATCTCTCTTCTGCAGCTCATAAGAGGCAATTTCTTTATTACTCAATTCAATACCAGAATGCAGCCAAGTTTGTTTTCTTTTTGTGTAAGACCAGAAAGTTCCCAAATTTCCACTGAGATTTTTCATTTCTGGTACACATAATAGAAAATATACATAATATGTTACAATGTGAATCTCTGAGGTCATATGTGAGGGGGATGTGGTTTTCTAGTGTATTGTGTAAAATTCTCTAAAATATCCTACGTCTGAGAAACTTATGTCAGAGAGCAATCTAGAAATCATGTCAGCCTCTTCTTTGGGGAGGTCTTTGAGCTCTGGGGAATTTGTGTTAATACTGTTCTAGTCAGTTCCTCTTTTAAGAACTAACCGGTAGATTAAGTTCCACTAGGCAGGAAGCGGAGCTTTTTCTGTTAAGAAAAAGACCCTCTTCTGCCAGTATGAGTCTTTGCTAAAGGTTAAAAAGGGGGGGAGGGGCGCAGCCTGCAGGTATCTGGTGTTCAATAGGTCAAAGACTGTAATGTTGAAGAAATAGCAATTGTTGACTGAAGAGGCTAAGAGGACCCAAAGTGCTACAAAGGAAAGCTAAGATATTCAGCCTCATTTTAAGGACATCTTTGTTCTTAGAATATGGCAATTGGGAGAGAGACAAAAAGGGGGGGGGGAGGGGGGTGCCTGGGTGGCTCAGTTGGCTAAGTATCTGACTTTGGCTAAGGTCATGATCTCATGGTTCGTGGGTTTGAGGCCCACATTGGGCTCTTTGCTGTCGGCGCAGAGCCCACTTTCGATCCTATTTCCCTCTCTCTGCCCTTTCCCAGCTAGAGCTCTGTGTCTCAAAAATAAATAAACATTAAAAAAAAAAAAATTTAAAAAGGAATATAACAGCTGGGCATCATGGGATTTGACATTGGCTTATTAATTATACATATAATATACAACTACAAATACAATAACAATGTATAAATATAAAGGTTCAGATACTAAAGTTTCTAGGAAGTACAATAGCCTCATAAATAGGGACTCTCTACCAACTTGTAATTCATGAAGATGCCTGTAACACTTTCTTTTTATTTAATACAATTTTTTTAAGCTTATTTATTCTGAGAGTGTCAGAAAACACAAGCAGGGGAGGGGCAGAGAGAAGGAGGGGAGAGGGAGAATCCCAAGCAGGATCCACTCTGTCAGCATGCAGAGCCCGATGTGGGACTTGAACTCATCAACCATGAGATCATGACCTGAGCCGAAGTCAGACACTTAACCTACTGAGCCACCCAGGAGCCCTGCCTATAACAGTTTCTTGTCAAGCTTTTTCTCATTTTCTAGGTTAATACAGTTTTCTTAGCACCAAGAGTTATTGACTTCCATATTTTGGTAAACATGTTCTTTTCCCTGCAAATAGGATCTCTCCAATCTCTCCACACTGAAATTAAGTAGAACAAATCTAATGCTTGACCTACCTGTATTTAGTTTGACCACAAAAAGAATAAAGGAAAATCCATCAACTTACCGCCTTGAGAAATTAAACCTAGATTGCAGCTCCCATGTATTTTTCCTTTATTCTCCTCTTTCCCTCCAAACCGGAACCATTGTTCTGGTTTCTTTATACAATATTACATACAGTTCCTCAAAACACCTATAGTATTTTATATATTTTTATACCTTCTAAAAAAGCTATCACATTCATGTATCCATCTGAAAGGCTTTTATATCTAAAGACTTTTCTGTAGATCTAAAAATCCTTTGTAGAGATTTTCTACACACACACACACACACATATATATGTATGTGTGTGTGTATATATATATACACACACATATACATATATATATAGAATTTTTTTCTACATGTAATTTGAGAGTCAGAGAGTGAGCATGCACAAGTGGGGAAGGGGCAGAGGCAGAGGGGGAGAGAATCTTAAGCAGGCTCCATGCCCAGAGTGGAGCCTGATGCTAGGCTTGGTCTCACAACCAGAAGATTGTGACCTGAGCCGAAATCAAGAGTCAGACATTTAACCAACTGAGGCACCCAGGCACCTCTCTTTCTTTCTTCTTAGTATGTCAAATCATTTTTTCTAAATATATAGAAAATAATGAAATGTTTGGATTCTCAGAACAAATTTAATATTTATAATGTAGCACCACTTCTTAGATGAAGTAGAGATTACAAGTGGTTAAACTATTTAATGTTCTCAATTTATTTTTTTAATGGGTTATTCAATTAAAATGTAAAAAGTTGACCCATTTCACCCAATGTGTATATCCTTACAACCAGAAACGTCCATTCTTGACCAGTTATACACTCCCATGTTCAAGTAGAAGGGTACAAGGATGTCTGTTGCAGCACTGTAATAGCAAAACTAATACCTGAGGTTAAACTATAGTCCAAACTATAATTAAAAGTTTGGACTAAATTAGTCCAAACTAATTAAAAGGAATGAGATGGATACATATTTATTGATCATGGATAAAGCTCTCAGACCTATCATTAAATAAAACAATTGCAAAACAAAATTAACATTATGATAACATTTACATTTTAAAACTATTTCTATGTGTTCTTATATAGCTTTATAGATGCATAGAAAAAGTTTCACAAGCAAATATTGAAAGTGATTATCTCTAGGACGGTAGTGGGAAGTCAAGGATGATTTTGTATTATTAGTACTGGTTGAATTTTTACAAGAAATTCCTATGTTAATTAAAATAGAACTAAAGGTGTATTTAAAAAGTCAGTGTAACATTTTTAGGGTAGGCTAATAATACTGTGGCTTGAAGCAAGAGATTAATGCTATTCCAGCAAATGACTAGCTTAAATGGCCTCTAGTGGAACAAATAAATCAGGGGACTAATCTGTAAATACCTACCCCAATCCCTTAAATTTGGAGAATTTGTGTAGGCATAGTGCTATCAATACTGGCAAGCAAGACAAGTCACCATCAGCAGACTGGAAATTGCAAGGTACACACAGAAGAAAGATATCAGTGAGCTTGGATGGACCAGAGTTGAAGAAACACAAAATACGTGTGTGATGAAAAACCCTGAGAAGACAAGATCCGTTGATCCTCCAAAAGTAGTGAACAAATACCAAGAACTAGACAGAGTACTAGTGCAATAAAGAGGATAATAACTAGAACAGTAGCACTAACAATTAAATTAGAAAAGCAGTACTAACCTGAGTCTTGGGAATGTATTTTGGAGATTTTAGAAAGTAACATCCTAAGTAGGAGTTTGTTCCTGGGGAAGGTATAGATGTCTGAACAAGAAATGCAGCCAAACTAAGGGAATAAGGCAGCCGTATTCAGGAGGGAGAAACACTAAAGACTGCTGCGACCAAAGAAAAGCCTTTCTTATTTTAGCAACAGGGAGCTACAGCTTGCCTGCCTGCTCCATGCCCAGATGCCCTAATGTGAAGGCTCCCAGTGGATAGGCTGCACCCAGTTACAGAAGCCCTGCAGTCAACCCTGCCACTGGGGAGGAAGAACCCACAGGAGCTAAAAATAATCAATTGAGTTTCTCATTCCTAGATGTGAATGAACAAAAAAAGATCGTTAGATATTTAAGGAAAAGAAACTAAATGAAAGAGGACAGATAAGAACAAAAAAGTGAACATGCAAACTGATCGTAGAAGCAGCAGAAAAAATTGAAGGACACAGAACTTGAAAGAAAAATTCTGATGTTTTCATGGGGAATAGTGCAAAGAAAAGTATATAAAAGACTATTGGAAAAAGAGCTACTTCTCTTCTCTACTTCTCTCTACACGAGAGAAGTTTGGAGGTTAAAAATGTAATTGCCTTGAGGAGCTACTCCCTCTAGAAGTAGAGGCAAACCAAGCACGAGGAAAACAACATGGGATTTGGAAAACCGAAGCTTCAGTTCAGACAACCAGTGAAGAAAACAGCCATGCTAAAGAGCAATCGGTAAGGAAGGGATCAGGAATGGGCAGATAGATCCCCAGGAGGGCTGTCTTCAGGGAAATGACAAGGGACTCATGAGAATAGATGGTGTGATGGAAAGAATGAAAAAAGCATGATGTGATAAAGAAATATAATGGAAAAGGTGTATAAGAAAGCCATAATCCTAATATTAAAAAGGAAAATAAGACTCACTGTTAATTAATGTAAGAAAATCCACTTCTTTGACTTTTAAGATCACAGTTTTAAGAAGGGTGGGAGAGAGGCTGTACTTTGGGGAGATGGTCTTTTAGGCTCTGCAATGGAGCACAGGCTTAAAGGTAGGCTCTAATACCAGACCGGCTGGGATCAAATCCTGGCTCTACCAAGTACAGCTGTGTGATTTTGGAAAATTGACCAAACTGTTCTGTGCCTCAGTTTCCCTATCTCTAAAATTGTGATAAGAGTAGTATCCATCTCCCAGAGTTATGAGGATTAAATGAATCCGTACATATAAAGCTCTTAAAACAATGTCTGACACATACAATGAGTTTAATACATGTTAGCTATTGTTTTGCAGTAACATTCGATTTGTGAATGTGTGTACTTGTGGTTTTATCTTTGAGCAAATGCTGGAGTCAGCTGGTCCTAGCCCTTTCTTCTGCTGACTGCCTATAAGCTGTTTTTTTACTCTTCATTCACAGGATCTTGGAGCAGAGCTTTTCCCTGGGGAAATTCCTTCCTTATCTCTGATTTCCTCACATTTCCACACTCCAATTAACAGTTTGATTTATATCCTTCCATAAATTTCTATCTATGTGCATGGATATATATAATGTATAATATATAGTGATCTATATATAAAATTCCTTTTTCAAACAAACACATTTATCTGCAAATTCCTTTTCAATTACTGTATTTTAGACATGTGTTTAAGATAAAAATGCATATGAGTTTCCTTCAAAAAAATGCAAATAATTTTATAAATAATACTGGGACAATAGGTATTTGGGACAAAATAAAACTAATTAAAGAATTAGATATAAAATGTCAAAAGTTGTTCAGAGGAAAACAGAATAGCAAAGAAAGAACTCACTGGGGGGTGGGGGATGGTGATTTTACTAAATAACATAAGAGTTCTTCAACAAATTAGACTGAATGAACTCACATGAATATGAGTTCACCCCAAATCCCATTGAAATGGAATACATACATACTCTCATTAAGATGAGATTTGGGGTAAACTCACCCTAAAATATCCACACCAAATCCCATTGAAATGAGAATATTTATTTTAAAATACATAGAAACTCCAGGAGGACCTGACCTGTAGGCCAGAGCTGCAAGGGGTTTCTGAAACACATAAAGCAGAGGCAAACAGATCAATCATGAGACAACAGACTGAGGGACTAGTATAGAGACAAAAGGGAGTCTTTAAAAAAATGAATTTCCCTAGGAGAATTGCAAAATAATTTCGCACTAGGGGCTGTATGGACTAGCAGAAGGAACAGCTTGTAGGCAATTGGCTGAAGAACTGGGTCAGGACTGGCCATTCAACATATACTCCTGTATAAAAGCACACGTGCAATCCTCTAAACTGAGAATTCTTTTTTTTTTTTTTTTTTTACTGAGAGTTCTGATCAGAGAGGTTCAGAAGCCTCAAGTTACTATGCTGAAGGTAGGTTTGGGGAGTCCCTATAATATTATCATTGGAAAGAATAGCTCATAGGTACTAGTGATACCTTTTGTTAGTTCCACACTGATTTATTTTAATGTTAAACATGCCTAATAATTTCTAGAATTAGTATCCCCCTAACTACTCATTTTTAAAATCTCTTGATCTTTAGTTTCTTTTCAATATCTTAAGAGTTTACTTATCCCCCAATTTTAAAAATAGTTCATAATGTCAATTCCCACATGGCTTTTTACAGGTTTAGAAAGAGAAGATAGTTGCTTCTGGAAACATTTTTTAAAAAGTCAAATATTGTAAGATTTTGGATTTTTTCCAGAAAAAATCAAGAGTGAAAAAAATCACTTCACAATGAAATATGGCCTCTTACATCACTTAACTGTATTAGAAGACAAGTTAATACAAGACATTTATCCTTTCTGATATAAAGGTAAATCCTGAATAAGCCTTAGTTACTCACATTTCTCCTGAGGTTTAAATGAAGGTGGTCATGTTCAGTTCAGGTTCTTAAGATTCAATTTCATCCATAGCAGCAACAAAAGGGTTGTGTCCAGGGTACTTAAAGCCAGATTTCCACTGTGTTTGAAAATCAAGGCAGTATCTTGGAAGTTCAAAGGAATCTTACAAGTCCCAGAATTGTATAGGCTTGCTGTTGGTAGTGGGTAACCCTAATTTGTATTGGATGAAGATTTTTTTAAGTTTATTTGTTTATTTTGGGGGTAGGGGAGAGAGAGAGAGAGAGAGAGAGAGAGAGAGAGAGAGAGAATATGAATCCCAAGTGACTCGGAACTGTTAGTGTAGAGCCCAACCCAGGGCTCGATCTCAGGAACCACAAGATCATGACCTCAGTTGAAGTCAAGGGTCTGACGCGTAATTGACTGAGCCACCCAGGCATGCCGTGTACTGGGTGAAGCTTCTAATTAAACTTACTTATGTCCATATAATCATTTTGAAAAGAATTCAATGAGACAGAATTTTCAGGTGCAAAAAGTGTGTGTGTGTGTGTGTGTGTGTGTGTGTGTGTGTGAGAGAGAGAGAGAGAGAGAGAGAGAGAGAGAGAGAGAGAGAATGAGATCAGTCTACTTAAAGGCTATAGCACATATGTACTTATATCTAGGAAGATGTTTTGGAAGCTGCCTTTCTCTGTCCTGGGAGAAAAAGACCTTTTAATGGCCCATTTCATTTTATTGGTATAAATAGTCATTGAGGTTTGTGAAGGAAAGGTATATGGAGACAATTTCCCCCTTAGGCTTCTAATACTTGGAACTTGAGCTCTGAAGGCCGATGGCTTCTGGCTGTCTGCACATCAAAACTATTCTGCTTGAAGGTTTCTGGGGGGGAAAATGTTGGTCAAATCTGCATAGAGGCCATTTCTGGAGGAATAGGAAAGAGACTGATATTTTGAGTTTTTTTTTTTAACGTTTATTTATTTTTAAGACACGGAGAGACAGAGCATGAACGCGGGAGGGGCAGAGAGAGAGGGAGACACAGAATCGGAAGCAGGCTCCAGGCTCTGAGCCATCATCCCAGAGCCCGACGCGGGGCTCGATCTTACGGACGTGAGATCGTGACCTGAGCTGAAGTTGGACGCTTAACCGACTGAGCCACCCAGGCGCCCCAGATATTTTGAGTTTCAAAGTTGCTGCAATGTGCCTGATTACTGAGGTGGTCTAGGCTAAGGCCAGTTGGCCATAGGAACAGCAAAGGACTCTGAAGGGAAACCTTTGGGAAGAGAAAAGTGGAACTGCTGTCTGGCTCCATACCAGAGCCTGGGGTGATTAGGGAAACAACATCCCATCATAGCTTGCATGGAATGACCTAAGCATCTTAGATGAGGCCAGGGTGTGCTTCCTGCATTTGTTCACAATTAAATTCTATCACTGTCCTTTGAGTTGTACCAGAGAAGCCCAGGGCTGCCATGGTGTGGCACAACGAAAACCTGGATAGAGAGGTAGGAGGCTGCTGCTTCCTTTCCCAACATGGAGAAGCCACTCTCAGAACGACAGTGTGGGTGAGAGCCAATACAAGTGTTGTTGGACCCGAATTTATAAAACGTTGGGTTCCTTTTGTGTAAAAAAAAAAAAAAAAAAAATCTCCAGCATCCCCTCCTAGGACTATAGAAAGGGCCCATGTAAGTGAGTGACCCTGAAGCTTCAGCGTGTTGAGTTTCAGGTTGGTAGAACCCTAAGGGGGCTTGCTCACATGGTGGAGGCCTGCCTTGGGTGGGAACTACTGCTTCCTAGAAGGACTCAGTGTGGCAGAGAAAAGGAGATTAAATGAGATGTGTGGGGTTTTATTTTGTTTTTTTTCATGAAGGACAGATTCCCTAAAATTCAGTAATGAGGGAAAGTAGGCATTCACATTATGAGGATGGGGAGCTTCTCAGTCACTATTGAATACTAGAAGGTTCCTATACCATAAAGCAGGATACATGTATCCATCATATCTTACATCTCAGTGTCTCTGAAGTGAATGATTTAATTTAACTGATTTAAATTATATATTAAGTTTATTGCAACAACCTGTTAATTAATATAAATGGTTTCCATGAAATTAAAAAAAAAATGTTCTTTCTAATGTCAGGACCACTCCTATGATTTTACCTGTTGTCGTTGTGTCAGTGATGTGACATTTTCAACTAAATGCAAGTCAACCCCATCTACTGTACCCTCTTTTCTAAAACTGAAGTGTAGTTGACACACAATATTATCTTTCAGGTGCACAACATACTTACTCAACAGTTATACACTGTGTGAAACAAAGTAACACCATCGTGGACAAATCCACTGTGATGATCACTCTATGACCTGAAGCCTTCTTCAGTAATTCCCCCCCCCCACAAATTGTCTCCCTCGTCTCCGTCTCCCTCGTCTCCGTCTCCCTCGTCTCCGTCTCCCTCGTCTCCGTCTCCCTCGTCTCCGTCTCCCCTTCCCCATTTTCCTTCTTTCCTTTCCTTCCTTCTTTCCTTTCCTTTCCTTCCTTCCTTTCCTTTCCTTCCTTCCTTTCCTTTCCTTCCTTCCTTTCCTTTCCTTCCTTCCTTTCCTTTCCTTCCTTCCTTTCCTTTCCTTCCTTCCTTTCCTTTCCTTCCTTCCTTTCCTTTCCTTTCCTTCCTTCCTTTCCTTCCTTCTTGCAAGCAAGTGCAAGTAGGGGAGGGGCAGAGAGAGAGGGAGAGAGAATCCCAAGCATTTTCCGTGCTGTCAGTGCAGAGCCTGATAAGGGGCTCCATCCCACAAACCAGGAGATCTCGACCCAAGCTGAAATCAAGAGTCAGATGCTTAACTGACTGAGACACCCAGGTGTTCCCCAATCCCCATTCTTTAACCACACCCTTGGGGAATAATGTCTTTGATTCCCTATGGAGATAGGACTATGATTCTCAAGCATTTCCTCCCAGGTGGTCTACAAGCACATACTCCTCAGCCTCTGAGGCTATAAAAGAAGGTCTAAGGGGAGGTAGTTTTGTGGAGGTCTATTCAGCTCATGTCTTCCCAAGACCAGCTTCAGTCTCTGAGTACCCTTAATAAATGATTTCTTGTCAAGCTGGACTTGTCAGCATTTCTCTTTGGTCTTATGGTGCCTTTGGAGGGGTTGTGTATTTACCTCCCTTTCACAGGACATAAAAATTACAAAATGTCACCGTGGTAGGTTACTGTGTTACCATACAAAATTATTATATAGTTGGCCATATTCCTTGTGCTATACCTTTCATCCTCTTGATTTATTTATTTTATAACTGGAAGTTTGTACCTCTTACTCTCCTTCACCTATTCTTCCCAGCCTCCTATCCCCTTTCCCTCTGCCAATGACCAGTTCTCTGTATTTATGAATCCATTTTCTGGGTTTTTGTTTATTTTGTTTGTTAGATTCCACGTATAAGTGAAACCATATAGTATTTGTCTTTTTCTGTCTGACTTATTTCACTTAACACAATACCCTCTGGGTCCATCCATGTTGTTACAAATGCCCCCCCTTTTTTATGGCTGAGTAATTTTCCATTGCATATATATACCACATTTATTTTACTTTTTTTGAGTATAGTTGTCACACAATGTTATACTAGTTACTGGTGTACAACAAAGTGATTCAACTTCTCTAATTTATGCTACACTCACCACAAGTGTACCTACCATCTATCACTATACAATGATATTGTAATATCATTGACTGTATTTTCTATGCTGTACCTTTTATATCTGTGACTTATTCCATAACTGGGAACTTGTATTTCCCACTCTCCTTCACCCATTTTGCCCATCTCCCCACCATCCTCCCCTCTGACAACCCTCAGTTTGTTCTCTGCTTTTATGGTCTGATTTTGTATTTTCTGTTTATTCATTTGTTTTGTTTGTTAGGTTCTACAAACAAGTGAAATCATGTGATATTTGTCTTTATCTGACTTATTTCACTTAGCATAATGCCCTCTGGGTTCATCTATGTTGTCTTGAATGGCATGATCTCATTCTTTTTTGTGGCTGTATAATGTAATATATCCCTTTTTTTATCCATTTGTCTATTGATAGACACTTAGGTCACTTCCATATCTTGGCTGTTGTAAATAATGCTGTAATAAACATAGAAGTGCATATATGTATTTAAAGGAGTGTTTTTGTTTTGAGTAAATACCCAATAGTGGAATTACTCGAACATGTGGTATAATTATTCTTAATTTTTTGAGCAATCTCCATACTGTTTTTCCACAGTGGCTGCACCAATTTACATTCCCACCAACAAACAGTGCATGAAGTTCATTTTTCTCCACAGCCTTACCAACACTTGTTATTTCTTGTCTTTTTTTATTTTAGCCATTGTGATAGGCACAAAGTGATATCTTATTATAGTTTCATTTGTATTTACCTGATGATTAGTGGTGCTGAGCATCTTTTCATGTGGCTGTTGGCCATCCGTATATCTTCTTTGAAAAACCTCTACTCAGGTCTTCTGCCCATTTTTTAAATTGGATCGTTTGTTTTTGTGGGTTGAGTTATATGAGTTCTTTATATGTTTTGGATATTACCCCCTTATCAAATATATTATTTACAAATATCTTCTCCCCCTCAGTAGATTGCCTTTCCATTTTGTTGGTTTCCTACATTGTGCAAAAGCTTTTTATTTTGCTGTAGTTCCAATAACTGAATCTTGCTTTTGTATCCCTTGCATTAGGAGACCTATCTAGAAAAATGCTTCAATGACTGATGTCAGAGAAATTACTGCCCGTGTTCTCTTCTAGGATTTTTATGAATTCAGGTTTCACATTTAGGTCTCTAATCCATTTTGAGTTTAATTTCGTGGATGGTAAGTGGTTCAGTTTCATTTTTCTGCATGTAGCCATCCAGTTTCCCAACACTTGTTTTCTTTGACACTTGTTGAAGAGACCATCTTTTCTCCATTGTATATTCTTGCTTCCTTTGTCGATTAATTGATCATATAAGCATGAGTGTATTCCTGGGCTCACTCTTCTGTTCTAATGATCTATGTGTCTATTTTTGTGCCAGTATTATACTGTTTTGATTATATAGCTTTTTAGGATATCTTGAAATCCGGAAATGTGATACTTACAACTTTGTTCTTCTTAAGATTCCTTTGGCTATTTGGGGTCTTTTGTGGTTCCATACAAATTTTAGGATTATTTGTTCTAGTTCTTTGAAAAATGCTTTGGTATTTTGATAGGGATTACACTGAATTTTTAGATTGTTTTGTGTAGTCTGGACCTCCTTAACAACGTTAATTCTTCCAATCCATGAGCATGGAATATCTTTCCATTTGTTTCTGTCACCTTCAATTTCTTTCATCAGTGTTTTATAGTTTGCAGAGTATAGATCTTTCACCTCCTTGGTTAAATTTATTCCTAGGTATTCTTTATGGTGCAATTGTAAATTTACTTTTTTTTCCTAATTTTTCTTCTACTTAATTATTAGTGTATAGAAACACTACCAATTTCTGGGTATTAATTTTGTATCCTGCAACTTTACTGAATTCATTTATTACATCTAATCGGTTTTTTGGTGGAGTCTTTGGGGTTTTCTATGTATATCATGTACACATAGTGACAGTTTAACTTCTTTATTAATTTGAATGCCTTTTATTTCTTTATGTTGTCTGGTTGCTATGGCTAGGACTTCCAGTACTAGTTGAATAAAAGTGGTGAGAGTAGACATCTTTGTCTTGTTCCTGATCTAGAGGAAAAGCTCTGTTTTTCACCATTGAGTATGGTGTTAGCTGTGGTTTTTCTATAGGTCTTTTTTATGTTGAGGTATGTCCCTTCTAAAACCACTTTGAGAGGTTTTATCATGAATGGATGTTGAATTTTGTCAAATGCTTTTTCTGCATCTGTTGAGATGATTCTATGATTTTCATCCTTCAGTTTGTCATGTATCACATTGATTTGCAAATACTGAACTATCTTTGCATACTCAGAATAAATTCCATGTGATTGTGGTTAATGATGCTTTTAATGCATTGAGTGTGGTTTGCTAATAGTTGTTGAGGATTTTTGCATCTATGTTCATCAGGGATATTAGCCTATAATTTTCTTTTGTTGTGGTGTCTTTGTCTATTTTTGGTACCTGGGTAATGCGGACCTCATAGGATATATTGGAAGCTTTCCTTCATCTTTCCCTCCCTCACCCCAGAACTTGAAGTGAGTAAATTGTAACTCTTCTTTAAATGGATTCACCTGTGAATGCATCTGATTCTAGACGTTAATTTTTTTCATAGTTTTTTTCTGTTATTGTTATAAATTTCAATTTCATTACTAGTAGTTTGTCTTCTCAGATTTTCTATTTTTTCTTGATTTAGTTTTGGAAGATTATGTTTCTGGGAATTTACCTCTTTCTTCTAGTTTGTCCAATTTGTTGGCATATAATTTTTCTTACTATTCTCTTACAATCTTTTGTGTTTCTGTGGTGTCAGTTGTTACTTCTTTTGTTTCTGATTTTATTTATTGAGGTCTTTTTTTTTTTTTTTCTTGATGAGTCTGGCTAAAGGTTTATCAATTTTGTTTATGGCTTCAAAGAACCAAATCTTGGCTTCATTCTCTTTTTTAGTCTCTATGTCCTTTATTTCTGCTTTGATCTTGATTATTTCCTTTAGTCACCATTGGACTTTCTTCACTAGTTCCTTTAGGTGTGAGGTTAGATTGTTTATTTGAACGTTTTTTTGGTTCTTAAGGTAGACCTGTAGCGTTGTTTATTTCCTTCTTTAGAACTGCTTTAGTTCTAAAAAGATTTTAGACTGTTGTGTTTCCGTTTTCATTTGTTTCCATGTTTTTTTTTCTCATTTTATTTCTCATTGACCTACTAACCTACCTATTTCTCATTGTTAAGTATCATGTTGTTTAGCCTCCACATGTTAGGTTTTCACCTTGTCACCGAGCTCTAGTTTCACACTGTTGTGGTCAGAAAAGATGCACAGTATAATTCCAGTCTTTATAAATTTATTGAGACTTGTTTTGTGGCCTAACATGTGATCTATTCTGGAGTGTTTCATGTGCAATTGGAAAGAATATGTATTCTGTTTTTGATGGAATGTTCTGTGTAATGTCCATCTGGTCTAATGTGTTATTCAAAAATAGTTTCCTTATTGACTTTTTTTCCTGGATGATCTATTCATTGATGTAAGTGAAGTGTTAAAGTCCCCTACTGTTATTGTATTACCATAATTTTCTTCTTTATGTCTGTAATATTTGCTTTATGTATTTAGGTGCTCTGATATTGGGTGTGTACATATTTCTTTGTTTTAAAGTCTATTTCATCTGATCTAAGTATTGCCACCTGGCTTCTTTTTTTTTTTCCTTCTGCTTCTATTTGCATGGTAAATGTTTTTCCATCCCTTCATTTCAGTCTGTGTGGGTCTTTAGGTCTGAAGTGTCTTTTGTAGGCAACATATAAATGGGTCTTGGTATTTTTTTTTAAGTCCATTCTTCTCACCCCAGTGTCTTTTGATTGGAGCATTTAGACCATTCACATTTAAAGTAATTATTGATAGGTATGTACTTTTTTGCCATTTTCATTGTTTCTGCTTGTTTTGGGGGTTGTTGTTTCTTGCTCTCTTTGTGACTGAGTTTCTGTAGTGTTATGTTTGGCATTTTCTCTTTAGTTTTTTGTGTATTAAGGGTTTGGTTTTACCATTACCATGAGGTTCATATATAACATCCTAAGTTTATGACAGTCTAAATTAAGTTGATGTATACCACATCTTCCTTATCCATTCACTTATTGACGGACACCTAGGTTGCTTCTATGTCTGCCTATTGTCAACAAGGCTGCAATAAACATAGGTGTGCTTATCTTTTCCAATTAGTGTTTTTGTTTTCTCTGGGTAAACACCCAGGAGTGAAATAACTGGGTTGTATGGTATTTAATTTAAGTTCTTGAGGGATCTCCATACTGTTTTCTATAATGGCTGCACAAATTTACATTCCCACCAACAGTACACAAGTGTTCCCTTCTCTCTACATCTTTATTAATGTGTTATTTCTTGTCTTTTGATGCTAGTCATTCTGACTGGTGTGAGGTGATAGCTCATTGTGGTTTTAATTTGTATTTCCCTGAGGATTAGTAACGGTGAGCATCTTTTCATGTGACTGTTGGCCATCTCTAAGTCTTCTTTGGAAAAATGCCTATTCGGATCTCCTGCCCATTTTTAAACCAGATTATGTGGGTTTTTTGAGTGTTGAGTTGTAGGAGTTCTTTATATATTTTTGATGTTAACCCTTTATTGCATATATCATCTGCAAGTATCTTTTCCCCCTCAGTCAGTTGCCATTTCGTTTTGTTGGTTTCCTTTGCTGTGCAAAAGCTTCTTAGTTGATGCAGTCCCAATAGTTTATTTTTGCTTCTATTTTCTTTGCCTTAGGAGACAGAGCTAGAAAACTACTGCCAAGCCCAATGTTCATGAGATTACTGCCTATGTTTTCTTTTAGGAGTTTTATAGTTTAGGGTTTCACTTAGGTCTTTAATCCATTTTGAGTTTATTTTTGTAGATGGTGTAAGAAAGTGGTCCAGTTTCATTCTTTTGCATGTAGCTGTCCAGTTTTATCCAACACCATTTGTTGAAGTGACTGTCTTTTCCCCATTGAATATTCCTGCCTCCTTTGTCTAGATTAATTGACCATATAAGCATGGGTTTATTCCTGGGCTCTCTATTCTATTGATCCATGTGTCCTTTTGTGCCAGTACCATGCTGTTTTGATTACTACAGCTTTGTAATATAGTTTGAAATCTGGAATTGTGATAGCTCTAGTTTTGTTCTTCTTAAAATTGCTTTGGCTCGACAGGGTCTTTTGTGGTTCCACACAAATCTTAGTATTTTAGTTCTGTGAAAAAGGTCATTGGTATCTTGATAAGGATTACATTGAGTCTATAGACTGCTTTGGATAGTATACTGTACCCCTCTTCTCAAGGCCTTCTTTTCTTCCTGTTTTTAAATTCCCAACTAATGTATCTAATGGCTACTTCATTGTCCATCAAAGCTCTATAAAAGTATAAAATAACTTCCTAGCTTCACTTTCTCCTTCCTCTTTGCCTTCTATATTTCAAGAATTAAGCCCAATTGAAATATGTCCTAGTATCTTTTGTACTCATTGTCTCTTTGTATCCCAATGTCACTGTTAGATTCTAGACTATTACAATGGCTTCAAGCTCTTTATTAGTGTCTTTCTCTTCCCATACTATCTTCATAATGCTACCAGACATGGCCTTTCTAGAGCACAGATATGACTGTGTCACTGTACAAAAACTGCTGGTTCAATAGAGTCTCAACCTACTTTTTGGTATCATCTCCCACCTTTTCTCCTGGCCCCACATTCAGTCATGTGGGACCACTTGCTGCTTCCTGAACATGCACATGCTTTCCTTCCTTTTCCTATCAAATGAATTGGCCTAATTTCAAGGGCCAAATGAAACTTTAACTCTTACATGATGATTTTCCTAATCCTCCTTAATTTGGATTAATTATTCTCACTTTTATGCTCCCCTAACACTTTAAAAAATATTCCTATTTCTTCAATTTGATCATTCTGATTCAAATTTCTCTAGTATTACATAGCATACACCATTAGGCTATGAGCAAGACTGTGTCCTGTTCATTATTTTCCTCATTCCTTAACCCAGGATCTGGCCCATCAGAGGCCTATGGGAACTCAGCCACTACTGCTGGCAAAATTTCACTTTTATTTACTATATCCTCAAAGCTCACAGAAAAAAAGTCTGAATTGCAAATGGAATTTGTTTTCTTCTTCTTGCTTATACTCTACATGCAAATTCTGTTAATCATTTCTTAATTCATTGCTTCCTTTTCTGGTACTCAACTCTATTCTGTTTTCTTTTTTCGAGAGGTCTTACCTCTCCTCCTAATATGTAGCTTCTGGTCTCTTCTCAAATTTTATTTTTAATAAGGCAAAAAAAAAAAATCTAGTTCTGGATATCTACCTCCCTCCTATTCCATTTCATTTGGAATAGTCTTTACATTCCAGAGAGCTTTTCCAGTTTGAGTCCAGTGAAAATAAGAAATTGGTTGTTGACACAGTGTAGAATCTGCTTACAATGGACTTCAAGAACTAAATAAGAGGTGAACTCTTTCCTGGGTTGTTAATGATTTTTAAATTGCTCATGAAAATAGAAAAGTCTTGCAGATAAAACAGATGATTTCGAGTGGATAATGGGGGAGAAAGCTTTTGTCATGTGAGATCGTTATCTTATGAGTTACAATTCAGCCATAGTTAATAGTGATTGAAGGGTATCTGTAAAGTGAAATGAGAGCTGATGACTTCAGTTCATTTTCCAATACAGGAATGTCAGAATTTAAATGCACCCCAAAGGGTTATAGGAAGCTGTGTTTTCTAAAGGAAAAATGATTGAATGGGGAGAACTGACTTGGTCATGGATTACCAACAGAATCACTTGCTTGAAGGCTGGTTTAATTCTTTCTCTCATAATGTACCCACTGGATGAGGAGCTTTACAGTGCAGACCACGACTCAATCAAAAGGAGCAGGGAAAAGAAGAGACGTTCAAACAACATACATGCATGTACACACTATTCACTGCTTTGTTTAGATGTTGTCATTCTATGTAATTTTAATTGTCCAATGAATACTTAATTTTTTATCTTAGAGATATTTTGGTTGTATACAAATGAAAATATGAAAGCATTCAAAATCTTTTTCCTCTCTTAATTGCTTTACAGGA
Source organism: Panthera onca (assembly GCF_046562875.1). NCBI lineage: Eukaryota > Metazoa > Chordata > Mammalia > Carnivora > Felidae > Panthera > Panthera onca. Next base: position 70,964,876 of record NC_138343.1, read on the forward strand.
AATAAAAATTCAGGGAATTGTCAACCTTTTAATTTAACCTAAAAATCCAGTTTTAATTTTACTTAAAACCAAAATATTTTTGAAAGTCTATTATATGCTAAGTATTCTATGTGGTATTGATGAGAAAGCAAAACTATTATAGGTCTTTTGTGAGAGAAAAAAAATGAGAAATGTACATAGGGGCTGTTTGTAAGCTATATAAGAAAATTTAAATGTCACTTATAACAATTGTTATATAGATACCTTATGTCCCAGAACTTATCTAATGGGGGATATATATTTCTAAAATATTAATTCTAACAGGGCTTGAATGAGATTACAACAAAATTTTATAAAAAAAATTAGGAAGGAAAATGAAGTTTATTTAAAAAATCTGGGAAGGCTTCTTAGAAGAAGTAACATATAGACTATTTTATAAAAATAACAGTTAAAAAAGTTATGCTGATGTTCTGTATTTTTCTTATTTTATATCATTGCATCACTATCAGTACCCAAATCAAGAGACACAAAGAATTATTTTCTCAGTTACTTTTTATGAAGCTTGCCAAGTTATTTACCTTTGGAATATTCCTTCCCCAAAGAGAAAGCCAGAAGAATTTAGAAGTATATATTTATATTCTAAAAATATTTCTAGGTATATGTATATAGATACATGTGTGTATGGTTGTATTATATGTATATCAACAGGTGTGTATATATATGTATGTGTGTGTGAGCTATCATATGTATGTGAGGTATACCTATCTCATGTATATATAACTCTGTCAAAGCTCATCTATCCACTAGAGAAGCATTTCAACCTACATGCAACATTAATTTTTAAGTTACCTTCTCCTTCTGGTCCACCAAAGGCTGAGAGGATAGGCAATGTTTGTTAAGTGCTTATTATTTCTAATCATTTTCTATGTGATTGGTCAAATTCTCATTAACAGCTTATGAAATAGGTATTCACTGCCTTTTCATAAGGATGATTGGGCTGGGATGTGAATTCAAGATAAATGTCTCCAGTGCCTGTGTTCTCCATCACAATGCTTTATTTTCTGTTTGCAAGTGGTGATGATTCTCAGATTTCTATTCCTCCTACTGCCTAAATCACTCTCTAGATGTTACTTAGCCACTTGGGGAGAGTCCACTTTCTGTCTGGTTCATTACTATTTCAAAGCAAAGTAGATGCATTCTGTCAAAATGAATTTCCATAAAGTGAGTCAAATTTTTGACTATATCATTATAAAATTAGAGGTGAATTTCCATAGAGAAAAATATTTCTTAATAAGTAATGACAAAGTTTTGATAAGGAGAGGATTAAGATGGTAGCTAGCCCAGGTTCATTTGGAACCAACAAATCCTTACTTAATTACTGTCTCGCAATGGCAGTATACTTCTTTGTAGTACCGTGTTGACTTTAGAATGTCTCCTTTTGTCTTCATTTGCTCACCTCATCATTCCTGCTGAGTCCTGGTTAATAAACCATAAATATCCAAACATGGTTCTACCCCCGATTACCTCTGTATTTACAGTTTTCAGAATTTTTGTACTCATCTCCTGGTATTTATCTGGCATTTGCAGTGTCTGATTCAGTTGGACTGCTACCACACATTTCAACTTTAATTTCTACCATATTGTTTTATTTCTATCAGGTTTTTATTGAGACCTATGGTGGATTGAATAATTATGCTCAATTCTTCACCTCCCTGAACCTAGTATTGCACATCCACACTCTTGACATGGGTTCAGGTAGGCAGAGTACTATACTTCCTGCCTGTTGACTTTGGCTTTGGCCATATGACTTGCTTTAATGAATGGGATATTAGTAGATGTGATGTAAACAAAGGTTTGATATGAGCTTCTACCCCTGACTTTTTCATGAGAAAAATGTGCTTTAGGCAAGTGTGATAAATATATATTTGGTCTTTGTCCCCAGGTCCTGCAGCAGAGCTTCTAAAATCCTTGGAATTTCCTGAGTGATAGGGTTAACAGAAGTACCTTTTATTGTTCATTACAGTCTCCTTTCTACCATACCTGAGTTTCCTCTAAAAAGGTCACTTTTGGCCTCGGGATGGGGGCTGGTCACCAAGAAGACCCAAGCATGATTAGAGGGTTGGAATTTTCAACCTTACCCCCACTTCTTCCAGGGAGGGAAGAGGAGATAGAGATTGAGTAAACGGCCACTGGCTAATAACTTAATCAGTTTTGCCTACCTAACAAAACCTTCATAAAGTCCTCCAAATGGTGGGGTTCTGAGAGTTTAAGTTGATGAATACGTAGAGGTGCTGGGAGGGTGTTCCTCCTTGAAGAGAGCATGGATGGTCCATGCTACCCCTCCCATATCTTGCATATCCTATGCCTCTTTTCCATTTGGCTGTTCTTGAGAGTTATATCCTTAATAATAAAGCAAAAATGGTAAAGAGTTTCCCTGAATTTTGTGAGCCATTCTAGCAAACTAGCAAACCTGAGGAAGTAGTTGTGGGAACCCCTCAAATTCTGCCAGGTGGTCAGAAGTACAAGTGGCAACCTGAGGCTTTTGACTGGTGTTTGATTAATGATAATCTTGTGGTACTGAATCCTTAACCTATGGGGTCTGTGCTAACTCTGGGTAGTTGGTATCAGAATTGAACTGAATTATAGGACACCAGTTGGAGAGTTGAAGAACTGGCTGTTGTGGGGGAAAAACCCACACATCTGGCATCAGAAGTGTTGTGAGTAAAAATAGTTCAGAAGTAGTGTCAGAGCCAAGAAGAAGAGACACATGGAGCAGGCCTAGATCAAACCTGCAGCGTAGAGCTAAGCCCAGCCTAAATCAGTTGAAACCCAGCCAACCCAGCAATGCATAAGGGAGAAATAAATACTTGTTTTTGAAAACCACTGAGTTTTAATATGGTTTGCTACACAGCATAAATGGATGTGCAGTCATGTGCCAAGTACTGTTTTAAGCAGTGGATGGCTTCTTCTCTCAGAATTCTGTAGGTTTTTGGCTTAATAAAAAGAAAATTTACCTGCCTTATTCTTAAAATACAGAATTTTCCATATTGAACGTAGTATATGGAATTCTACATTCAAATATAATACAAGCAGCTGTATAGGTTTAGAGAATTTGATAATACAAAGATAAAAGGGAAAGAGAGCCCAGTTAACCAATTAGGCAAGACCTTGTAGGTTACCCTCAGTTTTGCAGAACTCCCCAAACCATTTTTGCCAGGGTACCCAAGAATTGAGGAGCCTCTCAGGAACTGCTACACAATAACTAGACCCAAAAGAAACTAATGCACAAACCTCAGAACAATTACTTCTTCTGTTACGAGAGATACTCCTTTCTAGTGACTGTAATACATATGTCCGCTTTCCTAGATACCACTTCCTAATATCAGCTACCAGGGAAGTAGAATCATCACATACACCAGTTAGGATAAGTTTGGATGAATATAGCAGATAACTACCAAATACAGTATCTTTAACAAGATAAATATGTTTCTCTCATAGTTAAGAAATGTGTGAATACACAGTCCAGTGCTGGTATGGCCTACAGATTTCATCAGGGACCTACCCTTTTATCACTCTGTACCATCATTTTCAGTATGTGGCTCCCATCTTCAAAATTGAAAGCCCAATATGTTAAAACTCCAGCCATTATTTCCATATTCCAGGGAAGGAAGGAAAGCAAAGAGGGAGGAAGGAAAGCAAAGGAGGAAGAGAAATAAATCCTCACTGGATTTCACTTATATCACATTTACTAAAATTTATGATTATAACTGGTGCAAGAAAGTCTCAAAAGTTTAATCTTTAAGTGCATGCATGCATTGCTGTCCTGAATTAGTATTTTTGCTACTAAGCAGAAAGGGAAAATTGGATGTTGAAGAAAGCGGGTGGGAATTTCTGCTCACCATATCGGTCTCATTCTAGTTGTCTATTTCACATTTTGATGTTCCTTAAGTCAGATGCATTGTGCAGACATTGATATGTACTTGATATTTGCCTGAAAACCCATTATTAATTTTTTTTAAATCTTTATTTATTTTTGAGAAAGAGAGAGAGAGACAGAGCAGAGTGTGAGCAGGGGAGGAACAGAGAGAGGAGACACAGAATCCAAAGCAGGCTCCAGGCTCCCAGCTGTCTGCACAGAGCCCGAGGATGCAGGGCTTGAACCCACAAACTGCAAGATCATGACCTGAGCCAAAGTCGGACACTTAACCGACTGAGCCACACAGGCCACCCCCTGAAAACCCATTATTAAATTGATAGAATGCTTTTTAATGTTTTTAAAAATGTGCTAATGATATGAATACTCTTGGTGAGAATAAAATCAGAGCACAGTGAGCTTCGAGGGATATGGCAAAGCCTTGTGAATTACCCCTGCCCCACAAAAGGGATAACATTTTCAGAATTAAAATATGTGGGTCTGCCAGACTCAGGGTGGCTATTCTACGAGAGAGAAACTCACTGAATTTTTGGGGATTTCCTTTTCTGGAATCCTTGTAATCTCCCCTCCTAAGACAGTCTCTAGTTATGGAAACCTTTGTTTTTGGCCATCATTGCTGTGGTCTTTCTCCATGATTACTCTCTAGTAACTTTAGACTTAACCTCTCTATTGCCAGAGTTCTCCAGCCAGGATGAGTTAAACCATTTTTTAGGCTGTATCTTCTACATAGGACTACTTTCATCCATAAATGTGTTAATTTTAACTAGTTTAACTACAAAAGTTCACCTCTCTACTTAGTTCTAGGGACTCCTGTCTCTTTCAAGTACTTCTAACATGAGCCACATTTCTTTACCCAAAGAGAAGTTGTCCAGGTAGGTAATTTGGAAAAAAATTCCAGTAATTCTTTAGTTTCTGAATTTTACAAAGTCATAGTTTCAGGTAAGATGGGAAAAGATAAAGCTATACCTTAAACTTTGTGGTCTGTTTCATAGAATCACTTAAGAAACTGTTGTGTTTCCTAGGTTATCATTGAAAGATTTAAATACAAAATTTAATTTTTTTCTTTTACAAGCAAATGCTTTATGTGCTAAAGATATATTTTGCTATGTATTTGGCAAGCTTTAGATAGTGTTTGAGATCCTTTGTTAGTTGCTTAGGGTTACTACTGATAAGAATAAAGCTACTATTTTTTTTTAAGTAAGACATCAGTTTTAAAATCCTGATTTCTGCCATGTGAAAATAGGAGAAATGTGTATCTTAGGATCACTGAAATATGATTTAGCAGAATTTTTAGTGATGATTACTAGTGTAAAATATAAACTATAGATTATAAAGCCTGTAGGTAGAAGACTATGTAAAATTAGGGGGTTTAGAGTCTGGAATTAAAGACATTAGAGTCTTTCAGTTCTAGAAAATGTATGCTTATGTTTGCATATAGCTCATGTGCATCAAAGGATTATTACAGAAATTCACAATCTTTGTACTTACCAGAGACTTTAAGAAGGTAATGGCTGAAAGTTTAAACATTATTAAAAGGATTGAGTTAATTAGCCTTAACTTAACTGCCTTTTTGAAGAAAAAGCAATCAAGCTTCTTTCTGCTACAGTTCTTGAGCTTTCCAGGTTCCCCCTTTATCACAAAAGGAATGAATTTGCCAATACATCCAGTGAAGTGTCTGCTATAGGCAATGTAGGTCTCTGTAACTCTCAAAGACTATTATATTGTGTTTTAATTTCATATTTCTTTATAATTCATGTTCTTTTCAAAGTTCAACCACCTCCCCAAACGTTGTGAACCCTATGAGCACACAAGAATTACTGAGAATTCACTCTGTACCAGGCACTCTGTGAGGAAGTGGGGTTAAAATAAGAAATTCTCTTTGACATCACGTGAGCAGTCTTACAGGACAGTTTCAGTAATGCTGTAATAGCACTTCTACAGCCTGTAAATTTAATAGTCCAACTAATGGCCCAAAGGAGAATATAATCAATTCTACTTTAGGGGGTTAGGAGATAGAGATATGGCAATTGGGTCTTGAGAATGAAAAGGAAGGAATTTAGCAGGGCTACACAGTGAGGGGGAACTGGAGACATTTCAAGTAGAATGAACATGGGCACATAATTTGTTTTTATGTCTCACTTACTAGACCTTCTAGAGTGAAGACCTCAAACTCTGGTAATACCCACCATCCAACCAAGTGTAAGATAGTGTTTAGCAAGTGTTTTCTCAGTAAAAATGAGTGATCTAGTCTAGAGAGTATTGAGAATGGTCAAGAAACAGTCCAGGGCTTCTCACTTTGTTAAGCATGAGAACCACTTGGGGTGCTTGTTCCTATGCATCACCCCAGAATTGCTGTTTCAATAGGTCTGGGGTGAAGGCCAGAAATTTGCATTTTTAATAAGCCCTACCCCGAACTTCCATCCTCATTGTGACTCTGATGCAGGGGGTCCACAGAGTGCAGAGATGTAGGTGGAAAGGAATTTGTGGATACTTTGGAGATTCTTACATCCTGGTTCTTATCAACTACCTACAGCTCTCCAAATATACCTCAAGGTTCACCCCCTGTGAGCCATCAAAAAGCTTTTTAATCAATCTTAACCTCTAGTGCTGAGACCTGTAAGTTAATTTTCTGGCAAATATGATGAGGGGGAAATAAATCTGCCTCCTGAGACTTAACAGGTCTTCTTGATTTTTAAGTATTAGCATGTTTTTCAAGTGCTGTGAAGCTGGGAAGTGCTAAAAGAAAAAAAAAAAGCTCCAGGATTAGTCATTTCTCTTAAAAAAAAAAAAAAAAGTTTCCAGTGGCACAATACTTACCTCGAAAGATGAAAATTTCCACCTAAAGGCATTTTTTCTATATTTTGTAATCATAGTTGAGAATTTATGCCAACTCTATCTTTTTTAGCTATTCAATGAAACATTTCTAAACGGAGTTGAAAATAATTCCATCATGCCTTTAACACCCACTTGCTCTAATTTAACTCCATTTGTCTCTCCCTTACTTACTCTTTATTTTCTTGAGCATTCCAGCTGTTAACATTAAACCTAATTTTTGAATGTCAGCCCATGTCAAAGCAAGGCTTAATCCTTTTAATGTTAACCTATCACTAGCTCAAAGCTGCTTTATATCATGAGATACAACTGCATTTCCAACCCTGTGGGCATGGAGTGTGATTACACATGCATGCTATAGCTTCCCTGTAGCACTATTTTGGTGAGTCTTGAGTTTTATGTGGGGCAGGTAGAGATTGAACCCCATCCCAAGTGCTTTGGTTATACAAATAGAAGAGGCCTTTTTACAGGGTGGTAGTGCTGAAATATTAGAAAGAATGTTGGCTGTCATCTAATCCCTCACCCTTATTTTTTTAATCTAGGAAAGAGTAAAATGTCACAGACAAAGCATATATTTAATGACAGGCTTTGGAACCGGAACCAGACACTTTGTTAATGGACTTAAATGTCACTGTCATTTACTTTCTTCTCTCTTGAATGAAAGGCAATTTTAAAAACTCATTACTGTTCTTACTCCTCCCATTTAGACAATTTTTGAGGTGTAAGGAAGTCAACTGTGTCTTGAAACAGGCTGTCGTCATTGGCTGAGTCCCACATGCAAGCAACTTGTAGTAAGGTACAGGTGACTTTTTTCATCCCACTGGGACCACTGAGCTTTGTTACAGTAATATACTAATAAAGAATTCTGTTTATGAGGAAGATCAGCAAATGAAAATAGATACTATTCCCATTTTATTTTATGGCTCTTGGTGCAATATAATTAGAACTTTAGTAAGAGATTGTATCTTAATTAAATGAAAGAAATGATAAATGTACTTATAAATGAGAGTGAATAGACCTTATAAACTATACTAGTGAAATTTCCAGTTGAATGTTCACATTAAAAGCCAATAATAAAAAAAGGATAAAGAAAACAGTCTTTTATTTATATTATGTACCTTGGCACTGAAGTTAAAAGAGTAAGTCACAGTATTTTTCCTAGAAGAGCTCACGGCAGCATACGAAGGGAAGAACAATACCAAAAATGTCAACTATAAGACCTACAAGAAAATTCAGTTCAAAGCCCTATGAGACCTTAAGGGGAGAGTAATTAATCTTGTTTTGGAAGTTGGAAAAGGCTTCAGGGAGGGTATAATGTTTGAAACAAGTGCAAATTCAGTAAAAAAAAAAAAAAAAAAAATGCCAAGCAGATGATTTTTAAAGGTATAAATGCAGCAGTGTGACATTTTTTTAATGAACACTAAGTAAAAAGCTCTTTTATTAGGCATAATTAAAATAATTATTTCTATGGAAGAAACTTTCCACTTCCCAGCTCCCTGAAATAATAATGCGTACCTTTTATTTTTATTTACTGTTTGTCAGTCTTTTCTGTTAATCTGGTTTATGCAGTTTAGGATTTTTTTTTTTTTTTTTTTTTTTTTACATCACCTATTTGGAAAGGACCTTCCTAAAAAAAAAAAAAAAAAAAAAGTCTGTCCACATTTTCCTCTAGAAGAGTCACTTTATATTCTTTCATGTAATTCACATCATTCTTCTCTCCCCCTTTCCCATTTATTTTATTCTTTTTAAAAAATATTTCCTGGGGTGCCTGGATAGCTCAGTTGGTTGAGCGTCTGACTTCGGCTCAGGTCATGATTTCACGGTCTGTGGGTTCGAGCCCTGCATTGAGCTCTGTGCTGACAGCCCAGAGCCTGAAGCCTGCTTTGGATTCTGTGTCTCCTTCCCTCTCTGTCCCTCCCCCGCTCATGCTCTGTCTCTCTGTCAAAAATAAACATTTAAAAAAATTAAAAGAAAATATTTCCATACTCTCGTATCGAGAACTGGGAACAATAATATATGCTAATATATTTATATTTTACTTTATCATAAATTTGGAATGAAAATCCTAACCTCCTAGACCTGGATAATGGTCATGAGATCAATTGTTTAACATTTAAAATGTTGCCAAAGGTATGCTACAGGACTCTCACTAACAGATTCTGTGAAAAAGGTTCATGATTGGAGATTCTGAGAAGGAAGGAGTTAAAGGGAAGAAAATCTTGGAGAATTAGATTGATCTCCAGGGATTTGGAAACTAGGCAGACGATCTGAAGATGAAAGGAAAGATTTGATTCTGTGCTGAATTATAAGTTTTGAAGGAAATTGCAGTGTAATTTTGTTCAGCTATAGATAAGAATCCACAGCCTAAATTAGTAAAGTTCTTATAACTTATCTTTTAAAATCATCATTAAAAAGTATTTCTAAAACTGTCAATTGTGAGAATCACCCTTGAGGTAGGTGTGTAATATGAAAAACCTAGAAAAGAAGAGCAGTAGCAAACTGCATATTAAACATGAGTTGCAAAGGGGGAAATCTAAAAGACATGTCATTGCATTATATCTCTTCAGTGTCGAGGAGAAAGGAAAAGGGCAAATCACTGCTGACATGCCTTATTCACACACCTTAAAAAAGCGTTGTCATGTGCTAGTCAACCTTCTGCTTTTAAGGGAGTTGTTAAAATTGCTAAAGCCTTGGATTCTCTTACCCTACCCCTACTCCAAAGAGCAACACTTTGGAACCCCTCCATAGCTATTTAGACTTGACCCCAACTCAGTCACTGGAAATAACCCTCAATCCAGGTTTAAATGAATTGGGCATGTTGGTCAAACCAATTAATATAATTGCTGCCCACTGGTTAGTTTCTAAGAACAGCCTGTCTTGTTGCAAAATATCATTTTCTTTCCTCAATTGCCAAGTATATACTTGATTAGTCTGATTTCCAAGTGAATTCCTTGGATATGCTTATATAAAGTTAGAATGGCCCTCTGATACAAAATCAAGCAAAAAAGACGTAGTGAATTGAATACATACACACTCACGTCTATGCTCCTTCAGAAGCTCTCTCAAACAACAGTAAAGGTTGTGGGAGAGTAAACTCTGCAGGACAAAGAACAAGAAAGGAGAAGGCGGTGAAATCTGGGTGGTTGTTGGGTGTGTGGTAACTGATGTTGACGTAGCAAATCCAAGAGAGCCGAATGATAAACCACCAGTGGGGAAGTTTTAGTAGCACACTGATTTGCATTGCAGAATCTGCAAAGGATTTATGACCATAGTACTTCTGAGTGTCAGATGTAAATTGGCGCTAAAAAAAAAAAAAACTGGTTGAAAGTCTATTTAAGACTGCACATTAACTCCCTTTAAAAACCCCACTTAAATCATAGCTTAAGTTTCTGTTTGATTTGTTTTGTTTTAAGGAATGAACTGCAAATGATGAAAAACAAACCAAAAAAAAAATAATGTTTTTTTGCATACTTTCTGTTAAAATCTTTACCTGGGTACTCTAAAATTTTTTGCTATTATGAATAGTATATTCCTAAGTATTCATTTTCTAGCAGTTTGTTGCTGATATGCAAAAATACCACTGACTTTTGGTTATCAATCTTGTAACTGGTAACTTTGCTAAAATCTATAATTATAATTTTGACAATCTTATCTCTGAATAGTAACTGACTTTATTTCCAATCTTTATAGCTTTTTATTTCCATTGCACAAACTATGATATTTAGTCCATTGTTGAATAAAAATAGTTACATTAGGAATAACTATAGTGGTCCACCATTGATAATAATGTTTGCTGTAACTTTTCTATGCACACTTGTGTTCAGGTTAAAGTAATTCCCTTTTATGCTTTACCCACTGAAAATTTGTATCAAAAACGACTATTAAATGTTATCAACTGTTTATTCTATATTTATTGAAATTATATAAATTTTCTCTCATATGTTAATGTAATACATTACTTAATAGATTTTCTAAATCAACTTGTATCCCTAGAATAAATATATCCAACTCAGTGATGATAGATTACCTTTTTATGCATTGCTAAATTAAGTTTGCACTTTTTAAGAAAATTTTTGCTCTTACCTTAACAAAAGATGGGCCTGTTTTTTCTTCCTTCTTTATTTTTTGATAACAAAAGAAATTAGATATATAAACTAAATTGGAAAGTCTTCCCCTTCATTTTATTAATTTGAACTTTAGGATCACCTGGTCTTGCCAGTTTCTTTCAAGGAGAATTTTGAACTAATAATCATTCTGATTTTTATTTCTGGACCAATGTTGAGTCAACTTTGGTAACTTTTAGAAGTATTTTATTTCACCCAATTTTTCAAATGTAATAATATGAGAGCTACTTTTATTTTCTTACTTCAATCTCTGCTGCCTTTCCGTTATGCCCTTTTCCATTGCTAATATTTTGTGTTGTCTCTTGTTTCCTTAATCAGTCTTCACTGAGGTTCATCAGTTTCACTCATTTTTCTTTTTTTCCAAAAAAGCCACTCTCATTTTTACTTCATACTTTTCCATTCTTAATTATTTTATTCCTCCTATATTTTCTGGGTTTATTTTGCTCTTTTTCTAATGTCTTAAGTAAACGCTTATGCAATTGACTTTGAGTTTTGCTTTTATCCCCCTAATATAAGCATTTAGGCTTTAAATTCCCCTCTAAAAACTTTTGGCTACATTTCAGAAGTCTTCAAATCTTGTATTTGTAGCTGCTTCTGTTGTTATGTATGCTTTGTTATGTATGTGCCATGGTCACAAAATGGCTGCCAGCTACTTGCACAACTACACACTTCATTATCCACATTCAGGTACAAAAAACCAGTCATTTCTCAAACCATCAAATGAGTTTCCTGAACTGTTCCTAATGAGACCCAATGAAAACACTGAACCAAATTTTATAGCTAAAGAAATGTCATGCTCACATTGACTTTATTACTGGAAAGACTTAAACCTGTCCTTAAGGACAAATTCCTTCCTGAAACCCCTGATGCTGGGTGAAAGTCATTAAGTGGAAAACCTATTTCCATTAATTTTACTTTACTTAAAATTTTTTTTAACATTTATTTATTTTTGAGAGGCAGAGGGAGACAGAGCACAAGTGGGGGAGGGGCAGAGAGAGAATGAGACACAGAATCTGAAGCAGGCTCCAGGCTCTGAACTGTGTCAGCACAGAGCCCAACACGGGGCTCAAACTCACAAACTCACAAGACGTGAGATCATGACCTGAGCCAAAGTCGGATGCTTAACTGACTGAGCCACACAGGTGCCCCTATTTTTAAAAAAATTTTAAATGTTTATTTTTGAGAGACAGAGCACTAGTGGGGGAGGAGCAGAGAGAGGGAGCCACAGAATTCAAAGCAGGCTCCAGTCTCTGACCTCTTAGCACAGACCCAACATGGGGCTTGAACTCACTAACTGCAAGATCATGACCTGAACCAAAGTCAGACACAACTGACTGAGCCACACAGGTGCCCCTATTTCCATTAATCTTAAAAGTCGTGATGCATTTCATCCCAATTCCCAATAACAACTGAACAATATAAATAACTTAATTTTTAAAAATCCAATAATTTGAAAGTAAATACAAATTTATACATAAAACAGGGTATAATAAGGGTTTGTTTATTCCTTACCATTTTCTTCAATTGTCCAGTCTTTTGGAACTCAGTTGATCTTGTACTCCAACTGCACTTCAAAGTTATATCCTAGAAAAACACTTTTAGGATAAAATAAAAGCTAAGCAAAAGAATGCTTTGAAACCCATGGAAGTAGTGCATGTTCACAATAGACTGAGTTGTTGAAACTGCAAACCCTTTATCCCTCTCATTTGGCATACATAAGCAAAGTCGATTGTTTTGGGTTTATCTAAACATTGCATGCAATTCAAATTAGACCCATATGATATTGTCTCACTAGAAAATGTTTGTGTTGAGTAAATTGATGAGCATGTCTTTGCCCGAACCATAATCTCAAAAATATTATTTATATTTATTTTTTTATTCTATTCTATTTTTAGTGTTTGGGGATAAAAAGGAAAAACCTCATGCAGGAAAAGAATAATTGTCTGAAAATGGTATGACTTTTCAAAAACTGTATACTATTATAGTAAAAAGCAGAACATTTCATGCAAAGTAGGTCTGTACTGTGGCAAAGGGGATGGGTTTACTCTGACTCAGATTGATCAGGGCTTGTCCTTGGGGATGTGGTTCTGCCAACCTCCATGCTATACACAAAGGGTAAGGAAGAGTGTGAATATCAATGAGATCATCAGCATGTCTTTTCATCTTGCTTTATTGCAGTGTTCCTTTAAATCAAATTTAATCTAATCTGAGATCCCACTCACATAAGTGATGGGACATTTAATTTTCATTATCGTTGGGGTTTCCTCCCTCTCTATGAGATCAGAAGGCATTCAGAAAGCCAGGGGAGGTGCTGGTTAGTCACGGTGGTCACCAGTATTGATGCTGAACCTTCTCCCTAATGACGCTACCAAGTATTAACTTCTAATATCAATCAAGCATTCATCTCTGGGTGGACTTAAGGATGAACCCATCAGCCATTTATTCCACCAGTGCTAGACTTTGCCCTCTGCTCACCAGGCCACAATATATAATGCCCAGCTTCCTTGTCTCACTTCTGCTTTTTCCCCACTCTTTGCTGCATTCTCTGATTTCCCATCCTAAAACTTTGTTTCCCATTTTCTGGCTTAAAAAAAACAACACTTTATTGCTATGATTCATAATACCATGCTATTCACACACTTAAAGCAGATAATTCAGTGGTTGCCATTATATACACAGAGTTGTTCAGTGATCAGCACAATCAATTTTAGAATGTCTTTATAATTCCTGAAAGAAATCCCCTACCCATTATCAGTCATTCCTCATTTTTCCCCAACTCCCCTACTCCCTGCAGCCCTAGGCAATTACTGATCTGCTTTCTGTATATGTAGATTTTCCTATTCTGGACATTTCATATAAATGAAGACATAAAAATGTAGTCTTTTGCATCTGGCTTTTACTTAGCATAGTGATTTACACTTCATTCATGCTGTAGTGTACATTAGTAGGTAATTCCTTTTTATAGTTGAATAATATTCCATTATATGGATATGCTACATTTTGTTTATTAAATCCCCAGTTGATGGACATTTGGTTCTCAGTTTGGAGCTATTATGAATAATGCTGATGTAAACTCTTACAAAATGCCTTTGTGTAGACTATAGTTTTCTCTTGGAGAAATTCCTAGGAGTAGGATAACTAGGTCATATGTTAACTTTATATTTAACTTTTAAAGAAACCGCTATATTGTTTTCCAGGGATCTGGAAACTATCCCTGCATTATTATGCTATCGACCAGCATTATTATGAGGGTTCCAGTTTGTCTGCATCCCCATCATTTGCTACTGTTTATCTTTTGAGTGATAGCACTTCTTGTAAGCGTGTAGCAGTATACATTATATTTTTAAAATTGTAATTAGTCAACTACATTTAAAACTTGGGACAAAATCTAGGCATCTGCCCTTTTCAGAAATATCCAGATATTCTAGCAACACTGGGTCTTAGCACTGTAAGGTAGCAATTGGCTGGAGCTATGTAATTGCCATTCTCTTTATTCTGGCACTCTGTCCAGTTTTGGGCAGTCCCATCTTATTTTATGAGCCTGACACAGAGAGTAAGAGTCAGTTCTCATTTTTTTTAATAGTTGTGCTGTTTTTCTGGAGGTAAGAAATGTTTTGTGTCTTACACCTCAAGCAAAAGTAGAAAATGAGTTGGAGACTTGGAGGGAAATATAATTAAAGAAAAGTAGGAGAGAGGAGTTCTTTGCTGAATTAAAGATGGCTCTTATAGGTTTACAAAAATAAAAAATGGATTAAAGATCTGAATGTGAGACTTGAAACCACAAAAATCCTAGAGGAGAATACAGGCAGTAACTTCTTTGATATCATCTGTAACAACTTCTTTCTAGATTTGTCTCCTGAAGCAAGGGAAACAAAAGCAAAAATAAACTGTTGGGACTTCCTCAAAATAAAAAGCATCTGCACAGCAAAGGAAACAAACAAAACTAAAAGGCAACCTATGGAATGGGAAAATATATTTGCAAATTACCTATATGATAAAGAGTTAGTATCTAAAATATATAAAGAACTTATCAAACTCAACACCCAAATAATGAGTAATCCAATTAAAAATAGAATATGACCAACTAATCTTTGACAAAGCAGGAAAGAATATCCAATGGAATAAAGACGGTCTCTTCAGCAAAGAAAACTGGACAGCAACATACAGAAAAATGAACCTGGACCACTTTCTTACACTATACTCAAAAATAAACTCAAAGACCTAAACATAGGACAGGAAGCCATCAAAATCCCAGAGGAGAAAGCAGGCAACAAACTCTTTGACCTTGGCTGCAGCAACTTCTTACTCAACACATCTCCAGAGACAAGGGAAACAAAAGCAAAAATGAACTATTGGGATGTCATCAAGATAAAAAGTTTCTGCACAGAGAAGGAAACAATCAACAAAGCTAAAAGGCAACCAATGGAATGGGAGAAGATATTTGCAAACAACATATCAGATAAAGGGTTAGTTTCCAAAATCTATAAAGAACTTATCAAACTCCACACCCAAAAAAACAAATAATCCAGGGAAGAAATGGGCAAAAGACATGAATAGACACTTCTCCAAAGAAGATATCCAGATGGCCAACCTACACATGGAAAAATGCTCAACATCACTCATCATCAGGGAAATACAAATCAAAAGCACACCTGTCAGAATGGCTAACATTAACAACTCAGGCAACAACAGATGTTGGCGAGGATGGAGAGAAAGAGGATCTCTTTTGCACTGCTGGTGGGAATACAAACTGGTACAGCCACTCTGGAAAACAGTGTGGAGGTTCCTCAAAAAATTAAAAATAGAGCTACCTTACGACCCAGCAATTGCACTACCAGGAATTTATCCAAGTGATACAAGAGTGCTGTTTTGAAGGGGCACCTCAATGTTTATAGCAGTGCTATCAAAAATAGCCAAAGTATGTAGAGACCAAAGGTCCATCGACAGGTGAATGGATAAAGAAGATGTGTATACATACATATACATACATACATACATACATACATACAATGGAGTATCACTTGGCAATCAACAAGTATGAAATCTTGCCATTTGCAACTATGTGGATGGAATTAGAGGGTATTATGCTAAGCAAAAGAAGCCAGTCAGAGAAAGACAAATATCATATGACTTCATTCATATGAGGAATTTAACATACAAAACAGATGAACATAAGGGAAGGGAAGCAAAAAATAATATAAAAACAGGGAGGGGGATAAAACATAAGAGACTCTTAATACAGAGAACAAACTGAGGGTTGCTGGAGGGGTTGCAGGTGGGGAGATGGGCTAAATGGGTAAGGGGCATTAGGGAAGACACCTGTTGGGATGAGCACTGGGTGTTATATGGAGGGGATGAATCAGTGGAAGCTACTCCTGAAATCACTATAGCATTATATGCTAGCTAACTTGGATGTAAATTTAAAAATAAAATAAAATAAATGAAAAAACAGATAAAAATAAAATAAAAATAAAATAAAACTTTCAAAAAATAAAAAATGGATATTTTCCTGGATTTTAAATAAATAATAGGCAGAAGACATGAATGGACATTTTTCCAAAGAAGACATCCAGATGGCTAACAGACACATGAAAAGATGGTCAACATCACTCATCATCAGGGAAATACATATCAAAACTATAATGAGATACCACCTCACACTGGTCAGAATGGCTCAACTCAACACAAGAAACAACAGGTATTGGTGAGGATGTGGAGAAAGGAGAAGTCTCTTGCACTGTTGGTGGGAATGCAAACTGGTGCAGACGCTGTGATGAGGAAACACTGAAGTTTCTTCAAAGTTAAAAATGGAACAACCCTACAATCCAGCAATTGCACTGCTAGGTATTTACCCAAAGAATACAAAAATACTAATTTAAAAGGATACATTCATTGTAATGTTTATAGCATTATATAAATGGACAAATCATAGAAACAGCCCAAGTGTCCATCAACTGTTGAATGGATAAAGATGTGGTTGTATGTGTGTGTCACACATATGATATCACTCATGTAGCATTTCAGAAATAAAAATGGGAAAAGTGAAAAAGAGAGGGAAACCAAGAAACAAACTCTTAACTATCAAAAACGAATTGATGGTTACCAGGGGGAGGTGGGGGGATGGGTGAAATAGGTGATGGGGATTAAGGAGTGCACTTGTTGTGATGAGCACTGGGTATTGTATCAAAGTGTTGAATCACTATGTTGTACATCTGAAACTAATTACACAGTATGTTAACTAACTGGAATTTAAATAAAAACTTAAGACTACTCTAATGTTTCATATACTAAATATATCTGTCAAAAGAATGTAATTTAAGACATTATGAACAAATCATATAAAGACAATGTATGATGGAAATTTTAATGAACTGAGAAGCAATAGAAATTTCAGTGGAGTCCTATTTTGAAATCAAATCAAATAAGTAATGCTACCCTGAGAAGTTATCTATTAATACAAATGTAAAAGAGCTTATAAATTAAAAAAAAATTTAATGTTTATTCATTTTTGAGAGACAGAATAGAGTGTGAGTGGGGGAGGGGCAGAAAGAGAGGGAGACACAGAATCTGAAGGAGTCTCTGGGCTCTGAGCTGTCAGCACAGAGCCCGTCGTGGGGCTCAACTCACTGACCTGCGAAATCATGACCTGAGCCGAAGTCGGACACTCAACTGACTGAGCCACCCAGGTGTGCCAAGAGCTTATAAATTTTAAAATAAATGTTTTCATTATCTTAATTTTAGGAAAATCATTTCTTTGGCAAGCAATAATCTAGTGTACTTTAAAATTGGTTTTCAGAATTGGACATTGTAAGAATTCCCCAGTTACAGAATTGAAGATGCAATTTTAAACATGATTCTCTCCTTCAAACTTTGAAAATTAATTTTGTTCACTTAATCTCTCACAATTAATACTGATAGAAAGAATGAAGAGTTATTAAAAAAAAGTCATAACAGTACAATATACTGAAAGCTAGATGTGATGGTGTTGGAAAATTAGATTTCTTTAAATGTCTTGAGAGTAGTTACTCTAAATATAAAACCAAACTATGTTTGGAAGTAACTACATTTGGGTACATCTGTTCTCCATTATGCAATGGAATAAAACTAAATATTGTTCCCAATTAAGGGATTTAAGGCCAAATTCTGGACTGTCCATTTCAAAGGGAAATATAAGACCTAATACATCTTTTGTAGAAGAAAATGTTAGTTTTATAATTCCAAACAAGAAGAATTAGATTTAGAAATTTTTTAATCCTTTTTTTTTAATTAATCTATAATCCAAAATACGATCTCTGTTTAGATTTTGCAGTGTACTTCTAACATAGTAAAAATAAAAATTGTTGATTCTACTTCAGAAAGGCAAATATTCTTGTCCTTGGGGTGCTGTACATATGTTACCTACTTGGATTTTTTTTTTTTTGACTTTTGATTTTTGAACACCTGTGTAAAAGGAAAGCTTTCAAGGATTCTTCATATTTCTTCCTGATCCAGCCCAGATCGTCAGGATGGGAGGATGCACAGGAACCATAAGCAGATGCTCAGAAATAGAGAATCTTCATTTGTTGAAGATAATAAGAGCACAGAATGGACTAGCAGGAAACAGGTACTCAGCTGGTAAAGAAGGGAAAGACCCAACATTTGTTTTGGTCTGCAGGATAGAACTTCATTTTGAGGCTGGTGGAGAAGGTAAGTAAGGGTGGCAAGAGAAAAAGTCTTGACTTGTGTTTGCTCGTTGGTTGTAGCTCATGGGCTGCAGAAGCATAGGCATTGCACTGACCATCTTACATGCTTAAGTCTATAGCAGCCCTTCTCCTTGGTGAGCACATAGACCTCTGCTTTCCGGAGGCTGAGACAAAACCTAGCTCTAACAGAGGGGTAAATGCTTCCCGAGTTCTGTATAGCTCATCACGTATCAATGTTTATAAGGGAAAGGTCCCTGCTTCTGACCCCTGCTGCAGTAGGCCTGTGTTCTCAAATATGTACTCTGATCACTCCCTTTATCTTGGCATAAAGGTTGGAACTGGCATTTATTAATCATAAAGTTATTCATTCTGCTTTAAATCTAGCAACAGTGCTTAACTCCATAACCTCCTATGGCAGTGGGTTTCACAAGTTGGCTAAATGTGGTACAAAGTAATAGTTTCTTCAACTTGCTCTAAACTTATCAGCCATTAATTCCACCAGATGACACTTCATTCTTCAGTAACATTATGGAACATTCAGTTCTTTGGTTGAGAGTACAAACAAAACCCTCTGTCAGGCTCTCAAACACTAAATAATCACCACTTGCCATTTTCCTTTTAAATATGTTAGCATGGTTTGATTGACTTGGAGAAAATCTTAAGCTCTTCTAATTTGCCATAATTCTATTCAAAGTTTACTCTCCCAGTCTTTGTTCGGAATCATTTCAAATGTATATTTGTTATTAGGTATGTATACGAGGTAGCCTATTTGGTAGGATTAGGATTAATTTGCGTGAAGAGTGCACTGAGGGCTTCTAAAGTATCAGGTATTTTGTAATGATGATGACTCATAATAAGTTGTCTGTGGCCAGGACTTCAGGAAGTAGATGACAGGACACATTCATGATTTTAAAACAGTTGAATTGGTTCCATGCCTGCCACCACCTCCCTCCCCTGCCAGTTCTTCCACTCACTCTGATTTATGAAATTCTTCTATTGAGGCTTAGTGCCTTTGATCCCTATTCCAATGAAAACTCCTTCAGAGAGAGAGGTGTTATTTAAGCTACTGTGAGCCATTTTCTCCTGGGCACAAATTGTCATGATGTATGATGCTTCTTTTCCTTTAAACTAGTCGTTTTCAAATCATGTCCTATAGAATCCTAGAGTCCCACGGGTCTTGTAGGGATAGTTGCAGGATAAGAAGAGATCAGACAGGTTTGATTTCAACAGCAACTCTGCTTACCTGCTGTAGATATTTACCTTCTGTGTAAGACTTAATGTGATAAGAAAATTTTATATTACTGTTATTATATAGACTAGACTCTCAGGTTAGACCCTTAGCGTGAGGCCTGGCATGAGCTTCCAATATTTTTATATCAGTTACCCTTAGTTGATGCTCTCCTATTCTATATTCTCCCATATGGCCCTTGCTCCTGATTAGGGCACTCTTCGAGCACTCACGTTTGCTTCTGTCTCCCAGATTACAATCCAGAGCCACTCTTGTGCCTCCTATACAATTGTCATCTTTTCTACACTAGCAAGAAAAATAAGACTAGGAGGAGAAAGCATAGCTATGAACATGCTTCCACTACTTCCTTTCTTCCTAAAATAGAAAATTTAAAGAATATCACTATCTTTAAGAGCTTTGGAATGGATTCCTTTGAAAGAAGAAAGTAGCTATTTCACCCTAAAGCCAAACACATTCAGAGCCTGGGTAGTTGTAATTATATATAATAAAAAATAATCTGAAGTCATTTACTACTAGGAGATGTGAAAAAAATAACATTTAAAAAAAAATAGAAAATGGGCATACATTACAACAATTTAGATTAATCTCTTCACTTTCTATTTTGATTATATTTTTGACTGGTAGTGGGGAGCTAGTATTTTAGCTTTGAAAGCATTGGGAGAAAGATTTAAAAACTTAATTCCACAGAATTCTGCAAAATTGAAGTTTTCTAAACTGTAAAAATAATATAACTAAATATAAAATAATAAAACTAAAATTTAAAAGGAATAAATGAACTAGGAAAAATTTACATAAAATTTGAGGACTATAATCTATTTAGTCTGATTATAAACAAATAATAGAAATGAACTCTGGCTAACAGTTTTACTTTAAAAAGTGGAATTATTTGTAGCTTACAAAACTAAAATGGAAAAATAAATCAGGCGTCATTATGAATGAGACCAGGGGAAGTATGTAAATATGGGTACTCTAATGGTTGAGCAGTCTTTTCAGAAGCTGTGAGCATCATGATGTAGCTCTCATCGCTTTCTATTTTTGTTTCTTTCTTAAAATTCAAATTGCAAGGAGCATCTAATTAGCCAGGGAATGGGGACATGCTGGATGCCCCACCAGTGTAGCCTGCAGCAGAAGAGGGGTAGTTCCCAAAGGAAAATCCAGTATGAAAGGGAAAGTACTCTCTACAGGCAAAAGGAGCAGGTGCCCACCATAGGGCTCACTCAGCTTCAGGAAAACACAGAGGAAGAAAATCAATAAATGGGCAGAGGACACAAATTAGAATTCATAGAAGATGCAATGTAAAGCAATATAGGTGGAGTAGATACTCAAATCTTGTAAAAATTAAAATTTATAGCAAATAAAACAGAACTTTTTTAACCATTAAGAGAACAGCTTAAATATAAAAGTTAAGCATAAAATTACCATATGATCCTTCAATTCTACTTCTCAATATACATTCAAAAGAACTGAAAGTAAGAACTCAGATATTTGTACAGCAATGTTCATAGCAGCATTATTCACAATAGCCAAAAGGTGGAAGCAACGCACGTGTTTGACAGATGAAGGGATAATAAACATGTGTGGTATGTAAAATACAATGGAATATTATTTCACCCTTAAAAGGTATGCAATTCTGATACATGCTGCAATATGGATTAACCTTAAATGTTTTGCTAAGTGAAATAAGCCAAACACAAAAGAACAAATATTGCATGATCCCACTTAAATAAAGTGCTTAGACTAGGTCTCATAGACACAGAAAGTAGAAATGCAAGTTACCAGGGACTAGGAGGAGCGAAGAATGACAAAGTGTTTAATGGGTAGAGTTTCTGTGTGGGATGATTAAAAAGTTCTGGAAGTGGATAGTGGTGATGGCTACACAATATTATGAATGTACTTAATTCCACTGAGTTGTACACTTACATTTTAACCTTTTAACCATTTTTTATGTTACTTATATTTGGCCACAGTCTTTTCAAAGATGAATAGCTGCCTAGAATAATGTGTTTAACTCATGCATTTATAGTGAGGGTGGGAATGTAAATTTATACAACTCATTTTGGAACGCAGTATGATAATTTTTATCAGAAACCTTCACACTGTTCCTGTCTTTTGACTTAGCTATCCTATTTCTGAAGATACCATCTTAAAGTAGTGAAAAGCTGTTTGCATGAAGATAATCATAGCAGTATCAAAAACTAATAGGATAACAAACCTAAGAGTGCAAAAAGAAGAGAAGCATGTCACACTAACTCAATGAAACATGCAACTATTAACCCTTACGATTGAGATAATATTTGGTATATTAACAAATAAAGGTTATAAGGTGACGATGTGAATATAATGTTGTTAAAATATTCATGTCAGCAACATGCATGAATGAAAGCCTTTGTGGTAAGCTGAGGAAATTATAATGAACATATTTTCTTTTAAATTTGTCTTTAACTTTTGTTGTTTTGCCTGGATAAAAAGTGATAACATTTAACGTCAAACAGAATTAAATATTTAAAATATGTTGTTAGAAAAGATAGAGAAGCAATTCTTAAATACTTGTTGCAGTAATTACAAGGAAAATTTAACAAGTAATCTTCTCCATTATCATTTGTACTGTGAAAGTAAAGATACCTAAATGATACCTATCAACTAGACTAATAATAGGAATCAACTTACAAAAACCTTATTTATAAGACTATACACATTCTTTTAGGGCTGGAAGGAGCCTGGGGACTTATATAATGTGGTTATATTATGAAATGCACATTTTACAGAGCAATGGAAAAGAGATTGTGAGATGAAATGGAACATGGTTTTATAGATATTGGCAAAAAGAAGACAGGATAATAAAACAGAATGTCTCAGGAAGATTCTCAGATGCAAAAATCTTCAGAGAAGACACTTCTCACATGAAGTGGCAGGAAAGAATATCAGTGTGCTAAAAAGTCTCAGAATAACTACATATAACATCAAATGGCATTGCCTCTCATAAGAAATTAAAAACAGTGGAGAAGATATGTAGGAAAAACATTTAATGGGCAAATAATTTGAAATTAGGAAAAGAGAGCTGAGAACAAAGGAACTAACAACTTTCACAGCCAGAAAGTACTTCCTTAGTGTAACACTTATCTTTCTGGTACTTTTTCTAGATGGGAGTAGATTCCCAGACTCTATAGCATCAGAAGAGATTTTAGACAGCACATAATAAAATTTCTTTTTTAAGCTGGGTACTCTAAAGTCTAGAGAAAGGACACACCCGAGTAACATAGCAAATAAAAAGCACAGAAATACCAGGGGCCTGGGCTCTGTGTGGCCCCACACTGCTTCTGCATTGCTTCCATATTTCCATACCTGTAGTGGCATGGAGGGGGGAGGCTGCTACATTGCCCCCATGTTGATGCTTCCTTTGTTGAATGCCTTGGCTTTCTGCCATGGCCTCTTTCTCCAGACATCTTTACAGCTGTAAAAAAACCTCCATCCTTCTGCCTTGAGAGGCTCTTTGTTCCATGGACATTCCATGCAATATTATTATTGTACATTATTATACCATGGGGTTCCCCCCAGGAGTGTTCAGTAGAGTTCGAAACCGAGATACAACCACATGAAATAAACAGTGCAAAAAAGGTTAAACTATTCAGGGCTAAATCAGAGGTCAACATACCACCCTAGAGTCTGAGAAAGAAATCAGTATGGGTAGGATCTATTAGGGAGGCAGGAAGGGAAAAATAAAGCAGTGTTTACTAAAATAGGATCCTGTGGATCTTCTGCTATTGAACCATTGGGCAAACTAGTTTTAAAATGCAAAACCAAGAGTTAGCATTTTAACAAGATCCCTAGGTGACTTTGTGCATGGAAAGGTTTGAGAACCATTTTCAGGTATTTGGGAGTTGGTGTATACAATGGCCTGAACTTGCAGCAAAAAGAAGCATGATGTGTTCTGGGACTGTCCATGGAGTCAGACCATTCAAATAATATAATGTGGGAACTAATATAAAAAGATGCCTCAGCAGGAAGCCATGGAGCAGAATAATGTTTAACTTGTATAAATAGAGAACAATGATGACATTTAACTTTGTGTCACTACTGATATGGAAATAAAGGTATATGAGAGAAAAGAATGCAGGCTGGGTTCTGTGAACTTCTGAATCAAGATGACACATTTAATGGTGTTTTCTAGAATCAAATGAGTATCTTTTAAAATTTCTCTAGGTACAACTCTAGATGGTAAATTCAGATGATTTACCATTATAGGAAAAAATGTCCAAATGATTTAGTAACCAGACTTAGGATTTCCTATTGTTTTTGCCTTACACTGGAGCTTGAAAAGGTTATTTTTTCATTTTACAGTTTAGCTTACAAATTTATACTAAAACATCTGGATATGTAGTAGACATGACTCAATTGTAGTCTCATTATAGTTGTTCAACTGAAAAAATAAGAAACACGTTTGAATCTGTCATTTTGAAAGACCCAATACAGAATCTCTTTTGGCTAAAACTCCTGGGCTCACTGCTTCATCCCAAGCAGGCCCTCCATGGCCTCTCGTGAATCCCACATCTCAAGGATGTGGTTGACTCTCTTCCTTGTAGCTGCTCTCACTCTCAAGACTGTATAAGTAATTAGGATGCAGTCTCCTTAGCTTTCTGGCTTTTCTTTGACCCAGAATTAAAAGATCACACACCCTTTTTATTTTAGGGTTTTGGTTCTAAATACTTCTGAAACAGAGTGGGGAACCAAAACCATTAACAGTGGAGTGTTGAAGGCTTTAGGAATTCTCCGAAAACTCTCCTAGTAATTACTCTTATTCTATCCTAGCCTGCAAATGGGGCTGGTCTCCTCTTCTGCCTTCTGCATGGACTCCCTCTTTGCATTATCCTGATAAAGTCTCTGTATGGTATCTTACGTGTTTAAAAAAAAAAAATGGGGTGGGGCATAAGGCTTATATCCATGCTCCCTCTTGCCTTCTTCACAAGTACAATTCCCACCCATTAGGGACCTCTTTCTAGAACTAGCTCTCCTGGAGATTTAAGGTTGACCTAATAGGTGGGAACTCAGAGGACATCTGTTTCCCTATGCCTCTCCATCAGCCTTCAGTCTCCAGGTCTTCCAGGCTAGCATAGGTGAATGTGAATTGGGTGAAAGCTAGACATTGATCACCTGTCCTTTTCAGTGCTGTGGAAACTTTGAATTACCTTGGAGCTCATGAGAGACCTTTTCATTCTGGTCATGAAGAAAGACATTTTCGTTCTCTCTGGGGATGATTTCTATTCCCTTAAATTGGGCCTTTCTGTTGTCCTAGCCTCATCTTTAGTCATTTTGCCTTGGAATCCCCACCTGATCCCCCGCCCCCTTGTTCCTGAATTACTGCCCCGTAACAGTTTCCCAGGCTTCCCTCTTCAATCACATACATAGCTTCTAGGAACTCTGTTCCAGGGCTATAATGAAGACAAAAGTCAAGTATGCCTCTACTTCTCACCTGGAATTCCTACAACTGCCTCTTCAGTTATCACCTCGCTGAGGACATTTATTGTTCCATTTGTACACAGTGAATATAGTCCTATCATACAAGATGAGTTTGGCCGTGTAGCAGTAGTATTGTTTTTGTCATCCTTTATTAATTTTAAACTCCATATTTATTTTCTGGGAGCACCTGCTTAGTGTTGTCTAAAAGAGAAGTGGGCAGTAAATGCTCT
Source organism: Panthera onca (assembly GCF_046562875.1). Taxonomy (NCBI): domain Eukaryota; kingdom Metazoa; phylum Chordata; class Mammalia; order Carnivora; family Felidae; genus Panthera; species Panthera onca. The sequence goes on from NC_138343.1 coordinate 70,990,360, forward strand.
AGATGTGAGAAGATGTCTTGTGTTGCTATACATATCTTATTTCTCAAATTCAGCTAAGCGCAATTATTAACTATTGTGTGGGATCTGTATTTCCTTCACACATTCCTTTGACTTCCCCAAAGAATTGTGGTTTGAATAAATACTACACATACAGAACAAAAAAAGCCAAACAGTACTCAAGGACAGAACAAGGGAAGAAAGAAGTACAGGAGCATATTTCCCCCATTGCAAGGCACATCCTCTTCCTTAAAGATGGTGATTGTTTCTGTAAGTCTAGCCTGAAGTCCACAGGAAATTACAATAGTATTGATAATAAGTTTAGAGTACCAAAAGTTAAAATTTATGAGTAAATTTCTCATTCATGGTAATAAGTTAATTTAGAAATATGCAAGTTATTATTGATCATATTTTGATTCTGTAGTAATTATATATGTATATTTAGGGAAATCACCTAATTTGGAAATGTTAAATGCCTTTTATTTTAAAATTCATACAATTTTTCAAAGTTTCATCGCAACCCTAAATAGTACTGTTGCTACCTTAATTAAGTAGCTATTTTGAAACCTTTGGATTTCCATTCTAGTGAACTAGATTTCTTTACCAGTAAGAAATTTCTCTTTATTTCCTAAAGAGAGTAATAATTTTTAATAGTCAAATTCATTTTTTCTCTTTACATTTAGCTGATTTAATAAAGTACTATATTGGAAAATCACATGATTTTTTAAGTGGTGGTAAAAAACACATGAAACTTACCATTCTAACAATTTTTAAGTGTATGATTAAGTATATTCACATATTAAATGTCTTGAGAAATTCTGAGTCTTTTTTCCTTTGTCTGACCCAGGTGTTTTGCAAAATTATTTGACTAAAGAATTCATTCTGTCCTCATAAAACCTATAAACGTTGAAGGAAAAAGTGTAGCCTCTAAAACCCTAGACTGCATTTTCAGCATCTTCAGCTGTACCTCAGCACTAGAAAACTGTCTTTCGACTTGGAATCTTGATTTGACACTCCACTATCCTCCTTTCTACCACATTTTCATATTTACTTTAAGACAGAGATTTCTGTATGTTCCATAAATGCTGTCACCCAGACGCTCCTTACTGTAAATGTCAAGTTGATTAAACTTTCATTTGAAAGAATGGTAAAGCAAGGCTGACAATACATTTTTCTTAGCTTGGGGTTTGAAATGATGGCATAAATCCCAGGGGGCAGATCTATGATCCTCTGGGCTAAAATAAAAACTGTTTAGTTATTATGCCTCCACTGTATGTGAGCTATAAGCCCATCTCACACTTCGAGAGAAACAAACGACTCAGCTGAAAATGCTTTTAAAGTACTAGAATAAGAACAGCAAAGACAGGTAAATGAGAACATTTCTATGCACACGCAACATTAATATTGCATTGAAAATCTGAGCTTGTGTGGACTGTGTTTAGAGATACAAACAATTCCAGAAAAGACTACATAAAATACAAGATGAATCATTGTTACTACACAAAAGCTTCTGAAATTATGCATGGAATCTAAGTGGGGAAGGCTTGAGTAATAACTAGGAAATGACTGATTTTTCCACTAAAGATATTTTGTTAATTACTTCAAGGCTCTAGAGGCAATTTAACACCTTGTGAGGCTGTCATTATGCTCCATTTACAATAACAGCAATTTCTCTCAAAATATTTGACAGTGCATAAATTAACTCCTTCCTTATATTCCTCAATTATGATTGAATATTTGGACTCACATCTTAGCTCTTTTACTAAACTTAAGCTCCTTGAGGGTAGCAGTGATATTTAAATAAATTTGGTATGCCCTTCAGAACCAGACCCAGTATTAGGTACAATTTTTAATGTTTCAGATATACAGAATTTTAATTCAACATCTGTATACATGACAAAGTGATCATTCCCAAAAGTCTAGTTACCATCCATTTCCCTATAGTTGATGCCTTTCTCCCATCCAGTCTGCTTCCCTCTGATAACTACCAATCTGTTCACTCTATCCATGAGTCTGTTTTTGTGCTGTTTTATTCATTTGTTTTTAGATTCCACGTATGAGTGAAATCATACACAATTTGTCTTTCTCTTTTATTTCATTTAGCATAATGCCTTCAGGGTCCATCCCATGTTGTTGGAAATGACAAGATTTCATTCTTTATGGCTGAGTAGTACTCCATTGTGTATATATACCAGATCATCTTTATCCATTCATCCATTAATGGATATTTATGGGTTTTTTTGGATATATCAGCTATTGTAAATGATGCTGCACTGAAGATAGGGGTTTGTATATTGTTTTGACTTAGCGTTTTCATATTTGTCAGATAAATACTCCATAGTGGAATGGCTGTATCATATGTTAGTTCTATTCTTTTTTGATGAACTTCCATTACTGTTTTCCATGGTGGCTCTAACAGTTTATAATTCCACCAACAGTGTACAAGGGTTCTCTTTCCTCCACATCCTCTCTAACACTTGTTATTTCTTACCTTTTTGATATAGCCATTCTAATAAGTGTGAAGTGATGTCATTGTGGTTTTGATTTGCATTTCCCTAATGAGTGATGTTGAATATCTTTTCATATGCTTGTTGGCCATCTGAATGTCTTTGGAAAATGTCTATTCACATCCTTTGCCCTTTTTTTACTGAGTTGTTTTTGTTGTTGTTGTTGTATAAGTTCTTTATATGTCTTGGATAGTAACCCCTATTGGATATATGATCTGTGAATATCTTATCCCATTCAGTAGGTTGCCTGTTCATTTTGATGACGGTTTCCTTTGCTGTGCAGAAACTTCTTAGTTTGATATGGTCCCATATGTTTGTTTTTGCTTTAATTTCTCTTGCCTCTAGGGTCAGATTAAAGAAAAAAAATTACTAACATAAATGTTGAGGAACTTACTCCTATGTTTTCTTCTAGAAATGTAAGTTTTCAGGTCTTACACTTGAGTCTTTAATCTGTTTTGAGTTAATTTGTGTGTATACGATAGTGGTCTGATTTCATTCCTTTGCAAGTGGCCCACCGGGTTTCCCTACACTGCTTATCCAAAAGATTTTCCCTGCTCCTTTGTCATAAATTAATTGACCACATGTGTGGGCTTATTTCTGGGCTCTCAGTTCTGTTCTAATGATCTATTTGTCTGTTTATGTCCTAATACCATACTGTTTTATTATAGCTTTTTTTCTTTTAACGTTTATTTATTTTTCAGACAGAGACAGAGCATGAACAGTGGAGGGGCAGAGAGAGAGGGAGACACAGAATGTTAAACAGGCTCCAGGCTCTGAGCTGGCAGCACAGAGCCTGACGCAGGGCTTGAACCCACGGACCGTGAGATCGTGACCTGAGCCGAAGTCGGACGCTTAACCGACCGAGCCACCCAGGCGCCCCTGTTATAGCTTTTAGTATAGTTTGAAATCAGGGAATGTGATATCTTTAGCCTTGTTCTTTTTTTTTTTTTTTAATTTTAATTCCAGTGTGGTTAACATACACTGTTAAATTAGTTTCAGGTGTACAATATAGTAATTCAACAATTCAGTATATTATTTAGTGCTCATCAAAATAAGTGTACTCTTAAACCCCTTCATCTATTTCACTCATCACCCACCATCTTCCCTCTGTTAACCATCTGTTTGTTCTCTGTAGTTGAGTCTATTTTTGGTTTCTCTCTTTTTTTCCCTCCTTTGTTCATTTGGTTTCTTAAATTCCACATAGGAGTAAAGTCATGTGGTATTTATCTTTCTCTAGTGGTTTATTTCACTTAGCATTATAGTCTCTAGATCCATCCATGTTGTTGCAAATGGCAAGATTTCGTTCTTTTTTTATGGCTGAATAATATTCCATTGCAGATCTACACCATATCTTCTTTATCCATTCATCCAACAATGGACAGTTGGGCTGCTAACATAATTTGATTATTGTAAATAAAGCCACAATAAATATAGGGGTGTATGTATCCCTTTCAGTCAGTGTTTCCATATTGTTGGGGTAGATACCCAGTAGTACGATTACTGGATCATAGGGTAGTTAGTTCTATTTTTAATTTTTTGAGAAACCTCCATACCGTCTTCCACAGTGGCTACACCAGTGTGCATTCCCACCAACGGTGCACATGGTTTCCTTTTTCTACACATCCTCACCAAAAATTTGTTGTTTCTTGAGCTTTTATTTTAGTCATTCTGACAAGTGTGAGGTGATCTCTCATGGTGGTTTTGATTTTCATTTCCCTAATGATGAGTGATGTTAATCCTCTTTAGATGTGTCTATTGGCCCTCTGGATGTCTTCTTGGGAAAAATGTTCATGCCTTCTGCCCATTTTTTAAAATGGATTATTTGTTTTTTTGGTACTAAGTTGTATAAGTTCTTTACACATTCTGGATACTAACCTTTTATCTGATATGTCATTTGAAAATATCTTCTCCCATAGGTTGCCTTTTAGTTTTTTTGGTTGTTTCCTTCATTGCGCAAAAAACTTTTTATGTTGATGTAGTCCCAATGGTTTATTTTTGCATTTGTCTCCCTTGCCTCGGGAGGCAGATCTAGAAAGATGTTACTATGACCAATGTCAAAGAAATTACTGCCTCTGCTCTCTTCTAGGAGTTTTATGATTTCAGGTCTCACATTTAGGTCTTTAATCCATTCTGAGTTTATTTTTGTGTACAGTGTAAGAAAGTGGTTCAATTTCATTTTTTTGCATATAGCTGTCCAGTGTTTCCAACACCATTTGTTGAAGAGAACTTTTCCCCATTGTGTGCTTGCCTCCTTTCTTGAAGATCAATTGACCCTATAACTGTGACTTTATTTCTTGGCTTTCTATTCTGTTCTAGTGATCTATGTGTAATTTTGTGCCAGTACCATAATGTTTTGATTACTACAGCCTTATAATATAACTTGAAGTTGGAATTGTGATATCTCCAGTTTTGTTTTTCTTTTTCAAGATTGCTTTGGTTATTCTGGGTCTTTTGTGGTCCATATAAGTTTTAGGATTGTTTGTTCCAGTTCTGTGAAAAATAGTGCTGGTATTTTGATAGGGATTGCAGTAAATGTGTAGATTGTTTTGGGTAGCATAGATATTTTAACACTACTAATTCTTCCAAGCCATAAACATGGAATATCTTTCCATGTGTTTGTGTCATATTCAGTTTTTTTTTCATCAGTGTTTCATAGCTTTCAGAGTATAGGTCTTTCACCCTTTTGGTTAAGTTTATTCCTAGGTACTTTATTATTTTGGGTGCAATTGTAAATAGGATTGTTTTCTTTCTCTTTCTGTTGCTTCATTATTAGTGTATAGATATGCAATGAATTCCTCTACATTGATTTTTATATTCTGTGATTTTACTGAATTCATTTATCAGTTCTAGTAGTTTTTTGGTGGAGTGGTTAGGATTTTCTATATATAGTATCATGTCATCTGCAAATCATGTAAGTTTTACTTCTTCCTTACCAATTTGTGTGCCTTTTATTTCTTTTTGTTGTCTGATTGTTGTGGCTAGAACTTCCAGTATTATGTTGACTTAAAGTGGGGAGAGTGAACATCCTTGTCTTGTTCCTGACTTTGGGGGAAAAGTTAAGTTTTTCCCCATTGAATATAATGTCAGCTGTGGGTTTTTCATATAAGGCCTTCATTATGTTGAAGCATGTTCCCTCTAAACCTATTTTGTTGAGGGCTTTTATCATGAATGGATGTTGTACTTTTTCAAATGCTGCTTCTTCATTTATTGAAATGATCATATGATTTTTATCTTTTCCGTTATTGATGTAATGTGCCATGTTGATTTATTTGTGAATATGGAACCATTCTTACATCCCAGAAATAAATCCCACTTTAATGTGGTGAATGATTTTTCAATGAATTGTTGGATTCAGTTTGCTAATATTTTGTTGAGGAATTTGCATCTATGTTCATCAGAGATATTGGCTTGTAGGTCACTTTTGTTGTTGTTATATCTTTATCTGTTTTTGGAATCAGGGTAATGCTGGCTTCATAGAATGAATTTGGAAGCTTTGTTCCTCTTCTATTTTTGCAAAAGTTTGAGAAGAACACATATTAACTCTTTAAATGTTTGGTAGAATTCACCCATGACGCCATCTGGTCTGGACTTTTATTTGTTGAGAGTTTTTTTACTGATTTCCTTTCAATTCTCATTGCTGGGAATCAGTCTGTTCAGATCTTCTAATTTTTCCTGCTTGAGTTTTAGTAGGCTATATATTTCTAGGAAGTTACCTATTCTAGCTTGTCCAGTTTGTTGGCATAATTTATTATAATCTCTTAAAATTTTTTGTGTTTCTTTCGTATCAGTTGTTGTTTCTCTTTCATTTCTGATTTTGTCTTTTGTTTTCTCAAAGAACCAAACTCTTGGTATCATTGATCTTTTATATTATTTTTTAAGTCTCTATTTCATTTTTTTCTGCTTTAATCTTATTATTTCCTTCTACTGGATTTGGGGTTTTGTTCTTTTTTTTTCCCTATCTCCTTTAGGTGTACGATTAGGTTGTTTTACTTGGGATTTTTCTTCATGAGGTACACCTGTATTGCTATAAACTCTCTTACAACCACTTTGCATCCCAAAGATTTTGGATCATTATGTTTTCATCTTCATTTGACTCCATGTATTTTTTAATTTCCTCTATGATTTCTTGGATGACCCATTCATTGTTGAGTAGCATGTTTTAGTCTCCGTGTATTTATATTCTTTCCAGGTTTTTTCTTGTATATTGATTTCTAGTTTTATTGTGTTGGGGTCAGAAAAGATCCATGGTATAACTTTAATTTTTTTTTAATTTGTTGAGACTTGTTTCGTGACCTATTATGTGATATCATCTAGAATATGTTCCAAAGAATGTGTATTCTGCTGTTTTAAGATTGAATGATCTGAATATATCTATTGGATCCACCTGGTCTAATGTGTTATTCAAAGCTGCTATTTCCTTGTTGATTTTCTGATTAGGTTATCTCTCCATTGATGTAAGTGGGGTATTAAAGCCCCCTACTGTTATTGTATTACTATCAATTAGTTCCTGTATATTTGTTACCACTTTATGTTTTTAGGTGCTTCATGTTGGGTGCATAAGTATTCACAATTGTTATGTCTTCTTGTTGGATTGTCCCCTTAATGATTATATAGTGTCCTTCTTTGTCTCCCATTAGTCTTTGTTTTAAAGTTGATTTTGTCTGATATAAGTATTGCTACCTCTGTATTTGCATAATACATGTTTTTCCATCCACTTTATTTTTTCCCCCCAACTCTTCACTTTTTTTAAACATTTATTTATTTAGAGAGAGAGAGACAGAGTGATCAGGAGGGGTGCAGAGAGAGAGAGGGAAAGGACACCATCAGTGTGGAGCCCAATGTGAGGCTCAAGCTCACGAACTGTGAGATCATGACCTGAACCGAAACCAAGAATCAGATGCTTTACCAACTGAGCCATGTAGAAGCCCCTCCAACTCCTCACTTTCAAACTGCATGTGTCTGTAGGTCCAAAGCAAGTCTCTTTAGTCTCTTTAGCAAATGGTGCTGAGAGAACTGGACAGGGACATGCAGAAGAATGAAACTGGACCACTTTCTTACACCATACACAAAAATAAACTGAAAATGGATGAAAGACCTAAATGTGAGAAAGGAAACCGTTGAAACCCTAGAGGAGAAAACAGGTAAAAACCTCTTTGATATCAGCTGCAGCAACTTCTTACTGAACACATCTCCAAAGGCAAGGGAAATAAAAGTGAAAATGAACTATTGGGACCTCATCAAGATAAAAAAACTTCTGCATTGCAAAGGAAACAATTAACAAAACTAAAAGCAACCGATGGAATGGGAGAATATATTTGCAAATGACATATCAGATAAAGGGTTAGTATCCAAAATCTATAAAGAACTTAACAAAACTCAGCACCCCAAAAACAAAAAATCCAGTGAATAAATGAGCAGAAGACATGAATAGAACTTTTCCAAGGAAGCCATCTAGATGCCAACAGACATATGAAAAGATGCTCAGTATCCTTTATCATCAGGAAAATACAAATCAAAACCACATTGAGATACCACCTCACACTGGTCAGAGTGGCTAAAATTAACAACTCAGGAAACAACAGATGCTAATGAGGATGTGGAGAAATGGGAACCCTTTTGCACTGTTGGTAGGAATGCAAACTGGTGCAGCCACTCTGGAAAACAGTGTGGAGGTTCCTCCAGAAATTAAAAATAGAATTATCCTACAATCCAGAAATAGTACTTGTAGGAGTTTATCCAAAGGATACAGGAATGCTGATTCATAGAGGCACATGTACCCCCAATTGTTATAGCAGTGTTATCAACAATAGCCAAATTATAGAAAGAGCCCATATGTCCATCCACTGATGAATAAAGATGTGGTTTATATATACAATGGAATACTACTTGGCAATGAGAAAGAATGAAATCCTGCCATTTGTAACAATGTGGATGGAACTGGAAGGTATTATGCTAAGTGAAATAAGGCAGTCAGAGAAAGAGATATCATATGTTTTCACTCATATATGGAACTTGAGAAACTTAACAGAAGACCATGGGGGAAGGGAAGGGGGAAAAACAGTTTCAAACAAAGAGGGAGGCAAACCATAAAAGACTGAGATACAGAGAACAAACTGAGAGTTGATGTTGGGGGGAGAGGGGAGAGGGTGATGGGCATTGAGGAGGGCACTTGTTGGGATGAGCACTGGGTGTTGTATATAAGTGATGAATCATGGGAATCTACTCCCAAAGCCAAGAGCACCTTTAGTATGTTAACTAACTTGACAGTAAGTTATATTAAAAAAAGAAATCAATGATATTAAAGTTTGAAAATGTATAAAAACAAAACAAAGTGAGTCTATATGCTCACTTTGGGCAGGATATAGAAAAGTCTTTTATTTTTGTCCACTCCAGCACTCTGTGTTTTCATTGGAGCATTTAGTCCATTTACATTCAAAGTAATTATTGAAGGACATATATTTATTGCCATTTTGTTATTTGTGTTTATTTGTGGATCTTCTGTTCCTTTCTTCCCTTGCTCTCTTCTCTCTCCATAAGTTGGCTTTCTTTAGTGATATACTCGGATTCCTTTTTCTTTATTTCCCTTTTTCTTTATCTAAATAGCTCCTTTTAACATTTCTCGTAAGGCTGGTTTAGTGATCACAAACTCCTATAACTTTGTTTGTCTGGGAAATTTTTTTTAAATTTTTTTTCAATGTTTTTAAATTTATTTTTGAAGGAGAGAGAGAGAGACAGAGCATGAGCAGGGAAGGAGAAGAGAGAAAGGGAGGCACAGAATTTGAAGCAGGCTCCAGGCTCTATGCTATCAGCACACAGCCTGATGTGGGGCTCAAACTCACAAGCCATGAGATCATGACCTGAGCCAAAGTCAGATACTCAACCTACTGAGTCACCCAGGCGCCCCATGTCTGGGAAATTCTTTATCTCTCTTTCTCTTCTGGATGATAGCCTTACTGGATAGTGTAATCTTGGCTGCAGATTTTTCCCTTTCATCACTTTGAATATATCATGCCACTCCCTTCTGGCTTGCAAAGTTTCTGCTGGAAAATTTGCTGATAGCCTTATGAGGTTTCCCCTATATGTAACTGTGTTCTTTTCTCTTGCTGCTTTAAAATTTTTTTTCTTTATCCCTACTTTTAGCCATTTGAATTACTATGCATCTTGTTAAGGACTTCCTTTGGTTGATTTGGTGGGGGAATCTCTGTGCCTCTTAGATCTGAATTTCTGTTTTCTTCCTTAAATTTACGAAATTTTCAGCTATTATTTCCTTAAATAAAATTTCTTCCCCCTTTTCTCTCCGTTCTTCCTCTGGGTTCCCTGTAATGCGAATGTTACTATGTTTGATGGAGTCACTAAGTTCCTTAAGTCTGTTCTCGTTTTGCATATTTTTTTTCTCTCACCTGCTCAACTTGGTTACTTTCCATTACTCTGTCCACCAGGTCACTAATTCTTCTGCTTCTTCCATCGTGCTATTTATTCCATCTAGTATATTTTTAACTTCAGTTATTGTGGTCTTCATCTCTGGTTCTTTTTTATCTCTTTGTTAAGGGTCTCACTCCTGTCCTCTACTCTTTTCTCAAGTCCAGTGAGTATCTTTATGATTATTACTTTAAATTCTCTATCAGACATATTACTTGTATCTGTTTCACTTAGGTCTCTTGCCTCTTCTTTCATTTGGGATATATTCGTCTGTCTCCCCATTTTGTCTAACTCTCTGTGTCTGTTTCTCTGTGTTAGGAAAGCCAGCTACCTCTCTTGCTCTTGAAAGTAGTGGGCAGAGTATTCACTTTTAACAAGGTGGTGTGAGTCCTATTCCACAGGAAGGGGGGACATGCAGGTGCTGCCAAGACTTGGGCGGCCAGGCTGCTTTGCAAAGCATACATGGGTGGGGCACACAATTTTACCAAGGTGCACAGGTCCTCTGTGGGAGGTGGCCAGCCACCACTGGACTAAGGTCCTGTAAAACTCATAGTTGGGAGACAGTGTTGACAAGGTTTGTGTAGATCTTCTGGGGGGAGGGCACCTACAGCACTGGGACTGAGACAGACCCAATGGGGGCAGGGGGAGCATAGTGTAAGCAAGTTAGTGAATGCTGATGCTGTGCTGGTTTCTACAGTTGGCCATGTATTTATTCTAGGAAGCAGGGGAGGGAAATGGTGCCTGCTAGCTCCTTTGTTTCTAGAGAATTCCTTCAGGAAATTCTGAGATTAGTAAATAACTCTCCTTCCCATAAGCCCCAAACATTTTTCAACCCGCTGCTTCTGTGTTATGTCTCCAGGGGCTGTTTGTTGTGCAATCTCTTTAAAGGGGGAGATTCAACTTTCTGTCACCCTCCAGTCTCTCCCAAGTGAGCCTGCTGATGTTTGAAGTTGCAAGCTTTAAGTCCCACTGATTGTAAGAACTTACGAAATTTGACCCCTCTGGTTTTCAAAGCCAAACGTTATGGGGATCCATCTTTCCTGTGTGGACTCCCCAGTGTGTAGTCTGTTTCTTTCCCCTCTTCCTGCCTGTGGTTCCCTCCCTCTGGTGGTAGGAATTGCACTGAATCTGTAGATTGCTTTGGGTAGTATGAACATTTTAGCAGTATTAATTCTTCCAATCCATGAGCACAAAATGTCTTCATTTATATGTGTCATCTTCAATTTCTTTTACTAATGTCTTACAGTTTTCAGTGTACAGATCTTTCACGTCCTTGGTTAAGTTTATTCCTAGGTATTTTATTCTTGTTGGTGCAATTGTAAATAAGATTGTTTTCTTAATTTCTCTTTGTGATAGTTCATTATTAGTGTATAGAAACACCACAGATTTCTGTGTATTAATTTTGTATTGACTTTCCTGGATTTATTTATTCTAATTGTCTTTTAGTGAGATTTTATAAATATAAATATAAATATATATTCTACTGCTAGAAATATATATGTGTGTATATATTTATACATACACACACACACACACACACACACACACACACACACACACTGACAGTTTTACTTCTTCCTTACCAATGTGTGTGACTTATTTCTTTCCCTAATTGCTATGGTTAGGACTTCCAATACTATGTTGAATAAAAGTGGTGAGAGTGGACATCCCTGTCTTGTTCCTGATCTTAGCAGAAAAGCTTTTAGCTTTTTCCTATTGTGTATGATATTAGCTGTGGGTTTGCCAGATAGGGCCTTTATTATGTTGAGATAGTCCCTCTGTACATTGTTGAGAATTTTTATCGTGAGTGTTAAATTTTATCAAATGCTTTTTCTGTATATATTGGAATGATCATATGATTTTTATTCATTTCATTTATGTGGTGTATCATGTTGAACCCTGGAATAAATCCACTTCATCATGATGTATAGTCCTTATAATAAATTTTTAAATTTGCTTTACTAATATTTTGCTGAGGATTTTTGCATTTATGTTTATCAAGTGGTCTGTAGAGTGTGTGTGTGTGTGTGTGTGTGTGTGTGTGTTCATTCTTGTCTAGTTTGAGAATCAGGGTAATGTTGACCTCCTAAAATATGTTTGGAAGCATTCCCTCCCTTCAATTTTTGGAAGAGTTGAGAAGGACTAAATTTTCTTTGAATATTTGGAAGCATTCACCAGTGAAGCCATCTGGTCCTAGACTTTTGTTTGTTAGGAGGTTTTTTATTACTGTTTCAATCATACTTACAAGTAATCAGTCTATTCAGGTTTTCTATTGCTACCTGATTCAGTCTTGGAAGATTGTATGTTTCTAGGAAATTATCCATTTCTTGTAGGTTGTTCAATTGTTGGTGATAGTTGTTCATGGTATTCTCTTATGATCCTTTTGCATTTTTGTGGTTCAATTTTAATCTCTTTCATTTCTGATTTTCTTTATCTGAGCTCTCTTTTTTTCTTGGTTAGTCTAGCTAAAGGTTTATTTTGTTTATCTGTTTAAAGAACCAGCTCTTAGTTTCATTGATCTTTTCTATTATTTTTTTAGACTCCATTTCATTTATTTCTGTCCTGATCCTATTATTTCATTTTTTCTATTAACTTTGGGTTTTATTTATTCTTCTTTTTCTAGTTCTTTTAGGTCTAGAGTTAGTTTATTTAAGATTGTCTTTTCTTGAAGTAGGCCTGTATTACTATAAGCTTCCTTCTTAGAAGCACTTTTGCTGCATCCCATAGATTGTGGTATATCCCATTTCTGTTTTCATTTATCCTTAGGTATTTTTTATTACACCTTTGATTTCTTTGATCCATTGTCTGTTCAGTGTCATATTGTTTAGTATCCATGTTTTTGTGGTTTTTCCAGTTTTCTTACGGTAATTTATTTCTAATTTTATACCAATGTGGTCAGAGGGTACTTGATATGATTCATTAAATAATCAGTTAAATTAAATATTCTTTAAATATTAAATTTAGAATGATTTTATGATAGGTCTAATAATTAGAAATGCAACAACAACAAAAAAGTGAAGTTGTTTCTAACTACTGATTTACTCTCTCTTCATGATTGACTATCCAGTTATAGTAACTCTTTATTGAGTACTCAGTAAGAGCTCTTAAGTGTTAAGAACTGTACTTTGTACAAGAGACTTTTTCCACTATCTTTGTCTAGCACAGTGCTTTATTAAATGGGTGAATTAAGAAAACCAACATCTTCCATTTGTATAGCTTGTTTAATGTTGGAACATTATTATCACACACATTATTTTCATTTAATTTATTTTCTCATTCAGTAATATTATTGGAAAATATGGGATTTGCCAAATAGTAGATATTAACCATTCAAAGAAAATTAGTCCTAGCTTTTGCGATCAAAGAATACCAAATCTATTAGAGAAAATATGATAAGCAAGGGAAGTTGGAGTTTTTTAGAAAAGTGTCAAACATTCGTCATGCATTAAAAGATATTAGAAATAGCAGTTATTGTAAGTAGGTGTTTTAATCCTGAAACCACCATGTTAGCTTGGCAGAAATTGTTGTCAAGACCAAGGTCTCTGGTAGTTGAGTGACTTGCCTGAGGTCTTGTAAACAAGAGATGACTAAGACTAGAACATGGGACTTTTCTCTTGTAGGACAGTATTTACTCTTCCTCCAAGCTGATCAGGTGTGGAGGCTGTACTCTTTTTGCTTCAGGCAACTTCAGGTTGGAGGTAAGCTCAGATCTGAGAGAGCTTTGAAACACAAAGTGCCAGAATATTCAGTTAATACTGACAATAAAAAGCAACACAAAAGTTGAAACTTGGAAAGATAAAGCAAAAGATTAAGAGGGAATGGTTTTCTTGATCATAGAGGAGCATGGAGGAAAACATTAGGGGAAGATGTTGAGGATGGTCTTGAAGCAGACACCCAGATACCAGCACACTAGCATAAATGACTCGTATGTGCATGAGAGAAAAATGGCGGGGGGGGGGGGGGGGGGGGATAAAATTATAAACTATAGCAATAACAAATTTTCTCTGCCTTTCCCTTGGACTGTATTTATGTTTGTGCAGAGAGACCTTTCTGAAAGATAGTCTTCCTACTTTCTGACTTCCAGTCAAACCCATTTCAAAGCACAATACAGTGAAAACAGAAACTATTGAAGATATGAATCTGAAACTCCTGATAGTATTGTAAAAACTGTTCTCGAGTATGTTCAATTGTCCATTAGAATCCCCATTTGGGGATTCCTATATCAGAAAAACTTCCTAGTAAAGCAGAAAGTATTTATTCTCCATTTCTATAGCTGGTTTAATAAAATTTAAAACATTCTGTGGCATATAAAATATATCTGAGCAATAAATATTAATAAAAATATTTAGCAATTTCCTATTTATTTTTCCTTCCTCTCCCAGCCCTTTCCCCCTGCCACAATGAAGAGTCTAATAACTACAGCAGCTTAAAGTTTTCCATTTTATATTATTTGTTAGACATAATGTGGAGAGTTTACCTAATTGAATTGACTTTGATGTTGTATAACTTAAGTTTACGCTGAATAAATTTGGTTATGCTTTGATTCTAGAAGTATCATAGCTCTCAACTCTTAGCATATGTTAAGTATTTTATTTTGCATCAAATTAACATAAATTATTTTCATGTGGACTATGAGGCTATTACATATATATTAACATAAAAATTGGAAAACTACTTAAATTCTTCATGTGAATAAAATATGCATAGGTGCCTGGAAGTATGGGTTCTTATGCTGAAGGCATTCAAACTGTTTGTGTCATGCTTGACATAATTTTAAAACAAAGCTGATATAAAACAAAGTAACATAATTTGAAGCTTATATTTTCCTAGACGCCACAGTAAAAACCATTGGTTTTTGCAAAGTCCTAATGTTCTATACATATTGAATTCTTATTTTGAAAGTGATGACTTTGGCTTGTGGATCTGAACTGTTTACTGAGGTTGGATTCTCTTGTGGCCAATTTATTTTTTAATTTTAATTAATATTTTAATGAAGTATAGTTGACACACAATGTTACATTAGTTTCAGGTGTACAATGTGATTCAACAATTCTATATGTTATGTCATGCTGACCACATGTGTAGTTACCATCTGTCACATACCACACTATTATAATATGATTGACTGTATTCCCTATGCTGTACCTTTTCTCCCCATGACTGATTCATTCCAAAATTGGAAGCCTGTTCCTCCCACTCCCCTTCACTCATTATGCCCATGCCATCATCACTCTCCCCTCTAGCAACCATCACTTTGTATTCTGTATTTATGGATCTGTTTTTGCTTTTCTTCTTTGCTTATTTGTTTTGCTTTTCACATTCCACATATAAGTGAAATCACATGGTATTTATCTTTGTCGGACTTATTTCATGTAGTTCCCTGGTATAAATGAAGAAAATGTGGTGTATATATACATATATAGATCTATGTTTTTATGAATGGCAAGATCTCATTCTTATTTATGGCTGGGGAATATTCCATTGTATATATACACCATATCTTTTTCATTTATCAGTGGACACTTAGATTGTTTCCATATCTTGGCTATTGTTAATAATGCTGTAATAAACACAGAGCTACATTACTCTTCAAATTAGTGTTTTCATTTTCTTTGGGTAACTACCAGCAATGGAATTACTAGATTGTATGGTATTTCTATTTTTAATTTTTTGAGGAATCTCCACACTGATTTCTATAGTGGCTATACTAATTTACTTTCCCACCAACAGTGTATGAGGGTTTCTTTTTCTCTACATTTTAACCGACACTTGTTATTTCTTATCTTTTTCATATTAGTCAATCTGACAGGTATAAGGAGATATCTTATGATAATTTTGATTTATATTTCTCTGCTGATTAGTGATGTTCAGCATCTTTTCATGTATCTGCTAGCCATCTGTGTATCTTTGGAAAAATGTCTATTCATGTCCTTTGCCCATTTTTTAATCAATTGCTTGGGGTTTTTTGATGTTGAGCTGTTTAATTTCTTGATATATTTTGGATACTAACCCCTTATTGGATATGTCATTTGCAAATATTTTCTCCCATTCAGTAGTGTCGCCTTTCTGTTTTGTTAATGGTTTCCTTCACTATGCAAAACCTTTTTATTTTGGTCTAGTCCTTATAATTTATTTTTGCTTGTTTCCCTTGCCTGAGGAGAAATATTGGGAAGGCCAATGTCAGATTACTATCTGTGTTTTTAGGAGTTTTATGTGTGTTAAGTTTTTAATATATTTTGAGCTTATCTTTGTATATGGTATAAGAAAGTAGTCCGGTTTCATTCTTTTGTATGTATCTGCCTTGTTTTCCTAGCACCATTTATTTAAGATACTGCCTTTTCCTCATTATATATTCTTGTCTCCTTTGTTATAAATTTATTGACCATATAATTCTGAGTTTATTTCTGGACTTTACTGTTCCATTGATCAATGTGTCTATTTTTGTATCAGTACCATACTGTTTTGGTTACTATAGCTTGGTAGTACAGTAAAACCTTGGATTGTGAGTAACTTGTTCTGCGAGTATTCCACAAGGTGAGCAAACATTTCTAATCAGTTTTAACTTGATAAACAAGTGAGCGATGTCTTGCAATGCAAGTAGTACATGATGCCAAATCTCATATGATCACAACTGTGCCAACGGCTCTTCTCTCTCTCTCTCTTTCTCTCTGTCTCTGTCTCTCACTCTCTCACTGCGGGATTGTGGGTGATATCTCCCATGCTCAGATGCTCTGTCTCAGACTGTGGTGTTTGGCAGAAATCAGTGATTGATTTTTTAGAGCTTTGGAAGGTGCCCACAACTGACACTAATGTATTTTTTGTCACTTCGAAGCACCTATGGACAGTCCTTTGCTTTTCCACACAAAAGTAAGCTTAGAAATGCTTTGCTTTAGTCTAGGCTGCCTGCAGATAGAGACCTTTTCCTCTTCTGCCTTATTGCCAGTCACATTAAATACAGTATATGACAAGAGTTTATTAATACTGTACTGTAGTCAACATCCATTAGTGATAATGAAAGTCGTCCCACATGATAACCCTCCTCTCTCTTGTCTCCCTCACACCAGCCATGAAGATTTTCAAAGGTGCAGGTTAATTAATTTTCCTTGTATTTATTTTGTATTTTCTTTATTATTTAGTATTACAGTATTATAATCATTTTTATATGAATATTTTTGGGTTGTGGAATGAATCATCTGAGTTTTCATTATTTCTTATGGAGAAATTTGCTTTGATATACAAGTACTTTGGATTACAAGCATGTTTCCTGAACGAATTATGCTCACAAACCAATGTTTAACTGTGTATCTTGAAATGTAGGATTGGTATATCTCCAGCTTTGTTTTTATTTCTCAAGATTGTTTTGGCTATTTGGCATCTTTTGTGGTTCCATACACATTTTAGGATTATTTATTCTAGTGAAAAATACTGTTGGTATTTTGATAGGGATTGTATTGAATCTGTAGCTTGCTTTGGGTACTATAGACACTTTAACAATATTAACTCTTTCAACCCATGTGCATGGAATATCTTTCCATTTGTTTGTGTTTCATATATTTCCACTCTAATTTTTATTCTTTCCTTCCTTCTACTAGCTTTAGACTTCGTTCTTCTCTTTTGAGTTACATTAGGTTTAAACATAGGCTGTTTGTCTGATATTTTCCTTGTTTCATGAGGTAGGCCTGTATCACTATAGATTTTTCTCTCAGAACTGCTTTTGCTGCATCCCAGAGATTTGGGACCATTGTGTTTTCATTTTCACTTGTCTGCATGTATTTTTTTTTATTTCTTTTTGATTTCTTAATTGACTCTTTGGCTCTTTAGTAGCGTGTTGCTTAACCTCCCTGTGTTTGTGTTTCCCCCCCCCCTTTTTTTTTTCTTGTGATGGATTCCTAGTTTCATACTATTGTATGAAGATGCTTGATATGACTTCAGTATTTTTTAATTTATTGAGACTTGTTTTGTGGCCTAACATGTGGTCTATCCTGAATAATGTTCCATGTGTAGTGAAAAGAATGTGTATTCTGGGGCGCCTGAGTGATTCATTCAGTTAAGTGTCCTACTCTTGATTTTGGCTCAAGTCATGATCTCATGGTTTGTGGGTTTGAGCCCCATGTCGGACTCCATGCTGACAGTGCAGAGCCTGCTTGGGATTCTCTCTCCCTCTCACTCTGCCCCTCGCTTACACTCATTTGCTTGATCTCTCTTAAAATAAATAAATAAACTTAAAAATAAAAAAAATATTGGGGTGCCTGGCTGGCTCATTCAGTTAAGCGTCTGACTTTGGCTGAGGTCATGATCTCGCAGTTCATGGGTTTGAGCCCCACCTCGGGCTCTGTGTTGACAGCTCAGAGCCTGGAGCCTGCTTTGGATTCTGTGTCTTCTTCTCTCTCTCCCTGTCCTTCCCCTGCTCATGCTCTGTATCTCTCTCTCAAAAATAAATAAACATTAAAAAAATAAAAATAAATATTAAAACACAAAGAAAAGAATGTGCATTCTGTTGGTTTGGAGTAGAATGTTTTATATATATCTGTTAATCCATTCAGTCTAATGTTTCATTTAAAGACCTTGTTTCATTCTGCCTTGACAATCTATATGTTGATGTAAGTAGAGTGCTAAATCCCCTACTATTATTATATTACTGTCAATTTCTGTCATTACATCTATTAGTACTTTCTCTTTATATTTACATGCATCAGTGTTGGGTGTATAAATATTTATAATTGTTATACGCATTTGGTGGATTGACCTTTTTATCATTAGTGCCTTTCTTTTTCTCTTGTTACTTGTTAAGTATTGCTATCTTGGCTTTTTAAAAAAAAATGTTTATTTATTTTGAGAGAGAGAGAGAGTGTGTGTGTGTATGTGTGTCTATGAGTCGGGGAGGGGAAGAGGGAAAGCGGGAGAGAGAATCCCCAGCAGGCTCCATGCTGTCAGTGCAGAGCCCCACATGGGGCTCAATCTCCCAACTGGGAGATCATGACCTGTGCTGGAATCAAGAGTTGGACGCTTAACCAACTCAGCCACCGACACACCCCAGCTATTTTGTTTTATTCTAGGTATGGAACTCTTTTTTTCATTGTTTCACTTTCAGTCTTTATGTGTCTTTAAGTTTGAAGTGACTCTCTTTTAGGCAGCATATAGATGGGTCTTGTTATTTATTCATTCAGTCACTCTATTTTTTGATTAAAACTTTTAGTCCATTTACATTTAAGGTATGTACTCATTGTCACTTTGTTTCTTTTCTGGTTGTTTCTGTAGTTCCGTTTTCCTTCTTCTTTTGCTCTTTCCTTGTGAATGATGGCTTTCTGTACTGTTATGTTTGGCTTTCTTTCTCATTTTTTGTGTATCTATGATATGTTTTGGTTTGTGGTTACTATAAGGTTCATATATAATATCCAAAATATATAGTAGTCTGTGTTAAGTTGGTGGCCACTTAAGTTGGAACACGTCCTAAAAGAACTTCATTTTTACTTTCATTTTTATGTACATATTGTCTTATTTTCCATCTTTTTATTTTGTGAGTCCCCTAATTCTTTTATTTGAAGCATATACATCTGTTTCCTTATTTTGACTAAATTTTTGGATTTTTTTCTATGAATTAGGCAAACAGCTACTTCTATATTTGAAGAGATGTTCTTATGTATGGTCATCCCCTATATAGACTGTGTGTGCTGGTGATTTTGGTTGGCTGGCTGGAGCCATGGCTGGTGTGAACTGGGGAGTCCCCAGGCACTTCATGCTGGGCCTGCTCTGGTAGGACGGCCAGAGCTAAAGTGGGTGTGTGTGTGGGGGGAGGGGGGTTGGTTTTGGTGTTCTCTGCACAGAGGATGCCCTGGCAGTATGGCTAAAGCTGATGCAGGCACAGGCTGGGAAAGTCTCAGGGTTCTCTATGCAGAGGGCATCATGGTGGTGTGGCAGGAATTGAGGCAGAGCACAGTCCAGGTAGTCCTGGGCACTCCTCACCAGTGACACTGGTGGGGCAACTGGAGCTGAGGCAGCACAAGGTGGAGTTTCCTGGGTGTTCCATCCAGGGTGCACCCTGGCAGAGCAGCTGGAATTGAGGCAGGCTGGGGTTTCCAGGGTGCTCTGCACTGGAAATGCCCTGGCAAGTTGTCTGGAGCTGTGTGTTACGGGCCTGGCATGTTTCAGGATGCTTTGTGCCTGTGTCACCTTGGTGAGATGGTTGGAGCTCACTTGGTGAGCTCACTTGGTGAGATGGTTGAACACTGACCAGGACTGGTATGTGCCGTGCTAGTGCCACATTCGTGGGACAGCTGGGGCTGGTATGGGCTAGGGATCTTGGGCTCATTGAGCTGGTAGGCTGACTATGGTGCCCAGATCCTGCTCCCAGCTGTACTATCAAGGTGGAGGATGAGCATCAACTATCATGCTCGCCAGCCTCTCCAACCCAGAGAGAGTTCTGGTGCCTCCCTGCTGTTTCCCAGGGCCTTAGGGCTGATTTCTTTATATTCTAGCTGCCCTTTTAAACTGGCTTTGTTTTTTCTGTGACCCAGGGCAGATGAATCTGCTCATGATCCCTCAGTACTATCACTCCCTACTGCGATTTGCAGCATCACGGGTGGGGGTTCTCTTTGTTCCCGTGTCTCCATCTCTCTGGTTCTCTATGTGATCTATCTACTGTTGTGCAGAAGCTCTTCAATCAGCCCTCAGTTATTTTTCAGAGAAATTCCTCCATAAATAGGTAAAGATTTGGTGTGTCTGAGGAGAAGGTGAGTTCACGGTCTTCTTCCTACATTGCCATCTTGGACCAGAATCTGTTGTGTCCCATTTATGGAAATTAGCTATATGCTACTGCACAGATAGAATCTATCTACTTAATTTTAAAAAGTGCAAGTTAAAATATTGTTGATTAAACATTAAAACAGAAATAATTTTGCTACTCAACAGCAAATGAATTGAATATCTGAATAAAAGTTATAAAAATGGTGAAATGTTTATTTAGTTAACACAACTTATTGAAGTGGGGTTATTTAAATTTTTCTTCACCCATAGACAACCAGGTCCTACCTACCAATTCAAGGGTAGGTCAGTCTATTTATTGGTCTGGTTTATCAACATTAGAAAAATACCAGTCTCATGATGAACACATGCTTACTGCATTGACACAGCCAAGTGAATATAGTGAATCTTGCCATGTTATAAACTAGAAATTAGTGAGATGATGTAAGAAAACTCCTGGACTGGGTTTATAGGCCTGCTTTACCATCTCTTTTCTCTCAGTATAGAAATGTACTTAAAACTCTACCATAAATATAACAAAAAATGTTGTGACTCATATATCCTGTTCTAGGTACCACCATATTATTCTCTTTTTTACTCTTTATTATTTTGCTAGGGCTGCCATAACAAAATACAAAAGACTGTGTGAACTGAACAAAAGAAATTTATTTTCTCACAATTCTGGAGAGTAGAGTTCAGGATCAAAGATGTTAACAGGTTTGGTTTCTGAGGCCTCTCTGGCCTTGCAGATATTTGCCTTCTTGCTTTGTCTTCATATACTTGTCCCTCTGTCTGTGTCCTAATCTCCTCCTTTTATGAGGACACCAGTCATATTGGATTAGGGACTACTTACCCTGATGATCTCACTTAATCTTAATTATTAGAGGCATACCTTAGAGTTATTGTGGGTTAGGTTCCAGACCACTGGAATAAAGTGACGACCACAACAAAGCAAGTCAGATAAATTGTTTGGTTTCTTAGTGCATATAAAGTTATGGTTATACTATGCTGTAGTCTATTAAGTATGCAATGGCATTATGTCTGAAAAATGCACATACTTTAATTTAAAAATTACTTTATTGCTAAAAAATGCTAACCATCATCTAAGCTTTCAGCAAGTCATAACTTTTTGCTGGTGGAGGGACTTGCCTCAATGTTAATTGCTGCCGACTGATCAAGGTGGTGGTTGCTGAAGGTGGGGTGGCTATGGCAATTTCTTAAAATAAGACCACAGTGAAGTTTGCCACATCAATGAACTCTTCTTTTCATGAAGAGTTAATTGATGCTCTTTCTTAGTAGCATTTGATGCTGTTTGATAGCATTTTACCCCCAGTACAACTTCTTTTAAAATTGGAGGCAGTTCTCTCAAACACTGCTGATTTATCAATTAAATTTATGTAATATTATAAATCCTTTATCATTTCAACGATCTTCACAGCATCTTCAGGAGGAGATTCCATCTTAAGAAACCACTTTCTTTAATCATCCATGAGAAGCAATCTCTTGTCCATTCAAGTTTTATCCTGAAATTACAGAAATTCAGTCACATCTTCAAGCTCCACTTCTAATTCTAGTCGTTGTTTTTGTTGTTTTTGTCATTTCCACCATTTGCCATTTCCATCTGTAGTTATTTCCTCCACTAAAGTCTTGAGCCCCTCAAAGTCATCAATGAGGGTTGGAATCAACATCTTCCAAACTTCTGTTAATGTTGATATTTTGACCTCTTCCCATGAATCACAAATTCTCTTAATGGCATCGGGAATGGTGAATCCTTTCCAGAGGGTTTTCAATTTACTGTGGCCAGTTCCATCAGAGGAATCACTATCTATGGCAACTCTAGCCTTAAAAATGTATTTCTTAAGTAAGACATGAAAGTTGAAATTATTTCTTGATTCATGGGCCGAAGAATGTGTTAGCAGGCATGAAAACAACATTAATTTCATTGCACATCTCTATCAGAGCTCTTGGGTGATCAGGTACATTGTCAATGAGTAGTCAGAATTTAAAAGATGTCTTTTTTTTCTAAGGAGTAGGTCTCATTTGGAAGCTTCAAATATTCAGTAAATCATGCTATAAACATGTGCTGTCATCCAGGCTTTGTTGTTCCATTTGTAGAGCACAGGCAGGGTAGATTTAACATAATTCTTAAGGATTGTAGGCTTTTCAGAGTGGTAAATGAGTACTGATTTCAACTTCAAGTCACCAGCTGCCTTAGCCCGTAACAAGAGAGTCACCTGTCCTTTGAAGCCAGACACTAACTTCTCTCTAGCTATGAAAGTCCTAGATGGCATCTTTTTTCCAATAGAGGACTTTTTCATCTCCATTAAAAATCTGTTGTTTAGTGCAGCCCCCTTCATTAGCTAGAACTTCTGGATAACTTGGTGCAGCTACACCAGCATTTGCTGCTTTGCCTTATACTTTTATGTTACAGAGATAGCTTCTTTCCTTAAACCTCATGAACTAACCTCTGCTAGTGTAGTACTTTGCTTCTGCAGCTTCCTCACCTCTCTTAGCCTTCATAGAACTGAAGAGAGTTAGGGTCTTGATCTGAATTGGGCTTTGGGTTAAGTGAATGTTGTGGCCGGTTTGATCTTCTATCCAGACCACTAAAAACTTTCCATATAAGCAATAGGACTATTATACTTCACTATGTGTGTGTATTCATTGAAGAAACACGTTTAATTTCCTTCAAGAACTTTTCCTTTGCATTCACAACTTGGCTACCCATTTGGACCAAGAGGTCTAGCTTTCATCCTATCTCAACTTTCAACATGTCTTCCTCACTAAGCTTAATCATTTCTAGCTTTTGACTTAAAGTGAGAGACGTGTGACTCTTTCTTTCACTTGGACACTTAGAGGCCACTGTAGGGTTATTAATTGGCCTAATTTCAATGCAGTTGTGCCTCAGGGAATAGGAAGCTTGGGCATAGAGAGATAGTTGGGAGAACAGTGGTCAGTGAAGCAGTCACACAACATATATCGATTAAGTTTACTGTCTTACATGGGCATGATTTGTGTTGCCCCAAAACAATTACAATAGTAACATCAAAGATCATTGATCATAGATCATCATAACAAACACAATAATAATGAAAAATTTGAAATATGACAAAAATTACCAAAATGTGACACAAAGACACAAAGTGAACAAATGTTGAAAAAATGGCACCAATAGACCTGATGCAGGGTTGTGACAAACCTCCAATTTGTGAAAAATGCAGTATCTGAAATGCAGTAAAACATGACATATCGGTACCTATTTAAAGAGCCTATCTCCAAATACCATCACATTCTGAGACACTGAGGATTAGGATTGCAAAAAGGTCACCACAATACCTTGTTAACATTAGTCACCATACATAATTATAAAATTTTTCTTTTTTTATGATGAGAACCTTTAAGATTATTCTGTTAGCAACTTTCAAATATGCGATACAGTATTATTAACTACATTCACCATGTTGCACATTGCATCTCCATGACTTATGCATTTTATAACTGGAAATTTGTACCTTTTGACCCCCCTCACCCATTTTACCCACCCCTCACCTCTGGCAACCACCAGTTGTTGTAAAACTATAAAGCTACAGACATGCAACCACCAATTTGTTCTCTGTATCTATGAGTTTGATTTTGTTTTTGGTTTTAGATTCCACATATAAGTGAGATTATATGGTATTTGTCTTTATCTGATGTATTTTATTTAGCATAATGCCCTCAAGGTCCATCCATGTTGTTACAAATGGCAAGATATTATTCTTTTTCATGGCTGAATGATATTTCATACATTTTCTTTATTCATTGATGGACATTTAAATTTTTTCCATGCCTTGGCTATTGTAAATAATGCTACAATGAACATGGAAGTGTTTACCAACACTTATTTCTTGTCTTTTTGATAATAGCCATTCTAATGGATATGAGATGATATCTCATTGTGGTTTTGACTTGCATTTTTTTGATGATTTTTGATGATGAGAATCTTTTCATGTATCTGTTGGCCATTTGTATGTCTTCTTTAGAAAAATGTCTATTCATATCTCCTGCCCAGTTTTTAATCAGATTGGATTTTTTTTTGTAACGAGTTCCTTATATGAATTTTTTTGAGTATGACACTATAAAAAGCACACACCAAACAGTAACTGTAATAATAATAACGAATACTAAATAGAACACAAAAATAATGAAAACCTCATATATGAAACTCCAAAAGAGTCAATGGGATCTGGATAAACTGCATTATCCCCTTTGTTATCTTTTGTCTATTTAGAAACCACCCGGACGCTCTGTTTCCATCAAGTCCCACTGAATGAGCTCCTGAAAATGGCACTAATTAAGAACTTACATAGGTAACTTGATCATAAGTATAGGGTACAGTAAATATGGAGCAGGGGTGCCCACAGATCACTCCTAGGTTTGGTGACTGGCTAAAATTACAGACTGGACTCCGTATATCATTGTCTCATAGCTATTATTTATTACAGCACAGGGATACAAAACAAAATCAGCAAAAGGAAGAAGGCACGTGGGGAAAAATCTGGAGGAAGCCAGGTTGTAGTTGTCTTTCCAAGAGTTCTTTCACAGTAGAGACACACAGGATATAATTAATCCAGCAAAAAGATATAAAAATACATGAAATGGATACTAGAGAAGCTCATTAGAGACTTAATGCTCAATGTTTTTATTGTGCCTTGGTCATATAGGCACCCTTTACCTAGCACATACCAAACTTCTGGACTCCCAGAAAGAAAGTCATTGTTCAGTAGAAATGAAATTGTTAGTACAAACAATTTAGCCACATTAAACCACCTTTATCAGTTAAGGAAACACTTCCCAAATTCAAATTCTCAGATGCCAGCCAAGAGCCAACATTGCTAGCATGCTTTTCTAAGGATAGAAGTTTCAAACCTGCTATGTTAACTGTTTTCTGCAGATACAAAACTCAGAAGCCTGCTCCACGGAGACTGCCTAGCTGACTGCTATTTCTAAGTTTATCATACTGTAAGGAATCACAGGTAAAGGACCCCAGTAGGCTCCTTTTAAACATGTCATTTTGCTTGCTATTTTTGTCCCAAGGTTTTACATTTTAGCACCTTGAACACCTCCATGTTCATTATAGCATTATTTACAATAGTCAAGACATGGAAAGATTTTAAATGTCCATCAGTGAACAAAGAAAATGTATATACACTCCTTGAGCACTCTTTTCCTTCCCTTCCCTGCCCTTTTTGCCTGCGGAAGCAGGACGAGAGCTTTACAGAGGGAAATCTGTATTGAAACTCACAGGGGGCTAATATAGCAATGGCCATCTCATAGGAGAAAACAGGGTAGATTGCAAAGCTACAGACATGCTTTCCTGGCATTTTTGATAAGCTCACTCTAGAGTCAGTTCCTAGAGAAATTCCCTTCCTGGTCTGGACAGTGGCCTCCTCGTTGGAATTGCTTTGGAGGGGTAGACTGTACCAAACGAGGAGCTCCTCTGGCTGCCCAGCTAAATACCAGTTGTATATAGATTCTAACGTTCGCTTGAAAAGTCTGCCTCATTATTTTATAATTCCACTTACCCAGTTTTCCACTTTGAGCTAAACGGAACCCAAGTAACGTGTCTTTTCAGAGGCAAAAGGAGAAAACTTTCATGTTTTATATCTGGACTCTGAGGAAATCAGACACAAATTAAGCTGCTTCTAAAGTCATATGCATTACAACTTTTTTTAAGTTTGTTTTCTCATTTTGAGAAGAAAACTGTTGCTCTCTAAGAGGTCCACCAAGTCACTCCTTCCTCCCTTGGCTACCTCCATGATGTCTCTTCGTGTGACTAAAGAGTTTGACACCAGAGTTTCATGCATTGCTTTGCCAAATGCTGCCACTAGAATTTGACAGCAGAAAATGGTCTCTGGAGTTTATTACTATAAAGAGCTTCCAATTCTTCATGTTTCTTCAGTCAAAACAGTAAATATTTCATCTGACATCAATTTTATTTCCTTTCTGCAACATGTAGTAAAGAAAGCTACAAGAGGCCCTAGGAACTTTATGCTTCAGTAACTCAGAAATCTCCTTACCTTTTTACATTCTCCATTTCTCTTTGTACCTACAACATTGTTTGTTAGAATAACAAAGGCTGCCCCTATTTCTTGCTTTCTTATCTTAAAACAAATGAGCAAAGGTCTTTTGCTGTTTCAAAGTTTTCTTGAACCAGGCTCCTTGCTAAGGAGCAAATGTGAGCAGACAGATCATACAGATCAGCTGTATTTTGTGCACGGATGAAATTAAGAAGCTCTCCTGGAAAATAGGGAACAGGGTGATCTTTGCCGTTAGCTACAGAGTCATCTGTTGATTCTTGCTGCTTCCCTTTCTATGGTACTCTCCTGGTCTCTCTGTCTCCCCTAAAGAAAATGCTGAACTGTTCTCCATGATATACAGATGGTGATAAAAATATGTTAAGTTGTGTTCCCTCTATTTGTTCTCACTGTGATACTTTTTCTTCCAACTGAACCGAGTCTGATCTGATTTGGGTAGTTTTATATATCTTGACTATTTGAAGAGCTTAACAGTTGTTCTTCCCTTCCATCCTTCAGCCAGCTCTGATGATACCATTACTTGCACAAAAATTGTAGTGGTTTCCCCCTGCCATCGGAATAAGCCAAAGTGCCTTGGTCTGGCATTCACAGCTGTCTACAGTTGAGCACCAGCCTCCCCTCGCCTTTTCATTTCTATATGTACTATTTTTTTTATCTTGTGCTTGATTGTTTATTGACATATTTGTCTATTCAACAAAATTTTTGAATTGTCTATTTTGTTTTGAGTACTAGCCCTAGTAGATAGAGAGAGAAAAGATATTTATTTCCCAAAGACTGATCATTGAATAAGGGAGACAATCACAGTGGAACTTAGTAAGTGCTGCCGCGGAGGTGTGCACGTGAATAGTGTGCATTAAATAATTAATGACAATTAGTGGTAATTTAATTTACTTTGTCTAAAATACTCATCAAACACCTAGGACAATACAAGCAATGGGCAAACACAGAAAGGATCCAAATTAAAGGAGGAGGATCATGGAAAGTTTCTCAGAGTTGCTAATGCTTCAGTTCAGTCCTTTGAACCCCTGAGCGCCCAGGCCCTCTGCTAGTTGTCAAAATGCTCCTTGTAGAAGGCACAGCATGCTTTCTTTTCACTCCATTTCCTCATCTGGAATACTTTCTTGTTTTAAAACACCTCTGATCCTTCGAGGCCTAACATCTAAATGTATCTCTTCATCCTCTGTGATTTCCCTAGGACAGAAGGAATCCGTTCATTACCTTTCTGAATTCCTACAGCACACTGTGCTTTTCCAGTGTCACAACTTTGAAGCTATTTTATTTTATTTTATTTTATTTTATTTTATTTTATTTTATTATTTTATTTTTAAGTTTATTTCTTTATTTTGTGTGTGTGAGAGAGAGAGAGAGAGAGAGAAAGGGGGGCAGGTAGCAGGGCAGGGGAAGAGAGAGAAGAGAGAGAGAATCCCAAGCAGGCTCAGCGCTGCCAGCACAGAGCCTGATGCAGGGCTCAAACCCACGAACCATGAGATCATGACCTGAGCTGAAACCAAGAGTCAGATGCTTAACTGACCAAGCCACACAGGCGTCCCCTTAAGCTATTTTATTTATTTTATTTATTTTATTTTTTTCCCTCAAGCTATTTTAAATGAATATCCAAGGTGATAAAAAGCAACTTAAATTACATAGAACTATGTATAGCAAAAAATGGAAGAACATCTTTACCCCCACTCTCTGTCCCATTCCTGCCTCCAGAAGGAAGTCCTATCAGAAATTTGTTGTGTGTCCACCCAGAACTTTTGCTTGGCATTTACATACATGTGTGCACGTGTATGCAGGCACACACATGTAATTGAAGGTAATATTTTTCATAAATTAAATCTTATTCTGCATTGTGTTGGGACTTGCATATGAAGATATGAACATATGGACTGTTCATATCAGTACATAAAAATGTAATTTGTTTTCAATGCAATACTTAAGATGGCCATTTATTTTCTGACATTCTATTGTTAAAAAAAATCCTGCTACATTTAAATATATCTTTGCATATGTATGTGAGCACTTCTGTGGATAAACTTATTGATGTGAAATTCCTGTATCAAAGAATGTACATATATAAAATGTTGGTAGATACTGCAAAATTGTCATCCAAATAGGCTATCCCAGTTTAAATTCCCACAAAGAGTCCTCAGACCCTCATTTAATGGCACCTTGCACAAATTTGATCTCTCTTAGTCACTGAAAACATAATTTTCTTTGGTCAGGGACTACACCTTTTATGTTTTACCATTCTAGGTGACCTCTGTCACAGAGTAGTGCTTGGCACATAATATAAATTTGATAAATATTTGCAGACACAAAATGAACTGCATAGATGTAAAACACCAGGTTTCTTCTGGAGGCAAGGAAGGTGCTATTTATTCTTTGTGGAAGCTCTCTGATCTGGATCCTACAGATTGAGATCCTATTTCTAGCCCTTACCTAAGTGTTCAGTTTTTAATTAATGGCATAGTCTACTTAGATGTTTTCTTATAATGAAGATCTTAGGTAAGATTTTCTGAGGAGTTAACAGGAAGTTCTGAGAGTAAAGCCCCTGGACCAGTAAAATGCAAAGACCTAGTGGTCTGGGGCCTCCTCTTGGCACCATCAGAATGTGGCTGGTAATCCCAAGTGTACAAGAAGGACATGGGTTGATAGTAATCTGCCAATCGAGCCAGGAAGCCCAAACCGGAAATGGTACCTGATGTCTAATTGCTTTTACATTTGTGCACTTGAAGTTAGAAGATGAGGGTTAAATCCCAGTTCCATGACCTTTGGCACTCTGCTTACTCTTTGTGAGAGTCCCCTTGCTTTTCTGTAAAATGGAAAGAACAATCCTCGGGGTTTTTGTGAGGATTAAGAATGATCAAGTGAAGGAAGCTTGCACAGTGCCCACTATGTAGTAACAGCCTTCTTTCTCATGCTGAGTGCCACCTTCCAGGGCACAGGAAAGGACTGCCTCCAGTAAATACACAGGACTTGCTTAGGAACATTGTTTCTGAAGATCTACGTTTGGATAGTTGTTTTGTCAATTCTTTGCATGAGTTTCAAAGCTGCCTCCTCAGGAAAATAAATCCAGAAATCCATGTAACTATTTTTTACTTCCCTGTTTTTATAGATTCTTTTCTATAGTTAAAGGCAAACTTTGGTTCTTGACTCAAAAATCCCATATGGATGTCATGCCCAAAGCAATGAAAAGGGCATATGTAACAATTGGAATGAATATAATGTCCCTCTGCATTCAAGATGAGGAGTCACACGTCAGGGGATTCTGTGGCCATGAACCATTTGTGGGCCTTTGGGAAGGAAGGCAGTAAGTGCTGAGAGCCAGCTTGGGTTTCTGGTTAAGTGATTCCCCCCAAATCTACACTGGCACAGCGCAGACTGCCAAAGCAAAGGGTACGTGAATGCCACCCAAACATTAACATGGTATCTTCTTTTGCTCTGTGTTGCTTTTGTCCATGTTATTCCATCCTTCTCATTTCTACCCGACAAAGTCTCCTTCATCATTTTAGGGCTATTGCAAGTCTTAACAATTCATAGCATTCTTCTTGTATGACATTTTTCATATTATGGCTTCCTGCTGATTTGTCTGTTTTTCCCCCATAGACCATAAGCACCTGAAAGCTATCCTTTCATATTTCAATTTCTCTTTCCCATGTTCTGAGCTTTATACAATGCCTTGTGCTAAGTACTTCTCCAGTAATACTTTTTAAAGAAAGAATAAATGAAAAGAAGGAGAAATACGGGCTCAGGTATAGTGGGTGGATTTGTGGCTGCTAAAATGTCCCCAAAATTGTTGAAGATATTCAAGACCCACTTCTATCATAGGCAAATTCTCGGAAGTTAAAATGGGACTCTTTCACAAATTTGCATTATCTACCAGCCACAAACATACAAGTAAATGGAACTTCACAGAGTAAGCCCTTAATTAATAATGAAAAGATGCAAAGTTAAGCTATGGTATATTTTCCTAGAAAATTAAATAATCCATGGGTGGGTCTGTAAACTGTGATTCAGGATGCCTCAAAAGAATGTGCAGCCATCATAGTGGCCTTATTTACAGATCGTGGATAGTTTTCCTATCTCCACGTTCAGCTCCTTTTACTCTATGCAATCTTCCTGGAGCAATTTCCTCCATACCTATGGCTTGCCAGTGATTCTCAAATCTATAATTTCAGTCCAGACCTTCTACCTCAGGCCCAAACTTATGTATTAAACTCTCTCCTGACTGCGTGGCTCTGGGAAGACTACTTAACCTCTCTGTGCCTCTGTTGCCTCTTCTATAAAATGAGATAACACTACCCACCACATAGGTTTACTAAATCAGTTCATATGTATAAAGTGCTTTGAACAGCACCTGACAAGTAACATGACACGTGTTTGCTGTTTCTAGTCTCAACATCTTTATTTGGTTGTTTCAGTGGTACCCAAACCCTACATGTCTGAAATCAAACATATTTACTTCCCAAACCTGCTGTACCTCCAGTACTCCCTGTCATAATCAAGAGCACTACTATTCACATAGTTACAAAAATGAAAAGGTAAGGGCCGTCCTTTATACCTCTTCTCCTTATTCCTCATATACAAACTATCAATAAGGCCTACTTATTTTATTCCTAAATAGGAAAAATAGGATTATAATTGGATTGGATTCTTAAATCTATACATTTCTCTCCATCTCTACTACTGATACCCTAGTCCAAACAGCTTTCATCTCTCACCTGAGTTACTATAGTAGCCTCCTGAATGGTCTCCCCATAAACCCTCTTGCCTTCTCTAAACCTCACTCCATGGAGTGATCTTTTAAGAATAAAGCTCTGAGTCATCTGGGTGGCTCAGTTGGTTAAGCGTCCAACTCTTGATTTCAGCTCAGGTCATGATCTCATGGTTCATGAGTTCCAGCGCCATGTTGGGATTCTCTCTTGGGATTCTCTCTTTCTCTCTCTTTCAAAATAAATAAATAAACTTAAAAATATAAGAAGATCTTACTGTGCTTTTTCCCTGCTTTGAAACTTTCAAAGCTTTCCACTGCTCCCTCAATAAAGACTCAACTTCTAAACTGGCCCTTGCCTCATGCCACTCCCATGCCTTCTCTTATCTCTTGACCATGCAGGCTCTATCACTAGCCCTTTGCCTGCAGTGCCCTCCCCTCTTCACCTTGTGGCTTTCCAACTCAAATAGCACCTGCTCAAGGAACTCTCTTGAATCCTTACACCAGGTCAGGTGGGGATTCACACCTTCTATTTTTCCTCCCAATATTTATCATCTCTTATAATAATTTATGTATATGACTGTATAATCTATGTCTATTTTCTCCACTAAACTGTAAGCCCCATGAGGGTAGGGACCATGGCTGTTTTTCTTACTCATTGTATTCCTGCTACCTTGCAAGTAGCCTGAAATTTAGTGTATGCTTAATATGTTGTTGACAATTGAGTTAAAGAATCCAGAGCCCTGTTCAACATAGCTATTAGTGATTCGGACGAAATCATAAGGATAAACGGATCAAAATTATGGAGGTAAAATTTCAAAAAATTAAAAATAGAGTTACCATATAATCCAGTAATACCACTGGATATATATCCAAAAGAATTTAAATCAGGAACTTTAAGATAGATCTGCCCTCTCATGTTCATTGAAACATTATTCACAGTAGCCAAAATATGGAAACAACCTGAGGGTCCCCTGAAAGATAAATGGGTAAAGAAAGTGTGGTAGGTACATATAATGGAATAGTATTCAGCCTTTAAAAAGAAGGAAATCCTATCATTTGCAACAACATGGATAGACCTGAAAAGAAATTATATTAAGTGAAATAAGTCGGTCACAGAAGGACAAATACTACCCGATTCCACTTATACAAGATATATAAGATAGTCAAACTAATAGAAGCAGAAAAGAGTGGTGCTTTCCAAAAGATGGGGAGAAGAGGGGAAGTGGTGAGCTGTCATTCAGTGGGTATAAAGTTACAGTTATACAAGATGAACACGTTCTATAGATCTGCTGTCTAACATAGTGCCTGTAGTTAACAATTTGGTGTAAAAAATTATAGAGGTTAAGAAAAAAAAAAACTGGGACAAGTACAACAAACTCAGGATTCCAAAATATCTTAAAAGCATAAAATAATCCTAGTAAGCAGCAAGCTTTAATAAGGATATGATACAACTATGTATTAAATTTTAAGAAAAGTATCCTGAAGAAATATAGTATCAGGAAGACTACTAGATAACAGTACGTTTGGACATAACTAAGCCAGGGTGGGAGAGTGCATCCTCGGGGGAGTTAACAACGTACTGGACCTGTAGAACGCTTGATTCCATCCTGGGCTGCACTAACAAGCCAGCCGTCCTGAAAGTCAGGGGGAATATGGATGATCTCCCTTGTCCCTGTTGAGATCACAGCTGACAAATAGTGTTAAACTAGACCGTTGATTACAATACAGTAGAAAGAATACAGGATATTTAATCTGAAGACAACATGAGTTAACAATTATTTTCTTCAGGCCTATAATAGCCAGTATTTATCCAGCACTTACTACAGTGTGCTATAGGCATTACCTTGATCAAGCCTAATAGTGTAGTATGGATATTATTATCCCATTTTATGCATAAATGAAAGTGAGACACAGTATAAATAGCTAGAAGTGGTGGAGCCAGGATTTGATGGAGGAAGCCTGCTCTAGAACTTGCTCTGAGGTCCTCTATGGAGGCCACAGCCCCATTAAGCATATGCTTATCAAAGACCTATCTGGACAAGAGACTATATGCTTTATGTGTTGACTCCAAGATCCAAATCCAAGACATATGACAAAGTAAGCAGATTTGTGTGTAATTTAAGAGTTTTCTGACATGAGAACTTTATAAAATGCTTTCTCAAAGATAAAAAAAAAAAAAAAAGGTCTAGGTTGAGTGACATGTTAAACTGGGGCTCCACCACCACCTCTCAGAAATGCTGTGGAGGGTATCCCTGTATTGGGGAAGGGAGTTTGTGCTAGATGACAATTAACTCCCAATTCTAAGCTGCTAGGATTCAACAAATTGGTAGTGGGAAACTCACTTGGCTAAATCTGATGTAATAGAATAGATTATTGGTGAGCAGATAGTCCTTTGACTCCCTCTGCTTGGGGTAGAGTATAATCCCTTAGTCCCATTGACTCTAGGCTTGGCCATGTGACTTGCTTTGGTCAGCAAAATGTTGGAGGATGTGGCTCAAGTAGAGTCTTTATGTACTTGCTTCAATTCTGCTTGGCTCTTGAGTCCCTGTGATCAACTATGAGATGCTTCTAGTAGCATCTTTAGCCTTGGCTCTAGACTCAACACATGTAGAACAGGCCTGAACCCAGCCTGCAGCCAAGATCAGCAGACCCCAGCTGATCTCCAGATCCATGAGTGTGAGAATAAATGTTTCTTACTGTAAGCCACTGAGCTGTGGTTTACTCAGGATTTTATGACAAAAGCTGACTTGCAAATACCTGGTTCTCCCTAAACTGAGACAATCCCTTTATCAGGCCCTTTACAGGTAGTGGTTCTCCTTGCCACTCTCCTGCCTTGGGATTCCACCTTGTATAGTTGTATAGGGGCAGAGAAGGAAGGTGAGTGAGTGCTGGAGTTTACAATATAACATAGCCTTGAGGCGAAGGGCCTTCAAGGAACTACCAGGTTGGTTTGTTTTCCGCGTCCTTGAAACAACAGAAGGAGAAACTGTGCTATAGTCCTGTACTCTGCCCTTCTCTTTGTGGTCTGCCAGTAGTCTTATACCATCTTGCTCTATCCTTACTTAGGTAATAGTACTTGGGTAAATCTATCCAATTATGGAATGGGTTTCTTCCTTTCCTGGGCCCCAAGTTTTGAGTCCATGTTATATTGTTCTCTGAGAACTCATTCAGGAAGAATTTAACAGGAAGGTGAAATCCACTTCTGCCCTCAACCTGCCTTCTGGACAAGTGGAAACCAGCCTGGGCTTCTAAGAGTCAGAGCTGGCATAGGAGGATCAAGGGGAGAGATACTGGAGCATGGGCTTGGTAGAAAGGTAGAAACTAGGCATAAAACAGGAGGTAAGCCCAGAGAGATCCCCAAAGGTAGTTGCTGGTGCTTTCTCTATGTTATCTGTAGCCTTTCCAGAACTGGATGGTCCTTTCAGATACTTTTCCTTTAAAGCCTTAAATTCTGAAACTGCTTGTGCCAGCTTTCTTTGGTAACCTTTCATTTCTGGGTTCCATATGGTATGTGAAAGAAGAAGAGGAAAGAAAGGGTGGATGTGAGTGACAGTACAAGAAACATTTCCTTTACATTTGGACAGAAGAAACAAGTGGCCACCCTCAGCTGTGCAGGAATCCAGCCTGATTTTTTAGCACTGCCTTGTTTTTTCCCTCCCAAGTCTCCAGAATAAGGTATTTTCACAAAAGAAACAAGTATACTTACAAGAGTAATGAAGGGTGTGAGTTAATGGGAAATGAGAGAGAGAGTGCAAACTATGTGCATAAGGAAGACAGGAAAGAAAGAACAGAATATTTGCCAGACACCATACCCGGTAGTTGACATATGGTTTCTCACTCTCTTCTTATAGTAGTCCTTTATTAACCTCTCTGACATAGAAATAAGGAAACTGAGACAAAGAGAAGTCTAGTAATTTGCTCAAGATCCCACAGCTAGTTGGAGAGTTGGGAAAAGAACCCAGGTAGAGCTAGGATTAGAAGCTATATGTACATCTAGAAAGTGGAACAAAGGACGAATATCATTCAGACTCAACCCTACACACCGATGTTCAAATGTTATGTGATCTGAGAGACCAAAGCAAAGGTCTTCTAGTCCAAAATCTATCTTCTACTCAATTATCTTAATGCCTAGATTTCTACTATTATATTTCCCTTTTACTGAGCTAAGTCCACATTTGTCCAACTAGGTTATACATAGCATGTGGCAGTGTGCTTGGAGATAGTTACAGGAAAATCATGGTATGTTGTTCAAGAACAGTGGTTTCATGCCAAATTATGAGGGAAAAGTTTTACCAGAACAAACATCGATATTTTATAAAATGCAAATTTGAACTGAGTTTAAAAGCTAAAATGTGAGAAACTTCATGTTTGCTTTACATTATAATCCCAGAAGTCCAAGCATATGAATTCTTTCTGTGAGTCCTTATAGGCTACTACTCTGTTGGAAAAGTCTGAGGTGCACTAGTTGAAGGTACCTTGTCTCTGGGAAAACGAAAACATGCTGACTGGTAGTGGTAAGGGAACATTAACATTCCCTGCCAAATATGAGCACTTGAGGACAGACGAATTTATTATTTTAAATTCACCAGGCCAAAGAAAATACTTAAAGTAATGAGACCCCAGAAGCATAAGTTTGATTGAATTCTGGAAGCACAGAAATAATTTCTGTTGAGCAAGAGTGGGTATGTGCCTTGGTGGGATGTCAGAATAATATATGTAAGGGATGGAGTTACTGGAGAGGTCAACTTTTCCTCCATCAACCATTTATTCTCCATCCCACACTCTTTTTTTTTTTTTTTAATTTTTTTTTTTAACGTTTATTTATTTTTGAGACAGAGAGAGACAGAGCATGAATGGGAGAGGGTCAGAGAGAGAGGGAGACACAGAATCGGAAGCAGGCTCCAGGCTCTGAGCTGTTAGCACAGAGCCCGACGCGGGGCTCGAACTCACGGACCGTGAGATCATGACCTGAGCCGAAGTCGGACGCTTAACCGACCAAGCCACCCAGGTGCCCTGATCCCACACTCTTTGTTAGAGAACCTTCCCGGGCTCCCTTTGCAGAGAGAATGTTCACAGAGACCTGTTAAATAGGGGGGCTGACCATGTGACACACTCTTTGCAGTCACAGCTGACTTGGCTATAGGCAGATACTAGACCCAAAGCAATGCACTTGGAATGTATTTGTGTATATGAAAAAAAGCCAGGAATCCTTTTATTCAGGAATATGGAAGTCAGGGTTCAAGATCTGACTTTAGTCGGTGTGAGCTGAAGATGATATAAAACTGGAGATAATGGTAGCCATATGCGTGCTAAAGCAAGGAAAGCCAGTGCACCAAAGAGAAAAGACAAAACCAGATGTGTAAGGAGAAGCAATCAAGGGAACATGCACCTCTGGAAAGAGAAAAGCAGAGACTCAATATGGGAGTTCTGGCCCCTGATAAAGTCCGGCCATTTGGTGAACTACCTCTGTACCATAGCTGTCAATTCCCCTCCTTGCTTAAGCTGGCTAGAGCGAGTTTCATTCTTTGCCACTAAAGTTCCCCGACAAAGACAGAGGGATGTGATCAAACCTCCTTTACTTGGGTATAGAGTTACTATGTAATTTATCATCCTAACTGGGACACTTGGGGCGCTGTTAATAATTATACTGACAAAACAGGAAACCAGAATGTACAGCCATCCTTCCTATGTGGTCAAGAAGGGAAATGAGATATTAACTGCTTGTATTTCCCAGGCACTGTTAGCTGCGTAAATATAGGCCATCTTGTCTGATCATCACAACAATTCTACCAAGCTTGGCCTCTCTCAGACCAGGAACTAGAGCTAGAAGGATTACATGTATAGGGAAACAGGTGGAAGAGCCAAGATAGGAGCCCAGGTCGAGCTGACCACAGGTTCTATGCTCTTCTCAGCGGGCTCTCTTCCTCCATAACAGTTTTGCATGGGCTTCAAGCTGTACTAGCCCAGAGTCCTCAGATTAGCATTCTGGGGTGTTGACAGCAATGACCAGTAAAGAGAAACACATGCAATTATGCTAATCTCTCAGAAAACCCATGCCCCCTCTATGATACCAGGACGATGTCTGTCTAGCCTCCTTCTTGCCTGAAACACCTTTCAGCTGAAAAAGCACAATACAACAAAATCTCCCCTAGCAAAGAAGGAAATTGAAGCAATTTTGAGACAATTTGGAAGCCCCCATCTCCACCTGAGTTATCTGAGCAGTGCAGAACACAAAAGATTAGGGGGCAGAATTTTTCAGATAATTGCTTGTTTTCCTGACCCAGCAGGTTTAACTCGCAGGCTCTCTTTTGTGAGCATGTATTGTCCTCACCACACAGTGAATACGCACCAATTTCTAGGTAAGAGCTGTATAGCAAAAGAAAGGTGATGAGAGAGTAGAACCTGATATTCTAATTAAGACTCAGCTGAAAAATCTCTTCATTAAAATTCTAATGTGATTCCAGTTTTATTTCTACTAAAATGCCAAATATAACAGGAAAATATTCCAATTTCTATATCCCTTTTCCTATCCATCACTTCTAGCCCCCAGGACTAATCCAGTCACAATCAAGCAATTATCTGATGTTGGGGCTTCTGGGACTTGCCAGCCATTGTGGGGAGTGTGCCAGGTTCTTTCTGAGTCAGA
Source organism: Panthera onca (assembly GCF_046562875.1). Classification (NCBI taxonomy): domain Eukaryota; kingdom Metazoa; phylum Chordata; class Mammalia; order Carnivora; family Felidae; genus Panthera; species Panthera onca. The sequence continues at coordinate 71,028,463 of NC_138343.1, forward strand.
AAAAGAGATCAGTTACTGCCAACTGCACCCACCTGTTTATCCTTGGTAAGGGGTAGACTGCCAGGATAGTAATTACATCTTAATTGAAGGCGACATGACCTAGATAGGCAGCGAGCTCTCCTACCACATTGATCTAGCTTGAAGAAGAGGTTCCAGCACCAGGCTGAGAAGCAGGGCTTTTTATTCCATTAGAATCTCAGCTGTTTCTCCCGACACTACTTTTAGAACCACTGATGAGTCTGCCCTTGTGTGGTTTGTTTGCCGCATGTATTTCCAATGTCATCCCTGACCTTGTGAGGAGGTAGAAGACTGAAAGAATTTGGAAGAAGCTGTAGTGTGGACAAGAGAACACAATTTGGGTTAAAGAATGATTACAACCACATAGTGCTATGCATTCTGAGGTCTGACCTCATAAACTGCGATTCTGACCACCTATGGCTGAGACCCATGTAAGAAACATGACGGGCATTTCACAAGTTATTTGGAAGCCACAAAAATATGTCGGACACGAGGTAGCTCTTACTGAACCTTGTAAAATGGAAATGCAAAGTTTTTATACCACAATGGTAATGTAATTGAGAAAAAAAAATCTTTTTAAAGTAAAGGAGCATAAAACATCATTTTTTGAAGAACTTAATGGACTATTGTGGCGCTCCGGGTGCTAGGTCACAGCTACACAGTATTTTACTGACTTTTTCAAGTACACTGAATTCTATCACCACAGTTAAGGGACCTCATGGTCTCTCTTTTGAATGATTTAAATCCTTGAGAATTATTCGAGTGCTTATATTATTCTCCTTACTCTTTCCTCACCCACCTTCCAACTGAGAGAATTCTTTTAAATTACCCAGATGCATACCCTCAATGCACGTATGCACACAAAGTGTCTTCTAGTGGTTTGCACTTAGAAAACTATTCCTCTACAAATGAATGGCTCTCGTTGGTGCTAAATAATCAGATAACATCATTCATTCTAGCCCCATAAAAATGACCAAATAAGGAATTGAGTGACATAAAACAACAGTTGAACGTGGAGGTTCACGAGTGTGAAGCACAACTCCTAACTGGGAAATGAATCCCATCACCTCACATAGGATTGTTCTGTGTTACTTTCTTAGCAATAGTTTTAGTTTTTTCCTCTAATAACTCACTGCCTTAATTACTTCTAATAGACCTTAAAGAACACCCGTATTTTTATTCAAAGATGCAATAATGACTTCCACACAAAACCATCATTAAATAATTTTTCCTGAGGACCTTGAATTTCATTTTCCTAGAAATCATTGTTTTGAATCTAGTTTTCTTTCTGGTGGCCAGAATGCAGATGTTACAGAAATGTTTGTCTTCTCTTCCAGTTTTCTACCCTAATATTAACTTTGCCCTTCAACTTGGGTAAAAATCATATAATAGTAATGACGCTTAAAAAAAAGGCATTTATTGGTTATAATGGCATAGTTTTATAATGGTACTAGTTTTCCTGGAGGGCCTGAATTTTATTTTGAAATCATATGTAATGATTTCCTAAAAGTGCCATGTCATTGCATTTTTCTGGATCTTAAAGGTATTCTTTTTATGCACTAATTACATATAGTACCTCAAATTTTAATTTTTGGTCATAGAACTGAACTGATTCCTACTGGGAAAAGAGGGAGAATGGGGGAAAAATAATTAGAGCAAAAATATGATTATAAATATTTGATATAGTTACATTAGGAATTAAAGACAGGTTCAAGTTGAGGTTAAGTAGTTTTAACAAGCCATCCTTTAAGTTTTATGATAGCATTTGGGTGTTGATCTGTTACACCTATTTATTATACTCTGGTCTTTCCTCGGCTGTTAACAGCTGGTCAGCAACTCACTTTTGCCCTGGGATTTTTAGCCATGCAGGCATGGTTACCATCAATGCCTTTAAAAAGATTTATGCTTAAAAAAATATTTTACAAACCTTTTGTAAAACAGAGGCTGCCAAATAAATTGGATGACATTTCTGTCCCATTTGATTCCTGGCATTAGGCCAAGACCTCTATTAAAATCAAAGAATGCAGTCAGCTCTTCAAGCACTGTCTCTTTCTGCAACTGTGGTTTTGCAAAGACCCTGCAGATTCTGTAGCCCAGAAGGCTGCATGTCCTGAGTGGGTGCTTTCCTTTTTAGCAGTAGCAGAATAACAGGACACTGAGCATCACGCAGAGGCCTCAACCCAGCCTTATTCCTTCCACTCAGACACACTGTCTAATGTGGGAATTGCACCCCAGGGAACCAGACATCAAGGTTTCAGTCATTCATTGAAATACTGCCCCATAAAACACCACTCCATTTTCTTGCACCAGACACAGGGGCAGGTATGTGTGCACATGCCTCTCTGGGTTAGGAAATTGCTAAGGAAAAGCAGAGCAGAGCTGGTAGAAGCAAGTTCTAGGTTCCAAGGTTTCTAAGAAGCCATGTTTGACAGCACACCACATTTTCTGTTTCATTGGTTTCCATTAATTTTTTAAATGTTATTCTAAGTCAGATAAGCGATTTTTCAACCAGGATGGGGTTATATTTCTGAGAATGCAGATAAAATCAAACTTTAAATTTTGGTAAGGGAATGCAACTTAAATTCTACGTTAGAAAACTTAAGTTTTGTGTTCGTGTTCAGTAAGCTTGGCTAGGAGCCTGGGTGTGGGAAGTCGGAATGTAGAACCAAGCTCAGAGATGGGGTGAAGGGCTTACTCTTGAAGCTAGGACTAACAAGTCTTGTCAATCCAAGGATAGAGGCCAAAAGTGGCTCTGGGAAAGGATGGCCTAACTTCTGGGCTTTTCAGGGTGAACTCAGAGCCTCAAAGAAGAAATGATATAAATGAATAGCTGGCTTCCTAGACCAAAGAGAAGGAGGGCCATGCACTTAAATTCATGGATTTTTAAGAGTTGGAGGGTGCTTCCTAATGTTACAGATGAGGAAACAGAGATCCAAGGGAACAGCTGTCTCTATCAGGCTCATTTATGTGATGGGGGTTGGGAGTGGTGGGAAGCAAACGGACAAAAGGTAGGCAGGGAATTGTTTTTCTCTTTGTTTCACAAGTTTGGTTGCATCTTCCCAGCTTCATCGGCCATTTTCTGCCCTACAAGTGATGTATTCCAGTGTGCAGATAGGTATCGTTGTGCAGTGTAAGAACCAGGCATCTTAATCCGGGCCTTCACGGTGCACAATAGCATACCACAAGCAGGGTGTGAGACACCGTTTTCCTAAAGACATTAGAAAAAGCACATTAGTCCTGAAGCTATTCAAATAGTTGGAAGAGCTAGTTCAAATTGCTGTTCTGCCTCGACTGCTATGGCTCAGTAGAGAAAATTTCATTTAAAAAGCAAAACAGAAGGATTTCAAATCTGATGTTTGAAAATAGGTTCTTACAGAACAGTATTTACCTGGTTCAAAAGACAACCCACAAAGGAATTATGCACTCATAAAGAAGGCTCAAAACTGTTAAAATAAGCCAGCACTGTTTCTCATTTCTAAAGTGGTAGATTTAAAGTGGTAGAAGGGTTGGGAATCTTTGTCATCTGTGCTGGCAGACACAGGCAAAGAAATGTGTACTCTGAGGTGAGGGTGATTTTGCAATAGAGTTTGGGTTCAGAAACCAAACAGGTATTGGGGAATTTTCTTCAAATAGAGCTTCTGCAAGAGTGAGCAAAAGAATGAGAGAAGGTTCTAACCTACACATTGGACTTTGCCCTAGCTTGCACGGTGCATAATGACACTGTAGAAGCCACAGAGAGGAAGAATTTAACCTTCTGAATGATTAAAAAAAAGAACTATTGAATATCATTGAACGAAGAGATTTTCTTACATAAATTACCAAGCTGTATGTCTCTTGGTATTTCCAGGCTAACAATTCTTTTCAACTGCTATGTGTTCTAGGCATGCCAAAGTCAATGTGGGGCAAAGAGGAAGGAAGGGGGAGATTCCAGTCACCCTTCCCTATTCTTCCTTCATTGTTGAAAGTTAATTTCTTTGGCCTTTCCAGTTCAATATTTTGTTCCATGATGTGTGTGGTAGACAGAATAATGGCTCCCCAAAGATCTGAATCCCCAGAACCTGTGAGTATATACCTGACACAGCAGAAGGGACTTGGCAGGTGTAATAAAGTTAAGGATTTTTTTATGGAGAATTATCCTGGAATATCAGGGTGGGTGTAGTGTAAACATGAAGGCCCTTAAAAGGAATAGAGGGAGGCAGGGAGTCAGACAAAGATACGTGACAGTGGAAGCAGAGGTCTGGGTGATGCAATTCCTGGCTTGGAAGATAGGAAGAGGGTCACAAGCCCAGGAGTGCAAGCAGATTCTAGGAGCTGGAAAAGGCAAGGAAATGGATTCTCCTCTAAAGTTTCTAGATAGAATGTGGCCATGCCAATACCTTGATTTTAGCCCATAAGACCCATTTTGTGACTTCTGACTTCTAGAACTATAAGAGAACAAATTTGTGTTGTTTTAAGCCACTAAGCTTATGGTAATTTGATACAACAGTCATAGAAAACTAATTTAATGCCTCACCACAAATCTGTGAATAGAGAAAGACAATCATAGAATTCTTTTCAGCATCTTTGGTGGTTGGTGCCTGGCTGTTTCTCATACAAAAGTGCTAGGGAATCAGGTAGTGACCAGTGAGGCTTTGTTCAGAGCCCAAGATGCAGCCATTTCCTTCTGAGCTGCACCAGCCTTGTCTTGGACTTTGTGGGACACTTGTGTTTCTGAACCTGTAGCTCTTGGGAATTGCACAGAGGACTTTGCATTCCTAATTTCCTCACGGCCTGTTTCTTTCCCCCAGGCATCGGTGTCATCAGAGCACATGGCATGTTTTTTGCAATTTCTTCTGTGTCAGAGAAGACCCAAGAAAGTTTCTTGGTGCCAAAATAGGGGTTTTGCATCAGCATTGGTGATGTTTGCCATGGTGGCATTCTGAACTTGGTCACAGACCACCTTGTCCACACAAATTGTCATTGAATCCTTGGTAAATTTCTTCTCAGGCGGAATAACCTGTGAAATAGTGTCCACTTGGATCAAGCAATCACTCATTGCAAGAAAAAGAATAAATCAGGTTCTTTGGCTCTTCCTTAAAAATTGTGACTCAATCTAAAGAATATAGTTCTTTCGCATTCTTCTAGGATAATTACACACATTTTATTGCTATGGGGAAAGTTATGATGGGCCAAAATCCATCTGCAAGGTTACAGCCTGTACAGGGCAGATTTTAATCCTAAGCACACTGCAGAATCCCTGTTACTCAACAAATACCTGTTGGACAGGTAAATGAAGAAATAAGTAAATGACAACAACTGTTTGTGAAATAGGTTTTCAATTAAACTATTGATGGATGTGGGTCTAGTATTCTTCTTTTAGTTTTTTTAAAAATATTCATTTTTGAGAGACAGAGACAGAGCATGCACATGTGCGCACATTCACGCGCGGGGGAGGGGCAGAGAGCGAGAGAGAGACACTCAGAATTTGAATCGGGTTCCAGGCTTTGAGCTGTCAGCACAGAGCCCAACACAGGACTCAAACCCACGAACTGTGAGATCATAACCTGAGCTGAAGTCAGTTGCTTAACCAACTGAGCCACCCAGGTGCCCCATTTTTTAAGTTTTTTTTTTAAGTTTGTTTATTTATTTTGAAAGAGACAGAAACAGCTTGAGTGGGGAAGGGGCAGAGAGAGGGAGAGAGAAAGGATTCCAAGCAGGCTCTGTGCTGCCAATGCAGAGCCTGACGTGGGGCTCACACTCACAAAACTGTGAGATCATGACCTGAGCCAAAACTAAGAATCGGATGCTTAACCGATTGAGCCACCCAGGTGCCCCGGGTCTAGTATTCATAATTTATGAAGTGTTTATGAATTTATGAAGTGTTTTCACACATTGATTTACTTGCTCATTTGTGAAATTTTTTCTGTACACCTTAGCTTTTCATTTTAATTTAAAACAAGAGTCTATAAGTAAAAAATAAAATACTAAGAAAAAAATAACATTTTCATCCATGAAAAATTATCATTTTTGTGTGTGCCTATATTTTAGGATTCTTAGGTTGATAAGTCCGAAATTCATGGTTTTATTTTAAATAGCTATATTGCTTATATTAAGAAATTCATCTTTAGATAGCCCAGCAGCTAAATTATCTGAAGTTATTAAAATATATAAATTTCATTTGATTCCACTTTTTTCTTAATGTTTATTTATTTATTTTTGAGAGAGACAGAGAGAGAGAGAGAGGAGGGAGGAGAGAAAGAGAGAGAGAAGCAGTGAGAGAGGGAGACACAGAAACTGAAGCAGGCTCCAGGCTCTGTCTGAGCTGTCAGCACAGAGCCCAACACAGAGCTCAAACCCACGAACCGGACTATGAGATCATGACCAGAGCTGAAGTTGGACGCTTAACCAACTGACCGAACCAGGCACCCCTGATTCCATTTTTAAAATACTTATTTGCCTTAAAAAGGAAAATTTTTACTTTTATAATGTAACATAAAGATAAATTTTATCCCTAGAATGTTTAAAATAGTGACAATGTCAACTGCCTGATTATTTAACAATAGAAGAGAATTTGCTCTTCATTCTATATAAATCTGAAACTCCCTTTAATACTAGCGGATACAGGGAGGCCAGAAATGAGACTAATTCATTTAAATTTAGAGCAATTTGTTATATGGTGGCATTTCTTTTCTGTAAAAATATAAAAAATTCAGGAGATGCAAAAGCAGGTTTTGCTGCAAACTGTGCACTAAAATAAGAATGGAAAGTGGACAAAAACTAGAACAGTAATTGTGAATTGCCTTTTTTTTATGGTTAAGGGCACTTTTCTGCTCAATAGTTTTAATAAAGAAATCCCCCTAGCTATCCCCCCAATCAGTTTGAACATAACTCAAGCATTATACACATTGTTCCCTGGATTTATGCCTTCATGGTTTCAAATTATGTCCAGCATCCTGCCAAGACTTAGATCGTTGTACCGTAGTTAAAAATCAGATTCCAAAGCAACTAGAAATCCATGTTTTCCCTGTTTCAAAATAAGATTCTATTTACAGTAAACCTAAAAAAATGGTTTTTGTAGTTGAGCAAGTCGTCAGTAGAATTATAGACCGCTCAGAGAGATGAAGTTCAAATGAACTTCGTGATACTTTCTTTTCCAAATTCTCAGCTAAATATCTTCAGGCATTGGTTCCCAAGCTACAGGATGTCAGTCTCTGAGGTTCCAGGATGTTACTGCAAGGGCTTCTCAGCTTCCTAGATGGCTGTTCACGGAATAGTTTAGATGTTACACACATAAATGTGCTACCAGCTTCCAAACGTATGTGCTAGATGTTAATGTGATTCATACAACTCCAATTCATTAGCTAAGTCACTATAACTGTTTTTCGTAATATATCTCCTCTGTCAATGGGCAATTGCTTTGCGGGAAGGATAGTATTGGGTAATATTTCTTAAAATTAAGAAGTCTTTGGTTAAAAATTAGAGCAGTGGCTCCTGGGTGGCTCAGCCAGTTGAGTGTCCGTCTTCAGGTCAGGCCATGATCTCACGGTGCATGGGTTCAAGCCCCACGTGGGTCTCTGTGCTGACAGCTCAGAGCCTGGATTCTGCTTGGGATTCTGTATTTCCTTCTCTCTCTGCCCCCTCCCCTGCTCACACTCCATCTCTCTCGCTCAAAAATAAACATTTAAAAATATTAGAGCAGATACATAACTAGAGAAAATAGCCATGCCAATGGTCATCTGTATTGACAAAAATATATAAAGACAGCAATAAACACCTACCCAACTAATTGTCAGAGATCTATGCTTCTCTCAGCTCATAGTGATAGCCCTGGGCAAATAACCCCAGATATGTTAACACAAAAAATAATACAATTTAGGTAAAACAAAGAAACTTTATTTAACACTTCATGAAGTAGACCGTCTCCTTTCAGAGAACTGCAAAATGGGGACAGAAGGACCAGGGGCTTTTATAGGATAAAGAATAAAGAACAAAGAAGAGAAAAATAGTAACTATCAGGTTGGCTGAGGCCACACAGTCAACCTTGTTTGGGGTGAGAAGGTCCCGAGGTGGCTAGGCGTTTGCAGATTGGCTGACTGGATACAGGGCGTCTTAGACCTTCATCTTGGGCCTAGAAAGTTATTTCAACATATCTCAAGCTTCAAATGTATTGCCAGACAATTTGGAAAATATGTTTTAAACCCTCTTATATTTGAGGGATTGTGCTCCCACAAAAAGGAAGGTGCACAGGCCCAATAATCCACCACAAAACTGTGCATCCTTCCTCTGGGCAGTTGTGATTGAATTCTTCATGGCTAGCAAAGTCGTTTCAGGCATTGACATTTGAGATCTCACTGTACATCTAGGAACATTGGCAAGGAACAAGAAGTATTTTGAAATAGAATAGAAGTGCACTGTGGTGTTGTAACTGAACTCAAGGGGTTCACCACTTGGGGCGTATTTAGTTGAACACAAGGAAGTGTTGAAAGCAAAGAACTTTTATTGTTATAAGTAAGGAGATGGGCAGATAGCTCTCAAAGCACTGTCTTCCTGTGGGGTTAGTACAGGAAGCTGTTACTCAGTGTATTAGGGGGGCAGGGGCAGGGAGCTGGCGTATACATGAAGGGACTTGTACATTTTCTATTGAGCACTTCTGCACAACTGCATTTGTCTGGTATGTCAACGTGCTAGTGCATACACTGTATGTTCAAAAAATGATGGGAAACCCCACCCATAAGAGAAGATCTGAGCATGAAAATGAGCTAAATGTAGAAACTAACTCCTAGATGACCCAGATGTAGACTTTAGCGGACAAAGACTATAAAGAACCTATGATAAATGTGTTAAAAAATATATTCAAAGAAAAAAAATACATGCGATTATTAAATTTCTCATAGAGATGTTTAAATTTAATGCCACATTAAATGTGCATCTCTAAAACAATGGTTAAAAGAGAGAATCCCTTTCAAAAAAAAAGGGAAAGGAAAGAAAAGGAAAGGAAAGGAAAGGAGCTAAAGAGGTAACTGGGGCAAAGGGGGAGGGGTGCGGGATGGGGCTTCGGCAGGGTCCTCAGCTTCAAACCAGCTCAAACTGGTTCACCTAAGGGGCTGTCAGGTGAAACTCTTAGCTGGATGTCTTCTAGGTGGGAACTGCTGGTTCTGCAAAACAAAACACATTCCTTCCCTGCTTTTGTCCCTTCGCCTCCTCCCTTCTGCGAATAGCTTTCAGCCCTCTTATTTGAGTGACTTCCTGTTGCATCCTGGCTCCCGGTATCAGCAAATGGCTGACCAACAACCCTGGCTCAAAACCAGCCTAAAGCAGTCTGGAGGCAGAGGGGAGTCTAGCTGTTTCCTTGTGTTATGACTAATTTCTCTCCTCGGGACCACTACTACTGTTTATTTCAAATTCACCAGGAGTCAGCAATTGTTCTAAATTCTTTGCCATTATTTCATTTAAATCTTGTAACACTTAAGACACAGCAAATGAAGAAACAGATGGTGAGAAATTAGGTGGACTTGAGGTCATTTGAGTGAGGAGTGGTAGATTTAACAGATTTAACTTCAAACCCTTTAGCTTTAGCAGATACCGGTGACAGGCCAAACCCTGACCGGAGATGTGAATTGGTCAAAGTCCTCCCTCTTCTTTGTCTCCTGTTGTTTACTGATAAATGTTTCAGGGCAGCCCCTCCTTCTGTATAACTGGTATAACTTGGTGGCTCAAAGTGAGTCACATACAGCTAGATTCACATCCCTATTCTGTTACTTGCTGCACGTCTTGCTGTTCCTTGCTTGTTGTCTTGTGCAACTGACTTAACCTGTAGCCGGGTGCAAGAGCACCTGGCTCTGGGGATCCCACACAGACCAGGTTTGGCCACTCATCACTGACAAAATCCAAAGGCAGAGAGAGGAGTGGTGATGAAACAAGAAATTTATTTTAGTGAGGCCAACACCAGGAAGACAGCAGACTCACATCTCAAAGACTGTCTCCAAAATGCTGAAAATACTTCCAGGTTTATATAAGGAAAACATGGGGCAAAGGTGGGTGGGGTACTTGCAGGTGATCCATGAAGGTCAAATCGATCATTGTCTTGCAGTCCTTATTGCATGAGGGGGTAGTTTCAGTTCCCATCAGGGGACGCTTTGTTCTAGGGATCTTCCCCCAGAGCCAAGAGGAAAAGTGGAAAGAAGAACCCAACCAGAAAGTTCGAGGCCAAAATGGAGGCAGCCAAATGAAATTCTCTTTCAAATCGGTCAACCTTTTTCCCATAAGGATCTTGTGATGAAATTAGACAGCACTATCATTCATTCAAATTTTAGCTGAAAACTCATGGCCTTCCAGCAATCTAGGTACAGGCTACTGACAGAGTTCTGTCCTCACAGCTGAAAGTTTAGTTTGGCAGTGTGATGTTATGGTTAATAATAAATATATATTGGGTCTTCATCTGTTTCTGGCACAGAGCCCCTAACCCCTTCCCCCGCCCCCAATGGCCTAAGTTATTAGCATGACAAAGGTATGTTTTGATATTTTAATGAGGTAACTTTTGGAAGGCACCTAACGATGGGGGCTGGTTGCCTTTGGAGCCAACCACATGATTAGGAGATTAGTAATTTTAGTCTCCTTTCTATCCTCCTCCGACCTCTGGGGACCTGGGAGGGGGACTGGAGGTTGGGTTCAACCTCCAACGGCAAAAGATTTAATCAATCATGCCAATGTAATGAGGCCATAAAAACCCAAAAGGATGTTTGTAGAGCTTTTAGGTAGGTGAACAGGTGGAAATGCTGGGAAAGTGGTGTTACTCTTCCCACATACCTTGCCCTATGCATCTCTTCCATCTAGATGTTCCTCTGCATCCTTCATCATGTTCTTTTATAATACATTGATAAACGTAAGTGTTTCCCTGGGTTCTGTGAGCTGCTCTAGCAAATAATCAAATCCAAGGGGAGGAGATGGGCACCTCCAATTTGCAGCCAAGTCAACCAGAAGTTGTGGGTAACTTGAGGACCTACTAGTTGCCATTGGCATCTGAAGTGGGGACGGTCTTGTGGCACTGAGCACTTAACTTACGGGATCTGATGCTTACTCCAAGTAGACCGTGTCAGCATTGAGTTAAAATATAGCATCCCTAGCTGGTGCCACAAAGAACTGCTTGGTGGGGAAAAACCCCTACACATGTGATCAGAATTGTCAGAAGTGAAGTGTTCTGCGTAAAACTAAAGGAGACATGTAGGAGGGAAAGACTTTTTTTCAATACAAGGTGTCAGGAAATTAAAAAAAATATATGTAATTCATAGCATGTAACGCTATGAAGAAACATAAAGCATGGTTAGAGAATGAGGAGATGGAGTGATAGGGCTGCTGTTTTAGATAAAGTTGTAATGTATGTTAATGTCAAACTCTTAACATTAGGACCTGACACATAGACGCAAGAGCTGTTGTCCATTATTGTCATTAGGCCATCCTGTTAATTCTAGCAGAAGAATTTTGGGGGACGACACTGAGGGGCCTTGTTTGGGTCTCATGTATGTATCTCCGAACCAATCACTATAACCAGGTTAATAGGTCATCCTGAGTCACATGACTTTTCTCGTGGTCAGGGACGAAGGAGACCCTGACCTGATAAGCCCTCTCTCTACCTGGATTGGAGTCAAGGTGGCACAGTTCTCCAAAGAATAGACAAGGCTATTACTGGGGTGGGGGTGGGGGAACACTGTTAATAAATACTTGTTAATCCAAGTTTCTTGGGAGAATACAACTAAAAGATATTCAGTGGAGAAACATTTTGTATCAGGATTAGGTTCTGAATTCAAAATGCCCTCTTAGTTAGAACCCAGCCTACTGGGAAGTCCTAATTCCAGCACCAGAATGAATTACTCTTTTCTTCCCCCTTAGCGTTCGCTTTAAGTGTAATTACCGTCTGTCACCATACAATGTTATTACAATGTTACTGACTATGTTCCACATGCTGTACTCTTCATCTACGTGACTTATTTATTTTATAACTGCAAGTTTGTACTTCATAGTTCCCTTTATTTATTTTGCCCATCCCTCCATCCACCTCCCCTCTGGCAACCACCAGTTCTCTATATTTAGAAGTCTATTTTTGGTTTGTGTCTTCATTTGTTTTGTCCTTCTTCATATAAGTGAAATCATATATTTGTCTTTCTGTCTTACTTATCTCTCAGCATTATACCATCTAAGTCCATCCTTATCAAATTGGTAGGATCATTCTTTCTTATGGCTGAGTAATATTCCATTGTATACATCCATTGCACACACATCCTCTTTCTCCATTTATCCCATGGACACTTGGGTTTCCATATTTTGGCTATTGTAAATAGTGCTACAATAAACATAGGGGAGCATGCCTTTTTGATTTAGTGTTTTTGGGTTCCTTGGGGAAATAGCCAGTAGTGGAATTATTAGATCATGTGGTGTTTCCATATTTAATTTTTTGAGGAATCTCTATACATTTTCCACCGTGGCTGCACTAGTTTGCATTCCCACCAACAGTGCACAAATGTTCACTTTTCTCCACTTCCTTACCAACATTTGAGGTTGTCTTTTTGAATTTTTTTGTCTTTTTGAATCCAGCCATTCTAACTGGTATCAGGTGATATCTTATTGTGGTTTTGACTTGCATTTTCCTGATGGATAAGTGATGTTGAGCATCTTCTCATGTGTCTGTTGGCCATCAGTATGTAGTCTTTGAACAAAAGATCTGTTCAGGTCCACTGTCCATTTTTAGTCAGATGATGATGATTATGATTAGTGTTGAGTTGTATAATTCTTTATATATTTTGAATATTAACCCCTAATTGTATATACCATTTGCAAATATCTTCTCCCACTCACTAGGTTGCCTTTTGTAATGGTTTCCTTTGCTGTGCAAAAGTTTTGTATTTTAGTGTAGTCCCAATAGTTTATTTTTACTTTTGTTTCCCTTGTCTAAAGAGATATATCCATCAATATGCTGCTAAGTCTTGTTCAAGAGACTACTGACTATATTTTAGGAGTTTTATGGTTTCAGGTCTCACATTTAGGTCTTTAATGCATTTTTAATTTACTTTTGTGTATGGTGTAATAAAGTGGTCCAGTTTCATTCTTTTGTATGTAGCTGTCCAGTTTTCCCAGCATTATTTATTGAAGAGACTGTCTTTTCCCCATTGTATATTCTTGACTCCTCTGTTAGAGATTAATTGATCATGTAAACATGGATTTGTTTCTGGACTCTCTAGTCTATTCTGTTGATCTATGTGTCTATTTTGTGCCAGTATCGTACTGTTTTGATTACTATAGCTTTGTAGTATAGTTTGAAATCTGGGACTGTGATACCTCCAGCTTTGTTCTTTTTCAAGTTTGCTCTGGCTCTTTGGGGTCCTTTGTGGCTCCATATAACCCTTAGGACTATTCTAGTTCTGTGAAAAATGTTGGTATTTTGGTAGGGAATGCATTGAATCTGTAGATTGCTTTGGGTAGTATGGACATTTTAACGGTATTAATATTTACAATCTGTAAGCACAGAATATCTTTCCATTTGTGTCATTTTCAGTTTCTTTTATCAGGGTCTTATAATTTTCAGAGTATAGGTCTTTCATCTCTTTGGTTAAATTTATTCCTAGGTATTTTATTCTTTTCAGTGTAATTATAAATGGGATTATTTTCTTAATTTATCTCTCTACTACTTCAGTATTGGTGATAGAAATGCAAATATTGGTGTATATTAATTTTTTACTCTGTAACTTTACTGAATTCATTTATCACTTATAATAGTTTTTTGGTTGAGTCTTTAGGGTTTTCTAAATATAATATGTCATCAGCAAATAGTGACAATTTTCCTTCTTCCTTACCAATTCAAATGCCTTTTATTTCTTTTTCCTCCCTGATTGCTGTGGGTAGGACTTCAATACTATGTTGACTAAAAGTGATGAGAGTGGACATCTTTGTCTTTTTTTTCTGATCTTAAAGGAAAAGTTTTCTGTTTTTCACCACTGAGAATATTAGGTGTGGGTTTTTCATATGTGACCTTTATTTTGTTGAGTTATTTTCCCTCTAAACCATTTTGTTGAGAATTTGTATCATGAACAGATGTTGAATTTTGTCAAATGCCTTTTCAGCATCTGTTGGGGTGATCTTATGGTTTTTATCCTTCCTCTTGTTAATGTGATTTATTGCCTTGGTTGATTGCAAATATTGAACCACCCTTGTATACCGGAATAAATCCCACTTGATTGTGTTGAATGATTATTTTAATGTATTGTTGAATTTGGTTTGCTAATATTTTATAGAGTGTCTTTGCATCTATATTCCTCAGGGATACTGGCCTGTAGTTTTCTTTTTTGGTAGTGCCTTTTTCTGGTTTTGGTATCAAAGTAATGCTGACCTTGTAGTGAATTTAAAAGTTTTCCTTTTTCCTTGATGTTTTAGAATAGCTTGAGAAGAATAGACATTAACTCCTATTTAAAGGTTTGGTAGAGGGGCGCCTGGGTGGCTGTCAGTTAAGCATCTGACTCTTGATTTAAGTTCAGGTCATGATCTCACAGTTCATGTGTGAGAACTGTATTGGGCTCTGTAATGTTAGCACAGAGTCTGCTTGGGAATCTCTCTCTCTCTCTCTCTCTCTCTCTCTCTCTGTCTCTCCCTCCCCCCCCCCACCCTCCCCTGCTCACACACTCTGTCTTTGCCCCGCCCCCTCCCCTGCTCACATGCTCTCTCTCTCAAGATAAATAAATAAACTTTTACATCTTTGGTTAGATTTATTCCTAGGTATTTTATGCTTCTTGGTGCAATTGTGAATGGGATCAGTTTCTTCATTTGTCTTTCTGTTGCTTCATTGTTAGTGTATAAGAATGCAACTGATTTCTGCACGTTGATTTTGTATCCTGCAACTTTGCTGAATTCATGTATCAGTTCTAGCAGACTTTTGGTGGAGTCTATCGGATTTTCCATGTATAATATCATGTCATCTGCAAAAAGCGAAAGCTTGACTTCATCTTTGCCAATTTTGATGCCTTTGATTTCCTTTTGTTGTCTGATTGCTGATGCTAGAACTTCCAGCACTATATTAAACAGCAGCGGTGACAGTGGGCATCCCTGTCGTGTTCCTGATCTCAGGGAAAAAGCTCTCAGTTTTTCCCCGTTGAGGATGATGTTAGCTGTGGATCCTGAGAAACATAACAGAAACCCATGGGGGAGGGGAAGGAAAAAAAAAAAAAAAAAAGAGGTTAGAGTGGGAGAGAGCCAAAGCATTAGAGACTGTTAAAAACTGAGAACAAACTGAGGGTTGATGGGGGGTGGGAGGGAGGGCAGGGTGGGAGGGAGGGCAGGGTGGGTGATGGGTATTGAGGAGGGCACCTTTTGGGATGAGCACTGGGTGTTGTATGGAAACCAATTTGACAGTAAATTTCATATATTAAAAAATAAAAAAATAAAAAAAAGATAAATAAATAAACTTAATAAAAAAGTTTGGTAGAATTCACCTGTGATTCCTTCTGATTCTAGACTTTTGGTTGTTGGGGTTTTTTTTTATTATGAATTCAGTGTTACTACTAGTAATTGGTCTGTTCAAATTTTCCATTTCTTATTCGGTTTTGGAAGGTTGTATGTTTCTAGGAATTTATTAATTTCTCCTAGCTTTCCAATTAGTTGGCATATAATTTTTCATAATATTCTCCTATAATTCTTTATATTTCTGTGGTATTAGTTGTTATTTCTCTTCCTTCATTTCTGATTTTGAGTTCTCTTTTTCTTGATGGGTCTGGCTAAAGATTTATCAATTTTGTTTATCTTTTCAAAGAACCAGCCTTTAATTTTATTGATCTTTTCCATTGTTTTTTTTAGTCTCTATTTTATTTATTTCTTCACTCATCTTATTTCCTTCTACTGGCTTTGGGCTTTGTCCCTCTTTTTTCTACCTCCTTTAGGTGTAAGCTTAGGTTGTTTGAGATATTTCTTGAGGAATATCTGCATTGCTATAAACTTCCCTTCTTAGAAGAGCTGCTTTGGTTGCATCCCAAAGATTTTGGACCATTATGTTTTCATTTTCATTTATTTCTATGTGTTTTTAAAATTTTTCTCTTGATTTCTTTGTTGACTCATTGGTTGTTTAGTAGCGTCTGTTTGGCCTTTGTGTGTGTGCATTTTTTCATGTTTTTTTTTTCTTGTAATTGATTTCTAGGTTAACACTGTTGTCAGAAAAAAATGCTTGATAAGATTTTAGTTTTCTTGCATTTATTGAGACTTGTTTTGTGGCCTAACATGTGATTTATCCTGAAAAATGCTCCATGTGTACTTGAAAAAAAAAATGTGTATACTGATATTTTGGGATGGAATATTCTGTATAATCTGTTATGCCCATCTGGTCTAATATGTGGTTCAAATAACGGTTTCCTTATTGATTTTCTGTCTGGATGATCTATCCATTGATGTAAGAGTGTGTTAATGTCCCATACTATTATCGTATTACTGTTGCTTTCTCCCTTATGTCTGTTAATATTTGTTTTATGTATTAAAGTGTGCCTATGTTGGGTTCATAGATATTTACAATTGTTATATCCTCTTGTTGGATTGATCCCTTTATCATTGTGTGGTGCCCTTCTTTGCCTCTTGCTACAGTCTTTGTTTAAAGTCTCTTTTGGAGCTTGGGCAGCAGCAGTAGTGGCAACAGTGAAGCAGCCCAGCTTCGTGAAGGCTCTTGTTTCACCATGGCACATAGGCACCTGGTACAAACCTGCCCCACTTCCATGAAGCCCAAAAGTAAGGTCAGTTCTGCCAAGGAAGTGGTGGAAGGAGGAGCCTAAGGGGAGGTCAGCAAGGTTGTTAGTTAAACCTGCTCCTGCAAAAGTGGAAATGAAGCCAAAAAAGGTAACAGGAAAGGATAACTCCTCAAACAAAAAAGTGCAAACAAAAGGGAAAAGGGGAGCAAATAGGCTGGAGGAAAACAGGCTGGAGTGGCTAACCAGGAAACAAAAGAAGACTTACCTGCAGAAAATGGAGAAACTAAAAATGAGGAGAGTCCAGCCTCTGGTGAAGCAGGAAAGAAAGAAGCCAAGTCTGATTAATATCAAATAACATGTCTTATCAGTGGTCACTGTCTTCCTTCTTGTACAACCCACAGGAATATTTTTATCAACTATTTTGTAAATGCAAGTTTTTTAGTAGCTCTAGAAACATTTTTAAGAAGGAGAGAATCCCACCTCATCCCATTTTTTAAGTGTAAAAGCTTTTATTAAGAGGTGAAATCATTTGCTTGTTGTTTATTTTTAGGTACAACCAGAAAATAGTGGGGTATTGAATATGGGACGCTTTGACTATCTTGGGTGTCAGATAAACATTCCATAGATGAGGTAGATTTTGTATCATATAATACCAAGCAAATGGTGATTTGGAGTCAGTCATGCATTTAATATGTCTTGAACATTTTAAATTACTTTTATTCCCATGTTATTTTTGGTAGAATTGTTGCCTAAAGAAAACTATTCCTTGATCTTGGCTCTTCACGTCAGAATTTTGTGCACTCTGTAACATCTTGGTAATAGTAGTCAAGTTTTCCTAGTAAATTTGTGAACGTGCTGTGCAAGATTGAAAATTTGAGTATGTACTGTATATGGTATTAAATTGTGAATTAATAGGACTTAACAATGTTACAGCATATCAACATTTGAAGGTATTGGTACTTGATATACTGTTAAGAAAAATTTGTATCCAAATTTTAAACTAGAAGTTCACTGGAATAACTTTTAGAAAAGAATCACAATTACATGATTTTTTAGATTTTTGGTATATAGGTTAAGAATTGTGTACAAATTGAAATATCTATATTGATCCTCAGAACAACCAATAAAAACTCAATTATGAAAGAAAAAAAGTAAAGTCTATTTTGCCCAGTATAAGTAATGCCAGCCTGGATTTAATTTTTTTTTTTTCATGTCAATTGGCATGGTATATGTTTTACCATCACTTTCAGTCTGTATGTGTCTTTAGGTCTGAAGTCAGTCTCTAGTAAGCAGCATATAGATGGGTCTTGTTTTTTATCCACTCATTCCTCTGTTCTTTTCTTCTTTTACTCTTTCCATGTGAGTGACTTTCTTTACTGCTATTTTTGGCTTTATTTTCGTGTATCTATTATAGGTTTTGGTTTGTGGTTACTATAAGGTTCATTTAAAACATCCTAAGAATATAGTAGTCTGTATTAAGTTGATGGCCCTTTAAGAAGAAGGAACATAGAAGAATTATAAAAGCAACCAGAAAACAAACAAAAATACTAATTAGTATATATCTGTCAATAATTACTCTAAATGTAAATAGACTAATGAGTCCAATCAAAAGACATAGGGTGACTGACTGGCTTTTCTTTCCAGTTAAAGAATTCCCTTTAACATTTCTTGTAGGGCTGGTTTAGTGATAATGAATTCCTTTAACTTTTGTTTGTCTGGGAAACTCTTTTTATCTCCTTCTGAATGGAAACCTTACTGGATGACAACCTTGCTGGGTAAAATATTACTGGTTTAGGTCTTTCCCATTCATCACTTTGGCTGTATCATGTCACTCCCTTCGGACCTGCAAAGTTTGTGATGAAAAATCAGCTGATATCTATATGTTTCCCTCATATGTAACTGTGTTATTTCCCCTTGCTGTTTTTAAAATTCTCTATCATTACTTTTTGCCATTTTAATTATTGTGTGTCTTGATGTGGACCTCTTAGGTTCATCTTGTTAGGAGTTCTTTGTGCTTCCTAGATCTGGATGTCTGTGTCTTTCTCCAGATTAGGGAAGTTTTCAGCTATGATGTCTTCAAAGTCTTCTGCCTTCTTCTTTTCTACTAGAATCCCCTATAATATGAATGTTATTATGCTTGTGATGTCAGAGTTCCCTTAGCTTATTCTCATCTTTTTCAATTCTTTTTTTTTTTTACTATTCAACTTTGTTACTTTCTGTCTTCTAGATTACTGATTCTTCTGCAATTTTATCTACTGCTGATTTCCTCTAGAGTAGTTTGTACTTCAGTTATTGAATTCTCCACTCTGACTGGTTTTTATGTTTTCTATCTTTTTGTTGACGTTTTCATGGAGTTTATCCACTCTTTTCTCAAGTCCAGTGAATATCTTTATGACCATTACTTTGAACTCTTTATCAAGCATATTGCTTATCTATGTTTCATTTAGATATTTTTCTGTGGTTTTGTCTTGTTCTTTCACTTGGGACATATTCCTCCTTCTCCTCATTTTGACTAATGCTCTGCATTTGTTTCTATGTATTAGGTATGTCAGCTACATCTTCTGGTCTTGAAAGTAATGGCATTGTTAAAAGAGGTGCTGTGTATAATCCCCCTCCCCACCCCCGACCTGGTCACCAGAACCAGCTGCTCTAGGCGTTTTCCCTGTGGGGACTGCTTGCCCTCCTGTTGTGGCTGAGCCATGATTGCCTTCAGCCCAGCTGGTTGCAATCACCCACTTGGCCTGCTATGAGTGTACAAGCAGGGTTTGCTCCCTGCACTGTTGAGAGGTCTGTCTATAGTGTCCATAGGCTCAGTTGTGGGTGGGCTGGCTGTCACCCTAGCTAATTGCAGTTACCCCTCTGCAATAGTTGCAGGTGCATCAAAGGGCGGGGCAGGCTCCTTGTGCAGCCAGCTAAGGGGCTCAGCTGCAGGAAATGTGGGTGCAATGGTGTGTGGCCTTATCTCCTCCCTTCCTCAGGGCAGGAGTCACTTTGGAATGACTAGGTCTGCCTGCCAGGTGTCGTGGGGCAGGACTTGCCTTGGAAGCATGCCTGCTGAGGCAGCCTGCTTGGATGGGATAGGTGTGTTAGAGTAAAATAAATGGATAGTGTTAACATTCCCTCTCACAAGCTACTGGCTATCTAGGCTGGAGGAGGGGAAGAGAGGTGGCACCTGCAAGCATTTTTGTTCCAGGAGAAATCTCCTGCCAATCCCTGTGCTCTGGTGAATTCTAGGATTAGTCAGTAAATCTTCCATGTACACCCCAGGTGCTTTTCCAACTATTGCTTCTCTAATGGGTCTCCAGTGAGTTATTTAGTATGCTGGATCTTTAAGGGTAGAGACTCCATTTCCTAGAACTCTCTAGCTCTCCCAGAGTTAAGCATCTGACTTTAAAGCTCTAAGAGTTAAATCCTGTTGGTTTTCAAAGCCAGATATTATGTGAACTAATCTTCCCAGTGCAGATCCTCAGTGCCAGGGGTGCCCACTGTGGGATGTGACCCTCTCACTTTTTTATGCTTGTAATATTTCTCCCATTTTTGGCTAATCATGCTGGGGATTTGGTTCCCAACTGTATCTCTGCCCCTCCTTCCCTTTTCGATGTAGCCTTCTCTCTGTGATTAGCTGTGGAAAGTCCATTCTGCCAGTCTTCAGGTCATTCTAAAAGTTCTTTTTATAGTTGTAACTGTTCTTTCCATGTGTCTGTTGGACAAGGTAGGCTCGGGATCCTCCCACTCTCCCATCTTCACTAATTCTTTAGTAATTACTAATTCTTTAGTAAAGAATATGAGGGGAATTTGGCTGGTGTTGAGGCATTATTTTACATGACAAAATGTTTTTCTTTAAAAAAAATTTTTTTAACCTTTATTCATTTTTGAGAGACAGAGCATGAGCGGGGAAGGGGCAGAGAGAGGGAGACACAGAACCTGAAACAGGCTCCAGGCTCTGAGCTGTCAGCACAGAGCCCGATTCGGGGCTCGAACTCACAAACTGCAAGATCCTGACCTGAGCCGAAGTGGGACACTTAACCGACTGAGCCACCCAGGTGCCCCCAAAGTGTTTTTCTTTAAAACCAGGATCACCTTGTCCATCGTGAGATGATCAACTATGAGAGGTATTTGGGAACTGAGTAGCCAAGGTAGAAGGACTCATCTATACTAAGCCTATTACAGACATAATCTCTGTAGGAGCATTTACGTGTTCATTAAAATGATGGGCGAATCACTGGAATTGTTAAATGAATATATACATAACTATTTATAGATATACATATAGTTTACATACATAACTATACATAATTATACAATACATATACGATTAAAAGAAAAAAATTTATCTGTACTTACACATTTTCTCTCTTCCCTCCCTGAGATTATATTTTGAACACAAGTAAACTACGTAACAGTACACAGTAGTATGTTACTCTTTGAGAAAGCACCAACCATTATATCTGGAACTTATCAGGTGCACCCTAACCGTTAGTTGAATTAGAATCTAAATGTTTCTCCCTTCTAAAGGATGACTTTTACTCATATGGCTAGCTGGGAATGATGGGGCTGTTTAAAAGATAATCAGAGGAGCTATCCAAATTCTTAGAGTCTGAAAAAAATCAGAGAAGGATTTTTTTTAACGTGTTTTTCTACTCATGATTTGGCCCTGCCTCAAACCCATTTTGAATCTGTTCTTATTTTTCTGCAGTTGAATCTTTTCTCAAGCTAAATTTTCAGTTATTACTAGTGGCATCTCCCACATTTTATGCACATATATATTACCCACTTGAATGAAAATAAAGGCACACCCAACATTCCATTCTGTGGGAGGGAAAGCACTTAAATACACTGAGTGGAAAACATGCATTTCCTGTTTGTATTGAATTAAGATTCAGGCAGCTTCAGAACAGGATATATTTTAATATAACTATTGCATGTCTAAAAATGCCCCTGTGAACATTTAATCTACTTCTAATTCCTTTATTTAGTCTGGAGTCTTTGAAGAGAAGTTAAAACTGATATGTACAGGGAAATAGTGTATATTTAATACAAAAAAGGAGTCTTGTCAGCAATTAGTAGACTACTAATTTTGCTAGAAAAATGTGGGACCTAACTTGTCCATGAGAGAATCTTTACTAGCTGTGCTTTTTTCCAAAGGCGTTTAGTTATCAAAAATATCATTCAGATATTTGTACACATTTCAGCTCTCAGGCTGAGCATTTTCAGGAGAGCTTGGGGACTTAATGAAATAAACTTTTTAAATTTTAATTTACCATTTCATGGAGGTGGGAATTCATTTACTGAATAACAAACATGTCCTATTCCACTTAATTACTTTTCCTGACTCTCCTATCTCACTCCTGAATCACATTTTTTCAGAAGTGTATTTAAAACATTCAGAGTATATGGCAAGGGGGAAAATAGGATTGAGACATGTTTAACTCCTAAAATTATAGAACTGAATATTGATGCTTTAAAACTACATTTCAGGAACTGGGCTTGGATCTAGCACACCACATTGGATTTAGCATCTTGGTGGTAAACAACCTTGGCAGGAACAGTTTTAATATAATGTTAAGGCTGGGAGCTGGATAGCTATGGGGTAAGAATGAATAGAAAATGGCGTGCCTGGGTGGCTCAATGGG
Source organism: Panthera onca (assembly GCF_046562875.1). Taxonomy (NCBI): domain Eukaryota; kingdom Metazoa; phylum Chordata; class Mammalia; order Carnivora; family Felidae; genus Panthera; species Panthera onca. Next base: position 71,050,802 of record NC_138343.1, read on the forward strand.
TTGAGTGTCTGACTCTTGATTTTAGCTCAGGTTATAATCCCAGGGTCATGGGATCTAGCCCTAAGATACTCATTCTCTCTCTCTCTCCCACTCCCTCTCCCTCTCTCCCTCTGCCTCCCCCACTCAGCTCTCTCTTTAAAATAAATTTTAAAAGAAGAATGAATAGGAGACCAAGAGGATATGCTAAATATAGTCCTGTTTCCAGTAGCTTGACTTTTTAAAGGAACAATGTGGTCGGTGATTTACTTTAAAATCCTTCAGCAGACATGATGTGTGCAAATATGTGTTTTAGTCTGTTTTCACCCAGATCCTAGGGCAGACAGTTATGGCAATTGGAAATACATACTCCTATGGTGGTTATTGGTATCAAACTTCAGAGACAGTTACAGATGCCTTAGCTCTTTTTTACCTCTAACACCAGAGATTTTGCTAATTAGCCTAATGAATGTCAGAAGTTGGTTTTCATTTGTGTAATGCCAGGTATCAGAGATCTGCAGATTAGTTAGAAATGATTTAGAAGTATTCTCAACTTTGTATGAACAAGATAAAAGAATGTGGTGAATGAAGCTCCCTAGGCTTAATTTTTATGTAGCCATAGTCCAGGACAAGTGGAATAAGGTCCCAAAGGAGGAAGAGATAGGATCCAGAATGGAAGTGGTAAGTCAAGTCCTGGACAAGAGGAGGATGCCTGAATCATTGGACATGAAATCTGTCTGATTTGCCTTAAGCCTTTCCAAATTTTAGTCATTAGTAGCTCTGGGATCTGTGACTAACCCATTGTGGTCTCACCTTCTCTCCCTGTCCCTGAGGCAAGTGCCTGGTTTCTGGATATTCAGTCCCCCTTTTGTTTTTGTTTTTTTTTGAAACTGTGATAGGCCTTTTCTCTCTCTGAAGCAGATTCAGAGACTTTTAAGACTATTAATGGACTTCATCTTTCCAGGGAATGAAAAACATATCTAGAATGGAGCTAGAAATTATCCCTGTTTATAAATTATCCTCATTTATAATTGCTAATTAATATATATAACCATTAATAGTATATGTTTTAATTGGTGTATAAATATTTTCAGAGTTGTGTCTGTTTGGTGAATGTGAATCTTTACATTAGCAGATTTTTCTTTCTTAAAATGATAATATAGCAAATTTAAGGGGTGAAAGAAGATGGCAATTAACAACAACAACAAAAAAGAGGTCAGCTACTGTGTTAATGCTAAGATAAAGCTGTCAGTTAAGGTCAATGGGCTAAGATAGATTGTGATAAAATTAACATTATGCAATGACATTTCACTGGGAAATTGACACTAAAATTTTGCTTATTTCTTGTACCCCCTCTATTCACCACAAACTGACTTTTTCTAAACACACGCTGATCAAAAGTCACTGAAAGAATTGTACTGTGGAAGGTGAATAAATGGTTTAATTTTTGTTCTCATATCTAGAAAGGTTTAAAGGTATTCTAAAGACCAATATTCTTTTGCATGAAGCAGTACTGCTAAAGAAAATTTCTACCTGGTATAAACAGTAAAATGGAGATATCATGCTGCTTAAGTAAACTGCATAAAAATCATTTTTTTTTTCACTCTGGGAGATTAAATTCACATTTTTCAGAGAGAAAGCACCATCATGGAATGGATTTCCTTATGGTCCAACAAATTGGGGTTATTAGTACACTCTTCCAGTCTAGCCGCACTGAATGGTGTATATCACAAGCAAAACACAGGATGCGAGAAGTGCTAGACGTGTAAGAGGAGTTGTAGAAGTAGAGGAAAGGAAATCCATAAAATCCCATGAATGCTCCTATTTGGATGCAACGGGTCCTTTCAATGTTGAAGAGAAAGGCAGAGCCAGTGCCTGAAAGAAAGGCCAAGAGTTCCCAGTATAAGGAGACATCGATTCTGGAGATCCTTATTTGGAGTAAAACCAGAATGTGACGTTCTGTGCTATCAGGAGCCCCATTCCATGTAGCACTAAATTCATAGGCATTGATTAAAACAGAACAAAACAAAACCAACAGATCCTTAAGTATGGAAAACAAACACTGAAAAAATTACATTTGGAAAGCAAAATATGCTATGCAACCTTTAGGATTTGAACATTACTTACAAAATCAGAGATTCCAAATGGATCATGACTTAGCAGTTTAGAACTAAATATTAGGCCAAAGGACATACTTTGGGAACTTTAACCAAATCACAGAAATGAAGAGGTCCTAACATTTGCTGCAGTTTCATAGATAACAGCTCAATTTTGTGTATTGGTCCTCTCTTTACCCTTTGCAGATGTAGGAGTCTTTGGCTTTGAAAAATGTATTCATTTAGGGGCCAGAAGTGGGATGGGGCAGATACATGGGCCCATACAAATCCAAAAACTATTACTAGTCTGCAATGAAATAAGCACAGAAATTAAAGTTAGCATTTAGAAACTTCTATAGCAATTTGGCATAGTAATTTTATATCTGTTAAATCTAATAAAAAATTTGGCTTCTATTTTTGTATATACTTTTCATTTTCATTTAATTTTTCTAGTAATTCATTTTTATATTTTCAAAAATGTTCCTTTGCAGATTAGAAAAAAAAGTGGGTTTTTACCATAGAGTCTGAGGAGCATTGGCACACACCATCACTGTGCCATATTTTTTAAGAATTAAGTATTAAAGTGCTAGGTCTTTAGCTCTGTTAACAAGATTTTTTGAATTAAAAAAAGACATGGTGGTATCTGAGGTTCTTTAAGCTCCTCACTCATAGAATGCTCAGGCTCAAGCCCTCCATGGCAAAAAAAATTTTTGTGGGAAAAAGTTTTGTGAGCTGTTGATTGACTAATCCTAAATTGCTAAGTCAAAAATCTTTTGCCTACCCTGGATGACTTACCTCTGCCAAACTTCCTTTAATTCCCTTTGTCTTCTGATTCCTATTCTATAAAATCATATCAGAGTCCCTGATTCAGAGAAAAAACATGTGGATTTCATTTTTTTTCAAATATACTATGTAGCTTTCCATTACTTGTAATCGTTCAAGAGCATGATGCATAGATAACTAGATAGTGGAAATTTCAAGAGTCACTTGTAATTAGCTTTGTAAGATGTTTATATACTTTTATTTTTATTTTTTGTAATGTTTACTTAATTTTGAGAGAGACAGAAAGTGAGAGAGAGCAGGGGAGGGGCAGAGAGAGGGATACATAGAATCTGAAGCAGGCTCCAGGCTCTGAGCTGTCAGCACAGAGCCCAATGCAGAGCTCGAACCCATGAGCACAGAGATCATGACCTGAGCCAAAGTCTCACACTTAACTGACTGAGCCACCCAGGCGCCCCTGTTTATATGCCTTTAAAAAAAAAAAAAAAAAAAAAAAAAAAGTTCTTCCAAGCTGACTAAGGTAATGTTAGCTGTCATTTCTGAGCGAAGCCCGAAGGAAAGCAGCGTGTGGAGCCCAGGCTGAGATTTGTTTTTCAGTGTTTTGTTTTTGTTTTTTGGTTTTTTTGCTTGTTTTTTACTGATCTCCTAAGTTGCATATGTATGAAATGGTAATTAAGAGTTGACTGTACACACAGACCTCTTTCTCTTAAGTGGCTTTATAACAAAAGAAGGGGCGTGGCTTCAGTCCAGTCAAGCTTCAGTGTGGCACATACCAATCTTCAATGGATCTCTTTAATCAGACCATAGAAAAGAATAAATGGTGTTGGATAGCTAGCAAACAATTAGAAAAAAATTCTCTCTCTACCTGTATCAATTCTTGATTAATAAACTGTAAATGGGTAGCAAAGCCTTTTCTAAGCAAAACCAATGTAGAAAATTTGATGAAAAAGAATGATAACTTTTACTTTAGCCAAACAATCACCAAAAACTTTACTCTCAATCGAAAGAAAACATAAATTAGAAACACATATATGTGACATGGATGACATGAAAGAAATTAAGGAGATAGACCTCATAAGACACATCTGGAAATACAGAAGCTACAAAGGAAAGGTTAGACATGTTTTACTGCATAAAAACATTTCAAAGTCTGTATGGAAAACAGTACCATAAATAAAACCAGAAGACAAATAGGCAGGATAAAATATTCATAACATATGATAGATTAATAATAGCAAATCATTATACTACATACCACATGTCTGTTCCAAGACACTGCATGGGTTAACTCCTTTAATCCTCACAGGAATTAATAGTGCTTAATGAGGTAGGTACTATCATTATCCCATTTTACAGGTAAGGAAACTGAGACAAAGATAGGTCATAACAGCAAATACATAGACAAAGTGAAATTCAGACCAAATCAGTGTGGCTCTAGGGTCCATGTTTTCAATTATCATGCTGTAGTTCCTTCTCAAGTCAGGCCTGAGTAAAGTAATGCAATTAGGGCCATCAACAGGAAAGCATGAGACCCTGGAATGCAGGGAGGGAAGAAAGAAGGAAGGGAAAAGGGAGGGAGGAGCTAAAGAAACAAACAAAACAACACAAAAAAGAAACAGAACAAGAGAAGAGGAATATTCACAATTTTTAAAACAAGTGTCATCTTTTTTTGTGGACTATATCTGTATAGAGTTATATGAAAAAACAGTCAACAAAAGATTAGTGGTGATTACCTCTGGTGATTTATATATATATATATATAGCTATATATATATATATATAGCTCACTCATCTTTTCTCTATTGTTTGAATACTTCTATATACGAAAGCTTTAAGATGTTAATACCGTGTACAGTGTTAGCAATGCTGTAGATGATGGCATGGAGGTGAGTGAATAAACTGGATGATTTCTCAAGGTCAATTTAATGGTATTTCATGCTATTTAATGAAAAACTTCAGAATTTTGTATGTCATTTGACCCAGATATTCTATTTTTTTAAAACACTTATTTATTTATTTTGAGAGAGAGAGAGCACCAGTAGGGGAGCAGGGCAGAGAGAGGGAATCTCAAACTGACTCCATGCTGTTGGCACAGAGCTAGACGCAGGGCTCTATCCCAGGAACTGTGAGATCATGACCTGAGCCGAAATCAAGAGTCGGGTACTTAATTGACTGAGCCACCCAAGGGCTCCCTACTTGTTTTTATGTCACCGATTTGAAGTGAATCTTTATTCATTGAGACATGAATTTTATTTTTCGCTCATTTCCAGCACAACTAGAGCGCAATGAGAACTCACTCAAGTGTTCAAAATGTGACCAAATTTAAACAACTGCAAGCTATGCTTAGCTAGTCCCTCTTCTTCCCACAGGTACATTTTCTCATTTTGGGCACACAGCTGAACTGCCTGTGCCAGCCTCCCTAAAGTTAGATCACATGACTCAATTCTAGTGATGAATATCCTTTTGAGACAAGGCTTTAAAGAAGCAGGTGTGCTCCCTCTATCCTCTAGTTTTTTCTCCATTGATTGGAGGCAGAGGAGGAGGAGTAAGAAACACTGGTGGAAGAAAGACAAAATGAGCGTAGGTCCCTGAGTCACTGTATGGAGAACCATCCACCAACCAGGAACTCTGCCTTAGACAGTTAAGCAAACTTCTATTTTGTTTGCGCTACGTTATACGTCTAAATCTTTTTATCTCTACTGCTCAATTCACAGTTTAAATACAATATGTTATTTAAGGTTTATTAAAAAATTTTATTGAATAATTGACATACAATATTGTATTAGTTTCAGGTGTACATAGTGTGATTCGATATTTACATGCATTACAAGGTGGCATCACAGTAAGGTTAGGCACCTCTGTCATACAAAGTTGTTACATGAGACAGATGGTAGCTACACTTGCGGTGAACATAGCATAATGTATAAACTGGTCCAATCACTAAGTTGTACACCTGAAACTAATGTAACTTTGTGTGTCAAATATACTCAAAAAATGGGGTTCACTAAAAATAAATTTTAAAAACCTCACAAGTTACAATATTACTGACTAAAGTCCCTGTGCTATATACATCACATCCCTTTATCTTGTTTATAACTGGAAGGCTGCTGCTTAATCCCCTTCACCTATTTCGTACCTCCTCCCTACCACCTCCCTTTGGGCAACCATCAGTTCTCTGTATTTATGAGTCTGTGTTGTTTTGTTTTGCTTTTTAGATTTCACATACAAGTGAAGTCATGTGGTATTTGTCTTTCTCTGACTTATTTCACCTAGCATAATACTCTCTAGGTCCATTCATGTTGTCACAAAATATTTCAATTTTTTATGACTTAGTAATATTCCATACATACCATTTATCTATCAATGGGCATTTAGTTTGTTTCCATATCTTGTCTACTATGAATAATGCTGCAATAAACATAGTTGTGCATATATCTTTTTGAATTAATGTTTTCATTTTTTTCAGATAAATACCCAGAAGCAGAATTACTGAATCATATGATAGTTGTATTTTTAATTTTTGGATGAACCTCATACTGTTTTCCACAGTGGCTGCGCCAATATACATTTCCACCAACAGTACATGAGGGTTCCCTTTTCTTCACATCCTGCCAACACTTGTTATTTTTTCTCTTTTTTGATAATAGCCGTCCTGACTGGTATGAGGTGATATCTCATTGTGGTTTTGACTTGTATTTCCCTCATGGTTGGTGATGTGGAACATCTTTTCATGTGCCTATTGGCCATCTGCAGGTCTTCTCTGGAGAATCGGCTATTCAGGTCCTCTGCCTGAATAATTGGCTTGTTTTTTGTGTTGAATTGTATGAGTTATTTATATATTTTGGATGTTAACCTCTTATCAGATATATCATTTGTAAATATCTTCTCTCATTTGGTAGGTTGCCTTTTCTTTTTGTGATGATTTCTTTTGTTTTGCAAAAGCTTTTTACTTTAATATAATCTCATTTGTTTATTTTCACTTTTGTTGTCCCTGCATGAGGAGACATCCAAAAAAATATTGCTAAAACCAATGTGAAAAAGCTATTGCCTATGTTTCCTTCTAATAGTTTTATGTTTTCTGGTCTTGTATTAAGCCTTTAGTGCATTTGAATTTATTTTGTATGTGGTATAAGAAAATGTCAGTTTATAGCAGCACTTTCAACAATAGCCAAACTATGGAAAGAGCCTAAATGTCCATCAACTGATGAATGGATAAAGAGGTTGTGGTTTATATATACAATGGAATACTACTTGGCAATGAGAAAGAATGAAATGTGGCCTTTCGTAGCAACATGGATGGAACTGGAGAGTGTTATGCTAAGTGAAATAAGTCAGGCAAAGAAAGATACCATATGTTTACACTCTTATGTGGATCCTGAGAAACTTAACAGAAGACCATAGGGGAGGGGAAGGAAAAATAAAAGAGGGAGGGAGGCAAACCATAAGAGACTCTTAAAAACTGAGAATAAACTGAGGGTTGATGGGTGGTGGGAGGGAGGGGAAAGTGGGTGATGGGCATTGAGGAGGGCACCTGTTGGGATGAGCACTGGGTGTTGTATGGAAACCAATTTGACAAGTTTCATATTAAAAAAAAAAAAAAAAGAAAATGTCAGTTTCCTTCTTTTGCACGTAATGTCAAGTTTTTCTGACATTTTTTACTGAAGAGACTCTTTTTCCCATTGTATATTCTTGCCTCCTTTGTCATAGATTGACCATAGGTCTCTCTATCCTCTTCTATTGATTTATTTTGTCTATTTATGTGCCAGTACCATTTTGATTACTGTTTTGATTACTATAGCTTTGCAGTATATTTAAAATCAGGGAAGATGATATCTCCAGCTTTGTGCTTTCTCAAGATTGTTTTGCCTATTCAAGGTCTTTTGTGGTTCCATACAAATTTTAGGATTATTTGTTGTAGCTCTGTATTGTATTTAACTAGTGTTTTAAACTGCCACTGAACTGACTTGCCACATATTTAAGTTTTGCAACAAATCTGTAGAACGTGCTTTCTTTCTGGTCAGCACAGTCACACTTTTTGATAGTGGGTTCAGATGAAGCACATTTTGACAGAGGAGCCCTGTTCCTTGTGATGATGAACTTGCACAATATTGGAATTCTCCAATATTCCTGCTGATACTCAAATTCTTTTTTCTCAGCAGGCTAGTTCTTGTTTAGCCAGCTGATCATTTTACCGAGTCTTCAAGAACCTTTTCTGTTTGTCCTCTATTATTGTTTTTGCCTTTAATTTTCCTGTTTTCCATTTTGTCCTTAGTGAAGGCAGTGGATTTAAGTGAGTTCTCAGATGTCAATTATGTTTCTCTGCTTCTCATTTCTCTGTTTTGAACTTCTCAGCCTTGTGTACCAAGTCACCAATAGTTTTCTTAACTAATATATTTTTCTACATTGTACATGAATACTGTTCTTTTGGCCTGTCCTCTTTGTCCACTGTAGCTATCTTTTTTTTTTTAATTTTTTTTTTAACGTTTATTGATTTTTGAGACAGAGAGCATGAACAGGGGTGGGTCAGAGAGAGAGAGGGAGACACAGAACATGAAACGGGCTCCAGGCTCTGAGCTGTCAGCACAGAGCCTGATGCGGGGCTCAAACCCATGAACTGCGAGATCATGACCTGAGCCGAAGTCGGACACCCAACCGACTGAGCCACCCAGGCGCCCCTATAGCTATCTTGAAGATGCTGTGGACATAGATGTCTATGGTTACTTCACTCTGAGGACCATTATGATGTGCAGGACGATGCCAAGAATATTGCTATCTTTGGCTATTCTCTCTCAAATTATTATGCCTGCATGCTTACAGTAAGTAGTGTCTAAGTAGCAAAGGTCTGTATATGGTGGTAAAAATGGTAGAATTACACATGATCCAAATAGCTGAGACCCTACTGTCACAATAATCAGAGAAATGTGTGACATCCAAGCAGAAAATCTTGAACATATTCAGATTTCATCAGCACCATAACATTATTCTCATCTGGGGAGATGCTTGTTTTTGGTTCCTGAATATTACAAAAGTTTTACAAGGCAACAACTATGTGTCCTATAATAATGAAACTATTAAAATAATGTTAAAGAATATTTAATAACATAAAATATGATAAATTAATGAACAAAAAACAGGTTGTAAAAGTGTATACATTATGATCCCGTATATGTAAATAAAATATATATTCACCAAATAAATATTGAGCCCCTACGATGCATGCACCAGGCATTAGATATTAATATTTGTATTTACATGTGATGTAGCAGATTTCATATTTTCTAATTTCTCTACAATAAATATTTATCAATTTTCTAACAAAATATCACTATTAAATTGAAATTTTTTGAATTATAAGAAAAGGCTAACATCATAATAAGGTTGTATAAAATAAACTGACAACACAGAAGTTATTTTGGCCTTGTGTTCCATAGTGACTCACCAAATATACCCTGAAGTGTTTATCTTATTTTTTTCTATTTCACTGTTAAAGCGAGCAGATGCATTTCACATCACATGGATCTCGTGGAAACATGCCAACCATTTTCTTAGCAACCAAACTCCTGTCTTCTGCACTGTGCATGATTAACTACAACAGCCTGTTGACGGCTTAAAATAAACCTGCCTTTTTCCATTTAGCATTTTATCAAATGAATGTAATTTCATTTGCTGATGAATTTAGTTCAGCTTCAAGGGAATTTTTCTCTTCTTCATGGGGAGGCTGAAGAATCAGAACTGTCATGCCAAAGAAAGAAAAGCAAGCCTAGGGAGAAAAACAGTCTGATGTTTACATGGGTAAAGTAAAAGTATTTTTGTCAATTTCACTCCCACCTCCCTGTTTTTTATGGGGTAGAATGTTGATTTAAATTTAAATTCTATTCTACTTTTGCATTATGATGTTTAGGTTGCTTGATTAAAGGTGTTAATTTAAATGGCTGTTCTGACGATTGCTGTTGTTATTATGGGTGGGCTCTTATTTTGTTTATTGCTGGCACTTGAATATGCCCTAAAACATAATTAGACTCATCTCACAGGATTGTAGACCCTTTGCTGGGGTTCAGAAGTAACGGGCTAGACCAGAATGTCATCTGGCAAGAGAGGAAGTGTGTACATTATCAATAATGAGAGGAGTCAATATTTCCTTAGAGGGGGTGATTCTGTAGCTTGGAATAAATTGCTATCCTGATTGGTAAAAATATCTTTGTATCTAAATGCACATGTAGACATTTTGCTTCCAAGAACTACAGAAATATTTGCTAAATAGGAAAAATTTAGACTAACAGCTTAATAACAAAGCCATCTATGCAGTTAAAGCAGCATGTATCTACGGAAGCAATGAAGGGAAGAGGATTTGACTGAATATAATATGTACGAGCAGGTGCCCCCCCCATCATTTTCCGCTTGTGTCCTCATTTGGAAATAGAGAAACCCTGCAGTAATGGCAAGTTGCAACACTATTTAAATTTCCACTTTATTTCCCCCAGAGCAAATTCTTAAATGTTAACCATCATTAAGCAATCAAGTTGATGCTTTAGCTGCACAGTTTTACATTTTTTCCCTGGGGAATAAAGATACAACAAATATGTAACCTATTCCTGGTAAATCCATGTTCTGATTTCTGTTCCATTTATATCTTGAGAAATAATCTTTTTTTAAAGTAAAGTTTATGCCCAACATAGAGTTCAAACTCATGACACTCAGACCGAGTTGCATGCTCTACCCACTGAGCCAGACAGGTGCCCCAAGAAATAAATAACCTGGATTTGTATGCTATATTAGAAATGAGTAATATAAGATTGATAGTTTACATTAAATATTGCAAAATATCTACTCCCATGTTTTAGTATTGTCTTGCTATAAATTTGAATTCTTCATTGCTTAAGTCAGGTGCTGATGCTGGTCAGCCACTTTGGATATCTTTTTCAGGATAGTGTTTGAAAGAGTTAATACATTTTTAATACTGTCTTAGTTTCCAAGTTAAAATCTGACTCAAATGTGTTATCTGGTATATTTGAGGCTAATCCTACTGGTGGCATGACTTCTCTATTGTGAGAAGACTTGATGACTAGCACTCTCTGCCTCTGGTCTTCAGAGAGGATCTCTGAGACCACACAGGGAGCTTCCTGTGGGACCCACTGCTCATGGGGGCAAGTACCTTAGAGGTTTATGAATATACCCTAATTGAGCTGAGGGAACTCAAGACATAATCTGGGAGAAATTTTATGTTCTGCCACATGAACAACCACAAACATATGGAAACCTCAGTGCCTCAACTTTCCTTCTTTATATTCTTTCATTAATTTCCTATCCTCAGATGGATAAAGGTCAAGGTTGGTAATGCCTGGCTTGTCTGTAGAAGGGATCCTGATTAACTTAGTCATTTCATATTTCTTTTTATGTTTTTATTTATTTATTTTGAGAGAGAGAGAGCACACACGAGCGAGCTTGAGTGGGGGAGGAGCAGAGAGAGGGAGAGAGAATCCCACGCTGATTCAGCACTGTCAGCAGAGAGCCCAACATGGGGCTCAAAATCACAAAACGTGAGGTCATAATCTGAGCCAAAGTCAAGAGTGGGATGCTTAACCAATTCAAACACCCAGATGTCCCACATCATATTTTGTTTTTTAATACAAAACTATAAAACTTTACATTTGGTAATACTTTTGGTATCAATATGCTTGGTGTAGCTTTATTTCTTTCTATCTAATAGTCTTTTACTTTATTCCAAAAGATATTATGCTCCTTAGAAGTTTTGTCGTTGTTCTTTGAGTAAAATTACATTTAATTTTAAAATTCAATAAAAACAAAACAACATCAATCACCAATTATTGGGAGAATGATATTGGTTATTTGCTATGCTAAGTCCTATAGATGAATTAATTCTCATATTGTGATTAAGAAGTAGAGCCAGGTCTTTCTGGTGCTCTATAATTAAAAGGGAAAGAACACACCACACCCTCATTAAGAATAGATTAAATGTCTTAGTTAATTAGCCAAGGATAAAGAACCTCTCCAGGCAGTGACCAGCACGGCCTGTCTTGAAGAGGATTTCCTTACCTCTAGCCCCTAAGAGAGTTCACCAAGTAAGGCAAAGCCATAGAAAGTGAAAAGAATCAGTGTCCAAGTGTCCCTAATAATACATGAGTCTTCACAAATAATTATATCAAGAATTACTATTCCAAACCCCATGGTCTTAACCATTACAGTAGACCCCAGAGTATTATACTTTTGCAGTGAGGTGAATCTTTTGAAAATGGGGCACAAGCTTCTTATTTAATTGTATAGTAAGATGGAACTATAGTTCAGTTTCAATTCAGTGACTGGGGCAAACCAAATCTGCTTGTTTGAGGAAATTGGGAATCTAATTTCCAGTATAAAGATAAAAAGCTAAAGTATAGAGATTTAGAAGTACAATATTGGAAGTTGTCAGGATAATTTGGGAGTATTTCTTTCTAGGTCAATGGATGAACCAAATAAGAAGGTCTTTGACTTACGATTCTAGGATGTGGGACTATCTGCTTGCATATTAGGACTATCGGGAAAAGCCTTATTATAATATTTGCTCCATGAAGCTGATTAGCTCTGAATTGAGAGTACCTATTTGAGTCTGAAACAGATCAGGCAATATTTTCTTGCATCTACGGTGATATGAGTGCCTGAATATAAAAGGGTATACTTGCATAGAGAGATAACTAGAAAGATACAGATATGTACATATATATACACATGCACACATATATACACATACATATGTTTCTTAGTGCCAAATATAGTAACATGAAAGAGTTTTTCAATTATTAGGAAAAGATAATGTTCCAATGTAAGGTCTAGGGTGGATCGCCCAATTCAGTAGCTATTAACTATAAGTGATTATTTAAATTTAAGTATAAGTTTAATTAAAGTTCAGTTCCTCAGTTGTACTAGCATATTTCCAATGCTCAACTGCCACATGTGGCTAGTGGATACCATATTGGGCAGTAGAAATAGAGGATTCTTCTCTCATTATGAAAAGTTCTATTGGACAGTGCTGGTCTGGCAGTTAAGGAGATAGATCTTAAAATAAATTTAATTAGAGCTTTTAAATCTTATCCTTTCAGTAAAGTCTTCTGTGAACCAATTTCTGTTGTAGATTACTAAAAGCAGGCTATTTTATTATGCTATTCACATAGTGATTCAATTTCTAATTAGAAGTTGATGAAGTTCTTTCATTTACTACAGTATCATTTGCACCACATTTTCCAACTGCATTAAGAAGTTAAATTATCTCACATAAGATAACAAAAGGCAGGGAAATTTACTCAATCGTCTAGAAAAAATAAATGTATATGAGGCATATGTGTGTGTACACATACACTTGTGTACAAGTTTGTGTTGACTGAAAACAGAGTGTTTCTCTGTTCTAAAGTGAAGTGCTAGATATACTGTACTGATCTTTGCAGCATTGCTTAGAAGAGGCCAGTCAAGTCACGTGACCATCACGTACTTCTGACCCACATAAAGGAACCATTAGGATTCTTTGAAGGAATTCTCAAGAGCAAAGAATTAGCAGTGGCTTTTAAAGCTTCTGTTTGGAAGGGGCGTACTGCTCACATTTCATTCGCCAGATCAAGCTAAATGAAACCTGATATTAAGGGAAATGCAAACGTATAGTCACCTCACTGAGAGCAGCAGCAAATGGGGACAGTCATACAACCTACGACAAGGCCCTTTGCTAATGGTAAAATAAATAGCTTACTTGTTCTTTTTTATATAGCCTGTTAAAATGTAGTTGGTTCCTAAGTAGTATTTTTATATCTACATAGAAAAAGGAATCCTGTTTTTAGAACATCTGAAGCATCTAGTTCTTCAACATTATCAACAATAGGCCACTGTGGTTTCTGGAATCTGTTATCAGCCTCAACCTAAGCTCAGCTATACTGGTTTCCTTCCTATTATAATCTGCATCTGTAGAGTGAATACAAAGCGAGAAAACTCAACCTATTCTAATCACAGAGAACCTCATGTAAAGTAAAAAAATCTGTTACTGAATGATTTGAAAAGAAGGTGATAGTTATGGCCATGGGATACAAGAGTAACTGCCCCTGGAAACCTTTACAAGATGATAGTCATGTCTCATTCTCATTATCAGGGTATTTCAGAGGAAGATGTATGATGGTCACTTTATTCTATATGTACAAAGCCTGATACTGTATAGCCTGATACTGATCTTTTAGTAAGAAGCTTGTATTAATCAACATAGATCCTAGAAATTATTCCTATGAGACAGGTGTTTTTATTTCCCTTTTGCAAAAGAGACAACAGAGCAAAGAGAAATTAATCAATTTGACCAAGGTCTTGTAACTCTCAGATCTGAATTTGAACTCAAGTCATGCTGATTCGCGATGTACAGATAGATCTGATGAGCATGCTTTTACTCCCATCAATAAGTAGCATTTGTCAGGTGACCTTACAGAATTTGGCAGTCTTTTGCCAAGGGCATGACCTATATTAGTTTATTTATTCTTAAAACCAGCCTGTGAAGTAAATGTGATTTCTTCCTGTTTTGTGACTTAGGAAATGGAAGCTTAGAGATGTAAATACTGTGTGCAAGCTATACTATTACTAAGTGTTGGAGTCAGAATTTGAAACTAAGTCTAACTCTAAAGTCACCACGTACTAGTTTCTACGTACTAACCTCTACAGTTAGGGCTTCTCTGCAGTGCTTAGCATTTGCATCTAAAACTTGGGATGCCCTGAAGTGGGGAGTCAGTAAACCCAAAGTGATCTGAGAAAGGTAAATAAAAGACAATTAAAAAGGGAACTGAATTACTTAATACATAATGTATGGGATTGGAGGGTAGTATAGGTTTATGGTGGAAGCGAGAGTATTAAAATAAGAATTAGAAAAGAAAATCACTAATCATTAAATAGAAGTCCATTTTTATCTCAGAAGTTCAATTACTAATTTTGCCTTTCAGATACAGTTTTTGTCTTAAGCATGCTTATTTTGATTCTAATCCAGTTGGAACAAGCTTATAATTAAAGTGGCATTTACTACGTTGGATGTTTTTCATACTGATTAGACTGGAGAGAGAAAGGCCCTTGGATCTGGACACATCCAATGTCTTGATCACATAATAGAAACAGAGCTGAAAACCAGTATTAGTGGAAGACTATCTGAGTCACAGGCATTTTTAGATGGTAAGCCAAGGCAAAAGCCAAGGAACTGAGTTCCCCAGGACATATTTATTGCTAGGAGCTCTGTGTTTA
Source organism: Panthera onca (assembly GCF_046562875.1). Classification (NCBI taxonomy): domain Eukaryota; kingdom Metazoa; phylum Chordata; class Mammalia; order Carnivora; family Felidae; genus Panthera; species Panthera onca. The sequence goes on from NC_138343.1 coordinate 71,065,900, forward strand.
TTATGTTTTCATTAGTGACCATTAAATGAGAGCTGGAAAAAATGAATAAAGGATTATTACGATGACTGAATCATAATAATTGTATGCAGCTCCAACACATGTAGTACTAAAATATGTGATACTATGACTAAAGTTATCATGCAGATAACTGATGTTGGTTATCATTACTGAGTGTCTTACAGTCAATTTTTTAAAAAGAACTGCTACCCAAAATGATAGTATCTAGAAGTGAGGCCCTTGGTAGGCCAAGTTTAAGAGGAGTTGGTATATAATGTCTTACTATTTCAACTAGAAATAAGTATCAGGATATAGAGCTGATGTCCAAATGATACCTGCAATACTTAGAAATCTCTCCTCAAGAGAATCATTCCCAATTTCTATGTTTTTGGAATAGTGCCCAGAATTGAAAATAGTCTTGTGTCTTGCTACTCATTTTAACTCAGAAGGCAAATGTCCTTGATATTGGCTAGCTGGAAAAAATGGAAAAAAGACTGATAAAGTTTTCACTGTAAGACAAATAGTCCGATAGACCTCAAGCTATGCCAGAATGGAGATAATTATTGTTGGTGAAGCAGTTGGAGCTGTAGTTCTGGGCTTATGGAAGATCTTTTTGTCCTCATGAGAACTTAGAAAGTGCCCCTTAGAAAAACAGATTTTCCAGGATACTCACCATACTCTGCAACAACTGAAAAAATATGTAGGCTTCTGGGTGTCAGATTCTACATGGAAGGACTCTGTTCTCCCTGAGAAGAAGAAATAACCAAGTTCCAGAATGCTGTCACCAACATGGCAGAATAGGATACCCCAGACTCTATCTTCCCAACAAAGACCAATTAAAAAGCTATATCTCAAAATCCAGCTTTGGGAGAGCTCTGGATTCCACTTAAACTTTGGCAACATAGTAGAGCAAAAACCTTGAAAATAACAGCACACGAAGAGAAGGACGAATAGCTTCATTTTGCCTGCATCATCTCAGCCACCAAGCCAGCCTTGATGAGCACCAAGAGGAACTCCCTAACGAGAAAGATTTCCTCTTTTGTGGAAAGGAAGAACATGATGAGCAACCAGTTTCCCCAGATTTTCAAGATACTACATGAAGGTCCCACTTCAGTTTCACTCCAACCAGAGATTGGCAAAGCTGAAACAGAGACAGCTAGGAATGAAGAAAAGCAGGATCTACCAGTATTGACCATACTGAGGGAATAACTGAGTTTCACAGTGATGTGCTCTGCAAATGACCTCAGCATCTTTTGCCACCGAAGAAACTCAACAGTCCACAAAGCTGCCATAGACCCCCTGCAGATTTCATGAGCTTTTACCCCACAGGTATTTGTGTTTGCTGACACCAGCCACCTGAGTCCACCCTGCTCCCTCCCCATTCCCACTCTCATCAGAGACTGGGAACCACGCTGGAAGCCCAGGCCTCTGTGGCTATGTGAGTGTAGGACATTATACTACACCTCCACAGCTGACTTTCACAACAGTGTGCATACCCAGGGCTGATCCCTCCAGCTATGCATTTGCTTGCCACCAGCCTGGCAACTGTCACTGTCTTCCGCTGTGATGGGCTCACCCAGGGAAGACTGAAGTCACAGTAGTACCTACCAACAGCCAGTACCACCACAGCTACCAGTGTGCTTATAGTTGGCCCTGAACCTTGCTAGTTGCTCTGGCCCTCATCACTACATGTGTTTGCTCTTAGCCCCTACCACTACACAGGCACCTGTATATGGCCCCTACTACCAAACATGTGCATAGCTCCAGCTCCAGGTACTACTCCTGCTTGCCCTCATTCCTAGCCACTATACCTGGAGGCACTGCTGAGGATCCTGACAGCCCCCACACTAAAGTGCTCAATAAAGACCATCCAGTTGTTGTGGACCGCAAAAGGCTGGTCAATATATCCTCCCCAATCTGGTGCTACAACACACCCCAACTCTTGGTGGCCTGCATCAGTAGACCCAGGGTCACAGGATGCTCCAACATGCCCCAACCTATCGGTAAAAGTCATTCCTTATCAAACTTAGTCCAGAAAGCCTAGAAGGAGTGACTGCTTTTTCAAATACACAGACACCTATACAAGACTACTGGGATCATGAAGAATCAGGTAAAAATGACTCCACCAAAGGAATACAGTAAACCTCCAATAACTGGCCCCAAAGAAATGGAGATACAGGAATTTCCCAACAAAGAATTCAAAATAATTGTTCTAAAGTTATTCAGAAAGTTACAAGAGAAAACATAAACAACTTAATGATGTTAAGAAAACAATATAAGAACAAAATGGGAATTTCAACAAAGAGAGAGAACAGAACCAAACAAACTTTGGAGCTGAAGAATACAGTCACTGAACTAAATTATTCGATTGAAAGCCTCAGCAGCAGACTACTAGATTAAGCAGAAGAACCACTGAGCTCAAAGACAAGTCATTTGAAATTATCTAATCAAAGAAGAGGAAAGAATGAAAAGGAATGAAGAAAGCCTACAGGTCTTATAGACACTATTAAGAAAAAACAATCTACATATCATTGGAGTCCAGAAAAAGAGTTGGAGAAAGAGATGAAAAGCTTATTTAAAGAATTAATGGCTAAGGGGCACATGGGTGACTCAGTCGGTTAAGCTTCTGACCAGCTCTGGTCATGATCTCACACTCTGTGAGTTTGAGTCCCATGTCGGGCTCTGTGCTAACAGCTCAGTTCCTGGAGCCTGCTTCAGATTCTGTGCAACCCCCACTCTCTCTCTCAAATAAATAAATATTTTTTAAAAAAAGAATTAATGGCTAAGAACATAAACTTGAGGAGAGATTTGGACATCCAACTTCATGAAGCTATTAAGTCACCTCAAAGTTTCAAATCAAAATCTTTTCCAAGATACATTATAACAAAACCATTTAAAATCAAAGAAAAGAAATAATTTTAAAAGCAGCAGGAGAAAACAAAATTATCTTATACATGGGGACGCCCATAAGCAGATTTCTCAGCTGAGCCTTTGCAGGCCAGAAGAGAATGGAATGATATATTCAAAGTGTTGAAAGGAAGAAATTTCCAACCAAGAATATGTTACCCATCAAATTTGTCCTTCAGAAATAAGGGTGAGAGAAAGACTTTCCAAACAAGGGTTGAAGGAATTCATCATCACTAAATCTGCCTAAGAAATGCTGAAAGAAGTTCTTCGAGTTGAAACAAAAGGGCACCAATAGTAATGTGAAAACATAAAAATTTTTAAAAGCACTGGCAAAGGCAAGTATATAGATTCAGTTACTCTAATGTTATCTAATGTTATATGGTGATGTCTTAACCACTTTAGTATAAAGGCTTAAGCACAAAAGTATTAGGAACAGATATAATTACAATTATTAATGGATACATAATATAAAAAGATGTGAAGTGTGACATCAAGAACACAAAATGTGGGGAAGGAAATAAAAGAGTTTTTGTATGTGCTCAAAGTTAAACTGTTATCAGTTTAAGACGTCTCAAGTAAGCTGAAGGGTAATCACAGAATAAAAACCTATAGTAAATGAACACAAAATAAAAAGGGAATCAAAGTATACCACTATAGAAAAAGCGTTATTTCATAAAGGAACACAGCAATCACCGAAGAAAGGAACAAAAGAACTACAAACCAGCCAGAAAACAATTAACAAGATGGCAATAGTGAGTTCTTATCTACCTATAATTATTTAAAATGTACATGGGTAAAGTTCTCCAATCAAATGGCATAGAGTCGATGAATGGTTTAAAAAAAAAAAAAAGATTCATCTATATGCTGCTTACAACAGACTCACTTCAGCTTCAAGGACACACATAAGCTCAAAGTAAACAGATGAAAAATCTATTCCATGCAAAGGGAAACCAAAAAGGAGCAGAGTAGCCATACTTTTATTAGGTAAAAAAGGCTTTGTTAACACCCGTAACAAGAGTCCTAGGTCATTTGTAATGATAAAGGGGTCAATTCATCAAAAAGAGAAAACAATTGTAAATATATATACACTGAACATCAGAGCACATAAATACATTGAACAAATACTAATAGATCTGAAAGGAGTAATAGACAACAATACAGTAATAGTAGGGACTTTAATACTCCACTTTCAACAGTGGATAGATCATCTAGACAGAAAATCGATAAGGAAACAACTAAATTGAACAACACTATAAAACAAATGGACCTAAAAGACATATATAGACTATCCCATAAAATAGCAGCAGAATATATATTCTTTTCAAGAACACACAGAATATTCTCCAGGATAGATCACATATTTGGACACATAACAAGTCTTAGCAAATTTTTAAAAATTGGAAAAGATATTTGGTATAATTTCAACCACAGTGGTATGAAGCTAGAAATCAGTAATGGGGAAAAGATGAAAAAATCATAAATATGTGGAAATTAAACTCACTCCTGAACAACCAATGGGTCAAAGATTAAATTAAAAGGGAAATCAACACATTAAAAAAAACAAAAATGGAAACACAGCATACCAAAACTTATATAGCAAGAGCAATGCTGAGGGAAGTTTATAGTGATAAATAACTACGTTAAGAAAAAAACAACAAATATCTCAAATACACAACGAAGTTAGCAGAAGGAAGAAGATAATAAAGACCAGAGAAGAAATAAGATAGAGAATAGAATAATGATAGAAAGATTAGGGGCACCTGGATGGCTCAGTTGGTTAAGCATCCAAATTTGGCTCAGGTCATGATCTCGCAGTTTGTGAGTTCAAGCCCCACATCGGGCTCTGTGCTGACAGCTCAGGGCCTAGAGCCTGCTTCAGATCCTGTGTCTCCCTCTCTCTCTTCCCCTCCCCCACTCATGCTCTTTCTTTCTCTCTCTCTCACTCTCTCTCTCTCTCAAAAATAAACATTAAAAAAACTTTTTTAAAGAAAAGGTCAACAAACTGAGTTGATTTTCTTTAATATAAACAAAGTTGATACATCGTTAGACTTTCCAACAGAAAAAGAGGATTCAAATACAATTATAAATGGAGGAGGCATTGCAACTGATATCACAGAAATATAGAGGATACTAATAGACTACTAAAGGGGTGTCTGGGTGGCTCAGTTGGTTAAGTGTCCAACTCTTGATTTCAGCTCAGCTCATAGTTTGTGGGACTGAGCCCTGCATCAGGCTCTACACTGACAGCCTGAAGCCTGCTTGGGATTCTCTCTCTCCTCCCCTCTCTCTGCTTTTCCCTTGTTTGTGTATACCCTTTCTCTGAATAAATAAACATTAAAAAAAATTATATGCCTGCCAATTGGACAATGTAGAAGAAATAATAAATTTCTAGAAACATAAATCTACCAAGTCTGAATCATGAAGAAACAGAAAGTTTGAATATACCAATAATAAATAAGGAGATTGACTCAGTAATCAAAAACCTCCCAACAAGGAAAAGCTCAGGACAGATGCCTTCAGTTGAATCCTACTGAACATTTAAAAAAGAATGTATGCCAGTTATTCTCAAACTCTTCCAAAAATTGAAGGGAAGAAAGCCCTCCCAAATTTATTTTATGAGGACAGAATTACCTTGATACCAAAGCCAGATAAGGGTACTAAGAGAAAAAAAACTATAAGCCAATATCCTTGAGGAATATACATGCAAAACTTAAAAAAAAAAAATATTAGGAAACCAAATTCAGCAGCACATTGAAAGGATCATACATCATGATCAAGTGAGATTTATCCCTGAGATTGCAAGGATGATTCAACATATGGAAGTCAGTAAATGTGATACACCAGATTAACAAAATTATGGACAAAAATCATATAATCATCTCAACAGATGCAGAAAAAGCATTTGACAAAATTCAACATCCTTTCATGATGAAAATTCTCAACAAACTTGGGTATATAAGGAACATAGCTCAACATAATAAAGGCCATATATGATCTCACAACTAACATATTCAGTTTAAAAGGTTAAAAGGCTTCCCTCTAAAGTCAAGAACAAGACAAAGGTGCCCACTCTCATCACTCTTATTCAACATAATACTGTAAGTCCTAGCCAGAGCAATTAGGCAAGAAAAAGAAATAAAAGGCAACCAGATCAGAAAGAAAACATTAAAATTATCTCTGCTGATGACACAATTTTTGTATATAAAAAATCCTAAGGACTCTCAAAAAACGATTAGACCTAATAAATGAATTGGGTAAAGTTTTAGGATACAAAATCAACATGCAAAAATCAGTTGCATTTCTATACTAACAATTAACTATCTTGAAAAAAAAAATGAGTGGATGAGCCCATTTACAATAGCATGCAAAAAAATAAAATACTTAGCAATAAATTTAACCAAGGAAATGAAAGATCTGTACATAAAACTATAAGACATCAATTAAAGAGATTGACATAAGTTTATATCCCATAGATAACCCATGTTCAAGGATCAGAAGAGTTCATATTAAAATGTCCATTTTATGGATAAAGGACCTGAATGTGAGACAGGAAACCATCAAAACACTAGAGGAGAAAGCAGGAAAAGACCTCTCTGACCTCAGCCTCAGCAATTTCTTACTTGACACATCCCCAAAGGCAAGGGAATTAAAAGCAAAAATGAACTATTGGGACCTCGTGAAGATAAAAAGCTTCTGCAAGCAAAGGAAACAATCAACAAAACTAAAAGGCAACCAACGGAATGGGAAAAGATATTTGCAAATGACATATCGGACAAAGGGCTAGTATCCAAAATCTATAAAGAACTCACCAAACGCCACACCCGAAAAACAATCCAGTGAAGAAATGGGCAGAAAACATGAATAGACATTTCTCTAAAGAAGACATCCAGATGGCCAACAGGCACATGAAAAGATGCTCAACGTCGCTCCTCATCAGGGAAATACAAATCAAAACCACACCTCACGCCAGTTAGAGTGGCCAAAATGAACAAATCAGTAGACTATAGATACTGGAGAGGATGTGGAGAAACAGGAACCCTCTTGCACTGTTGGTGGGAATGCAAATTGGTGCAGCCACTCTGGAAAACAGTGTGGAGGTTCCTCAAAAAATTAAAAATAGATCTACCCTCTGACCCAGCAGTAGCACTGCTAGGAATTTACCCAAGAGATACAGGAGTACTGATGCATAGGGGCACTTGTACCCCAATGTTTATAGCAGCACTCTCAACAATAGCCAAATTATGGAAAGAGCCTAAATGTCCATCAACTGATGAATGGATAAGGAAATTGTGGTTTATGTACACAATGGAGTACTACGTGGCAATGAGAAAGAATGAAATATGGCCCTTTGTAGCAACGTGGATGGAACTGGAGAGTGTGATGCTAAGTGAAATAAGCCATACAGAGAAAGACAGGTACTATATGTTTTCACTCTTATGTGGATCCTGAGAAACTTAACAGAAGTCCATGGGGGAGGGAAAGAAAAAAAAAAAGAGGTTAGAGTGGGAGAGAGCCAAAGCATAAGAGACTCTTAAAAACTGAGAAAAAACTGAGGGTTGATGGGGGGTGGGAGGGAGGGGAGGGTGGCTGATGGGTATTGAAGAGGGCATCTTTTGGGATGAGCACTGGATGTTGTATGGAAACCAATCTGACAATAAATGTCATATATTAAAAATAAATAAAATAAAAAAAAATGTCCATTTTACCCAAAGTGGTCTATAAATTCAATGAAACTCCTATCAAAATTCCAATGGCATTTTTCACAGAAAGAGAAAAAATCCTAAAATTTGTATGGAATCATAAACAATCCTGAGTAGCCAAAGAAATCTTGAGAAAGAACAAAGTTGGAGGGATCACACTTCCTAATTTCAAGCTATGTTACAAAGCTACAGTAATTGAAACAGTATGGTGATAGCATACAGATACATATACCAATGGAACAGAACAGAGATCCCAGAAATAAATCCATATATATATGGTCAAATAATATTTGATAAGGAAGCCAAGAATACTCAATAGGGAAAAGACAGTCTCTTCGATAAATGGTATTGGGAAAACTGAATATCCACATGCAAAGAATGAAATTGGAACCCTATCTTACACAACTACTAAAAATTAACTCAAAATGGATTAAGGACTTAAATGTAAGACTTGAAACCATAAAACTCCTAGAACAAAAGCTAAAGAAAAATCTCCTCGACAACAGTCTTGACTATGATTTTTTTGGATATGACAAAAGCACAGGCAACAAAAGCAGCAATCAAAAAGTGAGATTACATCAAACTACAGCCTTCTGCACAACAAAATAAACAATTAACTGAATGAAAAGGCAATCTGTGGAATGGAAGAAAATATTTGCAAAACCATATACCTGAGTTGGTTATTATCAACAATATATGAGGAACTTCTAACCAATAGCAACAACAACAACAACAAAAAACTCAATCCAATTTAAAAATTGGCATAAAACTTGAATAGACATTTTTCCAAAGAAGACATACAAATGGCCAACAAGTATAGAAAAAGGTACTCAACATCACTAATCATTAAGGAAATACAAACCAAAACCATAATGAAATATCAACTCACACCTGTTAGAATGACTATTGTAAAAAAGATAAGAGATAATAAATTCTGGGGAGGATGTGGAGAAAAGGAAACCATGGTGCACTGTTGGTGGGAATGTAAACTGGTGCAGCCATTATAGAAAACAATATGGAGGTTCCTCAAAAAATTAAAAATAAAACTGTAATATGATCCAGTAATCCCACTTCTGGGTATATACTAAAGGAAATGAAATTACTTAGAAGAGATACCTGTACCCTTTTGTGCACAGCAGCATTATTCACATAGCTAAGATGTGGAAACAACCTAAGTGTCTACCAACAGATGGATGGATAAAGAAAATGTGATATATACCTCCCTCTCTGTTCCTCCCCCACTCGCACTCTGTCTCTCTCTCAAAAATAAAGATTACAAAAAATTTTTAAAAAGAAAATGTGTGTGTATATATATATATATATATACATATATATGTATATATATACATATATATGTATATATATATCATATACATATGAATAAAATGTAATATTCATAAAGATGAAAATACTGCCATTGGTGACAACGTGGATGGATCTTAAGGGCATTATGCTAAGTGAAATAAGTCAGAGAAAGAAATACTGACTCACTTAAATGTGATCTCACTTAAATGTGGAATCTAAAAACATGGAACTCATAGAAACAGAGAATAGAATGGTGGTTGCCAGGGCTGAGTGGCAGGAGGGAATAGAGAGATGTTGGTCAAAGGGTACAACTTTGAGTTGTAAGATGAGTAAGTCTGGAGAGCTAATGTCTGTACATGGTGACTAGAGCTAACAATATATACTGTTTTGTATGTTTGACAGTTGCTACCCTAGGGTACATTATACACTTCAAATTTACATGATGTTATATGTCAATTATAGCTTGAGAACACCTCCCCCCAATATATGTGGGATTTGGGGCTTAATTTTTAAGGTAGAGTGAATATTCACACTCATTTATTACTCCAAATTAGAGTACCAAGTAGTAAATTAAAGGCTCTTCTCTAATCCTTATTCCTCTCTATTCCAATCTTGGAACCTGATTGTAAAACTTGGTACCATGTACATATGAGCATGGATTGGGTCATTGAGAATTTCTCCTCCTGTAATATGCTACTATTTGATATAAAGTATGACCCCAATCATAGATTCTTATAGGTATTTAGAAGAAAACTTTAAACTAAAGGGAATGCACAGTCATTTTGTCCCACCACAAACAAATCAATCTGTGATTTGTATATTGAGACTTCCCCAGAGAGATTTAGGTAATTAAGAATTGGAAGCCCTTAATTAGGATAAAAAAGACTCTGCCATGGTGGATGGAAATGCTGATGAGTTCCAGAAGGGCTCTCTGTATTGGAAGAGCTAGGTAGTCAGGGCAATGTAGTATCTGAAGTGGTGTGGAGCATTTTATTAACAAACGTTTTAATCATGCCTAGACCTTCCCTGGAGTGGCTTCTCATGCACCCTGGTCTCTGGGGTCTGTTTCTTCCGTGTGGTTTTGGGTGCGTTAGGTGAGGAAGTGACACTGTTTTCCCCAGGTGGAACTAAAGAAGGTGTGTCGAATACAACACCTCCTAGAGCTTGCACTGGACTTTGTCAGCAGGATGGCATTTATGGTCATCGATCCTAAGCAAAGAAAATTTGCTTCTCCTTCTCTCTCTGCCAGGCATCCCTCTAGTGTCCCCTCTGCAGCTGAGTGGTCTACCTATCAAACTTTCTATTTGGAATAGCCTCCTCTGTCCTCTACACCTAAATCTCTCCTGTTCTTTAACAGGGAGCTTGAAGGTCACCGCCTCCAGGCAAGTATCTGCATGTTAGCCTCAAATTTTTTTGTAATTTAATTGTGAATTCCTTGATTGTATGGTACTGGGACTCCCTGGGTACTGAACACGATACTAACAAGGAGCCTTCAATTAAATGGAGTAATGGTGAGGCATGTGTGAGATGCTTGCTGTTTTGAATTTAGGAAAGCAAACGTAGGAAAGTAGGATTCAGCATTTAGATTTTTTAATGATAAGGACTCCAAATAAAGGACGGAATTTAGGAAACTTAAAATACTGTTAATCACCAATAGAAATCTAAAAAGAAGTTCAGATGAGTATATGTGGGAAAGAGAGTGAGAGAATAGGAATTAAGATTTCTGCAAAGTGACACAGGAAAGAGATAATAACCTGAATATTTCAGGCCAAGAACAACAAAACACCTAACAATTATTTTCAGTATATTGGAAAAAGAAACAGAAATTTTCCATTCCTGGGCAATATTAACAAAATTTATCCTACTGTTAGATATTTTCTCTGCCAACTTCCTAAAATCATCTAGAAATATTACTGACTTTTCTAACTTTATTTTCCCTGCTCCTGTTATTTTATGTGTTACTCCATAGGCATCTTACTTATTTTCTTGCCTATGGGGAATAATTTTACTTAACTATTGACATTAGTCACTTGAGCATAGTATTTCAGGAACATTTTTATCCCTCTGTTTTTTAAAGACCATCCATTACTTTTATTCTGTTTCCTGCGTTGACATTTTTCATGCTGTTTGCAATAATTTTCAGTAGGAAGAAAAAGCTTAAATGTATACAGTGATGCTTCTGTAAAATGGAATTTTCAAAGACATTTGTTTCTTGGATCTGTTCCTACAATTTTAAAATAGGAATGTTATACCCAGGAAAATAAGCAATGTGGGAGCAGGACATATTTTACCATTGTGGTTATGTTTAAATATCCCAAAATATTTTTGTTTGTTTTTTTTTAGTTTGACAAGAAAATATTTTGTGCATTCAAAGTTCCTTCCTGTTTATTGAGATGGTTTTTCTCTTATTGTTCCTTGATGTTGGCTCACCTACATGTATGATTTCCACATGTTTTCTGGTTGGATTCCTGAGACATGGCGACATCAAACAGGTTGATTTAGCTGCGGTTGAACAGAACTGTAGGAAGCAAGCAAAGGCTGTTAGCGGAAGCCAGGAGGAAATCTTGAAAAGCATGATGAGCTATATACTAAAGACACAAAGAAACTGCATTTTGCCCCCTCCAAGGAGCTATTGATGGTAGATAGTAGGATGTTGAGGAGCCAGAGTGCTTACTGGGATCAATGTGGCAGCATGCAAGTGAGAGGGAGCCGAGGAGTCTGGGAGCTGCCGGTCCCTACGGCTGACCAAGCAGGACCGCCGCCAGAGCCTCAAGCTGTTCCTGCAGCTTGGAAACCCTGAAGCTAGCCTCAAGTAAGAGAATTTTTTTTTTTTTTTTTTAAAGCTGAAGGGCGACAGATCCTTTAGTGAATCGGTACCTTAGTTATTAGATCCATAGACGGGCTCAGCTGCTATTTCAAAAAGAATTACAGATCACTGATCGCAGATCGCTGCAGGGTTAGCTCTTCTCCCTGAAAGCTGTTCACATCGATTTGCTTCATAGATTGATTGCTTTTGGCATTTGCAACCCCCTTGAATAACAGGAGGAAAAAATATCCGGTGGATGGGCCAAAATCACACATAATGAATGAACGTGGAAGACACATTTGGTGTCACATTGACTTGCTGTGGATAACAGCACTTAAAAGTAGTAACAGCTGGATTTGAGTTTTTAAAATTAGGGCTGTATTATTAATGAGGAACTGAGACGATGGGAATCTGAAGGAGATCAAAAGCTTATTTGAAATGAATGGTTTTTATGCTGTACCTTGGGGTGGGGGCCACCAGATGGACCGGGCGCAAAGCTCTGGGGCCTTGTTGGATGGCTTTTACTCACCTAGACTTGAGCATTGTGCCTTAGCTGCAACAAGGGCACTCTAATAAGGGGCAGCACAGAACCTCTTTTGTGTTTATTGTGGGGATTTTGCAAAGTATATTGTCCGATAAATCTCATACTGCCTTCTTCATGAAGATAACCAGGAGAATTTCCTCACAAACCTTAGAAAGAGGAAAAACTAGGTTCTCCAGAGCAATAGTGATATTTCTCCATTATGTACCCTGAATCTGGTGACTGCTAGAGTTTCCCTCCTGCTGGCTCCTGTGAAGCAGGGGTTGAATTTATGGTATAGTACCTTCCATATACCTTATTTTATTTTACCTTTATCTTCTTTTTAGTTTTAGCACTTCATATTCATACTGAATGAATAATCATATTCATTTTTGCAATGCAGCAAATTTTAAACTTACTCACAGGGGTGCCTGGGTGGCTCAGTGGGTTAAGTGTCCTACTTCAACTCAGGTCATGATGTTGCAGTTTGTGAGTTTGAGCCCCACGTCGGGCTCTGTGCTGACAGCTCAGAGCCTGGAGTCTGATTTGGATTCTGTGTCTCCCTCTTTCTCTGCCTTCCCCCTGCTTCTCAAAAAGAAATAGTAAAAAAATAAATTTAAACAGTAAATACAAGTTTTATTTTTTAGAGATAAATTGTCATTTAAAATTTTGCCCAAGTAGCGCTTTTAGTTATGAAACTATCTTTAATTCTTAGGAGATGCATACTGAAGTATATATGAAGTAGAATGACATGGGACTGCGATTTGCTTTAAAATACTTCAACAAGGGGCACCTGGGTGGCTCAGTTGATTGGACGTCCGTCTTCGGCTCAGGTCATGATCTCACCGTCCATGGGTTTGAGCCCTACATCGGGCTCTGTGCTGAGAACTTGGAGCCTGGAGCCTGCTTCAGATTCTGTCTTCCTCTCTGTCTGCCCCTCCCTCACTCAAGCTCTGTGTCTGTCTCTCTCAAAAATACATGAAACATTAAAAATACAAAAATATAAATATTTTAATATTTTTATAATTTTATATTTTATATTTTAATGTATTTTAAATATAAAAATATAAAAAGGTAAAGCAAGGATGGAAGATTTTTGAAAATTGTCGAATCTAGGTAGTTTACTATTCTCTCAATTTCTGTGTATGCTTAATATTTTAAGTTAGAAAATGTTTTCCATTTGGATCAAATTTCTGATGACATGTGAGGCCAAACTACTTGTAAGCTTGACAGTTAGGTTTCCCTTAGAAAAACTTTAATGTTCATATGTCCTTCTGAACTTGGTTTGGTTGTTTTGTTTTTCTCTGCCTACTCAGTTGAAACTTCAAGTTATAAAATTTAAGACAGAATGAAGGCAGCAAATCTGAAATTCAGGGCTATATAAGGTATACCAAACTAAGTGCAGAAACACTCATGTGTGCTTGGGAACATTCTGCTTTCCTCAGTTACCCAAACACGTCTGAGCTTCCGTTTCTCTTTTCCTCACAATCCAGATCCAGATCTGGGAATTTAAAATGTAAAGAAGCAGGTAGGGATGACTCATGACAAAAGTCTTGACTTGCAACATAACTTTCAGAGTTCAAAGCCTAAATCATGCTTGTGTTCTTCATAGATCATTGATGTTGTTGAGTTTGGTCACTCTCTCTGTCTCTGGGTGGTTCGCCCATGCATATGACTTAAGATTTGAGATAAAGACTGGGCTTTAAGTGAGTGTTAGTAAAGAGTACATCTGGCCTTAAGTAAAGATGTCTGAAAACTCTGCCATGGGCACTAAGCTGCCTACCAAGGGAAATGGTGATGCTAAGAGAAATTCATCATGTAGCTGCAGAGAATCATCTGGCAATTGATGATAGCAGAGGAGGAGTAAAACAACATCTGCTTTCTTTCCATCTCATACTGATAAAGTGGTTAAATAAATGCACTTTGCTTATGGCCATAAAGAGCACAGGGGATGTCTTCTTTCCAAGTACTTTTGTGCAACGCTCAAGGTTTATTCTTCTGGTCCTGATGTTTTATTTCTTAACACCTGCTGGATCAACAAGCACCCACAGGATTGCTTCTCAGAATTGTCTGAAAGGATTGTATCAACCATGATCACAATGCAACCCCATAGGCTACAAAAAATAAAATGTTCTAATTGTTTTTAGCATTATCCACTAACTTTTACTTTCTATTTCCACATTCTTCATCCTGCGTGTACTTTTTTTTAAAGAATCTGAAAGTGTTTTTCTTATGATTTACAGTTATAATATTTCACTTAAAAAAACAGTACTATGCACATTGTTGGTTAATAAGCTTTGGGGAAATATTAGGTTGAACCATAGAAACTGCTACTTTTATATTTCAAAAACGGACAAATATTAAACATTTTATATACTTCAACTTAACAGTGACCTCTTACACAAAAATTACTCTGTTTATTTTACTTCTCATGACTTTATTTCTTAAATCAACCACAAGCAGTTTCTGTCAGTCACAGCCTGGTGGGCATGTGCAGATTTCTGTGGCTGCAGGAGCCAAGACATGCACTTAGTCACCTACCAGGTGGGCGGAAATAAATGGAGTTCTCTAAAATTTCCATGAATTCTTTCGTGTCCCTATCTCCTAACTTTAATCCATGTCTGTGTTTGAGAAAGATCTAACAGCCACATAGAACTCCAAGGCTATTCATCTCTAAGGAGATAACTACCTCACATTTTATCTTATTTCCTAAATGTTTGTTTATTTTCAAGCAGGGGCAGAGGGAAGGGGCTGAGAGAGGGAGAGAGAGAGAATCTCAAGCAGGCTCCTTGCTCGGCCCAAGCCGACATCAGAGTCAAGAGTCGGACGCTCAACCCACTGAGCCACCCAGGCGTCCCTACCTCACATTTTAAGTTCCTGTCATCACAGGCCACGTTTCTCAAACTGGTATAAATGTACATGTCATGAAAAACCAGATACTTGGTAAACATCTTACTCAATGACAAATGATTTAAACCACCATTTTTTGTTTTAAAGGAAACACATACTATGGAGTAAAATGCAAAATTCACATGAATTTTTTAGATTAAATATGACACTTGAAAGACACGCTCTACTTTTAGAGTTATTGCCAGCTTAAGAACAATGACATGGGAATTGACTGCCCTCTGCATTTAGAAGGACTTTAATGGAAGGTTAGAGATGCTGAGTTAGGAAATGCATATATGTGACAGCAGAGCCTACATAACACTCTGAGAGCTATACTGTAAAATTAGCCATAATAAGGTTTTTAGTCCTTTGTGGAATGAGGGTATACATATAATGAGGAGGAGGATGACAATTTCAAAAAGGTAATATTTATCGTTCTTATAATGGACCAAACCAAGTATTGGTGCACAAGTATTCCAGAGATGAGCAAACTATGTCCTGCAAGCCAATCATACCACTGCCTATTTTCATAAATCAAGTTTTATTAGACAATAACCACACCAAATCATTTATGCACTGTCTAGGGCTATTTTTCACTCTACAATGGCATATTTGAGTGTTTGCAGCAGAGACTATATGTCCTGCAAACCCTAAACTGTTGATTATCTGGCTCTTTATAGAAGAAGCTTACCAATACCTGTATTAATGCATTTAATCCTCAAAGTAAGCTTATGAGGGAAATTCTATTAACTGTTACTGATGAGAAAACTAAGGCATAGAGGAGTTAGTTACGTTACCCAAGGTCATAGAGCAAGTAAGTGACAGGGCAGGGATTTGAACCCACCGGTCTGGTTACAAAGCCCATATGTCCTAACTTATTATAGAAATCCTTACAGATAAAAGGAAATATATTCAAGGTCACCTTAAAAACGAGACCCAAAGTTGATAGCTCCCTAGTAGGTGATGCTAATATACCTATAACTAAAAAAGAAGATGCCAAATTATGAGGATGGCCAGCAAGAAACCTAAAACACAAATAGTAGTATCTAAGAAGATCATGGCCTATGCACTTGATGCCCACTTCTTGTGTGTCAGTGGGAAGTTTAGAGTCAGGCACCTAGTCACAGCCTATGGAAACCACTGCTCCAGCCAAAGTCATTGTTTCCTGAATGTGGTTCACAAATTTCAATTCCATGCTTTTGTATTCCCCAACTTGTTCTTTTCTGCATTAATACTCCCCTTCCCCCAATATCCACAATGAAAGAGGCAAGGAATGCAAACATTATCTGAGAAAATGTTAATGGTGAGGAGTGTCAGGTTTACACTGTGGTGGTCATGACAACGGCATTCTTTCAATTTAATATTAGAGGTTCCCAGAGGCAAAGGTTATGGCTACTGTAAAATTCTTAAGATCCTGCAATGTGCATGTGAATACATCATAAATGGAACAAATGATCTTGTATTCTGGCTTCTGTTAATTGTAATGCTTTGTTAATTGGGCCTCTCATATTTATATTATGGATTTCAGGAACTGTTGAGATTTATTTCTTAATTGTCTAAAACCTGCATTCATCATAGTTTCAATATTAAATGTATTTGATTCTATCTGATTCTTTAAAAAATGTACAATACATATATTGTGCTATTTTCTTTTAAACTGGAAACAGGTTACTTAAAAATTGTTGGAATTTTTCTAGTGATGAAAATGTCAGTTCACCTTTGGAGCTGGCTTCTTTGGGGGGATAGGAGCAACAAAATCCCAGAATAGCCCCTGTGTGATATAAATGTAAAGGAAGTAGACTCCCATGTGCTAAGAGGAGGAGATAACTGGGGTTTTGTGCGGTTAAGCTCTGGTTCTGTGGGTAGACGGGGTCTCATAGCACTCCCCAAATCTGTCAGTGTCCAGCTCAGATTCCTTTACTTTCAGATTCAAAGTTGTCAAATGGCCTGCTGGGCCTCAAAAGCCCTGAGGGAGGCCAGATGGCCAGCAAGGATAATTAAATCCCAAGATACAGTTGACTATAAGGGATGAGAGCTTACACTGGTGACAGTGATTCAATGCCATGGCCTTAATCAGCCTAATGGAACACTAATTCGGGACACCATGCATGACCAGTATAAGAACCTCTGTACCAGTAACCTCCCCTGCCCCTGTAGGTGTGTCCTGGGTGGAAATGGCTCAAGGCATGACTAGAAACAGCTGATTCCTAAAGGACTTGAAGTTTAGGACATAATCTATAGTGGGACACCCATGGCTGAGTCTGTGGAGGAAGTGGTATCACCCATTGCTCAAGGAACCCAAGGAACTCTGCATAGAAAAGAGGCAATAATAGTGAATACAATGGACTTCCCTGTCCACTTGACTTTCTGTCAGGGAGTGAGGGAGTGGAGGATACCTACTGGAAGGGTTGAGGGGTGGTGGGGATGAAGAAAATCAGTCATAAGACCACCTCTCATAGATGGACATAGATCTTGATGACCTCTGACTTGGAACAATGAGAAGCTCTGCTCATTATAATTCTCTAAATGACAGTATTTCCTCACCACACTGCACTACCCATACTTCTGTGTGCATGAACTCATTGAACCCACTGAGTACTACTCATTACTGGCAATCTCTGCTGCTCCCTTTCTTCCGGAAAAAGAGAAAATGATCTGTTTTATTAAAAATATTTGAGTCATCCTTTGCGGTGGTTTTGAGGGGCTTTAAAATATAAAATTCCTATTAAATAGAGCTTGAGGATAACCATGCTTTTTCATCGGTGTGGGGTGTGTGTATGTATGTGTATCTTATTGAAACGGTCAAGAGAAATCTTAAGCAGATAAACCTCTTCATGTACAAGCCAGCAATAATCCAAAATATTTACTTCTTCATATATTATATATATGTATGTTTGTGTGTGTGTGTGTATACAATCTATGTGCACCTAGCAGTGCAATCTAATATTTTTGATTATCTAATATTCCATCAGAATGAATATGTAACTACAGCTTCAGCTGAGTAGTTCTGTGAATAATCTTTGGCCCTGGATGTTCCTTTCTCTTCAAGGATTGCTGCCTAAGGCTGTGATTTAAATAATAATGGCCCCTCTTTTTTTGTCTGTCCAGAAAGAAAATTTTACTGAAGTGCTAGCTATTTTTTGAGGAGTTAAGAAATATGTTTGCCTTATAGTAACAATACACAATCAGGATTCTCTCCTCCTGTCTTTTCCCCTTATGTGCAAAAATCTTTATAAAAGTATATTTTGCTTTAGAAAAAAAATAGATTCCATAAGTGTCACTAGAAGGGTGGAAATAAGTTCAAGTGTTTGGAGCAGCATCCTTTTATAGAGAAGCCCTATCTTATTGGTCTGTGCATGTCCCCAGGGACCAGCAGAGTACCTGGCACATAGGAGGGCCTCACATTTGGTAAACTGTCCCATTTTGAACATGATCACATCTGGATAGATTTTTGTCTTATGACTCATTCAGTGCAAGTGACAGAAAAATCCAACTTATACTGACTTAAGCAAAGAATAAAATTATTGGCTCATGTAATTAAAATACCCAACACCAGGTCTGCTCTCTCTCTGTCTCACTCCAGTATTCTCTTCCTCCCACCCCCTGCCATATTTCAGCTCTACTTTCCTTTTAGATATTATCTCCATATGGTAACCCCAGCAGTTCCTGGTCAAGATAATTTTTTTTCTTTTACCCATAGTTCTATAAAACTCCCCAGATTTAGTTTCACTGGAACATTTTGGAGCATAGACCTTCCCTGAACCAATCACAGCAGCTGGAAGAATTTAATTCATTGGTTGGCCAACCTGGATCATAGGCCCAGGCCTGTGAGCTTACAGTCTCATGTGGATAAGAATAGAAAAGGGGTAGTTTCCCAAGAAAACATTCTACTACACAAAAGATAAATAGATATCAGGCAAACAAAAATAACTGATTTCCATTATAAAAATTAAAACAGGTTGGGTTTTTCCCACCCTTTTAATGCAGGTAAATAAATATTTACATCTTTCCAAATTCAGGAATGGTTGTAATCATTCTTCCATTTCCAAAAGAAGGAAACTGTTTACACAATGACTGTATACAACAGGGAAACACAAGAGAGTTAAGAGTCACAGCGAGGCTGACTTCATGTGTGCACTCAGCTATCCTCTTAAAATTGAAAAGCCTGTGAAAGTTCAAGGCTCTGATATTTTGGCCCAAATTACATATTTCAACACCTTATTGTTTGTTTTTGATGGCTGGGTTAGTAATATTAATGCAAAAAGGACCATCTGGGAGAAACATTTTTTTCTGTCTTATGTGGTTTTTTTATGGATAAGCAAAAATGCTAATTATTTAAGCAAAAATGTTTTTAATATGGAGCTGCAATAATGTTTTTAATAAGGAGTTACATCACTGTGTTATCCACTTTGAGTCCCAGAAAAACAAAGCAGATTGCTTTGTATTCATGAGCAAGTGTGGAAATCATTGCTAGAAATGCATGTTATAATTTGCCCCAAATATCAATCTATAAATACCGTTCTTTGTTATTAAGCTTTGTTTTAGTAAAAGAAAGAAAAAAAAAACCTCAGGAAACCCTTTCGAATGGTCTTTCATAAGATCATAAAATTTCTTAAAATATTTTTAGATCAGGAAAGCCACAAATTCACTATATTAATTAGGAAAGGGAATTTTTAAAAAGTATTTCTTGAAAAATAATAGATCAGCATAATTGAATCAGGTGAGTTCTGGTAATTACTGAGAAATAAAACACCTGGATTCAATAAATCTTAAAGCATTTAAACATGTAGTAAAGCACAGAGAGACTGAGTCAAATGTGTAGATTTGAATTCTTATCCAATTTAAGTCACAAAAATAGGAACCACACAAAATACTCTTGGCTTCCTGGGTAAATGAACACTACAGGCTATGGCAATATAGTACATATTAACCCATTATGGATAACCAATTAAAAGGCTTGATACCAAATATAAGACAAAAGCAGCACTCTTGAACTGGGATAGGTGTACATCAGAATTCGTGGAGACCAGTCCTGGGAGAGTGGAGTGGATGGCTTTCAAGGATCCCGATCCTCACCCTCCATACCAACTCTTTCTTAAACCCCATCTGCCTATGGGCACCCACCTTTCAGGGGCTCCTCTCCTACCTCTCATGCTGTCTTTTCCCCGCTTTGTCAAAGAAGACTTAACCTCTTCTCTTCTTGAATCCAATCACATTGTATTCTCTCAGTGTAGAAAAACCTCTCATCAAATCAAAAAGATCAGTTAGTGCATAAAGCATTACCAGAGAGAAAGAAAAAGATCATCAGTAAGAAATATTAAAGGCCTAGATGCCCTATTTCATCCAAGTGACACACTGAAGAAATGATTTTTTCATTGAAAATTTTAATCAATTTTCATGGAAATAGAATATTTTATTGTGAAAAGTGTGCTGGGCCGTTCTAGTCAGCTAAGAAGTATGTTCTCTCTGCATGCTTATAATTCTCAAAAGTGAGAATGAGCTTGGTGATTTGTTATTGATCTGCATCCTGGCCTGTCTCTCCAGTTGCATATTTTGCCTGGTTTCAAGGAAAAAATTTAAAATGTGCCTGTTTACTTGCATCATCAACTCTCTTCAAAGGTTATTGTAGAGCAGAAATCTGTGGGGTTTTTTTTTCACATGGACACAAATCTCCTGCTCGTTGTCACTCATCAGTCATTCCATTTATTTATGTAAACTGTGGGTAATGCACTTAACAGCAATGATTAATTCACTTTTCATAAACTCTGTAGCTACTAGGGACTCAGTACCTTCTCTTTCCTTTGTTGTTAATTCCCAATAAACTTCACTTTTCAAAGTAGAATATTTTACTTTGGTATGGGTGTGTGACAAAATATTCTCAAAATGCAATCTAGGATGTAATACCCTGAACTTGAAAAAATCATCTTTATTTAGTTAGAATTAATTTCTTCCACTCAGATGTTGATATTTTAATACTGTCAAATGTGTAATCATAAACTTCATAACTTTCAACCATGAATGAAATTACTAAGCAATCCATATGTAATAATTTCCAAATGTCTGTCTTTAGAGCCATCTGTCACACCTTTTTAAGGCCCTTCAAGTCAACCTAGAATGTTAACATTGGCATAAAATACAGCTTTGTTCATGGGGTGAGGAAAAGATTTTTGGAATTTCCAGTTTTATGAGGTTGTTTTTACCAGGTTTTTCCCAAATCAACTTCCATAAACAAGAAGCCTCTATAACAAAAAAAAGAGTGTAACAGTTGTAACTAAAACTGTCAATTGGTTAAGTCTTGATAGAGCTTCAAGGTAGATTCACCAGAAACTGAAAGTTTCTTAGTTTACCTGGCAAAATACTGGATTATAGTTTCAGTGTACTATATAGTTTAGCATTTGTCCTGGTATTTTCATATTTTACCCAAATATTATTTTCATAGTTGCATTAAAGCCACCTAGAATGGCTTAGGTAGCTCTCCATTTTATATTTCCATCTCTTGAAAGACATGTGCAGTGAAGGGAGCTATCATTTTAACGTGGGGTGAAATCTGAAAGATGGCTGACAATAATCCATTCTATCTTTTACCCTTTTTAGACTCAACTAACTCTTGCCTATCAAAGACAGCATACAGAATATGTCTCCTATTAAAGTGTTCTAGGACAAAGAGGTTTAGAGCCAGCTAACTCCTTGTTGTCTTAGGTGATAGTTAGGAGAAGTAGCTGATGCTACTTCCCCTGGCTAACCACCCAATTTTCCCGCAAGTTGTTCCATAATCTGTGCCATGGCCTGGAGATACAAGATGTCTAGTGCAGCAAAGTCAGTGGCAAATGTGATGTCTCAGTCTGCTTGGGCTGCCCATAACAAAGTACCAGAGATCGGGTGGCTTAAAGTTTATTTTTCATAGTCTGGAGCCTGGGAAGTTCAAGATAAGAGCTCTGGTTGGGTTCGTTCCTGGTGAGGAATCTTTTCCGGGTTTGCACATGACCACCTTCTTGCTTC
This sequence comes from Panthera onca, assembly GCF_046562875.1. Lineage (NCBI taxonomy): Eukaryota > Metazoa > Chordata > Mammalia > Carnivora > Felidae > Panthera > Panthera onca. The sequence continues at coordinate 71,088,023 of NC_138343.1, forward strand.
ATCTTCCAGGGGCTCACATGGAGAGTTCTCAGGTGTCTCTTCTTATAAGAACACTAATCCTGTTGAATTAGGACCTACTCATATCCCTCATTTAACCTTAATTCCTTCCTCAGAGGCCCTGTCCCAAGTACAGCCATGTTGAGGGGTTAGGGCTTCAATATATGAATTTTGGGGGGACACAAGCATTTAGTCCATAACACATGGGAGATGATAATTAGGTACATATCAAATACATGCAAAAAATGGAGACTAAACACTCCTGCACAGGGGCACCTGGGTAGCTCAGTTGGTTGAGTGACCGACTCTTGGTTTCGGCTCAGGTCATAATCCCTGAGTTGTGGGATCGAGCCCCGTGTCGGGCTCCATGGAGCCTGCTTAAGATTCTCTCTTTCTCCCTCTGCCCCTCTTCCCTGCTCACTTACTCTCTCTCTAAAAAAAAAAAAATTAATTAATTAATTAAATAAAAATAAAACAGTCCTGCAAAAGAAACCACTCCAATATTTATTGACTTAAAGCAATCATTTAATTCTATTGTTCAGAAATTCAAATAGTACTCATAAGGGAAAGCTCAGTTCTGCAACATGTCTTACTGGCTTGAGAATCCATGATAGCTTCATTCACAAGTCTGGTTTCTGCTTGACTTAAATGTCTGGGGACTGGCTGGGCCTCTCTCTCCCTCCCTCCCTCTTTCCTTCATAGACTCTTATGTTCCAGGGCCATTTTTTTCCTCCACATGGCCTCTCTTAAGATGGCCTTTGGTTTCAAAACCCCTGTGATTGAAAACAGAAGCTATACAACCTTTGAAGGCCTGGGCGCAGAAATCCCAGACTACCACTTCTGTAGCAATCAGTTTATCAGAAACAGATCACAAGTTCATTGTAGATTCAAGATATGGAAGATAGTCCCTGCTTTCTTGCTAAGAGAAGTGGCACACGCATGCAAGGATGAGAGCAACTGTTATTGGCCCTATTTGCAGACAAATCTATCAATCTGTTCAGGCCATAAAAGTTTATATCACTTCCACATGCAAACTCCTTCAAAAGACTCCCAAAGTTTCATCCATTCTGACATCAGATTCTATGCCCAGTTTTTCTTGATCTACTTTGATATGCATTATTGTTTTGGGAAAAAATTATTTTTGAAAATAGCTTTTGAATTGAATGATTTTATAACTCAGTAAACACAAGAGAAATAATTTTCAGTACATAAAGGAATATTTTTAAAAACTAAATGCCATCCCAGTATAGATTTTTAATTTCATAGTCACCATTCAACAACTGTCTAATACATTGCTTTCTGAAATGATGGAAATGTTCTATATCTACACTGTCCAATGCTGAACCAATTAACCGCATTTGAATACTGAGCACTTGAAAAATGGTTTATGTGATTGAGGAATTGCATTTTAAGTTTTATGAAATTTCAATTAACTTAAATTAAGCCAAATGTGACCAGTGGCTACTACATGATAGAGTATAGGTCTAACAAGTCCTTTTGAAAGTTAGATGGTATATAATTCTTATCTTTCAGTAGGCTTAAGGAAAAAATAATTGTATTATTCACTGATGGACTGAATGAGTCATGGCAACCACCCATAATCACATAGCAAGAAACATATGCATTGAGGGGGGCACCTGTTGGGATGAGCACTGGGTGTTGTATGGAAACCAATTTGACAATAAATTTCATATTAAAAAGAAAGAAAAAAAAAAGTAGCCACCAAATATCAATAGAGAAATCAGAGCCTTGCTTTGTTAAAATACAAAGACAAGTGGAGTCAGAGCTGTCCTATTTACTAGATTGAGATGAAGAATGTAAATTTTTCCATGAAAATATCTCTGAATAAATTTGCTTTTTCATTAAAAAAAAAAACATACACACATTAGGAAAATAGTTCAAGGAAGACTCAATAAATGGACTATTTATACATGTGATCAGGATTTAGGGAAACCTCAAATAGTGCAATACCCTGTGGACAGTAACAGGAAGGTTGTTACCATCTTTGGGCCTGAAGGGATAAAAAAGAGGGAGAGTTTGCCAAACCCAGAAGGTGATAGTCAATGTAGAAAAGGTCACACTGAAAGGGAGATAACTTTTCAGGGAAGGTGCTGGGAGAATAAATATCCTTTTCTTCCTATCATCTTTTACAAAGGGATCTTGATTGGTCAAATTCAACTGGAAGCAAGAGTCCATTTTTGGGGGGGAGGGTTTCTAGCACTCTCAACCCAAAGGCTTACTGATTTATATAGTACATACCCAAAAAACCACCAGAACAATATACACCAAATGTTAACAATTATTATCCCTAGATGATGGGATTATAGATGATTCTTATTTTACTCATTTTGCTTGTGTATCATTAATAAATTTTCTAAAATTAACATTAATGTCATTATTAGAAGGTAAATAAACCAATTAAGGTATCTTTCACTGCTAACTTGAGGACACTCATGTCAAATTAGAGCCAAACACTTCCCTACAATACTTGAAACTGCAGAATCTTGATTATCTTTCTTTTTATTTTATTATTTTATTTTTTTAATATGAAATTCATTGTCAAATTGGTTTCCATACAACACCCAGTGCTCATCCCAACAGGTACCCTCCTCAATACCCATCTCCCACCCCCCATCAACCCTCCGTTTATTCTGGTTTTAAGAATATCTTATGGTTTGGCTCCCTCCCTAACTTTTTTTTCTTCCTTCTCCTCCCCCATGGTCTTCCGTTAAGTTTCTCAGGATCCACATATGAATGAAAACATATAATACCTGTCTTTCTCTGCCTGACTTATTTCACTCAGCATAATACCCTCCAGTTCCATCCATGTTGCTGCAAATGGCATGATTTCATTCTTTCTCATTGCCAAGTAGTATTCCATTGTATATATAAAGCACAACTTCTTTATCCATTCATCAGTTGATGGACATTTAGGCTCTTTCCATAATTTGGCTATTGTTGAAAGTGCTGCTAAACATTGGGGTGCAAGTGCCCCTATGTATCAGCACTCCTGTATCCCTTGGGTAAATTCCTAGCAGTGCTATTGCTGGGTCATAGGATAGATCTATTTTTAATTTTTTGAGGAACCTCCACACTGTTTTCCAGAGTGGCTACACCAGTTTGCATTCCCACCAACAGTGCAAGAGGGTTCCCGTTTCTCCACATCCTCTCCAGCGTCTGTAATCTGCTGATTTGTTCTTTTTGGCCACTCTGACTGGCGTGAGGTGGTATCTCAGTGTGGTTTTGATTTGTATTTCCCTGATGAGGAGCGATGTTGAGCATCTTTCTTGTGCCTGTTGGCCATCCGGATGTCTTCTTTAGAGAAGTGTCTATTCATGTCTTCTGCCCATTTCTTCACTGGATTATTTGTTTTTTGGGTGTGGAGTTTGGTGAGTTCTTTATAGATTTTGGATACTAGTCCTTTGTCCGATATATCATTTGCAAATATCTTTCCCATTCCGTCAGTTGCCTTTTAGTTTTGTTGATTGTTTCCTTTGCTGTGCAGAAGATTTTTATCTTCATGAGGTCCCAATAGTTCATTTTTGCTTTTAATTCCCTTGTCTTTGGAGATGTGTCAAGTAAGAAATTGCTACAGCTGAGGTCAGAGAGGTTTTTTCCGGCTTTCTCCTCTAGGGTTTTGATGGTTTCCTGTCTCACATTCAGGTCCTTCATCCATTCTGAGTTTATTTTTGTGAATGGTGTAAGAAAGTGGTCTAGTTTCATTCTTTGCATGTTACTGTCCAGTTCTCCCAGCACCATTTGTTAAAGAGACTGTCTTTTTTCCATTGGATATTCTTTCCTGCTTTGTCAAAGATTAGTTGGCCATACTTTTGTGGGTCCAATTCTGGAGTCTCTATTCTATTCCATTGGTGTATGTGTCTATTTTTGTGCCAATACCATGCTGTCTTGATGATGGCAGCTTTGTAGTAGAGGCTAAATTCTGGGATTGTGACGCCTCCTGCTTTGGTCTTCCTCAAAATTACTTTGGCTATTGGTGTCTTTTGTGGTTACATACAAATTTTAGGATTGCTTGTTCTAGCTTCAAGAAGAATGCTGGTGCAATTTGACTGGGATTGCATTGGATGTGTAGGTAGCTTTGGGTAGTATTGGCATTTTAACAATATTTATTCTTCCAATCCACGAGCACAGAATGTTTTTCCCTTTCTTTATATCTTCTTTAATTTCCTTCATAAGCTTTCTATAATTTTCAGTATACAGATCTTTACATCTTTGGTTGGGTTTATTCCTAGGTATTTTATGATTCTTGGTGCAATTGTGAATGGGATCAGTTTCTTTATTTGTCTTTCTGTTGCTTCATTATTAGTGTATAAGAATGCAACTGATTTCTGTACGTTAATTTTGTACACTGCAACTTTGCTCAATTCATGTATCAGTTCTAGCAGACTTTTGGCGGAGTCTATAGTTTTCCATGTATAATATGTCATCTGCAAAAAGTGAAAGCTTGACTTCATCTCTGCCAATTTTGATGCTTTTGATTTCCTTTTGTTGTCTGATTGCTGATGCTGGAACTTCCAGCACTATGTTAAACAACAGTGGTGAGAGTGGACATCCCTCTCGTGTTCCTGATCTCAGGGGGAAAGCTCTCAGTTTTTTCCCATTGAGGATGCTATTAGCTGTGGGATTTTCATAAATAGCTTTCATGATGTTTAAGTATGTTCCTTCTATCCCGAATTTCTCAAGGGTTTTTATGAAGAAAGGATGCTCAATTTTGTCAAACTCTTTTTCTGCATCGATTGACAGGATCATATGGTTCTTTTCTTTTATTTTATTAATGTGATGTATCACATTGATTTGCGAATGTTGAACCAGCCCTGCAGCCCAGAATGAATCCCACTTGATCATGGTGAATAATTCTTTTTATATGCTGTTGAATTCGATTTGCTAGTATCTTATTGAGAATTTGTGCATCCATATTCATCAGGGATATTGGCCTGTAGTTCTCTTTTTTTGATGGGTCTCTGTCTGGTTTAGGAATCAAAGTAATGCTGGCTTCATAGAATGAGTCTGGAAGTTTTCCTTCCTTTTCTATTTTTTGAACAGTTTGAGAAGGATAGGTATTATCTCTGCTTTAAATGTCTGGTAGAATTCCCCAGGGAAGCCATCTGGTCCTGGACTCTTATTTGTTGGGAGATTTTTGATAACTGATTCAATTTATTCACTGGTTATGGGTCTGTTCAAGTTTTCCATTTCTTCCTGTTTGAGTTTTGGAAGTGTGTGGGTGTTTAGGAATTTGTCCATTTCTTCCAGGTTGTCCAGTTTGTTGGCATATAATTTTTCATACTATTCCCTGATAATTGCTTGTATTTCTGAGGGATTGGTTGTAATAATTCCTTTTTCATTCATGATTTTATCTATTTGGGTCCTCTCCCTTTTCTTTTTGATAAACCTGGCTAGAGGCTTATCAATTTTGTTTATGTTTTCAAAAAAACAACTTTTAGTTTCATTGATCTGTTCTACAGTTTTTTTAGATTGTATGTTGTTTATTTCTGCTCTGATCTTTATTATTTCTCTTCTTCTGCTGAGTTTAGGGTGTCTTTGCTGTTCTGCTTCTATTTCCTTTAGGTGTGCTATTAGATTTTGTATTTGGGATTTTTCTTGCCTGGATTGCCATGTATTTTCCTCTCAGGACTGCCTTCGCTGCATCCCAAAGCATTTGGATTGTTGTATTTTCATTTTCATTTGTTTCCATATATTTTTTAATTTCTTCTCTAATTGCCTGGTTGACCCATTCATTCTTTAGTAGGGTGTTCTTTAACCTCCATGCTTTTGGGGGTTTTCCACACTTTTTCCTATGGTTGATTTCAAGTTTCATAGCACTGTGGTCTGAAAGTGTGCATGGTATGATCTCAATTCTTGTATACTTATGAAGGGCTGTTTTGTGACCCAGTATGTGATCTGTCTTGAAGAATGTTCCATGTGCACTCAAGAAGAAAGTATATTCTGTTGCTTAGGGATGCAGAGTTCTAAATATATCTCTGAAGTCCATCTGATCCAATGTACCATTCAGGGCCCTTGTTTCTTTATTGATCCTGTGTCTAGATGATCTGTCCATTGTTGTAAGTGTGGTATTAAAGTCCCTTGCAATTACCACATTCTTATCAATAAGGTTGCTTATGTTTGTGATTAATTGTTTTATATATTTGGGGGCTCCCATATTTGGCGCATAGACATTTATAATTGTTAGCTCTTCCTGATGGATAGACCCTGTAATTATTAATAATGCCCTTCTTCATCTCTTCTACATCCCTTTAATTTAAAGTCTAGTTTGTCTGATATAAGTATGGCTATTCCAGCTTTCTTTTGACTTCCAGTGGCATGATAAATAGTTCTCCATCCCCCCACTCTCAATCTGAAGGTGTCCTCAGGTCTAAAATGAGTCTCTTGTAGACAGCAAATAGATGGGTCTTGTTTTTTTATCCATTCTGATACCCTATGTCTTTTGGTTGGCACATTTAGTCCATTTACATTCAGTGTTATTCTAGAAAGATATGGGTTTAGAGTCATTGTGATATCCATAGGTTTCATGCTTGTAGTGATGTCTCTGGTACTTTGTCTCACAGGATCCCCCTTAGGATCTCTTGTAGGGCTGGTTTAGTGGTGACGAATTCCTTCAGTTTTTGTTTGTTTTGGAAGACCTTTATCTCTCCTTCTATTCTAAATGACAGACGTGCTGGATAAAGGATTCTCGGCTGCATATTTTTTTTTTCTGTTCATCACATTGAAGATCTCCTGCCATTCCTTTCTGGCCTGCCAAGTTTCAGTAGAGAGATCGGTCACGAGTCTTATAGGTCTCCCTTTATATGTTAGAGCACGTTTATCTCTAGCTGCTTTCAGAATTTTCTCTTTATCCTTGTATTTTGCCAGTTTCACTATGATATGTCATGCAGAAGATCAATTCAAGTTACGTCTGAAGGGAGTTCTCTGTGCCTCTTGGATTTCAATGCCTTTTTCCTTCCCAAGATCAGGGAAGTTCTCAACTATGATTTGTTCAAGTACACCTTCAGCCCCTTTCTCTCTCTTTTTCTTCTTCTGGAATTCCTATGATACAGATATTGTTCCATTTGATTGCATCACTTAGTTCTCTAATTGTCCCGTCATACTACTGGATTTTTATCTCTCTTTTTCTCAGCTTTCTCTTTTTCCATAATTTTATCTTCTAATTCACCTATTCTCTCCTCTACCTCTTCAATGCTACATGCTATGGCCGCCTTCATTTTATTTTGCACCTCATTTGTAGCATTTTTTAGCTCCTCCTGACTATTTCTTAGTACCTTGATCTCTGTAGCAATAGATTCTCTGCTGTTCTCTATGCTTTTTTCAAGCCCAGCTATTAATTTTATGACTATTATTCTAAATTCTTGTTACGTTATATTGCTTAAATTGTTTTTGATCAATTTGTTAGCTGTCGCTACTTCTTGGAGTTTCTTTTGAGGAGAATTCTTCCATTTTGTCATTTTGGGTAGTCCCTGCAGTAGCTCCAAACTGCAGGGCACCTCCCCTGTGCTGTCCGGAATAACTTGTGTTGGTGAGCAGGGCCACAGTCGGACCTGATGTCTGCCCCCAGCCCACTGTTGGGGCCACAGTCAGACTGATGTATACCTTATCTTCCTCTCTCCCAGGGGTAGGACTCACTGTGGAGTGCTGTGGCCCCTGTCTGGGCTACTTGCACACTGCCAGGCTTGTGGTGCTTCTTCGATGGGATATGGTGTATTAGCTGGGGTGGTTCTGCGAGGTGCACAGAGGCAAGAGGGTCAGGCTTAGCTTGCTTTGCCCTCGGTGGTCCCCTGGGGGAAGGGCCCTGCAACACCGGAAGGGAGGCCAACCCATGGGAGGGATAGATCCACAGAAGCACAGCATTGGGTGTTTGCATGGTGCAAGCAAGTTCAGTGACAGGAACTGGTTCCCTTTGGAATTTCAGCTGGGGGATGGGAGAGGGAGATGGCGCTTGCCAGTGCCTTTGTTCCCCAGCCAGGCTGATCTCTGTCTTCTGGGGCTCAACAGCTCTCCCTCCCAGCATCCTCTTGCCTGACCCACTCTCTTTGAGCAGAGCTATTGACTTTTAACATTCCAGATGTTAAGTCCTGCTGGCTGTCAGAACTCAGAGTCATCCCCTCCACTTTTGCAAGCAAGACTTTGGAGGCTCTGCCTTGCTGGGCAGGCTGCCCCTCAAGAATGCATGTTGATGTAGTCTTTTTGGTTAGCCTACATACAGAAAGTAGAGTGAAAGAGGTGGCATAGATATATAAGAGTAAGTAGAAGATACCCAATATATTTAAAATTTAAATAAAATAATGTTGTATTATTATGTGTTTTTGGCATCCAACTCAGATGGAATTTTAAAAATTCAGTAACATTGCTATAATGAGATTCTTTCTATTGTTTACTTATTTATGTGACCAAGATTTTATCAATCTGAATGCTGTCTCATCGGAGCAGTAAATGATTCATCCAAAGGCACTGAGCAGAAAGGAAAACCGCATATATCTCAGATGTGTTTACAGAAATATGATTACAATTACCAAGTGTTTAATATACTTAGGTATTTACATTTTGTGGAGGTAAAATAGGTATATAACATTTTAAAAGTTTCAGGTGTACACCATTATAATTTGATATCTGTATACACTACAAACTGGTCATCACCAGTTCATTGTCATACAATTGACCCCTTCACCTATTTCATTGAACCCCAACCCCTTCCCCTCTGATACCAATAATCTGTTTTCTGTATCTTCTTGAAAAACCAGCTCTTAGTTTCATTGATCTTTTCTATTGTCTTTTTAGTTTCCATTTTATTTATTTCCACTCTGATTATTACTTTATTCCTTCTACTAACTTTGGGCTTCATTTCTTCTTTTTCTAGTTCCTTTAGATGTAAAGTTAAATTATTTATTTGAGATTTCTCTTGTTTCTTGAGGTAGGCCTGTATTGCTAGGAACTTCCCTTTTAGAACAACTTTTGCTGTATCTCATAGATTTTGGTATATTGCATTTCTATTTTCCTTTGTCTCTAGGAATATTTTGATTTCTCCTGTGATTTCTCCTATGACTTAATGGCTGCGTAGTTACGTGTTATTTATCTCCATGTATTTGTATTTTTCCAGTTTTTTTTTTCGTGTAATTGACTTCTAGTTTCATTCCATTGTGATTGGAAAAGAAAATTGATTTCAGTCTTTTTAAATTTATTTAGACTTGTTTTGTGACATAACATGTGATCTCTCTTGAAGATGTTTCATATGTAGTTGAATATATGTTCTGTTGTTTTCAGATGGAATATTCTTATATAACTTTTAGGTCCTTCTGGTCTAACGTGTTACTCAAACAACTGTTTCTTTGCTGGTTTTCTGTCGGCATGATATATCCATTGATGTAAGTGGGGTGTCAAAATTTCCTACTATTATTTTATTACTGTCAATTTCTTCCTTTATGTCTGTTAATATTTTTTATGTATTTAGGTGTTCATGTGTTGAGTGTATAGATATTTACAGTTACTGTATCCTCTGTTGGATTGATCCCTTTATCATTATGCAGTGCCCTTTTTTGCCTCTTATTACAGTCTTTGTTGTAATGTCTATTTTGTCTAAGTATTGCTACCCCATCTTTTTTTATTGCTTGCTTCCTTTTGTGTGGAATAATTTTTTCCATGTTTTCACTTTCAGTGTATAGGTGTGTTTAGATCTAAAGTGAGTCTCTTGTAGGCAGCATATAGATGGCTTTTGGTTTTTTTTATCTATTCAGTCACTCTATGTCTTTTGATTGGAGCATTTAGAAAATTTAAAATTAAAATAATTATTGATAGGTATGGGCTTATTGCCATTTAAAAAATTCTTTTTGGATTGTTTTTGTAGTTCTTCCTCATTCCTTTTTCTTCTCTTGCTCTCTTCCCTTATACTTTCATGGCTTTCTTTAGTGTTATGTTTGGATTCCCTTCTCTTTATTTTTTGTGTATCTATTATAGACTTTTGATTTTGTGATTACCATTGTATTCATATATAATATCCTATGTTTAAGGTAGTCTACATTAAGTTGATGGGTGCCTTAATTTCAAACACATTTTACAAACACACTACATTTTTACTCTCTTCCACATTTTATGTATATATCATACTTTACATCTTTTTATTTTGTGTATTTCTTGACTAATTTTTGTAGATATAATTGATTTTACTACTTTTGCATTTAAATTCCATACTGGCTTTATAAGTGATTACTGCTGTTACTGTATGTTTGCTTTTACCTGTGAAATATTTTCTTTTTATCATTTTCTTCTAGTTATAGTCTTTCTACTTACAGAATTCTCAACATTTCTTATAAGGTAGGTTTAGTGATGATGAACTCCTTTAGCTGTAGTTTGGGTAATTCTTTATCTCTTGTTCAATCTTTTTTTTAAATTTAACTTGTTTTTTTAAATTTACATTCAAGTTAGTTAGTATATAGTGCAACAGTGATTTCAGGAGTAGATTCCTTAATATCCCTTACCCATTTAGCCCATCCCCCCTCCCACAACTCCTCCAGTAACCCTCTGTTTGTTCTCCATATTTAAGAGTCTCTTATGTTTTTCTTTCCTCCCTGTTTTTATATTATTTTTGCTTTCTTTTACTTGTGTTCATTTGTTTTGCATCTTAAAGTCCTCACATGAGTGAATTCATATGATATTTGTCTTTCTCTGACTGACTAATTTCGTTTAGCGTAATACCCTCTAGTTCCATCCACGTAGTTGCAAATGGCAAGGTTTCATCCTTTTTGATTGCTGAGTAATACTCCATCTTCTTCAATCTTTAATGATAAATTTGCTGGATAGAGTATACTTGGTTGTAGGTTTTTTTCTTTCAGCACTTTGATTATATTATGCCTCTCCCTTCTGGCCTTCAAAGTTTCTGATAAAAACTTAGCTGATAGCCTTATGGGATTTTCCTTGCATGTAACTTTTCTTTCTCTCTTACTGTTTTTAAGATTTTTGCCATTTTAATTGGTAATGTTTCTTGGTGTAGATCTCTTTGGGTTCATCTTGTTTGAAAATCTCTATGTGACCTAGATCTTGATATGTTTCCTTCCCCAGATTAGGAAAGCTTTTAGCTATTCGTTCTCCAAATAAATTTTCTGCCCCCTCTTTTCTCCTTCTGGGATCCTATAATGCAAATGTTGTTGCAATTGATAATGTCACAGAGTTCCTTTAACCTATTCCCATTTATTATTTTTTTCCTTTCTGCTCTTCAGCCTGGTTGTTTTCTATCATTCTGTCTTCTAGATCACTGATTCATTCTGGAATCTCTAACCTGCTATTGATTCTCTCTAGTGTAGTTTTCATTTCAATTGTTATGTTCTTTAGCTCTGACTGGTTCTTTTTTATAGTTTCTACATCTCTGTTGATGTTCTCACTGAGTTTATCCACCATTTTCTCAAGCCCAGAAAGTATTTTTATGATCATTACTTTGAACTCTTTATTAGGCACATTGCTCATCTGCATTTCGTTTAGCTCTTTTTCTGTGATTTTGTCTTATTCTTTGACTTGGAACATATTCCTCTGTCTCATTTTGTCTAATGTTCTTTGTTTGTATGTATTAATTATGTCAGCTATATTTCCTGGTCTTGAAAGCAGTGGCATTTTGTAGAAGAGGTCCTATGGTGCCCTATGGCATAATCTCCCCTGGTCACCAGAACCAGGTGCTCCAGGGGTGTCCCCACTGTGAGCTGTGTGCACCCTTCTGTTATAGCTGAGCCATGATTGCTGTGGGCACACCAGTGTGTGGGGTTAGCTTTCAGCTCACCTGGCTGCAGTGATTTACTTTGCCTGCCTTGGGTGCACTGAGCAAGGTTTAAGTCACATATTATTGAGAGTCCCAGCTGTAGCTTTTGTGAGCTCACTGGTAAGTAGGGTTAGCACTCAACCTACCTGTCTACAATTAGCTTTTGCCACATGTGCAGGTGCACTAAAAGGGCAAGTTTTGCTCCCTGCATAGCCAGATAAGAGGCCTGACTACAGGACTTGTGGGTGTGCTGGTGTGTAGGATTCTCTCCTCCACCCTGCAAGGCAGGAGTCACTTTGGAGTGGCATCAGTCCTGACTGGGACTGCCTGCCAGTTGTGGTGGGACAGGATTTGCTTTGAAGTGATGCTTGCAGAGGTGGTAAGTCAGGTGGAATTGTTCTTCAGGGGAATGCCAGTGTAGGGTACACAGTGCTAGTAAAGCAAATGGAGAGTTTAGAACTGGCTTCTACAAGCATCCAACACTTTAGACTGTAGGAGGGCAAGAAAAGTGATACCTGCCAGCACTTTTGTTACTGAAAAAAATCTGAAGATCCCTGCCCTGCCCCAGCACATTTTCTAAGATTAATCAATAAATATCCTTCATGTACACCCAAGCACTTTTCAAACTGCTATGTCTGTGCTGTGTTCTGGGCTGTTATTTAGCATGCTGGCTAAGCCCTTTAAGGGTCAGGACTAAGTTTCTTAACTAGTCTCTCACTCTCCCAGAATTGATGGATTTCCAAAGCACCATTGATTTTCAAAGCCAGACATTATGGGGAGTCATTTTTCCAATGTGAGTCCCCAAGGCCAGGGATGTTCAGTGTGGAGTCTGATCTCCTCATACTTCTATGCTTGTGATGTCCTTCCTTTTTGTGGTCTTCTGGATATGTCATTCTCTCTATGACTAGCTATGGGAGATCTGTTCTGCCAGTCTTCAGGATGTTTTTAGAGTTATTTTAATAAATGTTGTTGTCTCAATGTGTTTGTGGGATGAGGTGAGCTCAGGATCCTCCTGTTACTCCACTTTCCCCCTCTTCTTGTATGTAGTCTATTTTTTAATGTTTATTTATTTTTGAGACAGAAACTCAGTATGAGTGGGGGAGGGACAGAGAGAGAGAGGGATACACAGAATCCGAAGTAGGCTCCAGGCTCCAAGCTATCAGCAAAGAGCCTGACGTGGGGCTCAAACTCATGAACCATAAGATCATGACTTAGGCTGAAGTCGGATGCTTAACGACCAAGCCACCCAGGTGCCCCTTGTATGTAGCCTTATTATTAATTAATTCCATTTACTTTTAGCTTAAAGAAGTCCCTTTAATATTTCTTGTAAGACTGGTTTGGTGGTGATGAACCCCTTTAGTTTTTGCTTATCTGGAAGACTCTTCTTTTCCATTCTCAGTGATAGCCTTGCCAGGTAGAGAATTCTTGTTTGTTTGTTTGTTTGTTTTTTCTTTTCAGATTTTTGAATGTGTCATGCCACTCCCTTTTGGTCTGCTAAGTGTCTGACAAGAAATCTGCTGATAGACTTGTGGGTTTTCCCTTGTACATAATAGTTGTTTTTCTCTTGCTGCTTTTAAGATTCTCTTTTTAACTTTTACCATGTTAATTATAATATGTCTTGGTGTGGATATTTTAGGTCTATTTTATTTGGAACTCTCTGGGATTCCTGAATCTGATGTCTGTTTCTTTCACCAGATTAGGGTGAAATTTTCAGTCATTATTACTTCAAATAAGTTTTGTGGCTCTTTTCTCCTGAGACCCCTATAATGTAAATGTTATTTCACTTGATGTTGCTTGAAAGGTCCTTTAAGTGTCTTTAATTTTTAACATTTTTTTTTTCTTTTGCTTCTCTGGCTGAATTCCATTGTTTTGTCTTCCAGCTCACTGACTCATTCTTCTGCTTCATCTAGTCTGGTATTGAACCCTTGTAGTGTTGTGTTTTGTTTTTTTTTTTCCAGTTCAGTTATGATATTCTTCAGCTCTGTACCTTATATTTGGTACTTTCTTATATTTTCCAACTTTTTGTTAAAGCACTTGCTGTGTTTATTTATTCTTCTTAGTTCAGTGAGCATCTTTATGACTATCACTTTGACCTTTTTATTAGGTAGATTGATTATCTCTGTTTCATTAAAGTCTTTATCTTGTTCTTTCATTTGAAATACATTCCTCTGTCTTCTCATTTTGCCTGAGTCTGTATTTGTTTCTGTGTATTAGGCAAATCAGCTATTTTTCCCAGGGTTGAAGAAGTAGCCTTTTATAGAGGATGTCTCATAGAGCTCAGAAGTGCTTTCCTTCCTGGCCTTCAGAGCAGGCACTCAAGGGCCATCACCTGTGTGAGCTGCACATGCCTGCATGTTATGGTGGTACCACAACTGTGGTGTGCAGCTGCAGCACTGGAATAGGCAGAGACCTCAGAGAGGTGCACCTTCTGTTACTAGCAAGTTAGAGAGTTCTGAAATGGTGCCCACCAGCACTAGCATTAGCAAGTTAGAATGAGATCACAAAAGTTTGACGAGCCATATCTTTCTCTAGAAAGAATCCCAACAAATTCCTGCCTCTCCAACGGATGCTTTAAGGTTAGTAAGTGGTTATCCTTCACCTGTGCTCTAGGTACTTTTTGAACTGGAGTTTTTGTGCTGGGTTCCAGAGAAAATGAATCTATGTGCAAGCCCTTTAAAACAGTTTCTCCATTCTATGATTTTCCTTGACATAATCTCATTGGTTTTTAAAGCCAGGCATTTGTGGTCTCATCTCTCCCATGCAGGATCTAGGGGTTGGGATGGCTGATAAAGGGCACAGACCCCTCACTTCCCAGGGAAAATTGTTGATATTTTTTTAGAGCCCTCCCAACTGTGGATCTTCTGTACCTGGAGCAGGTTTGGGGTTTATTTTGTTTTGTTTTTTGTTTTGTACTTGTTTGTGCCTTTCCTGACTGTTTTGATGCTACTCTTTTATCCTTTGTTGTGGAGGCTCTGTTCATCCACTTTTTGGGTCTTTTTTAGAGAAAATTATTCCAGATGTAGGTGAAAATTTGTTATGTCCCTGGTAGGTAATGAGTTCAGGATCTTCCTATGCTGCCATCCTGAACCCCCTCTATATTTAGAAAAATCAATGATGAGTTATAATAATTATAATTACAATTTAACACAGGAGAAATTTTTAACAGCAAAAGCATATAGTTAATTATTTAATGCACAGTTGGCCCTTGAACAATGTGGGGGTTAGGGTCACATACCACTTGGGAAGTCAAAAATCTATATTTAGCCTTTCACTTCCCCCCAAAACAAAATAGCCTGCTATTGACTGGAAGCCTTACCTATAACATAAAGTTGATTAACAAAACTTTGTACATCATATGTATTATAGATTGTATTCTTACAATAAAGTAAGCTAGAGAAAGAAAGTGTTAAAACCATGAGAAAGATAAAATACAGTGAGATGGGGTGCCTGGGTGGCTCAGTCGGTTGAGCGTCCGACTTCGGCTCAGGTCATGATCTCACAGTCTGTGAGTTCGAGCCCCGCATCGGGCCCTGTGCTGACCGCTTGCTCAGAGCCTGGAGCCTGCTTCAGATTCTCTGTCTCCTTCTCTCTCTGCCCCTCCCCTACTCACACTTTGTCCCACTCTGTTTCTCAAAAATAAATCAATGTAAAAAAAATTAAAAAAAAATACAGTGAGAGAACTGTACTGTATTTATTGAAAAAACTCCACATAAAATTGGACCCACACAGTTCAAACGTGTGTTGTTCAAGGGCCAGTTGTATATATATTCAGAGACAAATTATTCAGTAATCAAGAAAAGAATTTTAAGCAGAAATACAGAAATCTTCCTAATCTGGAAAGGGAAATGAATATCCAGATCCACGAAGCCCAAAGAACTCCAAATAGATTGAACATAAAGGAGACTTAACTTCATGAAAAGTTAACTTTATGAAAAGACTTAACTTAAAGAAAAATTACAATAAAATAGACAAAACTCAATAGCAGAGAAAATTTTGAAAATTTGAAAGCAGTAAGAGAATAGTAACTCACAACAAACAAGACTGTCAGCAGGTTTCTTTTGGGTGTGATGAAAATGTGCTGGAATTAGATGGATGTGATAGGTGATAACTAACACCATGACGGAACTAAAAGGCGATGAACTATACACTTTTTTCCCCAGTTTTATTGAGAAATAATTGATATACATCACTATATGTTTAGGGTGTAGACCATGATTGTTTGGTTTACATGCAGTGTGAAATGATTACCACAATAACTAATATCCATCATCTCATATAGACACAATGAAAAGAAAGAAAAAAATATCCTTATGATGAGAACTACTGGGATCTATTCTCTTATCACCTTTCTTATATATCATACATAGTGTTAGCTCTAGTTGTCTTGTTGAACATTCCATCCTTAGTACTTACTTACTCCCATGATCACTCCCATGATACAACTGGAAGTTTGTACCTTTTGTCCACCTTTCTCCAATTCCCCCTACCCCTGCCTCTGGTAACCACAAATCTGGTCTCTTTCTATGCAATTGTTGTTCTTATTGTTTTAAGATTCCACATATAAATGAAATCATACAGTATTTATCTGACTTATTTAACCTAGCATAATGCCTTCAAGGTCCATCCATATTGTCACAAATGGTAGAATTTCCTCTTTTTTTTATGGCTGAATAATACTTCAGTGTGTGTATGTGTCTGTCTGTCTGTCTGTCTGTCTCTCTGCCTCAACTTCTCTATCCATTCATCTAGCAACAGACCCTCAAGTTGTTTCTCTTTGTTGGCTATTGTAAATAATTCTGCTATGAATATGGGGGTGTAGATATCTTTTTGAATTAGTGTTTTTGTTTCCTTTGATATATTGCCAGAGGCAGAATTGCTGGGCCATATTGTAGTTTTAATTTTTTGAAGAGTTTACATACTGTTCTCTATAGTGGATATACTAATTTACAATCCTACCAACAATGCACAAGTGTTCTCTTTCCTCCACATCCACACCAGCATTTATTATCTCTTACCTTTTTGATAATGGTCATTCTAACAGGCATGAGATAATATCTCATTGTAGTTTTTATTTGCACTTACCTATGACTAGTGATGTTGAGCATCTTGTATGTACCTGTTGGCTCTTCATATATCTTCCTTGGAAAAATGTCTTTTCTGGTCCTTTGCCCATTTTTAATGGGGTTATTTGCTTTTTTGCTATTCAGTTGTGAGTTCTTTATATATTTTAGATATTAACTCTTTATCAGATAGTTTGAAAATATTTTTTCTCATTCTGTGGATTGTCTTTTCAACTTGTTAATGGTTTCTTTTTAGTTTGAAGTAGTCCTACTTGTTTCTTTTTTATTCTGTTGCTCATGCTTTAGGTGTGATTTCCAACAAATCATTACCAAGATCCATGTCAAGAAGCCTTTTTCCTATGTTTTCTTCTAGGAGTTTCATGGTTTCAGGTCTTTCACTTAAGTATTGAAACATTTTTTTTTAGTTCATTTTTGTGAGTTTATTTTTGTGAGGGATCAAGTTTCATTCTTTCACATACCAATATCCAATTTTCCCAGCACTATTTTTTGAAAGGATTGCCTTTTCTCCATTGAATATTCTTGGCTCCCTTGTCAAATATTAGTTGACTGTTTATGTGTGGGTTTTTCCTGGGCTCAGTTCTTCTCCTTTGATCCATTTATCTGTTTTGATGCCAGTTCCATACTGTTTTGATTACTGTAGCTTTCTAGTGTAGCTGGAAATCAGAAGTATGATGTCTCCTGCTTTGTTCTTTTTTTCTCAGGAGTACTTTTGCTATTCAAAGTCTTTTGTGGTTCCATATAAATTTTAAGATTGTTTTCTCTACTTCTGTAAAAAGTGCCATTGAAATCTTGATAAGTATTATAGTAAATCAATAGATGACTTTGGGTAGTATGGACATTTTAACCATATTAATTCTTCCAGTCTGTAAACATGGTCTATCTTTCCATTTATTTGTGTCTTCTTTCATTTCTTCCTTCAATGTCTTATAGTTGTCAGAGTAGAGATCTTTCATCTCCCTGGTTAAATTTATTCCTAATTATTTTATTATTTTGGATGCTATTGCAAATGGGATCAATTTCTTTTTCAGAAAATTCATTGTTAATGTATGCTGTTAATTTTTATATGTTAACTTTGTATCTTACAACATTCATGAACTTGCTTATTCATTCTAACAGTTCCTTAGTTGAGTCTTCAGGACTTTCTGTATATAAAATCATGTCATCTGCAAATAAAAATAATTTTACTTTTTCCTTCCCAATTTTGATGTCTTTTATTTCTTTTTCTTACCTGAATGTTCTAGCTAGGACTTCTAGGAATATGTTGAATAAGAGTGGTGAGAGTGGATACCCTTTTCTTAAGCCTGATCTTAGAAGAAAAAGCTGTAAACCTTTTACCATTGAGTATGATATTAGCTTTGGTCTTGTCATGTATGACCATTATTATATTGAGATATGTTTCTCCTATGCCCAATTTAAGTGTTTTTATCATAAATAATTGTTGAATTTTGTCAAATGCTTTTTCTGCATCATTGACATGATCATATGATCCTTTTTCTTTCATTCTATTATAATCACATTGATTGATTTGTGTGTATTGAACCATCCCTGCCACCCAAGGATAAATCCCATTTGATCATGGTGAATGATCATTTTCATATGCTGCTGAAATCAGTTTGCTAGTGTTTTGTTGAGATTTTGGGCATCCATATTAATTAAAATATTGGCCTGTAGTTTTCTTTTTTGGTAGTGTCCATCTGGCTTTGGTATCAGGATTATGCTGGCCTTGTAAGATGAGTTTGGGAGTGTTCCCTCATCTTCAATTTTTTGGAAGAGTTTGAGAAGGATTGATGTTAATTCTTCTTTAAATGTCGGTAAGGGGCTCAGTCAGTTAAGTGTTGGACTCTTGATAGCAGCTCAGGTCATGATCTCACTGTCATGGACTGAGTCCAGCATTGGGCTCCATGCTAGGTGTGGAGCATGCTTAAAATTATCTTCCTCTCCCTCTGCCCCTCCCCCACTTGCACACACACTCTCTCCTTCTCAAAAAATAAATAAATAAATAAAGTAAATGTTGATAAAAATCACCAGTGAAGAAATGTGTTCCTGGGCTTTCCTTTGTTGGTAGATTTTTAAATTATGGACTCAGTTTCCTTACTCTAGTAATCAATCTATTCAAATTTTCTATTTCTTCCTGATTCAGAAAGGCTGTATGTTTCTAAGAATTTTTCCATTTCTTCTAGGTTGTCCAGTTTGTTGGTATATAGTTGTTCATAGAACTGTACAGTTTAAAATGGTTTAAATGTTATGTGAATCTTACCTCAATAAAAAAATCACTCTGCTACTTCAATTCTATTGGATACGTTAACACTGTGATGCTTTTTACATTTTTAATGTTTATTTATTTTGAGAGGGGGGAGGGGCAGAGAGAGAGAGAGAGAGAGAGAGAGAATATCTGATACAGGTTTGATCTCACAAACCGTGAGATCACCACCTGAGCTGAAACCAAGAGTCAGACCCCCAACTGACAGAGATACCCAGTCACTCCCATGATACATTTTTATTTTAAAAATCAACATTTTCAGTGTTATTAAAATTACTTCTTGTAATTACTTCTTGTAACAATTTGTAAAATTACTTGTAAAATTTCTTGCAAAATTACTCCTTGTAACAATTTAAACTAAAATGAAAAAATTTTGATGTTACTTTAAAAATGCTTGAAGGTGGAGGTTAAATCAGATGAGACTGCTGATATTTTACCATTTTTCACTAAAAAATAGCAGTTGCATATGATTCAATTTAATAGTTTAAATTTCTTTTAGAAGGTACAGGTACAGTAAATTTGAAGACCACTGATATAAAGGATCTAAGAAATAGGTTAAGGTTAGCACCTGCTAGGTTAGGGGGGAAAGTTAACTTTAGGTGAGTGAAAATTTTCAAAGGGGTGAATGGAAGCATAAGCAGTTTGTAACAAGAGGTAGCATTTAAGAACTCAGACATTGGGACCAGGTGTCATGGATTCCACCACTTGCTTTCTCAGCTTCCTGAACTATAAAATGGTGATAATACTTGTATTTAACTCATAAGGTTGTTTTGCAGATTAAATAACTGAATGAATGTAAAGAGCTTAAAACAATAGTATATAAATATGTGTTGTATCAGTCAGCTATTACCACAATAACATTGCATAACAAACAACCATAAAATCTCAATTGCGTACGAGAGTAAGCATTAATTTCTCACTTTCCACCTGTGGATTGTTTAGGGTTGTGCCCAGGTGTGCTCCAAAGTTTCTCATCTTCCTTGACCCAACGGCTAACCTAAGCACATTCCTCCCGTGGCAAAAAGGAAGAAGATGAGGAAATGTTAGTCTCCTTCTCTGAAGTAAAGTTTTTTGTTTGTTTCATGTCTTTCTAAAATCTTCTATTTGGGGGGCGCCTGGGTGGCTCAGTTGGTTGAGTGTCTGACTTTGGCTCAGGTCATGATCTCACAGCTCCTGAGTTAGAGCCCCAAGTTGGGCTCCGTGCTGATAGCTCAGAGCCTGGATCCTGCTTCAGATTCTGTCTCCCTCTCTCTCTGCCCCTCCCCCACTCATGCATTGTCTGTCTGTCTCTCAAATATAAATAATCATTTAAAATTTTAAAATAAAATATTCTATTTTTATTGGAGTTTCAATAGAGAATACACTTCTCTCTCTCTCTAAAAAAAAAAAAAAAATTCTTTGTGAATTAAATTCATGCTTTAGCCACAACCAGTGCTATACCCATTCTTTGAAACAGTCTGACTTTCTTCTGCACCAAATAAGCTACATGAATTCTGGACAACATGCATGAAGGAAAAAGAAGATATTTTCCTTGGATTCTGTATTTCTTTTAAATATAGTTTTTTTCTCCCCTTCTTTTGACAAGCCTGCCTTGTGTACTATCTGAATAATTTCATAGCACCTACTAAAAACAAATAATTTGTAATACACATTCTGTGTGCTAAGAGATTCATCTTGACAGTGAGGTGAGGCAAGATTCAAAGAGAATTTACATATCTTTCCACAGTTTGGCCTTTATGTTTTATTATAAAGCCTACGAAGTTTTAATTTCACCTTCTGCTTTCTGGTGAATAAACAAAGGAAGATTGTTTTGATAAAGAGACTTAATGGGGAAAGTTGATATATTACACCTTGGCAGATAACTCAAATTTATGAGCTTAGGGGAACGGTTTACCAATTTTTTCTTCTCAAATAGTCTGTTTAGCTTGTGAAATTCGCATAAAATCAACACTAATTTTTTCTGTCCTGTACTGTTATAAATTGTGTGTGAAGTTATCTTGGGTACCTGACCAGCCTGAGAACACCTATTCAAATGAAGTCTTCACTACAAATGTGGAAAATGGGAGAGTCCTTCTGGCCAAAAAGCGACACTGCGCATTTCTCAGAGTACTAAGTGTAGCTTTCAAACACCACTGGGATTATATTTGTTTCTAGAAAGAAAATTCTGACTGGCAATGACCCAGTGTGAATGACAAATACACTTGGTTTTGTTGACAGCTGTTCTTGTTAATTCCAGTCTTAGTGTTTCCTATAGTGGTTATATTTTCTTAGCATGAGGGAGCTGTAGCCTAGTCTGGTGAGATGGGAGGAGTTATAGGAAGTTCCAGTTATTACTCTTCCCTCTAAACTTCAAATAGAAATGATTATGCTCCTTGACCACAGGTTTGACTTCTCAGTTTTAAGGAATGTGTGTATAAATGTAAGGTAGCCATTCATTATAATACTTTAAAAAAATATTTAAAGGCCTGAGAAAATTCTCATGAAGGGATTATATAATTTCTACATGAAAAAATAGAATACCAAACTTCTTTAATAGCATAATTCCCATTGAGATAGAATGTACAGGTTTTTTTGGAAGGAAATGCACCTAAATGTTAGTAGTGGGATTTAGGATGATTATTGCTCCTCTTGCACTTTCTTGTATTTATGAATTATTTAAAATGAGCCAATATTTTGTTAACATGAAAAGTTCTTACATACCATAAGACATAGCTTCCTCCCCATTCTTGTACTGGGAAGACAACATTTTATACATTAAAACTAGCCACCAAAGGGATTTTTCTGGGCTTCCTAAATTTCTATCTTCTGTCATCTTTTTCCTTTACTCTCTTCTTAGTAATCTCAGTCAGTGTCATAACTTCACATAAACACCTCAGTCCCACGTATCCAGCCCTTGCCTTGATCTTCAGTTCTAGTCTCGCAATACTGACTACCTGCTAGGTAGCTTCATATGGATATCTTGTCAGCACACTCAGTGCACCCCAGAACAAAACCCTGAGTTGTCCTCTAGATCTGCTGATCCTCCTGCTGTCTCTATTCCTGTTAATGGCACCACATTTTCTAGGTCATTAAGAAGAGATTTGTCACTGCTATCTTTACCCTCCTTTATCTGTCACACACAAAGAGTTGTCATCATATTCTAGCTAAATAATCTAGCTCACAGTTAATTGCTCCTTTCCATTCCCTCTGGCAATATCCTAATGATATCTCTTGTTTGGACAATGGCATTGTACTTTCTAAGCATGTCATGTTTATTAACCTTAACCCTCACAACAGCCCTTTGAGATAGGTACTCTTCTTATCATCCTTATTTTACATTTACTTGCCTGAGGTCACAGAGTTTACAAGTAGGGTTGGATTTGAACCCAGGCAGTCTAAAACCAGGGATTATACATATACCTTTCAGCCACACAGCCTTTAGAGCAGTGATGACAACAATCACTTTACATTTTTTCTTCCTACATCCCTATGTTGGTATTATCCCTATTGTAGAGATAGGAAAACCAGAAACACCTCATGAGCTAAATCTGTTCATCTACCTACCTCCATCAAGGTTAATCTTCTAAATGCTCTGTTCTGATGACTCTTTTAAAAAGAAAAACACAATGTTGCTCATTGCCCAGAGAATGAAGTCAGAATTGTTTAGTTGGGCATTCAGGAGCTCGCCATCTGTTGCCCAGCTTTATCTGCTACCTACTCCTGCTGGATGGTCCCCTGGCCATCTTTTGGCATGACCCAGCCCCTGTCTCCATTCGTCTGCGTTGCAACTTCCGTTTTTGCTTCTTACCACCCACCCCAACTCCCACGTATATATTCTCCCCTGCAAAGGAGCTTTTGGAATTTTCACTGAACAGGAGCCATAGATTAGGTGCATTCTAAAGACTATCAAGACTTCTCTGCCATTAGACAGGCCCTGGAAAGAGAAAAATCACATTTCATTATTCTCAAGTACAAAAACTAGGCTTGATAGAGCTCTCCTATTGCTTTCTCTTCTGCAGTATTGCCCACGGCTCATGTTATCAGTTCAACAATAAATAGTAAAAAAAAAAAAAAAAAAAAAAAAAAAAGGAATGGAAGCAAGGGGCAGATTGAGTGTCATTTAGCTATTAACCCGGAGAATGATGGCTTGGGTGGTCCCAGCCTTGCGACCTCCTTTGCCCAGATATCTTTTTCATATTGGTCTTCCACTGTGGGCTAGAGCAGGGATCATGACCTTTTCCCCCTCCTCCTCTTTGTTCTTCTTATTCTCCATCTTTCTGCTTCCAAATCCTTTTGTCAAAGAAAGTCTTTAGGGGGCTCAATATAAATAATATATTTTAAAAAGAGCTGCCCTGCTGGAGGTGAAGTGGGGAGCCTGAAGCCCTCTACATTTATCCCTCACTTACCAATTATCCCCCCCTGAACTTGAAAAATTCTGCATAGCCTAGTTTTTAAGGGTTGTATGAGCAATATGTGGATGTATGGTCATGTGTACCTGTTTATTTTATTATTTTTTTAAGCTTATTTATTTTGAGAGAGAGCGCACAAATGGGGGAGGGACAGAGAGAGAATGAGAAGCAGGCTCCACACTGACACTGCATAGCCCAATGTGAGGCTCAAACTCACAAATGGCAAGATCATGACTTGAGCCAAAACCAAGAGTCTGACACTCAACCAACTGAGCCACCCAGGCACCCCTCATGCAGGCCTGTTTAGAGGTAAGGTGGAGAGGAAGGCAATTCTGTTGTTCATAAAAATGTAACATGCTCAAATCACTCTCCCTATTTTTTCCTAAGTTAATTGCTTTTTTGTTCTGTGCTCCCTAGAACCTGGATCCAGTTGTAATTCAATGAGTATTTGTTTAGTGCTTGCTGAGTTGCTTTCATGATATGAGGCTTCATATGGAGCAGTCTGTGCCCCTAGAATGCTATAATCTAATTGTGAGTCCAAGACTGTCACCTTCCTGAGAGTGACTCCAAAATCTTCAGTGTTCTGATTTCTTGCCCAAACTTCAGCTCTATTACTTGAGTTGTCTGTCTGCCTCCTGGACACTCTCTGCTTGGCTGTCCCATTCTCACCTCAACTCAACATATCTGTCTCAGACTATGCTCTGCCTCAGAAAACCCAGAGAGTTTGCGGCACCAACATCAGAGTTGACTGGCAAAAGAACAAAACCACTGAGGAACAGTGGGAGGCAGTGGAAATCATCCATCAAAATGACAAAAGTAACACAAATAATTGGAGAGAGCTGTGAGTTACTATTAAATATGTGAACCCTATCATTTATGAGAGGGAGTAGATGTATCCTGGAGAGAACATATACCTACATTATCTCAACTGGACTTCACTCCCTGATGCCTCTTATCTTGTGAGTATCTCTCTATGTTAACATGATTGTAGAGTTTTAAAAAAAAATGTGTTTTATACATAAATGGCCTTTAACTGCAAGTCAGCAAATACATTTGCAGATCAGCAGAGGAAATAGAAATCTCCAAAAATGGAGGAAAAAAATGGCCATGATGGATGTTCTAAAAGAAGGGACTATGTACATAAAACCATATTTACTATAATTCCTGGATTACAGTTTCTAATTTCTTGAACTGGGATTTCCAAAGGTAATACTGAACTCATCTTGTCTGATTACTTTAAAAACAAGCCCCTGGATAAACGTGACTTCATTGTATTTGATTCTGCTGTAGAGGAAAAAATAAGGTTTCAGGGTAGCACACTGTGTCTCACTGTAAGGGAGAACTTCTAACAAGATACCTGTCCGAAGTCAGACTGGAAGTAGGGGTGTGGGTAGGGGTGGAGGAAGGGCAGCATGCTTCCCTTCCCAATTCAGGCATGGGCTGGTATGGATTATTACATTTGGAGAGAGGTTGAACTGAAAGGCCCCAAAGACCCTTCCGACTAAACACTCCATAAGCATATAAGTTAATTTGGAGGCCAAAGAGGTGAGAAATTAAAATTACGAGTTTTAGCAGAGGGGCCTTCCTAATAGGAGGAAGTCACTGGGGCTTGCTTTGAAGAACTGCTAGGTTTTGGAGATGGGGCAAGAAAAAGGCATCATTCTGGGTGGGGAAAAACATGTCAAGGGTGTGGAAGAGGCTGCGCTGGTGCAGAGAAATGAAGAGGGAAGCTGATGCTGATGGAGGAAAAAAGAAATATGATAGAAAGAGCCCCTTGAGAGAGAGTAGGAGTTGAACTGTATTTGAGGCAGTGGTAAGCTTAGCAAAAACCTGACAGCTGTTCATACATTATCTGATAAACCTGACAGTTGCCTAAGGACATGTGAACTTTGGAGCAGCTCTGAAGTGAAAAGAGATAGAAAAGCTATATGCTATGTTAAAGCATCTTCCCCAGTGCTAAAGAACTGGGGTTTTCCTAAATACAGGGGTGGGCTACCAGTCAGATTTAAACTATATTTTTTAAGGTATCTCTTGTCTATACTGAGATGAAAGGGCAGCAAGGAAGATCTGTAAACATCCAACTAAGGTCAGGAAGTGATATTTTAAGAACTTCCATTCTACCATAGAGGTGAAAATAGGACTTAAAAAAATATTGTAAAGATCCTTTATTTGTGAACAAACAAGTACAAATATGGTATAAGATGATGTATTAAGAATTGGAACCCTTGAAGCAAGCCTGACATGAAATTTCTTCAAAAGGGCCTTTAAGTCACTATCCATTTTGTAAGTCTACCATTATAATATTATATAAATTATATTACCTATTTATATATGAATTATAAAAGTATTATGGGATGGTTTGCAGTAGTGTGTAGCTTGGTGTGATGGTATATCTTCTTGACTGCAAATGAGCAATCTGACGCCACCAGCCCCACCTGAGCCCTAGGGCTAGAACTGTTTTATGGCAGATAACCAAAGAAATACAGTGATCCCATCAGCAATTCAAAAGCTGTGATGCTTCTAGTTAGTTTGTATATTTTTGTGTTTGACCATTATGGAGTCATAACTGGCTAAGGTTGTATTTTTATTTTATTCTTTAAGTCTTTACAAAGAAAAGAAAAGAAAAGAAAGAGGGGAAAAAAAAAAACAAAGAAAACATTCAGGAAATTGAGAATGAGACAAGTTACGTTTCAATCAACTTGTACTTGTGTAATCAAAGAGACCTCAAATCCAGGGATATCATTAACCTAGAACAGATGAAGTCAAAAATATTCCACTACTGCCACCCAGCTATCTAGGTATAAAGAAAATGCTGTTTGTGAGAATAAGACTAATTATAACATTTGTCATTTCCATAGTGAGGATCCCCGGTAGAATAAAATATCAGCAAATTTTGCTCATTCTGAAAATTAGACAAAACACTTTTGTGGTTTGGATCCTGGTGATCCAGGTGTTGTGTCTATTCCATTACCTTACACTATAGACTATTATCTCTCCCTGGATCCTATCAGTTAATAATTGGTGTTGAATTTATTTCACACTTGATCTTAGCCAAAAGACCAAGAAGCGATGTTGTTGAATTTATTTCAAATAAAATTTCCAAGACATTATAGTTTTTCCATCTCTTTTTAAAATTATTTTTATTTTTAATTTTAATTCCACTATATTTAACATAGGGTTATATTAGTTTCGTTTGTACAATAGAGTGATTCAACAATTCTGTACATTACTCAGTACTCATCATGGTAAGTGTACTCTTTAATCCCCTTACCCATTTCACCCATCCCCCCCCAACCACCTTCCCTCTGATAACCATCTTTTTGTTACCTATAGTTAAGAGTCTGTTTCTTGGTTTGTCTCTTTCTCTGTCTTTCTCTCTCTCTCTTTTTTTTTTTTTTTTTACCTTTGCTCATTTGTTTTGTTTCTTAAATTCCACATATGAGGTACATCATATGGTATTTGTCTTTCTCTGATTTCTTTTAATCATTATATCTTTTATTTCTTTTAGCATTATACTCTTTAGCTCCATCCATGTCCTTGCAAATGGCAAGATGTCATTCTTTTTTATGGCTGAATAATATTCTGTGTGTGTGTGTGTGTGTGTGTGTGTGTGTGTGTAACACATCTTCTTTATCCATTCATCAGTTAATGGACACTTTGACTGTTTCCATAATTTGGCTACTGTAAATAATGCTGCAATAAACACAGGGGTGCATGTATTACTTTGAATTAGTGTTTTTGTATTCTTTGGGTAAATGCCCAGTAGTGCAATTCCTAGACCATAGGGTAGTTCTATTTTTAAATTTTTGAGGAACCTCCATACTCTCTTCCATAGTGGCTGCACAAGTTTGCATTCCCACTAGCAGTGTATGAGGATTCCTTTTTCCCCACATCCTCACTAGCGCTTGTTTCCTATGTATTTTATGTTAACCATTCTGATGTTTGAGGAGATATCTCATTGTGGTTTTGATTTGCATTTCCCTGATGATGAGTGATGTTGACCATCTTTTCATGTGTCTGTTGGCCATCCTGATGTCTTCTTTGGAGAAATGTCTGTACATGTCTTCTGCTAATTTTTAAATTGGATTGTTTAGTTTTTTGATGCTGAGTTGTATAAGTTCTTTATATATTTTGGAAACTAACCCTTTATCAGATAGTCATTTGCAAATATCTTCTGTCACTCCATAGGTTGCCTTTTAGTTTTGTTGATTATTTCCGTCACTGTGCAGAGATTTTTTTTTTTTATTTTGATGTAGTCCCAATAGTTTATTTTTGCTTTTTGTTTCCCTTGCTTCATGAGATGTATCTAGTAAGAAGTTGCTATGGCCAATGTCAAAGAGGTTACGACCTGTGTTCTCCTCTATAATTTCAATGATTTCCTGTCTCAGATTTAGGTTTTTAATCCATTTTGAGTTTATTTTTGTGTATAGTATAAGAAAGTGGTCCAGTTTCATTCTTCTGCATGTTGCTGTCCAGTTTTCCCAACACCATTTGTTGAAGAAACTGTCTTTTTCATATTGCATAGACTTTCCTTTTTTGTCAAAGATTAATTGACCATAAAATTCTGCATTTACTTCTGGATTTTCTATTGTGTTCCATTGATCTATGTATCTATTTTTGTGCCAGTATCATTCTGTTTTGATTCCTACAGCTTTGTAATACAACTTGAAGTCTAGAACTTGATACTTCTAATTTTGTTTTTCTTTTTCAAAATTGCTTTGGCTATTTGGGGTCTTTTATGGTTTCGTGTAAGTTTTAGAATTGTTTGTTCTAGTTGTGTGAAAAAATGCTGTTGGTATTTTGATAAGGATTGCATTAAATCTATAGATTGCTTTGGATTTTTTCTTCCAATCCATGAGCATGGAATATCTTTTCATTTGTTTGTGTCATCTTCAGTGTTTTATAGTTTGCAGAATACAAGTCTTTCACCTCTTTGGCTAAGTTTATTCCTAGGTATTTTATTATTTCTGGTGTAATTACAAATGGAATTTTAAAAAAAATTCTTCTGTTGTTTCATTATTAGTATAGAAGTACAACAGATTTCTGTTCATTGATTTTGTATTCTGCAACTTGAGTGAATTCATTTATCAGTTCTAGTAATTTTTTTGGTGAAGTCTTTAGAGTTTTCTATATATAGTATCATGTGATCTGCAAATAATGTAAGTTTTATTTCTTCCTTAACTATTTGGATGTCTTGTATTTCTTTTTGTTGTCTGATTGCTGTGGCTGGGACTTCCAGTACTGTGTTGAATAAAAGTGGTGAGAGTTGACATCTTTGTCCTATTCCCCCATTGAGTATGTTAGCTGTGGGTTTTTCATAGAAGTCCTTTCCTTTATTATGTTGAGGCATGGTCTCTCTAAACCTACTTTTTGGAGGGGTTTTTAAAAAATCATGAATGGATGTTGTACTTTTGTCAAATGCTTTTAATGCATCTATTGAAATTATCTCTCTCTTTTTAAATGTTTATACAGGTAGGATTTGGATGAGATAAGGGGAAGGAGACAATCAAGGCAAGGTAAACAGCCTGAGTAAAGGTAGTAATTCTTGTAAGAGGGAAGCAGAGTGGGAGCAGCCAGGCTGGAAGAGACTGTGCACCAGAACAGATTAAACAAAGCAGAGGATAGTGGAAGGTTAAGGAGAAATGTTTTGGTGGGGCAAGCTTATATTCTTACATAGTATTGAACATGCTGGGTCATAGACTAGTGGGGTGGGTGCCCAAGAGGAGATATGGAGGAGGAGTGACATAGCTTATAAGTGGGTTATTATGAGGAAGAATGGAGGGAGCTAGGCTGCTGCTGAGTGCAATGTTAAGGAGCAGTCCACAAGACCACCCTCACTTCTGACACAAAGTGCAGGTTTGGGGCCTTCACCTGATTACCCTCCATTTCAGTAATTTACTAAAAGGACCCACAGAACTCACTGAAAGCATAACCATTATACTCAGGTTTATGGTTTATTACAGTGCACCAGAACAGATTAAAATAAGCCAGAGGAAGGCATGCATGAGGCACAGTCCAGGAGAGTTGGAAACTCAGAGCTTCTTACTGCTCTCTCTGAGGGGAGTGTGAACAGCATTAACTCTTTCACAAAGTATAAATTGGGATAACTCACCTAAGCCTTGATGTGCAGAGTTTTGATTGGGCCTCAGTTACATAAACCTGATTGGTCATCCACATTGCTGACCTTAGTGTCCAGCCTCTCTGGATATCTAGCTGATGACACATGACCCAAAGTCCCCACCCTAAATCACACTATTAGGCTATTGGTGTGATCCAAGTTTCTCAGATACTCTTATCAGGGATTACATTTCAAAAATTTAGAGATCACCCCCTAAGGACCAAGGGTAAAAGCCTGACCTCTCTTTGGGTAAAGTTGTTGTTGTTGTTATTATTATTATTATTATTATTATTATTATTATTTTGAGATAGAGAAAATCAGAGAAAGAAAGAGAGAGAGAATATCTTCCTGGGCATGGAGCCTGACACAGGGTTTGATCTCATGACCATGAGTTCATGACCTGAGCCAAAATAAGAGTCAGATGCTTAACCAACTTAACCAGGCACCCCAAGAGTAAGTTTAATTCATTACTGCACACTGAGGTGACACAGTTTTGTCTTTTTTAAAGTTCTCCCTCTCATTTCTGTCTCTTCTTTCTTTCCCCAAATCTTATAAGCTGCAAAAACAATCTATGTCTCCAATACCCTCTTCTTAGCCACTGTCCAGTCAGGCCATCATAGTGACTGGGCTCTAAAAAATGAGAACAGAGTCTGTGGCATGTCTTCATTCTCAGCTTGACAAACTCTACAGAAATCCCTGGGCAAATCTCATGGTGCCAGTTCACCGGAGAATGTTTTTTGCAAGGACAGCTTCTTGCTGGGAAGATTACAACAAATACAAGTCATCTCAGAGGCCAAAACTAAAAGTCTGATTTCCATGGTGACATAGGGACTGCCCCGCTCCACCAGGGAGAGAGCATACTGAAGACTTATTCTGGGCCATATAGTTGCAAAAAATGCAATTTCTAACAAATATTAAATTATCCCCAAAGAAAGTGACTATGTGATTTAGGTGAGGCTGCCTCAAAGCCTTAGAACAGTTCCCTTTAAAGCTCTCTCAGGTGGTTTTTGTTTTATTTGAGATTCCTTTCTTTGCTAACCTATTTCCTGCAGGAAAAGTAAAAGAAACCTCTCAGATAACGAGAAGAAGTTTTAGTATGGACATTTTTGCCATTTTGAGTCATAGCTCAACCTAACCATGTTTAGAGGTTTCTATAAGGATTGCCTATCTTAAAAATTTTTTAAATTCTTTGGAAAAAGCAGATTGGGCCCAACTTTGGGCTTATGCCTACAAAGCGAGTTCTGTGGTAAGGGCTTTATTTGCAAATAAAATATTTTCCACAAACACTTGTCTAACTAAATCATATAGCACAAAAATAAAAGGGCTTGAATTCATAAAAACAATCATTATTTGCAAAGGGAAGCCTTTTCAAATGTGCCCATACCTACCTACATCTGCTTTTTGATTTTGGGGCCAAAAGATCTCGAATTAAGTGTTTTGCTTCCAGCGCACTTATCTCAGAATTGTGATGTGAAATAAACAGGGAAAGTAAACAGCATTATTTTAAAATAATGCAGTTTGTATCTAATGTGGTCATGTGTGGTTCTCTAACTTATTATGTTGAACTGTAATTTGAAATACTTCATATCCTATATTTTAAAACTAACCTACGATTTATTCCTACATCTCCAAAAGTGACTATTATATTTTCATATTGTCATTGACATTGATTATGCTACCATACTAGTGTTCTGCTTTATATATTTTAATTAAATGTTTTATATTTTGTACTTGTATCCTGAGGCAATTTTAACATGAAGGGGACAATTTTATAAATGGGAAAAAAAAACGTATCAAATGAATGGTGTGTTCCCTGCTGCCTAGAATATTTAAAAGCCAGAATTCCTGCCTCAAAATGTTTCCAGGCAAAGTAAAATTATAAGGAAAATTAGATGCTTTTTAAATGTCAAGAGTAAGTTATTTTCTCTTATTTGACTTGATTTTTGATTTGTTTGATGGAGTCATGGAAACTTCTACTTAAAGCTGAGTCTTTTTGTGCTGAAGAGAAAGTATGGAGGTTTATTACGTGGTCACCTATAATTATTAAATAATTGAAGACAATGCAAGTGCCTAAAAATAGGGGGCTGATTGCATGATTATGGAACATAAACACTGCATAATCTATAAAAGTCAGGTCATAAAATGACACTCAAAAAATGTTTCCTATATGTTAAGTGAAAAAAATCAATTATAATCAGTACACATAAAATAGTCCTTATGTGATTAAGAAAAATATGTAGAATATGAATACATGAATCAATAATATGTGTAAATATACACAGAAAACACTGAAAGGTTATTTAGACCACGTTAAGTTGTGGTTCTCTCTGCACAAACTAGACATGGTTTGAAAGATCATAAATCATTAAATCCTAGGATTGAAGGGCCTTTGAAATCATTTAATTCAGTCACTCATTAATTCACTAGATAATTCATTCTTTGGCTAGTTAAAGACTGCTACCCTGATTCCTCAATGTTTTCTTCATTATAACATCCACAGTTTCTTCGATCTTCCTTCCTTCCTTCCTTTCCTGACTCCTTCCTGTCTTGAGTTGTTGGCATCCCTCTTAAGGTGGGTCATCAAGGGTAGACCCATGTTCCAAGTGTGATCAGGCCGGCCAGTATCCAATGGTCTTGTTTGCTGCTTTTATGTCTGTCCAGCAAAGGCCACAGTTCATATTGACATGAAGTCAACTAAAACTTTTTCAGAGAATTTCTATGTGAGAAACTATTAAAGGCCATCTTCTCCAATTTGAATTAATTCAATTTATTCTTTGAATTCAAAACAGGATCTCTACAGCTATAACAATCTCTGATTTAGCTTCCGGCCTTTCTATTAATCCTTACCATATCCTAAGCCATATTTCATTTGTTTTACTCTATATCCAGGTCTGTCAAACTCATTTTGAATCTTGATTCTGTCCAGGAATATATTCAGGTTTTTTTTCCATTTATGTCCTTCCCATATCGATAAGTAAGCCTTCTCTATCTTTATCTATCTCTGAAAACCATCTTTGAGGGTATGGACTAGAAAATGTCTTAAGGCATTAATAAATCTGCTCCTGAAATCATTGTTGCACTATATGCTAACTAACCTGGATGTAAATTAAAAAATAAATTAAATAAATTCTTATAAAAAAAAGAGTATACAGTCTTAAATATATTTTCTGGCTCATAGAAAACACACAAATAGATGTCACAAAAGAAACTTCACATTTCTCTATCATTTCTCTGTATCTTCACCCTCTGGTTTCAGAGGAAGAAGGGTCTGTAATTCTTTTTCTGGGGCTATCACAGCTTCCTTTGTATCTGTCCTGGCTTAAAACAATAAAGAAGAATTACAGTTTCTTGTAGCAAAGTCCAGAAGGATGGCAGACTTCAGCAGCTCAGGAGTGCCATGAGAAACTTTATTCAGTGATCTCTTCTCTGTCTTTGCTGATATCAACTTCACCTTAAGGTTAGGGCTCCTCAGGATCACAAGATGGCTGCACCAGTTCCAGGGCCACATGATTCATTTTGTACATTCAAGCAGAGAACAAGAATTGGTTCTAAAACCTCTCTCAGAAGAGCAGAGAAGCTTCTTTTGAAAAGTCTGAAAAAAAATCCCTCTCATATCTCACTGGTCTAAATCGGATGAAATGCCTTCCCTAAATGCGTAACTAAGGTCAGGTGAGAAGGTCATGTTATTTTAAGCTTGACTCCATACTCTATTTGTAGAAATATAGAGTACATATAGAATTTGGGGTACCCAGGCAGCATTGTCCAATTCCACAATTTCAGGAGGTACAATCCATATGAATTTCTATTCTGGAACTGTGTTCTACATCTTTCATATAAAATATGATGGGAATAGAGCTTCCTGGAGTTAATCATCTGGTGGTCTTAGACTTGGAAAGAGATACTTGAAATTAAGGGTAGTTACCACAAGAAGGGGTACTAGATACTTTAGATCATCACAAAGTCTACTTGACCATGTGCCTTTCAGTCCTTCTCTTCCTCCTTCTTATGGGACTTTTCCCTGTTAATTTATCCTTTTTTTAAAAATTAACAACAGCTCCCTTCTTATTTGGCCATTTGCTAATGCTCATTTTTCTTCACTCAAAAAACAAAAATTAAATATGAATTAAGTTAAAATTTAAAATTAAACTTCCCCAAACCTGCTACTCCACCAAGCTACCTTAGCTTCCCTACCACAGTTATGGAAAGCACAGTCTATCTTCATTGGCTCAATTTGGTCATCTTGCTTCTGTCTTAACCACACTACCAAATCTTCTCTCTGAGTCATTTCTCTGTAAATGAATCTAAATGTCATTGATCAGGCTCCAACTTTTCTGATCACTACATCCTCATCCTTGAATTTTTTCAAAATTTTATCACTCACCTGCTACGTGCCACACACTGGGATAAATGCTGAGAATGCAAACATTGAAAGAATTTAGTCCTTGCCCTCAAGGAGGCTAATAAAGGCTAGTGGAAAGACAGCCAGTGAAACAACAGATGAAAGCCATACTAAAGGCACATGAGAAGAGTAAGCATCTAAATCTAAGAGTCCATAAAGCTAAAAAAGAGACAATTCTTGGACTGTTTTTAGGAAACAGTAAGGAGTTTGTTGAATTGGAAAATGCCCAAGGCACAGGAAATATCATGGTGCAATCAGGGGACTATAAATGGTTTGATATGGTTGGGGGGATGGTAGAGAATGGAGGGGAGGGGCAAGAGTTGAGTTGTTCAAGAACTCAGAAGCCAGGTCAGTCAAGGGTTTGGACAATGTAATTAGGATCAAGGATAGCCAAAGAAAAATGGAACTATTTAGCATGACAGACTTCTATTTTATATCATTTCTGTGAAATTTTAGGGGATGAAATAAGCAGTCATGTACCCAGAAGCTGGTGGACTGGTAAGGAAGGGTACTAAAAAATTTGGATTGGGGTGCCATGGTGCCTAAGTCTGTTGAGCATCCAGCTCTTGATTTCAGCTCAGGTCATGATTCCAGGGTCATGGGACTGAGCCCTGCATCTGGCTCTGCACTGAGCATGGGGCCTGCTTGAGATTCTCTCTCTCTGTCTCTGCCCCTCTTCCCCCCTGTCTCTCTCTCTCTCTAAAATTAAAAAAAAAAAGAATTTGGATAAAGATGATGATGTTTCTGAGCTACAACTATGATGATGGGTGAAAAGAAGGTAGAATAAATTCAAAAGATAAAAATCTACAGCACTTAGTGTGGGACAGGAAGAATGGAACCATAAAGAATGGCAAAGCTACGTGGGAAGAAAAATTCAATGATGTCAAATATAGCACAGAGCTTAGTCAAGAAAAGGACACAGAATATCTCTGGTTTTCTTATTTGTATGACCAGTTCTCGCTCACATTTGGACTCTTAGCTCTGCCACTCTGCATTGGTGCTTCCCAATGAAATAACCAAAGTAGACCTTCCTACATTCTCCCCTCACAACATCATGTAATCCCATGGGCTTCAATAATTACAGCTATGTCTTAAACCCCAAATCTACATATCTGAGTCTGACTTTCTCCTCAAATTACAATACCAATTTTCAGTTGCTTCGTCAGCATCTCTGCTTGGATATCCATATGTGCATCTCTAAATAAATTGAAATCATCATATCCTCTCCAAACTTATTACTTCTCTTTTCTCTAATCTGTTGATGGTGCTGCTATCCTTCTAGCAGGACAATTTGCTGTTACCTTTGTATCCTTGTTAGCTTATTCACCCATCAAATATTGAGTATCTAAAATATATCTTGAATTCTTCCATGTGCTGTAGATATAATGATAACCTCAACAAAGGTTTTGCCCATACAGATGACCTTCATTCTAGTGAGGGAATACATATCGTATTATATCAGACAAGTGTAATAATTTAAAATAAAATAAGAGAACATAAGAATGACAGAGTGCTTTCTACATTCAATCAGTTGGTAAGGCCTTTCACTTCACCTTTAATGTCTCTGGCATTTATCCTCACCCCTCTGTTCCCATACTGTCCAAGTTCTGCTTTCCATGCTCCCTCATTAAACAAATGGCAATAATATCTCAGTTTAACTCAATTAATTTGAATAAATACATAGTGAGCTGTTACCACATGCTGGGCACTAGACTTGATACAGATACCAAAACAAACTAAAAAATTTGTAATTTAGAAAGAGTGATGAAATAAACACCTGAGCCACTTAAATACAAAACACAATTGATCAATTCCACATGGATATGATACCTAACTAGTATGGAAATTCACAGGATGATAGATCACTTCTGAAGGAGACTCCGTTGAGTTATTCAAAAATGCCACTTAAAGGATGGATTGGACTTTTGTTGGGTTTTGAGAGGACGAGCTGGCGAGGAAAATGCATTCCAAGTGAAAGACTCTGGATGAGTTAAAGGAAGAATATGGGGAAGCACAAATGTCCAGATAATGGTGGGTGATGTCACTTGCTGGGACGCTAGGTTACTGATAGAGGAAACTAAGGTTAGGAAGATAGACTGGGACCATTCTGTGAAGAGTCTTAAATTCTGGTTTGATAATTTATACTTAATTTATCGAATGATGAATATCCATCAGTTTTTTCTCTTATGTTTACTACATATGTGACTTTTTCATTTGTTAATTTATAAAATACCTATGAGACTACTAGCCACTACTATCCTAGAACATTGTTGAATTAGTAAGAAATTATTACACAAGGCACGTGTGTTGAAATAGTATCTTATGATATGAAAGCTAAGCAAACCCTGGTAGATGGTGGCATGAATGTATTTGTATCGGAAAGATTATGTTCCTGAGCTTTGAAATATTTCATGTGTTCCATTATTTTGAAATTAGGTAAAGACTGCAGTGAGCCAGCTTATAATTTTATATTTCTGTTAACTTTAGAGAATGAAAAAAGAAAAGTTCTCTCCTAGGGACTTTATCAAAATTCTTTGAATTGGCAGAGTCTATGAAACATAAGAAATATGAAGAAGAAATTTTAGTAGAATATCTCCAGACCTTAATGGATGTCTGAATGAAAATACATGGTTTCTTCCAAAAATATGTTGATAATTATCTATTACTAGAATGAGACATAAATTTCCAAAGAGATGCTAATTTGTCTTTCTAAACAAAAGACTGAATTGTTTAATTTAAATTTTGCATCAACTTACAAATGGAAGCTCCCACTTAATGAATTTTCAAAAGCAAATAAACCAGTTGAGATTTCCAAATGTAGAACTTACACATGTATTGATGACTTGGCCTAACAACCAGCATTCTAGTCTAGTTTCTGAACTATTCTACACATTGACCATATATTTAAAGTATAGATTTGGTAATGGGAATGGTACTAATAGCCTAGATGAGTAGATTTGAAACCCAATATGATTTCAAAATTGGCCAACTTTACCAAGGAAACATGAAGAAAGGTTTCCATGGTTTCAGAGAATCAATAGTGCCCTCTAAAGGAAATCCATCGGAGGTACATTCAATATCGAGGTTTAATTTAGCATTCTTTCAGCGAAAGGTGTTACTTAATTGTAATTCACAAAATGGATTCAAGATTGTAAAAAGAGTGCAGGCCAGCCCTCATCATAAGTACCGTTCATAGCTTCCCACATAAATTTTCCACTGGTAGAGCAAACAGATCATCCTTCAGCCCTAATTGTGTCTGCTCTCTGTGAACTATTGTCACCATCTTTGTGGAAAGTTGCTTGAAAGGCAAAGGTTTCTGAACTGAAGGGTGGACACCCTGGATTCTGAGAGATGGGAAATTCAGAAGGGGATCCAGGTAGGTATCTTGGGAAAATGTGCTACACTGAAGGAAAAATGTGTAGAATTGAGTGCAGGAATGCCTTGTCCGCTCTTTGCCCAGGGCCAACTCTGAAAACTTGCATGTTGGCACGACAGTCACATCAGCTGGTTTGGAAGACGAAGGTAGTGTAGTTTGGCTGAAACACATGAAAATTTAAAAAAAAATGATGATATGAAACACTTGTAGATTTTTGTCAATCTAATTTTGTGGTTTATTCCTATATTTTTTCCCTCTATCCATTTTGCATGATATACAGAGAAATATTCACAAAGTGCTTGATAATGTTACAAAAAATACTAGGCATTATTATTGTATTTTTTTTTTATTAGGAGAAGGGTGAGTCTTAAAGATTAATATCTGCCTTAGAGACACAAAGTCAATAAGTACAGATGAATGTTAATTCCAGATAGAAGGTAATGCACCAAAGCTATTGTCATAATGAGATAGATGAGGATGAGTTTAAAATATTTGATTCTGTTACCAAAGCTATTGCATATAGGGCACTGTGTATGTTTTTAAGACTCTTCCTTCAGAGTCAGGACCCATTTTCTCAGGCAATAAAGATCACAGTTTAGGTTAGTACTGAGCACATATGCCTGGAGCATGCATTACAGCTTACTCTGAATGTTTAAAAATAATACTTCACCTGACCCTCACACTAACCTTGTGAGTCCAGTAGGGTGATTAGTATATAATAGAGCAAGAAAAAAAACTTCATGGGACATGACTAGGATTATGTAGGAAAATTAATTTTCAAATATCCTTTTTTTCCCTACTGTTTATTGGAATATTAAAACACTTGAAGAGACATCATCTTAAATATTAATGGATATACAAATCTGCTAAGATGGTACATCATCCACAGCTAAGCTCTTCCCCACCTTTTGGGACAATCCAGGTAAACTGTCACATTTCAGCAGAGACAGATGTGGTGAGTAGAGCACGGTAATAATACTGCACCATATTAATTAGATGTGACACGTTAGTTTGAAGAAATCTGAGAATTATGGTAAATAATATCATTCTAGGTAGGTTCCACAAACTACCACCAAAGCTAAACGTGCATCATCAGAACAGCAGGTGTGTAGAGCTTCTGGAAGCAGTCGGCTCACTTACACCATTCTATCAACTCCTAGGAAGCATTTTGAGCTTCACAGGCTAGAGTTAAAAGTTCTATTTCCCTTCTGAATGGCTCTTGGAAAAGAAAGATCCAGAAAAGTATAGATTCCTTTCATCTCCAGGGCAGGAGGCTAACACAAAAAATCCCTCCCTCTCTGATTCATTCTGGTTAGCTAAGAAGGTATTTTAAAGTAGGTTCCAAAGACATACTTCCTAAGGTTTGATCAGCAGCACAACATGGCCCCATGACTGGCTGGGCAGGAATTGTAGCACTCTTGTGTCTGAATGCTCTGTCTCAGCATGCAGTGGGAAGTGTTCTGTGTTTCAGAATTCTCTTCTGGAACCAAGGCCCCTCTTCAAGGGAAATGGCTCTTGAAGAGTTTGCTGCACATAGGAGCTTCTGTGTGGGTGAGTGAGAAAGTTTCTAGCCTGGGCAACGCAGATACAGCCTGTGTACAACTGAAGGTCAGAAGCGTTTCAGTTCAGTGCCTTGGCCACTGAACTGAAATGGTGGTTTCTGTGTTATGCACTAAACTGTCTGAGGTCAAATCCTGTGGCCCCGGGGAGTGTGCTGGTGAGTTCCTAGGGACCCCATAACCACTGAGTCTTCCCACTTTCACAAACGAGCTCCATTTGTCCTGTTGATTATTATTATGTTGCTCTTTATTGTTGTCAATACTTGGATGTAGACACGTTGACATGGACAGCAACCCCACAAGGTAGGCAGGACAAGTATCATCATCCCCATCTTGCTGCTAGGGAGAAATTAAATGATTGGACTTGAGTATACTCTGCTAACTAAGAACCCTTGACTCCCTCCCTGTAAGCCAATGCTCTTTGCTTATGTCACTTATCCACTTTCCTTTTGGTCCTATGCCATGTGTCAACAAGGCAATCTGATAAAATAACACCAATAGGAAATCAGAAGTACTTCCCTTTGGTCTCTCTTCTCCAAGATCTTTCTGGCGACAATATCTTAAAATGTTCACCATCTTGGTAAGAATTTTTGGCTAGAAAGTATCGAATTTTCTCAGGCTCTTAGAGGTGATGAAAGCTGTGAGTAAATGTGTATCTTTTATTTATTTGTTTTTAAATATTTATTTATTCTGAGAGAGAGAGAGAGTGAGTGAGTCTGCACGTGAACAGGGGAGGAGCAGAGAGAAAATCCCAAGCAGGCTCCGCACTGTCAGTGAAGAGCCCAGTGTGGGGCTTGATCTCAAGAACCACAAGATCATGACCTGACCTAAAATCAAGAGCCGGGTGCTTAACTGACTGAGCCACCCAGGTGCCCCTAAATGTGTATCTTTTAGAGTGTCTCATATAGGATATTTAAGAAAACACCCATGGTTCTTTGGCTATTCAAGAAAACTGGTCAAGATAATAGGATTCTGCTTTGTGTCAGGTCAGGAGAACTGAGAGACAGGGCTTGAGGACTGTATCAGGTAAGTAAAGGAACTTGACCTGTATGTATTAAAACTCCCTACCAGAACATGGTAGTTATTCAACTGTAGAGCATTCAGTATGTTTCTTTTAAACAATGGGACAATTATTCTTGCAAATTTTATTTCTGTTTTCCTGGATTTGAGCACTGTCTTGGTGACCAGAACAACAGGGACAGTTTTGGGAACAGGTGTAAAGTGCTATGAGATAGACAAGGAAAGATGACCTGGCAGGAGTCATTGGAATTGTTTACCTAAGTGAGTGTTGGTCCAGAATATTCATGGCCATCAGAATTACTTATTGGTCTTCTTTAAATTTTTTTTTTAACATTTATTCATTTTTGAGAGTGAGAGAGACAGAGCATGAGCAGGGGAGGGGCAGAGAGAGAGGGAGACTCAGAATTGGAAGCAGGCTCCAGGCTCCTAGCTGTGTGCACAGAACCCGACGCAGGGCTCAAACTCACAGAGTGCGAGATCAGGACCTGAGCCAAAGTCAGATGCTCAACCGACCAAGCCACCCAGGTGCCCCATTGGTCTTCTGATAAAGAAAATAAATCCCTAGGACTATTTCTGATTCCATACATTACAGGGTCAATCACTGGAGGCATTTGGTCTCCATTAGACTAGTCCAGCCAGCAGTCCAAGATTCCGCCAATCAGGAAACCATGATTTTCCTGAGCTCCAAAGACTAGAAAGATAAAAATGACATCCCCATACTTGTTCATACCAAGGGTTCTAGGTGCAATAGGGGGAAAGCTTTCTGCCTTCAATTTGGGGCATTTTTTTCTGCTGGCAACCAAGACTGGAGAACACAGTCTCCAGCTGCTTGCAGGGGCTGAAGGAACAAGATTCCAGGCTCCAGTTCCATCAACTGCAATGATGGTAGCTTTCTGAACTTGGCTTTTAGTTCTCTGAATTGGAGCTGCATTTAGGCATCCTTAAAGTCAGGTGGCCTTCTGATTACTGCAGAGGAAGTGGTGCCCTGGGTGGGCTGGTCAGGAGTGTTCTGGGAGTCAGACGCAGAAGCCCCTAGAACTTGCTCCTCCAGTTCTGATTTCATAAGCACCTTGTTTCCGGTATTAAATCCTTTCTGGTCAGAATATTCTGGAATAGTTTGTTTTACGCACTACACTCAGATACAGGGTACCATGAAAGATTTAAAAAAGACCTACAGTAAACATGTCCTGTTGACATTTCATTTCAGTAATGAAGAAATAAAATCTAGGCAAACAAAGACATTGCTAAGGGGAGGACATTTGAATTAGAATGATAGTGCTTCTCTGTAACATTGAATACCAAGAGAACTGGAGGGGTATCAAGTATAGGAAATGATGCATGCTCCTTTTAAAGATTCATAATATATAATTGTGCACTACAGATTCTGAGAAGCCTGCAATAAAGAAGCATGCTTAATTTTGTTTACTCTTGTATTTTCCAAACTCAATCAGAAAGACAGTCATTATTTGAGGAATGCTAGTTTACTTCAATTTGAGGGGAAAAATACAGTCTTGGTAACTATTCTTAAAGTAACGTAGTGCTTTATAATTTACTGAGGAAATATTTGAGACACCAAAATAAATAAATAAATAAAAATTTGTAAAGCAAAGGCAGGATATAAAAGAAAAGTCAGCAAGCAGTAAAAACCAATAAAATTGTTAATGTCTAAGTAATTGTTAATATGGTTATTAAACTTAATATTTATATTAGGCAAAAGTCTTGAAAGGGAAGATAAAGTAAAATAATAACAATATAAATTTAAAATCTTATAATGTTTTGACAAAAAACTAAGTGGGAAAGGAGGAAATGAAAAAGTATGCTAATTTTTATATTCTACACTGAGGGGGGTTATTCTTGACACAAATAGAAAAATATAGAAAATAAATGAAAGAATGAATACATCCATACATACATATTTAATTAAAAACCATTTTTTTAATGTTTATTTATTTTTGAGAAGGAGAGACAGTGTGAGCGGAGGAGGGGCAGAGAGAGAGGGAGACACAGAATCTGAAGCTGTCAGCACAGAGCCTGATGCGGGGCTCAAACCCATGAACCACAAGATCATGACCTGAGCTGAAGTCAGACACCTAACTGACTGAGCCACGCAGGCTCACCTTTACATATTTAATTTTAAGGTAACATAAAAGTATTATGATTAATAGCTTTCAAATCAATAGAGAGAAAGACAAAAAAACCTAATAAAAAAAAATCAAGAAATCTTATTATTAGATGACAAATGTAAAACAAAAGCCAGAAGTGACAACTCTTAAGTGTAAAAAGCTAAAGCACTGTATTGGCTTTTAAAAAAAAATCCAGCTATATACTCTTTATAAGCATTCTATGAAAAAGAAAATTATATGGAAAGTATAAAATAAACCAAGGGATAGACAAAGACGTAATGAGAAATTCAAAGCAGAGAGAAGTAGGAGGGCTTGATATCAACATCAAAATAAAATTCAAGGTAAAAGAAGTTACCCAGAGATAAAAGGAGATTTTTTAATCATGCAAAAAATTA
Organism: Panthera onca; assembly: GCF_046562875.1. Lineage (NCBI taxonomy): Eukaryota > Metazoa > Chordata > Mammalia > Carnivora > Felidae > Panthera > Panthera onca. Next base: position 71,130,506 of record NC_138343.1, read on the forward strand.
CACAGTAATGTCAACGGGGAGAGACACTATTTTCCCCTCTCTGAGTGCCTGCCTCCCTTGAAATAGAAACTCCCTGGCTTTCAGAACTAATTAAGTCCCACACCTCCAGAAGTGCTTCCCCTTGAGCTCTCTTATGTGCCTTCCACAGGGATGACTTATTGGATCAGTGAAATCAGAAAAGGATCATTGTGCATTCATGGGCTCCTCTCTTTGGCATGCTTAGAACCACCTACTTAAAGTGAGTTCCATGTGGAAACCTCCCTAGAGCATAGAATGGTACATTAATGTGTGACTTCAGAGAAATTCAGTCCTCCCCACCCAAGCCACTAGAATGAACAGTAAAATAGTGTGCTTGCTATGCAGACATGACTTCATGATACACTCCCTGAGATGCTTTTCCAACCTCAATGTTGTCCCCCCACTATTCAGAAAGTCTGCCTTTTCCCATCCTACCTGCCCCATGTATGACTAAATAAAGTAAGTCATAGAAAGTCAATTTTTGCTAGAAATCCAGCTTTAATCCTCCAATGCAGTTTAGCATGCAATGAAGCTAATATTTCATCCCAATCTGATTTCTGAGTATCTTTCTCAATAGTTTATAAGCTGGAAAGGAGAGAGCTATGTGTAATTACACACTCCAAACCTCCAAAATAGAGGCCATTAACTTTAATGAAAATACATTAAAGCAATATATAAGAAGAAATTGACAAAACCGCATTCCAAAAGGGAGACTTAAACACTCTCTTTCAGTCTTTACCTGAACAAAAGGACAAAGACTAGAATAGGAGATAGAGAATTTGAACAAATAATAAGAGTTTGAATGAAGAGATACACTGAAATTTGTGCTCTACAGAGAAGATAGGCATTCTTTTCATATATTCATGGGAAAAAAATCTACAAAATTTGATCATCTACTAAGCCTCAAAAAGAATTTCAATAAAATAAAAAAGTTACAATTCTATCTGCCATGTTCTTTGGCTGTAAAAATAAAACTGGAAATTAACAATGCAAAGTGACGATAAAATTAATTCAAAAATAGATAAGAAATATTAAATAATCCTGACCTTCTTGTCAAAGAGATGAAATCAGTTTCAGAAAGTTCAAATGAATTATATCAGATGCCTCTTGTGTACCCCACATCCTTCTTGGTCTCACCTCTGATTCCATCTATATCTATGGCTAATATTTCCACATAGGTTTCAACTATTTGTGCATGTAGCAATGTATCTCAAGGAGGAGGCATACTCTGCACTCGTGGGTTCTTAACCAGGAAGTTTGGGGAAGTTAAGGCCCTCAACCAATGGGAATGGGAGTCAATGGAGTAATACTTCTTCCTTTTGTCCCTTAAGGAGACAATGCTATGACACCTTTAGTATAGTCCTCGGAATATCCTTGTGGGATCAAAGATCAGTCTCTCATTAAGGATCATCAATCCAATAACCTATCTATAAGTTGGATTTCCCTCCTTTTCCTGTTTCACTCTCTGGTCTCTCCAGCTTCCTGGTGTCACTTCTCCAATAAACTCCTTGTGCATGAGCTCTGATCTCAGGCTCACCTTTCCTTCTTAGAGGAATACAAGGTAAATCAAGTGTGGTCCTGGAAAGCTCACCTTGGGATGGTCTCTGGAACCCAGTTCACCAATCAGATGACAATGAGAGTCCCACTGTGCTGGAATAAACTTCAGGTGACTGAGAGATGATTCGGAACATCACCACAAAAGGGTGCCTATGAGTGCTGAATACCTTTAACTGCAGAATGAAGACTAAAGCAAATGCATAATAGGATATCAGCACAGAGTAAAAATGTTTTATGTCCTGATATTATGAGAATTATAAACCCAATAAAACTTGGGAAGAAAAAGGAGAATGAAATAGGAGCTATAATAAGTATATTAATTGCTTCATCTGTAATAGTTTAGCGTTAAAAGATATCATTTAAAACTGACAATCCAAGACAATCCAAGAAGGAGAAATATAATGATATTTAATAATATAAAGAGTAAGAAGTAATATTATCAACTAAAATCTATTGTTGGAGAAGATGGGTCAGGGGAAAGAAATGTGCTAATTTTTTAACACTGCTGGATAGAGAATTAATAGGCACTGTCCAAAGTAGTAGAGGGCTACGAGTATCAGGTACTAGAAAAAACAAAACCTTAAACCTTTCTTAATATCAGAAAAAATACACATAGGCATATGTACATGCAAAGAAAACTAACCACTTAGTGAAAGACATTTTAAAAGCTGTTAAAACAGGGCACATAAAATAATATAATGAAACAAAGATCAAGCTTATCTGAGTATCAACAATACAACGGAACAAAGATCAAGCTTGTCTGAATATCAATGAAATAGATAAATGTACATATTGAGAGAAATATTTCCAGACTAGATCACAAAATAAAACCTAATTCTATGCTTTATGCAAGAAATATATCTAAAACAGAAAAGATCCAGAAAGTTTTATAGTAAATACTAGGTAAATACCTCCCAAAAATAGGATCAAGATCTTAATATCAAGAAAAAAAGGTGGAACTCAGACCAAAAGCAGTACACTATGCACAAAAATAAGGACATCGTTAAATCTAATGGCCACAATTCACAGTGAGTATATAATTATGAATCTTTCATGCACCAAATAATGCTTCTATAAATTTTATAAAGCAAAAATTACAAAACCTGCAAGGAGAAATAGAAACACATTCTTCAAATATAACTTACCACGTTATTAGACCTAAAAAGACAGTTATATAATCCTATTGCCACCAAAACATTTGGAAAACAGTTGAACAGCTATTTTTCTTTTTGAGAGAGAGAAAGCGTGAGTGGGGAAGGGGAAGTGGGAGAGGGAGAGAGAATCCCAAGCAGGTTCCACACTCAGCGTGGAGTCCAATTTAAGGCTCAGTCTCATGATCAGGAGATCATGGCCTGAGCTGAAATCAAGAGTTGGGTCACTCAACCCACTGAGCCACCCAGGTGCCCCAACAGCCATTCTTGGTTATAAATACTAAATAAAATTGGAAAAGATTATTTGTTTAACATGATAAATCTGTCTCAGCCCTAAGTCATCATGCTTAAAAGGGAAAAAATAGGGGACACCTTGGTGGCTCAGTCAGTTAAGTGTCCGACTCTTGGTTTCGGCTCAGGTCATGATCTCACGGTTCCTGAGATCGAGCCCCACATCTGGCTCTGCACTGACAGCAGCTAGCCTGCTTGGGATTCTCTCTCATTTCCTTTCTCTCTCCTTCCTTCTCTTTCTGCTCCTCCACCACTCTCACTCTCTCTCTCTCTCTCAAAATAAATAAATAAACTTCAAAAATGATTTTTAAAAAAAGGGAAAAAATAGAAGCATCCCCACCAAAAATTATATATAAAACAATTATGATCACTATCACTACTATTACATAGAATACTGTGCTAGAGGAAAGAGAAAATGGAATCAACCAAGAGAAAGAAAGTAGAGACAAGAGAAATGGAAACCAACAGCTAAAACTCTCCAATGGAAAACTGAAAAAAAAAAAAATAGCTTCACATATACAAATAGTAATCAGAAAAAAATATGTATGATGAAAGTAAAGTTACTATTTACAATAGCAACAAAAACTTAAACAACTGGGGATGAACTTAACAAGAAATGTGTAAGAATATACAAAACAATAACAACACTTTAAAATATCACTGAAGGATACAGAACTGAACAAAGGGAAACACATATTTTGAGATGTCAGCCAATTATAGAAGTATCTTTTAAAACACAAAAACATTTTTTAAAAACTAGACAAAATGATTCTAAAGTTTGTAAGGCAAAAAAACACGTATCAAGAAAAACTCTGAAAAACATGAGATGTGAAGTAAAAGGTTTAGTACTACTTAGATATATCACTAGATATATTTATTTTATAGTTTCAAAAATTGAAACAGTATAGGGGAGCCCTGGGTTGCTGAGTCAGTTAAGCTTCCAACTCCTGATTTCAGCTCAGGTCATGACCTCACGCACGGTTTGTGGGATCGAGCCCCACATTAGGCTCTGTGCTGACAACATGGAGCCTGCCTGGGATTCTATCTCTCCCTCTCTCTCTGCCCCTCCCTGCTCACTCTTGTGTGTGAGCTCTCTCTCTCAAAATAAATAAACTTAAAAAACATTAAACAGTGTAATTAATATTAGCCCATAAATAGATAACCAAAGGAAAACAATAGAAATTCCAGCAATAGGTCCAAATACATAAAATAATTTCATATGCGATACGGGTGGAATTTCAAATCAAAGTTTAAAAGTGGATTTTTAACAAATAGTGTCAAGACAATTGGATAGCTATTGGGAAAAAATTAGGTTGAAACTGTATCTCATAGTATACACAAATATAAATTCTACAGAAAATTAAAAGAATTATTAGATTAAAATAAAGAATTATTTTATAACCCTATAATGATTCAAAATAAATGATAAATTTTGCATAAAAATAAATTATGCATGGTGAAAAGAAAAACACAATAAGCAAAATCAAAGGTGACAAATTGGGAATTGTTTCCAAGTCATACAACAGGTAAAAGTCTGATATCTCCAATGTAGAAATAAATCCTAGAAATAAAGATTAATAACCTAAAGTAAAATCAAAAGCGACAAATTGGGAAATGTTTCCAAGTCATACAACAGATAAAGGGCTGATATCTCCAATGTAGAAATAAATCCTAGAAATAAAGATTAATAACCTAACAGAAAAATGGGAAAAGAATATGAACAGGCAGTTCAGAAATGTAAACGGCTTTTAAACACAATCCCAACACTTAATAAGGGAAATCACAAATAAAAACTGTATTGAGATATCTATCAGAAGGGCACTAGTATTGCTTGTGAATGGATACATTGGTTAAAACAATGGAAGATAATATTGTAGTGACTGTCAAAATAACAAATGGTATACCTTCTGGCCCATCAATTCTACTTCTGGGAATCTGTCCTACAGATATATGTAAAACTGATGTACAAAGCCATTCAACAGAGCATTGTTTATAATAGCCAAGAATGGAAGCAACCCAAGTGTCCATCAATAGAATACCAGTATATTAATTTTGGATATCCATAACAATGGAATAGCATGAAGCTATTTTTTTTAAAGTGAGGATACTTTCTGTATAATGATATGAAAACATCATCGTATTAATTTTTCAGGGCTGCTACAACAAATCACCACAAACTGGCTTTGAAATAACAGAGATCTGGGGTGTCTGGGTGGCTCAGTCAGTTAAGTGTCTGACTTTGGCTCAGGTCATGATCTCCTAGCTCGTGAGTGTGTGCCCCATGTCAGGCTCTGTGCTGACAGGTCGAAGCCTGGAGCCTGCTTCGGATTCTGTGTCTCCCTCTCTCTCTGCCTCTGCCCTGCCCGCACTCTCTTTCTGTGTCTGTCTCTCTCAAAATAATAACAAAAATTAAAACAACGGAAATGTATTCCTCCACTGTTCTAAGAGAGGGAAGTCTGGAATCAAGGTGTTGGCAGTGCCGCATTCCCTCTGGAGCCCTGTGAATGATCTGTTTCATGCTTTTCCCGCAGCTTCTAGTGGTTTCCAGCAATTATTCCCATTCCTTAGCTGTGGCCTTCACTTCAATATCTACCTCCATCTTCATGTGATGTTCTCTTGATTGGTGTTTGATTAAATAACTGGGTACTATAGGTAGTCAAGTTCACATGTAGAAATAATGTCATAATTTCCAAGGTATATATTGAGTGTAACATAAATCAAGTTACACAATAGTATATACCTTTCATTTACTAAAGAGGAAGAATAAGAATTCATATTGCTTGCATTGGCATAAATTCTGGAAGGATTCTCACGTGTGTGCATGTGTAACTGTTTAGGGACAAGGAAAGGAAAAAGAATTCACTATATACCTTTTTAATATCATTTGGTGTTTGAACCATGGAATGTTCAAAATGTTTACATTTTAAAGTTTATTTATTTATTTTGAGACAGAGAGAGTGGAGAGAAAACAAGTTTGGGAGGAGCAGAGAGAGAGGAAGAGAGAAAGAATCCCAAGCAGGCTCTGCACTCTCAGCACAGAGCCTGTTGTGAGGTTTGAACTCACATCCATAAGATCGTGACCTGAGCCGAAGTTGGATGCTTAACCAGCTCAGCCACTCAGGCACCCCACGTTTAATTTTTTTTTAAAAAAAGATGTGACAGTAAGATCTGGGAAAAGGCAGATTGGAACAAGATGCAAAGTCCAAAAATTGACACACACACACACACACACACACACACACCAAAATTGGCATTTCAAATGAGTGGTAGAACTATAGGGTAACTTTGTGTTATTTTGCTTATCTGTATTGTCTATTTTCTCAATGAACTTATTTCTTCTTCTTAAAAATGTTTAACAACTGATAGCCTCTCCTATTTTTTTTTTAAAGGTACGCTTCTTACTCTGAAAGATTTGAAGGTAGGAAAGGAGGGATAAAGACCCAGCAACTTCATCAATTGTATATTTCAGATATTTATTAAACTCAAAGTGAGCAATGATCTTTAGGAAAAGTGACATGATCATCTCTGCTATTATTGATTTACTTCCATTTACACTTTCTTTTTTTTTTTTTTTTTTTTTTTTTTTTTTTTTTTTTTACACACTGGGTAACCCTGTGCAGACCTATGGCTACAAATTCCATACATATGTGACTGAGTCCCAAATCAGTATCTCTGGTGTAGATCTTCCCTTTGTTGGTTCAACCTGTCCTTTTGGACGTCCCAAAACAAACTCAATAGACTTCCGAAGGAGCTTTTCGTCTCACCCTCTACCTTCCAAATCTGTCTTCAGAGTCTCCTTTCAGTCTGTCATTGTCACCTCCTCAGCCTCCTGTGTCCCCCCTCTTCTGTCCTCCATATCTAATTGATAACCAAGTACTTACCAATTATCTCTCACAAATAACTCTACAATTAATCTATAGTGTATTTTCATTGATTCTCTCATTTTTCTAGCTTTATTGAGATATAATTAACATACATACTGTATAAGTTTAAGGTGTACAGCATAACAGTTTGGCTTATACATATTGTAAAATAATTACTGCAATAGGTTTAGTTACCACCCATTATATCCTAAAGATACACTAGAAAGAAGAAGGAAAAAAAGGAAATATTTTTTTTATAATAAGAACTCTTAGGATTTACTCTCTTAATTTTCCTACATATCATACAGCAGTGTTAACTATAGCCATTATGTACATTTACATCCCGAGTTCTTATTTATCTTATAACTGGAAGTTTGTACCTTTTCACCAACTTTCTCCAATTCCTCCACCCACCCCACCACCTGCCTCTGGTAACAAATCTGATCATTTTTTCTACAAGTTTTTTTTTTTTTTATCTTTTTAGATTCCAGACATAAATTAGTTCATACAGTATTTATCTCTTTTTTTGTCTGACTTATTTCACTTAACAAAATGATCTTAAAGTCCATTAATGTTTTCACAATTGGAAAGATTTTCTCATTTTTTATGGCAGAATAATATTCCATTCTCGTATGTATATACCACAATTACTTTATTTGTAAGTGAACACTTAGATTGTTTCCATATCTTGGTGATTGTAAATAATGCTGCTATAAACATGAGAAAGCAGATATCATTTCAAGTTAGTGTTGTTTCCTCCTAATATATTCCCAGAAGTGGAATTACTGAATCATATGATAGTTCTATTTTTAATTCTTTGAGTTTACAATCATTATTGCTTTAAATGTATTTTCTGTCCTTTCTCTTCTCCTTCTGAATTCCCATTATGTGGATATTGTTTCTTTTTATTGTGTCCTATAATTCCCAGAGGCATTCTTCATTTCTTTTCATTTTTTTTTCTTTTTATTCCCCTGACTGGATAATTTCAAAAGTCTTATCTTCCAGATCACTCATTCCTTCTTCTGCATGGCCAAGTCTGCCTTTGAAGCTCTGTATTGAATTCTTCAGTTATTATATTTTACAGCTCTAGGAATTGGGTTTTTTAATATATTTTTTATTTCTTTGTTGGACTTCTCATATTATTTATGCATTGTTTTCCTAATCTTCTTTAGTTTTCTGTGTGTTCTTGTAGTTCACTAAACTTCTTTAAGAGGATTATTCTGAATTTGTCACGGTCCATAGACCTCCACTTCATTAGGATCAATTATTAGAGCTTTATGAGTTTCCTTTCGTGGGGTTATATTTACCTGATTTGTCATGATCCTTGATTCATATGTTGGTATCTCTACATTCGGGTAAGTTGTCTTTACTTCCAGACTTTACAGGTTCACTATAGCAGAGACAGCTCCTTACCAGCCAGCTCGGTCTGGGTTTCTGGACATGTCTGCTGGCAATGTCCTGGGGCAGATGGGACCTGATATTAGGGTCTAATTTGGGGCAAGGTAAGTGTTTACACTCTGAGGTCAGGGGTGTGATACTCAGAATAGCTGCTGGGACTGCTGGCTTGATTCCCTTCCCAACTGAGGTTGTAGGATGGGCTCTGCTATTGCCTAGACTCTCTACTCAGGTTTAGTAGACAGTCATGACTGAGTATTATACTCAGCAGTAGACAGGGCAGCAGGATAGGACCCAGGTCTGCACAACTCATTGTTTGGGGACCCAAAGAAAGCAAGAGTGTACACTGAATACCTGGTCTGGTGAAGCCACTACTGGTTTTGCTTTGTAGACAAGGAAAGTCACAGGCTGTGCTTTCTGTTCAAGTGTTACTATAAGCCGGGCTGTTGGATGGGCTACACAGCTTCTCATGTGATCTGGTAAGTTTCCCTGGTCAGGTGGACTGAGGCAGTACCCACCTGTTGCTAACAGGTGAGGCTATGAATTATTTCCCTGTCCAGGTGCAGCAAATGAAGCAGGTATAAGGCCACTAATGCTCTTTGTCTGTGATCTTGACTTACGCCATCCTGTGCCCCAAGTTCCCTGGCAGAACAGGACCACTGGCTTTACTCTGGGGACCATTAGCTCTGTTCATCCACCTCTTAGCTCCAGAGTTGCTGGGTTACACAGTGTTCCTGCCAACCCTTCCTGTCGGATGGGGCTGTGGGCCATGCTCTGCAGCAAGTGGGGCTATAACACAGGCTCTTCGCTAGGGAGGCCTAGGAAGGCCCACTCCACCAACTCCTAAATTTTCTTGAACAGGTTTTCTGCTAGGCAGAGCTGGGAGCCGGGAGCCCCAATTTACAGCAGATGGGGCTATGACTCAGTACCTCTGCTGAGCGGGAGAAGGCCAGGCTACAGCAAAAATCCTTGTTTGGGGACCCAAATTAGGGAGACCTGCACCCTACTGAGTTCCCTGGTCAGACTGCCCCCTTCCCGACTTGGTTTGCAGATGAGCAGAACTGCTCTTTGGGATTACTATTTCAGCTGTGCTAATGGGAACTCTGTCTACCCAGATATGAGTGCCGATTATTAGAAGCCCCTCCCCACTTGTTCATCACAATTTGATTCTTAGTAGTTGAGCCCAGCAGATTGCCCTGTGATCTCCATGGGACAAAACCAGAGTAAGGGCTCCCACAAAATGATCCACAATGCTGAAGGTTCTGGATGTACTTCTTGGGCTCTCTCTTCCCACAGTGGGGAAGTGTAGCTGTTCTTCTGACCCTTCTAATGCAGTCTGTCTCAATTTCTGTGGTGTGAATGATGGGAGGAGGGGTGCCTCAGCCTCATTCCTGTGTTTCTAGATTGTCTCATTGGTGTCTTGTCCGTGAGTAGTTGTTGCTTGTTCTTTTATGAGAAGGAACAAAGTCAGAAGGAATCTACATTACCATTTTGTACCATTACTCTTCAATTCTTTTTTTTTTTTAATTTAAATATAGTTGACACACAGTTACATTTCAGGTGCACATGATGATTGAACAAGTTTACAAGTTACCCTATGCTCACCATTTGTCACCATACAACACTATTACAATACCATTGACTAAATTCCCTCTGCTGTACCTTCCATCCCTGTGATTTATTCATTTCATAACTGGAAGCCTATGTCTCCCACTCCCTTTCACCCATTTTGCCAATTCCCCTATCCCCTTTTCCTCTGGCAACTACTAGTTGTCTGTTTCTATGAGTCTGTTTCTGCTTTTTGTTTGTTTGTTTGTTCCCTTGTTTTTAGATTCCACATATAAATGCAATCATACAGTATTTGTCTTTCTCCTATTTCACTTAGCATAAAACCATCTGGGTCTATTCATGTTGTTGCAAACGGCAGGATTTCATTCTTATTAAATCTTATAGTTGAGTAATATTTATTTATTTGTTTATTTATTTATTTATTCACATCTCCTTTATCCATTTATCAATTGATGGACACTTAGGTTGTTTCCATATCTTGGCTATTGCAAATGATGCTGCAGTAAACATAAGGGTACATATATCTTCCCTAATTGGTGTTTTTGTTTTATTTAGGTAAATACCCAAGAGTGGAATTACTGGATCATATGGTATTTCTATTTTAAAAATTTTGAGAAACCTCCATACTGTTTTTCACAGTGGCTGCACCAATTTACATTCCCAGCAACAGTGCACATGGGGCCCCTTCTCTCAAAATTTTTGCCAACACCTGTTAGTTCTTGTCTTTTTGATTTTACCATTCTAACAGGTGTAAGATGATATCTCATTGTGGTTTTGATTTGCATTTCTCTGATGATTAATGATGAGCATCTTTTCATGTGCCTGTTGGCTATCTGTATGCCTTCTTTGGAAAACAAATTAATCAGATCATTTTTTGGTGTTGAGTTGTGTAAGTTATTTATATATTTTGAGTATTAACTCCTTATCAAATATATCATCTGCAAGTATCTTCTTCCTTTCAGTAGGTTCCCTTTTCATTTTGTTAATAGTTTTCTTTGCTGTGCAAAAACTTCATTTTGGTGCAGTTCCAATAGTTTATTTTTGCTTTAGTTTCCCTTGCCTGAGGAGATTTATCTAAAAAAAATATTTCTATGGACAATGTCAAAGAAATTACTGCCTGTGTTTTCTTTTAGGAGTTTTGTGGTTTCGGGTCTCCCATTTAGGTCCTTAATCTATTTGTGTATGGTGTAGAAAAGTGGTCCACTTTCATTCTTTTGCATGTAGCTGTCCAATATTCCCAGCACTATTTATTGAAGAGACAGTCTTTTCCTCATTGTATATTCTTGCTTCTTTGTCATAGATTAATCGACTATATACATGTGGATTTATTTCTGGGCTTTCTATTCTGTTCTATTGATCTATGTGTCTATTTTTGTGCTAGTATCATACTGTTTTGATTACTACAGCTTTGTATTGTCTTGAAATCTAGAATTGTGGAACTTCCAGCTTTGTTCTTCTTGATTACTTTGGCTGTTTGGAGTCTGTTGTGATTCCACACAAATTTCAGGACTATTCTGGTTCTGTGAAAAAGATCATTGGTATTTTGATAGGGATTGCACTGAATCTTTAGATTGCTTTGGGTAGTATGGACATTTTAACAATATTAATTCTTTGAATATATCAGCATGGAATATCTTTCCATTTGTGTCCTCTTCAGTTTTTTTCATCAGTGTTTTATAGGTTTCAGAGTACAAATCTTTCACCTCGTTTGTCAAGTTTATTCCTAAGTATTCTTTTTGGTGCAATTGTAAATGGAATTTTTTCTTAATTTCTCTTTTTGCTACTTTGTTATTAGTGTATAGAAACACTACTGATTTCCAGGTATTTTTTTTTTTTTAATTTTGTATCCTTCAACTTTACTGAATTCATTTATAACTTCTAATGGGTTTTTTTTGGTGAAGTCTTTAGGGTTTTCTCTGTATGAAATAATGTCATCTGAAATAGTGAGAATTTAACTTCTTCCTTAGCAACATAGGTGCCTTTTATTTCTTCTTCGTGTCTGATTGCTGTGGCAAGGACTTCCAGTGCTATCTTGAATAATAGTGGTGAGTGGAATCCTAATCTTGTTCCTGATCTCAGAGGAAAGGATCTTAGTTTTTCCCAATTGAGTATGATGTTAGCTGTGGGTTTGTCATATATGGTCTTTTAATGTTGAGGTATGTTCCCTTTACACCCACTTTGTTGAAAGTTTTTATCATGAACAGATGTTGAATTTTGTCAATGCTTTTTTTCTGCACCTATTGAAATAATCATATGATTTTTATGCTTTGTTTTGTTGATGAAGTGTATCACATTGATTGATTTGTGAATATTGAGACATCTTTGCATCCCTGGAATAAATTCTACTTGTTTGTGGTGACTGATCCTTTTAACGTATTATTAAATCAGGCTTGCTAATATTTTGTTGAAGATAATTGAGGATTTGTTGATATATTTGGGAGCTTTCTTTCCTCTTATTTTTTGGATTAGTTTGAGGAGAATAGGTATTCTTCTTTAAGTGTTTGGTATAATTGACCTGTGAATCCATCTGGTCCTGGGCTTCTGTTTCTTATGAGTTTTTTGATTAGTGATTCAATGTTGTTACTTGTAATTGATCTGTTCAGATTTTCTATTTCTTCCTGATTCAGTGTTGTTAGATTGTATGCTTCTGGGAATGTATCCTTTTCTTTCACGTTGTCCAATTTGCTGGCATATAATTTTTTTGTAGTAGTCTCTTACAATCCTTTGTGTTTCTGGGGTGTCAGTGTTACTTCTCTTTCATTTCTAATTTTATTTACTTGGGTCCTTTCTTATTTTTCTTGATGAGTCTGGCTAAAGGTTTATCAATTTTATCTTTTCAAAGAAACAGCTCTTGCTTTCCTTGATTTTTTTTCTATTTTTTAAGTCTTATTTCATTTATTTCTGCTCTGATTTTATTATCATTTTTTCCCCTACTGGCTTTGGGCTTTGTTCCTCTTTTTCTAATTTCTTTAGGGACAAGGTTAGATTGAGATTGAGATTTTTCTTGTTCCTTGAGGTAGGCCTTTATTGCTATAAATTTCCATATTAAAAATAAATTGAATGAATGGATGGATGGATGGAAGAATGAATGAATGAATAAATAAATAAATAAATAAATAAATAAATAAATAAATAAATTCCATCTTAGAATTGCTTTTACTACATGCCAAAGGTTTTTGGAACATTGTGTTTTCATTTGTTTCTATGTATTTTTCTATTTCCTCTTTGATTTCTTTGTTTATTCATTGCCTGTTCACTAACATGCTGTCTAGCCTCCACTTGTTTGTGGTTTTTTTTCTGTTTTTTTCTTTTTTCTTGTAACTGATTTCTAATTTCATACCATTGTGGTTGGAAAAGATGCATATGATTTCAGTCTTCTTGAAGTTATTGACTTGTTTTGTGGCCCAACATGTAGTCTATCCTGGAGATTGTTCCATGTGTACTTGAAAAGAATGTGTATTCTGTGGTTTTTGATGGAATGTTCTATCTCTTTTATGTCCATCAGGTCTAATGTGTCTTTCAAAAACACTGTTTACTTATTTATTTTCTGTCTGGATGATCTACCCATTGATGTAAGTGTTAAAGTCCCCTCCTATTGTATTGCCGTCACTTTCTTCCCTTATGTCTGTTAATATTTGCTTTATGTATTTAGGTACTCCAATGTTGGGTACGTAGATATTTACAATTGTTACCTCCTCTTGTTGGATTGATTCCTTTATCATTATGTAATGTCCTTCTTTGTCTCTTATTACAGTCTTTGTTTTAAATTCTATTTTATCTAAGTATTGCTATCCTAGCTTTTGTTTTTCCTTCCATTTGTGCGGAAAATCTTTCTCCATCCTTTCACTTTTTAATCTGTGTGTGTCTTTAGGTTTAAAGTGAATCTCTTATAAGCAGCATAGTTGAGTCTATTTTTTAACCATTCCTGCATACTATCTATTGAATGGAGCATTTAGACCATTTACATTTAAAGTAATGATGATGGGTATGTACTTATTCCCAGTTTGTTAATTATTTTCTAGTTATTTATGTTCTCTTATTTCTTATGTGCAATTCTTGAATGGTGTAATCTATCTTCCATATTAGTATAAAAATTGCTGTTCTGAAATAAAAGCCTCATGTCATCTAAAAATCCACTTTTGACTTCTACTAAAGTGCATTGTATATAATATAAGCCCCATAAAGTGTTTGGAGGCTTTTAAGTGAATGAATAGATGAACTGGATGATTGACAGTTGAGTAGGTTCAGTCATAGTTATTTTCAGATTTATTAGCTATAAAACAATTGTTGGAAGAATGCCAACCATTTAAAGCCATTTGCTCATCCTTAACCTTTGAAACAACTGGCCATATCACATCAAACTATTATAGATGAAGTTGTTTATCAGTTTCTTGATTTATTTTATTAAATCAACCAGAAACAATAATTGTACTTTATATGAAATTTTGGAATTGAATATGTCAATAATTATAATCCTAATAACTACAGTAGGATGTCTACAGTATTACACCATGGATTATTTCCTAGTGGCAATTTAAAGTTCAGAGTTCTTTCAGTCCCAAACCCATATACATTGTACAACACAAAGGAATACTCTCCCTTAACTAAAAGTGACTAATTCTTAACCACTAAATTGTAATTCAAAACACATTCTTTATAAGTGTACCTAGACACATTTCTGTAAAGCTAAAAGCATCCAGAGATATATACCACTCATCTTGCTATAAATTTAAATGCAATCCTGACCTGTGTTTTTATGAATTAATAAAACTGTTACTTGGGCAATCCAGGTTTTGCAATTAATCAAGAGAACTGTATCTTTAAGAGAGTATCCTAGCAACCTTTCAGCAAGCTCAGGAAAGACCCAAATGACAATATACACCGATTTAATTATGCTGCTGGCTCTATCAAACTTTGCAGTTAATCAAAAAAAAACACTTAAAAACAGAAATAGAAATTAAGTCACAGCTGAAAATGAGAACAGGCGAAGGAGTGTAAGGGGAGAATTTCATAACTGAAAGATAACTTTTTACTTGCTTATCAATAGAGTAAAAATGAAATTGGTAAAATTATAATTCCACAAGGAAGTTGGTAAAGTTACGATTGCTGTGAGTGTTAGAACCAATATTATATTGATTAAGAGATTGCTAGTCCAAGGCCAAAATTACATTGGGATAATCACAGCTTTAAGAATGTATTTAAGTTATACAAGCCCACTACATTTTTAATGGCCCATCGAATTGTACGTTTCCTAGTGGTAATGCATTTTATGGGAACTAAGCCCTTGAAAAACAATGTTTCTCCTGAGTACACATTTGGAAATGTAGCTAATTTCATAACCACCACTTCCTTCACCCACCACACCCCCTACCTCATCATCACCACCATCACTATTTTGCATGGCCCAGTACTGGGCACCATCTTTAACTGTTTATATCTATATCTGTTTATAACACATTATACAGCAACAGGTATGTCCTTGATGAGGTGGGGGTTTTTGGTAACAGCCATATAAATCAAGGAAGTCAGAGAAAGGCAGATGGAGACTTTATATAGCAAACAAAATCCAAATTCATAAAACATGGCCTACTTGTGTAGGTAGAGGTAGGTACTACCTCTGGATGTACATCAGAATTCTTATTTATGTGTCTTCAAAGATGCAAAAAGTGGACACATGAGAAATTTGAATACTTCTAATTTTTAACATATTCCCTGTTTATAGGCCAATTTCATTTAGATAATTTTAATGTTTCTTAAACCTCAAGCAAAGAAGTTACTTGCCTGGAACATTAAGTACACACACACACACACACACACACATTTTTCTCAAATTTTGAAAAAGCTAAACTTTTAAATTTAATAAACTTGTTGCTATACCAAAGTGCATGCCCTACAAAGAATGTCAAATTTAAACCATATTGATTAGTTCTTCAGGAAATGCGGTAGGACAACATTTTGAGGGTTTTTCTGGAAGCTTAGGGACGACAGGCTATGATAGAGGAATGACATATGAACCACTCCATCTTTTTGGTGCTGGTGGTTCCAATGGCATTCCTCTTCCCTGACTAGTTCAACTCTTCTGATACATAACAGAGGACTGTTATAGACCATAACTGTTGTAGCCATAAAAAAGACAGTGGTTTGTTTCTGGTCCAAAAAGTGCAGTGTGAGGGGGCGCCTGGGTGGCTTGGTCAGGCATTTGAGTCTTGATTTCACTCAGGTCATGACCTCATGGTTTCGTGGGCTCAAGCCCCACATTGGGCTCTGTGTTGACCGTACAGAGCCTGCTTGGGATTCTCTTTCTCTCTCTGCCCCTCCCCTGCTTATGCTGTCTCTCTCAAAATAAAATAAACTTAAAAAAAAAAAGTGCAGTGTGAGGGACAAAGGTGAGTTCATATACTGTACGTTCACACTATGATCCCAAGCTGTGCTAAATTTCAATTTGCAAAACCCTGCAGGCAGCCAATCTAAGTAGAAATGCCCCTCAACCCCTCACCTACTAGTGTTAGCTCAGAGCACTGGTTCTCAACCTTGAGTTGCATCAGAATCCCCGGAGGACTTGTTCAAATACAGAATGCCTTACACCCAGAGTCATTGATTTAGGAGGTCTAGGGTGGAACCTAAGGATTGGCATTTCTTCTTTTAATGTTTATTTGAGAGAGACAGAGAGCAGGGGAGGGGCAAAGAGAGAGGGAGACAGAATCTGAGGCAGGCTCCAGGCTCTGAGCTGTCAGCACAGAGCCAATGCAGAGCTGAATTCACGAACCACGAGATCATGACCTGAGCCCAAGTCGGAGGCTTAACCGACTGAGCCACCCAGGCTCCCCAAGAATTGGCATTTCTAACAAGTTCCCAGGGGACACTGGTGAGGCTTGGGGGGGTGGGCAGGAGACACACTTTGAGAACTAATGCCTAAAGAATAAAGCAAACTTGTTTATTTAAAACTAGACCTCAGAGTTATGGGCCCCATTGATTCTGGACCCCAGTAGTAATGTTTGAGTGGTAACAGATTCTCCTGGCATATGTTCTTTGGTTCTACTGATTCTCTTTCTCTGCTGAAAAATATTTTGGATACAGAACATAGAGATTTGTGCTGATTATTGAAGGAGTTCTTCTGTAAGTGCTTAGGAGAGTAAATTAGGATGTCACTGACATTAGAAACAAACTGTTGGAGGTAAATTTAAGAACCGGAGGGAAGTCCTTGTAGAAGAAAAACAAAACTGCAATAAACCCATGTTTCTAGGTGTACCCAGAGGTTTTCAGTATCCCAACTGTGTATATATGGTAACTCTCAGGTTCTTTTTATCAGTGTGAAAAAAAGCCCTGAAGTCTATGATGTCCTGTTACAGATAGTGTGAAAACTAGGCCTTACCAGGATCCACATTAACTGGGACAAAAATTCTGAAATTTGATATTCAGGTCAGTTAGAGAAGAAAAACAGCTGCCTTTGGCCATGCTATTCAGGACACCCCCCTTAGCTATACTAGCAGAGAGGCTTCTTCCTGAATTCTAATACTCTGCCTTCAGACCAGAGCAGGGGCTCCTATTTCTGTTACTCCTCCATGGAAACAACTGGAGAAGCAAAACTATGTGTGTGAAGCTGCTTCTCCCACAGGCTGCCTGTTCCTGGGAGCAGCAAAGTCCTTCTGTGGGCGACCGCAACCTCCGCATGGGTCCATAATGACAAGGTGACTTCAAAGATGGCAGATTATAGGGTAAAATATCACATTTAGTTTTTAAGATACCATATTGACAAGCTTCTGTTGGGGTATTGATACAGAAAAGTTTGGGGTATTGATACCGAAACAAAAGAAAATGCTTAATAGGTAATGTTCTCCCTCTACTGACATGCCTGTTTTACTTAGTCTCTTCTCTCAAGAAAACATCATCTCATTTCATCCTCACAATAACTGTAAACTATGATCAGCCCCATTTCACATCTAAGGAAACCTTAAGAAAAGTTAAATTATTTGACCAAAGTTTTAATTAGTAAGTGGCAAACTGTTTCTACCCTATCCTGTTTCTACCCTATCCTGGCTACCCATTTCTAAGTTTTGTTTTGTTCTAGACTGAAATAGAGTATGTTCATTTATATATAGATGTATTTCACAAATGTAGCATTTGGTACAAAAAAAGTACATTTCTGGAACTCCTCTGTGAACTCTAAAGTGTTAATGTCTTACATACTCATCTTACAATAATGATGGGACAGTTCACCCTTCAACAACAGAATTAACTTCATAGTGCAACCCCATGGTTGTAATCATATTGCTAAAATGGCTTGTTGCTAGAGATACGGAGTTTTGAGTAACTAATGCTTGTTCGATTAAGAGCCTTTTGATATTTTTTTTCCATAAGAGCCATTAATTAGTGTTAATTGGAAAATACAGGCACACCTCATTTTATTGTGCTTCACTTTATTGCAGTTCACAAATACTGAATTTTTTATAATTTGAAGGTTTGTTGCAACCCTGCATTGAACAAGTTGGTGTCATTTTTCCAACAGCACTTGCTCATTTCATTCCTCTGTCACATTTTAATGATTCTTGTAATATTTTTAATTTTCATTTTATTTGTATGGTTATCTCTAATTAGTGATTTTTTAATTAAAATACAGCTGACACACAATGTTACATTAATTTCAGGTGTGCAACATAGTGATTCAACAAGTCTGTATGTTATGCTATGTTCATAGCAAGTGTAGCTATCATCTGTCACCATATAAAAATATCTAATCAGTGATCTTTGATGTTACTGTTGTAACTGTTTTGGAATGCCAACCGCTCCCATATAGGATGGCAAACTTAATCGATAACTGTTGTGTGTGTTCTATTCCACTGGACATTTCCCATCTTCCTCCCTCCCCTTGGGCATTTTATTCCTTAAGACACAACAATATTGAAGTTAGGCCAATTAATAATCCTACAAGTCTCTTAAGTATTCAAGTGAAAGGAATAATCACATTTCTCTCACTTTAAATCAAAAGCTAGAAATGATTATGCTTAGTGAGGAAGGCATGTTGGAAGCTTTTGGTTGACAGACCAAAAGCTAGGCCTTTTGTGCCAAACAGCCAAGTTGTGAATGCAAAGGAAAAGTTCTTGAAGGAAATTAAAAGTGCTACTCCAGTGAACACATTAATGATAAGTGAAATGGACTATTGATGATATGGAGAAAGTTTTGTGGTCTGGATAGAAGATCAAACCAGCCACAACATTCCCTTAAACCAAAGCCTAATCCAGAGCAAGGCCCTAACTCTTTTCAGTTCTATGAAGGCTGAGAGAGTTGAGGAAGCTCCTGAAGAAAAGTATGAAGCTAGCAGATATTGGTTCATGAGGTTTAAGGAAAGAAGCTGTCTTCAAAACATAAAATGCAAGATGAAGCAGCAAGTGATGTAGAAGCTGCAGCAAGTTCTCCAGGAGAACTAGCTAAGATCATTAATGAAGGAGGCTACTCTAAACAAGATTTTTCAATGTAAATTAAATAGCCTTATATTGAAAGATACCATCTAGGACTTTCAGAGCTAGAAAGGGGAAGTCAGTGCCTGTCTTCAAAGCTTCATAGGACAGACTGACTCTCTTCTCAGGGGTCAAGGCAATGTTTTTACCATCCTGAAAATCCTAGGGTCTTTAAGAATTATGATGAATCTACTCTGCCTGGCTCTATAAATGCAACAAAGCTTGGATGATAGCACATATGTTTATAACATGGTTTGCTGAGTATTTTAAGCCCAGTGTTGAGACCTACTGCTCAAAAAAAGCCTCCTTTCAAAATATTACTGCTCATTGACAATATATCTAGACACCCACGAGCTCTGATGACATACAGTGATATTCGTGTGATATGCATGTTGTTTTCATGCCTGCTGACACAGCATCCATTCTCTCTCCATGGATCAAGGAGTAATTTTGACACTCAAATCTTATTTACGAAATACATTTTTTTAAGACCATTAGTTGCCATAGGTAATGCTTCCTCTGATGGATCTGGGAAAAGTACATTGAAAAGTTTCTGGAAAGGATTCACCATTCTAGATGCCATCAAGAATGTGATTCATGGGAAGAGGTCAAAATAGCAACATTAACAGAAGTTTGGAAGTTGATTCTACCCCTCACGGATGACTTTGTGGGGTTCTAGACTTCAGTGGAGAAACTAAGTGCAGATGTAGACACAGCAAAAGAATTACGATTAGAAGTGGAGCCTGAAGATGTGCCAGAATTGCTGCAATCGCATGATCAAACCCGAAGGGATGAGGAGCTGCTGCTTACAGAGGAGCAAAGACAGGGGTTCTTAAGATGGAATCTACTGAAGATGTTGTGGAGATTGCTGAAATAACAAAGGGTTTAGCCTATCACATAAACTTACTTGATAAAGCAGCCGTAGGGTTTCAAAAGATTGTAATTTTGAAAGTTCAACTGTGTGTAAAATGCTGTCAAATGGCATCACATGCTACAGAGAAATCATTCCTGAAAAGAGCCAATTGATGTGGCAACCTTCATTGTTGTCTTATCTTCAGGAAATGCCACCACCACCCCCAGTTTCAGCAACCGCAGTTCTGATCACTCAGCAGCCATTACCATTGAGGCAGGACCCTCCACCAGCAAAAAAATTTACAACTTGCTGGAAGCTCAGATAATGGTATTTTTTTTTTTTTTAGCAATACTTTTTAATTAAGGTATGCATTTACTTTTAGGCATAATGCCATTGTACACTTAATAGACTATAGTATAAACATAGCTTTTATATGCAGTAGGAAACCAAAAAAATAATTCAACTCACTTTATTGTGGTGGTCTGGAACCAAATCCACCATAACTGTAAAGCAAATTGCTTTTTTATGTCCAAAATTTCATCAGGGAAAAATGCCTCCCCCTTTCTGTAGAAGTTGTGATCGTTCCATGAAGAGAGGTAGAAGGGTGTCATCCTTCCCCTACACAAAGTCACCAGCCCTATAGGTGGGCATATAAACTAGCCCACCAGATTTTTGCTGGAGGTATAGGAAAGATTTTCTTTTTGAGGTCGGTGCCAGCTGCAGGGTGCCAGGCTAAGAGGTGGACAAAGTAAGCACTGTTATTTGAACCTCCAGATCAATGAGCTTTCCATATTTAAGCCAAAAATAATATTTTTTTAAAGCTGGTTTGATTTGGGTTTCCATTATTTACCACTTAAAGAGTAAATGCAAAATTCTTTTCTAAAATATCTTATTTCTTTGGACTTCTTGAGACTATTGAATATAGTCTATTATTAGCCCGAGTGTAAAATGGGAGTAAGTATCCACTTTAGAAAGAACTTTGTGAGGATTAAATGAGCTAAAGCACATGCATAAAAACACCAACTGTAATGCCCAACATTCAATAAGTATCACTTCTCTTCCCTGTTTCTACATTACCTTTCCAAAACATCAATATTTGAGCCTTTACAGTTGTTTTTCACATATCAACTCATTTAATGTATGCAATACCATGAGGGAGGGGGGAAAGGAGGTGAAAAGAGGTTTTGTAGCTTATCCAAGGATACACACATTGTGGGAGAGCTGGGGTGCAAATTATCACCTTATGCAATACAAAGTGCTATGTTTTCTGTATTTCATTTTATTTCTGCTATGAGGCTGACTGCACAGTTAATGATGAATGAAGCAAGGAAAGTTCTAAGCGCAGAGCTAAGGGGTACAACACATTTAGTATAGATGTTTTATGGTAATTCGGGTGGGGTTTTTTTTTTTTTTTGGCCTGTTATCTTGTGCAAAGTGTAGTGTCAGTACGTTGTATGTACATACCTATGCTCTATTTTCCAATTATACCCTAAAAGAACTTCAATCACCTAAGATAACAGCTGATGTTTACTGAGTGCTTATAATGTGCCAGGCACCCTGCCAAGCATCAACCTAAGTATTTCATTCATCCCTCATAACTACCTTAAAAAGTGTTATAAAAGAGCAGTAACAGCTGAGCAACCCAAGGACATTCAGAGAGTGGGTGGGAGGGCAGGGATGGAACTGTGCAGTCTGGCTCACTGTGCTCTGCATTCACTGTGAGGGCAAGGGCAGGGTCTGTCTTACTCTCCTGGCACCTGCTACATGCAGGGCACCCCATTAATGAATGACTACACACTCTTTACTAAAAAGAGAGCACTTTCAAATGATATAAAAGGAGACTTTAATGTGAAAGGGCATTTGTTGTGTAGAAAGGAAAAAGCTTTAAAGGCAGATCTTTTCCTAACAATTTACAGTTCCTTTTTGAATCCTAAAAAATCCACATTGTGACTGTAACACACATTTCCCTTCCCCTTTTCATAGGGCAGATCTGCATGCTGTATCTGACTGACACTCAACCAGGGATACCAGAAGGTGAGTATGTCTGATAGGAGATGGAGAGGAGGATCAGAACTAGAGAATCAGACATGAAATAAGTTTATGATTCAATTTAATCCTCCTTCCCCGCTTTTTTATATTATGAGCAATATATGCCATTAGGATAGTTATTAAGGGTGAAAGGATTAATTAAAACTATAATTATCTGATAAGACTAGCATACTGTCTAACCTGATTTAGGGCAAATTCATCTACTTTAATTAAAAATACTGGACGGGGGAAAAAGGTGAGTAAAGAAGTAAAATTTAACACTGCTGGTCCTGTTTCTACCATGAATTTCTTGAGTGACTTAAGCTATCATTCAAACAGCCATCGTGAGTTAAGAGTTCTGAGTACAAATAACAAATTTATCTTGATATTTAGAAAAAAAACGATTTACTCTCTGAGGTTTGTTCATAAAAAAACAAACCTGTTGTGTGCATTTTAATCTCCAATTCTAATGCCTAACACCATAATACTTCTAAGTCTGTAACTTAATTTTAGGTTTAATTTTAAAAACCCTGTCTTGTTATATCTGGTGAAAGAGACTAGAAAACATTATGTAGAAAAAAAGCAAGAGACTAATTAAATGATCTCAATATAAAACTTTACTAAAAGGCTTTTAAAAAGCCTCTTAAAACAACCTAAAAATCAGAATACTTTTGGCAGAAAAATTAGCAGCTATGAACAAAATTAACATTACATAATATTTTATCAAGAACTGAATTATGATAATGTGGTTTACATATATTAGAATGATTTGCAACAAGCTTTTTTTTAATCAGACATCAAACCTCTTTACTAAAAAAAAATTTTAATGTGGTTTAGCACTTCTGGGAGATTGTTCCCAATCAATGACAGTAACACAATTTAGAAGATGACAGATAGCCTATCTTTTCATTAGAGACCTATCCAGGTAAGTCTTGCCAAATAGTTATGAAATTATATTCAATAATCAGCATTCATAAGAACTCAAGATAAAACAGTAACTCTGGTCCCCTCATCTATCAGTATATATACTTGGCATCAGAAATCATACCATTAGCAAATACATACTAAATTTTTGAAATTTTTGAAGGAAAAAAAGCTCACTTTAGAATAAGTGTCAATCTACATTTTTTTATGCTTCCCCTGACACACTATTTCCACCACTCTTCATTTTAACAGTGTTTTCTCCTTGGTTGGTGGTATATTACTGCTTCTTAAAGACCAATCATACCCAGCAGTCCAAGGTCATCAACTCCTCTGCAGATGAAGTGAGCTACAAAGAGCAAAAGAAGACCAATGCATTTAAACAGAAAAACATCCGCCCTACTTAGCAAGGCAGAAGCCCATCTCTAAAACATTTTTAACCCAAGGTTGCTTTATAATTAGTCCTACAAGTCCAACAGTATTACACTCTCATTGTCTATTGTTGGTTTTGACATAAGTTCAAACCTTAAAATATATACTAGAATTTCCAAGTTACATACTCTGGAAACATAATTGAGTTTCTATATTAGGATGAAATCTCTTCAGTTTTGTGTATTTGGGTATGAAATCTCAACCCCAGTCACTGTGATACAAAGAGTGTAGGAGAACAAGGAGAGGATACCCAAGCCTCCGGGAGCCATGATAGGGGAATTATCCATGCAAACAGACAAATGTCTTCTGAATTTAATATGTTAGCACAGTCGTAGGTAAGTGATTTAATGCAGCTCATAAATGCAGCAGCCCCTGTGTTGTCATTGCTCCCACTTAAGAGTAGCTCAGCTTTGCCCTGTTTGTTAGAAAGGGACCCCTGTCCTGCCCACGGAGCACAGGGCTGCTAAGTAGCACCAGCTCTCCACCATCTGGGAGCTATGCTTCCTAACCCAGAGCCTCTCACCCTTAATTTCCACTCAACTTTCAGGAGGAAGACTACATTTAGGTCAGTAAGGATATGACCAAAAATAAGTAAACAAATAGGGATAAAAATAGGAAATAAATATGAACTCCAATGGAGTAAAACTTCCTATAGATCTGATTAAAAGGTAAAACTATTTGTAAATAAAAAGTCAAAACCAAGTAAGATACATCTCTATTTTTGGTTTCATTCAAAAGTCGCCTTCATTCTTGGCAAACTAGCTATGTGGCATGATATGATCTACTTTTCATTTACACTGTATTTCTCTATTAAAAATCATTCCTTAATAAGGACTTTTCATATTAAAAATTCTAAATGTGTATAATAAATATTGTATTAAAATATTTTAATATTTACAATTGGAAAAAGTATATACTGTCATCAGTCATCTCAGGACTACCTCTTCAATTTCATCTTCTACAGATTCAACTACTTTTACTGCTGGTTTACTGTTTGCATGTTTCAATCGGTGTCTATTTAGATTAAAACTTCTTCCTTCGCTGAGGAAAAAGTCATCATTTTCATCACGTTCTCTATCCCTACTGCTCTTATCCCCAGGGGGAAAACTGAGAGAGTCAAAGTCTCCTTTGCCGGCAGCCAGAGAATTTGGGTCACTGCTTTTAGAGGAAACGGTGCTGCTGCTGCTGCCACTGGCACCAAATAACTGTTCCATCAGATGAGCTTTTTTCTCTTTTCTTGTAATTAAATCTACACTGTCTTTACCAAGTTTTTCTATACTGTTTCTTTGGAGATCCAAAAGGCCACTCTTCTGGCTAAATGGATTTGACGTTTTTGCAAATGTGTTTTTTGCAAATGAAGGCACATAGCTGCCAAATGCAAGCTCATTTGGAGAGGCTGGGCTTCTAATACTTCCTGGATTCTGACCGTCTCCTTTTGTAGCAAAGTGGCTGATGTCTTGCAAATGATGCCCATTAAACACTCTCTCTGAGGATTCACAGAACATGGATGTTTTGGGGCTTCTGTCTGGGAAGTGCAGTTTTGATTCCAAATCAGGTGGCAATGGCAGAGGAGGGCATTTTAGATTCCGAGAATCTTGAAGTTCTCTGTTGATTTCATTCAGTTTAGCAAGTAGCATTTCTCTCTTCAGCCTTTCTTCTTCCTCTTCTTCTAATTTACCAATGTTTTGAATTTGGTACATTTCCATTTGGTATCTTCCAGTTTCCAATGCGGGCTTTTCTTCTCTCTCCAGCAAAGATACCTTGTCTTTTTCCTTTTTAGCAAGTTCTTCTCTTTCCCACTCTGCATGAAATCAAATTAAAAAAAAATGAGATTTTATAGGAGTCAATATCTTTAGGAAAACTCAATTCTCATCTTTTACAAAACAGTCTATCTAACTTAGTTATCAGCACAGTGAAGATGAACACTGTAAATTTCATTGCTATACTTGATAGTCTGGAATTCAAAAAGAATATACTTAATGTGTACTGCATTTAAAATTCACATTTATAGAAAGAATTTTGTTCTTCAGTTTAGAGATAGGGAAGAAGGGTCTCTATTTTTTATACCTAATATAGTGCGGTACACTGAATAGAGAGTGATAGATGGATGGGGTGAGTTTATTTTAAAATTAAAAATAAACTGAAACTCTAGATGTCATACCATGAGAAGGACACAACATCATGTATATAGTGTTCTTACTGAAGATACATTAAGTTGAATCTAAGAGAAAACTTCAGATAAACCTCAAATGAGGAATTTTTAAAAAATGGGTCTTTATTCATCAAAAATGTTAATCTCACAAAATATTTAGAGAAGGCTGAAGAGATAGGAGAACTAAATGCAATTCATGATCATATCATGGAGAAGAAAATGCTATTAAGGACAATACTGTGTCAACTGACAAAACTGTAATATGGACGGCAGATTAGAGAAATATGTTGTATCAAAGTTAAATTTTCTGAAGTTGAAAACTATACTGGAATGATGTAAGAAAATGTCCTTATTTGGGAACAATACACATGGAAGTATTTTAAGGTATGGGCATGAGATATACAACTTTTAGAAGCTTTAGAACATTTTCACTGATGTTAGAGACCATTCTATACAAACTCCAGAAAAAAAAAAAAAATCAATAAGATGGAAAGAAAGGACCAGTCTTCTGTTACTTTATTCCTTTTCTCAGTACCTAGACACAACAGACATACTATCTAATTTTCTATTCTATATTTTAACATGTGGAAGCATCTCCCTTTGTGCATTAGCCAACAGGAATAGATTTTCTAATTTACCTGTTACATTGCTCTAAACAGACACTAAAAATACACATAGATACAGTAACTGTAGCAATAGTTAGGCGACAGTTTTATGTTCCATTAACTTTAAGGGGAAAAAAAAGGATTTCTCTGTAAGACTAATGAAATATATGCAGAGGATTAAAGTCCAGGATCCCTCTCACCTATACATTTAAGATATTTTATCCAGATGGAAATGAATTTATTCCTGAACTTCATTTTCAATATCTGAAGCTGTATGAGTTGGTTCCCTAAACTTCCATACTAATGGTTGAATACATTAAAGATTTGTTTTACATACTAAAACCAAAGAAAACTTACAGGAATATATTTGGGGCCTCATAATTCATTGATTTTCATGTTTTGGCCAGTCTGACGGTCAAGCCAATAAAGTGTATTGTCTTTGATTATCTCTTCATCAAGTTTTAGTTAATTTATACACAAAAATTTTCCCTTTCATCTGAATTCTACTTCATCCGAACTTTCTGAAGGTAACTGTCCTTATTACCTAACCCCAAATAGCAACTTAACAGTCATTTTTTCCCTTCCTTAAAAACTGTATTGAAATGTTTGATTCCTAAAAGACCATCCCCCAACACTGTATCAACCTTTTCTTGTTCTGTATAACCAATTCACTGTGCAGCTGGAAAATATGAGAATATTAAGGGATGCTAACCCTTTCTTTACCAAAAGATGCTGATTCATCTCTTGATTAAACAAATTCTTTTCTTACCATCCTCCGGCTTCTCAACCTCCTGTTTTACAACACGGAATCCTTGATCTTTCACAAATTTTTCTTCTCTTTTCACAATTGGGTTTAGCATCCCTGCTTCTTCATGCTCACCTCTTTCTTGCAATTCCAGGTCCTATTACATATATATATTTTTTTAATGCAAGTTCACAAGTTAAAAGGGAGAAAAAGCCATTTAAATATCATAGATTTATCTCCCATTAAGTATGACACCAAGTTAGAAACTAAATTTTAATTTAATAAAGCAGTAAATCACAAGTTACCACCCTCTGAAAGATACTTCAAAGGCACATAAGATTATTTTAGTTCAAATTTTTCTAAAAAGTAGAAGACATATCAGAACCAATAAAATTAAAGCCAATACTCTACAAACAATTCTGA
Source organism: Panthera onca (assembly GCF_046562875.1). Lineage (NCBI taxonomy): Eukaryota > Metazoa > Chordata > Mammalia > Carnivora > Felidae > Panthera > Panthera onca. The sequence continues at coordinate 71,157,964 of NC_138343.1, forward strand.
AGAGATATGTTTCAGAAGTATCCTTGCTTTGTACATTTTCACAGCAAAATCTGATTAATTCAGTTAACCAGAAAAGGCTATTAACAACGTACGGAGAGGCCATGGGAGAAGGTGCTGAGCTATAATACAGGCAGTAACAACTGCACTGAATTTTTCAAGTTTATACTATAAATTTTATAATAAATATTTAAATAAATAAAATGTAAACCCAAAATTACTTGTTCCTTATGGTCCCTTTAACATGTGTGTGTAATTTTTCTGAATAAAAGTAAAATACCTATTACAAAGTATAGCAGAGAATTGTCCCTAGTATCAATTTTCCTCTTCCTTTTAGTTACAGAATCCCTGAGAGCTTTAGCAGGGCATAGGACTGCTCAAGTAGAGACTACATTTGCTAACCTCACTTGGAGCTAAACGGACCAAAGGGATGTGAGTAAAAGTACAGATGCAACTTCCGATCACATTTATAAAAACAAAAGCTGCTTGCCCTCCACTTTGTTCCTCCTCCTCACAAGGGTGGTGAGCCAATTCCAACCATACAGAGGAGGACTACACTCTTTAAGATGGAAGAACATTAAGACAAAGGATGACTGCCAAGGAATAAACCTATCTACCTATCCTGGACTACACACTGACCTTCAATCTATTACATAAAAAAGAAAATCTGCATCTTGTTTGAGCCACTGTATTTGGGGTCTCTTTCCAACAGGAACTTATTGGTCTGTACTTTAATAACATTCCCATTTGCTAAGACCCTTTAAAGTGGCAGGAAGTCTTAAGAGCCTTATAAACTGTGTGATTAGTTATTACCACAACCCTGATGGGTAGCCCATCCCTCTTTTATACACTAGGAAACTGAGGCTCCAGGAAGTCCCAACTAAAATGTTAGAACCAGAATTTAATTAAAAAACAGTGCTAACTCCAAGGCTGTACTCTTTTCACCCTATCAGGTTGCTACTGTTCATGCTGAATCTTATAAAGACTATTTTTTAATCCTTTTAAAGTTAAGAATGAGTTTCTATTCCACACTTTACCCTTTTCAAAAAGAAAACATGATCTAGTTTCAATGACAGTGAAAATATAGGAAGAAAGACACTTAGCACATACAGCCCAAGAATCAAATCAGACCATCCTGTCTGGTATTACCACAAGAAAAGAGTTCAGAGTCACTGGGAAACTTACAGGGCACAAAAACATAGGAATATGTGAAATATGCTGGATCCCTGGTATATTATTTTCTTTGGGATTTAAATTGTAAACACAAAATACAGAAATCTCTTAAGAAAAGAACCTTCTGGTATTCAGTATAAAAGTCCTTTTCGATGAAGGTCCAATACAGACTCCCCTGAATTTCGCTCTAATGGTTAGTTATATAAAGTCAGATTGAACTGCAAAGACTTTGCTCAACATTCAATTAATCTATAAAATTCTCATATAATAAGGCCAAAAAAATATGTAGACTAATTGTAAAAAATCATTTGAAAAGTACTATAATTTACTATTAAATATAAGGGCAAGGAGGATTTTTAGATTATCTGATTATTAGATATCTGATTCTTCTTCTTCATATTATTAGATTACATAAAAAGTAAGAAACTGCTATCTCCAATCCAGAAGGTACAACTAACCTTCCTGAAGCATCTGAAAGATGCAATGAGTTGATCCAAAGGGATTTAATAAAATACATAGGTGTTACCTCTTTTGAAAAGGTTACTTTCATATTTACAGTTATGGCACTAGCTTCATTGCTAACTTTTAAAACACTTGATACTATGTTTTTTGGAATAACTTCAAACCTAGAGTTTAGTACCTAATCATGTTTCTAAACTCACCAAAGTAAGACGTTCAGGTTCTTCCCATTTGTTTTCATAACACATAACTGTTTGTGGTGTTATAGGAAATTCTTCCAGCTCGAAGTCATCACTGGTTTGTACTCCTTTTGTACATTGGTCTATAAAATCACTTTGGCATGCAGCTACCATGAAAATTACAAAAGAATTTTTCTAATCATATTGAACAGTGCTAAGACATGGAATTTAACTGCTATATGTTCACCATCTACACGAGATAATGCATGTTTTGCTCAGCTCTGTGCCTACCCACTATTACTATTTTTGTTTCTAGGGTTAACTGGCAATTCTGTGACTCGAGAACAATTTAAACAGGTAAACCCTATTAAGCTTTTACAAAATTTGTTTTTAACTTTCTGCAATTCAAAAAAGGAAAAATTATACTTTTGTTTAACAAAAAGCAAAAAAAAATGCATAATGCCGAAGTACTTATGAGTGAAATGACTGCTAGGATTTACTTTGAAATACTCTAGAAGTAGAAAAAAATAGATGAAGTAAAATTAGTAAAATATGTAACTATTAAAGCTAAGTGATGCATAATAAAGGTTCATTGTAATATAATCAACCTCCGCTCAGAAGTATTCTTACATATTTTCATAAAAGTTTCAAAAATAATTATAAGAAAAAAATTAAAAATTATGTAAAACATAATTTAATGACCTCAGGAAAAACAGAAAGTTGACAAGATTTCTGAAAATTAGCTACGAGGAAATTTAAGTTTACTTCAAAGAAGTTTTTTCCCTGCCTTCTACTTCAGAATTATTTGATTTTACTATTAATAAGTGACAACTACAATATGTTTTTCAACAGTAATAGCCACTATACCATTTTTTCTTGATCTAAGTTCTTTTTCTTTCTTTGGAGAAGACTTTGGCAGACGATTAGAATATATGTTTTTTATATCCAGTTCTCTCTCCTTTTCCTGAAAAGAAACCCATAATACAATTAAGGATGTAGAGTATCAGTTTAAAATAAAACAAAAATTCTCACCTCATCAACTGGTATTTTCCTCACCAAACTGGAATATATTATACCTAGTTCAATTTCCCTTCTTACCTACCAAACTATAGAAAGGAATGTCTCTAGAACATCTAGGTTAGGGCAGAGAAATGGTTCTCCCTAAAAAGTGCAATATGTACTGGCAATCAAAATAAATGAGCACAAATAAGGCAAAATTCATTTTCTACCCACTCCTACCTGATGGAGCTAGTAACTATCTTAAACTGTCTTTCAGACTTAGTAACAGAGCCCAAAATAATTTTGTTAGCATCTTTCAAATGTGGGTTTTGAATTAGTTAAAAATTAGAGGTTTAAAAAAATTTTTTTCAATGTTTATTTATTTTTGAGAGACAGAGCATGAGTAGGGGAGGGGCAGAGAGAAAGGGAGACATAGAATAGAAGCAGGCTCCAGGCTCCAAGCTGTCAGCACAGAACCCAATGCAGGGCTGGAGCCCATGAACAGTGAGATGAACCTGAGCTGAAGTTGGATGCTTAACTGACTGAGCCACCCCCAAAACTAGACGTTTTTTAAAACACAGTATTCTTTATCATTTTGGGACTATGGGTCTGAGAATTTGATTAACAAAATGAAAATTCTATGTAAGATAATGAATAAACATTCAATTTTGCACAAAATTTCCAGCCATCAATGACCTCTGGATAGAATTAAGAACACCTTTAACAAAATTAAATAATGTGAATGCTTCCTCTCAACACTGTGAAAATGAAGGGCATTAGTTGAAACAACTTTTAAAATAATCATGGGGTTATCTGAGGAAGAACACTGGATTATTCAACCATGCAACAGGGAAAAACTCCAGTTCCCATAATTTCCTTTTAGGATTTCATAACTTATTTCAGTTATATCATTCCTATTAGGATTCAATGTTTTCAGTTTTGGCATGTGTTATAGTGACTATATTACCAAAACTTTTCTTTAAAAGTACCAAAGAGAATATTAGAATTTTGTAAATCACAATGTACCAACTTACAAATATGCTTTAAAATGTTGACTTTTTAGGGATGCCTGGGTGGCTCAACCATCTGACTTCAGCTCAGGTCATGATCTCTTGGTTTGTGAGTTCGAGCCCCCCATCAGGCTCTGTGCTGACTGCTCAGAGCCTGGAGCCTGCTTCAGATTCTGTGTCTCCCTCTCTCTCTGCCCCTCCCCTGCTCACAGTCTGTCTCTCTCTGTCTCTCAATAAAAAATAAACATTAAAAAAAGTTAAAAAAAAATAAAATGTTGAGTTTTCAACCAATATATATTATAAATTAAGTAACTCCTTTCGAAAATTTTTTCATTTATTTTGACAGACAACATGCAGGTGCCTGTACATGCATGCCTGGAGTAGGGGCAACATGAGAGAGAGAGAGGGAGAGAGAGAGAGAGAGAGAGAGAGAGAGAGAGAATCCCTAGCAGGGTACAGAGCCCAGATCCCGAGGTGGGGCTCAATCCCATGAACCATGAGATCATGACCTGAGCTGAAATTAAGAGTTGAACGTTCAACTGACTGAGCTACCCAGGCACCCTGGTGTAAATTACATAGTACCAACTTACAAATATGAGTAAATGTTTTAAACATTTTTTTAAAGTTGTTTTTTTTTTTTAACGTTTTACTTATTTTTGAGAGAGAGAGAGCACATGCACAAGGGGGGCAAGGGCAGAGAGAGGGGAAACAGGATTCCAAGCAGGCTCTGTGCTGACAGCAGAAAGCCCAATGCAGGCCTGAACCCACAAACTGTGAGATCATGTCCTGAGCTGAAGTCGGCTGAGCCACCCTGGCCCCCACAAATATGAGTAAGTGTTTTAAAATGTTAAGGTTTTTTGTGTTTTTTTTAATATAATTTATTGTCAAACTGGCTAACATACAGTGTGTAAAGCGTGCTCTTGGTTTTCAGGGTAGATTCCCGTGGTTTATCGCTTACATATAACACCCAGTGCTCATCCCAAGGAGTGCCCTTCTCAATGCCCATCACCCATTTTCTCCTCTCCCCTACACCTCATCAACCCTCAGATTGTTCTCTGTATTTAAGAGTCTCTTATGGTTTGCCTCCCTCCCTCTCTAACTGTAACTATTTTTTTCCCCTTCCCTTCCCCCTTGATCTTCCATTAAGCTTCTCAAGATCCACATATGAGTGAAAACATATGATATCTGTCTTCCTCTGACTTACTTCACGTAGCATAATACCTTCTAGTGCCATCCATGTTGCTGCAAATGGCATGATTTCATTCTTTCTCATTGCCAAGTAGTATTCCATTGTATATATAAACCACATCTTTATCCATTCATCAGTTAATGGACATTTAGGCTCTTTCCATAATTTGGCTAGTGTTGAAAGTGCTGCTATAAACAGCCCCTATGAATTAGCACTCCTACGAACTGTATCCTTTGGATAAATTCCTAGTGGTGCTATTGCTCGGTCATAGGGCAGTTCTATTTTTAATTTTTTGAGGACCCTCCACACTGTTTTCCTGAGTGGCTGCACCAGTTTGCATTCCCAACAGTGCAAGAGGGTTCCCTTTTCTCCACAACCTCGCCAGCATGTGTTGTTTCCTGAGTTGTTAATTTTAACCACTCTGACCGGTGTGAGGTAGTATCTCAGTGTGGCTTTGATTTGTATTTCCCTAATGATGAGTGATGTTGAACATTTTTTCATGTCTGTTAGCCATCTGGATGTCATCTTTGAAAAGTGCCTATTAATGTCTTCTGCCCATTTCTTCACTGGACTGTTTGTTTTTCAGGTGTTGAGTTTCATAAGTTCTTTATAGATTTTGGATACTAGCCCTTTGTCCGATATGTCATTTGCAAATACCTTTTCCCATTCTGTCAGTTGCCTTTTAGTTTTCTGATTGTTTCCACTGCAGTGCAGAAGCTATTTATCTTGATGAGGTCCCAACAGTTCATTTTTGCTTTTAATTCCCTTGCCTTTGGAGATGTATCAAGCAAGAATTGCTGCAGTTGAGGTCAAAGACGTTGTTGCCGGCTTTCTCCTCTAGGGTTTTGATGGTTTCCTGTCTCACATTTCAGTCTTTCATCCATTTTGAGATTATTCTTGTGTATGGTGTAAAAAAGTGATCCAGTTCCATTCTTTGCATGTTGCTGTCCAGTTCTCCCAGCACGATTTGTTAAAGAGACTGTCTTTTTTCCATTGAATATTCTTTCCTGCTTTGTCAAAGATTAGTTGGCCATACTTTTGTGGGTCCAATTCTGGAGTCTCTGTTCTATTCTACTGGTCTATGTGTCTGTTTTTGTGCCAACATCATACTGTCTTGATGATTACAGCTTTGTAGTAGAGACTAAAGTCTGGGATTGTGATGCCTCCTGCTTTGGTCTTCTTCTTCAAAATTACTTCGGCTATTTGGGGTCTTTTGTGGTTCCATACAAATTTTAGGATTGTTTGTTCTAGCTTTGAGAAGAATGCTGGTGCGATTTTGGTTGGGATTGCATTGAATGTGTAGATTGCTGTGGGTAGTATTAACATTTTAATAATATTCATTCTTCCAATCCATGAGCATGGAATGTTTTTCCATTTCTTTGTGTCTTCTTCAATTTCTTTCATAAGCTTTCTATAGTTTTCAGCATACAGATCTTTTATATACTTGGTTAGGTTTATTCCTAGGTGTTTTATGGTTCTTGGTGCAATTGTAAATGGGATCAATTTCTTGATTTCTCTTTCTGTTGCTTCATTATTGGTGTATAAAAATGCAACTGATTTCTGTACATTGATTTTGTACCCTGCAACTTTGCTGAATTCATGGATCAGTTCTAAGAGCCTTTTTGTGGAGTCTTTCAGGTTTTCCATGTAGAGTATCATGTCGTCTGCAAAAAGTGAAAGTTTGACTTCTTCTTTGCCAACTTTGATGCCTTTTATTTCCTTTTGTTGTCTGATTGCTTTCACTAGGACTTCCAACACTTGGTAAACAGGAGTGGTGAGAGTGGACATCCCTGTCATGTTCCTGATCTTAGGGAGAAGCTCTCAGTTGTTCCCCATTGAGGATGATATTAGCTGTGGGCTTTGCATATATGGCTTTTATAATGTTTAGGTACGTTCCTTCTTTCCCAACTTTCTTGAGGGTTTTTATTAAGAAAGGATGCTGTATTTTGTCAAATGCTTTTTCTGCATCTATTGACAGGATCATATGGTTCTTATCCTTTCTTTTATTAATGTGATGTATCACATTGATTGACTTGCAAATACTGAACCAGCCCTACACCCCAAGAATGAATCTCACTTGATCATGGTGAATAATTCTTTTTACATGCTGTTGAATTTGATTTGCTAGTATCTTGTTGAGAATTTCTGCATCCGTGTTCATAAGGGATATTGGCCTATAATTCTTTTTTGTGGGGTCTGGTTTGGGAACCAAGGTAATGCTGGCTTCATAGAATGAGTCTGGAAGTTTTCCTTCCATTTCCGTTTTTTGGAACAGCTTGAGAAGGATAGGTATTTATTCTGCTTTAAATATCTGGTAGAATTCCCCTGGGAAGCCATCTGGCCCAGGACTCTTATTTGTTGGGAGATTTTTGATAACTGATCCAATTTCTTCACTAGTTACGGGCCTGTTCAAATTTTCTATTTCTTCCCGTTTGAGTTTTGGTAGTGTGTGGGTGTCTAGGAATTTGTCCATTTCTTCCAGGTTGTCCAGTTTGTTGGCATATAATTTTTCATAGTATTCTCTGATAATTACTTGTATTTCTGAGGGATGGTTGTGATAAATCCATTTTCCTTCATGATCTTATCTATTTGGGTCCTCTCTCTTTTCTTTTTGAGAAGTCTAGTTAGGGGGTTAATTTTGTTTTGTTTGTTTGTTTGATTTCCAAAAAAACCAGCTCTTAGTTTCACTGATCTGTTCTACTGTTTTTTTGGATTCTATATTGTTTATTTCTGCTCTAATCTTTATTATTTCTCTTCTTCTGCTGGCCTTGGGGTTTCTTTGTTGTTCTGCTTCTAGTTCCTTCAGGTGTGCTGTTAGATTTTGTATTTGGAATTTTTCTTGTTTCTTGAGATAGGCCTGGATTGCAATGTATTTTCCTCTTAGGACTGCCTTTGCTACATCCCAAAGGGTTTGAATTGTTGTGTTTTCATTTTCATTTGTTTCCATATAGTTTTTAGTGTCACCTTTAATTGCCGGGTTGACCCATTCATTCTTTAGTAGGATGTTCTTTAACCTCCATCCATTTGGAGGCTTTCTAAACTTTTTCCTGTGGTTAATTTCAAGTTTCATAGCATTGTGATCTGAAAATGTGCATGGTATGATCTCAATTCTTTTGTATTTATTGAGGGCTGTTTTGTAACCCAGTATGTCATCTATCTTGGAGAATGTTCCATGTGCACTCTAGAGGAATGTATATTCTGCTGCTTTAGGATGAAAAGTTCTGAATGTATCTGCCAAGTCCATCTGGTCCAGTGTATCATTCATGTTTCTTATTGATATTCTGTCTGGATGATCTGTCCACTGTTGTAAGTGGAGTATTAAAGTCCCCTGCAATTACCACACTCTTACCAATAAGATTGCTTATGTTTGTGATTGTTTTATATATTTGGGTGCTTCCAGATTCGGTGCATAAACATTTATAATTGTTAGCTCTTCTTGATGGATAGACCCCCAATTATGATATAATGCCATTCTTCATCTCTTGTTACAACCTTTAGTTGAAAATCTAGTGTGTCTGATATAAGTATGGCTACTCCAGCTTTCTTTTGATTTCCAGTAGCATGATAGATGGTTCTCCATCCCCTCACTTTCAATCTGAAGGTGTCCTCAGGTCTAAAATGGGTCTCTTGTAGACAGCAAATAGATGGGTGTTTTCTTTTTAATCCATTCTAATACCCTATGTCTTTTGATTGCAATATTTAGTGCATTTACATTCAGTGTTATTATTGAAAGATATGGATTTAGAGCCATTGTGCTATCTGTAGGTTTCATGCTTGTAGTGCGGTCTCTGGCCCGTTGTGGTCCTTGCAACATTCCACTGACAGAGTCCCTCTTCAGATCTCTTGTAGGGCTGATTTAGTGGTGATGAATTCCTTCAGTTTTTGTTTGGGAAAATCTTTCTCTCTCCTATTCTGAACGACACGCTTGCTGGATAAAGGGTTCTTGGCTGCATATTTTTCCTATTCAGCACATTGAAAATTTCCTGCCACTCCTTTCTGGCCTGCCAAGTTTCAGTAGATAGGTCTGCTACTACCCTTATATGTCTACCCTTGTAGGTTAAGGCCCGCATATCCCCAGCTTCTTTCAGAATTCTCTCTTTATCTTTGTATTTTGCCAGTTTCATTATATGTTGTGCAGAAGATCAATTCAAGTCATGTCTGAAGGGAGTTCTCTGCACTTCCTGGATTTCAATGTCTGTTTCCTTCCCCAGATTGGGGAAGTTCTCAGCTATGATTTGTTCAAGTACACCTTCTTCCCCTTTCTCTCTTTGTCTCTTCTGGAATTCCTATGATACAGTTATTATTCCATTTCATTGAATCATTTATTTCTCTGATTCTCCCCTCATGGTCCAGAATTTTTTTATCTCTCTTTTTCTCAGCTTCATCTTTTTTCCATAATTTTATCTTCTATTTCACTTATTCTCCCCTCTGTCTCTTCAATCCTCACTGTCACTGCCTCTAATCGCTGGGATTGAAAAAAGATTAGAAGACAACAGAGAGGGGCGCCTGGGTGGCTCAGTCGGTTGAGCGTCCGACTTCAGCTCAGGTCACGATCTCGCGGTCCGTGAGTTCGAGCCCCGCGTCAGGCTCTGGGCTGATGGCCCAGAGCCTGGAGCCTGCTTCCGATTCTGTGTCTCCCTCTCTCTCTGCCCCTCCCCCGTTCATGCTCTCTCTCTGTCTCAAAAATAAATAAATGTTAAAAAAAAAAAAAATTAAAAAAAAAAAAAAGAAGACAGCAGAGAATCCATTGCTGCAGAGATCAAGGAACTAAAAAATAGTCATGATGAATTAAAAAATGCCGTAAATGAGGTGCAAAATAAACTAATCTTAAATTCTTGTTTAGTTATATCGTTTATATTTGTTTTGATCAATTCTTTAGCTGTCATTTCTTCCTGGAATTTCTTTTGAGGAGAATTCTTCCGTTTTGTCATTTTGGCTAGTTTTCTGTCCCTTATGTTTTAAAAGCTTGTTATGTGTCCTGCACCCACAAGCACTACTATATTAAAGAGGGGTCATACATTGCCCAGGGCCTGGCCCTTCAGGAGGTGTATTTTGGAGTGTGTTACTTGCTCTCTGTTGTTGTGACTCTGGTTGCTTTATCTCCCTACTCGTAGTGATGTTTTGGACCCTCCACCAGGTGTGCTTTGCTTTTTTCATTCAAGTAGCCCTGGAAAATAAAACAAACAAACAAACAAAAAAACAAAAACAAAAAAAACAAAAAAAACACCAGCTACAGCAAAACAAAAGGTGGTGGCATTGTTGATGGAAGAGGCCTTATCCCAAACAAAGAGAGAGATGATGGGGGCAGGGAAAAAGAAAAAACTGACCAGGCAGAGAAACTCTATGGGTTAATCTTGGGGGGGTGGGGAGGAGGGGGGAAGAGGTATAAAGAGGTATACCTGCCAGGAGGCGCAGGTATAAAGAGAATAGATTAAATATGTCTGCTTAAACAAACCAACAACCGGAATAACCAGACTAGAGGAAGAAATAAGAAAGAGAAAAGGAAGAAAAGAATCTGTATATGTACTAAGAATTGTCTAAGAATTAAATCAGAAAATGCAAAACCGCTGGGTGCCTTGGAACCGGTTGAAGCGCTGGTCTGGAGGAGGGGCTGTCTGGTTCCACAGCATCAATCCTGCTCCAGTAGATGCGAAGTTACCAGGTGCAGAGGGGTGTGGTTTGGCATAGGCAGGTCAAGCCTACACTGTGGGCCCACTGTCCATTCCCTGAAGCCCCCCTTGTTGGTGATGGGGAGAAAAATGGCAACACCCCAGTCTCTCGTCCATGGACTGGGTGTCCCAAACCATTCTGTTCAGGCCATCCTCGCAGTGCCACAGACGTGAACGAGGCAGTTTGTCCCACTCTGCTGACTCCCGCGCCTCCCTGGCGCTTGGTTGGGATTTAAATCCTGACGTTTTAAACAGTCCTGCTCCATGCACCCCAGTTCCGGGGAAGTGCTGCTCTGCACCACCTCAGTGCCACATGCGCGGTTTGTCCCGCTCTGCCAACTCTCATGCCTCCCTGGCGCTCTGCTGGGATTTAAATCCCGATGTCTTAAAGGCTTCTGCTCTGCATGCCCTAGTTCTGGGGAAGTACTGCTCCATGCCACCGATAAGTGGTCTCTGGCTGATGGGTGCAGGCAGTCTTTGTCCTTTGAAACGGTTATATACCTTCTTCCCACAGCAATACAGGGAAGGGATAGCTTTCTCCCACCATGGACTGTGCCTCTGAACTAGTTACCAAGCCAGGGGCTGGCTCCTGTCCTCTCCACATGCGCAAACTGGGCAGCCAGCCCCCAGTCCAGAGGAAGTCCTACAGTTAGAGTTTGGATCTTTCTCCATCCCAGTCCGTGGTTTTTCTCTTGTCCAGATATAGTCCTATGCTTCCTCAGACTCTCTTTCTCTTCCCTTTGTCTCTCCACAGAAGGGGATCTCTTCCATCCGTGCCTATGTGGGCCGTTTTATCTCTCCCAGTTTGCAATCATGCAACTATGACCCGCCAGGTTGTCCCTGTGGGTCCCCAGGATATTTGTCACTCTGCAGCCCGGACTCTTGGAATTCAAAGTCTTTTGGCCTCAACACTGCTGTGTTTGAGGGATGAGGGAACTTTGAGTCCCCCTACTTCTCCACCAGGTTGGATCTCCTCCTAAAATGTTGTGTTTTCAACTAATATATATATATATATATATATAAAATGAAATACTTACTTTTAATTTGTGATACAGTTGTTGCAGCTCCTTTTGAAGAACTTTATTTTCATCCTGAGCTTCATATGCCCTTTTCCTTTCAGCAAGCAACTGTCGCTGGAAACTGTTGGTACTCAGCTCAAGGTTTTTGGATAGTTCCTATGATGTGTATATAAACATATAAAAAAATAATACTCGAAAATAACTGAAGAGTAAAACACTGCACTTAGCACTGAAATAATGTTTCTAGTGGTACCATACAAGACCTACAAATCAGGCTGCGCTTAGTGTTCATGAACATAAAATAACTGGCAAACAGATCTACCAACAATTTAATAAGGTCCTTAACCTGGTAGTCCTTTTTTTGCTTTTTACAACGACTTGTAAATAAATTCTTAAGCATTTGTCTGAAGCATACATGAATAGTCATTTATGTTGGTTGCAAATTCAGCCAAAGATATGATGAGAAACACGGATATTTGGGAATCAGAGTTCAGGCAAATATATACAGCTGCATAATATTACACGGCACTATTCGAGGTGCAGAAATTACCTTGCAAATTATTTCTAGATAAAAATACTAGTCATTTCCATGGTCTTCAAACATTTTCCATAAAGTCTGTGAAAAGATTCAGGTTAAAATATTTTCTTTTAAGTGACATCAACATCATGGTGGTATGAGCCATTCCTTTTCTTCTCCACCTTTCAATTTACAGCTAATCAGATCCACAAAGCAAGTATCCATAACTGAACCAAAAGACTTCCGCACAGCACATCAGGACACCTGAGGGAGCCATCCATCTCTGCGCCTGAAAGTGGCTCAACTATACATCAGAGGAGGCTGTGGAGCCAGGGCCGGTGGTATAGGTGGCAGAGGTGGTGGCAGGCCCATATGACCTTCTGGCAGAGGAGGCAGAAGGTAAAGGTGGTAGGTGGTCATCTGCCTGGCCACATGTGCTGCAGCTGGCGGGACTCACTCTCTCTGAGGAGAGACCACAGTGACTGTGGGGAGGGAAAGGAAAGGGAAGGAGGCAAAGAGAACTGAAGGAATGCTGTTTCCTGCTGGAGGCCCCATGATTCTGACAAGACATCATCCATGAACCTCTGGGAAACACCTCCCCCTCCACAACTCAAGGATCCCCTACTGGCAATGGGCACAGCCAAAGCATCAGGTGGTAAGCACACACCTCCTGCCACTCTGTCACCACACTTTTTCTTTCCAGTCTGTCAGCTGTCTTTTTTTTAATTGTATGTATTTTTTTCATGTGCCTTTTATTTCAAAGTCCCTGATTTTATCAGTACTGTTAGATATGTAGATCTTCTCGTCCCTAGGGATGACTTAGTCTTTAAATTTTTTTTTAATGTTTATTTTTGAGAGAGAGAGAAAGACAGAGCATGAGCGGGGGAGGGGCAGAGAAAGAGGGACACACAGAATCTGAAGCAGGCTCCAGGCTCTGAGGCGTCAGCACAGAGCCCGATGGGGGGCTCAAACTCACGAACTGTGAGATCATGACCTCAGGCGAAGTCGGATGCTCAACCAACTGAGCCACCCAGACACCCCATGGATGGCTTAAAGTCTTTAAATAGCTAAAGAACAATTGAGAACTTGAGTACTAACTAGGTATTTGAAGATATTATAAAGCTGTTCATTTTTTAGATGTCATTCTTGGTACTGGATGATGGCATTGTTTTAAAGGTCGTTATATTTCAGAAAGATACAAGCTGAAATATTTATGAATAAAACAAGTGGATATCTAAAATCTGTTTCCAAAAACTAGAGAGGTAGGGAAGAGTACATATGAAAAAGTATTTCTGTAAGGTGACATTTTTTAAGTTTTAATTTTTTAGTGAAGTATAGTTGACACACAATATTACATTAGTTTCAGGTGTACAACATAGTGATTCCACAACTCTCTACCTTATGTTCTCACCACAACTAGAGCGAACATCTCACTCTACAATGCTATTACAATACCATTGACTATAATCTCTATGCTGTACTTTTTAGTACTTTTTATTCCCGTGACTTATTTATTCCACACTGGAAGGCTGTACCTCCAACTAACTCATTTTGCCCATCTTATCACCACTCTCCCCTCTGGCAATCATCAGTTTGATCTCTGTCTTTACAGATCTATTTCTGCCCCCCTTAGTCCTTATTACCTATTTAACCCATCCCCTGCCCACCTCCCCTCCAGCATCCCTCAAGATGTTTTATGGTTTGCCTCTCTCTTTCCACCCCTATGTTAATTTGTAAATTTTGCTTTCTGCTACTTCCTTATTAGTGTATAGAAACACAACTGACTTCTGCATATTAATTTTGTATCCTGCAACTTCACTGCATTCATTTATTCTAACAGTTATTGGTCGAGTCATGTTTTCTACATATGGTACCATGTCATCTGCAAACAGTGACAAGTTTAACTTGTTTCTTGTCAGTTTGAATGACTTTCATTTTTTGTCCAATTGCTGTGCCTAGGTCTTCTAGTACTATATTGCATAAAAGTGGCAAGAACAAGACCATCTTGTCTTTTTACTGATCTTAAAGCTCTGTTTCTCTCCACTGAGTATGATTTTAGCTGTAAATTTGTCATATATGGCCTTTATTATATTGAGGTATGTTCCCTCTACACCCACTTTGAGAGTTTTTGTTATGAATGGATGTTGAATTTTATCAAATGCGTTTTTCTGCAGCTGTTGACATGACTATATGATTTTTATCCATCACTTTTGTTTAAAGTGGTGTATCATGTTGATTGAATTGTGAATACAGGATTGCCCTGATATCCTAGAATAAATCCATGATCCTTGATCATGGTGAATAATTTTTTAAAATATTTTGTTGAATGCAGTTTGCTAATATTTTATTGAGGATTTTTGCATCTAGATTCATGATGGATACTGGCCTGTAGTTTTCTTTTCTTGTGGTGTCTTTGTCTTATTTTGGTATCAAGGTAATACTGACCTTGTAGAATGTATCTGGAAGCTTTGCTTCCTCTTCTATTTTTTGGAAGTTTGAGAAAAATAGGTATTAACTTTTCTTCAAATGTTTGGTGAGAATTCACCTGTGAATTCATCTGGCCCTGGACTTTTGTATGTTGATAGTTTTTTTTTTCTAATTCTTTTTTTCTTTTTTATTTATTTTTTTGAGAGTGAGAGAGACCAAGCATGAGTGGGGGAGGGGCAGAGAGAGACACAGAATCAGAAGCAGGCTCCAGGCTCTGAGCAGTCAGCACAGAGCCTGACACAGGGCTCGAACTCACAAACCATGAAATCATGACCTGAGCTGAAGTCAGTCTCTCAACCAACCGAGCCACCCAGGTGCCCCAGTATGTTGAGAGTTTTTAAATTTTGTTATTGGTCATCAGTCTATTCAGATTTTCTATGTCTTCCTGATTCAGTGTTAGAAGATGGTGTGTTTCTAGGAATTTATCCATTTCTCCTAGGTTGTCCAATTTGTTGGCATATAATTTTTCATACTAGTCTCTTAAAACCCTTTGTATTTCTGTGGTATCAGTTGTTACTTCTCTTTCATTCCTGGTTTTATTTATTTAGGTCCTCTCTCTTTTTCTTGATGTATCTGGCTACAGCTTTATCAAATTTACTTCTTTTTTTCAAAGAGCCAGGTCTTGGTTCACTGATCTTTTCTATTTTTTCTTTAAGTCTCTATATCATTTATTTTTGCTCCAATCTTTATTACTTTCTTCCTTTTACTGGCTTTGGGCTTTGTTTATTCTTCTTTTCCTAGTTCTTTTAGGTATACTATTTATTTAAGATTTTCCTCGTTTTGTA
Organism: Panthera onca; assembly: GCF_046562875.1. NCBI lineage: Eukaryota > Metazoa > Chordata > Mammalia > Carnivora > Felidae > Panthera > Panthera onca. The sequence goes on from NC_138343.1 coordinate 71,173,447, forward strand.
AGGTAGGCCTTTATCACTATACATTTCCCTCTTATACCTGCTTTTGCTACATCCCAAAGATTTTGGAACATTGTTAAGCTGTCTCTCTATATTTACTTCCTCTTTGATTTCTTTGTTGACCTCTTGGTTGTTTCATAGCATGCTGTTTAGCTTCCATGTTTGTGTTTTTTTCATATTCTTTTGTTGTGATTGATTTCTAGCTTCATACCATTGTGGCTAGAAATGGATGCATGACATGAATTCAACCTTCTTAAATTTATTGAGACTAGTTCTGTAGCATAATGTGTTCTTTCCTGAATAATGTTTCATGTGTACTTGAATGTGTATTCTGTTTTTGGATGGTATGTTAAGTCCATCTGGTCTAATGTGTCAGCAGGCACTGATTTTCTGCCTAGATGATATATCCATTGATATAAGTGGGGTGTTAAAATCCCCACCTATTACTTTACTGTCAATTTCTCCATTTATGTCTATAAGTATATGCTCCAATGATGGGTGCATAGATAATGACAATTGTGTCTTCTTCTTGGATTAACCCCTATATTATTATGTAATGCCCTTCTTTGTCTCTTAATATAGTCTGTCTTAAATTCTATTTTGTATAAGTATTGGTACCCCAGTTTTTTTATATTCACTTCCATTTGCATGGAATTATCTTTTTCCCTCTCTCCACTTTCAGTCTGTCTTTAGATATGAATTGACTCTCTTGTAGACAGCATAGTTTTTTTTATCCATTCCTCCCAACCCTCCCTCCACCCCCACCACAATGTCTTTTGAGCATTCAAGCCATTTACATTCAAAGTAATCATTAATACGTATATACTTATGCCATTTTGTTAACTGTCTTCTGCTTGTTTTTGTAGTTCTTCTGTGTTTCTTTTTTCTTTTGCTCTCTTTCCTTTGGATGGATGACTGACTTTATTAGTGTTTTGTTTCCCTTACTTTTTCTTCATTTTTTTGTATATCTATTATAGGTTTCAGATTTGTGGTTACCATAAGGTTCTTTTTATAACATGCTAAGTATATACCAGTCTTAAGTTGATGGTCACTTAGGTTCAAACACATTCTAAAAGAACTTCATTTTTATTCCTCCCTCCGTGTTTAATGTTTATGTTGTCATATTTTACATCTATTTTGTGTGTCCCCTTATCTAATTTTATCCCTATCTAATATTTTAAAATTAATTTTGCTATTTTTGTCTTACAATCTTCATACCAGCTTCGTAAGTGATCTGCTCTACTCCCTTTGCTGTGTGTTTGCTTTTACTCATTAAATCTTTTCCTTTTATAATGTTCTTCTAATTATGGCTTTTCTTTTCCACTTAATTTAACATTTCCTGTAAGGGCATTTTAGTGGTAATGAACTCCTTTAACTTTTGTTTGTCTGGAAAACTCTTTCCCTCTCCTTCAATCCTTAATGATAACCTTGCCAGATAACCTTTCAGCACTTTAAAAAAAAAAGTTTTATCTATCTATCTATCTATCTATCTATCTATCTATCTGTGTGTGTACAAGCAAGGGAAGGGGAGAGAGAGAATCCCAAGAAGGCTCTGCCTTGTCAGTGCACAGCCTGAGGTGGGGCTCATTCTCATGAACGCTGACATCATGATCTGAGTGGAAATCAAGAGTTGGATGCTAACCAACTGAGCTACCCTGGCACCCCAGCACTTTGAATGTATCATGCCACTCCCTTCTGGCCTGTAAAGTTTCTGCTGAAACTTACCTGTGCCCAACCTCGGCTTCAGCCGCACTGCCAGGGTGCCCCTGAGGAGGATCTCCTGGCTGGCCCACAGGGAGAGTCCCAAAACACCCCAGTTAGCACCCACTTCAGATTCAGCTATCATGCCAGGCCACCCTCTGTGAGGAGAGCCCTGGGATTCTCACAGCTTGCAGCTACAAAACTTTGGCTATCCTTCCAAGGTGCCCTCTACATGGAGAGACCCAGGACTGACCTGGCTTATACCCACTTCAGCTCTGGCCATCCTAGGGCAGGCCCAGCACAAGTGTCCTAAGAACCACAGCCCATGCTGATACAGCTTCAGCCAGCTAACCGAAAGTACCAGGGACAGACAGTCTACACAGGATGTGACCATATATAAGACCACTCCTTTAAGTTTAAGAGAAGTAGCTATTCTGCCTAATTCACAGAAACAAAGAAAGTCAAGGAAATGAAGAGACACAGAAATATACTACAAATGAAAGAACAAGACAAAAACCTCAGATAAAGGACTAAATGAAACAGATAAACCCATTTAGCTAATAAAGAATTCAAAGTAATGATCATAAAGATGTCCACACTGGACTGAAGAATGGAAGAACTCAGTGAGAACTTCAACAATGAGATAAAAAATATAAATTAGAACCAGAGTTGAGTAATACATAAAGAAATGAAAATTCCTTCTAGTGTAATCAATAGATTAGCAGATACAGAAGACTGGAATAGCAATCTGAAAGACAGGGTTACAAAAAGCACCCAAGCTGAAGAACAAAAAAATGCATTCAAAAAGTTAGTATAGCTTACATGATCTCATGGACAACACCAAGCGGACATTTGCATTATATGGTTCCCAGAAGGAGAACAGTGAAAAGGGCAGAAAATTTACTTGAAAAAATAATAGCTCTAAATTTTCCTAACCTGGGTAAGGAAATAGACCTCCAAATTCAGGAGCACAGATTGTTCCAAACAAGGTAACCCAAGGGGGTTCACACCAAGACACATAAAAATTAAATGTCAAAGATTAAAGAGAGAATTTTAAAGGCAGCAAGAGAGAAGCAAAAGTTACATACGAGGGAAACCCCATAAGGCTATCAGCTGATTTTTCAACAGAAACATTAAAGGCTATAAGGGAGTGGCTGATATATTCAGAGTGCTAAAAGGAAAAAAATTACAAATTACAAATAAAAATACTCCAATGAGCAAGGATATCATTCAGAATAGAAGGAGAGAGTAGTCTTTCAGACAAACAAAAATTGAAGGAGTTTGTCACCACTAAACTGGCCTTAAAGGAAATTTTAAAGGGACTTCTTTAAGTGGAAAAGAAAAATCTATATTCGAGGTAAAATTAAAAATTATGAATAAAAGGGTATAAAATATGACAAGTGGAAGAGGGGGTAAAAAAAGATTTCTTTTAGAATGTGTTTAAACTTAAGGGGCCATCAACTTAATATAGACTGCTATATACTTAATATGTTATAAATGAACCTCATAGTAACACAAACCCAAAACCTGTAACATACACAAAAAAATAAAGCCAAGCATAACACTACAGAAAGATATCAATCACAAGAAAAAAGTGAAGAGAAGATAACAAACAAAACAACCAGAAAACAATTAATAAAATGGCAGTAAGTACATAACTATTGATGATTATTTTAAATATAAAGGGTATAAATGCTCCACTCAAATGATATGGGAGAGGGCAGGCAGGAATAAAAAACCAGAATCCATCTATATGCTGTCTAAAAGAGACTCACTTCACTCCTAAAGACACATATGGACTGAAAGTGAAAGCACTGAAAAAGATATCTGATACAAAGAGAAGCAAAAGAAAATGTGGGGTGGCAATACTTCTATCAGACAAAATAGAATTTAAAACAGACTATAATAAGGCCAAAAGAAGGGCATTACATAAATAATAAAGGGGTCACTCCAACAAAAGGATGTAAACATTGTAAATATCTAAATATATGAAGGAAATATTAAGACATTAAGGGAGAAATTGATAGTAATACAATAATAGTAGGTAATTTTATTACCCCACTTACATCAGTGGATATCATCCAGGCAGAAAATCAAAGGGTAAATAATGTCTCTGAATGATACAGTAGATCAGATGGACATAACAGATAAAACATTCCATACAAAACAACAGAGTACACATTCTTTTCAAGTATAAATGGAACACTCTTCAGTACAGTACATGTTAAGCCACAAAACAATTTCTCAATAAGTTTAGGAAGACTGAAATCCTATCATGCATCCTTTTCCGACCACAACAGTATGAAACTAAACGTTAATCTAAGGAACAAAATGGAAAACGCACAAACACATGAAGGATAAACAAAATGCTACAAAACATCCAATGGGTCGACCAAAAAGTCAAAGAGAAAATAAAAAAAATATATGCAGACAAATGAAAATGAAATTTCAATGTTCTAAAATCTTTGGCATGCAACAAAACCAGATGTAAGAGGGAAATTTATAGTGATAAATGCCTATCTCAAGAAACAAGAAAAATCTCAAAGAATCAATCTAGCCCTACACCTAAGGGAACTAGAAAAAGAACAAATAAAACTCAAAGCCAGGAGAGTAGAGGAAAAGAAATAATAAAGATCAGAATAGAAATAAATGAGATAGAGACTAGAGACAAAACAAAACAAAAAATAAACAAAAAAAAAAAAAAAACCACAGAAAGATCCATGAATCAAGAACTAGTTCTTTGAAAACATAAAATGAATTGATAAAACTTTCATCAGAATAAGACAAAAGATCCAAATATGTAAAATCAGAAATGAAAGAAGTTAACAACAGACACCACAGAATACAAAGGATTATAATACAACAGTATGAAAAATTATATGCCAGCAAATTGGACCACCTAAAACAAATGGATAAATTGCTACAAACACACAATCTCCCAAAACTGAATCAGGAACAAACAAAATCTGAACACACAAATTACTAGCAATAAAATTGATCTGGTAATAAAAAAACTCCCAACAAGCAAAAGTCCAGGACCAGATGGATTCACAGGTGAATTATACCAAACATTAAAAAGAGTTAACACCTATCAAACTAATCCAAAAAATAAAAGAGGAAAGAAAGCTTCCAAATACATCAACAAATCCTTAGTAATCTTCAACAAAATATCAGCAAACCTAATTTAATAATACATTAATAGGACCGTCACCACAAACAAGTGGCATTTATTACAGTAATGCAAAGATGGTTCAATATTTGCAAATATACCACATCAAGAAAACCAAGGATAAAAATCATATGATGATCTCAAAATGCAAAAAAAAAAATTAACAAAATTCAGCATCAATTCATGATAAAAACTCTCAACAAAATGGGTTTAGAGGGAACACACCCCAACATAATAAAGGCCATATAAACTCACAGCTAACATCATACTCAATGGTAAAAATTCTCCTCTAAGAACATGAACAAAACAAGGATGTTCACTTTCACCACGTTTATTCAACATAGTACTGGAAGTCCTAGCCACAGGAATCAAACATAATGAAATAAAAGGCATCTGGATTGGTAAGAAAAAAGTCACTATTTACAGAGGACATGATGATACTATACATAAAAAAACCCCACGGATTCCAGTTTAGTTTTGAGACAGAGAGAGACAGAGCATGAATGGGGGAGGGTCAGAGAGAGGGAGACACAGAATCTGAAACAGGCTCCAGGCTCTGAGCTGTCAGCACAGAGCCCGACGCGGGGCTTGAACTCACGGACCACGAGATCATGACCTGGGCCGAAGTCAGACGCCTAACCGACTGAGCCACCCAGGCGCCCCGAAATTGGTCACGTTTCTATACACTAATAAAGAAGTAGCTGTAAAAGAAATTAAGAAAACCACCCCTTTGAGACCCCTGGGTGTTTCAGTCAGTTAAGCGTCCAACTTAGGCTCAGGTCATGATCTCACACTCCAAGAGTCTGAGCCCCACGTCAGGCTCTGTGCTGACAACTCAGAGCCTAGAGCCTGTTTCAGATTCTGTGTCTCCCTCTCTCTCTACCCCTCTCCCACTCACACTCTCTCTCTCACTCTCAAAAACAAACATTAAAAAAAAAAAAAAATCCCTTTACAATCATGCACTAAAAACATAAAGTAAAATACCTGGAAATAAATTTAACCAGGGAAGTGAAAGACCAGTGCTTTGGAAACTATAAAACACTTATAAAATGAAGATGACACAAACAAATGGAAAAGTATTCCATGCTCATGGATTGAAAGAATACTGTTAAAATGGCTATTCTACCCCAAAACAATCTAAAGATTCAATGCAACTTCTACTAAAATGCCAACAGCATTTTTTTCACAGAGCTAAAATAATCCTAAAGTTTGTATGAAACCACAAAAGATCCTGAATAGTCCACCAATCTTGAGGGAAAACAAACAAACAAAAAACAAAGCTAAAAGCATCACAATCACAGTTTTCAAGAAATGCTACAAAATATAGTAAACAAAACAGTATGGTACTGGCACAAAAATAGATATATGGATTAATGGAAGAGGAAAGAGCTTAGAAATAAACCCACACTTATACGGCCAATTAACCTACAATAAAGAAGGCAAGGACATTCAATGAGGAAAACACGGTCTGTTCAATAAATAGTGCTGGGAAAACTAGACCACTTTCTTAAAATAAACTCACAATGGATTAAAGATCTAAATGTGGGACTTGAAACCATAAAACTCCTAGAAGATAACACAGGCACTAACATCTTTTTAGATATATCTCTTCAAGCAAAGGAAACACAGGCAAAAATAAACTACTGTGCCTACAACAAAATAAAAAGCTTTTGCACAGAGAAGGGAACCAACAAAATGAAAAGGCTACCTACTAAATGGGAGACAATATTTGTAAATAATATACCTGATGAGGGGTTAATATCTAAAATACATGAAGAACTTATAAAATTCAACACCACGAAAACAAATCGGGTTAAAATGGGTAGAGAACCCAGACTTTTCCCAAAGAAGATATACAGACAGCTAACAGACCCATGAAAAACTGCTCAACATCCTTTATCATAAAGGAAATGCAAATCAAAACCACAATGAGATATCATCTTACACCTGTCAGAATGACTAGAATCAAAAAGTTAAGAAATAACAAGTGTTGGCAAGGATATAGAAAAAAGCAACCTGTATGCACCTGTTGCTGGAAATGTAAATTGGTGCAACCACTGTAGAAAATAGTATGGAGTTACCTCAAAAAATTAAAAATAGAAATACCATATGATTCAATAATTCTACTACTTATCCAAAACAAATTAAAATACTAATTCGAAAAGATATATGTACCCCTGTTTACTGCAGCATTACTTTAAAAAGCCAAGATATGGAAGCAAACTCTAGTATACATCAACAGATGAATGGATAAAGAAGATGTGGTATATATACACAATAGAGTATTACTCAGCCATAAAAAGGGTGAGATCTTGACATTTGTGATCACATGGATGGATCTAGAGAGTATTATGCCAGGTAAAATAAATCAAAGAAATACCCTATGATTTTAATTATATGTGAAATGTGAAAACAAATAAAAAGCAGAAATAGACCCATAAATACAGAAAACAAACTGGTGGTTGCTAGAGGGGAGTGGTGTAGCAGATGGGCAAATGGGTGAATTGGAGTGGGAAGTATAGGCTTCCAGTTATGAAATGAATTAAGTCATGGGGAGAAAAGGTACAGCATAAGGAATCTAGTCAATGGTATTGTAACAGCATTCTAAGGTGGCTAATGGTAGCTACACTTGTGGTGAGCATAGGGTTGTGGAATCACTATTGTTATACACCTGAAACTAATGTAATACTGTGTCTCAACTGTACTTCAATAAAAGAAAACAAAGAGAACTCATGTAAATCCAAATATCACACTAAATCACAACAAATGTAAATGGATAATGTTGAAAGGGATGGTCTTATGTTATTAGATTCTTTTTAAAAATATAAGTATTGTACCAGCACAGATAAAACATTAACACACACCCAAGAAAGAAAAAAAAAAATGTATTAGGCAAAAATATTACCCAAAAAAGAAAAACCAGTGGTGTAGACCAAAAAGGCTTTATGACAAGAAGCATTATTAGAAAGAGATGAGGAGTTATTAATGATAAAAAAAAAAAAAAAAAAAAATTCACCAGAAAGGTAAAACAACCCTGAACATGTTTTAAGTTCAACTCTGAACCTAAAAGTAAGTCTCTAAAAAATGCTAAATTTTTTGGCAGGCTATATCAAGTGAAAGAAGAAATACATATTCATTACTTTAGAAATAAAAATGGAGCATATAGATACAAAAATAATATATTTTAAAAATCATAAACACTATGAAAAACCTAATGCCAACAAATGCAAGATATGAAATAAAATGAATAATTTTTCAGAAAAATATAAATTACTAAAAGTGAAAAGAAATACAAGATCTGAATCAATCTATAACTATTAAATGAAGTGAGGAAATGGAAAAAAAAAAACAGAAAGACAAAAATAAATTCACAAATAAGCACTACATCCAGAAGGTTTCAGAAGTGATATCTATGAAATTTTAAGAAACAGATATTCCCTATCTTTTACAATCTGAAAAAAGAGAGAACAGAAAGAAGGAAAAGCTCTCCAAGTCATTCTTTGAGAATTTTTATAATCATGATGCCAAAACTAGATAAAGACAACCTGAAAAATAAAGCCATTCTCCATTCACGATATGTGAATATTGTTGCAAAAATCCCAAATACTGGCCAAAGGAATTCAGCAATGTACACAAATTATGTCACAACTAAGAGCATTTATCCCAAGAAAGCAAAGGAAGAGAGTAATTTAAATAAATGAATGTAATTTTCCATGTTAATTAAATGAGAAAAAATAATCATTTCAATAGAAGAAAAAAAGCATTTGAACATTTAATAAAATTCAGTATTATCCATGATTTAAAATAAAATTCCTAGCAAGCTGGTAATAGAACCAAATTTCTTGACATCTAATATACACAAAATGTACACACAGAAAAGATCCAGGATATATACTAAAATGCTAAAACTGGTGATAGCTGAGTGAAATAATGTTTTTAGTTATTTTTCTCAAGTTTTTTAATAATGCATATGTGCTACTTATGTAAAAATAAAAATACAATTTCTAAAAATATGTTTCAATGAAAATAAAATACAAAGGAGATATATCTATCAACTTCAGAAAAGTACTTCCGTGGAGGGAAAGCAGAGAAAAGGATGTTTTAGAGAATAGTCTACAAGGAAACCTTAAAGTAACATCTTTTAAGTATATGATCTAAAGCAAAAGTAACAAGCTAGTAGGTTCCTGTTTTAAATATTCTCTTTTCTGTATGTTCAAAATATTTCTTAAGAAAAACATTAAAAGTGCTTTTAGAAATTAAAGACATATAATGAAAAAATGTAAATAGTGGTTATCTTTTACTGGAAGGATTACAAGTATTTTTCCTCCTACTTTACTGTCAATTTAAAAATGTCTTTAAGAAAAAATTTAAATAACTAATATTTCACCAAAAGGAAAGATCACAGAATTGTAACTTTTTAGGTTTATATAACTTAACAACTTTTGCAAGCAAATCCAAAGGATAATTAATCTCACCCCCCACTTACTATTTAATTAATAAAGCAATATATACTTACATAAAAATATTAATATTGCATGTGTTCACACAGGTTTATAAATGGCAGTTGTTTTAATCTCTGCTAAATTATTCTGAGTTATTCTAAATGCTGAAGATTTAGACCCTTGGGTAAACAAGGACCATAGCCCACCTTATAGAAGAGTTGCTTTACAATATTACTAGTAAGTGGTCATTCAGCATCTGTACAAATAGTTCTGATGGCAGAAAGTCCAGTAATTCAAAGGGCACTGATTTTATTATCATTGGACAATTCCAATTTATTTTGGAGCTCCTTATGAATAAGCAGTAACCTGCTTATTCAACCTAAAAATGTTAGGTTTGTACTACCTTCAGCAACATCCAAGAGCATATCCATTTCTCCTCTTCCAACAAAACAGCTCTTTAACTACTGAAACACATTACATTTTCCCTTTATCTGAATCTTATTCACACTTCCATGGTGCTTCCACTGTTTCTTATATTCCCATTTTTTTTTTTTTTTACTTCTGGTTCTCCTGCTTGCTCTATACATGTCAGTCTGTTACCTAAAATTTGGTGTCTGTTTTAAAATGTTATCTGGCCAGTAAAATTAATTATTATTATTTCCTAGAGCCTGAGGACCAGCATAATTGGTTAATTGCTTTTTTTCCTTCTGTTAACTTCTTAAGCAGCTATATGACCATAGATTCAACAACTAAAATGCTATGCTTTTTTTAAAACTTCAATTACTTTCAAATCAAGTCTCCCATATGATACCCACAAAATAGATGGAAAAAATTGAGGACTCAACAGTTAACCAGATTAAATTTTATCTTGCTTGTCTGGGGCCAGATTTTGATCAATTCAATCTTAAACTTGTCATCCATCAAATTAGCTGTCCTTCCTATTTCTGAAACCTGTCATGAATGCCACTTTCTTTCATTGATCCATCTATCCACTCATTCCTTTAAGAAACATTAATTCTAGCCAGATAGAATGTCAAATGTTGCAAATACAAAATCAAATAAGACCTGTTCTTACCCCTAAGGAGCCTAGTCAAATTGACCAATAAATATGCTGACAAAGGGCTAGGGCTTAAAATGGCACTCCAAAGCACTCACCTAAGAATGTTCTCTCCAACCTGACAGCTATTTACTGGCACCCTTTAGGTTCAGTTACTGATCCAATTGTAAAGCTTTCTAACATTTTCGACTAGTCCACATTTTTCCATTAAAACACAAGAAAGATTTACTGTATCTACTATATACAAAGATATACTGTATCTACTACCATCTGGTAGATATAGTACATACCTACAGAAAATAGATGTATATAATATGTACTACATAAGTGGTATAGTATAGTATGTAGTATATACTGTATAGTTTATAATATATAATTTAGAATTGAATGTATATATTTTATGTACATAGAAAAATTAGTAGATATAGTATTTTTTTTTTGATGTACCAATCTTGCAGTCTAATAAGGAAAAGAGTAAGGTAGTTCTAAGTCAGAAATATGTTCCAAAACATATTCGAAAATTTGGTAGAGATTGGCATTAAGTTTACTGATTAATAGCTTCTAACATCTTCCTCTGCGTGCCTTTGAAAACACTGGTGCTTGCTTTTTCTCACTTTTCTTACCTATCCCTAGTCTTCCTAAGTCTCCAGTATATACTGACAAAGGTTCTGAAACCATATTCATAAGGTTCTTCAGTTCTCCGGGGGATGATACATTCGAATGTGGAAACTGAGCTAATTTAAATGAGTTATCTCTTATTATTTCTTCATCTGCTTTGAGCAGGACAAGATAGAAACAAACTTGGAATCTAATAGTTATACCTCCTCTGAGCATTACAAGCAGTGGGCTTTGGTCTTATTACTCTAATGAAATCGCTGTTGTTCTCTTTTAAAATGTTTATAAGCCTTTGCTTATTCTGATATTGTCTTCCAACATACAGTTAGATTTTACTCCACAGTATTGAGCATTGTTAATACCAAAAATAAAACAGGTTTCAGAAGTGGTTCCCACTCAATACATTGTATACAGAGAATTAACAAGATATGACAGATTTTGAAAAAAAACAATGTTTCTTTTCCAGCATGTGCATCACCTTATTAGAAGATACTGATAAAATAGCCAAATTTTAATATTTTTATCCATGTTATAAAATTATGATAAAACTCAAATGTACTATTACAAGAGAATCCTATTACTCAGCTTTTAAATATGTGATAAAATAAGATTTTACTAAAATGATAATAGACTAGAAAGAGCAAAAGAATGGGACACAGCAGACTGTAGTTCTAGTTCCAGACATGTGATTCTAGTGACCTGTGTGATTCTATGTGATCTAGAAGAAGAAAAATAACATCTCTCTGTCCTAGCTTCCTCAACTGTTAAATGCTTAAGTTGGACTAGACAGTTCCCCAAGAAGGTGTTTCAGGGGCTGCATCAGATTGCGGGGCAAGTGAGTTTTTGAAGCACTCTCTGCAACCTAACTCACCAGTCACCACACAGAATAGTTAGGCCTTTATCTGGCTGCCTCTGAAGAAATGCTAAAATTTGAAAAACCAATGGATGAAATCAGTACTTTCAAAAATTTTTTGAAAAACAATAGAACCCTTGAAGTACACTGAGCTCATTTGCAAACCAATGCAAAAAACAATTTCCATGGTCCTTTCAAAGTCTCCAATACTACCATGCTATGATGTATTTCCTTTTATTTTATTTTTTTTTTTTAATTTTTTTTTTTCAACGTTTTTTATTTATTTTTGGGACAGAGAGAGACAGAGCATGAACGGGGGAGGGGCAGAGAGAGAGGGAGACACAGAATCGGAAACAGGCTCCAGGCTCCGAGCCATCAGCCCCAGAGCCCGACGCGGGGCTCAAACTCACGGACCGCGAGATCGTGACCTGGCTGAAGTCGGACGCTTAACCGACTGCGCCACCCAGGCGCCCCATGTATTTCCTTTTAAATAACATACTTTTCTCTGAGTGTACTTTATTTTTTATCCATACATTAGGTGCTTAGTAAGTAGTTGGCAGTAAGCTAGAATCATCATGAACTTTACCTCTAACACTGTTTATCACCACCCGCAAGATTTTACAGACTGGAAACTTAGGTTCAACTAATCTAAGTGGTACTGGATTTCACAAAGATAGCCCAGTATAGAACCAGAATCTGAACCTAGTTTGTGTGCATGTGTGCATGTATAAAATTCTCTTCCATTAGGAACTTAACACCTTAGGAAGTAGGTATTCGTCAACAGCATAATTAAATATAAATAACTTTTTATTTGGTCTTAAATTTTGAGCCAATAATTTCTGACAAGTTGGCACAACTCATCAATGTTTCCATATTAAAGATGCTTTCATAAAAATACGTGTTTTTAAAAATCTTCTGGGGCGCCTGGGTGGCTCAGTCGGTTAAGTGACTGACTTCAGCTCAGGTCATGATCTTGTGGTTAGTGAGTTCGAGCCCCGTGTCCAGCTCTCTGCTGACAGCTCGGAGGCTGCAGCCTACTTCAGATTCTGTGTCTCCCTCTATCTCTTGGTCCCTCCCCCTGATTTTACTCTGTCTCTCTCTGTCTCTAAAAAATGAATACAAACATTTAAAAAAATAAAAATAAAATAAAAATCTTCTTGAATGATATCACAAGGAAAGCCAATTTAATCATAAAAGATCTTAACTTGATTACCATAAGAAAAACTATTATCCAGTAGCATTTTTTAGATTCCTTGTATTAACAAATAACCAAAAGTGATTTGAAAATGCTTTACTGATCCAGAGATTTCCACTTCCAGGAATTTCCATTAGTATACTTACATATGCATGCAAAGACTTAAGTTCACTGCCATGTATAATTACACTATCAAAACAAGTTCCTAACATATATGTTAGTAAGGGAAGAGGTTAAACGTATTATAATGTTTCTACACAATGGAAGAATATACCACCTTCAAAGAGAATGAAGCAGGAGGGATCTGTTTCAAGAAGCCCAAAGGACCCCAAATAGCTTGAACCCAAATAAAACTACATCAAGACATGCTATAATAAAATTGTACAAAGTCAAAGACAGCAGTTTAAAAACATCAAGAGAAAAGGAAGAAATTACACGCAAAGGAACGCCCATAAGATAATCTTTGGATTTCTCAACAGAAACTTTTCAGGCCAGAAAAGAATGGGATGACATATTCAAAATATTCCAGGAAAAAAACCCATCAACCAAGAATGCTACCTGGCAAAGCTGTCCTTAGGCAATGGAGAAATAAAGACTCCCCCTAACAAATAAGACCTGAGGGAATTCATCACTGTTACACCTGTCTTATAGAAAATGCTGAAGGGAGTTGAGTGGGAATAAGAGAACACTAGTTAATATCATAAAAACATAAGAAGGCAGAGTAAAATTCACTGGTAATGGTAAATACAGAGTCAAAGTTGGATCCTGTCATATGGTAATTTCAATGCATAATTCAACTACAACTCTAGATTAAAAGTTTTTAAAAATACAGTAAAAATAACCATAACTACAGTAATCTTATTAGTTATACAATATTAAATAATATGTAAATTGTAACATTAACCTAAAATATGAGGGGAAAGAGAAGTAAAAGTGTAAAGCTTAGGAATTCTATTGAAGTTAACTTATTAGTTTGAAATAGAGGGTTATAGTTTAAAGATATTTGATGTGTAAATAAAATATGATAAACAAGGAAAAAATCTGTAGTAATTACACAAAAGAATATGATAAAGAAGTCAAAGCATACTGACAACACGAGACATCAAAACACACAAAAAAGACAACAGGATCACAAACAAGGAACAAGAGATCCATAGAACCAGAAAATGATTAACAAAATGGCACTAGTACGTTGTTACTTATCAATAATTTCTTTAAGTATAAATGGATTAAGTTCACCAATCAAAAGATATAGAAATGATGGTGGAATGCTTTAAAAAAAAAAAAAAAATCCGGGGCGCCTGGGTGGCTCAGTCTGTTAAGCGTCTGACTTTGGCTCAGGTCATGATCTTGCAGTTCGTGGGTTCAAGCCCCACTTCAGGCTCTGTGCTGACAGCTCAGAGCCTGGAGCCTGCTTCAGATTCTGTGTCTCCCTCTCTCTCTGCCTCCCCACTCCCACTCATGCTCTGTCTCTGTCTCTCAAAAATAAATAAAAACATTTAAAAAAAATTTTTTTTAATCCATTGATATGCTGCTTACAAGAGACCCAGTCTATGGCCATATCACCCTGAAAGCGCCCCATCTCATCTGATCTCAGATGCTAAGCAGGGTGGGGCCTGGTTACTACTTGGATGGGAGACAAGAGACCCAACTATAGCCTTAAAGGCACACAAAGACTGAAAGAAGGGATGGAAAGTCATTCAAATAAATGATATCCAAAAAAAAAAGAAAAAAGAAAAAAAAAACAGTGGCAGCTATAGACAAAAGATACTTTAAACTAACAAATGTAAAAAGAGACAAAGGTGATTATTATATAATGATAATGGGGCCAATGCATCGAGAGGATATAATAATTGTAAATATTTATGCACCCAGGATCAGAGTACGTAAATACATAAAGTAAAAACCAACAGAACTAAAAGGAAAAATAAACAGCAATACCAAATAACAGTTGGAGACTTTAATAACCCACTCTCGACAATCAATAGAACATCTAGACAGAGAATTAATACAGAAAGAAGAGATTTGAAAACTATAGACCAAACAGGCCTAACGTACGCATATCCAACAATAGAATACACATTCTTCTCAAGTGAAAATGGAACATTTTCCATGATAAACTACATGTTAGGCCACAAAACATCCTTAGCAAATTCAAGAAGATTAAACTCATACCATGTATTTTCTCTAGCCACAATGGTATAAAACTAGAAATCATTAACAAGAGGAAAACTGGAAAATTCAAAAATACATGGAAATTAACATTCTTGAATAACCAGTATAGCAAAGAAAAATAAAGGGGAAATTTTAAAAGTATCTTAGACAAACAAAAATGGAAACATAACATACCTTAACTTATGGGATCCAGTAAAGGTAGTTCTAAGAGTGATGTTCACAGCAATAAATGCCTACAGTAAGAAGCAAAATCATGCCAAATAAACAACCCAAATCTACATCTTAAGGAACTGTAATGAGAACAAACTGAACCCAAAGTTAACAAAGGAAAAAACAGAGAAGACTCAAATCAACAAAACTATAACTGAAAGGGAGACATTACAATTGATAACACAGGCATATAAAGAATCATGAGGCTACTATGAATAACTATACACCAATAAACTCAACAACCACAGGAAATGGAAAAATTTTTAGAAACATACAACCTACCAAGACTAAATCAGGAAGAAATAGTCTGAAGAGATGAATCACTAGTAAGGAGATTGATCCAGTAATCAAAAATCTCCCAACAAAGAAAAGCCCAGAACCCGATGGCTTCACTGGTGAACTTTACCAAACATCTGAAGAAGGATTAATGCCAATCCTTCTCAAACTTTTTCAACAACTGAAGAGAAGGGAATACTCTCAAACTCATTTTACAAGGCATGTATCACTCTGATACCAAAGCCAGAAAAGGACACTATCAGAAGGAAAAAAAAAAAAAAAATACAATATCCCTGGTGAAAACAGATGTAAAAATTCTCAATAAAATACTAGCAAATCAAATTTAGCAGCCGTTTCAAAGAATCATTTGCCATGATCAAGTGGGATTTATACTTGGAATGCAAGCAAGGATAGTTCAACATATAGAAATCAACAATGTGATACACACATTAATAAAATGAAAGAAAAAAATCATATAATCATTTCAATAGATACAGAAAAAGCATTTGACAAAAATGTTTTATCAACAAATATTCGTAATTCATATTCAAACTGTATTATCAACAAATGTTCATAATTAAAACTCTTAACAAATTAGGTATAGAAGGAACATACCTCAACATAATAAAGGCCATATATGTTGGCCATAGCTAATACCATACTCAATAGTGAAAGGCTGAAAGCTTTAGCTTTTCCTTTCAGAAACAAGACAAAGGTACCCACTCACCATTCCTATTTAATAGAAGGCCTACCTATAGCAAACAGGTTAAAAAAAATTTTTAAGGCATCAGAATTGGGGAGAAAAAGCAAAATTGTCTCTATTTGAGATGACATGAATTTATATATAAAAAATAATCCTAAAGACTCAACCAAAAAACTGTTAGAATGATACCAAATTAATCTACAAATATCAGTAATGTTTCTGTGCACTAACAATAAATTATGTGAAAAAGAAAGAAAACAATCCCATTTATAATAGCACCAAAACAATAAAATACTTAGGATTAAACTTAACGAAGGAGAAGAAAGATCTCTACTCTGAAAAATACAAGACACTGTCAAAAGATATCAAAGAGGGCACAAATAAATGGAAAAAGGTAACTTGTGTTCATAGAAGGGAAGAATTAATAGTATTGTTAAAATGTCCATACCACCCAGAGCTATCTATAAATTCAATGCAATCACTATCAAATCCCAATGGCATTCCTTAAAGGAATAGAAAAAAAATCCTAAAACTTGCATGGCACCACAAAGACCCTGAATAGCCAAGTGCTCCTGAAAAAGAGTAACAAAGCAGGAGGCATCACACTTCCTTATTTCAAGCTATACTATAAAGCTACAGTAATCAAAACAGTATGGTACTGGCATAAAAACAAAGAGATCAGTGGAGCAGAAATGAGAACCTGGAAATAAATCCAAGTATTTATGGTCAGCTAATATTTGACAAGAGAGCCAAAAATACTTAATGGAGAAAAGCAGTCTTTTCAATAAATGGTCTCGGGAAGTTGGATATTCACATGTAAAAGAATGAAACTAGACCTCTAACTTACACTACTCTTAAATATTAACTCAAAGTGGATTAAAGACTTAGGCATAAGACCGGAAAAGATGAAACTCCTATAACAAAGGAAAAAAGCTCTAAGACATGGATCACGGTGATGATTTTTTGGACAGAACACAAAAGCACAAGCAACAAAATAAAAAATATACAAGAAGAGAGTACACCAAACTAAAAAGTTTCTGCACAGTAAAAGAAACCATCAACAAATTAAAAAGACAACATACTGAATGGGAAAAAATATTTGCAAGCCACCTATCAGATAAGGGGTTAAAATCCAAAATATATAAAGAACTCCTAAATTCCTACAACTCAATAGCAAAAGAAAGTCCACTTAAAAATGGGCAGACCTGAATAGACATTTTCCAAATGTCTTCCAAAGAAGATATATGAAAGGCCAACAGATATGTGAAAGATGCTCAACAGCACCAGTCATTAGGGAAATGCAAATCAAAACCACAATGAGATATTACCTCATGCCTATAAGAGTGCCCATAATCAAAAAGACAAGAGATAACAAATGCTTGTAAGGATGTGAAGAAAAGGAAACCCTTATGCAGTTGGTAGGACTGTAAACTAGTACAGCCAATACAGAAAACAGTATGAAGGATCCTTTAAAAAACTAAAATTACACTGAACCTATGGTCCAGCAATTCCACTTTTGAGAATATATCCAAAGGAAACAAAAATACTAACTCTAAAAGATACCTGTGTCCCCATGTTCATAGCAACATTATTTATAATAGCTAAGACATGAAAACTTCCTAAGTGTCCATCAATGGATGAATGGATAAAGATGTGGTGTATACACACATACAATGGAATATTATTCAGCTATAAAAAATGAGAAAATCCTTCCATTTGGGACAGCATGGATGGACCTTTAAAGCATTATGCTAAGTAAAATAAGTCATAAAGAGACAATTATTGTATGATCTCACCTACATGTGGCATATTTAACCAAAAAGAAAATTCCTAGAAAAAGCAATCACACTTGGAGTTACCAGGAGGAAAATGGGGGGAGGGAGAATTGGAGAAAGATGGTCAAAAGGCATAAGCTTCCAGGTATGAGATAAATAAATAAATACTAGAGATGTAATGTACAAAAGGGTGACTATAATTAACACTGCTATATGACATATATGAAAGTTGTTACAAGAGTAAATCCCAGGAGTTCTCATGACAGGGAAAAAAACATTTATTTTTCTTTTTTTGATTTCTCTTTTTACTGACTGTATATAAGATGATGGATGCTTATTAAACTTATTATGATAATCATTTCACAATATACGGAAACCACTATGCTGTACACCTTAAATTTATACAGTGTTGTATGTCAATTATATCTCAATATACCTGGAAAATTTAAAAAAAGAATGAGGTTGGGGCGCCTGGGTGGCGCAGTCGGTTAAGCGTCCGACTTCAGCCAGGTCACGATCTCGCGGTCCGTGAGTTCGAGCCCCGCGTCGGGCTCTGGGCTGACAGCTCGGAGCCTGGAGCCTGTTTCCGATTCTGTGTCTCCCTCTCTCTCTGCCCCTCCCCCGTTCATGCTCTGTCTCTCTCTGTCCCAAAAATAAATAAAAAACGTTGAAAAAAAAAAAATTTAAAAAAAAGAATGAGGCAGATTTTATTCATGCTGTGAGTTTATATATATACATATATATATGTGTGTGTATATATATATATAGATGTATATATAATCTTGTATGTATGCACACAATAACATGTAACATGTAAAGAGTACCAAAATATGTTTCAGTAAAAACAACATACTAAGCAGTGTGCATGGTACACTCCCATTATAGTTAGTGAATAAAAAAAGGATCTTTATGAACTTGTACATGTTTTTTTTAATTTTTTTTTTTAATGTTTATTTATTTTTGACAGAGACAGAGACAGAATGCGAGTGGGTTAGGGGGAGAGAGAGAGGGAGACACAGAAGCAGAAGCAGGCTCCAGGCTCTGAGCTGTCAGTACAGAGCCTGATGCGGGGCTCGAACTCACGAGCTATGAGATCGTGACCTGAGCCAAAGTCGGATGCTCAACCGACTGAGCCACCCAGGTGCCCTGAACTTGTACCTGTTGAGATGATTTCTTAACAGTGATTATTTCTTGGAAAGGAGTCTACAAGGATAACAGAAAGGATAGTGATGTTTCGTTGTCTACTTCTCTGTATTATTTGAATTTTTAGGACTTTTGTAATGCTTGTATTACTTTTCAACAGAAACATTATTTTAAACATTAACATAAAATTGCTATAACAATTGTTCTAACTAAATGGATAGTTTGAAAGGATCCTGTAAAATTTATTCTCTGGATAAAGAGTATTAAACTTTTACCCTTGAATCACAGATCCCATAATTTCATTGTAAATACACTCCCACCAAAATTGGTAAAAATATTTGTAAACAATATAACAAAATCTAGCCAATTCCTTGAATAATTATACAATAAAAATTAGTAAGATCTCAACAAATGCTATTATATTTTACAAGCAGTTCCTTTTTTTAACATTAAAAATCTTACATTTTCCCAATATTCAACAGACATAATAAGGACTTCATTATTTTTTAATAAATATGGTTTACCACGCTAAAAACACTTTTGGCCCATAAAAGATTTGAAAACATGATTTATACTCATCAGGTTTCAGAAACAAAAGGCGGCTCAAATCATTCCATTTCACTCCTCAGATGAAACAACTGAAACCTGTCAATTAAGGGACCTGCACTAAGTCAGAGTGGGACAAAAACAAAACTGATTTCTCGGTTTGACCTCCAAATGTGCTAATTAGTTTCATTTTTTAAGAAATAATACAGACCAAGTAAGTGAGGCAACGAGGGGCGTTCTGGCTTTCGGTTTCTGAAGGGTGAAAGGACAGAAAATGCTTAGAGCAGATACCTAGACACAAGAGTAAGGTATGGCAGGGAAAGATGCAGGAAAAGGACCCAATACTAGACAGTTCCATTCTGGTTCTGAATAAACTAGGAAGCGTAAGAGAAGATAATGATGAATCAATTCTTATTTTTGAAAATGGTTTACATTGGAGGGCTATGTTTGTATCACGGAGAAACAAATACCCACTCGAGGGCAGCTCTAGGGTCAAGGGAATTTGAATGCTAGTCTCTAACAGGAAAATCTATCAAAAGAAAAAGAAGAGTATTCAAACCTCCTTTCATAGCTGTATGATACTCAAGCTACTCAAATCACTCCCCAAAATCTTTAAAAATTTCTAAAAAGGGAGAGAAAGCCTTGTTAATAATGTTTTTCTAACAAGGTAATTTATTTAGTTTACTCTGTGCCAATTCAATACTAAAACACGGTTGGATTTTTTTAATGTATTAAGTGTACACCCTACAGTTTACTGGTATCCTTTTAATAGCATGAATATGGTATTACATTTATGATCTTTTCATAACTTTGTAGATAATTTTCTTATTTAATGACTAAGGATTCTTAAGATAGTTACAACTCATGGTATTTGCTTTATTGGTCTTCCCTATGACCGTATGCTACTGTACCCTTAGATGAGGAATGCAACCAGAGCTCTGTGTTTCTAATGAGGAATGGGGACAGAATTAGTGCCTTTACCTTCAGCTGCTACTGGAGGCCAGCTGCAGGCCTCGTAAGCCATGGTGGATGCAGGTTGGCAGTCATCAAAAGAAACTGCATTTGGGGGTAATCACAAATGAACTTGCTAATAAAGAACTATTTATGTTAAATCAGTGATTCTCAACAAGAGGTGCAGGGATCACCTAAAGGTCCCTTAGACACTTTCAGGAGTCTGCAAGTTCAGAACCCTTTTATAATGAAATATTATTTGCTGTTTTCACTCATCATCATGAATATATGTTAGAATTTTCCAAAGGCTATATATATAATATGTGACAATATATAAAGAAAATGGTCAGCATTTAGAAAATCTACCTAATACAATGAACAAGTACAAAAGTGATATGACAGAGTACAAAAAGTTCACTGATCCATGGCTTCAGATTCCACTCTGCAACAAACCTATAAGAAACACCACTTACTATGTTTTGATCTAGTATCAAAGAGGCCTATCTATCTATCTGAAAAGGCTTCTAAAATGTTCTTCCATTTTCTAACTCCTATAGACATTTGTGTGAGGCTGCATTTTTTAAACATCTATCAACCATAATAACATACAGCAACAGACTGAATGCAGAAGCAGCTTTAAGTATGCAGGTGTCCTCTATATTAAGCCTGACATTGAATAAAACTGCAAATATAGAAAACAATGCCACTCTTCTCTCATTTTTTGTTTAGAAAATACAATATTTTTCATTAAAAAATATTATAACACGTAGTCAGTTGTTTATTATTATTTTTAAATAAATTAAGAAATATAGTTAAATGTTCTCAGTTTTCATTTCTGATATACCCACATAAACAAAAGCTCCTGGGGAAGGGGGGTCTGTAATGTTTAAACATATCAACAGGTCTTCAGACCACAAACTGGGAATCACTGCATTATATAACTAAAAATGTTTTTCTGCTATAAAAGCACACTTTTATATTTTTTGCAGCTTTTTTATACTTTGCTGCAGTTTTATTTAACTATTAAATATTACATATAACTTAATATTTAAGTTAATATATTAAAATGGGGCTACTACTGAACAACTCTATTCAGTAAATTAACTGAAGTAAAAGCCAAAATGATGGTATAAAGCCAACCATAAATGAAGAAATAAATATGTAGTCTGATTTACCTGTCTGCCCCTTTGTACTGAATTAAACAAGTTTAACCATATCAAGCAGTTCTTCATCCCTGGTATATGGTCCATTTTGGGGCAGACCATATCACACAAGGGAAAAAATAGAGGTCATGGGTGGTTGTCTCCACTCATACCTTTGGTTATTTGTCTCCCTAAACATGTATCTACTTCTAAACTACCATGCTCCTAAATCATGGGGACTCTGTGCATTCTCTCAGTTCCATCAACTAACAAAATAAGCCTGCACCCAACGTAGAGAGAGGATGATAGTCAGAGGGATGTTTTTCCACAGCTAAATTATTTATAGGTAACTTGGAAAATGCTTTTTGTCCTGTCCTCTAAAAAGAAAATATAACTCAAAAGGGAGTAAGAATCATGGCCCGAAATCCTTCCTGGAATGAGACAATCACTAAACAAATAAACAAACCTGCCTGCCATGAGTTCCAGCCTAAGGAACATAAAAAAAGCTACACCAAATGAAACAAAAAACACCATACAGTCATTCTTAAGAAACAGTAGCACAGACCTTAAAGATAGCACTACTATTTCACTGCAATTTCAAGGGATACTCAGGACTTTCCTGGGTTTTAGTTATGTAAAATGAAACACCACAATTGAGCTCCTTGAGGTCTCTTTTACCCAATTAGTGGTACTGACTATAACCTATTGAGTTTGAAGAAAAAAGATTAACCTTGTGTTGGATAAAGTAATAAAGTATGAATAAATGTATGAGGCACAAAAACAAAAGCTAATTTTCATAGTAAATCAAGAAACTCACGAGTACAGATTTCAAATTCTGGATTGATCACTGAGATTACGGAAAATATAATTACAAATTGGGCCAAAGGCTTTAGGAAGTATGAAAAGGTAGGAATTAGCCTCAGGTGGGCTGCAGAGGCTCCTCCATTTAGAAAAGAGTTAGTATGTCAGTACTCACTCTAAATGTTAATGTACTAAATGCTCCAATCAAAAGACCTAGGGTATCAGAATGGATAAGAAAATAAGACCCATCTATATGCTGCTTACAAGAGACTCATTTTAGACCTAAAGACACCTACAGATTGAAAGTAAGGGGATGGAGAAACATCTATCATGCTAATGGTCATCAAAAGAAGCTAGAGTGACCATGCTTATACCAGACAAACTAGATTTTAAAATAAAGACTGTAACAGATGAAGAAGGGCATTATATCATAATTAAGGGGTCTATACACCAAGAGGATCTAGCAATTATAAATAGTTATGCCCCAATGTGGAGGCACCCAAATACATAAATCAATAAATCACAAACATAAAGAAACCCATTGATAATAATACCGTACCAGGAGAAAACTTCAACACCCCACGTACAGCAATGGACAGATCATATAAGCAAAAAACCAACAAGGAAACAATAACAGATGTATTCAGAACATTTCATCCTAAAGCAGAATACACATTTTTCTCAAGTGCACTGGAACATTCTCCACAATAGATCACATACTAGATCACAAATCAGCCCTCAAGTACAAAAAGAGCAAGATCACACCTTGCATATTTTCAGACCACAATGCTATGAAACTTGAAATCAACCACAAGAAAAAATTTGGAAAGACTGCCAATACTTGGAGATTAAAGAACATCCTATTAAAGAATGAATGGGTTAACCAAGAAATTAAAGAGAAAAGGAAAAAGTACATGGAAGCCAATGAAAATGAAAACATGACAGTCCAAAACCTTTGGGATGCAGCAAAGGCAGTCACAAAAGGGAAGTATGTAGCATCCAGGGATTCCTAAAGAAGGAAAAAGGTATCAAATATACAACCTACCCTTACACCTAAAAAAGCTAGAAAAGAAAGCAAATAAAGCATAAAGCCAGGAAAAGAAGGAAAATAATAAAGATTAGAGCAGAAATCAATGATACTGAAATAAAAAAAAAAAAACAATAGAACAGATCAATGAAAACTGGTTCTTTGAAAGAATTAACAAAATTGATAAGCCCCTACCCAGATTGATCAAAAGAAAAAGGAAAGGATCCAAATAAATAAAATCACAAATGAAAGAGGAGAGATTGCAACCAACACCACAGAAATACAAACAATAATAAGAGAATCTTATGAGCAATTTTATGCCAACAATTGGGCAATCTGGAAGAAATGGGCAAATTCCTAGAAACACATACACTACCAAAACTGAAACAGGAAGAAATAGAAAATTTGAACAGATCCATAACTAGTAAAGAATTGAATCAGTAATCAAAAATCCCCCAACAAACAAGAGTCCAAGGCCAGACGGCTTTCCAGGGGAATTCTACCAAACATTTAATGAAGAGTTAACACCTATTCTTTTGAAGCTATTCCAAAAAAATAGAAATGGAAGAAAAACTTCCAAACTCATTCTATGAGACCAGCACTACCTTGATTCCAAAGCCAAAGACCCCACTAAAAAGAAGTACAGACCAATCTCCCTGATGAACATGGATGCAAAAATTCTCAACAAAACACTAGCCAACTGGATCCAACAATACATTAAAAGAATTATTCACTATGACCAAGTGGGATTTATTCCTGGAATGCAGGGCTGGTTTAATATCTGCAAATCAATCAATGTGATACATCACATTAATAAAAGAAAGAATAACAACCACATGATCCTCTCAATAGACGCAAACAAAGCATTTAACAAATTATAGCATCCTTTCTTGATAAAAACCCTCAAGAAAGTAGGGATAGAAGAAACATAATTCACAATCATAAAGACCATATACAAAAGACCCACAGCCAATATCATCCTCAATCAGGATGAGAGCTTTTCCCCTAAGGTCAGGAACATGACAGAGATGTCCACTCTCACCACTGTAATTCAACATAGTGTTGGAAGTCGTAGCCTCAGTAATCAGGCAACAAAAATAAAAGGCATCCAAATCAGCAAGGAGGAAGTCAAACTTTCACTCTTCGTAGACAACATGATATCTACATGGAAAATCCAAAAGACTCCACCAAAAACCTGCTAAAACGGACTCATGAATTCAGCCAAGTAGCAGGATATAAAATCAATGTACAGAAATCAGTTGCATTTCTATACAGCAATAATGAAGCAACAGAAAGAGAAGTCAAGGAATTAATCCCATCTACAATTGCACTAAAACCCATAAAATGCCTAAGGAATAACCTAACCAAAGAGGTGAAAGATCTGTACGCTGAAAACTATAGAAAGCTTATGAAAGAAACTGAAGAAGACACACAAAAAAAGGAAAAACATTTCATGCTCATGGATTGGAAGAACAAATATTGTTAAAATGTCGATACTACCCAAAGCAATCTACATATTCAATTCTATCCCTATCAAAATAACAACAGCATTTTTCACAGAACTAGAACAACCAATTCTAAAATTTGTATGGAACCAGAAAAAAACCCAAATAGTCAAAGTAATGTTAAAAAAGAAATCCAAAGGTGGAGGCATCACAATTCCTGACTTCAAGCTGCATTATAAAGCTGCAGTCATCAAGACAGTACGGTACTGGCACAAAAACAGACACATAGATCAATGGAACAGAACAGAGAACCCAGAAACGGACCCACAAATATGGCCAACTGATCTTTGACAAAGCAGAAAAGAATATCCAATGGAAAAAAGACGGTCTTTTCAGCAATGGTGGTGAGAAAACTGAACAGCAACATGCAGAATAATGAAGCTGGACCACTTTCTTACACCATACACAAAAATAAACTCAAAATGGATGAAAGACCTAAACGTAAGACAGGAAGCCATCAAAATCCTAGAGGAGAAAACATGCAACAACCTCTTTTTTCTTGGCCACAGCAACTTCTTACTTGACATGTCTCTCGAGGCAAGGGAAACAAAAGCAAAAAATGAACTACTGGGACCTCATCAAGATAAGAAGCTTCTGCACAGCAAAAGAAACAATCAGCAAAGCTAAAAGGCAACTGACAGAATGGGAGAAGATATTTACAAATAACATATCAGATAAAGGGTTAGTATCCAAAATCTATAAAGAACTTATCCAAGTCAACACTCAAAAAACAAATAATCCAGTGAAGAAATGGGCAAAAGACATGAATAGACACTTTTCCAAAGAAGACATCCAGGTGACACATGAAAAAACGCTCAACATCACTCATCATCAGGGAAATATAAATCAAATACAAATACAAATCAAAACTACAATGAGATACTACCTTATACCTGTGAGGATCACTAAAGTTAACAACTCAGGCAACAACAGATGTTGGCAAGAATACGGAGAAAGAGGAACCCTTTTGCACTGCTGGTGGGAATGCAAACTGGTGCAGCCACTCTGGAAAACAGTATGGAGGTTCCTCAGAAAGTTAAACATAGAACTACCCTACAACCCAGCAACTGCAGTACTAGGTATTTATCAAAAGAATACAAAAATGCTGACCTGAAGGGGCACATGCACCCCAATGTTTATAGCAGTGCTATCAGCAATAGCCAAAGTATGGAAAGAGCCCAAATGTCTATCGACTGATGAATGGATAAAGAAGATGTGATATACAGATACAATGGAATACAACTCCGTGATGAAAAAGAATAAAACCTTGCGATCTGCAACAATGTGGATGGAATTAAAGGGTATTATGCTAAGCAAAATAAGTCAGGGAAAGATATCTTATGATTTCACTCATACGTGGAATTTGAGAAACTCAACAGATGAACATAGGGGAAGGGAAGGAAAATAAGATAAAAACAGAAAGGAAGGCAAATCATAAGAGACTCCTAAATACAGAGAATAAACTGAGGGTTGCTGGCAGTGTGTTGGGTGGGGGGATGGGTTAAATGGGCAATGGGCATTAAGGAGGGCACTTGTTGAGAGGAGCACTGGATGTTATATGTAAGTGATGAATCACTAAATTTTATTCCTGAAATCATTACACTATATGTTAACTAACTTGGATTTAAATTTTTTAAAAAATGAAAATAATTTTCAGTATGGTATGACAGCTGAAATAAGACTGATTTGAGCATAGTAGGTTCATAATTACATATTAAATGTCATTTCCAATAGAACTTCAAACACAATATAAATGAAGTAGCTTGTATCTCCCAACCAAACTTTGGGGCTTACAGCTAATTAACTCAACACTCCTAATATTTGAAAGTAAACTGCTAAAACCAAGCTCTTCCTTCATGTGCATAAAATATTCATAACTCCTTGTGAAAATAATTATTACAACAAAATAAGCTTTGAAATTTGAAAATAAAAGTCCAAACATAATTTCCTCATCTAGAAAGAACTGAAAGTATTTACAATTGCTCTAAAGAAAATAAATACTTAGGTATAATCTAAAAAAACCTGTATGGATCTATATCCTGGGAATGATGATGATGAAATAAATGAATATACTGTGTTCAAGAGTAGAAAGTTTCCACATATCAATTCTACACAAATTGATCCATGTTTAATGCATTTCCCATTAAAATCCCAAGGTGTTTGTAGACAAAAATAAGCTTATTCTAAAGTTTATATGCAAAGGCAAAGGACCCAGAATAGTTAAAATAGCCAAACTTTAAAAAAAAAAAAAAAAAGCATAACATAAGAGGAATCACTACCTGATGTTAAGGCCTACTATGTCGCCTATAATGAAGAAGTCTGACATTGGCAGAGGGACATATACATACATAGATCAACAGACTACAGAATCCAGAAATAGACCCACAAAAATATCCCCAACTGGTTTTTGACAAAGGTGCCAAATTAAAAGGAAGAAGGATAGTCTTTTCAACAAATGGTACTAGAGTAACTGGGTACCACAGGCAAAAAAAGAAAAAAAAAAAAAAAGAATCCCAACCTAAACCCCACATCTTATACAAAAATCAACTCAAAATGAACTTGAAAGTAAAATATAGGGGTGCCTGGATGGCTCAGTCAGTTAAGCGCCTGACTCCTGATCTTGGCTCAGGTCATGATTTCACTGTTTGTAAGCCTGAGCCCCGCACTGGCTCTGTGCTGACAGTGCGGAGACTGTTTGGGATTCTCTCCCTCTCTCTCTGCCCCTACCCCACTCATTCTCTGTGTCTCAAAATAAACTCTAAAAAAAAGTTAAAAATTAAAAAAAAAAAAAAGAAAAGAAAACATAAAACCATAAAACTTTTGGATAGAAACACAGTAAAAAATCTCTGGAGCTACAGGCAAAGGGTGATAGAAATAGGCAAGGAATTCTTACATTTGACACCAAAGTACAATCCATAAAAGAAAAATCTAATAAACTAGATTACATCAAGATTTAAAACCTTCCCTCTGAAAGACCCTGTGAATAAGATGAAAAGACAACCTACAGACTGGGAGAAAATATTTGCAAGCCCCACATCTGACAAAGGACCTAGATTACCTATAATATATAAAGATTCAAAAATCAATGGTAAATGCACCAACAATCCAATTTAAAAATAGGCTAAAAATATGAACATGAATAGAATCTACAGATGGCAAATAAGCACATGAAAAGATATACACCATCAGCCATTAGGAATAATACAAGTTAAAACCACGACACAGCGCTATATACCTATTGGAATGGCTACAGTATAAAAGAGCGAGAACATCAAATGGTGGCAAGGATGTGGAGAAACTGGATCACATATACATTGCTAGTACAAATGTAAAATAACACTGCCACTCTAAAAAGAGAATGGTGTTTCTTACAAAACCAAAAATGTATTTATCATACAACCCATCAAGTACACTTTCAGGCACAGATCCCGGAGAAATGAAAATTTATGTTTACACAAAAAACTGTACAGGAATGCTCATAGTGGCATTATTAGTTAATAGTTAAAAACTGGAAACAACCCCAATGTCCTCCAATGGGATACACCATAACACTCAGTGGTACATCCATACTATGGAATACTACTCAAGAATAAAAAAGGAACACACTATTGATATATACAACAATTTGGATGGAGCTCTAGGAAAAAAAAAAAATCTATTCATCTCAAAAGCTTAAATACTACATGATTCCACTTATATATCATTCTTAAAATGACAAATTTAAAGAAATAGTGAACAGATTAGTGGATGTCACAGGTTAGAGTGGAAGGAAGGCAAGAAGGTAGCTGTGCCTATAAAAGTTGGTAGCGCAGGATCCTTGTGATAGAACTGTTCTGCATCTTGATTCTGGTGGTGGTCACATAAATCTACACAAGTGATAAAACTGCAGAGAACTAAACATATACACACACACAAACACAAATGAATTCATGCAAAACTAATGAAACCTGAGTAAGGTTGATGAATTGTATCACTATCAAAACCAATTTCCTGGCTGCAATATTGTAGTTATGCAGTATGTTACTGCTGGGGAAATTGGATGAAGGGTATATAGGATCTCTACATATAATTTTCATACAACTGCGTATCAATCTATAATTATCTCAAAATAAAAAGTTAAAAGCACTTTTTTAAATCCAGCAAGAAAAAAAAATTGAGGACCCTATACAGTTAACAAGTATTTCAAAGATATCATTACAGATGACTGATTTTCATGCTCCCAAGTGGGCAGCCACATAATTAACCTCCATCTACTACTCAGAATCCACAGATTTATTTTTCCTCTCTTCCTTCTTTCTCCTCTTTCTGCCAACACCCTATAAACCTCCTTCATAACTGGTTGTAAGAGAGAACCACAGCATATGTGTGTGTATGTATATGTGTGTACAATGCAATGCCATGTTCTCTCTAGTTTTATACAAACATACACAGAGGTGGTTTTTGTTTTTTTTATCATTATTAGCATTCTGTGCTCTTGGTTCCCAATTTCAAACCCTACGATTTGGCACATTTTATACTCCCCTTTAAAAACAATTAAAATGTTTGTTGTTTTTTGTGACAGGAATTGCTTTCAGCCCCTACCTCCAAGCCACCTCAAGGTAAGCGGCCCCTTAAAAAAAAAAAAAAAAAAAAAAAGTTTCCGTATGTTTGCTCTGCAGTTTGGGTTGATCACTGGTGAAGCCTACACAATATGGTATCTTCTGTGCACTCAAGCAGAAGATAATAATTGCTAATTTTATAGAGTAAGTTAGATACTTTTTCTAACCACTGATGTACACTCTATTAGTAAGCCACTGCTCCTGGGCTTAGCATTGGTATATTGAACACGGTATACTATACAAAGAAGTACAATAACATACCCTGTATTAAAAACACCCAATTAATACATTGCAGAAGCTAATTTACTTGTAGTTCTGACTTGCCCTTCCTCAGAGAGATGTCACAGCAGGCATTATTCCCATACTTTTCCCCTACCTTGGCTTTCCAAACTACTCATCAGTTTTAATAAGCCCTGACTCAGGGCTTCTGTTTGATACACACATACATACACATACACACACACACACACACACACACACACACACACACACACACATATTCATGTGTATATTGTATATGCATTTACTTCTATGTAATTTTATCATGTGCACATGATATACATACATATGAGTTAGCATCTAATATAAATTCTCTGTATAACAATCATGGGATAGTACTCTTTTTCCAACTTGTTATAAGAAAAATACCTTTTTTTTTTAAAGTTTATTTATTTAAAGAGAGAGAGAGCAAGCAGGCATGCATGCATACACACAGGGGAGGGGCAAAGAGAGGGAGAGAGAGAATCCCAAGCAGACTCCACTCTGTCAGTGCAGAGCTCAATGTGGGCTCAATCCCACAAACGGTGAGATCATGACCTGAACCAAAATCAAGAATTTGGCACGATTGAGCTACCCAGGTGCCCCAAGAAAAATACCTTTCTGGGTGCCCGGGTGGCTCGGTCAGTTAAGCATCCAACTCTTGATTTCAGCTCAAGTTATGACTGCATGTCTTAAGATCGAGCCAGCCCTGCATGTACTCAGAACTGGGCATGGAGCCTGCTTCAGGTTCTCTCTCTCCCTCTCCCCTTCTTCCCTTCTCCCACTCATGCTCCCTCTCCCTCCGCCCCTTGCCCACTCACACACCCTCTCCCTCTCCCTTTAAAAATATAAAAATGAAAATGAAAAAATAAACGTTCTGCTGTATTCTCAGGCTAGTAACTCAACATTCTTCTACCCACCTCTCATGTTAGTTTCTATTTGGGGGGATAAGGATATGCTCTGCTGCCAAAAATGTCTTTTACAAATGTTCAAAGAAATAAAAACAAAGTATTTTTCTTGTGGCATTTCTTACACAATGGCCCCAAATGTCAGTTTTATACACTATAGCTATCAGTGTACTGTTTTCAATTTTAGAGAAACACTCCGGTAATCAAATGATGTACTTACCCAAAATGACTAAGATTCGTGGAATTAAACACTCATTCATTCATTAACCTTCCCATTAATGTATAAATTTTTTGTA
The DNA here is from genome assembly GCF_046562875.1 of Panthera onca. Lineage (NCBI taxonomy): Eukaryota > Metazoa > Chordata > Mammalia > Carnivora > Felidae > Panthera > Panthera onca. The sequence continues at coordinate 71,204,790 of NC_138343.1, forward strand.
TCTTGCTCTTAAATATACAATCTTAATTTTTTCCTAATCTTCCTCAGAAAGATAATTTTTAAAATATTAAAGAAATAGTTTCATTTCTAAGCAAATCTGAATTTCAATAAGCAGTCTTAACAGAGTATGCTCTTAAATACCCAATGAAAAACGATATCAAAACAGCACAATTAAAGCTGTATAAGTTTTACCTTAATTCTTCTCTCGGTGTCATCTAATTTTAACTCTGCGGAAACCAGTTTCTTTGCCAAATCATCTCGTTCAGGTAGGTGTCTAGCTTCAGAGATCTTTTTCAGTTTCTGCAAGGAAAATTTTGTCCTATATAGTTCTCCTTCAGTATCTTTCACCCTTTTCTCAGTTGCCCGTTCTTTCTCTTGAGATTTTCTTAAGCGTTCTTTGAGTGCTGTAATCTCATTGTTATGATGAGCAATAAGTTGTGAGATTTCATTTTCCGTATCTTCAAACTTATTCAGGGCTTTCTCCTGTCTGTATTGAAGCCTTTTCAAAGCCTTATTTTCTTTTAGCAGCTCAGCTAACTTGACCTGGAGTTCAGTTACTTCATTCTGCAATTCATTGATTTTTAGCAGTCTTGCAGAAAGAACCCGTTTTGTAACAAGATCAGTATCTTTCCGAAGTGGCTCCCTATTGAGGCTCTGGGAGCGAAATCCCACTCGGACTCCCTTTCTGTTTGGTGGATCCTTAGGGCTTGGCTTCCTAGCGGCTAAAAAGGAAACAGTAACAATGTAAAGTGAGAGCCCTACCAATGTAATATTACTTATTCATTCTAACACAAGTGGATCCATAACATTCTTTAATTATATTGTTCCTTAAAAAATGACCTTACAAAATTTAAGTATCAGGTTTTAGAGGTCTTAATATAATGTTAATGTATATAAATATACATATATTTATATACTAATGTTTTTATTAAGAAACATTCAGAATCCTTTTAAGAAAGGTCAAGAATATTCTGACTTATCAAAATGATATCTCAACAGTTTACAGGGAATTATTTTACACTGCTTTAAAATATGGCAGTATGAGTGGTAGCCCCCTCTCTCTGCCCCTCCCCCATTCTCACTCTGTCTCTCTCAAAAATAAACATTGAAAAAAAATTTTTTTTTTAATGCCAGTATCAGGCTTTACCGTTTTCAACTTTATAGATAAGATGGCAAGCCAGAATTCAAATATGGTCATCATCACCATTAGCATGGTTTAATAAACACTGGAGAAAACATTGTGATATTCAAGTAATTTATGCCAAGATATTTGGGATTATAATTCAGAATGATGAAATGTACGTTTTCTCTAAATTAACTAGAACTTTTTCTTTATTTGGGGAAAGAAGATTACAACATATTATACAACAAGAAGACTTGGGTTTGGGGCTCTGATTTACCACTTAAGAACTTCCTAGGCAATTCGGCTAAATCTTTCCAGGTCTATTTTCCCCACCCATAGAATTAGGATAACAGCACCTATATAACTAGGTTGTTGTGAGGACTAAACAAAGAATTCATATAAAATAGGAAGTTCTCCACAAATATTCTCTGGCACAATAAGAACCTAATCCCATTTATCAGCGATTAAAAATGAAAAACACTTTTAGCAGTACAGACATGATTTTAAATGCTTGCTCAGGGGCTTTCTTTGTGTAAGGTTCAATCAAAAACATTTGATGCAATTTGAGAACAAGACAAAAACAAAAAAACTACACCCTAAAAAATATATGCATATGAAATCCTTAAACTATACATATTAAATAACATTTCGCAAAAATTTGGAATGTCATTATTTATACTAAAAGTTCATTAAACTTAGGCCCCAGTGTACAGAGCCCCTGTCCTTTAAAAGAGGCATCTGGAAGCCTGCCACAGTTGAGAATAATGAACTTTAATCTCCAAGGTGACTGCAGTTTTTAAGAAGGAAATGCATTCCAGATGAAAAAAAAAAAAAAAAAGAAAAGAAAAACTAGAAAATTTAACCTTTCCCTACCCATCTCTCTAGTCATGGATACCTTAATTCCATTATATAAACAAGTAATATTTACAATTTACATTACAAAATTTCACTTAAAAAACAGAAGATTCTAATGACTGTGATTTGAATGTGTACTGATTTGGGATTCCAGTTCTAAAAATGTGTGAATACACAAAAGGAAGTGGTAATGATAATAAATGAGGGAAAGCCTACTTGTAACTCTGAAACTACACTATCCAATATAGTAGTAGTCACTAGCCACATGTAGCCACTGAGAGATTTGAAACGTGGGCAGTCCAAACTGAGATCTGGTATACTGTGAAGTACATACTGAATTTCAAACACTTAGTTCAAAAAAAAAAAAAAAAAAAAAAGCAAGCACAATGTTCCAAACATAATGTTTTATATTAACTACACTTAGAAACAATAATATTTTGGGGGTGCCTGGGTGGCTCAGTCAGTTAAGCGTCCGACTTGATTGGACTCAGCATTCATGAGATCAAGCTAGGCATCAGGCTCTGGGCTGACAGTATGCAGCCTGCTTAGGATTCTCTCTCTCCCTCTCCCTCTCCCTGTGCCCCTCTCCTATGCACGTTCACTCTTTATCCAAATAAATAAATAAATAAATAAGATTTTGGATATGTTGGTTTAAATGAAGTCTATTATTAAAATTAATTTTACCTGTTTTTCTTTTGTAATATAGTTATCAGACAATATAAAATTGCATGTGTGGCCTACATTTGTGACTTGCATTATATTTCCTGTGGATAGCACTGCTCTAATTTTAAATTGGGGCATCCATCATTTCAATTTTCTTTCTTTCCCAACATACTGAGTTAGTAACAGTTTTGGTATCCATATACTATTATGGAATATGTACTCAACTCTTAGAATGACAGAAACTTTATACATAAAAATGATTATAAAGATGAGTATTAATTCTTCCAAATTTCTGTTTTATGTATAAAATCATATTACTCAGCAAACAAGATTTCATACAAATAGAAACTTATTTGAAAAGTTAAAGCCTACATAAGAATCGACAGAATTTTCCTCTAATATACTTCAGCTATTCAGTCAAACAGAAAGGCCTTCCAAAACCAACTTTTTCACATCCTAATAACTGGAACATTGATTTACAGCATATTCTATTCATATGACTACAAACTGATCATAAAAAGGACACTTAACCTAATTCAAAAATATTTCCTAAATGCCATTTACTTATTTTCATTTTTAAAACTATCAAGATGAAATACAGTGCTAATTCAAGTGAGAAAAGAAAAGATGATTGACTGTCATGTATATCACTCTTCATTTGCCCCTTGCTAAGTCAGTATGAAAAAGAGGGTGAGAAAGTACTGCTTTTTTTCTTCCTTCAGGTGATAAAAATAAAATAGGACTCCTTTAAAAAACATGCAGTAAAAAAAATGTAGTAAAGATGAATTACATATCTATAAAAAAACTTGATATTTATATTATTGGTAACACACGAAATAGAAAACATATATAACATGTAATATACAAACATGTATAACCTAAACTATCATCAAATTTTATCATTATGCATATAACTTTTGATAGAACAATTTCATTTTTAAAAATAATTAGATATGCTGATAATTAAAAAGAGAAAGGAAGAATATGCTATCAAACATTCAAATCCACAAATTCAAGTGTTCAAGATGCTGTTTTAATTACATGTGTTCTTTCCTTAGTTTATTATACACTGGCAGTTGCAACTTAAATAGCATATTCTATTTAACACTAACTCAGTGTTTAAGGAAACACTAAAGTGCTTAAGTGTAACTGGTATGGTCCTGTTGATTGATCTAAGGTAGACAAATTACCACAGATTTTAATTCAGAAGGCAATACAAAGCAGAAAATAGTAAAAGTCAGACTAAAGACAATAACAGATTTTTCTGGGTGATGTTGGAACTGTTTTTCATAGATTTTTCTCAATTATCTTCTTAAATAAGGTAAGGTTTAAGAATTCTCTTTAATTAGGTAGCCTCCTAAATTGCTTTGGGGAAGTAGTAAAAAATTAAAGTATTCCTGCAAGTAATTCACGAAGTATGTAAATTATTTCTTAGGAGTAAATGGGTATTGTCTAAGATTCAACCCTAAAGTCTGTTTATTCTTAATTAGATAGCAAAAGTTTAATATCAGATCATGCTTTCAACCACAAAATCAAAATAAGAGGCTCACACTGAGGAAAAGAACAAAAAACTTGTAGCACTGTACTGGAGAAAGAAAGAAAAGAAAGGAAATAAAAGAAGAGGAATGAAAAGGAAAGAAAGGAAGAGAAAGAAAAAGCACTCAATTGTTATAAGTATGAACATCCCTGGGAAGTTAGATCAGGGGTCCATGAAAGGGTTGCTTTCAAAATTAACATATATTCTTTGCTGATTTTTTCAAAGCGAATGTTACTTTTCAAAGTAAAAATGTATAAAGGCAAATTTAATTACACCCCTGCTTAAATCTATTCTATAGCTAACTATTTCTCCACAGAAACAGACAGTCAATATATTATTAGAGGATTCAAGGAGTTTCATGACCTGGCCCCTGTTTCAGTTCCCAGTTTTACCCCTCCCTGCCTTGCAATCTAAACTATATAATCTTTCTAAATGGGGCTGTTATAGCTGTGCTGCATTTATTAATGAACACTATAATTAACTCATTTGCCTTAGTTTATAATTCTGTAGTGTATTTTTCTACGGTAGTCCTTACATATTTTGTCACTAAGTACATCAGAGGTTTTTTGACCAGAAATTCATTAAGACAAAGAAGAGTTTTCTAGAATATTGCCTTGTCAAATATGTATTAATATGTAGTTCCAGACTAGTAACATTTTAATAAGACAAATTATTTCTAATGATTAATCTTGTTTGCATTATAACACAGTTTAATAGAAAACAGAGTGGTGGTCCCAAGTCCCAAATTCCATTTCTAGAATTAATTTGAACTTTTGTAGTAAGCGCTGTGTAACCTAGAGGAAGTAATTTTACTCAATCTATAAAAATGCCCCTTAAGTATTTTATAGCAATGTCTTCTGCTGCTTATTAAAAGTGGAGACTTAAAAAGGTACTACTTTGTGATTTTTTTTTTTGCCTGTATAGTACCTCAGAAACACCAAGACAAGCATTTATTTAGAAAGAATAAAACAAAATGAGAAGACTTAATGTACAGTTCTTTCTTCTGTATATAGTATGATTTTTATTATAACAAAGGATAATACACAGCACCATAAGCAACAACTATATATACAAAACTATGTGTATATAACACACACACAAACACACACACACACATATATTTATAAATCAGCCCATTTCCATGCACATATCAATATACATAGTAATAGAAGAGTTTCATTCATACAACTTTCCTTAAACACTTAAAATGAGTCTTCTAGACTCTCTTTTAGAATGCTTACCTTGGTGATGTACTTGGCTATCTGAAATCTGTCTTTTAGGATTTTTTCCCTTTTTACTCTTAGGTGAAGAGGACTTGACTAGCGATGACCGGCCAGAAGATTGTTGAGTAGTTTCCAAATCAGATGAAGAATAAGAGTAATAACGTTTATCTGTCTTACTTTCTTGATCATTATCTGGACTTCTTTCTCTTTCCCCCATGGTTTTTGAAAAATGTTCTCTATTCACATAATTTCACAGATTTCCTTTCTCCAAAAAAATCCACGACAAGCCTGAAGAGCAACCTTTAGAGACTTCAGATCCTGGTGATAATATTCATGTCTGCAATTTGTTTTCTCTAGATATCTGTAGTAGAGATTAGCCCATTAGCAACCAGAAGATACATATTTGTTCTTACAATTAAGGAAAGAGGGAAGGAAACTCATTATATTTTGTGAAATAGGTTTTATAGTTTATTATAAAGATACTTAAAGCAAATAAATACTGCTTATAATTTTTAAAAGAGGCTATAATTCAATTCATCCCTATTTTCACATTGTTATTTACAGTCTATAGAAAAGACAGAATGTTGTAGCTTGGACAGAGAACATACAAAGTACCTAATATATAATGTTTCTGAATAAATGCTAACTGAATTTGACTCCCCTGAATCTTAAGATTTATAATAAACACAAATGCTGATTTTTGACAGATGAATAATGACCATTATTCACCATTTTTTTCTTTTCTGGGGAGGCAGGGAGTGGTAAAGGCAAGCCTACTACTAGAAACAAACAAACAAAAATAACTACATAAAAATGTAAAATTAAAGTATGTAAAAAATTAACCAAATTTAAACACCTGGTGAAAAAGTTGCAACATGACAGAAAAATAGTTATCATCCTTAACATATAAATAAATAACTCCTATGACCCCACGAGAAAAATAGGAGGTCAAAAGTTAAATGGGCAAATACATGTTAAGACCCATAGCCGGCAGTGCACTCAAAGAAAAAAGGGGAGGGTGTGCCCAGGGGGCCCTCAGTGGTCATGAGTTTGAGCCCCACGCTGGGGTGTAGAGATTACTTAAATAAATATTTTTTTAATGCTGCTGGAATGCCTATCAAGAGAAGATCCACAGTGGGGCACCTGGGTGGCTCACTCAGTTGAGCACCCAATTCTTGAATTCAGTTCAGGTCATGATCTCATGGTTCATGAGACTGAGCCCCACATTGGGCTCTGCACTGATAGCATGGAGCCCGCTTTGGATTCTCTCTCCCCCTCTCTGCCTCTCCCCTACTCATGCTCATTCGCACTCTCTCTCAAAATAAATAAACATTTAAAAAAAAAGATCCACAGGATTTTTGGGAAAAAAAGTTGGCAAGATATATTAAAACTTTAATTATGCTTTTAACCTTTGGCCCAATAATCCTATTCCTATGTAATAAGAAAATAATCCTAAAATTAGGGGAAAAGTTATGCACAAATGTTTATGCAGTACAATTTTTTTTATTTTTTTTCAACATATGAAGTTTATTGTCAAATTGGATTCCATACAACACCCAGTGCTCATCCCAAAAGGTGCCCTCCTCAATACCCATCACCCACCCTCCCCTCCCTCCCACCCCCCCATCAAATATGCAGTACAATTTAAAAAAAAAAAGGAAGCAAACAAAATCTCTAACAATAGCAGAATAATTAAGAATATTGTAAAAATCAATACAGCATAATATCGTGCTGTCGTTAGAAAAACTTATAAAACGTTTGTGTTACCAGAGGAAATGTTTATACTACTATGGTAAAGAAAAAATTCAAACTAGTGAACACAATATGATCTCAACTACACATATTCATAAAAAAAAAAAACCCAAAAACCCAAAACTAAGGAGTACTCTTCCCTGATGAAGTGAAAAATATTTGCAAAGTAAGGGATATATATACACCCAAATAGTGTCTGAGCAGCATGGATTTTAGATGATTTTTTCTCTCTTTATATATTTTTATTTTCTATTAAAATAAAATTAGATTACTTTTTTAATTGGAATAATCGTTTTTAATATTAAAAAAAATCCCACTGATGAAATTACTATTACAAGTATAGTGCTTCTAGCACTATATGAAAGAAACATATGCACAAGGTGGCACTACTACTGTTCATTGCAGCAGTATTACAGTGGTAGAGAACTAAAACAATCAAAGGACCATCAATGAGGAACTAGCTACATATAACCACACAGTGAAGTACAATACTATCAAGCTACTAAGGGAATGAGGACTACCTCTGTGTATTTTCTGCAGTCTGGAGTGACCCCCACAATGTATTAAGCACAAGAATATGGAGAAATCATGTATAGTCTTTCTTCATCAAAGAGAGATTACAAATTTGCATACATAATGCTTTATATTTTTAAAAAGGAAAAAGATAAAGAAACACTTAATGGGGGGGAAAAGAAGGGTTCTGTAAGGCAAGGCTGTCCAATAAAACTTTCACCAAGAATGGAAATGTTCTATAATCTGTGCTGTCCAGTATGGTAGCTGGCCACATATGGCTACTGGGCACCCTGAAATGTGGTAAATGTGACTGAATAACTAATTTCTTAATTTTGTTGAATTTTAATTAACTTAAGTTTTTAAAGCTGCATATACTGGTGCTTGGCTCATTGAATCTCAATGATCTCATCTTTAAAGACAATAATAATAGTAACTTCCTTAGAGAACTGCTATGACAGTTAAATGGGATAATTCAATAACTATGACACAATAAGCACTCGGTAAAAATCAACTATTTTCAATTCAAACATACAAGATATTCAGTAAATTGATTATATTCCTTGTCAAAACTGTTTTAATTCCAATAATATAACTAAAAGCTGATTATATGGTATAGATGGGGATTATTTGTTTATATGCATATAGCAGAAGCAACTCCCTATGACCTATCACATCTTAATCAGAAATGCCTAACTTTTCATTGCAAAAGGTAGAACCCACAAAACATTACCTGTCATTTACCTCCTATGCACCAACACCCACTCTCCCCCATCCTACCTCAAATATATGCATAAAGTTTTAAAAAAAGGAAACATCCATTGACCCATTATTCAAGTCCCTCTCCCTGGAATAACTATTTTAATGGCTTATACTTTCATGCTTATGCTATTTCTTGAATTAGCAACTTGAGACTATAAAAGATGAGGATTTAACTTGTGACTCATTTTAAATGTTTGCAACATGCAACGGCTTGTTGGGTTATGCAAGGTTTTTTCCTTAGAATTCCTAATTGTCCTTTTATCCTATTGAAAGGAAAAAACCACCTTTCTATATCACTAATATTTACCCAGCTTCCTAGTCATTCTATCTACAGGCTGAATCCATTCCATTCTTCCTCTTAAACACATTTTCCTTGGGGACCAATTATTCCCTTTTCTACTTTAAACAATTACTTTGTATATCTGTTATACCACTGTCATTCTGGAATCACTTTTATAGTACTTCTGAGTTGACCCACCATTTCTAGTAGCTCATGTCACCGTCTTTAGTTTTGATCATTTTACTGATCCATATCCTCAAATAACTTCAACAGAAAGGGTATATAGATAGGTTAAGAGGTAAATGTTCTGAGTCCTTATATACATGAGAATGTCTTTATTTTGCCCTCCAATTTGATACTTTTCATAGGTTCTGCATTCTAAGTTAAGTCATTTTCTCTCAGAACATTAAAGACACTGCTCCACTGTCTTCTAAACCCTGAAGAGGTTCTTGCTAGATGTTACAGTCGTTCTTTTATTCAACATGTATTTCTTTTGAACTTTTACCATGTAACCATAAAGAAAACAACAACAATAATCCTTGCCATTATGGAGTTTACACTCTAGTTATGCTCATCTGATTCTCATTCCTTTATAGGTTATCTTTTTTTTTCCCCCTCCTTAGGAGCTTTTAGAATTTTCCCTCCTCTTATACTGCAATTCCACAACGTGCCTAGGTGTGGGTCATTTTTTTCATTGATTGTGTTGCCCCTTTACCTCCCTCCTTCTTTTAATATTGAAACCAATATCTTTAAGCACTAGAAATGTTATGTTACTTTTCTGATAACCCACTTTCCTGTTTACTCTTTTTAAAACTGACTAAATAACTGACTAAATAACAAACCTGCTCTCTGTTTTTCTATTTTCAAATAGAAACTTACTCAACTTATCTTTTAACTATCCAGGGTTGTTCTGCTTTTGTTTTTAATTTGTATAAACACTTTAATTTCCAATAAATCTTTCTTACTATGATTTTTTAATAATTATTCTGTTCTTGCTTTACTGAGGCAATGCATTTGTATTTCTCTGAGAACACTAGACATTTTATTTTTTATTTGTTATTTTTTTTTAATGTTTGTTTTTGAGAGAGACAGTGTGTGAGTGGGGGAGGGGCACAGAAGCTGAAGGAGGCTCCAGGCTCTGAGCTATTAGCTCAGAGACCAACACGGGGCTCCAGTGGGGCTCAAACTCACGAACTGTGAGATTATGACCTGAGCTGAAGTCGGGCACTTAGCCAACCTAGTCACCAGGTGCCTCCATTTTGTTTGTTTTAAATTAAGATCTCTTCTGATTCAGGAACTATCTGTTTCACATGGTGAAAGTTTTTCTCTTTACCATAGAATTTTCATTTATAATACTGCTGGTTTTATTTTTTTGAAGGTAATTATTGGTTGTTCACTGATAAATAAGAAGAAAAAAGAAGAATGAATGGAAAACAAGTACATGTGAGTAGGGGTTCCTGATAGGCACACTATGCTTTAGGATGAACAGCAGAGAATCAGTCATTTTCCATGGGGCTTCCCTAGATGAGGAGGGATAATGTCCAGATACAAATGTCCACCATGACAACTGTACTTCTCCTTTAGAGTTGTCTTTATTTTTATTTCCAGAAAAAATGACTTCTGTATTTTTTGATTGGAAAGAAAAGGAGTGGTGAAGGGCAGGGAATATTATACTGAGTCACTCTGTATGGGATTCAGTGGAAAAGGAGGCATAACTATTATATAGTTATATATTTATATAGTTATATATATAGTTATATGTTATAACTATAGTTATATGTTATAACTATAGTTATATAGTTATAACTATAGTTATATAGTTACAACTATACATATATAGTTATGTAGTTATATAGTTATAACTATATATATATATAGTTATATATTTCAACTATTCTTCCCATTTTCAGTTACCCTTGGTCTCTGACTTTTTAAATGCTAAGATTCTCTAAGATCCTGTTAAATATATCTGAACTTTCTTTGCTATAGTTCCCTCTTGAATATTTTGACATAGTTTTCTGTTTTAATGTTTCATCATTATTCTTTTCCACTTTCAGAAAATGTGCTGTGATGTTTTATCAGAGAGTACCCGACCATCCCTTCAAAGTTATAGGTTCATTCTGTTGTTCTTCTTTAATATAGTTTTAATGTGGTCTTCAAGAAGAGAGGAGAAAAATACAAATCTACATCTTTAATTTGTTAATGTAACAAATATATTTTAAGCCAATTATTTCTAAGTTATTCCCACCCTTTTAAGGCAACTTGATATAAGCAATCACTTTTCCAAAATCCATACAACTGCAATTCATACACCAAGTCAGTCAACAAAAATTAGTGATGGTACAGATGCCATTATAGACAATGAGGAAAGCAATTTGAGCAAGAATACACTGTGAGTTCTTTTAGAGCAGGGTCTGGCTCTTCCATCAAAGAGAGACAACTAAGAAAAAGTCATAATGTCCTTTATTCCTTTAGGGAATATATAAAAGATATGTACATATAATATATATGAATATATATCCTTCATATATTCCTTAAAAAATATTGCATGTTAATTTTATGAGAAAACTTTAAAAGTGACAAAATTCAAGAGTAACCCCCAAAATACTAGAGAATATCTTATCTTTACCCAGTTTCTGATTTAGGATCTATTCTGAACTAAGGTGGGTATTTCTTTTTTTATTTTAAAAAAATTTTTTAATGTTTATTTATTTTTGAGAGAGAGATTGACAGAGTGTGAGCAGGGGAGGGGCAGAGAGAGGCAGAATCTGAAGCAGGCTCCAGGCTCTGAGCTGTCAGCACAGAGCCTGACATGGGGCTTGAACTCACAAACCATGAGATCATGACCTGAGCTGAAGGCGGATGCTCAACCAACCGAGCCACAGAGGTGCCCCATAAGGTGGGTATTTCTAACCTACATATACTTGTGACATCCTATAATATGTTATAATCCTTCATGAAAACAAACATTCCTTAGAAAATATAGCACTCAATGACTTAAGCCTTCCCAAGGAATAGACTCTTAGACACCTATGAAAATTTACTTTTAAAAAATTAGTGGGGCACCTGGGTGGCTCGGCCATTGAGAGTCCAACTTCAGCTCAGGTCATGATCTTGCAGCTTGTGAGTTCGAGCCCCACGTCGGGCTCTGTGCTGACAGCTCAGAGCCTGGAACCTACTTCAGATTCTGTGTCTCCCCCTTTCTCTGTCCCCCCCATGCTCATGCTCTTTCTCTCTCAATAATAAATAAACGTTAATTTTTTTTTTAAATAAATAAATAAATAAATAAATAATTAGTGCTTAGACCTTGTGGAAACAATGTTGCCTGGCTAATAGTACTGCCAGAAAAAGTCCACATAAGCAAACAAAAAGTAACAAATTAAAAACAAAAAGACCCTAAACACTAGGCTAAAAGAAAAAGGAAGATGAAGTAAGGCAACTAATAAAACAACTACTAATTTTTCTTACAAAGTATAACTATTAAACAACCAATGACTCAACAAAGAAATAAAAAAAAAAATAAAATAAAATACATAGGAACAAATGAAAATGAAAACACAGCAGTCCAAAATCCTTTGGGACACAGTGAAAACAGTGCTAAGAGAGAAATTCATAATGATTTGTACTTACCTCAAGAAACAAGCAATCTCAAATAAGCAATCTAACCCAGCACCTAAAGAAGCTTCAAGAGGAAAAGGCCCAAAGCTAGTAAAAGGAAAGAAATAATAAAGATCAGAGTGAAATAAAGACTAAAAAAAAGGAAAGATTAATGAAACCAAGAGCTGGTTCTTTGAAAAGAAAAACAAAATTGACAAACCTTTAGCCACACTCACCAAGAAAAAAAGAACTCACAAATAAATAAGATCAGAAATTAAAGCGATGTAACAAATGAAATACAAAGAATTAGAATAGAATGCTATGAAAAAAATTTAGGACAACAAATTGGGCAATTTAGAAGAAATGGTTAATTTCCTAAATAAATATACAATCTTTCAAAATTGAATCAAGAATAGAAAATCTAAACAGACTGATTACTAGTAAAAAAAAAAAAAAAAATGAATTGATAATCAAAAAACTCCCAACAAAAATAAATCTAGGATCAGATGTATTCACACGTAAATTCTACCAAAAATTTAAAGAATACCTACTCTCAACATTTTTCCAAAGAAGACATATAGATGGCCAACAGACACAAGAAAAGATGCTGATTATCACTGATCATCAGGGAAATACAAATCAACACTACAGTGAGATATCACCTCACACCTGATAGAATGGCTAAAATCAACAACACAAGAAACAACGAGTGTGGGCAAGGATGTGGAGAAAGGGGAACCCTCTTGCACTGTTGGTGGAATGCAAACTGGTGCAGCCACTCTGCGAAACAGTATGGAGGTTCCTCAAAAAGTTAAACATAGAACTACCCTATGATCCAACAATTGCACTACTAGGTATTTACCCACAGAATACAAAAACACTAATTTAAAGTGATACATGCATCCTGATATTTATAGCAGCATTATCTACAATAGCCAAACCATGGAAACAATCCAAGTATCCACTGACTGATAAGTGGATAAAGAAGATACGGTATATATACACAATGGAATATTACCCAGCCATAAAAAGGCATGAAATCTTGCCATTTACAATAGCATAGATGGAGCAAAAGAGTATTATGCTAAGTGAAATAAGTCAGTCAGAGAGACAAATAAACCTTATGATTTCATTCATATGTGGAATTTAAGAAACAAAACAAAAAAACGTAGGGGAAAAACTGAGAAGCAAACCAGGAATGGACTGATGGTTACTAGAGGAGAGATGGGTGGTGGGATGGGTTAAATAGGTGATGGGGGACTAAGGAGTGCACTTGTGATAAGCACTGGATGTTATATGAAAGTGCTGAATCACTAAACTGCACATCTGAAACTAACATTACACTGTAGTTAACTAACTGGAATTTAAATAAAGACTTAAAAAAAAAGAAAAGAAAGAATACCTATTCTCCTCAAACTATTCCAAAAACAGAGGAGGATGGAAAGCTTCCAGATACATTCTATAAGGTCAGCACTACCATGATACCAAAACCAAAGATACTACTGAAAAAGAAAACTACGAGTCAATATACCTGATGAACATACATGCAAAATTTCAACAAAATATTAGCAAACCACATTCAACAATACATTAAAACAATCATTCAGCATGATCAAGTGGGATTTATTCCAGGAATGCAAGGATAGCTCAATATCTGCAAATCAATTAACATGATACACCACATAGCAAAATGAGGGATAAAAATCATATGATCATCTCATTAGGTGTAGAAAAAGCATTTGACAAAATTCAAAATTGTTCAAGCCATCTATTGAACAAAAGCTTTCAACGAAGTGGGTTAAAAGAAAACATACTGCAGCATAATAAAGGCAATGTATGTCAAACCCACAACTAAACACCATACTTGCTGAAAAACTGAGAGCTTTTACACCAAGATCAGGAACATGACAAGGATGTCTACTCATGACACTTCTACTCAAATAATACTGGATATCCTAGCCACGTCAATCAGACAAGAAAATTTTAAAAAGGCGTCCAAATTGGTAAAGGAAAAAAACTGTCACTATTTGTAGATAATACAAAACTATACATAGAAAACCCTAAAGACTACCAAAACACTATTAAAGTAAATTAATTCAATAAATTTGCAGGATACAAAAATAATATACAGAAATCTGTTGTGTTTCTATACACTAATACCAAAGTAGCAGAATTTTATTTACAAATTCCATTTACAATTGTTCCACAAAGAATAAAATACCTAAAAATAAATTTAACCAAGAAAGTGAAAGGCCTATACTCTCAAAACTATAAAACACTGGGCACATGGGTGGCTCAGTCAGTTAATCATCCGACTCTTGATCTCAGCTCAGGTCAGGATCTCACAATTCATGAGTTTGAGCCCCATGTCAGACTATGTGCTGTCAGGGCAGAGACTGCTTGGGATTAGCTCTGTCTGTCTCTCTCTTGCTCTCTCTCTCAAAATAAATAAATAACCTAAAAAAAAAAACAAAACCCTGTAAAACACTGATGAAAGAAGTTGACAATGACAGAAGCAAATGGAAAAATACACCACGCTCATATGTTAGAAGAATTAATGTTGTTAAAATGTCTATACTACTCAGAGTAACGTACAGATTCAATGCAATCCCTATCAAAATACCAACAGTATTTTTTTTACAAAACTAGAATAACCCTAAAATTTGAATGGAACTACAAAGACCTCGAACAGCCAAAGCAATTTTGAGAAGGAAGGAAAAAGCTGGAGGAACCACAATCCCAGACAGTACTGGCACAAAAACAGACACATAAATCAATGGAACAATATAGAGAGCCCAGAAATAAACCCACACTTGTGTGGTCAATTCATTTGACAAAGGAGGGTATATACGATGGGAAAGACAGCCTCTTCAATAAATGGTGTTGGGAAAACTGACCAGGTACATGCAAAAGAATGAAACTAGACCATTTTCTTAAACTATACACAAAAATAAATAACACAATAAAGACCTAAATGTGAGACCTGAAACCATAAAACTCCTAGAAGAAAACATAGGCAGTTATCTCTTTGATATAGACCGTAGCAACACTTTTTAGATATTTCTCCTCAGGAAAGGGAAACAAAAAGCAAAAGTAAACTACTGGGACTACACCAAAATAAAAACTTTTGCACAGAAGAGGAAACCATAAACAAAAAGCCAACCTAGTACACCTGTTAAGGGGTTAATATCCAAAATATATAAAGAACTTATACAACTCAACACCCAAAACCAAACAATCCAATTAAAAAATAGGCAGAGAACCTGAATAGACTTTTTTCCAAAGACATACAAATGGCCAATGGACACAAGTAAAGATGCTCAATATCACTAATCATCAGGGAAATGCAAATCAAAACCACAATAAGATATCACCTCAAACCAGTCAGAATGGCTTGTATCCAAAAGAAAAATTATAAGTGCTGGAGAGGATGTGGAGAAAGAGAACTCTCATGCACTGTTGGCAGGAATGTAAACTGGTGCAGCCACTGAGGAAAACAGTATGGAGAGTCTTGAAAAAATTAAAAATAGAAATACCACTATCTATTAAAAATAGATATTCCACTACTGGGTATTTACCAAAAGAAAACAAAAACACTCATTTAAAAAGATATATGCGCCCTTACATTAACTGCAGCATTATTTACAATAGCCAAGATATGGAAACAACCCAAGTGTCCATCCACTGACAAATGGATAAAGAGGATGTGGTATATACACAATGAAGTATTACCCAGCCATAAGAAAGAATGAGATCTTGAAATTTCTGACAACACGGGTGGACCCTGAGGGTATTATGCTAAATGAAATAAATCAATTAGAGAAAGACAAATACTATATGATTTCACTTATATGTGGAACCTGAAAAACAAAACAAATGAACAAATTTTTAAAAATCAGAAACAGACCCATAAATACAGAAAACTGGTGGTTACTCGGGTTGGAGGTGGGGTGCCTGGGATGGGCAAAATGGGTAAAGAGGAATGGGAGGTACAAGATTCCAGTTATGGAATGAATAAGTCATGGGGTTGGAAGGTACAGCATACAATATCTAGTCAAAGGTATCATCATGGCATTGTATGGTGACAGTAACTTCACATGTAGTAAGCATAGCATAACCTATAGGTTGTCAAATCACTACGCTGTATGCTTAAAACTAATGTAACACTGTGTCAACTGTACTACAGTAATTTAAAAAAAAGGATAAGCAAATAAAAATAAGTACTCTAGCTTAATAAGATTACATACCAACTTAGCACTGGAATGAAACCTGGGGGATCACTCTTTTCTTTGAACAGATTAAGAAAACTAGCACCCATAAAAACAAACTGGGTTACCAAAGATTATAATTTACCTAAGGTCACAGAGTTAAGACAGTAAGCCTTGAAATGGACCACAAGCATACCTCAGATATACTGCAGGTTTAATTCCAGACCACCACAATAAAACGAATATTCCAATAAAGTGAAGACTGAAAGAAAAATAGTCAAATGAATTTTTTGGTTTCCTGATGCATATAAATGTTTAAACCATACTGCAAGAGCATTATGTCTTTAAAAAAAGGTATATACCTTAATTTAAAAATACTTCATTGCTAAAAAATGCTAATTATCATTGGAACCCTCAGGGAATTGTAATCTTTTTGCAGTGGAAAGTCTTGATAATGATGCATGCTGACTGATCAGGGTGGTGGTTGCTGAAGGATTGGGTAGTTACGGTGATTTCTTAAAAGAAGACAATAAAGTTTGTGTCACTGATTGATTGACTCTTCCTTTCATGAACAATTCTTCTGTAGCATGCAATGCTGTTTGACTGCATTTTACTCGTGGAACGTTCAAAATTGGGATTAATCCTCTCAAACCCTGCCGCAGCTTTGTCAACTAAGTTTATATAATATTTTAAATCCTTTGTTGTCATTTCAACAATCTTCACAGCATCTTTACCAGGAGAAGATTCCATATCAAGAAATCACTCTTTGTTCATCCATAGAAAGCAACTCCTGTTCAAGTTTGATCATGACACTGCAGTAAGGCAGTCACATCTTCAGGCTCCACTTCTAATTCTGGTTCTCTTGCTATTTCCAACACATCTGCATTGACTTCCTCCAAAGTCTTGAATCCCTCAAAGTCATTCATGAGAGCTGGAATCAACTTGTTTCAAACTTCCATTAATGTTAATATATAGACCACAAATAAATGTTCTTCATGGCATCTAGAATGGTGAATCCCTTCCAGGTTTTCAATGTACTTTGCCCAGATCCATCAGAGGAATCACAACATATAGCAGCTACATATACAGCTAATATGTATTTTCTTTTTTTTTTTTTTAATTTTTTTTTTAACGTTTATTTATTTTTGAGACAGGGAGAGACAGAGCATGAACGGGGGAGGGTCAGAGAGAGAGGGAGACACAGAATCTGAAACAGGCTCCAGGGTCTGAGCTGTCAGCACAGAGCCCGACGCGGGGCTCGAACCCATGGAGTGCGAGATCGTGACCTGAGCCGAAGTCGGACGCTTAACCGACTGAGCCACCCAGGCGCCCTGCTAATATGTATTTTCAAAATAAGATTTGAGTGTCAAAATTACTCCTTGATCCAGGGAGACAGAATGGACGCTGTGTTAGCAGGCATAAAAACAACATGAATCTGTCTGTCCCTCTCAGAGCTCCTAGGTGACCAGCTGTGTTGTCAATGAGCAGTAATAGTTTGAAAGGAGTCTTTTTTCTTGGGCAGTAGGCCTCAATGGTAGGCTTAAAATATTTAGTAGACCATGCTGTAAACAGATACGCTATCATCAAGGCTTTGTTCTTCCATTTATAAAGCAGAGGCACAGATTTAGCATAATGCTTAAGGGCTCTAGAATTTTTATAATGGTAAATGATCACTAGTTCAACTTAGTGTCATTAGTTGCATTAGCTCATACCAAGAGTCAGCCTGTCCTCTAACGCTTTGAAGACACTGACTTCTCCTTTCTAGCTATGAAAGTGCTAGATGGCATCTTGTTTCTATAGAAAGCTGTTGTCTACACCGAAAATCTGTTGTTTAGTAAAGCCACCATCTTTATTATCTTAGATCTACTGGATAACTTGCTGTAGCTTCTACATAAGCACTTCCTTAACCTTGCACTTTGATATTAACATGATTTCTTTCCTTAAACCTCATGAGTCAACTTACTGTAGCTTCAACTTTTTTTTTTTTTTTTTTTTGCAGCTCTCTCTCAGCCTTCACAGAACTGAAGAGGGTTAGGGCTTTACTCTGGAATAGGTTTTGGCTTACAGACTGTTATAGCTGGTTTGATCTTTTATCCAGACCACCAAAACTTTCTTCGTATCAACAATAAGGCTGTTTCACTTTCTTGTTCATGTGTTCACTGCAGCAGCACTTTTGATTTCCTTAAAGAACTTTTCCTTTGCACTTGCAACTTGGTTGTGTGATACATGAGACCTACCTTTTGGCTTATCTTGGCTTTTGACATGCCTTCTCATCAAGCTTAAATCATTTCTAGCTTTTGATTTAAAGTGAGAGATGTCTGAATCTTCCTTTCTCTTGAACACTTACAGGCCATCATAGAGTTATTAACTGGCCTAATTTCTATCTTGCTGTGTCTCAGGGAATAGAAATGCCCAAGGACAGGAAGAGAGAGATGGGGTAACGGCTGGTTGGTGGAGCAATCAGAATACACACAATAATCAGTTAAGTTCACTGTCTTACACAGGTGCAGTTCATGGCACCCCAAAACAATTACAGTAGTAACATCAAAGATAACTAATCAGAGATCACCATAACAAATATGGTAAAAACAAAAAAGTCTGAAATACTGTGAGAATTAAGAAAATGTGACACGGACAGAAAGTGAGCAAATGCTATTGAAACAATGGTGCCAATAGACTTGCTCAATGCAGGGTTGCCACAAATCTTTAAATTGTAAAAAAAAAAAAAAAAAAAAAAAAGGCAGTATATGCAAAGCATATCAATGTGCAATGAGGTATGACTGTACAGTTTTCTCTCAGTTGAGTAATCCATTTGGTATTTCAATATCAACAATCAGATGAGAACTGCCTCATCTTTGAAGTCATCTCCATCAGCATCTATCTCATACTGTTGCCCTCCCACCACTAAAACTAAAGAAACATTTCTGCTCTTTTTCAGAGCTAAACCTTTGACCTATCTCCCTTCCCACACTTCTCTATCTCAAGGATTCTGCTCTTGCTACCCTCTGTATAGGACCATTCCTATCAACAGAGGCTCTAATAAAGCTGTTGTGTACCTCTACATTCGAATGCATCTATGATGCAATTGCTCTACTCTAATTTTCCAGTGAATCTCTTTGGAAGAGTAATCTAGAATCTAGAATGTTATCTCTACTTTCCCAACCAGAATCTGAATCCACACTAGTCAGGTTTTCATCCCCACCATTCATCTTGGCTAAATCCAGTAGCCAATTTTCCATACTATTCATCCTTGACCTTACAGCAACATTTGAAACAACTAACCATCTCCCTCCTTCCAGAAGTCTCTTTTCTTTCTAGGCTCCCATAGCCAGCTGCTTTCCTGGTTTTCTTACTAACTCTCTGGCTGTCTCTTCTCAGTCTCTTTTGTTGAGTCTGCCCCCTCTTCCTTATCTCTAAATGTTGGAAAACCCAAGTCCCCACATATTGGCCTTCTTTTCTTTATCTACACTCTCTCCTTAGGTGATCTCATCTAGACTTCATTTACTCTGACTTTCAGATTCACATATCCACCTATGTATTTGACAACTCCACCCGGGTATCTGAAAATCATTTCAAACTTATATATCCAAAACCAAAATCATGATTTGTCCTCTTTTTACACCCACTCTTTCCTATTTTTCTAATTTCATTAAATGGCACATCCATCTACTAGATTTTATGTTGCAAATCTAAGGATCATGGATTCCTTCTTAACCTCACATCCCACATCCAAACTTTTCTCTTAAGAGAGAAAAGTTACCTAAATTAACAGAACACTGAAGATTTATGTTCCACGTACAGTTCTCCAGCTAATTTAAATTAATTCTTTGTGATGGAGAATGAATTAACTAACAGTTATTCATCTGCTTTCCCTATCTATACAAGGGTAACTAGATAAAAGCAAAAAAGAAAAACTCCAAGTCTTGCCCAATTTCAATTCCTAAGAATTGTTTATTTCCTAACAATTATCACTTTGTCACTACCCCCCAGCCAATGCAATCATTCTAAACCAGCATTGTCTAAAAGAAATAATGTGAACCATATAAAGAATTTAACATTTTTTCAGGAGCTGCAGGAAAATACAAACTGTGAAATTTTAATAGTATATCTTATTTAACTCAATAAATCCAAAATACTATTTTAACATATGATTAATATTTAATAGTATTATTAAGGAGATATTTTATGTCCTTTTTTATGGACTAAGTTTTCAAAATTCCATGTGTATTTTGCACTTACAGCATATCTCAATTCTGACTAGCTAGCTCAGTAGCCACTGTATTGGATAGCACAAATGGCCTGGAGTGCTACTATGGCGATGCTAGAAAACCAGCAAATCTAACACATCACTTTTCATCCAAAAATTAACTTACTTCTAAAAAAAAAAGTCCCAAATAGTATAGGTCACACATAATAGGTCAGAAAAAGATGACCAGAAGCCCATTCAGTACCAGAAGCCTCCTTATATAAAGTTTCAAATGAATCAGAAAGTAGACCTAAGCCAAAAGTCTACTATATATGGAATATCATGATTAGCTGATTCATGTGACTAAGAAAAGTTCTTAGTTTTAGGGGTGCCTGGGTGGTTCAGTCGGTTGAGCGTCCAACTTCTGCTCATGTCATGATCTCACAGCTTGTGAGTTTGAGCCCTCCGTCGGGCTCTGTTCTGACAGCTCAGAGCCCAGAGCCTGCTTTGGATTCTTTTTTTTTTTTTTAATTTTTTTTTTTTTAATGTTTATTTATTTTTGAGACAGAGAGAGACAGAGCATGAACGGGGGAGGGTCACAGAGGAGCCTGCTTTGGATTCTATGTCTCCCTCTCTTTCTGCCCCTCCCCCTCTTGTGCTCTGTCTCCCTTTCTCTCTCTCAAAATAAATAAACATTAAATTTTAAAAAAATAAAAAAAGAAAAGTTCTTAGTTTTAAGGAAAAAAAAAACTATACAAAATCAAAGAACTGTTAATTTCCTGTCATTTCCCTGTATTCAGGCTTCTTTGTGTAAAACATTGGTGCCTGGCTATCTCTCCTGCCAGCAGAAGAGCTCATACAACAGACAACTAGATGAGTAAAATGAAAACAAACTAAGAAAGAAAGATATAAATAAGGAGATCTCTCAAAAAGGAATGGAAATAACTGAAGATGAGACAAAGGTAAAAACAATATTGTTGCATTTAAAACTGCAACTGCTTCTCTCCTATAAAAGAGATAAAGTATTATAAACAGATAATAAAACCAAGTAGTTTTTCACTCTTCTACCTATATTTTCCAGGATATCCCCTAAGCATTTCTTTATCCTACCTTTATTTACAGAACACTTACTATTTTTTTTTTAATGTTAATTTACTTTTGAGAGAGACAGACAGACACAGTGTGAGTGGGGGAGGGACAGAGAGGGAGGGAGACACAGAATCTGAAGCAGGCTCCAGGGTCTGAGCTGTCAGCACAGAGCCCAACACAGGGCTGGAACTCACAGGCTGTGAGATCCTAACCTGAGCCGAAGTCAGACGCTTAACCGACGAAGCTACCCAGACACCCCTACACAATACCTACTCTTGCTTTAAAATCAAACTATGTTTAGATTTTGAGTATGGTTTCCCAGACTCTAGGTCAGATCACAATATATATTACACTTAAAATTTAAGGCATAATCAGCTTCATTTTAAACAGCATTTTGAAACAGTGGGTCAAATTAAAGCATCTTAACTACAACATGCATTCCCAAAGTCTAGTCAGTCAAATGAAAACATCACAGAATATTTATTCATTCATGCATAAGGCATTTACTGAACACCTACTATGCCAGGCACCAACCTATGAATGGAGATACAAAATTAAGTAAGATACAACTGATACGCTACTATTAAGAAACTCCAATACAAGAAGAAAAAGATAATGCAAGAGTATGAGTATTAATGACCAAAAAAGTAAAGCAGGCTAAGTAAACTTATAACTAAGATTAGAGGAAAGGGGTGTCTGGGTGACTCAGTCAGTTAAGCATCCAGCTCTGGATTTCAGCTCGGGTCATAATCTCTTGGTTAATGAGATGGAACCCTGCTTCGAGCTCATATATGTATGTGCATATGTATATACATATATATATATATATACATACATATATATAAAGAAACAAACAAACAACTAAGATTAGAGGACAGAGGGAGTTTGGGGACAATTCCAGGTAAGGCCTAAATTGAATCTTTAGGTATTAGCAGAGGTTATGCACAAGTATATGTATTTGCAGATTGTTTTTTTTAGAGGGGACATGGGGAGGGAGTTGGGCAGGTAGATGAGGTGAGAGAAGACCCAATTTCAGTAAGAGGAAGCAACATTTGCAAAAGTAAAAGGCATTTATAAGTGTGGAATATCATCAAACTGCAAATAGTACACAATTGTGCTATCTAATACAGTGGCTACTGAGCTAGCTAGTCAGAATCAAGATATGCTATAAGTATAAAATACACATGGAATTTTGAAAACTTAGTCCATAAAAAAGGTCATAAAATATCTCCTTAATAATACTGTTAAGGGGTGCCTGTGTGGCTCAGGCGGTTAAGTGTCCGACTTGAGCTCAGGTCATGATCTCAAGGTCTGTGAGTTGGAGCCCCGCATCGGGCTCTGTGCTGTCAGTTCAGAGCCTGGAGCTTGCTTCGGATTCTGTGTCTCCCTCTCTCTCTGTCTCTCCCCCACTCACACTCTGTCTTTATCAAAAAGTGAATAAACATTAAAAAAAAATTTTTAAGAATATTCTTAAATATTAATCATATGTTAAAATAGTATTTTGGATTTATTGGGTTAAATAAGATATACTATTAAAATTTCACAGTTTGTATTTTCCTGTGGCTCTGAAAAAATGTTAAACTCTGTATATGGTTCACATTATATTTCTTTTAGACAATGTTGATTTAGAATGACTGCACTGGCTAGGGAGGGTAGTGACAAAGTAATAAATGAGATGAGATCAAGTCAAAGAGATCATTACAAGGACCTTTATATCATACAAAGAAGGTGGTTGGAAACAAAATATCTTCTAGGATTAAAATGACCAGATCTTGGGAATGTAAGCTGGTGCAGCCACTCTGGAAAACAGTATGAAGGTTCTTCAAAAAACTAAAAATAGAACTACCCTACAACCCAGCAACTGCACTACTAGGTATTTATCCAAGGGATATAGGTATGCTGTTTCGAAGGGACACATGCACCCCCATGTTTATAGCAGCACTATCAACAATAGCCAAAGTATGGAAAGAGCCCAAATGTCCATCAATAGATGAATGGATAAAGAAGATGTGGTGTATATATATATAATGGAGTATTACTCGGCAATCAAAAAGAATGAAATCTTGCCATTTGCAACTACATGGATGGAACTGGAGGGTATTATGGTAAGTGAAATTAGAGAAAAACAAATATCATATGACTTCACTTATGAGGACTTTAAGAGACAAAACAGATGAACACAAGGGAAGGGAAACAAAAATAATATAAAAACAGGGAGGGGGAAAAAACAGAAAAGACTCATAAATATGGAGAACAAACTGAGGGTTACTGGAGGGGTTGTGGGAGGGGGGATGGGCTAAATGGGTAAGGGGCACTAAAGAATCTACTCCTGAAATCATTGTTGCACTATATGCTAATTTGGATGTAAATTTTTAAAAATACAAAATAAATAAATAAGTAAAAATCTCACTGGCAAAAAAATATAATAAATAAAATGAATCTCTTTTAGTCAAAAAAATAAAATAAAATAAAATAAAATAACCAGATCTGACATTTACAAAGATCCATCTCCAACCCACGAATTGGAGGCCAATAAGACTGAAGGCAGAAGACCAGCTGTTCTTGAAATCAGGAGACAAATGATAGTGGTTTGAACTCATGTGGGTAAGTAGAGATGTAGAGTACAGAATTAAGAAATGTTTTATCAAGTGAAACAAACTGCACTAGGTGACAGATTGTATGTGGACTATAAGAACAGAGAAGAACCTAAATGAATTCCAAAGTTTTGGGCTTAAAAAATTGGGTAAATATGGTAGCATTCAATAGGACAAGTTTGGTGGGGAAAGGTGATGGTTTAATATCAGGCAGACTGACTTTAGAATGCCTGTGGGAAATCTATTTGGAAATATCAAAAATTAACTATACAAATTTAGAGCTAATTCAAGAGTTCCAGGATAGAGATAAAAATTGAGAGTACATTAATAAAATATAGATGGTGGAAGCCAAGACTACCAGAATCCTGAGGATGAACTCAGCCAAGAAAAGAACACAGAGTGAAGAGAAAGCAGACTAACTTATGAGGAAACACGATAATTAAATGATGAGCAGAGGAGGAGCATCCCACAAAGAAAATGGGTAATAACACGCAGGAGAATAACCAGGTGCCAGAAGAGCAACTTCTTTTTTTTTTTTTTTTGAGAGAGAGAGAGAGAAAAAAAGCATGTGTGTGCGCATGCGCGCCAGGGAGGGGCAGAGGGAGACAGAGAAACCCAAGCAGACTCCACGCTCAGCGAAGAGACGGACAGAGGCCAGATCTCAAGACCCTGGGATTAGTGGGATGCTTAATCAACTGAGCCACCCAGGTGCCCCAAGAGAATAGCATCTTCTAATGGACTTCTGTGTCTTACACTGTTCCATGACTGCTTAACAGAAAAGATGTGACTCTGGAGCGCCTGCGTGGCTCAGTTGGTTAACTGTTCAACTCTTGATTTCAGTTCAGGTCATGATCTCTCAGTCGGTGAGATTCAGCCCTGCATCAGGCTGGGCTCTGCACTGACAGTGAGGAGTCTGCTTGGGATTCTCTCCCTCTCTCTCTCTCTCCTCTCTCTGCCCCTCCCCCACTTGTACTGTCTCTGCCTCTCTCAAAACAAATAAACTTGAATGAAAGAAAGAAAGAAAGGAAGGAAGGAAGGAAGGAAGGAAGGAAGAAAGGAAAGATGTGACTCTGACAAAAGAAGAAAAATCTCTTTTCCAAAGTCACCAATTACTTTCTGATATTTGAAATGATGCTTTGTCAATTCAGAATCTCAAAACAAACTTATTTCCTATTGTGAGTTTGGATAAACATGTAAGTCAACATGCAACAAAAGCCCAAAGTGAAACAGAATAGTAATATACAAGTATGGAACTGTAACTGGAAAAAAATATGGATTAAAATAACAACATACTAAAGAAAGTAAACACTCTCCAGAACTGTACCCTTTTTCCCAAACTGCATGTAGTCCCCTCCCGCCAAAATAATAATAATAATAATAATAATAACAACAACAACAACTATTTGAAGGATGACTTTTGATCCCAAAGATATATCAACCGAAGTTCTTAACCTGCAGGTAAAGGACGGGCATAACAAGTATGTGTCCAAGTATATTTTCCTAGGGAGAGGGGCCAAAACTTTCTTCAGACTCTCAGAGCAGGGTCAACGAAGGAAAAGATTAAGAAAATCTCCAATAAATTCAGCCCATCGAATTGCTCACACAAATCAAATTCCAATAAGAAACCCACTTTAACAGAACCATCCACTGTTTTCACTTACCTAAGTATAGGTAAATGAACATCTCAATAATCCTCATAATATCTACTACTCCCATTCCCAAATAGAAAAAAATATATATGCCCCTAGTAATTTGTTACTAGCCAATAATTCGTTACTAATTGATGTCAGTAATTTGTCCAAGGTCACAAGTGTATGAGAGGTGTTTAAACTCAGGACCCATGATCTTCACCACTGTTAAAAACTGCTTGAGTAGTGACTCCTCTGTGCCAAGTAGGCGCATTTTTTGCCAAGCATCTTTCCTCCTCTCATCCGGAAAGACATGTTAACAATTTTAAACCCTGGACAAATGAATGGGCCTTTCTACTCCAACCATAGTCTTAATCTCCATTTTTTTATCCCAGAGATACCGAAAGCCTCAAAGCCTCCTTTCCCTTCTCGGCTCTGTCCCTCCTTTCCCACCTTCAGTCGCCACAGGCTTCTAAGGTTTTCTAATAACTCCTAACCCCTTCTCTAGATCCTCTTGCAATAAGCTCCCTTCCTGATTCCAACAAATAACCAACCCTTCCCCAACTCCGTCTCCTCCTAACTTCCTAATCCCCCCCACGTGTAGGTAAACCTCCCATCCTCTTGGTCCTTTCCCAGCTGACGGGCTCTTCACATCTTTTCCTAGGACTCTGCTCTCCCCGCGTCCCTAAACCCTCCCCATCCCTAATCCTTTCATCCTCCCCGCTTTAACTCGCAGGCCTCCACGAAAGGCCAGCCCTCCACGCTCCAGTCACAGCCTCACTTCGCACCCCCAACTCCCCAATCTCCACGCCCACGCCAAAGCCCACCCCCAACCCGCCCCGGCCCTCCTCAGATCCGACGCGGCGT
This sequence comes from Panthera onca, assembly GCF_046562875.1. Classification (NCBI taxonomy): domain Eukaryota; kingdom Metazoa; phylum Chordata; class Mammalia; order Carnivora; family Felidae; genus Panthera; species Panthera onca. The sequence continues at coordinate 71,231,663 of NC_138343.1, forward strand.
CCCGCCTCCTTGCCTTCTCTCCGCGGAGCAAACTCCCGGCCGGAGATTCAGAGTCTAGCTGTCGAAGAGTGGGTACCTTGCTGCTGCAAAGATTGGGGGGCGGGCGCCGGGACTGACGGGGTGCGGGAAGTTTGAACGCAGGACCAAAATAGGGGCGGGGACAGCAGCTTCCTGGCAGCGCCGGGCCCGGCGACTTGGGCACCAGGGTAACGGAGACGGAGGCCCATACTGCACTGCGACGCGGCTGCAGCCAATGACGCCCGCCCCCCAATCTCCCATTGGCCTCCGACACCAGGTGGCCTTTTCTATTGGCTTCAGTGGAATCGGAAGGCGGGACGATGAATACAGGAGAAGGCAGCCATTGGTTGACCGCTTTAGCTGTAGCGCGGAACGAGTGTACGGAAATGGTTTGCACCCAAACCCGGCCAAGCGCCGGGCCTTTTAGGCAGCTGGGCGAAGCGAGATTGCAGGGATTTTGGGTCTTGAGGGCAGGGTGTGGGTGGAGGAGAAAGGTCGGTGGTGTAATGAATTGTAGAAATCAGCAAATGCGTGATTGAAAACATTGAAAATTTTTTCGAATTCCTTTGGGAACGCATTTGATTTTAAATTATAAGCAAACAGCCAGTTCCTTCTCTGTCTTAGCCCTGAGATTGCGTATTTTTAGGAGTAGGTGTAGTTAGTGTACTAATGCTCCTGCCTCGAGGTAAATCATTAACACGCCCTGAGTTTGGCTTGAAAGTGATTTTTTTAGGTTTTGGAACGGGTTAGAGGTGGAATGATTTTGAGACGTTTGCACAGGTTTTTTGTTTGTTTCTTTGTTTGTTTTAGTAAATGTCTGTGGCGCTTGTCAGTAACCTGTTGAGAACTGCAGTATGGCGTATTTTCCCCTTTAAACAATTGACAGTGCATTAAACTGCATTAATTGCAGGAGGTAGGGAAAGTAAAAAAAAAAAAAAAAAAAATCCTCTCTTCAGTGAAGGTTATTTTAATTAAGCCTTTCTGAACCTTGTGATTACCAAGATGGCCTAACACCGAACGCTATTTTATTCGCCATTGGTAATTCCTTGAAAACTGGGCTTTACCTCCATTCTGTAGAGAATCTAAATCTTGAAGGCTGAAGGCAAATGCGTGCTAATCAATCTTCTCACCATGAATTACAGTAATTCTGTTTCTTGCTTGACCTCGTTTTCCCAATTTTGCACTATTTCAAAGCTTTCATTTTATCCCGTCAATATATTTTACTTCAAGTTACAGACTAACCCACCTAAACATTACTGTAATTAAGTGCAATTTTCTGTATGGAAAGCAGAAGATAGCAATTGTCTGTCAGTGAAAAAATAAAGATGAGTAATACCTAAAGTGCACTTAAGTAACTTCTCATCAGTTTAAATTTGCTAATACTCTTCGTTACAATAGCTCACTAGTTATTACTGACTCCGTTAGAGTTAATATTATGCAGTGCAACGCTTTGGTGGAGTACTTTTAAAGGAAATAGCTGAGGGTCAAGAAACATGCCTCGTGCATTTAGGTGAAAAAAACAAAACGTCTCTCCCCAAAGAGTCAAATGAAGGTTGTTAGCACTCAAGGACAGCTGAGAATGAAACTGACATTTATTTTGCACGGGCAATACCCAGGCAATATAATCTCATTGTATCTTCATTCCTGATTTGAGACAGGTATTGTTATTCATTCTTATACCTGAGGAAACAGATTCAGACAGATGAAAGAATCTTCCAGGAGATAACTAAAGTAGTAAGTGGTAGGGGCGAGAATCAAGCCTAGGTCAGCTAAATTCCAGGCTTCAAATTTAACGCCTTTAATGTGTTTCACCCACAGGTTAATAGAATTGCTAGAAAGCAAGGAAGCATTTGAAAGGTTGGAAGTCTCCAAAAAATTGTCTAATTGTATATAACACATTTTCAAAGTATTTACAATGTGCAGTTTTATTCACTCTATCATGTTTGGAGTTAACAGTGACTATCAATTTATTTGACCTTGAATAAAGACCCAAAGGATTTCTAAATCTCCATAAGTAAAACCAGCTTATTAAACTAATTTTTTAAAAAGTTATCCAAAAGTTTGAGATAATTTCTGAAATTTTTATATGATGTTACCTGGTTTTGACATAATCATTTTGATAGGATTAGATTTTCTAAGATAATACTATTTGATATCTCATTCTATTATATACTACATAGAATTCTGCTTTTCAGAAAAAACAAAAGCCAACAAAAGTACATTTTTATATTACGCCACTTGAAATTATATTTAACAGGAATCAGACTTCTTATTGTTTTTAAAGATTATGTTTATGAAAGGAATTATACTAATGATCATTAGGGACTTTGAGGTTTTATTTTTAATATTTTGGGCTTACATTGATATTACAGTATCTCCAGATTAATTATATTGCTAACTGTTCATTTTCTACAAGACCTCAGTTGCCTTTCTTAACGCTATGTGACAATACAGATAATATTAATTAAAATCTTCCTAGATGTGCTTACCAATAAAATTAATCATTTTCTGTATGGAGAAACTAAGAAATTTGAACTCTATGTCAGAAGTTTCATAAAATTAATAGGTAGACTTTCCAATTCTAGACAATCCAGAAATTACAATGACTACATTTTAAAAGGGGCATACTATAAATAATCATATCTTGGAAAGCACACCAGTATAATTATCCTTAGCTAAAGTTCAGTTGTTCATTTAATACTTCTTTAGAAAAAAAAAGTATTGGCACAATTTTTATACATTTTACCTAGATAGATGATAATACAAAATTTAAAACTTTTAAATTTAACTTCTGGTGTGCATATTGCTAGAAAAATTTAAACATTAATTACAGGTAAGGGGTGCCTGGGTGGCTCAGTCAGTTAAGAGTCCGACTTCGGCTCAGGTTATGATCTCACAGCTTGTGAGTTCAAGCCCTGCATCAGGCTCTGTGCTGACAGCTCAGAGCCTGGAGCCTGCTTCAAATTGTCTCCCTCTTCCTCTGCCCCTACCCGCCTCACACTCTGTCTCCCTCTCTCTCTCTTTCAAAAATAAATAATGATTAAAAATTTTTTTTCAATAAAAAAGAAAAAGGAGAAATTACAGGTAAATAGTAGGTTGTCAGTATATAATACTAACTTTTAAACATGCTAGGTGTTTAAAAGAAATTGAATGGCTTAGGAAAACAAGTTAGGGACAGTGATTTGATCTTATAAAAACAAATTGAGTCTAATTGATTGCTATTATTTGCCTTTGCAGTACAGAAAGCTGGCACCATTTGATTATTGTTTAAATGATAAATCTTTGGGGCGCCTGGGTGGCGCAGTCGGTTAAGCATACGACTTCAGCCAGGTCACGATCTCGCGGTCCGTGAGTTCGAGCCCCGCGTCGGGCTCTGGGCTGATGGCTCGGAGCCTGGAGCCTGTTTCCGATTCTGTGTCTCCCTCTCTCTCTGCCCCTCCCCCGTTCATGCTCTGTCTCTCTCTGTCCCAAAAATAAATAAAAAACGTTGAAAAAAAATTAAATGATAAGTCTTTTTTGATTGCTAGATGAAATTTACAAGTTAATTTTGTTAGTGGAGAAAAAAAAAACCACTGAGATATTTACTAGTATTTTTCTTCTTTCATAATTGGCAAGTAAATCATTAATAGTTTCTCAATGTCATGGAATTTATTTGAATGTGGGGTTTTTTGCTTTTGTTTTGCATGAAAAGATCTAAATCAAAAGTTGGTTTAAGCTAGTTTTTAATACATGTTTTCAGATTTCATTACTCCACAATTATATCTTTAAGTAAATTGACCTATAGATTAAATGCTACCTCCAAAGCAGTAGAAATAGCATTGAAGGAAGCCATAATTCTATTCTTATTCACATTGTTAGATTTGAAAGGGAGAATGTCAATACAATTTTCTTAGTGGACAATTGCCTGTCCTTTACTAAAAATAATACATAGGAAATTCTGTTAAAATTGGTGACTATATTTTAAATTTACAATAAATATGCTAGATAATTATTAATTAATATTAAGTAATTATTAAGTTATTATAACTTAATTAGTGTGCTAGGTAATTTTTAATTTTAATTGACAAATATGCTGATTCCTGGCTAAGACACCTGGCTCCCTTCACCAAGACAGTGAGTACAGAATTCAAGTCTGAGGTAAAGGACAGTAATAAGTATTTTGGGAGCTATGTTTGAGGTATCCATGGGACATCCAGGTAAAAATGCAGATGGTATTTCTTATGTAGTTAAACATGTATCTCTAACATGTCCTAATTTTACTCCAAGGTATTTACCTGGGAAAAACAAAAGCATATATCCAAAAAATATTTAATCAACAGTGTTTATAGCAGCTTTATTCATATTAAATAAAACAGGAAACAACCCAAATATCCATCAACATCAGCATGAATTTTTAAAATGTATATCCTTATAATGTAATGCTGGTCATCAATAGAATTAACTACCGATGAACATGATGAATTTCAAAGGTATGTTGAGCAAAAGAAGTCAACCACAAAAGAATATATTCTGTATATTTCCACTAATAGTGAATTCAAAAACAGTTAATTTATATACTGGTGAAAATCAGAACAATCAACTATGGGGATAGGGTAGGGATTGACTGGAAGGGAATGAAATTTAGTGTTGTAAATATGCTATATCTTGACAGAGGTGGAGGTAAAAGAATGCTTCCTCTATCAAAACTCATCAAAATGTAAATTTAAGATAGATGTTTTTCACTGTATGTGAGCATTACCTCAACTTTTTAAATGACTTAGTTAAAAAAAAATACATGGACTTATATAATAGAAAAATTTAGAAGTAGACCTATCTCTAGATATAGTTAGATCCATATGCTGAATATCATTAAAATTTTATTTAAAACCTTTTTTATGTTTTCTCTTTATGTTTTTCATGTACTTACATAGGAAAATTTTTATATCAGACAGGCTTTAGAGAAAGCCAGGTATTAACACCAAAGCTCCAAACTTACACTCTACTCTAGTCACCTAGCAACCCCATGGGGAAAAGAACACCTCTTTTCTCATTGGTCCAATTGAAATCCTGGTAATATTTATTCTGATTGCTTATACCTGAACATGTACTAATTACTGTGGCCAAGTGGTTGCTTGGAGTGGAGAAGGTAGAAAAGGTGTCATCAAGTCTCCTGAATTTTCGTGTTCTCCCAGAAGAGCTGAGAGAGCTGTTTCTCCAAAGGAAAATTAGTATAGGTTCGTGGACCAGTCTGGCGCATACTTAATTTAAAATTCATCTAAGAAACATATATGCAATTTTAAGCTCTCCAGGATGTAAATATAGATACTATCAACCAAATATTGTTGTCTTTTGACCCCTTCTGATTTATAGTACTTCCACCGTCAAAAGACTTTCCCATGATAATTTCTGGGACTTCCCGGGGAGGGTCTCATACTTAAAAACACATCTACCTTCACTGGTGGTCCTTGCTAGGAAAAACAGCAGGGCCACTGCTATATCATGCAACAGTCTATCCCATTTCTTTCCAGAACCCACTGGTGGCCGTCACTGATTCACCACGACTATGTCGCTACAAAGGTGAACTGGAATAATGCCAGAAGTATGCCTACCGTTTCTCAGATCCTACCCTGCCTTTCTAGATTCTATTATATAGTGCTGGGACTAGGACTCAACAAGCTACATTACCCAGAACCCTTGCTAGTTAGCTCATTGCTAGGTTCTGACAATAGGAAGCATTAGGGAAAGGTTGGAAGGTGGGAGTTGGTGAGAAAGAATCTCCTTCTTGATGTCCATGCTTCTATCAGTGTTATTACAGCACCAGCAATTGGCTCTACTGTAACATGTCTTTTGCTGCTTCTGGATCTACATGTTTAGAACTTCCCCTAGGAGTGTAGATACCAGCCCTGTAGGGCCTTTTCTCTGAGTTCGTACACTCCAGTGACCCCCAACCCCAATTATTTTCTTCCCTTAACTACACAGGTTAACTCCTTTCTTCAGTTACAAATATCTGGTTTACCTCAGTGTTCTCTTTGTGATCTTTTAGCCTTTCAACACCTTTATACCAATTTTCTGTGAGCCCTGCATCAGGCTCACTGCTGTAAGCGCAGAGCCTGCTTTGGATGCTCTGTCCCCTTCTCTCTGCACCTTCTCTGCTAGTGCATGCATTCCTGCTCTCTCTCTCTCTCTCTCTCTCTCCCAAAACTAAAGAAACATTTAAAATAAACAAGAGGGGGAAGCCAAAATGGCAGAAAAAATGGAAGTTTTTTGTGTGTCTCGCGTCCATGAAATACAGCCAGACCAACACAACCATCCTGCACACCTAGAAAACTGATTGGAGGATTAACACAACAATCTGCACAACCTGAACCACAGAATTCAGCAGGTACGCGGCGTAGAAAGGTGAACGTGGGGAGCAAGAAGCCACAGCGGGAAGGGAGGTGCTTTTGTGGAGAGAGGACGGAGACTGGGGGGAGAATATGGGAAAAGCCCCCCTCCTGAAAAGCAGCTGGAGAGAAAGTGGAAAATTGGAAACAGACAGGGACTAAACTAAAAAGGGAGAAAGAAAGGAGAAAGGGTTTAAATTCTATTAAGACTGTAAACAAGGAGAGCACAGAGTCTGCAACTCTGCAGCTCGATACCTGGTGGTGCTCTGGTTGGAAGGGAGAATCCCCAGGAGCAGAGTGGGGTCCGGGAGGTTCTCGGGCCACACAGGGAAAAGCAGTTCCACTGCTGGAAGGGCATTTGGTAGAGACTGTTGAGGCCACCTGGTCCCAGCCGACCCCAGAGAACTGCCACATTTGCTGGTACTGGAATAAGGTCGTTAAGGGTGAAGCCTGGTGCCAGATGTGTGTTTTAATTTTCCATAATCCCTGAAAAGCTGCTGCTACACTATCTGGCAAACTTTTTCTGGGGCAGGCCGGCACCTGGCTGTAGTCTCAGGGCACTGGCAGCAGCAGGGTCCAGCAAGCGTTCCTGGGTGCAGCCCAGGTGAGACCCTCCCACAGAGGGGCAGAACGGGTCAAAGCTGCAGTCCTTCAGAAGGGGCCGGGGGAAACACCTGCATCTGAGACAAAACTCGGGAGAGAGGTACTGCCTGGGGCTTGGTCACAGACAGTGAAAAAGTGGGCAGAGGACAAAAGCTGAAGACAGAGGACCAGTCTGTGATTGCTGATCAAGGAGAACACAGTTCTGATACTAGACACTGGGTAAGTGGGTGACACCACTCCCTCACATGCGCACACGCACCTACAAGTGCCACAACAATCCACCCCAGTAGGCTAGCAGTGCCATCTAGTGGAGAATGGAGCTGTTACACTAAGCCCCACCCAACTGGGCTGATCTCACTCTTCAAGAACACAAGTCTCACCACCTGCTTAATTTATGGACTATAAAGAACTACATAGACTGACTTCTAGGGGAAAATGAAGTACTTTCAGTCCTATTTCATTCTGTTAGCAGGTCCATCTATTCAATTTTCTTTCTTTTTTTTTCTCTTTTTCACTTCTTTTCCTTGAATACAGAAAGAGAAAAAAAATTCATTTTTATTTTAAATTTTTATTAAAAATATTTTTGTTTAATTTTTTTACTACATTTTTTATTTTTGTGTAAATTTTTTCAAATTCTATTTTACTTCCATCATTTTATTTTGGTCAACTTCAGTGTATTCACATTTTCAAATTTTCAAACAATTTCATTTTTTTTCTTTTTTCTCTTTTTCATTTCTTTTTCTTGAAGACAGAAAGAGAAAAAATTCATTTTTATTTTTAATTTTTATTAAAATTATTTTTCTTTAATTTTTTTCTACTATATTCTTTATTTTTGTGTAAATTTTTTTTCAAATTCCGTTTTACTTCCATCATTTCATTTTAGTCTACTTCAGTGTATTCATTTTTTCAAATTCTCAAACAATTTCCTTTTTTCCCCCCTTTTTTTCTCCAATCTATAAACCACTTTCAATACCCAGACCAAGACACACCTAGGATCTAGCATCATTTATTAGATTTGTGTGTGTGTGTGTGTGTGTGTGTTAATTTTTAATTTTAATATTTTTAAGTTTTTTTTAATTTTAATTTTTCCACCTCATTAATTCCTTTTCTCCCTTCAAAATGACAAAATGAAGGAACTAACCCCAAAATAAAGGGCACAAAGAAACGACAGCCAGGGATTTAACCAACACAGATACAAGCAAGATGTCTAAACCAGAATTTAGAATCACGATAAGAATACTAGCTGGAGTCGAAAATAGATTAGAATCCATTTCTGCGAAGATAAAAGAAGTAAAAACTAGTCAGGATGAAATAAAAATTGCTCTAACTGGGCTGCCATCACAGATGGATACAGCAGCAGCAAAAATGGATGAGACAGAACAGAGAATCAGGAATATAGAGGACAAACTTATGGAGAATAATGAAGCAGAAAAAAAGAGGGAGATTAAGGCAAAAGAGCACGATTTAAGAATTAGAGAAATCAGTGACTCATTGAAAAGGAACAACATCAGAATCATAGAGGTCTCAGAAGAGGAAGAGAGAGAAATAGGGGTAGAAGGGTTATGTGAGCAAATCATAGCAGAAAACTTTCCTAACCTGGGGAAAGACACAGATATCAAAATCCAGGAAGCACAGAGGACCCCCATTAGATTCAACAAAAACCAACCATCAACAAGGCATATCATAGTCAAATTCACAAAATACTCAGGCAAGGAGAGAATCATCAAAGCAGCAAGGGAAAAAAGTCCCTAACCTACCAGGGAAGACAGATCAGGTTTGCAGCAGACCTATCCACAGAAACTTGGCAGGCCAGAAAGGAGTGGCAGGATATATTCAGTGTGCTGAATCAGAAAAATATGCAGGCAAGAATTCTTTATCTAGCCAGTCTGTCATTCAAAATAGAAGGAGAGATAAAAAGTTTCCCAGACAAACAACAATTAAAGGAGTTTGTGACCACTAAACCAGCCCTGCAAGAAATTTTAAGGGGGACTTATTGAGGGGAGAAAAGATGAAAATATAAATACATCCATCCATCCATACATACATACCAAAACCAACAAAGATTAGAAAGCACCGGAGAACACCACCAGAAACTCCAACTCTACAAGCATCATAATGGCAATAAATTCATATCTTTCAGTACTCAGTCTAAATGTCAATGGACTCAATGCTCCAATCAAAAGACATAGGGTAACAGAATGGATAAGAAAACAAGACCCATCTATATGCTGTTTACAAGAGACCCACTTTAGACCTAAAGACACCTTCAGATTGAAAATAAGGGGATGGAGAACCAACTATCATGACAAAAGAAAGCCAAAGTAGCCATACTTATATCAGACAATCTAGACTTTAAAATAAAGACTGTATCAAGAGATGCAGAAGGGCATTATACCATAATCAAGGGGTCTATCCACCAAGAAGACCTAACAATTATAAACATTTATGCACCAAATGTGAGAGCACCCAAATATATAAATGAATTAATTGCAAACATAAAGAAACTCATTCACAGTAATACCATAATAGTACGAGACTTGAACACCCCACTCACAACAATGGACAGATCATCTAATCAAAAAATCAACAAGGAAGCAATGGCTTTGAATGACACACTGGACCAGACGGACTTAACAGATATATCAGAATATTTCATCCTAAAGCAGACCAATACACATTCTTCTCCAGTGCACATGGAACATTCTCCAGAATAGACCATATACTGGGACACAAATCAGCCCTAAGTAAGTACAAAAAGATCAAGATCATACCGTGCATATTTTCAGACCACAACACTATGAAACTCGAAATCAACCACAGGAAAAAATTTGGAAAGGTAACAGATACTTGGAGACTGAAGAACATCCTACTAAAGAATGAATGGGCCAACCAAGAAGTCAAAGAGGAAACTAAAAAGTATATGGAAGCCAATGAAAATGATAACACCACAACCCAACACCTCTGGGACACAGCAAAGGCAGTCATAAGAAGAAATTATATAGCAATCCAGGCTTTCCTAAAGAAGGAAGAAAGATCTCAGATACACAACCTAACCTTACGCCTTAAGGAACTGGAAAAAGAACAGCAAATAAAACCCAAAACCAGCAGAAGGCAGGAAATAATAAAGATTAGAGCAGAAATTAATGCTATCAAAACAAACAGAAAAACAAACAAAACAGTAGAACAGATCAATGAAACCAGAAGCTGGTTCTTTGAAAGAATTAACAAAATTGATAAACCACTAGCAAGTTTGATCAAGAAGAAAAAGGAAAGGACTCAAATAAATAAAATCAAGAATGAAAGAGGAGAGATCACAACCAACACAGCAGAAATAAAAACAATAATAAGAGAATATTATAAGCAATTATCTGCCAATAAAATGGGCAATCTGGAAGAAATGGACAAATTCCTAGAAATATATACACTACCAAAACTGAAACAGGAAGAAATAGAAAATTTGAACAGACCCATAACCAGTAAGAAAATCAAATAAGTAATCAAAACTCTGCCAAAAACAAGAGTCCAGGGCCAGATGGTTTTCCAGGGGAATTCTACCAAACATTTAAGGAAGAGTTAACAGCTATTCTTTTGAGGCTTTTCCAAAAAATAAAAATGGAAGGAAAACTTCTAAACTCTTTCTATGAAGCCAGCATTACCTTGATTCCAAAACCAGACAGAGACCCCACGAAAAAGGAGAACTATAGACCAATTTCCTTGATGAACATGGATGCAAAATTCCTCAACAAAATATTAGCCAACTGGATCCAACAATACATTAAAAAAATTATTCGCCACGACCAAGTCGGATTTATACCTGGGATGAAGGGCTGGTTCAATATCCACAACACAAAATGATTCATCACATCAATAAAAGAAAGGACAAGAACCATATGATCCTCTCAATAGATGCAGAGAAAGCATTTGACAGAATACAGCATCCTTTCTTGATAAAAACCCTCAAGAAAGTAGGGATAGAAGGAACATACCTTGAGATCATAAAAGCCATACATGAGCTACCCAACACTAATATCATCCTCAATGGGGAAAAACTGACAACTTTCCCCCTAAGGTCAGGAACAAGACAGGGATGTCCATTCTTGCCACTGTTATTCAACATAGTATTGGAAGTCTTAGCCTCTGCAATCAGACAACACATAGAAATAAAAGGCATCCAAATAGGCCAGGAGGAGGTCAAACTTTTACTCTTTGCAGATGACATGATACTCTATATGGGAAACCCAAAAGATTCCACAAAAAAACTGCTAGAATTGATTCATGAATTCAGCAAAATTGCAGGATATAAAATCAACACACAGAAATCAGTTGCATTTCTATACACCAACAATGAAGCAAAAGAAAGAGAAATCAAGGAATCGATCTCATTTACAGTTGCAGCAAAAACCATAAAATACCTAGGAATAAATCTAACCAAAGAGGTGAAAAATCTATACACTGAAAACTATAGAAAGCTTATGAAAGAAATTGAAGAAGACACAAAAAAATCAAAAAAGATTCCATGTTCCTAGATAGGAGGAACAAATATTGTTAAAATGTCGATACTACCCAAAGCAATCTACATATTTAATGCAATCCCTATCAAAATAACACCAGCATTCTTCACAGAGCTATAACAAATACTCATAAAATTTGTATGGAACTAGAAAAGACCCCAAAGAGCCAAACCAATCTTGAAAAAGAAAACCAAAGCAGGAGGTATCACAATCCCAGACTTCAAGCTGAACTACAAAGCTGTAATCATCAAGACGACATGGTACGGGCACAAGAACAGACACTCAGATCAATGGAACAGAATAGAGAACCCAGAAACATATGGCCAACTAATCTTTGACAAAACAGGAAAGAATATCCAATGGGATAAAGACAGTTTCTTCAGCAAGTGGTACTGGGAAAACTGGACAGCAACATACAGAAGAATGAACCTGGACCACTTTCTTACACCATACACAAAAACTCAAAATGGATGAAAGGCCTCAATGTAAGACAGAAAGCCATCAAAATCCTTGAGGAGAAAGCAGGCAAAAACCTCTTTGATCTTGGCTGCAGCAACTTCTTACTCAACACGTCTCCAGAAACAAGGGAAACAAAGTGAAAATGAACTATAGGGACCTCATCAAAATAAAAGCTTCTGAACTGTGAAGGAAACAATCACCAAAACTAAATGGCAACTGATGGAATGGGAGAAGATATTTGCAAATGACATATCAGATAAAATGTTAGTATCCAAAATCTATAAAGAACTTATCCAACTCAACACCCAGAAAACAAATAATCCAGGAAAGAAATGGGCAAAAGACATGAATAGACATTTCTCCAAAGAAGACATCCAGATGGCCAACTGACACATGAAACAATGCTCAACTTCACTCATCATCAGGGAAATATAAATCAAAACCACAATGAGATACCACCTGACACCTGTCACAATGGCTAACATTAACAACTCAGGCAACAACAGATGTTGGCGAGGATGCAGAGAAAGAGCATCTCTTTTACATTGTTGGTGGGAATGCAAGCTGCTGCAGCCACTCTGGAAAACAGTATGGAATTTCCTCAAAAAACTAAAATTAGAACTACCCTATGACCCAGCAATTGCACTACTAGGTATTTGCCCAAAGGATAGGATACAGGTGTGCTGTTTTGAAGGGACACATGGACCCCAATGTTTATAGCAGTGCTATCGACAATAGCCAAGTATGGAAAGAGCCCTAATGTCCATTGATGGATGAATGGATAAAGAAGATGTGGTATATATATATAAAATGGAGTATTAGTTGGCAATCAAGAAGAATGAAATCTTGCCATTTACAACTACATATATGGAACTGGAAGGTATTATGCTAAGTGAAATTAGTCAGAGAAAGACAAATATCATATGATTGCACTCATATGAGGACATTAAGAGACAAAACAGAGGAACATAAGGAAAGGGAAACAAAAATAATATAAAAACAGGGAGAGGGACAAAACAGAAAAGACTCATAAATATGGAGAACAAACTGAGGGTTACTAGAGGGGTTGTGGGAGGGGGATGGGCTAAATGGGTAAGGGTACTAAGGAATCTACTCCTGAACTCATTGTTACACTATATGCTAACTAATATGGATGTAAATTTAAAAAAATAAAAAATTAAATTAAAATTTAAAAAATAAAATAAATAAAATAATAAAATAAATAAAATAAATAAAATAAAATAAAATAAAATAAAATAAAATAAAATAAAATAAAAGAAACCTAGTGTGGTTTCGGATCCTCTGTCCCCCTCTCTCTGTCTGCACCTTCCCGTGAACACACACACCTGTTCTCTCTCTCAAAAAAAATAAATATTTAAAATAAATAAATACAAATAAACAAATCTAGTGTGGTTTCCTGACAGTATCGTGACTGATCTAGAGTTCTAGAACCAAGCTTTAGAGGTGAAAGTGAAATGCCCCCTTCCCTGTGTGTTACTTTCTGCTAGATGGATCCTAGTGAGGTGTTACTTGCTGTTATAGACTAAAGGTTTGTGCCCCCCCCCAAAGTGTGTTTGTTGAAATCAAACCCCCAATGTGAGATATTAGGAGATGGGGGTCTTTGGGTGATAATTACATCATGAGGATGAGGCCCTTATGAATGGGATTAGTATCCTTTATTCTTATAAATGACATGTGAGGATACAATGAGTCAGCCGTCTGCAAACCAGGAATTGGGTCCTCACCAGACACCAGATCTGCTGACAACTTGATCTTGGACTTTCTAGTCTCCCAAACTGTGAGAAATAAATTTCTGTTGTTTAACCCACCCAGGCTATGCTATGGTACTTTTGTTATAGCATTCTGAACTGTGACATTTGTTATGTCCAGATGTTTTATATAAGTTAGTGGAAGTGTTTTCATATCTCCTGCATTATGGCACAAACACAGTAGGGAGCTGGCCTGGTATAGATTTGAACAGGTCACTGTGCTATAGTCAGACACTACCTTCTTTGACAGCTCTTGATCAGGTTAGCCATGCTTGACTCTTCCCTTTGGAAAAGTTCTTTCTCAGGAGGGTTCTGAGGTCTGTCACTCAAACTGAGATTCTCACTGCATGTAAGAAGCATCTACAATCTATATGGCTCTACGCTGAGGCTAATGAGTAGATGGGCTCAGCACACACGCAGAATATAAATAAGACAGAATTAATGTGTTCATTATAGGGGCACCTGGGTGGCTCAGTCGGTTAAGCGTCCGACTTCGGCTCAGGTCACGATCTCGCGGTCCGGAGTTCGAGCCCCGCGTCCGGCTCTGGGCTGATGGCTCAGAGCCTGGAGCCTGCTTCCGATTCTGTTTCCCTCTCTCTCTGCCCCTCCCCCGTTCATGCTGCGTCTCTCTCTGTCTCAAAAATAAATAAACGTTAAAAAAAAAAATTTAATGTGTTCATTATAACATTTGTAACCTACACTATTATCTACCTCCTCCCCCACCTCCACCCCCCCAAAACATATAAACAACAGCAAAGAAAAAAGTCCACAAAATTTTTACTGCCTTCCAGGGAAACATTAACACAATAGGTGGCCAAGAAAGATTAAAATGCCTCAAAGTATGATCTTATATTTGAGTAGCATTTTGCAGAGCACTTTCACAAAGATTACTTCATTGGATTTTAAAACAACCCTGAGAAATTAGAAGGGCAGATATTTTCTACTTTTAATAGGTGTGGAAATTTGACCCTAGGTTAAATCAGATTTGTCTGATAGAAACATAACACAAGCCACATATTTATTTTTAAATTGTCTAGTAGTCACGTTATAAGTTTTAAAAAATGAAATTTATCATATATTTTATTTAACATATCTAAAGTATTATCATTTCAACATGTAATCTATTTTTAAATTATCAATGAACTATTTCACACTATTGTTTATTACTAAGAATTTGACAGTGTGTATTTTACCGTTAGAACACATCTCAATTCAGACTAGCCACACTTCATGTACTCAATAGTCACATGTGGGTTGTGACTACCCTATTGGGACAACATAGGATTAGATTATTTACACAGAGACATATAATGGGAAGTACCGTTGCCAGGTAGCCAGCTTCTGAAAAAGGAAATATTGGTCTGGAAACCTAGAGACCTGAATTCTAGACATGACTCTGCCTGTTACTGGTTGTGGGATAGTGACAAGGTATTCCTTTTCTTTAAAGCTTGGTTTCTGGCCTGTTAAACAAAGCAACTGGCATTAATCAGTTGTCTTTACTTCTTCCTCCTCCCCCCCAGGAGGATGTCCTCAAAAGACATCTTGTATGGAAGCCCAACATTTCAAAAACAGGAAGCATATGGGCCGCTTCTCTGTTGAAGGGGGCATGGCAGTGGGAAGGGGAGGGGCCACAAGTAGGTTACAGTATGTTTAATGTGTTCATGCACACTCATGCAGATACACAGAGGCGTTTTTTGAGGGGGCTCTGATGAACCCTTCGGGCATATTTGAAAACACTTGGAGGAAGTCATCTCTAAGATCCTCCTTATTAAAAAAAAAAACAAACAAAAAAAAAACTTATGATTCCACGGATATAATTCCACTCAGGCATTGTTGACTCTTTCAACCAGTATTAGTTCAAGATTTAACCAAGAAAGAGAAAAGTCCAGTACTATCCACAGACATCATTATCTTGGTGTTTGACTCACATTTTAAGTTTCATAGTATCATCGATTTTCATAAATGGAAGGGGGTCTTTGAGATCAATTATTCAAATGGCTTTCTGATTTTTTTTCCCTTAGTAATAAAAGCTTCTCTTCAAATAGTATGTACCTTACATAGAAATCTAAAATACTCTGTGAAAGAGTCAGAATGGGCCTGCAAAGTTGAAGTGGATGTGAGGAGATAGAACCCTAACAGTTCAGCATCTCTCAAACACCCCCTTCCAAAAGCAGCCCCTGGAATCCTCTCTCAAACCACAGGGCAAACTGATGCAGAATGTTAACAATTAGAGTTTTAACCCAGTTCCAACCCCTTCATCTGGTGAGGAAGCCAAGGCCCAGTGAGGTGCTCAAAATCTCACCACAAGCTGGTGTCAGAGCTGGTACAGAACCCAGTCCCTGGTATGCTAGAGCTAGCTGGCACTCAGTCATAAGACCCAATTGTTACATCTTTAGAAATTTTGCAAGCCAGTTGACACCATGTTGGTAGCTGGAAATCAGCCATGGTGAAAATATTTACACCACAGAAGTCAGCAAGTGCTACAAATCCGGGCTTTCCCCAGAGAACTGGTTGTTTAAACAAACCTTTTACCAGCACACCTCAGAATCCAGTATTCCTGAGTTCAGGTCCTTACCTGCTATTCAGCAGAGAATAGATGGACTGCCTTTTGATAGGAAACACAATTTTAAGTTAATAAAAAAATTAAAATAAAGTAAAACTTATTTCTTTCTTACGAAAAAGAACTTAATACCCCAAAATAGTAATTTTTCTCAATATTTACCACTTTCTATTGTCCTGTGGGTACTTGATTCCACTGTCTTTCAAGCTGTTATTTGGAGTCTTCAATAACTTGGGGGATTGATTTTTAATAATAAGTGAGCCAGGCAGGTCAAAGCTTTAGAACATTAGTTAAATTAAAGGCTAAACATAAGAAGAACATAAAAGAAATTATCGAAACTGCTGTTTGAGAAGGGAATTATCTGATATACCTTCTCTTTCAGTCCCCTCTGTTTCTATTTCTGGCTAAGAAGGTATTAAAAGGTCGGTATAAACAACTGCTGGTCTCCAAGCTTCTCAGATGGCCTTGAGCCTCCCCGTATTTAATCCTCCCAACTGAACTTCTGTTTCATCGTCTTAACAATGACCCTTTCCTTCTGCCTCTTTCTCCCCTCCCTTCACTGCTTTTCTTGTCCTTTGTGGCACTGGCTCAGCTCTCCTCCTGGGCATGTTTGGGCATGCTTGTGATGTCAGATGCCTGCACTTCAGCTGTCCTTTTGTATCCATGGTGATGGATGAAAAATAAGCCGCTTTGCAGTGATTTGAACTTTAATCCATTCAAATGATGCATACTTTATTACTCAGGTGATTTCCCCCCCCATACTTTCAGATCACTGAAATCTTGAATTATTAAAGAGGAATTAACATGCTTTTTCTTTCTTTCCTTTTTTTTTTTTTTTTTTTTTTTAACCTTTTATGCCTTGGTAAGTTCAAATAATCTTTGATCTCAGCACCTGAAAATTTTTTTCTTGATAATTAAGTCAATAGGAAAATAATTTTAGAAATATGATTCCAGAGGAAAAGAAATTATAAAACATATTATTTGATGTTCCTTCTCACTACATGCATATAGGTAATTTTTATTAGGCTAAGTAAGGGTGGAGGACCTACATAACACTAGGGAAACATGACAAAAAGGGTAAAATGTTCACAAAGTAGTGCTGCCCATAATACTGACCATTTGACACTAGTGGTCCTTGAAATCACTTTAGTAGTCTATTGATATAATCTATTGATATCAATGGCTTTGAATCTTTTTAACTTAGGGGAAAAAATCTCAGTCTGCTGGTAGTCTTTAGTACCTTGCTAATACTTCTTAATCGTATTTTTTACAAAAAACAAGAGCTAGCTTTTTACACACAAACCGCATGCAATAGTTTCTAGCTATAATGTAATAACCATGTTTAAATTCTATCAGTGCTCATCGTTTCTTCTGTTTATAAATAACACTGACTTTCCAGTGACATAGTTTCTTTATATTAAAAATATGATGTAGTCAATACAAACAAAGAGCAAAAATCAGGAAGTCGGCAGTTCTAGGAAACTCAGTTCTCTACAGTTGTGCTGTAGTTACAGCCAGGATCCTGCCTCACTTTCATGCATGGGGGAGGCATGCACTTGTAAACTTTTCTTAAGTTAGCTGTACCCTCTCTTACTTTCCTGATTCAAAAATCTGGACACTCTGGGGTCCTTGAGTGGCTCAGGAGGTTAAGCATCCGGCTCTTGATGTCAGCTCAGGTCATGATCTCATGGTTCGTGCATGAGATAGAGTCCCACATCAGGCACCGTGCTGACAGCGTGGAGCTTGCTTGGAATTCTTTCTCTCTCTCTCTCTCTCTCTCTCTCTCTCTCTCCACCTCCTCGTGCATGCTTTCTCTCTCAAAATAAATACATACATACATACATACATACATAAATATTTCCCCAAAAAGTCTGGACATTCAATGATCAGTATACCCAGAGGTGAGTAAGCCTTGGGAAAAACATTAATATTATATAAAATATCAAGGATACACAGACTCCCAGAGACAGAAAGTGGAGGTATCTAGGAACTGGAGAGAGGACAGAATGGAAGTTATTGTTTAATGGATACAGAAATTCTGTTTGGGATGATGAAAACATTCTGGAAATGGATAATGGTGATGGTTATACAACACTTTGAATATACTTAATACCACTGAATTGTATGCTTAAAGATGGTTGAAACAGGGGCATCCAACTCAATTTTGGCTCAGCATGATCTCATGGTCATGAAATTGAGCCCCAAGTCAGATTCCTAAGATTCTCTCTCTCTTTCTCTCTCTCCTTCTGCCCCTTCTCCCCCACTTGTGCACTAGTGCACACACACACTCTCTCTCTCTCAAAATTAAATTTAAAAAATAGTTAAAACAGTAAATTTTTTGCATATATATGTGTGTTTTACCACAATTTTAAAAATATTGCAATTTAAAATTGTTGTTATTGCTGATAAAAGAAATTTTAGTGCATTGACATAGGCAGAAAGTAGTGATGGATCACACTCTGCCATTAGAGTTTAGTGAAGCTGATGCACCAGCTGCCCTTCC
The DNA here is from genome assembly GCF_046562875.1 of Panthera onca. Classification (NCBI taxonomy): domain Eukaryota; kingdom Metazoa; phylum Chordata; class Mammalia; order Carnivora; family Felidae; genus Panthera; species Panthera onca. Next base: position 71,250,448 of record NC_138343.1, read on the forward strand.
TGAACACTCAAGAGGGAAAGTGGGATCTGTGGCAAGTCTAGACTGTGACTGAGTATTAATAACCTTGTGATTCACCATATTGGATCCCGAGACAAGACCAAGGCACCTGGATATGCAGGCTCTGGTTAGAAATGAGATAGCCGGAAGCATGGTCCCATTTCTCTTGTTTGGCATCACTGAACTCCATTTCTTCTCATCAAGGGATAGTGACCAATTGCCTGCTCTTAGTGACAGGACAAAAGTGGGGTCAAGGTCATGGTATCTGGATCAGGCAGCAAGGTGGGGAGAACAGCGTAGCAATTTCATGTGCCTTGGTCTAGTCTATAACACTAAGTTAATAAATGGGAACAGAAGCCAGGTAGACTCGAACAGTATGACATAACCCACAATATTTAGGAAAATCATAGTAGTTGAATGAATTAAGATTTTTGTTTTACCTAACACAGATTAAACAATACAAATATTCAAGTAAAAAATTACTAAATTTGAAAATGTCCCTCTCTACTTTCTGCGAAATGGAATCTTGCATGGGAGTTTTCCTGTTACCCTAGAGTTGTGGCTACTGTCTAAAGCTGAGGTCATGCTCTTAAAAGCCATAAATAATTAGGACTCAAAACATTCTACTGGGGCTTATTAAAAAGTATATAACCAGCCTTTCTACCATCAACCACAACCCTAGAAAACTCTTCTCTTCACCTTCACCTCACCAAAGAAATGGCCTAGTGGGTAGGGGTTAGGGGAGGAACTCCCAGAAAAGAATTCATAGACACCCATAAGGTGCCTTGAAGAAGGAGAGACTGGCATCTAGATTCCTGACTTGTGTCTGCTCCTTTGTTGTAGCTGTTTTGTAGCTTTGTGCTGCCATTGGAATAAAGCATGTGAGATTTTTAGGAGATTTTTCCATTGTTCATGGGGGCATCCATAAAAAAGTAATGTCCATTTCTACTCTAGAAATTTCTAAAGGTGGGAATTGAAAAACCACTACAAATAGGGTTTAAAGACAGTTTATCTGAGAAGATGAGGGCTCCTGGCCCCAGTCTGGTTCTTCATGATCTTAAAGGCCATAGCACGGATGTCTGGGTTTCATGATTCCATAAAAGGAGTGAAGATTTAGAGGAAGGCAGATGAGCACAGGGTTGCCCTAGGAGGCTACGGGGTGGTAAACATACAACCCAGAGAGGAAGCTGAGAGAGTGAACTCCTGCTCAACCTGGAAGTCCACTTTGTCCCTCTCTTCCTCACAACAGCAGAAAAGAACTGGGTAAAGCTGAGCATTATGCCAAGGGAGGTACACTTCATATGCTTAGAGACCATCTTGTCTTCTGAGACACTGGTCTCAGATACGAACATGCTGAACCAGAGTGAGGCCAGTGATGCCTCCCCAGCTTGACCTGTGGACCATTCACATATAAAGGTGGATGACTTCCCCATCCCCCCACCAGAGCCAGTAGTATCATCTCCCCTACTTCCGTCACGTCCAGAGTTCTAGCTTCTGTTACAGGAGGGAAAGAAAGGAGATTGAATCAGAAATGAGACCGAAGATTTCTTTTTTTTTTTTAAGTTTATTTTGGGAGAGAGAGAGAAAGAGCACAAGCAGGGGGGGCAGGGGAGGAGACAGGAGAGGAGAGGAGAGAGTGAGGAGAGAGAGAAAATCCTAAGCAGGCTCTGTCCTGTCAGTGAAGAGCCTGACATGGAGCTCAATCTCACGACTGTGAAATCATGACCTGAACCGAAATCAAGAGCTGGGCGCTTAATGGACTGAGCCACCCACATGCCCCTAAGACTGAAGTTTTGAAACTGGACTACACTTCAAAACCTGAAAGTAACCAGAATTTTATGGAATTTGTCCAAGATGTTAATCTGGAATTCAATACAGCACAGTTGAAAGCAATGATTGGGGGGGAAAAATGACACTATTTTTATTAATCCACTAAGCTGAGACAGCCCAATTGACATAAAACTATATTTATAATTTTATATCATGATTATTTGCTTAATAGTAACAATTTGGTCATCTATCTTAAAGTCTTCTTTAATATCATTTATGATAGTCTCATCTTTCCACTTTACAGATATGTCATAATTTACTTAACCATTACTCTAGTATAGGATGTCAGTATTGTTTTAAAATTTTAAGAATTGAATTATAACATCTGTTCCTTTAAATGTGATTATTATTATCATTCTTAAATGTCCACTGATCTGTAGACCAGAGTGATTCTAACTACCTAGGAATTTGTTAGAAGACAGCTAGGAGTTTTGATGATGTGTTTATTAAGTTGGCAGCATTACACGTTTTATGCTTCTAGTGTTTGCTAGTTTGTGTGGATGACTGTAATTCTACAGGATATAACATGTCCCTGCCTTCCAGAATATAAGCACTGCAAGGATGAGAGTTCATCTGTTTCATTCTCTGCTGTATGCCTAGTACCTAGAATAGGCCCAGCACAGAGTAGGCACTAAAAATATGCTTAAAAAAATATTAATGAATGAAATTTTGAGCAGGAGGGGGGCCATAATTACTGCTCAATTTCTCTTTGGTTTTTGCAGAGTGGGTTTATGGGAACCACATAAGTAGGTGGTTAGGGCAAGAATGGATCTAGCAAAGAGCACCTGGGTGGCTCAGCCGGTTGAGCATCTGACTCTTGATTTTGGCTCAGGTCATGATCCCAGCATTGTGGACTTAGAGCTCCACATCAGGCTCCATGCTGAGTGTGTAGCCTGCTTAAGATTCTTCCCTCCCCCCACCCCATCCCTCTCCCTCACTGGAGCTCGCTCTCTCTTTCACTCTAAGGAAAAAAAAAAAAAAAAAAAAAAGAATGTATCTAACAGAAGAAACAATGAGAGGATGTAGGGAGTATAGCAGAAGATAGACACAAAGATGAAAAGGGAACTCCAGGTCCCTGGCATCTGAATAAGTATTGATGTGATCCTATGGCTTTGTTTTTATTAAGGTCTAATAATCCAATCAGCAAGACATCAAGGCTCATAATAAGATGGCTGAAACCAAGCAATGGATATACAGGAGAAATTGTTGCTAGGTGGTGAATTGCACATACCTGTCTAGACACTGGCCTCTCGAAGTCTCAGTAAAATAATAGGAGAGCCATTAAGTAAATTAAAAAAAAAAAAAGTTTTTTTTAAAGATTAAGAACATATGGTTAAGAGAGGGGTCATAAAATGGAGATAGCAATTGACCAAAAGTTTGAAAAAATTCTGGAAGATAGAAACTAAATAGGATCAGACTAAAGGAATACATAGAGAAGTGAAACACTATAACCCTAAACTTCACAGATAAAAGGACTTGTTTCCACAGGAGGCCCAGAGAAATTCCAAGTTCAGAGGCAACATTTGCAAAAGTCAGTTCAGGATGGGGATATCATCAGCATAACTAATTAAAGAAGTACTGCCCCTGTCCCTCTCTTTCTCTCTCATTCCCCTGGGTTTACATTTCCAAACTCAATTTATAAACACAGCATAGAAGAGCTACATTTTAAAATGAAAACAATGAAACAATATAAACATTACAAGCATCAACAATTTAAAAAGTATAACAAAATCAGGAAGAACAGAGGTGGAATGTCCTAATTTCCTCATCTTTTATTACAAGTTGATGAATACTGCCTAAAATCAGTAAGTCAAGAAATAGAAGTAAAATGTATTCTTTGAGGTTAAAGAATAACCACCACAAGCAAATGAACAAACAAAGTTCCCTTAAAAATATTCAATGGTCAAAAATAATATATCCAATGGGCATGATTATCTGATGAAAATTATTATGCCTGGGGAGTGAGACTTGGCATAGGAAGTGAGAGAAGGGGCTAGGAGTCTTACACAGACACATCTGTATAATTTTAAAGGGCTTCCAAGTGGTGATATTGCTTTCATAAAAACAAACTAATCTTAAATGCTAAGTATTTGGAAAATGTAAAATGTTACATTAAAGTGTTATTAGTGGTTCTTTTTGAATGATAAGAATTATGGACAGTTTTTTGGGGGGGGAATCTATAATTCTACATTTTCTAAGTTTCCTATCTCCATTATTTTTACAGTAGAAAAAAAAAACATTAAAAAAATGTCATGACCATGGGTTTGCTGTAAAGTATTATACATGCAAATAAAGAATTTAAAACAATATTTAGCTGCATAAAGGAGAATCAAAGAGGCCAAGAAGGAAAGCTGGACTTTACAGTCACTGGTAATTGGAAGAAGCAAAAGTTGGAACTGAAGAGAGGAAGCTGGCACCACTTTCAGAAAGGAATAAATTCTGAATGTACACTAGAATGGAAAGTTTGACGAGCCACAGAGTTTACTGAGCTGCTCCTGGATTTTGTCCCCCACTATGATCCTGTTTATCTAGATTTTTCTATAGGATGAGGAGCATGCATATTCATTTTTCCTCTTGTATTTATTGCAACCAGATAAAAATCTGACCACTGCAGAGATCACAAATGAGACCTTTCCCAGTAGGACATACTCTGCCTGAAGCTGCTACTTCCTGATTGTGCACTCGCTGGTCATGTCCCCAGAAACCAGACATGATCTTGTTGTTCCTACTTGATCAAGGAGCCCAGGCCATGCGGGCTGCTGAGTAGCTCCACAGGAAGAACTTGTCACATATGGCGTGGTTAATGCGGAATACGGTCAGAAAGTAAATGGTTACCGTAGAAGGTGCCTCTGCATAGTAGCCTACATGCTGGCACAACTATCAGTGCCTTCAGCAAACCTGTTTTACTTGTACTTCAATGTCATGACCATAGCATCTGTTGCTGTGCCTTTTACTTTAATACATTTCTGCCAGTGTCTCAAAAGAGCACATTCTTTCATGCAACATCCAGCAAAGATTTTCTACAAAAGTCAGTGGTCAAGGACTCAGTGTTAATTAAACATCAAAAGGGTGGCATGCCAGCCTACTACAGAGAAAAAGCCACTTCAAAAATATCCACCATTTCAAGAAGCACTGATGAAGGCCATTTGAGATTTTTTGGATGACGTTTCCAAAATGTGATGGTTTTTTACTTTTTTTTTTAATTTTTTTTTTAATGTTTATTTATTTTTGAGACAGAGAGAGACGGAGCATGAATGGGGGAGGGGCAGAGAGAGAGGGAGACACAGAATCGGAAGCAGGCTCCAGGCTCTGAGCCATCAGCCCAGAGCCCGACGCGGGGCTCGAACTCACAGACCGCGAGATCGTGACCTGAGCCGAAGTTGGACGCTCAACCGACTGAGCCACCCAGGCGCCCTGGTTTTTTACTTTTTGAAGCACCTTTTTTACTGACCTCTCTGCTGGGCTTGTTTTGTTGCAAGCTGTAATGACTTAGACTATGTACAAGTTCTTTGGAATTACAAAACCTCATCCCCAATTCTTTACTGTATAATGGAGAAGTAGAGTATTGAAATATTAAAGGAGCCATGGTGGACTTCCCAGTGAGCTATCTAAAAGTCAGCTGAGATGTGTTTTTTTTTGTGTTTTTTCTGTTTTTTTGGGCCAAGGTTTTGCTTCTCAAAGTGGGGTCAATGAACAAACAGTACCAGCATTGCCGAGAATCAGAATCTCAGGTCTCACTCCAGACCCCAGAATCTTCATCACAGGTGATTTGTATGCACAGTGCAGTTTGAAAAGTATTGGTTTAAGAGAATCCATAGTTGCTTCGGGAATATTCCCAGCTATCAAAACTGAGGCTTTACATCTTACAAATTTCACAATTCACTTCTAAGCATACTATACTGATTGTTTGATATTCAAGATAGGTTAGAGGCTTCTCATACTGATAGCAGTATTTTGGACAGCAGTTACTCTAAGCATAGGATACTGTGCCCTATGGTGTGGAATCAACCCCCTCATTGTCTTGGTGATTTAGGCCCTTTTCATTGTGTTTGCAGTAGACTGGAGAGGATTCTGTCTCCCAGAGAGTTTTTCATATGGAAGCTGCTTTTCAGTTATTGCTGGAATTTTCCTTTCAGAAGCACTTACACGGTCTACACAGCCAAATGAAGAAAGAAGAGACAGGGTTCACAGCTAATGCAAATCAAGGACAAAGTTCTAGTTTCACCATCTTTGCTATGGCCTCTGAATTTATACCTGCCAGTCCTGATATTACTCTGATCAAAAATACAAAGAAAAGAAGATGGTGTTTGTATATTTGCTTACACGTGGAGATATTTTGCAAGTCTGAATTCTGATGAACCCCTTCAAAATCACAACAAAACCTCAGTTTTAGACAAGATACTCACATGTCCAAATGAACTTTGTGCAGAAGAAATTCATCATCTAAATGAAAATAATTCATGCCTGTGGCCCCAGTGAAGAAAAGGGACCAAAAATTTAATGTGTTTTGGTTTTGATTTGTTTCTTTGTTTTTTACCACTTGGATGGTCATGCAAACATGATGTATCAAAACAAGATGGGTGATGCTTGTAGCCATGATGGACAGATACCATCAGAATAGCCAAGATCCTGGGTGACTTAATCTTGTAAGACTTGGCCATTTTCCTTCCTCTTCCATGAAGTATCTTTGGGAAAAAAAAAGTTTATTTATTCATTTTTGAGAGAGACAGAGAGAAAGGCAGAGAAAGAGGGAGGTAGAGAATCCCACACAGGATCCACACTATCAGCACACTATCTTTGATAATGTACATTTTTCTGAGAAAATTATATGATCTGGTCAGATTTTTAGCCTTTTTTCATCCTGAAGAAATGTTATAGTTGTTGTTCACAAGCAACAAATGTTATTTGATATGTTATCAGTCATTTTTGCATGGTCATTTTAGTTAGGTGGCCAGTTGAGTGGTGCTGAGAAACTCCAGCTCATGAACACAATTCTCAATGGCCTTTGGAGAGGAAATGATCTGTCTCTTCCTCTTATTTTTCCTGTTGTGAGCATGGTAGGTATATTAACATCATGTCATTATAATGGTTGTCTAGTGTGTAAAAATATTAAATAGGAGTTTCTAGACATGTCCAGAAGCTTTTTTACACAAGAAATTCCAGGGTAGGAGGGAGACATAATTTTTAAATTGCAAAGTTTGTACTTAGGACATAATATATGCAAAAATATTAATAGAGCCTTTCTAATCTTCTTTTGACATTCTACTGACAGTCATTTGAGAGTTGTTGTTTCCGGAGTATTCTTTGAAATTCAATAGAGGATTTATTGAGGAGTCTGCAACAGGGAATAAAGAATGCTGACTTGAAATTTGTAATTCAAATGTACTTTTCTCTAAATCCTGAAGTTCAGTCAATCGGAATATAAGTGAAAAATAGAAAATTTAATGGTTTTTATATTGTAAAGTGGTATGGTTAACAGTGCAGACTATGAAGTCAGAGGTCACACACACTTGGCTCTGTCACCCAGAAGTTGCAATTTGAGGCAAGTTACTCAACTCTATTTTCCTTGTCCAAAAATGGAAACCATAATGCCACTTCCTCAGATTGTTTTGAAAGTTAAATAAGATAATTGCTTAGTAAACCCGAAGGCTAATGAATTATTATATTATTATATTATTATTATATACATGCCAATATCAAGGTAGACAATGAAAGAGATAGATATTATTATACAGACAAATATGGCTATTACAGATGTTGTCATTATATATCTGCCAATATCTGGCTAGCTAATGTAAAAGACAAGATATTTCAGTCACAATAGTCACCTTCTGTGACCTATGTAAAGAAAAAACTAAAAATATACCATGTCCCTGGAAAAGAAAACTGAGTAATTTAAAAGTGTCAAATCATCTCCAATTGAATTATAGGCTCACTGACATTTCAAAACCATTTCTTTAAGGTATTCAAAATGATCTTAAATTTTTTATTTATTTAAAATTTTTTTTTTAACATTTATTCATTTTTTGAGAGACAGAGTGAGACACAGAGTATGAGCGGGGGAGGGACAGAGAGAGAGGGAGACACAGAATCTGAAGCAGGCTCCAGGCTCTGAGCTGTCAGCACAGAGCCCGATGCAGGGCCTGAACTCACAAACTGTGAGATCATGACCTCAGCTGAAGTGGGATGCTTAACTGACTGAGCCACCCAGTTGTCCCTGATCTTAAATTTTTTAGATGAATGAACACATAAAGTGAGTTTTTAAAAATTAAAAATAATAATCATGAAAAGAGATATAGCCTGTACAGACATTAAAATATTATATGTTACAAACATTTTTAAGTAGTACTAACACAAAATTAAAATATATGATAAAGTTAATGTCCCAAGTCAAAGAAAAAAGGAAAGAATTATTCATTAAATGATTCTGGGAAAAGTCATGGGCTCAGAGATCTTTATTTATAACTTGGACTATACCATTTCATTAAATATATACCAAATGAATTTAAGAATTAAATTTAAAATTCAAAATATAAAAAGCAGCATAAAATTAAAGTAAATTTTTATCTAATTTCTGCAAAGAGGAAACTTCCTAAGATTAAAAATAGGGAAAGAAAACTCCACAAAGCACAAAAATCAAAGGATATGGACAATTGCCTAAAGAGAAATTAATACATATTAACAAATGTGGAAAAGTCTAACAACATTAGAAGCCTTTAAAATTTTTCAAAATGAAATAATTATGTCCAAGTAGATTCCATTTTCATTTCTCCACTTATTTCATATTTTAAGAATAAAAATATTAAATGCCTGTAAGGAGACAATAAAAAAGCCATGCTCAGAACAAAGCTGGAGATATCACAATCCCAGATTTCAAGGTACACTACATATCTGTAGTAATCAAAACAGTACGGTTCTGGCACCGTATAGATCAATATAGATCAATGGAAATATAGATCAATGGAACAGAGAGTCCAGAAATAAACCCATGCTTTTATGAATAATTATGAATAATTATGTCAATGTATGACAAAGGAGGCAAGAAAATGCAATGGGAAAAAGACAGCCTCTTCCACAAATGGTGTTGGGAAAATTCGACAGCTGCATGTGTATGAAACTTAAACCACTTTCTTACAACATCCACAAAAACAACTCAAAATGGATTAAAGACCTAAATGTTATACCTGAAACCATGAAATTCCTGAAAGAAAGAAAGAAAGAAAGAAAGAAAGAAAGAAAAACAAGCACAGGCAGTAATTTTTTTGACATTGGCCATAGAAACATTTTTCTAGATATGTTTCCTCTGGCAAGGGAAACAAAAGCAAAATTAAACTATTGTGACTATACCAAAATAAAAAGCTTTTGCACAGTGAAAGAAACTATCAATAAACCAGCAAGGCAACTTACTGAATGAGAGAAGAAATTGGCAAATCATATATCCGATAAGGGGTTAATATCCAAGATATATAAAGAACTTATACAACTCAACACCAAAAAAACCCTCAAATAATCCAATTAAAAAATAGGCAGAGGAATAGCCAACACATAGGCATATACATGGCCAACACATACATAAACAGATGTTCAATATTACTAACCATCAGAGAAATGCAAATTTAAAACACAATGAGGGTGCCTGGATGGCTCAGTCAGTTAAGGATCTGACTCTTGACTTTGGCTCAGGTCATGATATCACGGTTTGTGAGTTCGAGCCCTGAGTAGGCTCTGCACTGATAGCGTGGAAACTGCTTGGGATTCTCTCCCTCTGTCTGTCTCTCTCTCTGTTCCTCCCCTGCTGGTGCTCTCTCTCTCTCAAAATAAATAAATAAACTTAAAAAAACATACACACGCACCACAATGAGATATTGCTTTATACCTTTCAGAATGGCTACAATCAAAAACACAAGAGATAAGAAGTGTTGTCAAGGATATGGAGAAAAAGGAGCCCTTGCAGCCACTGTGGAAAACAGTGTGGAGGTTCCTCAAAAAATTAAAAATAGAATTATGATATGATCCAGTAATTCCACTACTGGATACTTACCCAAAGAAATGAAAATAGTAATTAAAAATGATAAATGCACCCTATGTTTATTGCAGCATTATTTACAATAGCCAAGATATGGAAGCAACCTGTGTCCATCCATAGATGAATGGATAAAGATTTTGTGTTTCACATAATGGAATATTACTTATCTATAAAAAAAAGAAAGAACATTTGCTATTGATGACAAATAAGAAGAAATATAGAATTGTAACTGTGGGTCATGTTTTAATTTTTATTAAAAGTAATACCTATCTGTAATTTTTTTGCCTGTTAAAGTTATGATTAATTTAGTGGTTCATGACAAGAAAAATTAAAATTTGTGACTAAGGAGAAGATATTGAAATACCCAAATTATTAAAATACTGAAGATTTAAATTCTTACTGAGCAGGAAAAATCATCTAGCATAGGTTTTCAAAGAACATCTGTACATGAAAAAAAAAAAAAAAACATGCAGAACTATTAATAGATCAATGAACAAACTGGAGCTATTCCACTGGGAATATTCCCAGATTGTCACAACCATTATCATGCAATAGCCTTCCAAGAGTAATTATGTTTGGAATACTTATATTTCGAGTAAATGTGTTCTGGAGGAAGAAGCATTGTAATTAGTAGCAGATAAGCTTGCTGGGACACAACCTTGCTTCAGCCAGCAAACATTAGATGTCCAGAGAATCTTTTTTCTAAGCAAATTTTAATATTTTATGAGACAATTATTCAGTTCTATGTCTCATTTGGCATGCAAACTTTTTCCAGAATGCTTCCAGGGAGAAGAGTTACCCTGATTGTGGGGAGTTTGGAATTAATCAGGCTGGAATGGAAAGACTACTATGTATATTACAGTTTATTATTTTGAACCTCCGTGATTGAGGACTTGTGATCATTCAGATCTGACTGGGCTCTTGTTTTTCTTGGAATCAAGAAAGAAAATATTTATGATGCAAATTAGTATCATAAGTGAGAATCTCCTAAGAGAGAAAACTAATTTAGACGCATCAGCACATTGTTTTCGCTATGAGTGCCAAACGAGTCTGGCGTAAATGAGTGATACATGCAAGGAAGTAGGTGACATAGTCGTGGGGAAAGAACAACAGGTGGAAGGATGTGTGTGGAGCCTGCTGCTGTAGCTCCTGAAGACAGCTCGGCTCCAGAGATGGAGAGACTGTAGAATCAGCAGTTTGGGCACAGTCCATCCATACACAGGAGGATCAACCACTGTAAACAGGTGATGGCATAGGGCTTTGCACACGTAAGGATAGCACTACATCCTGGTGTCCGGACCAGAGCCCCGTGGTTGCATAAATACATCATATAAATGTGATGCGTAGAATCCTTTTTGAAGGGAGGAAACAATTGATGTGAAGGTATTTAAACCACAGAATCTATTAACTGAATGTAGTGGTACGTTTACTTTAAAGAAGTGAAAACTCTACATAAGTTTTCCATAAAATAAATATCCCTAATTGACCTTCTGACTGACTAATGGTAAGACAGCTGTTGTTCAGCAAAAGATTCTGATAACAAACGGAGGTGAACTTACAAGGTACACTCTCAGCACTTTGGGTGTCTTTTAGTTTAACTTTGTATTATAAAAATGTTCAAGGGGCACCTGGATGGCTCAGTTGTTTAAGTGACTGACTTCAGCTCATGTCATGATCTCCAGCCAGTTTGTGTGTTGGAGCCTCATCTGGCTGGCTCTCTGCTGTCAGCACAGAGCCTGCTTCAGATCCTCTGTCCTCCTCTTTCTCTGCCTCTCCCCTGCTTGTGCCTGTGTGCTGGAGCTTGGGGGCGCTCTCTTTTTCTCCTCAAAAATAATAAATAAAAACGTTTAAAATAAAAAGAATGTTCAAACATATGCAAAAATAGACTAATACAATGACTCTCAATGTAGCTATCACCAAGTAAAAACAATATTTTGGTGGCATAGACTTTGATTAGAATTACAAGTGCAGGGGGTATCTGTCTCTTTCACTCTATTATCTGGAATGCCAACAACAGCCACAAACACACATATGAATGAATGATTTAATGAAGAAAGCTCAAATTAAAGAAAATAAAAAGATTTAGTCCAGAACGTTGTAACAGGAAAAAAGGACTAAGGGAACTGCTGGGAGAATATTATATTCTAACTGGTAGACCAATCTGATGCAAGAACTATTAAAATGAAAGCATAAAATAAAAGTAGCAATCCAACAATACACTCACACCTACAAAAAGGTAGACTGAATTTCCAGGGCACAGAATGAAAGAAGAAAAGAAATAAGTCAACATGTATCTATTTGGATCTGTGAAAGAAGGGCAAATCAAGAATGAGGGTTGATGGGTAGAATGAGTATATTGCAGATGCAAAAAGGAGGCAAACAGGCTGAAAGACACAGAAGCAGCTAGAGATGACTGAGATAAATAGAAGACAGGCACTCTGGAGGAAAAGAAAAAGGAAGAGCTCTGCCCAGTGAAAAAGCCTGGAAACAAAACGTTCTAGTAACCGCAAGTAAACCCAGTGCCCACGTCTTGGTCTCTAATGTCACGCCCTGTTGAAAGGAACCAGGGCTTCCAAAAGGATTCGTGGATTTCAGGGCTGGCATGTGGCCACCATACTATGTAGTGTGGGATTAGTCTATTTCCCTTGTTTCCTGGGACCCAGGAAAGTTATGCAACTTTGCTAAAGTCACAGAGTTTAGAGGCAAAAATCAAAATCTACTTTAATGTTTTATATTTAGAATAAGTTATATTCATATTTTATTTATTTATTTAAAAAGAAATACAGTTTTAAATGAATCCTTTAAGTTCCATGGGAACAGGAGTTTTTTTTTCTGATCTACTGACACTTGCCCAGTGCCTAGAAAAGTGATGGCCCAATATTAAGTGCTTATGAAATATTTGTTGAATGAATTACTGAAGGAACAAACAGTTACAAAATGTCATAATCATCAGCTATGTGATTATTTTAACCAGGCTGTAAGCTAGATAATGGTGGTGTTATGTTTTGCTCACCATTCTATCTTAAGTACCTAGAACTTGGTCTTATATCAATAGTTGAGTAATTTTTTGAAATATTTATGAACTATGATTTATTTGAACCACAAATTTAATTTTTTTAAGTTTATTTATTTTGAGAGAGAGAGAGAGAGAGCACAAGCAGGGGAGGGGCAGAGAGAGTGGGAGAGAGAGAATCCCAAGCAGGGGATTCTCGATGTGGGACTCCATCCACAACGATCATGACCTGAGCAGAAATCAAAGAGTCAGATGCTTCACCAACTGAGCCACCCAGGTGCCCACAAATTTGATTTTGATCAGAAATATCATGGTGTGGGAGAAAGAGCACTAGACCAAGACAAGTAGTCTGGGTAAGCTTCTCCATTCTGCAGTTAATTGGCTGTGTATCTTTGGATAACTTCTTTCAGTTCTCTGGGCAGTGCTAAAAAATGAAAGGTTAAACCATATTCCCAATCTCCAGTCCAATTCTTTTTTTCTTTCTTTCTTTCTTTGAGAGAGATAGACCAAGCAGAAGAGAGGCAGAGGAGGAAGAGAGAGAACCTTAAATAGACTCCACTCCCAGCACAGAGCCCCACTCAGGGCTCAATCTCACAACCATAAGATAATGACCTGAGTGTAAATCAAGAGTCAGGCGCTTAACCGACGGAGCTACCCAGGCACCCCTCTCTAATTCAGTTCTAATACCCTAAGATTAATCTCCCCACCCCTTTGTCAAAAGAATTAATAATTTTGCAAGACTCTAGATGCAAAAGCTTAGTAACTCGCTGATTTCCAAATGTATGGCATTCATCTGAAAACTCACTATATAACATAGGTCATGAGGGAGTCAAGACATAAACTTGGGTTACAACTGTTCTAAGCAACAATTTCCAACATCTAGATCACAGAGGTAAAATGCTAAAAAGCAGACAGATGCTTTGGCAGCGGCATAAAAGAGATTTGGTAACAAAATATTCTGGCTCTTGCGGCTAAATGTGAAATGTACCTCAAAGCAGATATTTCTTTCAATTCAGAGTGTTAGAATATGGAGAATGTGACTTAAGCACACAGTAGGGTGAATGGACATCGTTGCAGAAAGTTGAAGTAGGAAGAAGAAAATTAGCTGCTATCATGTAGGAGTGGAGAGGACTATTTCATGAGTACAAGTAAGATTTCCCCTAGAGATTCCATAATGAGTTGGAAGAAATTTAGAGGGGGAAAAAGAGAGAGTTTTGGATTTCTCAAATTTGTCTATACTAATGAATCCCACTCAGTTAGGGACAATACCATTCCCCCCCTCCCCAGAGTATTTGTAAATGTGTGTAGGCATTTTTGTTTATCATAATGACCCTGGGGCCCTACAGGCATTCAGTATGTCGGGACCAGGGATGGTAAGCTAATGCAATGCTCAGAAGAATCTCGTACAAGGAATTATTTTTCTGCCCCAAGTGCCAATAAATAGTGCCTCTATTGAGAAAACATGCCTTGTAATGATACCAAATAATATGATAAACTGTGAGGTTGTATTCTAATTCTCTTTCTTCTACAATATTTCAGATACTTGATAAATGACAAAACATCGACTACATTTAATGAGCGTGAATTTTTTTTTTAAATAAAACAACATGAAACAAGTAGTAAAAGGCATAATTTGCGAAGTCAAGGAAAATACAAACTAATGTTGAACTAAAAAATTTAATATTTGATAATATACAGTGCATTATATATATATATAACTTTAATGTTAATTTATTTTTGAGAGAGAGAGAGACAGAGTGTGAACAGGGGAGGGGCAGAGAATGAGGGAGACACAGAATCCAAGTCAGGCTCCAGGCTCTGAACTGTCAGCACACAGCCTGATGAGGAGCTTGAACTCATGAGCTGTGAGATCATGATTGGAGCCAAAATTGGACACTTAACTGAGCCACCCAGACATCCCAGTGCAGTTTTATATTCTTAAAGTTTCTTCTGCCACACATAATGGTCATTGTAGGAGGCTTAATTATTATTGCATTCATGTTTTAAATAGAGAATTTTCTCTTTTCCAAATTCCAAGAGAATGAAGATTATGAGGAAATTCAGAGAATGAAGGACTTAAAGAAATTTATTACCTGTGTTCTCTGATTCTAGGGAAAATAACATATAAGTTGTTCCAAGAATAGAGTTCTCTTTCCTTTGTGGATGGGAAAAAGAAAGAGCAATTATCCTAACTGAATGTATTCCTCCCTTCCTAAGTAGGTTTAATATTATATCCTCCTGTTGTTGAAAATCCATTTCTTCCTTGTTCTCCTGCCAAGAAAAATTCCATTTCATTAATCTAAATGGGAATTTTCCAAATAAAAAGGGAGAAAAAGCTTATCCAGAAAAAGAGGAAGACGCTAAGCCAGAAGCAGCAGGAGACAGACAAAGAGAGCATTACGGGTCACATATCAAAGAGAGTCCACCTTCAACAGCATAAACTGCGGGCACACCATAATTTCTTCTATTATAATTACAAAAGTGGAAAGCATATTCTAGCCCTTCATACATAATGTATCATTCTATCACCCATCTTGAATATTAAAAGGATTCACTTCTGTGAAACTTGTGTATTTTTTGAGAACCCTTATAAATGATAATATAGTATACATTTTATCTTAAGTTAAGTAACTTGAACAATGGAAGGTTCTTCTTTTCGAAAGAATTTGGAAAACAGGGAAGAAGAAAAGATGTCCTGAAAAGAATGCTAATTTAGAATCCAGATAGCTCGAGATCAAATCCCAGCCTTACTACTCGCTGTGCAGTTGGGCAAATTGCTTTGCTTTGATTACTTCATTTGTAGCCTCAGAAATTCACATTTTCTAATAAACCGTCATGGCAGAATTAGCAAAAACACAAACTTTTCAAACTCAAGAAAAGTACAAATTAACATTGGATTTAAAAGTCTAAAAGTTAAGGGGTGCCTGACTGGCTCTGTCAGAGGGATGTGCGACTCTGATCTCAGAGTCGTGAATTCAAGCCCCACGTTGGATGTAGAGATTATTTAAAAATAAAATCTTTATTTTAAAAAAACCCTAAAAATTGAATAAAGTATACTAAAGTTTTACATTCTTAAGGTTTCTCCTTAAGGTAATTATCTTCTAAATCTTATTTACAAACGGAATGGTTTCTGCTTGAGTTCTTTTATTATACTTTCTGATATACAGTGACCGGAAACTAGTTGGCACTGTCAGGAAATCTCTTTAGTCAGATACACAGGCTTATAATATGTATTTTCTATCTTCCAAGGTACTACAGGTGGCAGTTGTAAAAACTTTTTCACTAATATATAACATGAGTCAGCATTTTTTCAGCCTGCCATAGCAGTTTACTTATTGTCATTCCAGCCTTTACTCATAGTCTGCTCAACATTTTTCCAGCCTTTGCTAATGCTTTTCTTGTTACTATTCCTGTCTTTGCTACCAGCCTTGGTCCACAGTTTCCTCAGCTTCCACTTGCTGCTACTGTCATCTATTTTAGATATTTGTTTTGGCAACACCCCACTTATAGACACAAATTTTTATATCAGTTCATTTTTGCTTATAACAAGCCACTCCAAAAAATAGTCCTTTGAAAACATAATTCTTTATTAGCTCACAAATCTGTAGATTGGTAATATTGGATGGATATATCTGGATGTTCATTTCTGAACAGGCTCTCCTGGATTCATTCATGTGTCTACACTCACCTGGTGTGTCATTGGGATCTAGTTGTTTATGAATGGCCTCACTCACATATATGGTCGATGGCTGAAGCAATGGGCAATTGAGCCACATGTCTCCAACATGGAGCAAGCTAGCCCATGTTTTAACATGGTTTCTGAGTTCCAAAAGCAGCAAGAGAAAGTAAGTTTTAATGTGTAATCACTTTTTAAGTCTCTGTGTCATGTTTGCCATTTTCTTTGGACAAACAAGTCACTTGGCCAAGTCAAACGTCAGTGGTCAGTGTGGGACTTCTCATCCAAGGTCATGGGGATAAGGGAAGAAATTTTAAAAATAATCTATAACAGGGGCGCCTGGGTGGCTCATTCAGTTGAGCATCTGACTTTGGCTTAGGTCATGAACTTGCGGATCGTGAGTTCGAGCCCCAACTCAGGCTCTGTGCTGACAGCTCAGAGCCTGGAGTCTGCTTTGGATTCTGTGTCTCCCTCTGTCTCTGCCTCTCCCCTGCTCATGCTCTGTCTGTCTCTCTCTTTCAAAAATAAATGAACATTTAAAAAACAAAAACAAATCTGTAACAGGTAGTGATACGTGAGTTCGGTTTTAAAGGACACTTAAGGTTTTACAGATAGACAGGTGGGAAGGAAATTCATTGCAAGAAGAGGGAAAATTATATTGAAAGCCATGGAGGAAAAAACATCATAATCTTTTCTGAAAATATGTGTTTCTATGCTTTCTTCATTTGGCCACCATTCAACCTTGCATATTTCAAGCTTCAACAAAAGACCCTAGATTATTTATTTAATGTTAAATTTTAATTCCAACCAAGAAATCTTAAAACTCACAAAGAAAACAATAAAAAAATGCAATACGTAAAGCCGAATCGACTTGCCTACCAAACTTCAAATTGTCACCATTTTCTAAAATGTAATAAAATTTCAAGTTAGCTCACTAACAAATAATGAGTAATTAATATTTCTTCCATTCAAAGACAAGTCAAAATTGGGAATGGTGCTGGGCAGTGTGTGAAAACAAGAAGCAAACCAGGGAAATTCCTTGAAAAAAATAGACTGTTGGCTATGATGGATTATACAGCTAGAACTAGGTGGAAGGGGAACCAATGACTAAGTAAAGTTTATTAGTGATGGTCAGTTTTATGCAGAAAATGATTTGGCCAGTTATAGGGCTTGCTCTTCCCTTCCTTCTTATTTTAACAACCTCCTACTTACTTAGTATGACATTTATCCTGATTACTTCAATCTGTACTGTTCCTTCCTTTCTCTGAACTTACTCCGTAATAGCTCATGGTCAGAACTAAAGTTCAGCATTTTATTTTTTATCAATTCTTTCCACAATAAATTATAAATCCTTAGAAGATCTAAACCATATTTTACTCCATTTACATATTTTCTATAGTATCTAGAACAGGGCTGTGTACATTATAATTGCTTATGAATAAACACTTGTTCACTGATTTTATTGAAAGCTTAAATTTTCCCAAGATAGGCCTAATTCAAAAGTGAGCTAGCTGAGATAGAATACATATCTCCATTCATTGATCTCAGCTGGTTTCCTATAGGCTGTGATGTTCCATGTTTTTTAAACAAAATAAAATCTTGCTAATTAAATGTTTTAGGACTGATGCTACTGAGTTAAGGAATGATGCTCATTCCTTAATCTCTCCGCATTCCTTTGAAATGATTTAACACTAATTTGTGCAAACTCAGGCTATGTTATAGAAAAATTATAAGGAAAGAGAGTAAACCTGAAAAAAGTTTATTGAACTGTTTTTGTGAAATCTGATAAACTGATAGCAAAATTTATACAAAAGAGCAAAAGACCAAGAATAACCAAGGGGGAAAAAGGATAGCCAATATACTGTCAAAGAAAAAAATGTGCATCTGGGGATGGAGAGAATTTGTCCACCAGGTTTCCAGGATTATTTAAAGTTTCAGTAGTGTGTTACTGGGGCAGAGATAGACAAACATATCAATAAAACAAAAATTGGAATCTCAGAGGTAGACCCTCACATATATGAAAGAAGTCAGAGCTGCAATTTTAGAGAAGTGTGGAAGGAATGGACACCTTAATAATGCCTGGACAATCTTTTAGTTTTTTTTTTAAGTTTATTTATTTATTTGTTTGTTTATTTTTGAGAGAGAGAAAGTGTGAGTGTATGTGCATGAGTAGGGGAGGGACAGAGAGAGAAGGAGAGAGAGAATCTCAAGCAGGCTCCACTCTGTCAGTGCAGAGCCTAATGCAGGGCTTGATCTCACAAACCGTGAGATCATCACCTGAGCCAAAATCAAGAGTCAGATATTTAACCAACTGAGCCACCCACGCACCCCTGGACAATCTTTTTCTATATGGACCCACATCACAACAAAAAAAATAAATTCCTGGCGAATTAAGTACATATAAAATTTTTAACTTTAAGTCTGTTAAAATGAGAACTACTGTTTATTGAAAGACACCATTTTAAAGATGTGAAAAGACAATACATAAGTCAGGGGAATGTATTTCCAACACATATTAGTTAGAACAAATTATTCATATTCTCTTTCTCTCTTTCTCTCTCTCTCTCCATATATATATATATATATATATACACACACACACACACACACACACACACTCCAACACACACACACACACACACTCAAACTAATAGAAAAATGGGCAAAAAAAAGATGCCCATTTTATAGAAGAGGGAAAACCAATTATTAATAAATATATAAAGATGCCCAATTTAACTCATAATCAAGAAAAGGCTGAAATACTTTTACACCCAAAATATTGGCCCTGAGCAATCAATGTGTTTGAGAAGATGAGGGACAACAGGAACTCTTCCATATGGCTAACGAGAGAGTAAATTTGTTAAACCCCCTTTGAGAAGAATTTGACATTTTCTAGTAACGTTGAAGCTACATCTGCCTCTTACCCAGCAATTCAACCCTAAATATCTACCCTAATCTAAAGAAACTCTCATGTACGTGCAAGAGGGTACAGGTACTAAAATATTCAACACAGCACTGTTTTCACCAGTAAAAAACTGGAGCCAACCCAAAGGACGATTGACAGGAGACTGTTTAAGTAAATTGTGATAGATACATATGATGGGATACTTAGTATATAGCAGTGAAGACAAATGGGCTATAGTTTCTTGCACCTACATGAATGAAACATAATGCTAATGAAAAAGAAAGTGACAGAATACTTAGATTGCAGTTCCATTTGTATAAAATCCAAACGCATGCAAAACCGAACAAACATGTTATTTAGGGAGACACCATTTTTTTTAACAACAAAGAAAAACAAAGACAATAACCCATAATTCAAGATAATGGTTGCCTTGGAAGCAAGGAGTGGAATAAGGTGAGAGGGATGGTGATGCAAGGCAGGGTTAGTTTTCATTCTTAAGCTGAGTGGTGGGCATGTTTATTTTTCTTATTTATACTATACATATGTGTAGTATATATTCTTTGCATATATGGAAATAATTCAAAAGGAATTTTTGGTTACCATGTAATAGGTGTTCAGCTAAATAACTGTGCTTCTGGTTGTATTCTGATTCTAAAGTGGATTTGTTTGCCTAGTCTGATGTGTACATACAATGGTCACTTTGTGCATAATTTCTGCTTTGTATGTATGGCTCCAGTAACTATATGAACAGAATTCACTCTTTAGAGCTCTATCTTCCCATAGAGAATTTATACCCAAACTCTACAGAGTAAGACTATCAACGGGACATGCAGAAAGTTAGGGTAATTTTGCTGAAATTGAGGGCTGCAATTATTTGTATTAGTTCTGCATATGAATAAATTGGGAGATTTCTACTTTGCCCTATGCTGAGTGGTAATGGTCTACATGTCTACAATTTTAAAATAACATTTTCAAAAATAATTCCCTTCCTCCCTCCTTTTTTACAACTCTCCCCACACTAAGTATCTTTAGGAACATATGGTAGTTCCCAGAAAAAGCCAAATGAATATCTGAAACATTAATGCACTGTGCCGCTATCATCACAAGAATAAAGAAAACTGGGAATCCAGCAATCTCCTAACATAACCATTGTTGCCTGCCAGTTCTTATATCAAATAGAAATCATCACTTAGGGGAAGGATGGTTGCACAGTGACTAAGCAGACAGATGGCAGGTGTGAGTCAAAACACTCTGGGGTGCTAGCTCAAATCATTCTATATTACTCACTGCTGGAGAGAGGGAATCAAAAAACAAATCGCCCATTGGAGTAGGAGTAAAATGCTGAAAACTGATTAATAGAAACATAAAAGGTGGGGGAGACAGTTTTAGGTGTTGTTTTGTAACTTCAATACCAAATCGGTTGATCTTTCTCTGCCTTTATCTGACTTATGCCTTTCCCACCTTTCCTGGGTGGCCAGCCCTGTGATGCACAAGGAGGTTATTGTTTCTCCACTTTACCGCTCTGCTTGGGCTGGGGTCACCTGTTACAAAGGTTAGCCGGCTGCATTCCTGGAGGGCAATGTTCCAAGGCCAGAGATGAGATGTGAGCCACGGCCTCGCCTGGCCAGCAGCCTGTGCTGGTTCACTGCCTTAGTGTTCTGTTCTTGGGAGTGACCAAATACAATTTGTATGTGTTAGACACATGCTTAGAATAAAACAAAGGCTCAACCACTCTTTCTTATTTGCATAACTGTTTTCCATATTGCCGTCATAAAAGAGATTAGAGTTAATGAATATGAATGTAATTATAGAAAAGGGCCCTAGGTGGAGCCTCAGTACTGGAAGCAACAAATGGAAGAACAAATTGAAAATAAAATAAATCAAAGTCCTCCAAAAATACCAGAAGGAATTATAGCATTTTATAGTGTATGTTGCTGTTGTTGTTCTTCTAGCAGAGGAAACAGCTGAATATAGAAATATGTGTTCTGCTTAAGAATAACTCTCAAAAGAGCATGTTCCCTAATAAAGAATAAGAGCACATTAACGCCAGTGTTCTCTCTCTGTTGGGGTTTCTACAAGGCAATGATCGGGGGAGAAGTGTCCCTAACCCGCTAGCACATTCTCCTGAACATTTCTTTTTGCTCCTTATAGAATCACCATCACTAACTTATTTATTTTCACAGTAGGAAATCTCATAAGAGAAATAATCAGAATTACTTTAAATGATTTGCCTTTATTAGATTAAAAACAAAAAAACCATAAGATGTCAAAATTACTTTTTTCTGTTTTTTTTAATCTTTGCACCATTGCCAAAGAGTTAAGATAGACTTTTTAGCTTTTAAAACTTAATTTTAGTTTAAGGAATTTATGTAGCACATAAACAGAAAAACCTATTTGTATTCATTGTCACATGCAAAGATTATTAATGCAAAAGTGAGATTTGCAAGATTTTGATGGATCTCCCCAAACAATATCAAATAAGTAGTAGAAAAGTGGGAAAAGCAAGAATTCCTGCCTACATACAATGCAGGAATTCTTAACCTGGGGTAGGAGTTCTTGTGTGGAATTCTTTGGGTCTGTGGATAGTATTCAGAGGATCTATACTGACCTCTCTTTATTTAGGAATCTTGGTACTTTGTTTATCATGATTTTTTTGTCTGAATTTTGAATTTTTTAAAATGTTTATTCATTTATTTTGAGAGAGAGAGAAGAGGAGAGACAGAGAGAGAGAGAGAGAGAGAGAGAGAGAGAGAGAAAGAGAGAGAATCCCAAGCAGGTTCCACATGGTAGCACAGAACCTGACACTGAGCTCGATCTCACGAACCATGAGATCGTGACCTGAGCCAAAATCGAGTCCGGTGCTTAACTGACTGAGACACTCAAGCGTCCCTTAATTTTGAATTTTTAAATATTGCTTTAAAATATCTTGATAGCTGATGTTTTTGGTGCTCAGAAGTGTGAATGTTTTGCTCACCTCATTCGAGTGCTGACCCTGATCTACAGACTATTATTGTTTTCACAAACTTCTAATTGAAACTTAGCATTTTCTTTAACTGTGAACTTAAGCAACAAACCATAATAGTGTAAACATTATCTGTGACTTTGATGCCACCACTTTCAAATTATGAATTATTACATCTGTGGTATGTATATCTTGTTATTCGATGCCTTAATAAAGAAGTAGACATTAATATGCCACAAATTCATTTACTTTAATAATCTGCAACTATATCTCAATAAAATGTGTTTCTTTTATAATCGTATGCAATTTGTTTTATTCATTTAAATACACTATCCTGGAAGAGGATCCACAACTTTACCAGACTCTCAAAGGGTCCATAGCACAAAAATGGTTAAAAACTTTGTATGGGATAACTATCTAGCTAGCTAATCTCTTGGTCGATATCTCTGAATTGAGACCATTCATTAATTTAGGCAACCTATAACTCATATACACACATTCAGGCTCATATAAATATATATATATATACATACATATATATATGTATGTATATATATATGTATATATATATACATATATATATGTATATATATACACACATACATATATATATATATATATATATATGTGCAAATAAGAAATTTTTGGAATCAATGCATGCCTGAAATAAACCAAATCAGTTTACCTATACAGACATACTTTAAATGGTATGAGAACACGTAACAGTTTGATAAAAGTTCAAGTTCCTGGGTCCTACTTGAACTCAAATCTCTTGGGATCTTGGGCATAGGAATTAAACTTTTATGCCAGCTTCCTTGAGATTCTGATTCAGATGGCTGTTGTCCTAAATGTGCTTCAAACCCCAATCCTTAAAGATCACTACAACAGGTTGTTAAAACCTCTTCTCAGTGAGACTTTCAAATCATTCAGAAAGCAGTATTTTTAAAATCTCCTTATATTTAGTACTGCTTTCTTCTTTCTTCGTTTTCCTTTCCTCCTGCCTTCCCTCCTTTCTACCTTCTCTCTCCTCCTCTCTTCATTTTAAAGAAACTGGTTTTTTTAATTATCAGATATTCCAGGTAATTTAAAGGGAGAATTTCGTGACAAAATTTGCTTATGTACACATCACCCAACTTAAGAAATTAAACCCTGCAAATAAAGTTTAATTCTGTCATTAACCTTCCTTATCATATGTTAGTCCTTCACCTTCAAGAAGTAATTAATATTCAGAATTGGTGTTTATCCTTCACATATGCATGCTTAAAATAATAGTACATATATTTGTATCATTAAATAAGACATAATATTATATTGAATGCTTCTAAATTTATATAGTTGGTTATATACCACATGTGTCTTCTGCAACTTGTTATTTTCTCAACATTGTGCTTGTGAGATTTATCCATAATGATACAAGTAGCTCTATTTTTTTTAAATATACTTTTTCTTTTAAGATAGTCTTATAGAAAAATTGCAGAGTACAGATAGCACCCATACATCATTCTCCCAATTTTCTTCAGTATTAACATCCCACACAGCAGTGGTACTTTTGTCCAAATTGAGAAATTAACATTGGTACATTACAAATAACTAAATTCAGACTTTATTTGGATATCATCAGTTTTTCCATTAATACCCTTTTTCTGTTCCAAAATCTAATCTGGGAATGCATTTAGTATCCATTCATTTTTTTCCTACCATGTGATTATACTAAAATTTCTCCATCATTGTATTGACAGACATTTAGGTTGTTTCCAGTTTTCATTAATATATCTGATATCTTTGTGTACACATATGATGTTCTTGTGCACACACATGTAACATGTATGTTATACCTACATACAATTTCACAAATAAGTGGAAGTCCCCACTGTTCCAAATTCTTTCCAGGTTTTGGTATTGTCAGATGACATTTTTTACCAATTTTATGGATATAAAATAGCATCCATTTTTATTTTAATTTACATTTCCTTAGTTACTAATGAGATTGAGCATTTTTCATGTGTTTTCTATTTTGCAAAGTGCTTGCTCATATCCATTGCTTTTGAATTTTTTTGTATTGATTTGTAGACTTTTATATATAGAGAGAGAGAGACACACACACCCTATACTAAATCTTGGTTGACAATATGTATTTCAAATAACTTCTCTAGATAGTGGCCTGTCTTTACTCACTTTTAAATTAAAACAGGGTCTTCAGGTGCACATTAAATGTTAATGTGGTCTAATCGATTCATAGTCTTTTCCCTGAAGATTTGAATTTCTTTTTCTTGATAACACAGTCTTTCCCGATCCTGAAAGCACAAAAATATTCTTCTATATTTTATTTTTTTATTTCTATTTTTGAAGAAGAGAGAGACAGAGAATGAGCAGGGAGAAGGCAGACAGAAAGGGAGACACAGAATCTGAAGCAGGCTTCAGGCTCTCAGCTGTCAGCACAGAACCTCAGGCAGGGCTCGAACCCATGAACCGTGAGATCATGACCTGAGCCGAAGTTGGCGTTCAACTGACTGAGCCACCCAGTCTCCTCTCCTGTATTTTCTTCTAAAAGTTTGAAAGGTTTGCTTTGTGTATTTTGGTCTTTACTCGACTTGATGTAGATTTTTGTGTATGGTGTGAGGTAGGAACCCGGTTTCACTTTTTACAGAGAGCTATCCATTATCGCAGCAGCATTTATTCAATGGCTTATCTTTCCCCACTGATCTGCAATGCCACCAATATTAAATATCAAGTTACTATATGTGTTTGGCTCTGTTTCTGGACTCTCTTCTTTCCATTGCTCTATGTTGTTTTGCTAACACCATAGTATCTTAATTATCATATCTTTGTAAGTCTTAATATCTGGAAGCGCCCTCATTTTGTACTTTCTCTTCAAGAATGACTTGGCTATTCTTTGCCCTTTGATCTTCCATATCATTGGAAGGATTCTAATTAATTCTTTATTTTAGGATCAGCTTGTTAAGGTCCATAAACCAAAACAAAACAACAAAAAACTTGGTATAATTCAACTGTGGTGAATTTGTAGTAAAATTGATGTCTTTATGTTCACACATACGGCATATCAGTTTAGATTTATAATTTTCTTTCAAGAATGAGTGAAATAAAGGCATTACTTCTGCAATTGTAAACTAGAGAATTAGCACCAACAGTTTCTCAATCTAAGAAATACTAAAAGATACAATCCAGACAGGAAGTGATCCTAAATGGATTGTGTGAGAGGCAAGAAGGAATGGTGAGCAAAGGTATTAGCATAAATACAGGCAAATAATAACAATAACGTCTAATTTGTGAAAGGTAACCAGAATAAAGGCAAAATACTAAACATATAGTATATGAGTTGATAAGTGGGTGATAGCAGCTAAATCATTCTAATATCTTTATATTATCAGGAAGAATAATAAATATCTTGATTATTTTAGACTTGAAGTAGGCATGTTAAATGGTAACAGTAATAATTTTATTTTTAAAAAATTTTTAATATTTATTTTTGAGAAAGAGACAAAGAGCAAGCAGGGGAGGGCAGAGAGAGGGAGACGCAGAATATGAAGCAGGGTCCAGGCTCTGAGCTATCAGTATAGAGCCCGACACAGGGCTTGAACTCATGAACCATGAGATCATGACCTGAGCCAAAGTCAGACACTCAAACAACCGAGCTACCCAGGTGCTCCAGCAAGAGTAATAATTAAAAAAAAAAAAAAAAAAGATATTGAGTATTATAACATTTCCAAAAAAATAGAGGGAGGGAAATAGAATAAGAAAAAGGAAGAAAAAAGAAGAAAAGGAGGAAACAAAAGATAAAAAAAGAAAAATAGTAAACATGAAATAAGATAGTAAAAAAACCCCAAATATATGACTAGTCAAACAAAAGTATTTTTAAAGTACTCACGTCTCTACTTAGAAAACAAAGCTTGTCAGGCTGGATTTTTTTTTAATTCATCTATTTTTTGGTTTAAATTTTCTTATTTTCGATTTTTTTAATGTTTATTTATTTTTGAGAGGGACAGAGTGTAAGTGGGGGAGGGGCAGAGAGAGAGAGGGAGACACAGAATCTGAAACAGCTGTCTCTCTCTCTCTCTCTCTCAAAAAAAAAAGAAAAAACAAAAAAACAAGTACATAAAAAAATTAAAAACAGGGCACAAAAACAGACACTCAGATCAATGGAACAGAATAGAGAACCCATAAATAGACCCACAAACGTATGGCCAACTAATCTTTGACAAAACAGGAAAGAATATCAAATGGAATAAAGACAGTCTCTTCAGCAAATGGTGCTGGGGAAACCAGACAACGACATGAAGAAAAATGAACCTGGACCACTTTCTTACAGCATACACAAAAATAAATTCAAGGTAGATGAAACACCTAAACATAAGACAGGCGAGGCCATCAAAATCCTAGATGAGAAAGCAGGCAATAACCTCTTTGACCTCGGCCACAGCAACTTCTTACTCAATATGTCTCCAGAAGCAAGGAAACAAAAGCAAAAATAAACTATTGGGATCTCATCAAAATAAAAAAGCTTCTGCACGGCAGAGGAAACAATCAGCAAAACTAAAAGGCAACTGATGGAATGGGAGAAGATATTTGCAAATGACATATCAGATAAAGGGTTAGTATCCAAAATCTATAAGGAACTTATCAAACTCAACACCCAAAAAACAAATCATCCAGTGAAGAAATGGGCAAAAGACATGAATAGACACTTCTCCAAAGAAGACATCCAGATGGCTAACTAACACATGAAAAAATACTCAACATCACTCATCATCAGGGAAATACAAATCAAAACCACAATGAGATACCCCCGACACCTGTCAGAATGGCAAACATTAACAACTTAGGCAACAACAGATGTTGGTGAGGATGTGGAGAAAGAGGATCTCTTTTGCATTGTTGGTGGGAATGCAAGCTGCTGCAGCCACTCTGGAAAACAGTTGGAGGCTCCTCAAAAAACTAAAAATAGAACTACCCTAGATCCAGCAATTGCACTACTAGGTATTTGCCTGAGGGATAGGATACAGGTGTGCTGTTTCAAAGGGGCACATGGACCCCAATGTTTATAGCAGTGCTACCGACAATAACCAAGTATGGAAAGAGCCCAAATGTCCGTCAATGGATGAATAGACAAAGAAGATGTGTTATATATATATATACAATGGAGAATTAGTTGGCAATCAAGAAGAATGAAATCTTGCCATTTGCAACTACGTGGATGGAACTGGAGGGTATTATGCTAAGTGAAATTAGTCAGAGAAAGACAAATATCATATGACTTCACTCACAAGAGGAATTTAAGATACAAAACAGATGAACATAAGGGAAGGAAAGCAAAATGAATATAAAAACAGGGAGGGGGACAAAACATAACAGACTCTTAAATATAGAGAACAGAGGATTGCTGGAGGGGTTGTGGGGGGTGGATAGGCTAAAAGGGTAAGAGAAATTAAGGCATCTACTCCTGAAATCATTGTTGCACTATATGCTAACTAACTTGGATGTAAATTAAACAATAAATAAATAAATAAATAAATAAATAAATAAAATAGGGGAAAAAAGGCAATAGGTCAAAAAGTATGTTACAGGAATATAGGGTAGTACAGAGAAGCAAATGATTCATATCATGAGAGTTTTTGATCTTGAAAAAATTTAACACTAAGTTATACATAGCTGGAAGAAGAGCAGAATGAGAATAAATGAAGTAAGAGTGTGAGCAAATGTGTGAGGAAAGTGCATAAAACTGAATCTTGATGTTTTTATATCTTTTCAGCTCTTATATATAGATTTCTGGGTTTGATTGGAAGCATGTAAATGGTGGTAATAAATGAGTAAGTGAAAAAAATTAAAAATAAAAAAATAAGTTTAAAGTGCAAATAGAATACACTCAAAAAGTAAACTAAAGACATAAAGAAGAAAATAATTATAAGATATTAATAAAATAGAAAATATACAATAAATAGGAGTGAGAACATCAAATGTTGGTTCTTTGAAAATGCTGATGAAATTGACAAACTTCTAGCAAGTTTAATCAAGAAAAATGAGAGGATTCAAAGTAAGCACAATTAAAAATGAAAAAGGAAATAATACCAAATTTTGCAGATGTTGAACAGAAAATAAAAGGAAATTGTGAACTTTATATCAATAACTTGAAAATACAGCTTATCAAAACTGAAAAAATATAACTTACCAAAACTGATTCAAGTGTAAGTATACTAAGAAATAATCTCTAACCATGAAAGAAACTGAAGTGGTAATTCAAAATTTTTCCCAGAAAAAAATGTCAAGCCCCATAAAGTTGTCAGGTGACTTCTATCAAACAGCTAAGGAACATATTATTTCAACTTCATATAAACTCTTCTGCTCATGATAACGTGAATCCAGGTAAGTACTAAATTTTTAATATATTATGACCCTGAATCACCTGAAGATGAATGAGCTTTGGGGATATATGATCAAACTATAATAATAGTTAAAAAATTTTTTTAATGTTTATTTATTTTTGAGACAGAGTGTGAGTGGATAAGGAGCAGAGAGAGAGGGAGACACAGAATCTGAAGCAGGCTCCAGGCTCCAAGCTGTTAGCACAGAGCCCAACACAGGGCTTGAACCCATGAACCGTGAGATCATGATCTGAGCCAAAGTAGGACACTTAACTGACTGAGCCACCCAGGTGGCCCTATAATAATAGTTTTTGAAAATGGGTGGTAGTGGCAAAGCTACACAAATAGATCAATGGAACAAAATATACACTTTTGAAACAGACACATTTAGGGAAACTTGATTTATGCTATAATCGGCATTGCAGGTAGGTGAGTAAATAAAAAACCAAGAAAATTTTCTCGGTCCTTTTTTTTTTTTTTTAAGAAACTAGAGTCTGGGGTAAAGCTTAAGGGCTACTTCTTTACTGGGACATCTAATCCCAGGGCAACAAAAAGTGAAGAACAGTGAGGCTGGAAAGGAGGGTGAAACAAATACATTTCTGAGTCTCACAAAGAGACACAGCTGGGTGCTCACTGCTCAGTCATGCTGAACATTTTAAGACAGGCTGTTCAGAAGCATCATGCTTCACAACAGTCTACCAGAGGGAGGATGAGAAGAGAATTAATCTGCTGGTTTTCACTTGTCTTCTATTCCTCACTGCTCAAAGTTTGTCTCAGAAAGCACTAACCCCACCACAATTCCAGGCTGTATCACTCGGTCCCTTTGGTTCACCTATAGGACACTCATGCCAAGATCCCATGCCTTGTAATGTTGGATTTTATCCAGAGGAGGCAGTGGCAGGAGGAGCCAGACACTCTATGAGTCCATCTGGGTTGGGCCTGGGTGCCAGATCCACTGGTACTCCCACGACAACAGACACGATGGGGCAATGCTGCAGCTGGCACTCCGGGAGGAAAGTTGAGATAAATGGCAGCACCGGTAGACGAGGCAACAGCTACAGCATCCATAGAGTCACCAGGAGCTCACCAAGAGTAATCAGCTGAGGACTCTGGGCAAGGTGAATCTGAGTGAATTGGAGGAGTTGCATTAATTGTGTCCAAAACAACAGGCTATTAAAAAAAAATTGGATATTCACATAGAAAAATGAGATACCTGTTCCTACCTCATTCCTTTAAAAAAGTCAATTCCATGTGGAATAGAGATTTAACTGAATGGCAAGACAACTAAGGAGAATATAATTACCAGAAGAGAAAGATTTTTTTTAATTTTATTATTAAAGAATTTTTTTAATGTTTGTTTTTTTTTTAATTTTTTTTTATTAACGTTTATTTATTTTTGAGACAGAGAGAGACAGAGCATGAACAGGGGAGGGGCAGAGAGAGAGGGAGACACAGAATCTGAAACAGGCTCCAGGCTCTGAGCCATCAGCCCAGAGCCCGACGCGGGGCTCGAACTCACGGACCGCGAGATCATGACCTGGGCCGAAGTCAGACGCTCAACCGACTGAGCCACCCAGGTGCCCCTAATGTTTATTTATTTTTGAGAGCAAGAGAAGCAGGAGCACAAGTGGGAGAGGGGCAGAGAGAGAGGGAGCCACAGAATCCAAAGCAGGCTCCAGGCTCTGAGCTGTCAACACAGAGACCCATGCAGGGCTCAAAATCATGAATGTGAGATCATGACCTGAGCCAAAGTCAGAAGCTTAACCAACTGGGCCACCCAGGTGCCCCTCTTTTTTTTTTAAGTTTATTTATTTATTTTGAGACAGAGAGAACACACAAGCAGGGGAGAGGAGCAGAGAGAGGTAGAGAGAGAATCCCTTGCAGTCTCCATGCTCAGTGCAGAGCCCAATGTGGGGCTCAATCCCAGGACCATGAGATCATGACCTGAGCCAAAATCAAGAGTTGGACACTTAACCAACTGAGCCATCTAGGTGCCCCAAGAAAGATTTCTTAGGTCTTCAAAAGTACAAACCATAAAGATTTAAAAATTTTATAACATTGAGGTTAAGGATCTAGTGTTCATCAAAAGACCTCACAACAAGAGGGTTTTATGAGACAAACCACAAATCTGGAGAAAATATTTGATTACTCACATAACTGATAAAGATATTTAGGCTATATAAAAATTATTATACATCAGTAAGAAAAAGACAAGCAATCCAGTAGAAAAGGCCAAACAACATGAACAGTGTTTAACAGAAGAACACAAATCATCTGTGAATATATTTTAAAATGATCAAACTTAACATCTAAAATCAATTAATGTAATGCATCATACAGTATGATAAGGGACAAAAACCATATGACCATCTCAATAGACACAGAAAAGGCAATTAACAAAATTCAACACTCTTCATGATATAAAAGCAATCAATGAACTAAAAATAGAAGGGAGATTCCTCAGTCTGATTAAGGGTATCTATGAAAAACTCACAGCTGCCATCATACTTTTTTTTTAATTTTAACTTGTTTTATTTTTTATTTTTTAAAATTTACATCCAAATTAGTTAGCATATAGTGCAACAATGATTTCAAGAGTAGATTCCTTAGTGCCCCTTACCCATTTAGCCCATCCCCCCTCCCACAATCCCTCCAGCAACCCTGTTTGCTCTCCATAATTATGAGTCTGTTTTGTCCCCCTCCCTGTTTTTATATTATTTTTGTTTCCCTTCCCTTATGTTCACCTGTTTTGTCTCTTAAAGTCCTCATATGAGTAAAATCATATGATTTTTGTCTTTCTCTGACTGACTAATTTCACTTAGCATAATACCCTCCAGTTCTATCCACGTAGTTTCAAATGGCAAGATTTCATTCTTTTTGATTGTTGAGTAATACTCCATTGTATATATATACCACATCTTCTTTATTCATTCATCCATCAGTGGACATTTGGGCTCTTTCCATACTTTGGCTATTGTTGATAGTGCTGCTATAAACATGGGGGTGCACTTGTCCCTTCGAAACAGCACACCTGTATCCCTTGGGTAAATGCCTAGTAGTGCAATTGCTGGGTTGTAGGGTAGTTCTATTTTTAGTTTTTTGAGGAGCCTCCATACTGTTTTCCAGAGTGGCTGCACCAGCTTGCATTCCCACAGCTGCCATCATACTTAATGATGAAAGACTGGATGCTTTCCCCTTAAGATCAGAAAAATGAAAAAGATGTCGCTTTTGCCATTTCTATTCAACATTGCACTGGCTGTTTTAGCCAGGGCAATTAAGAAAGAAAAATAAACAAAAGGCATCCAGATTAGAAAAGAAGTAAAATTATCTCTACTTGCAGATGACATCATCTTTCTTCTGTAGAAAATCCTAAAGTGTCTGTTAAAAAACCACTAAACCAAAAAATAAGTTCAGCTAGGTTGCAGGACACAATACCTATACAATAACTATAAATACCTATAAATCAATTGTATTTCTACACAGTAGCAATGAACAAATCAAAAGTGAAATTAAAAAAAATCAATTTACAATAGCACCAAAAAGCACCACATACTTAAAAATAAATTTAACAGGGGCGCTTGGGTGGCTCAGTCAGTTAAGTGTCTGACTTTGGCTCAGGTCAGGATCTTATGGTTCATGAATTCAAGAGCCACATTGGGCTCCATGCTGACAGCATGGAGCTTGCTTGAGATTCTCTCTCTATCCCTCTCTCTCTCAAAATAAATAAACTATAAAAAATATAAAAAAAGAATGAACTTAACAGAAGTACAAAACTTATACTCTGAAAATTATAACATATTGTTGAAAGAAATTAAAGAAGACCTGAAATAAATGGAAAGACATTCAGTGTTCACAGTTTGGAAGACTTAATACTGTAAAGATGGCAATACTCTCCAAACTGATCTACACAAACAACACAATCCCTATTAAAATCATAGCTGGCTTCTTGGCAGAAATCAACACGATGAATTTAAAATTTACATGGAAATCTAAGGAACTCAGAATAGACAAAACAATTTTGAAAAATAACAGACTTGGCTGGCTCATACTTTCCAATTACAAAATTTACGACAATGCTACAGTAATCAAGAAAATGTGGTACTAGTGTAACAAAAGACATAAAGATCATTAAAATAGAATTAGTTTTAACCCTCACATTTAGGGTCAATTGATTTTCAACAAGTATGCCAAAACAATTAAATGGGGAGAAAGAATAGTCTTTTCAAGAAACGGTGCTGGGACAACTGGATATCCACATGCAAAACAATGAAGTTAGACCCATAACTTACACGATATACAAAATTTAACCCAAAATTTATCAATCTAAATGTGAGAGCTAAAGCCATAAAACTCTAGAAGAAAGTACAGACAAAAATCTTTATGACTTTGAACTAGTCAATGGATTCTTAGATATGATACCAAAAGCAAAAGCAACAATAAAAAAATGATAAAATGGACATTATTGAAATTGAAAATTTTCTGCTTCAGAGGACACTATCAAGAAAATAAAAAGACGGGGGAGGGGCCAAGATGGCAGAACAGAAGTTTTTTTTGCATCTTTCATCCCTGAAATGCAGCCAGATCAACAGTAAACCATCTTGCACACTTAGAAAACTGATTTGAAGATTAACACAACAATCTGCACAACCTGAACCACAGAACTCGGCAGGTACACAGCATGGAGAGGTGAACTGGGGAGAGAGAAGCTGTGGAGGGGCAGGGAGCTGTTTTTGCTTATAGAGAGAGAACAGAGCTGGGGGAGAGGGGGGAGCAAGTACAGGAAAAACACCCGCCCCCCAGAAAGCAGCTAGAGAGAAAAGGGAGAGTGGAAACAGCTGCAAGGGACTGGAAAAAAAAGGGAGAAAGGAGAAAGGAGAGGTTTTTAATTCCATTAAGACTCTATAAACAGTGGGAGCACAGATTCTGGAACTCTGCAGCTTGATAACTGGAGGAGTTCTGGTGGGAAGGGCAAATCTCCGGGAGCAGAGAGCGAGGTCCGAGGACCCCTCAGAGCCACATGGGCAGTGGCGGTTTCCCTGCTGGGAGGACATTTGGTAGAGGCTGGGCGGCCCTACCACAGGCAAAGGTCCTAGAGGACCTGGAAAACAACCACATTTGCTGGTATTGGAACAAAGACATTAAGGGTGAAGCCTGGCGCCAGATGTGTGTTGTGATTTACCATAGTCCCTGAAACACTGCTGCTACAGGATCGTGTGAACTTTTTCTGGGATAGGCTGGCACCCAGCTGCAGTCTCTGGGCATCAGCAGCAGTGTGGTCTCCTAAACGTTCCTGGGGGCAGGCCAGCACCCAGCCATTGCTCAGCAAGATTCTCCCCCAGAAAATCTGAGTAGGTCAAAGCCGTAGTCCCTGAGAAGTGAAGGATTGGGTGATACAGCTGCATCTGTGATAAAACTCAGGAGGGAGGTGATAGCCTGATGGCTTGGTCATGGATAGTGTAGAAGCAGGGAGTGGATGGAAGCCAGGGACAAAGGAGAGGTGTGCCTGATTGCCTGTCTGGGAGAGCACAGAGCTCTGATAATAGAGACTGGGTAGCTGGGTGACACCATTTTCACCCCTACCACGCATGTGCATAGATGCCTACATACACCACAGCAATCCACCCCAGTAAGATAAGCAGTGCCATCTAGTGGAGAATGGAGCTGTTACACTAAGCCCCACTGAACTGGGCCAAACTCGCTCTTCAGGAACAACACAAGTCAGCCTGACTGCTTAATTTACAGACTATAAAGTGCTTCATAGTTTTACTTCTAGGAGAAACCAGATGTAATTTCAATTGTACTTCATTCTGTTCGCTGGTCTATCTATTCAATTTTTTTAATTTTTCTTTTCTTATTCTTGAATACAAAAACAAAAAATATTTTTATGTTCCATTTTTATTAAAAAGATATTTCTTCAATTTTTTTCTACTGTATTTTTTACTTTTTGTAATTGTTTAAAATTCACTTTCACTTTATTTCATTTTATTCTATTTTATTGTATTCATTTTTTTCAAATTTTCAAACATTTTCCTTTTTTTTCCTTTTCTTATCTTTCTCTTTTTTCTCTGATCTATCAATCTTCTTTCAACAACCAGACCAAAATACACCTAGGATCTAGCTTCATTTATTTGATTTTTTTGTGTGGTTTTAAATTCTTAAATTTTTATTGGTTTTACTTTATTAATTCCTTTTCCTCGTTCAAATGACAAAAGAATTCACCCCAAAAGAAAGAACAGGAAGAAATGACAGCCAGGGACTTAATCAAAACAGATGTCTGAACCAGAATTTAGAATCATGATAATAAGAATACTAGCTGGGGTTGAAAATAGATTAAAATCCATTTCTGCAGAGATATAAGAAGTGAAATCTAGTCAGGATGAAATAAAAAATGCTATAACTGAGCTGCGATCTCAAATAGATGCTATGGTGGCAAAGACGGATGAAGCAGAGCAGTGAATCAGTGATAGAGAGGACAAACTAGGAGAATAATGAAGCAGGAAAAAAAGAGGGAAACTAAGGCAAAAGAGTATGATATAAGAATTAGAGAACTTAGTGACTCATTAAAAAAGATATAACATTAGAATCATAGGGGTCCCAGAAGATGAAGAGAGAGAAAAAGGGGTATAAGGGTTATATGAGCAAATCCTAGCAGAAAACTTCCCAACCTGGGGGAAGACACAGACCAAAATCCAGGAGCATAGAGAACTCTCATTAGATTAAACAAAAACCAACCATCAACAAGGCATATCATAGTCAAATTCACAAAATACTCAGGCAAGGAAAGAATGATGAAAGCAGCAAGGACAAAAAGTCCTTATCCTACAAGAGAAGACAGATCAGGTTCACAGCAGACTTATCCACAGAAACTCTGCAGGCCAGAAAGGAGTGGCAGGATATATTCAATGTGCTGAATCAGAAAAATATGCAGCCAAGAATTCCTTATCCACAAGCCTGTCATTCAAAATAGGAGAGATAAAACGTTTCCCAGATAAACAAAAATTAAAGGAGTTTGTGACCACTAAACAAGCCCTGCAAGAAATTTAAGGGGTACTCTCTCAGGGGATAAAAGATGAAAAAAAAAAAAAAAAAAGACCAAAAGCAACAAAGACTAGAAAGGACCAGAGAACACCACCAGAAACTCCAACTCTACAGGCAACAACACAATGACAATAAATTCATATCTTTCAGTACTCACTCTAAACATCAATGGACTAAACGCTCCAATCAAAAGACATAGTGTATCAGAATGGATAAGAAAACAAGATCCATCTCTATGCTATTTACAAGAGACCCATTTTAGAACTAAAGACACCTTCATATTGAAATTAAGTGGATGGAGAACCATCAAACATGCTCATGGGCACCAAAAGAAAGCCAGAGTAGCCATACTTATCAGACAATCTAGATTTTTTAAAATGTTTTATTTATTTTTGAGACAGAGACAGACAGACAGAGAATGAGTACCAGAAGGGCACAGAGACGGGGAGACACAGAATCTGAAGCAGACTATAGGTTCTGAACTGTCAGCATAGAGTCCAACACGGGGCTCAAACTCGTGAACCATGAGATCATGACCTGAGCCGAAGTCGGACATTTAAGTGACTGAGCCAGGCAGACACCCCAGAAAATCAAGATTTTAAAATAAGGACTGTAACAAGAGATGAAGAAGGGCACTATATCATAATTAAGTTGTCTATCCACCAAGAAGATCTAAAAATTGTAAACATTTATGCTTCAAATATGGCACACCCAAATATATAAATCAATTAATCACAAACATAAAGAAACTCACTGATAATAATACCATAATAGTAGGGGACTTTAACACCCCACTTACAACAATGGACAAATCATGTAAACAGAAAATCAACGAGGGAACAATGGCTTTGAATGACACACTAGACTGGATGGACATAACAGATATATTGAGAACATTTTGTACTAAAGCAGCAGAATGCACATTCTTCTCCAGTGCACATGGAACATTCTCCAGAGACACAAGTCAACCCTCAAAAAGTACAAAAAATCAAGATCACACCTTGCATATATTCAGACCACAGCTCTATGAAACTCATAACTGACCACAAGAAAAATTTGGAAAGCTAATAAATACTTGGAGACTAAAGAACACCCTACTAATGAATGAATGGACTAACCAAGAAGTCAAAGAGGAAATTTAAAAGTACATGAAAGCCAATGAAAATGATAACACCACAGCCCAAAACCTCTGGGATGCAGCTAAGGCAGTCATAAGAGGGAAGAATATAGCAATCCAGGCCTTCCTAAAGAAGGAAAAAGGTCTCAGATACACAACCTAACCTTACACCTAAAAGAGCTGGAAAAAGAACAGCAAATAAAACCCCAAACCAGCAGAATACAGGAAATAATAAAGATTAGAGCAGAAATCAATGCTATAAAAACCAAAAAAACAAAAAACAAAAAACAAAACAAAACAAAAAAAAAACCCAGTAGAACAGATCAATGAACCCAGGAGCTTGTTCTTTAAAAGAATTAACAAAATCTATAAACCTCTAGTCAGTTTGATCACAAGAAAAAGGAAAGGATCCAAATAAATAAAATCACAAATGAAAGAGGAGAGATTGCAACCAACGCAGCAGAAGTACAAACAATAATAAGAGAATATTATGAGCAATTTTATGCCAACAAATTGGGCAATCTGGAAGAAATGGACAAATTCATAGAAACATATAAACTACCAAAACTGAAACAGGAAGAAATAGAAAATTTGAACAGACCCATAACCAGTAAAGAAATTGAATCAGTAATCAAAAATCTGCCAAAAAACAAAAGTCCAGGGCCAGATGGCTTTCCAGGGGGAATTCTACCAAACATTTGATGAAGAGTTAATACCTATTCTCTTGAAACTGTTCCCAAAAAAATAGAAATGGAAGAAAAACTTCCAAACTCATTCTAGGAGACCGCACTACCTTGATTCCAAAGCCAGACAAAGACCCCACTAAAAAGAAGTACAGACCAATCTCCTAATGAACATGGGTACAAAAATTCTCAACAAGACACTAGCCAACTGGATCCAACAATACATTAAAAGAGTTATTCACCATGACCAAGTGGGATTTATTCCTGGAATGCAGGGCTGGTTTAATATCTGCAAATCAATCACTGTGATATATCACATTAATAAAAGAAAGAATAACAACCACATGATCCTCTCAATAGATGCAAACAAAGCATTTAACAAATTATAGCATCCTTTCTTGATAAAAACCCTCAAGAAAGTAGGGATAGAAGGAGCCTACCTCAAAACCATAAAAGCCATATATGAAAGACCCACCACTAGTATCATCGTCAATGGGGAAAAACTGAGAGATTTCCCCCTGAGGTCAGGAACACGACAGGGATGTCCACTCTCACCACTGTTATTCAACATAGTATTGGAAGTCTTAGCCTCTGCAATCACACAACACAAATGAATGAAAGGCATCCAAATCAGCAAGGAGGAAGTCAAACTTTCACTCTTCACAGACGACATAATACTCTGTATGGAAAACCTGAAAGATTCTACCAAAAACTGCTAGAACTGATCCATGAATTCAGCAAAGTTGCAGGATATAAAATCAATGCACAGAAATTGGTTGTATTCCTATATACCAAAAATGAAGCAACAGAAAGAGAAATCAAGGAATTGATCTCATTTATAATTGCACAAAAAAAACATAAAATATCTAGGAATAAACCCAACCAAAGAGGTGAAAAAGCTATACACTGAAAACTATAGAAAGCTAATGAGGAAATTGAAGAAGGCACAAAAAAAAAAGGGAAAAAATATTCCATGCTCATGGGCTGGAAGAACAAATATTGTTAAAATGTCAACACTACCCAAAGAAATCTACATATTTAATGCAATCTCTATCAAAATAACACCAGCATTTTTCACAGAGCTAGAACAAACAATTCTAAAATTTGTATGGAACCAGAGAAGACCCCAAATAGCCAAAGCAATCCTGAAAAAGAAAACCGAAGCTGGAGCATCACAATCCTGGACTTCAAGGTATGTTATAAAGCTGTAATCATGAAGAAAGTAAGGTACTGGCACAAAAACAGACACTCAGATCAGTGGAACAGAATAGAGAACCCAGAAGTGGACCCACAAACGTATGGCCAACTAATCTTTGACAAAACAGGAAAGAATATCCAAAGGAATAAAGACAGTCTCTTCAGCAAATGGTGCTGGGGAAACTGGACAGCGACATGCAGAAGAATGAACCTGGGCCACTTTCTTACACCACACACAAAAATAAACTCAAAATGGATGAAAGACCTAAACATAAGACAGGTGAAGCCATCAAAATCCTAGAGGAGAAAGCAGGCAATAACCTCTTTGACCTCGGCCACAGCAACTTCTTACTCAACATGTCTCCGGAAGCAAGGAAACAAAAGCAAAAATAAACTATTGGGACCTCATCAAAATAAAAAGCTTCTGCACAGCAGAGGAAACAATCAGCAGAACTAAAAGGCAACCGACAGAATGGGAGAAGATATTTGCAAATGATATTATCAGATAAAGGGTTAGTATCCAAAATCTATAAAGAACTTATCAAACTCAACACCCAAAAAACAAATAGTCCAGTGAAGAAATGGGCAAGAGACATGAATAGACACTTCTCCAAAGAAGACATCCAAATGGCCAACCTACACATGGAAAAATGCTCAACATCATTCATCATTAGGGAAATACAAATCAAAACCACACCTGTCAGAATGGCTAACATTAACAACTCAGGCAACAACAGATGTTGGCGAGGATGCAGAGAAAGAGGATCTCTTTTTCACTGCTGGTAGGAATGCAAACTGGTACAGCCACTCTGGAAAACAGTATTGAGGCTCCTGAAAAAATTAAAAATAGAACTACCCTACAACCGAGCAATTGCACTACTAGGTATTTACCCAAGGGATACAGGTGTGCTGTTTCGAAGGGGCACATGGATCCCAATTTCTATAGCAGTGCTATTGACAATAGCCAAAGTATGGAAAGAGCCTAAACGTCCATCGATGGATTAATGGATAAAGAAGATGTGGTGTGTGTGTGTGTATGTGTGTGTATATATATATACATACACACACATACACACACACACAATGGAGTATTACTCAGCTATCAAGAAGAATGAAATCTTGCCATTTGCAACTACGTGGACTGAACTGGAAGGTATTATGCTAAGTGAAATTAGTCATTCAGAGAAAGACAAATATCATATGACTTCACTCACAAGAGGAATTTAAGATACAAAACAGATGAACATAAGGGAAGGGAAGCAAAACGAATATAAAAACAAGGAGGGAGACAAAACATAAGAGATTCTTAAATATAGAGAACAAACAGAGGGTTGCTGGAGGGGTTGTGGGAGGGGGATAGGCTAAAAAGGTAAGGGGCATTAAGGACTCTACTCCTGAAATCATTGTTGCAGTATATGCTAACTTGGGTATAAATTTAAAACTAAAAACTAAAAATAAAAATAAATAAGAAAATGAAAATGAAAAGACGCCCTAACAAATGGTAGAAGATTTTTGGTAATTCTATTATATAGTAAGGAACATTTTAAATAGAATATGTAACAAATTCTTACTATTCAATAATAAAAAGAGAAACCAATTTTTAAAATAGGCAAATGATTTGAATAGACATTTCTCCAAAGAAGACACATATACAAATGGTTTGTAAGCATATGAAGAGATGCTCAACATCACCAGCTATCAGGGAAATATAAATCAAAACCAAACTGAGATACCACTTGGCATACACTAGGATGACTACAATCAAAAGACAGATACTATATGGGTGAATATATGGAGAAACGAAAACTCCGACACTACTGATGGGAATGTAAAATGGCACAGCCACCATGGAACTGTAGCCACTGGCAGTTCCTCAAAAGGTTAACGATAAAATTAACCATATGAGCTAGCAATTCCACTCCTAGTATATACGCAAGAGAAAGGAAAATATATATCCACATGAAAATTTGTACACAATGTTTATAAGTGGAAACAACTCTGGGAATGCAAGCTAGTGCAGCCACTCTAGAAAACAGTACGGAGGTTCCTCAAAAAACTAAAAATAGAACTACCCTGCAACCCGGCAGTTGCACTACTAGGCATTTATCCATGGGATACAGGTGTGCTATTTTGAAGGGACACATGCACCCCCATGTTTATAGCAGCACTATCAACAATAGCCAAAGTGTGGAAAGAGCCCAAATGTCCATCGATGGATGAATGGATAAAGAAGATGTGGTGTGTGTGTGTGTGTGTGTGTGTATAAAGGAGTATTACTCGGTAATCAAAAAGAATGAAATCTTGCCATTTGCAACTATGTGGATGGAACTGGAGGGTATTATGCTAAGCAAAATTAGTCAGAGAAAAACAAATATCATATAACTTCACTCATATGAGGACTTTAAGATACAAAACAGATGAACATAAGGGAAGGGAAACAAAAATAATATAAAAACAGGGAGGGGGACAAAACAGCAGAGACTCATAATTATGGAGAACAAACTGAGGGTTGCTGGAGGGGTGGTGGGAGGGGGGATGGGCTAAATGGGTAAGGGGCACTAAGGAATCTACCCCTGAAATCATTGTTTCACTATATGCTAACTAATTTGGATGTAAATTTAAAAAAATAAAAAATAAAACAAGTTAAAAAAAAAGTGGAAACAATGCATGTTGGATTTCTATATATCACTCAACTGATGAATGGATAATGTGTTGCATATCCACAGAACGGACTATTATTTGGCAATAAAAAGTAATGAAGTACTGATCATAGCACACTCTCAACATGGATGAAGCTTCGGGGCTCCTGGTTGGCTCAGTCGGTTAAGCAGCCGACTTCAGCTCAGGTCATGATCTCGCGGTCCGTGAGTTTGAGCCCTGCATCGGGCTCTGTGCTGACAGCTCAGAGCCTGGAGCCTGTTTCAGATTCTGTGTCTCCCTCTCTCTGACCCTCCCCCGTTCGTGCTCTGTCTCTCTCTGTCTCAAAAATAAATAAACGTTAAAAAAAAAAAATTAAAAAAAAAACATGGATGAAGCTTAAAAGCATTGTGTTCAGTAGAAGAAGCTGCTCACAAAGAACCACATGTTACATGATTTCATTTATGGCAAATGTCCAGAGTAGATAAATCTATAGAGACAGAAATTTACCAGGACTGATGGATTTGGGGTTGGGGCAGGGGAAGGGTGAGAAATGACTGCTAGTGGCTATAGGACTGCTCTGGGAGATGATGAAAATGTTCTGAAGTTGCTCGTGGTGATGGCCGTAGAACTCCGTAAATAAACAAAAAGGTTTTGAATTGTACACTTTAAATAAGTGAATTGTAAGGTATATGAATTACATTTCAGTAGAGTTGCAAAAAAAATAAAAAATGTTCAACCTCTTCAACATCAGATAGATGCAAATTAAACCACAAGGATATATTATTTTATTCAAAACAAGTGGGGAAAATGTAAGTTTTGGAAAGTGTCAAGTGTTAGCATGGTCACAGAACAGTGAGAATTGTCATCTGCTACTTATGGGAGTGCAAATCAGAAGCGCCACTTCGGAAAACACTTTGGCAATAACATGTACGTACCCTATGACCTAGCAAAGCCGCTCTTTTCACACAAACACCAGGAGACATGTGCTATTATGTTTATAGCAGCTTCTGTTGCGAGAACAAAAGACTGGTGCGGCCCAAATGTGCGACTGTAGGGTGGATTCAACTGACCAGGACAGGGCAGGCAGTTTAGCAATTGCCCCATGGGAACCAGTGGAGGAGAGGACATTCTATACAAGGAAATTGGGTGCTACTGGGAAGGGGAAATGGCCAAAACCCACAACCAACATCACAAAACAAATACTATCCACATGCCAGGGTTGTTTGTTTTTTTTCCAGTTGGTTCAGAACCCCCAAGGAATGTGGGTGTGATTATATACCTCCCTCACACAACTGGAGAGCAACGCACCTTATTACTAGCCCAGCATGAATGTGGAATCCTAGAAGGAAATGATATGAGGGTTGAGAAAACAGGCGCTTGGCAACTAAATGTTTTCCCAGGTGCAAGATGGGACTCTGGGTGATGGACACTATTCCTAGCTATGCATAGAGGAAAAGTAACAGTAAGCAGAAGGCAAATCACTCTCCATTTGTCCCCTGGCTATATCCCCCCACCCCAGAGAACCAGGAACAGGGACTGAGGAAGCCAGTGGACCCTCCATTCCTTACTGGGTTCAAAACCTGCATTATCCAAGGCACCTGGGTGACTCAGTCGGTCGAAAGTCCGACTTGGGCTCAGATCATGATCTCACGGTTTGTGAGTTTGAACCCCACATGGGGCTCACACTTGGGGTCCTTTGTCTTCTCTCTCTGCCCCTCCCCAGCTCATGTGCTCTCTCCCCAAAATAAATAAAACATTAAAAAAAAAACTGCATTATCCACATTACCCATTCCTTCACTCTCTACCCAGGGAGAAAACCAAACCTATCCTTGTTTTCATTCCTGCCCCCTCAGGCACAAAGGTAGATACTCTCTTGTTGCTGGGAAAAGTACTTCCTTCTTTCATCTGAAATGGGTTCCCAGCTTCTCTTGCCACTAATCATTTATTTTCTAAGTGTGACATTTTCCCATACTTGTCCTTTCTATTAATAAATCATCAGTTGTCATACCATCTTCCCAGGTGACACTGATGTCATTGATTTGCTCCCTCACCACTGCTTCTTCTTCTGGCCACAGATTACTAAAAGCATCACAAGAGTCCCTCCGAAGGCTCCCTCCCCCCTACCTCCGCCAGCTGTAAACAAATCTCAGTGTCAGCTGAAGGATTTCATGTCCTGAACTGCAAACCGGGATCAACTGCCAACACCATTTACCTAAGGTGGTAAAATCTGTGAATTATGTTTTTTAGACAGGATTTTTCTCTCTAGAAAAAGGCAGCAGGGCATCTTATAGGTCACAGAGGGAAGGAGTTTTAAGTGCGTCTGCAAGAACATATACATGTATATATACATTCTTGTGTGTATAGATATATAAAAAATATATAGAAATATGATATATAAATAATGTAGTAATGTTCCAGCAATTCAAGTGGATTTTACCTTTTGAAAGTTTAACTATTTTCCTGATGAATATGATCAGTTTTATATGTAATGCTTACTTATTTTCACCTAATACCTTATAACTGAAGAGTGAAAAGGCCTTTTCAGTTTAAAGTTTCTTTGGTTACTGTTCACATCATTATTTAATAGCCTTAACCATTCATAGCACACATTATTGTCTCCAGGAGGTTCTTGAAAAATCATTTTACTATAAAGTATCTTATATTTACTTTAACTATTATTATTATATGGTTCTTGCCTTCAAGAAATATTTGAGGTGGCTTATAATAAAAAACAAAAATGATATAACTATAATAGTAGAAAATAAAAGCCATGCAAAAGAAAGGAATCAACTATGCTCATTAGCAAATAAAGCTATACTGATTGAGCATTAACCTGAGCTTCCTTAGCAGCCAAAGTAAAAGGGGAAACAGAAACCTTACCAACAATTTAAATTCAAAAACTGGGTTTGGTTTTGTTCTGCAATCAAATCTAAAAGGAGTTTATCAAATAGGAAATGTTCATTCATTCATTTGAAAATTATTTGTTTAATACTTACAAAGAAACAAATCCTGTATAACATACTGGGAATACAACATTAAACATTTCAAAAATGGTCTCTGCCCTCACAGAGTTTAGAATCTGTTGTGAGATACAGACAATAAACAACAAATCAAACAAATAAATATATAAATCACAGTTAAAGACACGTACAGAGACTAGGAAAATAACCAAATTTCAGGAAGGACTCCCTGAGGGGGTGACATTTAAAAAACAAAAAGAGATGAAATGTCATGTCTGCCTACAGATGTTTCAGGGAAGTTTAGAGTCCTGAAGTAATCCTACAAAAAAGTTGATTTTTGAGGTGCAGAAACTCAAAAATATTTGTCAGATATCCTGCTTAGCAATGTTACAGAGGGGAAATTGGAATACAGGCAGCAGATTTTTAATAAATGTACCTA
The DNA here is from genome assembly GCF_046562875.1 of Panthera onca. Lineage (NCBI taxonomy): Eukaryota > Metazoa > Chordata > Mammalia > Carnivora > Felidae > Panthera > Panthera onca. The sequence goes on from NC_138343.1 coordinate 71,295,308, forward strand.
AGAGTGAGGCCTTAGGGAAAGTGTCAAGCAAGGCCTTTTTTAAAAATTTTCTTTTGTTTAATTATTTATTTTTGAGAGAGAGAATGTGAGCAGGGGCCATGCAGACAGGACAGAGGATCCGGAGCAGGCTCCGTGCTGACAGAAGAGAGCCCAGTGTGGGGCTCGAACCTACAGACTGTGAGATCATGACCTGAGCCAAAGTCAGAACTTAACTGACTGAGCCACCCAGGTGCCCCCATCAAGCAAGACTTTTAATGTGAGGGTGGAAGAGGTAGCAGAATCTGCCTTCCAGAGTCCTTAAGGATGCATGCTTACCTACTTGGGCTTATGGGATCCTGCCTAAATGCAAAGGTTTAAGAATGGCCTTATCTTGGGGCATCTGGGTGGCTCATTCAGTAATCATCTGACTCTTGATTTCGACTCAGGTCCTGATCTCACAGTTTGTGAGATGGAGCCCCATGTTAGTCAGCATGGAGCCTACTTGGGATTCTGTCTCCCCGCCCCCCTCTCTGCCCCTCCCCCACTCGTGCTTGCTCTCTCAAAATAAATAAATAAACTTTTTTTAAAAGAATGGCCTTATTTTGGTAATCTGTAGCCATGTAATTGCTTTCTCTTCCATATCTCCTATTTAAGTAAAAGAAAGACAGGTAAGAAATGTTGTTTATGATAGAAACGTTATCGTATTTAGGGTTGAATGATTTAGAAACTGAAAAAAACAGGAGGAAGTTATATGAAATTTCTTTGTTCTTTTTTAGTCTGCTGAGAATGCAAGGAGAGAGGGGAGAAGGAGGAAGAAACAGGGCGAGAGAGACGAAGTGAGCATGAGTGCAAGAGAAAACCTCTGCTTTGAAAGGAATATGATGTTGAAAAAAGCTGACAGGCAGAAAACAAGTCAAAGTGTTGCTGCTATGGTTACTGGACCGTCTGTGTTCTTGCCTACCAGACACCAAAGTGTGATATAACCTGGTAGCCAGCTAAATATTAAAATGGACCCAACAGGGGGCGCCTGGGTGGCTCAGTTGGTTAAGCGTCCGACTTCAGCCCGGGTCACGATCTCGTGGTCCGTGAGTTCGAGCCCTGCGTCGGGCTCTGGGTTGATGGCTCGGAGCCTAGAGCCTGCTTCCGATTCTGTGTCTCCCTCTCTCTCTGCCCCTCCCCCGTTCATGCTCTGTCTCTCTCTGTCTCAAAAATAAATAAACGTTAAAAAAAAAAAAAATTTAAATGGACCCAACAGGGACACCAGTTACTTTTGTCATTTTTTAAGAGAGTGATTCTAAATCAAACTGCAGCACCACACAACTGTTCTTACCTCTCCTTCCACATGAAGCCCTCTAGGATGCCAGTACAATCCCCCTTGCGGGTATTAAGAAATATCGGAAGTACTGCAATGGCCCTGATTTTCAATCCTTGAGAGGCCATTGTTTCTATTAAACTTACAATTAGGCAATGGCTCAGCAGTTGAGACATTTATGTTTTCAATTGCAGTTGATTTACAAAGAAACCAAAGGTAGACTCAAACACAAGAACTATCCTCTACAAGGAAATGAGACTCTCCATTGACCAAAGAGCCAATATTCCTCCTATGTGGCGCAATGCAAAGAGTATACTCTCCCCAGCAAAGAAATGAATATTCTAAATCCATCCCTCACTAGAATTAGAGCTTTCTTGTGCAAGTTCAAGGGAACTGTGGCGAGAATTGTACTGCAGAAAAACCAGCCCTGAGCCACCCCACCTACCCATGGCCCACAGAATGATTTATGAGAAATGCCAGCCACAAATAAGCCACTTTTAACCGAGACAAGCTGAAATTAAGCAGGTTTTGGATTTTGCCAATTTCATCCCCAAATTGCGTTCCTTTCCAACTTCTTTATTTAAGTAAAAGACAGACAAGTAAAAAATGCAGTTTTATGATGGAAACATTGTAATTCAGACTCATATTTAAGGTTTGAATAATTCAAAGACTGAAAAATCTCTAAAGAAGGCCAATCACTCCTGTGTATTTCTAGCCCTTAGTTCTTCCCCATAGATATCTTGCAGATACCTCAAAATTCACACGTCCAAAGGTTAACTCAACTTTCCCACTTCCTATCACTTGTTCTATTTCCCTATCCCAGTGAATATCCAAGCTAGAAAGTTCAAAGCTATTTTCAACTTTCCCACCTCCAACTATGTTAGCCATGGGGCTTAGATGAATTAGTTCACTTATTGTGTCTGAGCCTGGGTTTTCCTCAGTTGCCAAATAGGTTCCTCTCTTCTCAAGTTAGCGATGAAAGTTAAATGAGAAAGTACGTGGAGAATGCTCAGAACAGTGCCTGGCATAGTAAATGTTCAGGAAATGGTGGTGGTTCCATAATTATCCTTCACCGGATGACTTGAGGACTCCTAATCTATCTACCTGAGGATGGGAACTTCCCACTTTTTCCGTGCTTACTTTCTGCTCTCTTCAGGACCCCCACAGTGCACCACATATAATCATTTGTCTGTTGCAGTTTTCCTGTCCATGTGTCATCATTGCATGTTGGGTATGTGGGAAGCACAAACTTACCTTTTGTTCACAAGTTTCCAGATGGAGAAAAGCACATCTGAGCAGCTGCACACAAGGGCATAGGGAAGTCATCCTTCTGCATTTGAATCTGAGACATTTGAGATGACTGAATCCCAAACTTGAAACAGGTGCCATAATGGGAGGAGCCAGGGGGTGGTGGTGATCAGTATCCTTTGCATGCAGAAGGAATGTGCATTGTTTTAGTTACATGGGGCGTAGTAATGGTTTGCAAAAATGGCTTGTGTCAGTATCTCCCATCCCACAAGCTTTTCACAATGTGGCTCTTCCACTTCTCTCCTGAAGAGGTGGAGCCTATTTTCTCTTCTCTTGGATCTGGGCTGGCTTTGTGACTTGTTTTGACCGGTAAAGTGTGGCAAAAGTAACACAGGTCTTACAGCTTTTGTTTAAAAGGTTTTCTAGTTCTCTCTTCACAATCTTCGAATGTTCCCCCTGAGAAGTCTGCTTTGAGACCAGCACACTGTAAGAAAGCTCAAAGTGGCTCTATGGAGAGCCTACATGTGGTAAGATCAAGGTGCTGTGGCCCACAGCCCCCAGCTTAGCCCACCCCCAGCCAATCTGCCGCATGGGTGCATTTCCACATGAATGATGCCAGGACAGGTCAGCAGAACAGTCAATCAGGCAACCCACAGAGTTGTGAGAAATAAATAAATTGTTGAACTACTAATCATATGAATGAATAACTTCGTAATCTCGTTCCAGTCTTCCATTACAGTTTAATTTCCTACTCTCTGCCCTTGAAGTTGCGTGAAGAATTCTTCAGACAAATATTAAGATCACAACTTCACAAACCACCTTGAATTCTTGATGTTGTGGTAAAGCTAAAATATTCACAGTCAATTTTAAAATGTGGGAAATTAGTTTAATGAGTACCCCAGTTCAAGTGTTAAGTGCCAATATGAAATGTGTGGCACAGAAATTCAAGCAGCTGGACAAGCGTTATTACCCATTGATGGCTGTTGCAGCATTCAACACGTGAGAGTCAAAACGCAAGTTTTGTGAAGAGAACTTGGAACATGTGTGGTTATGATAGTCAGTCTGTTTAAACACATTCAAAAGAGAAATCATTCCAGCAGAATAAATCAGAAAATGAAAACAGTGTCTGTAAGCATGATGGTAGGGTTGGTCACTAGGAGGCAAATTTCAACTGGAAATAGAATCGTGGTGGACAATTTTTACCTCAGTTAGTTCTCTTGGACATAAGATTACCGTCTTAATCATATGAATCCCCAGTGGAAGAATCCAGAGGCTACTAATTTAAAATAACCAATAATGTAATGAAATTTTAGAGTGCTGTTAGATTCGTCATCCAAATTGGAAAACTGATGCCGAAGGCTGGAAAGGGCCTTTCCAGGGGTCAGAAGTGGTCAGGGAGAGGGGCGGCTGCAGGAAACTCACATACCACCTGGTGTCCTTCTGATCCCAGTTGGGGATTGTGAGGCGTCCTTCAGAGGAGTCTGCCCTGCTTACATCTCCGGATGTGCTTGAAGCCTTGGGACAATCCTTACACAAAATGTTTAGGTTTTAGGTGGTGGGGTGTGTATTTTGTTTTTCCTAACTCCTCCTAGTCATATACACATCTAGAGCTACCTTTGTATTCACAGGGCCCCGAAAACTTTTTTCCATGTTGGGCATTAGATACCCTTGCTGGAAGAGTTCAGACGTTTTTGCTCTCACAATTCTGGTTACATTGCATTTTCCCTACCATGCTGAGCACTGCTGCATGGCGATGACTGGAATTGTCACCGGTGCATCACAAAAACAGTCTGACCCTTAGTGCCTGGCTGGTTGGCAGACCCTTTAAAATTCTTTGTCCCCCCTTTTTTTCTTTTTTAGAGAGAGAGACAGACAGAGTGCGATCAGGGGAGAGGGGGCAGAGTGAGAGAGAGAGAATCTTAAGCAGGCTCCACTCTCAGCATGGAGCGTGACATGGGGCTTGATCCCACGACCCTGGGATCATGACCTGAGCTGAAATCAAGGGTTGGACTTTAACCCACTAAGCCACCCAGGTGCCCCATTTTTCTTTTAATTCTTCTTTCTTTCTTTCTTTCTTTTTTTTTACAGAATTTTAGAAACCATTTGCTTTCTGGTTAAATTGTCACAGTTTATTATGGCAAGGAAATCACATTTTTGGCTTTTTAGATATCAGAAATCTATATACCTCCTTCTTTTTACTAAATACTGTATTTTTTGTCATTTAAACTCAGGACAATTTCCTTATTCAGTTGAGTTTATATAAATTAACAATTTTTATCATTTGTCACATGTTATTTATTTTTTGAGAGAGAGAGAGCGTGGGGGGGGGGGGGGGTTGCAGAGAGCAAGGGAGACACAGAATCCAAAGCAGGCTCCAGGCTCTGTGAGCTGTCAGCACAGAGCCCGATGTGGGGCTCGAACTCACAGACTGTGAGATCATGATCTGAGCTGAAGTCGGACACTTAATCAACTTAGCCACCCAGGCGCCCCCTACAAGTTTTATCATTTATTCACACAATAAAATCTGGATGGAAAGTTCTGCCAGTAGTACACATTGTATGAGTAATGCTGCTGTCACCTACCACCACACTTTTTTTTTTTAAGAAAACTATTTTGGTTTTGGATGTTCATTATTTTCAAAATTAAACTTTGGGCTCCAGTACTGAGATAGACATAAATATTTTTTTCCTAGTTGTTTAAAAGGAAAACACACTTTGCTTCTTTATTGGACTAGAGAGAGATAAACACCCCCTCTACAGTGTATATTTAGAATTTTTCAGACCTTTAAAAAGGACTTCACTGCTGACTTTACTACCAGAACTCCATCCACCGTTTCCCCCCAGGACTCTTTTTATAAGAATGTAAATAACCTTGTTTCACAACACACCTTTCTGCACATAGGTCTTGATTGCTCCCAGCCTCATTGTGATCTCTGTAGATGATGTTCGGTTCAGCTGGTCTTAAAGCTTTCTGCAGCCTGGAGCTTCCTCTGCCCCGCCCCAACTCAGGCTGATTCCCTGTAGCTTCTGAATCACAGCAGGGGAACTGTAACCTTGCAAGAGAGCATGCGTAACTGAGAAAGCCTGCAGTCTGGTGGACCGATCCAGAGATGGAGCGCAGAGTACTGGAGTATTAGGGTCAGAATGCACAACTGGACAAATAGCACATGCTGGGATCCCAATGCACACAGCAGAAGGCAGAGTTCCTGGCTCTACTTATCTCTTTTTCTCTTATTCCTCATCATTTCCCTCCCTTGTTTTTTTGAAAACTTTTTTTAATGTTTACTTATTTTTGAAAGAGAAAGAGAGACAGAGCACCAGCGGGGGAGGGGCAGAGAGCGAGGGAGACACAGAATCCGAAGAAAACTCCAGGCTTCAAGCAGTCAGCACAGAGCCCAACGTGGGGCTCGAACTCACGAACCATGAGATCATGACCTGAGCTGACGTCAGATGTTCAATCGAGGGAGCCACCCAAGCGCCCCTCCCTCCCTCCCTTCTTTAAACCCACAGTCCTGTTGAGTACTTACCCCCCAAGACCTGGCTATTCCAGCCTTTCTTCAATTCTCCCCTCAGAGCCTGGAGGTGCTCCTCTCCTGCCTGATCCTAAACCTACTACAGCTGTACCAGCACGGAGGCACCGCAAACATGGGTGATTCATCAATCACAAGAAAAGTAACGAGAGACTGGAAAAGGCTCCCTATGGCCTCCTAAGAGGACAGTTTCCAACATCATCTGAATCAAGGTGTACCAGACTCATACCTTCAATATGTCTTGCTCTTCTAGTCTCTAGACTATCATCTGATTATTCCTGTATGAGAGACTTATTCTCCCCAGTCTAGATTCAGTGTTAGCTTCCTATAGGCCAGAAACACGTTTAACGCGTTTTGTTGCCCAAAGGTCTTGGCACATGGTAACTGTTTAAGAAGTTCTGACCTAATAGGATCCAGAGCCTCCTCCAAAAAATTATAATTCAAACCAAGGGCACTAACATAGTAACATGGGGCGCTACGACAATGGTTTTATAAAGATTCTGACAGTGTCTTGCATAATCGAGCATATTCAGTGGGAAAATTCTGTCTACAACCTACAGAATCTCTCATCCAGCCCCAAATTCAGCCTAGGAATCTGGCTTCCTATCTCAGCTATAGGAGCTGAGATCACCTATATCAGAGCCACCTGGAGTGCTTGCTGAAATTACAGATATCCTACCCACACCCCCACTCTCCTCAGCATTAATTTTGATTCATCAGATATGGATACAATTGGGAAATATGCATTTATTTTAAGTTGCCTAGGTGATTGTCTGATGCCTGGCAAGGTTTTGTTACACTACTCCCAGAGAATGCTGAAATGCAGAGCCCTGTGCTAAGACACTAATCTTCTACACCCTGCACAATTGCTGGGGAGATTGAGGGTGCAGCATTCCATGGTCCTAACACTCTGCTTCCTATCAGGGCTGGAACAGGGAGGGGTGGAGATTCAAGTTGATCATTTACACTAAACATACATTCAGTGTTGGTGTGAGAGGTGGCTTCTTATTGGCAACCAATGGGATTTTCCCTTGTGTGATAAGCTCCTTTGCAATTCAGGACTTTGTAAATTGGGATATATATTTGAGTCTGGTGTGCTGATAGTAATGAGGTAGCACTGGCTGCCAAATGTAAGTTCTATAGGAGGAAAATGTATGTAAAGGGCAGAAAGTTTGCATTATTTGAAGAATCTCTATTTGCCTACCAAGGACATTGCTTATACATACCCAGACAAGTTTGACTAGTTGGGAAGGAATGGCCATACCCGATACTGGCTTTGCTTCAAGAATGTGCCCTGCCTTTCCAGGTTCAGGGTTCCACCTGCAACAGTCCTGCCTCCCATCACTGACAGACAGCTTTTGCAATAGAGGAGTCTCTTTCATTCCTCATTGTTTCCCAGCCCTCCAGCATGGTTAAGTCAACAGAGCCATCTGAATTTGCACAATCCTTTTTTCTATGGCGATTATTAAAAATTTGTTCACACACGGTTGATCCAATAGCCATATTGATCCAAGCAGTCACCTAACTATATTTCCATTAGTTTTCAGGATTCCAAAACATTGAATCAGTGATGTTTCAGCCTGTCTGCCTTTATAATAAAGTCAGTCTTATTTTCCACTAAGGCAGCAAATATGCCTGTGGACACAAAGTTAGAAGAGATTGGCTAGACTATTCTCATCCATTTATCCAAACAAAGAAGGCAAGCTATTCAAATCTCATTTCTCATGTATCCCAGTAGATGGAATTATTATTACATTTATGCACGTGGAAGGCACATCTTCAGTGTCAGATTGGAGAATTTTAGAAATGTCATTATCCCACCTGTTGCAGGTTGAGAGATATGCTGCCTGAGATAATGTCTGCCTTCCCATACATTGACTTTACATTTGCTTGTTCAAAGATTACAAGACATTTTGCTGACATTCTTATTCTGGAGCAAAGGAAGGCACAATATTACCATTCTTTTTTTTTTTTCAATGGTGTTGAAAGATTCCAAAGAAGCAAATTGGGAGAGTGAAATACAAATTAGAGGCTTCAAGTCCAAGATCACTGTTAATTAGTTATATAACCTTGGATTGTCACTTAATTCATTGAGTTCACTTTTTCAGTCACGCATTTTTTCATTCAACATACATTTCTTAAATTATATGTAAATATTATATGTAAATTATATGTAAATATGCATTTATATGTAAATATGAAAGAGACTCACAAATAAAGTGCTTCAGGAGTTTATGCTTTCAGCTTAGAGAGACAGAGAAGATCTCATGACCTGGAAGCTAATGAAGAAGCTGAGCTCTGTATTGCCTTATGCATAGTAGAGGCACTCTTATCTTCATAAATTCCCCCACAGTTCACAAGCTGTGAACTTTATGAATATGGCCCTTTGTTAGAGAAACAGATGTTTTTCATAATTCTTATTAACTCTGTTGAAAGAAATCATCCAGTGAGGATCTAATCAAAAGGCTTGGACTTAATTTTATGCAAGACAAATCATTCTGAAAGTAACTCAGAATGATATTTTTTTTAATGTGTATTTATTTTTGAGAGAGAGATAGAGAGCATGTGCGAGACAGTGGGGGACGGGAATAGAGGGGGGACAGAGGATCTGAAGCAGGCTCTGAACTGACAGCAGCAAGCCTGATGTGGGGCTTGAACTCATGAACCATGAGATCATGACCTGAGCCAAAGTTGGAGGCTCAACCAACTGAGCCACCCAGGTGTCCCCAGAATGCTATTTTTCGATCTTCTCATTTAAGATCAAGCTGTGACTAATGCTTCAGCTCTGATCCCTCCCCTCTGGCTTCAGGGCAGGTTGAAAATTTTTCTCATTAATTGTTGTCAGTCCCATGACTTAGATCTTATGTCTTGGGCACATGACCTTCTCTACAAGGTCTGACATGTTCTGCCTTCTAACAAGAGGCCTGACAGTGTTCAGGAATTTCATAGACACCTGTCATATTTCCCAGTTCAAGAAAAGAGTGGTGCCTGGCACACGAGCAGACACTCAATAGAGGTGTATTGTATGAATGGGCAACGAGTGAATGGATGGATACAACACACTCTTCAAGCCCTGTCACACCTGTTTTCTTCACTCTTCAGGCCCCAGGCTTATCCTCTGCAGGACTAGGGGTAAGCTGCATGATTTCAGGCCCCGTCTTGCCTTCTACACAAAGTCTGACAGAAAAAGTCCTTGATCAGAGAGATGGGAGACCTGGTCATGAGAGGCACATAGTAAGCACTCAGATAAAAATTAAGTAACTGAATTGAGTCTGTTTACTAGTCTTTGATTTATAACTACGTGATGTGTGATTTTTTTTTTTTGCTAAAGTTTTAAACGTAGGTTTTCCCATATGAAAATAAAGGAGCTAGGGGAGTCTGGGTGACTCAGTCGGTTGTGCATCAGACTTTGGCTCAATTCATGATCTCATGGTTCATGGGTCAAGCCCTGTGTCAAGCTCTGTGCTGACAGCTCAGAGCCTGGAGCCTGCTTCAGATACTGTGTCTCCCTCTCTTTCTCTGTCCCTTTCCCACTTGTGCACACACTCTCTCTCTCTCTGAAAAGCAAATAAACATTAAAAAAATTTAAAAAAAGATAAAGGAGTTAGACTAAGTCACCTTGACTATCCTTTTCAGCTCTAAGAATCTACGATTTTATAATTTTATATCCTTGCTTTACCCACAGCTTGGATCCATAGCCTAATCCTCTTGTATGGAGCCTGAGAGCCTCTGAACTGATCCTTGAAAGCATGCTAGGTAACCCCTCTAAGTATCACTGTCCTCTGTAAAGTATCCATAAAGGTGAACAACAATCCTAGGACTATTTTGTGGCTTAAATAAAATAAGAGATATGAGATGCCTGGAAATATTCCTGACACATAGAAGGTGCCCAACAAATGGTAGTTGTTGCCGTTTTGTTATCAAATAACAGCTTTTTTTCCTATTCTTTTAGCTAATAGAGCTTTGCTAAATCAATTGGCCTTAAATTAACTACAGTATATAATTCAAGTCTCTAGTTTTAAAATATTCAGTCATGGATTTGAGTGTTGGGCAAATTCAGACTTTAATAATAGCTGAGCCAGTTACTAGTTGCATAACCTCAGATTAGTCACTCAACCACTCAGAACCTTGGTCTCCTCATCTGTAAAATATGAATCATTTTGCCGCTTTCGCTGATTTTCTGGGAGGATTGTTTGTAAAGAATCTGGCATGAGCATGGCCCCCAAAATACCGGCTATCAGCAAGTCCATGATGTTAAGCAAGGCTGGGCTCTGGATTTTTTATAACTTCACCATCCATGGAAGAGAACAGGTATGTGCAGTCGATTACAAGTCCCATTCTCCCAGGTGCAGCCTATGGTTCCTGCCAGCATTCCCCATGATTGTTTTGTTCCCCTAACCCCACTTTATCTAGGAACTTCCAGATTATCAAGGACCTGATAATAAGTGAGAGAAAAAAATGTAACTGGTTTCAACAATAAGGATAGTTCTGCAACCTACTCTCTGTTTCAGTGCTGCTCAAGCACAAGCTGGGAATATCTAAGTAATCCAAACCACTGAATAATACAAAAATAATTTTGATTTGACTTTGAAATGAAGCTTGGGATGTTGCGGCAACAAACGTCCTCTCTAATTAAGTTCTACCTAGGATAAAATCAATTCCCATTTCCTGAGCTCACATCAGCTGAAAGCAGGAAGAGGAGCTCAGAAACCTGCATGGTTCCAGAGAAGCCCAACTTGCTCAATGTTCAATATTTGCTGTAGAAATCCTCTAGCAATCCACAAAACCCATAGAACCAAAAATTGCCTACTCATCAAGCTGGGAATGTGAGTGGATTCTATGAATTCAGTAGACATGAGCCAGTTCCACTCTCATGCATCTGTGTCCTTCCCAGCCATCTAAGGGCCTGGGGGCTGCCCATGAGGACATCCGACTGTTGACCCTACTGTCAGTGGCTTTGTCCAGGGGACCTCAGGCTGAGGAAAGACAGTCTTACTGAAACTTTCATTGCCTGAGTCTTTTTTTTTTATTTTTAATTTTTTTTTAAGGTTTATTTATTTATTTGAGAGAGAGAGAGAGAAAGAGTGTGAGTAGGGGAGGTGCAGAGAGAGAGGGAGGCACAGAATCTGAAGCAGTCTCCAGGCTCATAGCTGTCAGTACAGAGCCTGATGCAGGGCTCGAACTCACCAACTGTGAGATCATGACATGAGCCAAAGTCGGATGCCTAACCAACTGAGACACCCAGGCACCCCTATTACCTGAGTCTTATTGGGACTTTCATGACCTGAGGGGCAGGTGTGGAGATCCCTCTGGGGGACTCTGTGAACTCCAAAGACAAACAGCACTCTGTTTAGACCACAGCTAATAAAAAATCAACCAGCCTGTCTTTTTCAGAATCAGAAATGAAAATAATCTGCAACCTAGGGAATGAAAGGGTGATATTCACTTAAGTGAGTGAAATAAACTAATTTTTGAACATTTTTTTCCAGTTTATAGTATACCATATTATAATCTATGATTTCTGGAGACATTTTGGGAAAATAGTGTAGAGAAAGGGTTCTATTCTTTCTCAACACCTGATAACATTTGTACTTAGAGATAAGGCTCTCTGTAAATGTTGGAAACAGTAGATGAAATTTGGATCTCCTACCTGTCAGATAATTCACTGTTCAGAGGTAATAATAGATAGGACACTTCTCCATCTTTTGTGTTTTGCAAAAAAAAAAAAAAAAAAAAAAAAAAAAAAAAAAAAAAAAAAAGTCACATTCATCTGGAGCCAGTGAAATAGGCACCAAAAAGACTGCTTTTCTGCTTTTTGTTCTGCCTTTAGAAAGACACAGATATGAGGGCGGGCAGTTTATTTAACCACCCTAACCTGCAGTTTTCAGCTGCAATATTGAGAAGGCACTTACCAAATCCACAAGAGCTATTCACAAGACAAGGTACTGATACTCCATCTCTGACGGTTCCATCTTTGGTCTTCGTGGTTGTGTTGCCCATGCATTTGCATTTATACCCATGTCTAGGCAATGCTGGGTGAACAGTGGGTACTGGGCAAACAAATGATGATGAAGAAACTGCACATTGATAATAATGTCCCTGGACACATGTGAAGTGTCTTATGGTTCACAAGGCAGCCCAAATATTTAATATGATTTGATACTTTCAGCAACTCTATGAAGTAGGTATTGTTATACCCCTCTTGTAGATAAGGAAATCCAGAGAACTAAAAGAGGAGGTCAAGGTGAAGGTGTCCAGCTCATTACCTGTCAAATGGCAGAAGCTCCATCCAAGTCTGGGTTGTTTCCAGGTTGACACAGAGCAGATTTTAGCCCCTGTCTTCACACTCTAAGTCCTGACTCTTTCCTTGATGACGAAGCATCATTTTTAAATAAGAAATTGAAAATATATCAGGGCTCCTTGGTGGCTCAGTCGGTTAAGTGCCTGACTTTGGCTCAGGTCATGATCTCACTGTTTGAGAATTCGAGCCCCATGTTGGGCTCTCTGCTGACAACTCAGAGCCTGGAGCCTGCTTCAGATTCTCTGTCTAACTCACTCTCTGTTCCTCCCCTGCTCGCATTCCTCTCTCTCTCTCAAAAATAAATAAACATTAAAAAAATTTTTTTTTAAAAATTGGAAGTGTATCATTTTCCTCATTTTGCCTTCTAACAGAAGCCACGTAATGTGTCTGGTTCCTCTAACTCTCTCACTAAGGTTAATGATAGAAAGTACTAAAATGAAGAATATTTGTATTCAGGATCTCTAGACTTCCTTCTCAGTTCACTTATTGCTTTTTGCCCAGTCTTCACACTTCCCTGTTCTCTTGTGCTGCTTCAGCATCCTTTATTGCCCTCAGAGACATGTTGCTGTGGTTGTTCCAAGTAGGGACAGTAGAGCCACATGGCCTGGGTGATGGCACTGACACTTACTCGCTACGTGACCACGGCAAGTTCCTCAACTGAGACTTCTCACTTTCAAGTGTGGATAGCACTCACTTCATAATGTGACTGCAATTGAGTAAGAGTTCCCATAAGGAACCTAGCACAGTGCGTGGCTGTTAGAAAATGCCCTGTAAGTCTTAGTTAGGTGCTACTGTGGTCACTCAGGAAAGCCATCTCATCAACTCTTCCTGAGTAAAGTGTGGTGTACTTTTTTGGGGAGTGTAGAGGGGGGTCCTAAGCTCTTTTACCTCTTTGTTCAATGCTGTGGTCCTCAAACTTTGGGACTAACCAGAATCACCTGAGAAGCTGTCCATCTTCTTATGCGTCAGTAAGCCTGGGTAAGGCCAGGGCCACTGTCCCCAAACAGGCCTAAGAGGACCAGTGTTTAAAAACCACTAGTATAAAAGGCTCTAGAGGCAGAGACCATAGTTAGTGTCTAGTCACATGACTTGGGACCTGTCACTTAACTCTCCACACCACATCCAAAAACTAGGAATAGAAATCTGTCATGGGTTATTGAGAGAAAAAAATAAAAGGTTTATGAATGTATCACAGTGGGATCTACTCAGTTGAGTGGTATATATGAAAGGCAACTTGGCAAAGTTCTAATTAATCCTCTTTGCTTTGAAAAATGAAAAACAGACTTATGAGGCTAAATTAATAGGTGCTCAAAAAACACTCATTGAAAGCTGACCCAGACCTTAAACTTTAGAGCTGGGACTTGAACTTGTGTTCCCTGTGAATCAAACTCAGGACTTCAACAAAATTCCAGGCTTTCACACTTCACTATAGAGCTCACTCTCACATGTCACATTATTGGTGTGCAAACCTCTCACAAACTTTAGAAGAAATCATGATTAACACACATGCAGCCCTAGATTGGTCATGGTGGAATTTTATGCATCAGGAGGGAAACACTACATAATTGTCCTATGATCTGGGAGAAGGAAGTGCTGTATTAACTTCTCTTCCTCTTCCTTCTCTTTTCGGCTCTTCCTTCTTGTCCCTCGCATCCTTTGTCAGATACACAGTGTTCAACATGGAACTGCAGCCAAAGGAGAGGCTGACTCTGAAGGCTCCAGAGAGCTTCCCCACCCCTCACTGTGAAATTTTGAGCTACATACTGTGTTACTCCAGAAACCTGGCACCTGTCATTGCACTATCATGAATAATTTCTTGAACTGAAGAAACGGGATAACTGCCTTGTCAGCACAACCTGAAGTTGCTGGCTGTTGGCATTAGTAATTCTTCCTAAAAAAATACATTTTTTTTTCCTGCTCATTTCCACCCTTAAAGTTTCAAAGAAAAGTTGGAACTAGTTTACACATCTTGAATTTTAGAGCCAGAATGAAGGGATATAAAGAGAAGAGCTTTCAATCTTTTCTGACCATGATCCATAGTAAGAAATATTTTTACATATGACCCAGCACACACACACACACACACACACACACACACACACATTCTATCTAATATATATTCTATTTCATATTATTGTTTGTTATTTGTTCTATTTGATAGTTTAATGTTTGACTCACTAAATTAGTTTCTTGAGCCATTAATAAGTTTTGAATTGAAGTTTTAAAAACATTTCCATAGAGAGGAGCCTGGGTGGCTCAGTTGGTTGGGCGTCCAACTCTTGATTTCGGCTCAGCTCATGATCTCGCAGTTTGTGGGGTCGAGCCCTGTGTCAGGCTCTGCACTGACAGTGTGGAGCCTGCTTGAGATTCTGTCTCTCTTCCTCTCTCTGCCCCTCCCCTGCTCATGCTATCTCTCTCTCTCTCTCTCTCTCAACAAAATAAATAAACTAAAAAAAAACTGACATAGAAATTATAGTTCTACTTTTCCATGTTACATCAGAAAATGCAAAAAACCAGAAAGATGAAGTGACTTGTCCAAGGTCATGTAGCAAATACTTATATAGAACAGCAAATTCCAAGGCAAGGAGGACTGAAATAGGATATAGTTGAGGTAGGCAGAGATGGGGGAGTGAAGGTAGTGAGGTCAGTAACTCCAAAACACGAAGCTCTCTGTGTGCTAATACACATACGCATGCTCACATGTACAAACTACAAGCTATGGAAGCCAGAGAACGATTCCAAATAGGCAGCTAACCAACAAAGTGTGTTTTCTTCATAAAGGATAAAATGGGAGTGGAGAACAGGGGAGAAGCAATCTCTCCTTTTCTCAATTCCATATTTACTCTCCTCCTTTGCAGCAACATCTTCCAACTCTTGCACACATTCCCATCTGATGCAAGCATCTCATCCTTGGATTTCCTGTCTTCCCAGGATATCCCTAATTCCAACCTTGCTGACCTAAAAGCCTATCTGAATGATCCCTCTAACATCAGGATTCACAGGTCTATGCTTCCTTGTCTCTGATGACCTCCATCCTACCTTCATCACTTGAAACAAGGCTACGCCTTAGACCATGCATACTTAAGGATGGCAAGTGCTGGAGACTATTTTCTGGTCTTATTCTGTGGACCTGCCCATAGTCATTCCCCTCTCTACCCACCAACTCCCAATTCCAGCAAGTACATGTTAAATGCTACTATGTGCTAGAGAATGAATGAAGAGTGGAAGATACCCAGTTGTTTACAACATAGTCCTTGTGCTCAAGAAGATCTTGCCAAGGTGTCAAACAGACAAATAAGAATTCAATCCAGATTGATATGTGCTACGTGTTGGTGGTGGCACTAATAGCAGTAGTAACAGTAGTATCTTTTTGGTGCTTTCTATAACCAGACACCATTCTAACTACTTTGCAGGGATGAACTTAGCCCTCTTGACAAGTAAAGATAATTTAGCCGATAGATGTTGGATCCAGGATTCACAGCTAGACATTCTGGCTCCAGAAGCCTTGCCAATAACCACCCCATACCATCAAGGATAAAGACAGACACATGCTGCTATGAAAGTCCCTTAGGGGGTGCCTAATAGAGAGTATTCGGGAGCAGGTTACTCCTGGCATGAGTTTTGGGAGGTAATTCAGATTTAGCCAATTGGAGATGGTGGGTTGATTCAGGTAGAAAAGAGCTGAGTTGGAGGCAAAAAATGGTAAAGAACATTATGGGTATGATTATAAAGAAAAATGGTAAAGAACATCATGGGTATGATAAAATGATTGAGCCTGGTTGGAATCTAGAATGCATATTTAAGGATGGCAAGAAATAAGGTGGGGAAGATAGGAATTTGTTCATCTTTTTCCCCGGACACAATATTCAGGGCTCAAAAATGTTGTAAGATGCCATGGCCTCCTTGAAACCCTTCTTTATCCCTTACAGCCAGAGATTCTCCTTTTTTTAAACCCAAATAGCATTTTGTTTGCTATTATTCTGACAGCATTTGCATTGGGCCTCATACGGCAACCACCCTTGTCTTACCCTCTGCTGCAGCTTAGGCATCCCTCCCTCAAGAACAAAGCTTTGTACATAGCTGATACACATTTATTCACTTACCCGACTAGTTCCAGGAAGGATTCAGGAGTGCTTATGAGTACATATTTGGCACATTGTGTAGAAAAGGCTCTGATTTAAACAGACTAACCCTGAATCAGGTCTTTTGGTGGAAACAAAGTATGCATTTTGTGGGTCATGGAGGTCAGTGGCCCCAGGAGAGGAAAAGGGTAATTTTAGGAAGCACTGGGACTATAACCCAGGAGAGACACCAGCCAGTACACAGGGAGGGCTGAAAGCCACTTTCTGATTTGGTGGGACTCTGGGAGTAGAAACAAAAAGAACCATAGATGTCGTAGACTCTGTGTCTAGAGTTCTTTCTTGTCTAGCAAGAAAGCACGATGCAGGATTAAAATGCAAGAGATGGCTAATGTCTGGGAGAGCACGAGAGTCCTGATTAAGGGTCCTTGCTCCATTTTCATTAGGATCAGAAGGCTTACAAGCATGGTGATGAACATGTACAAAGGGACAATGATATGAACATTAACTCATGGACATGAGGGAACATTAACTCATGGACGCGAGGGAAAGGAGGTCTTGAAGATATCTGGGGTTAGGGGTTTGGGTTAACACAAAACAAAACTCTGGCACCAGGAGGCCAGGTAGAAGGTTGTTTACAGCAGACATGAGGCACCACCTCTGTTTACCTAAACTGATCTTGGGGACCAGAAAGACAGAGCAAGTAACCTCAGGGTCAACAAAGGCACCTTTCATTTGTTAATCAGCTCAGCTCTGGACAACTTCAAGCCAGCAGTCTATAGCCCTATTTACCTGTTTACCTAATTTGGTCCTTCCTTCCTGTGAAAGCAGCTTTCTGCTATAGTACTAAATTGGGGGGCGTTTTCACCCTGAATACCTAATCTTGCTTACCTCATATACCTTTGTATTGGGGACTTTGCCCCCCCCCCCCCATTCTGGGGGCCTTTGCCAGCATCTCTATCCTAGGGCCTTTACCTCCCTTCTGTATCCTTATTTGCCTAATCTTGTTTACCCGAACTTGGGTGTGAGCATCTTATGGCTTTGTAATTCTTTACGCCTTGTTAACCCACTGGTGCAAGCTCAGGGAATTCCTAAGCTTATTCCCCACACATAGAAGTGGCCCAAAATGGCCTGAGAGGTTATTCCTTGGGAGGGGATTCTGCTCCAAGTAAGCCACTCCTGGGTCCCCTCTCAGGGCTCAGCCCATAGGCTGTTTCCATGAAGGACTGAGGTAGGCATTTCCAGAGGCAGCTCTGAGGAGTCCTTATTAACATCTGCGGTGGACAGGGCCTCAGCACCAGCACTCTGATGCTCTTGCATTGGTTAGGGTCATTTCTCTGCTCCAGAGCCCATGAGGCCCCATGGTTGCTTTAAGTTTGGAAGCCCCACTGCAGGGATCACATGCTGCAGGAGTGAAAGCCGGGGGCTCAAAAGGAGCTTGGGTTTCAGCCAGTCAGCAGGCTACACCTTGACTGTACTCCCTGGCTGATGTGGATGGAAAAATAGCAGTTAGAGTCAGAATGAATAGACCCTTATTACCAAGTGACCTCTGTGAGACCACTTCTTTGCAGGTAACTTCACAGCCTGGTGCACTTTATGGGTTCATAAAAGTGCAGGCTTTAGAGTGAGACCCATATGCAAATGTGGCTCTGTCACTTACTAGACAAATCCCTTCACCTCTCTGAGGCTTGGCATCCTTGTCTATGAAAGGAGAGGAGTAGCTCCTTCAAAGAGTTGCTGTAACGATGGAGTATGATCGTGCCTGTAGAGTGCCTAATGCCGAACCTGATATTTATTTAACCCTCCACGGTTATGGTTATTTATCTTTCAGGAGCTGTTAGCTCCTCCTGTGTATATGAGTTGTAGCACACATTTAACTGTACCAATCTAAATGTCACATGATTTCTGTGTTTATATTTTTATTAATATTTTGTATTTCTCCTTAAAAAATCTGCTTTAAACCACCCCTGATTTCTTCGGGGTTTTAGTTTGTAAGAATGTCGGCTGAAATCACCTTCTTTTGTCCTGCTGGGGAGGCAGAAGGTCCTGGAGCAGCTGTGAAGGATGTTCCTTAGCATAATGACACAGCATGTCTCACATCAGATGGCCATCAGGTGGCCGGTGGAATACCCACAAGGAGAAGCAGGAGCTCATTTGCATTAGGATCCTGCACCCAGCCTTTCTCCTGAAAGCCCAGGTGAGCTGGCTGCTGAAGGGGTCAACCGTGGGAAAACCTGGGGGAAGCAGAAAACTCCAGCATGGTGAAGAGCTGTAGGCAGGAGTAACAAGAACTAACATTTACAGGGATTCTTGGCTGTGTGGTAGTTCTGTGCTAGGCTTTTCATACACATTTTTCCCATTTCATTCTCATAATGACTATGTATGAGATGGCTTATTATCCTGTTAAGAGGATAGAGAGAGAAGATACATCAGCCATGCTAAGTGACGTACCTGAGGTAACACAGGTGCTTTGTACGCCTGTCTTCCTGATTTCAGAGCATATTCTCTTCCTGGGAAAAACCACATAGCCTCAAGGAGGCTAGCCCTGAATCTGCTCCAACCACCATGTTCAGAGACCAGACGTCATCTTTCTATGGTTACATGAGGGGGGTGGACTGATGACCTCCATGGTCCTTTCCACCTCTCTCATGCTGTTCCTGTCACTTTGAGAAGCTCTGCTCAGTACAAATGCATGGAGTACCTATTTACTAAGTGCCAGATATTTTCTCTTACTGTATTTAGTTCACTTTTGAATTTTCAGCCAACTTTCTTTTTACGATTTTATTTTTAAGTAATCTCTATACCCAACATGGGGCTCAAACATATAACCCTGAGATCAAGAGTCATATGCTCTACTGACTGAGCCAGCCAGGCAACCCTCAGCCAACTTTTGATTATGAAAAATACCAAAAACCTTGATTCAACAGTTACCAAAATGTTACCATATTTGATTCTTCCATGTCTTTCTCTGTATCTATCTTTATACCATCTATCTGAATTTTTGAAATTAAGTAGTGATCATCTTGAGATTTCACCCCTAAATATTTAGCCTTGCATCTCCTAAGAATAAGGACACTTTCTTGCATAACCACAAACCACGATCATACTTAAGAAAATTAACAATAGTTCCCTATTTATACCTTAGATTAACAGCCAGTCCAGATTAAAATTTCCTTACCTCCGAAAGCTTTTATAGTTTTTGGGGTTTTTTTTTTTGGAACCAAGATCCAATCAAGTTTCACTCATTGTATTTGGTTAAGCAAAGCAAACAAAAACAATCCCTTAAACTTTGGTATGTTTGTTTTATTTCATAACATTGATTTTAAGATGAGTCCAGACCAAAGTTTGGTGGAATAACCCATATTCTGGACTTGTCTGATTGTTTTCCTTGTGGTGTTATATAACCCTCCTCCCCCATTTTTCCTGTAAACTAGAAGTTGGGTCTAAAGCCTGGATTGGAATTAGGCTAAACATTTTTAACCCAAATACTTCATAGGTGATTTGTATTTCATATCACTTCAGTCAGGAGACACAGAATGCCAGGTCGTCCAACAATAGTGATACCAAAAACTGTCACTTGGCTAAAGTGACCGTCCACAGGTCCTTCCATTGCAAAGGTATGGGAATGCCTTGAAAATCTGTTTGACAAGCCATGGATATTATGTTCTACAACATCCTTATACTTAAGGCATAAGCATCATTGATAGTTATTTAATTGTATATATTATTTAATTGATGGTTGCCACATGGTGATTTTCTAAATTATCATTTATTTTTCATTTATTTATAGGCATACCTTTGTAAACAAGAGCTTTTCTTTACCTATTAGAATGAATTATCATTCCTCTAAAAAGGCCGGGTAAGTGCCTCTTTTTTTTATTGCTGACTTTCAGAGTAAGGAATTGCTGCAAGTTGCTGTCAATGGTGGCAGATTAGTTTTCCCCTCTACTTTGAGCAGTTCTGCGGACTTGCGACTTTTTATTTATTCAACTTTATAATCAGTTGCCGTCATTTTGGGTGCTCAAATTGCATCAAACTTGGACAGAGGGAGCTCTTTCAAGCTAGCTGAATCCTGTGTCCTTTGAGATGTCCCCATCATTCTTTGAGCACTGCCCTGCACTATGGCACAAGAAAATGTTCTGGGCTCATCTTGTACTTTCCACGCTCCAGACCAAGAATCAGGCATTTCTCTAAGGAGCCCTGGAATCTTTTATTGGAGAAGAGCATTTAAAAACCAAGATTTCTCTGCTTGGTGGGCTCATTGCCATTGGAGTGTCTTTGCTTCTAAACTGTTTCAATGGCTAAAGCTAAGAAATGTATTTATTTAAATATATCTATTTATTCACATTGCTACTCCAATTCAAATTTAATATTACACGGTTTTTCTTAATTTTTTTGATTTTATATTTGTACCTCTTTTCTCTTATATAGAAAATTTCAGTTACTAATAACCTAACATATTTACTTATTTGCCATAGTCTATAATCTATATATAAAGTAGATTTAAAGTAGAAACACCAGAAAATTACTTGGTGAATTTTAGACATTTTTTGGGGGGGAATTTCTTTTTTGTCCTTAGAGTGTATTCAATTACAGATAAACAGCAAGAGGTGTTCCAAAGTCACCTGAAAGAATTTCCTGTGTATGTCACTCATATGATATATAATTAATTTGTTTCAGTTTGATTTCAAATTTGGTTTGCTTTTATTTTTCTTTTTAATTAAATTTTATTTTGGGGGTTCAGTCTGTTAAGCATCTGACTCTTGATCTCAGCTCAGGTCTTGATTTCAGGGTTGTGAATTCAAGCCCCATGCTGGGCTCCCTGCTGGCTATGAAGCCTAGTTTAAAATATATATATATATGTTGTATGTAAGCCAATTTGACAATAAATTATATTAAAAATATTATATATTATATAAATTATATATATATATATTTAAACAGGTAAAACATGTTTGAGCACTTATATGGCTCAAATTAAAATTATATAAAACATAGAGAAATCACCTATATTCATCCATATCCCTTTTACCTTGCCCCTTTCCTCCACACTGCCTGGCCTCTTTCGGTAACCAATTATTTTATTTCTGTTAGTCTGATATTTTATGTCTGGGTGTGTAATTTCCTCTCCCTTCTTATATAAAAGAAAGTAAATTATATTCACTGATCTGTGCTTTCTTTTTTCCTCCCTCACAATATTAACATGTATCCCGGAGAATCCATATAAGTATAATATCTTCCTCATTCTTTTTATGTTACTGCATGCTTTGTTCAGCAGTCCTATGCTGTTGTTGTTGCTATTTAGTCCAAAAACAAGCAGCTTAGTGTGTATTATCTTACTTGTGGCCCTTTTTGCCTTTGTTTATACCCTTCCAGTCCTCATAGGCATTTGAAGTTTTGACCTCTGCGAAGGCTTTCCAGCTGGGTGGAGGTAGGGAAGGCCAGGTACAGCAGATTCCCAGAAGACTCATCACCTCGATCCACTTGCTTTGCTGGAGATGAGGGTAAATAGGAACTGAACAGCTGCTATTTTCCCACAGATCCTGCCACAGGCACCCTGGGCTTCATCCTGTTTAGATGGAGAGCTGGGGAGTGATGAATGAGGAAAAGGAGTGGCTTTAGCACAGTTTGGTTTTAACTTTCTCTTCTCTAGAAGGCACAAATGCCTCTAGGATCATCTCCCTCTTGTGCTAATTTAAAGGCAATTAAAAAGCAAAGAAACACAGGATTTTACTAACATTCAGAAGTCATATCATTCAGTTGAAGAAACATTGTATTGCACAATGAAGCTGGAGCTCCCATTTTCAAAAATGAATGTTTCTGAAATCTCAGAACAGCCTCAAGTAGACAGCTTTATGCTGACTTTTCCCCCTGCTCATCTCCAAAGCTCATACCACATACATTTGCTAGTTTTCCTTTTCTCCTCTGTATTATACTCATCAATCTCACAGGAATCAAGGTCTGCCTTTTTTTTTTTTTTCTTTTTCTTTTCTTTCTTTCTTTCTTTCTTTTTTTTTTTTTTTTTTTTTGGAATGAGAAACAAACACTTTTCCTTGCTGGGTAATTCTTTTGCAAATATATTCCTTGCAACTTCACCTCTTAAGTTATTTGTCCTATTTCTGCCCTATTCTTTTAGAAAAAAAGGTGGGTAAACCAATTTGGTTAAATTAAAAAGGTTTTGCCTTTTCCTAAAATGATTTCCTTCTGGCCTGTATGAGTATGATATGACAAAAGGAAACCAATGCAATGAGGTGTGTTTATTTTTGAATACACCCATGCTAAGTGCATGACTATCCGCCGGCCTGTGAGTTACTTATGCTTCAGCACATGCAGAATAAATTAACTTAGCTCTGAATATATCACCTATTAGTCTTTGGAGGATAACTGTCTCATAGGACTCACAAGAGTCCTGTGTGACGGCCAGCATTCTTTTTAGCCTTGAAGTCACAAGCAGGGTGAAGCAGTGATTATTTCCTGGTCTGAAAGGAAGGGGAGGGGATCATGAGAGAGAAAAGGTACATGTATGGGAAGAAGAGATGGAAGAGTAAACGTGAGAAAAAGGGAGGAAAGGGAGGGAAGAGAATGGAAGAAAGGGAGAAGAATGAGGGGATATTGCAGGGGAAGAATAGAAAGGGCCCAAACTATATCTTGTGGGGCACTTGGCCAGCTGAGTCGGAGGACTATGTGACTCTTGATCTCAGCGTTGAGTTCGAGTCCCACGTTGGGTATAGAGATTACTTAAAAAAACAATAAGATCTTAACAAACATAGGCTTGTGGAAAGAACTCTCCTCTGAGGGTTGAAAGTCATGTTTTCTAGTTCTATATCTTCTGCACACGGTGCCAGAGAATTTGAGGAATTTGGTTGAAAATCAAGCACCTTGGAAAATACAGTGCCTCTTTTTGTTAGTAACCAATACTTACGAGTGCTTACCATGTTCTGGGCACTTATTTAAAAGCACTAGATTGTATTATACTAAGCGAAATGAGTCCATCTGAGAAAGACAAATGTCATACGATTTCACTCATATGTGGAATTTAGCATATGGGAAGGTGGGGAAGAGAAGAAAGGGAGACTCTTAATGACAGAGAACAAACTGAGGGTTGATGGAGGGAGGTGGGTGAGATATGGGCTAGATGGGTGATGGGTACTAAGGAGGGCACTTGCTGTGATGAATAGTGGGTGTTGTATGTAAGTGAATCACTGAATTCTACTTCTGAAGCAAATTTGTTAACTACAATTTAAGTTAAAAAAGAAAAAAAATCTTAAAAAAATAATAAAAGCACTTGGCATGGATTATGTCATTTAATCCCCACTGCAAGGCAAGGACTTAGGTTTTATCTCCATTTTACTGATGTGGAAACTGAGGCACGGATGCTAAATAATTTACTCAAGGTCACACTAAGCAAATGACTGTAGTAGTCACGTAGTCTCTGCTTCATTCACCTCCCTCCCCCACCCAGTGTCCTCCCTCGCTAGCAGAATCTCAGTAGTCTGGGTTGTGATATGCCTACCCTGCATCCTAGCCCCACTGGTTGAACGACAACAGACCTAAACCCATCTTGGCTCTCACATTCTCCTTACTGTTATACATTTTCCCAGCTTCCTTTGCAGGTGGCTATGCGACCAAGTTGTGACCAATGAGGTTTAAGAAGTCCACTAGGGGACTTCTGGGAAAGCTTTTCCTCTGTGATAAGAGGAAAGCATATTTTCTGCTTGCCTTCTTCTAACGACTTGATGAGGGTATGAAATGAAGATTCTATACTTGTGGCTGTAGCAGCCACCTGGCACCCATGAAGCAACAAACCCAAGGAAGAATGTCGTCATGCTAAGGATGGCAAAAGGAAAAGTGGGAAGTGTCGGGGACTCTGAGGACATTGTAGGACTGCTACAATAAACCTGGATTCAGCTCCCTGCACTCTTCTCATTATGTGAAATAATCAAAGGTCACTATGGCTCCTGAAAATTTGTCAGGTTTGGCCAAACATGCAGCTGCATATATATCCACTGATACGGGAACAGAAGTACATTTCAGACACAGGACGCTTGTCTTTGTTTCAGGCTCATAGGTTGCTACTCAGTACTGCCGAGTTGTTTCTTCCAGCGTCTTCCACCTTCAACCTTGACCCTGAGTATACAGTTGTTACTCTTAACCCAGAAACAAAGGCAAACTGTAACAAGTCGCAGGGAAATAGAAGCTGATGAGATTTTTAACTACCTAAAATATGAATCTACTAGCTAAAACAGAAACAATAAAGACACATACTGCAAGTAAACTTCAGATCCACTACAAAGATTCCTTTCAAAGGACCCATATCCCATGGGGATTCTCTGCATTGTTCTCACACAACCACTCACTCACTCACTGACCTTTGTGCTTCTACCCAGGACTTTACTTTGGGCAAAAACATTTCACCCCACCCCCAACACACAGTTTTGTGAATCTTGATATTCTCCACATCCAATAGAGTGCCTACTGCCTAGTAGGAACTTGATAAACGGTCATGGTATGGAATTAAAATTGCTTAATATCCCTCCTATTGAACAACTATCAAAATCATAAGCTTTCAAAAATTATGAGGACATATTAATATTTTTCTGATCTTGACAGATGATTTCTTAATCACTATTAAATTTTAAAGATATGCAAATTGCTGAAGAGAGGAAGTTTAATAAGTTACTCATAGAGAGCAGGTGTTCAACAAATACATTGAATTGAATGGATTGGGCTTTTATTTATTTATTTTTTTTTTTAAATTTTTTTAACGTTTATTTATTTTTGAGACAGAGAGAGACAGAGCATGAACAGGGGAGGGGCAGAGAGAGAGGGAGACACAGAATCTGAAACAGGCTCCAGGCTCTAAGCTGTCAGCACAGAGCCCGACGCGGGGCTCGAACTCAGGGACCGTGAGATCATGACCTGAGCTGAAGTCGGACGCTTAACCGACCAAGCCACCTAGGCGCCCCAATGGATTGGGCTTTTAAAAAGCTGTATGTTATTCTCTCTCTCTCCCTCTGCCCCTCCCCCCTCCCAATTTAAATAAATAAATAAATAAGTAAAATTCTTTTTTTTTTTTGATGTTTATTTATTTTGAGAGAGAGAACACAACATGGGGAGATGAGCAGAGAGAGAGTGCGAGAGAATCCCAAGCAGGTTCCACACTGTCAACACAGAGCCTGATGCAGGGCTCGAGCCCATTAACCATGAGACCATGACCTGAGCCCAAATCAAGAGTCGGATGCTTACCCAACTGAGTCACCCAGGCCACCCCTAAAATTGTCTTTAAAAAAAGGGAGCACCTGGGTGGTTCAGCAAGTTAGGTGTCTGACACCTGATTTCAGCTCAGGTCGTGATCTCACAGTTATCTCACGGTTATGAGATTGAGTCCTGCAACCCTGGTTCGGATTCTCTCTCTCTTTCCCTCTGCCTCTCCTCTGCTTGTTCTGTCTCTCTCTCTTTCTCAAATTAAAATAAATAAATAAATAAAACTCTCTTAAAAAGCTGCATGTTTTGGGGAAATGTAAACTGTGGTTAAAGTAAAATAAGACTTTTCCACTACACTGTTCTTGGGACAAGAAAAATTTAATGAATTTTTCAAATATGTCTGGTTTACAACTAGGGGGCAAAGAAGGACTAGAATTCCATTATTAAGTGCTTCATTTTGTTATAAACTTAGTGATTATCTGGCCAGATCATGGCTTCTGGGTCTGGTGAGTTGAATTAATAGGGAAGTCTCGCTCTCTGACACCAGTGTTTTGGTTTTTTTTTAGATTTTTTTTTTTAAATGTTTAAATTTGAAAGGGAGAGAGAGAGAGAAGGAGGGAAAGAGAACAAGCGGGGGAGGGGTAGAATGAGAGGGAGATGGAGGTTCTGAAGTGGGCTAAGTGCCTACAGCAGAGAGCCCAATGTGGGGCTTGAACTCACAAACTGTGAGATCATGGCCTGAGCCAAAGTCGGAGGCTCAACCTACTGAGCCACCCAGGCGCCCCTCTGACATCACTGTTGAGTGGAATTCCACTTAATGCAAAAATGACTTCCCTCTGGAAAGACTGTATTTAAACCTAAAGGCACTTACTGCAGTGGAGACTGAAGTAGAGTGATTTCCACAATGAAAGTTGCCCCGAATGAATTGGAAAGGGATGGATGCAAAGAACTGAGGAAAAGAAGTGATAACCTAATGTTAAAGTGTTTCTATATGTTTTTCTCATCCTTTGTTTTTTTTGTTTTTAAGGAAAGAGTCAAGAAATAAACATAAAGACCTCATTGTTCTTGTTGAAATCATTATGGTTCAAGGTACTAAAATATACTAAAAGCAAATGTTCACAATTTCCATTCAGTAAGCCCTTGAAAATCACAGGAAAAAATAATAAAAATAATTGTTACAACAATAATAACACTTTGTTTGTTTAACCTTAGTTTTCCATTTTCTTTAATTGTAGCTATATATAAACATTTTCTTATACTTCCTCTGTTGCAATTATTCTAAATGGCCTTTATGCCTAGCATAATAGGAAATTATACCGAACTGAAAACTCATTAGCAATGTATTCATGAGGAATCAAAATAATTTCAGATTCAACAATAACCTAAATGTAAATTTTTGTTTATTACAATATGGTAATCACTTATAAAGGCAGTGAACTAATAACCAAAACATTGTAGAGTACTGGAAGTTCTCCTAACTTGTGTTGCCTACAACTATGTAAGTAATATCAACTTTTAATCTTTATTTTGTTATGGTGATATCATCTTCTGACCTGGAATGTAATCTTGGGGGGGGGGGGGAGAATTTTATATATCGCTGTCTCCAAAAATAGTTGATTAGGAGAGTCCTTCCAGATTAAGAAAATTTAAAAAGCACCACAATCTAGTCATTTCCTTCAAGCATATTGTTCACGTTTCATCCTCCAGTTTAGCCATAATCTCTGTGAGGATAGGGACTGTGTTTGATTTACTGCTGAATTCCCAGCACTTAGCATAGCATCTGGCACATACTGAATGAATATAGCTGAAAGAAATCAACTGCACACAAGGTTTTTAGTCCTCCAAGCGGACCAGCAGATCTCAAAACCTCCTTGTTATAGTTCCAAGATGGTGGCTTATGCCATCCAATTTTCTTCCCGTATACCTTTTTTCAGTTTCTGGGGGGAATAAGGCATGGAAGAAATGAAAGTGTTTTCTCTTGTCAGAGAGGATAGGGAGCCCTCTGGGTTAGGTTGAATATGTACAGATTCAAAAATATGTCCTGAATATTGGTTTCAAGGCTTATTCCCTACTTTATTATTTCCCTTCGTTTCTTAAACATGAGCGCTGAAAGTTCCATCCGGTTCAGGGACTATTAGCGTGTTCCTGTTAACTAAGCCTTTATTTTATTAAAAATAGAATGAGCCTGATGAAGCAACATAAAAGCATCAGATGAATTCTCTTATGGAATTCAAGCTGCCATTATTTGACTTCATTACTGCTTCATTTCACTGATATTCCTTTTATCTTAAGTATGGCCTTCTCTAAACTTCATTAACATCAAAAAGTTTTTGTTAAGTACTTTAACTGAACATGGCACTGTACAAAGAGGCTTATACAAACCAGATCCTTGTTATTTAGAAAGTTAAACTCACAGACATGAAACAGAAATATTTATGAAATTTATGTGCTTTATGCAAATGAAGGCCATTCTCTGATTTACTTTATGTGATTAGCAGTAGCTAATACTCATTGAGTCCTAACTACGTTTACGGCACTGTGTAAAAAAGCACCTTACACGCATCTTCTCCATAAAGCCCCCAACAACAACGAGGAAGGTGGGGTGTCCCAGGCTAAGTGAATTGCCTAAGGAAGGTCATACATCTGTGACATTAATTCAGGTCTGGCTCAGAGACCTGTGCCTTAACCGCTCTAACCTACCCCTGCCCTCTAGCTTATAACCTCCTCTCCCACAAATCCTTCACCCATCAGCAGCCAAATGTGCCAACTCAGCTCTCAGAGGAACAACTGCCTGGAGCCCGGCAGGGATTTGTGACAGGCATGGTGTAGTGACTGGAGTGCCTCAAGTTAAATCCTTGGGGAGCTGGATAGTATTGGATTAAATGCTGTTAAAAACAGGACAGCTTTGACAGAACAGAATTATCAATCAGATTCAATTCCATTCTAAAAATACAATCTGGACAGTTGAGACTCCAGACTGTTTAGAAGAGCTCTTTAATCTGTAGATAAACCTTACTGAAGAATGTCCCTGATTCCCCTTCAAGTTTCTGTCCTTGCTTGTCCCCTCTCATCAGTCCCCAACTTCCAATTTGAAAAGACGATACCCTGGTTTCTATTGGCTCATCAGTCCTCAAGCTGCTGCAGTCTGGCTAATGCTTCCATTTTTCCACTGGCAGTGCTCTCGCAAAGGTCAGCAATAATAACAAATGATTATTATAATAACACCTAGTGCTTCTTGTGGATTTATTGGGCACCAAACACTGGGCTCAAGGTTTTATTTACATTGGAGGGAGAAACCTGGAGAACAGGAGGATTGCACAGGTCTTGGGGAGATTTTGGCTTAGTTAACTCAGTTTTTTAACAATTAACTTGACATGGAAATAGCAGAATACTTCAGACAAAAATCCAGTTTTGAGATGTGCTGTGCTGTTTGCTACAATCCGTATGATGAATCTTTTGCACTTGGACCCTCCTCAGGCAAATTATTATTATTATTATCTTGGTGTTTTTATTTTTGAGAGAGAGAGAGAGAGAGAGAGAGAGAGAGAGAGAGAGAGAACGAGTGGGGGGAGAGGCAGAGAGATAGAGAGAGAGAGACACAGAACCTGAAGCAGGCTCCAGGCTCCGAGCTGTCAGCACAGAGCCTGAGGCGGGGCTTGAACTCTTGAACTGTGACATCATGACCTGAGCCAAAGTCAGATGCTTCACCGATTGATTCCCCCAAGCGCCCCTCAGGCAAGTGATTTACTGTCCATACTTTACATGGATATTCTGGTTAGGATTTACAGTAGTCAAGAAAAGACCTCTCCACTTAAACTAGCTCAAGATAAAAGATGGAGGTTATAAAACAGCAATCCAAGGGCAGGAACTGTGGTACACCTGGATTCATGGAAGCTGAGACTAGAAGACAGCGGCCAGCTCTTCGTTAGTGTTTCTACTTTTCATTCCACAGAGGCTCCATTCTCCTGTTACAGACCAACTTCCTCTTATTCTTCATTCTGTTCCCTCATTCCTTAACTTGCTCAAAGCTCCTTATCCCCACTCCACCCCCTTGCAGCATTCTCCTTTATGTTCCTACTACCAATTGCCTTAGTCTTTTGATTTTCCAACTGTAAATTCCTGGAAAATCCCCATTATGTATTTCCAAGCCTGGTCACATATGTCATAAATTACTTTCAAGCTGCAATATAGGTCACACTGAGGGAAGTACACAGACATGGTCCAAACATCAGTAACCAGGTAGAGTGGGAATACCCTTCAAACAGATATCACAGGGCATCATTTGGAGAATATCCTAAGCATAATTAACCTTCATAAAAATATTGAATAAAAGCCATTACTTATGCTTATTTTATAGACATGAAAATTGAAGCTTAGAGAGGTACAAAATAATTTGTCCAAGAAATTAAGTGGCAAAGCTGAAATGTGAACACAGGCTGCCAGCTAACAAACTCAAAGCCTCTATTTTTATTTTCTTTCTTGACTTTCAGGCTGAGTAACATTCTTGCTATTCTCTACTTCCTTAAACTTAGAACCCTACTGTTAGGTTTACTGTATTCTTTCAGTTTTGTGTTTTTCTTTTTTTTTTTTTTTAAATTTTTTTTTTCAACGTTTTTTATTTATTTTTGGGACAGAGAGAGACAGAGCATGAACGGGGGAGGGGCAGAGAGAGAGGGAGACACAGAATCGGAAACAGGCTCCAGGCTCCGAGCCATCAGCCCAGAGCCTGACGCGGGGCTCGAACTCTCCGACCGCGAGATCGTGACCTGGCTGAAGTCGGACGCTTAACCGACTGCGCCACCCAGGCGCCCCAGTTTTGTGTTTTTTCTGATGGTTCCTCCACTCCCTTTAATTCCTTTTTCTCCTTCCAGTTCTTACATGTAGGAGTTCTCCAAAGGACTCTTCATGGCTCCTTCATGTTTCTTTCTGTATGTGCTTTTTAGGCAAATTCATAGGTTTTTACAGATTTGAATACACTTAGACACTATGGTTTCCTCAACTGGGGTTCTTAGACACACGTCCCCCACCCCACCCAAGAGACTTGTGGATAGAATTTAGGGAGTTCATGAACTTGAATGAGAAAAAAATTAACATCTTTATATTTTCACCAGACTCCAACAGAAATTTACTAATCCTTTCAATTATGAATGTATCAACAAACCACTGTAATAGCAGCAAACATCTGTGACTTTGTTGCCAACAAAAATCATAGGTATTTTAATATTTTCCAACTGTTGCAAATGTCTTAAAATTTTATGTCTTCTCATTATACTTCAAAATCACAGTGGCTCACCTCACACCTATCAGAATGGTTAAAATAAAAAACACAAGAAACAACAAGTGTTGGTAAGGATGTGGAGAAAAAGGAACCTTTTTGCACTGTTGGTGGGAATGCCACTGGTGTTTCCAAGCTGTGGAAAACACTATGAAGGTTCCTCAAAAAGTTAAAAGTAGAACTACTCTATGATCCAGTAATCATGCTCCTTGGTATTTACCCCCAAAATACAAAAACACTAATTCAAAGGCATGTGCAACCCTATGTTTATAGCAGTGTTATTTACAATAGCCAGGTATGGAAGCGGCCCAAGTGTACACCGACAGATGAATTGATAAAGAAGATGTGGTATATACACACGATGGAATATTATTTAAACATAAAAAGAAAGAAATCTTGCCATTTGCAATGACATGGATGGAGCTAGAGAGTATAATGCTAAGTGAAATGTCAGAGAAAGACAAATACCATATGATTTCACTCATATATGAAATTTAAGAAACGAAACAAATGAGCCAGGGGAAAAAGAGGAAAGAGAAAGAGAAAGAGAGAGAGACAGACAATCCAAGAAACAGACCCTTAACTATTGACAACAAACTGATGCTTACCAGAGGGGAGGTGGGTGGGGGAGATGGGTGAAACAGGTAATAGGGATTAAGGAGGGCACTTGTTATGAGGAGCACTGGGTGATGTATGGAAGTGTTGAATCACTGTATTGTACACCTGAAACTAATATAGCACCATACGTTAAAACAAATTAAACTGAAATAAATTCAAAAAATAACAAAAATACTGCACTCCTTTATTTCGATAACTGTTTTTGCAATATCACTAATCCTGTCCCCTTTATTTTCTGTATTTAGAAACTTATTTTTTTGAGAAAGGGTTCATAGACTTTGCCAGACTACTAAAGGTTAAAAACTCCTGTTTTAAAACACTCTAGGCTGTTAATAAACCTTATTACGGTGATAATTTCACAATGTAAATGTATGTCAAATCATCACGTTGTACACCTTGAATTTACACAACACTATATGTCAATAAAGCGAAGAAAAAAACCCACGCTAGCCAGATGTCCTATCATGACTTATAAACAGGTTCAAGTCTTAGGCAATGCAGAGGCAGCTTCCTTAAAGCCTAATGACCTACTCAGTTTTCTGAGTTCTGTCTTTAAGCTTTGGCTGCCTGCTTTATCTGCAGACTTTACTTGTCAGATGGGCACCTAATCCTCCCTGTGGTATGATACCCTTGTGTTGATCTTGGGCCTCTAGTTTATATCCCAGATTGCTTTCTACTCTCACTCATTCTTACATTTTGTTTATTAACTCCGGGTCTCAACTCCACACTAGCTGTTGTGGGTCCCTGGACTGCTAACACTTTGTCCTGCATATAAACTTTTTCACCAGTGTGGAATAAACCAGAACTATTACCAGAGTAATCTTCTTGAAGTATAGCTCTGATCATATCCTTTCTTTCCTCTGAGTGCTTACAAGTTCAGTATAAACTTCTCAGTGAGGGTAATTTTGATTGCCCAAAACTGAAACCTATTTGAGGTGGCTTAAGTAAGATGAGAAATATATGATATGGATACAGGGATATTATGCAGACATTATGAGTAGGGGTATAGGAACAAGCTGAGCCATAAACAAGGAGTGGCAAACTTTTTCTGTAAAGGGCCAAATAGTAAATGTATTAGGCTTTGCAGGCCATATGGTTTCTGTCACTGTGGCATAGGCAATATGAAAAGAAATGAGTTCCAATAAAACTTTATTTATAAAACACACAATTTGCCACACAGCTCATAATTTTAGGACCCCTGGACTAAAACATTATCAGGACTCGCTGAAACTCATTTCCATCACTATCCACAAGTCTGCTTTGTTCTCTTCCTACTGACTAGCTTCTTCAGCTTCTCTGGTTCCCATGTTAGAACGTGGCTTCTGAAAGCTCTGAGCTTCCGTGTCACAAGTTAAAGTTTAAGCTCTCTCTTTCTTTGCCGGTGCTAATTCCAAGTCCTTAGGGTAGGGATATTGTCTGGCCCAGTTTGGGGCCTAGACCAATTAGCTGTGGCCAGCGGTCTGGGTCTTGCTGTATGAACAGGGCTTTGGGAGCCACCCCTACAATGTCTTAGGTCAGAGCTGAGGGACAGGTTTCAGAAAAGAGCAAGGAGCTGGGAAGACAACCCAGTGAGAGCCTTCTGTTGCATTCATTCAAACCTACATTTTCAACATTATCCCTACTAGACCTCTCCTATCCCTTTCTGAAGTACAACCAACTCCTTGTCGATCTCATAAATTCTGCATATTCTCACCCTGCATTCCCCCTATCTGCCAGTAGATATTCTTCTACTCATCTTCAAAGTCTCTTCTAAAAAGCCACCCTTTCCTTTAAATCCACACAACAATCTATTGGTCTTGTTTTGCTGCTATTTCTGTACCTTTTTGTTTTGCAGACAATAGGTGCTCTGCTGGGGAAATGACTTATTTAACTTTTTATCCACTTTGGTACCTTTCAGAGAATAGCCTCTGCGTTCCTATTGGTTGAGTTTAACTATACCTTCAAAGCTGAATAACTCCAAACTAAATAAAATGTTGACTTTCAAGAGTGGCAGTTATACAGGAAACATAGTATCTACTTTTAAGGAAATTGTTTAAAAATTTAAAAGTATCCATTTCCAAATTTATGGTAGCTAAATTAAAGTACATATGCAGAGAGATATTAATTACAGCAAAACTTACATTGAATGTTATTATATACTAAGAAGAAATAAAGTCCCATTAGGATTGTATCATCTGTTAATGTACTAAATTAAAAAGGAATACTGTAGGGGCACCTGGGTGACTCAGAGCTTTAAGCTCAGATTTCAGCTCAGGTCATGATCTTGTGGTCCCTGAGTTCCAGCCCCGTGTTGGGCTCTGTGCTGACAGCTCAGAGCCTGGAGCCTGCTTCAGATTCTGTCTCTCTCTCTCCGAACCTCCTTCGCTTGCACTCTCTCTCTCAAAAATAAATAAATATTAAAAAAAAAAAATACTACAGAAATAACGTAAGAGAATAGGAAAGGTTATAAACTTGAAATATTAAAAACTGCTCTAAAACGCAAATGCTCCAAAAATGATTAGTACTCGTGCAAGAAATTTACCAAAGAGCCAGAGATCTCATCATCTAATTTCTTTCTTTCTAGAACTATTAATTAACATTGTTCCCAGAACTGTGCTAAAATCCCCTGCTGAAAGGAATAAAGTAAATACAGTAACTGCAGGGAAAACTGGTTCATAGCCACGAAACGGTTGCAAGGCTTGCGCTTTTCTGAAACAGAAAACACTTGTTAAATAACTATTCCTAAACTATTAGCAAACTACATAAAAGCTTTTTATTTAACACCATCCTCCTGGGAGACTGCGTTGGAATGTGCAGCGGGTCTGAAAAAGGCACAGATTTGGCTCAATTGTAAATATTAGGTGCAAAGAGGCGAAGCCATTGTGCAGAGTAGGGGGTGGGGAGGGTGGGGTCCTGATTCCCAATGTTGATAGAAGGACTCCAATTTCGCTTGGTATTCATTTTTCTACTACAATTACAGTTTTGCTAAGAAAAATAAAATATCAGTTGTGCTCTCATCAGGCTTCTAATTTGCAGTGCCTACAGAAAAAGAAAACGTCTCATTTAGCTAAAAGAATCACCTTCCCGCAATCTCCAGAGCCTCGGGGAAAACGGAGGAGCGCCCAGCCCCACCCCACCGCCCCCACCGCGGCCACCTCCTGAAAGCCCAGCCCGCTCCACCCGCTGCCGCAGGTCGTTTGGGCTTGCCCGGCGCTAGCCGCCCTAAGACCCTGGGTCTCCGCGGCTCGAACCAGTCTGTCGGGCGGTTCTGCGTGGGGATGCTCCAAATCACTAAACCACAACACAGAACCCAAGCTTGGACTCTGAACCAAGCCCTTTTGCCTAGTTTTCTCTTTCCCCGTTTCGCCAGAATCCTCACCACCCCTCGTCACAGCCTCGTCACAGCCTCGCCCCAGCCTCGGGGTCCTCTGCAGCCACCTGCGCGTGTACGCTATTGTCACGCAGTAAGGAGGGGCTGCAAGGCGCTCAGCCCACCAGGCACTCCAGGGAGAGACCGAAACTACAACTCCCATCACGCCCCACAGCCTGTTCCCTCCTCCTCCTTCCCTCCCCCCTCCTCCCTCGGCCAGCGGCCGGGAGGCTCTGGGCTTTTATCTGCGGACCGGCGGGAGGGAGTCAGGTCCCCGCGATCTTCCCCGACCCGAGCGATCTGCCCAGCAGCGGCGGCGGCGGCTCTTAGCCGGGTTTTGCCTCCGCGTCCCCGCCAGCCCCGAACCCGCGGGGGCAGACGGTCCGTCCGCGCGTGCGAGAGGATGGTGATCCGCGTGTTCATTGCCTCCTCCTCGGGTTTCGTGGCGGTGAGCACCGTGGGGACTGGCAGAGGGCGGGGGTCGGGTCTGGGGGGCTCTTGGGCGCAGAGCGCGGGTCCTGCGGGAGGTGCGCGGCGCACGCCCCTGCGCGTCTCGGTGCGCTGCGCGTCGGAACGCGCGAGACCGCGCCGGGCAGGTGATCCATCACACTTGCACAACAATGAAAAGGGCGGGGAGCAAAGGTGGGTGGGGGACCCCAGCTCGCCCACAGGCCCACTCAACTCGGCCTGAAAGGGAGACAGCACAGCGGGGAAAATGGAGTCTGCGGGGAAACCCCCAGCTCCAGTCGTGTGATTTGGGAATTTGGGGAAGGGGTACTCTGAGAGCTTCGGGGGTCCCGCTTCCCTTCGTGTTAGTTCTTCCCGATGTGGGACCTTCGGCCTGGTTAAATTTTATATAACCAGCT
The DNA here is from genome assembly GCF_046562875.1 of Panthera onca. Taxonomy (NCBI): domain Eukaryota; kingdom Metazoa; phylum Chordata; class Mammalia; order Carnivora; family Felidae; genus Panthera; species Panthera onca. Next base: position 71,331,068 of record NC_138343.1, read on the forward strand.
TTTATGTAGGCTGCTTGGTTTGCTAACCTAGCTCCTGAATGAAACAAGTTTAAGTAGTAATTGCTCTTCACCCTCCCTTCCTTTCCACCCAGTTCATTAGTTTAAACCTGCGCAAAGAGAACTGTAAACTAGGTTTGTCCTGTCGTGCCAGGGTTTTCTTACTTGTTTTGTCTTTTTTTTTTTTTTTTTCCTTAGGATGCTATGAATATTTTCTTTATGTAAATGTGTGTGCTTGGTTTCTTTCCCCTTGTAGTGCAGTGGTCAGTTTCATCTTGAGGATGTATAAAGTGTGGTTTCTCTAATTATTTTAAGTTGTGTTTGGTCGATATTTTGGCTTTTTAATTTTTTTAGGAAGAAGTTTTTGGGAAGAAGAGAAAAATAGCTAGATGTCAGACTGTAAAGAAAAAATGCAGTAGTATACTTGATAGAGCTCACTGGGTAATAAGACATGTAGCAGGATGTTTTACATGATTATTAAAACTTGGTTTCCTTAGTAAGAGTTAAGCTGTTAAGAGGTTCCTTGGTGAGATATATAATCAAAAACATCAAAACTGCAATATTGGTTGCTTAAAATTTGGTCAGTTGTCTGCCCAGCAACAACCAGATTGTCCCAAAATTTGTTTCTGAAGCAGGTGGGATGGAGGATGGAATAAAATGTTGCTTGTAAATCCTTATAAACGACGGAGACTTTTTATTTAAAAAGAAAGCAACACTGTAGTACCAAAAAAAGACCCCTTTTCATTAGGAATAGATGGGAAACTCCACCTTAATCTTTACATGCAGGCATGTGGTGGTCCCCATACTCCTGATAGTTTGGGTATTTCTAGTTATTTGTGGTTGCTTAGTCATTCCTGTCTTTTACAGATTTCTCTACTGAACTACACTTCATGTGTTTGGAAACCCATATTGTTTTGTGCATAGATTTTGTTTTTCAAATGCACTTCTTCATAAGAATGCTATATATAGACTTTTTGGTTTCACCACCAACTAGCATGCTCAGTAATTGTTCCAGTAGCATTTTTTGATTATGGAAATGCTGATCTGTAGTATTAAGAAGCCTACGTTAGTTTGTACAAGTCAAAGTCAAAACTTCAGGCACTTACTTGGCTTAGCCTATCAGCAGGTAATATACAAGATAACTCTGGAATTTTGCATCTCTGTTTCCTCAAATCCATTAACATTTATTGCCTGCCTGCTATGCCCTTTTTTAATTTTATATTTACTGTTATGTGTTTTGTCCATGAAGCTAGATTTAAGAAACCTAAGTTTTAATGCAGAATCTGGCTTGTGGTGTAAGCTTGAATAAGGTGCTCATCTCTTCCTGAGTTAGAATGAAGGATGGTGATGAATTGCTCAGAATTACATTCTAGCTTTAAACTGCTTTGACTTCATCAGTTGGGTAAATGTGGATAAACCCTTGTAACAGTGTCTTTTATTTTAAATGCACTTTAAATGCCTCAAAGTGAGTTTATTCTTTTTGTTTTCCTTTTTTAAATTTTTAATGTAACATATTGTCAAATTGGCTAACAGTGTGTAAAGCATGCTCTTAGTTTTTGGGGTAGATTCCCGTGGTTCATCGCTGATGTACAACACCCAGTGCTCATCTCAACAAGTGCCCTCCTCAATGCCTGTCACCCATTTTCCCCTCTCCCCCACCCCAAAGTGAGTTTATTCTTTTCCTTTGGTGTTCTACTGTGATGTCTCAGGTCCCCTCACTGCCCCGCCTAGTAGTATGTGTTCTGACATGATTTGATTTGAGCTAGAAGACATAATCTGTTATATATACAGCCCATAAACAGTAATTCTCTATCTCAATGGACCTAACTTTTTTAGGTCTCAGACGATCCTTAGTCATTGAGTAATTCCCAATTATAATATCATCTCCTATATTAATACAGCTTTTTTGTAATTATGTAATATTTATAGTTTTGGTGATGATAAGTTTATGCTTCTATGCAAGAATAATGATTTCTAAGAGATAATGAAATTGTTTAAGTTAACTATTGGCCTGGGGAGGCTAATAGGGCTTATGGCATTAAGCTATATTAAGCTTTGATGGCATAGCAGTAATGTTTTCCTTCCAGCAGTGTTATGTTGACCATTGGCCCTGTTTATTTGGTGACCAACTGTGACTAGCAAGTGCATGGGAGAACAAATAATTTGACTTCCAAGTCAGTTTAGTTCTAGCTGAAGTTTATTAAACCACAAGGAAGGAATGTAGCTAGAAGTTGACTTTGCTAAGTGGGTTCCTGTTATTTCCAAAAAGGTTCTCTGCCCCAAACAGCAATAGATTTAAACAATCTATTTAGAAAATATCCTCGTCTTGTTCTGACTTCTCTGAATTCTCCAGCGTCAACACATAACAGTGGTATTTGTAATAATTAACACCAAGGGGTGGTTGCCCTTTTATCCTCCCCAGCTCCAGGTAAAACATGCTTTTTCTAGGAAATAAAAGGGATGCCACATTATTATGCCATGAATACCTAAAAATCAGATTTCATATGCAGGTGATAACGTTGCTGTCATTCATATTGTTGTGAAAGGCATTTAATTAGTCCTAAGAAAACAGTATATTCTAAAAGTGCCATTTTAAAATTTGATTTATTCTGGTTGTGTACCCAAAAGGTGGGGGTGGGGAGAGTCATGGTAACTTTATTCAGGAAATACATTGATATGGCTTTTTAATTTAAAAATACTGGCATCAGTCAATTATTTCATTCACTCATTCATTCATTATTTTATTCATTCAACAAGTATTTTCTAAGGGTCTGCTCCTTGCCTCTCTCTGTCCTTGGTCTTGTGGGCAATTGGAAGAGAATAGAGGATGTAGTCTTTGTCCTCAAGGAATTTAGGTGGGGACTGGGTGGGGAGGTAAGATAGGATAGCTGAAACCACCAGTAATAAAGTACAGACCAAGGACACTTGCCTCTTTCAGAACACATTATCAGAGATAGAAATAATATAGGGGCTGAGGGATACATTGCAGGATGTCAGATAAGGAGGAAATGTGCCAGAAATCATAAAATATGCATGTGGGAGCCTTAGGCAGATGGCAGGGAGAGGAATTGAGTTAGATTTGGAGCCAGGGAGAGAGTGCAGGGTCCACCTTGTTCAGGCTGGAAAGGGAAGAGCTTTTGATAGAAGAAGGCAGACAGCAGATGTCCCTGTGGACTTCTTTGGAGGACAGGGTAGACTTTAAGTTCCTGCAGGAAGCCCTTGATAACAAACTCTGTAGTGCTCGGCATCTCAGAGACGTCTTCAGTATCTGCAGCTTGCGTGTTGTCCCACGTCTTTTGTCCCCAGGTAACAAGGGGCTCTCTGGCAAGGAGGGACGTCTGGTATGTGATTTTTAATTTTTTTTTTAACATGTATTCATTTTTGAGACAGAGAGAGACAGAGCATGAATGGGGGAGGGTCAGAGAGAGGGAGACACAAAATCTGAAACAGGCTCCAGGCTCTGAGCTGTCAGCACAGAGCCCGTTGCGGGGCTGGAACTCACGGGCTGCGAGATCATGACCTGAGCTGAAGTCGGCCGCTTAACCGACTGAGCCACCCAGGCGCCCCTGGTATGTGATTTAAAAAAAATCTTTACCCCTCTGCTTGTCTTGAGTAAAATGTCTCTAAAAAAATAAAATCTTTCACTCTTCGTTAAAGTTTCTGGGCTCAGTTGTTAGAGCTGGAAGAAAACCTAAAGGAATTTTCTAGTGAAGTCCAACCACCTAAAATCACAGAGAAGGAAATTTGGGCTTGGAAATTCAGTGGCTTATCCTGAAGTCATTTGTGTCACTCAACACAGATCCAAGGGTTAAACAGAAACTAGGTCTCCTGACTCCTGAATGTATTCATTCTTGTGTTCATTCAGCAATGCATTCATTGATGCATCCATTGACCCTTGAATTCATCAAATAATTATTGAAAACCTACCAAGTACCAGGCTCTGTGTAAGGTGCTATTAGGTGCTAGGTGTATGTGAAGTCAGAAGAACAGAAACTCTGGCCTTAGGGCATAAGTCAATGCTCACTTTTCAGCCTCAGAGCCTTGGGATGCAAACCATTTAAACAAGGAGATCAATGCGGGCTTGGGCAGTGTTTCTGAGAAGCTGGGTGAAATGAACAGTATATGCATGGATGTTGGAGAGGGACCATCACTGGGAGCAAAAGATATAAAGAAATTGGAAACAAAGTTGGAAGCAAAAGATATAAAGAAATTGGAAACAAAGTTGGAAAATACAGCGCTTTGCCCAGGGCTGCCATTATATTTTCAAGTAGGATTGAGAGTGGCGGTGGGGAACACATAGAAACTATGCTCAGAGTTGTTTTGATCTTTGCAGCTGTAGAAGGCATACCCTTTGGTTTGTATGACTTAACAACTTTTAAGCATGCAGTAAGCAGTGAAGCACTGAATGTATTCAGTGAAGCTTTACTGTGAGGAGGCCCCGCAAAGGAGTTCCAAGCAGTTAAAGTCAGGATATGACCATGTAGAACAGCCTAAGACTGGGCAGTAATTCCTAAGTGATTCTAAGCCAGAAGAAGCTAGTGAGGGTAAGCCTGGGCTCATTAGCCTCTTTAACTCATTGAATCCTCAGAGTCACAGGGCAAGGTAGTTATTTATTCTCATTTTACAGATGAAGAAGCTGAAGTTAAATGCCCTGATGAGATCATACACAGTAGATGGTGGGATCCTGAGTTGAACTCCACCTGGCAGGTGGTTCTGAAGTTTCTAGAGCAGTTCTCCCGTGTGGGCACGGTGGCACCCTGGGGCAATGAGAGTACCAGGGATGCCTGACATCCTGCAGTGGGCTGGATAGTCCCCCATAAGAACTGCCCATGCAAAATGCCAGGGGTATCCTTGATGAGAAAACAGTGCCAAAGAGCATTGGTGAGTGAGGGTGTGGAGTGAGGTTAGGGAGATGGGAGCATATGAGAAATGACCAGGAGAAGCAGGAATGAGTTGGGGGAGCAAGGACAAGGATGTGATTTAAGGGAAGGTCAGGCTGGGAAGGCAAGTGTGTTAATTTCCTAAGGGCTGCCATTAACAAAGTATCAAAATCAAGGATTTAAACAACAGAAATTTGTCTCCCAGTTCTGGAAGCTAGATCAGGGTATGGGCAGGGGTGCCTCCTTGTTAGGGCTGTGAGGGAAACTGCCCCATGCCTCTCTCCTAACTTCTCATGGTTTGCTGACAATCTCTGACATTCTTTGGCTTGTAGATGTATCTTTTTGGTATCTGCCTTCACATGGTCTCCGTGTGTGTGTGTGTGTGTGTGTGTGTGTGTGTGTGTGTGTGTGTCTGTCATGATGTACAACTTCCTCCTTTTTATAAGGACAGGTTCATATTGACTAGAGCCTGCCCTAATGACTTCATCTTTATTGATCATCTGCAAAGGTCCTGTTTCCAAATAAAGTTACATTCACAGGCACCGGTGGTTAGGATTTCAACATTTTTCAGGGAACACAATTCAACCCATAACAGCATGGAATATGAGTGTTGAAATAGACTAATTAATGGAATTTTCTCCCTTTAATTGGAAAGACTGAAGGCAGATTTCTTGAATCTTCATGTTAGCAGCTGGATGTGGAATTGTATGGAATTGTAGTCATATGTAAGGTCTCTTGCTAGAAAGGGAGGTTTATCAATATCCCAGATGAAGACCTGACCTCAGGTTTTCTAGTACATTTTACTCTTTCTCAAATTTGATATTTTCCCATTCTACAATATTTTAAACTTGGAAATAGAAATATAATCAAGGGCATGGATTCTTATGAAATTAGGGGCTTTTTATCCATTTGTATTGGAATACTTTCAGAAAACATTTCTATTTATTTGAGGAAATGAAATTTTGACAAATATTTATAATATGAAATTTAAGGTGGTTTCCATATTGTGGGAATTTAAGAACATTTGAGTCTTGTCTTTTGTGTGTTTTTCAGTTCTTTGGTCAAAAACAGAAAAGGAAAGGGGCACCTGTGTGCCTCAGTCAGTTAAGCATCTGACTTCGGCTCAGGTCATGATCTCTTGGTCTGTGGGTTCGAGCCCCATGTCTGGCTCTGTGCCAACAGCCCAGAGCCTGGATCCTGCTTCAGACTGTGTCTCCCTCTTTCTCTACCCATCCCCTGCTCGTGCTCTCTCTCTTTCTCTCAAAAATAAATAAATAATTAAAAAAAAAAAAAAAAAAAAAAAACAGGAAAGGAAAACAACTGTAGTGGGGGGGAAAAGCCAGTTCCATAAGAAGCAGTGTGAGATACCAAATTAAGAAATATTTCTTCTTTAGATGTTTTTCATGTTTAATTTATAAAAATGTTGAAATGAATCATGTTTCCCCCCCAGTACAGTTAGAAATGGGTGACAGAATAGAAAAGGTCTAGATTCTTAGTGAATGTTTCATTTTTCCCAAAATAGAAATTAGCATGACTTATGGATCATTATATATGAAAGTTTAAAATACTTTGTTTTGAAATGCAGATTTAAAAAATGGGACCAATAAATTATTGCTTTAATTGCTGAATGTCCATTTTTTTTAAAAAGTCACCCTCCAAACTCTAAACTTAAAAGGAGACCCAAATTTTCAGTAGGAGCTGCTTTAGTGGCTGCTACCTTGCTGCAGAGTGAGTTAGAAACGTGTTATTCTCATTTAAATTACATTCTTAGGTACATTATTTTTCTGTGATTAGCTTTGTTACACTGCTACAAAGAAAAAGGACCTAGCTTTCTAAATGAGAAATTTAGTGAAAACAACTTTTTTCCCTGTGAACTGGCAAACGCTTGTTAATATTGGAGGGAGATTTTCCACATCTAATCATATACAGTTGTCTTCTTTGGGTCCTCTTTTTAGTGGTAGTTTAAAAACATGTCATGGAACCTTTCTGTTGAGTGATTGTTTAGACCAGCAATGACCAGTACAGACCGTTGCCTGGCATGGAGGTGGCTAGGGCGGCTGCGAGAAGTGGCGCTTGGGGACTGGGAGCCTTCGAGCGGCTGTAACCCAGCTGTGTGGTCTGAGCCAGTGCAGCTTCCCTTCTGTCCTCTTTCAAAAATAGGCTTATCTGAGTTTTATCTGCCAGCACGGACTAATTGCTCAGGAACTATGGCAACTAAAAGTTAGTGTTGTTCTTTCTTTCATGTTTGATTAATTTTTCCAGACTCTAAACAATCGACCTAGGAGAAGCACCTTCTGGGCTCCTGACTGCTTTGCTGTAGGACTCGAAGCTCTGCTAGATGCTTGCTGCCAGATAGGGGTCCCCCTACCAACAAGCCCAGGTCCTTTTAGGCTGGTGCAGCCCCTGGAAACTAGAACTGGGTCTGGTTCCCTTTGTTACCGTTGACAGCTTATTCATTCCTGAAAGGTACTGAACTCTTTTGGGCTGGGTCAGTGCCTGGAACAACCCCAAAGGGGGTTTCCTGGAACTGAACCCTGAAACTAGAAGGGCAGGGCGCGGTGTACATCAGGGTGTGTCTCTTGTTGTGGGACCCTTGTGGCTCTCTGCCAGCATTGCTTCAGCACTCCTGAAGCCGGAAATGGAATGTTGGCTGGGACTGAGGGCAGAGGGTTTTAGGTACTTCAGGACGTGCTTCCATATCCTACCAGCGATGACTCAGATCTGGAATTGGCTTTTTGTCATCTTGGACCTAGTGGCTTTGGGAGTGGAGGGCTGAGAAGAAGAGAGAGCCAATTAAGTGACTTGCTTGACAGGTCAGTTCAATGGTGTTTGGTAAATGCAAATACAGTTAAAGTCAGCAGACCAATCCTATATAAAAAAACAAAACAAAGCAAAACAAAACAAAAAAAAAACCCCTAAAGCAACACAACCAATGTAGCTTTTGAGCTTTTTTTGAGTTTGTTTTCTTTTTGGAGTTACACAAGGAGTGGGAGTATGGTCTTCATTCATGGCATTCCTAGGTGATTTGAAGCTTACTAGTTCTCTTCTTTCCTAATTATATTCGTTATGATAGTTCCTTGAATGGGAATTGGCCACTCCATCAGCCTGGGTCCCCAGCTGACAGAAGTTTTGGGTTGTGCTGACCTTTTATGATAAATAAACTACTTACTAGTCAAAGTAACTATTTGGATTGAATATTTGCTGATTTATTTAATTCTGGAGTTAGTTAGCTAATATTCAAGCCAAGCACCTCCTTCTGCCCCATCCAAGGATTAGCTATCATTGGGAGTCGGTATAGTTTCATGGGTAAGGCAGGGGCTTAATAAAAAAAATTTTTAATTAATATAATAAAATAAAAAAATTTTAAATTATAACCTTGGATCTTTAATCATCAAAAAATTATATATAGTACATAGTACCTACTAAGCCAAGGACGCATGCTGCTATAATTTTAGAGTATTTACTTATTTTTGATTCTTATTTTTTTATTATTTTTAATTTACATCCAAGTTAGTTAACATATAGTATAATAATGATTTCAGGAATAGAATTTAATGATTCATCACTTACATATAACACCCAGTGCTCATCCCAACAAGTGTCCTCCTTAATGCCCCTTGCCCATTTAGCCCATCCCCCTACCCAACATCCCACCAACAACCCTCAATTTGTTCTCTGTCTTTAGTAAGAGTTTCTTATGGTTTGTCTCCTTACCTGTTTTTATATTATTTTTCTTCCCTTCCTTTATGTTCATGTGTTTTGTATCTTAAATTCCACATTTGAGTGAAATCATATTTGTCTTTCTCTGACTGGCTTATTTCACATAGCATAATACATTCCAATTCCATCCACGTTGTTGCAAATGGCAAGATTTCATTCTTTTTAATCGCTGGTAATATTCCATTGATATATATCACATCTTCTTTATCCATTCATTAGTCAGTAGACATTTGGGCTCTTTACGTACTTTGGCTATTGTCAATAGCACTGCTATAAACATTGGGGTGCATGTGCCTGCCCCTTTGAAACAGCACTCCTGTATCCCAGTAGTGCAATTGCTGGGTCGTAGGGCAGTTCTATTTTTAATTTTTTGAGGAACCTCCATACTGTTTTCCAGAGTGGCTCCACCAGTTTGCATTTCCATAATTTTAGAGTTTTTAGTAAATTTAAATATAAAAGAGTTATAATTTGAGGTCGTTCCCCAAACAAATCACCCTATTAGAGTTCTTCTGTAATTTTTGAACATTTTATAGGTGCATGGCAGGTTGTGCATAAGTCACTAGAACATATTTATTCATTGCCTACAGAGTGCTTACTACTGTGCAGTTGGTCACTATTCTTTGCTGTACCTAATACGTGAATATAGAGTCCTGGTTTGACTTAAGTCTTCCTGTACTTAGCAAGTAGATCTTATCTCAACTGACAGCTTTGACTGATGGATGGTGGCTGCCTGGAGAGCTGGGAGAGGGGTTTTGGAGCTTTGTCTGGGATCAGCTGGAAAACAGTGTGATTGTTTCATGTCTGATCTGGCACCAGAGGAGGGAGGACCAGGGCTTATGCCACGTATTTGCCAGTGCTATGTTCGGCTCTTCCATGCATAACTGAATGGAGAGTGTTTTGAGTCTGTGAGTAAAAGGGAAAAGAAATATGAGACACCAAGTTGAATTGATGGATGGATAATATTCTCTGCAAACATCTCACCCCAAATCTAGGGGGAAGGTGGTAGAGAAGGGCCAGGATCTCTCTGTTTAATAAAAGTAAGTGAAGACAGTGATTATCATGACTGTGAAACTGAACACTGGATCTTGATGCTAGTGAAATGTTTGTGGGGAGCTTCCCTCTGTGGCAGATGGGCAGGTAGGTGGTGGTAAAAGAGGTGGGGGGGGGGTGGTTTGTGAGAAAAGTTGGTGGAGACAGAAAGGGAGAAAGACACTGGATAGGTGGACCCTCAGATATGCCTGTCCACCTTGCTGAGCCTTGGAGCACTGGAAGGTCAGGTGAACAAGTTAGTGTTTACCTGTGCCCAGAATGTGGTAGGATTTTTCCTACAGGTTATTTAATCCTTATAATGGCCCTACAAACTGTGTTTACTATACCCATTTTTCAGCTGAGAATATTGAGGGCGATTAACATGCCTAGGATCCTTTGGTTCAGTGAATCCAGATTTGAACCCCTCCCTGTCATAAGAGTTTTTGTCCAGTACTTTTATCCTACATTACCCACAAGAAAAGCCCTTGCTTGGAGGCCACTGAGAACCTGTGCCTTGGACACCCAGAAACAGGCTAGGATAACAGTGCGTAAGCTCAAGCTAAAGAAAGGGGAAAGGGCAGGACTGCTAAGGAGCAGTTCCAGGGGTACCCACTCAGCTGTTGAGCAGGTAAATGTAGCCATAGTGTCCTCGGCACATGAAAGCAATGGCTTTGCTTCTGCAGAGACTGATAAAAGCTATAAGGAATATAGGGGCGCCTGGGTGGCTCAGTCACTTGGGCGTCCGACTTCGGCTCACGTCATGATCTCACCGTCCATAGGTTCAAGCCCCACATCGGGCTCTGTGCAGACAGCTCGGAGCCTGGAGCCTGCTTCAGATTCTGTGTCTCCCTCTCTCTCTGCCCCTTCTCCGCTCAAGCTCTGTCTCTGTCTCTCTCAAAAATAAATAAATACTAAAAAAAAAAGATATAAGGAATATGGTTGGAATGGAAAGCTAATATTTCATAATTAAAAATTTTTTTTGAATGTTTATTTATTTTTGAGAGAGAGAGAGAGACAGAGCATGAGCGGGGGAGGGGTAGAGAGAGAGGGAAACACCAGAATCCGAAGCAGGCTCCAGGGTCTGAGCTGTTCAGCACAGAGCTCGACATGGAGCTCGAACTCACAAGCCGTGAGATCATGACCTGAGCCGAAGTCGGACGCTCAACCGACTGAGCCACCCAGGCACCCCCATAATAATTTTAATAGTAACAAAAACAACAACTACCATTCACACCATGTGCAGGAAGTCCTCAAGGCTTTATGTTTGTTCATTTGTATTCCTCAAAGTAACTTGGCATGGTAGCCATTCATATTCATCCCCTCACCCCCTTCACTCTCTCTAGTAGAATAGGAAACTGAAGCTCAGAAATTTCAAATAACTTGCCTTGTCATAGAATCCAGAAAGTCCAGACACTAGATTTGTGCCATCCATTTTCCTAGTGGTCGTGTCCCAGAGGAAGGAGTCAGAGGTTAAAGAGAAATTGGAACAGACAGTGCTCCGAAGACACAGTTGAATATTTCACTGAATGTCCTGAAACCAAATGCATGATTTACCTCAAATGCAGTTCTCTTGCTTTGTGTGATTGAGTTGAGCTGACTTGATGTATTGAGCTGGAGGGAGCAGGATGAGTGGGAAGGTAATGGGCTGATGTGGGAGAAGGAAAGGTTGGCTGGGATGGGGTCGAGGGCAGAGATATTTAATCTCTTGGGACCTTTTGGGCAACATGAGATCTACTGGAACAAATGGTGGTGGTGCAAGTGTGTGCTATCATTCTTTCTGCTTGGGATTCTCGGTTCTTGGGAGACATTTTCTCCACGGGCTGATCATTCCTTGTTTTCTTCCCTGTAAATAATTGGGTGGAAAGAGGTTATCAGTATATTGCAGCCTACGGTCGGAGTTCAAGGCAAAGAGTGGGTAGAAAGCAGGAGGCCAAAGGCAGGGCTGTTGGTGGTTATAGGGGAGGGGAGGAGGGCCTGTGGGGATGCAGTCACCATGCATGGGAAGGCAGGAGGGGCCCCCGGGAGTGGGAGTACATTCATACACCTCATCTGCCCAGTTTAATAATTCTAATCTTTGTGCTTTGCTTATTGTCAGCCATCCCTCTTTCTCAGATCAGATTCTGTACATGCAGTTTACTGAGGGAACCTCATAAACATAGTTGGTAGAAGAAATTTGTGTGATACAAGCAAGATGATAAGTGGTAAGAATGTGGATTTTAGAAATAGAAAGACCTGGGTTCAAATAATGGCTCCTAAGTGGCAAGGTGGCTTAGCAGGTCTTTTAACTTCTCTGGATCTCGGTATCCCCACTTGTAAAGTTGTTGGAGCTTAATGATGAGGCAGCCATTAATAATATTATGGATTTCATTTACATTTAAGTCTATAGTAATTCTGTGGTCTTTTGTGAGTCTTCAACTCTGAATAAGCTATTGAGATTTAATTAAGGAAAAAGATTATTGTTATAGTTAGACAATAGGTCCTGAGTTAGATGGAACACATCTGTAGGAAGACCTGAAACTGACATTGTTTATTAGGGTTAGTGTAGGCTAGAGGTCTCTAGTTGCAGAGGCTAGAACCCCTTCTTTTTTGAGTTAACACAGTATTTTAAAGTGGTTTTGAGCCAAAGATTTTAAATACTGGGTGATGTCTTTCTTCCACATACACAATCTAGAATTCCTACTCTTCTTGAGACATCTGAAGATTTCTTCACCCATTGCCTCACTCCATCATGGCATGGATCCATCAAAGTTGCCCCTTCATCATGATGTGCCCTTGGGGTTCTCCACACCCCCTACCATTCTCCCTGTCTTCCCAACTCTGAGCCATTTGTTATTGAGCTTGTGCTGTTCTTTTGCCTATATAGTAGGAAGTATTTTTTGGCATGTATGTTTATCAAAAGTGGGAAACCACAAGATTATATTGAGAGGGTTATTTGTTTCATGAAGAATGGAAGTCAGTGAAAGGTTTTTGTTTTTGCTTTTTTTTTTTTTTTTTCTTTTGTGGAAAAAAGGAAATAATAGTCCTAAATGGTTATTTGGTGCTTGTTGACTTTATTCCTTTATGTTGACTACCTGACTACTGTGGCATTTGAATGTTTGACTCTATGGAACCTAATTATTCCAGGAAGTGAAAAGTGTCTATTTCCTGTCTGTACTTGGTGATGACCTCTCAGTCATTCTAACCTCAGAACTGCTGCTTGAAGTCATTAAACTCTAGGACAGAACTTCCTGGAATAGCTTAAAAATGAAGTTGATCACACCCTATGCCAGGTTTAATCACCAGTGTCCCTGTTGACATTTAGGTCTAGATAATTCTTTATTGTGGGGTCATCCTGTGCCTTGCAGACACAGAACAGCATGCCTGGTCTCTACCCGCTGGGTGCTAGGAGTATCCTCTGTCTGTAGTTGTGACAATGAAAAATGTTTCCATGTATTCCCAAATATCTCCTGGGGGCAAAATCATACCTGGTTGAGAACCTCTGCTCTAATCTATAGTAGCAGAGAGGAAATGCTTACAAAGAGAAGACTCACATTGCTTTAAAACTAGAAGGAACTGAAGAGGTCATTTCATTCATCTTTCTCTTCTGATGTGGTATGAGCCATTAAATTACTTGTTCAAGTCTCCACTGCTTGTCCTAATATTTCTAGAACAGTGCAACATGGACCTAGAATACTGCACTGGGAGTTGGGAGACTGAATCTGGTTCTGGTGATGGCATGTTTGTTTGTTTGTTTTTGTTTTATATAGTTGTGTGTGTTTTTTTGTTTTTTGTTTTTTTGTTTTTGTAAGCTCTGTGTCCAACATGGAGCTTGAACTCACAACCCTGAGGTCAAGAATCACATGCTCTACCAACTTTTTTTTTTTTTTCTTTTCTCCCCGCCCCCCCCCCCCCCCCCCCCCCCAGTGATGCCATTTAATCAGCTTTGTGTTTTTAGACAAGAAACTTAGCTTCTCTGGGCTTCACGTTTCTCATCAGGCTGTTATTGTTGTTTTTAATTGAGATATAATTCACATACCATAAAATTCACCCTTTTCAATTCTACGTTTCAGTGGGTTTTAGTATATTTCCTATGTTATCACCACTGTCTAATTCCAGAACCTTTCCTCACACCAGAAAGAAACCCATGACCATTAGCAGTCACTCCTTTCCTTCCTTCCCCCAGCCCCTGGCAGCTGCTAATCTCCTTTCTGTCTCTGTGGATTTTCTTATTATGGACATTTCATATAAATGGAATCTCACAATATGTTGCCTTTTATGCCTAGCTTCTTTCACTTAATGTTTTCAAAGTCCATGTATGTCATACTATGTATCAATACTTCATTTCCTTTTATGGCTGAATAATATTCCATTGTCTGAATATACCACATTTTGTTCATTCATTCATCAGTTGATGGACATTTGGGTTGTTTCCACTTTTGGCCTATTATGAATAATGCTGCTGTGAACATTTGTGTAATCATCTTTTTAATTCTGTTGGACATATACCTAGGAGAAGAATTGGTGGTTCATATGGTAACTCTATGTTTAACTTTGTGAGGAATTGCAAAGCTGTTTTCCCAAGTGGCTGTTCATCTTGTATTCCTACTAGCAATGTATGAGGGTTCCAGTTTCTCTGCATCCTCACCGACACTTGTTATTGTCTGCATTTTTTATTATAACCATTTTAGTGGGTGTGTGGTGTTATCTCAGTGTGGTTTTGATTTGCATCTCTCTAATAACTAATGTTGATACTTATTAAGAACTGGTTTAGATCCTTCTGTTGAAGAGCTCTTCTAGCTTTGAATTTTTAATTTTTTTCTTGTATTCCACATATGAACCAATATGAATAATACGGAATTGAGCCTTTAAGGATATATATTTTAGAAATTAATTTGGTTAATCAGTTCCCATATATTTATGAGTACCTTGTATTGCACAGTGTTTGATCATATTCAGGATGCAGAATGAGTATATGGCATGGTCCTTTCCCATCCCAGATAACAACTAATCTGACTGGGGAGATAAGATGAACATGGAAAACAGAGGCAACACAGAGTCATATGGAATATAATGCTGAAATTATCTATCTTGTAGGTAAGTCTCAAGGGCAGGTATATTTATTTGGATGAGGACAAAGAAAGTCATATCAGTGCTAGACAGAAAAATAGCATCCTCTTTTGAGTTGGGAAGGTGGCTGTTTTTAAGATTCTAGAAAATTTCACTTAAATAAAAAGAAATAAAATTCATTTATTTTTATTCACTAAAATAAAATTTCACTTAAATAAATAAAGTGGAAAATTAAGTTTTTTTCCCCTAAAATATTTTGTATAAGCTCGTGAACTGGAATAGATGTTACCCTCTCTGTTCTTTTTTGTCAAAAGAGTGAATTTGATTTGTATATCTGTGCTGCCCTTTGTTTTAGACTAGACGACTCCTTTTCCACCTGTATGTATTTCCTATAGTGTGAGGTCAAGACAAACGGAAGCGCTGTACTTAATTCCACAGAACTGTTTTATTAGCAAGCTTGGTTTTAAGAAATAATTAACAGGGGTGAGATGATTAATAATTCACTTTTTGAATTCCTTTTCCATTAAAGGGGAGAAATAGGCTTCATCCTTTTAACAAGATTAAGTCTGTGTGTTAGGTGCAGAGAGCTTCTAAAAAGGAGAGAGAGCTTCTTGGCTCCTTTCAGCTTACAGCTTCAAGGCTTAGCTTTTTGGCCTGGCGTTTTGGGCCCTCTGTGATGTGATTCTCACCTACCTTTGCAGCATTTTCTCTCTCTGTTCCTTTGACTACTATATAAATACACTAGGCTTTTTTACCTTCTGCCTTCTGTGCCTTTTTTCATAACATTTGCTCTGCCTGTGCTCACCCTGCATTGTGACCAGATCCCCCTCCTTTCTTTGAAGCCCTCCCATTTCCCGGTGAAGTCTTCCCCTGGCCTCCCTTTCTCCTCCCTCCAGTTTGGCTGTAGAAGCAGCCCTCCACGGTGCAGCCTGTGGAACTGCTGTCCTGGGGCCTCAACACGTTCCCACCCTTGGTTAGAATTATCTTGTACCCAGGTTCTTTGAACTACAAGTTCTAAGTTCTTGGAGGTCAGGGCTGTTCTATTCATCTTTTTATACCTCAATGGTTTCCTATTAGAAAACTTGGCATGTAGCATTTATTGAATGAATGAAAAAGAAATATTGTTTCTGTAGCTTCTGCATCAAATATCAAGCTTATCAAGAGTTCAGGACCATGTGGGAGTGGGATTGGTATGAAACATGTACTTGGAAGTCTGCTTTGGAAAACAAAAGGCCGTGAGGGACAGGATTTATAGGTTTCCCCCGCTCTCCCAAAGTAGAGCATTCCTATGAAACTTTTCATAAGCTGAAATAGCATACAGCGAAGAAGCAATTAATTAATTGCCATTAAGTTATGTGAAAAAACTTTGAGTGTTTCCAAACCCTAAAAAGTAACCTCTCTTAGGCTTTTTGATACCTTACGACACATCTTGCTAACAGATGCACAAAATAAATAGAGATTAAAGCACAGATGCTCACGGTTCAAAGCTGTGGCGGCCTGATGCTGAGCTGCTGAGTGTATGTAGTTCCGGGGAAGGAGCTTGGGGGTGCTGGTCTCGCTGCTGGGGTGCCTTCTGCTTCTGTAAAGGCTTCCTGCAAAACAACTGCTGAATGCTGTTTTCGCCGTTTGCCTTTTTCATAAAGGTGAAAATCGTCTTTGGATTCCTTTCAGTTAGTGAAAAGAGGTACTAATGTAGGTCTTTCATAGAAGTGAAGTGGCATAGTGTGAACTTTCAAAAACTGGGGATACCTGTATTTCACTGCTTCTTAAATATGTGGCATGAAGAATCGATGTTATTAGAGATAATTTTATTATAGTATTACTTCCCTTATGCACGTATCAGAATTCTAGAACCCCCATGTGGAATGAAGCTGGAGCCCTGGCAGGAAGCAGAGGGGCCTCTTCCACATACTCTGGGGCTGGGGCTGGGCTGTGGGCCCGGGGGTCTGCCCTTCAGAGCCTCACCTCAGACAACTGAGTGACAGAGGCCACAGCAGTGTTCTCAGCTCCATTGAGGAGTCACCAAGGGAAGCTCTGAGAAGTGACAGCTGCCTCCTGGAGGCAGAACTGGAGAATTCCAGAAGCACAGTTGCAGGCTCTAGTTGGTATAGAGTAAAATAACAGACTTTTACACATAAGTGGGCCCTGAGAATGTCAGTGCACCACATCAAAGTACGAAAAATGGATTATAATGATGATTCTTCATCCAGAACAGATTAAATCAGGTTTGGCATGTTTTGCTTTGATGTATTCTGCTAAACAATGCAGGAACCCATGTGGTGCCTTTTAGAAAGATTTCTAAACTAAAAATAGTTTAAAATAAAGTCAAAATAAATTTGTGTTTGAAGGGATGAGCTTTCAATTATCCAGAAAACCACAGTCTCTAATTCCAGGAGAAAGTAGCTTATTTGCTCCTACCTCTGTCCCCTTGTTGCCCCCATCTTTTGCCTTCCATTTCCTTTCTCTCTACCTTCCCATAGAATACCCACCTGGAGGCTTCTTCCCCCTATCATCCTAGGAGCCATTTAATTTATAGTCCTTCTTTTTATTGTTTATTATTTATTTTATAAGTCTTTTTAAATTTGTTTTTTAATGTTTATCTGAGAGAGAACACGCGCGCGTGAACAAGTGGGGGAGGGGCAGAGAGAGAGAGGGAGACAGAGAGTCCGACACAGGCTCCAGGCTCTGAGCTGTCAGCACAGAGCCAGACGCAGGGCTCCAACTCACGAACTGTGAGATCATGACCTGAGCTGAAGTTGGACGCTGAACCGACTGAGCCACCCAGGTGCCCTGTATGTTCCTCCTTTTTAGATTTCTGATACTGGGCTTTTGTTCTGTGCATACGTATCCCTGAGCTTCATGGCCTTGCCCCCTACATTTCCCACATAGTACTGCCCTGGCTCTTTAGGCACCCCTCCATGACTGCCAGTTTCATATGAAAGTTAGTTATTAACAAGCCCTATCTTCCTCCACCCCCCCCCCCCCCATTAGACTATGCACTGCAGCAAATTAGAGACCTGGTTTTGTCACCTATATTCCTTTAGTTCCTAGGGCAGCCTAGCACATTGCAAGGTCTCCACAAGGTCTCATAAACATCTGTGAGTAAACAAAGACTCTTTTACCTTTTAAGGAGACTTTGGTTTTTCTTTTTTCTGGCTCTCTGTGGATGGCGCGCTCCCTCTCTGTTTCTCCCCCACCCCCCAAGATTCTCTTTCTCTCTCATTCTCCTTTGTTAATTTCGCCACTTACTCTCTTGAGTCAAGATGGAATGGAGACTTATATGGCTGAAGATACAGAGAAATTTGAGGTGGAAACACCACAATTTGGAAGTACTCTTTAAGACTTCATCTTACCTGATGCAGGACTTAGGGTCATCTGTGGGAAAGGTGCATGCCTGTGGAGATTTGAGAAAGCTATAAGAGCTCCCAGTGGCAGTTGTGTGGGACTGAAACTGAATCAAATGTGTGGCTGAAGCTAGATGGTTGGAGTTTTTAGCAGAAATGGCACATAGCTTTCCTCGGTAGCCCAAAGAGGGAGGATTGAGCTGATGACATGGTCAACCCAACATAGGACAGGTGCACAGAATGTAAGTAAGAGCATCCAGACTTTCTCATAGAGGTATGAGTTTGTGCCTACAAAGGAAATGTGGACTAATTATATGATGCCTTATAAAATGTAATTGTGAAAACGATCGGGTGTCCCCCAAATTGCTTTTCAAACCTAAGTGGCAGTAGTTTCTCGATCATCTCTTAGGATCACTTTCTACACAATTGAGGATTAACTGATGTGGAAACAAGAATAACATATTCAAAAACACAGTGTGGGGGCACCTGGGTGGCTCAGTCGGTTAAGCATCTGACTTCAGGTCATGATCTCGTGGTTCATGAGTTCGAGCCCCACATTAGGCTCTGTGCTGACAGCTCAGAGCCTGGAGCCTGCTTCTGATTCTGTGTCTCCCTCTTTCTCTGCCCCTCCCCTTCTTGTGCGTGCACGCTCTCTCTCTCTCTGTCTCTCTCAAAAATAAATAAAAACATTAAAAAAAACAACAACACAGTGTGTATGGAGTAGTATCTCCGGCCATCAATAACGGCATGGCTTTTGGCTGAAGGCCGGTGATTCTTGCCTGTGGAAAATACTGTCCTCAGCAGGATTTCCTCCTTACTACAGAGGATTTTGACTATTATAGCAAGTTTTGCTAGACTAGCTCTTCTATGTAGTATCCTCTAATTAGTAGGAGGCACGTGTATGAGCAATTGTGTGTAATTTTCATAGATAGTCTTATAAAATAGTGGCATTCTGAATTCATATTTTATACTTGACTGACTTTTTTCTTTAAGGAACTAAACATGTAATCTTGATAGAGAATGTAAAAACAATAAAATCAAACCAACCACATCTTTCATTCCATTTGATAATGTTTTATTATGGCCTCACCTTGCTAAGTAATACAAGTTTTTTTTTTTCTAATTTTTTAATGTGTATTTATTTTTGACAGACCAAGAAAGACAGCATGAGACAGGGAGGGGTAGAGAAAGAGAGGGAGATGCAGAATCCGAAGCAGGCTCCAGGCTTTGAACTGTCACACAGAGAGCCCAGTGTAGGGCTCAAACCCACAAACCGCGAGAACATGACCTGAGCAGAAGTCGGATACTTAACCGACTGATCCACCCAGGACCCCCCACAATCTGTTTTGACAAGCGCTCCAGGTGATCTAGATGTACCTATGGGTCGAGAGCCATTGCTGCAGGGGGAGGGAGGAGGGGCATGAGGCCAGAGAGGTGGGCCTTGTGGGCCTGGGCATGGAAGTTTCCTTTCATCTCAAAGTTAATGGGAAGTTACTGAGAGGTTTTTAAACAGAGATCTGAAACCATTAAGTTTATACTTTAATAAAAATACTAGCTTCTTTGTGAAAAGCGGTTTGGCTAAGGAAATCTGGCTACGAGAAGACACAGGAAGCTGTAGATGAGAGACGATGACTTGGTATGAGGTAGTAGGAGTGAAAATGGAGAAGCGTGGATGGGTTCAAGAAAAAATTTGAAAGAAGAAAGGCCATGACTTGATTAATTGCATCATCAGGGAGAATCAAAGATGAAGTCCAGGTTTCTGTGTTGGGCAGGTAAGTGGGTAGTGGTACCGTCACTAAGATCTTCTGAATTTTCTGGTTTTCTGAAATGTGAGTAAATCTTAAGCACCCAGTCCTCCCCTTAGAATCTGTTCTTTCCCACAAGCCCCAGAGACAACATATCAGATGATATTTGAGTATATGCTATGTGGATAATTCTCTTGGGAGATGTGCTACACACAGCTAATACCGTAAGTGACATCAATATGTGTTCATATGTGTGTAGCTCTACAAAAAGTATAAAATGTCTGAGAAGGTAGAAAATAAAGATGTAAGCAAGGTGTTTGGGCTCAGATGTGTGTAGAAGTCTTGCCAAACAAGGTAAACTTGCATAATTTAGGGAAAAGAGATGGTAAGAGAAGAGATTACAGGCTGTATTCAGTTCTCAAAGGGTCTAGGGTGTGAGCTGAGGTTCTCTGGCTGGAAGGCGTCATGTATGATCCAGTATACTTCAAGATTCCAGGATTCTGAAGGTGAGAGGCCTGGAAATCTAAGAGTGTGACGCTGTGTAGCTGTCTTTCTACAGTGTTTATCAAGAGCCAATGAGGAATTCTAAAGTTCTGAAAAGATAGTGATATGTGCTTGAGAAGAACACTCTTGTCTGCCTTTAGAAGGGTAGGAGTGGGTAGGACAGTAAATTTCCAGGAGACTCCCAGAATTTTACTGGCTGGCCAGTAGCAGAATAGGCCCTTTAGAAATGGGGAGAAAGGGGTGCCTGGATGGCTCAGTCGGTTAAGCGTCCGACTTCAGCCCGGGTCATGATCTCGCGGTCCGTGAGTTCGAGCCCCGCGTCGGGCTCTGGGCTGATGGCTCAGAGCCTGGAGCCTGCTTCCGATTCTGTGTCTCCCTCTCTCTCTGCCCCTCCCCCGTTCATGCTCTGTCTCTCTCTGTCTCAAAAATAAACAAACGTTAAAAAAAAAAATTTTTAGAAATGGGGAGAAATAGGAAAGATAGGAGGAGGAGGAGAATTTGAAGGACTTGGCAGCTGAAGGAAAGAAGGGAGGTGATGACTTCATGGTTATTAGGAAACTGGAGGAAGGTCTGGCTGTTGGAGCTCCTGATGGAGCAGTCATGGAGAGGGAGGGGGGCTGGGAAAGATACTGGTTTAGTTTCTTAACATGAACAAGTCATCGTGTGGGATTAAACATGTAAGCATGGTTTTGAAAAATGAAACAACTAAGCTTAAGGTGGCAGATTTTACAGACTTATCTTTTAAATTTTCATTCAGTCCTAGTATTGTCCTACTCAGCTATCTTTTAAAATTATGCCAAGAATTAGAAGCAAATAATGTCTCACCAGCCCATGATCCGGAATGTGAAAGGAGTTGACTAAGCTATTCTGAAAATATTTGTTCCCAATCAGGAAATACGTACGGGTGACGTTTTCGTTAATGGTGGTTAGAGCCAAGTTTGTGGAAACAATTGTTCTGCCAGTGGCAGGGCAGTGGCAACCTCTCTCTCATCTGTTCTGAATTATTTCAACTCAAGGACAGTAGACCATACATTCTGACACCCTTCCTAAGTTTCAGTTAGGGAACTAAATGAAGTGATTGGATTTAATTACACATAAACTTCTTGATCTTAATCTGTGATTCCAAAAGAGAGACAACTATGACTCACAATAAAAAGGTGTTTAAATTGACATTGACCACCAGTTTAAAAACAAATACACCGGTACTGACTTTAAGTCTGAGTATAGTGTGGGGACATCTGTCAATTCTTACCTTGGCTGAAATCTCCTGTTCTCCCTGTTCCACTTTGTCATTTTAACTTTCCCATTCCTCCTCTCAGTTCCTGTATGCAGCAGAGGTGGGAAAATCAAAAAGGTTACTCTTGTGAGCAAACAACAATGAATAGCATCTATTTGTGGAACTCTGTTCTGCTCACCACAAGCCCCTGTGCAAGGGTCTCCTCTGTGCTCATCCCTCTCAGTCCGCTGTAGCCTGCTGCCCAGGCAAGGATGGGAGCATGTGCATGAGCATGAACCTGTGTGGAAAATAAACCCTCAAAGAGCATGTTCTACTGGTGAGAAAGCATGTTCATATTTAAAGGGAAACCCATTCTTACTAAAATGTACAATCCTAAAGAGTGGATCGTCCATTTGAATCAAGTTTTATAGTCTGGATATAGTCTGGATATAGTCTGGATATAGTCTGGATATTGACTTCCTGTAACTCACAGCTCACTTGCAAATGAGCTGAAGTAAGGCAGAGGCAGGCCTGGTACAGGCCTGACACCTCCTAGACCTTCAAAATATCCCTGCGGAATGAACACAAGTGAATCAAGGAACGAATGGAGAAAGAGAAGCCAGGTGGCTGTGGAGTTGTACTGGGTCCAGGTATCCCCAGTTGACTAGCAGAATATATTTGCTAAAGAACAGAATAGAGAATGAGGTTTGTGGCCCTAGAATAAAAGTTATAATAATAACTAAAACATGTACTGGGTTCTTTCAGTGGGCCGTGTACAAGTCTGTGAGCATTATGCCGTTTAATTTTCATCGCTATCCTCTGAGCTGAATTATGATCTGCATTTCACAGATGAGGAAACTAAGGCTTTGATAGAATAAGGAACTTGTCCAAGGTGATAACGATCCATCCATTTCTGTCTGTCCAGGACTAGCTCATGACTCAGAGCTAAGTGGCCCAAATGAGGATCAGGCCACTGCCCTTGGCATCTTTATCACAGTGTTCTAAGCATCATAAGCAAAGTCCCAGATGGACCAGGGCCCCTCACAGACCTCAGAGCCAAGCTTGCTTTGGCCGTACTTACCACCCACCTTCTTTATTCTTTACACTGTCCCATTTTTAGTGCTACCCAACTGAGCACAAGAGAGGCTCCCTTCATGTCGTTTAGTAACAGAGTGTGTGGTTTTCATTTAGGTAGGTTATTTTTGTAATGACGTTAAGTTGTGGACTTGTATAGGCAGTTCTCCTGTCAGGATGAGTCATCAACAAAGTCGTGTTTTGTTGATAGAAACAGGAAAGTTCAGGGAAAAGGGTGGATTGGTGGGTTGACTTTGTGACAACATTGTTTTTGTTCTGTTTTAGCCATCAAGTTTGAGGTGATGGTGGGACATTTAAGCATACATTTCCAGAAAGGCTCTGGAACTGGGGGATTGACCCTTGTGAAAGATGCCAATTTTGAAATGCAAGTTTTAGACATAGTTTAGATATATATTTCTAAGTCTTACAGGTGAGATTTGAAGTCATGGAAGTATGTGATGTCTTCAAGGGCAAAAGGACTGGTATGAAGAAAAAACAGATTATAAAGGATATTGCCCAGATGTTAAGATTTCTCTCCCTCCCCTGATTCAATTGTATATGCTTATATTCCTGTCTTTTCTAAGTCTAGATTTAGCACCATGTCTTATTTATGTTAACCCATAGAAAATATATTAGCAGTATAGTGTGCTGCCATATTTACAGTGAAGCTCAGGTTGGATTTTTACAATTTCTTTATCAGTCTGGTAACTTTCAAGAGTCAGACGCTTAACCGACTGAGCCACCCAGGCGCCTCCCCCGCCAATGGTTTTTTGATCACATACCCCAATAATAATTTAAAAATTCTTTGAGGGGCACCTACGTGGCTCAGTCAGTTGAGTGTCTGACTTTGGCTCAGGTCACGATCTTACGGTTCGTGAGTTCAAGACCCACGTTGGGCTGTGTGCTGACAGCTCAGAGCCTGGAGCCTGCTTCGGAATCTGTGTGTTTCTCTGTCCCTCCCCCACTTGTGCTCGCTTGCTCTTGCTCTCTCCCTCTCAAAAGTAAACATTAAAAAAAATTTAAAAATTCTTTGAGTACATATCCCCATATGTGTGTATTTTAAATAAATGCTGTGTATATGCTCCTATGCCAATAAAAGATGTAAATCATAAAATGTCCACAAAATAGCAGTAAATGTCATGGGCACAGTTCAAACAATATTATTAATTTTATTTTTTAATGATAAAAAATTATTTTTCTCCCATCAGAAACAGTTTTTCTTAGTGAGAACAATGTGAGCTAACAATCAGTACTACAATTTGCAGGTCTGCTGTAACAGTTGTCATTGTTGAAAAGGTAACTACCCAAAAATACATAGATGCAGATGGAGGACGAGCACCATTATAATTAAAGAACAGCGGTAATCATTTTTCTGATTCCATTCATCGGTCATGCAAAAGTTGTTAATTTTTTTAAGTTTATTTATTTATTTTGAGAGAGAGAGAGCACAAACAGGGGAGGGGCAGAAAGAGAGAGGGAGAGAGGATCCCCAGCAGACTCTGTGCTGATGCAGGGCTTGAACCCATGAACCATGAGATTGTGACCTGATCTGAAACTAGGAGTCAGATGTGTAACCGACAGAGCCACCCAGGTGCCCCAAGTTTTCTTCTTTAATTAAAAAAAAAAAATCCTTGGAACACACTTAAATTTCCAATGGTAGGATAATGTTCTAAACATTAAAGTACTTAATAGAATGTATGCATGCAATAAGATAACTATGGAGATTATAAAAACAAAATATTTGCAATAAAACTGAAACATCCTACCCCAAATGTGTATGTTATTATGGCAACTATATAAAGTATATTTCTTTTTTTTTTAATGTTTAGTTTTGAGAGAGAAAGAGAGCATGAGTGGAGGAGGGGCAGAGAGAGAGGGAGACACAGAATCCGAAGCAGGCTCCAGGCTCTGAGCTGTCAGCACAGGGCCCCACATGGGGCTCAAACTTACGAGCTGTGAGATCATGACCTGAGCTGAAGTTGGACGCTCAACCTACTGAGCCACCCAGGCGCCCCTATGAAGCATATTTCTAAATGTTGTGTCCTTGGAAGGTACTATAAGAAATAATTACTTCAGGATGATGAGATTATGGTGTTTTTTTTTTTAAATAAAAAAATACTTATATTGCAAAGATGACTTACAAAAACAGGAAAAAGAAACTAATGCAAATTGGTTAAGAAAACAGCACGGAAAATGTTGACTGATTCAAAAGCAAATATGTTAAAGGTATTTATTCAAACTCAGTAATATTTCTGTGTTTAATATAAACATACTGAGTGCCTGTTGAGTAGCCTGGATTGTGCTAATGGTACATAGGTGAAAAAGCACAAGTTTTTCCATCATTAAAATTTTATTGCTTTAAAATACAACATATAATACTGGTTGTTTCAAAAATTGTCCTGTGTTGCATAATCCATCTCTTTCTGACACTCTGATTCCTTAAAACTCCAGTTTCAATCTCTTGCTAGACAGCCTCTCGCACTGCTATCTTTGGCTTGGTAACCTGGTATTTGCTTTCTAGTAAGATAAACTGCAATAGACACCAGACACACAGTACTTTATGTGTAACTTCCTGTTTAGTTAAACAGTGTTAGAATGTTGACGGTTAGCAGGTGGCTTATTGGGGTTTATTCTACACCCTGCCCTACTCCCCAACAGTGAAACCTTAGCGGTGAGCATTCTCGTTAGGAATGTGTTCACCTGCAGGTAAGGGAGAACATGGCCAATGAGATCTCAAAAGAATGGAAGTTTTCTCTCTTTGTAATTCTGGAGGCTGATTTGTTCAGGGCTTGTGTTTCTAGCATTCTCTTGGCCTTTTCCTGATGCTTACTGGCTCATGGCAGAAAAGCTGCCTGCACGTCTCTAGCCCTCACACTGAGGTTCCAAGCAGAAAGGAGGTGGAAGGGCGGGGATAAAGGGCCTAACACCTGAATCCATATGCTTGAGCAGGAGAGCAAAGCCTTGACCAGAAGCTTTACCCAGCAGACTTTGGCTCACACCTCAGGGGCTAGATCTGGGTCACAGAGGTGCCCGGCTACAAGAGTGTTTGGGGGGCACCTGGTTGGCTCAGTCGATTGAGCGTCCAACTTCGGCTCAGGTCATGATCTCGCGGTCCATGAGTTTGAGCCCCGTGTCGGGCTCTGTGCTGACAGCTCAGAGCTTGGAGCCTGTTTCAGATTCTGTGTCTGCCTCTGGAACTTTGGCCTTCACAGAAAAGGGGTAACTGGTCCAGTGTCTGCCATAATACTTTCTGCCATTTGCATCCTCTTTATGACAATAGAATGCCTAGTGAGTCCAACAGTGAACTGTTAAAGAATTTGCCATGAAATTATGTATCTTTGAGATACTCTGCTTAATTGCTAGAAGTAGCAAGGGTCTTCTTACAAGGGAAAGGTCATCAGTCCTTTTCTCCCTCCGTAGTGGAAAGGGGTTGTCTTAGAGCCCTCCCTCTACTTCCCCTTAGTCCAGTCTCTCCATTGTAATTTGTGTTGTTCTAAGAAAATTTTTACTTTTTGGTTTTCTTCCTCTGCCTTCGACTTGTTCCATGTGAGATACGTAAAAGGTCCTAATGAGTCCTACATCTGCTGTAAGTCAGAAAAAAGAAAAATGTGTATTTGAAGTGTGAAAGTAAGTGAAATAAAGAACTGTTACATTGAATACCTAAAACCTTTGAAAGTACCCGGAAGTCATTTCATGTTTTTGGCAGAGGGCCCCATCTAGGGCCACGAAAGAAAAGCTCGTGTGTTTGAATGAATGGAACAATTGAGCAAGTGCCTGGGATTGCTTAGCTCTTTTTGTATCTGATCCTCCCAATGAACCTATGCAAAAAGATACTGGGTCCATTTCACAGATTTGGCAACTAATGCTGAGAGAAGCTTTGTAATTTCTCCAAGGCTACCCAACAGATAGGGCCAGGATTAAAACCCAGACAGTCTAACTCAAAAATACACACTCCCCTCTCGCCCCCAGTTTTCCATGCTTCATCCGCCTGTACTTCAGTTGTCTTTAAACTTGATTTCCCACAATTAGTTGTCTTTAAACTTGAATTCCCACAATTGTGCACATTAAATCTCAATTAAAAAAACAACTATCTTATTCAAATTGATTATTTCTCGTTATTTGCTAGTGACTCTCAAGGTCCCAAGGTGCAGCAACAGCTGTGTATACCCCAGAATTCAAACATGACCAGGCATGCCTAGAAGCATATGGAAGGATTCTTCTGGAAGGGCTACTTAATTACATAAATTGTCAGCCGTCTGGGAAAGAACTAATCCGACAAGAAGAGAGAGTGAAGGAGTGCAAGTTTACTTAAAAGTGCCACAGAGTAGGGGTAAATCTAACTGAAGTACAATGTAATTTATTTAGCCTGGCCGCAGATCCAGTCCCTAGGGATTCCTGGAGCCAGGAGGTTGCCAGTGAAAGAGCTATAAACATCTTCACTAAGATTTTCATGGGTCACTGAGTGTTCATGCCAGGTCAGCCAATTCAGCAGCACCAGCCCAGACAGTTTATCACCCAGGCGCCTGTGGGGGTAGGTTACCAAGGCGTGGGTGCAGGCTTTGGGGTCTTTAGCAGGCCCAGGATTTGGAGTTGAAAGGGTAAAGGTTCATTGTCTTTGTTTAGGCTGCTGTAACAAAATTGACTGGGTAGCTTACAAGCAATATAAATTTATTTCTTACAGTTCTGAAGGCTGGAAGTCCGAGATCAGGCTGCCAGCACAGTTGGGTTCTGGTGAAAGCCCTCTTCTGGTTGCAGACTGCGGATTCCTTGCTGTGTCCTCAATGGCAGAAAGTGGCAGGGATGTTCTCGGGTCTCTTTTATAAGGACACTAACCCCATTCATGAGGGTCCTGTCCTAGTAAACTAATCACCTTCCATAGCCCCCACCTTGTAATACTATCACCTTGGAGGTTAGGTTTCAACATATAAATTTTGAGGGGAACACATTCAGACCCTTTATTGAAGCAGCTGGACCAAGATGGCTGCCTCGAAGCTTGCTTCAGAGCTGCTGGAGATACTGGGGGAAGTGGGTGGGGGTGATAGAATCCTATCGTGGCAGTTGGAAGCAGAGTCAGGGAAATACTGACCTATTTGCTTAGTTCGCAATTGCCGTCAATTTGCAAATATATCAGCAGTTTAATTAAAACATTTGGGCCAAACAAAACACTACATTATGCACTTGCAATTTTTGAAATGAACTGACAACAGCATTTATTTAAATGTATAGTCACATACAACTTTCTTCTTCAATATCATTGTCAATGTTAAAGGAAAGCTTTTTTCACATTCAGGGTCTACAGATTGTTCTGAATTATTTAGGCAATTTACAGTTACATGTAGCGTCCTAGAGACACTGCTTTTTAAAATCATACAGCTTTAGCATTAATTGAGAAATACTGGCATTTGATCTACATTCCTTTTTGGCTAAACTTCAGTTACATTTGTTCCTAAATTAAATTACCAACTCAGTTTGATCTCTTGAACATCACCTGGAAATCTTTGATGTCAGGGCTGGGGTGATAATTCTTTAATCATCCATTCAGTTAATATTTACTGAACGCCTCTTGCGTTGTCAGTCTCTTGCTTACAGAAGTGACATTGTGGGGAGAGAGATGAGCATAAAATCAAGTACACAGATAAATAAATAAAATTGTAGTAGATTTAGACAATAAAACTTCAGCTAAGGTGGTTGGAGAGGACTCTCCAAGGAGGTGATACGTAAGGTGAACGATGAGAGAACCAACATTGCTGAGTCAGGATGAGGCCTTCCTGTCACGCCAGCCCTTCCATGTGTGAAGTTCCTGTGTATTCGTTAACAACTGTTTGGTGAGTGTTTGCTATATGCGAGACACCATCCTAGGCCCTGGAGGTACAGCAATGAACAAAACAGCAGACAACATCCCTCACCCTATGGAATTTATATTCTATTAGGGTAGGTAGAGAAAGAAATACTGAAAAGAAAGAACACTGAAAACACCACTAGTATATCAGATACTAAGTGCTGTGGTGAAAAATGAAGCCTTGAAGGGAAGTAGGGAGTTGGAGAGGGGGTGTGTGTGTACGGAGTGCCACTGGTAAAAATGTAAAATCTGGTCGTCAGGGAAGGCCTCACTAAGGAATTGAACTTTGAGCCGGAAATGGAGATCTGTGGTCTAGCCCAGGGTTGGCACACTTTGTAAAGGACGGACTTTTTCTTTAGGCTTTGGGAACCATGAGGCCTCTGTTGCAGCACTCAACCCTGCCATTGTCAGGGCCAAAGCAGCCACAGTTAGTATGGAAATGAGTGCGTGTGGCCATCTTCCGATACAGCTTTATCTATGGACGCTGAAATTTGCATTTAATGTGTTTTTTACATGTCATGTGATACTATTATTTTTATTTTCTTTTCAGCTACATTTAAAAGTATCCCATTTGGGGCCATGGTCCATACAAAACCTGTTGTGAGCTAGATTTAGCCCGTGGGCCATAGTTTGCCTTCCCATGATCTAGCCTATGAGATTTTGAAGCACTTGTTCCCTTTAGTTGCTTTGGATGATGTGTAATGGTGTGTGTGTGTGAATAACATAATAAAATCTAACTCTAATGCTTTTGTAGATATCTTCCTGTTTTGGGTCCAACGACTTCTTTTCTTTTTTCTTTTTTTTTTCCTGTGGTTGTTTTATGAAGAAAATAATGAAAATTCATGTTTATTCAGTGACAAATATTCATTTCACTTAAATTTATGTCTTACAGCATTTATTTCTAGGCTCTGCTAGGCAGTAATAGCTTTTATTTTCAATCCATCATACTGTAGTATTTCTGAAGACATTTTAAGTAGCAGTTAAGAATTTCTTCAGGTAGCATTGTGTTTGAGTGCAGGCTATAGAAAAACTTTGATCGAGTGGCTTAAGCAATTAAATGTTTATTTGTCTAATACAGAAAGGTTTAGAGTGGGCTGCGCAAGACTGGTGTGGCAGCTATAAAATATCAAGGACCCAAGCTCCTGTCTTTCTGCTTGACCATCCTTAGCATATGGCGTTTGTTTTCACATTTGCACAATGGTTTCTGCGCCTCCAGGCACTACTTCTGCATTTCTGCAAGAGGAGAGAGGACAAATTGGGCTTTGTGGTTTTATTCATCAAGTAGAGCCTTCCCGAGAACATGTGCCTTCTGTCTCATTCTGTGTCATGACCCCTGGCTGCAGAGGAGTCTGGGTAAAACAAGTTTTTGTAGCAGAGCACATTGCTTTCCTAAACAATACCAGCCTTCTATTATTAAGAACGAGAGGGAGATTGGGGCACCTGGGTGGCTCAGTTGGTTAAGCACCTACTTCTGCTCAGGTCACTATCTCGCAGTTTGTGGGTTCGAGCCCCGCATTGGGCTCTGTGCTGACAGCTTCAGATTCTGTGTCTCCCTCTTTCTTTGCCCCTCCCACACTCGTGCTCTGTCTCTGTCTCACAAAAAATAAATAAAAACGTTAAAAAAAAAAAAGAAAGGGAAATTGGCTACTGGGTAAAAACCTAGCATTATCTTCCATGGTTTCTAAGTGTGTTAAAAAAAAAAAGAAAAAGAAAGAAACAACAACAAACACCCCCTGAGTTATAGGTACTTTGCACTCATAGCTAAATTGACATGGGTGAAGGCAGCTACTATTGCCCCACAATTAACTTCTTTCCCATTTGCTCCTCAGATGGCTTTTGATATTGATTTAAGGTACATTTTGTTTCAGGATACTTGAAATGTGGGGAGGAAAAGCCCTTGGAGTCAAGGAAATGATGGTATATGTTATTGCTACTTGAACTCTGGGTTTATGCCAGCACATTGCAGCATCCCTGGCAGCTTCCTGTTGCCACATGGGAAGCCTATTACCTGGGGTCCCACCCAGCAGTCCCATCTCTTCACCCAAGTCCCTGCCACCTGAGGTGGCCTGTCCCCCTGCCACAGATCCCTGGGCTCCCACAGTTCCAGGCCACGTTCACCTCCGCAGATCTCAAAATAGCTTGTGGTATCTGCTCATGACTCTTCTTCCTTCCTCATGCTAATGCCACAGATATCCACTTGAAAACTTCCTTCCCTGGGTTAAATTTTGTCCTTTGTTTATTTGAGTGATTTGCTGTAGTATTGGTTAGTTTTCTGTGGCCTTAGCTCTTTTTTAAAAAAAAAAAAAAATGATTTTTCATCATCTGGCCTTTCTTAGAAGTGTGAATAAACATGAAGGCCCACGAGTAACAATGTGCTCTGAGTTGTGGGGCTTCCGTGTCCTGTTGGAAAACCCAATTTATATAAAATACTACATCTCTATGGCTACATACTCCTGTTCCCTTCTATGTGAAGCTCTCTTTCTCTACATAATTTTCTTGTATTTAATCTTGAATACTAACATATTCACACTGTGCAAAAAAGTTTACAGTTTACACATGTAGAGAGCTAAGACTTTTGCTCCCATTTTTTCTCCATCCCCCCCCAGTCCCTACTTTCCTAGCTCCCAGACAACTATTTCTGTTGGTTTTTTATATAACCTTCCAGAGCTTATTTTAACGTAAGTACAAATGTGTTCTTTTATTTTCTCTATTTTTAAAAAATGTTCCTAGTCTATGCACAGTTCTGTTCCTTGTGTTTTCACTTACTAATCTGTCTTGGAGATCTTTTCATAGCAGTGTTAAGAGTATGTACAGAACTCCTCCTTTTTTCTTTTAAGTTGCATAGTATTAAAGTGATCTCTTTGAAGCCCAAACCTGGTGGTGCCTCCCCTGCTTTCCTCTTTTAAAACAGAGATATAATTATTTACATTTTACTCCATATGCTGCTGTCAATTCTCACCTTTGTTAGTAACTGTCCTTTGCTTCTTGAGCAGTGTTAGTGTGTAATGATGCTTTTTTTTTTTTTTTTTTTTTTTTTTTTTTTTTTTTTTTTTTACTTTAGAGACAGAGAAAGTGCAGGAGCCCATGTATGAGTCAGGGAGGGGCAGAAAGAGAGAGAGACAGAGACAGAGAGAGACAGAAAGAATCCTAAGGAGGCTCCATGTGCAGTGCAGAGCCTGACATGGGGCTCAATCCCGTGACCCTGCGATCCTGCCCTGAGCTGAAATCAAGAGCATGATGACGCTCCACTGGCTGAGCTGCACAGGAGCCCCTTGAATTTTTTTTTTTAACAGCAACCAATTTGTTTTCCGCCACCTCAATTTTTTGGAGATATAATTGACATATAATACTCTATAAGTATAAGGTATATAACATAATGATTCGATATTTGTATATATTGTGAAATGATTACCACAGTTAGTTTAATTAACACATCCGTCACCTC
The DNA here is from genome assembly GCF_046562875.1 of Panthera onca. Classification (NCBI taxonomy): domain Eukaryota; kingdom Metazoa; phylum Chordata; class Mammalia; order Carnivora; family Felidae; genus Panthera; species Panthera onca. Next base: position 71,362,907 of record NC_138343.1, read on the forward strand.
CCATTGTTTGGATTTTAATATTCTGTGATACATCTTTCAGATATTGGCTGTAAGGAGGGAGGGGTGTTGAGACATGGACACTTTCATACATTGCTAATGGGAACATATTGACAAGGACTTGTTGAAAAGCAGGTTAGCATGGGTCCACCAGGAGCCTGAAAAATGTCTCTGCCCTTTGATCTGAGTTTCATTCATAGGGTTTTGTCCTAAAATAGTATTGGGAGATAGTGTCAAAGATTTTTAAGTAAAGATGTTCACTACATGATATTTCTGGTGCTGAAAGTTACAAATATGCTAAATACCAATAATTGAATAGTAGTTGACTGAAAACATCTACATGATAGGTTGCTAGGCAGATATAAAAATTCATGCTTTTGAATAAAAACAATGTTCATTTTGACAGAGTGTGTGTGTGTATGTGAGCTGGGGAGGGGTAGAAAGAGGGAGAGAGAGTGTGCTCAGGGGCTCAATCCCAGGAACCGTGAGATCATGACATGAGCTGAAATCAAGAGTTGGAGGCTTAACTGACTGAGCCACCTAAGTGCCCTTGAAAAATTTGTAATGACAGGACGTACACAGGGTACATTCTTGAATGAAAGGGGCAAGACCCAGCTCTTTTTATCGAGTGTGATCCTATGAAAGGAATGACCAGTGAGCAGTAGGGGATTATAGTTAAGCAATAAATGCTGTGTGTGTGTGTGTGTGTGTGTGTGCGCGTGCGTGTAGGGCTTGGAGGCTGGGATGTAGAGAAACTGTGTGTCTTTGATATAGCCTAGTATTAAGAGTATGTGAGTTTTAGGGTATTCATCTTTTGAGGTAGACGTGGAGGTGGGGTGGATATTATGTGTACATACATCATATGGAAAACTAAGGTTTGACTGTGTTGGGTTCACTTTTGATCACTCATGAACATTTGAAATATGTTGGATATGTAAAGCTCTACCTACGGACATTAAATCCAAACCCTTTCCTCTAATTAATTTTTGACCCTTTCCTCTAATTAAATGTTGACAGTTTGCTTGTTTTACAATTTCTAGACTTTTAAAAATGCAAATACATTTGCTCTTATAATCAAAGGAGGTGGATCATGAAGGACATTGTGCTATGCTAAGAAATGTATGTATTCTTCCAAGGGCAATGGGGACTCATTAAAGAAGATCTTAAATAGGAGAATGACATGATTATCTTGACAAGAATACGTACTAAGACCTCCATCAAAATAGGTGACCAGTTTTGACCTCAGCATCAACCTTGTTTATCTGCCTTGTAGGGTTGTAAGGGGAAACTAAGTAGTATGGATAATACTTTTTTTGCAAGCCAAAGTTTCAAAATAACATAACTACATTTCTGAAAATTGTGTATCAGGGGGAAAAAGTTAACTTTTTCAGAAATGAGAAATAGCTTCGTTCAAGAAACAAGATAATGTATCCATTTTGATTTATAACCATACACTAGGTCTCTTGTTTTCTCATATCATCGAGGGTAAAGATACTCTATTTTGCTAGCTTTGTATTTCTGTCCATGCTAACTGTACAATCTTGTTACTCATTCATAGACTTCAACCCAGTGATCAGAATGTCTTTGCTCATGACCTACAACAAATTTCCATCTCAGAAGCACATGTCATTGAGGCTTTTGAGAGGAAGTTGGAGGAAATTGGTGGAGGCAATCAGTATGTGAAAGTTTGTTCTTCAAGCATTTTATTTTCTAGATGAGAGGTCTTTTTGGCGGCTTGCCCTCTCAAAATGATTCTTTTCTTTGGCCCTTATAAAATTTACTTCACCACTTAGGTTGTGTTAAGTCTGTGTACATTTCCTAGAATCATTTAGAAAAAGCAGGTGTGTGGTCTCCTGTTTTACATGCTGTGTTTAAGATACTGAATATTGTTGCCCCATCTGAATTATTTAATATGTACCCTGAAATAAAACCGATAAGATTTTGAAAACCTACAGATGTGTTTGCAGCTCTTCAGGAGCACACCTGACCCCTAGTGACTGAAGAAGGAAACATGAAGGTGAGAGGAACAAAGAGAGTTAAGGAATACAGAGTTCAAAGTCAGCCGATGCTTGTTGTTTACTCTCACCTTAGAAGTGGAGAACATTTTTCTCTTTTGAATTGATGAAAGGATGCTTTCATGACAGTGGCTACCGCTGTGGAATACCTGAAAGAGACTGCTGAGGGGAATAGAAATGTTGCTGCTCCCGGGAATCAGTGAAGTGTCGACATCTCATATGGGCTCTCCCTGGTTTTCAAATGGTTTCTGCAGAGGGAGTTTTCATGACTGTAAATGTCAGCTTCTGTAACTGGGAGGGGCAGTGGTTATGTCCCTCTGAGAACGAAGTCCCTCACCTCATGCATAATCTGATCCTTCCAGGTGATCAGGGCTGTGCCCCAGTGTTCTGGGGAGTCTAGGTGAAGAAATCATCATGTCAGGACTTGTCTAGACTTCTGCTGGATACCCAGTGAGTGGACGGTGCCTGGTGCCTGTGAAAATTGCCTCTTGGTTTTGCATTGGTGACCTCTGACCATGAGAAATCAAGTCTAGTTCAATTTGGAAATATCTGCATATTGTTTCAGATAAGCATTTCTCATTTGTCTGTCTTCTCTCTTTAGATAAAGAAGAAACAGCAGGATGTGGTTAGATTTCTGGAAGCCAACAAGATAGAGTTTGAGGAGGTGGATATCACAATGTCAGAAGAACAAAGACAATGGATGTACAAAAACATCCCCCCAGAAAAGAAGCCTGCTCAGGGCAATCCTCTGCCACCTCAGATATTTAATGGTGACCGATACTGTGGAGTAAGTAGCTGGATTGTTACCACACTATTTCTTTGCTTGACTGAAAACACAGTTAACCAGAGTGAAGTTGGGTTTTCTCAGTGAGGACTGTGCTTTCTTCACCCTGGGCCATTCAGGCCCACAGTCTAATAGAAGGGTATATGAGTCCAAGGTTGCAGACTGTGTGTGAATGTGAATACATACATGTCTTAGTGTTCCTGTCTGTTTGGGGAAAGTGGTAAAGTGGTGAGAAGGGAAGGGGTGTGTGTGTGTGTGTGTGTGTGTGTGCGTGTTTATTGTGCTCTAAATTTTAAAGCATGTAGATTTTTTAGGTTTATTTTTGAAAGAGAGAGACAGAGTGGCAGGGAAGGGGCAAAGAGAGAGGGAGAGAGAGGATCCCAAGCAGGCTTTGCACTGTCAATGCAGAGCCATATGCAGGGCTCGAACTCATGAACCGTGAGATCATGACTTGAGCCAAAATCAAGAGTCGCACGCTTAACTGACTGAGCCACCCAGGCGCCCCTTGAAGCATATTACTTGATTAATACATCTTGGGAGCAGAGTAGACGGGGAAATTATCCTTGAATCTTTATCCCTCTATGGTATAAAAAACTGTTAATAGCTGATTATAAACCAGAGTTTCTTTTTTTTTTTATGATAATGAGCCAGATGGATCATTATGAACATCAAAAATACATTATTAGGTGCCTTTTTCCTGTATGTAGCATATGAGAAGATGAAGTCACTTTTGTCTGATTATCTCTTTTCCTTCTCACTGGGTTAAGAAAAAAAAATGAGAAATTTCTTTCTAATGAGTAGTTAAGGTTTGATTTTTGTTATACTCTCAGTATATACGTAAGTATTTACTTTGGGACCTGTACTCCAGTTCTTTAAGGATGGCCTGGAGAAGGGGAAGGGCCAACAGTGCTGAGGTGCTTACGGTGAAATAAATAGCTGGGTTGTATAAGAGTGGAGAAAAGGGACAATAGTGCTTATCATACCTTGAGATGAAACCATTCCCATGGACATAAGAGAGGAGATAAAGATTGTGCACAGAGTTCCTACATTCATGTCAGAGGAGAATCCCAAACATGGCACTAGACTTAGATTTGAGTTCTAGTGCTTTATGTTGGCTTTGACACCTTTGAAAAGTCATTTTTCTCTTAAAGAATCTATTTTCTCATCTTTTTTTTTTTTTTTTTTTTGAAATTTTAATTTGAGAGAGAGAGATTGAGTAGGTGAGGGAGCAGAGAAAGAGGGAGAGAGAGAATCCATGCTGTCAGCGCAGAGGCTGACGTGGGGCTCGATCCCACGAACCGTAAGATCATGACCTGAGCCAAAATTAAGAGTTGGATGCTCAACTGACTGAGCCACCCAGGAGTCCCTCAGTTTTCTCATCTTGAAGCAAAGGATGATAATATCTCTTTTACTTCACATGATATTTGTGGCTATAAAATACTTTTTAAGTACATTATATAAGAATAAAGATTACTTTTTATGGAATTTTTTAGTATTGTGATCTCATATTTTATTAGGGGAAGTATGTGGTAACTGAGGGTGTATCCCATTCATGATTACAAGGCCTAGAAAATGTACTCTTGTACCTGTAAACCAAAATGAGGCATAGTTGAGAATGTGTGTGAACTGTACAGTTCAAAACAATGCAAAACTGTGAGTCAAATAGGGCTAGAAGGCTTAAAACAAAAATCTCACAGCTTTATTTTCCTCAGCCTTCGCAGGTGTGAGAATTCCTTTATTGTGGTCTTGTAGGTGAGTGGTAATTTGGCTCATTACAGAATTTTAGGTTGGAAAGAATTTTGGTGGTTTTGCATCATTATCATCTGGTTTCTAGTGCTGCAGTTGAGAAGTCTGGTGACATTTTTCTTGATCATTTGTATGTTTTTGCCAGTTTCTTCTATGCAGATTTTTAATCTCTTATCATATGTGTATCCTATCATATGTGCTGAGGTGCTTACGGTGAAATAAATAGCTGTTTTATTATCTATTTTTCATTCACAGCGCTGAGTGCTCAGTAGGTCCTTCTCCAAGAACTACATGATTATTAAATGTTTTTGTAGCATTTTTTTGAAAAAATTTCCCCTGCTTTTTCTCCTTGTTCTCGTTATCTGGAATACACACTAATTTAAATAGTGGACTTCTTACAGCGAATTTCTAATATATATATATATTTTATTGTCCTCTTTGTTTCTACTTCTGGGAGATTTCTTTAGCTTACCTCTGAATTTTTTCATTGAATTTTTATGTCATCTTTTTTTTTTTTCCCTTCCTTACATTCTGGTTTTCTCTTTTTAATAATGCGCCTTTATGAGATGAATACCAGATCTTAGCTCAGTGAGATATTAAATATGATTTCTTTGCGGTCTTTTCTTACCAGTACTGTCCCTGTCCTACTAATTCCCTTGTTTTCACTTTATTTTGGTCTTTTCTCTCAAGTGTGGTAGGCTTTCCTCAGATCTCTGGTGATCTTGGTCTTTTGTTTATTTAAGAGGTGAGGCACTAGAAAGCTAGTTAGAAGCTGCAGGTGTCCTTATGTACCCATGTGGGCTTGTTTCTCCCTTCCCCCACTTCCCTGTAGGGATGACTGGGTAGCCTGTTAGCATTCTCATTGCAGATACTGATAATAAAATCTGTGGGTCTTTTCTCAGATGATAGATTAGCTTTTCCAGAGAATGGCCCTTCAGTCTCTTGCTTTGGGGATATCAGCCTGGCTACTGGAGTTCTGGACCTGTAGGTGAGACACTGGAGGCTCTCCCTCTCTGCCATGCACAGTTTCTCTTCATATCCCTGTTGAAACCCCACTGTCTTCCATTCTGGCGTTTCTAAGTTTGTTGCTTCCAGAAGCCATGTTTATTAAGGGTGGACCTTCTAGCTCCTTTGGGGGAGAGTGAGGCACCCTGGTATCTAACTGCTGCTTATGTAGACTTTCAAACCAGCTCCCTGTTTTCTTGTCTTTGCCCACTCACCCCACCCTCACAGTAGCTGATGCCTCCAGCTCCTGATGTCTTTGGGGCCCTGCAGCTTGTGTCTTGTTGATGCTGCTTTGCAAACACTGAGGTTTGACCCATCTTCTGCTCTCTGATGCCCCTCACTGTCTCTCTCCCCACTTCCTGCGTATGTTGTGGTTCAGAGCTGTAAGATGTCTCCTGTTTTATTTTTTAAAAATTGTGTTTCTGGTTTTTTAAAAAAACTCTTGTTGATTTTTCAAGATAAAGGAAGAGACATCTTTGCTCTATCATTGTGAAAGTAGAAGTCTTGAGAGCCCTTTGGATAGAGGAATGTATGAATGAATAAAAGACTGTAGTGTGAGGTAAAGTTAATTGCTTATCCTTGCCTTCACTTCTCTACGACTTTCTAAATCTCTGTGTATCTTTGCTCTACAGAGTCTATGGAAATTTTTTCAGATAGACTGTCTGGGAGCCGACTAGAGGCTTACACATTGATTAAACTGTGCTGGATAAATGGCATCTTCTCTGCTTGAGCACTGTTAGTCCTATGGTGACAGTGACAGCAATGCCAGTCCACGCTCTATCTTTATAGTCTCTTCTAGCAGGAGTTTTGAAGACAGTGTCTGCTCTTATCACGGTCAAGTAAATTCGACTTTGACAAAAGCAAAAGCATTAGAGAGCAACTAACCATGGTCACATTCATCCTACCCGCCCCTGTGCACCTTGCTTTACCCAGTGATAGTTTATGAGTGGTCTGATCTGGTTGGATAACTCGTGGAAACCTGCCGCATTGCAAGTGACAGGATCCAATGAGCATGAAGATTCTCCTATTTCCTGGAATTGGCTGGAAACTTACTACTTTGTAGTATTTTAAACTGGGTGAGCTAGGCATGTGAGACATAAACATTTGCTAAGCTACTTGGTAATCGGTGTAGGTAATTTCCTTTTCTCTGCCCTTTAGTATTTGAATATCCGTCTGTTGTAAGAATTCCCCACTGAATGGAAGCTCGTGGGCATGCCCAGTCAGTTCTTCCCACCCCAGAATTTGAGCATTGAGGGTATAATGTAGAAACACAGGATCAGTTGGACAGGAGTCTTGGGGTCAGGAATAGCCATGGCTGGTGTGCTAATGGGGCCGACCCTGGGGTGTGGCCTGGGTGTGTTCTTGGCTACCCAGACATAGAAATTCTTCTTATAAACTGGTTCTCCAGCTTTAATGTGGGTTTAGAACTTCCACTGTACTGCCATAAATTCTTTTCCTGTTAAGTTGCTAATGTCCATTTCGGTTGTTTGTGGTCAGGAATCCAAATTGCACAGACTGGTTGTTCTTGCTATTTTCTGGGAGTAGCCGTACCATGAGCAAGAGTCTTCTCTGGAAATGGGTAACCTAAAGGTAAACATCCTAGCACCTCGACTTTTCTGATGGGCTTTAGTGTCTGATTTGGATTTTGGAAAGCTCAGGTCCTCATGTCTAGGGTTTAAACTTTGTTCTCTCTCTGTGGAACTTGCCTGTGTGGAGTGCACCAGAAATGAAATACACACATCTGCACGGAAGGAAAATGTTTACTACCCGTTCATTTCTTTTCTTCCTTCCTATTCAGAAAAAAAAAAAAAAAAGTTTTGGATTTTTAAAATATATTTTTATTTTTTATTAATAACATTTATTGTGGAAAAACATATATTGTAATACTTAGTGTCTTACTTTTAAGTGTACAGTTTAGTAGTGTTAAATATATTCATTGTTGTAAAACAGATATCCAGAACTTTTTCATCTTGCAGAACTGAAACTCTATACCTATTAAATAACTCCTGTTTGTCCCCTCCCCCCCCAGACCTTGATAACAATCATTCTGCTTTCTATCTGTGAATTTGACTACATTAGATACCTCACAGAAGTGAAATCATACAGGGGTGCCAGGATGGCTCAGTAGGTTAAGCATCCGACTTTGGCTCAGGTCATGATCTCGAGATTCATGACCTCAAGCCCCGCGTTGGGCTCTGTGCTGACAGCTCAGAGGCTGGAGCCTGCTTTGGATTCTGTGTCTCCCTCTCTCTCTGACCATCCTCCACTCATGCTTTGTCTCTTTCTCAAAAATAAACATTAAAAAAAATTTTTTTATAATAAAAAAGAAATGAAATCATGCAATGTTTGTCCTTTTGTGACTAGTCACTTCACTTAGCATAATGTTTTCAAGGTTCATCCATGTTGTATGTCTTAGTCCATTAAGGCTGCTATAACAAAAATTGGGTTATATATACAGATTGGGTATCTTGCAAATAAGAAATGTATTTCTCATGGTTCTGGAAGCTGCAAGTCTAAGATCAGGGTGACAGAAGGGTTGGGTTCTGGCAAAGACACTCTTCTGGATTGTAGACTGCCAACTTCCTGCCAACTTCCTTCCATGGTGAAAGGGGACAAGGGAGCTCTTTTATAGGGCATTACTCCTATCCTTGAAGGCTCCACCCTCATGACCTGATCACCTCCTAAAGGCCTTTGGGCATGAAGATTTCAACATGTGAATTTTGGGGGAAGATACAAACATTTCTCCTATAGCATTGAAGCATGTGAGAAGATTTCAATTCTTTTTAAGTCTTTCATTGTGTGTATATTCCATATTTTTTTGTCCATTCATTTGTTGATGAATTGGGTTGCTTCTGTTTCCTGGCTATTGTGAGTAGTACTGCTTTGAACATAGGTTTGGAAATAACTCCTTGACATTCTGCTTTCAGGTGTGTGTGTGTGTGTGTGTGTGTGTGTGTGTGTGTATGTATATGTATATATATATATATATATATATATATATATATATATATATATATATATAATGCAACAATCCCAATGTATATGTGTGTAGATATACACAATCTATATCCCAATATACATGTGTGTACACATACACAATATATACGTGTATATATATGCATCATATGGTAGTTCTACTTTTAATTTTTTGAAGAACCATCATACTGTTTTCCCTAGTGGTTGTGCCATTTTACAGTCCCGTCAGCAGTGCACAAGGATTCTGACTTCTCTATATCCCCACCAATACTTGTTATTTTGTTTGTTTCGTCATGTTTTGAGAGTACCCATCTTAATAGGTGTGAGGTGATACCTCATTGTGATTTTGGTTTGCATTTCTCTGATGATTAGTGATGTTGAGCATTTCATACACTTATTGCCCACTTGTATATCATTTTTGAAGAAATATCTATTCAAGTTCTTTGCCCATTTTTTAATCAGGCTATTTGATTTTTTTGTTGTTGAGGGTTTTTTTTTTTTTTAATGTTTATTTATTTTGAGAGAGCATGTGAAAATGCATATGCACTCACAGTGGAGGGGCAGAGAGAGGAGACAGAATACCAAGCAGTCTCCGTGTTACAGCACGAAATGTGACATCCTGACCTGCGCCGAAATCCAGAGTGCTTAACTGATTGAGCCACCCAGGAACCCCAATGGAAGAATATTTTTATAGAAAAATAACCATTTTGATCATTTTCCATGGGGCAACTTATAAGATTGTTTATATTTTAAAACTATTGAATTACTCTTTTGGTACTTTTAGATGATACTTGTAAGATGTTAAATTTGTACCTAAGCATTGGGTCTACTGCTAATCAAATAACGTTTACATTAAAGCTGTTGACTAGTTTGGTTAAGTAATGATTTGCAGGCCAACTCTGACTGCCTTTCCTCATATTACCTTGATTAATTGGAGCCTGAAAGTAGACTAGAGATGGGTTAGATTACTCTTAAAGAGTTTCAGAAAGGCTAAATGACCAGCAGTGGTTCCTTGTGGCATCTTTTTCTTTCCCGTGAAAGGAGACAAGGAGATGTGTTAGTGGCTTCTTACCATTGGTGGAAGCTTAAAAGAACCACAGAGCACCTAAATGTATGTAGTTGTATTGTTTCCAAATGCAATGTTATGTAAGACTTCTGAGAAGATTGTCTTGGGATAATATATTTTAAGTGTGTTTGGACATCTTTTTGAAGCATGCAGAACCAAGTCCCTTAATTGTCAGTTTTCAAATCCCGGATTCATACATATGATTATATATTTTTAAATAATATATTTGAATTTGAATATATTGAATTTGAACACACACGTATATGTTTATATCTGAATATATTGAATTTGAACACATGCACACACACACACACACATCTCCACACATAAATATAAGAAATGACTTTCAGCAAAAGTCTCCTAAGAAGTTTGTTGGAAAGAGATATTTAAAGAGATTTTCATATTGAGTTGGTTATCCAACATTATTGTTGTTTTTTCTTTTTTTCTTAGCACTAAAATGAGTATAGAAATAGAGAAATTGGGAAAATGAGAATAAGGAAGGGGGGACAATGAATACTGCCTTTTGAATACAACTGCAAACATTTGGTCAATGCAACTTCTCTTTTCTTACAAATTGATTAAAATTTTAAAAATCCTATTTTTGATCATACTATATATACCATTTTGTGCCCTGCTTTGTTCTCTAAAAAAAATAGTTTCCCTGTCTTTGTAAGCATATATTTAGAGGTTACATATTATTCTCTGTGTTGGATAATTATAATTAACTTAATCATTCCCTCACTGTGGACTATTTAGTTGTTTCCAGTCACTTGAAATAATTGTTTGCAACTGGCAAGCTGTTCTGAAGAATGTTATTTTATAAAGTACATTCTCATTTAAGCTATTCTACTCTTTTTCCTTTCCTTATAGTCACTTTTCTCTCTTCCCTTAGAGTCATCAGTCAAACAGCAAAAATATTTGGGGGTATACTATTATCAAGATGTGAAGGGTTATTGTTGAACCCAGAAGCTGGGTTCAAAGTAAAGAAAAAGTCACTTGGTGAAATGAAAACTAGTAAAAGTCAAAACGAGATGATTATTATATGTATTGATAGTAAAACCAAAGTTAAGTTTCTTAGGGGTGCCCAAGGTTCTAGAATAAAGATTGCCTATCTGCCCAGAGCAGCATTTGGCTTGGAGATTTTGAGTACTTTGCCAAAGCATATTTTTTAAAGAATGTTTATTTATTTTGAGAGACAGAGAGAGAGTGTGTGTGTGAGCGAGCATGAGCAGGGGAGGTGCAGAGAGAGAGAGGGAGAGAGAGAATCCCAAGCAGGCTCTACACTGTCAGTGGCTCGAACTCACAAACTATGAGATTGACCTGAGCGGAAATCAAGAGTCAGATGTTTAACCTACTGAGCCACCCGGGCACTTCCCAAAAGCATACTTTTTAATAGCAGAAGAAACACTGATATATTATGGGGCAGGATGCTGGGTTTCCATGAATTTTAAGATGGAACAAGACTTCAAAGAATTTCGCTTTCATAGAAGCTGCCTCAAAATATATTCTCCAATATTCTAGATCAGGGATTGGCCCCCTGGTAAATACGTTAGGCTTTTCAGTCCACCAGTTCTATGCCGCATCTTCTTTTTTGGTTTGGTTGTCTTTGTTTTATTTTCTAACCATTTAAAAATGTCAAACCACACTCAGCACAGAAGCCCCTCCATAGTTTACCCCTGTTCTAGGTGGTCCCTTCATACTTCCTCCACCTCCTGGGGTTCTTTAGTGGTCACATTTGAGAAACACAGGATGATTAGCTATTTTCCAAGTCTCCTCTGTGAAAATCAAGTATATTATCTGGCAGGATGGATATATGGAACATAGTGAGAATTTTAGCCTATGTGGAAGCCTGACTGGCAGTGACTTGTGTTACTAGAACTCTGCTTGGAGTTAATAAGGAAAAGAAAAAAAATAAAAGAAAAAAAGCTAAAGTTTAAAATTTTTATTGTTATTCACAGGAGATTGTGCTCTGTTTCTAAAATATGGATGTTTTGGGGTGCCTGGGTGGCTCAGTCAGTTAAACGTCCAACTTTGGCTCAGCTCATGATCTTGCAGTTTGTGAGTTCAAGCCCCCATTGGGCTGTCTGCTGTTAGCACAGAGCCCGCTTCAGATCCTCTGTCTCTCTCTCTCTCTGTCTCTTCCCCACACTCTCTCTGTCTCTCTCTTTCTCTCTCAAAAATAAACATTTAAAATGTGAATGTTATTTATGTAGGCTTAATGACTACATCATCTACATGATATTTAAGGGAAGGCGCTGAAAGTTACCCCAAACTCACTTTTTTTTGCCTCAATACCCTTGGTTACTAAATCCTGTGACTTTTATTTCCTATCTAATTCTGCCCTATTTCTCTCTCAGAACTCAATTCAAATGGGCCTTCTTATTGAGCTTTCTCTTTTTTTTTTTATTTTATTTTTTATTTTTTATTTTTTAATATATGAAATTTACTGTCAAATTGGTTTCCATACAACACCCAGTGCTCATCCCAAAAGGTGCCCTCCTCAATACCCATCACCCACCCTGCCCTCCCTCCCACCCCCCATCAACCCTCAGTTTGTTCTCAGTTTTTAACAGTTTATTGAGCTTTCTCTAATTAACTAGGGCTCTGGTTATCACTGCTCCTCCCCCAGGTCCAGCAAACCTGTGCCTCATTCCTATTATGACCTTTATGTCATAAATTTTTTTTTATGTCTTTCCCCTCAGCCAGTCTCCAAGCTTCCTTGTGCTCACCTCAGCAGGCATGTGTATTTTAGTATCTGCATAGTGTTAGGAACCCAGAACATACTTACCAGAATTAGTCATGTGAATGGGTGAATGGCTGCACAGATGTTTTCAGCGGAGCAGGTAGCTCACCTGTTCTGTTCAGCCCCGCCTTGTCAGTTCTGAGCATTTGCATTCCCATTTTATTAATAAAAGTCAAAGGCAAATGTCTCAAAGGGAAGCTTATTGAACCTTCTTCTAAATTTTACAATGAAATCTATTTGGAAAATCACCTCAATTAGAAACTCACCTATCTCACAGGTAGAATTTTCTTAGGAACTTAATCTGAGAGGTGCCTGGGTGGCTCAGTCAGTTAAGTGTAAGGTCATGATCTCACAGTTCGTGAGTTTGAGCCCCATGTGGGGCTCTGTGCTGTCAGTGCAGAGCCTGCTTCTGATCCTCTGTTCCCCTCTTTCTCTGCCCCTCCCCTACTATTTCTCTCTCTCTCTCTCTCTCTCTCTGTCTCTCTCTCTCTCAAAAATAAACAGTAAAAAAAAAAAAAAAAAGAAACTTAATCTGAATTTGAAGATCTCTATTCAAAGCCTTCTTTCTAAAAGATAACTTATCTAATCAAGGAGAATCTTCAAATGTTTTACTGTAAATAATCTTATATGACATCCTCACAGATACTAGGAAAGGAAGAAGGTTGGGTGGTGGGGAAAGGGGTGATATAAATTCCTCTTTATCACTTGCTGATCAGCTGTATGCCCAGAAGCATAACAATTTAATTAGATATTCTTTGCGGTTTTATCTCTTTTATATAGCTGTAGTTTTTATTCTTCTGTCTATAAATGTTTAATCTCCCATTTTCACCTCACTGAGATGTTTGCCGCAGTATTCTACAGTGATGAATCCCTGGGACACGTCTTTCATGAAAACGATGGCTTGTGCTGTGAATATTGAAGACCTTCATCCAGACAGGTTGAGGCTGCCCCAGTTGCATGTTTAATAGGAGATCTTAAATAGTGTCCACATGGGCGGTTTTCTCTCTGTTAAAATGTTTCTCTTTCGGAGTGTATGCAGTTAGACTTAATGAAAAGAAAACAAAACTATTAAGACACCAAGGGCATGTTAATACTCCCAGTGTTACAACAGTAAAGAGGGTCAAAAGTGCAAAGACACTTTTCCTCTGCCCTTTCTTTATGTGCACCCTCCCCTGATTCCCATGAGATACAGCCTCTCTTGTGAGGTTCTTCTTTGTAGTTCTCTGAGTTACCACCACTCTGTGTGAATACACATTGTACCTATATTCCTTGATGTAAAAATTAGACTGCATTTGTTTCCTTGAAAGATGAAGAGAAATTTGCATTCTTACAGCTTCTTCATTTTTCCCCCATGCAAAGATTATAGCAGCCACATTCTCCTCTGTGACCGTAATAACTATTATAAAATATATAAACATACTTAATATTTATTTTGTTTTAAAGATATTAGTATCTCTATTGAGCTGTTTAGTTGTGTGAGCATAGAGGAGGGTATGTATCTACTTTACCAAATCCCTGTGGCTTAAAGGAGAATGACATAAATGTCAATAGCCAAGAGATTCTCTTCATTAATTTTAGCCTTTTCACTTAACTCCTCTGGGTATTTTTTTAAATGTTATTGCTGGTTCCTTTTCCTATGTTTAGTACAAAGTTTTTTTCCCATCCAGTTTCAGTTGGTGCCTGGGTAGATGTTTCCTCTTGCCCTGCTATCTTGTACTAGTATGGTCAGAAATGTTAAACATCGGGAGCACCTGGTGGCTCAGTCGGTTGGGCGTCTGACTTCTGCTCAGGCCGTGATCTCTCAGTTCGTGGGTTTGAGCCCCTTGTCAGGCTCTGTGCTGACAGCTCAAAGCCTGGAGCCTGCTTTGGATTCTGTGTCTCCCTCTTTTTCTGTACCTTCCCTGCTTGCACTCTGTCTCTCTCAAAAATAAATAAATGTTAAAAAAAAATTAAAAAGGAAATAAAAGAAATGTTAAACATGAATTAGAAATTTAAAATCCTTGGGGCGCCTGGGTGGCTCAGTCAGTTGAGTGTCTGACTTCGGCTCAGGTCATGATCTCACAGCTCGTGAGTTCAAGCCCCGTGTTGGGCTCTGTGCTGACAGCTCAGAGCCTGGAGCCTGCTTCTGCGTCTCCCTGTCTCTCTGCCCCTAACCCACTCACATTCTGTCTCTGTCTCTCTCAAAAATAAATAAACATAAAAAAAAAAAAAAGAAATTTAAAGTCCTCTGCTTTGGGCTTACCCATATTTGGTGTTTGGCACAGAAATTGCTGAATGAAGCTGTTTCAGACAATACATCTTACATACTGTACCAGGATTGCAACTGTCAACTATTTTTTCCTTCTATGTCAAGATTTTATAAAATAGAACATAGCATTAATAGTCCTTACCCACTAAATCAAGATATTCTGCTCAGAGGCTCCCCTCAGGCTTGAAACAAATTTTAGGAAGAATGAGCCTCTGCCCATTTTTAGCAGCAGCAGCAGTAATTCTTGTAGTCTTAAAAAAAATTAAAAATTTCTTTTCTTCTTTTGGGTAAGCCAGATTTGCTTTTGCTCATTTAGAACTGATTGCTGCCGTTTCCTTGTAGGCCTTGTATTGTTTTTATTCCCCACAGCCTCCTGTTTGGATATGCCCTTGGCATGTGGAAATAATATGAGTCTGTCACTTGTCATTGACTAAGCGTGGGAAGCAGTACAGCTTTACAGCGTGGCCGCTGTGGGTTTCCTCACTGTTCTCTTAGGGAACACTAAAAGGGCAAAGAACTTTAAGGTCTTTGTCTCAAATGCTTGTCTAGTCCATAATAGTCTAATCATGGTGTACGGGTAATGTACTTAAGTAAGCTCTGTGGAAGAATGAGACCATTGTGCATTTTACCTGTTGTAAATTTTATCATGAGCTCATAAATTCTCTTAACATTGGTTTTTCCTGGAATGCAAACAGAAGTATAGGTAACAGAAACTCCCCCCGCCTCCCACTTCTTAACAGCTGTTTAGCTTGCCGTATTTTTCTTAAAATTGCAGCATTTAGATAAATGGTCTGTTAGTACCAGTGCTCAGTTATGTTGATAACATACCTATATAGTCCAGAAATTTCTCTTTTCATAGGCAGTTAGCACTAAAAACAAAGTGAGTTTTTCATCTTTTGTCTTATGTGTGATAAAAATGTTCCAGCTTCTAAAACTGGGCGATTTTATCTTAAATATGCTTTGTATGTTTGTACCCTTTTCCAAAGATGATTTTAACTGATCTTTATATTTTATAGTTATAGAAGGTTGATTGTGTAATTTGCAGATGTGTATTTACAAACACTTCAGAGAAAGCATCTTTAACTATAAGGAATTCAGCAAGCCTATTTAGAAACTTTATATTGGGTTTTTAAAATACAATGCTTTTAACTTTGCAGTACAGAGTCTTAATATATTTTTAAAAATAGAAGCCTGATAAGTGAAATGGATTTGATAAGAAAGTGGATCTTTCTCTTATATTGGGGAATGCCTAAGGGCATAAGAACTTACAGCTTTAATAGGACATGATTTTAAAATTTCTAATACTATTTTACTCTTAAATTATTTCAGTCATACTGTTTAATGTATTGTCTCTGAAAGGAGGTATTAACAATTAAAAAATACTAGATTTTAAATTATCCATCACCTACTCTGCCTAAATATGACAAAAAATAATTTATTAAACCTTTTACACTTTGAGATTCATCAGACTTTTAAATATCAGAAAACAAATTTACATAATTTTTAAAAACCCATAATAGAGTAGAAATAGGGTTTACTCAAATTATGTTACTCATATGAGATTACCTAAAACATGTAACATCAGTCATTAATCAGCAAACACAACTCATTCATCTGCTTAACCTGGTGTGTGTCAGGCACTGTCCCAACATTCACTCTAAGAATTACTTCCTTTCGGGGAGCCTGGGTGGCTCAGTCGGTTAAGCATCCGTCTTCAGCTCAGGTCATGATCTCACAGTTTGTGGGTTCAAGCCCCGGGTTGGGCTCTATGCTTCAGATTCTGTGTCTCCTTCTCTCTCTGCTCCTCCCCTGCTCATGCTCTGGCTCTGTCTCTTAATAATAAATAAACATTAAAAAAGTTTTTTTTTAATAAAGAAAAATTACTTCCTTTCAATTATTCTGCTTTTATTTTTAAAAAAAATTTTTAAGTTTATTTATTTTTGAGAGAGAGACAGAGTGAGCAGGGGAGGGGCAGAGAGAGGGGCAGGGAGAGAGAGGGAATCCCAGGCAGGCTCCACACTGTCAGCATGGAGCCCAATGTGGGGCTTGAACTCACAAACCAAGAGATCATGACCTGAGCTGAGACAAATAGATGCTTAACTGACTGAACTACCCAGGCACCCCTCAGTTTTTCTGCTTTTAAAGTTAATTACCAAATCTTATATTTGTGTCTTTGGAAGGAGTTAATTACCTTAATGACAATTTGTAAACTGTTGGGAGGATCCAATTCAATATTCAGGTAAGAAACCTGCTTGCCATAGTGATGTTAAAGGCAGAGAAAGGATGCACCAAACAGGATAATTTCTTGAACCCCAATCAGTGAAATGGTACTCAACTGTTCGAAAATACCATTGTTGCAAAGAATGTTTATAACATTTTTGGTTCATAGGATTTTGCAGAAGTTCTGCTAGACCTGTATTAATTGTGACATGGTTTTTCTTACAAAAAATTGTAAAATTTTCTGTAAAATTCTATGAAATCTGTAATATCCTAGAGCCACTAGAAACTCTCATAACCTCCAACTGCCCCGTTGGTGTCTTCTTTACTTGATTGTCTGTCTCATATAGTTTCTCAAACTTAACATTTTGAAACTCCACTTCAACCTTACTCTTACATCTGGTTTTTCTCTGGTCTTTCCCATCAAGTTACAAAACTCAGAGCTGCTCCAAGTCTTAATTCTCCCTAGCTCTGTCCCCCAATTCCAGAGTCGAGTATGATCAATTCTTCCTTCTTCTGCTCGCTTCAGCAGCACATAGATGAAAAATTCTTCCTCCAGAATGTAGAATATGTCTCCAGTCTGTCTGCATTTCTCTCTCTCTCTCTTCACCATCATTGGTCTGGTTCAGGCTGCCACCATCTTACCTGGATTTACCACAGTACTCTTCTGACTTTTCCCCATTTTCCTTCTTGCTGGCCTGTCTGAGCCATTCTCCACACAGTTAAAATCGCTATTTTCTTAAATTTTTTTAAAATATTTATTTATTTTTGAGAGAGAGAGACAGGGTGAGAGCAGGGGAGGGGCAAAGAGAGAGGGAGACACAGAATCCAAAGCAGGCTCCAGGCTCTGAGCTGTCAGCACAGAGCCCAATGTGGGGCTCAAACTCATGAACTGTGAGATCATGACCTGAGCCAAAGTTGGATGCTTAACCGACTGAGCCACCCAGGCACCCCAAATTTCTAATTTCTTTCTTTCTTTCTTTCTTTCTTTCTTTCTTTCTTTCTTTCTTTCTTTCTTTCTAATGTTTATTTATTATTGAGAGACAGAGAGAGACAGAGCATGAGCATGGGAGGGGCAAAGACAGAGGGAGACACAGAATCTGAAGCAGGCTTCAGCCTCTGAGCTGTCAGCACAGACCCCAACGCAGGGCTTAAACTCACAAACCGTGAGATCATGACCTGAGCTGAAGTGAGACGCTCAACCGACTGAGCCACCCATGCGCCCCTAAATTCTCTATTTTCTTAAAGGAAACTAGATCATTCTGCTCCCTTACTTGGGACCCACACGTGATTTCCTTTTATACTTAAGATAAAATTCAAAATCTTTTTCTTGGTTTTACATAGTCTGACCTGTGCTTATTCCTGTCAGACCTGCCAGCTTTGCTCTTCATCAGTGCTGTTCCCTGTCCTGAATCCCCTGTTCCAGTGCTTTACTTGGTCACCTCTACGCATCCTTCAGATTTCAACCTAAAATGCCATTTTTGAAGTAGGCTTTTGCTGAGCCTCCCTCTTCAGATGGATTGCTCCTTCTTAGCATGTCAAGGAAGGCCTGTCTTTAGAGGTGAACTGTATTGGGCCAGATCCTAAATGGCAGAGGGAGCTACCACCTGAAGATCTTCAGAAGGAACATCGAGTGTAAGGCCCGAGGTTGAGATGATCATGAATGAAAATGAAGCTACCTTCAAAACCACACAAGACTCAACCTGCTAAAGCATTTGAACAAGAGAGCTTCTATACAGAGTGAAATAATTAAAAAAGATTGTTCACCACTGAGGCATCCTTTGCAAGAAGCAAATCTTTATTCTGTAAGTCATGGTCTCTCATTTAGATTGCTAGACAGATTTCAGGAGTACTTGTGATGCCATTGGCTTGGCTCAGCAGTGGATTCATTAGGGCTTAATGACTCTGGTATACAGGGTGCCCCATAGCTGGCTTCCTCTTGGCCAAGAAGCATCACAGAAGACAAAAAGCATCGATTTCAGTGTCAGGGAGAATTGGCCCCAAATCTCAGCTTTTTCACAGATTGCCTATCAAACTTGGGTACAATATTTCTTTGCTTTGAGCCAGCCTCCAACCTGGTGGTCTGTGGTGGGATTAAATGAAGTATTGATTGTAAGGCACCTGTTATATAGCAGATGGCTAAAAATGATTCTGATCATTGTCTGCTTGCAATATTTATCCTTAGGGTCGTTATCAAAGGGACTTTTACAGATTTTAAGACTGCTTTACACTAACTCAGAAACCATACAATAACACATATGCAAACTTTTGAAAAGAAACAATTGATGAACATATTGGTCAGAATTTCTTGATGGCTTCTCTTGTGAAAGTAGAAAGAGAAAAATGATTCCAGGTCTGAGGCAAAGATAAATGTTATAGAGAATCTGCTTTCCTTTAGTTTTTATTTGATCTTTTTATTCTCTCTGAAGACATAGTCTGAAAGAATGTGGCAGACTTCAAAAGCAGAATAGAAGCACTTGCATTGACACATGGAGACCTTTATGGCTTTGTGTTTACCCAGTGATTTTTTTTAAAGCCCTAGATAACAAAATATCAAGAATGGAATTGGGAGTCAGCCTTTCCTATTAATGCACTAGAGTAAAATCTTAGAGAGATTTTACACAAATGTTAGTTTGGCACATGAGAGAAAGGGAACATGTTCCGGTTTCCCTTGTGTTGTTGGTGTTTTACATTTCAGTCCTATCACAGGCCTTGCGTTAACAACATGCTTACCTCATCATCATACTCAGAGAAAGTTTTATGCTCAAGCAGAGCAAATCCAGTAGATTTATGTAGCTCTTCCCTGGCCTGGATGAAGCAATGGTACATTTTTTTTGTTTCCATAAAGAATTTTTCAAAAGCACCACATACCAATAATTATTTGCTTTTGTTTGTTGTCTCTTCCTCTTTTTTCTAGGATTATGACAGTTTTTTTGAATCAAAGGAAAGCAACACAGTCTATTCATTCTTAGGCCTGAAATCACGATTGGCATCAAAGGTAGGTAAAATCTTCTCTTGTTTTAAAATTCATCTCTCTTTAATTGTCCTTAGGGGTTGAGACTGAAGGTGTTAGGGGAATGCACGTGTAGTCTCCTAAAGTTGTAGGTTTCACTTTCTCAAATGCACATTAGGGACTGCCCAGTGTAAACACGCACGAAGCAGCCCAGGTTTTTTGTTTTTTTCCTCCAATTTTCAACTGTTGTTGTACATTAGAGTTTATTTTTGTTTATAATTTATTTTATTTATAATCTATACCCCTTTTTTCCAAGAAGAATTTAAGGGAGTAAGTGCTTTCTGTTTCAAAGTGCAGATTTACATTTTTTGAAACAACAGAATCAAAGCCATATTTTTAAGGTTTTCTGCACATTTAACTCATTTACACTGGAAAGGAGATGGTCTGTAATAACAAATGGTCAACTTAAAAAAAAAAACGCTACAGTTCCTAAACTAATCAACATGTTTTTTAAAGCTACTTTACTATGCCATGTGTCTTTTATGGAACATAAAAGGCTCAAGCTTTTCTAATGTTTAGACCAGAAGTTATTTATGTGTATTATTACAACTTTGTGAAGCACAGAGATTCACTTTCAAAATAAGAAATAGCATTTCTTTATGAAATAAGATAATATTTTTATTATTCCCCCCTTTAAAAAATACTGGGTTTTTCTCTGATCATGAAAGTAGCCTAGGTTCATTTAGAAAGATTAGGAAAATATACAAGTCTAGAGTAGAAAATAAAAATCACCCATTATTCTGTCACCCAGAGATCAGCATGTTAACTTTTTGTGTGTGTTTTTCCTTGCAATCTTTATATACAAAGCAGTTGAGGTTTTGACTGTATTTCAAGTGAGACTGAATTCTAAAATGTCTATTTTTAACACTGAATTGAAATGAGAGTACATTACTGGGTACTTTGATGTCTGTAAGTAATAGGTCTTTTGAGGCTACCCAGGATTTGTACCCTTTCTAGAACACCTATGGAAGGAAAGTAGAGACCATGAATAATATAAATTATACACCAGCACCTGCAGTTCAGAGCCAATGTGAAATCTTGCTTTGTTTTTACATTAGTAAGTCCACAGATGGTTGTGGGTGGTTTCCATGCATATGTTTTAAACAGTGGCAAAACCCACACATGTAATATTTAAAGGTTCTTAAAACTATTTTTATAAAGATGGAACATTGGAATACTTGTTAGGAAAATTGTAGTATTTTTATAACATATCTCATCCAAAGATATTAAACAATCCAGATTTATCTTCAAAGAACTGGAATAAACTGGGGTGGGAGTAATCTAATGGACACATAAATCTAGTGGACATTATTATCTATGCAAAAACCTTTAAAAAAAAATACTGGGTGCTTGCCATCTTTGTTCTCATTTTTCCTGAAGATGTAAATTCCTTGGAGACTTGAGGGCTGACTTTTTTACTCTTTAAAAATATTTATTCTCTCATGAATTTCTCAGAAAGCCCATGATCTATAAAACATGCGTTTTCACATGACTTGTGGTCATAGTATTAAACTTGGTCTTGATGCCATTGACATTTACTTGATTTCAGTAGACCATTCCAAAGGCCCTGGGCAACTCCACCCATTCAGCCCACCTATTCAGGCCCCAGAATCAGTCTTATGAGCAGGAGCACATGGAAGTAGAGTACAAGTCCATGGTGCATTGTTTGTACCACCCTGTCTTGTGAATCGTTCAAGGCCTTAATGGTTAATAGCAACTCACACTTTTATCTGCAGAGGGGAGAAAGAAAAATATCTTTAAGAGTAATTCAACCTTTTCCCCCTTCCTACTTACTTAAAATTTTTTTTTTTAATGTTTATTTATTTTTGACAGAGAGAGAGACAGAGACAGAGACAGAGACAGAGACAGAGTGTGAGCAGGGGAGGGGCAGAGAGAGAGGGAGACACAGAATCCGAAGCAGGCTCCAGGCTCTGAGCTGTCAGCACAGAGCCCGATGTGGGGCTCGAACTCACGAGCTGCAAAATCATGATGTGAGCCTAAGTCTGACACTTAAGCCACCCAGGCGCCCCCCCCCCCTTTTTTTTCCTTGATAGTAGTACACACTCAGTCCACAATCCACACTCAAAGGCCTATACAGAGCATTCACAGGTAGAATGTACTAAAAGGTGGAAGCCCTCTTTTCTCCTTTCCTTCCCTACCCTCTCTGCAGTATATGTACATAAACAATAGGGCTAGAAAGCCTTCCAAGGAACATATAAAAACACCGTTAGCATCTGTGATTGCTTTTACACAGTGACAGAGAAGAGAGATGATAGGAAAAGAACATTCACAACTTCTTAAGATGGTACCTAGGAGAAAAGGAGGCCCTTTCACCAATAATTTTCAGGTAGAACACCATCAGGTTTGTTGTTTAAATAGACTCAAGGCAGGGCCTGGAGAAGTTTCTGCTTTGGGATCCCTGCTATTCAGGGGTGATCCTCAAAATATGTCATAACTACTAAATCCTGGGCACTGAGCAGCCCCAGCTCCCTAGAGCAGGTCTCGGAAGCCACCTTATGCCAGGTGTCTGTGTTATGGTTGAAACATGGAGCTGTCACGGGGGGAGGGCCAGAGGTGGCACTTGGGGAGTTGGGGTGGCAGCATATTTTGGCCATGCTGGTGCTGTTCTTCAGCTATGGTCGCCCTCTGCAGGCCCCCTGAGTGGAGGACCCATGCACGCCCCACTCACCTGGGTACGAGTGGAACAGTGCCTCTGAGAGCAGTCTCGGCAGTCTCTGGAAACATGTGGCTTCTTACCACTTTTAATTTGTGGAAGGTCGGTGGGATATCATAAATCTGTGCTGATCCTGAATCCTAGGATTTGCATTCCTCAATCACATGGGGGTGATTATTATGATTTCCAACATCGCCATTCCTGACATTTAAAATGTCATTGCCAGGGTGAATTTTCTTGTCAACCCAATGCAATAACTGACTTTTTTCTTTCTTTTTTTAATAAATAGACAGAATCTTAGAGAAGACAAGTGGAAGATGACGGAGATGCATTTTGGAGCACCCCCTGGTACTCAGCACACACCTGCTTACCTAATGCATCACTGTGACTAAAGCCACATGCATCATCAGTAACTTTGCTTGCCATGGAGAGGTGTTTTAGGAAGACATGGGTATAATGGGGGATTGCATGATTGCTTAAAACCAAATCAGGACTGTGGTGGGTTTTTTGTTATTTTCAGAATTGCCTGCAGCTGCCTCATTCACCTGGAGGTACTAGATTTTACCTGTTACAGGTGTGCTTCCTTAATGACTGAAAAATAAGTGGGTGGGACCACTGGAGAGAAAATGTTGGATCTGCCCCGGGCTGTATTTGATGCCAGTATTGCTCAGACTGGCCTCTCTTTAAGCTGCCTGGATTGTATCCTCGAAATTAGTTTGCCAGGCTATTAGAAATCTTTTGATCAGAAAGAAAGATTTGCTGGTTGACAAAGAGCTGAAAAATTTGCTGCAAAATCACAAATGTCACGATTCTGGTGCTTTGTAATAGCACCTATAGAAAAAGTTAGATGTTCTGGCCGCCTTTGGTGATGGACACTCTTATTTCCATAAATCCTCCAAATTCCTACAAATGTTTCCAAAAATCACTGCTGCAACAACCGAGTTACAGGGATAAAAATAGTTGCTATTTTGTAAAAGATAGGCTTATCTCTTGCAAGAGAAAAATTTCATTTAAATATATAAGACAGCTTAAAAGGTATATTTTAGAAGGTGTACAAATTAATTAGATAGTAAATTTATAGGGAAATTACCTGACTCCTATCTGAAGGGATTTTCAGCTCTAGCAACTTATTTATGCATAAATAGCATATTTTTAAATGCAGCTTCCCTAACTAATAGCTGCTTATTCTATTTTGTGAATGGATTATATTTTTTTGAGAAAAGGAAGATCTTGGTTGGATATATTTTGTGAACCCTTGATGAGGTTTACTAAAAGATACTAATATTGTGGTACAATTTTTTTCCTGTGTTGCTTTTCATTGAACCTCTAGCTTTGCTCACATATCTGACCAATGTACGGTCCCAGATTTTTCAGAGTAATGTAGATACATGTTCTCATTCCATATATGGCTTCCAGTGGGCTTTCAGTGTATATGAGAAAGAGGCTGTCAGAGAGTAGCTCTGAATTGTACGTGGCATGTAAAATCTCTACTCCCTTTGGAGTGGATGCTGAACATGTCTACTCCGTTAGGGCAGAGGCTGCTTTTCTCCATCCTTATCCCTGCTTACAGTCTTTAGAGTTTTTAATTGCCAAACATAAGCAGTCTTAAATAGGATAAATTCCAAGAGGGCTGCCTAAAATATCCTGCTGTTCTAAGCATCCCAATGCAGGACTTGTTGGTCAGATTCTGAGCAGGATGTAAGAAATTGAAAGAATAGAAGAAAGCCCTGTCACATGTGTTGTTTCATCCTCCAACTAACTAAATGTGGACTACTCTAAAGGACTTGTTGAATGCTAAAGCTGAAATCCCAGCCTGAGATTTGCAGCCCAGGACTACAACCAGAAGAAAAGCATGACACAGATTTCTACTTGACTAGAACAAATACATGATCCACGATTTTCTCTCCAAGGAAAGCTGTTGTGAAATTATGGGTATTACTGTTTAGTTGGCATTATTAAACAAGTTCCAGGTCATATTCCGTTTGCTAAATCCCAGGGACTATCCAGGAAACTTTTTTTTCAACTGGATACTGTGTTTGAGTAAATGAGTCTTCTGATAAGACCTAGACTTTCATTTTCAGATATCAACAATTTTCAAAGTTTAATGCTACAGTGAGCTAACTTACATTAGTCTTCTCTTCCCAGTGAGTGCTAAGAACCAACTTGGTAAGATTGAGGGAAATTCTGGGGTTGTGGGATCAACATGATATTTGCTAGACTAAGACAACTACTCACGTTTGTTCATCTTGAAACTTTTGAATTACGGTGGTCACAGTAGGACCAGAATGGCTCTCCCGAACGGACTAGATGGATAGTAGTGCTAAATTGCTACCAGTTACACATCATCTAACGCTCACCCCGCCTTTTTTTTTTTTTTTTTTTTTTAATCCGCACAGAACTAGGAGAGACCAGTCCTGGCTGGTATTGTACTTGTAATGAGTGAGCTAAAAGCACACGGTATGGCATTTACCGCAATACTCGGGCTCTGCAGAGTAATGACATATTGCCCTCTGGGACCACATTGTATTCAGAGAATATTGTTTCTTTACTTGTACTGTTTTACCAGCTAAATTCCAAACATGTAATGATTCTTGTTCCCTTCTTTAACTGCCTTTAGATTTGAATATTCACAGTCTTGAAAACCTAGGAAAGAACTAGGTGGGAATATTGTAGACATAGATGTAGTATCACAGGCATTTCAAGACAGAATTTTTATTTCCTGTAGTAGGCTTATTGGGACAAAGGAAATGTGCTGCTAAAAATAAAATGCCATTTTAAAATTAGATCAAATACAGAGTGCCATCCTGCTAGGTATATGCAGACCAAAAGAAAATTTAGTTGGGAAAATAAATTCTTCCAAATTCTGGTGTTCTATTAAAATCAAAGAGGATAAAAGGAAGATTTTTTTCTCTCAGGCTCTGATACATTTTAGATTTGTTTCTGTTTTATAGATTCCTTCAAACACTAGATGTTTTTATATTACATGAATTTAATAATGAACTAAACTTATTTTTGTCCTCTGTTATTTAAAGGTACCAAAGCCTCTTTCTGTTTTTTTATTTTAATTTGATTTTGCTACATAGCATTTTGCTTTTTCTAGAAATGCTTTTCATTTAACAGCTTTTCTTAAGTGTCAGGGCCTACTTTGATCTGCATAATTATTGTTTTTAGATTTCAATGTGTATGTGTTTGTCTGTAAAGGCATTGGTGAAATCTCAGATTTTATATTCAGCATTAAAAAGGAATAAATTCCAGGAAACATGTATTCTGAAAATGGAGTGTTTATTCCCTACCATTTTTTAAATGTTTATTCATTTTTTGAGAGAGAGAGAGAGAGAGAGCGAGTGGGGGAAGGGCAGAGAGAGAGGGAGACACAGAAGCAGGCTCCAGGCTCTGAGCTGTCAGCACAGAGCCTGATGGGATGCAGAGCTTGAACTCATGAACCATGAGTTCATGACCTGAGCCAAAGTTGGACGCTCCACCGACTGAGCCACCCAGGCACCCCTTCCCTACCATTTCTTATACCTTTTCTAATTTTAGTTCTGTATTTGGTTGAAGACTTCCTGTTTAGTTGGGATGCTATATTTCTACCCCCATTTGTGAATCTCATACCTGAATGCTGTGGGTTACTTGGGAAAATGCAGATGGATCATCTGACCATTTGAGGAGACATTCATGTTTGTGGTCCTCTGTGTGTTTGTGTTGGGAGGTGATCACAGAATCATCTCCGACAGTGACCCAGGACGGCATTAAATCTCTTGCTCCCTTGGTTGGTTCCAACAGATGACTGTGGTTTCCTGAATACACTGAAGCTGGATTGGTGGATTTGTTCCCTTAATTGGGTGCAAAAAACCAAGTACAGTGTTGCTGCAACCCTTAAATAGCACGGCCCCCTCTGATACAGCCCTCTCTGAAAGCAGAAGAAAGCATTCTGAAGGCAGAGTCTGAGGCTGATCTCATCTCTGAGCTATTTCAAACCTTAAACACCAAGACAGAAGGAGGGTGAAGGAGAAGATAAAAGACAACAGGCTGTCAGTTTGCAGGAAATGTGCTAAATTGTGAAAACAAATAAGCCAAGTAATCACTGCCCACTTGTAGCCCACATTTCAGTTTCCCTGGTCTTTCTAGAAATGCAGGTCAGGTTAGTTT
This sequence comes from Panthera onca, assembly GCF_046562875.1. Lineage (NCBI taxonomy): Eukaryota > Metazoa > Chordata > Mammalia > Carnivora > Felidae > Panthera > Panthera onca. The sequence goes on from NC_138343.1 coordinate 71,389,540, forward strand.
GGTCATTTCTTTCAATCAGCATTTGCTGAGCCCCTGGAATGTAATGGGCGCTGTCTGGGTGGCACTATCTGTCTCCATCCTGAAGGAGGAGAGAAACAGAGAAGCAAGAGCAACAGTTACTACAAGTGGTGAATGATAGAGTCAAGGTCAGTTTATGGCGCTCCAGATGACAGTTTGTCTTCTGAAACATTACGTGCAATTTTTTTGTTTGTTAGAATGCTTTCCGGTTTAAAAATTGTTTCCTGCAATGGAATACACACACACACACACACACACACACACACACACACAAACACAAACATAAAGAGTAATAAAAAAACCCATGTGTGCCTGCCACCAGCTCATTGCCTCTCCTTTGAGGCACTGTGTGCTCTTCTCTGTCCCTATCCCATCCCTGTTTTGAGAGTGGGTCCCCTGTCCCGAGCTCTGTTGATCATAGCCTTTCTGTCCTTTATCATTTTACCTACATGTATATACCTTTAAATAATAAATGGCATTAAACTGTATTCTTCTGTCATTTGTACGTTCATTGCAATTGGGCATTATCATTTTGTAACAAGTATCCTGTTTATTTTCACTGCTATGTATTACTTCATTGTATGACTATATCAAAATTTTTCCCTTCTCCTGTTGCTGGATATTGAACTACATCTTTCTTTGAAAAAGAAAAAGGCAGTGGAGCATTCTTTTTTTATGACTTCTGGTGCACATACCCAAGAGTGAATGTATTACCTTGAGTAGAATTGCTGTGTCGTACAATAAAGCACATTATCAACTCTAATAGATAAGGCCAAATTGTTTGCCAAGGTCATGGTACCAACTTACACTTTCACTGGTATCCTAGAATTTTCAGTATTCAAGATTATTGCCAGTGTTTGGGATCATCAGAATCAAATTTTTGACAAGCCGAAAAGTGTAAAATGGTATCTCATTGTGGTTTCATTTTGCACATGTTTGATTACTAATAAGCTGAACATGTTTTATTATGGTAATTCCTAAGTAGGAATTTGGAAATTCTTCTTCATGTCTCTTACCCTTTTTCCTATTGTGTTGTTTTTAATTGTTTTTAAAAGTTCTTTATACTTACCTTTTATCAGTTAACACTTAACTATTAAAGAGAAACTATATTTAGAGTAGAAAAATCTTCTGAAGCTATTTACAGAAGTATGAAAAGCATGTGAAATTTTATTCTATTTGGAAAAAATAAAGCTAAATGTATATATTTTGTGTTCTGATTGTGTGCTAATTTTCAGCTTGTCAACATATTAGCCAAGAGAAGACATACCTTGGAAACCACTATTATGCTCTAGGAGGGTTCTTTCTCTGAAGCTATTTTAAGGCTCATCAATTCTAGTTATTTGGTAGGAAATTAATGTCATATTTGGTTTTCTGCTACAAGATTTTATCAAAAGGAAATCTTTATATAGACTGCATATTTATATATGCACAGTTCCTTGGTATACCAACATATAGAGACTTAACACTAGGCCAAAATGATGTTATACTTAAAAGGACATTAGAAAGGTTTATTTAAGTCACAGGAGATTGTTTTCAAACCTGTACTCATAATTAAATAATCCTTAAGCTGAATGAGATAGATCTGTATCCTGTGAATATAACCCAGTGTGTTGTCTGTATATCTTGTTTTTGTGTGTATAAACTGGTGGGTATTAAGAACAAGAAATTACGATGCAGTCTTGTCTTCTGAGGCTTCTGCTGACCAGTAGATAGCATTTTTAATAGACTAAGGACCCGGGCATACTAGAAGACTTAGTATGAAAAAAAGAATGTAAACTATCATAGTTTTAGATTGATTACATTTTTAAATGATAATATTTTGGATATTTGGGGTTAAATTAAATATTAAAATTAATTTCACCTTTTTCTTAAGGTGGCCACTATAAAATGTTCAATTACATGTATGGCTTGCGTTATAGTTCTATTGGACAGTACTGTTCTGTACCAGCCTCTTTACCTGAATTTACAATAGAATTTACAAAATCTTTAAAAGGTTTTTGGGGTTTTGGCAAAATATCTCCTTCCTTCGTTTGTAAAACGAAAGAAAATGTGAACATCTTTTGGAATAGAATTTTCTAATCCTTCTGCCAAGAGAAATGTTTTTCTCATTTTGCTTTTTTGCCCTTCTAGCTTAAAGCACTTTCGTAGTGAAGAGGAGTAATCTGTGTGTGTTGTAATATGGGGGCATCTCTCTGTGTATCCAACCTCTTGTTCGTTTATTGTCTTACGAAGTTGGTGTCTCATATTGAATTGGTTCACATATGTGAACGAAGGCATGGTGGTTTGTGTGTGTGTGTGTTTTTTCTTAAGAGGGAATTTAATGAACCATACAGATGCATCTATAATCTGCAAAACAGTGATGAATATCAGTAGGATTTTATCCTAGTTTACCTAAAATGTTAACTGTCTGTATCTGTAAAACTCATTTGAGCTCATAAGAATATATGGATAATCTGCTTTTTGAAAGTTTCTTTCTGGGCTCATTGCCAAAGGTTAAAACAGAATGGGAGTATTAAGGAAAAAGATCTGCCTTTCTTTGCCCAGGGTTTGAAACCATTTTCTTGTTTCTACTCTTAGCAAGATAATTTTTGGAGAAAACCTGTATTATTTGTTATTGAAATAATTGATGGTGACAGTTGTTAAGATTTGCAAGTCAAGAGATGCCAACTGTGTTTCATGTAGCTGCTTTGTGTGTTGCCTTGGGGCTCATTATTTGTCATTCTCCTGAACTACCATACCTATGTAGGATTTATCCTTTGAGGATGGATGGAATAACTCCATAATTTGTCTGAGATGCATTATAGATAACATTTTTCATGTTAATTTGATTTAGCTTATTGATGTTATTATCCCAAGTCTGTTAAATTGGGATAGTATTTTTCTCCATTATCAGTCCATTTCATTCCATGTACTGATCACATCACTAGGTTGAAATACAGATTCTGGGCTCTGGGATGGCCTATAACTAGATTCTAAGATGACTCTGAGATCAACAGCTGGGGCAAAAAGACCAGTAATTTGGCATTGATTCTGTTATCCTAGACCAGACTTACCGTTTTTTCTCTCCCTGCCTATCTTTAGTGGTAAACCACTCTTAAACAATCTGCTCCTGGCCACAGATATGGCCAACTGGTATGGGTAGCAGAAGTGATGACGACAGCAATATTTTTACTCCCCAGGAGGGACTCCAGCTGCAGCTTCCCTCACTGTACTATGCTACACGCCTAGTAAGCGTTTATTATTACACTATGGCAATCATAAATGATAAACTGAATATTGACAGATTTCCCAGCCTCGTCATGAGGTGACTGGGCAAACAGAATTTTAACAGTTACATATTTGGCAGGTGAAATGACTACAGCATCCAGACTTGTGGGTGGTTGCTGAATGACAACTGGAAACTTGTTCCCTATCATTAACTCATTTAGGGACCAGGGTACCTCTGAGACGATTCCATAAGGACTCAGTCCTCTAGAACCCCAAAACGTAAACATCTACAGGGAGGGTGGACAGAGGTACTACTGGAATTAGATGGATATGCAGGCAAAATGACAAGTTGCGATAGCAGAATTTGGGTGGAAGTGGTATCTACCTAAAGAATTGGCTGTCTTCCTGAAAATGGGTAATTTTAGCAGAAAATAGATTTCAAATGTTGGTGAAGGTCTGTTTTTCCCCAATGTTTTCACCATTGCTGAAAACTGTTTATTGCATTCTCATTGCAAATAACCTTTCATTGGGTAATATTTTCAGTATAGTTCTAATTTACATTCTAATTTTTTGCTGATTGGAAGAGTATCCTTTGCATGATTTGTGTTGAACTAAGAGTCACCAAATAAGCTGTCCAGCCAAAGCCCAAGAACTCTGTGTGCTAGGAAGTCATTTTTTTGTTGTTGTTGTTGTTTTAATTGGTATGTCAGCTTGTATCTTTTCGCCTGGTAAACATCTGAGAAAGGAGAGAATAGCACTTTCCTGTTTCAGTGAGGGTATCTCACTGATATAACTACCAGCCACCAGTTAAGCCCAAATACGATGTTATAAAAACCAGATCCGTTGTCTCTAATCCTGTATTAAGACCAGTGTGTGAGTTTGATGAGACTCAGTGTTTACGTTTGCATGATAATGAAAGTGTGGTATTCTTTGTAACTCTTTGTAAATGTTCACTGTTTAGTATCTCGGAAGTTGCTCTTCTTGGTGTTTTTATTTATTTTTATTTTTATTTATATTTATTTTTTTAATGTTTATTTTTGAGAGAGAAAGAGAGCATGAGTGGGGGAGGGGCAGAGAGAGGAGACAGAGGATCCAAAGCAGGCTCTGCACTGACAAGCAGAGTCTGATGCTGGGCTGGAACTCACAAACTGTGAGATCGTGACCTGAGCTGAAGTCGGATGCTTAACCCACTGAGCCATCCAGACGCCCCAGTGTTTTTTACTGTATACCATTTGATTTGGGTCAGGTTTATTAAGACAGAGGAATTATAAAAAAGAGAGAGAGAGGAATTAGTGTATGTCCTTTTTAACTTGTATAAATAAATTTGTTATATAAAACCTGTCCTTACAGTCAAATAAAATACATGGCTTATTAGTATGTGTTTTAGTCTATTTTAGTATGTGTTTAGTCTATTTGGTAATTAAAAACATGGCCATGAACTGAAAAGTCTAGTTTTCTTATTGTATCACTAGTAACTTCTATTCTTTGTGTCCTTTCTGCTGACAGTTACCAGTTGCTAAGTAAAATGTGTTTTATCAGTCCGTTACCAACCAGGAGATAAACACCACATGGTTATTTAAACAGGAAGTTAAATATAAAGAAACACCAAACAGTGATAAAGGAGTGACTATCAGATACAAGGAAAGCATATCATACCCTGTGGCTTAGGGAGAATACCCAAGGAAGGACAAACTCGGAAGAGAAGCTGGGCCTCAGAGCACCTTGGAGAAGTTATATTTGCAGCTCACTAGAGGGCACAGAGGTTCACTGGTTTCCCCAAGTCTACAGTCACCACGCAACAGGAAGCTACCTCGAGTTATGGCGAGGCATGTGTGCTTGCAGAGGGAGTGGAGATGCCAATGCAGACAGAAGACCTGGAGCGTGTCCATGTCAGGGGGCTGCAGGGAGGTTATTGCCAGGCCAGAGCTCAGGGTCGATGTGGGGCCATGTGCTCTGGGGCCACATGCCTTGAGTTAAGGCAGCACTATCGGACCCACACCAGTGACCCACTATGCAGCAACCACACAGGAGAGCCGCCTTCCTCCTGTGGTGTCCCTCCCTCACCCTCCAACTGAGAAAGCTTCACGTCCCACTCGTGAGCGACACCTGCTTAAAGGAATTCTGTCCACTATTAGCATATGGTGGAGGGTGAATTTGGAGGTAAGGCATGATAAGCTGATACCTGGCACGTATCATAGAAGAATTCTCGTAGTGCCTTCCCATCTGGAATTAGCCATGTTCAGTAAGAGCAAAAGGATTATCAGTGTTTTGTGAAGTTTAGGCAGTTTAAGTGAAAATTTGCATTACAAGCAATACTGATGGCTTGCCGTCAAGTATCCAAAACTTCATTGTGGGAAGTTGGCAACTCAGTTGTTAAGTAAGCTGCTGTCATGTCACAAATATAAATGTTAGAGGAAGATGCAGATCTCAGGATGTAACCATGACTTCTAGTCATCCTTACTTTGTGGCTCTCAGTTTTATAAAGCTGCTGAAAATGAAATATTATTTAAAGAAAAAAGCATGAAGCTGAAATATGTGCTTAAACGTCCTAGAAAGGACTCTTCATGTAACCAGTTATCGGAGGATATGCACCAATCTGTGTTTAGAACATTGGTCTTAGCCTCGAAGTAGAATTTCTCTTTAATTCCTCAACAATAAATACCCAGAACCCAGTACTCCCCTAAAGCACATAGCTAGCTATTGGCTCTTTCTCTTTTTGCTTTTAATTTACTCCTGTGGCAAACAGAAAATTGAGAAACTTTTCTGTAAGGTCTGACCTATTCACTCACCCTAAAAGATCTCACTTCTAATGGGAGACAAAGCAGAAGGTTATTAGGAAATAGTACATGCCGGGTCCAATTAAATCCAATGGTTATGTACATTCCCAGACTCATTTCATGGTGGCTAGTGATTAAGCGGGTGGGTAGATGGAGAGATAGATGATCCTGCCAGATATCCTTCCTTTATTAACTTTTACGTGAGCTAGAAGTAAAAGAAAAATTAATTTTTCTGAGAAAGTAATTGGCTTCAAAAGACAGCTGGTCCAGGACACTCTGTTCCTTACCTGCATCTCCAGTCTTGCTGCTGGAATGTTGGCTGGCCCCTGTTTTCTGTGTTGATTTTCTCATCAGTATTTGAGGGATTTGTGTGTCATCGAGACATATATACTAAATCAAGAATAATGAATAGGTATTCAGAGTACCAACACCGTTCTGGACTTGGCTGGGAAAATAAAAGCAGCTTCCAGTGTGGCTCTGTCATATTAGGAGCTTACGGTGTTGATGTCATTGTATGACCAAGCCCACCTGTAGAAAGAATTTCTGCAGCGATCAGGAGCCACACTGGAGAGACTCTAAACCCTTTTAATTATTGGGTTGTATGGTACAGAATTTACAAATGTCTGTAAATCATTAGTAACATTGGTCTTAGTTCTAGGAAGTAATTATACTCACCCCACAAACCCGATGTTGTCATTCATGAATACATATGCCAGAGAGGTTTGGGACTATTATTTTACAAAAGCATTAGTTAACAAAACATTCTAATCTCTCTAATAGGCAAATGGAAGGGTCACTGCTGGCTTGCAATAAAAACATACCAAAAACACACTTTATTATAACTACCCATTTTTCCAATGTGATTGATGTTCTTTTATATACATACTTTTTTTTTTTTTTTTTTTAAATCCCTAACTAGCACAGCAAATTCAGTCACTAACATAACCTTTGGGTTGTTTCTCTGTTCAAGAAAAAACCCTGGCCTTCCTGGGCTCCTTATTAATTTTAGCCCTAAAGTCAGAAATCAATACGAATTGCTTTTAGAAGCCTGGCAGAAGTCTGCCAGTTTAGCAGTAACTAGATATAGCCCTTGAAATGAGCTAACTGCTGTTCAGTATTTTTCTTGGGGAGAGCAAGTGGGTGGATGATAAAAACAGCATGTTCTCTTGTCTTACAATAACGTTCATTATAGTCAAAGTTCTTTGCCTAACCGGTAGCTTCGGTTAGATTCAAAGCTTTCAGAAAATGCCTATATAAATATTAAATGCAAGATTTGGAAACCTCTCCTTTTCTTTGTGTGTGTGGTTTTTTTTATATGTATACACATCCATCCATATATATCTCAGTGCAGATTTGTCTCAATTTTTAGTCCTACTAAATCTTAGCCTAAAGAAACAAGAGGCAAGAAGTATCTTTAGACAGAATGTTCTTTCCAGTGATTCGATTTAAGTCTTGGCCTAGCCTATGAACTGTGACCTCTAACAGGCATCAAAAGTAAGCTGCAATCATTACAAAGTCAGGAACAAGAATTGTAGGGAGAGAGCGACAAATAGAATAGCAGAAGTGGTGGCAGTCCCATGGCACAAATAAGGGCACATGAACAGAGGAGGTGATTCTGGCATAAGGAGGAAATGTGGGGGGCCCCTGGGTGGCTCAGTCGGTTAACCGTCTGACTTCAGCTCATGTAATGGTCTTGCGGTCCATGGGTTCGAGCCCCACATTGGGCTCTGTGCTGACAGCTCAGAGCCTGGAGCCTGCTTCAGATTCAGTGTCTCCCCCTCTCTCTGCCTCTCCCCTGCTCACATTCTGTCTCTCTCAAAAATAAATAAAATAAAATAAAAAAGAAAACAGAACTGAACGGACAATTTCTGTAAGAGTCTGTCAAGACAGATAAATCTTCTGGATTCTGCCAATATGGGGGGGAAAAAACTATAAAATCAGAAAGAAACAGTACTGGAGGGCAGGGTTTCAATCTTTCTGAACCCTTCTAAATTCTCCTTCCCAGAATTCTTATTTCAAATTTAAAATACCATACATTTACAAGTTGCAAAATTTCAGAATGGGGAAGAACCGAGTATTAGTGACTAGTGAACTTTCAGAGTATTTCCAGAACGCTAAATGCATCCACTCTTCCATGTGCTTTCTGCCTTCCACTCGCTTTGAAAGTCAAATCAAGTCACAGGAGTCTCCAAAACTGTATGCAAATTTAAAGGAAGGGAAAACATTAAAACAATGTTGTACAAGAAAAACAATTTCTTTGTGTGTTTATGGAACTGGGTGCACCTTTAATAAATATCCTGAGATTCAGACAAAATCCAGCATGTTCCAGTGCTGCTGTGGCAAATAGAGCAAAAGAATAAAACTAAAAAGTAGCCACATGTATCATTTATTCTCTTAGTTTGAATTCTGCACAGAAAACTAGAGCTAGAATGAAATATACATACATACACACAGACACAGACACAGACACACACACACACACACACACACACACACACACACACACGCACACACGTTTTGTGGGTTTTTTTTCCCTAGATCATCTTGAAAAACTACTACATGCTTAGTATGTATATATACAGAGCCAGGCACCTTTCAGCAGGACTTGGGTGGTGGCGACACCTAGAGGCCTGACAGCTGAGTACAAGTTACAGAGTAGACTTGAATTTTACCATAGTGAGAGTAGTCACCATAGTGGTTTACAAAGACCTGTGAGCTGGGTGTTATACATAGGGGATGAATCACTGGAATCTGCTCCTGAAATCATTGTTGTACTATATGCTAACTAACTTGGCTGTAAAAAAAAAAAAAAAAAAAAAAAAAGACCTGTGAGGATAATGGTGAAAAGGAAATTTACCTTTTAAAAAGCCTTTTTCAGCATATATTTACATATGTTAAATTGGAAATGAAGGCCTGGGGAAGGGGAAACTGCAATATTTTGGAAAGTTACCTAAGTGGGTCAGGAAACATGCTATCTCAAAGGAGGTAGGCATTCCTGCACCTTTAGGGCAGGCAGGGAGTATGGGGAGACCTGGGGAAGGGCAGAAGCGGATAACCAGAGGTGTTGTGTTTGAATTTACCTTATAGCAGTATTCATTGTCCAAGGGTTCTAGGGAATTTAAAAGTAAGTAAGCTATAGACAAAGTAAGATTTTGCATAGCACCAACCACAGGATCTTGCACCAATAGGTGGTAGAAAGTAATTAAGCATGACTTTGCGTTTTGGTGGAGTGATATAGCAGGGAGCCCCTGACCCAGCTGGGCCAGCACAAGTCCTGGGTGTAAAAGGACCCTTGGTTAGTTCCTAGGGGCCATTACCTGCAGCCTTCTCAGGGAGAAAGAGCAGATGGAAAGAGTGCAAGGACAGAGAAGAAGACCCTGAGGCACTTTTTAATTCATGCATTCTGTAAAAGAACATTAATGGAGCACCGTATTAGTTTCCTACTGCTGCTGTTACTGCAAATTACCCAAACTTAGTGGCTTAAAAGAGGACAAATGTACCTTGGGGTTTAGGAGGTCAGAAGTCCAAAATGGGTTATCATAGGCTAAAATCAAGGTGTTGGTAGGAGTGCATTCCTTTCTGTTGTTGGCTCTAAGAGAAAGTCCATTTCCTTGCCTTTTCCAGCTTCTAGAAGCTGCCTGCATGCCTTAGCTCAGGGCTACATCACTTGGCCTCTGCTTTCACCTGACATCTCCCTTGATTCTGACCCTTCTTCCTTCTTAAAAGGATCCATGTGATTACATTGGGCCCACTCATAATAATCTAAAACAAATTCTCCATTTCATGATCATTAATTTCATTTGCAAATTCCCTTTTGCCAATATAAAGCAACACATTCACAGGTTCAGGGGATTGGGACGTGGACATCTTTGAGAAGAGGAGGGCATTATTCTGCCTACCACAAGCATCTTCTAGGTGAACACGTGCCAGCCAGGTACAGGAGATATAAGGACCCCATCTCTAATGGGGTGGGGATGGGGGTGGCACAAATAAATCAGAGTTTTCAGCAGGACAAACAAGTGGTTATTGTAAGTAACTCAGTGAGAGGCTAGCTCAGCTGAGGTAATCAGTTCAGGCTTCCTAATCCAGGTGCCATTTGACCTAATTCTGAAAAGGAGACTTAGCTATGGGAGTGAGAAAGGGAGTTTTAAGCAAAGCAAATAGCATATGCAAAAGTACAGAAACGAAATAGCTCAGCAGTTTCCATGATTAATAAGATGTCGGTCTGTGCTGCTAGAAGCAGCAGGAGATGAGGCTGAACCTAATGGCTCAACCACATTATGAGAGATTCTTCTTCCTACGATAATACTTTTTCTGGGCTCTAAGAAAGAGGAGGTTGATCTTCTCTCACACAAACATTACTTCCCCGTGTCTGTGGTGTAGGAAATTATGTTCAACCCTGATCAAATAGCCAAATGTATTTTAATCTACCTTTTTATTAGCCACTACTAATGATAAAAGAAAAAGCTATAAAGCTAGAATGAAGATAAGCAATTGATAATCTGATGAAAATATTAAAAGACAATATCTAGAGTAAGATGTATAATATATTTTTCATAAGACTCTTAATATAGTTCTGTTCTCTCACAGCTGGCTTCATGAAAATTTTAGTGAGATTTTCATTAAGAAAAAAAGATTACCATGGTAAAGACCCAAAGGTGAATTGTTAAGAAATGTGAAACAAATGTGATATTATTGAACCATTTCACACTAAAGAGCTTGTAAAACATGTATTTCCCTGCTATTATGGAAATTTTATTTGATTTTTATCTTTTGAATATTGACTAATCCCCAGCTGGTGCTTATTTCATTGGCCTACAAAAGAAATGAGAAATGTGGCTAGAAAACCGTGAGGGTCAGTGGATCAAGGTGGAATGAAGGTTTGGAGTGACTGACTGTAGCATCATGGGTGTTTCCTGGCAATGTCAGGAATTATAGCTGTGATGGTAAACAGGGACCAGACTATCAGGGGCTATGGGATTTGGACTCGAACGTAGAACTCTTGCTACTCAAAGTGTGGTCCAAGGAGCAGCAGCAACACATGAAGCCTGCCGCACTCCAACCCCAGTCCAAATCCCATTTGAACAAACTCCTGCATGATTCAGAGCTACACTGCGGTTGGAGAAGCACTGCTGTAGATACTAGAAGGCACTGAAAGATTTAAAGCAAGAATGTCAAAGTGTCTTGTTTGCATTTTTAAAATCACAGAGTTGGCAGTGAGATGGGCTGTGGGGAAGGGTGATCTGGGGAGTAGAGGCGGAGACCAATTAGAAAGTTAATTCAGGGTTGATAAGGGCTAGAACCAGGGTCATGGCCATGGAGAGGCCTCATTAGCTGCTGAGGAGAGGAAGCGAAGGGTAACGCCCACATTTTCTGGTTTTGTTGGTGGATGCAATTAACTGAAATAGGGGAAATAATGAGGCTGCTTTTGGACACTGGGTTTGAGGTGGTGAGACACCCAGGTGATTAAATTCACCATTGGACAGCACAGTGGCTGGGATGAGATGGCTCAGGAAGTCCTGGAGAACAGAAAATGAATGACCACCCGAAGAAATAGGAACAACAGTGGAAAACATTATATGGAAAGCTGAGAGGGAGAATAGTCTCAAAGAAAGGTCAAACAAACACTAAAACACATCCTTTGGCTCTGACATTCTGGAAGTTTTGGGTGAGCTCTTTAAGTAATCTATATGCCAAAAAAATGTGGGCAAAAATAGCTGAAATTGAGAGATAGTAGAAATGGAATAGGACCAGTGAATGAGTATAGGACCAGTGAATGAGTTACTAAAGAAAAAAATCATAAGTTGGGGCAAAGTGGACTTGTAGTAGTAGGTATGATTTTAAGGACTCTTACGGGAGCAGGCAAGCCACTTGTAAAGGAGAATACTTCAGCAGAAATCTTATAAAAACCAATTGAAGCACAGGGAGCCCAAAAAGAAGAAATAAAATTGAGAAAATGGAGATCAGAGGTGTTAGAGGCTCTATGGAGATTTTTACAGAAGGAAAACAGAGAAGAAAGTTGGAAATAAGTGATGGAGACAGTGGTGACTATTTTAAACTGTGGTCAATGAAAGCGTGTGCAATTTTGTGCTCGGAGTTAAGCCTGTTTATTGTCTTGCATCACTAATAACTTCTCAGCTGGCCGGACATGCTATACAACATTCTGGAAGCTCTCCATACGTGAGGCCCCCTATTCCTCTTCTGTATTTCACTCTAGGTGTAATTTTTTAGTGCACTAGAAGTGGGGTGGGTTTCATTAAGTTATTGTACTTTCTTAATGTTTCAAAGTCCATGAGCTACAGAGATGTTTTTTATCATGGTAATTTATTTAGTGTTGTCAAAAAATATATGCTTCTGGGGATCTGTTCTATTCAGGAATCAAAGCCCACAGGAAGACTTGTACGTAGGTGAATGGCAGATCCTCACAGACACATGGGTGACTACTATATCTAATTTTACCTTCTATTCTAGAATAGCTCATTAAAACTTGATTTTGAAGCTACACTTTTGTTTCCATAATTTTCGTGGGTTTTTTTTAGAAGTAATTAAATCTAAAAATGAGAGTAATTAAAGGAGTCTTTATTTTTACTCAATTATTACAATTTCCTCCTATAACCAAAACATCATAAATCTGAAAGATTTTTAATGTGCCAGTTCGTTTCAGTTGGTTCGGTCCAGTTGTTAGCTGTGCAGGAGGACCTCCCATACATGGTCTTCATTCATTTAACACTATTTGTTTACGGTCATCTTCCCCAGTTTACATGTCTCCTTTCCACTTGCATAGTGTACATAATTGAATTCACTCAGTACTGAATCCAGATTCCATCATCTTTCCTTAAACCTACGTTTATCGTCACACCAGTGCTCCTCGTTGGGTAACCTGGTGTTTATTATCAGCGCATGTAACGGGTGCTTGTAGCCAACTATAGCCCAAGGATAACCTGGATGTGAAGCAAATAGGACCAGCCCATCTTGTTAAAGTCAAGCAGTGATAACAGAATACTGATTGAAGAACTGAAGTTAACATGTTAGGCATGGCTGGGTCTTGGGACTCCAGCCATGATGGTAGGGCTCTTTCTCTCCAACTCTCTGCTTGAGTCTGTGTCTGGCTTCATTTCACAGAGTGTCTTCCCTGCTGAAGGAGAAACAACTCTGGGTCCCCATAATCCTTACAACTAAAAACCATATGTCAAATATCAGGGAAGACCTTGGCCAGTCTGGGTCACATATCCACCCTATAGAACAGCCCATCAGAACTATGTGGAGTATGGAGAGATGGTTCCCCAAAAGAAAAGTTGGGGGCCTACTGCCACTTGTCAATAGCCATGCTGGTCAGATGAAAAAAACAGATGTCTGATATACCCCAAATAATGAGTGAAATTAGCCATTTGGAGATGTTCTGAAAATGATCAGAAGCCACACAAATCAAGAAGCAATAAGACCTTGTGAAGAGCAGTGATTTAAGGTAGACTTAGGGGATGTGACAGCATGAAAGATCATAGCCTAAGTGATCACAACATGATACCAGAAGAAAAGAAAGAGACAAGTCCTCACAGAAAAAGAAAGACAAAGAGCAGAAATATCAGTGAGTCCCAGATAGGACCCTGGTAGGATGATACAAATTATTGCTTAGCAAACACACTGAGTACCTAACTATATTCTAAGGCAGTAGCTCCCAAACTTTTTGACCATGTGCTACGTTGAGAAATACATATCAACCCACAACCCCCCACACCATATAATTATAATAAAACTATATTAAACAATATTCACTCTTTCAATATACAGTGCTCCCTGACACTTTCCATTCAGTCTATTGCATATTTCTAAAATTCCTGTGCATTAGTTTGCCAGGGCTGCCATAACAAAGTATCACAGACTTGGTGGCTAGAACAGCAGAAATCTGTTTTCTCACAGCTCTGAAGGCTAAAAGTCTCAGATGGAGGCATCAGCAGGGCTGATTTCCTCTGAGGCCTTTCTCCTGGCTTGTAGATGACTATCTTCTCCCTGTGTCTTCACACGGTCTTTCCTCTGTATGTGTCTGTATCCAAATTTCCTCTTATAAGGACCCTGACCATATTGGGTTGGGACCAACCCTACTGGTCTCATACTAACTTAATTACCTCTTTAAAAGTCCTGACTCCAAATACAATCACATTGTGAGGTACTGGGGGTTAGGACTTGAGCAAATGAATTTTAGAGTACACAATTCAGCCCACAACATACAGATTTCTACCCAGTAACTTAGTTTCACAGCCCCATATTGGACTGTGACATGCATTTTGTAAACACTGTTCTAGGAGAAATAGAGAATACCTTCTGCCAAGTAATTCACTATCTAGCTCAAGGCTCAGTATGCTTTTTCTGTAAAAGGCCAGATAGTAAATATCTTAAGCTTTGCTGGTCACATATGGTCTCTGTTGTGTATTTCTTTGTTTTTCTTTCTGACACTTTCATTCTTAGCTCAAAGGTTGTGCATAAACAGATTACAGATTTGATTTAGCCAGGGGACCAGCATTCTAGTTAACTGCCCACTTAGCAGGCACTTCCTTCAAGCCTCATAGAAGAGGACACTATATTAAGATAATCTAACTCCTCCATTCTGATTTTTTTTTTAATTTTTTTTTAATGTTTATTTATTTTTGAGACAGAGAGAGACACAGCATGAGTAGGGAAGGGGCAGAGAGAGAGGGAGACACAAAATGTGAAGCAGGCTCCAGGCTCTGAGCTGTCAGCACAGAGCCCGACGCGGGGCTCAAACTCACGAACTGTGAGATTGTGACCTGAGCCGAAGTCGGACGCTTAACCGACTGAGCCACCCAGGCGCCCCACCTCCATTCTGATTCTAATCAGAATGCAACCTCCAGAAATGATTTGGCTTTCCAAGGACATTGTCCAACTTCTAGGAAAAAATGTACAGATCAGAAGACACAATATTCTGTAATACTTAGCAGCTATTTCCAATTTCAAATTAATAAACTAACAATCCGATTGTCACATGTACGTGTATTTGTGTGTAATGTGTTTGTTTCAGTGAATCAGCTCAGCTCAGCATATGCTGAAAAACTTTAGTGTGGGGACTTGTACTCTGAAAGCTAGATCTTGTAACATGGTTCCCACAGGCTGCTCCATCCTGAGTTCCCAGTCTAAGAAAGCATGGAGCATCCCTCTTCCCAGCAGTATCAGTTTTCTATGGGGTCAAGTGATTAAATGGGTGAAGTGACTGAATAGACAGACTGGCTGAAACCTGACAGAGGCATTGCGTTCTATGTGCCAAAAGAGAAAACGCCTGAGTTCCTACTCCATCCTACTCTTTTGTCCTTTTAGGAGTCATCTTACTTCTCTATCCATCTCTTTGCATGTAGACTGTCTACAAAAATGGCTACCAACACATTTTCTATCCCTCTACCTCCAGACCACTTGTCCTGTCAAGAGGTAGAATCTGTTTCCGCTGCCTTTACATCTGCGCTGGCCTAGTGACTTGCTGTGCCCAGCACAATGTGGGGGGAACAAGGCTGGACTGGCTCCAGGCGTAGGCTCTATGAGGCCTGGAAATTTCTGCTTTGCTCTGATGGGATCTAGATACTATATAAAAGAAACTTAGGCTACAGTACTGAATAATGACAGAACACCTGGTGAGATCCAGCCAGCGCTCAGCTGAGATGTGGGACACTTAGTGAAGGCATCTTGGGTGTTCCTGGGTGTTCCAGCCCCAGCTGAGTACCCAGCTCATGCAGCCACTCCTGTAATCCCAAATGACACTGTGTGGACAGAACCTCCCAGCTGAGCCGATCCATCCCATAGAATCACGGGAAATAATAAATTGTTTATTACGAAATTATTAAGCAAATTGTCCTGCACTGCAAGACAGCAGAACGGAGGAAGGAATAACTCAGGAAATCTCTCTAGGTAATCCTGATACTACCTTGTCTCCGTTAAGAATAGTCTGGGCTAGCACGGCTCCAGTGGCACAATCAGTTAGTGTGTGGTACTTATAAGAATAGTTTGAGCTGCAACTACTAGATGAAGCCCTAGTTACAGTGGCTTAAACAACATGAAAGTTTATTTATTTCTCTGTCATGTGAAAGGCTAGAGACACTAAAATAACTGGTCAGAAAATGCATAGAGTGCAACAACTTTTTCTACTTTGGTCAAGAACAGTAATGCTCTAACTTTATCTGCCCTCCCCCCAGGTGGCATTCTCAATTTCAAGTTACTAAAATGATGTTTACTCTTTCAGGGTTGGTCCCACACTAACTCTGAATAGAAGTACAAGTGGATGTTAGCTTAGAACACCTTAGGAGAAAGCTCTTCAGATTTAGGCTCAACTTCACTACCTCAGGCTTGAAGAGAGATTGACTATTAAGTCTCTTTCTAGAGAACCAAGAGGCCTCTGGTTGGATCGTCCAATAATTGCAGAGGCAAATTTAGTCACAAGTGTTAAGCTTCAGGGCCTTTCATTTGCACACCCCTCTTTCAAGGTGATGGGTAGGGGCCATAGCAATGTGCTACCATATCATATATTTGTATAAAAATAACCATATGGCTGGCCAAGACTGCTGTCTCTTTCTCTTCTGACATACTCTCTATCACTCTTTCTCTTGTGTCAAATTTATCAGATGGGTGAGGGGCTAAAATATGGCTAAGGGGAAGCTGAATTGGGGATACATTTAGTTTGAGAAATATTTGTGTGGTTGGCAGTCACTTCTTTGTGTGGGGAAGTTACTGCTAGCCAGCTTGGTGTGGGATGGGCCCCGAGAACACTCCTACTTCCCACTGTGCTGATTCACTGCATCACAGCACAATGATGCAGGACCAGAGGTGGAATCATGCTATAAACATGTCCTACTGCAGATGCCATTGAATCAGATGGGCACAGAATCAAAAATTAACAAGGTTTGTGATATACAGAGCCATAAGCTAGTCTGTGGAAAATTTTTCCTATCATCACTGTGTAACAGGGCATACAGAGGATTCAGTTCTCACTGATACCTTGCCAAAAAAGTTCTTTCTGGTCAGGAATGTAGGCAACAAATAGCACATATAGTTATAAGAGCAACACACACTTTTTTTCATTGTTTTGATGAGAATTATACAAAATAAAAGGTAATGGAATTCCTATGTTCGAAAGCACAAACCTAAGCAGATTAGTGAGGATATCTGTACATGAATTACATATTTTACTCATCCTGACATATCAGATGTAGTCTTAGCAATTTTGATACAGGCTGTCCTGACATAGTCTGGTGGTTCCAGACAAAATGACCCAAATAACTGAGTGTTATCAGTTCAAATAATATTTAAGATTGTCACTCACTGCATAAAAAAAATTTGAAATGCCCTGAAATCCCACAGCACATATATGGAAGAAATTTGCTAGAAATTTTCTACAAATATATAGGCTGTTAACAATGGGTTGTATAGTTAGAAAAAGCTTTTCTAAACTATAATTTTTTTAAAAGTTCAAAGAATGATGCCAGAATAAAGAGTGAATTATTTCTAATTTTTCTACAGAAAGTTGAATTAAAAAAATAATTTTCATATAAAGAAGTGATCAAAGAACATACAACCAAAAATGTAGGAAAAGGTATTACAGGTAAGTGTTACACATTTAATGATAAGAAATATGCTTTTCTTTTGGATTTGGGAATGTTGGTATTAATTTTTAAAAATTTGTATTTTATGTGGTATTTTTCCCTTACTCGAAGCAATGTTTACTTTCAAACCTAATTTTGTATGAGCTCTTGGCTCCATAATATTTGATTCAGCCCCTGAACAGTAGAAGAAAATCTCAATTAGTTCAACTAAATAAAAATAACTTGTTCCCCCAAAAGAACAAAGCTTTATGTTAGGGTGTATAACTGTCATATTGATGCTCAAAGATGGCGCCTTCTGGACTTACAGACACAGCTCTCCCAGAGCCGTAGGAGGGGAGGCTCCCAGGCTGTGCAGAAGGCCATCACACTGGCTGGCCAGATCACTACATTGTCCTATGCAGATCTAGAGTGTGTTCGGCAATTGTGCCACATGTGTTCAAAACACTTGTTACTTGAAAGGAAAGATGGTGCTCCTTTTTTCTTTTTTAGTTTTTCCTGGCCAAAGTGAGCATTAAATACGTTTTAGGTTAAAATTCCACCTACAAGTATATCTTCACCCCACAAACAGTGGACTTTACTGTCTTTACCTTCATTTTCCTGATTTTCTGCTTTAAAAGAGCATTTGTCTCAGAGTAATTCAATTTTAAGCAGAGAAGGGAGAGGCATTTAATTATCAAAAATAATTATTACCCAAAATAAGTTCTTTTCACTTGAATGTATATTCCCTGGACAGTATCTCAACTCCAAATATGTTAGGTTAGTTAACAAAAAATGTTTTATGCATCACCCTCTAATTAAGGTTCAGGAAGTGGTGCTCCCAGTAGACAAGTAAAATATTCCTTTATTTTGACATTGCACCATTGTTGAATTTATGGAGTTGGATTAAGCACCAGAAAAACTATTCACCACTTATTAGTATTCACTGCAGGAACTGCCTTGAACTTCATGATTTTAAAATAACCTTTTAAATAAACTGGATATTTAAATTGTTTTATTTTCATCAGAAAGATGCACAGATAATTTTTTCTGAGCTAGCAATTTGTGGTTTCTTTTGAAGTTTTGTTTTTTATTTATTTTTGGGAGAGTTTCCTAGAGTTTTTATAATCTAATTCTAATTGCCTAAGAATTACATCAAAATGTAGTGGGAAAAATTTAATCCAGAAGTTATTTTTTTTTATGGAAAATGGAAGAGTTTTTACAAGAAACCAGTTGCATGGTTACATTTTATTTTTAAGTTTATCCATCCACCTTCCCTCACTTTTGGCAGAAATAAGTCATGTGAAATTAGATAATTATATCCTTATTCTTTATAGAATTTAGTTTATTTAGTAGTGCAACCACTCTATTCTACAGAAGTTAGTCTAGGAACACATTTCAATTTCAGTGCCATCAATTCCTGTTTATTCTTGTCACTCATGTAGTTGTGACTTAACTAACAACAGATTTAGATGTTTGGGACATCCGTAATATATTGGATATGTGTAAATATAAAACCATGTAGTCTATGTCTTCTCACCGTCCACACTAAATTCACTTATACATAGAAACAATGAATTCTGTTTACCAAGAAATAGTGGTTTGAAGTGTTTGTTAACTTTTTGTTTTTTAACAAGACCCTTTCTCAAGTGTGCAAGGTCAATCTGGTAATGAGGTATGTTCAATTTCACACCTACAAGAAGCCATCTTAATCATGCAATAGTTTTTACTTATTTATTTTTTTCCAGTCAGTTTATTCTCATGCAAACAATAAGTATGTTTATGTTCAGTGTTGACAAGAACCTCCAGGTTAGATACACCTTGCCTTTCAGTTACTCATTCCAAGCCCATCTAATCTGCTCAGATCAGGGCTCACTGATGTGGCAGTAAAAGTCTTCTTCAATGCATCACCACTGGGAATCAGTGACTCCTAGTAAAAAAACATACACAATGCTACAGCTACCTGTAAAACTAACAAAATTATTATTGTTCAGTTTATTAAAAATAATTTTATTTTATTGTAAGAGTCAAGATTTTTAGGGTTGGTCACCAATCAAAATTATAAAAATCTTGGTATTTACGGGCAATATAAAGATAGTAGCAACTGCCAGTAGCCATTTTAGTGCAGTCTCTGCAATGGAAGTCCTTTGGTTCCTTTTACCATCAGCACAGACAAGGGGTCATGGACTTTCATATGTGCACTGAGCATCCCTTATGATGGTATTCTCCAAGATCGGTGGCTCTGTTCACTGTTTCTCAGCATTATCAAGGGGGATATGCTCACTATTAGCTGCAGAGGTCACTGTTGTGACCACTAGTTCACTCTCATTGTTGCCACACTGAAATGGTCAAGAAAGAAGTTTGAAAAAAAAAAAAAGATGGGGGCACCTGGGTGGCTCAGTCGGTTAAGCATCCAACTTCAGCTCAGGTCATGATCTCATAGTTAGTGAGTTTGAGCCCCACATAGGGCTCTGTGCTGACAGCTCACAGCCTGGAGCCTGCTTCGGATTCTGTGTTTCCCCCTCACTCTCTGCCCCTCCTCCACTCATGCTCTGTCTCTGTCTCTCTCTCTCTCTCTCTCAAAAAGAAATAAACATTAAAAAAGAAAAAAAAAGATGGTAACTATGCGGTGTATTTTCAGCAGTGTCACCAATAGTAAAGACATTTTATTTGATTCACTATGGATCATTACACTTTTTCCACTGCCTTCTCTCCAGGAATTTGGAGAGAAGTTCTGGAAAGGCTGTGTCAGGAGATAATAACATTACTCAGGGCTCTACTCAAAATGTCTCTCTTCCCCCATTCAGGCTTTATAGCGTTAGCAAATGTTCTCTGAATCTCTCACCTCTTGAACGACTTTCTTTTTTTTATTCTGATTCTTTGTTCAGAAAAGCAAGGGACATCTGTGTTTCCTCAGTTGTTTAGGGCACTTTTTAAGGAGCCAGTTGTCTGTGCCAATGCTTATTGCCTTTTCAAATATCTTTTCAAAGAAGTTCACCAGATCTTTGTGCAAATAAAGCCATTAGCTGTATGACCAGCAGTTGGTTACTCCATAATGTGCCTAAATTCACAGAGCTGGTTGCACAATTTCCAACTTTATTCTTGGACTCTTGTTATATTTTGTCCTTGGAAGCTCTAGATGATGTGTTTGTTAGGATAATATCTTTCCTATCTTGTAAGGTCTAAGGTGTACACTTTTTCTTACTGTTCTTCTCTTTCTTACTGGAATGTCATCCAACTTGTCTGATTTCTTTGTGCTCACATAACTTTTTCCTGTGCTGTTGCTTTGACAAATACCAATTTCTTACCCTTTTCTTTATACAAACACACTGTGTTTCTCATGGTCAATCTGGGAAACCCCTTATCCTGGCTTTCAAAAACCTCCCAGATCCCTGTCCTTTCCCTATTCTCTTTATCTCCAGCTTCTCATCATATTCACCTGCTTCAGCCTAGCTGATCTCTTCTCTTTTGGAGAAATCAAAAGAGGTCATCTTTCTCCCACCTAATGCCCAGCCATGGCTTGTCCGTTTCCCTATCTGGAAATCCCTTTCTTCCCTCCCCTCCCCCTCAGCCTTCAAGCTCCAACCCAATTCCTTCCTTCCTTCTTAGGATGTCTTTCTTGACTTCTGATGATTTTAGCTCATCTCTTTCTGAATGGTTCTAAAACTTATTTCAAAAATTTCTCATTTGCCACATTTATAACCAATGATCCAATATCTTTCCTTATCTCCCCTAGGATAATATGTATTTTTTGGAGAATAAGGGCCAAAATTTAGGGTTCTCATCCTTACTCCACATTTACTTTAGCACAGGGCCTTCCTATAGGAGGCACTAAATAGGCATTTGTTGAACCATCTGGTGCTGGACTATTCTGTATCACAGATGGACATTTGCCTGATGGTGAACTGATCCTCAGAAAGGTTAGATGACTGATTGCCTTAGGTCAAACAGTTTTCTTTTTATCTGCCCAATTTCCTGCTATCATCAGCAATAAAAATGTAGCGGTTTATATTTGATGTAGGTTTTCTTCCTGTTAAGTAATTCTCTACTCCTCTCATTATCCCTAATTTTCTAAAACCTCTTTTGTTATGGTTCCCCATGAGGCAGCCATGTTTCAGTGAAACCCATTCCTGGCCTGAATGTTTTGTAATATCTGATATGTAGATCCCTTCTCTCACTATACTGATGATATAGTACAGGGATTGGCAAACTTTTTCTATAAAAAGCCAGAGCATAAATATTTTTAGCTTTGCAGACCATTTGGTATCTGTTGCAAACACTCAACTCTGCCATTGTAGCACAAGATCAGCAATAGACGATACGTAAATGAATGAGGTGGCTGTGTTCTAACAAAATTTTTCATGAATGCTGAAATTTGAATTAGATACAATTTTCATGTGTCATGTGTTCGTATTATTCTTTTGATTTTTTTTAACAATCACTGAAAAGTGTACAAACCATTCTTAGCTGGTAGGCTTTACAAATACAGATGGTAGGCTAGAGTTGGCCTGCCAACTCCTGACACGGTATTGGTAGAGTATCTTAAAGTGCAACCTAGACATCATCAGCCAGGTTACTTTAATTAGAGGTAAAATTGACTTGAGCCTGGTTTCCTGGCCTATGGAATTTCAGATCTGTCCCTAAGGGTCCTGTCTGTTCTTGATGGACATACGATATCCTCTACTTCTTGTTCCTTCTTCCTTATGTCTGGTCTCTGTTATATACCATGCTGACCTCCCTATGAAATAAAGCCCCTTTGCTGAGCTCCTCAAAAATCTCCACCCACACAAGTCTTCATGAACAAAATAGACTTTACTGAAGGTTTTAGAGGAGGAGTCTGTCACAGAAATCTAAGTTATGCCAATGGAATTGGACATTGCAATTCTTAAAAGGTCATTCTATCCCTTTATCACTTCCCACTATCCCCAAATAAATACTATGTCTTTTTTCTTAAAGCCTTATGCTTTATAAAAAATTCTTATTTTTGAGAGAGAGAGAGTCTGCATATGGGAGGGGGAGGGAGAAGAGGAGGGAGAGGGGAAGACAGAAGATCCAAAGTGCTGACAGAAGAGAGCTGGATGTGGAGCTCGAACTCATGAACAGTGAGATCATGACCTGAGCCCAAGCTGGATGCTTAATCGACTGAGGCACCTAGGCGCCCCATATCATGTCTTCTTTAAAGAGGACTGGTTCAACTTTTTACAAGAGCAGTATATTTTCTCCCCTTTCAAATTTTGTCCATTCATTCGTTCATTCATTCAACATGTATTTATTGAATGTGTACTACAGTGTTGTCTAAAGAAACTTTCTGCAACAATGGAAATGTTCTATATCTGCACTATTCAATACAGTGGCAACTAATCACATGTGACTACTGTGCTCTTGAAATGTGCCTAGTGAGACCAGGAACTGAATATGAAACTGTATTTTATTGAAATTAATTTAAATTTAAATAGTCATGAATGGCTAGTGCTACCATCTTGGATAGCACAGATCTAATATGTGCAGGCCACTTAGATACCCTAAGAGGTTCTACTAATACTCAGTTCCTAAAATTTAGCACATAGTTGGGACTGGGCCTTCACTGCCAGCATGCAGGATTTAATTAAAATGCTATGTTTTATCATAGCTGTCTTATAATCAATAATGTTTAAAGCTTTCGCTCTTCACTCATGTAATGTCACTGAAGATAGTCCCTGGCTTTCAAGGTTCTCCCCTATTTTCCACTTCAGTTGCACACAAATGCAAAGGTTCATTTCCCTCAAGGGCACATTCCTCACACAAAACACATCTTCAGCCATGTGTCCAAATGCTATATTGATTCCAGCTGCTTTTTTTTTTTTTTTTACCAAGTACATAGACACAACAGCTGGTCTTTGTTTTTAATGCCTCTCCATTTAGGCTAAATATTTCATCCTAAATACTGTTTTAATATGTTAACATGGGAACGATCCATATGGAAACTATCCTATGGAAATACTGATGGTTTGTACAAAAGAAGATTAATCTAGCTAGATTAGGAAGGCTCAAAATAGTGCTGGAGCATTTCTCAGAAATGTAGATGGATACTTAATTTAATCACCAGAGATAAACAATCCCTTGGGCAATGAAGCCACACTTTTGGCATGGTCACAAAGATATAATTAACCTGTGCATTATAGCAAAGCTGGACTCATAGTTATGAGGTCACTTGCAACATTCTGCCAGAGAGTATAATATTCAGATACATGTAGATCTTGAAGAAGCTTGGATCTACAGCCCCAAAGACTGAGTTAGTGTTGGAATTCACTCTAAAAGTATGGCTCAAAACAAGACATAATCTAAGAGGGCCAGCATATTCAGGAGACCAGTTATATTTAGCCTTCCCTAGTTGTTTGAGTCACTTAGCAATTGGTAGGGCTCAAGATTCAAGATATTGATAACTACTTTCCACATTAAAAGATAGAGTAGATATACAATACACAGTTAGGATCTTGTCTTATAATAAGCACCTGACAAATCTTAGTTCCCCTTTCCCCTACTTTGCTCCCTGGACTTTGAGACTTTAGTTCCCAGGGAGGTGATTATCCCAGGGAGGTGAAGGAGCCCTCTCCCAAGGCTGCTGTGACCAGAAATTTCACCTCCCTGGAGTAGATGTGCCCTGGAGGGATTGTGAGACAGGACAGAGGTGAGAAATGGCTCTAACCAAACTGTTTCAAACAAGGTCACAAGCAGTAGGAAATGGTATTCCTCTCTACCATAAGTATTATAAACCCAGAACACAAAAATTCTTATAGGAAAGGTTCTAGGAAACATGAACTTAAATTAAAAACCAAGCTCAAATAAAGCCTTAAAGAGCAATGGATAGTGTGGTAGAAAAAATACTGCCTGGTAATCAGGAGAACTGGGTTCTAGCCCCAACTCTGGATCCAAACTGAACACTTGGACACTGAGTCTTAATTTTTATTTATGAACAATGGGTCTTTAAGCAGGTGGTCTCAAGGCGGTATGACACTTTGTCATTCTATAATATTTCACTACAAGAATGGTTTTAGTAATAGCTTTATCAACCCTATTAACAAAACAGCTGTAGCCCTATCTTTAGCTGCATTTGAGGAAACAGTATCACTGGGACTCCTTGACTTTCCCTGTGGTCTGAGTCCACAGTTAAATCAGGGCTGACTCATCTTTTACACATAATAGACACTAGGGTTCATAACACCTTTAGGGCTCATGAAAATGTTTTAAAACTAAAATGTTTCAGCTTTAATTTCTTTTAAAATCAGAATAAAACATGAACAAAATAATGATGAATTATAATAATAACTTGTTTGATTTGTTTTTGGATTATAGTTTTCATACCAATTCTGTCATAAAATATAATTTTAATTTTTTTGTTTAAAAGAATTGAAAGGTGGTTGTAATGCAGCCCTGTCCATTATAGATTCTGATGTATAGGAATTTATAATACTTCCAAATAGGTAAAACTTAGGAAAGTCTATAGGGGCCTTTTCATTCTAGGTCCAGTAGTTGGTACTTAGTGGTGACACATAGAAATAAAGTTACAATTGAGAGTTAAACTAGTAAATCAACACAGTGAATGAGAACAATAATTTATAGAAGTTACTTAAAATGCAGGAGGCTTCCAGGAAGAGACAAGTTAGGATATCTGTGATAGAAATTATAACCATTATTGACCATTTATGATGTATCAGGTGTTGTAGTAAGTGCATTATATGCACTATTTCATTTATCCTCACAACAACCTTATAAGGTATTATTATGAACTCACTTTATGGAGGAATAAACAGGCTTACGGAGATTAAGTTAACTTGGTGAATGTCAGACATTTGGTAAATAGCAGAAATGGAATTGGAATATGGAGTTTGACTTGGGAGAACACAATAATGTTCCAACAAAAGCCTGTCACCCTGTGAAAGCACACTAAACCCTCCACGTATTAGCACAGCTCAGCACAGGTGGAGTGAGTCTACATGGATCATAGGGAAGCAGATCATACAAGGTAGACTCCAAGGGGATTAATCCTAAAGATGAAAGGTAAAACTTGAAGGCTAATCGAAGAAAATGTTATTTATTTCATGACCAAGTATTAGATAAAAAAATTCTTAGAACACAAACCAGAGGGATTCTGTCACTCTGCTTTTCAGCAAGATTCTCAGGTAGGAAATTGTTAATGGGATTTTTCACACAAAAAAAACCTTTTGAAATTAAAAAAAAGTTAATAGATTACCTTCTACAAAGGTGTAGAAGTACAATTGGAGAACACATGTTTTCCTAAAATCTAAGTTTCCAATGGTTATAGATCAAGAGAATTAAAAAACTTGAAATTAGTTATAAGAAATATAACGGAATGGCCATTCCAACAGATTGAAAGGAATCCTAAAAGAGAGGGCCAGCAGATGAGGAGATATCAGGACTGAAGTAGAGAAGACCAAACCCAAAAGCTTCCTTTAGCCATGCTGCTAAGGGTTCTAGGGATTCCCAGTGAGATAACAGTGGAAATTAGTATAAATACCACAGAACATAGTGTTCATAGTTTGTAGTGAAGAACTATGTCCAAGCTAATTTAGAGTAATTTGTTTACAGTTCTTATTTAATATGGTCTTCATTAAGTTATTCTCAATTACTTCTTTTTTTTTTTTTAACAATGCCTTTAATGATCATTACCATCTCTTCTTTTTTGGCAGGAAGAGCGTAAGGGGGAGGGGAGGGGCAGATAGAGGGAGACAGATGATCTGAAGCGGGCTCTGCCCTGACAGGCTGACAGCAGCGAGCTGATGTGGGGCTTGAACTCACAAACTTCGAGATCATGATCTGAGCCGAAGTCAGATGCTCAACCAACTGGACCACCCAGGTTCCCCTCAGTTACTTCTTTTGTGGTCTTTATTAAGGGTTGGATTAATGGACTCCTCTAATTAATACTCTAGGAGTATTAATGTCTGTATCAGATTGACCTCACTCAGTTGACATATTAACCATGCTGTTTATTTTCTGATAGTTTGACATCTTGGGACCTTGCTGACCCCAGAGGGAGATAATTCCTAGAGATAGCAAACAACTTGCCTGTGAGCAAACACTTCACATGCAAACCAGCCAATTTAGTGCCCACAGCCTCAACCATATCTTTTACTGGGTTCTCACACTCGGGGCCACTATCCTCTGCCCTAATCACCCCACAGTCAAATAACAGACAACCAGGAACACCCCTCTATGCACCCCCTAGAGCCTGATAATTTTAAAACTTGTCAACCCTAAAGCTATTTATCCTGTTTCCTTTCCATGGAAATGACAACAAAGGCTATTCCCCACATTTTCCCCTTGACCCCTTCACCTCCTGACCAAATCCGGTGCCTCCCTACGTGGCCCCCCATGGCATGGTATGCCCCCTCCTCTTGGGAACTGTGAGTATACAAACTTTTTTCTATGGCACTTTTCCCCTGATCTTTTGGTTTTGCCATACCTGAATAATAACAAAATCTTTATTTTAAAATGATCAGTGATTATGTTTAAGAAGAGACCTTAGCCAGGTTTCTTCTTATCCGTGTTGGGATGCACATTACAAAGGAACTCACGAGTGTTTTCCCATACTGTCCATAGAAGAAAAACATGTTTTTATGCAAATATTAATATTCTGGCCACTAGATAAAGAATTTCTGTAATAGGGTAAAATGGATGAAACAGAATTGTATCGAAGCCTCTTCTATAGCCATGAGAGAAAGAAAAGGAGAAGGGGGCCATGATTTGGGCATGATCCCCTCACTGCTAGTCAATGAGAGAATGCTTAAGAATGCATCACAGAGAAGGGAAGGTGTGAATGCACTCAATAAATTGAAGTCAGGAGTATTAGTTGGCACATAATAAGGGTAACAATATTTAAATACAAGGAATATGAATCACATTCATGGGCCAGATGGAGATCTGGAGAGTGGGGCAGGAATAAATTATATCTCACAGTGTGATGTGTTTCAGTTTACATAGTTTAGGAGACAAGGAGCCCCAAGCTAAATTGGAATACCCCACTGATCCTCCTTGCTCTGTGTCACAGAACCAGACCCCACTGCCCCTCAAGGGTCAATGGATCCAGAGAACAGTTTA
Organism: Panthera onca; assembly: GCF_046562875.1. Classification (NCBI taxonomy): domain Eukaryota; kingdom Metazoa; phylum Chordata; class Mammalia; order Carnivora; family Felidae; genus Panthera; species Panthera onca. Next base: position 71,417,210 of record NC_138343.1, read on the forward strand.
CTCACTTCTCTGCAAGTCAAGAGAAACCTGGAGAAGTAAAACCCTTCACCTGAAACTGGATGGCTACAAGATACCAGGGCGGAGATGACCCTTCACCGTTTCTGTAGGGGCAACAGTGCCTCCGTTTCCTCATCTGCCGCATTGTAATGAAAATAGCACTCACCTCTGAGGACTATTGTCAGTTGAGAGAGGTCTGTAGAGCACTGGGCACACAGCCTGGTCCATGTGGCTGTTCATTAAGAGTTAGCTAATGCCGACAGCAGGCGTGCGGGCGGTCCAAGCCTCCGTGACACAGCAGGGATTGGTCCCACTGTGGCGGCTGCCAGCTCCTGCCACTGGCTTGGCTCTGGCACAGGCTGGTCTGATGGGGTGGCTCTGGCCTCCTGCCCCTGTCCTGGGACCCAGCTGGTAAGGGAGGCGGAGGTGGAGCCAGCCCAGGCCCACCGCGGCGGCCAGAGACCCCTGTGCTTGCGCTGGATCCCGCCCTTTATGCAGCAAGAGTCCACGCGCTTGGAGCGGAGAAGGCCAGCTCGCACGTGGAAAGTGCCCCCTTGCAGACTCAGGTGACCTTCCTCCGGAGGAAGGGAAAGGGCAAAGGAATGTCCAGACCCGGTGCAGTGGATCAAGACCTTAAATGTGCGCTGAAGCAGGAAAGGGTCAAATATGATAAAGTTCAGTGCTGACCTAAACCACGGGAGAAGAAACCAGAACTGTCAGAACAAGTGTCCAATGGCCCTTTGGAGTCAGTCACACGGGAGAACAGCCCGCTGGTGCAGTAGGACGGTCAGCGGCTTCTCCGACAGTATTTGGAATAGGTGCGCTACACAGACATCATCCTGGACGTGTGGTTCAGGCGAGCGCAGTCCCTACTGGGCCACTTGTTGGAGCTCAGCAGGGCCACGGAGTCCAGCGAAGGGGGCTGCAGGGCCACGCTGGCCCCTGGAGGGCTCCGTGGTGGCAAGTTACTGATGGTGAAAGAGAAGCACGAATAGACCAAGAGGAATGTGACAGGCAAAGATGGCAAAGAGCGCTGGGGTGGCTGGGTGCTGGAGCAGATTCCCTTTCTGTAGAATTGTGAGGAGGAGGATGGCCATGAGGACCATGAGGAGGACCACAGCCATGAGGACAACCATGAGCTGGACAGTGTGCAGCACAAGAAGCAGCATGTGAAGCTGCCCTCCAAAGCCTGATGAGGATGAGGATGAAGAGGAAGTATGACTCCCAGGATGCCGTCCATGAGTTCGATTTTCCGGGCTCAGGAGAGGATGGGGAGCTCTCTCCAGACCCTTAACAATGCACTGGAGAGGGACCCACCATGAGTTGGAAAACCAACGAGCCCAGCTCCAGGGAATTTTGGCCAACCTTTGGGATGTGGATGGGGTGTCCCCCAAAGGAACTGGTTCACCTCTTGGCACACCCCAGTCCCCAGCCACATGAAGATGTTTTCATCATGAATAGGATCAGGGGCAGGGAGGTAGCTTGGGGGACTTGGCGGATCTTACCGTCACCAATGACAATGACCTCAGCTGTGATCTCTCTGACAGCAAAGACGTCTTTAAGAGGATGTGGAACCCCAAAACACCACTTTTATGACCTGGAGGTTGGTAGTGTCTTCCTCATACTGGAGTTGAGGAGAAGCAGCAGCCCAACCCAGATCAACCAGGTGGTGAGTCACTCAAAGCAACCCCTCATCATCATTGCCACAACAGAGACATCTGCTTTCTGGACAACCAGACAGGGAAATCTGTGCACTCCATGGTCTCCCACTTGGACATGATCACTAGCCATGGACCCTAATGGCATATTTCTGATGCTGGGAAGTCATGACCAATCGCTGTGGAGCCTGGACAACAAAACATGCGAGCAGGAGATCATGGCCTATCACAAGAAGCATGAGGAGGCTATCCAGTCTGTCACCAGCCACCCCAACAAGGCCTTCATTGCCAGTGTGGACACTGACACCCCGGCCAAGATCTTCGTATAATGCCTACCTGGCCCAGCCCTGACTGCCATGCTGACTGGGGAGCAGGCCGGGCAGGTGGAACTAAGATGACTCCCAGCCTCAGTCTGGAGGCCCAGAGGCCCAGCCTCTTCCCACCTGCCTCAGAGCCTGGTGGTACTTCCCCCAGGAGACCATTCCCCATGGCCTACCCTTCCCCAAGCATCCTGGGGAGTGGCCTCCTTTGGATATCACCCTCCAGAATGGCCTCTGGGAGTTTCCTCTCTGGGCCCTTGGTGCCCAGTCCTGGTATCTGAGCTGCCTTCTTGGGCACAGCACAATTGGGGCTGGCGTCCTTGGGGGTCAGCTTTTCCAAGATACCAGAAGATGCCAGGTTCTCTCTTTAACCCCCAACTCCTCTTTTCCATCTCCTCAGACCTGGGTGGGAGCTGTGCTGTGAGGAGCCCCAGGCACCCCTGCTCTGGGTCCCCCCAGGCGCCATGAAGCCAGCTGGACCCTGGACTGTACGCAGTGGGAGTACCAGGCCTGGTCCACCCAGGAAGCTTGCCCAGACCAAAACCCTCCCCTCAAGTTCCCTCAACACTGCTTTCTAGAAACTACCCAATGCCTCTAGGCCAGTAACTGCCTAGGGAGCAGGTGATGCCCTCACGGGAGATGCTCACCGCTACCTCCCCCAGGACTTCTCCAAGGGCAACTCCCATGGGGCCAACAATGGGGAGAGATGGCTTTCTCTTGTCTCCTCCTAGGACGTGGAGGGTGGAGAAGGGTCCCCCATATCTCTGTATGAATAAATCTGTATAAATAAACAGGATTTTAATGTAGCCCACCTTCACCCATGTTGTTGTCACCCTAAATACTTGGGCTCTCTTCCAGGTTTATAAGCCCCATCACCTCTGCCCTGGACTTAGATGTGAAATTTGTCTCCATAAACCCATTGAAGAAAAAAAAAAAGTTAGCTGTTGCTCTTATCTACATAACATTTTACAGATAAAGAAACTGAAGCTGTAAGAGAGACCACCAGAAGTTGACCAGGCTGAGCTGAAACCCAGATCTGATTGCCCCCAAATCCACACACTCAACACTATGCTGCTGCTTCTTTTTTTTTTAATGTTTACTTATTTTTGAGAGAATGTAGTTGGGGGAGGGGCAGAGAGAGGGGGACAGAGAACCCAAAGTGGGCTGTGCACTGACAGCAGTGAGCCCCATGTGAACTCAGGAACTGAAAGATCATGACCTAGGCAGAAGTTGGATGCTCAGCCTACTGAGCCACCCAGGTGCCCCCTATGCTGCTGCTTTTGCAGCAAAGGGCATTTTTGTGGGACTTCAGTGAGACTCTCATGATTTACCTTTATGACTGCCCCTTCCTTTGTTCTAATTCCAAGCTTGCTGTGCAGGCTTCTAATGCATTCCTGGGATCCTGGTGTGAGAAGGGGTGCTCTGGGTAGCAGAAATATATGACCTGACTATTAAGCCCACGATTAATGAATTGACATTGTGCCTAATACATAAGGCACATTGTGCCTTTTTATCTTTTGTATCACTCAATCCTGAGAACTCTGGGAGCACTGACAAAATTCAGTTCCTGACCCTGGCAAGCTGGTGCACAGACCTTAGCTGTGGTGACCATAACAAGGAATCTCCACATTATGCATTGCCCTTTGGCCTGCTCAGTCTTCCTACCTCATCCCTCTTGACCTGTCTCACACACCACAAAATTCTTCTGACAAGGCCCCGATTTATTTTTCTATCTGTCATCGTATGACCTTAATGTGGGTCAGTGTTAATATTCTTCTTGACACTGACATAATTTCCCATCTCCACAGCTGTTTTCACTCCAATGAAGAGTTTTAAATGTGGTCATGATTCCAGATTTTTCACAATTTAGAATTCCTAGATAGCATTCATAGGAAAGGAAGGATTCATTTCTGAGTGTGGGGAAGTGGAAATAAGGAGAGACCTCTATGGAAATCCTTCAACTGCTGGGGAAGAAATGCTGGTATTAAGTCAATGAGATTTATTTGCTTTATTCCAAGTTTGTGAGAATACTGGGAATTCTTATCTATAATTGGTGGCATCACGATGACTGGTTTTCTGGTGACTCAAGTTCAGGAACTTTGCTGGGATGTGTTAGTAAAAGGAATACAGCAGCCTCACCCAGGGCAGAAGCTTCTCTCTCAGATCATCCCATCATCTGAGACAGACCTTGGCCTTCCCCTGAGGCTCAGAGAAGCAAGACTGTTTGGCTAAAACTGGTCTTAGTGCCTTTTTTCAGAGAAAGTTTTCTATCTTATTTTTGGAGTATGAAGGCAATCTTTACCAGTTGTTTCCAGCCAGTGGTAGACACGTGTGTGAAAATCAGCAAAATCCTTCTGTGAGTAAATGAGGGGAAAAATGCTCACCCAATCTATTATAAAAGGTGATCATATATAGTTATGCCCCAATCTAAAAGAATTTAAAATCCAATCTTTTTTGCAGATAAATGGGGAAATTATTTTCACTTTCATAAAGTTAATTCTTCACAGGAAGATTCCTTTAAAGGCTGGACATTGGTTTATCTAGAATAACACGGAAAAAACCATACATAAGCACAACTTCTGATACATCTTCTTCCTTCTTCCCTGTAACTATGTTCCAGCCACATGACATGGTTTCTTGTTCTTAAATGCACCATGCCAGTTCATGCCTCTGTGCCTTTGCACAGGCTGATCCCTTCACCTGAAAAGTTCTCACACACATCCCACCTGTTGGAATTCTACTTGGATTTCTAGGCCCTTTCCAAGAATTAACACTCACACGGCACTTTTACTAGTTAGAATTGATCTTTCCTTCATGTCTTTCTACATCTTCTGTTTGTGTTCATTGTGAACACATTTTCTGCTTCCTAACGATAAGCCCCGAGTAAAAGGACTAGGGTTAGACTCTGTGTACATCCCACTGCTACGTGCCTAATAACTTGTCCTGCCTAGAATGTTTTCACATTTTTCCCCCTAGGTACCACTTATAGCAGAAGAGTATATGTCTTCAGACTCCTTTAAGATGGAATTTCTTTGAAGCTGTGATTTCTCTTAAAAATTCATGTGAATGTTACATTCAAATCTATCATTTAGTATCGGTAATTTTAATATAAAAATGTTTAAATTGACTCCCGCATAAAATTTAGACTCCAGAAACCACCTCACAGTTTATGCTTTATCCAGTTAGACTTTCTAGCACATGGCCGTTGGGATACACTTTTCTCAGTTGAAAAGAGTATTAAGTAGAAGCTTTAAAATGTTTATTGAATTGAATTAAACAAGTGAAATGTAATGTAAAATGGAGCATTTGTTCCAAATGCCAAATAATTGAGCAAATATTGTCAAGACAGAGGCTGCTTGTCATTATTAAGCTTAGAATAACATTTCAGAGAATTATTTAAAACAGCATAAGCTATCCAAAATGCATCATACTTACATTTGCTAATGCTCCCCACAACTCCCCCAGTTCTCATGTTCAACTTGGGAAGTGATTATATTAACCTGCTTGCAGCTAGTTGCTCTGAAAACCTTTGACAAATACAGAGCCCCACAAGAGGCAACTGCCCCCCCATTTCCTTTTGGTAGATATTTTAGCCTATGATCTTCTGGACCCATGTTTCTTTTCATGCTTATGATAGAATCAAAGCTGAAAAAGCTTTATAAATAAGTGACACCTGGTCACTTATCTGCCTGCTGAAGAAGTATAATTCAGTTTTAAAGGACATGTCTAAAAAAGATTTCTAAAATAGCCTGGGAGAATACCAGATTACCTTAGGAAATAATTGCTGAATTTGAACACACAGTATAAATAAATAAAACACCCCTAACTCTTACCTTCTGCTGAAATAGCTACTCATGCTCAGGCATTTGAAGAAATCATTTCTTAAACAACATTCCTATGGCCCAAAATATGCTAAATGCCTCCCAAAGTAAATAGTTTTATGACAGCATAATAATAATGAAATCCAGTGTCATATAAAATTCTCTGATTCTGTTGGGAAATGTGTTCGTGCAAGAACCAGACGCTCTTCATCATAATCTCCAACTACAGTCAACATAATCGTGGCAAAGGGCATTTTTAACTGAACAAGGTTACCTGAGCACAGATGTGACCTATTCCCTTTGCATTCTTTACATATCTCAGCAAGATCCTTATTAATAACTGCTGAATGGAGAAGGGAAGTAGACCGGCACAAACAGCTACACGATGGAATTTTCTGTCTCTGCAGTAGTGCCTCCCCCGACTACTCTTAGATTCCTCTTCTAATCTAGCATGATGTACGTGGGTCAGGTGTGGAACGAGTGCCTTTACATTTTCCTCTTCTTGAATATTTGCTTGTAGTTTTCCTTCCTTGCATGCTTACAAAACCAGCAGAGACGTGATCTTCTTAGTCTGGCTTTGACAGTGTAATAAAATGCCTGACGCCCATTGCTCCTTTCTTAACGCTTATCAGGCTGCCTTGTTCCTTGCATCAGGGCTCTCTGGAACAGCCATTCTATCATTTACGGCTTGGCTGTCTTTCTGGTGCTACCCTTATTCTAACTATTTTCTGTTACACTTGGCTGAAATTGTATATATGCAGTAAAATCACTGAACTGAGGAAGATCTGCCTGCCTGTTTCTCCCGCAAGGCACACAGCATCCGCAGGAGCAACTCATCACAGATCCAGTGATATTTCAGTCACACTGTGACTGCACAGGCAGGTTTAATCAACTTCGCCACACACGTAATTCACAGTGGATCCCTTTTGTTTCACTTATCATCTGAACGAATGCACACAGGAAGCTCATTTAACCCCCCCACATTTGTCATCAGCTGCTATATTAAATATTGATTTTATTTTCCCAGGTCAGGAATGATGAAATCAATATCTAACATGGCAAGTTTATATTTGCTGATACTTTTCATTTGGGTTCCCTGACAAATTTTAAAACATTTTACATTGCACAAATGTTTATAGATTTAAATGTCAGTAAAGGTTAAGAGTTAATTGCACATGAAACTGACTGCATTAAATTTTAAAGTGAGAGTGGTTATTATTAAACACATATGGGGGTATTATATTATTTTATTATTATGATACACTAACTCACTCATTAAATAATTTGTTCATTATTCATTTGATGCATGTTAATGCAGCGTTTGGTATTTTTCAGAGTGCTTGAAAGTAAAAAGTTAAGCATTGACATATAAAAGTGTTTTCAAACTATAAATCTTCATAGAAATATTATATCTGAAAGTCCTTTTTGTGTTTCGATTTATTCATTCATTCACAAAATGTTAGGCATTCACTGTGTACAGCCCAAGCCCTGTGGTAAGAAGTGTGAATTCACAGACAAATAAGAACAACACCCCCTAGCCCCCACCACCCTTTCAGGAGTCCACAGTTCAGTGGGAAAGAAGCAGGCACAGAAGAGGACAGATTTGGTAAAGAAGTCATAGATGAGGTTCTCTCGGTAGCCTCATGGGTAGTCTCCCCCAGGGCTCCACAGATGGGCAGAGGAGGTAGAAACCAGAGAGAAGAGAAATGTCAGCTCTGAAATGGCTTGAGGTATTTAGGAATGTTGAAAAATTATAGTGCCTGGAGCAGATAAGAAAAGTGACTTGAGAAATGGGAGGAGGAGCCAAGATGTGAAAGTCTGTCTGTGGTGCCTCTGCTTCACACTTTAGTCATGGGTCCAGTCATGGGTCCATTACCATGTGGTAATGATACTATAACTCCCAAACCATCTTATGGAACTGTGGTAAGAATTAGGTTAAATAATGTTATATAAATCATTTTTAAGACAGTGGAGCATGACACATAAAAGTATTATCATTAACATTATGATTATGATTATCATTTAAAAGCTGAGGTAAACCTTAAGTACTTGGCAACTAGTTCAGAAACAATCTTCTTTCCTAGAGCACCAGATAGTAATAGCTAATTTACAAACATATGGTAAAAATGTCTGTATTTAAACATCAATTCTTTGACTGAAAATTGACAAAAATCTCTCTAGGTGAATTGACTGAAAGTAAGTTGAAAATAAACAGCTCAAAGCCTCTGGTGTGAATGGTGCTAGATTTGTGCTGTGTGTTACCCATACAACCATACACTAGTGCCTTTGCCAACACAGGGGTTTGATAAGGATTACAGAAGAGTGGAAAATCAGTATTTGAAGAGGTTTGAGTCAAGCATTTTCCAGAGTTGAAAGACATGATTTACTGACCCAAGAGCACACTCAGAGTACTGAGCATGATAAAGATAAAAATACACACTTCCAGCTGTATCACTAATTGGCTGTGGACACGGATAGTGATACTTCAACTCTAGGTGCTCTGGTTTCCTTATATATACCACAAAATATTAACAATATTTTCTTCGTAAATTTGTTGTGAAGTACAAGTGAGTTCATATTTGTATTTAGCCCACTGGCACACAGCAAAAAATGGTAGCTATTATTAACAAGGAATAGCAACTAGTTGACAGCTTTTTTGTCACTGGCAGCAATGAGTGACAGAGAATAATATACTAATATCCTTAAAGTGCTAAAGAGGCAATAAGTATCAACCTAGAATTTTATTAAGCCTAGGTAAATTATTAACATTGAGATAAAAAGTCAAGATATTTTCAGACCCAAACTAAGAACGTGTACAGCCCATAAACCCTCACTAGGGAATTATTAAAGGATATACTATGCAAAAAAGAAATGAATTCATAAGGCCTGAGTTACAAGAAAGAAAATTTACCATACAAATGCATTAAGATAATTCTGAAATAGTTATTCAATAGACAGCATCTACTAATTTTTGTTGAAAAAATTAAAAATGCAAGTCAGATAAAAATAATAGGAGAAAGGAGTTGTCCAATGAATAGCTAAAGCATGCTAAGATATATATCTGAAATACACCAAGAGTTGGGCCCTGAGAGAAGGAGACCCCTTAATTCTCTGTGTGTACAGGTCACAGGCTGCCTCCACAAGCTGTGCACATGTAGACCAGACTCAGAGAAGCTTAGCAGAATATTTGAGAGCTAAACTATGATCTATAATTGCTGCCCTAGTCTCAGACTGACTCTTCAGTGTTCATGCACATAGGCTTTGAAAAACAAATATTGGGCCTACTATCCACAGACTGAGACAAAACTTGCCATCAGGTCCTATCTGGGTTGTTTACCTGCTAAAACAAACAAACAAAATCAACACTATCCAAAGGATTTTAACATGACCTAGATAGAGTCTCATAATATTCAAAATGTCCAGGATACACAGATGTCCTAGAAAATTATTCAACATGTAAAAAGCCAAGAAAACCAGAATAATTCTTAAGGGAAATAATAATCAACAGATACTAACCCCAAAAAGATAAAAAGGTGGGAATTATTAGAGAAGTCAAAAACAGCTACTATAGCCACTGTGTACTGTGAAGTAAAGGTGAGCATTTTTGAAATAAATAGAAAAATGTAAATTATCAGCAGAGAAAGAGAAACAAAAAAAGGTGAAAATTTTAGAACTGAAAAATACAATATCTGAAGTAAAAAAAATTATTAAAGGACAGAACTGAGAGAAAAAAACAAAAGATTTTAAAACATTTAACAAATCCTCACGAAATGTGTGAAACAATATCAAATGGTCTAATTTATTGCCAATGGAGTGACAGAAGGAAAGGAAAAAGAGATGGGTACAGAAAATATATGTGAAAAAAAATTGACTGGAAACTTCCCAAATCTGGTGAAAGACATAAATTTACATATTTAAGAAGGTCAGTGAACTCCAAGCCAAATAAAACCACAGAAAACTGCACCTAACCACATCATAATCAAATTGCTAAAAACCAAAGATGAAGAAAAATAATCTTGAAAGGAGCCAGAAGAAAATGACACATTTATAGAGAAACATTTATAGTTCATTTGGACTATTTGAATAATCCAAATGAACTATAGATTTTTCATTGAAAAATGCCAAAAAAAAATGCAACTATCAAACCAGAATTCTATACCTTGTGAAATATTTTTATAGTCAACAATAGGATACACTTTCTTCTCAGGTGCATGTGAAACCTTCACCAAGATAGACCATATCTTTGGCCAAAAATAAGTAAATACATAAAAATAACAAACTGAAAATAATTGAAATCATACTAAATATGTACTCTGACCATAATGGAATTAAACTAGAAATCACTAATAAGAAGACACAGATAATCTCCAAATATTTGGAAATTAAGAAAAAAAACACTTCTCAATAATACATGGATCAAAAAAGAAATCTCAAAGGAAGTTAGATAATATTTTGAACTGAATGCAAAGATACCATGTCAAACTTTTTGACTGCAACAAAAGTAACACATACAGAGAAATTTATAGCATTGAATCTTATATTAGAAGAGAAATTTCAAATCAATGCTCTATACTTTCTCCTGAAAAAACTAAAAAGAACAAATGCAAAGCATATATAAGGAAGGGATAATAAAGAGCAGAAATCTGTGATATTGAAAAGAGATAAAACAAAGAAAAAAACATCAATGCAGTGAAAAGCTAGGTTTTTAGAAAAAATGAATAAAACTGATAGGCCTCTAATATAAAGATTGCAAGTATAAAGATAAGAGAAGGATATACCACTGCAGACCCTGGAGACATTAACAAAATAATAAAAGTTATGACAACAACTTTATTCCCATAAATTCTATAACTTCGATGAAGCAGACCAATGGCTCAAAAGACACAAGCTACACAAACTTATTGAAGAAGAATAAATAGCTGGAATGGCACCATATCTTTTGAACAGTTGGATTTGTCTTGCAAGGTTTCCAACAAAGAAAATTCCAGGTCCAAATTGTTTCACTGGAAAATTCTACCAAATCTTAAAGAGGAAATTATACCAATTCTACAATTTGCTTCCAGAAAATAGAAGAAGATACAGTTCCCAGCACATTTTACAAGGCCAGTGTTATGCTGATACTAAACCAGACAAAGACATTATAAGAACATAAGACTACAGAATGATATCTCTCATAACCAAGATGTAAAAAATCTTCAACAAAGTATTAGCAAATAAGATCCAGCAATATATAAAAAGGATGACTCATTATGACACAAAGCTGTTTCAACATCAGAAAATCAATCAATGTAATTAACTGTATTAACAAATGATTCATAAAAAAAATTCTCATAAAACTGGGAGTAAAGGGGGAACTTCAATGTGGTAAAGAGCATCTACAAAAAACCCTACAGCAACATTATACTTAATGACATGAGACTGGACGCTTCCTCCCTAAGATCAGGAACAATACAAGGATGCTTTTTCTCACCATATTTACTCTTAGTATCATCCTGTAAGTTTTAAACAGTGTAATAAAGCAAGAAACATAAAAGACATACAGATTGGAAAGGCAATAATAAAACTCTCTCTATACAAAGATAACAATTGTTTTGTGGAAAACTTCAAGGAATCTACAAAAGAGATTTTAGAATGAACAAGTAAGTTTAACAATGTCATAGGATGCAAAGTTAATATAGAAAAATCAATTGTATTTCTATATACTAGTAATGAACAATAGAAAATCGAAATTACAGAAAACTGTCCTTTACCAAAAAATAAAACACTAGGTATAAATCGAACAAAATATACACAGATTCTCTATGCTGAAAACTATAAGACACTAATAAATAAAATTAGAGTAGACCTAAGTAAATAGAGAGAGGTGCCATGTTCATGGAAGACTCAGTATTGTTAAGAAGTTAATGGGGCTCCTGGGTGGTTTAGTCAGTTACGCGTCCGACTTTGGCTGAGGTCATGATCTCGCGGTTGGAGAGTTCAAGCCCTATGTTGGGCTCTGTGCTGTCAGCTCTGAGCCTGGAGCCTGCTTCGGATTCTGTGCCCTCTCTCTCTGCCTCTCTCCCACTCCCACTCTGTCTCTCAAAAATAAATAAACATTAAAAAAAATTTTTTTTTAAAAAGAAGTTAATTCTCTCCAAACTGATATATAGATTTAACAAAATCCTAAACAAAACTCTGACAGTTTTTTAAGATAGAAAAAAATTTCTAAAATTTATATAGAATGGCAAAGAAACTAGAAAAGCCAAAACAATTTTGTCAAAGAAGAACAAAGTTGGAGGATGCATACTACCTGATTTCAAGGTTCCTATAAAGCTTCAATAATCAACACAGTATGACATTGGCAAGAGGATAGACCTGTAGATCCATGGAACAGAATCGAGATGCCAGGTATAGACCCACTGAAATATAGTCAACTGATTTTTGGCAATGATGCAAAGGCAATTCAACAAAGAAAGAATAGTCATTCAGCCATATGCAAAAAAAAAAAGAACCAGGACATTATACACATAATACAAAAAGTAACCCCAAATAGATTATAAACCTAATGTAAAATATGACACTATGAAACTTTTAGAAGAAATCATAGGAGAAAATCTTTGTGACCTTGAATCGGGGAAAGATATCTTAGATACACCCCCAAGAACATGGCTACAAAAGAAAAAATCTTTAATCACATCTCATCAAAACTTAAAAAACTTTTGCCCTCTGAAAGACAATGTTAAGAAACTGAAAATACAAGCCACAGATTGATAGAAAATGTTCATTAAGTGCACATATGACAAATAACTTGTATCCAGAATATATAAAAAAATCTTAAAATTTGACAAAAAGAAAACAAATAACCCAGTAAAAAATTGGCAAAAGATTTGAGTAGACACTTCACCAAAGGATAGATAGGCACCTGAAAAGATACTTTAACATCATTATTCTTTAGGGAATTCAAATTGAAAGAGATACCATTATACTTCTATTAAGGTGGCAAAAAACAAAACCAAAAAGAACCCCTAACAGTATCAAGTACTAGCAAAGAAAAGGAGAGAGTGGAATTGTCATATATTGGTGGTGGGCATGCAAAATGGTATGGCCACTCTGTAAAATAGTTTGTCAATTTCTTATAAAACTACACATGCAAGAGCCATTCAGCCCAGCTGAGTATTTTACCTAAGAAAATGAAACAAGTTCATACAAACACCTGTACACAAACATTGATAGTTTTATTCGTAATCACCAACAACTGGAAACAACATACATATCTTTCAGTTGAATGGATAACTGTTGATACTATTAATACGACTAATACAGTCAGTAAGATGGATGAACCTCAAATATATTATGCTAAGTTAAGAGTCAACAAACTATTTGGTCTCTAGGTCAAATTCAGCCACATTTATTCATTTGTGTATTGTCTCTCTGTGTTACTATGACAGATTTGAATAGTTGCAACAAAGACCATATGGCCCACAAAGCAAAAAATATTTACTATCTGGCCCTTACAGAAAATGCTTACCAATCCATGTGCTAAGTGAAGGAAGATAGACCCAAAAGGTTACATGTAATATGGTTCCATTTATACAAAGTTCTGGAAAAATCAAAATTATTGGGTTGGAGAACATAGATCACTGATTCCCAGGGGTTCGGCTCAGTTACAGGGATTGACTATATAATAAGTCAGCATTTTTGGATGTGATGGAACTATTCTGTATCTTATTATGGTAGTTGTTACACAACTGTCTGCATTTGCTAAAGTTAACGTAACCGATATAACTGCACATCCAAAAAAAGAAAAAAAGCGAGTTTTCCTGTATGTAAACTAAAAACTAAATTTAAAAAAAAAGAGGCAAAAATAAGTGCTGTAAAAATGGCACATATATTAGTCTGGATTTTTTGGCAACAAGTTGCAGGAACTCAAATGATTTTTAAGTAGAAAAGGAAAGAGATGATTCATTGCTCAGCTGGAAGAGCTACTTTGGTGAATGACAAACCCAGAGGCTGGCCTTCAGAAACCAGAGCTGAGAGATGAGACCCACAGATCATTGCAGCCAGGATTCTTTCTCTTGCCTTGCTCTCGGGTCTTACATTCTTGGTTTCTCTCTCCTATCGATCTCCTTGTGGCAGGAAACCTGTCCCTTGGCAGTCCCGATTTAGTAACTCAGAGAATGAGAGAACTTTTTCCCCCCTCTAAGTGTTTATTTATCAACTGCAGGGAAAGACGATGACCTTTGTGGCCATAGGCTCACACCTTGATCAATCACTGTAGCCAAGAAGGAAGAAGCACGAGGATAGCTAACCCCAGCTCTGTGGTCAAAGGACTAGGGTCTGTTTGGAGAAGAATGGGATTGGAAAGCTCTTTGGGCAGGCAAAATCCAGTTGCAGGCTTAACTATAAATTAATAAAATCATTAATTAAATTATTAAGATTATTAATAAAATTAACACAATATCTAATGAACATCTCTTTTCACAACTGTTTCCTTACACGAGGCGAACTTGGATTTGAAAGGCAGGTCAAAGGCATTAAAACAAGGTTTTGAGGCACTTCACCCATGAGGTCTGTAGGACTGGTAGCCTATCTTAATTAAGTGTGAAAATATTTATTTCAGGTCCCAGTGGATTTCACTGAAGTATTGATATTTCAAAAAACGATAAAAGGGAAATAGCCTAATGCTGTTTGTGTAGCTCAAATTAAAAGACCTTATTATGTAAATCAAGCCCTATAGAATCACCTTTGTAATCAAGCTTTTTTCCTTTGAAGTACCAATCTTTAAACATTTTGGAATTCTTTTTAAAAAATCAAATCTAGATAGCCTCTCTTGTTAGAAGATAAAAGATGTTTAATTTTAAAGATTTTTCTCAGGAAGCCATTAATCAGCTTTATCGTTAATTAATGATGATTGAACTCAGTTTACTAATTTTCCTGCCCCTGTGTCAATGAATTAGAACCATTCTCTTTAAATAGAAGACAGATATTCAAAAGTGTGAATTTTTCTATTTTCTTGCAGTGAATGTTATAAAGAAATCATAAAACAAGGTATAAATCCTCTTCCAAAGCAAGACACATAAGCTTCGTTATCTCATCTTTCTCTTTCCCATTCTGCAATATTACTGCAAGAGCTCCACCTGAAGGGGTTAGCTTGCACAGAGTAGACCACAAACACGCTGATCGCAAGTGCCTAAATTACCAACCTTATCAGGAGGGAAAGAAAAACAAAAGCTGGCTTCCATTTGCCCAGCCTTCTGGCTCATCGACCAAGAAACACAGCCTCGGCTGCTCATTTGCGGTCTTGCATTGATGACTTCTTCCCAGGAGGGAACCACAAAGAGAATCATTCACCCTCAAACTCTCATACTTCCCAGACTGGGGAAGCAGAAGCAGATGAAGAAATTGGAATATGACTTGCCTGAGAGCAACTCTCAACGATTTCAGAGAGGATTTATGGCATGTACTCTCAAGTTTTTAAACCTAATTTAGTAAGTATACGTCTTCTTTGCAAAATAACACTGTGCATATCAGAACCGTTTTTATCTTTTCCAACTGGAAACGGAAACAAAGTTTCCCATTACTGGCAAATCCTGTCAGTATTACAGCAGCTGCGTAGAAGTTAATCCCCATCTTATTTTTTTCTCCTGTGCAATAAAATTATATTATCACATATTTTAAATTTCTCTACTAGTCTATTTTGAAGCTACAAGTTTAAGGGATGTAGAATATTTAAAGTTAAAGCTGAAAACTTTAAAAAATGTTATTAGGAAAAATCATTTTGTATTCACAGTAAGCAATGCCAATCTGGTATGATCATGTTTAATAGAAGTGATTCAAGAACTGGTTCTAAAATTTGTGGCCATTGTGAGGGGGTGATCAAAATCCTTTTTTCAGAATTGAAGACAAAGGCCAATTCTGAGAACAAATGGTATTAAGTACCTCCACATTCTAGTTCAAGGAATAATTAGAGGTGTATCTAAGGGTTCACTGATTGACTTTACTGATACAAAATCTCCATTTCAACATTGGCCTCCGGATTAAGGTGAGATGAGTTGGCTCAGAGGGAAGTGGGAGAGGCTGGGCGGAAGGCAAGTTTGGGAGGAGAGGCTGAGGAGGAGGGGGCTCAAGCAGTGGTGTACCTGGAGGCCCACCTAGGGTATTTGACACCCAGAATGAATAGTTCACGCCCCCCTCCTCGCTATCACAAAATTATTTCAGTAATCATCATAAACTGGAATTAGTAATAATAACAGAAAGGAGATGTAAACAATGAAAGACGCTTTATTGATTTTTGTAAATATAATCATGCCAGTAAAAAATAATAAAAAAATTAACAAAAATACTGCAAAAAAGGGGGAAAGTAATGGGTTAATATATTTTTAATTATAATAATACATTTTTTTAAAAAAGGGAAAAATTTATTCCTTCATGTTGATGTGGCACAGTAAAGAATAACATTACAGTTTCTGTTTTCAAACCTTAATTTTGTCGAAATTATTCATGATTGTTCACATGATCACATATTCATGATTGTTGACCTATCTTCCCTCATGGTTGGATGAAGAACTACTTTTTTGTTGATTTTAATTTCAAAAGCTTTTTTCACATGAAACAATACATATACAAATAGCAGTGAAAGGTCTTAAGCATAAGGATAAGTTCAGTAGAGATTCATAAAAATCCCATTTCACAATAAATTCCAGCAATTGCAATACTAAATAAACATGTCATTGTTTCTTTGGGATCTATTCTAGCAGCTTTTAAATGTCTCCAATCAAAAAAATTTCACTTGTCTTTACTGGTAAATTCAACAAGAATTTATATCATATTCCATAAAAACTTACGAAGTTTTCCATCTGCAAAAATCAGGGACATTATTTTATCCCTTGCTCTACAGCAAATGTCCGGGTCTTGGAAAGAATAATGAAGTGGTTCAATCCCAGCCTCTTTATATCTCCTGGCAATGTAAGATCAACATCTTTTGTTATTTCTCCTGATATTCTTTAAAATTTGACTTTTTTCTAGGTAAATATCCATATATTTTTGTGTTTGTTATTGGGAGAAAAACCTTTTTCTCTACCAGCTTAGGTCTGAATGGTCAGGGGTTTGCAAATTAATTGACAATAGACAGATGAATAGGACAAAAATGTATTGTGCTCTACAGAGACATCTAGGGATAAAGATTTACCTACCAGCTTAATAAGGGGAGGGGGACTGAGAGCTTCAAAGAGTGGAAGGTTCTGATGAGGGCTGTTTACACAATGTTTTGGACTATTCCAAAGGACAATTCCAAAAGCAACTGTGCCAAAAGAGAGTTGCCTCTGTGACAAATGATTCTCATAAAGCTCTGCTTTAGTCAGATAAGGGAAATTCAGATAAGATTTCTTTTTTTTTTTTCAACGTTTTTTTATTTATTTTTGGGACAGAGAGAGACAGAGCATGAACAGGGGAGGGGCAGAGAGAGAGGGAGACACAGAATCGGAAACAGGCTCCAGGCTCCGAGCCATCAGCCCAGAGCCCGACGCGGGGCTCGAACTCACAGACCGCGAGATCGTGACCTGGCTGAAGTCGGACGCTTAACCGACTGCGCCACCCAGGCGCCCCCAGATAAGATTTCTTTCTGCATCTCTGTAGCTCAGATGTTTTCACTTCAGTAACATTTGGGTAGGTCTTTGGTCCTTTCAGTGTTATGTGGCATAACACAGCCTTCTTCAGAATTTCTGTGTGCTGACCTTCAAGCAACAATTGTAAAGCCTGCTATTTCCCTGTACATTGTTCAAGGCTGATTTTGGCTGCTTACAAATATTTTGGAGTCCGATTAACCTCATCTAAAACTTCACAACCAGAAAAAAGATAACTCAAGGAAGAAAAATGGCATGCGACACAAATATATTTTAAACTAATCCTCTTGGGTCCACATTTTCTTTTGGATTACATAGTACTTTGAGGATTGAAATGAACTTTCAAACTCCTTTTGATTGTGTAGCTCCATGATGAATATGCCATCTAATTTGGAATATCTTTTCACTGTTATACACACATTCTGCTCTGTTTTCCATCAGTGAGGTGAGAATTTAATGAATGAATACTTTTTTTTTTTCAAAGCTCCAAAAGATTCACACATAAAGCACTCATTCCAAAAGAAGTGAACTCTGAAGAGTTTCAAGGAGTGCTTTACACAAGACATACATAAGGATCGGGAGTAATTTCTTTGATTGGTGCCTGACATCACTGTATGTGTCATAGTTTCAGCTTTGTCGTATCATCGACTATGACAGATTGACCATGATGATGCCCATCTGTCACCATTTAGTTGTTTCAGCAACGCTTCTGTGGGCTCAGCAACAGTGTTCCAGAAATATCAAAGAAGCCCAAGAATTATTCCTTTATTTAAACTTTATCATCTTCAGTATGGATGTATCTGACCACTTTACACATTTGATCAGTGTGTGAAACATGGGGACTGCTAGCAAAATTAATTCCTAAGTATTGTGGTTTTTACATATCTGCTTCTACTGAAAGGTACAACTGATTGAATGCTTTGTTTTCTTGATTCATTCTTTACTTAACAATTTAAAAAGGGTAATTTATTTCAATTCTGTAAAGATAGTATTCAAACTCAGTAAATTATTGCATGTACCCACTAAGATGTGCACATACCAACAGCTACATCACACCTCACACTTTGCAGTTTCACTGTTTTACATTTTAAGCAAACAAAAACTCCAAGTGGCAGCATGGAGTAACAGAGTTGAAGTTCTCCAATTCTATTTCCTTCCCTTTACAGTCTCTGTGCTATCATTATTCAACTTTGAGTCACTGGTTAAAAGTAGGAATGTGGAGTACCATAGTGGTTGTCTCTAAATTGAACCATTACAACCTTATTCCCAAAAGGAATGCACGTTACAAAATCCCTGTGTGTTGGCAGCTAGCTGACCAGTGGAGAGTTCTCCCAATTAATTTCCATATAGAATAAATATTTCTTAAAGGATAAGCAATAAGAATGTATCAATTTGAAGCATGCATGTGCATGCACACACACACACACCAGTAATTGTTTAGAATTTATACAAAGAAGAGATATTTACAAGGAGAAATATTTTATCACTGATATTATTTAGAATTGCCAGTGTGAGGTGATGATAAAAAGCATACTGACTTACAGTTGGTTTTATTATTGCTTTCAAATTCTTTACAGTTAATGTATTCTTTATTTCCTGCACTGGAGGTGACCCCTCCCACGATTTTATTCTTGGAACAGCATTGGTCTCTAATGATTCTCCAACCAAGAGAATCATTTTAAAGTCCTGTAGTCTTACTTAAAAAGGCAGAACTGGTTTGTTGTTTCCTGTTTGCATGTTGGCTTGACCAACATGCTTTGATGTTTCCAAATGGGAGAAAGAAAGTTGCCATAGTGGCATGCCTGCTGGAGAAAGGACAGAACTGTCCCCATACTTTCAGGTGTGTGCCTGTGACTGAGGCCTCAGAGTTGGGTTATGGTGTCTAGGGAAGTTGTTTGGAATAAGTCTAGATAATGCAACTATATTAGCAAAAGAATAGGAAGAGCAACCTCACTACCATGGACAAAGGGCTGCCCCTTGTAGCAAAAAAAGGAAACCAACTAGCTCATGTAACATCATAAGGATGGAACAGCTTTCCCATGCCCTCCCATCTAAGCCTATGGAGCCTCAAGTTGGTCTATGCTAGGTAATGGGGGTGAGAAGGGGGAGGGGTGGAAAGAGACTTTTAAATTGAACAGAAGATTGAAATTTTAAGTGGGGAAGGATTAACTTTTAACAAAGAAAATGACCCTGTCTTAATAACCAAGAATGCTTGACAAGTTATGGGATCAGTCTAAGATGTCTTTGAGGGAGTCTATTACCTACTGGGAAAAGTATATGCAAGCCAGATGTCAATAGAGCTGAATTAGTAGAAGTTTTTGGGAAAAATTTTTTTGTACTTGGATAAGATTCCTCACTGGGCCATTTAATAACAATTATATTCTGTTGTGCTGACACAATTCTGTCCCTTTGCACCTGCTTGGTGCGAACCTAGAGAATGTTTTCCTGACTGGGTTCCTGTTCTAACTGTCTTTTGTTTCTAGGACATGGCCCATGACTCTCTTTCAGAGATTTGTTCTGCTCCCTTTGACATTAACTTTCAAGCTTTGAGTTTATCCCCACATCACCTAAGGTTTCAAGAATCCCAGTGGAGAACCATTTAGTTCGGGAGCTGTTTCCAAAGATATGTGCATGGGTCCAGCAGGCACAAAAATCTCTCAAAAAGTAGCCAAAAGCTATTGCATGAATCATGGCAATTCATCCTTCTTCAAATAACATGATTTCCCCTTTTTGTTTTCCAAATTTCTGTTATATTCTGTTTCTTTTTCTTCTTATTTGTTCTGCTCTGTATTTCCCAGAGGAGTGCCCCATAATTTTCTTGTGAACTGGATAATTATAAAATCTAAATGAGTTCTTTTCATGTGAACATCTCCTAAATTGTTAACATACTCAAGTTTCTCATTTGAATAATGGCTAGAAATTGTTAAATTTGAGTTATGTATGCATAAAGTATTCCATCATTGGAACACTGGAAAATCTTTTGAGGCTATTGATTGTATTGGGCTAAGAAGTTGTTTTTCTTGTATGTGTTTACAGGAAAAAAAAAAGAACTATGCTATTTCAAAAGTGTTTTATCTTTGGGCTTATTTCTCTCTAAATGTGTAGCTGTTGAGCACTGTATCTTTTGTGGCAAAGATTGTAAGGCTATTCTAAAAGAGATGTTAGGCAAATTTTATCACAGCCATTATTAGTTTGGAAGACTTTGAAAATTATTTTTTAGATACTTATGACAATGTATTTGCTCCAATTAGGAATGATAGAGGAGGATCCAAGGAAGGCAGAGTTTGTCATTCCTCATTTGGCAGAAGCTATATCCCATAAGGGCTTTTAAGGCTTGGGTGTGTATGTATTTCTCAATTGAAATGCCCATCTGAGTTCCCCTCCTGGATTCCGTCAAGGATCATATTTCCCTAATGGCCAGACCTCTGTAAAACTAGATCACAAAATACGCTCTTTAGGAATGAGACTCCTCTCACAAATAAGAGACAAGGTGACTGTCTACAGGATAAGACTTAAGATAGATTGGGCCAATTGAGCTTTTGGCACCTTTTCATAAGTTTAGGGAATGACACAATTTCTAGGAAATATATTATCTATATCTTCTAGATCTGCAAATAAAATAATGATCATTGTCTCGTGCTTGTAAAGTCCTTTATAGTTTACATCATATTTTCATGTCTTAACATTTATTCCTCTTCACAGTAATCCTTTGAAGTAGGTATTATTATCCTTACTTTATGAGATACTCATTTACTTTCCTAATATGGTATCCCTCAAAATCTTATTCTAGGTCAGTCAGTGCTTTTCTGATAATCCACAACTTTGGCTTTACTTCTGGTGGATAGATCTCTCCCTGAGAAGCTTTAGGACAACCTCCTGGAATACTCCTCAGCCCCAGCACACAGAAACCTCAGCATGGCTGATGGTATTGCTACAGTGACCATATTGGCATATGAAAAGGGAGATTCTGTCCCCAAAAGTTCCACGATCTCCCATATGATCCATTGTGACATTTAGGTAGTCAACCATTTTAAAGTTGATAAACTTAAAAAAGTTCAAGGTATAAACCATTAAGAGGTAGAGTAAGTTTCACATCTTCTTTCATCTTGATCCCAGTTAAAAGAAGCCAATATCCTCTTCTACTCACTCATGGTTATATTCTTCTTCCAGATGCCCTGTATAGTCCAGATTGTGATTCTTCTGACTCATCGTACTGATCCTCAGCTGAAGTCAAGTTCCCCAAGTCCCAAGAAAAATGGGGACCTTTTCTGTTTTGGCATTAGGGCTCCCGCTAAGGCCGTTGGGGTAACTATTCTCTTATAGGTCATCTGGTCTCTGACTTAGCACCTGTGAGTCTGTCCAGGGAAATACCCAGAACTGACAGCCTCTGTAGGTTGTCACTCTGCCTATTTCTAGCCTTCAGTGGCTAGACTCTTAAAATATCAGGCAGCCTTTTTTGTGAGGCTAAGAATTCCATCTTGTTTACCTTTGTATTTCTAGTAGTGAAATTTCTAGCAGTGCCTGGCACCTACTAGAAGTTCTATCAGTATTTACTGAATGAATGAATGAATGAGAAATCTGTGTGTTCTCATTTTATGGAGGGAAATTATTACAGTGAGTCTTGAGTGAATTGTTAAAACATGTGGTTATTAGTGAAAGAACCAGGACTTGAAATCTGATTTCTTTATTTCGATTCCAATGTGTTTCCTCTGACTTCTCATTCCATTGTGTTGGTGGTCCTTAAGGTCATCTTCTCTGTTCCTATTCAGTGCATTTCCAGATGGCATATTTCCTTCACTTCTCCTAAACCCATTGAGCTACACGACTTCTTCTGTGTAACCTCTCAGCCTCCTATCCCCTAAAACCTGTAACTTTTATAAAAGTTCATCATAATGCATGACATCAGTACAGTCCCATTTCACCTGGGCAATATAGTGTGTCAAACGGGAAAAATCATTTAACCCACACAAGCTGCCATGGTGTGTTCGTATCCCTTGCCACATGAACAGGATAAATTTTACATCTCTAAACTATTTATTCATTACAAAATAACAACTTTAGTAAAATTTCAAACACTTTTGAAAGGGTATAAAATGAAAAGTAAAAATCCTACTTCCCTCCATTGATTCCCAGTGTTCCTTTCTTTGTCTCATGTGTATCTCTAGGAAGCTATCTTGCAAAAACAAGCATAGGCATGTACCCTTTCAACAAGAGAAACAAGGGGAATTCATACTCAAAAGTGATGTTGAGTGAAGAGAACAATCTTCAGAGTGATAGAGGAATAAGAAAGCAAGTTGAAGAGGTCATAACATTTAGGCAAATTTAAAAGGTCACAAAAAATAATAATACTGAATTCATGTTACCTATGTATGTATGAAAAAGTATAAAAATAAATTAATCAGATACACACTAAATTCATGTAATTCCCAAGAGATGAATAAGGTTCAAGGGATAAAGGATGAAAGACAAAGGGAATTTGGAATTTTTTTACGTACAGACACATTGAAGGAAATATGACCAATGTTACTAATTACCAGTTTCAGGGATATGTTCATGGGTGAAATTTATTCTTTGTACATTACTTATTTTTTTAATGTTTATTTATTTTGAGAGAGAAAGTACACAAACACAGGTGGGGTAGAGAGAGAGGGAGAATGAGAGAGAAGCCCAAGCAAGCTCCACACTCTCTGCTCAGAGTCTAATGGGGACTTGATCCTATGAACCGTGAGATCATAACCTGAGCCAAAATCAAGAGTCAGACATTTAACTGAGCCACCCAGGTGCCATTACTTATTTTTAAATACATTTCAAAAAAGATTTTAAAGCAAAGTAGATTCATTCTATACATTCTGCTCTGTACTGTACTTTTTTCCCCCCATTTAACCATATATCTTGGAGAGTTTTAATCATTTTAGCATATATAAATCAGCCTGAGTTTTAAGTGTATGCATATCATTGGACCATATACTTAAGAATGATTAAAGTAGGGAGTGCCTGGGTGGCTCAGTTGGTTAAGCATCTGACTTCCGCTCAGGTCATGATCTTGCAATTTGTGGACTGGAGCCCTGTGGTGGGTTCTATGCTGATAGAACTGGGGACTGCTTTGGGTTCTGTGTCTCCCTCTCTCTCTGCCCCTCCCTGACTTGTGCTCTGTCTCTGTCTCTCTGTCTCTCTCTCAAAAAAAAAAAAAAAAAAAAAAAAAAAAAAAAAAAAAAGAATGATTAAAATGGGAAATTTATGTTATGTATATTTTACCTCAATTTTTTTTTTTAATTTTTTTTTCTTTTTTTTCAACGTTTTTTATTTATTTTTGGGACAGAGAGAGACAGAGCATGAACGGGGGAGGGGCAGAGAGAGAGGGAGACACAGAATCGGAAACAGGCTCCAGGCTCCGAGCCATCAGCCCAGAGCCCGACGCGGGGCTCGAACTCACGGACCGCGAGATCGTGACCTGGCTGAAGTCGGACGCTTAACCGACTACGCCACCCAGGCGCCCCTACCTCAATTTTTTAAATCACAAAAAAATGGTTTCATGGCATTTCTTTCTTTTTTTAATATTTATTTATTTTTGAGAGACAGAGAGAAAGAGAGCACGTGCACAAGTGGGGGAGGGGAAGACAGAGAGAGAGGGAGACACAGAATCTGAAGCAGGCTCCAGGTTTTGAGCTGTCAGCACAGAGCCTGACACAGGGCTCAAACCCACAAACCGTGAGATCATGACCTGAGCCAAAGTTGGACATTTAACCAACTGAACCACCCAGGTGCTCTGCATGGTATTTCTTTATATTTTGATCATTTTACCATTTTTCTATGGATGGACATTTATGTTGTTAGCAGGTTTTGTTTTTTTTTTTTTTTTTTTGCTGTTACAAATACTGCTGTAATGAATCTAAACATATGTTTATATGTTACCACATGCATCTGACTGAGGATAGAGATAATTTTCTAAAATGGCTTTGGCTCACTATGGAATTTTGATATGAATTTTAAATGACCAGTCCTAGCTAATATGAATTTTAGATGACATTCATTTATCATTACAGAATTTAGCCAAGGTATTTCATTCATGTACATTACTTATACTTTGGGGCAAAACTGTCAGTCTTTAATATTTTTAAATTTAAATTCTGGTTGTTATGATTTTGGTTAAAATTCCACTATCAGAATTATTATTATTATTATTATTATTATTATTATTATTTTTAGTGTTGGGGTAAATCTCCAGTTGTTTACACCTTACTGTGATGGAATTTATCAGCTCCTTTTCTAAGATTTATTAATAAATAAACTTGAAAACAGAAGACAGTATAGACCTACAGAGAAAAAGCCCCCAAAAGAAGAAGCTGGGGCCCCCAAAGGTAAACTTAACTCCTACAAAATTTTGTGTAATGCAGACCCAAATATTCCAGAAGTGTTTAGTATATTGACACCAACCTGTCACTCCACTATCAAAGGATATTTTTAAATGATAACAGTGAAGACTGTGAAGTCTGAGTCAGCTGAATATAGATCTTTGAGAATTCAGGTTGTTCCTAAAATTGCCCTATACATTTTTGTTCTAATTTCTACCCCCTACCCCCACCCAGGCTTTCTCATTAGAGGTATTACATTAAATATTTCTATTCACTCTCACTCTTAGGCTTTCACATTTCAAAGATATTGTAAATTATTGGAATAAATATTTGCCTGGACATCTGGATGGATACACATTGTATCCAATCATGTGGCCAATCATGTGGCAATGCCCATAAAGGAAGCACATGATTGATATTGCAACTGCACAGATTTCTCTCTCTATAGATAGATAGATGATAGCTAGCTAGCTCCCTCCCTGGAGGAAGAAGCACTGATCAGCATTTCCCCCCCACCCCCATTTATAGGCATTTTAAAATTGTTTTAAAAATATGGTGAGGAGTGGGAGTTGTATGCATTTTTAAGCAGAGGGGAATGGAAACCAACCGACAAACAAATAAACAAAAACATCCATTTCTGAGAGGTTTCAATCTCAATTTGGGGGACTCTGATCTTAACGTCAGCGTGCCGAATTGTTCCAATTTTCCCGTGAAGGGACCCAGCCTTCCCGTCCCGACCAAAGAAATTGCAGTCTACTTTTTAAATTTATGCTTTTGTTTTCGTCTGAGTCATTGGGAGTCTACAAATTCTGTCATGTGGCTGTGCTCAGTGGCCCTAATAGTCGTGATGGAAGCTGTGTGTCAGCGCTGATGAAGGAAAATGGAAAAAGAATAGAACACGTTAATACTCTTCGGTGGAGGGGTGGGGTGGCGTTCTCTTGCTATTTGGAGGTAGATGTAAGCTTGGGATCAAAAACACAGATATGATTCAATTATGTGAAAGTCGTGTTATTTTTGCATCACACGTCACTTCAAGGATTTGCATGCTACTGTCACTAGGCTATCGAAAAAATAGCTTTAAATTCAGGCTCTGATAAAATATTTTTAAAAGTACAAGAAGACAAATTTTAAAGTCTGCAGCAAAGAACTGCTTTTTAGAAAAACTGGATCTATGTGCTATTTGCATGTAGATAACTCACCCTGCATGCAGGTATGTATACATCCGTGTATAATTTTAAATGACAGGCACCAATTTAATGCAGAAGCCAGGGCTCATTAGTTCCCTGAGAAGGATTGATTCTCCATAGCCGGAATGGCACATACAGCAACTAGATAATTTGTAATGAATTGAATTTTCCTTCAGCGTACCTAATTAGTGACTCTTTCTTTTGCTACTTTAAAGGATATAGACGTTTAAATAGATAAATGTTTGGAAGTCTGTTAAAATGCCAGAAAGGTATTAAGCCTTCATGTGCATGGGCTCTGTGCAAAAAACAAAAAAACAAAAAAACAAAAAAAAAAAAAACATGAGAAAAGCACTTCATTCTGGAAAAATTAAGTTGTCAGGGTTTTGCTTTAAGAGCGCCATACATTTCTGGCTATTTGCAGAATTACTTGGCAAATTTTACGTGAGGTACGTCAGCCTTCAACCATGTCTTCTGGTTCCCTCTTGGTCGGCTACCTGGATGACTGGCTCCTCAGCGCCCCTTGAGGTAAAGCATAGGAATCCCTGGAAGGCATTTCTCTCCTCAGAGGTTTGCACGCAGAGAGGTTTGCTTTTCTCTAGAGTGACATGTAGACAGGACCAGTCCAAAGAGAGATACGGGATCATGTTTTGGGAAGTAGACTGATGGACCTTAAATAAGTTTCTCTATTCATAAATGTGTTGCACCCATGGACCCAAGACCTGAAATTGTAATTTCTGGCAGCCCTGAAAATGAATGCTGTAGTAATTCAGACTTCTATCTCAGATTTTCTTGGAATTATCGATTGTTTCAAAACCCCACATGGCATAGATTAGACATGTAAAAAAATGATGTAGTAATTTTAATTACATTCCATCTTGAGGTAAATTATAACTCTGTCCTGTTTCTTATCATCAAAAGCACCATATGTATTGAATTGTGCCAAACATTAACAAATAATAAGTCCCTTTCCGGGGAATGTAGAGGAAGTCAAGAAACTAGAGATAATTCAGTGGTGGTGTGATGGTGTTTATGAATAGAGAAAAGCTCAGCGTCTATTCTCTCAGAGAATAATGCATCCCAACACATATTATCGTGTCGGATGGAGATTAAATGCTGTGGCCAAGGATGAGGAGATGGAGGAGTGGCTACAGAAGAGACTTGTTTTTCCACCTTCAAATGATTTGGATCAGTAGGTAGCAAGTCTAGCAGCGCTGGGATAGAATAGGAATTGATCACCTTTGAAGTCAAGATATTTAAGAAAAGAAATTTTACATTCTGAACCGAGATGGCACTGACTTTGTCTCCAAATCTTTGGGTGCCATTTCGACCAAAAAAAAAAAAAAAAAAAGAGTTAGCCTTCACATATACAACATATAAGGTTGGTTCATAGCCTATAAATTAGAACAGCAACAAGAAATGCATAGTCCTTACTTAAGAGAGTGGAGTTCCACGTTCGTTTAGTAGTTTCATTGAAAAACATTCTTTCTTGCTTTCTTTTTTAGATATTTTCTATGTCACAGTCTGTTTTCAAATATGCAAGACTTAAAGGACATATATAGTTATTGTTGATAGAACTAATCATTAAGCAATGCAGGATTCCAACAAATGTAAGTTCTTGAAAGAATGAAACACTCAAAGCCAATAGAGAGAAATCAGTATGGATAAAAGTGGAACTGACCAAGCAGACTGACCCGGTACACACTTTCCCAGCCTCCCTCTATGAGAATAGGATAGCTGTCCCAAAACATTTGAAGGGTTCTCATGTGGAAGAGTCAGAGAAGATCAGTGTTTTTCAAACTTTTTTTCATAACCACCTCCCCTTTATTCATAACCGCCTTTTTAAAGATTTTTATACTAACTGCTTCACCCTCACCATGAAATCTTTGTACCACATATACACGATGCATGTGTTTATGTACTCTATGTATTTCTGTGCTTGATACATAAAAAGAACAAGACTTCTTTTGCTGTCTCTCCCTAAGAACTACTTTTCCTCTCCTTGGAGGCC
Source organism: Panthera onca (assembly GCF_046562875.1). Taxonomy (NCBI): domain Eukaryota; kingdom Metazoa; phylum Chordata; class Mammalia; order Carnivora; family Felidae; genus Panthera; species Panthera onca. The sequence continues at coordinate 71,445,153 of NC_138343.1, forward strand.
ATATGACCCCCACTGAGAGGTAGGGATAGGCTGAGGTGATTAGAGTCACTCTCTCAAGTAAAAGCAAATCCAGACTTAGAAAGCAGAGGTTATTCCTAAGAATTGTTGCAAAGGGGAGAAGGGAACTGATTTCTAGGGGCACAGGCCTCAGGTAAAATTCAACATCATCTGTCCCTCAGAGGGACAGGTTTTTAGCTCAAGGTTAAGTTGCTAAGAGCCAGAATTTTCTGAAGGTGAATCGGTTGATGTTCCTGGACACTGGGTTTGTTCAAACAACAACTGACTGACCCCTCAACCTGTATGCTATAAATCATGTGTCACAAGGTGTAGACAAACTGAAAGGTCCATTTAAATCTGGGTTTCTGTGAAAACTATAAAGCACAAGACACTGAAAATATAGCCATTCCCTTTGGAAACTACCTCGGGCATTAGCTCACAAATAGATTTCCTCACCAAGTTTAATCTCAAATATGAGCTACAGCACTGTGTTTGAACTTCTAATTCCCCATGCCCTATAAGGTCTGATTCTGTCCATAAGTTCAGAGGAGGAAGCAGAGAATTCACATCCAAAGCATCTAGGAACCCTAAATGCCAAGGGAGAAAACAGAGCTAAAACATAAACAGGTAAGCTGAGTCCTACAGTGAGGAGGTGTGGGAGTCTCTGTAAGGCTGGGGTAGGCCCAGGAATCTGAAGGAGGGAGGAAAGAGTAGCTACAGATGAGTTAAGAGCCAATGGCTGGTTGGTGGGGAAGTTGTGGACTCCTGCCTACAACATTGTCTCCCAAAGGAGCCATCCTAGGTGGACCAGAGGGCTCGCAGGGCAGGACTGGAAGGTATACATTGATACTCCTCAAATAGCTCTCGCTCCATGCCTCTGGGGAATGTACTTAATTTACCTTCCTGGGTCTCTATGTCTTATGTGCCAAATGCCCTAGAAAGGACCAAATAGACTTAAGGTCCCTTTCTGGTTTGAAAGTGCTAAAGTTTTGGATTCTCTCAAATCCACTTCATTTCTTTCAGATTCACATTATCACAGAACATCAGCTATTGTTAATTTTTACGAGAAGCCTCACGAATACAATATAATTTACATGCTCCATTTCTTAACTTCTTTTGTGAAGTGTGTTTCTACTTGGATTACCCAAAATTTTGAAATATTGTAGTTTTTTTTTAACTTTTCTTGATCAAAAAAAATTATGGGCTACACAGATTCTGTTTTGCAATTTAATTATGTTTGGATCTAATGTCAGTAAAATAGTTAAATATTGAACACAGAAATTTAATTTTTGTTACTAAGTAAATTTAAACATGTTCTATTTAGTTTCCAAAGAAAGAAGTCATGAAGAAAATACCTCCTGTATTCTCATAAAGGTGTTGAATTTTAATTAAATATAGAGTTTGGCTTCATATCATGCATAAAGGGATAAAAGCACATTGTAGAAAATTAAAGGAGCAATTTAGAAAAAAATCTCGCTTGAAGTATTTTACTTAAAATCTTCAGCTCTGAGCTAAATAACCGCTTAATTTCTTTAGATAACCAAAGAACACTTAAATAGAAATTAAGAAAATTGGTCTTAGGAGTTTGCAGTTTGAGGAACGCATTAAATAGATTTTATTGACATTCTCTTGAGTATACACAGGCTATTTTAAATCTTATACCTTAACTAGTTAATCCAACAGTTAGGTCCCTATTATTTTCCAGGTGAGGCGCTAAGCATACAACAGTGAGAGTACAGCTGGTTTCTGCTCTCAAGGCCTTAAGTTCTCTTCTGTTCCAAGGAGGCAACAGGGCAAGGGGTTCACCTGGTTGGTTGTACAGTCTGATTACCTGGGTCCAACTTCAGTTCCACCTTTTACTAGTGCAAAATCTTAGGCAAGCTGTTAATTCCTTCACGGTTTTAATTCTCTCATCTGCAAAAGTGGGGTCACCATAGAACTTCAAAAGAACTTTCTAGCTAAAATATTTAGAACAATGTTTAGAGTATGTTAAATATTCAAAACACGTGGGGCACCTGGGTGGCTCAGTTGGCTGAGCACCTGACCTCAGCTTGGGTCATGATCTCACAGTTCATGGGTTCAAGGCCTGTGTCAGAGCTCTGTGCTGACAGCTCACGGCCTGCTTTGGATTCTGTGTCTCTCCCTCTCTCCCTTCCCCTCCCCTGCTCATGCTCTCTCTGTTTCTCTCGAAAATAAACATTTTTAAATATTAAATATTAAATATTTAGAGCATGCGTGTGATGATCTTTTTGATGCAGTAAATTGGTTAGGCTACAGCCCGTTATTCAACCAAACACTCATCTAGGTGTTATAATGAAGGTATTCTGTATGTGATTAAAGCTACAATCAGTTGACTCTAAAGAAGAGAGATAATCCTACAGCATCTGAATGGGCCTGATTCAGTCCGTTGAAAAGCCTTAAACTCTGGGCTGAGGCTCCCCTGCAACAAGAAGAAATCCTGCATATGGACGGCAGTTTCAGCCTGTGTAGGGGAGTTCCAGGCTGCCCTGTGGGTGAGCACTTTTAGAAGAAGAGACATCTCCCTGATACAAGAGAGGGAGAGTGCTTATTTCCTTTTTCTCTCCTCTGTGTGAGCAAGCAGGGAGAGAGCTCTCACTAGAACCCTGATCCTGGACTTCTCAGCCTTCAGAACTGTGAGAAATAAAGGTTTCTTATTTCAGCCACCAGTCTCTGATATTCCTGTATAGCAGCCCAACCTAACAAAGCCAGCAGGCCTCAGATTCTACCCTGGGACCCAAAAATGCCCTTCTTTCTTGTCCTCCTCGAGGGCTACTTATTCAGTTATTTGTTCCATGACCTACTCAGCATGCGTCCAATGAGCTCTTTTGTTTTCTATTGCTTACATTTATTAGATTGGGTTTTCTATTCCTTACGGCTGAAGAACTCTAACTGATACTTTGGGATTTTGCCCTGAGGTCTTTCCTCATTGCACGCAGACAACCCGTCAATTCCCATGGCCTCAGCCACTCCTGTATGTCCTGTACGCCTCCTGTGTGTCTTCAGCCTGGAGCTCCTTCATGAACTCCCCACCTGCATGGATGATTACCTAACTGCTTCTCTTGGATGGCTCCCAGGAACCCAGAACCCAACACATCCCAAGTGAACTTGGAGACTTTCTCCCCTAATCTACTCCCTCCCCTCCTCTACTCTCTACTTCAGTGATTGACACCATCCACTCAGTCACTCAAACCCCACCTCCTCCTCTCCCCCGTCCTCACCAGACTAGCATTTGCCTGATTCTGTTGATTTCCCCTCTTACTACCTCTTTTATGCATTTACTTCTCCCTGCCTCCAGCCCGCTCACAGCCTGGTCCACTACAGTAGCCTCCCCACTTCCCCCCATTCTCACATTCCTCTCCCTCCCTATCCACTTGTGCCAACCCATACACCTGAGACTTATTCCTAAAGCAATATCTGATCAGTTCTCTCTCCTGTTTAAAATCCTTCTTCCCTATGGCCTAGGTAAAAGAGAGACTCTGCATGGGAAACAAAGCCTCCCAGGTCTTACCTCTGCCTGGTTACCCCATCCCTCTTTCCCCACTGTAATCCCCTAGACTCTAATCTCCTGGATCAAATTGCACTTTACTTAAAATGTCAACCTACTCTCCCTGTTCCTCCAGTCCATCTGTGCTTCTGCCAATCCCTTTGCCTGGAGTGCCCTCCCCCACCTGTCCCCAGCCATCTGCCTGGTAAACACCTACCCATCTCTTTTTTCCAAAGACCATCATGCTTTTCCTATTACAAAAATAGCAAAAAAAGTTGTTGCAAAAAAATTCAAAATGTACAGAGAAGTGTAATAAAGAAATAAAGATCACCTAAACCCACCACCCAGAAACAAATCTAGAACCGGGTGAGCAAATTCTCCCATCCTAGCTTTGCAGCAAAGCCATGGCAGGTGAGTAGACTGCCCTGGGAGAGGGACAGGGACCAGCCTTCTGGAGCAGGACCTGCATGGGAGGGGGCAGGGAAAGTGAGTCACAGAATGACTTCAGGTAAGGATCAGGTAATCTGGACCCTCGCTCCTCTCACCCCACTTTTAACCTTTAGTTACTGCACACCTGTGAGTATTTATATTCTAATCAATATCCTTCTATACCATTTTCTCTGTAAACACACTCATGCCACGTATTCCCTCTCTTAACAAAATGCTGTTTGATAACCTGTTTCAAAAAATAACCATTTTAAGGTGTAGGGGAGGAGCCAAGATGGCAGAACAGCATGGAAGGTTGTTGTGTGTCTTGCATCCATGAAATACAGCCAGACCAACACTAAACCATCCTACACACCTAGAAAACTGGAGGATTAACACAACAATCTGCACAACCTGAACCACAGAATTCAGCAGGTACGTGGCGTGGACAACTGAACTTGAGGAGCAAGAAGCCGCAAAAGGTAGGGAACCGCTTTTGTGGGCAGAGAGAGGATGGAATCTGGGGAGGAGGGGAGAATAAAGGAAAAGTACCTCTCCCCAAAAGCAGCTGGAGAGAAAGTGGAAAATTGGAAACAGCCACAGGGACTAAACTAAAAAGGGAGAAAGGAGAAAGGAGAGAGTTTAAATTCCATTAAGTGTAAAGGCTGCAACTCCGCAGCTCCATACCTGGTGGTGCTCTGGTGGGAAAGGTGAATCCCCAGGAACAGATTGGGGTCCGGGACGTTCTCTGGCCACACGGGAAAAAGCGGTTTCACTGCTGGAGGGGCTTTGGTAGAGACTGTTGAAGCCACCTGGTCCCAGCAGACCCCGGAAGGCGGCCACATTCGCTGGTGCTGGGGCAAGGTCCTTGAGGGTGAAGCCTGGTGCCAGATGTGTGTTGTGATTTTCCATGGTCCCTGAAACGCTGCTGCTACACTATCTCACGAACTTTTTCTGGGGCGGGCTGGCACCTGGCCACAGTCTTGGGGCACCAGCAGTAACAGGGTCCAGCAGGCATTCCTGGGTGCAGCCAGCATTTGGCCATTGCTCAGCGAGACCCTCCCGCAGGGGGGCAGAATGGTCAAAGCCGCAGTCCTTCAGAAGTAAGGGGCCAGAGAAAACAGCCGCATCTAAGACAAAACTCAGGAGAGAGGTACTGCCTGGGGCCTGGTCACGGAGAGTGACAAAGCTGGGAGTAAACGAGAGTGAAGACAGAGGATAGGTGCGCGATTGCTGATCTGGGAGAACAGACTGGGTAGGTGGCGCCCTTTTTTACCGCTCCCACGCATGCGCATACGCACCTACAAGCGCTGCAACAATCCACCCCAGTAGGCTTGCGGTGCCATCTAGTGGAGAATGGAGCCATTACACTGAGCCCCACCCAGCTGGGCCAACCTTGCTTTTCAAGAACACAAGTCTCACCAGCTGCTTAGTTTATGGACTATAAAGAACTACATAGACTGACTTCTAGGGGAAAACGAAGCAATTTCAGCCCTACCTCAATCTGTTAACAGGTTCATCTATTCAATTTTCTTTCTTTCTTTTTTCTTTTTCTCTTTTACAATTCTTTTTCTTGAATACAGAAAGGGAAAAAATTCATTTTTATTTTCAATTTTTCTTAAAAATATTTTCTTTAATTTTTATTACTATATTTTTTACTTTTGTGTAATTTTTTCAAATTCTATTTTACTTCCATCATTTTATTTTAGTCTACTTCAGTGTATTTACCTTTTCAAATTTTCAATTTCCTTTTTTTCTTTCTTTTTCCTTTTTTCTGTTTTGTTTCTTTTCTTTTTCTTGAATGCAGAAAGAGAAAAACTTCATTTTTACTTTCAATTTCTATTAAAAATATTTTTATTTAATTTTTATTACTATATTTTTTGCTTTTTGGAAACTTTTTCAAAATCTATTTTACTTCCATCATTTTATTTTAGTCTACTACAGTGTATTCACTTTTTCAAATTTTCAAATGATTTCTTTTTTCTCTCTTTTTTCTTTTTTATCTTTTTTAATCTTTTTTGTTTCTTTTCTTTTTTCTTAAATACAGAAAAAGAAAAATTCATATTTATTTCTAATATTTATTAAAAATATTTTTCTTTAATTTTTTCTACTATATTCTTTACTTTTGTGTATATTTTTTCAAATTCTATTTTACCCCCATCATCTCACTTTAGTCTACTTCAGTGTATTCATATTTTTCAAATTCTCAAACGATTTTCTTTCTTTTTTTTTCTTCCTCCCCCCCTATTTTTTCTCTAATCTGTCAAACCACTTTCAACACCCAGACCAAAACACACCTAGGATCTAGCATCATCTATTCAATTTGTGTTTTTAATTTTTTATTTTAATATTTTTTTAATTTTAATTTTTTATTTCAATTTTTCTACCTAATTAATTCCTTTTTTCCCTTCAAAATGACAAAATGAAGGAATTCACCCCAAAAGGAAGAGCACAAAGAAAGGACAGCCAGGGATTTAACCAACACAGATACAACCAAGATGTCTGAACCACAATTTTGAATCACGATAATAAGAATACTAGCTGGAGTCGAAAATAGATTGGAGTCCTTTCTACAGAGATAAAAGCAGTAAAAAAATAGCCAGAATGAAATAAAAAATGCTATAACTGAACTGCAATCATGGACGGATGCAGCGGCGTCCATCCTTGCAGCAGCGGCAAGAATGGATGAGGCAGAACAGAGAATCAGCAATATAGAGGACAAACTTATAGAGAATAATGAAGCATAAAAAAAGAGGAAGATTAAGGCAAAAGAGTATGATTTAAGAATTAGAGAAATCAGTGACTCATTAAAAAGGAACAACATCAAAATCATAGGGGTTCCAGAAGAGGAAGAGACAGAAATAGGGGTAGAAGGGTTATGTGAGCAAATCGTAGTGGAAAACTTTCCTAACCTGGGGAAAGACACAGACATCAAAATCCAGGAAGCACAGAGGACCCCCAGTAGATTCAACAAAAACCGACCATCAACAAGGCATATCATAGTCAAATTCACAAAATACTCAGGCAAGGAGAGAATCATGAAAGCAGCAAGGGAAAAAAGTCCCTAACCTATAAGGGAAGACAGATCAGGTTTGCAGAAACTATCTGCAGAAACTTGGCAGACCAGAAAGGATACATTCAGTGTGCTGAATCAGAAAAATATGCAGCCAGGGTGCCTGAGTGGCTCAGTCAGTTGGGTGTCCGACTTTGGCTCAGGTCATGATCTCATGGTCCATGAGTTTAAGCCCTGCATCGGGCTCTGTGCTGACAGCTCGGAGCCTGGAGCCTGTTTCAGATTCTGTGTCTCCCTCTCTCTGACCCTCCCCCGTTCATGCTCTGTCTCTCCCTGTCTCAAAAATAAATAAATGTTAAAAAAAAAAAAAAGAAAAATATGTAGCCAAGAATTCTCTATCCAGCAAGGCTGTCATTCAAAATAGAAGGAGAAGTAAAAAAGTTTCCCAGACAAACAAAAATTAAAGGAGTTTGTGACCACTAAACCAGCCCTGCTGAGAAATTTCAAGGGGGACTTTCTGAGGGGAGAAAGATGAAAAAAAAAAAAAAAAAAAAAAAAAAAAATATATATATATATATATATATATATATATATATATATATAAATACCAAAAGCAACAAAGATTAGAAAAGACCAGAGAACACCACCAGAAACTCCAACTCTACAAGCATCATAATGGCAATAAATTCATATCTTTTAGTACTCACTCCAAACGTCAATGGACTCAATGCTCCAATCAAAAGACATAGGGTAACAGAACGGATAGGAAAACAAGATCCATCTATATGCTGTTTAGAAGAGACCCACTTTAGACCTAAAGACACCTTCAGATTGAAAATAAGGGGATGGAGAACCATCTATCATGCTAATGGTCAACAGAAGAAAGCCAGAGTAGCCATACTTACATCAGACAATCTAGGACATTATATCATAATCAAGGGGTCTATCCACCAAGACCTAACAATTGTAAACATTTATGCACCAAATGTGGGAGAATCCAAATATATCAATCAATTAATCACAAACATAAACTCATCGATAGAAATACCATAATAGTAGGAGACTTCAACACCACACTCACAACAATGGACAGATCATCTAATCAAAAAATCAACAAGGAAACAAAACAATCAATGGCTTTGAAGGACACACTGGACCAGATGGACTTAACAGATATATTCAGAACATTTCATCCTAAAGCAGACCAATACACATTCTTCTCCAGTGCACATGGAACATTCTCCAGAATAGACCATGTACTGGGACACAAATCAGCCCTAAGTAAGTACAAAAAGATCAAGATCATACCGTGCATATTTTCAGACCACAACACTATGAAACTCGAAATCAACCACAAGAAAAAATTTGGAAAGGTAACAAATACTTGAAGACTGAAGAACATCCTACTAAAGAATGAATGGGCTAACCAGGCAGTTACAGAGGAAATTAAAAAGTATATGGAAGTCAAATGAAAATGATAACACCACAACCCAACACCTCTGGGACACAGCAAAGGCGGTCATAAGAGGAAAGTATATAGGAATCCAGGCCTTCCTAAAGAAGGAAGAAAGATCTCAGATACACAACCTAACCTTACGCCTTAAGGAACTGGAAAAAGAACAGCAAATAAAACCCAAAACCAGCAGAAGGCAGGAAATAATAAAGATTAGAGCAGAAATTAATGCTATAGAAACCAAAAATAAGAACAAACAAACAAACAAACAAAAACAGTAGAACAGATCAATGAAACCAGAAGCTGGTTCTTTGAAAGAATTAACAAAATTGATAAACCACTAGCCAGTTTGATCAAGAAGAAAAAGGAAAGGAAAGGACCCAAATAAATAAAATCAAGAATGAAAGAGGAGAGATCACAACCAACACAACAGAAATAAAAACAATAATAAGAGAATATTATAAGCAATTATCTGCCGATAGAATGGGTAATCTGGAGGAAATGGACAAATTCCTAGAAACATATACACTACCAAAACTGAAACAGGAAGAAATAGAAAATTTGAACAGACCCATAACCAGTAAGAAAATCAAATTAGTAATCAACATTCTGCCAAAAAACAAGAGTCCAGGGCCAGATGGCTTTCCAGGGGAATTCTACCAAACATTTAAGGAATCTTAAAGAGATTGCCTTAAAGAGATTGCCTTAAAGAGATTGCCTCTCTTAAGGAATCTTAAGAGAACACCTATTCTCTTGAAACTGTTCCAAAAAATAAAAATGAAAGGCAAACTTCCAAACTCTTTCTATGAAGCCAGTATTACCTTGATTCCAAAACCAGACAGAGACCACACTAAAAAGGAGAACTATAGACCAATTTCCCTGATGAACATGGATGCAAAATTCCTCAACAAAATATTAGCCAACTGGATCCAACAATACATTAAAAAAATTATTCGCCACGACCAAGTCGGATTTATACCTGGGATGAAGGGCTGGTTCAATATCCACAACACAATTAATGTGATTCATCACATCAATAAAAGAAAGGACAAGAACCATATGATCCTCTCAATAGATGCAGAGAAAGCATTTGACAGAATACAGCATCCTTTCTTGATAAAAACCCTCAAGAAAGTAGGGATAGAAGGAATATACCTCGAGATCATAAAAGCCATATATGAACGACCCAACACTAATATCATCCTCAATGGGGAAAAACTGAGAGCTTTCCCACTAAGGTCAGGAACAAGACAGGGATGTCCATTCTTGCCACTGTTATTCAACATGGTATTGGAAGCCTTAGCCTCTGCAATCAGACAACACAAAGAAATACAAGGCATCCAAATCGGACAGGAGGATGTCAAACTTTCACTCTTCGCAGATGACATGATACTACTCTATATGGAAAACCCAAAAGATTCCACCAAAAAACTGCTAGAATTGGTTCATGAATTCAGCAAAGTTGCAGGATATAAAATCAACATACAGAAATCGGTTGCATTCCTATACACCAACAATGAAGCGACAGAAAGAGAAATCAAGGAATCGATCCCATTTTCAGTTGCACCAAAAACCATAAAATACCTAGGAATAAATCTAACCAAAGAGGTGAAAAATCTATACACTGAAAACTATAGAAAGCTTATGAAAGAAATTGAAGAAGACACAAAAAAATCGAAAAAGATTCCATGTTCCTGTGTAGGAGGAGCAAATATTGTTAAAATGTCGATACTACCCAAAGCAATCTACATATTCAATGCAATCCCTTCAAAGTAACACCAGCATTCTTCACAGAGCTAGAACAAATAATCCTAAAATTGTATGGAACCAGAAAAGACCCCGAATAGCCAAACCAATCTTGAAAAAGAAAACCAAAGCAGGAGGCATCACAATCCCAGACTTCAAGCTATACTACAAAGCTGTAATCATCAAGACAGTATGGTACTGGCACAAGAACAGACACTTAGATCAATGGAAAAGAATAGAGAACCCAGAAATGGACCCACAAACGAATGGCCAACTAATCTTTGACAAAGCAGGAAAGAATATCCAATGGAATAAAGACAGTTTCTTCAGCAAGTGGTGCTGGGAAAACTGGACAGCGACATGCAGAAGAATGAACCTGGACCACTTTCTTACACCATACACAAAAATAAACTCAAAATGGATGAAAGACCTCAATGTAAGACAGGAAGCCATCAAAATCCTCGAGGAGAAAGCAGGCAAAAACCTCTTTGATCTTGACTGCAGCAACTTCTTAACAGTCTCTGGAGGCAAGGGAAACAAAAGCAAAAATGAACTACTGGGACCTCATCAAAATAAAAAGCTTCTGCACAGCGAAGGAAACAATCAGCAAAACTAAAAGGCAACCGACAGAATGGGAGAAGATATTTGCAAATGACATATCAGATCAAGGGTTAGTATCCAAAATCTATAAAGAACTTATCAAACTCAAAACCCAAAAAACAAATCATCCAGTGAAGAAATGGGCAAAAGACATGAATAGACACTTCTCCAAGGAAGACATCCAGATGGCCAACCGACACATGAAGAAATGCTCAACATCACTCATCATCAGGGAAATACAAATCAAAACCACAATGAGATATACCTGACACTTGTCAGAATGGCTAACATTAAAAACCCAGGCAACAACAGATGTTGGCGAGGATGCAGAGAAAGAGGATCTCTTTTGCATTGTTGGTGGGAATGCAAGCTGGTGCAGCCACTCTGGAAAACAGTATGGAGGTTTCTCAAAAAACTAAAAATAGAACTACCATACGACCCAGCAATTGCACTACTAGGCATTTATCCAAGGGATACAGGTGTGCTGTTTCCAAGGGACAAGTGCACCCCCATGTTTATAGCAGCACTATCAACAATAGCCCAAGTATGGAAAGAGCCCAAATGTCCATCGATGGATGAATGAATAAAGAAGATGTGGTATATATATACAATGGAGTATCACTCAGCAATCAAAAAGAATGAAATCTTGCCATTTCAACTACATGGATGGAACTGGAGGGTATTATGCTAAGTGAAATTAGTCAGAGAAAGACAAAAATCATATGACTTCACTCATATGAGGACGTTAAGAGACAAAACAGATGAACATAATGGAAGGAAACAAAAATAATATAAAAACAGGGAGGGGGACAAAACATAAGGGACTCATAAGTATGGAGAACAAACTGAGGGTTACTGGAGGGGTTGTGGGAGAGGGGATGGGCTAAATGGGTAAGGGGCATTCAGGAATCTACTCCTGAAATCATTGTTTCACTATATGATAACTAATTTGGATGTAAATTTAAAAAAAATAAAAAATAAAATTAAAAAAATAACCATTTAAGTAGGTTCCAATTTTTCACTTGCTTCATAAAACTCCACTGTAGTGGATAGACTTGTACACATTCTTTTGAACATTTGTTTATTTAATTAATTTAAATTTTCAGAAGTGACATTTCTGGTTGAAGGGCAGATATGTGCTCATTTAAAATTAAAAATTTTTAAATTTGTTTCCACACTGTCCTTCACAATGATCAAAGCAATCTTTATTCTCTTCTCAGTGTATGAGAGTTCTTATTTTATCCTAGCTTATCATTAGTTGGTATCAACATTCTTTTTAATCTTCACTAATCCAATAGGTTAAAAAAAGATCTCTCATGTTCTTTTTAATGGAAATATGTTTTAAGATTATAAAAGTAATGCATACTCGTTACTGTAAAAAACACCAAACCATACAGGCTGTTATCAGTTGAATTCTGTTGTCCCTGTAAAATCTACATTAAAATCCTAACTACTGGAATCTGTGAATGTGATATTATTTGAAGATAGGGGATCTTTGCAGATATAATCAGTTAATATGAAGTCATAATGGAGTAGGGTGGGCCCTAAATCCAGAGGCTGGTGTCTTTACAAAGAGAGAATGATCTACAGACACAGACACAAACAGGGCAGAAGGCCAAGTGAAGACCGTGGTAGATATTGAAATAATGCACCTATAAGCCAAGGAATGCTGAGGATTGCCAGCAACCACCAGAAGTCAAGAAAGGAACCTCCCCAAGAGCCTGAAGACTGAGCTTGGCTCTTCTTGATTTCAGACTTCTAACCTCCAGAACTGTAAGATGATAAATTTTAAATCACCCATTGGTGGAAGCCACCCAGTTTATGGTATGCTGTTAAGGCAGCCCTGGAAATGAATACATAGGCCTCAAGGAATAACCACATTGACAGTGTGACAACTATTTCAAGAAGTTCCCTGAATCTTGTTCAAGATCAGCTTACGTACTGACCCCTCCAGGAAACATTTCCTGAACATACTAGGTAGAATTTACCTCTATGGGTCCACTGGACACAGTGTGGCCTTTGTAACTAAAACTATGCCACATGAATGTGTATGTATATCTGCCTTCCTATGCTAGGCTTCTTGAAAGAAAGCACTATCTATTTTTTTCATCAGTGTGTCTTCAACATTTAAAATACAACCTGCCATACAGCTGGCACCCAATAGTTGTTTCAATATTTGAATGATCAAAGGCCAAATGGCCACCATGTCATGCAGCGTATAAGCTTTGGAATCAGGCCAACTTGAGGTTGACTTTCAGTTCTTTGTTATAAGTGACCTTGGGCACTTCTCTGTGCATCACTTCCTTCCTTGACCTCAGCTTTACCTTTCTACCTTCAAAAGCTCTACTCCAGCCACCCTGGCCCTGATGAACATGACAAGCATCCTTGTGCCACACAGACCTTGGCTCTTGCTGTTCCCTCTGCCTGGAACACTCTGGCCCCAGAATCTGTGTGCATTGTTCCTGCTTCTCCTTCAGCCTTACCAGGGAGCCTCTCTCCCTCTATAAAATAGCAACATTCCCACACTGGCACCCTGCTTTTTCTTTTTCCTCCATAGCACTTCCCAGCATCTGTTGCACTCTGTGTTTATTTGTTTATTTTCTAGCTGTCCCTCCACCCCTATTATAGTGCAAGCCAGTTGAGGACAAATGCTTCACCTGTCTCCTAATGGCAGGACCTAGAACATGCTTAACATATAGTATCACTCATAAGCTTGTTAAATTAATTAATCCATTTCTGTATCAAGGATAATTTTGACTACCACAGGGGAAACTTTTAATAACTCTCAGACACCCCAGGAAACCTTCGAAGATTAGGCAATATTGATGAATAAGAGCTCATGAGATGGAGAAGGGAAGATAAATATTCTAGACATAGTGATGAACAGGAGCAAAGGGGCAGAGTCACAGTAACCATGGCAAGCTGGGGGGAACATGGTAGGTTGGTACAGCTGAGATGTGGGCTGCAGGGAGTGGAGTAACTAGAAATGAGGTGAGAAAGTAGAGCCAGATTGTCAATAGCTGTGGGTGCCTTGCCACCTTCTGCCAGGAAGGAATTGAAGAAGGATTTTTAAGTAATGAAATTGTGGGATTCTTCTATATAGATACCTCTTGCAGCAGGTAGATAAACACAGTGAAATAAGATTGGACACGTGGAGATGATTCGAGAGGTTTGAGCGCAATCAAGATGGACTCAAGGCAATTTGGATGAGCCCACTTACTTTGCAAATAGGGAGAAACGTTCTGATTTCAAAAGCATTTTGTGGATAGAAGCCAGTCGTCTTGATGAGCAATTGAATATGGATGGCAGTTGCTAGTTTGGAAGGGTAGTTGGATAGTGAAGCCAAAGCTAATGAGTAAGGGAATCTAGAGAAAGAAGTTTACAGGGGTGGGAGTGAAGAATAAACTGAAAAATGGTACTGTATTAGGTATTGCAGGAGCCAAGGGAAGAATTTTAATGGAGAGAGTGATCAAAACTGCCAAATCAGTAGAGGTCAGGTAAGAGAGAACTGAAAAGAAACCAGAGACTGATGTTATCCAAGTGCGAGATGGTTTTAGGGACAGGAGGATGGGGCACAGTAGTAAGGGCAGAGTCCAGACTACAGTAAGTGAATGGCAAGAGGGGGTGTAGATAATTCATGTAGATTGCATTTTGAAGTTTCAGCTTTAAAGTATAAAAGAGGGCAGTACCACTTCATACCTGTAGGGTGGCTATTATTGAAAAAAAAAAAAAAAGAAAAGAAAATAGCAAGTGTTGACATGGATGTGGACAAATGGAAGCCCTTGTGAGCTCCTGGTGGGAATGCTAAATAGCGCAGCCACTGCAGAAAAGAGTATGACAGGTCCCTAAAAAATTGAACATAGATTTATCATGTTTCTAACTCTATGATTTCCATTTTTGAGTATATACCTTAAAGAATTGACCTTGGTGTCTTGAACAGATATTTGTACACCCATGTTCATAGCAGCATTTTTCATAATAATCAAAAGGTAGAAACAGTCCAAATGTCCAGCAATGGATAATCAAATGTGGTATCTACATAAAACGGAGGTTTTGTTCAGCCTTAAAAAGGGATGAAATTTAAAAACATGCTACACATGAATCAATCTTGAAGACAATATGCTAAGTGAAATAATCCAGTCATAAAAGAAAAAACTGCATGATTCCATTCACACGAGGTACCTAGAGTAGTCAAGTTCATAGAGACAGAATGTAGAATGGAGGTTGCCAGGGCCTGGGAGGAGGAAGGACTGGGGAGTTAGTGTCTAACGGGTACTGAGTTTCAGTTTGGGAGGATAAAAAGTTTTGGAGCTGGATGGTGGTGATGGTTGCACAACAGTGTGAAACGTACTTAATGCCATGGAACTCTACTTAAACATGGTTAGGTAGTAAATTTTATGTTATGTATATTTTACCATATATATATATATATATTTTTTAAAGAAGACCAGACAGTTTTAAGTGGTAGCCATCTGAGTCTGCTTTTTTCCCTCTTTTTTTAGAGTGGAGGGAATTGGCTTATGTTCCTGGTAGGCGGGATGGGAGGAATTGGTGGAAAGGAGAAACTGCAGATTGAGAGAAAGATGGAACCATAAATTATTCCATTTGTTACCAGAGCGACTGGTACAAAATGTCACTGCTCCTTCAATATTCAAAATGGCTGAAGTCTCCATTTGGCTACTGCCTTTCTTCCTTTCCAGGTTCTCCCCTCTCCTCCTCCACCTTCAGTGATCAAACTAAACTCTCCAGGGGTTACTCAAACTTGGGGTTACCAAGCCTGGGTACAGTGGCAAGAAGCAAAGGGAACAAAGGAGCAGCCAGCAGTCTGCAGGGCCATCCTGGGCTCTGTGGCTGTTGCTGTTGTGGCCACAAGGTGGCACTGATTCTCCGGCGGCCAACGCTATCCCTGACCTTGGGGGGTGGGGCGGAGGTGGGGGTGGGTAGGAGCAGCACACTCCTGGGAGGCTGCTGGTAGGATCCACCTCTGCCCCCACTCTTGTGCAGCTGCCACCGTAGGAAGAAAGGATGTCTGAAGATCTGGGTCCTGCTTCTTCCTTTCTCTGGAGGCTCTCCTGACTCGCTGCATTCAGGGAGTCTCTCTCTGACACTTGCGCCATTGTGGTTGAGCAGCCTGCTCTCAGCAATCCTACTATGAAACCTCCAGGCTTGTACTTGCCCCCAGGAGCACTTCCCAATCCTAGCGGGGTTCAGGGAGCCTATCTCAGTCGCATAAACTCTGAGCCCCATAGCGCTGCCCCCTTCTTATTTAGAGCTTTACTTCCTAACCCCAGAGTACAGGAAATCCTCCCCCAACCCCCCCTTTTTTTTTTTAGTTCTTCTCACAGAAGGAAGGTGTTTTTTCAGGGTGCAAACTCCAGTTTGTCAGAACGTTGACTGAGCAAGCCCTTCCCTAAAAAATTTGGAGGGCAGAAGATAGTCTGGATAGAAGGGTCAAACTTTGAAAGAAGGAAGGACACATAGCTCTCCTTCTGAGAAAAGAGATAAGGAAGTTAGGTGGGCAAAAGAAAGGGAATTGAGGAGACCTGGGACCAGTTTCCCTCCACATTTTCATTATGAAATGGACATAGATGTCATGTCCAAAAATGAGGAGGAGAATAGTAAGAATGAGGCACATTTGCAGAAAAGGAAAACTGCAGAGGGAGAGGCCAGTTGGCTGAGTCTTGCACAAGGGCCCATGTGATCCTGGAAACCAATTTGTTCACTCATTTACATATATAAGAACTACTTATTGAACATCAATTGTGATACTGTTTCAAGAGGTGGGGATATATCAGTGAACAAAGTAGAAAATACTCTCTGTCCTTGGGAAATATTCTTAGTTGGGGAGGGGTACTAAAAATAAAGAGTGAACATAATTCATTAATAAGTGGAAAGGAAAGGTGATGTGTGTTATGAAAATAATAGTTCAAGGTAAGGGACATCAGATGTTGGGGAGGTAGTGAGGGAGTTATGACTTAAAATTCAAAATCAGATGTTCAGGAAGTCCTCATTGTTTTCACAGACCTGAAGGAGGTGATGGAGTTTGCCATATTGCTGCTTGGGATGGGGTGCGGGTTGGGGGCGGTGCTGGAGCATGGGTGGCAAGCAGTCCAGCAGAGAGAGCAGCCAGTTAACTGCCTGGCATGTTACTGTCACTTCTAGAGAATATGGGATGCTTCAGTAAGAAAAGAGAGAAACGATGAGATGGTTGGGCAGGGTAGTATAGTGCAGGGGTGAAGAGGGGTAATGTGGGAAGAAATTGAAGGAAATTGATGTGTGAGTCAAGGAACTGATGATAGGGAGTGATCCTGTGTTCCAAGTACACAAGGAGGGCAGAAGGAACCAGGAGGTCTTGACAAGAGGGAAAGGAAGCTTAGTAGAAGTTGTCAGAGTGGGAAAGGGGAGAGGATTCAGTGGATATGCAATAGGTACCTGGGTTAGAATTTGAGATGCCATTAGTGGAATAGTTCAAAGTGACGACAAAGTCAAGAGTGTGCCCTTGGGGGCACCTGGGTGGTTTAGTCAGTTAAACATCTGGGACTCTTGGTTTCCACGCAGGTCATGATCTCACTGTTTGTGAGTTCGAGCCCCACATTGGGCTCTGAGCTGACAGCACGGAGTCTACTTGGGATTCTTTCTCTCTCCCTCTCTCTCTGACCCTCCCCTGCTCTCTCTCTCTCTTTCAAAATAAATAAATAAACTTAAAAAAAAAAAGAGTGTGCCCTTGGGAGTGAATTTCTAAAAATGGCCTGATGTGGGCTAACACACGGTGCATGCCGAAGCAAATCACAACTACCACTGCATTCTTCTGAAAGGAGTTTCAGATTATATTGAATAGTACAGGAAATTTCTCTCAAGCTTTACCAACAAATGCACAATAGAATTTAGCATGCTCCCTAAAGCAGTTGGGAATGCGTGAATGCCTGATGACAAATATTATAGAATAAATAAAATTATACTCACAAATGGTAGGGACCTTAAATTCACCACCAATCTATCCATTTCTCTTATAATAGGTGGATTATTTTGTTCTCTCCTAAAAGGATGATGCCTGTCTATATTTATGTCAATCTTGGTGAGAGGCTGTGTGGGGGTGTTGAAGTCACAGAGAAGTGTAGCAGAAGCTTTGTGAGCTAGCAACTTCCATTTCTCTTTTGCCAACTCCTGACTCTAAGGAAGGAAGTATTGCTGGGAGGGGCAAGGTGGAGTAGAGAAATCTCAATCCAGAACTGTGTATAGGGAAGCCTGGGTCTAGTTTTCTTTACCTGGGAATGGTTTCCTTATTGCTATTCCCTTATCTTTCACCACTAAATATGCTGGCACGTCCTCTGCTATTTTGTGAAAAAAGTTGATCTTTGGAGGCTGATGATACATGAGTATAAAAGAATGTGGCTGGGTGGAAGGGAAATGCAGAACAGTGATGACTCATGCATTCATTTGCTACTTCAACAAATATGTATTAAATGACTGCTAGTAATGTGGAGACATGTTGCAGATGGGGTGGGGGGAACACATCACTGAACAAAACAAAGGTCCTGCTTTTTGAGACTTATGTTCTATTAAAAGAAGATAGAAAATACATAAAGGTAGTAGGCTGTAGGGGTTGAATTAAAGGAATCTGGGGGCTGATCAAGGAAAAAGATGGCTGTGAGCAAGGCAGTAACATACAACAAGCTCTATTGGGTGGCACTTAGACGGGTTTGCATGAGAAGGAGGTTCCTCACAGTGTGAGACCATCCAGAGATTTGTGGTGAGGGGAGTAGTACCCAGATGGAAAGGAGGGCAAAGGAAGCGCCAGGGATGGAGTGGGGGTTGGGAGGTGGGCGGGGCCGAGGGAACAGGAGTTTGAAAGGGGGTTTATGTGGCTGGGTGATATCGGTCAGCAGCATGGCGAAAAGTCTCTGGGTCAGAGAGCTCTGAAGGACCTTCTAACTACAGTCCCCATCTTATCGATGAGCAACAAATTTTAGGTACAGTTTTAAGGGGTATACAAAGCAAGCATGCTCTAAATGAATGGAAATCTGCATGACTGGGCTATTTTTTCAATAATTGGATGTATACAAATTTGAGTTTGGTTCATGCAGGTTTTTGAGCTAACGGGACTCAGCCTGCAGTGAAGATACTGTGTAGACAACGTAGAGGCTAACACACAGAGAACATCTTTCGCTCACTTATAAATGTATGTGCTAGCAAAGGAAACAACCAACAAAACTAAAAGGCAACCAACGGAATGGGAAAAGATATTTGCAAATGACACATCGGACAAAGGGCTAGTATCCAAAATCTATAAAGAGCTCATCAAACTCCACACCCGAAAAACAAATAACCCAGTGAAGAAATGGGCAGAAAACATGAATAGACACTTCTCTAAAGAAGACATCCGGATGGCCAACAGGCACATGAAAAGATGTTCAACGTCGCTCCTTATCAGGGAAATACAAATCAAAACCACACTCAGATACCACCTCACGCCAGTCAGAGTGGCCAAAATGAAGAAATCAGGAGACTATAGATGCTGGAGAGGATGTGGAGAAACAGGAACCCTCTTGCACTGTTGGTGGGAATGCAAATTGGTGCAGCCGCTCTGGAAAGCAGTGTGGAGGTTCCTCAGAAAATTAAAAATAGACCTACCCTATGACCCAGCAATAGCACTGCTAGGAATTTATCCAAGGGATACAGGAGTACTGATGCATAGGGGCACCTGTACCCCAATGTTTATAGCGGCACTCTCAACAATAGCCAAATTATGGAAAGAGCCTAAATGTCCATCAACTGATGAATGGATAAAGAAATTGTGGTTTATATACACAATGGAATACTACGTGGCAATGAGAAAAAATGAAATATGGCCTTTTGTAGCAACATGGATGGAACTGGAGAGTGTGATGCTAAGTGAAATAAGCCATACAGAGAAAGACAGATACCATATGGTTTCACTCGTATGTGGATCCTGAGAAACATAACAGAAACCCATGGGGGAGGGGAAGGAAAAAAAAAAAAAAAAAGAGGTTAGAGTGGGAGAGAGCCAAAGCATAAGAGACTGTTAAAAACTGAGAACAAACTGAGGGTTGATGGGGGGTGGGAGGGAGGGCAGGGTGGGTGATGGGTATTGAGGAGGGCACCTTTTGGGATGAGCACTGGGTGTTGTATGGAAACCAATTTGACAGTAAATTTCATATATTAAAAAATTAAAAAAAAAATAAAAAAAAATAAATGTATGTGCTAAGGAGAAAAATAGGGCAAGGTAAGGACACACAGTGTCACAGGGGAAGGATTATATTCTAGACAAGTTGTCAGAGAAGACCTTTGTGGTGAGGGGACATCTGCGCAGAGACATGCGAGAAGTAAGCGATTGAGTGTGCCATGTGGAGACCTGGGGCAGGAAAGTTTTGGTCGTTTTGTTTGGTTCTGAGGAACAACTTAGAGTCCAGTGAGGCTGGAGCAGAATAAGCAAGGAAGACAGTGGTGGGAGACGAAACCACAGTACTTGGGCCACACACAGGAAGGATTTTGTTCTGCGGCAGATGGGAGCCCACTGGACATAGGGGCAATGTGATGTCATTCGCATTTTAAATGTGCTCTGATATTCCACAGAAACACACGTTATCCGGGAAAGGAATAGCAACGGCCTGGACCAGGTACTGGATACCGGGGAAGGCCATGAGACACCAAACTCTGGAATTTAAAACCTAGAACTCATAGATGTTGATAAACTGAGTGTGAGGTATGAGAAGGAGAAAAAAAGGAGTCAAGAATGACCAATATCTTTGGCCCACGAAGTTGTCCTGCACTTGCCATATTTAAATACTAGACAACATGGTGTCTGAAATATGCATTTTACACATTTAGGTCTCTGCAGAGCTGTTAGTGGAGTCAGCATAGTATGGACAGGAGCAGAGGCTATGGAAGCAGATGGCAGGCAATTGAATGCTGGCTTCCCCCACGTAATAGATCATGTGACCCTGGGCACATTTCTTAACTATTCCCACATCTGTAAAATGGACATGATAATAGAACTCTTATTGAGATGCTGTAAATATGAACATATATAATGGGGAGAAAGTACCTAGTGCCTGATACATGCCAAATGCCCAGAAGATGTACCTATATTTATTACTAGCAGTGTTCAGGTAAGAACTTCAGAGATAGGAATGCTTACCACTGGGCAACAGAGAGAGGGACAATTTCAAGTGAAGTGAAGGATATTCTTTTGGTTTGTAACTATTCTTGAGAAAACATCCTTCATCATCAGACTGGCTACACCATTTGCAGGGCCCAGTGCAAAATGAAAACGCAAGGACTCCTGTTACAAAAGTGTGAGTTTCAAGACGGTGGTCACCGAGCATTACACCAAGCAAAGGGCCCTTCAGAGCCAGGCTGTCGCACACCCATGAAGCCAGCCCTGTTCATCAGAGAGTCCTTCAACTCTATTTTCCTCCAAGTATTGCCAAAGGCCTCTCAGTGTCTGTGGACCACCAGTTCTGAGTCAAACTAAATGCAATTGGTGGGACAATTCAATTGTGCACTAGAATCACAACAGCCCATCCCACCTAGCTGTTCTGTCTCACAAGCCTTTCTCTCTGACTCCTATAACCATTTTTAAAAGTGCCTTGCTTTTCTGTATGCTCTTGAATAAAATTAGAGCCTTCCAAATATATATGCCGAGCTAATAAAAAGATAAAAATAAGTAAATAAAACTGTCATTGCCTTAAAAAAACAATCCTGAGTGTATACTATAGTTACACATGTCCTACCATTTGGATAGTACCTTATACACTTGAAAATGCTTCCATGAACGGTGGTCCTGGAAGACTAATGATATTTCAGATGACATAGCAGATCAAAATGTTTACATTATTTTCTCAAAGTCACTGTTAGTGGAATTACTACCATTGGACACCTGCTCCCCCACTTCTTGTCCTGCATTTTTTTACCAATTTACAAAGTCAATAGAATCTAGAAATGATCTTGGTCTCCCAACTTGGGTTCATGTGAAAGATATTAATTTAAGATTTATCTTTCTTTTGAATAAAGAAGAGTTGAAAGCTGATCTTAGTTTTCTTTCTAATGTGAAATGCAATACCATAATATCAAACATTTTGTGTATTTTTATGCCTTTGCAGTGTCTTGTTTGAAATATGAATGCCTTGAGAGATTGGCCTAGGTTGGTCTTTCTTTCTTCCTTCCTTTCTGCTTTCCCCCCTTCCTCCCTTCCTTTTCTCTCTCTCTCTTTCTTTCTTTCTTTCTTTCTTTCATTAAAAAAAATTTTTTAATGTTTGTTTATTTTTGAGAGACAGAGTGTGAGCAGCGGAGGGGCAGAGAGAGAGGGAGACACAGAATCCAAAGCAGGCTCCAGGATTCTGAGCTGTCAGCACAGAGCCCAACTTGAACTCATGAACTGTGAGATCATGACCTGAGCTGAAGCTGAAGTCAGACGGTTAACCAAATTAGCTACCCAGGTGTCCCTCCCTTCCTTCCTTCCTTCCTTCCTTCCTTCCTTCCTTCCTTCCTTCTTTCTTTCTTTTTCTTTCTTTCTTTCTTTCTTTCTTTCTTTCTTTCTTTCTTTCTTTCTTTCTCTTTCTTTCTTTCTTTCTTTCTTTCTTTCTTTCTTTTCTTCCTACTTCCCTTCTTCCTTCTTCCCTTCCTTCCTTCTTTCCTTCCTCCCTCCCTTCCCTTCCTTTGTTCCTTCCTTTTTAAATTTTTATTTATTTATTTTTTTAAGAATGCTTAGAGGGGCACCTGGGTGGCTCAGTCAGTTAAGTGTCTGACTCTTGGTTTCTGCTCAGGTCATGATCTCATGGTTCATGAGTTGGAGCCCTACGTTGGGCTCTGTGGTGACAGCATGGGGCCTGCTTTGAATTCTCTCTCTCTCTCTCTCTCTCTCTCTCAAAATAAATAAATAAACTTAAAAAAAAAGAATGCCTAGAATATGCTTTGTATATACATGTCTTCAGCCAGTCGCTTTGTGTACACAGCCACGGGTCTTAACTGGGGATAATTTTCCTAACAGGGGACATTTAGTGATGCCTGGAGACATTTTGGTTGTCACATTGGGGGAATGCTACTGGAAACTAGTGTACTCCCAATTAGAATAATCTTTAGAGTGGTGGGGGGATATATTTTAGCTGCCCAAAATTTAATGGGTTAAAGCAATAAACATCTGTTATCTCACCAGTTCTGTGAGTTAGGAATCTGGGTGCAGCTTAATTGGGTCTTCTAGCTCAGGATCTCTCCAAAGAGTACAATTAAGGGGTTGAGTTGGGGCACAGATTTCAAGGCTCAATCAGGGGAAAATTCACTCCCTGCTGGAAACAGGTCTCCAGTCCTCTCTGACTGTTGATCGGGGACATCAGTCTAGCACACAATCAAGCTTACACATTTGAGGGCATAAAAACAGAAGTGAGGATTACTGGGTCCATTTTAGAGACTGCTCACCCCAGGACACAATTTAGCAGTATGCGTCAAAAGCATTAAAAAAATATGCATTTTGTTGGCACATCAGTTCTAATTCTCAGATTTATCTTAAGGAAATAATCAAATGAGTGCACAAAGATATGAACGCAAGAATGTTTTTTATGGAATAGCATTTAATAGAATAAAATGGGAACAACTGTTTAAATAAGTTATGTTATAGCTACACGACAGAATAGCATGCAGCAGTTAAAAGTTATGTAGATGCATGCATAGTAACATGGAAAGAAGTTGTTGAACTATTACTGAGTTTAAAAATCAAATTGGAAATAACCTTTAAAATGCAGACTTTTTATAAAATGTTAAATATATACACAGGAAAAAAATCTGGAAAGACAGACTCTAACATTTGACAGTTATTATTTCTTTGAAATGATAGGAATACACTTTAGAATTTTTTCTTTAGTCTGCTTAATTCAAATGATTTACATTTTCTCCAGTGAAGATATAGTATTTTATAGCAAAAATGAGCCAATACTTATAATAAGTAATGAAACCAACTTTGCTTGCTAACTGTCCTACTGTACATTTAGACTCTGTCTTAGTCCATTTGGGCTTCCATAACAAAAATACCATAGACTGGGTGACTTAAACAACACACATGTATTTCTTGAAGTTCTGGAGCATGTGAAGTCCAAGATCAACGTGCTGGCAGATTTGGTGTCAGATCAGAACTTGCTCGTTGGTTCAGAGACAATAGCTTCACCCTGTGTCCTCACTTGGTAGAACAGAGCAGGGGAGCTCTCTGGGGTCTCTTTTCCTAATCCCATTCATGAGAGCTTCACCCTCACGACCTAATCACCTTCCAAAGTCCCTTCTACTAACACTATTGCATTGGGGATTAGGTTTCAACATATGAATTTCGGGGGGACTCAACCATTCGCGATTCAGTCCTGCTCATGCTCTCAGCACACTAGACAATCCCCCCTCCCTGACTGTCAGCCCCCACTATCCTGAGGCCCTGCCCAGACATCTGAACATAGCAGGAAACTCCAAGAATCAGACCCAGATCATTCTTCCTTTCTCTGGGAAAGGTTCTGCACAAACCTCTTCCAGAGCCTTCCTCACAGCCGTGGCTGCCCCACCCCACATCCTTGGGGAGGGAGGTTGTCACTGTTTTCCAGGTATAGATGAATGGCACCATGACGCATGTTGCTAACAACCATGGAAGGCCATAGTTGGAGACATGGACTGCCATACTCCAGATCCTTCCTCGGACTCCTCAGATTTTTGTGTGATGTTGACACTTTCTTGTCTGTGAAAGAGAGATAGCAGTAATTTTTCACTTTTTAACACTCCTTTGAAATTTAAAACACATCATTTGTATCTTTGGAGCACAAAGCTCTTATTTTCCATTAACAAATGAGAAGTAAAAGAAATTACACTAAGCTGTGCTGTCAAGTCTTCATTTTGACGAGGTTATTTCTACTGAAACATTTAATTGGGCATGGTTTATGCATTGACAATAACCAGTATATTCATTCCCCAGTGAACTGGGAATCAACTCCCTCTGTTTGAAGGAATCGTTTATATGTATGTTACAGGTTCATTAAGTAAAACAAGTGACACCCATAGCTGCACAATATTACCAAAATAGTTTGCAGAATGCATTTTGATTCCTTTATTGCCTGATGTTGTAATTAAATTCATGTGCTATAAAGCAATACAGAAAACTGTTCCATTCCTTTTTGAATGAAATACATTCCTTTCAGTTTTAGAAATTAAAACTGGAAAATGCCTATATTTAAGGGAAAGTGCTTTCAGAACTAATCCCAAGGAGGAGAATTCTTAATATGGCAAGTCGTTAGAAATGTGAGTTATTTCCTACCAGGCCTTTCTTAAGCTCCAGCCCCCAACCCTTTTATCTGATTCTGAAACTGCCTCAGACATAATTGGGTTTCCTAAGACCTGTTTCTCTCACTGGACACAATTGTGAACAAAGAGGACTGAACTGGGAAAATAATTAAATTTAATGAGAGAGACACTGGGGGAGTGTGAGTGGTTTCCTCTGTTTTCTTTGATCTAAAATAATGAATGTTCATGTAGCAAATAGAGCAGAAAGATTACAAACATCTCGTCCTAAACAGGGGTGGCACTTTTATGCAATCTAATGAAATCTCCTTCAACAAAACCATGTTCACAACTGGGTTTGTTCAACCATGACGGAACATCCTGGAGCTCTGTATTTTTAATCTCCGTTTGTACCAACAAAATTGTACAAAATATGCTCTGTTCAAGGTACACAAAAGTTGTGTCCAGTCATTTCTATCCCTTCAGGTTTTGGATGTAGAATTTTCTCCTTTAGTTGTTTAGAACCTTATTTAATTTAATTTAATTTAATTTAATTTAATTTAATTTAATTTAATTTAATTTTTTCACCCTTAGTACAAAGACTGTCTTAGCTGCACTTCCTTCTGACACATGGCAGGACTGTGAGCTTGCTCAACTAAAGACAATTCCATGTTTGTCACTGAACCCCAGCACCTCTCACAGGGCTGTTGCATAGGTTTTAGTAAACTTTGTTGAAATGAATGACTATATCACTGGTAAGTCCACCACTGAAATGTAGCCACTGTTTACATTTTGCTTTCTATCTTTCCAGTCTTTTAGAAACAAATATTTGTTTGTACTTTTGGAGAGAGTTTATTCAAGACTGACAAACGAACTCTGGCATCTTAGTGGCTCAGCTGTAGGGTGGGTGACTCTCCAGGACCGTTGTCCTCCAACCAGTGGCTCAGGGACCCGGGATGCTTCTTTTCTGTGGCCCTGTCACTTCAGCACATGGCTTCCATGTTTACTGTCAAAGGAGAAGAGAAAGACGGAGGAGGAAGACTGACTTTTAACTGCCTTGGCCTAGATCTCACACACTTCCCCCTGCTCCGTTATCCATGGCCTTCTTGGCCACCTGGCCTCCACCTACCTGTCAGGGAGGCTGGAAATGTAGGCCATCAGTGCTGAACATTCTGAGAGTGAATGTGTCTTTGCCATATAATTTCCCAAAGTACTCCATCATGTGGCTGTGCCATAAGTATTTTTAACGAATTCTTTACTGTTGGACATTACGGCAATTTTCAGTTTTTATATGTTGTAAATAATGCTGAAGGGGAAAGAAGAACCCCAACAGTTTATGCACATTTCTGGTTACTTCAGGATAATTTGCTGGAAATAAATTACCTTTCCAAAGGAGGCCTCTTGACTTTTGCAGTAGTGATTGTCAACCTGGGAAGATTTGCCATCCTTTCCTCCCCATCCCCCAAGGGATATTTGGTAATGGATGGAAACATTTTTGTTGTCACAACTTGGGATAGGTTGGGGGGGAGGTGCTACTGACATCTAGTGAGAAGAGGCCAGAGATGTTGCTAAACACACTACAATGTGCAGGACAACCTTCATGATGAATAATTCCCCAGCCTAAAATGTCAGTATGGCTGAGGTTGAGAAACTGGTTTTAAGTTACAAACATGTCCTAAATGAATATGCAAACTTTAGTAGCATATGTGTATTTTATACCTCCTCACAGTGTTAATCTTTAATATTTTTATGGTACTTTTCAGTTTATAAGGGGCTTTCATACACCGTGTCTCATTTTTCTACTTACCAATGTCATAAAGGTGGACCAGAGAAAATAATCTTTGGTTAGCACTACTCTGGCCTGAGAACACTGAATTGAGCACTTAAGGGACTTCTCTCTGCTCCCATAGTAAGATCTAAAGCCAGTTTTGTGACTCTGAGTTCAGTATGTATCATGCAATAACTAGAAGCTTCTCCCTGAGCTAGTAGGTTCCTTCCCTACATGCATCAGTGAGGTGAGGGTAGCCTTGGTTAGAGAGAGAGACCCCCATCCCCAGGTAGAGAGTCAGGTTTGGGAACTGGATCAAAGGAAATAAATGAGCAATAGAGACAGGAGGAGAAAGCCTACCTTATTTTAAAATATTGCCTGGGGACAACTGTGTCCTTAAAAACTGGGTTCAGGGAATGTTTTGAATTCCAGAAGATAGCATTTCCTTACAAGCCACTGAGAAAGAAGAAAGAGGTAGAGGTGTGTTTGAAATGTGCCCCCTCACGTAAAATCTGGTTAACAAATGACTGTCTGGCTACAGTTTCCCAGACTGTTGGCATGTCTGCTGACTTTAAGGAGAGGTAGCTGAGATTTGGGGTTGAGGTAGGAATGCAGCACAGAGGAAGTTGAATGGTTCTGGCCCTTCATCCATTAGTGAGTGGCACCTGGAACTCTTTTACAAATACTTCCTGAAACCATATTTCATTAAACAAAGACTCTTACAACAATTGGATTGGAAATTAATGCTCAAATAGTCCCTTATGTCCTTTCTAGTTCTGTAAGCATTGGTAGGGTCTTTCTGAACTTGCTAGCAGTAACTAAAAAATCCAATCATTTCACTGACCTAGAAACTCATTTTCATCCTAACCTAAATGAAATCTAACCAAATGGTGCCTTTTATGAATGACTGCTTATACTTTTAATCCCATGGGGAAACTGCATTTCAGATGTACATTATTTTTGTAAACATGGATTAGATTTATTATTCCAATTTTTTATTGTTTTATTTAATTTTCAGGTTAAAAAAAGTATGTAATAACATTTGGGGGCAACTTGAGTGTTTATTTTTATCTTTGCATTCTCTTTATGGCAAGCTGTCTTTTTTTTCCAGTTTATTTATTTATTTTGAGAGAAATAGCGGAGGAGGAGGAGCAGAGAGAGAGGGAAAGAGAGGGAATCCTAAGCAGGCTGTGCACTATCAGCATGCAGCCCGATGTGGGGCTTCGTCTCATGAACCCATGAGATCATGACCTGAGCCTATATCAAGAGTTGGACGCTTAACCAACTGAGCCACCCAGGGACCCTCTTTATGGCAAGCCATCTTTATTTTCCACACAAAGGAGTAATGCATTCTTTTAAACAATTCTTTTTAAAATAAAATTAGGTAAAACAGGGTCAATTGGAAGAAAAATATTTAATAATAGTGTAGATGGCACATAGATGTCATGAAAATTTGTGAGGTTGTAGTTTGAATGAATGATGTCTGAGAAGAAGTGATTTAGTCACCACCATAGAGCCCATCTTTCGGGTCTTGGAAGCTGGATGTGTACCTTTCACTGTCAAGGTGACAGAAAGTGGTTCTGCATCCTGGCTGCACGTTAGAACTACCCAGGGAACTTCTAAAAAATGGTGATGCCTAGACATCCCTCAGACCAATTAAATTGTAATTTCTGGGTGTGGGTCCCAAGAATGAGTATTGTTTAAAGCTCCCTTTGTAATACGTAGCTATAATTAGGGACCACTTATACAAGATCTCCTCCCTTCTCTTCACGATGATTTCCAAGATGAACTTTTGAAACCTACATTCTAAGTATACAGCTTAGCTAATAGATGAGGGAGAGAGTAAATTCAGTTTTTAGCCATTTGATTTTGAGAACTATACTCAGTTTTGACATCGGGCCCTGGGCCACCCAAACCCCCACCCCCCAACACTGACAGCCTGCTCAGGCCAAGCTGTCGCCCCCACCCAATGAGGATGACCTCCTCAGCCCACTGGGCTCGATAATCTTGGCTACAGGCTGTGTAACAAAGGACCACAGCAGTAACAAAAACAAGCTTCCTTTTATCGAGTCCTTACTATATACTATCCTTTGCTACAATACATCAATGACTATTATCGTACATAGACAACATTTTGCACATATGAAAGTATATGTCCGTAAGACAAAAACCTACATATGTAACTTCCTTATAAAAGTGGAATTCACATGTACATTCTTTCACTTTTTATTTGGAAACAAGCTCAGAAAAGTTGCAAGAACAGTTCAAGGAATTTTTTCCTGAGCCATAGGGAAGTTGCTGACATCACTCCTCTGCTCCCAAATACTTTATTATGTATTTTCTACAAACAAGGACATTCTCTTATGTGACTGCAATATAACCATCAAAATCAGGAAGTTAGCACTGATACATTATTCATCCTAGGTTCCATTCAAATTTCACCAATTTTCCCAAATGTCCTTCATAGCAAAAGGATTCAGTCTAGAATCGTAGGTTGCATTTAGTTTTCTCAGTTTTCTTTCCTCTGGAAGAGTTCCTCAAACTTTCCTTGACCCTCATGACCTTAGTGCTTTTGAATATTACAGGTTGGTTTTTTTTTTTTTAATTTTTTTAATGTTTATTTATTTTTGAGAGAGACAGAGACAGAATGTGAGTGGGTTAGGGGCAGAGAGAGAGGGAGACACAGAAGCAGAAGCAGGCTCCAGGCTCTGAGCTGTCAGCACAGAGCCAGACGCGGGGCTCAAACTCACGAGCTGTGAGATCATGACCTGAGCCGAAGTCGGACGCTCAACCGACTGAGCCACCCAGGTGCCCCTAAAAAATTTTTTTTAATGTTTATTTATTTTTGAGACACAAAGAGAGACAAAGCACGAGTGGAGAAGGGACAGAGAGAAAGAGACACCGAAGCTGAACTAGGCTCCAGGCTCTGAGCTGTCAGCACAGAGTCCAATTCGGGGCTCAAACTCACAAACCATGAGATCATGACCTGGGCCGATGTCTGAGGCTTAACCGACTGAGCCACGCAGGCACCCCTGTTACGGGTCAATTATTAGCAGAATGTCTGTCAGTTGAGATTAGTCTGATGTTCCCTTAAGATTAGATTCAGGTGTGCACCTTTATGGCCTCATGGAAGTTTTGCTGCAGCGTTACCTTTTCATGCTACCGGGTGCTGCATCATGTCAGTTTGTGCTATGCCTGGTGTTGCGAATTTTCCTTCATTAAGGAGATGTTGACCAGCCCTCTAAAGCGACTCTTTGTCCTTATAATTAATAAGTGTTTTGTGGGAAGCTGTTTTGAAAGCATGTATTTATCCCATTCCTCTTCAAACTTTCAATACATTCATTCATGCATCTATATGATCATGAACTCACAGATTTCTAGTTATTCAATGGGTTATAATCCATCTGTGTCACTACTTATTTTGATATTAAAATTATTTCAGACTTGATCAGTGGGAACCCACCCCACCCCCCAAGCGGGCATTGTATTTCATATATCATTCTTTGATCACCTCCTTGTTTTCTTGCATAGCAAGATGTTCGGGCTCAGCCTTTGCCTTCTCTGGCCCCAGCCCTGGTATCATCCATTTATCCAAGGACATTTGGATTTTTTTCATACAGACAAGTATTTACAAATGAAAATCTAGCCACCAGATTTATGTATCTTATTGTAACTTAACCTGTATTTAAAGAAAAACAGGGCCCCTGGGTGGCTCAGTTTGCTGGGCATCCAGCTTCAGCTCGGGTCATGATCTAATGACCACACATCGTGGGTTTGGGCCTCACATCGGGCTCTGTGCTGACGTCTCGGAGCCTGGATCCTGCTTCGGATTCTGTGGTCTCCCTCTCTCTCCGCCCTTCTCCTGCTCATGCTTTGTCTCTCTCAAATATAAATAAACATTAAAAAAAAAAGTACTTCTACAAAAGAATTAAAACTCATATTCTCACTAAAACTCAAAATTATGATTCCATTAGCATTCCTTTAAAAAATGTTTTAATGTTTATTTATTTTTGAGAGAGAGAGAGAGAGCGGGGGAGGGGCAGAGAGAGATGGAGACACAGAATCTGAAGCAGGCTCCAGGCTCTGAGCTGTCAGCACTGAGCCCCAAGTGGGGCTCAAACACTGACCTGAGCCAAAGTGTGCCACTCAACTGATTGAGCCACTCACATGCCCCTCCATTAGCATTCTTAATCTTTAATAGTAAACATCAAACTTTGTAAAAGACGGAAATTTCCTCAGTTATGTAATAGCATATTTTCCTCTGTTTAATAACTAAATTGAGATCCAGAAACATGTTGGTAAAGATTTAATTGAAAGGAATAGCAAATTTTAATGTCTAATTGGACAAGAAAAATAGCACATCAACAGTCTGTTTTGACTAGAAGAGTTGTCAAATCAATGACTAATTGTACTTATGTCACTTTATCTGGGGAAAAAAATGAATTTAGAAAGGAAAAAGACCTCATCATATGATAATAATGGAAGGCCCAGGTCATTTGATTTGTGTCAAGGTTTTGGAGAAAGTCAGAGTGCCACAGCATGACCTTGATCTCACAGGAGCTCCCAGCCCACATTTCCTTCTAATTGGCAGTGGTCTTTATCGTGCATTGACAGTTCATTAGAAGCACCATTGTTCACAATAAAGCTCTTCGTACACAAGGCACCTAATGGGAATTGTATTCCATTTGCACTTACCCAGTAAGCAGCACTAAAATATCTATTTACATTTCCCTTTAGATGGCCCATGGCCAGATCAGAGCAGGCTGATGCAATTACTAGGCCACTATTTTCCTCTTTCAGTGTGCAGTGGAGGTAGACATGTGAATTTTAACAACCTCTAGAAATGAAATATAATATATCCTAAAAAATTATGCCACTTATATTTAGTTAACAGAGCCTTAAGAAAAAACAAAACAAAACAATGATAGCTTAAGTTTTGTATAATTTCTTAGATTTCGTCAGGTAACCAGAAATTGTCCAAGACTTTCCATTTTGAGAAGCAAGAGGGCATTCTTCAGTCATAATCCTGCAATTCAGAGCTCAATGTATGCCTGGGATTTTACAAATATTCACTTGGTGCACTCCATGGGAAGAGGACATTCCAAAGGTTAAATTCATTTTGCCAGCTACACTTATGAGAATGAGGACCATCATCACAGCAACATCTCACTTATCCAGCATTACTGGGCAGAAGAAGGTTTTCTCTGTGAATACATTTCTGGGATAACAGAGCTTTCAAGATAATTGAGGTGATTTAATTTTAAATATCTTTGCTAATATTTTTTTTTCTAAGTGTCATCATTCAAGGGATTCTAGAACCAGAAAGTAGAATAAAGATTATCCTGTTTAAAGTTCTTATTTTTCAAGTGAGGAAGCTAAGACATAGTAAGGTTAAGAAATATGCCCAAGGTCCCACAGTGTCCTGTCTGGAGCAAATTGAAGTAGGAGGGGCATTAGCAGCCTTCATCAAGTAGGTTATAGCTTCATCCACCATGACGCAAGAAGTAGGGTTGCAGGGGTCATGAGGTTAATTATGAGAGGGGTCATTAGGCGGCACCATCAAGACTCAAGGGAGTAAGGGAGAGATAGAGTTGGAAAACAGCGGCATTTATTGGAGAATTTCTGCTTATCTTTGAGGCCTCTGTTTGAATGTCACCTCTTTGTGAAATCATAAATGTGTGGCCTAAAAGAGGATGCAATGGTGAACTAAATATTTGTGTGCTGAGTACATCCAGCATTGTCTGACATATGATAGTTACAAAAGATAGGTTAGTGGAGTAGTTCAATAAATGCATGAGTGAATGATAAATGAAAAATGAACACAAACTGTGTCATGATTTAGGGTCATGGACAACAGGGACTAGCTGAGGATGGACAGGCCTTCAGGATGACCTCTTCCTTTGTCACCCAGGTTTCCTGAACCTTTCTGGGTGCTTTGACTTGTCTTATGTCTTACTCTCAGCTTAAACTCTCAGAAAGCTAAGCTTATTAAATCACTAATCATAATACCTGGAATAAGCAACAACAGGATTCATTGATTCCCAGGGGGAAAAAATTATTGATGACCAAATATTTATTGAGGGCCTACCATGTACCTGATGCTGTTAGAGAGTCTGTGAATCCAACAAAGTTTTCACCCTTGTGGATCTTACATTAGAGCAAGGACCAGACAATAAATAGATGGGTGTATAATAATCTATAAGCTAGTGATGAGAAAGATTAAGACAAAGCAAGGTAAGGGGCTTAAGAGACAGGGAGGGACTACTAACATTTTAGACAGCCCAGAGAAGAATGTTTCTCAGAGGAGGTGACTTTTAAGCAGAAATCTGTTTTGTCCCTTGTATGTCAGACCTGTAGCTTCTGAGAATGTCAGTGCTAAGGTAGACATGACGGGGTCAGGTGATTGGTTGGATCACCTGATGAGTGGGAATGAAGAACACTCCATTCAGAAAGCTTTGTCTTCCTCTTCCCCATTATCTCAGCTTTGAAAAGAATAGCATGTCCTGGCTCATGAACTTCAGTTTACATGACTTCGTTGGAATTTTTATTAACCAACAAACAACTTCCAATTCTATCCTATCCATTAAGCAATGAATTTTAAATTGAAAGAGAAGAGTTTCAGAGGCCAGTTTCACATCACTGTTTTAATTTCTTGTTTGTCAAATTGTATAGATTTCCAATGCTACAGAAAGGGAGGGCAATTGGGCAAAGGAACACAGGGACGCCTGTGATTCCCTCTAGGCCTTTAAATGAATGTTTTCAGTGGCACATAATAAACTGCTTTTCTTTACCTACACAATAGATGGAAATGAGAAATTAAGGTTCTGAGTGTTGCTGCCCCATCCTCTGTCCTCCGGCTCCCCCCGCCTCACCCCTGTCTGTATACTCTGTATACTTCTCCGAAAGGCAACTATGTCTAAGGTAAAAACTATTTTATGTGCCAGACCAAAAAAAAATTGCAATTTAAAATATCTGGAATTATTTCAGAAGCAGAAGTCCCTTGAATGAATTTAGACTTGTCTCTGTGTTTTTAGCATCAACCCAATAATTCAATAAGGTAAATTAAGGAATCAGTAATGTAATTGATGTGTTTTATCACTTACGTTTTGAAATTAAGTGTGCAGAAGTGCTTAGAGTAGATGTTAGAGCTCCTTCCTGAAGGAAGTCACATGATCTTCTCTACCTCCCACAAATGCTTCTTTTTATATCCAACAGCCATTTGTTTGCTCTTAACAGCAAATAGCACACTCCATCCTCCAAATGGCCACCTGCTCAAGTCTAGTGTTTAATAAAGACTAAAAAGCTATAGTAGCCAGTGAAAATGCAAAGGCCTTCATGAGGCTGATGGATTTGGATTGTCTCAGAAAAACCATCACCAGAGTGTCAATTTCTTAAGTGGATTAGATGAGGTTGAAGGCTGTATTAGAGGCTCCTCCTATTCTGGAAAAATCTGAATCATTACAGTATCTCCTATGATAAAGTTTTCTATATAGACCCTTGAAAGGAAATGAAGCACTTATTCACTGCAATGCACCAGGCATCAGCCAAAATTCTTCACCTGGCAGTTCACTGCCCAAGATCCACTTTACAAGATGCTGAAGAGTCTAGTCCCTCCCAGATGTCAGTGTCAGGTTCTGGGACAAGATGTTTGAAAGTCACCTGAGATGTGAGGGACCTGTTCTCTATTTTCATTGTCCATCCCTTGTGTTTTTTCTTTCAGGCTGAAGAAAATGTGTTTAAAGTGTGGACCCCAACAAGCCTGTGCTGGGGCTGTCCATGGGAGGGACACTGCTTGAGAGGAAGGGGGGGGGGGTGGGAACAGAGGCAAGAAGGCAGTGGTCCTCAGATTTTATTGTGTATCAGAATCACCTGGAGGTCCCACCTCCCAGTTCTGATTCAGTGGGTCTCTAGGTGGGGGTGGTGGGGAGGTGAGAATTTTCATGTCTAACAGATTTCCAGAAGATGCTGATGCTGCTGGTCTGGGACCACCCTTGGAGAACCACAGCCATACAGCATCCTTTCAGAACCCCTTCGGAGGAGGCTGGTGGTTAGCTGGGTACAGCACCCTGGTGTCGGTTTCTCCATCCCCTTGGGTATCACGTATTCTAATTCTCACCCTGCACTGGCTGGCTCTCTCACCACCTGCTGTCCTCAACACAATCATTATCTCTAGGCCTCAGCTTCCTCCTGCCACTGTCGGAACACCTTTCCTTCTCTTTCCCATCTCTTCACCTTCCTCCCATTCTCTAAAGCTCGTATCATATGCCACTTTCCACAAAGACAACCCTAACCAGCTCATGTCCTCATTTTTCTCTCCTTTTCTTTAGTTTTTCTGGTTTTGTGTTCTACAGCAAGCCTCACTTGTTTTCGGACTGATTCATGGGTTTGTTTTTATTTATTTTTTTTCCTCTTCAGTTAGATTGTGAGCTGCTTGCAGGCAGGGACCATTTGCAAATAAAGTCATAATGGTATTTAGTGTACTGAATATTTACCATGAGTAAGGCATTGTGCCAAGCGTTTTACTTGTATTAACCCATGAGGTACCCCTTTCACAAGTGGGGAGAACCGAAGAACAGAGAGAGTGAACAACTTGTTTAAAGTAACACACACAAGTAGTATTTGCTGGGGCCAGGATTCAAGCCTGGCTGCCTCACTACCCAGCTTGTTGTGAGGGACCTTTAGGCACCTCGTGAAAATCACTCAGCATAGCACCTGGCCTGCAGCATCGTGAGCATTCTGTAAGTGGCAGCCACGGTCCCAGAGGGTGGGGCTGATTCCCAAGTGGTCGCTGACGGGCAGAGCGGACATACAGTCTGGCTTTTCTCACGATCATTTTATCTCAGCCAATGCCTTTTGCATTGTTCTGAGCCCACAGAGGTGATGCTCACAGACTAGGCATGCAGAGTTGCTTTACAAATAGTCAATTGTCTTTGCACTGTGCTATTCACCGTCCATTATTCTTCTTTTGGATGGTGGCCTGTATCTGATGGCTGGGATAGAGTTGTGAGGGTGTCCCATGCTCACTAAACAATCTTTATGCTGTAAGATTCATTGCTCATTTGGCCTCTTAATAACCCTGGACTTAGCACAGCAGGGCATGGCAACATAAACCAATTGCCAGATGTGAAAACAGAAAATAAAATATTATGCAAAGATACATATTTATGACCATTTTCATAGCAGTATCTTTATTTTTTTATAACAGTGTCTTTAAAAATTAAACTAATAATGGCAATGCAAAGCATAGATAATCCCTGTGAAAATATTTGCTTTGAAAACTCTACAATATGGCAGTTATTGTCTTGCTGTTCTTTTGCTCAAAAGCAAATCTTTTTTTTTTCTTTTGGCTGATCTCTTAATTCCCCCCAAAGGAACATGTTAGTCAGTGCCCGAGAGCCTAGAGCATTATTTAGGTAGCGTGCTCTCTTTTAGGGTAAGAAGCCCTAACATTTGTGGTTCAAAGAATGACACACACAGTCTATCACATATCAAAATTTCAAATATACTGTGTAGTCGTGCTTTTCAATACACTAATTTTTCTGTACGGGGAATCCGCTTACCTAATTCAGGCTTTCCACTCATTAAGCACTGCAGTATATGTTTCCATGTACTCCTGTCTTCTTCATGTAAAAGATAGAAAATAATCTCATGAGCCTAAAGCACTTAACCTGAAACCATGTAGAACCCACCTCACTCTGCATCACCTTGCTGTCACCGTGAGCACCAACACGCTGTTGTAAACGAATGGGCTTTGCTGAGGGGGGTGGCATTGGCCGTGCAGGCTGTGTGCTCAGCTCCACTTGGCCGGGTACATGGACACCGGTGTAAGCGATGCCGAGTCACCGTGTGAGCAACATTAGCAGCATGGCACCTCTCAAGAGAACAGGTAGAAAGGCAGGAGGTAGTTTGCCCCCAGTCCTGGGACAAGGCAGCAGAGAAATCATGCTGCCTGCAGCAATCCAGACCTGGGTAGAAGGTACTGATTCAAGCAGATTTTTTTTTTTAAGTTTATTTATTTTGAGTTAGAGAGAGAGCCAACGGGGAAGGGCAGAGAGAGAGTGGGACAGAGAATCCGAAGCGTGCTCTGTGTTGACAGCAGAGAGCCCGACGCGGGGCTCAAACTTATGAGCTGTGAGATCATGACCTGAGCCGAAGTCAGACACTTAACTGACTGAGCCACCCAGGCGCCCCCTGAGCAGAAGTTCTTGCTCAAAGGCACAGTGAGGTGTGTGTTACAAAGGCCACGCCCTGAGAAGCAGGGCTCCAGTCTGAGAACTGGCTGAGGGGCAGTCAAAGTTGTTGCCTGCAGGACCATGTTTTTGGTGTCATTTACTAAGTAGAATATCATAAGCAGCCTTTGAGCCTAGCCTACCACAATCCACACACACATACACGGATGTTCCTTTTTCAGTGACCTATGCTAATGTGTGAGAGGAATGGGGAAAATAATGAGTAATTGACCCCCCAACTTCTTTTCTTTTAACCCTCTCCCTGTCATCTCCACACTCAATCATTTTACCAGACTTCCAACACAGTCATAACCTTGTGGATATATCCGTATCAGCTTTTCCGGGCCTCTCACTTCCCGATGCTTTTTTGTGTTGGCAGGAAATGCAAGAACCTAGGACGTTCCTTCCTGCACTGAAGGGATTGCAGATTTCTCTCTGGAGGCTTCCTGGAGGCTGGGTCCCTAACTGAGCCCTTCTCTTAACCAAAGCATCAGGCTTCCTCCAGAAACACCACAGTCTTTGGTGCATAATACAAAGGCTTTTGACTTCCTGCATATAGTTTCTGGTCAATTAGCTGTTCTTTCTCCCACATCCCAGGCTCATCTTAGAAAAGCAGGTTAGCTCTAAATGTGATGATCATGAGGAGGAAAGTGTGTAGGTGTGAACGCCTGTGTAAATTTAGAAGCATTGCCACTTTCCCCCAAAGCTATTTCTTCCTTCTTAAATCAAGAGGAGAAAGTTTGCTAATTTCTTAGTTGAAATTGCTTCTGTCATTTTACTATGTACTTAAGGCTGCTGCAAGCAAATGTGTAGCCTTTTCACTGAATTGTATCAGCTTTTAGCGCTGCAGATTTCAGAAAGCTGCTCCAGATCTCAAGCTTCTAAAGAAAGTGCCAGTGAGATGGATGCTGCTATATCTGGCTCTAGCGTCATACCCCAGGCGCCTGATACCCCAATTAACTGAATATCAAAAGCTTTTTGCCAGAGTTCTCATGTCCTTGGTATAATTTAAAGACAGTTGTTCATCAATTGCTCTTTGCTTTTGTTTTGATTTTACTTCCTATTAATGTATGGGTGGGGATGGCTCGGTGGTCTGTTGACAACTTAGCTTCATTGTGATACATATGCCCTCTTTCCCAACTCTCCTCTGTGTCTCCGCGGAAAACCAGGAACCTCATTCCCCAGAAGTTCTCTCCCTGTGTTCCTCCAGTTTGGATTTGGCCAGTGAGAGGCACCCCCATGAGACAACCAAGGCAGTAAAGATGGAGAAGCCAGTTTCCTTTGGTGCCAGCTACAGGCAGGAAGTGCCTCAGATCCTTGGTGTCTGGGGAATGTGTGTGTGTGTGTGTGGAGGGGGGGGCTCCTGAGAAACATTCGCCAGGGGCAGCTTAATCACTTCAGCAGACCAAGTTTCCCTTGAGATCCCTGCACTCCCAGATGTCCCCAGAGCCTCCTGCCCCTTGCCTACCTACCTACCCTTACCTACATAGCCCTTCTAATGGTGTGTAAGCCTTAACTCCTTTCTCATGTCTCAGTGAAAAACTTAGTGTGGTTTCTGTTTTCCTGATTGAACCCTGACTGATACAGAGGCCAAGGGTTCATTTTCTCAGGAAGATCTGTCCTTATAATACAAACATGTGGGAATTCAAGTATTTCTTGAATGCCCATCACGTACATCTCAGTGTCTTAAATACTGAGGACACATATCACAGATGAAGTCTTCACCTTCCAATAGTTCCAGATAAAAGAGGGATATAGTTACGGCATTTCATGCATACATGAAAATGTGTGTGTGAGCACAATAACTAAAAGTGTGTGCCAAGGGAAGATTTGGTCAGGGAATCTGTTGGAAGCATGGAAATTATGTGAGTTTGTCTTTCTTTCCAAAATCTTCTGCCAGAAATGCTCAGTGGATGTCCTTCCCAGACAAGTGCTGTCCTCCCTGACCGCATTCCTGAGCTGCTGTGACAGACCATTCTGCCAGGGGCAGTGCCACGGCATACTGTCACTGTGTGCCTGGGGCACCGGGGGAGGGAGGCCTGTGAACACAGAAATGCGGTGTTTAAGTTTCTGCTGCTTCCTGCACATTCGCAAGGGGCTCTTGGGAAGAATTTGAGGGTGAAAATAATGGCCATGAATAGTTCCATTAAAAGGGCATCTGTCAGAAACTTCTGAGCTTGAAGAGACAGAAGAAGCTGGCTAAAACTACCAGGAATGGAATGTATGCACAGAGGTGGTAATGGACCCACCCAAGTTCCTCCCACAGCCTGCTCTGCTCTTCTCAGCATCCATTTTCAGGATATCTTCCTCGTGGAAGTAAGATGGCTGAAGCCTTCCCATGTGAGACATCTAGAAATGAAGCATCATTGGGTGGCAAAAAGGGAGCAGGCTTCTGGTGTATGTTTTCTTAGGAACAAGGACCACTTTCCCCAAAGTCCATTCAACACACCATTCCTCTTACATGTCCCTCTAGCCACAGGTGGGTCACAAGCCCACTCTGAAACCTATCATTGGAAAGAGAATTGGACCAGACAAACTGGCTTAGTTCAACCCAGATTTAACCCTCGGCCTGGGGATAGGTCCCCACCTTTGTGTCACATTGGTGTCACCCTGATACTGGGGCTTTGGCAATAAGAAATAAGTTGCCGTTTCCAGAAAGGAGTCAAGAGGGTAACTACTTATTACAAAAGGAAGCCAGGAGAAACCCTAAGATTGGCCAGGAGTCCATGTTATTCATGACAACTACAGACCTCTGAGGAGTTTCTGTAGGACTCAAACCTTGTTTTGCACCACCACATTCAACTGTACTTGGATTCCATTGTACTTCATATACATTTGCATTCAGCTATTTCAGGAATTCCACTTTCAATCCTGATTATAATGAGAGGAATACCTATTTACCACGATAAAGTCGCTATCAGAAGAGAAGCTCGACAAGGTACAGAGGTCACAGAGGTAGAAGTCCATCTTCAGTAACCTCCACAAGTTGGCTTTGGTGCATTTTCCACTTATACCTCCTTATCCAGGTGCCAGCTGGGAGGATGGGGATGAATGGAAGGGAAGGAGTCCCTAGGTGGACCTGCTGGAGTGATTTCATCCTCTCACAGATTTCTTGAACATTCTAGAGTGAGGCCGGAGCTAGGTGTTCACCATTACTGTGGTTGAAGCAAGCTAAGCCCAATGGGTAAGAGTGTTTTAGGTTTCAAAATAGAGGGACAACCAGAAAATATTCCTACCATTAATATTGTGCATACAGAGACCTTTCCATATAATGAGACAATGGCAGTCCTGGCAGACCTGGAGATGACCTGGTCCCGTTTTACTAGATGCTATTAGATGTTCTGTAAAAGCAGTGGTTCACAGTTAATTGCATTATGGAGGGAAACCTGGCTGGCTCAGTCAGTAGAGCATGCGACTCTTTATCTTGGGGTCATGAGTTCAAGTTACATGTAGCTTAAAGTTTAATTAAAATTATATGTGTGTGTGTGCGTGTGTGTGTGTGTGTGTGTGTGTGTGTGTGTGTGTATAGTGGCTATCCAAAAGGGACATTATATTCAGTGTTTCCCAAACATACTTGATCACAGAATACAAACTGGAATATATGACACTTATGTGCGGAAACCCCTGTGGGAAATGCTGCGCAGGCTTTTTATTTTGCAGATAAATCAACAGAGGACCTGCCAGCTGTGGGCACTTGTCTAAAGTCACCCTATTAGCCAGACCCCTCAGGAAACAGAATAATCAAAAGAGTTTAAAATAAAAAACATAAAGTAATGGATTGAATGTGGGCAGAATTAGGGAAGCCAACAGATGTGGTGAGACACCCAGG
The DNA here is from genome assembly GCF_046562875.1 of Panthera onca. Classification (NCBI taxonomy): domain Eukaryota; kingdom Metazoa; phylum Chordata; class Mammalia; order Carnivora; family Felidae; genus Panthera; species Panthera onca. Next base: position 71,485,981 of record NC_138343.1, read on the forward strand.
GACTAAGAGCAGCAAGAAACCATTGCCACCCCAACTCTGAAGGGGAAGGGAAGGAATTTTAGGAAGGAATCCCTAAGAGCTGGGGCCACTGCAGAGGGGTTGCCTGTCAAAACGGCCATGTAGCAGGGATGAGACATAAATGCATGCCCTCAACCTTGCTCTCCTCCTACCCTCCCACTGGCCAAGCCCGTCTGGAAGCCAGAGGGCCAGGAGCCTTTATGCAGTCTGTAGAAGTCAGCCTCCAGGCACAGAGCTGAGCAGAGAAGGGCCGATGATATATCTACGTGACATGAGAGGAATAACCAACACAATCACACAGCTAGGTTTTTCATTGTTTTCATTTTTAAAAATGTTAACCTCATATATTTCATGAACTTAGTTGAGTTTGCTTAATACAATTTAATGCAATAGGATATGTCAGTTATATCTCAATGGAAGTGGGGACAATTTAATGCAATGTAAACCAGAACAAAGGTAAAACTGAAAATATAAAGCAGGGGTTCTCAAATTGCAGCTTGGGGATCTCTGGGGATCCCCAAGACCCTTTTAGTTCCACAAGGTCAAGTTATAATAATACTCTGATGTTACTTAGCTTTTTGTTTTCAGTCTCTCACAAGTGACTAGTGGGGTTTTCCAGAGGCTTCCTACTGAGCAATGATGTCATTGCTCTGGCAGCTTCATGGAATGTGTGCTTGTGTATTCTCATGTTTAAAAATTGCTCCATTTTAATTTCAATTATAGTAGATGATAAACATTACTCACATAAAAAAAAATCGCTTTGAGGCCTTTAGTAATTTGGGATGAAAGGGGTCCTAAAAATGAAATGTTCGAGAATTGCTGAAGTAGAGGTAGCAAAGGGACCGCGTGTGTCCGGGTACTTGAAAGGAACTATTCCTAAGGTTAATCACCAAATATGCTCTCAGGTTCTCTGGCGGCAAAACCTGTAGGAGACAAGAGTTACATATAAGTCATCTCTCGAGCCTGGGGTGTGACTAGGATACATTTTCTAGCAACAAAGTGCAAGAAGATTTTGTATATAGTCCATGTACAAAGATAAACGTATGTAAATAGTGACAGGAGGAATACTGGGTAATAAAAACAACGAAATATTTTTATTACAAGGGTGTATTAGTTTTCTATTGCTGCATAACAAATTACCTCACTCTTAGCAGCCTCAAACAACACCCATTTATTATCTCACACCTTCTGTGAGTCAGGGATTGGGGAGTGGCCTAACTAGGTTTTCTGCTCGGAGCCTCACAAAGGCTGGAATCAGTGTCGGCTGAGCTGTATTCTCATCTGGAGACCCAGTTAGGAAAGGATGTGCTTCTAAGCTCCTGCAGGGTGTTGGTGGAATTCACTTCCTGATGGCTGTAGAATTCATAGCTTCTTGCCTCATCAAAGCAAACAATGGAAAGATGCTACTTCAAGTCTCTAACTTGAGGGAAGACCCAAAGGATTTGCTGATTAAGCCAGGCCCACCCAGGAGAACTTCACTTTTAACTTTTAAAGTCCACTAATAACACTACATGTTAGTTATACTGGAATTAAAATAAAAAATAAAAACAAAAATAAATAAAAAATAAAGTCAACTGATGACCTTAAGTCAACCTTAATTATATCTGCAAAATCCCTTCACCTTTGCCATATAAAATAGTATAATCACAAGAGTGATATCCAACACTTTTGCCATATCCTATTGGGTAGAAGCAGATCACAGGTTTCACCTATACTCATGATAAGGGAGTTAACCACTCATGAGTGGTTATCCTATGGTGTGTCCGCCATGGGTGAGGAACAGATCAGAAGTGTTTTAATAATCGGATACCTGGGAGTTACTCAAGGGTTAGTCAAGGCTTGACCCCTGAGCAAAGACCTTGGGAAAAATATCTTTTCCATCAAGATCCCACATATAAGAGCAGACTTTGAGCAAAACACTGGGATGAAAATTCAGAATCACAATAATATAGAAGCAGCACACCCAGGGGCACCTGGGTTACTCAATTGGTAAAGTGTCCAACTCTTGATTTTGGCTCAAGTGGTGATCTCACAATTGTGAGACTGAGCCCCACATTGGGCTCCTCACTGACAACACGGAGCCTGCTTGGGATTCTCTCTCTGCCCCTCCCTTGCATGCTCTCTCTCTCTCAAAATAAATAAATAAATAAATAAACATTAAAAAAAGAAGCATCACTTCCCCGGGTGAATGAAACAGTAACAAAGAAGATGATATAAAAGATGATGACTCAGAATCAAAATAAAGCTGTACCAGCATCCTACAATTCTGCTCCTCCAGTCTAATCATCATTCGCTAATACAAACCACACTGTGAAAGCTAACTAGAATCAAGGAGCCTTTGAAGGGCAAGGAGATGTGTATGTGTGTTTTTCAATCCCTAATATATTTTTGAATTCGTTAGACAATTTCGTTATTTTCCAAAACTCTCTTCCTGGAAATTGTTGAGAGAAAAAGCTGACACGGTTTTTAAAGGAATAGCCTACAGATGGGATGAACTATTAAAGAAATTTTATTTTTTTTAATGTTTATTTAGTTTTGAGACAGAGAGAGACAGAGCATGAACGGGGGAGGGTCAGAGAGAGAGGGAGACACAGAATCCAAAGCAGGCTCCTGGCTCTGAGCTGTCAGCACAGAGCCCGACGTGGGGCTCAAACTCATGGACCGTGAGATCATGACCTGAGCCGAAGTCGGACGCTTAACCGACTGAGCCACCGAGGAAACCCTAAAGAAATTTTCTAGAAATAGACTCACCTGTGACTTGGGGGGTGATACAGACAAAAGGATGAGGCTACCCTTTATGCCTGTGATGCAGAAACAAAACCTGTAGAATTCGGGGAGCTAGTCCATCAAGAAGGGGAAGGTCACCATTTGTGATGATGTAACTTCTCAAGGCTCCCCATGCTCTGTACAGTCTGCTCAAAAATCTTGACTGAAGATGATGGTGAAGATGAAGAGGTGAACCTTCTGAAAGCATCAAAATCCTAAACCTTATCATTGTCTTAGCTAATATCTTGTTACTAACCAGGGCCATCTGAGATGTTATGCAGGACTGGCCCTGGAAGGGGAAGGAGAGGAGAGAGCGCTGGGGAGAGTACTGCTGGGCCAGCCTCCTTGGAAGGAAGGCAGAGAGCTTCTGAGGCAGACCGTACCCAATTTAAATGTTTCCCAGAGTGGTTGTTCATTTTTGTTCTAAATAATTCGCTGATGGCAAAGTGGATATTTTCTCAACAGTGTTCAAGAAATAGAAAACACAAAATTCTGTCTGATTTCCAATATATCCTGTACTTTAAATCAGTCCGGATGCATTTGTATTCTCTTTCTCCTCCACTTTTTCTGGTATGGCTTAAATGTAATCAAGCAAATCAGTACATAGGTACTTACCAGATATTTACAGAGCCATTTATTAACAAGCTCAATTATAAGATGAAACCAAACTCTGGCAAAGATTTTAAAGCCTGTAATAAAATCTATTAATGACAATAGTCATTGTTTAGAATCTGAATTCATAGGCACAATATCATGATACCTTGAAAGAAATTTACGGTAATTAGTTATTTTTAAAATTAAGAAAATGTAAAAAATGCAATAGTAAGTGGGAATATGGTACAGTTTTGTAAAAGAAGAAATCAAAACTTAAGAATAAAACAAAAGATGGGGAGCCTAAGTGGTTCAGTCAGTTAAGTGTTGGACTCTTGGTTTCAGCTCAGGTCATGATCTCACAGTTCGTGAGTTTGAGCCCCACATCGGGCTCTGTACTGACAGTGCAGAGACTGATTGGGATTCTTTCTCTCCCTCTCTCTGCCCCTCCACCACTCAGGCTGTCTCTGTCTCTCTCGAAATAAATAAATTTTAAAAAAGAATAAAATAAAAGAATAAATAGAATGATGTTTTTCTAGCATATCTATAGAGTTGAAGATAATCTGTTAATCTGTTTCTTTCTCAGTCCCACATACTTTTATTTGCATCCATGCCTATCAAAAATTTCTAACAACTACTCTAAGATTGGTTACCTTAGTGATTTTTCCCTCTCTCCACTTAAATGTGTTTTTTCAAAACAGCAGCTACGGGGCTAAAGTTAGGTGAATTAGTTATAATAAGGCAGCTGCAGAAATTAAATTATTCTGCCGCCACCCCTAGAGCTGTGATTTAAAAGGATGAAAGCTTAATTTTTCCATCAACAAAGTCAGGTTCATCCAAGCTGCTCTTCGGAGTGCCATATGCATTTAAAAATTACATGTTTAAATTAATCAGAAGAAAATGGAATTTAAACCCCTCATCACAATAACGTGGATGGCTTGTAAATTTATGGAGCATTTTCACCATAGAAAACATACCTAACAGTCTTCAGGCAAACAGAGCAGGATAGATGTAAAATACCCACTGTGTGAGTGTAAAGCAAAATGGCCTCTAATAAATTATTGCAAATAGCAGCTGAACTGTCCTCACGGTGGCTTATCTGTTCAACCTACCAAGGAAAGAAAGTTAGCATTAATTGGTACCCTCAACGCTCTCTCAAAGGAACAGGCACTTAGAGCAATTAAGTCAGATGTGGAAAAACAGCCCTGCATTGCAAGCTGACAGCAGGACTCAGGCACAATATACATAATGAGCGGCTGAGGATTTTAATGGATGGAGGCTTGGAGACTAATGGACAATTAATGTAAAACAGATGACTTCCCTCTGAGATGACAGTCTTTTGAAAGGCGCTTCACCTGCTGCTCAAACAAATGCTGCTAAAATGAAATGATAAAAGGAACACAGTCTTATTTAGCTAGGCTACAGGGCGAGACTGCGTGTCCCTGCTTTGTCCTTGAATATTCTCAAAAACCAGGTCAGGAATTTAACAGTTCCTGCAGCTGGCGGTGCGACCCCCTCCCACCGCCTTGCGACAGCCAGGGTGGCCAGAGATTGCCGGCTGTGTTTTCCGCAGAGCTGCCCCAGAGAAAAAAGACAGGGCACATAATAATGTTAACAGCCTCGCTTTGAAAATGACAACAAACCACCCCAACACAAGAATTGCAGTAAACACATATTGCAGCATCTCTCAGAAATTTTCAAACAGGGTTTCCTCTCAGCTAAGACATTTTAATTGTGCTTACTGAAGTCAGATAGCCAGGGTCCTTCAAGTTTGAGCTTTGTAACCATAGACGGCATCCTCCTGATAAGCGGTCAGGGACCGAAAGCATATACTTAAATCAATCATTTGGAAAAAGAAACCCATTTCCTATAGAAATAATGCTGCGATGATATTTAAATTCCCATGTCATCCCCTGCAAAGTCTCTTTAACCCAGAAGGAGGCTTAACACATATCACCTGCGCCCTGGGTCGCAGGGAGAAGAAAGTGGGTGTTTTTCCCTCTTTCTTAGCAGGAAATGGGATTGGGCTGAGCTATAATTTTGAGATACAGGCTAATCCTTGACAATTTTCTATCTTCTAACATCCCTTCTCTGTGCTCACCCCCTCAAGAAATCAGTGCCTTTATGTAACATAAGCCACCAGGCATATCACCCCAATCTCCACTCCAAATGTACCTATTTTAAGCATAATCCTCCTCTGCTTTTTCTTCCATTTGCTGAGGACAGTATATCTCAACTGGAAGTTAGAGGAGAGCCATATGTGTGGACTAATTTATACCCCTGCATGAAGGCCCGAACACTAACAAGTCTTTGTTAAAAAAAGAAAATAGCAGCACCTGGGTGGCTCAGTGGGTTAAGCATCTGACTTTGGCTCAGGTCATGATCTTGCAGCTTGTGGGTTTGAGCCCTGTGCTGGGCTTTGTGCTGACAGCTCAGGGCCTGGAACCTGCTTCAGATTCTGTGTGTGTCTCTCTCTCTGCCCCTCCCCCACTCATGCTCTGTCTCTCCTTCAAAAATAAATAAAAATTAAAAAAAATTTTTTTTAGAGAAAACAAATGGCTTCTAATACTCCCTGTATCTCTAATTGGCAGAATTTCTGTGAGGAAAGTGAAAATGAAAATTTCAGGTAGCTGAGCACTTCTCTTGCTAAATATCTAATTTAAAAGTATCTCCATGGGCAGGACAAATGTGCAAGGCTATTTGTTAGGACAGTGAAAAGCAGAAACCACATGAAAGTGGACAAGAAAATGCCCAAGGGGTAGTACACTCCCAGGGTGTAATAACGTTATACAGGACCGGTGCATGTCCACTTGAAAACTAGACAAAGTCATTCTTTGCTCACAGCCTGGCTGGATTTCAGCCGCCAGGTGTTAGGCAGGGCAAGAATCACACAGCTGTGCCAAGAAGGTCCCTCCCCCCACCCCCAAGTGACCATAGAGTTCAAACCATAGCAGGGTCTGAACTTGGTTTGAAGCCTCAAATACTTACATGTGGATTATCTTGTTACAAGTCAGAAATCCATGTGGTGGGTGTGGCATTTTCTCAAAGTTGGGAAGGCAAGAAATATCTATTCTCTTCAAATCAAATTCAATCTGTGCCAAAGCATTGGCAAGAAATTCAGTTATTTGTGTCCTCTCCTCTCAGGGTTAACATAAAAATCTGGAAGGTCTATTTGATGCCCAGAAAATTAGTGAGTCTGTGTTCCACGTGGTTCATATCGTCACTGTCCAAGGTCCATCTGAGGAGTGAACTTGCATGGTTCTTGGCCAAGCAGCTTTCCTTCAAGCCCCATTGTCACCTGAGCTCAGCCCAGACCCGGGGCATGGGTAAAGACTGGCCCTGATCCTCAAGAAGTCCAAGATCTACAGACTTCCATGTTTTTCCTGGGCTTTGGGAATGTCCTTTCCCTCCATTTCAAGAGCTTCCTTGTTCCCTCAACAGACACATTTGCCATCCCTTCTCCACAATTTGACACACTCCCCGGCATGACCTTCTCAATAAGCTCAGGCTTCTGAAACAGAAGGGACATATCCGGGCTGCCAGGAAGAAAGATTACCTTAACGCAGTAGTTCTCAAATGCGTGGTCCTGGCCTGCAGCATCAATATTAAAGATAGACTTAGGATTTGAGATGCCAGTCCCTGAACTCTGCCCCAGACTTGCTGCATTAGAAACCCTGGGAGCAGGGCTCAGCATGCTGTATAGTAAGCATTACTGGGGCCTTAAAGCAGCTTGGGCTTTCTGCTTAGACCCCCAGCAATCACCCAGAAGCAAAAGATCTTCAGGTCTTGGCTACCTCCTTTAAATAGGGAGGAAAAAAAGAGAGGTAAACCCAAAACAGCTCTTATTCTTTCCATGCTTCTACAACAATAAAATAACAACAACAACAACAAAAATACCCCTTTTATAAGGCACTGTGTAAAGCACAGTCTGGATTTACAAAGAATGAAGGAAACCTGAAAACTTATTGGATCCACACCTCTCCAACAAATCCTCACCACACCTTCCAGGTTTAAAAATTCAGGAGGCTTTATCCTGAGGAAAAAAAAAAAAAGGGCATGCTGAGAAATAAAGGTCAAGTGTTCAGACTAGGCTGTTCCGCATCTCCATGGAATGTAGAAACGTGTGAACAGCCTCAGAATTTCAATTGGGTCTCCTTTGCAAGGATTTTTATACTAACCAAGGTGGGGCCAGCATATAACTTCCTGTAGTAAAGAATTCCATATTAAAGAATACAATACCCTACCCCAATATTTTATACCAGACAAATGGTAACTTTTATCACATCATCTTATTTCAACTTTGTTATAAGGTTTGATTGAAAGTAGAGAGTCATTCTCATTTATAAGCCCAATTAAATCACTATTTCCTGATTCATCCTCAGGCTGCCCCAGATACTTCCAACACATTTCAGACCTGAAATTTTCTGAACTGCTTCTTCTTTTCCAAGTCACTTTAAGAACCTAGCATTAAAACATAATTACATGACTGAAAATACTTTTGAAGCCTGCTCAGTGAGACTTTTTTTTAACAGTGAGGTTTCCGAATTGCATGCCTCAGAGGACAATTTTCTGAGCTGTGTATAACTCCAGAGCATCTCCCTGAGCCCATTAATCACCTTACAAAATTACATGAACTCTTCCAGCCCTCTTGGGGTAGCAACGATTTAGCAATAAATGAATGGATTATGCTTCATACAGTCATATTTTAAAACAAGCGTATATTAACAACCAAGACTGTTGGAGCATTTTTTTTTTTTTTTTGGCTTCCAAGATTATAGTCACAGTTTTTACTATGAAACACAAGATTTACTTTTTATAGAATTAAAAAAAAAAAGGTAAAAGCCAAATGGAGAATTGGTCTCTGAGTTTTACTTGAGGAAATTCAGGCCAGAGATCAATTCAGTCCTTGATCAAGGTCACACAGTCGGCTTTCCGTGCAGCAGGAATTGGACGCACGCTTTCCTCCAACTGCCAATCCTCATTTCAGCCAATTCTTAATTTTCCACTAACCAAAAAGCCAGCCCATTACCTTCCAGCACACGACTGCCACCTAGTGGTGATAATGGTCATTGCTGCTTATGCCTATAGACTCAAAAGCCAGGAAGGAGATAGAGTAAGAATTAATTCCCCTTTAAAATTTATTGAGTCGACTGTTCTGTTATTTATGTTTTATTTACGTTATCTTAGTTAACGGTTCTAATACTATGAAATAGGCATTTTTATCCATGAAGAAACGAGGCTCAGATCAAGAAATTTACACAAGTTCACAAAGCCTTGCTCCCAAGAGCTTCATCACATTATTCTTCCTTGGGGCTGTAACTTCCCTCCTGTAACTTTGACCCGCGCAAGGCTGGCTTCTCTTAGCTCTTAGCAGTCCTCTTTGACCTGTGCTATTATTTCCTGGACTGCAGTGATTGGTTCAGGGAGAGCCAATAAGACCCACCGACACTGTTGGTGGAACAGGAGAGGGAGAAGCAAATGCCATTCTCCACTCACACAGGCTAGTATTAAAACCAGTGGGAAGCTGGAAGCTAGCTGCCCATGCTCTCTGCCAGGTGGAGGTGAGAATCAAGTCACCACAGTGCAGGAAAAACTAAGAGATAAGGAGAAACTGAACCCCGTGACATCCCTTATGCCCCTAATTCCAGCTGTGTTTAAAATGCTCTACAGCTGGGATTTCAGTGCTGAGAGCCAATAAATGCCTCGGTAAGGATTAAGTCAGTCTGAGGTTGGTTTTTGGTATCTTGTGCTGAAAAGTCTGGGTTTGTTCTTTCTCAGTTTCTTCTCTTTTCCTACTTTTAGCAGTCAACAAATCAATATTTGTATTGTCCCTATGCTTACAGACCCTTACAAACATGGGTCTGTTTCCCAATACTTGTCACTCTACTCTTGCTGGTACAGAACTTAAATAAGTGTAATTTGGAATTAGTTAAGCGTAATTTTTAAATGTTTCCCAAAAATTTAAAGTACAAAATTCCTTGGAAATCTTTTATTTTTCATCCTAAATATTAGCTTCTCAAGAGCAACCAGGAAGTCTGCGATCTAAAGTAATTAGTTCTTTCATTAAAGCAGGAGCTGAATAGAGCTTTGGGGCTTGTGAGGGAGTCTCACCATCTGTGCAGGATTTCTGTGTCATGATGGCTTAAAGAAGTGTAGGGTTTTTGTCAGAAAAAACATATTCCCATGAGAATATCATTCATTTATTTCAGGTAAGGTCAAGACGTATAAATGCCTTGGGAAAAGTAGCCCTACAAATCAATATTTTTTTAAATGTTGGCAATTTATTTTTGGATGATAGGAGAAATTAACTCCTTTTCTTATAATTATACATCTCATTTATTAAAATCACATATCCCATTCTTAATAATTATAATCTCTTTATTAATATTCAGATAAGAAGTGTATTACATGTAATTTTCTAAATCAGAGAACTTCTTGGGAGGTGAATTGTTTACAATTTCAGTGGTAAACAACTTGATCCCAAATGACAATACCGTGTGTATAATTTGTTTTCCCAATGTTACTGAGTGTCAATTTTGGGGACTGTTTGCTGATTAGTTTGAAGGCTGGTGGCCTGGCTGATGGCTGCCCTAAGCAATGTTTAAACGCTTACCACGGAACTATCCAACGAATATGTTTTGGCTGCAGCAAAGGGAGTTTTTGTGTTTTGCTCTTTACTAATTGAGGCCACTGTATCAATGGGAGATATACATTTTGCAAGTCATATACGGAGCTATGAATAAACACTGGAGTTAAGTGCTACTATTTTTACTGAGTCATTTTAGTGATATTTTAAAACTCTTTTAAAAATAGTTGACCAAGACAGCTCCAGATTGCTGGCTCCTCCCCTCCCCACACCTTCCCTGGTTTTCACACTCTTCTCTAAGGAGTTTCAAGAACAACTAGAGGAGAAAGTCAAGTAGGGGTCAATCTACGTCACCACCACTCATTCCCACCCTCAGCTCTATTCAACCAGAGCAACTTTGCTCTGAGGTTTGTTGTTGTTGTTTTTTGTTTTGTTTTGTTTTGTTTATGTATTGGGACTTCTTGATTTTCTTTCACCCATGTAACCACTGTCCCTTGAAAACCCAACTATCTTTCAAGCATTATGCTAAGGTATTGTGATATTCCCCAAACAAGAAAGTCAAACTACCCTACCTTTATGTTCTAGTGGAGAACAGACAATACACAAATACACAACAGACTAAAAATAATACTAGCAGAATTGATTATAATAAAGAGAATAAAGTGGTAGTATGATAAAGGGCCACCAAAGGGGTCAGGCATCATTACAAAAGGTGGTGAGGACATACCTTACTGAGAAAGTGATATTTGAGTGATACATTTGAGCCATTAGAAGATTTTAAACAGAGGTTTGATATGATCTAATTTTTAAAAAATTGTTTTTGTGTGTTTGGTGAAAGGAGGCAAGAGAGAGTAACAAGAGGGCCAATGGGAGGCAACTAGGATCATTCCAGCAAGCTATCATTTGGGTGGGATTAAGATAGTATAACACTGGCCATTAAGAAAGCAGAGAGAAATAGACACACTGGGCATTTTATGGAGGCTGACAGAACTTGCTGTTGGTTTACATATGATAGATGAAATAAAGAAAGAAATGAAGGACAACTCCTAGTTGGTTGTTTATTTATTTATTTATTTATTTATTTATTTATTTATTTTTAACAATTGGATAAATGGTGATGCCTTTCACTAAGATAGGAAAGTCAGAGAAGAGAAACAAGTGTGACTTGAGAATGTAGGAATAAAGTTTTGTTTTGGATAGTTCTGATTTATAATGCCTCTTAGATACTCAAGCTGAGTTGTAAAGTAAGCAGTTTTATATGCAGTCAGAAGCTCAGAAAGGAGGCCCTAGAGACCTAATTTTGAGAGTCAAAGATACAAAGCATTGAGGTGAAAGAGTTTGCCAGGAAGGGGACCCAAGACAATGTTCTAGCACTCAAGCAATTAAAATTTGAGCAGAAGGGGAAAGAGCAAGATCGAGAGAAAGCCTGAAAAAGGCAATGGATTTTGCTGCAAAACGAACTCCCACATCCCCCCAAAAGACAAAAGAAATCTGCGGCAATTACAATGCATATTCCCAGAATTAAGCTGCAGGGACACTTCAAAATTCCTGATTGGGCAGAAGCAGGAAATCTTGGCCAGTGATTCAGGAAGGAAAGTAGGAAAATTTAATGAATTCCGCTGCTTTAAAAAGTCCAAAAATATTATAATAGGTAATTTAGGGAGAACAATTCCATTCCTTAAATGCTCTACTCCGGGTGGTGGGAGGATGCCCTAATCTTGGGTGCCACAGTTAGGACTCTATTGTTATATTCACATGTTTTTTGCTCCCAAAGGATGCCCCAATACTTGGGTGGGTAGATAAGAAGGAGCCATTTTCAACTACTCTTCAAAATCGACCCTCTTCCATGCCAAACTGGAATTTCTATATTGAACATAGATTACCCATCCAGAAGACCGTACAGTGAGTTCCCCTTCAAGAGTCCCTCTTGGGGCGCCTGAGTGGTTTCGTCAGTTAAGTGTCCGACTTCAGCTCAGGTCATGATCTCGTGGTTCGTGGGTTCAAGCCCTGTGTTGGGCTCTGTGCTGACAGCCCAGAGTCTGGAGCCTGCTTCAGATTCTGTGTCTCCCTCTCTCTGTCCCTCCCCCACTCGTGGTCTGCCTCTCTCTCTCAACAATAAATAAATGTTCAAAAAAAATTTTTTAAGCTACATTTTTATCATTTAACATCTCAAATAACTAACATTTCTTTAAGCTTCCCAAAGCCTGAGTGAAATGCAACAAGTTATAGTCAGGTCTCCATTCTTCCAATAATGAACGGCAACGTGAACAAGCCTGTGCAGATAATACAGAAGCTTTTTTTGGCTTGGAAATACAATGCAGTTTTCATGCAGAAAATATATCTTTCCAATGCTGAATGTCAAATGAGCCTGTCTTCCTGCTGTACCTTCCCTCTGGCAGTGGGAAGAGGCTATCTGGTTTCCAAGTGACACGGGAATGCTGGGAATAACTTGCAAAGTAGATAACCTTCTTAGCATATATCATAAATCATGCTATACATTGAAAGGAATGAAGAATAAGCAAATATCTTTAGAGAAAACGGTCTAGACCCATTGGTGTGAAGAAAAATACATGCATCCAGTTACATAATATCTCAGTACCCAGAGCACACCCAGCAGAAAACTGCCTTCAGCAGTTGTATGACTGATGTAAATAGGCTAAACAATGTTATTTTTAATGGTGTATATTTTGTCATCTGTTTGGAACTCAGGTGAGCCTCATGTAGAGCACTCAAAAGAATTCATTGTGAATACTAAGCTCTTGTTTTTATATTAATCATTAAATCCATTAATTTGTAATGGATATTTAGTATTAATCTCTTAAACTATATACTTTAAGATGCTCTGGGTTCATTTTGAAGTTTTTAGAGTAAAAATTTTTAAAAACTGGGCTAATTTTCTCTTGCTCTTTATATATATATATAAAACCCAACTCATCTACGAGTTGTAAACCCATCAATTGTTGGCTATTTACTTTTATTTTTCTGCTACCATTTGTTCCTATATGTGCTCTCTGTTTTTGTTCGAGTTGGTGGTCTCCAGGTGTTGTACTGGTTTTCCCCCTCAGGGCTAGTTAAGCCTGAGGGACATCCCAGAGAAAACTGATTCAACAAGCCTCTCCTACTCTATGGGGTTACAGAAGGTATATGATTGGCTACCCTCATAGCCTCTGAAGACAGGTGTATTGTGAAACTTTAAGGCGACCCTTGGCAGTAGCCAGCATCAACTGGAAGTGGGATCATCAGGGCAGAGAACACAGAACTGGTCACACAACTTCAGGCTATGACCAGAGACCTAAACTACCTCTAACATGGCTCTTTTCTTTCTTCCACAGTTGCAGGCTTTATCTAAGATCAAGGATCAAGGGCAAAAGACTAGGTACTACTGGACTCGATCAATTCTTTCCCCTATATTCACTTTCTACCTTTTTTGGAAAAGGTGATTGTCTTCTAGAACTCTTTCCGTGAGTGAATAGCCATAGAAATGAGTCTCCCAGTTGGCAGTTCCAGGGCTGACCGTGTGGGATCTATTGGTTGAGTGACAAACATCAGCCTGTGTCCTGATGTCTAGGGTGCTAGACAGAGGAGAGGAGACTCATGCATTCTTTAACCAGCCCAGTTCCTCCCTGTATCCAACCTTTGACTGCTAAATAATCTGGAATGGGGCACCTGGCTGGCTCAGTCAGTAGGATATCTGACTTGATCTCAAGGTTGTGAGTTTGAGCCCCTCATTGGGTACAGAGGTTACTTGAAAATAAAATCCTTGGGGCGCCTGGGTGGCTCAGTCGGTTGAGCGTCCGACTTCAGCTCAGGTCATGATCTCACGGACCGTGAGTTCGAGCCCCGCATCGGGCTCTGGGCTGATGGCTCAGAGCCTGGAACCTGCTTCCAGTTCTGTGTCTCCCTCTTTCTCTGCCCCTCCCCCGTTCATGCTCTGTCTCTCTCTGTCTCAAAAATAAATAAACGTTAAAAAAAAAAATTAAAAAAAAAAAAGAAAGAAAAGAAAATCCTTAAGTAAAATAAACAATCTGGAGATAAGGTGAGTGATTTCCTTGGGGAACTGAGAGAAGTAGTACTTATAATATCAGCGAGGCAGAAGACAACTGGTCAGTACAGTAAGGTACTGTATGGGCTAAATGTTCAGCTTTGCTTGGAGAAACTTTTACAAACTTACGTAAATGTCCACATGGACCTAAGTTTCTTCTAAGTTAAAGGTTGACCTCTACCTCTAAAGTTTTTTTTTCTTTCTTTTCATTTTATTTTTAAATTTTCTGGTGCTTTCTATGTTCTTCACATTTAATTATGAGTCTTTAGGATTACCCTTAAAATAAAATCTGTTCAGATTTCAAATACTGGCACAATAATGCCACTTGCTTCATTAAGTCTTGGGCATTTTAACCTCACAGCAAATCTGGTAGAAAACCACTGCGTTTACTACAACGACATGCAGTCTCTGCTGAGGTGACAAATGACACCTTTTTATATTTGAAGAGCCATTGATCACACAGGTCCTACCAAAAGGGAAAAGGGAAAAAGTCATGGTTACTTTTGAAGGAATGAAGTAATGGTGTAAAAGACTGCTCAAGGAAAGAAATATATTTTAAAATGTGGGGTTACTGCAGGGTTTTGTTGAATGCCAGGAGCTTCGGAACTGGCAAACCATGTTTACTTCTTCCTAAAACATGCTCTGGGAAAAAGATAGACATTTTGTGGGAAAGCTGCAGGCCAGTTTGATTAACTTTCTTTTCTGGGACAAAGGCTACCATTTAATGCAGAATCCTCAGGAGCTTACCCAAAATTGAGTGATTCAGGCAGTAATATTTATTCCATTTGAATTCCATTTGACTTTATTGATTCCTTCATCTGGGAAATAAACAATCAAGAAGAAACAGGGGGCAGTTGTAGAGGCAGTAACCTGGGTCTTCCAGGTCTTGGCTGGAAATCATAGGAAAGGATATGGTCTAAATTGCTCCCATTTGTAAATGTTTCTAGACTGTTTCTTATGTGAAAAATTACTTATCTTCTAACTCCTTACTCTGTCTTTCATTAAGCTACAACAGCCTGGTGGCTAGCAATAAAGAAAATTGTACTAAACAATTGGGACAAAAAATTTTCCCAGGAGACTAGCTAAATGAAAATATGTTGGGCTTTGTAATCAACATGAGCTGAGAATGGTGTTATTATCTGAAAGGTGGTCTCGTGGACTATGCAGACCTCGGATGCCAGTACTTGCTGGGAACCCAGAGCTGTAGGGAAGACGGCTGTGATTAATGATTCCTAGCACCCCAGGTATATGGAACAAGAAGTTCACTTGCATTTCCGTTTACAAAACAAAATACATCTGGCAATAAATAATGCCTTCCACCTTGATTTTTTTCCCAGGCTAATCCGATTCGTTAATCAAACTAAGCCATTATTTTAAACCCCAAGGCTTAATATACTAGAAAAAAAGTTCCCAGTTAACAGTGAGGGAGGATTGATTTGTGATTGGGGTGCGGAAAAGAAAGATGGTCTTTTGTTTCCTTTATTTCTCCAAAGCTTGCTGCTGAAAACACATAACAAATTTCTATTTTAAAACCTTCAGTTTCTTAAGCTAATAACACCTGATTGTTATTCAAATAGCTACTGATATACAAAGGGCACACCCATGAACTGAATGTTTGTGTCCCCTTTCCCCTAAATTCATACATAGAAATCCTAACCCCTAAAGTGGTCATATTAGGAGGTGGGACCTTTGGGTGATTAGGTCATCATTAGGTCATAAGAGCTCTGCTCTCAGGAATGGGGTCGGTGCCCTTATAAAAGGGGCTCCAGAGAGTTTTCTTGCTTCCTTCTACCATGTGAGGAAACAAGGAGAAGTCTGCATCCCAGCAAAAGAAAGGCTCTCACTCAACCGTGCTGTCACCCTGATCTGAGACTTCAGCCTCCAGAACTCTGAGAAATAAGTTTTTTTGTTCATAAGCCAGCCAATCTATGGTATTTTGTTAAATGCCTGAACAGATTAATAAGACAGCTACTCTCAGAGAACTGCACTCAGAGAAACTGTAGAGGAAGCCAGTGTTTTCATTTATAATCATGTGAAGATAGATGATAGAATAGAACAACCTAACATAGGGCACATGGGGAATCTCACTCTGGTTAGTGAAAAAGACTCTTTGTAATCTTTATATTTCTTGGCTGAATCAAACATTGTAGTGTGTTGCCATCGTGTTACATAGTTTTACTTTCTAAAATTTTAATTTCATCCCTTTACCCTAGGAACTGCTTCTTGTGGTATAAGGAATTTCTAATAACCAAACTGTTTCAAGAATCATTAAATTTGGCAAAATCTATAAACAATCTTAACTATTTTTGTAACTCTTGGTCAGTAATTCCACTTCTAGTGATCTGTACTAAAAAAATAAACAAACATAAGTTTGAATAAGTTTGTGTGTGTGTGTGTGTGTGCATCTCAAGATGTTTATCACAGCATTATATATTACACACACACAAAATAAAATACAATAATAGAGAAATTTTTAGATTTTTCATATCAATTTTAAATATGATTTTTTTTAAATTTTTTTTTAACGTTTATTTATTTTTGAGACAGAGAGAGACAAAGCATGAACGGGGGAGGGGCAGAGAGAGAGGGAGACACAGAATCGGAAGCAGGCTCCAGGCTCTGGGCCATCAGCCCAGAGCCTGACGTGGGGCTCGAACTCACGGACCGCGAGATCGTGACCTGAGCCGAAGTCGGACGCTCAACCGACTGAGCCACCCAGGCGCCCCAAATATGATTTTTTTAAAACTATATGATAGAAAAAATAAAATAAAATAAAAAAGAAAACTATATGATAGAATATTAAACCCTTACAAAAATTTTGTTTTAGAAGCTATTTAGAAAAAGTTTGCCTCCTTTAACTGTAAAAATCCATAGTGTAAAGCCATGTGTAATAAAATTACCTATATGTGAATTTTAATATATTTGTAATATATTTGCAAATATTATGTATTTTTTTTTAAAAATCAGAAGAATTATACCAAAGTGTTAAACTTGATGATCTCTGGGTGGAAAGGTTCTGAATAATTTTAAATTTTTTCTTCTTTTCACTATTTTCAAAGTTTTGTCTTTTATTTAATAATCAGAAAAAGTATACAAAATAAGTTAAGCCAGTGAGTACAATTATAGAATGTGAATGCTTTTTACATAATTATCATACACCTCATGCAGTCTATTACTTATATGTGGAATTTTAGAAACAAAACAAATTAGCAAAGGGGAAAAAGAGAGAGAGAAACAGACCCTTAACTATAGAGAACAAACTGATGGTTACCAGCAGGGAGGTGGGCGGATGGATTAAAATAGATGATGGGAAATAAGAAGTGCACTTGTGATAAGCACCGGGTGTTGTATGCAAGTGTTGAATCACTATATTGTACACTTGAAACTAATATTACACTGTAAGTTAACTAACTAGAATTTAAATAAAAGCTTAAAAAAAAAAAAGAACAAGTTAAGGATGTCACCTCTCACCACTCCTTTTCTTTTTTTTTTTTTTTTTTTTTTTTTTTTTAATTTTTTTTTTTTTCAACGTTTTTTATTTATTTTTTGGGACAGAGAGAGACAGAGCATGAACGGGGGAGGGGCAGAGAGAGAGGGAGACACAGAATCGGAAACAGGCTCCAGGCTCCGAGCCGTCAGCCCAGAGCCTGACGCGGGGCTCGAACTCATGGACCGCGAGATCGTGACCTGGCTGAAGTCGGACGCTTAACCGACTGCGCCACCCAGGCGCCCCTCACCACTCCTTTTCAACATTATATTGGAAGTCCTTGATAATGCAAGAAGACAAGAAAAGGAAAGAAAAGATCCATAGTTTGGAGAAAAGAAACTAAATTTCCTTTAAAAGAAAAGATTGTTTATTTAAAAAATCCCAAAGACTCAACAAGAAGTCCTTGAGCTAATAAGAGATTACAGCAAGACTGCAAGATGCAAGGTCAATATACAAAATAAATCACTGTCCTATGTACCAGCAATGAATAGATGGAATATGAAATTAAAAACACAATGCCATTTACACTACCCCCCTCAAAATGAAATATTTAGATATAAATCTAACAAAATATACACAAGATCCATATGAGGAAAACTATGAAACTGATGAAAGAAATAAAAGAACTAAATACATGGAGAGATATTTAATGTTCATAGATAGGAACATGCAAATTTGTCAAAATATCACTTCTTCCCAATTTGATCTATAGATTCAATACAATCCCAATTGAAATCCCAGCAAGTTATTTTGTGGATATATACAAACTGATTTTAAGGTTTATATGAAGAGACATAAGACCCAGGATAGCCAATGCAATATTGAAGAAGAACAAAGCTGAAGGATTGACACCATCCAACTCCAAAATTGAACATAAAGCTACCATAATCAAATGTGGTATTCGCAAAAGAATAGACAAATATACCATGAAACACAATAGAGGCACCAGAAATAGACCCATATAAATATTGTCAACTGATCTTTGACAAAGGAGCAAAGGCAATACAATAGAGAAAAATAGTCATTTCAACAAATGGTTCTGGAACCACTGGATATGCACATCTGAAAAATCGAATCTATGTACAGACTTCTAGCCTTCACAAGTATTAATTCATAATGGATAATAGACCTAAATGTAAAACACAAACGTATAAAAATCCTAGAAGATAACATAGAAGAAAATCTAGATGACCTTGGATTTCTTGACAACTTTTTAGGTACATTACCATGAAAGAAATCATTGATAAGCTGGACTTCACTAAAATTTAAAACTTCTCTGTAAAAGACTCTTCTTCTCTACAAAAGAATGAGAAGACAAGCTACAGACTAGGAGAAAATATTTTCAAAAGACATATTTGATAAAGGACAGCTATCTAAAATATAAAATTAAGGGGCGCCTGGGTGGCTCAGTTCGTTGAGTGTCCGACTTCGGCTCGGGTCATGATCTCACTATTTGTGAGTTCAAGCCCCACATCAGGCCTGTGCTGACAGCTCGGAGCCTGGAGCCTGCTTCACGTTCTGTGTCTCCCTGTCTCTCTGCTCCTCCCCTGCTCACATGCTGTCTCTCTCTCGAAAATAAAGATTTAAAAAAAATAAATAAAATATAAAATTAATTCTTAAAACTTAATAAGAAAATGAACAACCCAATTTTTAAAATGAGCAAAAGAACTGATAGATATCACCAAGGAAGATACACAGATGTCAAATAAATAATGAAAAGATACTCATATGTCATTAAAGAATTGCACATTAAAACAATGAGATACCAGGAAACAACAAAACTAAAAGACAGCCTACAGAATGAGAGAAGATATTTTCAAATGACATATCTGATAAAAGGTTAGTATCCAAAATCTATAAAGAACTTATCAAACTCAACCCTCAAGAAAACAAATAACCCAGTTAAGAAATGGGCAGAGAAATAAAAAAGAAAGGAAGAAAGAAAGAAAGAAAGAGGCAGAAGACATGAGTAGACACTTTTCCAAAGAAGACATCCAGATGGCTAACAGACACAAGAAAAGATGCTCAATATCATTCATCATCAGGGAAATATAAATCAGTCATGAGGAGATACCACCTCACACCTGTCAGAAATGGCTAAAATTAACAACATAAGAAACAACAGGTGTTGGCAAGGATGCAGAGAAAGGGGAACCCTCTTGCACTGCTAGTGGGAATGCAAACTGGCACAGCCACTCTGGAGAACTATTGGAGGTTCCTCAAGAAACTAAAAATAGAACTATCCTGTGATCCAGCAATTACACTATTAAGTATTTATCCAAAGGATACAAAAATACAGATTTGAAGGGGTACATGCACCCCAATGTTTATAGCAGCATTATCAGCAATAGCTAAACTATGGTGAGAGTCCAAATGTCCATCTACTGATGAATGAATAAAGAAGATATGGTATGTATATACAATGGAATACTACTCAGCCATCAAAAAGAATGAAATCTGTTGGGGTGCCTGGGTGGCTCTGTTGGTTAATTGTCTAACTTGGCTCAGGTCATGATCTCATGGTTCGTGAGTTCCAGCCCCGTATTGGGCTCTCTGCTCTCAGCACAGAGCCTACTTCTGATCCTCTGTCCCCCTCTCTGTCTGTTCTGCCCCTGTTCACACTCTCTCTCCTCTCAAAAATAAGTAAACATAAGAAAAGAGAATGAAATCTTGCCATTTGCCATGTTGTGGATGGAGACCTAGAATATATTGTGCTAAGTGAAATAAGTCAATCAGAGAAAGACAAATACCATATGATTTCACTAATACGTGGAATTTAAGAAAAGAAAAAGATGAAAATATAGGAAGGGAGGCAGAAGAGAAGAGAAGGAAACAAACCACAAGAGACTCCTAACGATAGAGGGCAAACTATGGGTTGATGGAGGAAGGTGGATGGGAGATGGGCTAGATGGGTGATAGGTACAAAGGAGGGTACTTGTGATGAGCACTGGGTATTATATGTAAGTGATGAATCACTGAATTCTACTCCTAAAAGCAATATTGCACTGTATGTTAACTAACTAAAATTTAAATAATAATAAAAAACCCCAATGAGATATCACTACATACCTTTTAGAATGGCCAAAATCTCTAACACTTACAACACTAAATATTGGCCAAGATGTGGAACAACAGGAACCCTCATTCATTGGTAGTGGGAATGCAAAATGATACAGCCTCTTTAGAAGAGAGTTTGGTCATTTTTTATAAATGAGTTGAAAACTTATATTCACACAAAAGCCTGCACACAGATGTGTACAGACACTTTTATTCATAATTGCCAAAACTTGACAGCAACCAATGTGTTCTTCAGTAGGTGAATTGGATAAATAAACTGTGGTTCATTTGCTAATATATTAGGGATCTTTGTGTCAGTATTCATCAAGGATATTGGCCTATAGTTTTCTGTTCTTTTGGTTTTTTTGTCTGACTTTGGTATCAGGGTAATGCTGGCCTTGTAAGATGAATTTGGAAGTGTTTCTTCTTCTTCAATTTTTTGGAAGAGTTTGAGAAGGATAGGTGTTTATACTTCTAAATATTTGGTAGAATGCATCAGTGAAGCCATCTGGTCCTAAACTTCTCTTTGCTGGAAGATGTTTTGATTACCTACTCAATCTCCATACTAATTGTGAGTCTGTTTAGGCTTCCCATTTCTTCATGATTCAGTTTTGGTAGGTTATATGTTTCTAAGAATTTATTCATTTCTTCTTGGTCATCCAATTTGTTGGTGTATAATTGTTCATAGTAGTCTCTTATGATAGTATTTATTTCTGTATCGTTAGTCATAATGACTCTTCTTTCATTTCTCATTTTATTTATTTGAATCTTTTTTTTCTCTTTTTCTTAAGAAATTAAGCATTTGTCAGTTTTGTTTATCTTTAAAAAAAACAACTCTTAGTTGTATTGACTTTTCTCTACTTTCAACTTTATTTCTGCTCTAATCTTTGTTGTTTCCTTTCTTCTGCCAACTTTGGGCTTGGTTTGTTCTTCTTTCTCTAGCTCTTTGAGGAGTAAAGTTAGCCAAGAGGAAGCCACTAGAATTGCCCTCACTACCAAACTGTAAACTCGAAGTAACTCTGCATTACTGGAAGAGTAAAAATTCAGAGTGTCATCACCAAGACTTGAAAGCTTCCCTTGAAGGATGGTGATTTCCAGAATATTCCCATTGCATTCATATATTTTGCCTTTGCAGAAAGCAGATGAAATTCAGGAAGTGATAGTAGATTATTGTAATCAGGTGGTGACTCCAATTGCACCTGGTTTTTTAGTATGTTTCATTGTTGGAGCAAATCAACACATCCCCTGGCACATGGTATGCAGCTATTGAACTTGTTACTGCATTTTTATTTATTTTTTTTAATTTTTTTAAATGTTTATTTATTTTTGAGACAGAGAGAGACAGAGCATGAACGGGGGAGGGGCAGAGAGAGAGGGAGACACAGAACCGGAAACAGGCTCCAGGCTCTGAGCCATCAGCCCAGAGCCCGACGCGGGGCTCGAACTCACGGACCGCGAGATCGTGACCTGAGCTGAAGTCGGACGCTTAACCGACTGAGCCACCCAGGCGCCCCGTTACTGCATTTTTAAAAAAAAATCTGTAACTATTAATAAATATCAACAGGGACTCTTTACTTTTGGGTGGCAGGGCCAATAGCACAACTTCAAAGTCCTAGCTCGGAGCTCTGTCAGGTATCTAGTGATATGTCATAATCTAGTCTTCAGGGACCCCAGTCTCACTTCATAGAACATCTTATCACATAGTTTCATTACATTCATGATACCATGCCAGTTGGTGAGCAGGAAGTAGCAACTATCCTAGGAAAATTGTTAATACACATGCATGCCCAAGAGTGTAAAATAAATCCCTGAAAATATAGGGGCTTGCCACCTCTGTGAGATTTCTAGAGGTCCACTAGTCTAGGACATGTTGAGTCTTTTCCAAAGTGAAGGAAAGTTGCTGCATCTGGGCCTCCTAAGAAAGTGGTACAGTGCTCAGTGGGTCTCTTTGGGTTTTGGAAACAAAATATACATCATTTGGGTGTACCAATATCACCCAATTAACCTAAAATATTAGAAATTTTTAGTGGAGTTGAGAAAGGAATAGGTTCTGCTACAGATCTAAGTCGCTGTGTAAGCTACCCTGGTCAGGGTTCAATCAGAGAAGCAGAATACTAATATTCACATACATACATACATGTATATATTTTTCAATATAAATTTATATATACACCTCAGGGGTAAAACTCTAAAGTTTCCAGAAAAAAAAAACATAGACAATCCTTGTGATCTTAGAGATGACAAATATTTAATAGACAGACAAAAAGTAATAACCATAAAATATATTCCATCAAAATTCAAAGCTTCTGTATCAAAAGATCACTAATATGATGAAAAGGCAAGCCACAATTGGGAGAAAATATTTGCATACAAATATCTCACTAAAGATTCATATCCAAAATATATGAAGAATTCCTACTACTACTCAGTAACAGAAGAACAAGTCATTTTTTACCTGCAAAAATTGAAAAAGATGCTTTACGAAACGAATTATATGATTGTAATCATACAAGTGGCCAATACACACATGAAAAGATGCTAAACATTGTTAGTCCTCAGGGAAATGCAAATTAAAACCAAAGTGAGATACCAATTTACACTAACTGGAATAGCTAAAATTAAAAAGATGGACAACATTGTGACAAATGTCACTCTTCCACTTTGCTGCTGGGAATACATAAAGATAAAACTTCTTTGGAGAAAATTTGGTAGTTTAAACATAGACTTATGGGGTGTAACTTAGCAATTCAACTCCTAGGTATTTGCTCTAGGGAAATGAAAATATATTCATAAAAAAATCTGCTCAAGAATTCTCAAAGCAACTCTTCCAGAATAGTCAAAACCAAAGCCAAAACAAAACAAACAAACAAACAAACAAACAAACAAAAAACAATTAAGGAAGTTAATGGCTAAATTATATTGTGGTATATCCATACGATGAAATTCTACTCAACAATAAATATGAACAAACTACTGTGTGTCAGTTATCTGGTGCCATGTAACAACTCACTTTGAAATGTAGTAGTGACTTATGTTGTACGTAAGTGATGAACCACTGAATTCTACTCCTGAAATCAATATTGGACTTCAGGCTAACTGACTAGACTTTAAATAAAAATTTGAAGAAAAACAATGTAGTGATTTAAAACAACAAAAATTTATTGTTTCTCATAGTTTTGTAGGTTTGCCGAGGCTCACTCTTGCGTCTATATTCAACTATTGCCTAAACTGGGCTGAAAAGATCCAAGACAATCTTACCCACATTGTCTGAGGCCTTGATGCTGGCTGTGGGCTAAAGCCACTTTAGACCTATTCCATAAGGCCACTTTATCTAGATGGTCTTCTCATCCTCTAGGCTTTCTCTCTCTCTTTATGTAGACTCTCTCTCTGTCTCATTAGGACAGCCTGGACTTCTTTATATGGATGCTGCGTTCCAAAATTTAAAATGGAAGCTACCATCTTTCTTAAGGCTTGGAGTCAGAGGTCTGAAGTCAAAAGTCAGAAGTCAAGAGATATCACTTCCAATCAAGTCACAAAAGCAGCCCAGTTTCATGGGGTTGGAAATAGACCCTATCTCTTGATGGGAAGAGTAGCAATGTTACTTTGCAAAAAGTCAATGTAACAGAAAAAGGTGATTCTTTGACAGGCTATCTTTACCAATATAACATCACAATACATACGACATGGATTAATCTCAAAAACAATTCTTTGAAAGAAGACATTCAGAAAAGAGTAAATGGTATATAATCCCATTTATTTAAAATTCCAGAAGAGGGAAATTTAAGCTATGGGGCAGAAATCAAAATACCAGTTGCATCTGGTCATGGGGGTAATGGTATGAGGGTTGATTCAAAACTGGGACAGGGAAGCTTTCTGTAGTGACTCAAATGTGCTATAAATTTGAGTTTATTTTCATTGATTTTAGTATTTCATGTGAAATCAACATATATATACATACATATGTATATATATGTATCTTTCTTCTTTGTTCATATAATTCCTCCTTCTTCATTAATTAGATGAGCAAATAATTGAATATCCTACATATTACTTCTATCAAAGTTCATCTCTTAGTGAATTACTGTGCTCTGAAAAGTTTTTGTTACAATTTGCCTCTTAGTGCCTAAAAAATATCTATTTATTTCACTGTTCTTCTTCATTACTTTTCTTATGGCCATCAACTTTTGAGCCTAATGTCAATATAAGAAAATGGGAAATTACTTAGAGTTTTCCCCCCAAATTTTGACATCGCTAGAGGAAGTAAGTTAATAGGTAAATCTGTGTTTGTACATAATTTGAATGAACAGAAAATTGGGTTTTTTCCCTTCTACCACCAAGCAAAAAAAAAAAAAAAGAACTCTTTTAATGGAGAATTTTTAAATATACATAAAAGTAGATAAACCAGTGTAATGAATCCATTGCCCAACCCTAGCAAACATAAACAGGCCAGTCTTGCCCCATCTGTACCCCTAGGCCCAGTGCTATTAGGGATGGGCCATCTTGTTACACTTACTCTTCAAAAATTATCTAAGACAGTGTGTGTGTTTAATTTATTCCATCAACTAGATGAACCTGAAAAGAAAACAAAATTGTTGCTAAAATACCAAAGTAATTAATAACTTCTGGTCCTGAGAGGAAACTTTTTATCTAATGAGTTGAAGAGAAGGAGCAACACATATTACATGCTCATTTTTTTCAAGAGTTCACACAGCTCTTGGTCCTCAACTCTGACCGCTGTGTTGTCATACAGCTGATGGCAACTGTTTTTCAATGACAGGTTGCAATTGTCCAGAACATATTTTCTTGATAGAAGAAACTCACAAATAGAAGATTTCCATTGGTGGGGGGGGGGGGGGGGGGAGCTTAAAACTGCTCATAAAATTTCTTTTTGTATCCCTTTTGCATCATTATTACCAAGCGATCAGAATGTGTTGCATCCAGTGTAGGTTCTATGTTAGTGGAGTAGTATGTAGTGTCTGGTTTACTGAACAATTCATTTTGTACATGTTCTTTCATCATTTCAATTATTATTATTATTATTTTGGTAAAATGTTTGGATAAAAAAGTCACACTTATTTATTTTTTTCATTTTGACATTTTTTCAAGTCCTTGTGCAACAATGAATTAATCTTAATAATTAGGTAATTTCCAGGGCGCCCGAGTGGCTTAGCTGGTTAAGCATCTGACTTCGGCTCAGGTCATGATCTTGCAGTTTGTGAGTTGGAGCCCCGTACCCGGCTCTGTGCTGACAGCTCAGAACCTGGAGCCTGCTTCGGAGTCTGTGTCTCCCTCTCTCTCTGCCCCTCCCCCACTCGTGCTCTGTCTCTCTCTCGTTCTCTCTCTCAAAAATACATAAACATTAAAATTAAAAAAAAAAAATAATTAGGTGCTTTCCATCAAGTTTCCGTTATTTGAGAACTTCATTTTTCACTGTGACCTCTGTGTGACAAAACTTTTTCACTTAAAATTTAACAACTATAACCACTTGTTAGCACTCTAGAAATAATATTGACGTGTCTTTGTTCTTACAGACACTGGTGCTGTGTGTTTTGTTTGATTTGCATGTAAAATGAATAAACACGGCTTCCTTATACTCTAGGCAGTCTTCACGACTTGAGCATTCTCAATATGGTCATTCAGCTTGAGCACTTGTTTTGTATAAGTTGTGTCAGTCTGATTGAAAACAGTCTACAAACTATTAATGCAACCTTCAGTGTTGGTCTAGGCCAGTCAGGATCTCAAAATAAGTTAGCCATTTCCTTTCTTTCTTCTCAAAATATTTTTGTTTGAGACTCTTTTTGTTTATTTTATACTCTGTTCAGTACTCAATACCTATTAGGAACACAGTTTTGAAAAGCAGTCATTAGCAATGTGAAATTTGTCTTGCCTTTTGTAACAACATGATGAAAGAAGACATGATTCTTCATGAAACCAACTTCTTCATCAAAATGCATCTGCTGTTGACCATCTGGAGTGTTGTGTTGAGTTTACAGTTTCTCTTCTTTTACTTTCTGTCATCCTTTTCTTCTTCTTCTAAAAGTAGTCTAGTTCTCATAAACATATTCATCTTTTCTATCATTTTTTATTACATTTGTTTGCTTGTTTGGGCTATTTTGGCCCTTTTCCTTATCTTCATGATTTTGTTCATGAGAGATTTCAGTTGCTCTGTGATGTATTAAGAGAAATTGGACATTTTAAAGCTACTGCAGTCTTCTTTTCCCAGAATAGGTTTTTGGCTCCTAGAAGGATAATTCTTTCCACTTTATTTAAATTTTGATATATTCAATAATTCAGAAAAAATGTCCAAAATTAATGTGAATTTAAGATATGCAAAAGTACAATTAAAATGCATATTTAAAATTGCTCCTACATTATATAGGGCTATATAAATTGGTAAGCAAATTACTCTTACTCTGAACATTGACTTGTTGATGGACGTGTGCAGGAATTTTTATCACTGGAACACTATTTTCTTCAGGTCATTTTACTACATTTGGGGCAATTTTGTATGTGGTCTCACTATATCAGTGTCAATGTTATATGTTTTTTCATCTGGAACTACTGTCAGGACAAGATGCATTGGACAGTCTAATATATGATTGCATACATTGGGATGCAAAAACATGCAGCCTCACACACAGATATTCTGGATGCACATGGCACTGTTACAGTTTTGCTCTATAAACACAGGAATTCCTATAAACTCTTTCTGGCATGATTCCCATCAAAAACCTGTAAAGTATTTTAAATGGTATATTTTGAATTATTTAGATTATTCCTAATAAAAATTCCATTTTATGTAGGTATTGTAGAGAACCAACTTTTCCACTAACAATTTTGCGTGTCTGATGGTTGGAAGAAATGTCAGCAGACTAGCTCCAGGCCTATACATTCCAGACCTTGCTTCTCCTGCACCGCCCTCGTATCTGGGGCATGTTCATATTGTAGCACAATCTGTGACCCTACACTTCTGTTACATGTGGATGAGTCAGCACTGGGGAAGATAGCGGTCTCCCTGGAAGTCATTCCTATACCTGGACACCTAGCAATAAATAACAATATGTAGTTCTGTTGAGTTATAGAAATATGCCTCCAAAATAAACATTTCCTTAGCTCAACTCCCTTTATTTGTCTCTCAACACCCATGCCATTCTTTTTTTTTTTTTAATTTTCACTTATTTTTGAGAGAGAGAGTGTGTACAAGCAGGGAAGGGGCAGAGAGAGAGGAGGACAGAGGATCCAAAGCGCACTCCATGCTGACAGCAGAGAGCCCAAGGCAGGGCTCAAAGTCACAAACCACAAAATCATGACCTGAGCCAAATTTGGATGTTTAGCCAACTGAGCCCCCTGTCATCCCAACCCATGCCATTCTAAAACCCTGATACCCTAGGGCAAGTCTAACAAGGAAAAACATGGAGTAGAAAGAGACAATTGTCTTAACTGGTGAAAATATCTTACTTTGGCAAATTTTACAAAAACATAGGACTATGTGGACATGTTTCTAATGTCTCTCCTATGCCTTATACATGGTCCAGGAGCCATTTTGGGATTTTGACATTTCATTAATTTTATAGTGACTCTGCTTCTGATCACTACCAGCAAGATACATAACAGTAAATTATGGCATATTGATTACTCAACATATTGCTAATAATATACAACAAAGAAAAATCAGGTAGAATTAATAAACTACCTATTATATAATTCAATGGTTATATACTATCATATATAATGTATAATATATTAACAATTAATTAATTATATAAGATTTACTTAGTTAATGATAAAATTACAACAGTAGCTTATACTCATATAGCACTTATTCTGTAGCAGGTACTTTTCCAGGGTTGTTTGATCTCCACTCCAACACTATGAAGTACTATTGTGTTAGAGGATCTAAGACAACCTTTATGCAGAATTCCAAGACAGAGATCCACATGTCTCTTTGTGGTCAGGCAAGTAGAATGAATGGGGGAAGCTGTGGGTGTAATGGCACCAGGCATTTATTTACTCCCTAGAGACTGGGGAGGCTTGAATTGGACAGCTCAAATGCCATATAAGGATCACTATTCGGATTCAGGGCCTTGTGGCCCTGCAAAAATACTGACCCAGATTTTCTGATTTTTTTTAAAGAGAAATAGAAATATGAATTATGTGTGTGTGTGTGTGTGTGTGTGTGTGTGTGTGTGTGTGTATGTGTATGATCTCCTAATTTTAAGATACTGAGTTTATTTTTTAAAAGAACAGCAAAAGAATTTGTGGTTCTAGCCCTGCTGTTTTTTAATATTAATAATTTATTGTCAAATTGGCTTACATACAACACCTAGTGCTCATCCCAACAGGTACCCTCCTCAATGCCCATCACCCACATTCCCCTCTCCCCCACCCCCCCAGCCCCCCCTCAACCCTCAGTTTGTTCTCAGTATTTTAGAGTCTCTTATGGTTTGCCTCCTTCCCTCTCTGTAACTTTCCCCCCCTTCCCTTCCCCCATGGTCTTCTGTTACGTTTCTCAGGATCCACATATGAGTGAAAACATATGGTGTCTGTCTTTCTCTGCCTGACTTTTTTCATTTAGCATAATACTCTCCAGTTCCATCCATGTTGCCACAAATGGCCAGTAGCCCTGCTTTATGGCCAGGACTGTTTAGCCACAATGTTCTTTTCAAAATCTCAGCATATAAGTTGTATTTCTATACTCTCTTTCCCATGTTCATTCAAAGTTTTGGTAATTTGCTTCTCTAGCTGATAGCACATTGCCTAGCATTATGCTGGTCCCAGAGGAGCTGCTTAGTAAATATCTGAATCCACGAAGTCAGGTTTGTAATAGTTCCTGAGTTAGAAGCAAACCTTGAGCTCTATAATCAGGATGCTTTGGGGGGCTGACATGAGAAAAGGTAACCATATAGCAAAATTTAACTGTTTACTGCAGATGATAATTTAGGTGGGGTAATCTAGCTTTATAAGTATATTAATTTTCTCTCTGGTTATTCTTTGTTGGTCAAGTATCAGATTAACCTACGAGTAAGGAAATATAGAGATAGACATAAAATGATGATCAAAATCTGTACATTAATTGTCACAAACATTTCAATCTCCCAATGCACGTGTCCCACTTTGATCTCAGCTGTATGAAATTTGTAACTTCTCTCTAAAAGCATAGTCAGCTAATTCAACAACTTTTGCCCCAGTTATCTTGCAGCCCCCAAATCCGCATTGTTAGTGGGAAACCTCAGAAATGTAACTATAGTACTCATGTTATAGACAATATAAATTCCTGTAAGCCCAGTAAACTCTTTCATTTGTTGGTTTCAATCAACTTCATTTTACCTGTTTTATTTTTCTTTTAAATTGTTGTTTATATGTTTCATACTCCCCGTGATCAAAGGCTCGTGTCGAATGATTGAAATTGTTATTTCCAGAAATTCCAGTAAGTTGGCTTTACTAACATCTGCCTGTTCTGATTTTTGAGCCCTGTGGCTCTAACTGTGCACATCACTGGAATTCATAAATATCATGCCTGAAGCTGGCCTTTTAGACATGGGAGACAGAGGGAGGCTCACCTCCTTTCCACCCCCTCTTTCCTGTGCCCAGTGGCCTCGGTCATTGCTGTTGTCATTTGCATTTCAGCCTGTTTTATTTCTTCAGTCCAAGCATGCATGTGATTAGGCCCTCTGGAGCTTTGCCAGACAACTCAGGAGTTTCTGGCCTCCAGTGGCTAACCCCTAAGGCAGCAAACTCAATCTATTTAGAGAGCTGTTAATTAAGTGAATTATGTTTGGTCAGGTATTTATGAGCGAAGAAAATCCGAATGGAAATGATAAGTGTGCCCTTACAAAAAGACTGAGTAAGCTATATGTAAATTAAAAAAAAAAAAAAAAAGGAAGAAGCAACCCAACCAAAAGAGTCTCTCTAGAAGGGTTTTGCCTCTAGTCTGGTTTAGTTTTTCTCCTTAACCATTTGAGAGAATACACTTGCTCTTTAGTGACATCATTCTCATCCCAAATATGCTTGCGAACTTGGGCAAAATGCAAAGAACTGAGAGGAATGTAAATACTGTATGTTCTCTCTACAGAATTGTTCAGGGAAATGCTGTTTACTTAGAAATAGAGTTCTAGGAAGTATGTCTGCCATCTGTGGTCCAGATGATGATGATTATGGTGATGAATTAAACATTTAGAAATAAACCCTAATGGTTGTTACTGTTTTCAAGGCTAAGGCAACTGAAATATTGTTTCATTACTCATAATGCATACAATAACTAGAATTTGTTTATGTGTCATGTATTCATAACCTAGAAAATATATTTAAAAAGAACCAGTGATTGTGGATTTTTGAGGTGTCTTGGCACAATCTCTGTGTAGGCTATGGTGCATGCATAATGTGCTAGGACATGGGGACAACGCCAGAAGCTTGAAAGCATTGTTATCATCATCATTACTTCTCTTTAATGAGGAACGGTGCTCTAAGATTCATTGTTTCATATATTGCCGTGCACAAGCATGATTCTACACCTATCAATCGGTTCATCATGAATACCCCCATTCCTGCAGCTATGAAGACACTTAAGCTGTTTATGATTTTTTACTAAGTAAGATGCATAGAAAACTAAATGCATATGATTCCTGAGCACTATTTATCAAGAACAGGCCGCGTAAAATGGACATAGAAAAGGGCAATGAAAATATTCAATATATTCACAAGATATTCACAAAATCAAGGCCCATAGAAGTTTTTCTTTTGATGTTATTAAAAACGAAAGTACATTTGATTTGGTTGCTGAAGCAACAGGAGTAAGTAATGGTGGTGGAATCATCACCTTTCCTCCAAAAGTCAAGACACAACTCCAGTGGGATTTTATTTTATTTTTTTTAATTGTTTTTAACGTTTATTTCTTTTTGAGATAGAGAGAGACAGAGCATGAACAGGGGAGGGGCAGAGAGAGAGGGAGACACAGAATCTGAAACAGGCTCCAGGCTCTGAGCTGTCAGCACGGAGCTCGATGCGGGGCTCGAACTCACGGACTGCGAGATCATGACCTGAGCCGAAGTCGGCCGCTTAACCGACTGAGCCACCCAGGTGCCCCAGGGATTTTAAAGGTTATTTGTACAATCTAGAAGGTTGAAAAGGAGATATACAGTCCAGAAAATACAGCTGGATAGAAAATAAGTGGCTGAAATCAAGTAGAACTTGGGAGGTGGTGAGGCATAGAAATGCCATGTGTTGCCAAACACAAAAATATTAAGCTGAAGCAAGCTATTTACTTACAACTTAAGGTATTTAGTAAAAGGCTCTAGGTTTTGAAAAGTTAAAGAATGTCCCAATCTTCTTCCCAGTCTATCTTTTCTTTTTTACAAATCTTTGTACTTCTCTGCCACTAACCAAAGCAACTAGTAGTTTCAATCAAACAACAGATAGTTTTGGTTGAAAATGCTAGCAAGGAAGTAGGTGAAGTGATCCTAAGTGGGTTCAGGGCTGGATAGGGAAGGTCTGGGTACTGGACACAGGTTGGGAAGAGTCCTACGCAGTGGCTTCTGAAACCAGCTCCTACAGTATCATGAAAGAGAAGTATTAAATTGGTGTGCCTGGGGGGGCTCAGCTGGTTAAGCATCCGACTCTATTTTGGCTCAGGTCATGGTCTTGTGTGTTCGTGAGTTTGAGCCCCACATCAGGCTCTGCACTGACAGGTGGAGCCTGTTTGGGATTCTGTCTCTCCTTCTCTCTCTGCCCTCCCCCATTCTCTCTCTCTCTCTCTCAAAATAAATAAATAAAACCTAAAAAAAAAAAAAGAAAATTATTAAATTATCAGGAATTTTGCAAGCCTATTGTTACATATGGAAATTATTAAAAATTATATTAAACTTACAATTAAATAGGTTATATTAAAGACAAAGATGATAAACACTCAAACCCCTCTGCTTCCTGATTATTTTACAACATCTTACTATTATCTGTGCTTTTGAAGTAATTTTGTTACATTGTAGCTATAGGACAGAAATACTCCAGAAGATGTGCTGCTGGACAACTCTCCCTAATGCTGCACTCAGTGATAACACTGAGTAACTTGAAATCTGCTACACTGGAAAACATTTACCAGGACATTCACCGGTCCTCACTATAGCATACCGTCTCCGAGACTGGGCCTGCTCTTTATATCAGAACTGATTTTAGAGGCAAAATAGAATCCCATTAGCAAGTAAACACAAGAAATTGGGGCGCTCAGGTGGTTCGGTCGGTTAAGACTCCGACTTTGGCTCAGGTCATGATCTCGCCGTTGGTGCGTTCAAGCCCCGCATTGGGCTCTGTGCTGACAGCTCAGAGCTTGGAGTCTGCTTCAGATTCTGTCTCTCTCTCTCTCTCTCTCTCTGCCCCTCCCCCACTCACTGCCTCTCAAAAATGAATAAAAGTTTAAAAAAAATTAAAAAAAAAAGAAAGTAGATGCAAGAAATCTATAAATGTGGAAAAGAAGTACCCAAGCCAACATTTCCTCTGATCTTGCTGTCTGTAACTTTTGACCATTCAGCCATTCATGGAATGGTATTCATTGAGTACCTTCTGTCACTATACTAGGCTTTCTGGCTATAATGAAGTAGAAGATGTGATACCTTCCTTCGGGGAGCCCATGGCCTAATATGCCACCAAAGGAGCATACAGATGATTATGACAGAGGTCGGTATGGGAGGGAAACACAAGGTTCATGGAATTACAGAAAAGGGAAACCTGTTAGTGCATGTGTGGGACTAACCATAAACAAAGCAACACTTGGTGCTGACTAAAGTAGGTTCTTGGGGAATCTTACAGGAAGAGAGCATTACGGTGCACACAGTCTTACCATGGCTCCGAGAAGCATGGGGTGTCCTTTGGAAGAGAGGCTGGGTGAAGTTGGGAAGGGAGCAGGTAGCACCTACCAAAGGCATAACAGTGGAACTAGAAGGCTTTCCAGCTGAGCAGTGGCCTTGTTAATGAGAAGAGCAGCCTGGTAACAGAAGTTTGCCCATTCCAGGTGATAGTCTTGCATACATTCCTACTTACAGCTCCATGCAGCTTGGCTATATGAGAACAGTTGTTTCTTTTCATTCACCCAGACTGACGGTATTTGAGAGAAGAGGGAGGGAATTTTTAGAAAAAGGAGGCCTGATCTGAATCTTTTTAAATTTTAATTTAATTTAATTTTTATTTAAATTATTTTATTTTAATTAACTTTACTTAATTTTTTATGTATTTAAAATATTAATATTTTATTTTATTTTTAATTTTAGAGAGAGAGAGAGAAAGCAAGCAGGGGAAGGAGAGAGAGAGGAAGAGAGAGAGAGAGAGAGAGAGAGAGAGAGAGAGAGAGAGAGAATCTCAAGCAGGCTCCACGCTCAGCGCAGAGCCTGACATGGGCCTTGATCCCACAACCCTGGGATCATGACCTGAGCTGAAATCAAGGGATGGACAACCAATCACCTGAGCCACCCAGGTGCCCCACTGAAGGGAATAAGGATGGAAGGAGGGACTAGACATAAAGCCATATCAGGTGATAACCACCCTGGCATCATGGTTAATTCCCATCTGAAAGAGGGCTATTTCTAGGATAGTTAAAAGTAGACTTGGAAGGTAAAAAGAGAGAGGAGGTAAGAGTGCA
The DNA here is from genome assembly GCF_046562875.1 of Panthera onca. NCBI lineage: Eukaryota > Metazoa > Chordata > Mammalia > Carnivora > Felidae > Panthera > Panthera onca. Next base: position 71,520,152 of record NC_138343.1, read on the forward strand.
GGAAAGAGATGAGAAGCATTGCCACTCAGGTGCTGATAAGATTTTCAGTTGGTCCCTGAGATTGGGCCTGAAGCTCTAAAATAATGATTAAATTCTCATCCAATTCCTGAACAAATACTTCTAATATCAAGCAACTGAGAAGTAAATTGAAATGACATTATTAGAAGTAAGTGTCTATGTATAATAATTTTCAGTCTCTTTGCCTGAAAGAAGAGATTTCATCATCTGTATTCATTGCTTTTGAAACTGCTAAACTGAATCCTATATTTCTTCATGTTAAATTGAAGCCTGTAGTTATCAAAATGCTGACAAGTTGAGTTATTGGTTATTTTCAGGGCCCATGCAAAGACTTTTCCATTAATAACATTCACTGTGTATACTGGTAGAAGAGAATTATTTAAAGCTACCAAATGTGTTATTACAACTTATCCTGTATGCCCTAAAAGAAGTCATTTTTGACTTATAGGGGGTAAAAAGGATATTTGCAGGGGGTTGACAAATGACAAAATACCTTTGCTAATAAAAGAGAGGAAAATGTAGTAATGAAATTCTACAATAACAGCTAAAATCTCTCACTCTTTTTTGTTTTTTCAGCAAAGTTTACCATGCTCATCTCAAAAAAAAAAAATAAATAAAATAAATAAGAGGTGAAACCAGAAAAGGAGAACTTAGATGAAGAAATATGTTTTAAATCCTGATTTATCATGTGGACTTAAAAATCCCTGTCAAAAAAAATTGGCCATCTATTTCCTTTATTTCATACTAAAAATGTCTCAGGCTACCAGCTTAAGTATACAAGACTGTGTCATGTGCCTTTAAGGGATAAAAAAAATGTGTTTTAAAAAGTTCTAATTTAAACTAAAAGGGAGTGGCTCAGGGGTAAATATGGGGTAACTACTATGGGATATGGGAAGCCTTATTTGGTAAATAAGAACTTCAAGCTTCCTTTGAAGGATGTGGTTGTCTACATAAGTAGTTTTCGAACTCATATATACATCAATCCATGAACTGTATTGAGAGGTTTGACGTGCACCATTTTGAACACATCCCTTTAGACATGATACTACACAGATATAACTATATCCCACACCCCACAACACATAAACATATACACATGATCCAAGAACAGGGACATGATGACAACTTGAATTTCACTTCTCCACGGAGTTGATTTATATTGCCTGGTTATTGCTCTCAAGTACTGTGCTAGGCAGTGTAATAGACATAGAAAAAATACCTAATTGCTGTCCTCAAGAAGGTATCCTCTAGGAAATGAAGAGAGGCAAAAAAAAAAGACAAATCAGAATATAATAAGGTAAATAATTTTGTCATAAAGGCATGGAGGGCAGTGCTGAAGAATTACCCAGAATGGAGGAATTCACTTTGCCTAGACTCAGGGAAGGCTTCACAGAAAAACTGGCACTTAACGTAATAGGATTTTGCAAGTCAAGGTGCGGATAAGTCTGAAATTAATACATTCCAATTAGTTCTAAAAAATAAACACTATAGAAACATGATCAAAAGTTTTCCTGAACACCAGTACACTGACCACATAAGACCTTTCTGCACTGTGAGCCACTTTCTGAGGTCTTGGGTTGTTTGTTGCTACAGTAGAGCCGGTTTTATCCTTTCTAATACAATCGTGTGATTGTCTTGTTGGGGCCATAGAGTGAGATCATGGTACATAAAGGTGGGGATACAGTTTCCTTGAAAAGAGCAGATGATCTCAGTGATTGGGCCAGAGATAAGAAGGAAGGATTTTGTAAGCAAGTTGGGAGAGGGAAAATGTTCCTTTCCACTGGGGTCTTTGGTCTAAGGCAGGGAGATTCCAGGGGCATTTATGATGCTGGAAGTCATGTAAGGGGTGGTGAGTGTAACAGGCACAGAAGCTTGCATCTTGTCAGGAGAGATGGGGAAAGCCAGGAGATCCTATCAACAGGCTTGTGCCTGGTCAGAATGTAGGCTTTCTTGGTGTTGCATTTCCCTTCCATTTTCCTTAAACCATCAATAAAGCCTTGCTTTGAGTAACAGCTATGCTATGGGCATTTAGGGAAGAATGTGCCTTGTTTCCAACACACCAACAAAGGAGGAAACAGTGCTCTTATCCCCGGAAGTTGCAGGCAAAGAACCACTGCCCAGCTGAGGACCAGAGAGTAGGGAGTAAGTCGAAGAGAACACACACAGCGCAGTAATTCATTTCATATGGTCCTTTCCTGTCTGAAGCACAAATAAAACTAAGGTGCTAAGCATCAAAAAATAGTCTCTGTCACTGGCCTACCTTCCCGATCTCAGTGAATTGCAAGAGGCAATTTCATGGTGCAAATGGAAATTTTCCACGAGGGTTACTCGGTAGGAAACATGTCATTCTGTCTTCCTTGTTATCAGCTCCTGTGCTGTATTTATGCTGCAGTAACAAACAGCCCAAGAATCTCAATGGCATAAAATAAGAAAGATTTGTTCCTTGTTTATCTAGGTGCTGAATGCAGGTCAGCTTGTAGCCTCTGCTCAAAGTCATGTGCTTTCCAGGACTCAGGCTGAGGGGGTATCCACCTTCTAAAACATGGCCGGTCATTGTGGCAGAGGGAAAGAGAGCACAGAAAAGTGGGCACTGGCCTTAAAGCTTGCACCCTGAAGTGACATATGTCCCCTGGAAGTGACACATGTTACTTCTGCTTACCCAACGCAAGTCCCACACCCAGGGAAAGGCAGCAGGGTCAGAATGCGGAGTTAGAGCCTGATGGTTCCCACACACTCCGCACCTTTCTCAGGAAATCCCTGGAGCACCTTGCTGAAGAGTGTGTTGTTTTTAATTCAGCAAACAGCAATCAGATTTTAAATGTACTGAGTAGGCTGTTATCTTTGCTGACAAGAGAAATTGTGTAAGGAGGGCTAGGTTCATAGAGAAGATGAAAAAAGGAGAGACAAAAGCGTAGTGAGGAGTAGATGATGAGTGACGTATAAGAAGAGGAGAAATAAGAGAAATGAAGGCGAGATGGCACATCAAGATAGTGAGCATCCCCCGTTCTTCCCCTGACTGGCTTTGCTACAACCTTCTATTTCTCCAGTTCTCCACTGTGGTTCACTTTTTGAGGTCCTAACTAGTTCATCTGATGAAGAAAAACCCCTAAGAAAAAGGAAGCAGCAAGGAAGAGCAGGAGGGTGTGGGAAAATCCAAGACACATGATGAGTGTGGGCTACCAAAGAAGGATAAACTGAGGGGGGAAAGCCAGGGCAAAAAAGGAGCTAAAAAAACATGGTGGCCACCCATGTAGAGTCTACTTAAGCTGGGAGAGATGCTGCGCACGATGAAACGATACAATTTGTTATTGCGGCCCTTGAAATACCAGATATTTCCCTTGCTGCATTCCTCCTGATCATGTTTGCAAAGCTCGCACTCTTGAGATAGTGTGTGTGACCCCGGGAAGACGATTGCCGGCTGGGCATTGGTGATCTCAGAAGAAATACACTGGGCCCTTTGTGTCATGGCTTGAGGGCTGGCCTGCACTGAAATAGGGCCTGGCTGGTCACACTCCTAGGTCCAGCCTTTTCCTGCCCATCTTTAAACACGCTCTGTCCTCCCACGTCCACGCAGCCGCGGTTTCAGAGAAGAAGTTGAGCCTACTCGGTAAGGGTGGTATGACTGCATTCCAGAGAAAACCTTGCTTGTTCTGACCCATGAGAATTAGGTTTTTTTCTTTCTTAAAGTTTTAAATTTTTGCAGCTCCACAAACCTGGTGCTAAAAATATCACTTCCATGTAACCAAAGCTGCTTTCAGTAGTGCTTTGCTCCTAGACGATCAGACCATCAGGCGTCTCGATTAAATGTCAGACTGTCTTTTCAATAAAAACCATGAAATCGTTTAGTTGAATCCACTGTGAGAGAGCTTCTGCATCCTCAAAGAGAGGATGTGTAATGCCCGGGAGGAGCAAGCTGCTTCCCAACGTGCTATTAAACCTTGAAATGGCAGTGGGTTTTGTTCACCTCACAGCCTCTATTTATCATTTTTTTCATGCCTTGATTGTGGAACTGTTTTTTTTTTTTTAATTTACGTGAAGTAGAAACAGTTTTCTACAGAAAATCCACTCACTTTGTGTTACTAAGCAAGAAAACTTTGAGCGCTGCAAGTGGCTCAAATTCCCTTTCAGTGTTCTGTTGCTCATCTCCTCTTTCTCTGAAATGAGCACTTCCCTTTTCTTCCTCCATCTACATTCCTCGGAAGCTGTCATATTTTACACAGGGTAACCGCAAACCTAATCAGTGCCTCCATGTGGAAAAAAAGTTGTGTGTGTGGATGTTCATTCATAGATACAAAGAACAGATTGGCGATTGCCAGAAATGGAGGGTTGGGAGGTGAAATGAGTGAAGGGTGTCAAAGGCACAAATTTCTAATTATAAAATAAATAAGTTGTGGAACACCTGGGTGGCTCATCCGGTTGAGCATCTGACTCTTGATGTCGACCCAGGTCGTGATTCCAGGGTGGTGGGGTCAAGCCCCATGTTGGGCTCTACACTGAGTATGGAGCCTGCTTAAGATTCTCTCCCCATCTCTCTCTTTCTCTCTCTCTCTGTCTCTCTTTCTCTTTCTCTCTCCCTCTGCCCCTCTCCCCCACTTGTGTGCTCTCTAAGATAAAAAAAATAATAAATAAATAAATAAATAAGTAAATAAGTGATGAGGATATAATATACAGCATGGTGACTATAGTTAATAATACTGTATTGTATATTTGAAAGTTGCTAAGAGAGTAGATCTTAAAAGTTCTTATCACAAGGAAGAATTATTGTCATAACTATGTATAGTGACAGAATTATTGGGGTGATCATTTCACAGTATTACAAATATCATATCATTACAACATCTTAAACTAGTATAATGTTATATGTCAATTATACCTCCATTTATAAAAGTGCTGAGCCCAGTGAGTACCCAGCTTGGAAAAACCCATTGTCTGAAGGAAGCAAAGGGCATTTTTTTCTTCTAGGATGATGCCTATCCCAGGCTACTGTCTTGGTGAGCAGAGAATGGGCTTCGTTTCAATCCCTACATGCCCCTTGGGTAGGCACCTTTGTAAAGCACGCACACTGCCCAGCTGCACGTGTCAACTCTTACAGGTTCATACATGATATGAATGGTCCACATGTGGCTTCTTATATATGCCAGACCAATCAGAGCCCTTCTGTGGAATTTTTTCCAACTAGACCGAATAGAGTCAGACTCTGTTGGTGAAAGTCAAAAGATGAATTTCATGAGGTATCAGTGACTGGGATTTCTACCATTTGAAAAAAAGCTATTGGTAGTAAGAAAGAATGATGCCAACATGCACAAAGAAATAAGAGAAAAAGAGGGCAAGCATTCAACCAGCCCTGAAGTTACTGTTTCCAGAAACGCCCGCGACCAGCAGCATCCTGCCCTTATCATGGGTGGGTGGTTTGGTTGTTCAGCCCTCCCTTGGATTCTATGAGTCAATAGACAACCCTTTTGCTTAACTTCTTTGAGCTGGGTTTGCATCATGGCAGCTTAAGGGTCATGAAAAAAATGCAACAGTACTGCAAAGAGCAGCCATATATCATGGCAGCCGATGCTTCCAAAGGTGGCTCCGTCTTGCAGAGATCAGTCTCTGACCAGCCATGGAGGAGGTAACTACAACCCAGACACAGAGAGGTGTGTGCTTGTTAAATGATTTAGAAGTGACAATTCCCTATTTCTATCTGGATGACCTTATGTAAGTCTTGAGACCTCTGTTTCTACATCTGTAAAAAGGGAATTTTAATAGTTTCCATCTCATAGATTTGTTGACAAGATTAGAGGTAACAACACGTGTAAGTATTTGGGATAGTGCCTGGCACTCGATAAAGGTTAGATATGATTATTATTCTTTTATTATTTCCAGTGTCAGAATGGTTCTTGACATAGGATAGGCACTAGTAAGAGTTGCAATGGATAGAAAACCTCATTTTAACCCTAACTCCACAGCTAACATTCTTTGACCTTAGGTAAGGTATTTTTTTGATCCTCAATCTCCTCGTATATAAATGGGAAAAATAATATTTTTTTGCAGGTTCATTGAAAGATAACATGAAATAGGGTGTATGAACAAATTTTATAAACTCTAAACTCTACCCAACTATAAAAGATGAATGATTAGAAAGATGAATCTGTTTGCTTCTTTTCAAAGATGTTAAGATACCAGTATTTTAATAACTAAAAAAGAAGTGAGATTTTGAAAACTAACATTCATTTTAGATGCAATAGGTACTGTATGTTCTAAAAATAGAAACTTTTTGCTACATTAGAATCAATAAAACTATTTTTTAAATGTTTGTTTGTTTGTTTATTTATTTATTTATTTATTTTGAGAGGGAGAGCGGGAGCCAGCGAGGAAGGGGCAGAGAGAGAGAGGGAGAGAGAGAATCCCAAGCAGGCTCCACTCCCACTGCCAGAGCCCAAAGCAAAGCCCAACAGGGGGCTTGATCTCAGGACTGTGAGATCATGACCTGACCTGAAGTCAAGAGTCAGACACTTAACTGACTGAGCCACCCAGGTACCCCTCAATAAAACTATTTTAATTTTCATTTGAAAAAAAATGTGTCCTTTAAACATTTGTCCTTTTCTTGAATTTGCCCACATGCAAAAATCTTGCTTTCCCTTCATGAGACACTGTTGGAGAAATTTGAGGATATTCCAAGCTCAGCCTGGGAAAATAGCAATTTTAAAATTACAAGTCAAATTTTGGCATGATGTTTAAAACATTAGCCTGCATACAACAAAAGAAGCTTCAAATCATACCATCTGTTTGTTGTTGTTGTTGTTTTTTGCACACTAGTATTTGATAAGTGGAGATTTAAAAAATAAAAGTGAATACAATCATCTCTGGACTGTTTCAGTGAAAGAGCAGCCTGACCAAAAAAAAAAAAAAATCTATTGTTTTTATAGCAAGTTTGCAGAAGATGTTCAGCAGAATAAATTCAAGTTAAAGAATAAAATTGTGTGACAAAAAATTTTGAGAATAGACAAGTTGAACACAGCACTACAACATCCCATTTCTCTTTTAATTTAGAACATCACCATCTGTTTCCATCACACACCCCTCCCCTCTTAACCTGAACATTTGCAAGGAAGGAACTAGAAGGTGGAAGGGACTAGAGAAAGCCCGGGTTTCTGACTCAGCCATTTTCAAGCATGGTCACAGATCTGCTCAGAGTAGCTCCTTGGTGATGTGGTCCCAAGGTTGTGGCAGACACTATTGACTGCCTTCCAGCAACACTTTCCTTTGCTTCCTTGCTAACAAAATCTCAATTTGTTCCAGTTCTCGATATGCCTAGCCCTGGGGAAAACTTGTGATTGGTCTGTCAACTCCTTGCTACTACAGGTGGTGGAAATGACCCAGTTCCGGCCAATGTGCTATAAGAGGAGTCTGCTGGGGAGCTTTGAGACAGTCTCCCATCAGACAAAGGGGGAAAGGCCCATGAGGACAACCCTTCTGTCTTTGAACACTTAGGTGAAGATAAGATGCTTGGAGCTGCTGCAGACCTTTGGGAAGGTATGATGGGAAGACAAGTCCATCAGAGACACTGACTCAGTGGCTGAGCCATGTTGAGCTGCTGACCCACTCCGGAAACTCACATCTCTGGACTTCTTGTTACCTGGGTAATTAAATGACTTTATTGGATAAAATGCTGTTAGGTGTTTTGTTACTTGTAAGGAAAATCACCCTAACTGATAATAGGGTCTTCCACAAAAAAAAATTTCACCCCCTGCTTTTCCTCCCTTCTGCCCCATAATATCCACACAAATACTAAGATGTGCATTTAGAAGCAAAGAATGTCAGAATTGAAAGGTACTCTACATCTCCAATTAACATGATAAAGTAAGAAGTTCAGAAGTGATTCCCCTTGTTTAAAGAGTTGAGCCATGATAGGGCAAATGCCTTAGGGAAAGGAGAAACATACCTAAATCACCTGAACTTTGGTGTGAGTCATGGTTTCAAAATGATTTCCTAGGAGTAGATTTGTCTGTGGACAGAGAATATTAAACACTAGGAAAGTGTGAGGAGATTATCTTTAAGAAACAGAATCTGGAGGCTTCAAGATCAATGTCTTCTTCAATTTTTGTATGGCCAGACCTTAAGAAAGTTTTTCCACATGTGAGATGAAGAATGCATTTTTCCAAGTTGCTTTCCAGAAATATACAATGAGAATTTCCTCCAGAAGGCATGAGGGCTCTGGCCTCACCACACCCGTGGTGTGCTAGACCCCTATCTGGTCCTTAGCAACACAGAGGTTATTAAGTTCATATAACCCTTTGAAAGAGGTTTTAAACAAACAAACAAACAAACAAACAAACAGCTAAAATAAATACTACTAGGAGCATCAGAGACCAGTTTCCAAAGCTGCAAACATTTCTGAACTCGTGCAATCCAATTCTACAATAGCCCTGTAGATGCAACCCGACCAATCTAGTCATCTGAGTTGTTGGCTTAGAAGATTTTCCTTGAAATTTTGACAATTCTTTCTTCCATTTTTTGCCTCAAACTTTTATGAAAACAGAGATTATTTTGACCAGAGAGAATATATTCTTTTAATTTAATTATAAAAACAATACATGTTTACATGCATGCCTGTCCTCTACAGCGCACATCCCTAGCTCTGTTTAACAAGGTACGCAGATCATAGTAGGTGCTCAGTAAATATGTGTGACCTATGCCTGAAGAAATGCAGAAAACTTGCAAAAAGCATAAAAACAGAACTTTAGAGAAACTCCTTATTCTATACATTTATTTGTAGACAGTCAAATCTTGTTCCACAAATATGTGGGGTTTTTTTCATGTTTTTACTTGTCTTTGAAGAGAGAGAGCATGAGTGAAGGAGGGGCAGAGAGAGGGCAGGGACAGAGGATCAGAAGCAGGCTCTGTGCTGACAGCAGCGAGTGACTGATGTAGGGCTTGAACTCACAAACTGTGAGATCGTGACTTGAGCCAGAGCTGGTCACTCAACCGACTGAGCCACCCAGGTGCCCCCACAAACATTTTTTCTCTATATATTTTAAATCGTCTTATTTCTTTTTTCAATAAAGGGGAATCCTATTATAGTTGTTGTTTTCTGAAAATGCTGGTCTCTCTGGAAAATTTCGACTGTACTATCCTCTACTATTAAAAGGAACAGAAGGAATGTAAACTGCTCCCACAAGCTTACACATGTGATGGAGACAAATCTAAGTTTTCTGGCTGCCACTATAAGTTTCCCTACTCCACTAGGTAGGTCAGTCTAAGACATTTGGTAGAGTTTTATAGTTCAACTAGAACAATTTCAAAAGCTGATGTAACCAGAGTAAGTAAATAATAAATGTTCTCCTTCATTTGCTGTTACATGGGGTAAACGGAAGTCATAGCATATTTACTTTGCTCACTTGAAGAGTGATTTATGCACTGATGTTACCAACCTTGTTTCTGGGGCTGATAGCATTATACATGCAGCTCAGGAAGTAAATGAGGAGCCTGTCATTGAAACTTCCCAAAACTGTCCTCATTAGCAACATGAGTTAGCAAATACGATATTGATGCTGCTGTACCAATTCCAGCTTGGGCACACGCTATTCTAGTACCTCGTCTCCTGCAGACCCTCTGTGTGGTCAGGGCCGAAACACTAGGAGGAAATCATTTAGAATTTAATTTTAAGATTCTTTAGGCAGACCATTATAAAATTTTATTGCAGCCATCAACAGGGAGCCACAAAGGGATACAACAGGACTTGAGTTCAAATTACGGTCCATTTCTGATCATGTATGCCCACATTACTTGCACACTGGATTGTCCTTACCCTTGGCAAAATTGTCCTGGAAAAAACAGGAAAATAAGGATAGTTTGTCTTAAGTTCCAGTTTCCCCATCTAGCATTCATTCAACAAATATGTATCCTTTTAGGTGAGGGGGACCCTGCAGACCACAAAGCAGACTGCCTGTGCTCAGGGGTCTTTGTTTGTTAGGCAGGAACCATAAACAAATCAATAAGAAATACATAATATGATACTGAATAACCATAAAAGCTACAATGAAGAATAAAGGAGGGTGAGGGGATGGGAGTGATATTTCAGATAGGGTTCTCAAGGGGAGAGGTGACTCTGAGCGGGAAAGCAGATAAACTGAGGAAGCAGCTGCCTAGAGGAAGCATTCCAGGCTAATGGAACAGCAAGAACAAAGGACCTGAGGCAGGTCCTCAGTTGGCATATAAGAACCAGCAAAGAAGCAGTGTGATAAGCAGAGTGAGCCAGGGGTCAGGTCTGTGAACTAGGTTCAGAGAGATAGCCAGGGACACAATCATGCAGGGCTTGGAGGTCCCAGAGAAGACTCTGGGTTGGTTCTAAACGCCAGTGATGTGACTGGAGGTTATTGCAAGACAGTGACACGATCCAATGTGCCTTTTAAAAGAATGCTCTGGCTGCAGTTTGGAGACTAGATGGAGGTGTGGGGTGCAAGGAGGAGGAGGAGGCTGAAACTAGAAATAGGAAAACCAGTTAGGGGATTATTACAGAAATCTTCCAGAGACAGGATTTCTGGTTGGGTTAGATATGGAGTGGAAACGAAAGAGAAAAATGCAGAATGACTGGTTAAAAGCCTCACCAACTGAGTAGTACTATCAGTAAAGAAAAAAAAAACAGGGGGCCAATTTTGAACATAAGTGTGAAACTATAAGAAAATCCCTCTTGATGGGGATGTGTATTGTAGATGTGCACGCTGGACCCAGCTATTACCAAAAAAATACATTAAGGGTAGAAAGGCCCAGTTAAGATGATCTCATATGCCCTTATGAGGCCTTATAGTGTGGGGTCCTCAGAGATTTGAGGGGCCGATGCCACATCTGCTATCAGAGATGGCAGAGAGGTGGGGGACACATGTACCCACCATCGTACAACAGCACAGCACCCAGAAAAGGAGATTGTTGTGAAGGAAGACAAAGTGACTGTCAGGCATTCTAGTAACCCCAGAACATCAAGATCAGTTACGTAGTCTGGGAGACCGGAAAGGAAGGCAAACCAGAGAACATCGCACGCTGGATTCTACCTTATTCATACTGAACAATGTGTGCTTTTCGCATCCTACTGTTGATGCCGTACTGAGGCTACTGAAACCATTGCTGTGGTTAGAGGCCCTGACTGAGGAGATGTTCTTGGATAACTCACGGCGAAACATTAACTTCAGCAAGGATGGACAGAAGGGCACCCCTAGAAATAGGTCCTCAGGGATGTGTTCAAGTTAAAATGAGGGGATGTTGTAGGAGAAGCAAAGAAACTGTGAACTGAAGATGAAGAATGTGTGGACCTTGATAAAGAGAGATTGGCTGCTGGTTTGGAGGGGCCAAAAGGAAGGATTGTACAAGCTGAACAGATCAGTCTTTGTCTGAAGCTGTGTCAGTGGGAAAAAAAATTGCTGCAAAGTCAAGGCTAAGAAAAGATCTGCAATCGAGATTGATGTAGATGATGATGTGGCTGCCCTGAGACAGAGGCTCTGGGGGGATGTTGAGGTAACTATGGCCCAAGATATATCATCAGCAGAATTGGGGGTAGGATCAGAAATACAGTAAACTGTTTCCAAGAATACTTTTGCAATTCTTCAATCTGTAAAGGCCAGAGAAGAATGAAATATACCTTATCCCAAATATAGTATCTGTAGATCCCATATTGTATACCAAATAGCCTGTCCCAGCTGCCTATAACAGATATGACCAGGAGACGTTCAAAGGAAAAGAAGAAATGGAAGTCTTCCAAAATGATGTTATGGTACCTACCAGGGAAGGGAAGGCCACTGAAATCTGTAACAGAGGATGACTCATCTGCCCATAAGACCCAGACTCCTGAACACAGCCAGTTCTGAGACCGGTTTCTCAAATCAGGCTTCCACCAAACGAGACAAAAGAATCTTTAGCACCCATGATCATAAATTAAGCACCTACTACCTCTTTAAACACCATGCTTAATGCAAAAGACCTTCTACAGTCTCTGAATTTGTCACATCAGGTGAAAAGGAAAACAAGGCTGCCAATGAGAAAATGAAACTATGATTCCGAGTAGAAAAGAGCAGATGCAGCCAAAGGGCTGAGTTCCTTATAGAGTAGCAGTTCACTTAAGTGAACCCTTAAGCAGCCGGCTCCTTAAGCACATGCCTCAAGAGTCGGGGGCACCAGGTTGTACCATTTGTCATACAGGGTCCTGTCTGGCAGTCCAAAGATTGGCCATGGCTTTTGCCTGACGGATCACCAGTTGAAATATTTGTCAAATTTAAAGAATTTTGTCTCAACTATGATGAAATTTGTCTAGATCTAAATGTCCAGCAATAGAATGAAACAGTGTTAGAACTCAGTTATCACAGTGGCACCTGGATGGCTCAGCCGGTTAAGCGTCTGACTTCAGCTCAGGTCATAAACTCGTGGTTCGTGAGTTCAAGCTCCACGTCTGGCTCTGTGCTAACAGCTCAGAGCCTGGAACCTGCTTTGGATTTTGTGTCTCCCTCTGTCTCTGTCCCCCCCCCCCCCCCGTTTGCACTCTGTCTCTCTCCCTCTCAAAAATAAATAAAGATTTGAAAAAACTTAAAAAAGAGAACTCAGTTATCACAAAATTTCTTTGGATAGATCAGTTTTCTTAGAGTTCTAAGAAACATTGATAGCTACGTGGTAAAACATACAGCACACTTGAGATTCTGAATTTTCTCCTGTTTCTGGAATTTGGATCAAGACACATGGATATATCTTGACCTAAAGGCTGAGTGAGGCTCAAGCTTTATGAATTTACCAAAACTTACAAATGAAGGTCACAGATTGATCTTTTAACAAGACCTTATTTAATGCTTTGAGGAGAACCCTGATTAATATACTTATGTTCTGTGGTTTTTATCTTTTCCTGTGGTGTCCTCCCAACTCCTGAATTTCTTCTCTATTTCTTCATCTGCTAGAAGGCCCTCCTCTCCCTCCCACTCCTGTGTTCAGGGAGCGACATATAGCAGAACCCCCTGCCACGCTTCCAGCTATGTGATGCTACTGCTAATCGAAGTGCAGGTTGAAAAACAAGATATTATTTGTTATTTCTCATTGTAAGTTTTGTAATTACCACGACTGCCGTTTAGAACACGTTGGAACTACCACTAGTCTGAAGCCCAACCTCTGAATGATGTGTGTCTAATCACAGAATGGAGTGGCAGTGTTGTAAATGTCACCCCACTCTACTGCTCTGATATATGCCCTCATTAAAGTTGAGGAGAAGAAATTTAAATACCAGGGTTGAGCTCCTGAGCAATCATGCCATTTCTGTTGATCACCTAATGAAAATTTATGGCATTTAACAGCGAAGAGATAAGTTTACCTGGGGATGCTAGCTTCCATTTCCAGAAAAGGCCTTCCACCACACTTGCCCTTACAGTGTTTTAAGATTCTCCTAATTGCAGAAAGCACTGTAGGACCGAGGAGAGGTTGGGCACTTTAGTTCTGCAATTTTATTACCAATGATACACATAAAATTTAGATACTGGTAAGCATCATGAGAACCCTGAAAATTGAAACGTAGAGGCCAAAGTAAAGGCAAACTTTGCTTGATCTGTTTTAGACTATGCCTATACTATTTTCCTAGGGTCCCACAGATGTGATGTTTAATAACAACTATTAAAAAAAGCAAATATGGAGTATAAATATGAGCATAGAAACAGCCACACAGTGAAAAACCATTAACACCTTAAAAAGAAGCAGAGAGAGACATGTATCACATATTTGAAGTGGGTGAGAATTATGTCATCCCCAGAATCCAATTTGTGAGAGGAAATAAATATTCCCAGGAAGCCACAGGAACTCTTTCTAGTGGGGTGATTGTGGACTGCAACAGCACCCACTGCCTGTGCTGCGCATCGCTTGGCCTTTCTGGTTTGGCGTGGGCCCGTGGGACAGGGGGTGCAGGTGGCTGACGCCACGCTGCTCTTGTCTATGCTCTTTGTTCAATAGACTGGGTCTGTGGTCTCCTTCTCGGCTGAATCTGTAGAAGTGTGGCAAGCCAACCTGGTAGTGTTGTAAGTGGCCGCGCTGCCCCTTAGTGACTGTTTGCTTCAAGGAAAGCCTGACCAACAATAGATTAAGAAAAGGAGAATGTTCAGAGCACCTGGGTGGCTCAGTCACTTGAGCATCTGACTCTTGATTTCGTCTCTGGTCATGATCTCACAGTTTGTTGAGTTCAAGTCCTGAGTTTGGGTCTTCACTGAGTGCAGAGCCTGCTTGGGATTCTCTTTCTCTCCCTCTCTCTCTGCCCCTCCTATTTTCTCTGTCTTTCTCTCTCTTTCAAAAGACAGAAAAGAAAAGAAGAGAAAAGCAAAGAAAAGCAAAGCAAAGCAAAGAGAAGAAAAGAAAAAGAAAAGTTTATTTTCCTCCACTGGACACAGGCAACTGCCATGTTAAGTCAGCAACATGTCTGTGCAAAAATTCTTCAGGCTTCTTGGCCAAAGGATGGCTGCTGTGGTTCTAGGCATCACATCTTATTTCAAGGCAGGTTGAAGCAGTGAAAGCAGATCAACTATCTTCCTGGTTTTATTTTTTCAGGAAAGCAAAGCTTTCTCAAAACCTGCCCCCCCCTTTCTTCTGTGTATTATTGACCCTAACAGGGTCACACCACCCTGGGCTTAAGGGAGACGAGATATCCAGTTTTGAAAGAAAAGAACTAGATTGGTATGATTGGTCCAGACTAGACCAGATTAGTCACAATACACTCCTGAGCTGCTTCCCTGCCTCTCTGCACTGGACAGGAGTTCCATAGGGGAGACACAAAGGGAGGATAGTTTGGGTGGACAACAGTTGTGCCTGCCACTTGAACTAATGTAGCGAGTCCTAGCTTCCCAGCTCCCAAAGACCAGTCAGTAGCTGACCCCATTCTTCCCTTGCTTGCATGTCAATTGTATCTCATACTTGAACTGGCAAATGAAGAGACGATTGGGGGTATTACGAAAACAACTTCCAGTTCTGCAGAAACCGTAAGACTAACCTAAAAGAAAAAACTATTAGAGTTGTCACAATCAAGAACTTAAGATACACCAGTTTCTGAAATCCTTCTCTTTTCTTTATTCTAGAGGTGAAATACCAGACTTAACATCAAATGCTTAGAAGAGAATGACATTAGGTGGACATCTAGAGTCTGAAGCCACCACAAACTTAACTTTGCAGAAAATCAAACATAATAAGTTTCCTTCAAGTAAGAGTACTATATCCTCTCAAGAAATAGTTGGGATTATTACTTGTATTTTGGCAAATTGGTACAAGGAAAGGCAACCCATCTGGTCTGGAGGGGAAAGAGTTCTCCAAATGCTAACATTGGACCTACTCCCTCAAGAGCTAGGGTACAGGTATATAAGCCTTGCATTCTCTTTCACCTGTCAAACCCCTACAGATCCCTCAAGACCCTGCTTACCAATAACTTTCTTTACAAAATCTTTCATAGAATTCTCAAAGCTAGTCAAACCATCTGTAGTCTTACAGCCCTTCTTCATATTTCTGATTTAACTCTTACCACTGACTGACACGCTGGAATTATTTACTTAGCCCTGACTAACCAACCAGGTTAGGAACTTATCCAGGGGAGTAGTTTTGTTCCAAACACTTCGGACAAATTGGGAAGCACAGTAGTAAGTTCTCAACATATTTTTACTGAATAAAATTACAAACTTGAATAATTAACAACCTACAACATTGAAGCCCCATATCTTCATTGAAACTCTCAAAAAATTAAAAATGCATTCATGGTCTCCAAAAAGAGATTAGCAAAGTAAAAAGCAAATGCAAACCAAGAAAAATATTTGCAACTCCTATCATGTAAAAATGGTTTATTTTTCTAACATTAAAAACTCCTAAAAAAATTGAGATGAAAAAGATCAACAAGACAAAACATAACCAGGCAAGGACATGGACAGACAGATCACGTAAAAAGAAGTATAAAGGAAACCTTAGGGGAGCTTGGGGGGCCCAGTCGGTCGAGCATCCAACTCTTGATTTGGGCTCAGGTCATGATGTCACTGTTCACGTCGTGAGATGGAGCCCACAAGGAGAATCCCTGCATGGGATTCTCTCTCTCCCTCTCTCTCTGCCCCTCCCCTGTTCCCAACATGAGTACCTGCACGTGCACCCTCTCTCGCTCTCTCAAAATAAATAAATTTTAAAAAAATAATAAAGGAAAACTTAAACCAACGTAAAGATGTTCAATCTTATCCATAACTTTTTAAATGCTAATGAAAACTATACTGGGATGCCATCCTCACCCATCATACTGGCAAACATTCAGAAGTTCAACAATACCCTCTCTGTTAGTAAAGCTGTAGGGAAATAGGCATTTCTGGTAGAATGCAAATGGCACGGTCCCTAGAAGGGCCATGTGGTGGTAACTATGCAACATTAGAAATGTTTCCTCACTCTAACCCAGATCTCATACTTCTGGAAACTGATCCTACAGAAGTGCCTGCACAGCTACAAGGTGGCATATGCACAAGTGCTATGTTGTGGTATTGACTGTAAGAGCATAAGAAGAGAAGCAGCCCGTTTCCATAAATGGAGGATTGGTGATGTCAACCATGGAACGTCTCACAACAGAATCCATACAGCTGGGAAAGAGTGAGGTTCCCTTCTCTGTTGTGCTGGAGGAAGGCATCCAGGACAGATGGTTGAGTGGAAAGGCAAAATTCACAATAGTGAACACACTGGGATGCCTGTGGTGTCATAAAAGGGAGGGTAAATTTATTTTTGTTTATTTTTTTAAATGTTTACTTTTGAGACAGAAAGAGAGAGTGTGTGTGCACATGAATGGGGGAGGGGCACAGAAAATGAGAGAGAGAGAGAGAGAGAGAGAGAGAGAGAATCCCAAGCAGGTTCAGTTCTGCACTATCAGCACAGAGCCCAACATGGGGCTCGATCCTACAAGCTGTGAGATCATGACCAGAGCTGAAATCAAGAGTCAGACACTCAACTGAGTGAGCCACTTAGGCACCCTGTTTTATTTTTGTTTATAATTGCATAAAGTACTGAAGGTGTATACTTCGAGGGGAGGGAGGAGATCAGAGAACAGGGCGGGTAGAGTGGAAGCAGAACTTCTCATCGCATGCCATTCTCATTTTTAAAACCTGTGAATTATTACTTATTCCAAAAATTAAGTCATAATTTTAAAATCTTACATTTTGCACACAGGTTTTGGAGCCAGATTCTATGTCTTTTTATCTCTGCCTCACCTCTTACTACATCAGTGAATTTGGGTAAGCTTCTTAACCTCTCTGAAGAAGATTTTGAGGAGTTGATAAATGCAAAGAAACAAAGCCTAAAACAGAGTAAGTTTTGTGTAAGTTTTGGCTGTTATTAATACTGTATTTAATAATAATAATGTTGAAGAACTCTGGGTAATGCTTTTGTGATAAGATTTCCGGAATCTTCCTAATATTCCCGTGTGACAATGGAGTACTACGTGGCAATGAGAAAGAATGAAATATGGCCCTTTGTAGCAACGTGGATGGAACTGGAGAGTGTTATGCTAAGTGAAATAAGCCATACAGAGAAAGACAGATACCATATGTGTTCCCTCTTATGTGGATCCTGAGAAACTTAACAGGAACCCATGGGGGAGCGGAAGGAAAAAAAAGAAAAAAAAAGAGGTTAGAGTGGGAGAGAGCCAAAGCATAAGAGACTCTTAAAAACTGAGAACAAACTGACGGCTGATGGGGGATGGGGGGGGGGGGTGATGGGTATTGAGGAGGGCACCTTTTGGGATGAGCACTGGGTGTTGTATGGAAACCAATTTGACAATTAATTTCATATAATAAAAAAAAATATTCCCGTGTGATAGGTATACTCTGTTTCTCTTTTCAAAGATAATAAAATGAATGCCAGGAGAAATAGTGATTAATCCAAGAGGGCACTGAGTCAGAGCCAAGTATCAATGCAGGAGCTGACACCTGGGTACTGCCATCTCGTTCCACGTCACACATATGGGAACAGTATGAGACCAGTGCATTGATTTCTATTCCTTTCTACCAAGTCAGAGAATATAATACATCTGATTTTGAGGTATTAGGAATGTGCAAACCGTTTCAAGATGAGCAAGACATCTGCAAAACACAGCCCCTGAAAGTAACTGCTACAATTCTTGATGAAATCTTCCTACTAATTTTCTAGTTGCCCAGAAAACAGGGGTTACCACGAGGCTGGGAGTTTCTAAGGAGAAACTTTAACTACAGGCAACAGGTTCAGCTGTAATGCTTGTGTTTACAGTGCTGAACATGCCCACCCTCTGATTGTCTATTTTTAAAAATAAGAATTGCTAATGCCAAAATGATAGAATTAGCTGGGCACTATCAGATCATTTGTCAGTCCCCTTTGGATGGCTCAGTTTGCCTTCTTCTGTGGAAAATGAATATCTACATGACATTTTGCTATTTGAATTATCAGATATATCAGATAACACCGATTCAAAACAGTACAAAGAAACATTTCAGGTTTTCTTTCTAATCAAAAAACGAAGCCTAACACATGGTGAAGAAATTGTGCCCCCTGCTGATTTAATTTGATATCAATGTCATCATCTTAAAAAAATTTTTTTTGAAACCTCCAGGACTGCAGGAGAATGCTTGTGTCTTCAAGGTCAGTAATTTTAGTGTCCTCTCGGATTCTAAGGCAGCCTCTGTCAGCAATTAAGAGCTCTTTGCTTGATATCGACCTTGGAGGAAAAGGAATCAAAAGAGGAATACTTCCTTTTGTGAGCCATATAAGAACCTTCTCAGTATTCCTCATACCTTTGTCGCCTCTGAATGGGAGAAGCAGGCAAGACAAAAAGCTTAGGGAGACGTGTGGGCTGATGGTGAGCACAGCCCCTTGTGATTACTTTCACTTTTATTAGGACACAAAGGACGTTAGAACTCCGTTCCAACTATCAGGAGAAATAAAAATGCTCCTTGTGATTGATTGAGTTTATTCAGTCTGAGAATACTATCATTGCCGTGAATAGCAATCATGATCATACATTCAAGGCGACTGGAAGTCATTTTTTTCATTTGGTATGAACGACCTCTTCAGATTCTAAATGTGTCCTTTGAAAGGGCTCCAGCCCTGGACAAAATAGTGAACTATAAACGTAGCAACTGCAGCCCAACCCTCCCCTCTTCTGGGATCCTCATATTTGTCTTGATGTCTTGGGCCCTTCCTTGCCTATTACCTTTCAACCTGAACTTTCGATCTATTTCCTTTTCTGGTCTGGTACTAATTTCCAAAAGTGGCCAAGCAATCCTTCAGGAAGTTTTCATTGACAGAGCTTATACTCTTCTCTGCAATGAACGGAATGTTTATGGCCTCCCCAAATCCATAGGATGAAGCCCTAACCCCACTGCTATGGTATTTGGAGGTGAGGCCTTTGGAAGTTTAATCAGGTTTAGATAAGATCATGAGAAGGGAGATCACATGATGTGACTGATGCCTTTACAAGGGCACATGGAGAACAGAAAGCTTTCCTCCACCATTTTAGGATACAGTAGGGTGGCCTTCTGCAAATCAGGGAGAAGGTCCTCACCAAGAACCCAACCATTCTGTCACTCTGATCTTGGATTTCCAGCCTCCTGAACTGTAAGAAATAATTGACTATGGTTTGAACCCCCGCCCCCCCCCCCCCCCCGGTACTATTTTGTTATGGCGGCCTGAGCTAAGACATTCTCTCAAAGGAACACATCTTTAGGAGAAAGTCCTGAACTTAGAAAGGACTTCAATGGTGCATCCACCCTTGGAGAAGACAATGCAGGAGGTGTTTGGAGTAGAGGGCAGCTCCTCATGCCTCTCCCAGCAGAGGCCATGGGCCACATCACTGCTTTTCTGCAACTGTGAAGAAAGCAACATTTTCCAGTCCAAAGGATGTAAAATTTTGTTCTAGATTCAAGTAACACGTAAGTAGGAAAAATTGTCTCCCTCCCCCCGCCCCCATCCCTTAGAAGGACTTTCAGTCTTCCCAGGGTCCCTTTGTTCTTTAATTACGGTTGCCAGATTTAGCGAAGAAAAAGTACAGGACACTCAGTTAAATCTCCATTTAAGACAATAATTTATCATTTACATTTATTGTTTATCTGAAATTCAAATTTAACTGGAGTCCAGCATTTCATGTGGCGACCCATCTTTGATTTCACTGCTTTGTTTTCCAGGGCATTCTAAATCCGCCCTGAGCTACTACTAAGCCAGAAGGGGAAGGAGGCCCAGGTCACCGCCGCCGCTGTGTCGGGCGCTGGCTCCCTCTAGCGGCCGTCAGGGACCTCTCACCCGCCGAGGAGGTGCCCTCTGAGCAGCTGCTACCCTGCGCCGGGGCCTGGGAGAAGCTCAGACACCACACCCTCAGGGGCGTTCTCCAAGCAGTGGGGAAAGCGCCCAAGTTCAAAGCGGGCTAAACTTAGATCCATTACACACCACCCCCCACCACCCGGGCTACAGGAAAGTAGCCCTGTTCCCATTAGCAAAAATGGAGTTTCTTTTGTTTCCATTCAAAGTACAATAGAAAAATCTCTCTAGAACAACCTAAGCTGTTGGTTAATATCTAACCCAGCGCTGCACTCCATCACTAATGACCGACTGATAGCTGTCACTGCGTCCTGAAGGGAAGTCTAAGGCCTTCTCCCCACTAACCCCAAATGCTTTATCAGGAGTATTTATTGAGACAGCAAGCTCCAAGAAGGTGGAGACACTTAACCGGTCTTCTGTAATGTGCCTAACACCCAGTAAATATGTTTCATTGAAATATGTTTCACATTGTAGCACACTAGTGGCTTTGAATTAAAAGTAAAGAAGAAACCCATTCTTATCCTCAGATAATGACTACTTCATGAGGAGAGGGGGTGGTAGCTGAAGTACTTAACTCTCAGCAACGACTGTGGAATTGGGTCTCGGAATTCCACTTCCGCTCCTGCTCTTGCCATAGTGGACTTACCTCACTTACCATTGGCTGAAGTGAGGGGTTTAGAAAGAAGTGTGAGATTGTTTTACAGTACACGACTCACAATGTAAGTGAAACGTCTATGATAGTGGAATGGAGCCTGAGCATGGGTTCTAGAATCCAGAGGTGACTCCCAGATTCACATTTTGAGTTCCTTGAAGGACAGACAGTTCCTTCAGTAGAGGTGTTCCATGGTTGCTTGTTGAATGAATGAATGAATGAATGAATGAATGAAACTATCACAGCTGTCTCCACACCAAAATTTACCTATCATGAAACATACTCACTGACATTATTGGGATTAAGGCAAGGCAAGTAGAGACTTTAATGACCAACTTTGGTGTTAGGAGCTATGCCCCCCCTCCCATCAGTGGCAGTACTAAGGATGATTAGGGGCAAGGGTGGACTTTAGTCTCCCTCAGTCTCCCTCAAGCACAGAGGGCGAGAATCTAAGCAAAAGCAAACATCTTGCTTTGCATTTTCAAGGCAAATTGCCAAGAAGTTGCCCCTTTTAACCAGATTGTCTCTTTTTTTTGTGTGTGATCAAATATTCTATACTTTATTTGCATGATGTGAAGAGCACACAACTGTATTGTCCATTGTATAAACAATAACTGCACCACCAACAACAACAAAAATAAACGCTGTGCTAACAACCTTCCTCGATGTTAACCAGATTGTCTCTTAACACCTACTACACAGATATGCTGGCCCTCCATCCCCTTGTACACCTGTCTTAGCCCTGATCTGTCATCTCACACACTAGGGTGGTAGGTATTTGCACAGGAAATTGAGACATCAGGTACTCACCCATTTTTAAATTACTCATAAAGAAGGAAATAATAATATGCATCTAATGTGTGGCAGGTACCATCTCTTGTTACCTTATGTGATCTTCATGGTGTGTTAGCACAGACTGCTACAACAAAACATCATGGACTGGTGGCTTAAACAGTGGACATTTATTTCTCATAGTTCTGGAAGCTGGAAGTCTGAGGTCAGGGTGCCATCATGGTTGGGTCCTTGGTGAGGGTCTTTCTCCTGGACCAGGAGAGAGAAAGAGCTTAGTCACCTGGTTAGGCTTACGATTAGAACCAGAAAAGAACAGTTTTAAGTCCTTTAACTAAATGTCCCCCTCTTTCCTCTTACCACTTTTTGTTTTTCCAAATAACTTAATTCTTGGGCTACTCAATGGTTCCCTCCTTGGCTATTTGCACTGTTCATACTCTTAGATAATTACTATTTCCTTCTTTAAGTCATCACCCACAGTACATACATTTCATTATCATTATCTTATCTTGGTATAAGAAACACACCTAAACATACCTATGGACTTCCCTTTGAAGATAATATCATAACAGTAATAATTTGTCTCTCTTTTAATTGAATAAGTTACTTAGAAAATGATTTCTATACCTTATTTCTACTTGTTTCCTTGTAAAACCTCTGTCTACATTGCTGACATGTCACCTGCTCAAATATCTAAGATTAAATCTACTGGGTGGGCAGGCAAGTAGTTGATATATGATTAACAGGCAATTCTCTTTCAGGAAACTCAAGGTTGTGTAAGTACACCTGATTCATACCTCTGCAACTGCAGTGTGTAATAATAGAGCAACAACAAAGAGCGGCGATGATGACAGCCCAGCCATGGCAACTGGTTCTCTAGCTCCATAAGCCAACAGGGAAATTATGGCCTGGTGAAACAAACAGCTCCCAAAATCATTCCAGACATTCCAGGGGGTGATGGGATTTTTCTTCTCATGCTTGCAGTGAAGAGACTATGTTGTTTAATTGATGCTTTTCTTCACACTTGTTCCATTGTTTCTATAGTTGCTTATAAGGCTCTTCACTCTCATTCAATTCGATCTCTGCTCAACAAAGATGTCTTAAGCCTCTTTCACATGCTAGACACTGAGCTCAGAGCTGGGAATGCAGCCATAGGTATCATCAAGTGGACACAGACACTTGTCTCTTCTGTTATATTCTTCTATTCACTTAACCAGGTTCATCTATCTTTAAATATTTTTTAATATTTATTTTTTTTAAGTTCATTTACTTTGAGACAGAGGGAGAGAGAGCAGGAGAGGGGCAGAGAGAGAGAGAGAGAGAGAGAGAGAATCTCAAGCAGGTTCTGCACTGTCAGCACAGAGCCTGACACGGGGCTCGAACTCACAAACTGTGAGATCATCACCTAAGCCGAAATCAAGAGTCATATACTTAACAGACTGGGCCACCCAGGCGCCCCTATCTCTAAATATTTTGATAATGAGTCAAACTATAAGAGTATGAGGCTAAAATCATGGGCGCTAGTCAGAGAGACTTGAATATGAGACTTAACCTTGTCATTGCTACCTGTGTGTTCACGGACATGCATGTACTACTGAGCCTTCATATTCCCATTTGCAAAACAGAGATCACATCAGTGCCTTCTCCCCAGGGTAGGTGTGAGGATTAGATGAGACACTACTTATAAAAGTACTTGTTCCAGTGCCTTAAATTACGCAAGCACACAGTAAGAGGAAGCTCTTATCACTTCATAATATGATTTTCCCAGGCATGTATACACAGACTCGACTGGTTTTCTGCCAGAAGGTGAGGGCCTCCTGGAACCATAAGCTGGACTAAGCTTAAGAAAAGATTTCAATAAGGGATGAAAATGATGTGTGACTCATTTCATAAATGGCCTGTGGTTGAATAGTGAACCAGGGGAATGTTCAAGTTCAGATTTCTCCTGGCAAGTGAAATTAATAGAACAAGAACTAGAGCTGTGGTCTAGAGTTCCCTCCATCCAGCATGACATTTCCTCAGATTTATTCCAGAGAAAACAAATCCTGGGAGAGGCTGTCAAGCAGTGGTTCTCTGGTCAAACACCTTTGGAAAATGCTATATAACATATATTGTGCCTTATATATTGGGAAGGCACATTAGTGCATTAAAGATTCAAATACTAGCAGAAAAAAACATTTAAGGTTTCTATCATTTTCCAAATTCATATCTGTATAGAATTCTTTTTTTTTAATAGCATCAATTAGCATCTCAAGAAACATACTTTGGGAAATGTTGCTAAAAGAAGCTGAAATGAATTTACCTCACAGTCATCAAGCGATGAAAAAGATGTATACTTGGGAAACAGGGAAATTCTTTTTCTGACCTCGACCCTTATTGGTAGCATAATCTTGATTTCTCCATATATCAAATGAAATGATAACACATCCTCCTCAGATAGCCATAGATAGAAGATTCATTATGAAAATGCATGCAAGGGAGGAATAGAAGTTGCCAAATAAAAGTTAATATTGTTACAGTGTGCATGCTATCTTTTACCAGAATAAACGCCAGGAAGCATTTCTTAGGAGTGAAGCCTTTTGAAAGTAGATGGCTGGGAGGAGGTTGGCGTGTGTTCAGGACATAGCTATTAACTAAAGCATCAGGTAAGTGTCAGAACGGAGTAGGAATTGATCAGGAGAAGATGGACAAAAGAAGGAAGATAATTCAGTGCTGGCATGCTGAGACCACCGGCAGAAATGATGAAAAAAAACAAAAAACAAAAACCCAGAGTGGTAGAGAGGCAAAGTTAGACTTTTTTATAGAGTGCTAATTTTGAGGCCAACAAACCACCGAGTTTCATCTCTCTGATCTTAGAAAAGTGATCAGAGCTTGAAAAACTGGGGAATCTTTAGCACATTATTTTTTTATTAAAAAAATTTTAATGTTTGTTTATTTTTGAGAGAGAGAGAGATAGAACACGAGCAGGGGAGGGGCAGAGAGAGAGACACACACACACAGAATCTGAACAGGCTTCAGGCTCTGAGCTGTCAGCACAGAGCTCAACTCAAGGCTTGAACCCATGAACCGCGAGATCATGACCTGAGCGGAAGTTGGACGCTGAACCAACTGAGCCACCTGGGTGTCCCTAGCACATTCTTAAACACATTAAAATTATTATTTTATTTTAGCACATGAATGTTTTAAGAAAATGATCATGTCTTATTCAGCTCTTTATCTTCTGTGTTCAACCTAGTGTCTGGTCCAGGGTGGAAGCTTTGAAATGTTTGGAAAATAAGTGAACAAATTAATATGCTACAAATCTAAAGAAGTAGATTCTGTACCAAATGGCTAGAATAGGGTAAAATAGCAAAGGGATAAAGAAAACGATAGTTGAAACAATGGAATTAGGAAGATCAACAGCTAAAGGTGTGTTAAGAGAGAGGAGACCAAGGACGAAAACAAGAACTACCCACCAGAGAAAACAGAGGGAGTCCGAGAGGCTGACAGAGAAACGAGTGTTTTCTAATATGACAGAAAAGTGGGCAGTCAGTGACATCTAATGGTCTGGGAGGTCAAATAGGATACAAATTCACTCTTTCAGTCATGAGTGGGAAGAGCAACAATACAATAACCCCAAACCCTGACATCTGGGATGTGGTGATGCAGCCTGGGTAGAAGTCTCTCTACATACACACATTTTTAGAATGTGAACATATCATAAGCTCACTGATAGGTGGAAAACAGAGATTTAACTTTTTTTGTTGTTGTTTCTCACACAGGTTAATTCTTTTTTGAACTTTCAACTATGGAAAATTTTAAACATGCAAAAGTACAGAAAGAAGTATAATGAACTCCCAGATGCCCAGCGCCAAGTTTGAAGCCCTATCAACTTTATCAACTTTGTTGTCTACACCTCCACCCACTCTCAGACACACATACTAGATTATTGCAAAGTGAGCACCGAACACTATATTTCAATCATAAAGACTTTGAGATTGAAAGGCATAAGGGCAGGAAGTGAAAAAAACAGCAATTTGGTGTGGTAGGCCTCCTTCTGGAGTAGATGAACACAACAAGCAAAAACCCAATAGCAAGGAGGAACTTCCCCTTCCTCTCCCAGAGCACATGGCTGTAACCAGCAGGAAGCCATCATAGTGGGGCTTATCTCTGAATGAGAAAATAGAGAAAAACTACTAGACTTACTAAAGGAGAAAATGCCTTTGGATGAAGTTGAAATGCCTTTCTTCTAGGTGGATTTACTCAAGAAAAAAGACAAGTTAGAACATTTCTAATTTGAGACAAAATTGTATCTGTGAAATTAAGGTGAACAATCTTGAAGATTGTTGAAAAAAATCTTGATCTTGTAAAAACAATCTGAAATCAGAAAAGTTTGGAACTTGAACTAAGAAACATTTAATGATTTGTATGGAAAGATGTAGAATGTTTGTGGATCAGATGATTCAATATTGTTAAGGGGTCAATTGACATTTTCATAAATTTGATCTATAGCGTCAACACAATCCCAATGAAAACCATAGCAGGATTGTTCATAGTAACTGATTCTAAAGTTTATATGGGCAAATCAAAGGACCTAGAATAGCCAAGAGAATTTTGAAAAAGAACAGAGTTGGAGGTTTATACTACCTGATTTCAAGACTTGCTATAAAGATACAGTAATTGGGGCACCTGAGTGGCTCAGTCGGTTAAGCCTCTGATTCTTGATTTTGGCTCAGGTCATGATTTCACAGTTTGCAGATTCAAGCTCCGCATTGTGCTCTGCGCTGATGGTGCAAAGCCTGCTTGGGATTCTCTGTCTCCCTCTCTCTCTCTGCTCCCCCGCACTCTCTCTCTCTTTCTCTCTCTCAAAAATAAATAAATAAACATTAAAAAAAAAATAAAGTAATCAAGGCAATGTGGTGTTGGTGTAAAAACGTTTAGATTCTTAGAATAAAATAAAGAATCCAGTAATAAATCTACGCATATATATTCAATAAATTTGTATCATTGGTGCCAAGGTAGTTAAAAGAAGAATGGAAGAAGAAAGCAGATACTATTAAAATAGTCTTATGTGTGTTTCCTGCAATATTATCATCTTTTAAAAAATACCCATGTTAAGACTGCAAAAGAGACACACATCTCTTCTTTTAAATTTTGGAGAAAATACGAGCCATTCGGCACAGGAGTATAGATCCTAACACTTCCTTTCAAATGGGGTGGACCCACCCTTTCCAGGAATGAAGAGTAGTGGCTACTAATCTGTAACAAAACAATCCACGTAGGATTCCTAATATTTTCACAAGGAGTAGCTAGGCTTTAGGAAATTTGACATTGCTAATGTGATGTAGTAATTTTGCTGGAGGCTTAGCATAATTATTTCAAACAGGTCACTAGAATTTGTCTTTTGGGTGGAGTCCAGCAGAAGCAAGCTAAGTGTTTACACTAACCAAAAAACAGTTTCAGTGCTTTTCATCATGTTATAAATGTCCGACTTCCAAGAGACAATGAGATTTTGGGAATGACTTTGAGAAGATGCAGATAATTTTGTTCCCTCAAAAATCATTGCTCTCAATAGAGTTATGATGCCATTTATCTTTCGTTTTGAGCCAGTTACTTGTGTGCTGTGAGTCATGATAATTAAACCAAATTTAGATTCTCTTACTCTTACCCTTCATAATTTTTTTTTTCCATTTGAGACTAATGACAATAAAAAGCCTCTCGCTTGGTATGCCATTAGACCACATACTGTACTATGTAAAAGCTAATGATTAAGTTGATGAGTCAGGTACAGCAATGAAGAATTGGGTGGAGCTTAACAAAATTTTTAATTTCATGGGAAGAAATTTTGTTTATTACCAAAAAAGATCCTTTTCCAGGTGCTCTTCTTTGGTTTATAAGGTAGATGACTAGTATATAAGAGCCATATCATTTTAACGTACATGTTTTTTCAAAGATAGTTTATTTGCAAACACAAATGACTAATTCTTACATCATGGTTTTCCTGTTTTCATCTTTGCCTCTTTGTTAAGCTGGTGTCTGTGTACCACAGGCAGAACCAACCAGAACTAAAAAACCTGGTTGCTGTAACTCATTGTGGTTTGTCTGTGTGGCCACACCTCAGGATAGGAGCCTGGAAACACCAGCTTTGCTTGTCCCAGTCAAAAATTATCCACACCTCAGAAACTGATCCTCTCAATTTCCCATCTCTTCCTTCTCTCCCTATGCACCTATTATTTCCCTCTAAGTACATGAATCTGCCTCTCTTTTTCTAGAAGGACCTATCCTGATTCTATTCTGAATCTGATGTCATTGAGATCATAATTAAATAAGAGAAAGAGTCCAGGACCTGGCTCACACCCAGGAGGCCTGTGTCCTGTTCCATCACTGCCAGTATTTCTGTCTGAAGTGTGTGAGAGGCACAAACTCCCCTGTCCTCACTTCCCTTGCCATCAGGATGAGAGGGCTGGCCTGGATTATGGCCTAAATTCTGTGATCCCGGTTCTTTAGTTATTCCCTTTTACACTGTCCCCAGCTGACCTCCTCAAAAAGTGCTTTACAGTTTAAAAAGCTTCTTCATATCTTTACAGTTTAAACAGCCTTTCACACACCTGATCTCATTAGATCTTTATAGCAACTCTGGGGAATAGGCAAAGCAGACTTTATTACCTTCATTTAGGGGTGAGGAAACTGAGGCCAACAGAGGATTTGTGACAGGCTCAATAGCTTGTGGACTCTGAAGAGTGAAGCCAGGACAAGAGTCATACTCTTAGTACTCAGTCCCCTATTCCCTGTAGCTACATCTCATGACGTGTCTGTACATAACAATGTCAAGGTTGGATCCTTCTAGTCTCATTTCCAATAGTTGAAAACACAAACGCCAATTCATTCGTTTTTTGTTCCTGAAATATCTTCCCTCATCTTAAGCTTCGGAAAATTCAAAAGTAATTCAAGAGACAGTTTCACAAACTAATCAATGTAAATATGTTGAACAAGGATTGTTATAGTAATTGGAACAGGCAGGGACAAGATTAGGGTAAATCAAGACAGACCTTTGCTTTAGTCACAAAATATAAGAGGATATAAAAAGTCAATAATCCACATTAAGGTTGTAATGCAATATTTTTAAAAAATCAGAATCAATGCAAAAAATACATGACAAAATATCAACATCTTAAAGTTGGGATCAGTAAAGAAAAAAGATAAAAATTATTTGAAGTCAAATATATTCCTAACTAAATCAGTAGTTGTTGTTTTTTTTAAATGTTTTTAATGTTTATTCATTTTTGAGAGAAAGAGAGAGACAGAGACAGAGTGTGAGCCAGGGAGGGGCAGAAAGAGAGGGAGACACAGAATCCGAAGCAGGCTCTGGGCTCTGAGCTGTCAGCACAGAGCCCAACGTGGGGCTTGAACTCATGAACTGCAAGATCATGACCTGAGCTGAAGTCTGAAGCTTAACTGACTGAGCCACCTGAGCACCCCACTAAATCAGTAGTTTTGAGTCTTCATTGGCTGAACACACACCTCTTCTCTAGGACAGCATCTTATACCAAGGAGATGCACAACAGATATCTATTGACCTGAGATAAATTTGTATTTAATTGAGCATATTTATAAAATAAAATGATAACAGGTTTGGGGGGTGATTTGAAATTGCTGGGATAGACAGAGTAAAGAGGCAGTGTCGAGCGGGTCATAGCAGGCATTTAATCAATAGAAGTAATAATAGCGATATTTACTATGTATTATGTTTTAGGAAATGTCGATTTTATTTCTAAGATCTAAAGCTTTCTAAAAATGTGATACTTATCTTCATTCAGTTCATGGATGTTGTCCAAGTTATCACTTTACTCCTGAGATATATTATGTATTAATACTGACGTTAGCCAGTACTAGACAAATCACAGTAGCCATTTTTAAAAAGCTATTTTGCCAAACCCTAAGGCCTGAAACATCTATTCAAAGGCAAATAAGATATTGCCTTGGCCCTCAAACAACTCACCAGTTGATAGGAAGCTCCCCATTGGCCTGTTTCCTCTCTGTCCCACTGTCCCCCCCACCCCCTACCCAGACCTTGACCTTCAGTGGTCCTGCTCTGAGCCATTAGAGCTGCCAGCAACGCCATATAGCTCAATGTATTCCTGCTTCAAGTGTGATAGGGATGTCAGCTATGGAAAGGCACCTCAGAGCTCTGAAAGCTTTTCCACAGATAAATACTGCTGATTTACTTGATGGTAAGTTTCAAGTACATCTTTTCATTCCGCATGACCTTTAAATGCTGTAGTCCGTGTTTAGGCCTGAAGTTTATACCTACGTGGGACACTTTTAGCTGGAGGACTAAACAAATGAATAACCAACAAATTTTTGAAACACAATTCAATATTGACTGGGCGACTACTGATACAGATGTTTAGCGCATTGTGTAATATCACCATGCCTGGAGAACATCCCCATAGCACCAATTTAAACTAGTGGTAATGAATCCCAACTTGCTTAGCAAGACAAACTCCATCATCATTCTTTATGGGTAATAAACATGTAGTTAGTTATTATTGCTTAAATTAATAATTACAAAATGACCTGGATCAACTTGGTCTCAACTAGCTCTTATTTTCAACAAGTTTAACATTTTCCTTTATGTTCATGAGCATTTACTATGTACTCTCTTCTAGGCATATGTTGGCATTTGGCCGTTTCCACAGCTACATATTAAAGGAATGAATTAAAATATAGCGTGCTCTCCAGCACCATATCAACAACCCTTATTTCTGCAACATTAACTCTAGAAATTTGTAACTAATTGAAAAAATCCACTGTACTGATTTTAACAGTTCTTTTAAATTGTACCATGTTCTTATATTAAACCATAATCTCATTTCCAGTAGATATGAAACACGCTGACCGATTACCTACTTCTTGGAGTGTATTTTATTTAACTCTTTCACATATACTAATGGCTTCTAATTGTTAAGGGGGCCAACACAGACTAGGAAAGAGGATCCTTAGATTCTGGCTGGCTGAAGAAATTGGTCAAATTTTTCTGGTTTGTACTCTGATTAATTTTTTTATACATAGCCAAAATAAGGGGGTATTTAAATTAAGTATCTTCCCAGATTCATGTTTCCATTAACACGTTTCAGTCAATGAATTCTTCAATTAACTTATAGAAAAGTAGCATGTTTCATTAACATGGTGTCCAGTTTCCATTATAGTGTCACATGTAAGTCTGCCTTGGCAACCATAAATGTTACATGCAAATCTATTCATGTCTAGGCATGAAAATATTACTCCAAAAAGCTCTTTATAAGTTAGAAACAAGCTTTTCTGAAGTGGTTAGAACTCTCATCTTTGTCTAGGCCTCTATTTTAGCACCTTTTGTAATATAATTAATTGGTTCTTTGCCCATCTTTTCCATAAGTCATTGGCTTCTTCATAAGCTTGGGATGTGTATTATTATCTCCCTCAGGCTAGCACAATAATTGGGACATAGAAAGAATTTGTTAAGTATTTGTCAAATGAATATATTCAACAATAATCTGAGAGCATAAAGTAAAATTACCATACAAATGGTAGGCAAAGCTCTCTTCATATTACAGCTTCTGACATAAGCCTACTACTTCTTGAACAAGGAAATGTCTTGTTTCCAGAATTACGTAGCTGCCCCTCCCCAAATGTTTACATAAATTATGGTTATAATTAGGAAATCTCTGACTTAAATCTGAATATGAAAGGGTAAATTTTGCATAAATTGTTGCAATTTTAACCTTTAAACAACCTTTACAAGTTGTAATTTTAATCATCCCTGAAGATGTTTAAAATTAAGTCTTTGAAAGATAGTTAATTTGAAAGTTAGTTAACTCCATAGCCATGTCTAGGTATCTTAAGAAGCATATATATATATATATACATATGTATATATATATATATATATATATATATATATACATATGTATATATATATAATTTATATATAAAATGAACCTTTCAGAATAAAATTTTTATATGTAAATACAACTTTCAAAGATTAAAACTATATATTAATTTATGCTATTTATCAAATCTATGAGAAAAGTATTAAATAACATGCATATCTGCTTTATTTTTTTACTCTTCTCCAATGTTACTATTATCCCTTTCCCTTACTAGAAAATAGTTAAACACTGTACATCCACAATAGTTAGAAGTCCCATTATGTCCTGGTGGCTGACTTTATATAATTCCATGAGTAGGAAAATCAGAACTTTTTTCCAGTTGCATATGATATGCTTATTAAGTAACCCTGAGGCTATCGTATTGCCTACAATAGCCTCCCAGTCCAGTGTATGTTGAAGGCAGTCCCTTTCCTGAAACTTGCTGGCCACATAGTGCTGTGAGCTCTATAGCAGATGAGCACTGCTCCCCAAGTTTATTTATGTTGAATTCATTTATGTTTGTTTCAACTATAATTATGTTGATAAATATAAATCAAAATGAGACAAGTTATAATTCAAAATAATTATTATGTACTTTTACAATTAAATGACAGTGACAATAAGGATTACTATTATAGCAATAATATTATGGAAACCCTATGATAATATTGACTCTTGAGCATTTAATATGTGTCAAGCCCTAGGCTAAATGCTTTTCAAACAATATCTCATTGAATTCTCATCAAAACTATAGCCACTCAGTTATGATAGAGAAGTGGGAAAACTGATATGAATTTTAAATACAAAAACGAAATATGAGGGGCACCCAGGTGGCTCAGTCGGTTAAGGGTCCAACTCTTGATATCAGTTCAGGTCTTGATCTCAGGGTTGTGAGTTCAAGCCCCACAGTGGGCTCTGCACTGGATGTAA
Source organism: Panthera onca (assembly GCF_046562875.1). Taxonomy (NCBI): domain Eukaryota; kingdom Metazoa; phylum Chordata; class Mammalia; order Carnivora; family Felidae; genus Panthera; species Panthera onca. The sequence goes on from NC_138343.1 coordinate 71,552,711, forward strand.
AGCATACTTTAAAAAAAATGAAATTTGAGGTGAACTAAGCTACCTCAATTTCTCATTGGAAAAAAGAATTCCTCCATCCCCTTTCCCTACCCAGTTTCTAGCACATTGATGGCATAACATGATGATTCAATCAGTAATGTCTCCATAAAACAAAATGAATAAATGGGGAACATAAGTGATTAAGTGTCTGTGACTGATTATTCAGAGATGCAAGTAGCAATAGTCTAAGGTTGCTTTGACGATATATTTCTAAAATCACAATTTATCTCTAATAAGCAAGAATCACAATTTTGGGATATATTTGCTCCAGTTTATATCCCCTTAGGAATGATAAACTACTTAATCCAAAAAAAAATATGACCTATCAAGACAGCAAGAAGACAAGCCACAGACGGAGAGAAAATATTTGCAAAAGACACATCAGATAAAGAACTGCTATCCAAAATATACAAAGCACTCTCAAAACTCTATAATAAGAAAATAAACTACCTGATTTTTTAAATGGCAAAAGACCTGCACAGCCCCCTCACCCAAGAAGATGTATAGATAGCAAATAAGGGTATGAAAAGATGCTCCACATCATATGTCATTAGGGAATTGCAAATTAAAACAACAATGAATTACCGCTATACGCTTATTCGAATGGCCTGGCGGCACGAAATGCTGGCAAGGATGTGGAGCAACAACAGGAACTCTCATTCACCGCCGTGAGAGCGCAATATAGTCCAGCCTCTTTGCAAGACAGTTTGTTAGTTTCTTACAAAAGCAAAAATACTCCTGCCACATGATTCAGCAGTTTGCTGCTGGGTATTTACCAAGGACTCGGAAACTTACATCCACACAAAAGCCTACACGTGGATTTTAGAGGAGCTTTATTCATAATTACACTTATAATTCAAACTGAGATTTATAGATGTACACAGGGATGGGCACGGTATTAGCAATGTTTCTTAATCCAGGGATCCATGGCAGGTCCCTCTGGATTTAAAGTCATTAATTTCTATTATTGTCACAGTGCCCGGCCATGAGCCCTTAATCTGATTATCTCTCCTGCTATTCTAACCATATCTATTCCAGCACTGTCTTATAACAAGTGAAAATTAATTCCTAATATAAAACAATAAGAGCTAATATAGAAATTCCTTTAAATTTATTGCACTGCTAAATAAACTTCGAAATGCTTCAGGACTTGATTAATAAATCATGTTATTTCCTTTAGCGATTTTCTTTGCCTGAATTCAAATTATAGTGTATTAATCCACTATCAATAATATCAAGACAGCAGAGGTACAATTAATACCCCAATCACTCTTTAATTGGAAGATCTCCCTCTGCACTAGAGATTTTATTATTTGCATCTCATTACAAATATTTTCCTAGGGGGCCCTAAATTCAGAGCATCACTGTAGCTAGTTTGTGATAAATCATAATACACTAGCTATGCTATGCAAATAACAGTGCACTGAATCCTTTACTAAGCAGTTAATACATACAGTGTATTATGTTATCTTAAAAAGGTTTAATACAATCAACCCATAAGAAAGGCTCTATAATTTTCCAACTATAGCAAAGCCATTTTAGAAGTAGGTTTTAAGCTGTAAATAGAAAACAAGAAGAAACTAATAAGTTGTCTTAAAAAGTGCCTAGTTTGACTCTTTGAAGGGAAAAATAACCTCTTTTAGAGGTGAATATAAAAATAGATGTGGATCACTTCCAATTAGAAAAAAGCCTAGGGCAGTAGTTCTTTCTCTTTTTATGACTGTGGAAAGAATTATTGCCACAGAATAAATCAAAACATAAAAATAAAACAATTCTACCAAATTGGAGGATGAATGAACTTTCAAGGAGATGCCAAGAAATATGCAAGGAATTCACATTAAGCAAGTTCTATGAACAGCACACTGTACTAAATACTTTATATACATCTTTCCATTTAATTTTTATATATTACCTATTTGAATTAGATATTATTATCTTCCAGGAAGATTAAATAACTTGTTCAGGTTATATCAGTGACCAAGCTCAGATCTGAAATTCTCATTTGCTTTAAGAGCATCTTTAAGGGGCAGGGTGGGGTGGAGTACCTGGTTGGCTCAGTAAGTTAAGTGTCTGACTTCGGCTCAGGCCATAATCTCATGGTTCATGGGTTCAAGCCCCTCATCAGGCTCTGTGCTGACAGCTCAGAGCCTGGAGACTGCCTTGGATTCTGTGTCTCCCTCTCCTCTGCCCCCTCCCCACTCTCACTCTGTCTCTCAAAAGTAAATAAGTGTTAAATTTTTTTTTTTACAAAGAATGTCTTTAAGAATGTTTTCTCCTTCAGAGGCACCTGGGTGACTCAGTCGGTTAAGCATCCGACTTCAACTCAGGTCATGATCTCACAGTTCATGGGTTGGAGCCCTGCCTCAGGCTCTGTGCTGACAGCTGGGAGCCTGCACCCTACTTCCGTTTCTGTGTCTCCCTCTCTCTCTGCCCCTCCCCTGCTTGCTCTCTCTCTCTCTTTCAAAAATAAATAAAAACATTTAAAAAATTAAATAAAAAAGAATGTTTTCTCCTTCAGAAACAGTAAAGAGTCCTCTGACTCAAGACGGTAGAAAAAGCTTGCATCTTTAATTTACCGACATTTTTTACCTGTGTATCTATTTTATTATTATTACCTATTTCCCATCCCTCTCAAAGATCTATTTAAAAGATAAAAGAGGGGCGCCTGGCTGGCTCAGTTGGTTGGGCCTCTGACTTCGGCTCAGGTCATGATCTCACTGTTTGTGAGTTCAAGCCCCGCATCAGGCTCTGTGCTGACAGCTCAGAGCCTGGAGCCTGCTTCAGATTCTGTGTCTTCCTCTCTCTCTGTTCCCCCCCTGCTTGTACTCTGTCTCTCAAAAATAAATGAAGATTAAAAACATTTTAAAGATAATAAAAGAGTAGTAAAATGTCTAAACCCACAATGGGGAGAAGTTGAAGGGGCCACAGCAGGTGAGAGATCTTAGTAATTTTCTGGAAGATGGAAGGCAGGTGTTTAAATTATTGAAACACAAGGTAGAGTAGAGGAGACTGTTTAGGAATCACACACAGAGGTGGCTATAATGAAGCAGAGAGCCAACATTCCCTCCATAACATCTGGAAAATGCCACCCTGATGGAGATTGGGCATGAGAATTTGAGTTGAGAAAAGGGGGTTGGAAAGCCTATATATGGAATAGTTAAAACTCTCATTCCCTTCTAGCACTCTCATCCACAAAATGTATAGCATTACACTATCAATCTTCACTTCTTTCTCCCTCACAGGAAAAAAACACACCAAAGTTCTTGTCTTAAAAAATTATGGGGAGAACTAAGGCGGGTAGTACAGGCGTTGGTGATTTAAATTACAGTCCTCCTCATTTTGGCATTGAGAGGCCCCCAGTGTAAGGTTAGGTCCTTGCCAGCTCACAGTGAAGTATAGCCTGACAGACAACACACCCTGCCATGAGCACACAACTCTGAATCAGCCTTTGGGTCAGGCTCAAATACGAATGGCAAGCGTGGATTACATAGCTCTGAGATAGAAGACACACTGAAAATTTGCCCCTAGAAGAAACAGAGGTGATTCAAGGAACAAGGATAATTTTGAAAAATTCTTTATGAATGTTAGAAATCTTCAAGAATGTGCTGTGCCCAGGACTACTGGGGTGGCTCAGTTGGTTAAGCGTCCGACTCTTGATTTCAGCTTCGGTCATGTTCTCATGGTTCATGGGTTCGAGACCCACCTTGGGCTCTGAGCTGACAGTGCAGAGCCTGCTTAAAATTCTCTGTCTCCCTCTCTCTCTGCCCCTCCATGACTCACTCTCTCTTGCTATCTCTCAAAAATAAATAAATAAATATTTTTTTTTAAAAAGAATATGGCTGTACCCATAAAACAAAAATAAATGCTATGGGGAAAATAAATAATGAGAGACTATGAATGTTTTTAGAAATTTTAAATGTGATTTATCAAACAATAGTGCAATAGAAGGATTGAAATATACAGTTAAGGAAGTCTCTCAGAATGGAGAAGAAATAAAAGACAAAAAATATTGGTGAAAACATAGGGCATTCAGAGGATCAGTTCAGGTGCTATAATACCCAAATAATAGTATTTTCAGAAGGACCAGAAAAAAGATGAAAGAGGAAGGAATTGTAGAAATAATGGAAGAAAATTTTCCTTTATTGGAAAAATATATATTTGCCAAATTAAAAGAGACATCCAAGTATGTAGCAGAATACATGAAAAAAAAAATGCACCTAGACAAATCACTGTGAAATTTCAGAAAATTAAGGGTAAAGAAATGCTGTGAGGCAAGGGAAAACATGTCACTAACAAAGGAATAAAATTCAGACTGGCATTCGATTTTTCCCAAACAATATTAGTCACATGAAGACAATGGATATATTCCCCCCAAATTTCTGAGGAAAAGCTATTGGTATTCAACCTGAGAATTCTGCACCCAGATGAGTTAGTAAGTATATAAATAGACAATTTGACAGATGTAAGCACTCAGAAAATATATCACCCACATAGCTTGTCTTAGGAAAGGATATAATCCAGAAAAATGAGAGAATAAACCAAGGTAGAGGAAGATAGTGGCCCAAGAAGCAGCAGTTTCAACACGTGTAAATAATGAAGGGAATTACTGGAATGATGGCTGTACAAAAGACCTACAGAAGACACATTCTGCATACCTCACAGTGTGAGATAGTCCGCTAGGAACAAAAGGAGATTCTATGAGACATTGGGAAATGAAGAGAAAATTCAAGAAAACAGAAAGGTAATGCAAAAGTCGAAGAAAAACATAAAGCTATATAAGAAAGGAAATGTGATCAGGACACAGTACTCGGTTCTGAAGATCACAGAATTTACATGGTCTAAATAATGTAAATGGATTTTATTGATTTTTCAACTTTTAGAATAATCTTGAAGACAAAACACATAATGAAGAGACTTAATTTTGATAATAGAACAGAATGTAAATATTATCACTATTGACAATATAAGCTAAAAAATACAGATGCAGAGTACAAATTGGGGAAGAGTGGAGAGAAAGGACCTAGGGGCATTTATACTTACATCTTACAAAATGTGAGATCAAGGACACTTTCTATAGCTCATGGGAAGAGAAGTAGAGGTGCAAGTGTATCATTTAGACTTAAACAAGGTGGGTAGGGGCTGTAACAGAGCTGAACACTTGTCTATGATAGCAGAGCTCGGTATATAATCTCCTCAAGTTGGCAAGTCTAAGAATAGCAAGAAACACATGTTTATTATTTAGAAATATGAATATGAGACCACCAGAAGATAGGAGATGTTTAGAAACACAAATAAAACACCACCAGAAGAAATCAAACTGAAAAGTTAAAAAGCGTTGCTTCTGGGGAACAGAACTGAGGATGGAGAGGAATGAAGTGAGAAACTGTTGATTTAAAATTACATGACTGTGTATACTTTTTACTTTTTATATGTGTACACTTATATCTTAAAATTTTTTAAGCAGAGTTATACAAATTCTTTAAGTGATTAGCTAACCATCACACCACCTGTATGACTCTTAAAAAGCACTATGTGCTACGCAATGAATTTTGTGCCTAGACAAGATTGTAATAGACAATTTTGTAAACAACCATAGACAATATTGTAAACAACTGTACATATTAGAAATTATACTATAAACAGAGTGAGAGTAACCTTTAAAAAAAAGAAAAACTTATTAAGAGTCAAGTCAGATAGATGTAGAAGGAACATTTGTTTCTAGAACCACATTTCCTCAAATCTCTCTCTCATTTCAGTGCTATAATAGACAGTTCCATGAAAACGGGCAGTGTCCCATTTCAACCTCATTTTTGCTGCTATTCTTTGTTTTCTGCCTCAGGGCTGCTTAGGCTAACGGGTATATTCCAGAATTAAGGGGGAAGGTGCAGATACAGAGCATACTCCCCAGTGTAACCAATGAGAGACAGAAATGCAGAGTTAGATGCCTCAGTCTCCCATCCTCCAGATACAGAATTCTAAGATTTCTTTATGGTCTGTCAGAGAGTTACCAACAGAGCTGTATCCCAGCTACCCACAGTGCTAACTAAGCTAACACATACCCTTTATTGGCTTTTCCTCTGTGCCGATCTTACTTTCTTTACACACTCACTCTAGCTTCCCAGAATCAACTCTCAAATTATCTGCATCAAAGACCTTGCCTTAGGCTCTTCAGGAAACCTTCTCAAAAAGACACAAGAGGTCTAGGAATCAAGGCTGTGCTGAGACATGTGGGTGCCCAAGTTAGGCCAATTATTTGGTACCTCTTCAAATGTAGAAAAACATTTCAATGCTTATTTACCAGAAAGCCTGAGCACAGCAAGAGAAAAAGACATGCCAAAGATAAGAATGACCATTTTGGAATGCTAAAGCCATATGTAATTGTATTGCCATTGCATTCTTAAAATATTTCATTATCATATCATACTTAAAAATTTAAGTGCTGTGAGATTTCTTAACAATCATCTGTGCTATTTAGGGTTCTGTGCAGGAAGCAGAAACTCGTGTTTTCAAGCAAAAAGTATTTGTTTCTGTTTCTGTTTGTTTGTTTGTATGTTTGTTTGTTTGTTTTATATAGAGAGAGAACATGAGCAGGGGAGGGGGGCAGAAGGAAAGAGAGAATCTTAAGCTGTGTGCATGCTCCATGATGTAGGCTCAATTCCACGACCCTGGGATCATGGCCTGAGCCAAAATCAAGAGTCAGACACTCAACTGACTGAGCCACCCAGGTGCCCCGAAGCAGAAAGGGTTTTAACAGAGGAAATTATGTGCTTACATAATGATGTGAATCCAGAGAAGAGAAATCAAGAGACCACCATTATATTTTGTAACCCAAGGAACCATTCCTTTGACTGGGATTCAGAGTCAGGAAACTGCTTCTGCCATTGCTACCACCACTGATGACTTCACAGCTCTTCCACACTAATGAAGCTGATGATAATGTTGGAACATGGGATCCAGCTGCTATCAATGTTAAGTCCATCTGAGCTGTTTGGACCGTCTTCTGTCTCCAAAAAATTCAGTCACTCAAGTGCATTTCATCAGCATATTATAAACTAGCTCCAGAGCTCTAACATCAGGGATGTTTGCAAATGTGGATTTTAGTGCTCCAGCCCTTGCAATGTATGATATGGGGGAAGGGAATGAATGCCATGTACCAACAGGCAGTATTGGGCATGATCCATTGTGTAGCTACCCAGCATCCACAATCTTTTACCCACGTTTAACTTCCAAACAAGCATAAGAGCAAAACCAACATCTTCCCAATCTTGCAAAGTACAATTGGCCTGCATACAAAACAAAAATTTGCTCACTGTCTCCTAAAAGAAAAGATCCAAAGGCTAGTCACTGTACCCAACAATGTAATCTTGTTCATTTCTCTTCTTGGTCAGTTATAAACCACGTTGATATCCTCTATTTTTTTTAAGTTTATTTACTTATTTTGAGAGAGAGAGAGAGAGAGAGAGAGAGAGAGAGAGATAGCAAAGGAGGGGCAGGAAGGGAGTGAGAGAGAGAAAATTCCAAGCAGGCTCTGCACTGCCAGCACGGACCCGGTCGTGGGGATCAAACCCATGAACCATGAGATCATGACCTGAACTGAAATCAAGAGTTGGACGCCTTAGCCACCAAGGTGCCCCTTGATATCCTTTATATTAAAGAGTAAATTGTAAACTTTATCACCATTAATATGCCTTATATCAAGTATGAAGAGAAAGAGAGAGAGGGGGAAATTTTTGGCTAAGATATACAAACATATACATAAAGCAAGAAAAATATGCAAAACTATCCGAGGTCGTGTTTCTGCAAGAACTGGTCATAAAACCATAAACAGTACAGTTAACTTAATTTTTCCATGGTTCATTCCAGTTATGTTTTGCCTCAGTCATAACTTGATTTGTACAGGGTTCTTCACATGGTAGAGTAACCTGTGCCTTTACAGCTGAAAAGTTGGAGCGCTTGATATTCCTGTCTCTTGGGATCACTAAAGGCATTCAGTCAATTTTGTCACTGGTCACATGAATACTTGGAAGCACCAAAGAAGGTCTGGGTTGCAAAAATATTCCTCCTTTCCTCCATTTTGCAGCAGCAATTACCCCAGCTGGTACTGTCTTCCCTTCTTTGCCTATTTGCCGAATGGCATAAGAATCCCTAAATTCCAGGTGGTGGTTTCAACTTCAGGTTAAGTGAAATCACAACTTAGTATCCCTTAGTAAAGACTTTCCTTCTTTAGAAACTCAGCTCTTTAAACTAACACAGCACGAAGTTGAAAAAGCAAAAAAAAACATTTAATGTTGCATGTAAGTGTAATAGTGAAAAGATCCATTTTCAAATGTATCCCTTGTTTCCCAAACCCAAGTATTCTGGCTAAGGGGGAAATAGTACCATACATTTGTGACCGGTTCAGAGCATATACTAGTAGGAAAGCACTCCAGCTTCTCAAACTCTTATCTTCACGCTATAGTCATAATAGTCTTCAATAGAACACTTTACTGTTTTAAAGGTCACATGCTCTGGGGAAATCGAGTCTGAGTATATGGTATGTTGGAGATAATGGGTAGAATCTCACAAACACAGTTCCTCCTGGAAACACATTTCGATGACATTTCTCGGTATCCCTTGCTCTTAAGTGCTGTAATTGAGTACGCTGTTGCCAATGGAGTCTAAGTTGTATTTGATGACTGTCACCGCCAAACTTGGCCACTCCTTTCATAAAATCCTCTGAGCGATCTCGCTCTAACCCCATCTCTGTGACTGAATGAAGAAGGCCAGTTGAGAGAAGGAGGCTCGGGATCCCTGAATGACTGCACGGAGCAGAGCCTTCCACCTCTACTGCCCCGCTCTGATGAGTTCTACAGGCTTGTGAAATAGAATTTGTTTAATTATCAATTTATTGTATTTCTTTAATACCCCTTCATCGGAGTTTGCTTATTTCAGTAGTTAGCCTATCTTGAATAATAAATGGAAATATAATTGGAATCCCATGGGTTAAGCCCATTGTCATATTTCTTTTATTATAAAATGATTTTCCAGATAAGAAGCAATGTTATGTGGTATACCATTGTGTTGAATAAAGCATTCAATAAATCCACAGATGGATGGTGTTCCTGGAAAGTACATTTCAGAATGAGTGTTACTCTAGTAGGAATTAACTGATGCCATTTGCATAATGGGAAGCCACCAAGTGGCTGGCTATTCTAAGTACGGTTCCATATCCCAAGGGTTGCATTGGTCTCTGCTGTTGGCAGGTTGGGCACTCAGCAGTGGTCCTAGTCACATCAGCCTTGCTAAGAAGTCCATGCTGTTCAAGCTCTGATACAACCTCCTTCCCTGTATGCATTAGCTTCCTGTGGCTTCTGCAACAAATTACTGCATTACAATTGGTTAAGCAACAGAAATTTATTTTCTCACAGTTCTAGAGGACATAAGTCTGAAATCAAGGTGTCAGCAGGGCCATATCTCTTCTGGAGGCTCTAGAGGAGCAACTGTTCCTTGTCTCTTCCAGTTCCTAGTAGCTGCCAACATTCCTGACCTGTATCACTCCAATCTCTGCCTCCATCTTCACATCACTTCTCCGTTTTGTGTATCATATCTATTATAAGAACACTGACAATAGCATTTAGGGACCACCTAGATAATCTAGGGTTATTGCCTCACCTCAAGATCTTCAACTTAATCACACCTAAAAAGACTTTTTTGCCCCAAACCTTTATAGATTTTAGGGATAGGCCTTGATATTTTGGGGGCCACCGTTCAGCCCATTACATTGCACCTTGCTCATTTTGTTTATGAACCCGTTGAGCAAACGTGAGGTTGTTAGGAAAAGAGGCTAACAAATAACCATAGAACCAGTCACTCTGTCCCTCTGTTGAGAAACTCTTCTATGGTGGGTGCCTTTGGTAAGCATTTACATGAAACACAAATAATGCCATACCCAGAGCTTCTCAGAACTTCTTGTCACCAATCCTCAATTTTATCCCTTCCAAGCTTTTGAACGTCTGGCCAAACCATTATCAATTATCCAAAAGCCAATTTATGTTTATAACACTGGTTATTTTTCCTTCTAGGAAAAGTGGGCGACCAGATGTACTGCCCAAAGTCCTTTCATTAGTAATATTTTCCCTCAATATATCCCTCAGGGCCACTCCTAAGTAAAGCTGTAATGCTGCCATGGTCCATTTCCAGCTTGTGTTTGCATATTATATGGAATAGTTTGTAAACCAGGATCAATTACTTTCTTTTCCAGTGTCTCAATCAGGGTTTCAGCATAAATTAAAATTTATCCCATGTGGTTTAAATAAATATCCTTTAATAAAGAATTGCTTGCAGACGTATAGGCAAGGTTAAAGGAACAAAGGATAGTGAGGTACTTAGATGCTAGCAAGAGTGTGATGTTATTATCATCCTCAGAACTGAAGAAACAAGAGGAGAAACAATGATCCTGGAGCTCAACGAGAACTAAAACTATGGTAGGGGCTATGATTATGGAAGGAAGTAGCTAGAGCTAGAGATACAACACCTAAGTAGGGAGAGAGCACAGAATGGATGTCCTAGCCACTCTATACATCTACCTGTTGATCTTCTACTCATTGCACCCAACTGGAAGTCAGCTGGCAAGGAAGACAAGGTGATTCAGTGCCTATATGGATCAGTTTCCTAGGACACAAAACAAGGCAAAATGAATCAGAGGTGTGAAAATACAATCAGCCAACATTTCATAGCAACTTTCAAGAGGTCAAACATGTGGGTTGAGGGAGAAGTGACAATGCTTCAGGAGTGATGCAATGGTAGCCTTAGGCACTGATCTTGCCATTTACCTGTGTTTTCATAACCTTCTACTTGATGAAAGAGTGCTGCTGTTCATGCCCTAGTTTATTACATGGTGGATCAGATAACACCCAATCCATGTAAGCAGCTTAGCTTACATGATAATTTGATATTCCATGGTCAGATACACAAACTTCTACTGTGGTCCAGAAGCAACCCAGGATATGTTTCTTAAAAGAATAGTTATATGGAGAATAGGCCATGGCTTTGCTCTAAACTGTAATTCTAAATCAAGTCTTGGCAGAGGCCCCTAGAGGATTGCTTTCTGCCAGGCACTTCAAGCACCATTTGATCTATTGGATCTTAAGGCTCAAATAGCAAAATAACTTGCACTGTAGTCCATAGTAGTAACAAAGCCTTCTCTTACTCTGGCCTTATTCAGATCTAGCAGCCTTATGGGTTACTTGATAAGAGAGTCAAAGCAGTACCCTGAAATGTGTATATGTTGTTTCCAAAGCCCAGTGAGATTTACGAGCCTAAGAAATTCACTTCTTTAACAGTGATGGATGTAGCAATTGTCTTTCCCTGAGGAGGAAACGTCTCAATCTGTTATAGACCACAGGACCACTGAAGACTTTACTGATGTCATGGCCCTTGAGTTTATGGTTATTTTCCCCTCCCACCCTCTGGCATACATGTTCCTTACCAAAGAATCTATGCCACTTGCTACCTCCTACTCACCAAATGCGGTCACATGATGGGCCAAAGCAGTGTCTTATCACATGATGAGACAAACAAGATTCCTAGATTATTAAAGAATACTGAATAGTTAATATTGCCCTGAGGCAGGACCATGAGGGAATACAGGTGAAAGAAGCTTCTTCTGTAATATCTTTATTGGAAAGGAGAAGAAAACATTTAATAGCTTGGTTGCAGAATATCAAATGCCAAAATTACATTGATTTGCTTCAGTTATTTGAGTATATCTAGAACAGCTATTGAACTTGGAATTACATGATTAAGTTGATGATAATCCACTGTTATTCTCCAAGACTCTCTGATTTCTACTCAAGTCAAACAGGAAAGTTAAATGGGTGTCTGATAAGTAATCATCACCCTTGAATCTTCCATGACTTTGATGTTGGCATGAACCTCTGAATTTCACCCAGAAATGTGACACTACTTTTGGTCCACTGTTTTAAGAAGGTGGTTACATTTTTTGAGCTTTGACTTGGGTCTTCATATCATACTAGCCCTATCTATGAGACAGGGAAATAATGTGGATATTTAGCTAGAAGCTAAGTATGTCTAATCTAAAAATACATTCAGGAACTGGAGAGAGTAAGTTTAGGGACCCACTGGGTCTATTGTGACAAGGACTCTGGCCCAAACTGCACTTATCACCTGGCCTCCATAAGCCTCCATTTTGATTGGTGACCACAGCAAAAATTTGGACACCTAATAATCAGCATCAGCTCAATGTACCAGTAATGCTCCCAAAGTCTGATTATTTCTCTTCCCTTTTGGTGAAAGCTAGGATGAGGATTTATAGTACATCCTTGTGACATCATCACAGAAAATTTCCTCGAAGGAACCCAACATTTCCTTCACTTAAGGACCTTTGGGTCTATGAAGTGACTCAGGAGGGGCTGTGCTATTGTGCTGACTCAAACTGTGTTCAGTAACTTTAGAGTCAGGTATACAGATCAAGTAGGACTTTAGTAGGTTGCCTATTTCAGTCCTAAAGGCATCATAATAGATTAGCCACCATCATAGATACTCATGCTACTAAGCCATTCTAATAACCACTCTGACTTTTCTGCCCAGTACTGTAACCAAGTCCACTTCATCTCTGGCATTTAAGTACTGCCATTTGGCCTCTAGCAATGAATAATGCCTTCATTCCTACTGAAGTCAGGGAGCCCATTTCAGAGACAGCATCCCCCTTCCTTGTTATTCTGAAGGAGATCAGAATATGTCACTTGAAAATATACAACCGTGACATAAAGATTCTTTTGAACTGAAGGCAATTGAGAAAAAGCAAGCACCAGAACAGCTCTTTGTCCTCCCTCTACCTGCCTAACAGCAGGGCATAAATGTGTGAAACTGTATCAAGAGATAGAGAACAACCCTTATCACTGGAAACAGTGATGGCACTGAGATGAGTCTGCATAAACAATGTTTTTGGAATAACCCTTATCTACCATTAGTTTCCCCCATATGTTCCCTACTCACTTTCCCACAATTTATCAGACTCCCTTTCCTTGTCTAGTCACTTTTCCACAATTTACTGCCTTTTGTTAAAATGGTATACAAGTCTATAAGGCTAACTAACCACTTCTTTGAGTTTTTCACTTCTTTTCCATGAAGCTCCATTCACATAAAATTAAAAACACTAGTATCGGGGCACCTGGATGGCTCCATCGGTTAAGCTTCTGACTTCAGCTCAGGTCAAGATCTCATGGTTCGTGAGGTTCGAGCCCCGCATTGCACTCTGTGCTGACAGCTCAGAGCCTGGAGCCTGCTTCGGATTCTGTGTCTCCCCTTCTCTCTCTGTCCTTCCCCCACTCGTGCTCTGTCTCTATCTCTCTCAAGAATAAATAAATATTAAAAAAAATACTAGTATCAATAGAAGTTACAAACGTTCCCCCTATTAATTTGTCTTTTGTCAATAATTCACAAGCCTCAGTCACTAACCTAAGAAGGTGGGGGAAAAGTTTTCCTCTCTATAGTCCTCAGCTTATGGAAAACAGCCACTACAGGATTTTTTCAAAGACCTATTACCAATGTACATTTACCTACATATTTCTCAAACATAGTGGGGGGGGGTGGTCAAGTGGGTTGCACATGATAAATCATCTGCAACATTCCTTATGCCTTAAGACTTTGGATTCATTCCTTCACATTATTCCAGTGAATTTCTAACATATATCTCATTTTAGTGTAGGCCACCAGTGATTTCAGGCTTTAGTTAAAAGCTGCTTCTCACTGTTGAGCTATATCCTTAAATTAACAATGTCTGGTAAATGCACCTGTATGAATAATTTCAGTCCAATCTAAAGGTATGTTTCTTTCTACTTTACTTGGCACTCTTTCTATTCCTACACATTTCTGCAGGTGGAAATTAGCCAAATCCTATCATTCTAAACTACCTCCTCCCAGGGTAGATTTTGAACTTTCCCCCTGAGGCATCCTGTGTTAAAATTATCTTTACAGATCTGATGGCACTGAGAGAATAAGAGGCAGCCCTAAGGAAGATCAGCATCCTCTTGGAAGGTAACTACCTTGGTTCAAGTCATTACAGGATCTCAAGCAATGAAAAACTAAGGTCATCTGACAATGGAGGAGGGACTGCTTTTCTTGGCCAGGGATATTTAATAGGATTGAGAGATTCAGGTTTGCAGTTTCATCCAAATCTATCTATGTGTCCCCATTTCAATTCTTTGGGTCCCTCCCCCTCCTGGCCCTGTTTTCAATTAATGCCACAATTTTCACTTAGAAAACTATTGGGGCTGTGAACTGAAGTTGTAATTTTGCAACCCACTTTGGATCAACCTTTGGATCTTATTTTAAGATGTTTCAGATCTGTACCTATAAGATATAACAGGTCCTTAAAGGGCAGCCAAGAATTTAAGACACAAGCTAATTTTTTTTTTCCTATAAACTCTGCAGGGCAATCAGAGGCAACTATCTCACTTAAATCTTTATTTATATTTCTCGTTTCCATCACAATACTACAATGTAGCTACCATTTATTCGGCCAATATCTTGTCTTGCAATAACTATTTCATTGTAGGTGGCCATAGGTGAAAATTCAGCTATTCACTACATGGAAAACTGTATTGCATTTCCCAGTGGTCATTAAGTTATCACTGCTTGTAAACTCAAACAGGTCAGATAACCAATTTCATATTATTATCTTTGGCAGTCTATTTCCTGATCAAATTTTGGTGCTGAATACTAAATTAGGCAAGGTTCACTGCATAAAATAGATACCACTAGGTATTTCAAGCAGAGTGCTTTAATTCAAAGGATTAGATGCTTATAAGATTATTGGTAACTTGGAGGAATGAGTCAAGAGGCCACCCCTAGTCTTTAACTTCAAATTTGTAAGACCACATCTGCCATGATCATTATCACTATTACCACTGCCTGCATTTACAAAAATGGTGTCAAGATAGTGGAACATGTAATTCAGCTGTTGCCAACACTTGTATCTGTAAGGAGCCCATTTATATAATTATGTTCTCCAGAAGGATGACATCCACCTCCCTTCTACCTTCCAAAAATTTCACGAGTGCTGCATGTTGATAAAACCTAAATTTGTGAGGGAATCTGAGAAGTGTAATTTTTAGTTCTTTAGACCGGGGGAGGGAAGGAGGGAGATGTATTGAGGGGATAGAAATGGATTCATAGAACCAATAAATATCTAGCACACTAATCTAAAGATGGTTGCTGGATTTCTCAAGTAGTATTTAGGGTAGATTCTAAGATATAAACTCAAAATCTCAAATACAACTAGAAATTAGACATGTGTTCCCATACTCCTTTTCTTTCTGAAAAAAAGACCAGACCCCACTTTCATAAGGGCTGACAGTAATAATTCAAACATAACGAAAACACTTAAATGTTGGTGAATAAATACAGCTTTGAAGCACAGCTATTTGTTCTTTTGTGACCATATGACATCTTTATTACATTTTCACTGTGAGGACTGACCTCAAAAAATATTTAGAATCTAACCGTATATGTACAACTGATATACCCTAACTATATAATATGCTTATAAAAATGTAAATGTTGTATTTGATTCCCAGATTTATTAAAAAATTAGAACACAAGCCACTTTCAAAGGTGAGGTATGAGTGTCACTAACATAATGCTACCTCCTGTGCAAGACTCATAACCTACCACCCTCTCATTACCAAATAGCTAACTAATCATTATTCTTGAAAGACTGGTTCTTAGGATAGCTTCCTCACAGGGAGGAGAAACTCAGTTTAAATATGATGCATCAGGGATGACAAAGAAGGAATTTCAATTGGATGCTTTTTCCCAAAGGCAAATTCAAAGAAAAATTTTAAAACTGAGGAAAGGAGTAACCTAACTGGCTTCTCTAAAATTGCAGAAAAGGGATCCAGGGGTTCCTGGAGACTGATAGAGTATACAGAATATGCATGAGGACTGACAAATTCTCTTTACAACTCATAGTCTTGTATTTAAATTGGGAAATACCCAATAATATCCAGACCCTATCTTTTTAGAAATGGCTAGATTATTTAAACCTTCCAAGATTTTTTAGTTTTAGAATGGCTTTTAATTTGGACATATTCTCTGTGTATGTCCTGTGTAGATGTTTGATTACAATGTGACCTTCTGATAGCTGCATGAGATTATTATAATTAGGTAGATAGTTATCAAGTGATGTGTTTCAGCATGTATTTATTCTCAAAGGAGATACTACTTTAAGGACACAATCCTTTGGAGAACCTCACCTATGAGAAGGAGAAAAAGAGAAAAAGTTCTGTTGTATTTCTATTTAAGACCAGATGGATCTTGAAGGAATAAAAGTATGAAGGAAATTTGTTCACGTGTGGACATGTAAACATGCTTTCATGTGGTAAAATGAAAAAGACAAAGAGAAAAGACCTAAGTTCTAGGCTTTTTTTTTTTTTTTAAACAGGTAGAAAAAAGCTTATTTTCTCAAAGGAAAACCTAGAGTTATAAGTGCAAAAGAATACCAAGTTGTATCTCATATCATCCTTTACAAACCTAAAACTCCTATTAACGAATCGCCATCTAAAGACAGCTGTTGACCACCTTCTTCATAACTCACATACTCTTTTAGTGATATATTCCAGAATCTTAGAATCTTAGTCTTCATCTGGTAATAGTTCTATAAGTCAATTATAATTTTTAACATATCCCTTTGAATCCCCTTCAGGAACATAGTTGTGTTATAGCCTCCTATTTTTAAACTTAACAGGTGTGCCTTCCCTCTATAATTTAGGAGGGAAATTAGGAAATTCCAGAGAGAATTAGGAAAACTAACTTTTTTTTTTAAATTTTTTTTTAACGTTTATTTATTTTTGAGACAGAGAGAGACAGAGCATGAACGGGGGAGGGTCAGAGAGAGGGAGACACAGAATCTGAAACAGGCTCCAGGCTCTGAGCGGTCAGCACAGAGCCCGACGCGGGGCTCGAACTCACGGGCTGTGAGATCATGACCTGAGCCGAAGTCGGCCGCTTAACTGACTGAGCCACCCAGGCACCCCAGGAAAACTAACTCCTAATACTTACATGATCTGTAGTGTTTTAAAACAATGAATTTGTTTACACTTCTCTGCCTTTTCATAACTATTTTTCTGGTTCAGATAGCATCAGCCTAAAATACCAAAGCTTAAGCATGGGTTCTAAAATACACTATTAAGAACTTGCTTTCCAAGGTGATTTGCCAAAACTGCTTGCATGCTGAGGGGCAGGTGAACCATCTATTAGGCGGGTGTTATGTTCCTGGGGGAGTAGCTCAGAACCTCAGCTCTGCAGCCTTAGCCACCATCCAGCAGGATCCCAGTCTATGTCAAGCAGGTCTGTAGTAAGCACTTGCCCTCCTACACAGTCTGTAGCCGTCTTTTTCTCGATAAGGACAGTGCCAGGAATTCAGCTGGCTGAACTTCAGGCTACAACAAGGCAAGAGCTGAGAGAGCGGGACAGTTCGGCATGCTGTCACATTCTCATCAAGGTGAGATTCAAAAGTCGGGTCCCAACTGTCAATATGTAATGCCTGGATTGTTGTATTATCAGATGGACTGGGCAGCAAAAATCACTTCCACCTCTATGTTCTCTTTCATTTCACATATGAATTGCATACATGGAATAAATCTGTAAGTTAAAATGTTCCTAATAAACTACAAACACTACATTCCATGTTCTAAAATGTGAATGTAAAAATCCATATGAAAATATTTTTGAATACCTAGGAAGCGTGTGGGGAGAAACAGAGAATGACTAAATTAATGGTGCTACAACTGAAACTAGTCATCAGTCAGTGTCCATCAGAAAAACAGAGTCAAGAGTATCACAGAAAAGAGAAAAAAGAAGAGATGCAGTCACTGATTATACTAGGAAAATGCACTGTCGCATGCCTAAGGTATTGCTAGCCACTGCAAACATTAAAAACTTCTGTTTTCTGCGTAAGAAAACATTTCTTTCGTTAGTGACAAAGTTTTACCCAGAAGAGGATGCAATCCTCCTCCCCTGATTTTAGGTATGAGGCATGCAACTCAGTGTGATGACTGAGAAATTAGGAAAGCTACCAGAACGGCTGCACATCACATCTTAAAGTCATCCTAGATAAGGAATCTTATAAAGTGTAGAAAGAGCTGAATGATCTAATGTAAGAACACAAGAGCTCCTCCACTTTATTTTTGGAACCAAAAAACCCTGCAGCATGAAAAAGTGTTAAGCTAACATTTGAAGCAACAAATGGAAGGATAATTTAGAAGAAAATGGTATGTTTTATGTCTGGATCCAAAAGCTCTTCCAAAGGCAACTAATTTTTACAGTAAAAAATGCCACAATAAAAAAAGAAGCTTTTCACCAGAAGTTTTAGGCACCCAAGTTCTAATTTCACTTCTTTTCTACATTAGTAATTGGCAGTGGAAGAGAATTCAGAATACTAATAACTGAATCAAATAAATATTTAGCAGATAATTTACATAATAAACTGATTAACAGAAAAAAATCATTTTTTTCCCACAGCAGTAGTATATTTATTGTGCTGAAATCAGGTAGCGGGGAATGAATAGGTCTGGGGAAGCAGTACAGAATGTTCACAAAGATTTACAAGTCTCCAGTCATTCCACACCAAGCAGCAAAGACAAAGGTGTTGAATCCTCTCAGGCCAAACTATTAAAAGTTTTGCAAATATTCTGTATTTCTCATGACTGCATGCCTTTGGGGGAAAAAGTGGGTAACTTTAATGCACAATAAATATGTTATAGTTTACAAAATATTCTGAAATAGTTTGTCTGCACAAACAGCATACATCCTGCACCATGCAGTTTTGACATGTTGAGATAGTTAAAATATTCATGCTTTTTTTTTTTTTTGTCACATTTTCTCTTTCAATAATGATCCCTGGTCAACATCCCCTACCAATTCAACCTATGCAATAAGACAACGTACAAGTCTCTTTCCTAATCTATTTCCAGTTGCTCATTTATATTACATAAAACACTTTATTTGTCAACAGCAAATTTAATTTTCTGGTTCTGACTACTCTTACTTTTATTCATTTTGTGTCTTAACAATTAACACCTTATAACAATCACACACTAAATTTAATGATCTTTAGCACCAAGGAGTCAAGAATATTGCCCCAAGATGGGTATACACTTCATATCTAGTTAATAAATAAGATCTTGCAACTTTGTCACAAGGAAAATATCACTCCAAAATTAAACACATTGAAAGAGAAGGATCGTTTCACGAAAAATTGGGTGTATGCTATTTGTAAAAAACGCAAAAAAAATACTAGCGGATTCGAAAGTTATTAAAATTTACATTAGAGGACTCCTTGATTTTTTAATTAAAATTTATTTAATTTTAAATGTTCTTTCCAACATAAGAGGTAGGTATATTTCCACATATGAAAAATCGGTAACAGCCACAAATCAAAACAAGGAAAGCCTGATAAAAATCAACATACTCTCTTCTAACAGCACATAAGTGTAACTCTTTTGTGATGTTACTAATAAAGACATGAGTTGTTTCATGTTCCAATCAGACAATAATCTTAATTTTCATAATATATTTCTGATAGTAACAAGAGTATTAAAAGGCTGCCTTTTCATCACAAAAATTGTTTCCCACAGTGATTTGTGCCGCAAGTCGTGGTGACCTTTGGGTCGCTAGACAGGCTTTTACTGTAATTCTTTCTTATTTTCACCAACACCATCATCATCAAGCCTCTAAGAGTCTACAGAGATCATCAGATTTTTTTAATTTAATTACAACCAAAAGGGTATATTCAGACTAGAGGTGGAGAGATTCGACCATTCCAGTCAGCAAATGAATCCAAATGTGCAAATTTTAAAGTATCTACAGTTCCAGCTTTGGACCAGAAAATGTTAGATAACTGATTTTCATCAGTAGGCAATAATAATTTAGCCAAAAAATTCATACTGTGTTTCTGTGATCATCAGACTGAAGAATGACTGTATATAAGATACATGAAAAATCTCATGCATTAGACAACAGATGTGAACAGAGGGAGAGCCTCCCAAGTCACATAATGATTGCTTTGGTCTGGACAACATCAAGGCTAATAAAAAAAATGTTTAAAATAAAACTTCATAAATAAAACATCCGGATATTGTATTTAACACTTTACTCTATCTAAAGGTTACTAATACATAGAGCACATTTGTCTTTTTCTCCCCACCCCAAACCCTCATTTGCTTCTTTTTCCCTGAAATTTTATATGAAATGGGAGCTTCCTCACTGTCAACAACAGTTAAGGCCCAGTTCAATTTACTCTCCTTTTGCTTTTCCATTTTTCTGCTTTTTTCCATTTTCTATTACTAGTTGTTTCTCTGATTTGCTCACACCATTTGCTGAAATACCATTCACAGCTGTTTTTCCAGCTTTTGCTTTCTTAGGCTCTTTGTATGTCCGAACATAGAAGTTAAGAAAGAGAAATATGAAGCTGATTGCGTAGGCAATGAGAGCCCAGTGCATCCATTTGGGGAAGGGGCAATCAGTGTACAGAGACAGTGCTGTGTGCCCGATGGTCACGTGGAACTGAACCTGAAAAACAAAACAAAACCACGATGCAGGATACATTTACTGCAAATAGTAAATAACTTTTAACAACACCAGGATCTTCTGCCTGGCTAAGATAGGGCCTAATCTTGCCACACTGTTCAAAGTTTAATAGCTCTCGGGCTCCCACACCCAACTCCAGCTCCCTCTCCTTCCCTCAGGAAGGGCTTCCTGCCTTTTTTTTTTTTTTCTTTTTCTTTTCCTGACTTTTTTTGTTGTTTTTCCTGCTGCTACAAAGTACCTCCATCCAGCTGGCCCTCTCTATCCCATTCATCAGGGTTTTTGTTTTGTGTGCACTTTCTTCTTTAAAACAATTAAACCTATCTGGAATTCTTAACTTCTTGGTTGTCCATCTTTCCACTAGTATATAACTCCAGAGGGTAAGGCTATGTGTTGCTCCCTGAGGATTCCTGAGTCCTTGGCACAGGGTCTGGATTCAATGAGTATTTGTTGGATAATGCTGAATAATGTTGTTAATGAGAGGGAATATCAATGGCCTAAAAGAATAAAGTAAGTAGTACCGTATGCCCTTTTTGATATTTGTTTTCTTCTCACATTTTAACTAATTTCTTTCCACAAAACTGTAAGCTGGTACAAATCCTTTTAAAATTGAAACTACCAAAAGGGTTTTTTATTTCTTACAAAATAGCACACAGGTAAAACTGCATTTGAATTAACACTATCCTTTACAAACTAAGATTTTTAGTAAAATTTAGTAGATATTTGAGAATAAGTGCAAAAAGAGAGAATCACTTTCAACTTTAAAAGTTTTAAAATTTTTTTTTAATGTTTATTTATTTTTGAGAGACAGTGAGAGAGAGAAAGAGAGATAGAGTGTGAGTGGAGGAGGGGCAGATAGAGAGGGAAACACAGAATCCAAAGCAGGCTCCAGGCTCTGAGCTATTAGCACAGAGCCCGATGTGAGGCTCGAACATCACAAACCACGAAATCATGACCTGAGCTGAAGTCAGACGCTCAACCGACTGAGCCACCCAGGCACCCCTAACTTTGAAAGTTTTTAAAAGAAGAAAAGCCAGGGGCGCCTGGGTGGCTCAGGTGGTTAAGCGTCCAACTTCGGCTCAGATCGTGGTCTTGCAGCTCGTGAGTTTGAGCCCCGTGTTGGGCTCTGTGCTGACAAACTGCTCAGAGCCTGGAGGCTGCTTTGGATTCTGTGTCACCCTCTCCCTCTGTCCCCCTCCCCTGCTCATGTTCTGTCTCTGTCTCTCAAAAATAAATGTTAAAAAAAAAAAAAGAAATTTTTAAAATAAAATAAATGAATAAAAATAAAAGAAGAAAAGCCAAAAATTAAGAAGCTTTTTAATTCAGATAAGGCCAATCAGTTTAAATTCCAATATATCGATAAATGAATGACTCTCAGTAGAAGAATTATGAATTCCATAGTATTAACAAGGGTTAGCTTTTTATAAGATTAACTGATATGATTGACTGTTATGAGAACTTCTGGTTTGAAAATACTGTGCTTTTCACAAAATTAACATCCTATCTGGAATGGGCAATTGTGGTTTCTCTTTTAAGCACAGCACTATCTAAGTTAATTATTATATAAATATTACTAAAATAATTTATTCCATGTAAGCCCTAAATTTATATCAGACTAAAGAACTTTAAATTCTCTAGGACAAAATCCAGATTTTAAGAAGTTTTGATTTCACACTGGTTCTTAGAACCTAAGTCACCAAAAGAGTATGTATGTGTATAGGTGTGATCAAGTGTGGCATTACTCAAGGAGACTGTGGTGAAGACTCCAACAAAATAGATACAAAGTTCAGATGACTTCTGTCATCTCTTCATTTTCTTGTGACCATTTACTGATTACTGAGAAAAATGAATTACACAAACTATATAAACAGCTTAAACATAAACTGGAGGAAGCCTCCTGCAGCATTTTAGTTACAAATGAATCTTTCACACCCAGCATTCCCCAAAAGTTGTGTTTCCTGTTCGGCCAGCCAACTGTTTAGCAACTTAAAGCAGAGATGAATAATATTTCCAAATGTGATTCCACTGATAAATTGTGTACATGCTATGATTACAGCAAATTATAATAAATTCCAAGGCTTGAAGAATAGCTATCAGGTTGGTGTTGGATTTCCAGTTTGATTACTGGGCTAGCGCCTCTCTCTGAATGTTTCACTGATATATCCAGATGCTGCAAGAAGTCCCACTAGGCATATGTGCTGAAAATTGTCGCCTCTAAAGGCTAGCATTTGAAAAAACCTAGCTTTGCTCTCTAAGGACTATGTGTTAGGGAATTAAGAGGAGTTCTCTTGTCCTTATTCCCTTCCTTTACCCCACCCCTTCCTTGGTTCTGTACCTTCTCCTCAACTTTCATTCTCTAAACGTATGGGCTCTGTTAAAAGGACTGAAAAATGGAACAGAAAACAAAATTCAAGCAAGGGCAGGATGAAGAGAGGTAATAGTAACATTTTAAATTAGAAAAAAATCACCTGAGAAAGAAGTTACACTATTTTTCTGGTCATATATGAGTTTATGTACTTTATGATGTACTTCGAACATTTCTCTTAGAGAGACCAGAGTTGTGTTTAGCCTTTTAAGAGTATCTTAAAAGTTAGTGGCAGTGACAACTAGGTCTATGAACAAGAAGCTCAGAGCTAAGCAGCCTCAACTCTCACATCTAGAGCACAGAGAAAGTCGACTTTGTAACAGAAAGTTGTCGAGGATAACTTAGCCCTTTAAAATTAGTAAATTCAGGGGTGCCTGGTGGCTCAGTCATTTAAGGTTCAACTTCAGCTCAGGTCATGATCTCGCAGTTCATGAGTTCAAGCCCTGTGTTGGACTCTGTGCTGACAGCTCAGAGCTTGGAGCCTGCTTCGGATTCTGTGTCTAACCTCTCTCTGCCCCTCCTCCACTCACACTCTCTAAAAATAAATAAACATTAAAAAAAACTGCATTTAAAATTAGTAAATTCAAACATTTTCAGTGTTTCACCACAAGAAACTTTAGAAGCATTTTACTCACCAGCTGCAACATGGTCAAGTATCTTTTCCACCAAAGATATTTCTGAATCCATGGGCCAAATGCAGTTAACCCATAGTATGAGTACATAATCACATGGATGAAGGAATTCAGCTGTGCTCCAAAAAATGCTTCAGAAAAACAGAATCACAAGATACAGAAAACTTTAGTAGGCAATAAACCATCTGAACATAAAATAAATGAATCCACATTATTTTTTAACATTTAATCTTGGGTACAGATTAGGAATAAAAAATTGTAAAGTAGTACTAACAGAAAACATTTCTCTTCAGATCATGCTAGGTATTTTTAAAGTTTAGACTCAGGCTTTTAGCATATTAAAAAAATGAGTGTTCTTCAAATGCAAAGGATTTTCAAAGTGGCAAGGTTCCAAATGGAGCACCCCAGTGGCTTCAGTATGCCCTAATATAGAACTACTACCTATATTATTTTTCATGCTTGGGGAAAAAAGTCATGGTACATGTAATTGTATAAGCAGATTTTTAAAGCCTCATTATTGCCTTTAGATGTGCCCATAAATATATCTATGAAAAAATCGTACTTATTTCTTACTTTCCTAACAGTTTTAAATGAAAATAGAAGGTGAACTGTACTACTGTAATGACCCGTACCCTGGGTCTCCAATACAGCAATAGTCTGTTTCCAGCTCAGTGATGTAAATCATTTTCAATCTGCATCTGAAAAGCTGAAGACAGATCTTGGACAAACTGTGAATTCAGATCCTCTTTAACAAGGCTATATATGATTTCCTTTGAGTAAAATCCAACAGGTTAATTTAAGGCCTGTTTTAGAGCAGGAATGGGCTCTGGGCTTGGACTGGAGACGGAACCTTCAAACTCAGGAGTTACAGCTTAGTACCCTTTGAATCAGAACAACTACAATTGCTTATCAAAATATCACTTGCCACATTTAAGATTAGTTTATGCTTATCTCTGAGACAAATCTTTAGGAATTTAAGTAGCCACAGATAAAAAGCTAAAGCTTCACTTTGTTCAAATTTCTTTAAAATGAAATTAACACAGAAATAATTAACCATGAAAGTAAGTTAAAGACCAAGTCAAATTTCCAGCTTATAATTACTTTTCCACACAACACATTTATATAACTTAATATATGCAGATATGTTCCTGAAAATGCTCACCTTGTCCCCCGGCGACCCACTTAATTCCAATCCACCACAGTGTAAACATTGTACAGTGATGATATACATGAAGGAAAGAGACTTGGTTGTTTTTCTTCCTCAGGATAAAAAATACGGTGTCCAAATACTCAACCCCTTTAGATACAAAGTACCACCACAGAGCAGCAGCTATCTGTAAAAAAAAAAAAAAAAAGGGGGGGGGGGGAGCATGTTATAAACACCAGAGTTGGGGCGCCTGGGTGGCTCAGCCGGTTAAGCGTCCGACTTCGCTCAGGTCATGATCTCACAGTCCGTGAGTTCGAGCCCCGCGTCGGGCTCTGGGCTGATGGCTCAGAGCCTGGAGCCTGCTTCCGATTCTGTGTCTCCCTCTCTCTCTGCCCCTCCCCCGTTCATGCTCTGTCTCTCTCTGTCTCAAAAATAAATAAACGTTAAAAGAAAAAAAAAAAAGTCTTTGAAAAAAAAAAAATAAAAAAAAAAAAAATAAACACCAGAGTGACACTGTATTATATGGCTTTCTATTCATTCTTAGTCCTAAACAATCTTCATTGCACAAAATATATGAGGCATAGAATCATTTTTGCCTAAGTAGGTGTGAAACCTAGGCATCTCTCCGTTGGGGGGGGGGGGTAGGGGGGCGGGCGGGGGAGATGAGAAAGAAAGGGTCCAGGGCTGTATCTACACAGTGGCAACAGTTTAGAGAAAATTTCTAGTCTGCTACATAGTGAGATGACCTGAAGTACCAAACTGCTGAACACAGAGCCGTAAACACCTTCACACTACTGTTTTTCAATATGGTAGAGAAACAGAGATAGTTACTTTGTAAAGGTTATTTCAGATGTTCATCCTTAGCCTATACTAAACTTCAGATATTCTTGCAAGTATGTTTGGGTAGCTCCTGTCTCTGTTAGTGTCTGTCTGGCACTTTAACATGTGCAACAAAGTAAATACCTAATCATAGCATTTAGTATTAGGCAGTAAAATCTTTAAAGTAGTGAGTTGAAACAAACAAACGAACTAAAGTAACAAATATTTCCTAGGTCATAAATATAATCCTACTTACATGAATAAGTCTTTTCTTTTCCTGGGCTCTAATTAAGACACCAGATGGTGCAGAAAGATTATGTTACATGCTGAGATTAAGGATCCAAGGATCCAGTGAGAGGTGACCTCTGTAAATGTTTTAAAATATTTTGCAAGAACCCTACTATAATAGTAACCTAGACTCAACTTTTTTTATATTAGGTATTTTCTCTGATATGTATCCTATGTACCAACAACAAAGAAGACAGTACATAACTGAACTGTTTATAAATCTTTTGTGTGTCAGAGGTGACTGGAAAGTAAAATATGGTAACATTATATTATCAATGCTTTATTTTTCTGCAAATATAATAAAAACTGAGTTTATGCCTATACAGATTGTGCTATGCTTAATTTACTAAACATTACATAGTTTATAAAACATTTGTTTTCCCTCAGGCTCTTAACAAATGAATTAGACTCTCTTTATAAGTTTCTATTCTTGACTGGAACCAACAAAACTCCAAAATGTCATCTTTACACTAAACATGGAATTTTCTAAGTACTGCATTCTGGTAATCCAGAACAAATGCACTCTCCCACAGCCAAATGGGACATGAAAATATTTTCAGTTATATGCTTTTAAAGAAACACACAGCTTTACTGACATACCACAATCCTATCCACTTTTGCCACTCTACAAAAGTACATTTTCAGAGTGGAGATTATAAAATTAAACCCACTTCTACTGACGAATGGTATTTTTAATGTACTTACCCTAACTTCATGAACATTATCAGAATAATCCACACTCTGGCAAATATAGCTATATCCTGCATTATATGATCCCATGAATAACTGGAAAAAAAGGGGAATAATATTTAAAGTAAAGTTTTAGTAGACACAGAATTTTAAAAACTCTAAATACAATATGCAACCTTTCAAATTATTTTAAAAAGCCATATTGTCTAAAAAATTCAAATGCATTAAACATTTAATGTATTAGAATTTCTAAAATTTGCTGTGTGTCAAGTTACTCTCAAATTGAAATCTAAATTAAAAATCACCAGTAACTCATTGACTGAGGCTTCAAATCTATCTACTTTATAATATTAAGAGAATTTTTGATTAACTATGACTCAGATCTAAGCGTGACACTGATTTCTTGCTCCAGAGTGGTTTTTATCTAACAAATGAGGTCAAAGTATCTAACTAAGTTAAATAAAAATTGTTATGAAGTTGAGATTCTATAGGCTAAGTTGTCAAAGATTTCTTTAAAAGAGAGTACTGTTTATTTTCCTAACCTCACCACTCCCATTCTCTGGGTTCATACAGACTTTTAATAAGGAGTCTCTTTGGAAACAAAATCCTTCCACTCTTACAACTTAAAAAATGCCTGTGTCGATCTAGCCTTTAGGATTTCTTTCCAGAATGTCAGGGAGCATTTGCTGGTGACCAGAAAAGTATATGATGATTAACAGTGTGTAACAGTTAACTCATTTTAGTTGCAACCCAAAATATAATGACATAATGTAATAGGATTTCACTTGAAATCAGTATTTTACACCTGCATATTTTAATCTGTTACCAAATCTGAAACTGCTGAATAAGAATTATAAATAAACAACAGCAACTATTTACTATTTAATATGTGGCAACACTATCAAAAATTATTTCACTTATTTCTGACCTAGAAGGCAGGTATTATTCCCATTTTACAGATGGAGAAAATGAGTCTCAGAAAAGTTAAATAACTTTTAGTGTCAGAACAGTTAATAAGGGTTATCTTGGAATCCAGTGTGTCTGCTTCAAAATTCCATTTTAAAACAACTGTTCTATACTTTCTGTATATTTCATATTTTTGTTATCCAAACATGAAAAATGTCAATAATACAAAATTTACCTTTTAGAGTAGCTAACGGTTATCTTGGGGTACAATATTACATGAGGGTTTTACACAGTCTAATTTCTTAATTTCCAATAACCCTGGGGAATTACAAGCTGACTTTAGTAAACCTACCTCTCTGAAGATAAAAAGGTTAAGCAAAACCATCCCAAAATTATAGATAATGAGTACTAAGCGCATCTGGAAAGGTTCTCGGTCCTTCATCCATTTTGGACCCAGCCACACGAACAAGAGATAAAAAGTACTTATACAAAGTGTAGGCCATGGAGACTGCATCAGAGGCCAGTTCTCCACACGTTTATCTACAGAAAGAACAAAGTGATATTAAATTCATTAAACAATACATTCTTTTGAAATGAATTTATCAGGAATTATAATATTTCAACTTAGCTTTTTTCCTAATTTGACCAAATGCAAGTCATTTTTCTCTGAGTCACAACAAAAATACATGGCATTAAAACCAAAGAAATGAGACCAATTCCTGTGAGTAGCTTTTGAAAATTATGTTTCATTCCTATGGCACACATTAAGTTTTACAGAGAACCTAGAGAACAAAGACAAGAAATCAACCTTGCTAAAAACACAGAACAAGCTGGGGGTGAAAAGTTAATGAAAGACTTCATAGACAGAAAATACATTTTTTTAAACGTTTATTTATTATTTTTGAGAGACAGAGTGCGAGTGGAGGAAGAACAGAGAAAGAGGGAGACACAGAATCTGAAGCAGGCTCCAGGCTCCGAGCTGTCAGCACAAAGCAACGATGCGGGGCTCGAACTCAAGAATTGTGGAATCATGACCTGAGCTAAAGTCAGACGCCTAACAGACTGAGCCACCCAGGCGTCCCAGAAAATAAATATTTTAAGGAGAAACTTGTCATTCATATCAAACGTATGAGATTTATCAGAGCAGTTTGGAAGCTGCTCCCTCCCTACCTAAAGCAAAGCAGGAAAAAACAGCAAACTGAAGAGGTGGAGCAATGCAAGCAATTGCCGGCATATTTTTGGACACTAAGACAAGAGGATAGTTATGTTTGTGTGATTAAATTGGGGGGACTACAGTTCTCTAATTTATTTAAGTGGAAATCACCATACCCAAGACATTTCCATTATATTCAAGACATTGAATATAACCAATTTATGAGCTCTTCTCTAAAGCTATAAGCATTTACTTCCCATATGTGCAAGTATTTCACTTAAAATGAGTCAATTGTCCTTAATATTCAGATATGTAACCTTGAATCAATTTTACAATAGAGCTCTGCCACAAGTAACATTTCTAAGAGAAGCATGATAATGAAATACAGGGCTAACAAAGATTAATATTCTAATAAATTATAAAAAGATAGTGAAATTTATATTTCTAAAGGCTAACCAGTATTTTACAGGTTGTGAATCTAATGTCTAGTTTACGCTTGGTAATGCAAAACATTTCTTTGTTCCATGCTGAAGAATAGGATGTACTTTTAAAATAGCAACAATAAAAAAATCCTGCTTTCAATCCATTCCTAAAATCTAGCCTGAATAAATTTAACTTAATTACTCATTACAATATCCCACCATTTAAAATGTCAGTTTTACTGAGACTATATATGCAGAAGAGTTCTGGATTAGATAATTAGGTTTCAAAATAACTTACTTAAAATTAGTCTGTTTCTATACACTATTGATAGAAAATAAGATAAAAGGAAGGAAATGGAAGTAGAACAATGTTTAATAACATAGTCTCCCAAGTCAGGAAGTGACATAATAACTATGGTTTCTACGAAATAGGAGTTGTTAGAAAGATGGGCTAGTGACTTGAAAGAAAAACACATATGAAAACAAGAAAAAACAAAAACTGACTTTATTTCAGAGTTTACAGGAGAGGCTTACTATCTACTAATGGAAATTATGGTTCTGCCACTCAAATCAAAACATATTCCAGAGTTAAAAATAAACTAAAACACAAGACAGGAGAAAATAGGCCTCTTATAAAGAGGGTGTGGCTTAAAAGATGAGTGGCTGACTTTTGTTGAAGGCATCGTGCCACAATGGTCTTATCACTGATTGTCTGCTTTTCTTTAATATTGTCATATTATCCTGCTATGACCATATCTTTCTATGCCAAAGTCCCCCCTTAAAACATGGCACATTTATCCACTTAGATATTTATTTCCTATAGGAAAAAAACTTAATACAAATCCCTAAATCCTAGTAGCTTGTGGTGTCCTATTCCTTTCTAGAAACTAGAGGGCAGACATTGTTTTTCCAAGTGTTTGAAACAAAGAGCAAAAGGTGTCTGTTATGAGATAATCCACATAGCAAAGAAAGGAAGATAAATTCATCTGAAAGGAGATTCTAATTTCTAACATCACAGATTATATCACACTCTTATCACACACCGAATTCCTGCTGATTGCAAAGTTAAGTTCTGAACAAGTAGAAAGCAATTAGAGAAAAAGGTCCAAAAATTTTCCCCAAATCAAGAATGAATAAAAATGTTCATTCTTTTTGATATACAGTGTGGGTAGCCTGTACCATTTTCTTATTCAACAGAGAAGTTTAAAGAGAGAACTAAGAAAGACACCGAGAGGAAGGGACACAAGTAAGAAGCTGGAGATCTGACAATATGAAATAGAGGCCAACATAAGAGTAAAAAGGTGGAGGGGAGTAGGTAAGAAATAACAGAGATATTAGAAAAGGCATTTGAGACTCTATCAGTAAACAGATGGGCTGAGTTTTAATATCAGCTCTGCTACCATTTAAGGGCACCACCGGTCTTCATTCTGTTCATCTATAAAACCTATTGGAGAGAAAGGGAACTAGATTAGTATTTCCCCCAACTTTAATGAGAAAAACAATCACGGGGAGGGAAAGCATAGCTTAAATGCAGGTTCTGACTCAGTAGGTCTTGGATATAGTCCACTTATTAGGAAGATTCTGCATTTTCTAGGAAGCTCCAATGGATGCTATGTCAATATTCCATGGCCCATCCTCTGAGTAGCAAGAAGCTACATAATCTCTTAGGGGTTTTTTTATTTTAATTTCTGAAAGTTGTTACTTTTAAAAAATGATAATTAGGAAGAAGAATGAAACTTAAGGTGAGGAAAACTGGGTCCAAAAAATGGGCAATTTTCACTGGTCAGGGAACACATTTTGCATGCCAGAGTACCTGACATTTCTATTCCACTGCGGCACTCATCACACTGTCCTGTACCTTCTTTTAAAATGCAATGTCCCTGAAGGCAGGGGCTGTGTCTTTCATTCGTGTACTGCAATGCTCATGAGGGTGCCTAAACAACATTTATTTGATACATAAATTATGAGTGGTTGATTTGTTTTTCCATTTTAGTCCTTTATTCTTGATACCTTCAAATGAAATCCAACAGTGCATTTACTGATATTCCAGGTTTCTTCAGTGCCCAGCAACCCTTTCTACAGCTCCTCCCAGATCCTCCTCTATGGGACATATAACTTGAACCCAAGTCAGCACTTCAACCCGGTATTTAGGGGTAAATGTGTGCTCTCTCTCTCCGCCTCAGTGTCTTTACTTCATTGCTTTCTCCAGGGAAAAAAGGCAATGCCTCCCATTTCTATATCCAACATTGCAAGTCATGTGTTCATATAGCAACCACTTAACAAAACCATCTCCAGACTATAAAAGTCCATAGTTCACACCATTATCTTTCTCAAAATAGCCCACCAGTTCACCAGGGTCAGAAAGCCCTCAAGAATTCCACCTGCAATAAGCATTATGGAAGTTGTAGTAACTGTCAGCAATCTGAACACAGCATCACAACCCCCATCCTATGGTGATATTTGCATATCTCTCCATGTCTCTGCAATTACTTGTGTCTTTCTAAATTTATTTGCATAAATATTTCCTTTAGTACTTCTGACAAGATGCATATATCCAATACTTCTTTTACTTGTTCCCTTTTCCACTAAAAAGGATGAAGTGAGTCACAATAGTGTCATACAATAATATGAAAATTCACTATTACTAACAGGTTCCCCACACAAGTCTTGAGCCAAAAAAAAAAAAAAAAAAAAAAAAGAAAGAAACAAAAAGAAAAGAAAGAAAAAAGATGTGGAGTTAGAACAGTAAAAGAAGATCGTGAATACTAAAGCTTTTATTTTATATAATCTTAAAATAATGAATTATCCAGCCTGTCATTAACTCAAATGTTTCAATAACATTTTTACATGTTGCCTTTCTTCTAAGAAAGATGTGCACATCTGCTTAGATTCTTTGTTTTTTCTAGTTCTATTGAGACATAATTGACATACTTCACTATGTAAGTATAAGGCATACAGCATGATGGTCTGATTTACATATATTGTTAAATGATTACCACAATAGGTTCAGCTAACATCTATCTTTTCATAGATAAAACAGAAAGAAAACAATAAAGGGAAAAAAATGGTTTCCTTGTGATGAAAACTCCTAGGATTTACTCTCATAACAACTTCCATGTGTATCATACAGCAGTGTTTGCTACAGTCATCATGTTGTACATTACACCCCTAGTGCTTATTTATTTTATAACTGGAAGTTTGTGCCTTTTGACCACCTTCTTCTAACACCCCCTTCCCCCTTCCCTTGGTAAGGACAAATCTGATCCCTTTTTCTGAGTTTTATTTGTTTATTTGTTGTAAACAGCATATTTTAAGGATAAATTAAATCTTCTATTCATTTGAGTTACACTGAATCTAAATGTAGATTACACACATTAGAGTAAATGATGACATATTTCCAATATGCTGTCAATATCCTAATTCTACACAGTTGTGGACAGGAATTCACACCATGAATTTATTAGGAAAAAAACAAGAGAGAAAACAATTCAACTGAAATCCTATTCCTCCTGCCACCACTGAAGTCAAACTGTCATCAAGGAATACCCAAGATTCAAATGGGTTTTATATAACATTCTTAGAAATTCTCTATTTGTACAGTTTGGGGGGAGGGGATCAATATGGCACAAATATAAACTGACTCTAGTTGACTTATTTTTATAAATTGTCTTATATCTATATTGTCTTATTTTTATATTTTATATCTGTTTATTAACATGTTTATGCCTCCATGTCTTAGTGATTTTGCTCTTATTTTGAGCTTATCAACAATTTTAAGCCATTTGTGTTACATGTAAACCTTTACCTAAAGAAGGGCTGTACAATTTTAGATTTAGATATGATCTCTTTATATTAAAATGAAATTCAGAGAAGTCAAGAGCCTCACGTAGCCTAGCAGGTATTCCAATACCACTCAGTTTTCATGTCCATTAATTTTAAGAGAGATGATTTCCATCAATTTCTTCCATCAATTTGATACCAATACCAAATTTGGGGTACAAATGGTATGTTAAGATAGAATTGTGACTATCAATCATGTTTCTTTAAGGGAAAGAAAATAAGAGAGACCTACAAAAGTTCCCTTAGTAGAAAGAAGGACAAGAGATATTCACACTAAGTTTCATACTTTTTTAGGTGCTACATCTAACACACCTGGTCTAGGATCATGAATGCTTTGGAAGCCATAACACAAAGAAAGGTGGGAAAAAACTAAGGATGTCCAGCCTGGAGAAAAGAAAGAGGACTCATCAAATACTAAAAGACCTAAAGAGAGCTCAGATTTATTCTCTAATTCCATAGAAGTAGAACCAATGAAAAGAAGTTTTAGGAAGCTGAATTACACCTATATTCAGAAAATTTCTAAGAACTTGGTCTTTCTTTTTGTAAGAAGAAAGAGCTGTCTTCTTTGGCAATGAGTTCCTTATCCTAGTTTTAAATTAAATTTAAGCAAACCTAGAGCTAAACATTGTAGCACATCAAGTTCAGGAGCAAGAGACTATTTTAACAATAAGAATTACTAAGATACATTATCTTAACTCTTTCAGACCCTTAAGAGTTAATTTTTTTCCTCAAGAAATAGTTTCCATTTAGAACATTTTGATTGTTTCATAAAGCTCATACCAAGTGAGAATGATTTATTTACAAACATTCGTTCAGTCAGTAATCATAAAATTTTATTTGTATTAAAAGGTCATGTAATAGTTACACAACTGTATGTGTCAAAACTCACTGCTAAATAAAAAGAGTTAGTTTTATTATGTGTAGATTATACCTTTACAAATGGGAGGTAAAATGGTCTATCTGAAGTGGAGCTTCCTTCAAACATGCTACACCAACAGGTTTTTATTCTTAACCTGATCTGTATCTTAAAATCACACAGCATGATGGATACATAGAATAGATTTTGAAGTGAGACTCTCCACCCCTTCTGAGCTAAGTGATTTGGGGCAGGTAGTCTAGTTCCCGACCTGTAAAAACTCATTTACTAGAAAAGGAGACAGACATAAAAAATCTATTGCTTTGCAGGACAATGAGCACAATATAAGAGAAGACAGTTAAGAACAGTGGTAGGACAGGGGACAAGATGGACTGCAGGGATAGACATCTGAATTGTTTCTTGAAGGAAAGAAGAGGAATTTGCCAAACAGAGAGAACGAAGGCCTTCTTACAGACAGAAACATATGTATAAAAAGCCCCAAATCAAGAAATAACACATTTATTCTGAAAACTAAGCAGGCCTGAGGTAGAGGATATTTACAAAGGAAGATGGCAGGAAATGACTGGAGACTTATGGGTCAGATCAGACCTAGGAGAGTCTTACAAGATATGCTAAAGAGGCTAGAATCTGTCTGGTAGATAATGGAGAGATGCTTAATTGGTTAAAAATAGGGGATCACATTTAGCTTATAAAAAATAATGGCAGAAGCAGTGGGAGATGGACTGAAGGGGAAGAAGATACATCAAGAGGCAAGGAAACCAGTTGGATCGGTGGTTCTCAAACATCTCTGTTGCCAGGCCACCCACATAAGAACCATCTGCTTGTTAAAAGTATAGATTGTTGGGCCCCACCCTAGATCTACTGAATCAAAATCTCCATGGATAGGGCCAGGACTGTGAATCACCAAAGTTCCTCTGGTGATTCTGGTGGGCAGTAAGACTTGGACACCACTATAATGCAAGAAATGACGGAAACCTGAATTAAGAGGGCTGCACTGGTGATGAACATAGGCAGACATGAAAGTAATCTCTACAGACGTGGTGACTGATGCAGATGTAAGAGCTAAGGGTGAAAGAAAATTCAAAAGTACTCCCAGATTTCTGGCATGGCTAGTGGCAGAAGTGGTGAAACCATGATCCTGGCCAGAGCATAAAAGGAGAGGAACAGATCTGGAAGGAGATCCAGGACAGAACATAAAGGAAGAGAAATGAATCTGGAAGGAAATGACCAGGTGACTTTTTAAACATCCTGTGTCTGAAGTACTTGTGTGTGTCTGAAGTACCTGGGTGGACGTATTCAGTAGGCCTTGTGGCTGCAGAGAACTACCAGGGTTGCAGACACATGGAAGAGTCACTGGCAATGTGACTCACTCACATGGAGTTTGAGGTCACAAGGGAAAGAGCATGTGGAATGAGAGAATAAAATGAACAAGGAATGAAGCCTGGGGAACACTTAAGGGAAGAGCGGGAGAAATGGAAGTGAAGCAACCAGAGAAAAAGGAAAGGAGAGTAAGATGTTTCCAAAAGGATGGGGTAAGCAACAGACACCTACAGATGGAGAATCAACTGTTCTTTTCTTTTCAATCAGGAGATAGTAACTACTTCACAGGCTGATGTGTGATGATTAAATGTAAAAGCTGTAGCACACATGAATACCACAATTGTTGTTCCTTCTGCTGTATCCTATTCCCTATCCATGCCACATCTTCACACAGGTGTGTCTTATTTCAGGAATAAGCTGAGTCCCTCCCATTAAAAGTCAAGTTCTGAGGTGCCTGGGTGGCTCAGTCAGTTAAGTTTCTGACTTCAGTTCAGGTCATGATCTCACAGTTTGTGAGTTTGAGTCCCGCGTCGGACTCTGTGCTGACAGCTCAGAGCCTGGAGCCTGCATTGGATTCTGTGTCATCCTCTCTTTCTGCCCCTCCCACACCTGCACTCTGTCTCTCTCTCAAAAATAAACATTTAAAAAAAAGGTTTTTTTTTTTAAAGTCAAGTCCTGCGATGTCTTCTATACCTTTTCTTCCTGCTCTAAAGTTCTCTAGATTGCAAATATTGACTCTCAAGTCAGCCTACCAACATTGGAATCCTAGCTCTCTAATTTACTAGGTAAATACATTGAGCAAGTCACTTAAGTCTCTCTGGCTTTATGGATGATAACAGCGTTGTTGGGAGGAATAAGATATTGCTATATGTATGGTGCCTGACACAGAATAAGAGTTCAATAAGTGTGGGCACTGTCATTATTATTGATAATAATTAAACCACTAAATCCTCTTTTCCAAGAGAAGAGCTTAACCAAATGAAGGGAAAATACCATCAATAATAAATTGTATAAGAGTTTAAACTGAGAAAACAGAACATTTTTATAACATATACTGAGAAGACAGCACATTCTATAATTTATTCAGGAGAACAAATACATAACAAGTCTAACTTTGCATTTTGAATTATTTAGAGGCTACTTAAAAGAACAAAACCTCTTTTTTAATGAAGTGTAAACCAGAGGTGCGTGGGTGGCTCAGTTGGCTA
The DNA here is from genome assembly GCF_046562875.1 of Panthera onca. Taxonomy (NCBI): domain Eukaryota; kingdom Metazoa; phylum Chordata; class Mammalia; order Carnivora; family Felidae; genus Panthera; species Panthera onca. The sequence continues at coordinate 71,589,003 of NC_138343.1, forward strand.
AGCCTCTGACTTCGGCTCAGGTCATGATCTCACAGTTCATGGGCTGGAGCCCCGCATCAGGATCTGTGCTTATAGCTCAGAGCCTGGAGCCTGCTTCGGATTCTGTGTCTCCCTCTCTCTCTGCCCCGCCCCGCTCGTACTTTGTCTCTCTTTGCCTCTCAAAAATGAATAAATGTTAAAAATATTAAAAATGAAAGTAAGAAAAAAAAAGAAAATGTAAATAAATAATATGGATTTAGTTTTCATAACAAAATATTCATAATCCAATAGTTTTGAAGTAATCCAAGTCCTTTATAAACCTCTACTTATACACAAACAACTGTAATTAATTCTTGTAATTGATTTTTCTTAAAGCTTTTTAGAATTCAGGTTTCTACCAATCAAAATGAACTTTATTTCCCAAGTAGTCTAAGCTAGTTATCATCTTCCAAAATAAAAAGCAGTAAAATTTTTAATTTTTAGGACATACAAATTTCTAGAATTAACAAGAGTGAGCACAAGACTAGGAAATAATTCTAGTCAGGTGATGACTTAGGAACACACATGGAACAGAGGGAGTGTGGTACAGGGACAAGGGACAGGACTTGAATTAAGAACACCTGGATCCCAGGTCTATCTTTGTGCTAGCCCCATGACTTAACACCTGAAACTGTTGGAGCACACTTTCCTCTTATGTAAAATGGGGGTAATAATAAAATTACCCAAATCACAGAGTTGCTTTGAGGCTCAAATTGATAACCCTCTGTAAGAAGCCCCTCCAACATTAACTCGTTTTTTATTTTAAAAGTATTAAATATGTATTTCTTTTGAAACCTTTAAAGCACACTATGATTACCTCTATTATACCATGCAACTGTCCGTTTAGTCTGTTTAAGCACATCCCACACAGACTGGGCAGGGGCAGTATTGTTATTTCTATAGCCATAAGGGCTTGTTAACAGTGGATGTACCCAGCAAATGGCTGAAGACTAGTGGACTGGATGAAGGCCGCAAAGTGTCTGGAAAATAAATATTATTATTATGGCTACTGCTATTGTGAGAATAGACATTCAAGACATTTCTCAACTGCCCTTTTGATTCAGTTAAAATGAGCAAGAGTTATTGATCAATATGGTTCTAAAAGGTATACAAAGTCCCTGCTGGGGTAAAAAAAAACAACTAAATATTCTATAAAAATCCATGCCATTGTTTGTTTTTCTTAAATATATTTTTAAAGCAATCGCTTAGGAACATTTGTAAGTCTTCTTTTTCAATATTAGTACAAAGTAGCAGATAATCAAAGAAATTAAGAATCCTCCATTCCCTTGCTATTCCAAGTGTGGTACACCAGCAGAAAAGTATCTCCTGGGAGCTAATAGAAATGCAGCATTTCAGGGGCGCCTGAGTGGTTCAGTCGGTTAAGTGTCCAACTTCAGCTCAGGTCATGATCTCACTGTTGGTGGGTTCAAGCCCCGTGTCGGGCTCTGTGCTGACAGCTCAGAGCCTGGAGCCTGCTTTGGATTCTGTGTCTCCCTCTCTCTCTGCCCCTCCCCCACTCACACTCTGTCTCTCTGTGTCTCTTGAAAATAAATACATGTTAAAAAAAAAATTTTAAAGAAATACAGCATTTCAGGCCTCATTCCAGGACTACTAAGCCAGAATGTGTATTTTAATAAGATTCACAGGTGATTTACACACTAAAATCTAAGAAGAACTGCTCTAGTTTACTCATAAACGTGGGCCTATTTTATATTAAAATCCAGTCATAAAAGCTTGGTTTATTTATTTGTTCCTAGAGTCTACCTGAATCACTTTATTTTCCTTTTAACAACATCTACATCTATTTAACCTGCCATAAACAAAAACACACGCCTAACAACCAACTAGAGATACTGAGTAGCTTTGGGAGTATATTCAAGACATTGAGAAGTATGTACTATATATTTTCCAAAACTATTCATCCTTCTTTAATAAGTTAGAACCAACAGCTGCGAATCAATACCATTTTTTACACCTGTATACTAACCACTACTATACAAGTAATATTGTTAAAAATCCATTTGCCTTTACTGACTACACAAAAATAATAGTCAATGTCACACCGTACCCTAGAGGAACCCCAGAGGGAAACCGCAGACTTTTTCTCAATGAGGTAGTCAATGTCTTCCTCCATTAATTATAAAGGTCATGAGGGCCAGGGCCACAGTCTTTATTCTTTGATGTATCCATATAACAATGCCTAGGATACAAGTGCCCTCAAACATTTGTTGAAAAGAAAATTTTTAATGAAAAATGTAGGTAACTGTTGTCAAGAAGAGTTTGAGAAGGATTTTATCTCTATGATAGGGGTAAACCAAATAACAGCACAAGGCCTTTTCTGGATTCTAGTCTAACATGTGATGCTTAATATATTCTCCAAGCCAAGTAAGATTTTGGGTATCAGTGAGATGAAGAAGTCAGAACTAGAGGACAAAGGGTCTTTATACAGCTGGATACAATGGATAGGTAACATCCAAGATATACTCTGGAAGTAAAACACAGATTCTGAAGGCACTGCATGAAGGAAAGTGTAGTACGTTCCCATTGAGTCAGAGTGATGAGCAGGGAAAATTTCTGCTTTAGCCTCCCCTTACATCCTCAGGAAAAAGGGTGATGGTTTGAGTTAGGAAGAGTGCCTGGATGAATGTAAGGAAAGGGCAGACCTTGTAGAATATAGAGGTGGTGCAGGCAGAGGTTCAGCTAAAAAAAGACGAAGAGGTCAGCGTGTGATGGGCAGACAGGAGGGAATGGAGGTCTCCACCAGCAAGGCAAGGGTAAGCTGCAGCATCTGAGGGGACGAGGGGGCAAATGGCCTGAAAGTAGTTACAACAGGAGGGCAAAAATGTTTTCTGTAACTGAGTTGTAGAACAGTCACCAAAGAGCCTGAAAGCATGGATAAAGGAGTTAAAAAATAGAGAAAAAAGGAAAGAAGAAATTTGGTTCTGTCTGCCTGAGCAGAGATCATAAAAAAGGTAGAAAGTGAGACAAATGATAAAATCTCCCACAGAGAGCAGATGCACAGAGGGGGATTCAGACACTGCAAGGGAGAAAAGACAATAACACAGATGAGGTGAGTGAATCATTGTGTGTTGCAAGCTGGAAGACTGATTCCTTTGAGGTTTAACTTGAAAGGATTAGTACTAGAAGGAGAAGATCCAAGGAAAGTCAGTTCACTCACTTGGGAAAAGGGAATAATAATAATTTATTCTTTTCAATAAATACAGCCCAAAGGAATATGAGGATTAAATGTGATAATACATATAAAGCATTAGACGTAGTGCCTGGAACTTAGTAAGCATCCAATAAATGTTTGCTATTATTAGTAGACAGTAAAACAGTACTTGTTGGATGAATAGGAAGCTTATACTGCCTTAGGAAAAAGTCGCTCGTGTAGGAAGGTGAAAGGTCCCAGCTTGATTAGGTCCCAGCTCCATTACTTTCCAGCTGTTTTGCTGGTGTTGTTTTAAGAATTTAGCTTTTCAAAAAAAAATGTTAATTGAGTTTTGAGAAAGAGAGAGAGAGCAGAAGCGGGAGAGGAGGACAGAGGATCAAAGTGGGCTCTGCACTGACATCAGTGAGCCCGATGTGGGGCTCAAACTCACAAACCACAAGATCATGACCTGAGTCAAAGTCATATGTTTAACTGCTGAGCCACCCAGGTGACACCAAGCTGTGTAGTTTTAAGTCTGTTTCTTCATCATATAATGATTAAATAATACCTACCTTATAGGGATGCTATGAACATTAAATAAGGTGTATAAAACACATACTACAGCATTTTACAAGTCCATAAGGGTCTTATTCTAGAAGCTCAATAAATAGCAGTAAGTTTCACTATGTGCAGATGACATCTAAATCCATGGTGTGTGTATATGTATATATATATATATACACATATACACACGTGTGTGTGTGTGTATATATATATATATATATATATATACACACACACACACACACACATTTATATATACTTATGTATATATTTGACCCTCAAACATCATGGGTTTAAACCACGAGTCCACTTCAATTCGCAAGTTATTTTCAATAAATACAGTACAGAACTGTAAATGTATTTTCCTTATGATCTTCTTAATATGATCTTCTTAATAACATTTCTTTTCTCTAACTTTCTTTATAATTAAGAATACAATATGTAATACATATAACACAAAGTACATTAATCAACTATTTATGTTATGGTGAGGTTTCTGGTCAATAGTAGGCTATAGGAAGTTAAGTTTTTGGGGAATCAAAGGTTATACATGGATTTTTGACTGTGCAGGGGGCAGCATTTCTTAACCCCTGAATTATTTAAGAGTCAGTTGTGTATTTTTCCCCCAGACCTCTTAATTGCCTCAAATCCCCCCACCTTTTGGCATTGTTTCCCTTTCCCTACAAACTGGCTCTTATGAATATGTCTTCATATATATGTATTTGATATGAAAGAATGACACCTCACATCCTGGAAGCCAAGATAAAATGCAGCTAAGTGGTTTCCTTCTTGCTGCATTTTCACATTTTGCTTGACTTCTCAGAAAAGTAGTCATAAAACTTCCTCCCTGTGCTAATCTGGAAGTTCAAAGTCCAAACATCCCCTTTAGTGCCACTAATGATCTTAAGGATTTAAGGAAACTGAAATGGTATTTCCTTTTAGCAAAAAAACAAAACAAAAACAAAAACACTGAAAATACCATTGAAGTGTGTGTATGTTTTAATGGGAACTGTGACCATAATCTTCTCTTGCTAACAGTTCTATATGCTGAATATCCAATGGGTAATTTACTGTTGGTCCTGAATTTATTTCTTTTCACTAATTACCAATAGTTTCACATTCTTAGACTGTGAAATTTAGCAAACATTTTCATAATTCACTTTGAATATATTTTTTTATTTTTAAAGAGAGCACGTGTGGTAGAGGAAGAGAGAATCCCAAGCAGGCTCCATGCCTGGACCCGCCTCCTGCCTCCTGCCTGCCCCCCCACCCCCGCCATCCCACCATGACATCACAAGCTGAGCCGAAACCAAGAGTTGGATGCTCAACCAACTGAGCCACCCAGAAGCCCCTGAATATACTTTTTTATAGTTCTAGCCACTCCACCATATAGAAGTCAACTTTATCTTCTCAGGCTAAATACTTATGTTGTTTATATTTTACATATATATAATTTAAATATATAAATCTATATAAATATCAGTTTTTAGTTTAATCTCATACAACAGCCTTACAGTACTTTTGAGTATTTCAGATGTTTTTCTTTAGATTGCCTCTGGCGGTATTACAACTTTGTTCAGATTTAGTATTCTAAGTAGTGACAGTACATAGATAAGATAGATAGCAGTATAAGATCAAGTAAAGTAGGTCAGAGGTTTGATTATTGCTTTCCTGCTTGGCTAGTGTGATGGGAGACAAGAGCACTAGGCTAAGAGACAAAACATCCTATTAATACCCATTTTTGCTACAGCGTTCATCCACAAGTGATTTAACTTCTATGACTCTCAGAGACTTCTAAACATATGAAAATAATAATGCCTACCAGTCCCATCTTCCAAGGTTGTAAAGTTCTTGCTAAAATTGTAAAATAAAATACAAAGGCAAGGTTGTCTTTCTCGTTATTTGCTACTTTCTAGCCATTTGGGTACTGCTCTTTAGGCAACACCTATGCATTCCCTTTTTAAAGCCATTTTATTGTAAGCTGAAAAAATAAAACAAAACTTAAAGAATAAAATAGATATTTATTTATTTAAAAAAATTTTTTTTTTTTTACGTTTATTTTTGAGACAGAGAGCATGAACGGGGGAGGGTCAGAGAGAGAGGGAGACACAGAATCTGAAACAGGCTCCAGGCTCTGAGCTGTCAGCACGGAGCTCGATGCGGGGCTCGAACTCACGGACTGCGAGATCATGACCTGAGCCGAAGTCGGTCGCCCAACCGACTGAGCCACCCAGGCGCCCCGAATAAAATAGATATTTAGTTTAACAACAAAATGAATTTATGTGAGGAGAGCAGAGAAATTACAATTTTGAACATGCAAACCATGGTGAACCACAGGAAAGTCCTAAGAACAAAGGAGGAGAGCATCCTTTTTTTTTTTTTGTAATTTGTTTTTTCTAACGTTTATTTATTATCGAGAGACAGAGAGACACAGAGCATGAGCAGGGGAGGGGCCAAGAGATGGAGAGACACAGAATCCAAAGCAGGCTCCAGGCTCCAAGCTGTCAGCACAGAGCCCGACGCGGGGCTCGAACTCACAAACTGCAAGCTCATGACCTGAGCCGAAATCGGACTGAGCCAGCCAGGTGCCCCGAGAGGATCCTTTTAATAGAGGGGAAAAAACAAGTTGGTAGAGGTTGTTAAGAATGGTCCATGGGAAGAGGGTGAGAGTTCAGGGCTGTGGCAACTTCTCATTGGCTGGGTTGCTGCTGGCCAAGGAGAAAATCTTCCTCCTGCTAGGGTATTAAAGTAAGCCTCTTCTTGTCTGTGGGAGTATATAAAGTAGGCTGTGACAAATGGTACATGCCTGAGAGTTCTCCCTTCACGACTTCCCAATTCCATTTTTAATGAGGTTTTCCTTTATACATTTTCACAGAATCAACTGTTGTACCACTGAACACTGAAGAAAGATCATTTCTACAGGTGCTATATTAATTTTATAATATATGAATTTTTTAAATTGTGGTGAAAATACATAACAAAATTGACTTAATCATTTTTAAGTGTACAGTTTAATGATATTAAGTATATTCACAGTGTTGTACAACCAATCTCCAGAACTTTCTCATCTTGCAAAACTGAAACTCTCTACCTATTAAACAACTCCCCATCTTTCCCTCCTCTTAGGCCATGGCAATCAACACTGTACTTTCTGTTTCTTTGAATTAGACCACTTCAGAGAGCTTATATAAGTGGAATCATCAATATTTGTTTTTGTGACTGGCTTTTTTCACTTAGCATAATGTCTTCAGGGCTCACCCTTTTATTGCATACATCGGATTTCCTTCTCTTTTAAGGCTAAATAACATTCCCTTGTATGTACACACTACATTTTGTTTATCCATTCATTCACCAATGGACATCTTCCACCTCTTGGCTATTGTGAATAATGCTGCCATGAACATAGGTGTGCAAAACTATATGAACTTGTTTAACAATACATAATTGTGCCTTAGTTTTTATTTAATAAATAAAAATGAAAAGAAAGCTTATTCCTTTGAATGCTCCAGTTCAAAATCACAATGCCTATCTGTGATTACACCTAACAGTGAGTAACTGATTCCTTCAGTGGATTAATGCATTTGCCTTTCAATTCCAAGATTTGTAGTCTAATTTAAATGTAATCAAAATATATTGACAGGTATTTAAAAATGACAATATTCTATGGGAAAAAATAACAAAATTAAGAGTTTTTAAAATTCACATTTGGTTAAGGACATATTTACAACAAAATTATTTAATTTTTTTGTTTACCCCATATACTAAGACCTACATATTTGTAGCAATTTTACAAAAATTTTAAGCCATACTTTCAAATTTTAGAAATGCTCATAAAGTGCCTATAACTGAAAATCTTTTGTAATGACATATGATAAAATTTTGCATTTTCTGTAGGAAAGAATGTAAAGTAAGATTAAGTTTAGACTATTTAAGCCATCACTTTAGGAGTTATTATGAGAATTCAATAAAGTGGCCTTAAGAGATGATACTGTTTCAACCATCTCATGGTACAGGTAGAAATATGAAACACAAAGAATCATGAACTTGCCCCAAACCACATAACAAGCCATCCTCAGAAGTCATATATTACATAATAAATGTAACACATAATTGTATATATTGTATATAATGTACAATAAACTAATTATTTAATGTTATTGCTATTAGCTTTGACAATATAGGCAACTCTTGATTATTCAAGAAATATCTAGATGCATAGGGGCACCTGTACCCCAATGTTTATAGCGGCACTCTCAACAATAGCCAAATTATGGAAAGAGCCTAAATGTCCATCAACTGATGAATGGATAAAGAAATTGTGGTTTATATACACAATGGAATACTACGTGGCAATGAGAAAAAATGAAATATGGCCTTTTGTAGCAACATGGATGGAACTGGAGAGTGTGATGCTAAGTGAAATAAGCCATACAGAGAAAGACAGATACCATATGGTTTCACTCTTATGTGGATCCTGAGAAACATAACAGAAACCCATGGGGGAGGGGAAGGAAAAAAAAAAAAAAAAAAAAGAGGTTAGAGTGGGAGAGAGCCAAAGCATTAGAGACTGTTAAAAACTGAGAACAAACCGAGGGTTGATGGGGGGGTGGGAGGGAGGGCAGGGTGGGAGGGAGGGCAGGGTGGGTGATGGGTATTGAGGAGGGCACCTTTTGGGATGAGCACTGGGTGTTGTATGGAAACCAATTTGACAGTAAATTTCATATATTAAAAAATAAAAAAAAAATAAAAAAAAAAAATAAAAGGTTAACTGCAGTGTGGAATCTGAAAAAAAAAATAAATAAATAAACATTAAAAAAAAGTTTTAGAAATGGAAAAAAAAAAAAAAGAAAAAAAGAAATATCTAGATGATTAAATAGGTACAGTAAAATGGCAACAAACAGTGCTATGTCAAAGCAGGTACTTAAATATCTGTATCCCTTTGTTTTTCTATTCCTTTACCTACTTCTTATGGAGCAGATAAGAAAGTAAAAAAGATTAAATATGAATCTATTGTTATTTTTACTATCTTAGCAACACTAATAACAGGTTTGTTGGAAAAGATTAAAATTATTGCATAGAGTGAGGTTTTTAAATTACCGATCAATGTATGTTTATAGGAAATTGCTTGACCTATTTAAAGAATTTTTTTTTAATTGCATATATATCCAGAATTTAAGAGCTGGGTGAGACCGTAGAGATGACCTGATTCAACTCTCTCAATTTACCGATGAAAAAAGTTGAGATTGGAAAGAGGGACCTGTCCAAAGTCTCCCAACTAATTAGTAAGACTAAAGAATTGGTCATCTAAATCCCAGTCCAGTCCACGCTGCCCTCCTCACTTCCACATTCATCATGATACTTCCACATAGATAGGAAGAAAGAATTACATCTGATTTCAGATCTCTCAAAAGTAACGGTTTTGTGCTAATAAATGATTTAATGGTTTGATTCCTTCACTAAATTTAGTCAACATCAATTGAATATGGCTAATTTATGATAAAGGTCATTAAAAAAACTTTATATAATTTACTGTGGCACCAAACATTATTAGTATTTAGCAACAGAATATATCACTATTTGAAAATACGCTAGATTAAGGGGGTCATCTCTTGACACGTATCAAATCAACAAATACAAGGATACTCCCTAGTGTTGGGGAGAAAAATACAAAGAGGTGAAAGGGTAAATAATAATGAAGGTTAAGACGGTTCAAGAAAATAGAGTTACAGAAGGAATGGCACAAGGAAATGCATGAGCAATTGCTAACAGGAATGGGATCAGATGAAGGAATGAACTGCTCCAAGGTTACCAAGGCCAAGAAAGGCTTTGTGAAAGAGGGCAATTGAGCTGGGTTCTACTGCAGTGCTCCTGTAGAGGTAGAGAGGAGAAAGGGCAGCAAAGGCAAAGGGAACAGTGTACTGAGAAACAAAGACAGACATGGGCATGATTTACTCAAGAGGGAGTTATCCAAGTTGGCTAGAGCTACAGGTCTGTGGGTGAGGAAATACTACAGGCTGACGAGACTGAAAAGGAAACTTGGAAATCTGGTTTCGAAAGTCCATTGTATTTCCTCCCTTCTCTTTTCTAAAAGTCAAAACTCTGGTGAGTTTTAAAAATATATTAGAATTCATTCTCATTCTAAGGGAAAATAAAACAATAGCGCCTTGGTTTTTTTTATTTTTTTATTTTTTTATTTAAAAAAAATTTTTTTTAACATTTATTTGTTTTTGAGACAGAGAGAGACAGAGCATGAACGGGGGAGGGGCAGAGAGAGAGGGAGACACAGAACCGGAAGCAGGCTCCAGGCTCCGAGCCATTAGCCCAGAGCCCGACGCAGGCTCGAACTCACAGACCGTGAGATCGTGACCTGAGTTGAAGTCGAAAGCTTAACTGACTGAGCCACCCAGGTGCCCTAGTGCCTTAATTTTTAAAAGGAAAAATGTCCAAATCATGAAAAGGAAAAAAGAGCCATCTAAAGTGAGAAAAGAGTCTGCTCTGTTATAGAATCTTTCTTTATGTGCTTATATGTCTAATTTGAAATAATAAATGACTCAATAAATCCAAAATAATACTTAGGTTAGTAATATTAAATCACTCACTAATGACATTATCATACGACTTGAGAAAAAAAAAATCTAACAAATTCAATTTTAAAAGGATAACCAACTTTTTTGTGGCTCACAAAAGCACTGTCTGACATAATTACCTATGTAATTCGTAAAACCTCATCTTCCTAAGCCAAAAAATCTAACTGTATAAAACTGTCCCGACACCAGTTTTAGAATTTGCATTGTTTTACCCTCCTGTAATTTCATCTGTGATTGGATGTTCTGCTATGAGGCTGTTGCGGAATGGACAAGAGTAGCAGACATTAAAGTCTAAGAGTCTACCACCAAAACAAGAACAAAAACAAAAAAATCCTAAAATGGTGTGGACCTTTTAGAAGCTTCAGGGAGGTTATGAGAGAGAAGGATAGCTCTAGGACCTCACTGAAAACACTAGCTAAGGGAGATCTCATGTTAGGAGCTGGTGATGTCCCACATATTTATCTTTAATTAGCTGCCTGGAATTTAGAATGCCTTTTCTCAAAGAAACATCAAAAATGGTAACTAGGCTTCCAGGCTAGGCCAAACAAACAAACAAAACATACTTTAGACAATAACAAAGATTAAAGACTATACATTAACTGTGACAAATAATAAAACTAATATAAATATATTGTAACATGTTTAAAACACATGCTAGCATGTGGGCCTAGCACTCCCAGGGACAGACCTTTTACCCCAGCTTATATGAGCTGAGTTAAATGTCCCCTCTCACACACCCCCAGTTTTAGCAAATCAGGATGACTCACTGACCCTAAAACACATTCTCAGTTCCATGAATTTTTAGTCTTTGAAGCCCTTCTCCTTAGTCTACCTATACAAATACTCTCTGACAATATTCACATCAACTCCACATGGTGACAGCTGAAATATTCTAAAAATAGGGCTTGTATATTCTTCTTAAAACTCAAGACCGTACTGCAGGTAAAAGAAGTAAAGATAAGAATAGTAAAGAAGGACTTTTCTGACTTTCCTAGGCACCAGCTAGGCCTAATTCTGACAGATCACAGAATCACAGATCATGCCTTCAAAGGACCCTTTGGATTCCCAAGGTGGAATAGCCATGACTTCATAAGCTGCATGGGTGCAGTGACCAAGTGTCCTCATTCTTTCTCCAGAGCCCAGAACTATGCCTACACATGGTAAGGAGAAAAGAATAAATCATTATACAAGCCTTGCTTCCAAATTTCATCATCATCCTACAAGAGTCCTCCTTCCTCCTGTACCACTCATCCTCCTCTCCCTTCTGCCCCTCCAAAAATAAGCAGGCCCTTTATGCTCTAAGTTTAACTCCCAAGTAAACACAAATTTTGCATCAAAATATGGGCTACTATTATCTGTAAACAGAGAGCAATGCCAACCACCTCCACTCCCCGCCCCCCTCCCCACCACTACCAATACGTACTCCATGAACAATGGCTGTTTAAAAACATGCTGCCAAAAAGAAATATGGCAGTTCAGGAGACAGCTGGCCTTATTGCAGGCATGCTGGCTATTAACTCTGTAGGATATTTCTATGCTAAATTCAGTTACACAAAAGGCTACTAATAAGCATTTATTTTAATAAACAAATACAATAGATATTGTAGATAATTTGGGTATTTATAAGTTGGAGAATACTAAGATTCACCAGGTTTAAAATTTTACATACAACTTTGATTTTATATACTTTGAGCCTAGTATCCCAGTCCTAATAATTTTAATGTACTCATAAAGTAAAAGAACATTAGGAAAAAAAGTTCAATAACATCAGAATACCTACTCCCCTGCCACCAACTAGTATAAAGTTCTACAGCAGTCTATACTTTCCTGTGTAATATGCACTGAGATTAACTCATTGTTCAAAATCTCTAAAAATATAATATAGGGAAGTAGAGAATTATTTTTGTTGTTTTTCCTAAAGTACAGCTTTTTCAAAGTTTCAATACTAATGTATAAAGTGTTAACAGCTGGGGCTCCTGGGTGGCTCAGTTGGTTGAGCATCAGACTTCAGCTTAGGTCATGATCTCACAGCTCATGAGTTTGAGCCCCGCATCGGGCTCCCTCTCTGTCCCTAACCCACTCACATTCTGTCTCTGTCTCTCTCAAAAATAAACAAACATTAAAAAAAATCTTCAGTGCTAACAATTATAGTAAAAGTAACATTATCTGTGTTAATACTCTATGGGTCATATTCTGTATTTGCTAGACATGTGCCTTTGAAAAGCCCAGTTTTTATACATTGCTTTGAGCATCACCGTATGTTTTATTAAATAGTACCATTTGATATAATAACACAAAATGATATTTTTCCAGAAACCGTTTGCCCTAGGGCAAAAGATCTCTTGCATCACCAAATATACTCTACAAATCTATAACTATTGTTATGACAGTCCAAAGCAGATACACTCATTTACACTTAGGTAGAAACTTCAGTGGAGAGAAATATTTAATGGACTAATAAAACGGAGATAGAAGCATGTAACTACAGTCTGGGAATGAAAGCACTCAAGGGCACAGAGCCTAGTTCGTATCTTGCTCTCTGAATAATCTGTGTCCTTTCATCACTCACCTCTATTTCTCAAGACCATCTTTTCTCTCCACCCATTTTTATTTCTCCCTCTTTCCAAACATCTGACTCATCAACTTTTATTCAGCTTCATCTTATAAGCTACTCTTCTACTTTGAAACTCCTTCACTCAGATTTTCATGAAGTTATAGCAAGAGGAAATCCTTGTGGAGAGCAGTGTGAAGTTGTGAAAGAAAGGTAGCACGGAGAGCATAGGATAGGGGGTGAAAGGAAATGGGACACCATGGGGTTCAGGTCTGTCCTGCCTGCATCTAAAAAAATATTTCTCCTCACAGCAGAAAGGCAGAACAAACTATATCCCACTAAGCCTCTAAGTTGGTTTAAGAAATACCATCTACCTACAGCAGGTAGCTCATTACAGAAAGCAAGGAAGCAGTCTCAGGTTTCGTAAGTGGATAGCCAGGGCATGGGTGAATACCTTCCCTCTAACTTGCTAGTGAGAGGTCACTTGTGTTCCAGTGGCTACTCTCACTTCTCAGACTTGGTCTACAATATTATCTTATATGCCCTTCACAGGCTAGTAGCAAGTTTTCACATGAAGCAACTGCACAAAATTTCCTATCTTTTTCATATTTTTTACAGCAGCATCATTAGGAAGGAATTAACCAACACAGAAAGGTGTATTCTACCTTTGCACTCAGTTTTTGTTTCTGAGACTCAAGAAGTAAGAAAGCTCTGAGATAGGAAGGGAATAATAGACAGGAATGAGAACCTCTGGGTGTGGCTCTGGCTGAATTGAGATTGGAGGACCTTGACGATGTCTGTACTCTAAAGTATGCAAAGTACAATTATCTGCCAAAGCTGATGTTCAGCTCTGCACAATTGTGTAATGGGAAACCCTGATGCAATGCTTAAATAACCAAAATCAGAGATGAAGGGATGGGTACATCTTTCCCAGCTCTCGTAGGTACAGGGTAACCTCAGTGTAACAGCACATAGAAGATTTAAAGAAAGACTCCATTAAAAACTGCCTTTTAACCATTTCCAACTGCAAGGGCTAATTAAAACAGCTTATTTACCAGTGCCAAACATGAGATTCCTAGCTGAAGAAGTTAAAGCCACATCAATGTTGAAGAATCATTTTGTCTCACACAGAAATAATTCCAGCACACATTTTTCTCTACAAAATGTATCCCACATATTGTACTGTAATCACGCTGTAACCACGGTTCCATTTACTCTGACAACAAATACAAAACTACAGGAATATATTTTCATTTCTAGGGAAAGGAGGCAGAGTCATAATGTGTAAGGTTACTCTCCTCCACTGCTGGAGATGCAGTGCCACACTGCAAAAGGACTAGAAAATTATAAATCATAAGATCATTTCTAAAATCCTGTTAGGCTAATTTTTTTGTAATTTCAAAAACTTTTAAATGCTTTAAAACCAAAAGCAACTGAAGCAAATTAAGAAAATCAATGGCAAAATGTAAAAATAACATAATAGCCCAACTGCTCCCACTAGAAGAGCTGCATAAATCCACCAATAGACGATTCCTGTCAAACTACAACCGCTAAGGGGAAAAAGTTTGCTAATTTAAGAAAATTGTATACATGCAGGCTGCTGGGACGACCTCTAGGTGCTGCTGTAGAGAGACCCCCTTCCTAAAGACTTATTTCTTTCCGGGTATTTTAGCCTCCCCCACCCCCTAACTGCACTGCACTGCGCAAAGCCATTATAGACAATCACTTCAAACATATTTGCTGCTGAAAAAGCCTCAGAAACTAACATCCTGCAAGGTTCAAGAGGACAAACAATGGCTTTTTACTTTTTGTTCCAAATTATGGTATAGATGGATGAGTTAGACTAAACACTAGAAGGTTTAGCAGATTGTGTCAATGCAACCAGGAGGCCGAAGAGACGCAAAAAAAAGACAGCTACCACTGAAGCCCTCCTCCTTTCCCCAGCCATCTCTACAAAAGGACTATTATTAGTAAATGTTAAAACCAATCCTGTGCATAAGTTAAAACTGTCAGACGAGACTGGGAGATGTGGGAGTACAGGGTGGAGTGGTTCCTGCGACGAGCTCTTAGCAGCCCAGGCTCCATCTGATATGTCAGCCCCAGCATCCGAGAAGCTGACGAGAGATGGAAGCTCAGAGGAAAACCCTGCGAGCGTCGCGGGGGGAGGGGGAGGCCTTAACGTTCGGATCAGATTAACCAGTGCCAGACCGCGGTCCCCGCGCCCCGCATCTCCTCTGATCCGCAGCATCCCAAAAGCCGCAGGGAGCGAGGGACTGCAGGGCCGGACGAAGACGGGGCAGCCTGCCGCTTTACCTGTGATGGACCAGGTCCAGCGGTAGAACTCCACGGTGTCGTTCAACGCCGTGGACACCACGTTGAGGACACTGCCCGGCTCCGAGTCCAAGAGCCCCATCGCGGCTGTAAGCGGGCGCCGGCGGCAGCGGGAGGAGAAAGCGGAGACACCGCGGGCGGGTTGACCCCGGAGGCGACGGCCGACGGAGTGAGAGGCAGCCGGGGACCCCTCTAACGGCGGCGGCCCAGCTGCGTCTTCTCCTTCTCCTCGGGGCGCCGCGGAGGTAGGGTTGCGGCGGCTGCGCCGACTAGCCGGGCGGAGGAGAAGGTACCGTCCAGGTTCCCAGGAGAAAGAGGAGGAGGAGATCCCGCCGTGAGCTCCAGGCGCAGCACCAGTCTGCCGCCTCGCGCCGCCGCCGCTCCAATCCCCTCGGCCCGAGTCACGTGGCCGCGCGCGGGGCGGAGGGGCCGCCGCCCCTCCTCCCGCCCGCGCTGCTGGGACTCTTGCGCAGGGATGCTGCGGTCGTGGGGTGGCGAGAGCCAGGTCCGCGCAGGCGCGCGCCGCCCCGCACCTCTCGCCGTGCGGGAGCAAGACACCTGGGACCTTTTGAGCTGTCTGTCTTCCCACCGCCCACCCCGCGAGTCTCCTTAAGGCTCCTTCTCGGTCTCGGTCGTCAGGAGGAGGGTACGCCGCCTTCCCACGGGTGACCTCGCTTCCTCCCCGATACATCTTAGGAAACAAGACAGGGAAGAATGGGCGTTTTGTGAGCAAGGATGAGGTAGGCGAGGTGCTTTGGTCCTTACCTGTCATTCACTTCTATTTCCTTTAGGTTCGGTTTTTTCACCCCTACTAGCACATGCCTGTCCTGACAAGAGAAATGCACAAGTTATCCCTCTAAGTTAGTGAAGTGATATTTGTCTTCCAAGCTACACTGATGGAGATTGGACTTTGGGGTCTACTCACTAACCAATTTACAAATAATTTGAATGAATGCTTGCATGTGTTTTGTAGACTCTTTTATTATACCTGGAATAATCAAAGCAATATAATTGTGTTAAATAAGGTCATTATGGCTTCAGACAAGAGGGAGGACGGAGAGAACCCTTACTGTTAGAGAAGTCCTCTTGGACCTGAAGAAGTTGAGGTGAATGTAAAAGGATAATTGCTCAGGAGACAAAGGACAATCTAGGGGAAAGAGGAAAATATTAATTTTTTATTTTAAAAGTTGTTTAGATGGTAAGGTGGGAGCCAACGGTATAATATACCCCTGAAAAGTAGCAAGTATAATCTACATACAGTTCTTAATTTGATAGTTTCTGACGTCAGCAAGACCTTTGAGAATAAACTTCTCACCTACTTGTTACTTAAACATGTCACCTACTCTTTGTTTAACCTTTTCTCCAGTTGTTGGTTTAGGATGCTCCATTTAAACCACTGAGTCAAGTGTGTGATTGCTTCTGCTCTTTGGCACTGTTAAAATAAAAGGAATGCTGTTTTTTAGCATATTTGGATAATTTATTTGTTTTCCAGTTGATTTGGTTATATATTCTTTGACTTTATTTTATCTTGGCAACATCCTAGAGGATAAGAATTATTTTTAGTTCCTCATTGAGGACCTAACCCAGTGCTATAAATAATAACTAATGAATGTTTATGATGATGTCAACATTATAACATACTTATTTCAGAACATAAAGACTATTATAAGTGGCAGGAGATTTAGGGAGAGAAGAGGTAATTAAATGTAATTGATTTATTATATCAAGCAACCACAGTCTTAATGGTGTATTCTTGAAATTAACCAAATAAAATGTAATTTATCAAATATATTTACCAGATTAAAGTTTTTGGATTGAAATTATGGTTTCTCAAGTCTCAACCCCAAAGTTATGTGTATCATACAGAATTTAGTAGATATCTATATACACACAGTCAAGCTGTAATACCTGAAGAGTAGATAAGGATCAGTGATCTACTCTATGTACTTTGATGATCTAGTGAAGTTCAGATTAGTTTGACCTTCACCTAGAAAATTGATTACTACTTCTATATAGTGAAATCCTGGATACTTTTTATGGAGAACAGATCCCCATCCTCACCCACATTCACACACACAAAACTTCATTCAGCATCTTAGTTGTTTAATGCAGTGTGAACTTGTTATAACAGCTTCAAGTATTTTTCTAGCCTCTCTGTAGTAGAGGCCAATTTAAGCCCCTCTATTCACTAGGGGGCGCCTGTCACATACAAGAAAATCCTAGACAAGTGATGACAAAAAGTCAGGAGTGGCACTTACACTTCCTTCACAGTACCGAGAAGAGTAGTATGTTTATTTGCATTTATGAGCTGTCTAATCATACAGCAAGAAAAGTACCCTAGAACTTACCCACTCTGGAGCTCCATTACCCAGTATAGAGACTAATAGTCCAGTACATACTCAATTTGCAAAGGGAAGGAGACCTGCATGTTCATTCACCTAGAGTGACAACCATCTAACCAAGATCTTGGTGGCATCGTGACAGAACAAAATCAAATATATGCATCCACAGTATCTGCAAAATTTTGAGGCCTAGAGTCATTTGTTGTGGATTGAATACAAATAAGATGTAGTTATCTACAAAAAATTGAGAGGGGATATGATTATCATAAAAATTGATTTTATATAAAATAGTAAAATATTTTAACATTTCTTACAGCCCATGCAGAGTTAACAACATAAATCAAGCTGTCCATTTTTTCCCTAGTGTTTCTGCCTTTCCACATTGTCAATATCATTAGCAACGTGTGCTTTCAAAAAAAAAAAGTGAACCTAGGAATCTGTCGAATCAGGAGTGAAAGCATGTAGTTTGATGAAGAATCATAGAAAGGCCTTAAATGTTACATAAGTAAATTGTAGATAATACTTACAGAAAATGGAGAAACTCATTGGTAATAAAGTTGACCCTTGAACAACACAGGTTTGAACTATGTGGGTCTACTTATACATGGATTTTTTCTCATAAGAATCTAGGAAAAACTTTTGGAGATTTGCAACAATATGAAAAACTCACAGATGAACCACATAATCTAGAAATATCAAAAAAATAAAATTAGGTGTGTCATGAATGTGTACAATATATGTAGATACTAATCTATTTTATCATTTGCTATCATAAAATATAGCAAATCTATTATAAAAAGTTAAAACTTATCAAAACTTACCCACACAAACATTTATAGACCATACAAGGCATGATTCACAGTTGAGAGAAATGTAAACAAGTGTAAAGATACAATACTAAGTCATAACTGCATGAAATTAACTGTAGTACATACTGTACTATTGTGATAATTTCATAGCCCCTTCCTGTTATTGTGGTGAGCTCAAGTGTTGCCAGTATCCACTTAAAACACTGTGTGAGGGGCACCTGTGTGGCTCAGTCAGTTGAGCATCCAACCCTTGATTTCAGCTCAGGTCATGATCCCAGCTCAGGTTGTGGGATAGAGCTCTGCATCAGGACTAAGCATGGAGCCTGCTTAAGATTCTCTCCCTCTCCCCCTCTGCTTCTCTCTCTCTCTCTCTCAAATAAAATTTTTTAAATACACACTGTATGATACTGATCCTCTCTGTATGAATGATATGTCTCTCCAGTAAACTAGGAACCACAGTAATAAGTGATCTCTCCTGGATCTCACATATTTTTCATCATGTTTAGTGAAAGCCTTGAATGGGACCTATACAAAGTGTCACTAGTGATGCTGGGAGTGCTCCCAAGAAGCAGAGAAAAGTCACGACATTACAAGAAAAAGGTGAATTGCTTGATATGTACCATAGATTGAGATCTGCAGCTGCAGATGCCTGCTGTTTCAAGACAAATGAATCTAGTGTAAGGACCGTTGTCCAAAAAAAAAAATAAATAAATAAATAAAAGGACAAGTCATGAAGCTGTTGCTACAGTTCTGCCAGCAGGTGCAGAAACCTTGAACTTTTTGCAAACTGCCTTTTTATCTCATACTGAAAATGCAGCTTTTATGTGGGTTCTGGATTGCTATAAAAAAGGCATAATTATAGACTCTAATATTTGAAAAAAAAGTGAAGTTATTATATGACAACTTAAAGCAAAAGGAAGGTGAAGCGTATGATGCTAGAGAATTTAATGCCAGTGAAGGATGGTTTGATAATTTTAAAAAAGAAGTTTGGCTACTAATGTCAAGTTAACAGGAGAAGCAACTTCTGCCAATCAAGAGGCAGCATATGAGTTCCCAGACACCATTAAGAAATCATTGAGGAGAAAGGATATCTGCCTAAACCGGTTTTTAATGCAGATAGAAGTGCCCTATTCTGGAATAAAATGCCACAAAAGACATTTATTAGAAAGAAAGAGAAGTGAGCACCAGGTTGAAGGCAAGAAGGGAAAGTCACCTGTACTGTTTTATGCAAATACGGTCAGGTTTATGATCAGGACTGCTCTTATCTATAAAGCTGCTAATCCCTTAGCCTTGAAGGGAAAAGATAAACACCAGCTGCCAGGTTTTTGTTTGTACAACAAGACGGCCTGGACAACAAGAACACTTTTTCTGGATTGGTCCCCTCAATAGTTTGTCCCTGAAGTCAGGAAGGATCTTGCCTTTGGGGATTGCCTTTTAAAGTTCTTTTGATATTGGACAATGCCTCTGGCCACCCAGAACCCAGTGATTTCAACACCAAAAGTGTTAAAATGGTCTACTTGCCCCCAAACACAATGTCTCTAATTCAGCCTCTAGATTAGGGGGTCATAAGGACCTTTAAGGCTCATTACACATGGTACTCTGTGGAAAGGGTTGTTAATGCACGATGAAAGTAAGGAAGGATGCCATCATGGTTATAGAAAAAACTGGAAACCATCAAGCCTGAATGTATGCTCCTCACTGAATTTATGCCTTGTAATCATTACCAATCTGATAGGCAAATATTATTTCATTGTTGCTTAATGTTTTATCATGTTAATTGTCATTTTAGCTTATTTTGAGAACCATCTATTTGCATTCTCTGGCTATTTTTTGTCTATTAGTTGTGTCTATTTTTTTATGGATATATATAAGATTTTATGTAACAAAATTAATAAGTTTATCTGCTATACATGTTGCCCGTATATTTTCCCAGTTTATTTGTCTTTTACTGGATTTGTTGTAATAATTTTTAACTGGGCATATTGGAGACTGGAAATAAGTTAGGTGTACCTACCACCACCTCCCCCAGAATTATGTATCAGAGGGGTGCCTGTCTGGCTCAGTTGCCAGAGTATGTGACTCTTAATCTTGAGGTCATGGGTTCAAGCCCTATGCCAGGTGTAGAAATTACTTAAATAAATAAACTTAAAACAAAGAATTATGTGACAGAATGTCTTGTGATCATTTTCAAACTGTATAACCCCTGGAAGTTCTGATTCACACTTTTAGGAGCATATGCTGCTCCCTTCCCAAGAATCTCAACTATAAATAGCTTGCACTGGATAATCATCATTTTTGGGTCATCTAGTATGTACAACCAGTCTTTCCTTTTTATGGTTAATGCCACTGATTCAATCTTCCTTCACATAGCCATCCGTTAAAGCCATGTAGCCACACTTCAAGTCAGCACTCAAGGATGTAGTGATAAATCTGCCAAACCATGCCAGCTCTTCCAGGCTTGATTACACTGAGAAAAGTTCTGTCACTCTCACTTGAATATTGTCTGGGTTCGCAGTTCCTTCATTTACTATATCCTAGAACACCTCCATCTTCACCAGTGATACAAACCTTGACCAAGAAATCTGATAGTAAATGGAAAGTGTTAAGGATATTTCCTCTTCACCATGCTTTTGTCTTGCCATTACTAACAGTCAGTCTGGTTTCATTGTAAGAAAAGACCAGGGGGTTCCTAAGAGGAAATTAATTAATCATTATAAAGGAAAGAAACTGTATTTCAAGGACTTAGTATAAAAATCTGACCCTTGGTTCCAGGCCAATGTTTAGCTAATTCCAGAAGCCATCTTTCATGAGCCATTCTGATATTCTGTGAATGCCTTAAGGAAAATGACTGTGTATGAATTTAAAGACATTTTCTAGTAATTAGCTGCAATGTTTTGGGCCCAGCAGCTGTGCAGAGGGACATGCACACAAAATGAATGATTACACAAAAATGAGTAACCTCCTTCAGACCTTGGAGAAAGAGCCTTGACTCTGAAGAATCCATAGACAAAACAAAAGGACATCACCAGAAGGAAAGTATTGACTTTTATAAGATCACTTTGTATACCTGGCCCCCTTTTCTCCTTTTTTCTCATCAGCTCCTTCTTTCTGACCTTTGAATGTTAAGAGTTCTTTCTGGTTGTTTTATAGTCTTCTCTTTTTCTTGTAATTATACTTCCTGTCTAAATTATTTGATCCATTCTTTTGGCATTAGTTGCCATCTGTTTATAACTCCCAAAATGTATATCTTCAGCTTAGATCCTTCTTCAGGCTTATATATCTCACAGCTTGTGTAATACTTTCTTTTTGATGTACCTTAGACATCTGAATTGCAGTGTACTAGAACCTATTCCCCACCCCACCCCCATCTGTTCGTTCATATTTCTCTATTTCCACACATGCCAAAAAGCATCACTGGTACTTCATTCTCTCTTACCACCGACATCCAATCCATGACCAACTATCATTCTAGATGCAAAATTTATCTTTGACTTCTTCCACTTACCTCAGCTCTCCTATATACACTTTAACCTAAGCCTCCCTCGTCTCCTGCACCTTACTCACCTCAATCACCTCTTAACTCTCTGCATCCATTTCTTCCTTTCTGCAATTTATTCTCACAACAGTTTAAGTACTTGTTAAAAATTGTACACCAGATCATGGTGCTTCTTGCCTTAAAACCTCTTAATACTTCCACTGTTCTCAGGAAGCTTCAAGCCTCTACATATGCCTCCCTGCCCACTATTCCTCTGCCACCTCTGCCTTCACTCTACAATGAAGCAATGGAGCTATTCTTGACTTCTTTGAGTTTCTTCAAAGATCCAAACTCCTCCTTGCCTCAAGGCTTATGCACACAAGTTTTCTGTTTCTTCGAATGTTCCTTTCACAACCTGCTATTAGAGCTAACTTCCACCTTACTAGTAATATATCACCTCCATGGAGAGCTCTTCCTGATTTCCATGGCTAAGTTGTATACACCTTCATGGTATCTTGTACTTTTCTATCATACTACTTATGTCATTGACTATTAGGTATGGATATATATTACAGAAAAACTGAAAATAAGAGTGCCTAAAATGGGGCGCCTGGGTGGCTCAGTCAGCTAAGTGTCCAACTTTGGCTCAGGTCATGATCTCATGGTTTGTGAGTTTGAGCCCCGCGTTAGGCTCTGTGCTGATAGCTCAGAGCCTGGAGCCTGCTTTGGACTCTGTGTCTCCCTCTCTCTTTGCCCCTCCCCCGCTCATGCTCTGTCTCTCTCTCTCTCTCTCAAAAATAAATAAACATTAAAAAAAAATTTTTTTAAGGCGTGCCTAAAACATGATAGAAGTGTTTTTTGGTTTTTTTTTTTATGACTTACTTGGAGTCAGGAGGTAGGCTGACCAAAGCTAGTAGAGAGAAAAAGATCCGTAAAAGGTAATCATCTTTTATACAACTTCAAAATACATAAAGTAATTTTTACAGACTAAGGAAAAAACTAGACAAATTCAAAATCATTGTCAGGGAATTTAATACCATCTCTTATATTTGATAGGATAAATGGACAAAATATAGATTTATATTACAATGTAAATCATTTGACCTCGTTGAGGCTTATGGGATACTAAATCCAACTACTAAAGAATACACATTCTTTTTTAGTGCCCACAGAACATTCACAAAGATCTAGAATTTTCTGGGCCATCAAATAATTCTCAACACGTTTCAAAATATTGAAATAATATACCCTATGTTCTCTGACCACAAGGGAATTAAATAAAAAATCAATAACAGTACTAAAAAAATGCTAACTACTTATATATTAAGAACATGATCTTAAATAACACATGGGTCAAAAAAATTCAAAATAGAAATTAGAAAATTCTCCAAACTGAATAATAATTAAAACATAACATACTAAAATGTGTGGGATGTAGCTAGAGCAGCTGTGAGAAGAAAAAAAAATAACTTAAAACACTTTTATTAGACAAGAAGAAAGATTTACAATCAGTGCTCTAAGCTTCTAGCTTAAAGAGCTGGGAAGAAAGTAAAATCAAAGTAATTAAAAGAAATAAAATAATAAAGATAAGAGCAGAAGTAAAAGGAAACAGAAAATAGCCTGTTGAGAAAATCAGCAGAACCAACAGTAGACTCTTTGAAAAGGTTAAGAAAGTTGATGAACCCTGAACTAAGATAATAAAAAAGAAAGAAAGAAAGAAAAGGTGAATGAAAGAAGGATATTATCACAGAACTTGCAGGCATAAAAATGATAATGTAATACTATGAGCAATTTTATGCTAGAAGATTTGATAAATTGGATAAAATAGACTAGTTCCTCAGAAAATGTAGCTTATCAAAACTAAAACAAGAAGAAATGAAGAAATGTGAAATCTGAATAGCCATAAACCATAAAAGAAATTAAGTTTGTAATTTAAAAATGTCCCAACAAAAAGCTCCAGACCGATAGCATCATTGCCAAATTCTATGAAACATTTAAGGAAAGAATAATGCCAATCTTACACATTTTTTTAGAATACAAAGAAGATAACTCTTCCCAACTTAGTTTATGATGTCAATGTAACTCTTATACCAAAATCTAAAAAAGACTTGTCAAGAAATGTAAAATACAGTGTAACATTCCTCATGAACATAGATATAAAAATCCTTTTAAAATCTATCAAAGCAAATTCAGCAAAATGTAAGGAGGATAACACATCTTTAATGCATCGAATAACAGCATGTCAAAATACATGAGGCAAAAACTAATAGAACTGCAAGGAGAAGTTGAAAGCTCCATTATTATAGTTGGAGACTTCAACACCCCTTTTCAGTAATTGATAGGTGAAGCAGGCAGAAAATCAGTAAGGCTATAGTTGGCCTAAACAACACTATCAATCACCTGATCTGATATAAAATACTCTAACAACAGTATATGTCTTCTTCTCAAGCTTATATGGAACATTCACCAAGATAGACTATATTCTAGGCCATAAACACACTTTAACAAGTTAAAAAGCATAGAAGTCATACAATATGTCCTCAGACCATAACACAATCAAACTAGAAATCAATAACAGAAAAATAACTTGAAAAACCTCAAATATTTGGAGATTAAACAGCATATTTCTAAATAACACATGGGTCAAAGAAGAGGGTTCAAGAAAAATTTTTAAATATTCTGAACTAAGTTAAAATAAAAATAAAACATTAAAACTTGTATAATGTGGCAAAAATAGTGCTCAGAGAGTTTTTATTGTATTAAAGGAATATATTAGAGAAAGAAATCTAAAATCATTAAGCTTTTAATTTAGGAAGCTGGAGATTATCAATGTGAATTTAAAGCAAACAGAAGAAAAGAAAAATTAGAGGAGAAATTAATGAAATTGAAAATAAGAAAACAGAGAAAAAAACCAATAAAACCAAAAGCTACACTTTGAAAACAAAAATATAATTGATAAAGGTCCAGTGACCTAGTGAAGCCAAATAAGATCTAAAATTCATACACCTGTAGCCAAACCAACTTTAAGGAAAAAAGGAAAGAAGACACAAATTATTGATAGAAATGAAAAAGTGGTCATTACTACTGGTTCCATGGACACTAAAAGGATAATAAATGAAGACTCTGAACAAATCTATGTCCACAAATTTGATAACTTAGATGAAACAGACCAATTTCTTGAAAGACACAAACTACCAAAATTCAGGGGCACCTGGTTGGCTCAGTCAGTTGAGCATCTGACTCGATTTCAGCTCAGGTCATGATCCCAGGGTCATAGGATTGAGCCCTGCATAAGATTCTCTCTCTCTCTCCCTCTGTCTCCCACCCCCATCTCTGTAAAATAAGAAATAAAAATAAATAAATTTAAAAATCCACCAAAATTCATACAAGAAGAAACTGAAAATGTAAATGGAGCTATATCTATTTTTAAAATGTAATTAGTAATTCATAACCCCAGTCCCAGATGGTTTCGCTAGTAAATTCTAACACACATTTAAGGAGAAAATGATTCTTTACAATTTCTTGTAAAAATTGTATTTGTAAAGAACAATTATTTACAATTTCTTCCAGAAAATAGAACCAGAGGGAACACTTTCTAACTCATTCTATGAGGCCACCATTATCCCAATACCAAAAACAGATCAAGACATTATGATAAAGGAAAACTACAGATCAAAATCTCTCATCAACATAGATGTAAAAATCCTCAAGAAAATATTACCAAATTAAATCCAACAGTGTATAAAAATAATTAGACTTACTCTAAAGTGGACTTATTCTAGCTAGGCAAGGCTGGTTCAATATTCAAAAATCAATGTAATCCACCATATCAACAAGCTACAGGAGAAATTCTTATTGATCTTATCGACTAATACATAAAAGTCATTTGACAAAATCCAACATCTATTCACATTAAAAACTCTCACTAAACAAGAAATATAAGGGATTTCCTCAACTTGATAAAGAATCTTTACAACATATAGCTAATATCATAATTAAAAATGAAAAATTGGACACTTTCTTTTTAAAATAATGAACAAGATGAGGATATCCCTTCTCACTACTCCTATTCAATATTGTACGGTAAGTCCTAGCTAGTGCGATAAGAAAATAAAAGGAAGTAAGTGCATACAGATTGGAAAACAGGGTATAACACTGACTATATGGAAAACCCCAAAGAATAAACCACAACAAAAAACTTTTGGAACTACTAAGTGAATAGAGGAAGTTCATAGCATACAAGAATAGTATACAAAAGTCAGTTGCTTTACCAGTAATGAACAATTGGAATTTGAAATCTAAAAATAGTATCACTTACAATGGTATCTAGGAAAATAAATATTTAGGTATAAATCTAACTCAGGTATATGATCTATATACGAGATCTGTATATGGAAACTACAAAACCCTAATGAAATAAATTTTAAAATATACAAGTAAATGGAGAGAAATGATATTCCATGTTCACTGACTGGAAGACTAAATGTTGTTAAGATGTCAGTGCTTCCCAATCTGACCTAGATATTCAATGCAGTACCAATCAAAATCCCAGCAAACTCTTTTATAACTGTTAACAAACTGATTCTAAAGTTTTTATGGAATGCAAAAGAATAGCAAACACAATACTGGAGAACACAATTGGAGAACTTATACTGCTTTCAAGGCTTCCTATCAAGCTCAGTAATCAAGATGGTGTGGTATTGAAAGAATGAACTCATAGAACAATGGAAGAAATATAAAGCCCAGAAATAGATTCACACATATATAGTCAACTGATCTTTGACAAAGGAAGAAAGCCAGTTCAATGAAAAAGGGATAGATTTTCAACAAATGGTACTAGAAAAATTGTACATCCATATGCAAAACAAAACAATAACAACAATAAAAACTAGACAGAGACCATCTATCTTTCATCAAAATGAACTCAAATTGGATCATAGACCTAAATGTAAATGTAAAATAATAAAACTTCTAGGTGAAAAGATAGTATAATCTAGGTGACTTTTGGTGATTAGTTTTTTAGATACAACACAAAAGCACAATCTGTGAAAGAAAAAAATTGATGCCATTAAAATAAGAACTTCTGCTATGTGAAAAATTGTTTAGAGAATGAAGAAACAAACCACAGACTTGGAGAAAATATTTGCAGAACACTTATCTGACAAAGCTTTGTATTGAAAATATACAGAGTATTCTTGGGGCACCTGGGTGGCTCAGTTGGTTGAGTATCCAACTTCGGCTCAGGTCATGATCTCAGGATTCAAGAGTTCGAGCCCCGCATTGGGCTCTGTACTGACAGCTCAGAGCCTGGACCCTGGCTTTGGCTCCCTCTCTCTCTGCTCCTCCCTCACTTGTGCTCTGTCTCTCTCTCAAAAATAAATAAACATTGAAAAAAATAAAATATACAGGCTATTCTTACAACTCAACAGTAATAAGACATATAACTCAATTTAAAAACGAGCAAGAGATCTGGACACCTCACCAAAGAAAATATACAGACAGCAAATAAACACATGAGATGCTCAATGTCATTTTCCATTAGAGAACTGTAAATTAAAACAACAATGATGGGGCACCTGGGTGGCTCAGTTGTTTTAGCATCCGACTTCAGCTCAGGCCATGATTTCACAACTTGTGAGTTGGAGCCCCACATCAGGCTCTCTGCTGTCAGCACGGAGTCTGCTTTGGATCCTCTCTCTCTCTCTCTCTCTCTCTCTCTCTGCCCTACCTGTTCTCAGGCGTTCTCACTCTCAAAAATAAATAAGCATTTAAAAATAATAAATAAATAAAAAATAAATACAACAATGATATACTACATGCCTATTAGAATGGCTAAATTCCAAAAGAGCCTGACAAATCCATTTGCTGGTAAAGTTACAGAGCAATAGGAGTTTTCATTCACTGATAAGAATGCAAAAGGAAAAAAAAACTGGTATACCCATTTTGGAACACAGTTTGGCAGTTTCTAAACATAGTCTTATCATATAATCTACAAATTGTGCTCCTGGGTATTTGCCCAAACAATTTGAAAACTTATGTCCAACAAAATGTTTCACATTGGGATGCCTGCATGGCTCAGTCGGTTAAGTGCCCAACTTCAGCTCAGGTCATGATCTCACAATTCATGAGTTTGAGCCCCAAATCAGGTTCTGCACCGGTTCTAGTACTTTTTAAAACTGCCAAGGTCATCAAAAGCAAAGAAAGTTTTAAAAAACTCTGTCCCCCGCGGGGCGCCTGGGTGGCGCAGTCGGTTAAGCGTCCGACTTCAGCCAGGTCACGATCTCACGGTCCATGAGTTCGAGCCCCGCGTCAGGCTCTGGGCTGATGGCTCGGAGCCTGGAGCCTGTTTCCGATTCTGTGTCTCCCTCTCTCTCTGCCCCTCCCCCGTTCATGCTATGTCTCTCTCTGTCCCAAAAATAAATAAAAAACGTTGAAAAAAAAAATTAAAAAAAAAAGAAACAAAAAAAAAAACTCTGTCCCCCTTTCTCTCTGCCCCTCCCCCTCCCTCTCTTTCTCTCTCTCTCTAAATAAATAGTTTTTTAAAAACTTATAAAAAGTTGCAATTGATGTGTATAGTAGCTTTATTCGTAATCACTAAAAACTGAAAGCAACCAGGCTGTTCTTTATTATTTTTTTTATTTGAGAGAGAGAAAGAGAGAGAGAGAGAGAGAGAGCACTAGTGGGGGAAAGGGGCAGAGTGAGAGAGATACAGAGACAGAGAGAGAATCCCAAGCAGGTTCCACATTCAGTGCAGAGCCTGAAGTGGGGCTTAATCCCATGACTCTGGGATCATGACCCCAGCCAAAATCAACAGTCAGACATTCAACTGACTGAGCCACCCAGGCACCCCCCCCAAGCTGCTCTTTAATAGATGAATGGATACACAAGTTGTGGTACATTCATACAGTGAAATATTGTTCAGCAACAAAAAGAAATAGGCTATTAAGCCATGAGAGACATGGTTGAAACCTAAATGAATGTTGCTAATTGAAAGAAACTAGTCAAAAGGCTATATACTATATGATTCCAATTGTTTGAAATTTCTGAAAAGGCAAAACTATAGAGACAGTAAAAAGACCTGTGGTTCCCAGGGGCCCAGGGAGATAGGAGGAGGTTGAACCTGTGTAGTACAGGACATTTCATAGGGCAACGAAACTGTTTTATATGGTAGTGTAATGGTAGATCAGTAACACTATGTGTGTCTCACAATCCATAGAACTCACTCAGCAAAGAGTGAGTCTTAACATATAAAAAAAATTTTTTTAATCATTTAGAGGTTGGGGAATCCCAAGATGGAATATAGACTGTGACAAAAGAATACAATTGTTTTATAAAATGTATGCTATGACCTCACAGAATGGGGTCAGAGTAAAATTTACTGATGTAAATAAATTTGGAAATGAGTAGCATCTGTAAGACTAAAGGCAAATGGAACTGCACATAGGCAATGTACTCTAGTTGGTAAAGTAGTTTTCCACAGGAGTACAAGTCAACAATTCTGATATTGCTGTATGTGTATAGTAGGATTAAACAATTAAGTAAACACATGGCAAATGATGTGAGCTAGGTTTCACACTGTTGGAGTGGAAGTTTATAGGTAAGCTGGAGGAGGCTAGAATGATCCATGTGGTAATAGATTACAGTTTGAGACACCAGTGTAAACTCATGTTTAGCTTAAGATACATGAAAATGGTTAAACATAGATGTATTTATCAATATGTGTATATACACAAGTTAATATATGCATGTCTATATTTTTGCTTTGTCAACTGAGAGGATTTAGAAGCATTGATACATCACTAGCGACAAGCACACTTATTACCCAGATTTTGGTTTCTAATACTATTCTCCAATCAAAGTAATCAGGGATCCTTGGAAAAATGACTGATTCTAAGACTGGGGCAGGAAATGCATAAGAGGATCTCAGAACATCTTTTAGTACTAGAAATTAAAGATGTGTTCAAAGAGGAAAAAATAATTGGTGTGGGTACGGCAAAAGGACACAGGAGACAACTGGAAGAGCTCCCAATGCCCAAAGTTGAAACACTTTGAGCAAAAAAATAGGTAAAGTAGTGTTTAAAATAAATATTTATGAGTACATACTGATATAAACAAATCACTAGACTAGATAAATGGGGAAGAAGAGAGAAATATCTCTTGTAGACGAATTCCAAATAATTCCTTGAGTAAGGGATACACATAGTGACTTATTTCCAAAGAGCACAATATGGAAAGGGAAGAAAAAGAGAAATTTTACAATGGGTAAATCTGACAAACACTCCCTCAGCCAGGTGATCAGGGTCAACATCAATAATGATAAGAAATGTTGATAGTATATACCTTGCTCTGATGTAATGAAAGTGGCGCTTTACCCTGTGTAATGAAAATGGTCTTTCTACCCCAAACTCATAACCCAAGTAGAATCATGTGGAAAACATCAAATAAATTCCAACTGAGGGCCATTATATAAAATATCTAACTAGTACTCTTTAAAACTGCCAAGGTCATCAAAAGCAAAGAAAGTTTAAAAAACTGTCATAGCCAAGAGGAGCCTAAGAAGGCATGAAAACTAAAAATAATGCATTATTCTGGATGGGATCCTGGAACAGAAAAAGCACATTAGGTAAAAACTAAAGAAATCTGAGTAAAGTACTGGGGCGCCTGGGTGGCTCAGTCTGTTAAGCGTCCAACTTCGGCACAGGTCATGATCTCTTGGTTTGTGAGTTTGAGCCCTGCATCGGGCTCTGTGCTGACAAGCTCTGAGGCTGGAGCCTGCTTCAGATTCTGTGTCTCCCTCTCTCTCTGCCCCTCCCCTGCTCATGGTCTGTCTCTCAATAATAAATAAACGTTAAAAAAAATTTTTTTAAATAAAAAAAAAGAAATCTGAGTAAAGTGCTATCTCAGCATTCGTTCAATAATTGAGACAAAGGTATCATATTAATGTAAGATGTTAATAATAAGGGAAACTGGGTGTAGGGTATATGGGACTCTACTTTCAGTTTTTATTTAAATCTAAACTGTTCTAAAAAATAAAGATTTTTTAAAATTATAAATAATTAAAATATGGGGGACACCTGGGTGGCTCAATCAGTTAAGTGTCTGACTTCAGCTCAGGTCATGATTTGGCAGTTTGTGGGTTCAAGCCCTGCGACGAGCTCTATGCTGACAGCTCAGAGCCTGGAGCCTGCTTCAGATTCTGTGTGTGTCTCTCTCTCTTTGTCCCTCCCCCACTTGCGCTATGTCTCTCTCTCACTTTCTCTCTCAAAAATAAACATTAAAAATTTTTTAAGTAAATAATTAAAACATGGAAAAATAGTTACAGCCTTTGCAGTAATTTCAGTTTTAGGAATATATCTTAAAGAAATAGCTACTGTGTTATCTTATGGTAAAGTAGATTTTACAGTAGTACCTACAGCATAAGCATGCTATGAAACTTAAATGAGGTCAGCCTATACAAGTAGCATGAGAACTCAATAAATATTGGTTGCTGCTCTTTTGACTCTGACCCAGGCACAATCCTTAAAGAACTAACAGTGTAATAGAGAGATAAGTAGATGAGCTAATAATCTACTGCCTCTGCTTCTGGCACCCAGTAAATATAGTAGTAACAATGGTATTAACCTCAACAGCCTTGATGACAAATTTAAGACCGGAGTATGATGGAATGCAATGGAAACAAGAG
The DNA here is from genome assembly GCF_046562875.1 of Panthera onca. Taxonomy (NCBI): domain Eukaryota; kingdom Metazoa; phylum Chordata; class Mammalia; order Carnivora; family Felidae; genus Panthera; species Panthera onca. The sequence continues at coordinate 71,620,513 of NC_138343.1, forward strand.
GATCTCCTAACTTAGACTGGGAATGCCAATGCCTCTCTAGAAAAGGTAAATAGCCAAGATACATGTCATGCATAAATGCTAACCAGTTCATGTGTTCATTCGGCAAACATTCATTGAGTCACTGCTCTGTATGTCAGGCACTACTCCATCATTTTTTTTTGAGAAATCAAAAGTGATTTCCCCATCATATTGATGCCTTCTATAACTTGTACTTTTTCTTTAAAATAGATGATATCTGTCAGTATCATATTGGGAACTAATGGACATTCTTTGGAGAAAACTTTCTCTGTAAATTGGAGAGTGTTGTCCTGGCCAAGACATATATAGAATTAAATTGCATGGGTTTGGATGTGAATAGGACCTTAGTGATCATAAAATTCTCCCTAGTTATAAAGTCAAAGTGGAAAGTGAAAGAAATATTACACTTTCATGTTCTACTGAGAAGATCATTAAACCAATAAACTAAATCAAATCTGTAAGTAATATGGTCTAACTTAACTCATCAGCAAACTCCCAAATTATAATTGGCAAAGATTCAGCAACATTTCTTATATTACTAGTAAGATTTTGGTCTAGAATGATACAGAAGGTTTCCAAGTAAAGGTTGACACATGAATTAGTGTTGGCCACAAAATTAACAAAACTATGAAATAATTAGTCTCATGGTAAATTTCTGGTAGTATGCATTCATCCTTTTCTGATCTAGGGTAAATAAGGATACGACTGAAGGAAAGCAACACATTTTTAAGCACATTTTATTAGATCCTAACTAGTATGTTCCTTATTTTACTGAAAGAATTTTCCTTTGGCATTTTGTCTGCAACAGATCATAGATATTAAGAGCAACTAGGAAGATAATTGTTATAATGGAAAGCATCCTGGACCAGGAATCATGGAGAGCTTACATCTATTTTTATCTCTGGCTCTAAGGTGTGTGGGCATGAACAAGTCACTAGTCACTTTATGGTTCTCCGTATCTGATAAATGAAGATAATTCATTCTCTATCTACTTCATGAAATTATTATATGGGTGAAATGAGATAATGAATATGAAAGTATATTTAAAGCACAGCATTTTACTACTGAAATTGTTACTAATAAATGTACTTAAAAGAGAATAAGTTCTTCATGGAAAATTGAAAAGATTTTTAAAAAGATATTGAGATGGGGCGCCTGGGTGGCGCAGTCGGTTAAGCGTCCGACTTCAGCCAGGTCACGATCTCGCGGTCCGTGAGTTCGAGCCCCGCGTCAGGCTCTGGGCTGATGGCTCGGAGCCTGGAGCCTGTTTCCGATTCTGTGTCTCCCTCTCTCTCTGCCCCTCCCCCGTTCATGCTCTGTCTCTCTCTGTCCCAAAAATAAATAAAAAACGTTGAAAAAAAAAAAAAATTAAAAAAAAAAAAAAAAAAAAAAAGATATTGAGATATATCTCTCTTCATTAGTAGTTGAATTGAGTAACCATAAATAATATTCTAAAAATTTACTTTGTATAAAAAGGAAATAAGCACTGATAACTATCTCTTTCCATGTGGAAAAAGTATAGCCCTCTAGGTATTCTATTATATTTTCTCATGTTGAAAAAAACCTCCCCCCAGGGCACCTGGATGGCTCAGTCGGTTAAGCATCCGACTTCGGCTCAGGTTATGATCTCACTGTTCATGGGTTCGAGCCCCGCGTCAGGCTCTCTGTGCTGACAGCTCAGAGCTTGGAGCCTGCTTCAGATTCTGGGTCTCCCTCTCTGTGCACTTCCCCTGCTTGCACTTTGTCTCTTTCTCTCTCTCAAAAATAAATAAACATTAAAAAAATTAAAAAGAACAAAGAGAAAACCTCCCTCCAATACCTTTATTTTTTTACGTTTTATTTATTTATTTTGAGAGAGAGAGAGAGAGAGAGAGAGGCAGAAAAAGAAGGAAAGAGAGAATCCCAAGCAGGCTACCTGCTTTCAATGTAGAGCCCAATGTGAGGTTCAATCTCACAAACCATGAGATCATGACCTGAGCCGAAATCAAGAGTCAGTTACTTAACCAACTAAGCCACCCAGGCACCCCACACCCTAGATAACTTGGAATTTTTAATTATTTTTATTGTTCTTAAAAAGAATAGCATGAATTATATTCTCTAATATTTTATTGGATATTCTCTTCTCTCTCATAGAGTTATTGAGGGATATATTGGGAAAGGAGAACTTAAGTTTTCTTTAGGATTTTTATCTGTCCCTTCATGACAAATACTTCCATCCCTTCTTTCTCTATCATGTTTTCTTTTCAGTAATTCATAGGAGGTGAGAGAAATATACAGTTTTCCTAACAAGTTGTCTTAAAAGGACAACTCTAGAGTTGTTGTGCAGTGATTTTTAGCTTCCTAGATGAAGCCGATGTGTATAACAGTCCTCAAAAGTAGGCTTTATCTGCATCAGCATGGAGGAGAGAAACACAGTAGGTATTCACATTTGCAAGGAAATTACTGTACAGAAAAGAAAGAAGGCCTTAGAGGTAGATTGATTCCTATATAGTAATAGGAGTTATTTAAGAGTAGGGACTATGTCCTATTCATCTCTATATTTGTGATGCTATGAACAGTGCCTGACAGTGACTAGATGTTCAATATAGATGGCAAATGTTGGATGGATGGATGGATGGATGGATGGATGGATAAATGGATGGGTGGATGGACAAGTAGTTATAATAGACTTACCTAGAAAATATAGATTAGGAATGCTGGGTGGCTCAGCTGGTTAAATATCCAACTCTTAATTATGGCTCAGGTCATGATCTCATGGTTTGTGAGACTGAGCTCCCCCCCCCCCCCCCACTTGGCTCCACGCTGACAGCACGGAACCTGCTTGGGATTCTTTCTCTCCTTCTCTCTGCCCCTCCCCTCTCAAAATAAATAATTGAACATTTAAAAAAAAGAAAATATAGACTAAAGCAATGTATCATAATCTCTTTCAGTCTTGTAACTTGGCAGGATTGAGGATAGGGGTGGGAATAACAGTCAGGCACCTACACATGTGCACCCTGGGCATCCTATCTCTTTCTGTAATTACCAGTGCCAGTCTCCACTCTCCTAATAATCATTTGGCAAAAATAAATAAAACCAAAGTACCGTGAAGATTGTTATTTACAATGCACTGAGCTTTACTAATTTGCTCGCTAGGAAATAGTAGATTATAGTGTGTGATGAATATTTATAAAAATCTCTATTCACTATAATTGATACTTAAGCATTTTATTCAAAGTTTTGTAGCATTACAAATGTAAATGAGCAGACATTTCTTCTGAGTAGGAATGTGGGGCAAAAGAGTAAAGCTGAATATAAACAAAGTCAAAAAGAAGAGGAAGGCAAAAAACCAAAACGCTGTGACAGCAGAACATCTAGAACCAAGCAATGATTTCTTGTCATGTACACATTCTGAATGATCCTTTCTATGTCCTGCCTGAGTATGAATTTACAGCATCTGTTCTCTTTGATATTATGCAGCAAGAATGGCATGTATCCTGTAACACTGCTGGTGAGTAATAAGAAAAGAAGAAGCTAATACCACCATCCTTACCGTTTGGGTATTCCCAAAATAGCACTTCTTATTCCATAGTCTTTTAATTGAATTACTATAATAATGATAAAATATGAGTGGAAGGAGCTTACATCAGAGGTAGCATAGTAAAATTCCTACAACTTCCATAAAATGAACATAAATGAGGGACATTTTTGTATCTTTTGACACAAATGCTCACCAGTAAATATAGAAGGAATAATAAGAGTAGAAAAGCCACGATTTTTCAGCAGCTGTAATAATAGTTGATTCTGGCTAGAACTATCAATAGATGCAGGATAGTCATATAACCTGAAACATCACTTAACACAGCTCACATTAATTACAAAGGGGCGAAGGAAGTTTTACAATGGGTAATTGGCAGATAGTATCTTAATGACATAGTCAAGGTAATATGACCAATAAGGGACAAAGTGATGGCATGTATCTTCTGAGGTGAGGCACTGCAAAGACTATCATGTATGCAACACTACATGGTACCATCTCTCTAAAGGGGCAAGCAGGCTCCTCTTCACAAGGCTTTCAGGGAAGCTGTCAGTGTCAGTTATAATATGAAATGCAGATGAAACTCTTGGGAGTCAGTTTTAGCAAAATATATTGGCAGCATGTATTTCTGGGAGATTCTGTGTCCTCTCATATATTTTATCATATATACTTTTAAAATAAAAGCATAAAAACAATACAATGCAATACTTCTTGCCTTGGAATTTCACGTTTGTGTTATATGATAAGGGCTATATCTGTGTGTTTGAGAGATGGGAGGGTGGTGAGGGAGGTTGGATCAGTCATTATTTGTTATGTATCTGTCAGAAGGTATCTCCCTCTTTCAATCCTTGCTTTTCTTTCTTTCTTTTTTTCCAAATTTAACCTTGATATTGGAACCAATGCTTCAAAAAGCCCAACAAAGGGGAAAATATGTACCAGTGAATATCTTTATGCTGAAGACTTCAATAACTCAACACTGAGAAACTGGTGTGATCCTGGATTCACAGTCCCTGTCTAGCATAGTCCTGCGAGGACTGGCCTGTCTCTGTCCCTTCCTATTCTGCTGTAGCCCCAGGAAGCCCGGCTAGCTCTAGGGCTACCCTGATCCAATACCCCCCTCATACCAGAGCAAGAGCAGCCCCTCTCCTGAACCCCAATTTTTACAAAACACACCAAGAAATGGTTATTAATAAACACATTCTATCTCTGTTACTCCTCTAGTGCTTGGCTTTGCACAGTGTTATTTGTAACCCTAAACATCCACTCTTGTTTCTCACTCCATTCACACCCCAAGGAAATGCTTCCCCAAACCTCTTATGCTAGGACCTTGGAAACAAAAGGCACCTGCACCCATGAGAGTTCGTGGGTTGTGCCATGGCCAACAGCAGAAACGGACATTGCTTCAGAGGACTGTTAGTGGTAGAAGTGCTTAGATTAGAGAAAGACTAGTTAACTAGTCAAGTTCTTTCTCTTAACATCATTCCCAGTAGTGTGGAACATCCATTTGCTTGCTTCTCTTTGTGTTTCAGTGTATGGGTCAGAAGACCCTCACCAATTAATATGGTATTTGTAACAGCACACATGGCTGTCCAATATGGTAGCCTTAACCACATGAGGTTGTTGGGGCACCTGAAATGTAGCTACTCCAACAGAGAAGTGCTGTAAGTGTAACATAGACATTGAATTTTGAACATTCAATGTGAAAAGAAGAATATAAAAAGCTTCATTAATTGTTATTATATTGATTACATGTTGGAATAATATTTTAATATGTTCAATTAAATAATATACATTATTAAAATTAATTTTAATTACTTTAAATATTTACTTTTCAATTCTAAATTTTTTAATGTAAAAAAGTAGAAGTTATGCACATAGCTTGCACAATATTTCTATTGGATGGTGCTAATCTAGACATAATATTTATAAAATGTGATACTGATTCTTTATTAACAATTAAATGGATATGCAATGCTAGTATCGTAAATAGCTTTGTTTTTGTTTTAATTGAGATATAACTGAAATACAACATATTACTTTCAGGGTTAACAATTGTCATCATACATACTTATACATTTTTTTTTTTTATGAAGAGAACTTTTAAGATCTACTCTCTTAGCAACTTTTAAATATTCAATATAGTATTATTAACTGTAGTCACTATACTGTACAATTGCATCCCCAGAACTTACTTTTTAAGTAGAAGTTTATACCTTTTGATCACATTTACCTATTTTTTCCACCCCTCTTCCCCTACCTCCTGCAACCATCAGTCTGTTCTCTGTATCTATGAGTTTGGGGTTTAGGGTTTCTGTTTTGTTTTAACATTTCACATATAAGTGAGATAATACAGTATTTGTTTTCCTCTGTCTGACCTATTTCATTTAGCATAAAGCCCTCAAGGTCCATGAATGGATAGTTTTATTTTTATAAAAATGTTTAATAAGATTTAATTAATGTTTAAAGATGATTTAAAAAATCAACTTAGGGGCGCCTGGGTGGCTCAGTCGGTTAAGCGGCCGACTTCAGCTCAGGTCGATCTCGCGGTCCGTGAGTTCGATCCCCGCGCCGGGCTCTGGGCTGATGGCTCAGAGCCTGGAGCCTGCTTCCGATTCTGTGTCTCCCTCTCTCTCTGCCCCTCCCCCGTTCATGCTCTGTCTCTCTCTGTCTCAAAAATAAATAAAACGTTAAAAAAAAATCAACTTAATTTAATAAACCTGATTAAAATTTTTCATATGCATTGATCATAATTTGTATTTTGACTTAATTTTAATATATATAATTTGAATATTTTAGAAGAAGATGACTTTTTAGGAAAATATATGTAACATAATCATAATTTTTATATCTATTTTAATTTTGCTGAAAATATATTCAAATTTTGTACTCAATATAGTTGCAACTAATTTTTAATCTTCTCGCTCTTTACTGTCAATAGAACACAAATAATGTAAAAATCTTAATTAGAGTAATATAGTGAGTTACCTTTTTCTAATGAAAGTAAGAAAAATAAATGTATGGAATGAATTAACTTATAAATGATTTATAAATTATATATCTTTATGTTATTATTAATATAAACATCTATGACCCATCAACAAAAAAAATCCCTAAAAGGTAGTGTAATAATTAAACTCAAATGTCTTTTATGTTTTGCCAACTGTCAGTAACACCAACCATAGCTTTAAACATGTATTTTATTTTTGTTATTATGAGTGTACTGCTGTTTCAGTAGGAGGAGAGAACATATTTCATCTTATAACTTGTTAGCCTGACCTATATATAACATTTAAGTATTTAGATATATGGTCATGTGGACCTCTATTTGTACTCTTGCTGTGGAGCTCGCAAATGTTAGGGGTGGACCTTTTCTGATCATCCCAGGGTAACCAAGAATTTCTGAGTAAGCATGATATTCTCCATGGAACCACATCATGTGAAGCTTCCATGGTTTCCGGGGAAGCTTTAGAGCTGAGAACATTCGTTTGGCCTTCTCAAGGTCTTTGTGACCCAAATAGGGTGTCCAGCCTAACTCATCTGCACATTTACGCCTGGGCCTAGATGGAAGGGGTGAATCTAAGAAATTGGTGGGGAAGAGAATAAACCTAATGATGTTTTTGCATATGTGTCTTCCTACTTTTGCCTTTTCCAGACTAAGTTAAATAGCCTGGTTGGCAATTGCTGAGACAGGTTTAAAGCCAATTCAGAATTTCTGAAATATATGCAATATCATGGCCGTGGTGCCAACTTTGGTAGAAACTGGGTCAAAGGGTGGAGTAGGAGGAAGGGATGTTCTTCAAATGGAACACTCAGCCGTCTGCCAACTAAGCTATGATTGAAGAGTAAGGTTCTTGGAGAACACAAAGGAAAATTGTGAGTGGTGTTGTTTATTAAGTTGATTCACATATTATTTTAATAATACATGAGAAGGGACAACCACAAAATGTATCAATCCAATATGAATAGAACTATGAATTATATCTATCCCTGGACAAGCTTTACTCAACTTTGAAAATTAGTAACTATTTTCAGTAACAAAAACTGTAGAATTATGAGTGGTCATTACGGCAGGAGTAAAAATGGACTTGGAAGCGGGAATCCAGAGTCCTAGTCCTACTTTTGCTATTTTCCAGTCATATAACCGAGGGTAAGTCACTAAACTGATCTAATCTTCAATCTCCTACCTGAAAAATGATGAAAAATATGTTATGCCTCTTTCATAAACTGATATGAGGATCAAAATGAGACACTTTGAAAACTGTAAAGTTATTTACAAACAGAAAACATCATTTTTTGTTTCACTCTTGATATTTCCTTCAGGAATTGGGACTGATTTCTATAATAGCTATTATCATTACATATTGATATGAGTTTATTTAATGTGATTATATTGTAGGATATATTTTTTCCCAAATGACTACAATTCAGAACTCTAAATCACCAATTATTTTTTTTAACGTTTATTCATTTTTGAGAGACAGGGAGAGGCAGAGCGTGAGCGGGGGAGGGACAGAGAGTGAGGGAAACACAGAATCCGAAGCAGGCTCCAGGCTCTGAGCTGTCAGCACACAGCCTGACGCAGGCTCAAATCCACAAACCATGAGATCATGACCTGACCTGAAGTCGAACACTTAACCAACTAAGCCACCCAGGTGCCCCTAAATCACCAATTATTAAATATCCAAACTTTATTAAAGTCTTATTCCAAAGAAACTTAATTTTTTTTAACCTCATCAATTTCGCTAAGAGTGTTATATTTCCCCCTTGAATTCCTATTTCTCTTTCCCTCTTCTTTCACTTAAAAAAGTCAGATGACTTATTTTCTATAAGATACTTATGTTGTCAGAAAAAATTACCATTTACCAATGTCTGCTTTTCTTCTGTCTCTCCTTCCTGCACTCATCTACAGTTGATGGGGAAGGTGTCTCCTAATTTTCTCATCTTGAGTGTTTTTACAGAAAGGGACTCTTGTGGCTCTCTTCTTCACCCTTGAACCATCTGTGGGTTCCACTCTGACAGGACTAGTTGGGCTGTTGGACACTCCCTGTGCAATCTTGCCCTATCAGATAAATCAGGGAGTGAGCCTCTGACAGGTACTGCTGTCACTATCCCGGGTGTCCATGGCGCAAAGTGGCACTCTAATCAGACCCTGCGTACACATGGTTGTGCAAGAGGCTATGGGTGGGTGACTTTTTCCTCGCCCTAGATAAATGCCTCACTGATTCTGTGTGCTCGGAGTCCATGAAATCCTTTCTTAAGATTTGAAATAAAAGAGAATGTTATGAAAATATTAAGGCATTACTCCTATCACTAATAGATAGTAGCATTTAATTATGTAAGAAAACTTCAGGCACCCAAATATTAGAATAAAATAACATATTAAATTCTTTTATTAAATGAGGAAAGCTCTTGGTCACTTTATGTATTCAGGTAATAAGTTAATTCAGGCTCCTCCCAGGCAATTCAATTAGAAGATAATTTTAAATAGGATGGGTAGATAGATGGATAGATAGATAAGAAAAGACTTTAACCACTCTGTGCCTGATATAATAATTTAAAATAAGTTACTTTAGAATTTCAGAATACTGCTTATAATGTTGATTGTCACAGCTCTGTGTTACATAGTTAATTATATGTGTTTTAGTTGTTATAAATGTTCTGTAGTAATTCATGTTGATGACTTATTTGGAATTATTTATTCCAAATAGGTGACCAGTCCCTTAGTATTTTCTTGCCTCAGAGGCAAGAGGTAGCAAGATTTCTAGAGGACCTGGTGTCTGTCTGGGGATACACAGAATGCTGTATCTTCAGCACAGATCCTTTAAGCCTTGCTCATGATTCCAAGGCCGTGAATGTGGACCAAAGCAGCAGATTCCCTGAAAATGTCCCAGCACTTCTCCAGTAATCACTATGAGCAAATGATTGATGATGACTGGAGCCTCCCAGAATCTTGGTCATACATGAGACACAGGTACAGCCCAATTGTTGCTGAATTTCCCACCAGCCTGTAAGAATAGGACATGGAGTTGGATTTCAAGTGATTTATAGATTATAAACAAATATGATAGTTTTGCACTTTTGAATTTGTGAACTACGATTCTGCAATTCCTATGTTATGGCTTTTAGCATACACATTCACGAACTGAACAAGGGATTAGAGAGAATTAATTATTAATTCCTGGTTTGAACAAGAAGTTATTGTTGTGTTGATGATCTTAGAATACCTAGGTTTACAGATATATGACAGTAATCTTCACTTATTCTTTGGCCCTTTAATTGTGGAAACACAGTAACAAAATACAAAAACCAAACTTTATTTTGAAAAAGCACCACAATTCCATCATGCAAATAAAGCAACTGTTTTAATGCTGTGTATATCCTTCCAGTCAATATACGTATATAGTAACAAGTAACCTGTGTTTCCAATTTGAGGAGTATCATGGAAGAATTTCAGCAAAATTCTTGAAAGCCCAAATTCCTTCCTGCCCTTGATAGAATATCCTTTGGTGTGATTGGCCTTTGTGTTCCCTTTGGTGGCCTTTAAATTGCTCTTGCTGCGGCCTGTGGCCTCTGTTGCTGCTGGCTGCTTTCTTACCAAGAGTGTGGGTGGCTTTATGTGATATGAAAGCTTGTCACTGCTGAGTTTATTTAAAGATCTTCTTGTGCATCAGGATAGCAAATCTGGGGTGCAGCTCCCATAGGTTTATACCTGTTTGAGCATGTCTGGGAAATTTGTGAGCAGCCTACTTTCCCAGGGCCTGAAAAGCCTATGGAAAATTCTTGAGTTTTGTCTCCTGCTTGGACTACTCGGAATTTGGGGTAAATTATGAGATCTCTGGCAGAAGTCCAATTAAAAGGGGGCTATAGTTACCTGGAAAAGAATTCATCCTAAGGTTGGAAGGAGGGAGACCTAATGAACTCCCCAGCATCAAACCCTTAGTCAACAGAGTTAAATAGAGATTTTGATTATAGCTTTGTGAATGTCACATCTGTTCTCAGCCCAGTCCCATACATTCATGTCTGGGTCCCAGGCCAAATGAGGACTGTAAGTAAAAACTGAAAGAACATTTACTGAACACTTCATAAAACATGAAGGTGTACACACATATGTACTGCATTGTTTTTGACCCCTCAGATTGAATGTTACAAGTTGGAGACAGACAACCCCAATTTGCCACAGATCACCAAATTTTAGTTCTGCGAACTTTTAGGAACTGCAACATGTTGTAACATCCTTTGTGCTCAGTGGAGTAGCAACAGGGTTTGCTGAAGAAGGAGATGCTTGGAGGAACAGGATCTGGAAAAGAAGTGGTGGCCGTCAGAGGAGAAATGTGGTATCTAGTAAGGCTAGATTTGTTTCTGATCACAAGTAAGACATCACTTATGACTCTGAGAAATGCTAAAGGGAACATCTTAGGGGTTGAGAACCAGCATTATGCAACTAGGGGTAATCATATCTGAGATCTGAGTAGTCTTCAAGTTATGCTATATGCACCTGTAGGCTGGCGAGATCCCTTTGGAGCTAGATAGTGGCTCACAGTAACCACAGACGGAAGGTGCTGCTACGTTTAACTATGATCTTGTCAAAATGGCATAGGCTCTTAGGTTTTTTTTTTTTTTTTTTTTTTAATTTTTTTTAACGTTTATTTATTTTTCTTGAAAGAGAGAAAATTCTTTCAAGACATTCTCTCTCTTTCAAGACAGAGAGAGACAGAGCATGAACGGGGGAGGGTCACAGAGAGAGGGAGACACAGAATCTGAAACAGGCTCCAGGCTCTGAGCTGTCAGCACAGAGCCCGACGCGGGGCTCGAACCCACAGACCGTGAGATCATGACCTGAGCCGAAGTCAGACGCTCAACCGACCAGCCACCCAGGCGCCCCGGCTCTTAGGTTTTTAAGGGTTCCCCTTGACTTAGTATTTTTCTTTCCTTTTTATTCAGCACATATTATTAAGCATATCTTTTGCATAGGGGGATATAGTACACCATGTGCAAAACATATTTTAATCCAGTCCTTACAGACCTTGTAGCCTAGTGAGCAACACAGATTCATGTGTTCATTCATTCAACAATCTTTTTGAACTACCTACAATATGCTAGATATCATTCAATGTTTTTGACATAATAATGAACAAGTAAGCAAGGAAGGATTTTCGTTTCAAAATGCTTACTTGGTAGGAGTAGATAATAAACACAAGGGTAATAAATTATAAACACGAACATTAATGCAAGATAAGTAACTGCAGATAGGGTGAAGTACAGGGAAAGGAATAAGCATAGTGATATGATGACAAACAACTGAAAGGCCTCACTGCAGAAGTAACATTTGAACAGGGACCTAAAAGATGGAAAAGAGTCCACCACTGACGATCTACAGATGAGTGTTCCAGGCAAAAGCAACAATAAAAGGCAGGGCCCTAGGGCGAGAAGAAAGTGTTTGTTCAAGGAACTGAGGTGAGCTGGAGCTTAGCGAGAGGAGAAATTATGATGAGATGATTTTGGAGAATTAGGAAGGGCCAAATAATGCAGGGCCTTTGACTTTGCTCAGGAGCACAACTCCTTGCTTTAGTTACTAGGAAGGCTATGAACGTTATAAGCAGGGGACAATCATGATCTTAGCAATTACGGTAACAAGTGCTGAGATTTTTCATTTCCATCTTCTCACAGTACTCTCCCTCAATTCTCAAGAAACTTAAATTCTTAAGAGCTGGTCCTGAGAAAATGTAAGCTGGCACTGTTCAGTGACTTGCCACCAAGCTCACTCTGCACACTAATGTGTGCTGTCTCTGCATTGACTCAAATATCTGAACTCCAGCTTATTCCGTGAGACATAAGATGGGACACTCCCTGAGACACCAGAGTGGCTTTGGTTTCTTCCTCCCTGCTGGAGGAGTTCCATAGCAAAATTAACTATCTAGCAACTACCTCTTCCAGGAGGTTCATGGAGGTCAAACTTTTTTAGGCCTACCTTTCACATTACAACAGCCCTGTGTTGAGAAATTTGGCAACATATACATAAAACTTGAGATTGAATAGTCTTAATAATAGTAATGTCAGAGATGTCCTGCAGACCTGATAGGACCTTGGGAAGAGTGATTGAAGCAGCCAAAGGAAGATAATTCAAATACTACACAGTAGCTGCCTGTTCTTATATATGAACACATGTGCAAAACCCAAGGGACTTTCAGAAATAGTGGAGAAACGTGGATTTTTCAAAGGAACAGTAGGCTGAATTAGCTAGTAGAAAAGAGTGAGTCACCAATAGGCTAAAATATGAAACACCACTCCATTTTCAAAATATCTCCTAAACATTTTCAAAATATTTGGGACTTCCTGATGGAATTACTCATTGATGTTTATTTTGCTTTCATCCATTCACCCACCATTAAAGGAATCTGTGTGTGTGTGTGCGCACGTGTATTTTCATATATATAAATGTATGGTTGCACTATTATATATATGTATATATATATATATATATATACACATATATATACATATGGTTTTATATATAGTTGTAACTATATTAGTCACTATATATGCTAATGTGTATATATTATATATGGACTGAATGTTTGTTTCCCCCTAAAATTCATACGTTAAAATAAAAAATGTATATGGTCATCACATTAGGACACCCCCAATGTGATATGTTCTTATAAGAAGAGACTTGCCTCTCTCTCTCTCTTTCTCAACCTGTATCCCAAAGGAGACCATTTGAGGACATACTGAGAAGGTGGCCATCTGCAAGCTAACAAAGGAGGCCTTCCTGGAAACCAACACTGTTAGAGCCTTGATCTTGGACTTCCAGCCTCCAGAACTGTGGGGAAACAAATTTTTGTTGTTTAATCCACTCATTTTCCCGATTCTTTGAATAACTGGGAATGTTTTTAATTAGATACAAGACATTGTGAATTTCTATACATATTCTCAAGCTTTGGGGATGCAGTTAAATCATGTGGAAACAATCAGATCCTTTTAAGGCTTGCTCTTAAGCCTTGTTAAGCTGGAGCAGTGCAGTCTTTAGTATAGGGCTAGTTTTGTTCCAGTACTAAGGCAATATATGTCCTTTGCCTGATGCTCTGTGAGCATGAACTATCCCTTGCTTTTTATAGGCTCTAGAGATTCTCACTGATATTTTCAGCTATTATTTTCCGCTGGCCTTGGAGGAAAATAAGACACATGTACTCATTGGTATTGAGCCAGAGCCTCAAGAGGCCTCTCTGTAGATTTCCAGAATTCTTTCTGTCCTTCTCTCCTCTGCCCTGTGAACGTTAGCTGCCTTGGCCATCCCAAACTCCATCTCCTCATGTAATTTTTTTAATGTTTTTATTTTATTTTTGAGAGAGAGAGAGAGAGACAGAGACAGAGACAGAGAGACAGAGGCAGAATGCGAGCTGGGGAGGGGCAGAGAGAGAGGGAGATACAGAATCTGAAGCAGGCTCCAGGCCCTGAGCTGTTGGCACAGAGCCCCACACAGGGCTTGAACTCATGAACGGTGAGATCATGACCTGAGCTGAAGATGGACACTTAACCGACTGAGACACCCAGGCCCCCCCCAAACTCCATTTCTTTAACTTATGGAGAATGCCAGGGAATACGTGGCTTTCCCCTTCTTATACTGCATCTTGGAAACTCTCTCCAGACACTAATGTACAGACAATGTCAGGACTCATTTGTTTGTTTCCTTGCCTTCATGGATCCTTGTCTGGTGCCGTCTGGTGTCTAACGCTTTAAAATGCTTATCATTTACTTTATACAGTTTTTGTTGTTTCCAGAGAGTAAATCTGGACAGTGTTTCTCCATCTTGGCTGGACTCAACTTTGTATTTCAGAATTTTATTTTTATAAATCTAAATGTGTGGTTTTACATTTATCCCTATAAATTTTGTATTGTTAATTTAGTCCCTTTTAATTCTCTTCTAACATTTTGTGGGTTTTTTGTTTTAATTAGTATGTGAAAAATTAATAATCATTATTTCTATATGTTTGTCACACAGATAAAATATGTAGTTTAGATTAAGACCAGGATAGATTTCTGAGGCCTTCCACTAGGGATCAACCTGAAATTCTCCTCAAACCATTAGGCAGTATTCTTTGACAATAATGGTCTATATATGAGTTGCAGAATCATCTCATATATGTAAGCACGGAACTTACATACCCATCTCCTACCCACAAAAACAATAAGTCTTTATCACTTTCTTCGCAAAAGTTAAGGTATTCTATATTTACTGCGTTCCCTAAATTTAGAAACTGTCACAATGAGAGTTTAGTTTATGCTCTATGACTTTTTTCTTAATGTATTCATGTTGGTATCTGCAGATCTCTACTTCCAAACAATTATATAATTTATTCCAGAATTGAGCTAAAAATCCACAAGATTAAGTAGACCTATAGCTTCCAAATTTTACCTTTTCTAAAAAAGAGCCATTTGTCCATTTCTCATTTCCCATCCTTGGTCTTGTTTATCATGACTTTTCAGAAACTGCCAAAAATATTTTTGGGAGTATAATGCAAATTCTTTTTCAATATTCTGCTGATAATCTCCAGTATATTACTCAGCTATGTGAAATTCCTTCTATATAGCAGAGATTGAAAACATATGGCTAAAATTTTTAAAGCATGATTATCAGAAAATTTTGATGACATTAAAATGCCTTTCTTTAAAAAAATTTTTTTTTTACATTTATTCATTTTTGAGAGACAGAGAGAGACAGAGCACAAATGGGGGAGGGGCAGAGAGAGAGGGAGACACAGAATCCGAAGCAGGCTCCAGGCTCTGAGCTGTCAGCACAGAGCCTGACACGGGGCTCGAATCCATGAAGCATGGGAGAATGACCTGAGCTGAAGCCTGATGCTTAACCGACTGAGCCACCTAGGCACCCCTAAATGCCTTTCTTATGTAGCTTCACCTGATAAGAGTTCCGACCATATTTGTTTTTAAGGTTGTTAGTTTGAACACTATTATCCATGATGGAGAAAAAAGAAAAATAGGAATCTTATTTTTCTTCTGTGATTTGTTAACATGACCTGTTGCCTGGATAACTAAATAGTACCTGATATTCAAGCAGTGATCCTAAACTGTTACTGCTGTTTTCCCTGTCAGAACATTATCTAAACTGTCATTGCCATTTTTCTTCATAATCATGAAGCACTTTGTTGGCTGCCCTTGCCCCCCCCCACCCCTTTTTCTTCTTTTTTTTTTTTTTTTTTTTTTTTAATTTTTTTTTTAATGTTTATTTATTTTTGAGACAGAGAGAGACAGAGCATGAACAGGGGAGGGTCAGAGAGAGAGGGAGACACAGAATCTGAAACAGGCTCCGGGCTCCGAGCTGTCAGCACAGAGCCCGACGCGGGGCTCGAACTCACGGAACGCGAGATCATGACCCGGGCTGAAGTCGGACGCTCAACCGACTGAGCCACCCAGGCGCCCCCTTCTTCTTTTTCTTTTGGAAAAGGGTTGGTCCATTCTGTGATATGTAGCTTTCCTGCTGTTATTTGTACAGGTTCTCACCGTCCTTATAGCTTCACACCATTCCTATATGCACCCAAATCAGGTATACTAATGAGTTTTTATCCCAGAATAAATCACTGTAAAGCAGTTCATAACCGACTACGTTCTGTAAAAACTTACAATTGATTAGAAATTTAGCTTCTGCACATGCACAAAGTAAATCCAACTATGGGAAACGGTTTCTGGAACCAAAGTTTGGGACTTAGTGAACTCATGTAACAATGACTTCAATAACTGAAAGAAAAAAAAGTCGCCAGGCTCTGCGCTAACAGCATGGACCTGGAGCCTGCTTCTGAGTCTGTCTCCTTCTCTCTCTGCCCCTCTCCCACTCATGCGCGTGTGCTCTCTCTCTAATGTAAACAATAAACATTAAAACAACAAATAAAAGGAACTGTGCTAACAGAAAATCATCAGATTAGCAGAAAAGTGACATAATGATAATGGCAAAGTCACGTGGTCCAAACTTTTATTTGTGTCAAAAAAAAAAAAAAAAACCAACAAAAAACTGAAGCTTTGCATCTTAAAGTCATAGCCTCTCGGTGAATTGTATTGTTTTGTGGAAGGCTTGACTCTGAAAATAAACAAGTTTATTCACTGTCAGGTGAAGTTGGTTTTCAGACAAACTAGTGATTGTGGTATGTTATCTTGACTGGAAAAACCTCATTTCTTCACTCATCTTTGGAGGTGGCTCCTCATTGGTCTGTGATTCCAATGGATGAACAACAGTTAAGGATCAAAATTTATTTGGATAGGTGAGTCAGAAACATTGAATCTGGGTAAGGTAGGAGAGCCACAGACACCCTCATACATAAATGTATAAATACTGCAGTGGAATTATTCATCCCCAAATGGTACATTGTTACATGCCTCCCATGAAAACAATCAGTAAAACATTTAGCCAAGAATGGTACCCACTTTTATTTCTGAATAGCTTGTTATGATAATCTGTAAATGAATAGTTGCTGAGAATTGTGTAGAACACAGTACAAAGGTTCTTCAAGCACTTACAGGAAGTTTACATGGTTACTTTCCTGTCCCCAAGAAGTCTACAAGTATAGTAGGAGAAATAGGAATCTGAAACACTCTAATGGTTGTGTTATTATTTAGCTAGCATTTATTGAGTGTCTACAATGTACCAGATACCATTCTAAGCACTAAGGATACTGTAATGAACAAAGTAGACAAAAATTCCTGCACTTATGGAGTTTACATTCTAGTGGGTAAGGGGTGGAGAGTCAGAAAATAAATAAGCTAAATAAGTGGGTCAGATAAGTAAAACTATAGGATTTTTTTTAGACCACTGATGGAAATACAGTGTAAACCACATATGTAATTGTCAATTTTCCATTAGCTATATTTAAAAAGAAGCAGGTGAAATTAAATTTCAATAAATTTTTTATTTTGGAAAAAATGTTGGTTTACAAAGGTTGCACGTGTAATCCAGAAAGTTGGTGTATAGGTTTCACTCAATTTCCCTATTGTTAATATTTTATATTACCGTGGTATATTTCTTGAAATTAAGACACCAACACAGATACATTACTATTAACTAAATCACAGTTATTATTTGGATTTCATCAGTTTGTCCATTAATGTCCACTTTCTGTTCCAGGATCCAATCCATGATACCATATTGCATTTAGTTGTCATGTCAATCTCCTCTAGTCTGTTACAAGGGATACTAATTTTCATAATATATTTTAATACAATATATAAAAATATCACTTCAGACAGTGATCAATATTTTTTACATTATCCACAATATGTTTTACATTATTTTTTCATAATAAGTCTTCAGAACCCAGTGTGTATTTATACTTACGACATATAAGCACTTTCGTTGAAAGTACTTAATCTGCATTTAGATCTCACAAGATTTACAGGTGAACAAGTAGATTCACATACTCAGGTTCTAAACATGCTTAAAAGTCTTCTAATAATTGCACTGAATATCAGTTTTTAAACTTAATTAGTTTCATTAATTAAAAAATTCAGTTCCTCAGCTGCACTAGCCACATTTCAAGTGTTCAATAGCCATATATATGTAGCTAACAGCTACCATATTGAATAGTGCAGCTCTAGACCACTGTAAGGATCTTTGGCTTTTATTCTGAGTGAGACAGAGAGCTCTGAAGGGTTTTGAACAAAGGAGTGATATGATGTAATTTAAGAATATTTTGCTGTGCTGGAAAAAAAATTGAAGTGTGGCAAAGGCAGAAGCAAGGAGATCAGCCAGGAAGCTATTGCACAAATCCAGGTGAGTGATGGACTAGGGTGGTAGCAGTAAAGGTGGGGAGAAGTGGTAGGATTCCAGGAGTACTTTGTTGGACCTAACACAATATGCTCTTAGATTGGATATGGGGTCATGGATGACGCCAATGATTTTGGCCTAAAAATTAGGACAATGAGATTGTCTTTTACAGAGATTTTGTAAGCAGCAGGTTTGGGGGGTAAAGGAGAAGACCGGGGGCTCAGTTTTGCAATTTTGAGTCTTAGGTGGCTGTGAGACATTTAAGTGGAGATGTTAAGTAGGCAATGAATACAGGAGTCTGGAGTTCAGGGAACAGAGTTCAGCTGGACATATACATTTAGCATATAGCTGATATTTAAAAATTAAGACTAGAGATCACGAAAGGAGTAAGTGTACAGAAAGAAGTATTAGGGTGAGGTTATTCAGCAGCTGTATTTTTAGGAAAATGCAAGTTTTGAAATCAGGTCCCAAGAGATCAACAAGAATTGGTGGAATAATCAATTCCTTGCAATTAAAAAATTCCTTGCAATGATGCAAAGGTAACAATTAGCCAACCATGCTACAACGGATGATTTTGCTCAGCTGAAGTGAAATCACATAGCCAGTAGATATGGAAAGATTCATTAAACAAGGAAAGGCTTTCTTGCTAAGTGGCCAGCAGACCCGCGAATGTGAGGATTCTAAGGACAGCTTTGGCGTTACGTGACAGCTGTAGTTAGTTTCTACACACACACAAAATCAACCAGCCTGTTCGACCATACAGCGTATGTCCTAATGCTGGTACAACAAAGACACCTCTCCCATTGGCAGAGAAAAGTGTTATCTTGGATCACAACCCCACTTCAGCACAGAGGCCTAGCACGGGTAGATTACTAGGGAGGTGCCCTTTCCCTGAAGGCACCTGAACTGTTAAATGGGACAAATTCGGAGGCAGGGGTCTGATCGCGCAAATTCAGACGCAGCAATCCCGACAGCTGGTGAATTCTGTGCGGAATTCTGACAAAGAGGAAGGCGTTGGCTTAAAGAGGAAGTGCGGAGTTACTTATTTTAGGATAGTGGAAAAGCGTTTAGTTGAAGCTCAAGGACAATAAGCACTGAGATTCTCGAGCTGGCCGCAGGGCTGAAAGTAGCCCTGCGAACGACCCTTTCTTGCCATCTTCTCCCTAAGCCGGGCAGTGAGGCGCGTGAAGGACACAATCGCGTGGCAGTGAGGCGGAAAGGGGCGGAATGGGGCGGAATGGACCGATTCACAGGGCATCTTTTAGATCCCAAGCAACGTCCCCGTCGCTATTTTCCTCTCATCAGTAGCTCCGCCCAGAGGTGGTTCGCTCCCCGGCAAAAATTTGGCCTGGTTAAACAGGGAAGTGCAAGAAAGCCAGCTCAAAAACACCTCCCGAACGCGCATGGAAATCGAGCACCTCGCTACCGCAGGCGCCCCGCCCGGGGTTAGAGTGTGAGACACTCCCAAGACGCACTCCGCGGATCACTGGGGGCGGGGCATTGCCAACGCACGCAAGCCAATCAGAGAAGACGTTTTCACGTGACGAGAACTGAGCAATAAGCAGACGCGAAGATAGCGGCGGGGAAATTCAAACGTGTTTGCGGAGAGGGATTTGGGTTCCATCTTTTCTTCCCAACTCCGCTTTCTGGCGGTGAGTTCTTCCTTGGGGGCACACCGAGGAACGGCAGCGGCCCGTGTGTAGGCTGTTTAGCGCGAGGGTCGGTGAGTGGTGAGGGCGAGGCAGGGAGGACTCAGAACCTGGTAGGAGACGTGGGGCGCGGCTAAACGAACTGGAGGGGGAGGGGAAGTCTCGCTGCTTCCGCCAATCCACTGGGTGGTGAGAGAGGTTTTGTTGACCCTGGAAGCCGGAGGTGGGTGTGTGCATCGGGTGTGGCACCTGGGGAGAGTTTGGGGGACAGGAAATCCTCTCCCAAAAGGCACGCCCTCTCGTCTGGTTTTTTAGAAGAGAGCGAGGAGATGGTGGCCCCTTTCTGACAGTTACCTTTCGAACCTGACTTCAAATAGTGGTATCTAGCTGCCTACTTTATCACCCCTTTTCATTGTCAAACTCGAGGTCAGGAGCGGCATTGATATCAGTTACCCTGGGTTACTGGGTATTAACCTTGAGAATCACAAACCTGAGATTGATAGGAAGAACGACTGCAGACACTTTGCACCATCACCACCATGCAGATGAGCAAGTGCTCAGTAGTGTAAGAATACAGTAGATTCTTGGTTTTAGAACGATTGAGATAGCAAAGCATAATTATGCCAGACATGCATAAGAACAAGACTGCTGATATCCCATTTATCAGTAAAGGGTTATGATGTTGTACATGTTCTGCTTTGGAAGCACTTTGAGTGTGCAGGTTTACTGGCATACAGAGAGTGAATAAAAGAATGGTTATTTTCATTACCAAAAATATTATGTCTATATGTCATTACCAGAATCCAAGCAAGCTTTCCCTCACATTAAAAAAATAATAATAAGTGAATTTGCAGATGGCCCAGAGAAAATAATTCTGGAAAAAGAGTGAAAGGAAATTGTGGAAGAAAAATGGAAAGTTTGAAAGCAAGGAGGGGTAGCAACGTCTGTGTTGTGCAATGACTTTGTTGAAGTTCTTTTGGGAAGAAAAGGTATATGTGGCCTATTGGAAACCTTGCTGGACAAATTACAAGGATGTGCTGTTGTTTTTATCCACATAGCTTCACAAATAACTCTAATTAATCTGTTTAGATGTGTTCGTATAACTAATGCTATAGTCTTCTGGGTAAAAAAAAGGCTAGTTGAGACATCTTTTTTTTCTTTAATGCTAGTAAAAAGGAATGATATGACGTTTACTTTTTTTATGCCTTAGAAATGGAGGCCGAAGATTTAAGTGGCAGAGAATTGACAATTGATTCTATAATGAACAAAGTGAGGGATATTAAAAATAAATTTAAAAATGAAGACCTTACTGATGAGCTAAGCTTGAATAAAGTCTCTGCCGATACTACAGGTGAGTTCCTTTTCTTTGAGTGCCCTCTAATGTAAAGGAATGAAGTGTTAACCTTGTGTATTCACAATTGTAATTTCCTCAGTAATTGTTCTTTACCAGTTAGACTACAGACACTTTATAATTTAACCCTGCTGTTTGGAAACGTTCCCACGATTTTCTGCTTTCTTAAAAATGGAAACTTAATATAATTTATTACAGTGTGCTCTTAACTCTTCCATTATTGTCAGCTGTTATTTCTGCTGATACACATGCCGGCAGTAGATATGCCATTTTTTTCCATTCCTTTTTTTTCTGTAAACTGAGAAGATCTCACCAATTGCAATGAAATTATGTATAAACTTAAAGTCAAACACTCAATTTTTGATAGGGGAGAATCTTCCTATTACTACCCCTTTTCTCCTTTTCTTCCTTGTTCACTCTGTTCCAGCCACAATGGCTTCCTTGCTGTCTCTACTATATACTAGACCAGATCCTACCCCAATGCCTTTGTTCTTGCTCTCTGCCTTAAACGCTACTCCCCAGATAACTGTCTACCTTTTCCTTTTCCAGGTCTGTTCAAAGGTCCTCTCATTGATGCCTTTCCTCACCCACCTATTTAAAATAGCAACCTGCTGGTGTGGGCATGTGACACCTCTCTTCCTTCTCTGTATTATATTTCTCCATAGCACTAATCATCTTGTATCTAATTTACTCATGAATTTGTTTATTGTCTGTCTCTTCTACTAGAATGTGAGCTCCATGAGGGCATGATTTTTATCTGTTTTGTTATATCTATAGAGCTTGGAATGCTGTCTGACATGCAATATGTACTTAAATATTTATTGGATGATTAATGAGTAGAATGTGCCCAAAGTTTAATACCTTAGCTTTATGAAAAGTTAGCTTATAAGCCTAACTCTTTCTATATTTCACACTGTTGAGGTTGTTTGAAAAGTGACCTTTGGATAAGTTTGTTATATGTATACTGACCATTAAATGAGTGAAGGATTGAAAATAAATGGAAGAACCTGAAGTCTAGTCAAGATGGCAGATCATATTCACTTGAAACAACCTAGAAACTGATCGTTTTGGTGTTAAACAAAATCTTAGGAGAGTATCACCATACTTTATTAAATGTATTTAAATAATGTTAACAAAGCTTGAACACCAAGATGAGTCTTTATTTAAAATCCTTCGGTCATGGGGCGCCTGGGTGCCTCAGTCAGTTAAGCATCAGACTTCAGCTCAGGTCATGATCTTGCGGATTGTGACTTTGAGCCCCATGTTGGGCTCTGTGCTGACAGCTCAGAGCCTGGAGCCTGCTTTGGATTCTGTGTCTCCCTCCTCTGTCTGCCTCTCCCCAGCTTGTGCTCTGTCTCTCTCTCAAAAATAAACATGAATAGAAGGAGAATGGTACTCAGAGGCATGGGGAATACATTTACAAACACAGTGGTTTTTAGACATCTTGTAAACTAATTTGCTAGGACAACAATGGAAGGGAAGTAAAAAATGGAAAGTGAAATTAATATCAGTCCAAAGTAAATAAAAAAAAAATTTTTTTTTTAATGTTTATTTTTGAGAGAGAGAGAGAGCGAGCATGGCAGGGGCGGAGAGAGAGAGGGAGACAAAGAATCTGAAGCAGGCTCCAAGCTCTGAGCTGTCAGCACAGAGTGTGATGCAGGGCTCGAACTCAGAAAGTATGAGATCATGACCTAAGCCGAAGTTGGACGCTTAACTGACTGAGCCACCCAGGTTCCCCAGTCCAGAATAAATTTAAAATAAAAAAGCAGAGTTAAAGTTATGTTTTAGTAAAACAGAAACTGTAATTTTGTTTATAAAAGCATAGATTTAGCTCTTATTGAAGGTAACCAAAACTTATAGAAAGAATGATAGTTTCTCTGGGAAATCTGTGTTTAATAATATTTAGTAATGACTAAAATATCCTGAACAGGAGACTGACATTAATTCAATTTGTCTTTTTAAAACAATTGACAGTAAAGAAAGTAAGAAAATAAATTACAATCTTTATGGAGAAATATGGGTAACTTGGAGGGAGAAGAAAATAACCATACCAGTTACTTATCTTTTATAAATTGATTTTATTTAATTGGATTAAAGGTAAGTTTGAAGTCTATGGAGATAATGTTGGATGGATGAAGTTGTAAAGATTATGTTGGGAGGAATAAGGTGATATGTTTAAAAATTTTTAACGAATAAGTCATTGATGAATTTTCTGACAAAGTTGTTATAGGTGATAGTTGGGGAGGTTTAGGTTTTCTTTGGGTAGTTAGGGGGATGAAATAGAATTATGCTGCTACAAGATAAAATTTTTTTAGACTACATAGGGTTTTCTTTTTTTAATGTTTATTATTTTGAGAGAGAGAGAACACATGCAAGTTGGGGAAGGGTAGAGAGAGAGGGAGAGAGAATTCCAAGCACGCCCTGCTCTATGATGAGGGCTCTGTCTCACAAACCTGTGAGATCATGACCTGAGCTGAAATCAACAGACGCTTAACTGACTGAGCCACCCAGGTGCCCTTACATATGGTTTTTTAAAAGCTATAAAAAACTAGCTTATTTCCAAAGTTTTTCTTTCCTTCAGAATATGTAACTTTTGGAGTAAAATAAACTCTTACGAAGACATATATGCAGGAAATATGTTGCTTACATTTATATGAATTGTTAAGGTTTTTAAAATAATTTAAGGAGTTTATGTATATTTATATTAAGAATATAAATTACTAACTTTAATTTGAAGAAAAAGTGCAATTTGGCATTTCTTGTGGCATATTTTCTTCCTCTAATTCAGATAACTCGGGAACTGTCAACCAAATTATGATGATGGCAAACAACCCGGAGGACTGGTTAAATTTGTTGCTCAAACTAGAGAAAAACAGTGTCCCTCTGAATGATGCTCTTTTAAATAAATTAATTGGTCGTTACAGTCAAGCAATTGAAGCACTTCCTCCAGATAAATATGGCCAAAATGAGAGTTTTGCTCAAATTCAAGTGAGATTTGCTGAATTAAAAGCGTAAGTATTCACTTTTGAATTATGTTTAACTAACTACATTACATAGTACACAACTACATTATAAAAGACATGTTGTTAGTATTAATTGTAAGAAAATTAGTATTTTTAAACCAAATCCTTCTGTTTATAATGAGCAAATGAATATTGTAAACTCTGTTTACTATGTATATATTTCCACAAAAGTTTGTATTCTGGACTCTGCCTAGAAAGATGTTAAAAATTAACTTATTAGTATTTAATTTTACACAGAAAAAAACCAGAATCCCATGTCCTTTGGAAAATTGAGGGGCGCCTGGGTGGCTCAGTCGGTTGAGCGTCCGACTTCAGCTCAGGTCACGATCTCGTGGTAGGCGAGTTCGAGCCCCACGTCGGGCTCTGGGCTGATGGCTCAGAGCCTGGAGCCTGCTTCCGATTCTGTGTCTCCCTTTCTCTCTGCCCCTCCCCCGTTCATGCTGTGTCTCTCTCTGGCTCAAAAATAAATAAACGTTAAAAAAAAAGAAAATTGAATAAGGAGTTATCAAACTTAGGTAGCTGTGCCCTTTTTTCTAAAATTTGACTCTGAAATCTTTTTTACAGTATTCAAGAGCCAGATGATGCACGGGACTACTTTCAGATGGCCAGAGCAAACTGCAAGAAATTTGCTTTTGTGCATATAT
The DNA here is from genome assembly GCF_046562875.1 of Panthera onca. NCBI lineage: Eukaryota > Metazoa > Chordata > Mammalia > Carnivora > Felidae > Panthera > Panthera onca. Next base: position 71,645,482 of record NC_138343.1, read on the forward strand.
CTTTTGCACAATTTGAATTATCACAAGGTAATTTGAAAATGTCAAGTCCAAATTTGAAAAATGTTAACTTCGCGCTGTAACTCACATTCTAATATTAAATCATACATATGAAGTAAAAATTTGAGGCTAAAGGCATGAAAATTGATCAGGTGAGAGTATGGGGGAAGAATGCCACCAAAGTGTAAATGTAGAGAATGTTTGTTATACTAGCTTTTCTACTTGTAACAGATAATCCAGAGATGTAAGTGAACATCGTGTTTGTGCCATTGATTAGATTCAGGAAGCGTCTAAAGGAAAGTGGCTTTTTCATTGAGTATTTGTGCGAGAGAAGCATATAAGATACTTAAGTTAGTGCTTAGATAAGCTTTCCTTATACTATGGTTTCATAGTACTAAAATATATACACCAAAATAAAATTGTAGCATTAACTGGTAGTTCTTCTTTTTAATTAAAAAAAAAAAAAAAAAAGGAAACTGCTGTGGAAGCTTTTATTTCTTGTTCTTTTGATTCTTCATAGTCTTGAGTTTTTGGATAGAACTATGGCAATGTCTTCCTCACATTTTTAGATTGCCCATTCCTTAGTCTTTTCTTTTTCTAATTTTCTGGGGCTTTTGGATCCATGAGGGCTTCAGTCTGCCCTCTGGCCACATGTTAATGTTTCCCTCTGTCTTGTTTCTGCTCCAACCCTAATCCCATTTGTTACCTGTGATGCACACATTATCGCTAGTGTTTTGGTTCAGCCAGAGTTTCCATCACGGTGCCCAAAGCAGGGCTCAGTCACTGGCATGTATTTCCCAGGATTGAGGTTAGAGAAGAGCACTGTAATAGCTCAGGAAATGGTTTGAAAACCGTTAACTTTTACGTGTTTACATGATTTCTGAGTCCTAGTTATCTGAATCACCTCTAATCTATCCTGTGCACTGTCAGGTGACTTTTAAAAAAACCATTCCTTTTCTGCCTAGGAACACTGATTCCTCCTTGCTTGTTCGAGGAAGTTTGGCAAGGCCTTTAGTACCCTCTCTCTCTTTTTGTCATTCTACTTAAAGCATTTGTTGAAGTATTGTAGCCTATCAATAGCAACTACAAGTTTTGTATCTTTAGAATACACAAATATTGAAAACCTCAAATTTTGTTATCTGTAAAAAAATCTTATCACTCAAGGTCAAAATTGCAGTTATTTTGGACAAGATTATGAATGGGTTTTTAGGAAGTATGCACATCTCTGAAATTCTATGTGCAGTTTGGTGTGTATGGTTAGAGGACATTTGGTATTTTTTTATTAGACTCTCAAAGGGGTCTGTTACTTTATTAAGCTCCCTAATTACTAGTTTTTATCTAAGCGTACCTTCTTTTGCTGCCCTAAAATGCTTAAATTGTGAAATACCACTACTCTGAATAAACATATACTTAGCCACTATCAGATATGTTTAAATTCTTAAAATTTGTAAACTGTCAGAAGATAGAGATTTCCTAATCATTTTTAAATCCTAAGTGCCCAATGGGGCGCCTGGGTGGCTCAGTCGGCTGAGCGTCCGACTTCGGCTCAGGTCATTATCTCACGGTCCGTGAGTTTGAGCCCCTCATTGGGCTCTGTGCTGACAGCTCAGAGCCTGGAGCCTGCTTCGGATTCTGTGTCTCCCTCTCTCTCTGACCCTCCCCCATTCATGCTCTGTCTCTCTCTGTCTCAAAAACAAATAAAAAAACATTAAAAAAAATAAATAAATCCTAAGTGCCCAAGTGTGTAGCATAGCTGAGTTGCTCCCAGAAATGCTGATAACACATTCCATATGATACATGATGTACACATTTGACATTTTAAATCAAATTCTAGACAAAATATATTGAGTAAGTTGGCAATTGAAAGAAAATTTGGTGGTTTATCTGTAGTCAGAAAAATAATTATGGTGGTGTCAGTTATTTTACATTTGGGGGGGCGGCATAGCTAAGTCTGATAGCTAAGGACTAGTCTTTATTTATTTAATGTTTGTTTATTTTTGAAGGAGAGAGAGATAGTGTGAGTGGGGGGGTGGGGGGACAGAGAGAGAGGGAGACACAATCTGAAGCAGGCTCCAGCCTCTGAGCTGTCAGTACAAAGCTCCTCACGGGGCTGGAACCCACAAACCGCGAGGTTATGACCTGAGCTGAAGTCGGACGCTCAACCGACTGAGCCACCCAGGCGTCCCTATTACTATTTTTTAAAATATGAATCTTTTGATGGAGGATTCCCTTTAGCAAAATATGTCATCCTTAATAACTAAATGTTGTTATGAATGATTATTATACTGCATTGTAACAGATTGATGCTCTTGGGACTGTAGTAACATCTAGAGCTTAGTTTTTCCTTTTACTACATCCCCTAAGTTTCTGTTTTATTTAGTTTTTGCTGCCCCCGCTTTATACTGCTTTGTTATATTCCTTTTACTTCTGAAAATGGGCAGTGTTGCTAAAACGAATGCATAATTATGTTAACTACTTATTATATAAGTAAGCTATTTGACAAGAATTCTTACCAAAAGAGAGAAATTGCTTTTATTTGTTTATGAGATAAGGTATGTGAATCTTGGAATAAATATTTTTACCTAAGCCTTTTAAATTTTTTCCCTAGGTCCTGAGGAATAAGTATCTGGGGAATGAAGATTGCTGCATTTAAATGACAAATTTTTTTTACTTTGTTAGGTAATTTCAAAAAAAGTAAACAACTTCTTCATAAAGCTGTAGAATGTGGAGCAGTACCACTGGAAATGCTAGAAATTGCCATTCGGAATTTAAACCTTCAAAAAAAGCAGCTGCTTTCAGAGGAGGAAAAGAAGAGTTTATCAGGTAAGGGTATTACTGTGTACTACTACTTTTCTGTGGTAGATTGTCCGGCAAGAAAGAGTTCAGGATAACATTTTAAAGAAAAATACCATCTGTGTAGAATGATCAAAATCTCAGATTAAATTTCAGATGTAAAGGAGGTGTAGGGCTTTTAGAAGTACCAAAATCTTTATTAACCATGTTGGAATTTTTTTTTTTTTTTTTTTGCTAATCAAACTCATTAGTAAATTAAAAAATTCAGTCTAAGCAAGAGAATGACTTTTTAGAAATAAGGAATATACCTTTATTCTGGGGAAACAATTATGTAATTTTGAAACCATTACATGTATACTTAGAGAATTACCTTCACAACATCTTCATGTCTGCATATCTTATTTGGGGACAAATGTTTACTATGAATTATCTTTTTTTTTTTTTTCTTTTTTTTTGAGAGAGAGAGAGAGAAAGTACAATGGGGGAGGGGCAGGGAGAGAGGGGGACACAGAATCCCAGAATCCAAAGCAGGCTCCAGGCTCTAGGCTCTGAGCTATCAAGCATAGAGCTTGATGTGGGGCTCGAAATCATGAACCACGAGATTGTGACCTGAGCTGAAGTCAGACTCTTAACTGACTGAGCCACTGAGGTGCCCCTGAATTATCTTTTTAAGTATTCATATTTGTGAGGTTACTTTTTGTGTATTTCTTATGTCTTTATAAATTTAATTACAATTTAAATTTTTTTATAGCATCTACAATATTAACTGCTCAAGAATCGTTCCCCAATTCACTTGGACATTTACAGAATAGGAACATCAGTTGTGATTCCAGAGGACAGACTACTAAAGCCAAGTTTTTGTATGGGTAATGAAACTGAATCTGTTTTTTAAATGTTCATCATACATTTATGTTATTTATACATCTACATCTGTACTTTAGTGTTAGAGTAATAACATTAGCAGTTAATGGCAATTCCTATTAATATTATTCTTTTAAAAGTTGGGGTATTTTCTTCCTGTATAGAGAAAACTTGCCCCCTCAAGATGCAGAAATAGGTCATCGAAATCCCTTGAAACAAACAAAGAAAGCTAAACGGGTAAGTTATTTTTAATGTACCTTGATTAAAGTGATAGTGGTGAGGTCTATACTTATTTCCTAGTTGGTTACTTAATCTTTCAAAACATTTCTAGTCATGCCCTTTTGGAAGAGTCCCAGTTAACCTTCTAAGTAGCCCGGATTATGGGAAGACAGATGATTCAGTTGTACCAAGTTTTACAAAAAGGTATGTTTGAATTTTAATTTTTTAATTTGTTTTCAATACTTAAAGATTGATGACAGGATGGTCACACAGTTTTTTATTGCATAATAGTAATTATGATTAAGTATTTTTACTTAGTATTAAAGGTTAGGGACAAAGGAATGAGTGGGGAATGTGACTTTATTTTGCTTTTCACTCATTAAAAATTAAAGAAATGGGGGCACCTGGCTAGCTCTGTTGGTGGAACATGTGACTCTTGATCTAGGTAAGAGTTGTGAGTTTGAGCCCCATGTGAGGTGTAGAGATTACTTAAAGGTAAAAATCTTAAAAAAAAAAAAAAAAAAAAGAATGATTAACAAATTATGGAACATGGAGGAAAAAATATTAAATCAATATTAAGCTTAAAAGATATATGCAGACATCTTTGGGGTAAAAACTCCTAGTATCTGGGCATTTCTCGCTTATGGGTAGTTTCTCTGGTAAGAATCCGTTTCTTATGTTTGTGAAAGTCTTCATAGCAGGGGAGGAAGGAGGTCTAGGAACAATTTCTTTGCTAGCAAGTTCAAGGAAAAGAATAACTATCAGTGGGAAAGATGATTAATTCACTCATTTGCTACAGAACCCAGGGCATCAAGAGGTGGGGCAGAGCAGGTAGAGATGAAATATTGTTCATCACGTCCAATGTGTTCTCCTTTCTTCAACCTGGATATTTATCCCCTTAAAAGAAGCGGGAATCTAGTTTTCCATCTTAGCTAAGGGAATTATTCTGGTCTGTTCTTAACTCTAACCATTCTTGGTAACCTTATTTCTATTAGAAAAAGCCCCTTGGATTCCAGAGAATCATTTTGCAAATAAACTTCAGAAATACAACAGGTTGTTTTTATCATTTATTTATTTATAAAATGTTTATTTATTCATTTTTGAGAAAGAGAGTGAGCACACGTGTGTGCACAAGCAGGAGAGGGTGAGGGGCAGAGAGAGAGGGAGACAGAAAATCCCAAGCTGGCTCATGCTGTCAGCGCAGAGCTCAATGCAGGGCTCAAACCCACGAACTGTGAGATCATGACCTGAGCTGAAATCAAGAGTCATTGGATGCTTAACTGACTAAGCCACCCAGGCGCCCCTGATTGTTTTTAGTTGGCATCTTTAATTAAAATTTGGTTATACTTAGCACTTGACTAAAGATAGATACTAAGCATATTTTGGTTGTCCAGAATCTTATGAGATGACTTTTTTCTTGTCTCCATTTTAAATACCTCTCCGAATAATAAAAGGAGACTTTCTCCCATTGTAAAAAAATAAAAATAAAACAAAACCAGCCATTTTCTTGGTGCTTGCCATGATACACTGTATGGTTGGCACTGTGGAGGCCTATGGAAAGGTTTATACTCTAGTCCTTTTCCTTAAGCTGCTTGCATTTCTAAGTGTGGTTTCACCTACATACTGCTGTCCCCTTCTTTACCACATTCCTACTTAGCCCCAATTGTTACTTATTACGTTATGAAGTACAAAATCACCTACCACTTATCTGTCCTTTTCATCATTGCCCAGCACCTAACTTCATTACATTTGTACTACAATCATGTTATTTTTAAAAATAATTTTTCAAGAGATCTTTCCAATTAAAAAGTGTATATATTGTTAAGAAGTCAATTTTAAAATGGAAAAAATAGCACATTAAAAAGATTAATTTCAAATTAAGCATTAAAACTATTTTGGTTTGTGGGTAGCAGACAGACCTCTGGATCAGAACGCCAAGATATGATTGTACCTGGATCTAAATCAAGTGGAAATGATTCCAGTGAATTGAGAAATTTAAAGGTATCTTAATTTTTAAATCTTTATATGGAGCAAGGTTTCCTGATCTAGGATCCATGGAGTTTTTCCTGGGGAAGGGGTCCAACAGTGTTCCTGAAGCCCCAAGAGATACAGGACCACTAGTGGGAAGTGGTACAGAAGTCCTAAACTGTTCCTCCAAAGTTGAGGAACATGTACATTTCATGTAGAGAAATGATCAATGATCTCCTGGGATAACTTTGACATAATACTTATCATGCTTATATTTAAACAGACTAGTTGGGTTTGGGAATAGCTAGGGGAGTCATTCCCCCCAAATTCTGTTTCTTGGCTGGTGTGTTTAATCATATGTTCTGACAGGACATCTTATATAGCAATGAGAGTAAATTGTGATGTGTCTTTGTAAATGCAAAGACTGGAAACAGTTTTAGTCTCCTACTGTTCTTATTGTACTTGAGTTCAACCCCTGGCCTCACAATGTGGGTCTTTTCAAGTTTATATTTTTTGTAATTCATCTTTTTCATGGTCTATGCTTATTATTTTAACTGATCATAGCTACCTTAGAGAATAGTGCATAGTTGTTTAAGAAGTTTACTTTTTGGATTTTAGAATAACTACTGTTTTAGACTTATGCAAATCTTAATTTTCACTAATGTTATTTTGGGGATAAAATACCATCATAGTCACAAAATAATGAGGCATGTCTTATGTTATATTCAAATTTTCAACCTCTCTTTTTAAGTGATTATATTTTATGAGTTGATTACGTCCATTGAAAGCACATTGGCCAAATTTATGGTTATGGCCAGTTCCACTGTTCTAGTCAATAATTCAAGAAGTTAATCTTTTCACAGTTTGTGAGTCTATATCTGATTATAGTAGATAATTTTCTTAGCAATCTTTTCACATAGATGAGACTTTAGTCTATTGAACACTAAGACAAATTTGTACTATTACTGTTTATGAGACTTTATTATTTTTATGTCTTATTCTTTTCATGTAGTCTATTCAAAATATCCATTCCAAGGAACCTCTGATGTCGGATGAGAAGAGTTCTGAACTTATTACAGATTCAGTAACCTTGAAGAATAAAACTGAATCAAGTCTTCTATCAAAATTAGAAGGTAAGAGAGACAAAATAGGCTTTTATTAATTAAGAATAGCACTCTGGTGCTTGTGAAAGTTGACCAGCCATCTACAAATTACAATGTAAGACTATATGTCCCTTTATCTTGTATGTCAATTGAATTATATAGAGTCTATGAAAAGTGTTGAATTCTGTAGCAGTGGAAGTTTATTTGGCTAAAAGCTGTGTAAAAGCAAGAGTGGAGGGAAAGTACATTGGGGCTGAGTTAGGTTTTTCAGTTGGCTTGACAAATACTTTTCTGGAAAAAAACACAAGCTGTATCTTTATGATAATTCTCTTTTTTATCAGACATTTGATTTTCTACTATATGAGTAGTATGATATGTTCTAAGGGGATATAAATGAATGAAACAGTCCCAAGGAGATTGCCATCCAGTGTGGGAGACAGACTGATAAATATAATGCTGTGTAGAATTTTAGAGGGCATATTGAGAAGCACATAAATAAAATGCTGTGAGAATTCAGAAGAAGGAGAAATGTGAGGAACTATTTGGTTTAGGGTAAGAACATGTTTTATGGAGAAGAAAGGTGAAGAACTATTTAGGTTTAAATAGGAAGAAATGGCAATGATAGAGTATTTCAGATGGAGGAAATAATGAAAACAAAAGAATAAAATATTTTAGGAAAAAAAGATAGTCTATGCAGAAAACTATAACAGGTCATACAGAAGTAGAAGGTAAAACTAGGTAAACTGAATTCCACACTTACATTTTTTTTTTTGTAGATATCAGAGTACCATTAGAGATTTTTGAACAAGATCATGAATTGGATGATCCTTGTCCAAACAAAGTTTACCAGATTGACTAATGGTTTTCTTTAAATGGACTGAAGAGGAAAACTGGGACCTACTAGGCTTGTTGAGACTCTTTGGTTTCCAGACTGGAACTTCCCTGGTGTTAGCCCTGAAAAGTTCTATATATAGCAGAATGACCATCAGTTCCCAGCAAACTGAGACTGTTATTCACCCTAGAATGGTTTATTTGCCATTATTTTGATTTGGAATAGATTCCTTTTCCTAGTATTTGAAGGATATTTTCATGGCATCTATCATAAACTGGTATTACTGAAAAATTATCTTTACCAAATATGCTTGTTAATAATACTAATCTTATACCTAATTTAATGTTTTTCAGTAAATACTTGTTGAGTACCTATACAGTGCCAGTAATACTTTATTATATAGTAAAACTGCCAATTACAAAATCACCCAAATCATGAGAGTACGGTCTGTTGAAATATCATTCCATTCATACGCGTTTGAGTGTATCCAAAGAGTGGGGTTGTAGGGTCACAGAATGTGTGTATGTTCAACTTTGGCAAATAGTGCTAGTTTTCTAGAATGGTGGTCCCTTTGACTAGCAGGGATGTTGCTCTTGCTCCATATTAGTCCCAATTGTTTTATTGTTGGTTTTTAATTTTAGACATTTGGATGCTGCTAAGTGATATCTTACTGTGGTTTTAATTTGCGCTTCTCTGATGGTTTATGATGTTGAACATCTTTTTTTATGTTTATTGGCCATTTGGATATTCTCTTGTGAAGTACTTGTTTGAAACTCTTGCCAGTTTTTCTATTGGGTTTTCTTTCTTTTTCTCATTGATTTTTAGGAGATATTTATATCATCTAGATACATATCCTTTGTTGCATATGTGTGTTGCAAGTAATTTCTCCCATTATGTAGTGAAGACTTTTTAGGAAAATAAATTCTTTTTTTTTTTTTTTTTAATTTTTTTTTTTTTTTAACGTTTTATTTATTTTTGAGACAGAGAGAGACAGAGCATGAACGGGGGAGGGGCAGAGAGAGAGGGAGACACAGAATCTGAAGCAGGCTCCAGGCTCTGAGCCATCAGCCCAGAGCCTGACGCGGGGCTCGAACTCACGGACCGCGAGATCGTGACCTGAGCTGAAGTCGGCCGCTTAACCGACTGAGCCACCCAGGCGCCCCGGAAAAGAAATTCTTAATTATTATGCATTTTAATTTATCAGTCTTTTCCTTTGTGGTATTTCCTATGTCTTTTAACAAATCTATGCCTGCTCCAAGATTGTAATGATATTTCTGCATATTTTAGATGATTTATCATTTTGCCTTTCACATATGGACTTACATTCTAACTGAATTTAATATTTGTGTATAAGTAAGATGACGTATCAAGATTCTGTTGTTTTTTTCCCTCATGTGGATATCCAGTCGGTCCAGCATCATTTATTGAAAAGACCCTCTTTTCCCGTCAGTGAATTATAATGTTTATTTATTTATTTTTGAGAGAGAGACAGAGAGTGAGCAGGGGAGGGGCAGAGAGAGATGGAGACAGAATCCTGAGCAGGCTCCATGTTGTCAGCACAGAGCCTGACGTAGGACTCAAAACTCATGAACCATGAGATCATAACCTGATCCAAAAGAGTCTGATGCTTAACTGACTGAGCCACCCAGGCGCCCCTCCCTTAGTGAATTATAAATTAGATATCCTGTGATATCTGGTTTTGGATTCTTCTCTGTTCCATAGATCTTTGTGCCAATACTATCTTATTTACTGCAATCAATTGAAAATCTTCCAACTTCACTCATCTTCAAGGCTGTATCAGCTATTGGGCCTTTTGGGTTTCCATATAAATATTAGAATCTACCAGTTTCTTTTTTTAAAATGGGATTTTTTTTTATTGAGATCCTAATGGGACAGGTTCGCATTTATCAGATAGGTTTTCTAATCCACTAATCTGGCATATATCCCTTCATTCATTTAAGTAGTATTTAAGATGTTATTGAGAACTATTTTCTGTTAGAGGTTTTTCTTCTCTTTTGCTAGAGTTCTTGCTAGATACCTGGCATTTTCAATGCTGTGATGGTGAATGGAATATTTTTAAACTATTTTTTCATCTTCTACCTCATTGCTGGTATATAAAAATACAGCTGGTTTTAGCTATTGATCTTAGATATAGTCAGTGAGTTACTAAATTCACGGAATAATTCTAACATTTTTCTATGAATTCTTTCATAGAAAGAAAATAATATAACATTTTTTCCTTATCCTTTTAACCTTCATTTTTTTCTTTGTATTGCATGTAACATCATAATGAATAGAAGAGATGATAGGTGGGCAATCTTATTACTTATTTTAGAGGGAAGCTTTCCATATTTTACCTTTGTATGAAATAATTGCTGTAGATTTTTTATCTACTCTTAATCAAATGCCAAAACAGTGAATTTTGCTTTATACCTAGATTATCATTAGATATTTTTTGTGACTGTTGAATCTTGTCAGAATGCTTTTTCTGCATTTATTGAGTTGATCATGTATTTTTCTTCTTAGTCCTGTTATTATGGCAAATCAAATTGATTTTCACATGTTAAGCAAACTTCACATTTAAGAATAAACATAACTTAGTCATAATTCAAGTAAAAGTAGGCTCCAGGCTCTGAGCTGTCAGCACAGAGCCTGATGTGGGGCTCGAACTCACAAACTGCTAGATCGTGACCTGAGCCTAAGTCGGTCACCTAACCAACTGAGCAACCAAAGCACCCCTTCTCTCTTTGTACTAATATAGTTTGTAACATGTTTCGTATTTCAGATTTAATTTTATTATCAAATATTCTTTCCTTTTATTGATAACAACAACAAATGCAATTTCAGAAATTAAGGAACATCAAGAACCAAAGGTTCCAGAGAGTAACCAGAAACAATGGCAGTCTAAGAGAAAGTCAGAATGTATAAACCAGAATCCTGCTGTATCTTCAAATCAGTGGCAGATTCCAGACACAGCCCAAAAAGTTGATACAGAGGTAACTTTCTTTTCCTCTAAAGTGTAACATTGCCATTATTTGTAATGTGATGGTCATGTTAAATTTTTTTCTTTTATTAAATCCTTATGTACCATTTTTAGTGGAATAGTTTACTTAAAGGATGTTTCTTATTATTCACAAAACAATGATCACTACTAGTGACAGATTCAGTAAAAGTATGTCAAGCTGAAGTCTTTTTTTATTTTCAGTGGTGCTTTTGGATTTCTGGTAGACTGTGCAGGGGTCAGCAAACTACAGCCTATATCAGTCAAATCTAGTTCTCAGCCTGTCTGTAAAGTATGTTTTACTGGAAGACAACCATCCCCATTTATTACTGTCTAGGGCTGCTTTTGAACTGTAACAGCAGAATTGAGTAGTTGCAACAGAGACTCTGCCTTAAAAAGCCCCATATGTTTACTACCTTGCCCTTTACAGAATATGATATGCTGACCCCTGAACCAGTGCAATGCTGTACCAAAAGATTTGATAATTTCCTATTATCCCATGGATAAAATAGAAAAATATAGACTAGACACTGTATGTGAATTTATAACAGGTTGAATGATCATTCCCAGTGGTCAAAGGTCATTTCAGAAGGAATGATCTGGTAGGTTACTAGAGAGTCATACTATATATAGTCCATGGCTATACTGTCCTCACTACTTTCAGTTATATTCTAACTCAGTGGGTTCTCACATGTTTTTGTGTTGGGATCCTCTTTACACTCTTCATTATCAAGACCACTAAAGAGCTTTGTTTATGTACGTTATATTTATCTGTATTTACTGTATTAGAAAGTAAAACAGACATTTTAAAAATATTTATTAACTTACTAAAAATAACAATAATAAATCACATGTGAATATAGATATTTTATGAAAAATAAGTATTTTTGTGTTTTCTTTTATTGAGGTGTAATTGACATATAACATCAGTTTCAGGTGTACAATCTAACTCAATATTTGAATTATGAAGTGATCACCATAATAAGTTCAATTAACATCTGTACCCATACAGCTACACAATTTTTTTTCTTATGGTGAAACTTACAAGATTTACTCTCTTAGCAATTTTCAAATATGCATATAGTATTAATAAATATAGCCACCATGCTACACATGCATCCTCATAACTTATTTTGTAACTGGAAATACCTTTGTATGTCTTTATTTAATGTTTATTTATATTAGAGAGAGAGAGAGAGAGGCACACAGAATCTGAAGCAGGCTCCAGGCTCTGAGCTGTCAGCACAGAGCCTGCCATGGGGCTCAAACTCATGGACCTCCAGATCATGACCTGAGCCAAAGTCAGATGCTTAACAGACTGAGCCACCCTGGTACCCTATCTTTGTATCTTTTGATCCCTTTCACCTGTTTCGTCCACCACCCATCCCCACTGCTGTCAACCATTAATTTGCCCTCTGAATCTATGAAGTCGTTTTTTTGTTTGTTTGTTTGTTTTAGTTCATAGGTAAGTGATATTATGCAGTATTTGTCTATATCTGGCTTATTTCACTTAATGCCATCAGCGTCCATCCATGTCACAAATGGCAAGATTTCATTCTCTTTTATGGCAAATACTCCACTGTATACTATGTATATATACACACACCATATTTTCTTTATCCGTTCATCCATCAGTGGACACTTAGGTTGTTTCCATGTCATGACTATAGTAAATAATGCTGCAGTGAACATAAGATTGTATCTTTTTGAGTTAGTATTTTCATTTTCTTTGGATAAATACCCAGAAGTGGAACTGCTGGATCATATGATAGTTCTATTTTTAATTTTTTGAGGAACCTTCCTACTGTCTTCTATAGTGGCTGCACTGATTTACATTCCTACCAATATTGCACAAGAATTCTCTTTTCTCCACATCCTTGCCAACACTATTAGTTTTTGTCTTTTTGACAAAATTCTAACAGGTATGAGGCTTTTGTCTTTTTGACAAAATTCTAACAGGTATGAGGTGGTATCTCAGTGTGGTTTTGATTTGTATTTCCCTGATGATTAGTGATGTTGAACGTCTTTTTCTCTACCTGTTGGCTATCTATATATCTTTGGAAAAATATGTCTATATGTTTAGACATATTTACATATTCTGCCCAATTTTTAATTGGATTGTTTGCTTTTTTGCTATTGAATTGTAGGGGTTCATTATATATCTTGGATATTAACCCCTTATCAGATACATGATTTGCATATATTTTCTCCCATTCAGTAGTTTGCCTTTTCATTCTGTTAATGATTTCCTTTGCTGCGCAGAAGCTCTTTAAGTTCAATTATAGCCCCACTTACTTATTTTGCTTTTGTTGCCTTGTTGCCTTTGCTTTTGGTATCACATCCAAAAAAATCCTTGCTAAGACTCCTATCAGGGAGCCTACTGCCTGTGTTTTCTTCTAGAACTTTTATGGTGTAGGGTCTTACATTCAAGTCTTTAATCCATTTTGATTTAATTTTTGTATATAGTGCAAGAAAGTGGTCCAGTTTCATTCTTTTGCTTGTTGCTGTCCAGTTTTCCCAACACCATTTATTGAAGAGACTTTATCTTATTTAATTAAAGATCTAAGTAATAAAGTAAATAATAAATATTAGATGGGAAGAATCCTGATGGGTTAAATCATGCATCATATGAAACAGCATCTTTTCTTTTTTCTTTTTGAAACTTGAAAGTCAATAGCAGGGTGAGAGGACTCAAAACCATTTATTTGTCATTAGGGAAATGCAAATCAAAACCACAATGAGATACCACTGCATACCCACTAAGATGCTATAATTTAAAAGAGACAATAACAAATGTTGGTGATGAAGTGGATAAATTGGAACCCTCATGTACTACTGGTAAGAATATAAAATGGTGTAGTTACTTGGAAAATGGTATGGCAGTTTCTCAGAAGGCTAAATATAGAGTTATCATATGATCTAGCAATTCTACTTATAAGTATATACTCAAGAAAACTGAAAATCTATATCCACACAAAAACTTGTACTTGCATGTTCATAGCAGCATTATTCATAATTGCCAAAAGTGGAAATAATCCCAAATATCCAACAGCTGGTGAGTGAATAAACAAAATGTGGTACTTTAATTTCATTATTTCATTTTATTATTCCACAATGAAAGGTAATGAAGTACTAACAAATGCTACAACATGGATGAACTTTAAAGACATGCTAAGTGAAAGAAATCTATCACAAAAGGCCACATATTATGTGATCCCATTTATAAGAAATGTCCAGAATAGGCAAATCCATATAGAGGCAGAAAGTAGATTAGTGGCTGCCAGAGACTAGGAAGAGTGGAGAACAGAGGGTGACCACTAATGGATATGGAGTTTCTTAGGATGATGAAAAGGTTTTGTAATAAAATAGTGCTGATTGTGTACTCTTGTGAACATACTAAAATCCACTGGATAGCATACTTATGAAAAGAAGAAAAAGGAATTAGGTGGTTTCCTGAAGTCACTGCTTCTCCAGCAGCCCTCTCAAGTAGAGATTGTTTTTATTTCACATCTCACTTACCTTATAGCTAAAAACTCCCTGTAGCTATATCCAGATCATTTCTTCTCTTACAGAGCCCTGACCTTTTGAGGCTCCTGTTTTTTGGATATACCATCCTGTTCCTTGCTCATTGCTATCATCTCTGGACATCCTAGTGACTCCCCATCATTCCTTGAGGATATTAGGCTCTGGATAACTTCCACCTACTTCTGATTAATAATTTCTTCCTCCCTTCTGACCATTTCCTTAATTGCACTTTAGCTACCCATTCCTATATCCCATATACTGTGGTTTTATTGATTAAAGGAAGCTAAGTTTTCAGAAGTACAGAGTACTTATTTAGATTATAGAAGTTCAGTAATGGTTATAGTAGTCCTGATGGCAGAGGATATTAGATCTTGTTTTGTTAAACAATACCATGAGTCTTCCCTCTCCTTGTAATCCTTTTGAAGAAAATATAGGCTTCAGAACTTAGAGTGAAAGCTATACTAAAAAGTTATTGGAAGTCTGGAATACATATGTTTACTTATTTTAGCATGTTTGTGTATTACATTATTTTTTCTTTTAGAAATTAAAATGTTTGTAAAGCTATTGAACAGGTGTCTAAAAACTGTAAATCGTGATTTTTTTTTTTTTTTTTTAGCAGAAACAAACCACTTTTGAGCAACCTGCCTTTTCAGTTTCAAAGCAGTCACCACCAATATCAGCACCTAAATGGATTGACCCAAAATCTGTTTGTAAGACACCCAGTAGCAGTGCCTTGGATGATTACATGAGCTGGTAATTACTTTTGGCATTCTAGTTTGGCACAGTGGAAATAACATGGGCTTCGGGGTTAAATAGATCTGAAGTTGAATCCTGCTCTGTTACTTTAAAGAGTTTCCAAATTTATATTATTTTTCTGAGCATCAGTTATTTCACCTGTAAAAGGGGAGGGGAAGATGGCTACAATACATTTTTAAGGATTGTTTTGAAAGTCTCTGTCCTATTGTAATTTGTACCTACAATCTATAAATACTCTAAATATGTAAAACTTCTTGGTAATTACATATTGCTACATGGATATCTTTATGTAACTGAGAGAGGTATTTTAAAGGTTAGCATTCTTATACATGATAAAGGGTAGCTACATTTTATAGCAAAGGAGGGTTTTTAATTGGAATGTGATAGTTTCTGAAAGAAGTTGGTTGTATAGGTCACATAGTTCTGGGAGTGTTCAAAGGTAAAAGACTTGAGTGTATGGGAATGAGGGATGAGTAAAGAAATTGGATGGTCAGTGCGGATTGATAGGAAACACAGGGATATTGCAAAAGCAAATTAATGACATTTCAAAGAAAGAAAATAAAGGAATGTGGCACATCATATCATCCAACTAGTAGCTATATTTTTAATGTCTTAGAGGATAACTTAAGTCCATGATGCCTTTTGTTTTTAATTTTCATAATGTAATCTTTGATTTTAATTAGAACTGGCCTTAGAAGTTTTATAACCTGGGCTCTTACCAGTTTAATATAGTTTTGCTATATATTACTTCATTTTATTATATGTGGAATATTTTAATTTTTTTTTTAAGTTTATTTATTTATTTTGAGAGAGAGAGAGAGCAGGGGAGGAACAGAGAAAAGGAGAGAGAGGGGATCCCAAGCAGGCTCTCTACAGAGCCTGATGTGGGGCTTGAACTCATGAACTGCGAGATCATGACCTGAGCTGAAGCCAAGAATTGGATGCTTGACCTATTGTGCCACCTAGACACCCCATATGTGGAATATTTTAAAGAAAGTTGATAACTAGAATAGTGATATAGTTATTTTTTGTGAAGTTAGGTTATATATTGTCAACAAGTATTTAAACTCCTTTGTGCCAAGCACTCTTCTAGGTGTTGAGGATGTGATAGTGAATAAGATAAGCAAAACACAAATGTGAACTCAACAGCTTTAATCTCAAAAGTCCAAACTCCTGGGGGCGCCTGGGTGGCTTGGTCGGTTGGGCGTCTGACTTTGTCTCAGGTCATGATCTCATGGTCCGTGAGTTGGAGCCCTGCGTCGGGCTCTGTGCTGACCGCTCAGAGCCTGGAGCCTGTTTCGGATTCTGTGTCTCCCTCTCTCTGTGACCCTCCCCCGTTCATGCTCTGTCTCTCTCTGTCTCAAAAATAAATAAACGTTAAAAAAAAATTAAAAAAAAAAAAGTCCAAACTCCTGTAATGTAATTGGCTTTCTGATAGCATGCTGTTGTAGAGCACTATTGTTAAAAAGCACTCGTATACAATAGGCTGACCTTTGCATTGGCTAAATTTTCTAAAATAACCCCAACTTCACTTTTAAATGCCATCTTATTATTTTTACTAGTAAGGATTTCTTGTCTAGGGACAAAAAATTACTTTCAGAAAGAATTTCCTCAAAATGAAATTTCTGGTGATAGTATATCTAGAATAAATAACTTAGCTATATTATGAAAACTGATGTGGATTCTGTTTGATGTAATACATTTAAGTTTATATGCATCTTTTAAAATCACACAAACACTGAGTCAGAATCTTGTTTCTACATTTTTCATGTTTTAAATTAAAACCATTTCTTTCCTAGTTTTAGAACTCCAGTTGTAAAGAATGACTTTCCACCTGCTTGTCAGTTGTCAACACCTTATAGCCAACTTGCCTGTTTCCAGCAGCAGCAGCAGCAGCAAATACCTGTTACTCCACTTCAAACTTTACAGGTTTGATAAATTTTATTTATGATGGTATATGTTTAAGGTATGATCCAAAGATTTTATTTTCATAGCATCTAGTTGTTAGGAAAGGCCTTAAGAACTTGTCCATTCTTAGGCAAAACTCTTAATAGGGAAAACCTATTAAGGGTGCCTTGTGACTTTGAGAGGTTAGTTATTGAAGAAGCTAATGAAGCTTTTTCATGAACTAGGCCAAAAGACCCAGTTTGAATAGCTAGGCAAAATTTGTCTTGTAATTTAGGTAACTTTTTATTCTGTTTCACTACTTAAGCCTACTATTAACTGTGCAGCCTCATTTCACTGGCTGGTTAATATGCAGTTAAGTTTTCAAGAGTATCAGAATAGCAATATAAGATGCTACTAAAATATAAAGTAATTATAAAAATAGGAAAATTTTTGCTGGTGAGGCAATTGTATTGTCATCTGGATAAAAAATACTCCTGATATCAATACTATTAAAATTAGTTTCTAATAACTGAGTGGCCACTAAATACTGGTGGAAAGCATGAACTTTGAAGAGAGGCTTTCTGGCCATGACTCTTGGCCTCACTACTTACCAACTGTGTGACCTTTTGTAAGTTACTTAAATTTTCTGTGGCCATTTCATCATCTATAAGGTGGGGATAATAAAGATACCTACCATAGAGGATAATTGTGAAGATTAAATTAGTTAACATATATGGAACTTGTACAGTGGAGCCTGCTACTTAGTAAAGAAAAGATAGCAGCAATTGTTATTTAAATAAAACAGCAAAACACACACACACACACACACACACACAAACAGGTAATTAGCTATTACATATTGAGAGATTAAAAAAAAAAATTAGCTAACAAAAAGTGAAACAATGGTCACCAGTGTCTAGAGGGAGGGAGGAATGAGGAATTACTGTTTAATGGGTGTAGAGTAAAATGCAAATTTTTGTTATGTATATTTTGCAATTAATAAAGAACAAAAAAGCTGACAATAGATTATCCTATGGAAAGAGAAATAGTATTTTGAAGATTGAAGCAGAATAATAAATTACTAAGGAGAAAAAGATGATCAGGTTTGTCCATACATTGATTCAAAACATTTGTTGAACTCTTCCTCATGTCAGACCCTGTTTGAGTTGATATCTAGAAGTCAAGTCATGACCACATGAATGGGCCAGGAGCCTTCTAGAAAAGGCCAGTGTCAGGAGGAAACTAAAAAGAGTCCAAGAGGGACAGGTGATCCTTAGGGTTCCTCTGGGCCCTTTGAACTTTACCCCAAGAGGGATAAGAAGCTGTGTAACAGGTTGGAGCAGGAAAGTGAAGTGATCTTATTTGCATTTTGAAAAAAACTACTCTGGCCACAGTGAGGAGGATGGGCTAAGGGGGATGTGGAATGTCCTATGTAGGAAACTGAACTTCACATTAGTATTGAGTCAGAAATAAGCCAGAATTACTTACTCTAACAACTGTCAGCAGTTAGGGGGCAAAAACATTGAACTGCTTTCTTCTCTCTCAGAAGTCTTCAGTTTAAGTGCGAGAAGATGCTCCAAAAGGAAGAGGGGTGGGAGTAGGTAGTGAAGAGCCTTTCTGAAATTATAACTGAATGAAAAATAACAGGTACATATTTCAAAGCCTAATACTTTCTTACAGAAAACATATTTCATGACTCAATAGTGTTTTTTAACCCCTGAGGTTAAAAGGTAAAGAAAGAGATTACATGAGAGAGTTCTACCATTTGGGATTTAAAGCAGGACTTGGTTAAATTGAGGTTTATTCAGACAGACCCGTTTCAACTTAGTAAATCAGCTAATCAGATGCGCTTTGTGTCTTCAGCTTTCTTGTCAGCTTGGAATGGGTCCTCTTCACTGCACTCCATCTGTGCAAAGCATTTATAGATTCTCTGAGAGCTCTGGCATAAGGGAAGGGAAATGGGGTCTGTTGCAATAGTACATCAGCTACAAGTTTGCCAAGGTAGATGCTGAAGTTCAAATTAACTAACTTGTTGAACATCATTCAGCAGAAAGGGGGCATTGCTGAAATTTGCATTTGTCTGATTGACTCTGGAGCTAGCATACTGCTTCCCTTATAATGTAGTGCTAAATGAGGAAGAAGAATTTAGATATAATTATTTATGCATGTATGTAAGTGAAGAGGGATATATAAGAAAAAAGAATAAGGTGAAAAGTAATAGCTTGTGAGTTTGTGTATTGGCATTAAGTGTTTTCTCCCCTGAATCTTCTATTTATTTATGTTAAGAAGTAAAGGTGAACATTGTATGTCAACTATACTTAAATTTAAAAGTTTTTTTTTTTAAATTAAGTAAAGGCAAGTTAGAGGGAGACCTTGGAAGTCTATCTATATATTAATAAGTTTATTAATTTGACTAAAATATGTAAACTTCCTCTTTAAAATATTATGACTAATATCTAATTACTTGAAATTTAAGATAATTTAAAAATTGGAAGCATTTCACTGTACTAAATGCATGCTAGTTTCTCAGGCATATTCTTTGCACCTTTGAATCTTTATATATTTTAATTATTTAGATTTCAGCATCCTCTTCAACAAATGAATGCATTTCAGTTAAAGGAAGAATTTATTCCATATTGAAGCAGATAGGAAGTGGAGGCTCAAGTAAGGTAAGTATCTTAAATATTTAAGAAAGAAAAATATTTTCAGCTTTCCTTTCTTTGTCTTTTTACCCTTTGGGGTTCTTTTTTCTTAACATCTAGGGGCCCATATTGCTTTTGAGCCAAAAATATCCTTATCCCCTGCTCCCATTCCCTCTTTCCAACAAATGACATATCTCTTTAGACCTATCTCCTAATTCTAATTCTCTGTTCTTCCCTCTGATGTCCTATGCCTCTAGATTTCTTCTCTAAATGACATTAACATGGATTTGGGGTGGCAAATGAGGCTATGTATTATCATAAAAGAATCTTTCTAAACATCAGGTAGGGCATGTTGTAAATAATATTTTAGGATGATTCAGCAAGATATATGATTAATATTTTGAGTTTTTTGAGTTTTTCATTTCAAAAACAGTTTAGTAATGAGAGTTTCTGGAATTAGACTAGATCATTTTCTAAATGTATTTGAGCTCTAAATTTACATGGTTCTGCTTTTCTGGGTGGAAGGCATCTCAAAAGATCTGTCTAAACTTACCATCTTTAGTTCTTCTCATTCGGTTCTCTTAAATCCACTTCAGTCAGATTTTTACCTTTATCACTTAGCAAAAACAATTGCTATCAAGATCACCAGTGATCTCAATGTTTTTATTAAATCTAATTCTTTGCTTTAATTTGGGTTACTTAGCATTTGGGAGAGTTGATTGTTCTTTTCTTATTGGAACTTTTTTTTATTCCCACTTGGCCTCCCTCAGTTTTCCTCTTCTCCAATTGGCCATTCCTTTTAAGTGTTCTTGTCCCCCATCCTAATGGTGCAATGCCCCAGGGTTTAGTCCTTGACCTCTTTTCTTCTCTTTCTAAACTCACTGGTGTTGTCCAGACTCATGGTTTTAGATACCATGTATATGCTGACAGTTCTTAAACATCTTTCTAGCTTAGACCTCCCACTTGAATTCCAGACTTGTATATCCAGTCTCATTGCTCACTATCTCTCTTTGGGTGTCTACTAGATATTTAAAACTTAATATGTCCCAAACATAACTCTGGCTCCATAGTGTTTCCCAGTTCAGTAAATGGCAACTTCATTCTTCCACTAACTAGGCCAAAAACTCTGAAATCATAATTGACCTCACTTTCTCTCACACATACACCCAGTCAGTTGGTAAATCTTGTTGGTTCTACCTCAGAGCATATCTAACATTTGCCTATTTCTCACCACCTCCACTACTATCATTTTGTTCAAAACAACTGCCATCTTTCCACCTGGATTATTATAATAGCCGTATCCCTAGTTTCATTGATTTAATCCTTGCTTTCCTGGTGTATTTTAACGTAAGAGTCAGTTTTCCTCTAGATCTCCTCATGTCTTTGCTCAAATATCTTCTCAATCAGGCCTTCCTTGGCCATACTCTTTAGTACCACAACTCTTAACCTTCCAGTCACTGGTAAGCTCCATTTCCTTCTTTATTTTTCTCTGTAGCCCATCCTCTGTGCTTTGTAATTTACTTATTTGGTTTGTTGTTTGTGTCTTCCTGAACTTGAATATAGTTCCATCAAGATAGGGATGTTTGTCTGATTTGCTCAACAGTGTTTGCTCTGTTATCTAGAATACTACCTAGAACATGACAGAGTGAAGTTATTTGTTGAATGAATGTCCCTCCTCAACTGTTTTGCTGTTATAAGTTAAGGATGATGTATGAAGCACAGCCTGTTGGGTTTAAGTTTTACTGTATTTTCTAAGCCAACTAACAATAGCTAGATTTGTTTAAGATGGTCTTGTTAACTTATTATAAAAAGGTGTGTACATTACTATGAGTAGCAGTTCAATAATATTCATTCCTTTTTTGTATACATTTTCTTTCCCTTGTCTCAGATTTCAGGCATGGGAATAAAGGGACAATTGATTTTTATCAATATATTTGAATTATCTGATTTAGTTGCTTTAATAGAAATTCTTTTGTTAACCTTTATTACTTTAGCTATAATTGAATAGTGTCCAGGTGAGATACTTATTTAGTGGCATGTTTTCAGAGGATGTAAAATAATCTTGACGGTGTTTTAAACATTTTTTCCTTGGAGCATAATGAAGATGTTAGCTTAAGTGAAGGGTCAGATGATAAAGACACGACTGACCCATATTTTTTTTAGTGTGATTATATTATCATTTTTTAATTTAATTATTATGGTGGAGTTGACAAAATCAATGTACCTCAGGGAAAGAGGGTAACATGCTTTGTGAAACTAACCATTTATGCTCTATTCTAGAGTTTAGGCAGTGGCCAACTTATACAGTATTAAGAACATTTAGGAAGGTCATAGAGGCTAATAGGAATAGTCATGATACTAGCCTGTCTAGTTCTTTCACCAACTTCCCATGAAACTGAAAATTATAACTCTGATACTATCTCTATGAGATGGAAGTAGAGGCTACTCATCAGTTATTGCAAGAATTTTGCCAGAAAAGGGGCAGTAGGGGAGTAAAAGCACATACGTGCAAAAAGTTGATTGAAAAGTTTTTATTTCCTTCAAAACTTTGAGATCTTATTATATAGTTTTAATATCTTGCAAATATCTTTTTCTGATATACCTGACAACTTTAATAGGTTTTAAAATGTCCACTTCATTCTGTCCTAATTGTCCTTAATGATGGTAGCTAACTTTGCTACATTCCAGACACATCCATCTTGGTCATCCTTCCAACCCTGTGTGGTAGGAACTACTAACAACATTTTAATTCTACTAGAGTGGTAGGTACTCTCAATTCTCTGAGGTTTAGAAGGCTGTTTACCATATACAAAGTGGTTTTACACTGTTTTAAAATTCCTTTTATCATCCTTTGCTCTTTTCTGCGGTCTCTTGCCCTATCACTGTTTTAATGCCCCTCTTTGTCTAATTTGCTGTGTGTGCAAATAAAACCAGTAATACTTTGTTAGTTTTATATTTAAAATTTTAAAGTAACTATACCTGACTGCTTGATAGACTGTCCTTATTAGTACAGTTGTAAATGCATGAATCTCATAGACACATTCGTTCTCTTCTTATCCTTGCCCCGACCTGGTCAAGGTTAAATGGTTTTTAAATAAATGATATTTTACTTCATTTTGTCAAAAGGGATGAATGAATGTAATTTTTCTTGCTTATAATGGCATTTGTATTTGTATACTTGCATTTTAGAAGCCTCATGCCTCTTGCATGTTTTCTGAAAGTTGGACACATTAACAGTATTTTCTACTTTTCAAAATGTATTTATTATCTGCCCTATTGCTTAGAAGTTGACTGTCATTATAGCCAGAGCTGTTTGACCCATACCTGACAGTGGGCTTATAGGAACATCTTGTTCTTGTCAACTTGACTTTGAAAATGGGACCTAATCTGGGGCGCCTGGGTGGCTCAGTCAGTTAAGCTACAGATTCTTGATCTGAGCTCAGGTTTTGATCTCAGGGTGTGAGTTCAAACCCCACATTGTGCTCTGAGCTGGGTGTGAAGCCTACTTAAAGAAAAATTCATAAACTTTGATCTAATCTACTTTTCACAACTGAATATACAAATAGCTTACAATTATTACATATTTTAAAATACCACATGAATGAGATGCCAATTCCAGGCACCTGGAAAAAACACCATCTGTGAAATGAATTGACTCTTTATGAAAGCCCTTAGTAGTTCTTAACATTTTATTGAATTATTTATTTATTTATTTAATTCATTTATGAAAGAGAGAGCATGTGCATGAGTGCAAAACAGAGAAGAGGGCAGCAGTGGTGGGAGAGAGAAAATCTTAAGCAGGCTTCACATTCCCTGCTGAGCTCTATCCCGTGACTTTGGGATCACGACCTGAGCCAAAACCAAGAGTCAGACACTCAACCAATTAAGCCACCCAGGCACCCCTCTTAACATTTTTGAATGTCTTTTGCTTTAGGTTATTTTTTTGGTCAGGGCAACCCAACAGTGTTATGAATAGATATGAAATTTAAATAATCTTTCTTATATGTTGTTATAAAAACTTTATGTTTATGCCTTTGTGTTATTGAATGCCCATTGTCATAGGTAGTTGAGAATGGTCTGTTAACTCTCCTAACATATTTTTTTTCCCTTCAATACTCAAAATAAGCCCAGACACGTTTAATTATTCATATCGGTATTTCTCAACCTAAAATTCTAATAAATTTAGAGATATTGTGATAGTGTAAAAGTAGTGCATTCTAAACTTTTTCTTTTGTTCTATATAGGTATTCCAGGTATTGAATGAAAAGAAACAGATACATGCTATAAAGTATGTGAACTTAGAAGAAGCAGATAATCAAACAATTGATAGTTATCGGAATGAAATTGCTTATTTGAATAAACTACAACAACACAGTGATAAGATCATCCGACTTTATGATTAGTAAGGATTTTTTTTAATATAAAAGAACACTATTTTTGCTATAATTCTACAGATAAAGAAGATAAATACTTAGTCTTAATAGTGTAAGCTAACCATGTATTTTTTTGTTGTTGTTTTTGTTTTTAATGGCAGTGAAATCACGGACCAGTACATTTATATGGTAATGGAATGTGGAAATATAGATCTTAATAGTTGGCTCAAAAAGAAAAAATCCATCAATCCATGGGAACGTAAAAGTTACTGGAAAAATATGTTGGAGGCAGTTTACACAATTCATCAACATGGTATTTTAAAACTCGTTATATGCTGAGTTACAATAATCATTAATAGTGTCATCTTACGATTTTTAGGTATTTGTTATTGGCACCTCTAGACTAGATAAACTAAATATTTGGACGCTCATTTAAAGATGGAGGCACAAAAAACATTTCTTTAAAACACCGTTAACCAAAGGATATAGTGCATGAACTCAAGTCCTCACAGCCATAATGCATCCATAGTGCAAAATATACCCATATCTTTATTAGTATTAACATAGTCCATTATCCTGTGTCTCCAAATAGTTCAGTTATAGCAGATCTGAGACTTTGGGGTTCAGGCATCCCAAAGATCTGAGATGTTTATTGTGCTCATTATGTTAGTCGTTTTGTATTGTGTCCCTTGTGTGGGAGTTGGTTTTATTCTTTTTCAATTGTTAGCCCTAGGTTGTTTTTTTTTTTTTTTACTTGGACTTGGTTCTTTTTAGGGCTTCTCTGCCTTTACCTTATCCTTTTTATTTTTTTTATTTATTATTTTATTTATTTATGTATTTATTTATTTTTACCTTATCCTTTTTAAAAAATAACTGCTAACCTAGATTAATTGTAATTTTTCTCCTCATGTCTCCCTATAAGTTAAAAGATAATTCAGTGATTAAGATCAGGGCTGTAGGGATAGAGGTGTCAGGAGCATTAGGGTCTTCCATCTGACAATATAATTTATGATGTTATCTAGTGGGTGGTGAAGATCATAAACTCTGAAGCCAGAGGCCCTGTCACTTAGGTTTTATGACCTTGAGCAAATTACTTAATCTCTGTGCCTTAGTTTTTTCACTTAAAAGGATAATATTAGTATAGTAATTACCCCAGTTCTGGTGTGAGGATTAAATGATTCAAGATAAGCAGCAAACTTAGAATAGTGCTTGGTACATTGCCGGTACTATATCTTTTTAGAAAATATTAAAAAGGAGGGGCTCCTGAGTGGCTCAGTTGGTTAAGTGTTTGACTCTTGGTTTCGGCTCAGGTCATGATCTCACGGTTGATTGAGATGAGCCTTGCATCGGGCTCTGAGCTGACAGTGTGGAGCCTGCTTGGGATTCTCTTTCTGCCCCTCCCCAACTCACATGCTCTCTTCTCGCTCTCAAGATAAATAAACATTAAAAAAATATTATACATGAGCATTTACTTTGACCAAAGGAATCAACTAGGCCAGTAGATTGTGAAATTTCTTTTTTTTTTTTTTTTTTAACATTTATTGATTTTTGAGAGAGAGAGAGAGAGAGACAGAGTGAGCGGGGGAGGGGCAGAGAGAGGAGACACAGAATCCAAAGCAGGCTCCAGGCTCTGAGCTGTCGGTACAGAGCCCGATGCAGGGCTCTAACTCACGAGCCGTGAGATCATGACATGAGCAGAAGTCGGACACTCAACCGACTGAGCCACCTCGGCACCCCATTGTGAAATATATTTTATACTTAGAATGTTTTACATTGTCTGATATTACAATGGATTTTTATTTTGAAGGCATCGTTCACAGTGATCTGAAACCTGCTAACTTTCTGATAGTTGATGGAATGCTAAAACTAATTGATTTTGGGATTGCAAATCAAATGCAACCAGATACAACAAGTATTGTTAAAGACTCTCAGGTAAGACTTAACGAATGGTTGGTTACTACCCACTACAGTTCAGTTCCATTTCACCTGTAAAGTATTTTGCTAATGGGGATTTTATTTTTCCTACCTCATTCTTCAAAGGATTTGAAACCTTTGTATTAAGAATAGATACTATAAGAATAAAAACCATATTTAATACACTTTAGAGAGTCAAGATCAGGTAGAAACAAATCTGGCACTTTGAAATGATTTTCCTATAGCTGAGGTAGAGAAGCATAATGCCTGTCTTGGAAATCACCTTTGTCATGATCTTGAGTTCACCTGAAACTTTGTCTCAGAGATTCCTGGTAGCAACCAAAGAGGGAATTGCAGTTACATGTTTTTTTTATTGTCCATGAGGTAAGATTATTTCATTCTTCTGGAGAAGTAAAGCTTTTCCTATCACTTGCATTTGAAAAAAAGTTCTTAAGTGGGCCTTCATATTGGAAACAACCATAATATTGTACTCTACTGCCTTTTTCTAATAGGATATGCAGTTACAAACTTAATAAATTTGTCTCCATAAAAACTGAGGTGATAACACCAAAGAATAACTAAAAATAATCCTGCTTGAAGTCAAGATGATGTATTCTATGTATGCAGATTTCTGGTGTGGATGTGCCATAATCCTAGAAGTAAAACTAGACTATTTTTAGGAGGAATAGATGAACAGCATGCCTTTGAAACAATTCTATTTGATAATAACTTCTCTTTGTATCAAAAATATGGCTGAACATGTAATTGTAAATCAACTTGAAGATTCCCTCTATGGCAAGGCCCTAAAGTACAGGTATTCGGTGCTTGAAAACAGAACCACTTATTTTAGACTAAAATAAATGCCTTTTAAGGTTGGCATAATCTGACTGTGGAAACTCTTGCATGGTTTAGATTCCTGCCCCATCTCACTCTGGACATGGGCCCAAGGAATACTTGGAGACATAGCTAGATTTTTGAATTGTTGCTTGGTTGATTTTTTTTTTTTTTTTTTTTAAGCATTCTAGGCCTGTTCCAGCACAGAGAAATGAGTGATATCAATTCCTCAAGTTTATGGCCATTAATATAATTTTAGCCTCTACAGTTTTATGGTAGTTGCCTATCATAATCATAGAAAAAGCTTAGCATTCTGAAAGGAATAACTTTTCTGATTATGGACCCAATTTATTTTTCTGGAGTTGTGAAGAAACTTATGTCCTAATATCATTGTCAGTTACTTGATTTTTTAAAATATATTATTGAAATATGTAATTATTCAAGTTTCTAAGAATCTGACATTTGTGTTTTAAAAAATCTAAAGCAGAATAAAATATTTTCATTGATTAGTGTTTTCTGTGCTTTGGCATACAGGTTGGTACAGTTAATTACATGCCACCAGAAGCAATCAAAGATATGTCTTCCTCAAGAGAGAATGGGAAATCCAAGTCAAAGGTATTATGAAGGTTATTTAGATCCCATTTATCTGGCATCAGAAGGGAATGGACTATTCTCTGATTAAACCTAACGGATAACTGAAAGTTGCTTAAGTTCTAAAACTTTTTAGGCCATTTTAGAGACCTTGCTTTCTTTGGCAAATGGTCATGGGATTCAGTTTTACAGTTATTGATTTGAGACTGTTCTTTTAATATTGTGCTTTTAATACGGGATGTCTCAACAATGTGCTCTAACAAAAAATGTACCCAGGGTATTTTTTTTCAGTTTCAAAATGAAAGGTAGAAATTAAGACTAAATTAGCTCAGAGTTAGGCACATTAAAATGATCCTTGAAGTCTTTTGTTTCCTCTTTGATTCTTACATTTTATCTCTTACTATTTATTCATTTGTGAATTCTACATTTCCAAGTACAATTCTAATAGGCAGTTTTTTCCCAGCCTGCCACAGCTACTTTCCCACTTGCCTTATTTTACCACCTCAGTGAACTTTGTGTTAGCCTCATTGGTGTCTCTTCTTGGGCTCATTTTGCTTGCCTGGATGCCTCTGGCTCCCAAGCTAATCCTTCGTTGCTCTATAGCAGTGTAACCAAGTGCATGCAAGCATTACATTGTTGTCCAGGGACCTGCATTCAAGTAATAGACCTGCCTCTTTGTTAACAACCATCTTTATGAATTAACTTGCCTGGTTTCTTCATCTATAAATTCAGCTTATAAACAGTACCTATTTTAAAGGTGAGGATTAAATGATAAAGAATATAAATCACATAATACATTGTCTAGCCCTAAATAATTGCTTGATAAATATGTGCTTATTTACTAATTATATTTTCCTTCCTAGAAAATTGTGGCTTGTAAATTTCTTTTCAAATAACTGACATAACATTATGTCAAATAGTCTCTTATAAAATTCTTTTTATCATTTGTTTAGCTTCCCCTTTTCTTTTAATACTTAGATTTGTTGTCTTTTTTCTTTTTCTTGGTTAGACTTTCCAAGGTTTTGTTAATTTTAAAGAACCAAGTCTTCATTTATTAATTCTATTTTCATTTGCTCTCTAATTTCTGTTTTTATCTTTATTAATTGTATTTCCTTTAGGTTTCTTTTTTTTTGTAGTTTCTGGATTTAGATAATTGCCAATTTAATTTTTGTATTCTTTCTTAATGAAAACATTAAAACTGAATTTTACTGAGTTTTACTTTAACTTCTACTTCCACTTTTTTGTAGTATTAATTTTCATTAATTCTAAAGTTTTCAGTTGCAGTTTTAAAATACTTTGAAATAAGATTTATTTTGAATTGCTTGTAGAGTTCAGATTTTTTCAGTTTTCAACTAAGTGCTTTAATATTATGGGTAAATCTCCATTCAATGTAATCACCTGCTAAACAGTGGCCTTAATGATTCTGAACAGAAGACAAATTTTTTATCCCACCATGTAAGATAATCCCTGCTTGTGAAAAGCTCAAACCCTTCCCAGTCTAGCTCTGTTTGCAAATTACTTTCCAATGAACATCTGTTGGCTATTTGGAGTTTCTATTCTGAGGTCTATTGGGCACATTCACTATTTCCCTCTGTTTCTGTTTCAAATGCCTCTACTATACACGACTTGTGGCTGTTGGTAGTTTGTGTCCCTTCGTATTCTGGGGTTTTGGGGTATGGCTTTTCACTTTGTTTTGTTGTAAATCTTCTCCATATGTCTATGGTTTTGCTACAGGCTTCTCTGTCTGTCTTATCTGGGGATTTGGACAGAATGAAAAACTGTGCTGCAATCTAAAATGCAAAACAAATAAAAAGCAGAAACAGACTCCTAAATACAGAGAACAAACTGATGGTTGCCAGAGGGGAGGGAGGTGGGTAAGAGATCTGGCAAAATAGATCTCCAAAAGAGGAGTGGGAGGTACAGGCCTCCAGCTCTGGAATGAGTAAGTCATGGGATGGAAGGTACAGCATAGGGAATCTAGTCAATGGTATTGTAATAGTGTTGTGTACTGACAGACAGTAGCTATACTTGTGGTGAGCATAGCATAACGTATTGAATTGTCACTATGTTGCACACCTGAAACTAACATTGTGTCAGCTATACTTTAATTAAAAAAAATAAATAAGAAAAACTATTCTGCCACAGCCACTGCTATTTTTCTAGAATCTGAAATCCTTTTTTAATCCATGATTTATGTAGAAACAGATTTAATTTCCAGATGGTTAAGTTGGAGGAAGAGGAGTATTTTTATTAATTTTTAGTTTTCTTTGTGTTCGGCAATGGGGTCTGTTTTATCTGCCGTTTTCTGAAAGGTGTGCTAAAATCTCTCTACCCTTCCAACCAAAAGAATTTATTGTAGTTTTTACTCAATATAGTTCTATTAAATGTAGTTTCCGTGCAAAGAAGTTCATGACCATCTTCTTGGTTGGTTGTATCTCTTATCATTATAAAATGCCTTTCTTTCTTCTGTTAAAAGTATTTTGTTATGTTCTTGTTCTCCTTTCCTAATGTCAACACTGCTATTCTGCTTTCTTTTCTCCTTTCTCTCTCTTAAAGTCAAAATGGTAATTATGTTATAATACTGCATTGTTTCTAATGAGATTGTTTAATACAAGAACATGTTATGATAAGTAATATTTTTGAGAACTTACTATAACCGGAAATTATTCTTTATGCTTACCCATATCTCATGGTTACATCCTTTAATGCCCATGACAATGTACTTTTATTATTTCTGTTTTAGGGGTGAGGAAATGGAGATACATAGAATTAGCTAATGATAAGGCCAGGATTCAAATGCAGCCCAGCCTGGCTCTATAATTTGCATTCTTGGGTTTAGGATAGTTCAACTTAACATTTTTGAAATCTATGCATATTTACATATTATTAATTTTATATACAAATTTATTATAATAAAATAATTTTGGAGAAAAATAAATTTAAAATTTGCAGTTAATGTTTTTTAGTTTATATTGTTGCAAGCTGACAAGAACGTAATATATGTTTTGGTTGAAATATTTTAATTACAAGTTTGTTGAGAGACTTAAAGCTCATTTCTTGATAAAATAACCAAATATAGCAAAAACTAGAGAAAGATTTTTTTTATGTAAACTTAATCTAGTACTTGCACATTCCTTGAGGTTTAGTTATGATTTTAAATGGCAGGGAATATATGTTTACATGTGTGTATATAAAATACTCTTACATTTAATTTTATGTTAAAATAAATTTTTTTTTTTTTTTTTTTTTTTTTTTTTTTTCTGAATTAGATAAGCCCCAAAAGTGACGTTTGGTCCTTAGGATGCATTTTGTACTATATGACTTATGGGAAGACACCATTTCAACATATAATTAATCAGATTTCTAAATTACATGCCATAATTGACCCTAATCATGAAATCGAATTTCCTGATATCCCAGAGAAAGATCTTCAAGATGTGTTAAAGGTAACATTAATAGTATATGGATATAGAAGAATGATATTTCATATACTTAAATTGTTTGCTTAGAAGAAATCATTGAAATCTGGCATAGGTAGATATAACTAGTCTATTGGAGGGAATTATTGAATGACTTAGCTTTTTAAGTCATGTTAAGTTTATTTTGAAGGTATTTTTAAAAAGCTTATGAATACTTGGGAATTTTGCAAGAATGACTTATGGAATCTTGTCATTTCTGAGTGGGCTATCTAGAAAGCAACTTCTGTGGTATGGTGCAATCTTGAAAAACACTTTATGTCAATATTACATAAGAAAACTTGATTTTTAAAAAAATTAATCCTTATTTTTATAGTGTTGTTTAATAAGGGACCCTAAACAGAGGATATCCATTCCTGAGCTTCTGGTGCATCCATATGTTCAAATTCAAACTCATCCAGGTATTTCTTTGAAAATCAGTTTATTAGATTACTAATTAATTACTAAGTAATTACACTAATTATACTAAGTAATTATACTAATTACTAATATAAACAGACGTTTAGCTATAACAAAACCAGAATTTGAATGGGCTACTTCCAGATTTCCTCCTTCCTTAAGGAAGTTTCTTTTATTCTAAAATACTAAAATAAATGAAATCGCCTTTTTTTTTAACTTGCATTCATTTTCACTTATCCTTGGTAAGTAGCTTTGATCAATGATAAATTACATAAAGCCAGCCATTGTGCTGTTAAACAGAATGTATTTGTGTATTTTATATTTTTTTAATGGTACCAGTAGGTTATTGATTATATTTTTATTACAGGTAATCAGATGGCTAAGGGCACCACTGAAGAAATGAAATATGTTCTGGGCCAACTCGTTGGTCTGAATTCTCCTAACTCCATTTTGAAAGCTGCTAAAGTAAGAATGTCTGTTCTCTATTTACATTACTTTTAATTGTTTTGTATAGTTTAGTGAATTAGATGCTTAAACAGGTACTCCAAAGAAAACTTGGTCCAATCATAAGACAACTATGAAATATATTTCGACATTTAGATACTTGTGCTTTTTGACAAAATAGACTTACTTGATTTACATTCTTATTGTACAGATAGCACAGTTGAAAGTGAATTGTCATACAAGGTGCATACCTAAGATTGCAGTCAGGTCTCAGCTGGATAAATTTAAAAAGCAACCTGTCTTTTGAATCAACAATATTCTTAACACAGCTTTTGAATTCATTTCTTCTAGCCATTTTTTTCTTAAACCATCTTGGAGAAGTCTCAGTATTTGTTACATGTAATGACTTACAGCTGTGTACAGCAGTCAGAACACTTCTCAAAGTGAATGCCTCAAACCTTTCAGCCTCCCAGTGTTGGTTTATGTCTATGCCACCATTTTTTGGATCTCATTGCCATCAAACACCTTGTCATTTCTAGAACCCTATGTATGTTTATTGCCCACTGGTTTAGTTAACCAAGCAGTTACTAATTATTTATTTCAGTAATAACATCTTCATGTTTTAAATTTCTACCAGTGTATTATTTAGAGCCTTTTATAAATAGAGATGAATTAGTTTCCTTTATCACTAAGGTTATGTGTTCTCCAAGACAGAGATGTCTGTCATCTTCATAAATTAGATGTTGGTTTAGTCTTGAATCCTTTAAAAAATATGTAGATTTTATTATAGCTGATTATGCCTATTTATATAATAATTTGTATTATTTTTTTTAATGTCATCTGTTTATTAGTTGAAATATCATCTGATAGTCTATTTCCTGATGAGGGTATTTTAAAGTGTAGCAATTTATCTAAGACTAGCTTTATTTAAAAAAAAATACGGGAGACTAAAAAGGGCTTGAAGGTGCATATGTATGCTTATTAATAGCTATGGTACATTTCTTTTACAGAAATATTGAGCTGTATCTTATGATAGATTTTTAGGCCAAGCTAGGTGTTTACAATTCTTAATTATCTTCAATAGTTTATAAAATAATTTTGTAGTTAAAAGAACAAGAGAGAAATTCATTTCATGTTAGAATATGTTTAGTTATCTTTATTAATCTGATAATCCATTGAATTTAAAAAGTTACAAAACAGGTGTGTGTTTTTAATTTCAGACTTTATATGACCGATATAGTAGTGGTGAAGGTCATGATTCCTCTTCATCATCCAAGACTTTTGAAAAAAAATGGGAGAAAAAATGATTTGCACCTACTCACAAACTGTCAAATATCAACTGTAAAAATATATTGGACTGTTATACTCTTAATTCTCTGTGGAAACTGCTCTTAAGGACAACTTAATCCAGAAATGTCAATGGCAGAAAAATTCAGTGGATTATTCTCAAAAGAAAACTGTAAAAATAATAACCACTAATGATACTATATATATTAAGTTGTAGAATTGTTCCCTCTCTTTTATGCTTTCCTGCAAATCTACTCTATTTGATATCATATCACACTTAGAATAGTGGATGGACAACTGAAATATATTCTGAAGAACTATGTAAATAAAGCTTTGTAGCATAAAATGACACTAAAATGTAAAAAAATGTATGGTTATTTTCTTTAAGCTAATGCACTGCTGGTATGGCAGCAAAACACTTTAAAAAAATTGAGTTAAGGGAAGACACAAGAGTCTTCAAGAAGAAAATTCCAAAGGGTTTGAATTCTAAAATAGATTTCCTGATTGCTTTATGGCACTGATACAGTCCAGAGTTTTAGAGCTGCACTGGTTCTTTTAATTCTCCCTTTGATTCTTCATAATACCGATTGTTTTTGGTGTTTAGAGTATCATGCTGTCTTCTGTGGTATAAGTTGTATAGGGCGTGCCCTCAGTGTATGACTTGCTTGGTAATTGGTAATTACCAATGTAGTCTTAGAATCTTTGGGACTAAATCTAATACATTCTCCCTCCATCTTATCTTTTCTCTTCTTTTTTTAGATTTCATTAGACTTTTTTTTTTTTTTTTTTAAGTTTATTTGTTTTGAGAGAGAGCGTGAGCAGGGGAGGGGCAGAGAGAAAAAGAGAGAGAGAGAATCCCTAGCAGGCTCAGTGCAGAGCCTGACTCGGGCTCTATCTCACAAACTGTGAGATCATGACCTGGGCTGAAACCAAGAGTTGGACATTCAATGGACTGAGTCACCCAGGTGCCCCTCAATAGACTTTTTAAGATCTTTTTTAGATCAGTTTTAGGTCCACAGAAAAATTGAGGGGAAGGTGCAGAGATTTCCCATATAGCCTTTGCCTCCACACATGCACCATCTCCCCTATTATCAACATCCCCCACCAGATTGGTACATTTCTTAAATTTAATGAACCTACATTGGTACACCATAATAGTTGTCTGAAGTCCGTAGCTTACATTACAGTTCATTCTTGCTGGTGTACATTCTGTGCATTTGGACAAGTGTATAATGAGAATACAGAGAATTTTCATGGCCCTAAAAATTCTCTGTGCTCCTCCTATTCATCCCACCCCTACCCCATAATCCCTTGGCAACCACTGATTTTATTGTGTCGATAGTTTTGCCTTTTCCAGAACACCATGTAGTTGGGAGTTGTACAGTTGGTAACCTTTTCACATTAATTTCTTTCACTTAGAAAAGGTTCCTCCAGGGGCACCTGGGTGTCTCAGTCGGTTGGGCGTCCAACTTTGGCTCAGGTCATGATCTCACAGTTCGTGAGTTTGAGCCCCGCATTAGCTCTGTGCAGACAGCTCGGAGCCTGGAGCCCACTTTGGATTCTGTGTCTCCCTCTCTCTGCCCCTTCCCCACTTGCACTCGGTCTCTCTCAAAAATAAACAAACATTAAAAAAAAAGAAAAAAAAAGGTTCCTCCAGATCTTTTCAGTGCCTAATGATATTCCATTATGTGTATGTACTGCAGTTCATCCATCCAACTACTGAAGGTCATCTTGATTATTGCTTCCAAATTTTGACAATTACGAATAAAGCTGCTGTAATCTGTGTGCAGGTTTTTGTGTGGACGTAAGTTTTCAACTCTTTTGTGTAAATACCAAGGAGCATGTTTGATGGATTGTATGTAAAGACTATGTTTAGTTTGGTAAGAAACTGCCAAACTGTCTTCCAAAGTGGCTGTACCATTTTGCATTCCTTCCAGCAGTGAATGAGGGTTCCTGTTGCCCCACGACCTCGCCAGCATTTGGTGTTGTCAGGATTCCAGATTTTGGCCATTCTAATAATAGTATCTCATTGTTTTTTTATTTTGTATTTTCCCACTGACACATGATGTGGAGTGTCTTTTAATATGCTTACTTGCCAACTGATACCATCTTTGGTGAGATGTCTTTGGTTTATTTTTTAGATTGGGTGGTTTGTTTTCTTAAGGTTAAGTTTTAAGAATTCTTTGTGTATTTTGGATAGCAGTCCTTTATCAGATATCTTTGCAAATATTTTTTCTCATTCGGTTGTCTTCTCATTTTCTTGATATTGTCTCTTACAGAGCAGTTTTTAATCTTAATGTACTCCAGCTTGTCAATTATTTCTTAAATGGATCGTGCTGAAAAGTCATCACCACACCCAAGGTCATCTGTTTCTTGCTGTGTTATCTTCTAGAGTTTTACCGTTTTGCAGTTTACATTACATTTAGATTTGTGATCCACTTTGTGTTAATTTTTGTGAAGAATTAACAAAATTTCTTTATCCCCTCACCAATACCATGCTGTCTTGATTGCTGTCACTTTATAGTAGGTCTTAAAGTTGGATAGTATCAATTCTCCAACTTTGTCTCCTTCAATATTGTGTTGACTATTGTTATTTTTTCCTTTCCATATAAACCTTAGAATTGGTTTGTCAATAACCATAAGAAAACTTGCTGGGATTTTGACTGGGATTGCATTCAGTTAGTAGATCAAGTTGGGAAGAACTGACATTTTGACAATATTGAGTCTTCCTATCCATGATTGGAATATTTCTCCATTTATTCTTCCTTGATTTTGTTCATCAGAGTTTTGTAGTTTTTTTCATATAGACCTCGTATATATGAGATTTATTCCCAATTATTTAATTTTTGAGGGTGCTAATGTAAATGGTATTGTGTTTTTTTAATTTCAAATTCCACTTGTCTATTGCTATTATATAGGACAATGATGGACTTTTGTATATTAACCTTGTATCCTGCAACCTTTCTATAATTGTTTATTAGTTCCAGGAGTTTTTGGTTCTTTTGGGTCTTCTACGTAGATGATCATATCATCTGCAAACAAGACTGTTTATTTATTCCCTCCCAATCTGCATACCTTTTGTTTCTTCTTTTTGTTTTGTTTTGGTTTGGTTTGGTTTGGTTTTTAAAGTAATCTCTATACCCAGTGTGGAGCTGCAGCTCACAATCCCAAGATCAAGAGTCACGTGCTCTTGATCTAACTGAGCTAACCAGGCTCCCTTCTTGTCTTGCATTAGCTAGCACTTCCAGTATGCTATTGAAAGGAGTGGTGAAGGGACTTCTTGCCTTGTTTTTGATCTTAGTAGGAAAGCTTCAAGTTTCTCAGCATTAACTATGATATATTAGTTAGCTGTATGGTTTTTTTTATAGATATTCTTTATTAAGTTGAGGAAGTTCCCCTTTATTCTTAGTTGTTTTTTTTTAATCGTGAATTGATGTTACACTTTGTAGATTGCTTTTTTGCATCTGTTAATAATGATCATGTGAATTTTCTTTTGTAGCCTGTTGATGTGATTGATTACATTAATTGATTTTTGAATGTTGGACCAGCCTTGCATACTTGGGATAAATCCTATTGAGTTGTGGTGTATAATTCTTTTTATACATTTGCTAATATTTTATTGAGGATTTTTGCATCTATATTCATGAGAGATATTGATCTGTAGGTTTCCTGTAATGTTTTTTTTTTTTTTTTGAGCGAGAGAGAGACCATGCATGAGCAGGGGAGGGGCAGAGGGAGAGGGAGAGAGAATCCCAAGTAGGCTCCATGCCCAGCACAGAATCCATCAGGGCTCGATCCCACAACCATGAGATCATGACCTGAACTGAAATCAAGAGTCCGATGCTCAACCGACTGAGCCATTTAGGCACCCCTGTCTTTGGTTTTGGTATAAAGGTAATGCTGGCCCTATAGCATGAGTTAGGAAGTATTCCCTATGCTTCTGTGTTCTGAAAGAGCTTGTACAAAATTCTTTCTTAAATAATTGGTAGAATTCACCAGTGAACCCCTCTGGTCCTGGGATCCCATCTGGAAGGTCATGAATTATTGATTCAATTTCTTTAATAGGTACAAACCTACTCAGATTGTTTATTTCTTCTTGTGTGAGTTTTGGCAAATTGTGTTTTCCAAGAAATTGGTCCATTTCGTCTAGTTTATCAAATTTGTGAGCATAGAGTTGTTCATGCTATTCCTTTAGTATCCTTTTAATGTCCACAGAATCTGTAATTAGGTCCTTTCTTTTTTTTTTCTGATATTAGTATTATTATTTCTGATATTAAATTCTGATATTTGTGTCCTCTCTGTTTTATGCTTTGTCAGACTAGAAGCTTGTTGATTTTATTGATCTTTTAAAGAATCAGCTTTTGGTTTCATTGATTTTTCTCTATTGATTTCCTGTTTTCAATTTCATCTATTTCTGCTCTACTTATTATTTCTTTTCTTCTTCTTACTTTGGATTTAGTTTGCTTTTATTTTTTTAGTTTCCTAAAGTAGAAACTTGGATCACTGATTGTAGAACCTTCTTCTTTTCTAACATATGCATTCAATATTATAGACTTTTCTCTGTGCACTGCTTTTGCTGCATCCCACAAATTTGGATATGTTGTATTTTCATTTATTCAAAATGCTTTTTAAATTACTCTTGAGGGTATGACTACCAGAAGGCAGAAATCATCATGGGTCATCTTTGAGGCTCCCTACCACTAAATGTTAACTTTTTTTATGATTATTTTTTTCCCAATTTTTTAAAGTTTGTCCTTAGGAGGGTTGATCTAAATTACCTTTCTTTTGCTCTTTAAAAATTATTCTTGAACAGTATGTTGGTGTCTCCTATTTAATCTGTTTTTGAAAAACCAGATGTCTGTGTAAAAATATCTCCTAACCAGGAGCCTATTTTCTATTATGTTAAATGGAAAAATTACGATGTATCACATGTTTTCTGAAACAATAAAACCTTAGATAAGGGACAAGCTATCCAGTCAGGATGACAATATATAAATATGTTTAAAATACCACTTTCAGTTGCTAAGTTAAGTTCATTTTTGCCTTATATATTTTGAGGCTATTTTGCTAGGTGCATGCATAATTAGTTTTTTTATCTTCCTGGTTAATTATGATGTTTACCATTTCATAGGGATCTCCTCAATTTCTAAATATGTATTTATTTCTTCTAAATGTGTCCTTTTCAGGTTTCTCTTGGTTAATAGTTCCCTGATTGTGTGTGTGTGTGTGTGTGTGTAATTTTAACTCAGCTTTTCTATGGCCTTTTAGGAATATCCTTTGTAAATAACATACTGAATTTTACTTTATATCCAGTCATTGATAATTTGTCTCTTTTGCCTGACAAATTTAATCTATTAATATTTGTTATGATTATAGTAAATATGTTTCTACTATAATATGTTTGCATTTCTATCTGATCCACTTGTGTCCTTCCTTTTTTTTTAATTTTTTTGTTTACATTTATTTATTTTTGAGAGAGTGAGACAGTGCATGAGTGGGGGAGGGGCAGAGAGAGAAGGAGACACAGAATCCGAAGTAGGCTCCACACTCGGAGCAAGCTGTCAGCACAGAGCCCGATGCGGGGCTCGAATCCACTGTGAGAGCCTGAACTGAGATGAAGTTGGATGCTTAACCGACTGAGCCACCCAGGCGCCCCTCCTTTATTCTTGTTCCTCCCTCCCCCTCCTTTTTAGTTTTGTGTTTGTTGTTCTATTCTATAATTTTCCCTCTGATGGCTTGGAAGGTTTAGAGTCTTGGTTTTTTTGGTTTGTTTTTAGTGATTAGTCTTAAATGTTACCGTTATTTAATTTAACAAAGACTTAAGTATCTCAGCCTTCTCAACCAAACAAGAAAGATTGTAATGTATTTTAACCACATTAGCACAACTTCTGTGACAATCGTGGTATATTTTAGTTTTATCCTATTATAACCCCAAGACTACTATTAGGATTTTATACAGAAATACTTACTTAGATTCACAGAAACATTTGCTATTTTATACATTCCTTGTACCTCAAATTATGCTTTTGAGAGGATCTCCTCTCTTTTTGAAGTATGCTTTTGGAAAATTACTTTAGCAAAAATCCATTGATAATAAAATTATCTTTTTGCTTACTTGAAAATGTTTTAATTCAGCCTTGTTTTCAAGGAGATTGTTTTTTTCAGAGTCTGTCCATCTGATTATTATTTCTAATATCCATCTATTTCTATATAAGTGATCTTCCTTTTTCCTCTGGCTACTTTTAATATCTAAAGCTCTGTGATCTGTTTCACTAAAATATGGCCAGTTATTGATTTTGTTTTGTTTTTAATCTTGTTTGGTATATATTATGCTTCCCAAGTCTGTGGAATCATATATCTTCTTAATTCTGAAAAATTCTCAGCCATTATCTCTTTAAACTTTTTCATTTTTAGAAATTTCCTTTGGTTACTTTTCAAATCTGCTTGTTCTTCCTCGATGGTTATTTGCTTCCTCCTCAAATGTGTGATTCTTATCATTTATTTCTTTAGTCATTTTACATGGAACAATTTTATTTTCCATATCTGCAATTCTAGTACTTGAAGTTTTTGAATTAAAATCTCTTTTGTTGTCTAATTCTGTCATTGGTTTCTAACTGTGTTGGAGGTCTCTAAGATCACCCCCAAAGTTTGATGATTTGCTAGAACTCACAGGATTTGGTCACATTCATGGCCATGATTTATTACTAGTGGATGGATATAAAGCAAAATCAGCAAAGGGAAAAGGTGTGAAGGTATGAAGGTGCATGAAGCAAAGTCTGCAGGAAACAAGCCACAGGTTTCCAAGTGCCCTTTCCCAGTGACTCATATAGGATGCACTTAATTGCCCAGTGATAAGTTGTGACAATACCTACTAAATGTTGTCTATGACAGAAGCTTATTACAGACTTGTCACTCTAAGTGTCTTGGGGGACTGGTCATGTACTGCCTAACATGTGCTGAAATTTTAGGCTCCCAGAAGGAAAGGAGGTATTTAGCATACACCACATTGTTTATACCTCACAAATCAGGCACTGGGAGCCTACTCATTATTTAGGCAATGGTGGGAACACTCCTCAAATCTGAGTTCCAAGATTCTGGCCAAAGGCAACCTTCCAAGCAGACCTTTTTAAGGACAGCAGTCTGAAGCTTGCAATGTTTACTCTTTACACTTACCTTCTTGTGAATTTGTTAGCCTTCATGATCTCCGATTTGCTTGATCTCAATTGTTGGAAATTCCAGAGGAAGCCAGTGTTAATCTTAAAAAATAAAACTGACAGTTATTTTACCAGCAAAAGATGGTTTTATTTGGGAATAGCAGAGAATTGCAATCTGGAACAAGCAAGCTACAGCAGAATCATAGGCAAGTCCATAGAACAAGACAGAGGAGCACTTTTGTAGAGGAAGGGGATGTTTGGAAGGCTGATATAAACAAAAAGTCTATTGGAGTAAAGTGGCAGTTTAAAGTATAGTGGCTTTTCATTGGCTGAGCTGTTGCCAGGCGAAGGAGGAAAGCTTTTATTCTTACTGAGATAGCAAAGTAGTATCCATATGCTAGGTCCATCTCTTCTGTTGGATTTGTAATTAACAACAGTGTTAGGACATAAGACCTCCCACTGCCCAACCTCCTGACTCCATTCTAAATGAGATTTCCTTTTAATTTTCACACCAGCATTTGCTATTAAACGAGTATCAGTATCAATCAGGGTAGGTTAGGTTTTGCCATGGTAACAAGTAACCCTGAAAGATGTCCATAACTTTAAACAATGAAATTTTATTTCTCACTAATGTCTGTGGGAGAGGGAGGAGTAGGATGTTGCTCTGCATTGCCCTCACTCTTGGACCCAGGCTATCTGGTGCCCCACTGTTGTTTGCTGTGGCAGACAGAAAGGGAAAGCATGATAAATTATTGCTTCTTAAAATTACCACTCAAAGGGGCACCTGGGTGGCTCAGTTAAGCATCCGACTCTTGGTTTCAGCTCAGGACATGATCTCACAATTCGTGAGTTCGAGGCCTGCATTGGGCTCTGTGCCCATCCTTTTCACAATTCATTGGCTAAAGAAGTTGCATGGTTTAATGTAATGATCATGCGTCCAGAAAGAGGGCTAAAAAATACACGATGAACAGCACTAAAATTTATAAGAAGATACGGCAATACTCTTTCTTACTTTGCGTCAGTCAGGGATTCTTTCCCTGTATTCAGGGCCTCCTAGGACTACTAGGTATTGAGTGACACAGAGAGAATAAAAATATTCTGCTTTTTCTTGTCATGGCATTTTGGAGGGTTTTTAATTGATGCTACTTTCCCAAAGTATTGCAAACAAGTTTGGGATGCTTTCTATGGTTCTTTGCCCTTCCTCTTTATTTTCTTCCTTTCTTCCTCTCTGCTCTACTTGTCCAGAAAGAAAGTGTATTGTTTTGAAAAGAGAAATGTATTAGTAATCATATTGACTAGTTGTTTAGTAAAAGTAATAATAATGTTTATTATGTTACAATGTTTGTAGAGTCGTATGGGTGTATATATGGGAGTGATTTGTGTACTATGTTATTAGAAAAACACTAAATTAGCCAATTTGAGATAACAAGGTCAGCCCCTGTAGTCATAGGTGAAATGAGGAGGTGATTGTGAATGGTTTACATTCTTGCTACTACAAGAGGCAGGGAACACAGTTGGCTTTCTATCAAGTGGAACAGAGGATCCAGTGGAAACTCTGTTCCAAAGGCTCCACTTAGTTTAAGGATATTATAATCCTCTTTGAAAATAAAAAGCATATGCAGGGGAGCCTGGGTGGCTCAGTTGGTTGAGCGTCCAACTTCGCAGGTCATGATCTCACAGTTTGTGGGTTCGAGCCCCGTGTCGGGCTCTGTGCTGACAGCTCAGAGCCTGGAGCCTGTTTCAGATTCTGTGTCTCCTTCTCTCTCTGCCCCTCCCCCACTCACACTCTGTCTCTGTCTCTGTCTCTCTCTCAAAAATAAATGAACATTACCAAAAAAAATTTTTTTAAAGCATATGAAGATGAAGAAAATGATAATTAGTCATGGAGCAACTATGGACTAGACGGAGGAAAATATAATAGAAGTTTGGTGGTGAAGCACGGGGTGGTGTGAAAAGACACCTTTGGAGAAGAGTTGGGAACACTGGGGTTGCATATGTGTGGGGACTCGCGCATGCTGCCTCTCTTCCGTTTGGTGGCACTCTGATCAGCCTAAATAAACCTGGTACATTGCCTCTATCTCGTCTTGTTGGGTACATGTAAAGCAACTATAGATAGAGACTGTTGCTTGTGAAATATTCAATAGTGGTTTTTTTTTAATGTTACTATCAAAGGAAAATAATAGTCTCATCTTAATCTACTTGAAAAGTATAATAGAAGCATAAATAACTCCCAGTCCTATCATCCTCAGTTAATTACTATTAACAGTTGGCATATTTGCACCGAGATAATATAACTTTATACTCTTTATTTTTCCACCTACCGTTCTCAAGCATTTTCCTAAGTCATTTAAACCCTTCATAAATATAATTTTTAATTCCTGTGTAATATCCTATGATGTGAATGTATAAGGATATTTCTCTATTTTTTGTTTTGTGTAAAATAATTCAGAACTGATGGGAATGGAAATTAATATTTGTCCTAAAACATAACTAATAACATAAACCCATAGATAAATAAAGATTGTGATACCATCATGGAAACTTTTTTTTATCAGCAATTTGATATTAGATTTGGCAATTGAAATTTGGGTTCACATTTAAGCTGTCGCTGATGTGTGGTGGCCAACCTATTATCTTTGTGAGTAGGTTTAATTAATATTTCAGGGCGGAGACAAAGGCTATTTAACCAGAAAATTCTGTTGATTCCATTTTCAATATATATCTAGAATTCAAACATTCCTCCCCACCAGCACCTACGTCACCTTGGGTCATTGCAATAACTTTCTAACTGTTCGCTGTGCTTTCACTCTTGTCCCTACATGTTCTGTTCTTTATAGGACAGCCAGAGTGATTTGTTCCAATATGAGTCAGGCACTTTGCTCTCTCTTCAGTACCTTCCAACTGACTCCCATCTAATTCAGAGTAAATGCCCATGTCCGTGAAGGATAGGGCTCCTGCTGTATGCAGGCGTATCTTGAGTGTGGTAGGCACACTCCTACCTTATGGCGCTTGGACTTGCTGTTCCCTCTTCTAGAGTGCTTTCTCCTTGGTAGCCACTAGGCTTTTTCCCTCATCTTCCTCTGTTTGTTCAAGTGTCATTTTCCTAATGAAGCCTTCCTTAAATAGCATATTTAAAGTCATTATCCCCTTCCCCTTCCACTCCATAATCCCCTTCCTTGCTGCTTTATTACTTTTTGTGTATTTGTCCTTCTAACATTCCCCAGAACGGATTTAGATTTTTGTTTTTATTTTACTATTTATCCCTCTTTCCCTCCCCCACCCTCAGTATAATACCGGTTGCCAGGATGTAAAGCTTTTTTATCAGTTTTGTTCACTACTATATTCTCAGAGCCTAATATAATGCCTGCTCCATAGCTGACACTTGATAAATATTGGTTGAATACAGAGAAAACCAATATTGGCTATATCAGCAACCTGGCAAGCACAATGGACTGATGTAATCCTAGAGTAGTAGACAAAATAAGATGTCCTTCATGGTCACCACCCATTCCAAGTGACTTACTTTGCAACACTTGGATTTTAGGAATGAAGGATGTTCACAGATGCAGACCATTTTTTCCAGAAATAACCTTAACTGACAGGGAGGATTTCATACAGAATTAGGGATTTACCTTTCCACAGAGGCATCACATGTTACATGCCCCTACACGAAGTATGTCTATATTCAAATAAATGAAGTAAACTGAAGTTCCTGCCCTCCAGGTGCTTATTTCTGTGTTTCTCCTCTTCCATGATATGAAAAGGAATTTTTTTTTTTTTTTTGGCTGTAGCCCAGGTGTCCTAGCATTGACTTTCTAGTTCTCATTGATAGTATGGTAGAGCGAGTACATAGAAGTGTTGACAGAACACAAGGGGCAAGCAGTGTGCCCCAGTGTGCCTGCAGGATCTGGGAGGCTGGTGAGGGCAGGATGTGGGAGTGCTGTCCTCTCTCCCCACTCTGTTGCTGTCTCTGAGGGGATCCTGGTTCCCCTTCTGGTGGGGACTCCCCAAGGGCCGACTCTGTCA
Organism: Panthera onca; assembly: GCF_046562875.1. NCBI lineage: Eukaryota > Metazoa > Chordata > Mammalia > Carnivora > Felidae > Panthera > Panthera onca. The sequence continues at coordinate 71,689,564 of NC_138343.1, forward strand.
TAACCAGATATTCTCCCCACCCTGGGCTGGAGGCTTCTCCATACTCTGAGGCTAGCCAGAATTCTCTGTAGGGCTGGAAAGGGCCCCCTTGTGGTAAGGACAAGAGATACTGAGATGTCACCCATGCCTGAAGTTTGGGAGCTATGGCCTAGTGAGTCAAGGTTCACAGCCAGCAGGTAGGAGTGGATTGACAGTGACAACAGCTGTGGTTCTGGTCCTAAGCAGGATTTTCTGGTTTGGGTGGGAGTTTACGTAAATAACTGATTTGAAACAATGCTGCAGGGCTCAGCCAGGGACTGATGGCTAACTGGGTCAGGTCAGGTTGGAAGACATTGTCACTCACTGATTACCCAATCTATCCAGTGAGCGCCCAGAGCACTTTCTTGCACTCTTGTGAATCTCTGCATTCCTTTTGTCCTCACCGGCTGGTCCTTGCTGCTTAATTGTCTGCGATCAGGGGCCACATGGAACCGGACAAGAAGGATTCAAGTCAAGCAGCAGCTCCTTATAAGAGACTGAACTTTTCGTCTTCCTAAAATCAAGATGGCTCTATATTCAACATTCTTCTTTTCTTTTTTGTGCTATTTTGGTCCACAGATTTGAACTCTAAATAATTTTATCTCCCTTTCTTCCTGCTTTGCCTATCCACACCCATCCGAACCACACATCAGTTTCTTTCATAATTCCTTCCTTTCGTTCCTATTTTAAAACCACCACTATTGTCTTGGCACTCAGGCATCCCCACCTCTTTATTGTGCTCTCCAATCCATCACTGGTACAACAGTGGTTCTCACTGCGTGGTTCCTGGACTAGCAGCATCTGTATTGCTTGGAAACTTTTTAGAAATGCAAATTCTCATGCTTCTCCATCGGAAACTTGAGGTGGGGCTGGGCCCTCTAGGTGAGAACCTCTGAGCCACTGATAAACGTGATAGCCAGACTCATCTGCTAGCAACATTGTTTTATCTGTTGCCCCCTAGCTCAAACATCTTGAATGGTTCCCCAGCCCCTACATGATTAAGTTGAAATTTAGCAACTCCTCTCTTACGTATTTCCTTTGCTCCATGTTTGCTGACATTTCTGCCATTCCATGCACTCCTCCCTCCATGCTCTCCATACTTAATCATGTCCTTGTGTCTTCAGCAGCATAGCCCAAGTCTTCCTTCTGGGCCCAGCCCAGAGCTCTCTTCTCTCCCTGAACTTATTCTGATCTTATGTACTTTTATGGTCTAACGCATTTATTTATCCCACCTTGTAATGTAATGTAAAAATCCCATGTTATTTTACATATATGGATCTAGCTTCCCCAAATAGATTACAAGCTTCTTAAGGTTTATAATAGTTAACTTCTTAGTGTCACACTCACAATGCCTGATTCCTTTCTTATACTTCACAGGAGTCTTTCCAAAACTGGCTTGATAATAAGAACGCCTGGCATATTTGTGAAAAACATGGATTCTCTAAGGCCCCACCATAGACCTTCTGAACTAGATTCTTCAGGGGAGATTCCTGAAGATCCATAGTTTGAATAAGTACCCACATGTTTCCCATCATGAAGCATGCTTAGGAAACATGGCTGTCAACAGTAAATGCTCAAATTTTGATTTTTTAAATGTTTATTTTTGAGAGAGTGCAAGTGGGGGAGGGGCAGAGAGAGAGGGGCAGAGAATATGAAATGAGCTCTGCACTGACAGCAGCGAGCTCGACGTGGAGCTTGAACTCATGAACCACAAGATCATGACCTGAGCCGAAGTCGGACACTCAACCAACTGAGCCACCCAGGTACCCATCAATTTTTGATTTTTTTTTTAAGGAGGTGACTTTTTGATTAAAAGAAATAGGGAAGAAAAGAGCCCTTGTTAGATATACCCTGTGAACACTTGATAAGTACTTGCTGAGTGCCTGAGTCTTTACAAGGTGTTGAAGAGAAACAGTCAAGGAAGGCAAATGGGGGTCAAACACCGGGAGATAGCAGCGGGGTGGGGGGATTGGGAAGGGGAGTGACAGGGAAACGGTGCAAGTGGACAGTCTGAATTAAGGGGCATGCCACTCGCATTTTAGTTGGTGAGTAGGAATCCAAATAGTGAAGTGGACATGTGAGTAGGAATCAAGGGAGATGTTGATAAAGTGCAACTCCCTTTTATTATGTCTCATGCTGTGAGCTGAGTGATTTTGATATTCACGAGCCACCAGGAGCCAGTGAATTACTCTCTCCCTGAATCATACATTGCAGCAATCCCTAAGAGGACAGTCTTGTTTTTAGAATGATATCATTCAGGCCAACCTGTGCCACCTTGTACATGAAGAAACTGAGTCCAGAAAACTAACTTGTCCCAAACTGCACTGCTGTTTATTTTCAGAGCAGAAACTGGAATTTAGGTCTTCTGACTCAACCATCCTAGGCCTCTTTTTTTTTTTTTCCTTTTTAAAATCTGTACAGCTTTTTAAAAGGTAATTATATTTTTTAAGAGTTTATATCTCATGAATCTTTGTCTGGACAAGAATAATTAATACCTAATGTCATCCCAAGTTTTCAGAAGTGAGACCTAATCCTAACAAAATGTTAGTAACAGAGATGAAGTGAAATAATGATGAAAAAGCACCTGTGACAGTGTCTGGTATATATTTGACTTTTAACGCCTGTGTGTTCTTTTGGTCTTTGAATGGTAATTCACCTCATCTGAAAGTTTATTTCCATTGTTTGCATAAGTAAGGGCATTGGCTTTGGAGTTATTCAGATCTGAATTTGAATCCTGGCTCTGTCATGCACTGTGTAATTTTGTACATAATCGCTTAATCTTTCTAAGCCTTGGTTTTTCTACCTACAAAATAGGAATAATAATACTTTGCATGATTGCTCTGATTAGTAAATGTTAGATGCTTGAAAGTGCTTAGTACAATGCCAGACATTTAATAAGTACTTAATAAATATGAGTTGTTTCTGTCATTGACTTGTAGCAAAACTTTATTCTGATTTGTACCTTCTCAAAGAGACAGTAATGGAAAGAGAGTGTAACTGCCCAATTCTGAATCTTGGACCTGCCATTTACTTATTACTCGTGTGATCATGGAAGTGTCATTTAACTGTTCCATGCCTTAGTTATTATCCCCATTTTATAGATGAAGACCTTGTACCTACTTTGTGGGGTCATTGTGAGGAATGAATGAGTTAATATATGGAAAAGTGTTTGGTACAGTGCTCGGTACAACATAAACAATAAATATTAGCTGTCATTAATGTATTTCTTGTTATACTTATCGGCCTTGAGATTTTGCTGAGTCTCAAGAGATCTCTTCTTCTTGGCAAGACTGAACTTGGAAAACTTTCCCTTTTTTCTGTTTCTGTGTTAGAGTTTATACCTGATGGCCTATATCTCCAAGTCTGTCATTTCATCCCTACGTTGCAGAATCCAATGGTCAGAAAGTAACCAATTATGCATGAAAGACACAGTCAACAGTAAAGGAACAAGAAAACTGCTGGCAATATATTAGACATTTAAAACAATTTTGAAAATGAAAAAAAAGACATGATTTTCGGGAATATTAAAAAATGAGTTACAGGGCGCCTGGCTGACTCATTTGGAAGAGCATGCAACTCTTGATATTGGGGTCATGAGTTCAAGCCCCATGTTGGGTGTAGAGGTAGGTAGAGAGAGAGAGAGAGAGGGAGAGAAATTAAAAGAGTTAATCATCCAGACAGCATACAAACTGTGCTAAAATCCCTTGATAATAACCTATTTTCCTGGCATGTGAAGGAAATAATATAGCATCTTTCTGCTTGCCCAAAGATAAGTTCTTTTATCTTTGTAGCCCTGAAAATTCTCATTTTGATCTATTTACCTATTGATCCAATCCTGTCCCCATTAGTGCCTTCCCTTGCTATGGTGATCTTTCCAGAACATTGCTCCCTCCTTATCTTGGTGTGCTAGGTAGCCGCACTAATTACCTACTCGTTACCTTCCCCCCTTCTTGCTGGGGACAGGACTCTAATTCTCTAAGGGTACCCAACCCTCCTCCAAGAGACTCAGAGAAGAGTGGCTCTGTTCTCAGTTCTAGGGGTTAATCCTGATTGGCCTAAGCCCAACTTGGTCTCATTCATCTGTCAGTGATTGGTTTAGGCCTGGGCATATATCTTCTGGCAAATGCAACATGAAGGAAATCTGCTAGGAGACTCTAGGAAATATATCTTTGGTCTTAAAAATAAATTCATGGGAAGGGGCGCCTGGGTGGCTCAGTTGGTTAAGGGTCTGACTTCAGCTCAGGTCATGATCTCCCGGTCTATGAGTTCGAGCCCTGCGTTGGGCTCTGTGCTGACAGCCTGGAGCCTGGAGCCTGCTTTGGATTCTGTGTCTCCCTCTCTCTCTGCCCCTCCCCTGCTCGCACTCTGTCTCTGTCTCTCAAAAATAAACATTTAAAATAAATACATACATACATAAATAAATAAGTTCGTGGGAAGAAGCAATACGTATTTTTCTTCTGGATATGGTTATATCTGCATTTAATATCATGAACTACAGTAGCTTTCTTGCAACCACAGAAAAACTAGGAGTAAAAGGGCAAACCATGAGGGTGCAAAAATCATGGGTCCTGGTGGTATTCTAGAGCATGAAGTTAATCCAGAAGCCATCTGACCTTGAGAATTCTTGCTATATGAGATACATTTTCCTTAATATTTAAGCCAAGCTGAGTTGTATATTATCTGTTTTATGAAGTTGGAAGCATCCTAAATAATATATAAGCCCTTGTTCTGCTTATTAGACAAAGACATTTTCTCTGGGCCCCATAAGTTTTAAGTTCTATTATCTCTGTGAAGCAGCCCAGAAAGTCCAGCCCAAAATAAGCCCTCTCCTCTGAACTCCTTTTATCGACTCAGTTTGGCATCTCTCTCTCTTTCCATCTCTTCCTGCAAATTCAAGATCCTATGATAACTTTTTGGAATACTTAATTTCTAGTACAACACAAACACTTTAACATTTCTTTGGTGGTATTTAGAATAGAATGAGAATAATTTTGGCCTTTACAGTCTGCACATTGGTTTGCCCTGATTTGCGTGATTGACAGTATGTTTTAATGTAAAGAGTGTAGAGATGGGGGCTGACCCGCTTGACCCCAAGCTCCATCGTGTCCTAACTGTGGGTTCTCATGCAACTTGCTTAGTCTGTCTAGATTTCTGTTTTCTCTTATGTAAAGTGTGATTACTAATACCTTGCAACATTATTTTGAAGGTTAAATGAAACAATGAATGTGAAATGCCCAGGACATAATAGAGAGTCAATGATATCATGTAGAACACTTACCTATGTGTATCTAGATACACAGCTTTTCCATAATTTATTTGTGATTGCTGTAAGGGAAAACTCCTCCAAAGAGGACCATCAGCAGTGGGAGAAGTGGAGAATGAGATGATATTTAGAACTTATCTCACTAAAATTCTCATTGTACTAATGAGGAAAAGGGGGTCTAGGAATGTCCTAAGATTCACCCCAAATTTTACTGCTCTTTGGTGCATTTTAATGACACAGATGAGCTTCTTGCCCCAGCACATTGGTTTTAATGACTAAGATACATCTATTTTCCCACTTTATCCCTTTTGTTTGCACTGAGATTTGGATCAGGCAACAAAGGGGAAGATGTCAATGTGAAACACTTTCAAGACCAGGCCTAATGGAATTGGGTAAGAGAATACCTGCCCCCCAAAAATTACAAAAAATTACATTAACTTACCACAGAGACACAAAATAAAAATTGGGAATGTGAACAATTAACCATAGCAAAGAATAAGGGGAAATGGGATCATCTGTATTCTAGTTTTGATATTGGGATAGATGTTACAATCTCAGCAATCGATTAATCTTATTTTTCTTATCTATAAATGGTTTTGCTGCCTTAATTTCCTCCTTATTATTTGAAACAGCACAATAAATGGGAGAAGAAGAGTGGAAGCAAGGAAAATAAGAATGTGGAATGCCTTGGTCACCACTAAGTTTACCTTAAATTGAACACCAGCATCTCACAGGACTCTTGACTTACTCAAACTCATCATATTATTGAAATTTGCTCAGGGGATATTCAGTCTTCTTTTGCAATCCAGGTTTAGAAGGATTTGTAATATTGAGAAATAGAAAAAATTAGATCTGGCTTGTATATTTGCTTGTACATTTAGTGAGCAGATGTCCCTGGATGAGGAGACTGAATATTTTTGAATTCAGAAGTCATAACATAAACATGTCCTAAGGCCAATCATTGGTAGGGTGGGAAAGGGAAAAAAGGCCCAAGTAGATCTTGGATTCCCAGAGCAGAAGCAGAGGAGGCTTGGCAGTTCATGTACCCAGTTGCAAGGGAAAGGGAAAGACTATTGCTGTTGCATAAGTGAGCATGACATACAGCGATGTGGGTGAGCAACATACATGATGTAACTGTATTTACATTTAAGTTAAGAAATCAATTCCAGAAGTCAACCATGGATCTTGCCAGTCTTTCTTCTTCTTTACTTCCCACTACACATACCCCAGAAGTAGCAAAAGGAAAATGGATATTCCTATAATTCAGCCAGTTTTCCCCATACTCTTCCTGTCGTGTACTCTCCAGGCTGTTAGTTTGCAAACTGACACTCGTATACACAGGGGAAGAGGAGACTGAGGAGAGAGGCTTAGACTACTCCAAATTTGTAGGTGAGCATGTTTAGTAAAGAAGGGAACTTACTCTGAGGTTTGTCTTAGGCAGCCACAAGATGAGTATATCTCTTCAACCATCCATCAAATCTTAAAAAATCTATAGATAGGGGCGCCTGGGTGGCGCAGTCGGTTAAGCGTCCGACTTCAGCCAGGTCACGATCTTGCGGTCCGTGAGTTCGAGCCCCGCGTCAGGCTCTGGGCTGATGGCTCAGAGCCTGGAGCCTGTTTCCGATTCTGTGTCTCCCTCTCTCTCTGCCCCTCCCCCGTTCATGCTCTGTCTCTCTCTGTCCCAAAAATAAAAAAAAAAAAAAAAAAAAAAAAAAAAAAAAATCTATAGATAGACCTTAACTGGTTTTAGTCACATATACCGCTTAGGTGGTCTCAACAACACATTGCTCTCTCAAGGCTGTGTCCTTGCAAACAGCTCCCACTGTGGGAATGGTGGGGAGAGTGTACATTTCAAGCACGGGGGAAGGAGTGAGGACCCTCCAATCGCTTGGGTCCAATCGCTTGGGTCAACCGGTGGTCACGGCTTGTCAATTTTCTTCTCCAACAGACACATCTATATTGATGATTCTTCTATTATTTTCCTTCTATAAAAAGTAACTTTGGGGACGCCTGGGTGGCTCAGTGGGTTAAGCATCCAACTTCAGGTCATGACCTTGCAGTTCAGAAGTTCGAGCCCTGCATCAGGCTCTGTGCTGATGGCTCAGAACCTGGAACCTACTTCGGATTCTGTTTCCCTCTTTCTCTGCCCCTCCTCCACTCATGCTTTGTCTCTCTCTGTCATAAATAAATAAACATTTTTTAAATATGTAATTTTTTTTCATTTTAAACTCATTTATATTCCTGATTTCATTTTCCTTTACTCCCTTCTTTCTGTCTTAGATGGTACAGACCATATTTCAACTATTTTATTACAATAATATTTCTCATTTAAGTTGTTCTTCAATAATTTCAATTAGAATTGTTAAGCTTTTGAGTCTAAACAATCATTCCCAGAGAAACATTCAAAAATGTTATGACAACACATTTATGAGCAAGGAAATAGAGGTAATCTGGGTATCTGTTATGGGGGATATGGGGAGGTTAATGTGGGGAATGCTGTCACCAGAGTAGACTAGATGTCCATGGGCCACCATGTATATATCTTAAAAACATTGCTAAGAAAGTAGGAAACAGAAGTTCATTAAAATAAAGACACGCAGGAAAATACATATTTTATAAGGAAATATGCAAATAAAATGATGTACATCAAATACTAAATTGGGTGCACATATGAGGGAAGGCAATGGTAGTGGATATAGGGGGAAATGAGTAAATTGATATAAAAATCAATAGAAGATTTTTGCATGTGTTAGCAGTGATAATGTTCCATAAATGGGACAGTAATGTGATTAGTATGGATTAACTCAGTGCTCTGCTCTCTTGTTCCAAATAAACATATAAATAAATAGCTAAGGAGATGATTATATATAGTGGGAGGATAGAGAGATGTTTTTGCCTGGGCTGATAAGAATCAGAGATGCTATTTCTATTAAGAGGCAGACTTGATGTGTCCCAGGAATTGCACTATCTAAAGCCACACAAATGACAGTCCTGTGGGATGCTGGTGTTTGATTTATTTGCAAGTTGATGTAAATGTCAACACGATTGTCATGCCATCAGGGATGTTGCCATGCAGTTGCGTCATTGTAGATGGATAGCAAATACTCCTAAGGCAATTTTTTCAGCATTCTGTTACAAATAATAATCCATTGGTATGACATTTTAAATTATTCAAAGTACTTCTGTGTTATAATTCCAGTTGATCCTCCTGAATGAGACCAAGTGAAATATGATTATACATTTCACAGATGAGAACTCTGAAGCACAGAGTGGCTCAGTTACTGTCCTAAGGTCACACAAATTAGAAAAGACCTGTTCTAGAGCCCGTGTCTCCTGATCAACTGGTATGCTATGTTCTTTCTCCTGCTGAAAACAGATAGCTGACTGGTGGATACCCCTTTTTGCTTTGATTTCCAGGAAGCTCAGCATTAGATTTGAAGCTCTGATGAATTATATCTGATCTTATCATCTGTACATTTGTGTTCTTTTTTCCTTGGTCTTGAACTCTTTTTTCCCCGATTTTTCCTGGTCATAATTATTTCTACTTCTATTTTATCCTTATTTTATTCTATAGCAAATAGCACAGACTACACCAAATCATTTGTGAAAGTGGTAGGAGTATAAATACACGCATAAATGTAAAAGGGGGAAAGAAGCCCACAATCCTCAAATAAAGCGCATTTTCCTGGAAAGAAGATCAAATAGCTAGCTCTAATGAGGCTGGCCACATTTAGAAAATCCCTGTGTTTGGATTATACATGATTTGACTAGCATTTTGAAAACTGTGGTTAGGAAGAGGACTACATCTGCAGCACTGAATGAAAAGTGTGATTCTGTATTTCGAAACTTAATCAAAATGACCCTTGCGAAGTATTCCCTATTGCTTCATGGATAAAAAACAGGCATCCAGTGCCTCTCCACTCTGGAGAGGTCTGGTTTCTGAGCATCAGATTAGGGTACTGGCTTTATGACTTGTCCTCCATTAATTATTTAGATTGCCCTTCACACTGGATCATCTGTCCTCCACCTACTTGTCCAGCTTCATTACCAGCCCCCACCCCCACCCCACCTCTCATCTGGCACCTAATATGCCATGAATTCCCAAACTTCTTGCCAGTATTCACACTGGGTCCTCTGATGGATAACCCTTCACCGTTTTTCCTTAAAGGCCGGTTCATGCTACCTCCCTTAAAAAGCTTTCCTTGATTTGGCCTCCTTGTTGGTCCCAACACTCAAGCTCCTTCTTTGTGTTTCACAGCATTTTGAATATGCCACCATATTATAATTATCAACGGCTTATTTGTCCTGCTAGATTGTGAACTCCTTAATACCTATTTCATGGTCATCTAGGCCTCCTGTCACCCAGCATAGTGCTTGGCACATAGGAGGGACTCGGTTTAGCTTTGATAATGTGCACCTGGGTGAAATGATGTCTAATGAGTTGCCACATACATAGGTCAACAAGACCTTCTATCAGGTCATAGCTACACTTTGTTCAGGTATGCTTTCCTTTGGCCTGATCTTTACTCCTTGGGCCTCCAAACACAGTGTCTCCTTGCCTAGCCTTTTGTTTTGTTTTGTTTTTTGTTTGGGGGGGGGGTGGTCTTCAGTACTCTTCATTTTCAATTATTCTAATTTTTAATTGTCACTCTTTAATAAAAAACATCTCATTTTTTATCTGGCAAAAAGATATAAACGTCAATATGTTTATTGTGCTAAATGATGTTTTTAGGAAGCAGATAAAACTTAAAACAGATGTTTAGGAGATAAATGTATTTATGTTCTATGAAATATGCCTATGTGTGTATATATATATATATATATATATATATATATATATATATACATAATATACACACATATATACACATATCTGTACATCTATATAAAATATGTTTTCTCTGACCACTTTCTAAGTGTTGAAATTGAGCTTTAGCTAACTTTGAAGTTTCAATGTGACAATCTGAAATAAATTTGAACCATTCATAGAAAATTCAGAGCTACAAAGTATCTTTTTATTTTTTCTTTGTTTATTTATTTATTTATTTATTTAGGTTTATTTATTTTTGAGAGAGAGAGAGAGACAGAGCACAAGCAGGGGAGGGGCAGAGAGAGAAGGAGACACAGAATCCGATGCAGGCTCCAGGCTCCAAGCTGTCAGCATAGAACCCTATGCGGGGCTCGAACTCATGAACCACGAGATCATGACCTGAGCCAAAGTCGGATGTTTAACCGACTGAACCACCCAGGTGCCCCTAAAAAGTATCTTTTTAAAATTCACGCTTCTTACTATATGCAAGCCTTCCCTTATTGTGCAAACATTTATCAAATCCGGGAGTGGGATAAGTGCTGGGGATGCAAAAATAAAGCTTCTATCCTTGTGAAACTGGTAGGGTCACAGCAGGAGCTGAGGCTGGAGCCAGGAGTAAGGGCCAGATGGGAAGAACTGTGTATACAATGCTAAGGACTTGGTTCTTTTCCCACCACTAACTGGGAATCGGTAAAGCCTTTCAAGCAGGATGGAGACATATTTGTCTCCATTTGTACTTTAAAATGTCTCTTTAATTCTTTGAGGAAAATGGAATAGTGAGGACATGAGCAAATAGGTTTTTGCTAAAAGCTATGAGTGACAGTGAGGGCTTACACCCAGTTGATCAGGGGTGGGGAGAAGAGGATGGATTAGTAAATAAGATGGTCACTGTAGTTGGGGAAGGGGGGAAAAGAGAAGGGCAATTGTAGGCTTCCAGCTCGGGCAGTGTGGGGTGCCATTTATGGGAATAAGGAACATAGGAGACCAAAATTAAATAAGAATCCATAATATAAAAGTAACCACCCCTCCAAAATAGCTACATTTGAAAGTAAAAATAAAGTCACTTCAATTATTATTTAAAGGTCAAGATCCTGAAAACAACACTTTATACTGTACTTGTAATTGAACTGCAGGGGAGTGTATCATGTTTCTTTGGTCAGGCTACATTTTTCCCTTCTAGATCCTTGCACACAACTACATTGCTTGAGAGAGAAGCTGGGGCTGACCAATGACTTGGGTCCAGCCATTCTGAATTGCTGTTGTGCCACGCTATGTGTGAGAAACAGGGATCACAGTCAAAAATCCACATATAACTTTTGACTTATCTAAAACTTAACTACTAATAGTCTACTGCTGATCAGACGCCTTATGAAAAACATAAACAGCCAGTTAACATAATAGCATGTATCATATACATGTCAATGTGTTATTCTTACAATAATACAATATTGTATAATAATAATTATTATTCTTACAATAAGGTAAGCTAGAGAAAGGGAAATGTTATTAAGAAAATCATAAGGAACAGAAAATACATGTACAGTATTACACTGTATTTATTCAAAAAATCCACATGTAAGTGGACCAGCTCAGTTCAATCCCGAGTTGTTCAAAGGCCCACTGTTCTTATAAAGCTCATGGATTTATACCTTCTACCCACTCACAGTGAGGAGCGGGAGGAAGGAAGGCAGGAACTCCAGTAAACTAAATACCCCAGGAATCGTAACTTTAAGTCATGGAAAGTGCCCTGAGGCCTTTACTCTGAAGTCTGATTTCTGGCTAATGTGACCTTCCTTAGAGCCCCCTGGGTATGAAGTATAGTTAAGGTGACAGTCCTGGTTTGCCAGTGGCTTTTCTGGTTTTAGCAGTGGAAGTGTCACATCTTGGGAAACCTCTCAGTCCTAGGTAACGCCTTGGACCTGACCAAACCTGGCTAGTTAGTGTCCCTCGTACTATAGCTTGGTCTTTCTCCAGTCCGGGTGAAATGCCTGGAAACGTTCCTCTCTCTGCAGCCTCTGCTTTGGGTTTACTATTCTTCAGTGTCAAACCCTCCCTTTCCCCTTATTCTTAGAGTTTACATGATTGTCTTTATTCTTACAGTTTTTGAAGCTCTCCCTCAATTCAAACAAAGATCTGAGACCATCATTTACATTTACAACTCATTCATATGAGCAGGTTAATTCTTCCAGGTTTTGGTAATTTAAGCCCTTTAGTCTCAATTCTGAAAAGACATCTGAGGGAATTCGGGTGGCTGTGGGAGGTCATTTTGCAAGGGCGGGCATGTGCATTGCCTGGAAACACACGGTGGCAGCACTTGGTATTTTGAGGACTCTTGCAGGAAGAGGTTCAGAACAGACAGTACACGTGCTTCCATTTCTTCACCCAAGATTCCCATTCCATTCTCTCTGTGCCCTTGACCCTCTTTTATGCCTTGCAACTATAGGCCAAAATAGGCTGCCCTCAGCCTTAAGAGACAGAATCAGTGAGAAATTTAAAGGACTTCCTTTGAGCAAAAGTGTAACTTTTCCTGTGCTAAAAACAAAACAAAACAAAACACCCCCGAAACAAAAGACACCAATAACTCTTATTTCTCCTCACTGCAATTTTAAGCGACAAAGCCAAGCTAAACGGGCATAGGTTGATTTACTCTTGAAGAGCTAGAATCAGAGTCTTTTAAGTGATCAAGGGCTTTTCTTGTTTCTAGAGTTATCTGGATGCCTTAGTTACCTCTTTGCCTCCCTAGTCTCAGAACTGATATTTTTCAGGATGAGGTAGAATAGAAGATAAATGTTCTCGAAACCTGAAGAGAGATTTCCCCCTTTTGGTCAAGATCTTTTGAAGAAAGCAGCGCTCATCTAGAGTCAAGTTTTTTGTATTTAGTGGTTTTTGTCCCTTGGTGCCAGAAAGGACCTTTCCTGGTTGTCATGTACCTTGAGGGAAAGTACATAGCAGTTGAAAACCGCTTAAGGCCACATTTGAGTAGCAAGGAAGGTTAGGAGAGAGAGAAATCTCAGGCATTTCTTTTCTAAAGTCTTATCAAGGTGATAAACATTGGAGATCCTCTCCAAGCACTAAGCTAGCATCACCCTATTGGGTATGCCTTTTTTCACAAAGGTTTGACAGGCGACAGGTACAAAACTTAAAAATAATTATGCAAAGCAGAATCAAAACTAATATGATAAATCCAATTTAGACCGTCTTCAAAACCAGGAGCCCAAACCTGAAGGTAACTGGCTAAATAGGTCAAAAGACTAGAGGTCATTTGATAAAATTTGTTGTAATGGGTGGCCTTATTCCCTGATCTTGTGTAATTGAATTTCTACCTGTCCAGAGGCATTTATCCATGTGCAACAGGTCGTATTTGCTATTGCACAAATACCTTTTTGTTCAGCAAGTAAATAATCAAGGGTTATGCGATTGTCCAAAACTACTTTAACCAATGCCTGAAGTGATCATAGTTGGGCTGTTACTGCTTTGGCTATGGAATCAGCCAGCTCTTCTATTTCAGAAGAAGTTCCCAATCATGTACTCATTGACACTTACTCCAACAGAAGGGAGAAAGACTCTCCCTATGAAGGCAAACCTGCAGTCATGACTACTTCCTGGAAGTTCCTGTTTAAGTTAGCTCTAGAGGATGAGTGGGCAGATCAATGGGGGATTTCGGATTTATGGATGTTGACAGGGACAGCTAAATATCTCAGTAAGTTCCCCAGCTATCTAAACATTCATATGCCCTTGGGAAAGGCTAACCACAAACAAAAAAGATACCAGGTGGAGCACAGATGACTGCAACTAAGGTCTGGTCATTGATAGATCCATTGGCTGGAATTTCCTAATTGGCCATTTTAAGCCAGGGATCAGAGGAATTAGGATGACATTCTGTGAGGCACCATCCCATCCTTAAGGGGTCTTTTCTAAAAGCCTTAAATGAAGACTCGTCCCATTCATATTCCATTTGAGTATGCAGAATAGATTACAAGAGAAATGGGTTACAGTAAGACTAAAGGATCTCAGATATCATGAACATATTGGAGTTCCTGTTGACAGATCCAACAGTCAGAAAGGTTTCTCCCTTTTGCAATAGACTGGGAAATACCGGTAAGATCATTGTCTTTCCAAAAAAGAGAGAAAAATTAATGTAGGAAGCAACAATGAGAAAAAGGTATACAGACTGGTCTGGATATCTTGGGAAAGCTGTCTTTATAAGATGCCATCTGGTTTCGTTACTGGAAATATTTACTTTTAGGTCACTAGTTTGTGTGCAGGGCCATTTGGGGTTTGCTGTTTTCTTTAGATGTGACACATGAATCTAGGAGTCTATTCCCTAAAGTTTGACAGCACAGTGTTGGTTAACAGTACCTGTAGGGGTCCTTCCAGCAAGGTTGAAGAGAGTCTTTTTGGAGGTGTCTTTTCCAATAGGCTAAATCTCTAGGTGGCAAGGTATGATGCTAAAGGTCTTTGTCTTGTGGGAGTGTTCTGTGAAACCGTTATTCTACTAAAGCATGGTTATTCTCAACTAAGGCAGTTAGGTCTTTACGGTATTGGAGTGTATCTCCTTTTATCGGCTGTGGCTCCAAAGAGGCAGGGCCAGGTGCATCGGGTGCCCTGTGACTATCTGAAAAGGTGAGAGTCTATGAGTTCCAAAGGGGATGGATCTCATATTTAGAAGGACCAATGGCAATGCTTTTAGCTAAGGCATTTGAAGGGTCTCTACAAATTTTGTTGATTGAGTCTGAATGGTGCTGTTAGTGCATTCTACTAGCTCTGAGGGTTGAAGTTGGTAAGTAAAGTGTTGTAGGACCAGCCAAACAGCACACATCTATTAAAGTACTTGACTAGGGGCGCCTGGGTGGCGCAGTCGGTTAAGCGTCCGACTTCAGCCAGGTCACGATCTCGCGGTCCGTGAGTTCGAGCCCTGCGTCAGGCTCTGGGCTGATGGCTCGGAGCCTGGAGCCTGTTTCCGATTCTGTGTCTCCCTCTCTCTCTGCCCCTCCCCCGTTCATGCTCTGTCTCTCTCTGTCCCAAAAATAAATAAAAAACGTTGAAAAAAAAATTAAAAAAAAAATAAAGTACTTGACTAGTGAAGTGGGTCATCAAGTGGCTGCGAAACTCAAGTGGGTTCCCCAGGTAGTAGTAGTCTTTTCTAACAGACTTTTTGCCACAGAAGCCCCCAGGTAGTAGTAGTCTTTTCTAACAGACTTTTTGCCACAGAAGCAGCAGTGGTCTATATACAAGGGAAAGCTTCATTCCAGTGAGAAAACATACAAACTATGACTAAAACATATTCAGATCCATGAGATGGGGTAAACTGTATGAAATCTGTTTATCAAACCTCAAATGGTCCACTGGTCAATTTAAAATCCTATAGGGCAGTGTGGGCAGGTTTCCAAGGACTGTATTTAGGACAGGCAGGACAAGCTAGATAGGCATTTCTTGCAGCCTTATTAATATTTTCCTACCAATATTTGTTCATGAGTGCTATCATTTTGTCAGTAGACCAATGGCTTAATTCTTGTACAATGAGTGGTAAGTAGTGGAAATTTGGGAAATTTTGGTAGGGCTGGATTGTTGTTTGGTCCAATCCAGAGTTATCTCTTTTTATCAAACCAATAATTATTAGATTTCCAATATTTTTTTTTCTTTTTTTTTTCTTTTTTCTTTTCTGGGGCCAATTGTTGGGTGTCTCTGGCCAATTTTTCCAGATTATCACTTAGGAGGACATCCCTTTAGACCATGATGGAAAGTTGGTATTGGTGTCCTTGACAGAAACATTTTTGGCTGAAACCTCAGCAAGGTAGTTTCCTTTGGGGGTCGAGTCTGGAAAGCCCGGGACTCATAATAATATCCAGAGCAGCGAGCAAAAGTATGGCATCTGATAAATTTTGGAGATGGGAGCCATTTTTAATTTTATCCCCAATGGAGGAGAGGAAACTTCGCTATTTCCATAACGTCTCAAAGTCATGAGCTATCCCAAAGGCATACCGCCTATCTGTGTAAATATTTGCAGTTTCACCCTTGCCTAAGGTGCAAACCTGAGTAAGGGCATACAACTGAGTCTGTTGGGCCAGAGCTGCCAAAGGTAAAATTGTCAAAGGTAAAACCTTGACAACTTCAAAAGGAATTGTTGCAATAGCATACCCAGTATGATATTCACCATTTTCATCCTTTAAATAAGACTATCAGTATACCATGAAAAATCTGCATTGGTTAGAGTTTTCTGTAAATTATCACAGGGAATCAGAAGGTGATTTGTCGGCATCAAGCAGGGGTGAGGGGTTTTATCAGCTAAAGAGGGGAGAAGGACAGCGGGGCTTAGGTTATCACAGTGAGGAAGAGTTACGTGAGGAGCAGTTGGCAAAAGGATTTCATAGAAGGTGAGATGGCCGGCCAAAAGATATTGAGGGGGTGAGTATTCAGAGGGGCTTCTGCATGGGGCGCAGGATGGTTAAAGGGGATCCTGTGATTATTTCTTCAGTGGTCTTATCCAAAAGGGCAGTGGCAGGAATGGCTCTGAGGCAAAGGGGGTCCTTGTGCCACAGAGTCCAGTCGTTGGCTATAATATCCTGTGAATTGATGATGGACCCCATGTTTTTGGATGAGTACTCCAAGGACATTGCCTTCCTTCTCATATACAAAGAGAAAAAAGGGGAGTTGATGATCAAGTGTCCAAGCACGAGGGGCTTTGTCAAGCTTTTCTTTAAAGTTCCAAAAGCTATGTCAGCCCGATCTTTCCAAATAAGATCAAGTTTGTCATTTTTCAGTGAAGCATATAGAGACTGAGACATAAGAGAGAAATTTGGAATTGAATTTTGAAAGTAGCCAGTTAGTCAGAGAAAACCTCATAATTGGCACGTAATTTTGCATTGGGGAAGTTCAGGATACCGTGAAGCCTTGCCGGGTCTAAATGTAGCCCCTGTTCCAAGGTCAGGTGCCCTGAATGCCAAGTCTGAGCAAAACTGCAATATTTCTTTGGAGACTTTATATCCCTTTAAGGCTGAAAGTTTTAACTGGTGGATGCTGTCTCCTCTGAAGAGAGGTTTGAGAAGAAAAGAGAAGCAAGTCATTTACATATTGTAACAAAGTAAAACGTACAGAAAACTTTGTCATCCAAATCAGTCTTTAAAGTTTGTGAAAAGTAAGGAAGATTCTCATTAAAACTCTGGGGCATTAGTGTTCAGGTTTATTATGGCTCTTTCTAAGTGAAAGCAAAAAAAAAAAATACTGGCTAGCCTTATCAACTAGAATACTAAAAAATACACTACATGTATCAATTATAGTGAAAGATTTGCCTCAATGGGAATGGATGTCAGTAGCGTATAGAGGTTAGGAACAACAGAGTGCCAAGGGATAACAATGTCATTTATTGCTCACAGGTCTTGAACAAAACTCCATCCAAGGCCACTGGTTTTCTCGTAGGTAAAATAGAGTAAAGTTAGAAGGAACAATGCAGGTGATAATGAGGCCCTGAGCATTGTAATCTATTATGAGCTTGATGCCTTAAAAGCCTTCTTTATTTATAGATATTGATTGATTCTGGGGAGAGGTTTTCAGGGGTCTATTTGAATCTTCACGGAAGGTGCACCGTGGATTCTGCCAATATTAGTTGAAGATTTTGTCCAGAAGGAGGGTGGTAGCTGATCCAGTAGGCACAGCTTATCAGTGCCCTCAGACTCAGCTATAAAGCAAATAAAAGATGTCGAAGTGGGATTCAATTCACCTGGCTGGCTATTTTGATTACTACCATAAAATTCTAACATTATTTCCCTCTTTTTGGAGAAAGAAATTCCAGCATGATATTTTTCTAAGAATCTTGGCCCAATAAATGAATAGGGGAAGAGGGACTAAGGAGAAACGGGTGGTTATCTCTTGAAGGGCCTTGACAAAAGGGAATAGGTTCAGAGACAGGAACCTGTGGAGGGTTATTACAGACCCACACTATTTGAATCATTTTAGTACTCTGAGGCAGGGGCTGCTTTATAAAAGTGGTCCTGAGCATGGAGAATGTAGTTCCAGTGTCAAAAAGAACAGAGAGTGATTCCTCCTCAATCTGAAGAGTTGTTTCTCCTAGTCAATTAAGGGGGGGGGGGGGGATTAGAAAAAAACCCTGTACTTCCTTGGAGCTCCATCATTTGGAATTAGGAGGACACTAGGAAGGCTGGCTAGAAGGTGGAAGGCATCTGGAGGGCTTAAGTTTGTAACAGTCTTTTTTCCAATGTCCTGGCTCTTTGCAATAATAGCAGAGACCTTTACATTTTTGGTTTTGTTGAGAGGCCTCCATTTGCCAGAGTTGAATAGTAAGAATTTTGGTGGACTTTCTTTTGGTTGAATCATGTAGGGTGCTGGCAAGGTGATTGGCCAAATTAAATTTGGAGTGGACCTAGTTCCCCATTCCATCCTGGTCCTTTTAACTAGAAGAGAAAGATCCCAGTGGGTTCAGCCCATTGATGAACATAGAGTTACAAGACCCCGACTGGATTCAACATTTAAAGGTAGACCAGATTTTTCTTTAAAAACAATTTGGAGGGGCACCCTGGTGGCTCAGTAGGATAAGCATCCAACTCTTGGTTTTGGCTCGGGTCATGATCTCACAGTTTGTGAGTTTGAGCCCTGCATTTGGCTCTGTGCTAACAGTTCAGAGCCTGTTGGGGATTCTCTGTCTCCCTCTTTCCTGCCCCTTCTGCACTCTCTCTCAAAATAAATAAATAAACTTAAAACAACAACAATTTGGAGCTGGCTATAATAATCATACATGGGCTCACCGGGCTTCTGGGCATAAGCCTGAATCTTATTCCAATTAGTAGGTTTGGGGAAAGCCCTAGTAACGGACTGGTGAGGTTGCTTAGCAGAAGTTGCATGGACGTGATCATATAACAAGGCAGATGGTCATGCCTTGTAGTTCTCAGACTTCTAGAGACCTTCCAAGATTGTCCCAATTGACAGTGTTCATCCAGAGTTATGCCTGGCTCTGCTGAAAAGCATGTGGACCTGATATAAAAGTGAGAAACTGGGTTGATAAGTCTCAGTAACTATGTTAAACTCCTCAGCAAATTTTTGAGGATCCTCAATCACTTTGGGAAAGTGTTTGTCCCTTGTAGTTCAGCTTTAGGTAGGGACTGTCAGAAATTCGGGGTTTAGCATTTGGCTCCTCAGAGGGTCTGCCTTTAAAGGAGCAGTTTTTTTTTTTTTTTTAATTTTTTTTTTGTTGTTGTTGTTGTTTTTTTTTTTGAGAGCGTGCCAGTGGGGGAGGCACTCTCCCCAAGAGAGAGAAGGCAGCAGAGGACCTAAAGCAGGCTCTGCATTGACAGCAGAGGGCACAATGCAGGGCTCACAAACCTGAGCCAAAGTTGGATGCTTAACTGACTGAGCCACTCAGTGCCCCTAGAATAGCAAGTTTTTTTTTTAAATTTTTTTTTTTAACATTTATTTATTTTTTTTTTTTTTTAAATTTTTTTTTTCAACCTTTTTTATTTATTTTTGGGACAGAGAGAGACAGAGCATGAACGGGGGAGGGGCAGAGAGAGAGGGAGACACAGAATCGGAAACAGGCTCCGAGCCATCAGCCCAGAGCCCGACGCGGGGCTCGAACTCACGGACCGCGAGATCGTGACCTGGCTGAAGTCGGACGCTCAACCGACAGCGCCACCCAGGCGCCCCAACATTTATTTATTTTTGAGACAGAGAGAGACAGAGCATGAACGGGGGAGGGTCAGAGAGAGGGAGACACAGAATCTGAAACAGGCTCCAGGCTTTGAGCTGTCAGCACAGAGCCTGACGCGGGGCTTGAACTCACGGACCGCGAGATCATGACCTGAGCCGAAGTCGGCCACTTAACCGACTGAGCCACCCAGGCGCCCCTAGAATAGCAAGTTTTATAAAAACAGCCCTTAGTAAAAACTTATGGAGTGTTAAGTCAAGTTTTTGGACCAAAGTTAATTTATGTTGAATTTCACAATAAAACCAGTTTTTCTTGATGGGATTAGATGGAGACAGTGGATATTGTATAAGTTTTGTCACAGATACAAATATTACCTGTTTTTTAGAAAAATATTAAAGATCACCTAATATGCCAAAATGACTAGGTCTGTAGTTTTGCTTTTATAAAATGCCCTCAAATTTAAATGTAATTCCCAAGTAGCAATAAAGTCCACATCTCTGGATTATCTATTATTTGCGCTACAGGTACCAAGAAACCATTTTCCCTGCCTAGAATAGTAACCCTTATTATGCCTTAGAAGTGCATTTGTGAAATGTTGGTTTAATGTATACCTCATAATTTAGAATTTAATTAGGTTACCACTTTTAATACTATCTAAATACAATATACTGACCCAATCTAGAAAGTTGGATCAAAGTTTGAAATGAAGATTCACAGTTTACCTTCCCAGGCTTGTTATTAACATTTCACATTTATACTCTTAGCTTTGACTTGTATGCCTCACAGATGAATTCAAGTTTAATTATAATTCCACTACACCATGTTAATTAGGTAGCTTTCCCAAATCTGAGAACATCAATGCTAATCTCTTCGTGATGTTTTGAGGCTTCACAGCTTAAATCCATTATAGTATTATGGAATCTATAGTTTAGGATTGTGGAGAAAGGCTTCAGAGGAGTATTTTGTTGTTGTAACAATCCAATTAAGGGACCATTTCAGGAATTGTTGGAAGGTGGGTTATTCTGTAGTAACTATGCTTCAACTGTCATGCAGTACATCCAGAAACAATCCATTTCAACTTCTGAACATTTGGTTTGGAACACTTGTTTGATGAATTTTCAGTTAAACACTTGGATACAAGCTCTTACTTACCAGAAGGTCAAATCTCTGCCGTTTATCTTGGAATGTGTCTAAAGACATTCTATTCCTTCTGTTAACTCTACACACTTGTGTGCTTGGATCTCCAGTGCAATGATAGACAACGCCAACACAGAAGGCTTGGCTTTAGAAAATATGATCCTGCAGTGGCATGCCTTAAGTTGAGCTTCTAGTCTTTCAAAATTAAGGCTATTCTTCTTTCAATTGGCAAGTTCTCTTGAGTGAATGAATAGTAGAGTTGCAGAAATTGAAAGGCGATAGTAGCTTTGACTTTCCAACATACCTTCTCCGATACAATCTTTTCCATTCTCATCAAGTCTGAAACCGTGAACCTATGCCGGCTTATTCGGATCAAGTCAGTTGCCAATGGGACATTCCTTTCCTCTTCTACTGGTTTTACAGCCCAACAGAAGCAGCTCAGCCCAACACACCCAAGGTCTGTACCTTCGTTTGGGACAGGAATCTGTCCAGTAAATTCACAGCTAGAGAAAGTGTCTCTGTGTCAAAGCCAAAGAACTGAGTTAGACCAGGAAGATCTTTTGCTTCGAAGTCCCTTAGCCTTGCAGTCATTCTGAGGCCATTATCGTGTGCAGATTCAATTAGTCTCAAGCCACAGACCTTTGGCTGACATCTGCACTCCTGCTCCAACAGAGCATTCAGCTGGTGTAGCAGTTTCTGAGAGTCAGTTGTTGTCACTACCTCTATCATCTTGACTGTGACTGTGGCTCCTCTGCGGTAACCTCCCTCCCTGGGCCTGCTCTCACCTCACCCCACGATATCAAATCCGACATGCTCACGAGGCGAAGGGACTCGACGGTAAGAGGTGAGCAGCCCAGGGAGGGGGGGCCGTCTTGGGTGGAGGTCTCTGCAACGCTCCCAGACGACAGTGCCCATCACAGAGTCAGCTCCTAGCCCTAAAAGAGCAGGTTTGTAATAGGTTGGGGAGAGGAAGAAATGGGTGAGGTTTGAAGAAAAAGGGAAGTTCCATGAAAAGATTAGAATGAAGAAATAGAGGGTATAAAGAATGTGGAGCCAGTGCAGGAGGAAAAAAGAGAGATGGTGTCAGGACATCTGGCATAAAATGCCTGTTGCATACCTGGAGACAAAGAAGGAGGGGGAGGTGAGCAAGAGGGTGCCTGACACAAAGAGCATGGAAGAAGGGAGAAAGGCCTCAGGAGTTTTTTGTCTTCCATTAATTGTTCACCTTGGTTAATTTGTAAATGATATTTTGTAAAGAGGTGTTAGAATCCTGAAAATGTCTGGAAGCCTCAGGTTACAAGTTAAAATAGGCATCGTATTATTATTATTATTATTATTATCATTTCATTTAGAGCCATGGCAATTTAATTCTGAAAAAAACGTTTGGGGAGGTTGAAAGTTCCCTGTAATAGCCATTCTGGTTTAAATTATCTTTAGCTAAATTGGCCCATGTAATTAAAAATGTTCATGAGGAGGGCCATAGTGTTTAAACCGTAGGGTTTAAAACTAAGTGAGGGTCCCAGAAAAATGGCTCTCCTGAGACAGTTTAGAGGATTGGGATTTCATTACTCAAAACCAAGGTTCAACAAAACAAAAAAGAACTCACCAGAAAAGACAAAGCTTTCACAAAAACAGAAAAGATAAAGCTTTTAAGCAGATCCCAAATTAAGCCTGGAGAGCTCAAAACACATAGAGAGTAGGTCTTTAATCCAGGAGAAAACTTACCTCAAACTCCAGCATCAACCAAAAAGCAGTTAGAGCTCACTGGGTTCAGTGGGTACCACCACCTGTTTCTCACCAGCCTTGGAGTTGCTGGGGTTCTACTCTGGATCCTACTCATCTGACACCAAGTAATATCGACCTTAGAACATTCAGTTATTTTACCAGCAAAATGACTTTATTCAGGAATAACAGAAGAGTCGCAATTCAGGTCATGTGAGCTGTGGTAAAACCACAGGCAAATCTGGAGATCAAAGGAAAGGAGTGTTGCTTTGCAGAGAAAAGGAGGACCCTGGGGGGGCTGCTTTGAACAAAAGTCTACTGGAGGAAAACAAGAGTACAGAGTGGTGACAGTTTCTCATTGACTGAGTTGTGGTCTTTTCTCATTGGCTGAGGTAGTTGCTGGCATGGAGAAATTCTTCCTCCTGCTGGAGTGGTAAAGTACGTTTCTTCCTACTTAATGCAAGATACATCTCTTCGGATTGGGAACTGCAGTTGAAGAGAATGGTATGAAGTGAGAACTTCTCCCAGCCTCACTACCCCGTTTTAAATGAGGTTTCCTTTATTCAATTTCATAACTGCTACCAAAGAGATAGACCAGACAGGAATGCGGAAGTGGGTCCAGGGGAGTCTAAATTAAGAGGAGGTAGGGGCACCTGGGTGGCTCAGTCGGTTAAGCGTCCGACTTCAGCTCAGGTCACGATCTCACAGACTGTGAGTTCGAGCCCCGCGTCGGGCTCTGGGCTGATGGCTCAGAGTCTGGAGCCTGCTTCCGGTTCTGTGTCTCCCTCTCTGTCTGCCCCTCCCCCGTTCATGCTCTGTCTCTCTCTGTCTCAAAAATAAACGTAAAAAAAAAAAAAAATTAAAATTAAGAGGAGGTAGGGAAAGTGTCAAAAGCCTGGGAATTCCAGCTATTGGGGTGGGCTCTCTGGTGCTTGAAATGTATATTTGTAAGGAAGATGATAATTCACATGAGGTATCAGAAAATAACTGAAATTAGATGAGCAAAATTGTAAAGTAGGTTAAGGATGTTAAGGATTCTGATTCTAACTGCTTATGTGAGTTGCTTATAGTTTTAAGCAAAAAATGATATATGATTATACAACATAATATCTCTATATATCAAGTTAACCTGGTTGCTTTTTTGATTGAAACGGTAAATTCTACTTGTGTGTGCTTTCTGTAAATTTGTATTCATGGAACATGACCCTTTATTTACTACTTGAAGCAGCAAAGCAGGAATTCCTTAGAGTTTATTTTGGATGCAATATATCTGTGATGCTTTGGCATTGTCCTGAACATTTTACAAGCATTAGCTCATTTAATTCTGACAATAGTCCTCTGCTGTACTGTGATTAAGCTCGTTTCACACATAAGAAAAGGAGACATAGAAAGGTTAAAAAAACACAGACAAGGGGCGCCTGGGTGGCTCAGTCGGTTAAGCCGCCGACTTCGGCTCAGGTCATGATCTCGCAGTCCGTTGAGTTCAAGCCCCGCGTCGGGCTCTGTGCTGACAGCTCAGAGCCTGGAGCCTGTTTCAGATTCTGTGTCTCCCTCTCTCTGACCCTCCCCCGTTCATGCTCTGTCTCTCTCTGTCTCAAAAATAAATAAACGTTAAAAAAAAAAAATTAAAAAAAAAAAAACACGGACAAGTGAAATAATATATCATTGGTGGTGGCAATGTGATTTGTCTCTGGTGCCTCTGCTCTGCTCTTAAGCATTAAGTTGTGGCGTCTCTAGGTAGAACTACTGCCTGGTTCTTTAGTCCTCAGTGGAGTGGGATCAGTGTTCGAAGTGGAAAATGCTCTAGGGCTGAATCTGTGAAAGCTTGTTAGCTTAACAGGAAGAGAGAAGGCAAAAACAATATAATAAAAAGAGGACAGATTTCAAAAAAGCAAAGTCATCTGGGACATTTGTGTACAATGCTTTTGTAGAAGGAGTTAACTACCATTGGGAAATTTGGGGTGTTATTTAGTATTTACAAAGTCACTTCTAAGAAAAGGGCTTGAAATTCTATCAGGTAAATCAACCAAAACTATCCCTCAGGTGACTTTAGTCCAAAAAAGCTTTTCTTACAGAACAGTACAATAATGATACCGGGCATAATGATAACCTGGAGACAGTAAGAACCCCCTTCCATACACACATATGCATATACTTTCATATATGCAACTTAATAAGGCAGAGTTGTGTGTGATTCAGTTTAAAACATTTCCATGAATATCAAGTTAAAGCTTTTTTGATGCATCTTTGGATAAATATGATATATGTACAGTTCTTTAGTTCCCTGATTTTTTCTAAATAACCCTCAGAACTGCAATTTTATATAGTATTTTAGTGTCATTAATTCACCTGTACCAATCCATCCATCTTCATAAGTTATCAATATTTTACCACTATTATATCCCTATCCACTCTCCACCCCTTCCTGATTATTATTTATACTTCATTTTATATAAAATGTATATACCTTTATTGAAATGTGCACATCTTAGGTATACAGTTTGAACAGATATGTACACATGTCATTTGTGTATTTATTATACTATAGAACATTTGTAATTCACCAGAAAGTTTCCTCCCAGTTAACCCCTAATCCTTATGGTAGCCAGCCTCTAAGATAGTCCACAGAGATCACCATATTCCCTTGTACAGTCTCCTCCCACACTAAATAAGATTGACTAAGGTAACCCATAGGACGTTATAGATATGATGCAGTATATCTTTAAAGACATTTCAGATTTCATCTTGCTCTCTTTTGGATCACTTTTTCTGGGAAAGGTCAGCTGTCATGCTGTGAAGATACTCAAGGCACTGTGGCAAGGAACTGAGGCCTACTGAGGCCCGAGTCAGTAGGGACCTGAAACCTTTGCCAACAACCATATGAGCGAGCCATATTAGCAATAAATCAGCCAGCCGTGGTCAAACCATTAGATGACTGCAGTCCTGGCCATTCTCCCGATTTGAGTCTCATGAGAGATTCTGAACCAGACTTTTTGGGCTATGGCACTCGCAAATTTCAGAAACTATTTGATAATAATTGTTTGTTATTTTAATCTGTTAAATTGGGGGTAATTTCTGGTATGGCAACAGATACTACTGCATTCTCAATATATTTGTTCTGAGTTTTTATATTATTATTAATTTGCCTATTCTAGAACTTCATATAAATGGAATCATACTGTGTGTCATTAGTAATTGATTTTTTTTATCTCTCTCTCTCTCTCTCTCTCTCTCTCTCTATCTATTATGTAATCTCCATGACCAACATGGGGCTCAAACTCACAACCTCGAGATCAAGACTCACATTCTCTTTGACTGAGCCAACTAGGTGCCCCAGTAATTGATTTTAAAATACAATTTTATCTTTAATAGTTTGAACTTTACTTGAAAAGTTTCTGAAGAAATTAGTTATTCATTGAATTACCAAAGAAGCAATGTCCAATGGATAATAGTTCTTAATTGCCTTAGCAATTTCTTATTCATGTATGTACGTGTGCGTGTGTGTTTGTGTAACCCATTATTTATTTAGCCTTTCATCACATTTGTTTGTTTATTTATTTATTTATTTAATATATATAATTTATTGTGAAATTGGTTTCCATACAACACCCAGTGCTCATCCCAACAGGTGCCCTCCTCAATGCCCATCACCCACTTTCCCTTCCCCCCCCAACCCCCATCACCCCTCAGTTTATTCTCAGTATTTAAGAGTCTCTTATGGTTTGCCTCCTTGCCTCTCTGTAACCTTTTTTTTCTTCCCCCTTCTGCTCCCCCCCCACCCCCGCCCCGGTCTTCTGTTGAGTTTCTCAGTATCCACATATGAGTGAAAACATATGGTATCTGTCTTTCTCTGCCTGACTCATTTCACTTAGCATAACACTCTCCAGTTCCATCCACGTTGCTACAAATGGCCAGATTTCATTCTTTCTCATTGCCAAGTAGTATTACATTGTATATATAAACCACATCTTTTTTTTTTAATATGAAATTTATTGTATAAAGAAACCCACATCTTTATCCATTCATCAGTTGATGGACATTTAGGCTCTTTCCATAATTTGGCTATTGTTGAAAGTGCTGCTATAAACATTGGGATACAAGTGCCCCTATGCATCAGTACTCCTGTATCCCTTGGGTAAATTCCTAGCAGTGATTTTGCTGGGTCATAGGGTAGATCTACTTTTAATTTTTTTGAGGAACCTCCACACTGTTTTCCAGAGCGGATGCACCAGTTTGCATTCCCATCAACAGTGCAAGAGTGTTCCCATTTCTCCACATCCTCTCCAGCATCTATAGACTCCTGAGTTGTGCATTTTAGCCACTCTGACTGGCGTCAGGTGGTATCTCAGTGTGGTTTTGATTTGTATTTCCCTGATGAGAAGGGACGTTGAGCATCTTTTCTTGTGCCTGTTGGCCATCTGGATGTCTTCTTTAGAAAAGTGTCTATTCATGTCTTATGCCCATTTCTTCACTAGATTATTTGTTTCTTGGGTGTGGAGTTTGGTGAGTTCTTTATAGATTTTGGATACTAGCCCTTTGTCTGATATGTCATTTGCAAATATCTTTTCCCATTCCATTGGTTGCCTTTTAGTTTTGTTAATTGTTTCCTTTGCAGTGCAGAAGCTTTTTATCTTCATGAGGTCCCAATAGTTCATTTTTGCTTTTAATTCCCTTGCCTTTGGAGATGTGTCAAGTAAGAAATTGCTGCAGCTGAGGTCACAGAGGTTTTTTTCCTGCTTTCTCCTCTAGGGTCTTGATGGTTTCCTGTCTCACATTCAGGTCCTTTATCCATTTTGAGTTTATTTTTCTGAATGGTGTGAGAAAGTGGTCTAGTTTCATTCTTCTGCATGTTGTTGTCCTGTTCTCCCAGCACCATTTGTTAAAGAGACTGTCTTTTTTCCTTCGGATATTCTTTCCTGCTTTGTCAAAGATTAGTTGGCCATACATTTGTGGGTCCAATTCTGGAGTCTCTATTCTATTCCATTGGCCCATGTGTCTGTTTTTGTGCCAATACCATGCTGCCTTGATGATGACAGCTTTGTAGTAGAGGCTAAAGTCTGGGATTGTGATGCCTCCCGCTTCTTTTTCAATATTACTTTGGCTATTACTGTGGTTCCATACAAATTTTAGGATTGCTTGTTCTAGCTTTGAGAAGAATGTTGGTGCAATTTTGATTGGGATTGCATTGAATGTGTAGATAGCTTTGGGTAGTATTGACATTTTAACAATATTTATTCTTCCAATCCATGAGCATGAAATGTTTTTCCATTTCTTTATATCTTCTTCAATTTCTTTCATAAGCTTTCTATAGTTTTCAGCATACAGATATTTACATCTTTGGTTAGGTTTATTCCTAGGTATTTTATGATTCTTGGTGCAATTGTAAATGGGATCAGTTTCTTTGTCTTTCTGTTGCTTCATTATTAGTGTATAAGAATGAAACTGATTTCTGTACATTGATTTTGTATCCTGAGACATTGCTGAATTCATGTAACAGTTCTAGCAGACTTATGGTGGAGTCTGTCGGGTTTCCTATGTATAGTATCATGTCATCTGCAAAAAGTGAAAGCTTGACTTCATATTTGCCAATTTTGATGCCTTTGATTTCCTTTTGTTGTCTGATTACTGATGCTAGAACTTCCAACATCATGTTAAACAACAGCTGTGAGAGTGGACATCCTGTCGTGTTCCTGATCTCAGGGGGAAAGCTCTCAGTTTTTCCCCATTGAGGATGATATTAGCTGTATGATTTATTATCATAAATGGCTTTTATGATATTTAAGTATGTTCCTTCTATCCCGACTTTCTCGAGGGTTTTTATTAAGAAAAAATGCTGAACTGTGTCAAATGCTTTTTCTGCATCGATTGACAAGATCGTATGGTTCTTATCTTTTTTTCTTTTATTAATGTGATGTATGAATAATTTTTTTTATATGCTGTTGAATTCGATTTGCGAGTATCTTGTTGAGAATTTTTGCATCCATATTCATCAGGGATATTGGCTTGTAGTTCTCTTTTTTTTACTGGGTCTCTGTCTGGTTTAGGAATCAAAATAATACTGGCTTCATAGAATGAGTCTGGAAGTTTTCCTTCCCTTTCTATTTCTTGGAATAGCTTGAGAAGGATAGGTATTTTCTCTGCTTTAAATGTCTGGTAGAATTCTCCAGGGAAGCTATCTGCTCCTGGACTCTTATTTGTTGGGAGATTTTTGATAACTGATTCAATTTCTTCACTGGTTATGGGTCTGTTCAAATTTTCTATTTCTTCCTTTTTGAGTTTTGGAAGTGTGTGGATGCTTAGGAATTTGTCCATTTCTTCCAGGTTGTCCAGTTTGTTGGCATATACTTTTTCATATTATTCCCCGAAAATTGCTTGTAATTCTGAGGGATTGGTTGTAATAATTCCATTTTCATTCATGATTTTATCTATTTGGGTCCTCTCCCTTTTCTTTTTGAGAAGCCTGGTTAGAGGTTTATCAATTTTGTTTATTTTTTCAAAAAAACCAACTCTTAGTTTCATTGATATGCTCTACTGTGTTTTTAGATTCTATATTGTTTATTTCTGCTCATCTTTATTATTTCTCTTCTTCTGCTGGGTTTGGGGTGACTTTGCTGTTCTGCTTCTATTTCCTTTAGATGTGCTGTTAGGTTTTGTACTTGGGATTTTTCTTGTTTCTTGAGATAGGCCTGGATTGCAATGTATTTTCCTCTCAGGACTGCCTTCGCTACATCCCGAAGCATTTGGATTGTTGTATTTTCAGTTTTTATTTTTGTTTCAATATATTTTTAAATTTCTTCTCTAATTGTCTGGTTGACCCATTCATTCTTTAATAGGATGTTCTTTAACCTGCATGCTTTTGGAGGCTTTCCAGACTTTTTCCTGTGGTTGATTTCAAGTTTCATAGCATTGCGGTCTGAAAGTGTGCATGGTATGATCTCAATTCTTTTATACTTATTAAGGGCTATTTTGTGACCCAGTATGTGATCTATCTTGGAGAATGTTCCATGTGCACTTGAGAAGAAAGTATATTCTGTCACTTTGGGATGGAGAGTTCTAAATATATCTGTCAAGTCCATCTGATCCAATATATCATTCAGGGCCCTTGTTTCTTTATTTATTGTCTGTCTAGATGTTCTATCCATTGTTGTAAGTGGAGTATTAAAGTCTCCTGCAATTACCACATTCTTATCAATAAGGTTGCTTATGTTTGTGATTAGTTGTTTTATATATTTGGGGGCTTCCGAATTCAGTGCGTAGACATTTATAATTGTTAGCTCTTCCTGATGGATAGACCCTGTAATTATTATATAATGCCCTTTTTCAACTCTTGTTACAGCCTTTAATTTAAAGTCTAGTTTGTCTGATATAAGTATGGCTACTCCAGCTTTCTTTTGACTTCCAGTGGCATGATAAATAGTTCTCCATCCCCTCACTCTCAATCTGAAGGTGTCCTCAGGTCTAAAATGAGTCTCTTGTAGACAGCAAATAGATGGGTCTTGTTTTTTAATCCATTCTGATACCCTATGTCCTTTGGTTGGAGCATTTAGTCCATGTACATTCAGTGTTATTATAGAAAGATATGGGTTTAGAGTCATTGTGATGTCTGTAGGTTTCATGCTTGTAGTGATGTCTCTAGTACTTTGTGGTCCTTGAAACATTTCACTCACAGAATCCCCCTTAGGATCTCTTGTAGGGCTGGTTTAGTGGTGATGAATTCCTTCAGTTTTTGTTTGGGAAACTCTTTATCTCTCCTTCTATTCTGAATGACAGACCTGCTGGGTAAAGGATTCTTGGCTGCATATTTTTTTCTGTTCATCACATTGAAGATTTCCTGCCATTCCTTTCTGGCCTGCCAAGTTTCAGTAGATAGGTCTGCTACTACACTACCCTTATGTGTCTACCTTCGTATGTTAAGGCTCATTTATCCCTAGCTGCTTTCAGAATTCTCTCTTTATCCTTGTATTTTGCCAGTTTCACTATGATATGTCATGCAGAAGATCGATTCAAGTTACATCTGAAGGAAGTTCTCTGTGCCTCTTGGATTTCATTGCCTTTTTCCTTCCCCAGATCAGGGAAGTTCTCAGCTATGATTTGTTCAAGTACACCTTCAGCCCCTTCTCTTCTCTCTTCTTCGTCCGGAATTCCTATGATACAGATACCGTTCTCTTTGATTGCATCACTTAGTTCTCTAATTCTCACCTCGTACTCCTGGATTTTTTTATCTCTTTTTTTCTCAGTTTCCTCTTTTTCCATAATTTTATCTTCAAATTCACCTATTCTATCCTCTGCCTCTTCAATCTGCACTGTGGCCACGTCCATTTTATTTTGGAGCTCATTTATAGCATTTTTTAGCTCCTCGTGACTATTTCTCAGTCCCTTGATCTCTGTAGCAATAGATTCTCTGCTGTCCTCTATGCTTTTTCCAAGCCCAGCGATTAATTTTATGACTATTATTCTAAATTCTTCTTCTGTTATATTGCTTAAATTGGTTTTGATTCATTCATTAGCTGTTGCTACTTCCTGGAATTTCTTTTGAGGAAGTTTCTTCCGTTTCATCATTTTGGCTAGTTTTTTTGTCCCTTATGCGTTTTAAAAGCTTGTTGTGTGCTCTACACCTGTGAGCACTGCTATATTAAATGGGGGTCATACACTGTCCAGGGCCTGGACCTTCAGGAGGTGTTTTTTTGGAGATTGTTACTTGCTCTCTGTTGTTGTGTTTGGTTATTTTCTTACCCTACTTGTAGTAATATTTTGGACCCTCCCCCAGGTGTGCTTTGATTTGTTACTTGGAGTAGCCCTGTAAAGGAAACAGATAAACAGGAGACAAAAACATACAAACGCACAAACAACACAAACAAACGAATAAACAAAAACAAAAATCTAAAGACTAAAAACAAAAAACCCAAAAACGCTGACGACAAGTAAAGAAGAGGGTGAGGCGGTGCTGATGGAAGAGGACATACAAAGAGAGAAATGACAGGAACGGGGGTGCTGGGGGGGGTGAAGAAAAAATAAACATTGACTAGGTGGAGAGACTGAAAGGCTTAATCCAGAGAGAGTGAAAGTAAGATAAAGAAGGAGGCGGGGAAAACGAAAGGAAGATAAAATTACCCAGACCGGGAATCTATATGGCTAGATTATTCCAGAGAAAGAGAAAAGAGTGTAAAGAAGGAGATATAGAACATGTATCAAGATAATATATAAAATATGCCTGTTTAGACAGACCAATAACCTGAGTAACTGGCCTAAGGGAGGGAAGAGATAAGGAGGAGAAACGGGGGGGGGGGGGCGGGGGGGCGGGGGGTGGTAATATATCAATATATCCAGAATTGACCTATAGTTAATCCTGGCAATACTGCATCACTTGTCTCCAGTAGCTGTCCGCAGGGTCTGTGCCGCTTGGGTGTATACACAGTTACCCAGTGCAAAGGGGCGTGGTTTGGTGTAATCTGAACCCACTTCCACTATGTGCCCCAGGAGTGATCCCTGAGGCCCTGCCTCGGTGGTGGTGGGGGAGGGGGGAATGATGACTCCGAGTTTCTTCTCCACAGAGTCAGACCGGTGGACTCAGTTTGAGTCGTCCTCACTGTGCTGTGGGAGCAGAGGGGGCGGTCCTTCTCGCTCCACGAACTCCCGGGACCCTGTGCTTGGGTAGGATTCAGAGTCCTGCTCCGTGAGGTCTGGCGCTGGAGAAGCGCCTCTCAGTGCGGCGATATGTGGTACCAGCTGGCTTTGTCTGTGCCATAGCACTTCAGGGAGGACCGTCTTCTCCTACTGCAGACTGAGCCTCCCGCCTCGCCACCACGAGGCCTCGCCACCACGAGCCCCGCGGGTGGTGGACGCAGGCTGGCTTTGTCTTTTCCCACAGCACTCCAGGGAAACAGTGGCCTTTTCCTCCTACAGACTGTGCCCTTGGCCCGGCCACTGTGTTCGGGAGTGGCAGATGCAGGTAGGTTCTGTACTATCGCGCAGCCCTCCAGGGAGGGATCCACTTTCTCCAGCTGCGGACTGAACCCCTGACCTACCACTGCACCCAGGCCTGGTTCCCCTCCTCCCCAGGTGCTCGAGCAGGGAGCTGGCTCCAGTCCCAAGAAAGCCCCACAGTTTGAGATCGGATCCCTCTCAGTCTCAGTCTGAGGTCTTTCTCCTGTCCAGCTATGGTCCTGCACTTCCCTAGGCGCTCTTTCTCTTCCCTTTGTCTCTCTGCAGAAGGGGGTCCCTCCCCTCCGTGCCCACATGGCCTTTTTTCATCTCCCCCAGTTCACAATTACCCACCTATCTTTTTTCCAGCTTTCCCATTCTCTTCCTAGTAGATTCAGTCTCTTTGCCTCCCAGGCTCTGGTGTTCAAAGTCCTTTGGCTTCTACACTTCTTTGTTTGAGAGACACGGGAAGTATGGATTCCTCCTACTTCTCCGCCATGTTGGCCAATGTCTCATCACATTTATTTAAATAAAATTACTTATTTAATCCTTAGGAATGATCTTTTTGGGATATTCCACTAGGACCTAGCTCAGGGCCTTAAACCCAGTTTGTGCTCATTAATACATGGTAAGTAAATACACAACTAAGCCAGTCAGTTATTGCCAACAATTCCAAATGTCTGGGTGATAAAGGATTAGATTGTGTGGTTCTTCCTACCTGTTGTTCATTTTGTCACTCATGCTTGCTGACCTGTAACTTGTGTCACAAACCATAACAGAAGTAGGTGTTGGACAGGGCCAGTTTGAGATTTCTGTAGCAATCAAAAGCAGCTGGGACAGGGTCTTGCATCATTGTGGACCCAAAACACATACCACCTGCAGATTTTGGCTGGTAATTCTTAAGTCGGGAATGTCAGGATGATATCACAAAAATGGACAAAATGTAGTTTCTCTTTTCTGAATCCAAGTTTTACCAGTGTCTCTGGATAATGCTACCACTTATTTTTGAGAACATACACATTGTTTAATTCCAAAGACATTAAGATAGGAAAATCTAGGTCCATTGTATTCATAACCAATATGGGGTATGAAAATTCTATTCTATAATAGAGTTTTGAAATTTGTTGCTTAAGGAGATAGAGGTGAAATTGTTGAATTCTGTTCTCAGTGATAACAACCTCTTGGAAGTCCCTGGGTCTCTGCTTACCTTTAGAAGACCACCTCAAATGTAAATCTTTGCATCCAGTTACAAGTGAATCTTTAATTTAAAGCACTGCAAAGATAGTCTTTTATAGTCATACTCAAATGGCTAAGTTCACCTTGTGTTGATTTTTCTTTTTTTCCTTGAATATATTTCTCTCTTATTATTATTATTATTTATATACAGCTAAAAGTGGTCAATATTCTTTGAAACCCAGTCACTAGGTAAGTGGAAAAGTAGGTAACCAGAATATAAATTCTCAAGCCTCAAAATATGATGGGAAGAAGTCAAAAAAGACAAAAGAGCCAGTTTCAAGGGGCTCGCAGTGGTTCAATCTGGGACAATTGAAAAAACACAGTAATGATGATACTAATGAATTATAACACGTGAGTATAACAAAAATCCATGGGTCCATGCTGACATAAGTACATTGAATAAATAATTACATGAAGGATAAGGAACTGCTATTTATTAAAGGAGAATTCTAAGTAATAAGTGTGGAAAGAATGATGAAAATAGAAAAGTCATATTTGGCAAAAAGGAGAGGAATAATTGTTTTAGGCAAGCATCATCAAATGGGTGCTAAAATTAGCACATGAAAGTATTTACATAGACCTGAAGTATCTTCCCACAAGATATTTATTAGTTACGAAGAGAAAAATAGTAACATTATAGTACAGAAACCTGGCAGACATCCCTTTAATCAAAGTTACCCTCAACTTTAAAGAGATAAATTGATATCATGTGCCTTGTGATAATCCCCATGAGGAGGACACAACATCATTTCACTGGCATTCTTGCCAAAAAATGCATATCCTGAATTTAATCACAAGCAAATATCAATCAAACCCAAACTGAGGGATATCCTACAAAACAATAGGCCTCTATTCTCTAAATATATCACATTCTTAGAAGACAGACACTAAGCAAGTGTCTAGATCAGTGTTCTAGAACTTTAGCATATATCATAAATATCTGGGAGGGTTTGCTAAAATGCATATTGGTGTTTCCCACCCTTCCCCCTAAGAATTTCTGATTCCTAGGTCCAGAATAGGGCCTGAAAATCTGCATATCTAATAAGTTCCTGGGTTATACACATGCTGGTGGTCTAAGGACCACACTTTGAGAACCAGTGGTCTACAATGGACAAACTATAGCCCATCAGCTAAATCTACCTGGTTGTTTTTCTAAATAAAATTGTATCAGGACATAGCCACACCCATTTGTTTATGTACTGTTTGTGGTTGCTTTCGGCCAAATTGAACAGTATTGCTAGATATCATCGGGCCCACAGAGCATAACATATTTATCACTTGTCCCTTTACAGAATATGTTTCCTCACCTCTGATATAGAATCTGGTTTAATTATGCAACATGAGAACTAAATATATGTCTCTTGAATTAGAACCTGGATAAGAACAGTGATATCAGTGGGAAACTTAGCAAAATTGTATGAGATCTGCAGACTAGGTAGTAGAGTTTATCAATATTTTTCTGTTTTTGATGGTTGGACTGTGGTTATGTAAGATGCTAGCATTTCAAGAATCTGAGTGGAGGCTATATGGGAATTCTTTGTATGACGTTTGCAACTTTGTGTAAGTCTGACATTTTTCTGAAATAAAATGTTTAAAGTATACCATAAGACAACTAAAAAATCCCAAAATTGTGTCCTTTGTAAGCTGACTGTTACACACGTGATCAGGTTAAAGATGTGCTGAGAGAGTACCTGGGTTGTAAATGATGAGAGAAGCTACTCCAATACGAATTGCTCCCTGAATAACAAGGAAAATTCCATTACATTATAGAACAAGTTTCAACTTATGGACCCAAAATTGATTGCACCTTCTACCCGGATGGAATAAAGTGCAAGAGGCATCCTCTCTGAATTTAGAGGGGAAAAAAGCATTGACACCCAATTTAGCTCTCAACTGCACCCCCTTGTCAGGAAATACTGCATGTCAGGACCTTTTGTGGGAAAACAGTACTTGACTGGCTCATAATAAACATTCTCTATTATTATTTGTTCTTATTGTTTCTATCATCATGCTTGGTTTTGTTGTAATGAAATCCCCGGATTGTAAGCTGACATCTTCGGAGGGCCCAAAGAGGCACTGTTAGGTACACATCTCACATGTGGCTATTGCAGGGAATTAAGTAGTGTGGGAATTCAGGAGTGGGAAAGGCATTCAGCTTTGAGTACACTCTATTCCCTGTGGATCTCTCTATACCTGATTATCTTGCTTCTTTCCAGCTTCTCCCTACAGATGGCAAAAAGGGATTCATTCTGATTTCTTTTCTTTCCTACCCCAAACCTTGCTAAGCCATCACAGATTTTCCCTGGTAGCAGAACAATTCAGTGATTTTTCTATAATAAGCTAATAGCTTCAACAATTCTAATCTTCACACATTTAAAAATTAAGTGTGTGTGTGTGTGTGTATATATATATATATATATATATATATATATATACATATACACGTGTGTGTGTGTGTGTGTGTGTGTGTGTATAAATGTATGTATAAACAAACAAGTGGGGTAATATGCAATTTTCTTTTTTCTTTATGTAGCTTTTTACTTTTAGTTTGTACTTGAAATTTCCCCATGATGTGTCTCTGGCCTGGTACTGAAGCCTGCCTTAGGCACTGAACTCAAGGAAACTCTCACTCTCCAGAGGGAAAATGGAGCTCCTGCCCCACTGTCACTTGATCCCTTGTCACGATCGTGCTTTATGAACAACCTGAGACTATGTTTCTAACCTCCTTACATTTTATGACCAGGGATAGAAAAAAAGAGAAGAGGGCAGAAGTCACACCAACTCCAAAAAGGGATCACAAGCAAAAGGTGGGGGATGGAACTCTAGTGAATCTCTAGAAGCATATTCCACCCACTACAACCTTGTTTGTAGAGGATGAGTTCTACTGAGTCCTGTTTATGCACATTTTTTCTAGTCCTCACTGCATGCCACTAATGAGAGGTAGGCTTCAGCATCCCCATTTCCAAGGTGAGGAAACCAA
The DNA here is from genome assembly GCF_046562875.1 of Panthera onca. NCBI lineage: Eukaryota > Metazoa > Chordata > Mammalia > Carnivora > Felidae > Panthera > Panthera onca. The sequence goes on from NC_138343.1 coordinate 71,726,306, forward strand.
CCATTAGGGATGGATGACTTAGCCGGGCTACACAGCTTTCAAGTCACAGCTTGTTCCTATTTAGCTAATTTTTGTTGTTGTTTTGTTTCATTTTTTAAATCAAAGATTATAGGTAATATGCCAAGAGCCCTGTCATGCATACCACGCAAGGTTCCTGATCTTCACAGCTTCAGTCTGTGACTGAAGTCTGGTGACTGAAATCTTTTCAAGCATCCCCTACTATTTTCTAATTCCCTTTTTCACACAAGTCAAAACTTATAGCAATAGACTCCCCCTCCCCTGCAACAACAAACATAACGATGCCGGTTTCTCCATGCTTCTATGATGGGGGAATGTCTAGCTTCCTTGAGTCTCTTACATGTGTCACACCTTCTCCCATTCCAGTCTCACTCATCTAAGAGTATCTTTGGAAGAGAAAGCAGAAAGAGACAGAGATAACCTTTCATCCTGGTTTAAGGGTTAAATTGTACTGTAAGGCTAATGCTTAGCTTAAAAGATAACTTTGTTCTGACACTGAAGGTCAAAAGATAACAGCCTTGCTTTTACTCTTGTAAATCATACTTCATACTCTTGTGAATCAGGCTTTACCAATGAAGGAAACAAAAGCTCAAAAAAGAGCATCAGAGACAAGGTCAAGGAGATCACTGGTTGCAACTTAGCGGCAGAAAGTCTAAAATAATCACCTCATTCGATAACTGTTTCTGACTCATCTGACAACTGTTTCTAACTCATCTGGGAACTGTTTCTCTGTTCTGTTCCCAGATAATGATAAAACGATGTGATCGGCTTTAAAAACTCTGTACCCCGGCTGTTTGGGGCAACACTCTTATCAAGAGTGTTGGTCCCGATCGGTCGGCCACACTCTTGTCAAGAGTGTTGGTCCCGATCAGTCGGCCACACTCTTATCAAGAGTGTTGGTCCCGATTGGTCAGCCTTGCCTCTCATTGTAATAAACTTTGTTGCAACTGTCACTGGTGCCCGTAGCATTCTGTTTCAGGAGTCGCGTGGATGCAACACTGGGAGTGGGCATTTTCGTTTGCAGGAGAACTGGTTGGCTGACTGCCTCCTGCCTCCTGCCTCCTGTCACCTGATGCTGACGCTTGCAAGTCCTGGAAGCTGTCGGGGACACTGAACAGCTGGAGCCTCCACTTTGTTGGATTTGAGGGCATCTCCAGGGGTTGCAAGGAGGTACTGTGTTGCATTTCAAAATAATTTCCTCGGCAAAATTAATTTTTTCTGTTAATTTTAACTCTTAAAAATCATTGGAGGAACTGAATATTGTGGTGTGATAATGGCAATGTAATTATGTACGAAAATACAAATGTTAAAAAAAATTTCAAAAATAGGTGAAGCAGTTGAGCAGAGTCTTGATAATTGCTAAATCTGGGTCATGGGGTTCATTGGACCATTAACTTTACTTTTGAGTATAGTCTTCGAATTTTTCATAATTAACAATTTATTTTTTATTATTTATTTATTTTTTTGAGAGAGAAAGAGAGAGAGAATGTGCATGTGTGCAAGTAAGCAAGAAGGGGCAGAGGGAGCAAGAGAGAGAGAATCTTAAGCAGGCCCCACGCTTAATGCAGACCCCGGACACCAGGTTCGATCTCACGACCCTGAGATCATGACCTGAGTGAGCTGAAATCAAGAGTAGAAACCTTAACTGACTGACCCACCCAGGCGCCCCTATTTTTCACTTGTTTTAAAGTCACTTATATTTTTAGGAAGTGGTAAAAATATCATGAAATCCAACAAACAGAAAGTGTGCAATCCCTAAAAGTTTGGAGCCTTCTATCTGGGTCTCTGTTATATTGTTTAGAACACAAATTTAATTATATCTTTTAAGCCCTAACTGAAAAGCTGCCTCTTAAGTATAAACAATATAAAAATATAATAAACACATTGATATTTGTTATAAACAATAGAATGATAAATAGTAATATAATAAGTAATACAGTATAGCATATATGATCACATATAATAATAAACTATGGTACTACTATAAATAATTATTCTTATTTATTATTATAATTAATAATTATAAATAGCTATAGTAAATACTGGTCCTCCACTAGTGTGGTGCTATTGCTATCTTTGTGTACAGTTGAGGAAACAGCAGTTGGCCATGTGGCCCTCGGCCTTCTTTCAGGTGTTGTAGGCAGGCTGGTTCATTTATGCTGGGGTAACAAGTCTCACTTGCTTCACCCAGTTTATCCTCCATGTCTGTTGTGTCACAAGGTCTTGTGAAATGGACATATAACACCTAGTTTTCAGATTACCACAGCAGAGGAAGAGAAAACTGGGGGGGGGGGGGGTGGGGTGGGGTGGGGTCATTTGGCCCAGAAATAGGAAGTATCCCTTTGAAAAATTAGTGCATTGTCTATAACTAGTTACAGGGCTTTACCTAGCTGCAAGGAGAGTGGGAGTAGGGCATGGCCATTTAGTGAGCGATAACATTTCTCTGACATGGGTGGATATATGACAACCCATGATCTGAATATGAGAGCGCTTCTGGCAGCAAAGATCCAAAAGCCTTGGGAAAGGAACATTGTTTTTACTGGATCTCCTAGAATGAACAGCCTCTGGAGAAGCAGTGTTGGGAGTGGAAGGATGGTGGTGGGAGGAGGGTACCTGCCAATAAAGTACTAAATGTTTTAGAGATCTGTTTTGCTAAAAAGGACAGGCTCTGTAGGAAGTTCTGGGAATGACGTTTAGAAATCATCAGTCGATTATATAGAGTCATATATACTATGCTAATAGGTTTATACTGTAGACAAACTTACTGAAAGGTGTTTTTTTTTAAAGTTTAAGTGTGTTTAAGTAAGTTTAAGTTCGTTTTTAAGTTTGCTCGTTTATTTATTTACATAATCTCAAAAAAATTTTTGTGGGGCTCACAACTCAGGACCCTGACATCAAGCGTCTCATGCTCTTCTGACTGAGCCAGCCAGGCGCCCAAAAATTTCCTGAAAGTTTTTGACACTTGAACTGATATTATGGAATAGGTAGGGGCAGTTTAACTGTGCCATGCCATAGATGAGGATTCCCTAAATGTAGAAAAGTATGGTGACTTGTGTAGGGCCATATAGGTAATTAGTAAAAGAACTAGGGTTCAAATTTCTGTTTCCTCATTCCAAGTTCAGATTTTGTTTAGCTATTTCTTGATTATGAGATGATTTTGGAAGATTAATCCAGTAGTGGTGTACAGAATGGATAAGGTGATAGGAAGGCCAGAGATGGGAAGACCAATTTAGCTAATAAGTTTTTTCTAAATGATGGCGAAAGGACTCTGAACTAGGCTGTTTTTCAAGAGGTATGGAGAGAGATATGATTGGAGCTTGAATGAGAGAAGTGCCCTCCCATTGGAGTCAGAGAACACTTCTCCATGCCTTTATGACTTCATGGACCAGGATGTCAGCCACATTCGTACTTCTACCTCTAGTGAGGTTGCAAGGGGGAAATGAAGCTGTGTGGCTCAATCCCACATTTTCTCCCCTTATTTTCCTTCTCTGCCATGCAGTAGGGGGATGGGGGCCTGTGGTGGTCAAGCTCAGCTTTGCAACTGGTGGGTGAGTAGAATTCTGTGTTAGAGGGGAGAGTGTTAGCATATTCATGTGGCCATGGATTTCAAGCCACATTTTCAGGCTCAGCACTGTCAATGAAATTGCTATTCTTCTGGTCACCATTTGTGTCTCTAGTGTGTTTTTATTTTTTAGTTGGTTCTAATCTCAGGAAAAGAAAGGGTGGTTATTTATTACCCTCCTCAAGCTGCAACAGAAAGAATAGAGGCTGTACAAAGGGAATCATAACTTTGGGATGGAAAAGACCTCAGAAATTTTCCGGGTCAACACTTTCTTTTTATAAGAAAAAGAACTGAGTTGTAGAAAGTTTGGCATACTTGACGTCACAGTTACAGCTGAGTAAAGTGTTGAATACTATTAATTCAGAGATCTTTCTCTTTCTAGATAAGGATACAATGGTAATGGGAAAATAGTCAACTATAAACAGCCAGCAGCATGCGTAGCAGGGAGGTGGATATAGGCCCAGAGCTGTATATTTAAGAGATTTTTTCCACCCCCTGTGGAAGTTTTATGTGTTTGTAATTGAATCTCTCACTAATTTCTTTATGCTTTCCAAGTGTTATGTAAATATGTATCTAGAAAATAGAAGTCAATACAGAAAACACAAATATATGTTATATATATGTGTGTGTGTGTGTGTGTATATATATATATATATATATATATATATATATATATATATACATATATATGTATATAAAATGTAGGCAAATATTTATAGTTTGTTTTTTTACATCACAAACCTTAACCCAATTGGAATTTTGATATGGCATGAGGTAGGACATGTTTAAATTTTCATGTCAAAATATTGTTTAATTAATTTGCTGAAAATATTATTTGTTGGAAAACCCATTTTTTCTCTCATATGAAATAACACCTGTATCATATATCATCTCTTATATATACTTGGTACTTTTCCAAACTTACCTTTCTGTCCATTGATCTGTCTGGCTTGTATCTTTGCCAATTTCATTCTGCTGTAGGTAGTTTGAACTGCACCTGACAATCATCATGGACAGCATGGGAAAAGGTCAGGCATTGGGTTCAAGCTTACCTGGGTTTGAATCCAAAGTATCTCACTTGTAGATGTATATCCATATGGAAGTGAATTAACTCTCTGAGCCTCTGAGTGTATTCATTGGAGAATGATAAGAATTGTCATTAACTAACAGAATTTCCATGAAGGTCAGGGAAAATACATGTAAAGCACTTACACTTAACACTCTTGGATAGGAATATTATATAAATACTTTGCATTATTAATAAGCTTTCACTTAAAAATTCTTTATACTATGTTAAATTCAATATTGTGCATCCACATGCAAGCTTATAAAGCATAATAAACATGGAGATTGCTTCTTTTATTTTCCTGGAAAAGAGTTACTTTAGTTATGTCTTTATTCATTCTTCTTTAGAGGAATTAAGGATGATGAGAGTCGATGTAACAATTTGTTTAAATTTTTTTAAACGTTTATTTGTTTTTGAGAGAGAGAGACAGAGCACAAGGAGGAGAGGGAGACACAGAATCCGAAGCAGGCTCCAGGCTCCAGGCTCCGAGCTGCCAGCACAGAGCCCTACGCAGGACTCAAATTCACAAATTACGAGATCATGACCTGAGCTGAAGTCAGTTGCTTAACTGACTGAGCCACCTGGGTGCCCCTTGATGTAACCTAATTTTTAAAGACATTTCTGTCAAGGCTTGGTTTGAATCCCATTTTTTCCCTAAGCTTCAGTTTTCTCATCTATAGAGTTAGTACCTAACTCCTAGGTGAGTTGAGGATAAAATAAAATAATGTGTGTAATATTTGGGGCTTGAGCTGACAGAAGCAAGGCAGAAGCAAAGCCTGACAGAAGCAAAGGCAGATACACTGAAATACTGACATGAAATTGCTACTAGAAGATGAATTAATACAAGCATTTTGAAATTTATATGTTGACTTAGCAAATTTGAATCTCAACCTTTTATGAACATATGTAATATGCAAATCATTATACAATTGTATTCTGAAGAGCATTATCAAGTGGCAATAATTTTTATTATCTCATGCCACCTGGTGCCTTGACCAAGTTACTACAACCCATAATTGTGAGTTGTTAATGAAAATAATCATAGCTAATATTTATTGGATATTTTTCTGGGCCAGGCCCTGTGTTAAACCTTTTTTATATGTTAATTAGCTAATTGATTCAACAAATATTTATTGAACGACTGCTATGTATCAGCCTCTTGTATGTGTTCTGTGATTTTATCAACATGGCATCCCTCTAGGTCAGTTTTAATGTTCTCCCTGTGAGACTCAGAGAGATTGATATACCCAAGGCCATACAGCCAGAGATAGAAGGATTGGTATTTAAACCTATTTCTTCTTTCACTGCCTTAGGAGCATATAATAATTAATTTATTCTATACTATATATTCTATAGTCTATAGAGTGTGCTGTACTCTATTTATGTAGTCATTTTTCTTTTACAAGATGATAATGATGATTTCAATATGACAACCATATCAATAATCTTTTAGTAGGTTTTCTTGCTTTGGGGTTAACTAAATATTTATTTCATTTTAATTCCTTTGTTAACTTCTTGGCTATACTTCTTTGAAAGCTTTTTTAGTGGTTGCTCTAGGGATTGCAATACTCACTCTTTATATATTACTGTTAATCAAAACAGTATGGTATTGGCATAAAACATATACATAGATCAATGTAACAAAGCAGAGATTTCAAAAATGACCATGCATTTATGGTCAATTAATTTACAACAAAGGAGCCATGAATATACACCAGGGAAGAGATAGTCTGTTTAAGAAATAACATTGAGAAAACTGGACAGCCAAATGCAAAAGAACGAAGCTGAACCATTATTTTACATCATACACAAAAATCAACTCAAAATTGATTAAAGACTTTACGTATCAGTGTCTACTTAGACTTAGTATCAGATCATTTCATACACACTGTAAGAAATTTGAACAGTGTAATTCCATTTATTCTCCCATTCTTTATGCTATTGTCACATATTTTATACCTGAATACATCATAAACCTCACAATACAATGTTATGATTTTTTACTTTAAACAAACATTTGCATTTTGATGGAGTTAAGAAATGGAAAGGATAACTATTTTTTAAGTTTTATTTTTATTTTGAGGGAGAAAGAGACAGCACAAGTTGGGGAGGAGGAGGAGGAAGAGGAGGAGGAGGAGGAGGGGAGAGAGAGATAGAGATAGAGAGAGAGAGAGAGAGAGAGAGAGAGAGAACTGCAGGCAGGCTCCACACTGCCAGTGCAGAGCCTGATGTGGGGCTCGAACCCACAAAACTGTGACCTGAGCTGAAACCAAGAATCAGAGGCTTAACTGACTGACCCACCCAGGTGCCCCAGAAAGGTAACTTTTATATTCATACAACTATTAACCATTTTTAAATCCTTGGCATTCCTTTTACTTGACATCGTTTCCTTTATTTCATTTCTGATTCTAGTAATTTGATTCTTTTCTCTCTCTCTCTTTTTATTTTTTATTTTTTTTTATTTATTTTTTTTTAAATTTTTTTTTTAACATTTTATTTATTTTTGAGACAGAGCATGAACAGGGGAGGGTGAGAGAGAGAGAGAGAGGGAGACACAGAATCTGAAACAGGTTCCAGGCTCTGAGCTGTCAGCACAGAGCCCGATGCGGGGCTCGAACTCACGGAGTGAGAGATCATGACCTGAGCTGAAGTCGGACGCTTAACCGACTGAGCCACTCAGGCGCCCCTCTCTCTCTCTTTTTATAAGTAATCTCTACCCCCAACATGGGATTTGAATTCACAACCCCAAGATTAAGAGTCACATGCTCAGTCATCTATTTCTTTTCTAATTTTCTGCCTAGTTGTTCTTTCCATTACTGAAAGCAGAGTATGAAGTCGTTGTTATTGTTGAATTGTCTATTTCTCCCCTTCATTTACATTAACTTTTGCTTTGTGTGTTTTGGTGTTCTGTGTCTATATTGCATATATAATTGTTTTATCTTCCTGATGGATTGATGCTTTTATCATTATGAAGTGTCCCTATTTATCCTTAGTAATTTTGTTTTAAAATTTATTTTATCTGATATTAGTACAGCTGCTCTGCCTTTCTTGTGGTTGTTGTTTGCATGATATATCTCTTCTTTCCTTTTATTTTCATGTGTATGAATGTAAAGTGTGTCATTATATGGATAGCACTTAGCTGGGTTTTTGTTTTTTATCTAGTTTGACAATCAATCCCAGCCTTTTGATTGTCTATGCTTTTTCTGCTTCTATTGAAATGAACACTTTTTTTTTTTTTTTTTTTAGTCTCTTGGTGTAGTCAATTGTGCTGATTGATTTTTATTTTTATTATTTTTTTTAATATATAAAATTTATTGTCAAATTGGTTTCCATACAACACCCAGTGCACATCCCAAAAGGTGCCCTCCTCAAGAGAGCCTTTTGCTTTGGCTCTCTCCCACTCTAACCTTTTTTTTTTTTTTCCTTCCCCTCCCCCATGGGTTTCTGTTAAGTTTCTCAGGATCCACATAAGAGTGAAACCATATGGTATCTGTCTTTCTCTGTATGGCTTATTTCACTTAGCATCACGCTCTCCAGTTCCATCCACGTTGCTACAAAAGGCCATATTTCATTCTTTCTCATTGCCAAGTAGTATTACATTGTGTATATAAACCACAATTTCTTTATCCATTCATCAGTTGATGGACATTTAGGCTCTTTCCATAATTTGGCTATTGTTGAGAGTGCTGCTATAAACATTGGGGTACAAGTGCCCCTATGCATCAGTACTCCTGTATCCCTTGGATAAATTCCTAGCAGTGCTATTGCTGGGTCATAGGGTAGGTCTATTTTTAATTTTCTGAGGAACCTCCACACTGCTTTCCAGAGCGGCTGCACCAATTTGCATTCCCACCAACAGTGCAAGAGGGTTCCTGTTTCTCCACATCCTCTCCAGCATCTATAGTCTCCTGATTTTGTACTGATTGATTTTTAAATGTTAAACCAACCTTGCATTCCCATGTTTGACTCCATTTGGTCATGATGTATTATCTTTTTGTATATATTGCTTTATTATACTTGACAGGATTTTGTTGAGGATTTTTGGGTCTATGTCCACAAAGAATATTTGGTTTTAGTTTTCTTTCTTTATAGTGTCTTTCTCTGATTTTAATATTAGGGTAATGCTGTCATCATAGAATGAGTAGGAAAGTGTTACCTTATGTTCTATATCTTGGACTTTTTAAATGGAATTGGTAATATTTCTTCCTTAAATGTTTGACTGAGTTCCCCAGTGAAGCCATTTGAGCCTGGAGTTTTCTCTGTTGGAATGTTTTAAAGTATGAATTTAATTTATTCAATAGATACCGGATTATTCACATTATTTTCTTGCTCTAAACAAAGCTTTTCCTAAACTTCTCCCACCTGTGTGAGCCAATGACAAGTTTTTAAATTTCTCACTCACACATGAATTTGGACTTTGTAGACTTCTGTGTGTTCTTATGTTCTAACTATTCTGTAGATTAAGTTTTGTGTGTTTAATTTCCCTTGCTTTCCCTTTTACTCTCTTTCTTTTTTAGGAAAATGTGTACAGGGATTCAGATTTATGAAGCCAAAATTTTTCTGCAGAAATTCAGAAGCATTTTAAAGTGCTCTTTTAGTGATAACGTTCCAGTAATGAACTATGTTTCATAGTGAGGAATCCAGAAGGAGGACTTTTCTGGTGAAATTTTCTTCACTGGAGGGACCACACAGGCACTTCCCAGGCAGGATGACTATATGGTCATTAGGTGTTCTTTTGGCTTCTAAGTACCAATTCCCCATTTGCTTGGTAGCAGCTCCTTGAGTTATGTTTGGGTAATCATTTTTACTTTGTATATAGTATTGGTCAACAAAATACCCTCTCTTCTTTAGTCATGGGGTAGCAATGAACTAATCTGGGCTAACCAGATGCTCTCCCCGAGGAACTAAATCTTGAACAGAATCAAAGACAGGTGAGTCAATTCAAGCCAGAGGTTTTAATATCTTTGTAAGTCTCTAAATTACTTTCTGTTACCTGGATCTCTGGGTCTGCACTGGTGTCAGCTCTTTCTGAGCTGTTTGTTTCCTCAATTTTCGTGAGCCATCCCATATCTTATAAAGTAATTATAGTTCTGCGTAAATTAGCCACAGGTAATTCCAGTAGTTTGTAACTAAATAACCCTAACTGGGGGTAAGATGGTGGCTGTTCTTCTCTAGACAGGGAACATAGTGTATAGCAAGGCTGTATGGGATTTATAGGGTTTGTCTATACGATATGTGGACCAACCTTATCAAAGATACCAGGTAGGGAAAGCTTATTAAGAATGCAGATGCTCTACTCCAGGCCTAATGAGTAAGAATTTCTCAGTGTGGGGTTCAGGAAATCTGAAATGTGAACAAATTGCTCAGAGATTATTCTGCAAAATACATTTGAGAAACACAACATAAGGGTACAGGTCTTGAAATCTCAAAAACAGAGATTAGAATGCTTTATGCTGTTTTAACTGGGGTTAGCCAATTAGTCCCACTGGGCTTGTTTTCTCATCTGTAAGATGAGGATTGTAAGACCTTGTTCATCAAGTTGTTTAAAGGATTGAAATATGCATGTAGAGATTTTCATATTGCCTAAACAGAGGAGAGCTGCATCATTACTGGGTGTTTATATCCCAAAATCTAATATGTCTTAGGCAAAAATTGTGACTAGCAAAAATTATGGTTGAAGATCATGTAAATCTATGATAGTAACCTATGGTCACAGTTATGCATCATGTTGGGGACAAATGTATGGTCTTTCACCATATATATAGCTAAGAATCTCCCTGAACAGTTAGAATAGGTTAGAGTAGCTAAACACCATGTAAAGTAGTTGGCTTGTGCTTAGAAGTCGTGTGCTATTAAAACAAACACAAAATTTTTTTTTATTTTTTATTTTTTTTTAATTTTTTTTTAAATTTATTTATTTTTGAGACAGAGAGAGACAGAGCATGAACGGGGGAGGGTCAGAGAGAGAGGGAGACACAGAATCGGAAGCAGGCTCCAGGCTCTGAGCCATCAGCCCAGAGCCCGACGCGGGGCTCGAACTCACGGACCGCGAGATCGTGACCTGAGCTGAAGTCGGACGCTTAACCGACTGAGCCACCCAGGCACCCCACACATAATTTTTTAAAGTATGTATGTATGTATGTATTTAGAGAGAGAGAGAGAGAGAGTGCGCGCGCACAAGTGGGGGAGGGGCAGAGAGACAGGGAGAGAGAAACCCAAGCACAGAGGCCAACCGAGAGCTCCATCCCATGAACTGCGAAATCATGACCTGAACCTCATACTGAGAAATTCTTATTCATTAGGCCTGGAGTAGAGATAAATGGGTAAAAGTTACATCAACAACAAAAATTGAGGCAACGTTAAGTGTGGGTGTCAAAATTTTCTTTTGGTCCCAGTACTCATGATTATGTAAGCCATAACTTCAGGCAGGCTTTTAGAAACCTGGCAATACTGGCAGGTATACAAATTATGGCAATACAAATTATGCGGGGAGTTAAAAAAAATCAAGGGGTGCCTGGGTGGTTCAGTTGGTTAAGTGTCCAACTCTTGATTTCAGCTCAGCTCATGATCTCACAGTTCGTGAGTTTGAGCCCTGCATTGGGCTCTGTACTGACAGGGTGGAGTCTGTTTGGGATTCTCTGTCTCCCTCTCTGCCCCTCCCCTGCTTGCCCTTTATCTCCCCCCCCAAAAAAAATAAATGAATAAACATTACAAAATCAAGGTGGCACGTATTTCTGTTTATGGATAAATGGCTCTGCCTCTTACATATGCATGCAGATATCAATATTTGGAGGAGTTTTCTGAGTCATCATTTGTATCTAAATCCTTCCACCAGGCTAAGCACAAATGCCAGATAACGTCACTTTGAAAGATGTCCTTTCTCTGGTGTCTACTCACAAGATTTCTATCCAGGTAGATAATTCAGTTTCCTGAAAGATTGATCCGAAGTGTATCTCAAGCCCCTGCCGGAGATGAGAAGTCAGAGAGAAGTTGTCTGGATGCTTGAGAAGAGCAGAAAAAGGGATAATTCATATGCTGGATGGTATAGTAAGCTTAGATCCATTGGTTGGCTTAAAATAATGTTCATTAAAACACAGTACCTGGCACATGCAAGGCTTTCAATGCACACTAGTGAATAGTAGAATCAGATTCTTAAAATTAGAAAGAGCGTAAACAACACCTAAATGAAGCAGAAGGCCTCTGAAGAGGCTCCTCCCATAGTGTTCATCCAGCCTGTGCCTGCCTATCTCTAATGATAGAGAATTCATTACACCCAAAGACAATCTACTTAACAAGAAGTTCTTTATACAGAGATGGAATTTATTTCTTCTGTTTCTTGTTCTTCTCTCTGGGACCAAACAACAAATTTAGTCCTTTTTCTACAAGGGAGACACCAAACATTTAAGGAGAATTAATATATCACTTTAAAAGTCTCATGTAGAAAAAACATCTTATGTAGACCAAATATCTCTAGTTTCTTTAACTCTACTCCAAATCACAGAATTCTGTATTGGAAGAAATATATTAAACAATGTACAAAAACTCTTTAATAATGCAGGCATCTCCAGAAAGTTCATCAAAAGCATCTATTCAGCTTTGTTTCTACCACAAAATCTCTGGCTGTTATGGATGAACTGTACCCATTCCCCCAAAAGATATGTTGAACCTAACCTCCAGTACCTAGTACCTCAGAACACGGCCTTATTTGGAAATTGAGGTGTTGGAGACATAATTAGTTAAGATGAGATCATACTGGAGTAGGGTGGGCTCATGATCCAATAGAACTGGATGTGTCCTTACAAGATGGCCCTGTGAAGATACCAGAGACAAGAAAGGAAGAACAGTGAGTGAGAACATCTTGTGAGGACGAAGACGAGATTGAGTTATGCAAGTCAAGGAACACCAGAGACTGTCGGTAAAACACCAGAAGCTAGGAAGAGACAAGGAAGGATTGCCCTACAGCTTTCAGAGGGAGTATGAGTCTGCCAACCCCTTCATCTTGTACTTCTAGCTCCAGAACTGTGGGACAATGACTTTCTATACCCAGTTTGTGGTACTTTGTTACAGCAGCCCTAGGAAACAAACACGTTGGCTTTGACTATATTTTGAATTTTCTTTTCAGAATGATACCGACAGCATTATTCCACATGGTAATAATCAGTAAAGCAAGCAAATGCTAAAGCTCTTCCATCTAAGTATTTCCAGCCCTGAATTGAAACCAATTTCAAACAGTCTATGAACTCACATACATGTTGTCAAATACATGCTGCAGGGGAATGAATCTCCTAAGCTACTTAGCTGTACAAATATAACTAACATTATTTTCCTACAACTTGATTTTGAAACAATAGCTTTGCTGAGATATAATTGTTACTAAATTCACTATTTTAGTGTACATTTCACTGGTTTTTAGTACATTCACAAAGTTGTGCGACCATCACCATTATATAATTTTAGAATATTTTCATTACCTCAAAAAGAAACTCCATACCTAATAGCAACCACTCCTCACCCTACTCCCTTTCCCTAGCCCCTGGAAACCACTAATCTACTTTCTGTTTCCACTGATTTGGCTATGCTGGACATTTCATATAAATGGAATTGTATACTATGTGACTGGCTTCTTTCACTTAGGACTATGCATTTAAGGTTCCTTTATGTCTTTTCATGACTCAACAGCTCATTTCTTTTTAGTGCCAAATCGATTACATTGTCTGGATATACCACAGTTTATTTATCCAACCCGATTGTTTATCCATGTAATGACAGAGATCTTGGTTCCTTTCAAATTTTGGCAATCATGAATAAAGCTGCAATAAATACTTGTGGGCAGTTTTTTGTATAGGTATACATTTTCATCTCCTTTGGGTAAATACCAAGAAGCATGATTGCTGGATTGTATGGCTACAGTATGCTTAGTTTCATAAGAAACCTTCAACCTGTCTTCCAAAGTGACTGTGCCATTTTGCATTCCCACTACCAATGGATGAGTTATTTGTTTATTTTTTAATTAGGTAACTTATCTTTTTATTATTAAGCTTAAGAATTTTGAAAAATCATATTCTGGATACAAATGCCTTATCATTCTGACTTCTGGGCCTTCTTAAGTTCTCTGGACATTGATGCCACACCTGCATCTCTCTTGGCCATATAAGAAAAGCATTCTGCTGTTCCAAATGCCATCCCATGGTGGGGAGTTTGGGGACTCTGTGGTACTCCTAGGTCTATCTACAAAGAAATACACCTACAGTTCTTTTGTGTTCTATGGGTCTGCCTCCATGGAAGGTGGGAAAAACTGGCTCTTAAATTAGCATGCTTTTTATAATATTTTGTTTAGATCATGAATTTTGTGCCCTAAGTCATTCAGGTTCTCTAAGTTTAACACTCAGAAACCAGTCTTTAAAACTCAAACTCTTCTCTCAAATTATTGTTTCTGCCATCAACATTACAATCTACTTTAAAATTCTAATGCAAGGATTTGAGCCCTTGGCTACTTGTGTCCCTGATGCCTCTAGTCAAGTTTGAGTGGGAACAGGGCCCAGGACATAAGGATATAATACTACAAATATTATGTTGCTACACATGAAGGGTTTCCAAAAGCAAGCTGAATTTAAACAGGTACAGACCTGTATAGGTAGTGAAGCTCAGTGACAAAGAATAAGCCGAGTCATCTGAAGAATGATGAGCAACTTCTCCTTGTGTTCCCTCCGGAGTCATGGGTTCTGTAGGTGTTCAGGGAAGTTAAGGTTCCAGAAACATAATTAGAAGTAAATATTATAGAGCAGAATCTATTTTAAGGGTATCATGGCATCTCATAGTCTCATGGAAACCCAGGACCTGAAAGTACATAGGCCTCAGGAACAAAAAGCATCAGGAACTCACATGTAGTCATATTTTTCACCTTTTCTGGTCCACCAGATTTCTGAAAACTTTAAATTTTTGCATCTCCTAGTGGTATTTAAAGATACCTTGTCTTTCCAAAATAACCTTCCAAAATTCCCAGAAAATGACAGTTTTCCAACTTAATATCAATGAAACCTGGCCAGGGTGGGTCCCACTATAGGAACAAAGATATTTCCATGGTTACCAGGCAGAGGGTGTGGTGGGGATAGATAAAATTTAAGAAAATTATTTTTTGCTTGGCGGACAAATCTTTTGGGTGTTCTCTTTGTTGTTCCTGACTATATGTAGTTGTTAAGTCCATCCTTCTTAGACCAGCATATGAAGACCTTGAAAATATCCCTCCAATTTATTTTTCCTACTGCTGTTAATCTTTATACCCCAAGTCTAGCAGCTACCAAACTGTTTTCTCTTTATTGAATCCACTCTGTTCCTTCTGGCCCTGTTAGTTTTTGCATTTTTTTTTTTTTCTTTGTCTAGAATACCTTTTCCTCCCTAGTTTGGTAATTTCTACTCGTCTTTTAGCTAAGCTAAAAGCTGAGCATTACTTCTAGAAGCATTCTTGATTTCTAAAAACAGAGGTTATTGCTCTTTGAATGTTTCACTTTGTTCACACTGTTCTAGACCCCCTATCAGATTGTAGTTGTCATGTAATTTGTCCCCTTTCCCTACCAACTAGGACATCCTTACAGGCAAGATTATATATTGAATGTATTTGTCTCAATGGCAGCTCATCTTTGGCCGGCACATAGCAAAGTCTCAATACATTCTCACTAGTCCTTTTATTATTTTTCTGTTTCTCCCAGGCTGAAATCATCTCAGTACCCCAGCTCCCCAGACTATTAGCAGACAGAAAATAAAGTTTGATTCATTTTTATCTTTGCTCTTTGTTCTCTTCTTTTTTAAATGAAAATGTAGCTATGGCAATGTAATTTAATTTCTGCTTCTCCTCCGTTAAAAAATAATAAAAAATATCACACACATAAAAATGAAAAACAATACAGCACCCACACCATCAAACGGAAGTAAATGGTAACAGAATCCAAGAATAAAAATCCCCTGAAGGTTGCATTTTTGAGCTTGGTGTAGGAGTTAGGAATAATGGATATAATTCTGGTTCCCTCTAGCAGTTTTTAATTTCTGTCTCTCAGTTCCAATCAGAAAACAGGCAGTTGGTTCATCTCCTGCCCTTTCTCCTCACCCCATTTCTTCTCTTTGCTCTCTTGCCCCCCATGTAAAACCAAACATAGTTTGGGAGGCCAAGAATGACGGAAGAGGAACATTCTTTTCCCCTTTTTCTTCCTCTTCATTTTCTCCCAGTCTTCTCCAAATTCTGTTTGGGCTGGTCCTTCCCCCCCTCCCATCTTCATCTGATGGAAACACTTTCACTTTTGTCTCATTCTACTGTGATTTTTACATTCATGAGCAGGGAAGGTATACTTTTAAACGTATGGATTTTTAAAAAAAAGTTTGCGAAGTTGATTGTTAGAAATGCAAATTAACCATTCGAATTCTCCAAGTTTTTAAGCTAGAGTAAGCCGGTCAGGTCCATTTTCCCTGCACCTGGGCAAAAATGCATCTGAATTCCTACTAAGTGGATTTATAGGCTGAAATCTAAGTTTATCTCTCCAACTATCCTCTAAATCCTGAAAAACAAAACCAGCAAAAATGTATACATGCTTATTAAGCATTCAAGGAAGATATGAAAAAAGAGCGGAAGCTTTGAGCAGTGATTCCCCCAGTTTTCTGAAACCCAAAACCAATAACCAAGGCCAATCAGTAACCCTTTACATTTTTTACTTATAAAATAATACAGATAAAGAATAGGAGAGGAGAAAAAAGGTTACATTTTAAAAGAAAGTATAAATCTTAAAATGAAAAAGTTATCGGAGGTAACAATGCAAATGACATCAGAAAAGAACAAATCTAGGACTGGCGAGTCACATTACAGACACGCCTCCGCGTCCCGAGCCCACGCAGCGACTTTGAAAAGACTCCACCTTCAGGAACAATTTCATTGGAGCTCACCTGCCCGCTCGACCCCACCCCGTTTCCTCTGCCGCATGCGCACTACAGGCAAACGCCTGTGGCCTCCTCTCGTCACCTTCCCCACCCCCGAATTCCGAACTCGGATTGGTCTAGTCCATGGGTCCGCCCCTTAGACTCAACCAATGCAGAAGTCGCCTCGGTGCTCCGCCCTCCCTGCCGGCAGTGTGCGGCCGCGTAGCTCGCAACCCTGGGCTGCAAGTGGGGATGGCGGCGTTTGCGGCGACTGCGGGGAGGCTGTTGGGGCTGCGTGCGGCTGGGACAGAGGGACGGTTGCTTCGGCTGCGAGGCGCGGGGCTGCAGCGGGCCTTGTTGCAGCCCGCCTCGGCCACTGGAGATGCGGCACAGAGGCGGCAGGTGGCTCACTTCACTTTCCAGCCCGACCCGGAGCCTCAGGAGTATGGTGAGCTAGGGGCTGCCCTGTCTGCTCCTGGTGCAACCCAGACTCCCAGGCCTGTGGGCGCCTCGCCAGGAGTGCCATCCTGCTCGTGTCGGCGGCGGCCGGCAGGCTGATCTCCTTGCATCTTGGTGTAATTCCTTCCCTGCTTTCTGGAGCCTCCCTACTATAGGGTTTGATTGTAGTTTCCACCTCGCTCTATTTTTGTGACTGAGCAACCCACGAGAGGCAGCCCCTCAGAACCCTCGAGTTGGGTGAGAGGGCATGCCGCGGTCTGGAGAGGTCGAGGGTGGAGGGATGGTGCCCAGGGAACCCCTCCTTTTCTCATTTCTCCATCCTCGCTTTCTCAGCCGTGGCCCTAGGTGTTGTCTGTTTGTCCGGAGCTGGGCCATTAACTACAGGTAGCGGTATTTAAAAGAGAAATTTTTTTTCTTCTTTTTAAAATTTTCTTTCATTACTTTTCTTTTTTTTTTTTTTTTTTTTTTTTGCTTTGGCAGAGAAGAGGAAACGGAAGGATTAAGTAATTGAATTGATTTTTCCCAAGGTCTTAAAACAGGTTGTTCTTAGACATGGGAAAGAACCCAGGTTTTCCATTTGAGTCTAGCAATGAGCCTGTGCTGGACTAGGCTGCCATTTAGCCAAGGAGCAGGTAATTGGTGAAGGTGACCGGAAGAGGAGGCCACTAACACTCTCATTGGTAGGAAGGGCGCTAGCAAACTCTTCACAGTATGACAATTGCATGACTTTTACCATTTCTTCTGCAAGTTTTATGTGATCTCTGAAAGATCGAGTGTCTATTATCAGAACATTGGGAACACTTACCTTTTCTTTGTCTGATAACTTCTCACATGCTAGAGTGATATTTTTGGAAGGGTGTCTGTACTTGTGAATAATAAGTGTGAACATATATTGAGTGCTTACTGTAGGCAGGTACTATGCTGAAAAATTTACATTTGTTATTTCATTTGATGCTTAGCACAACTTTTAAAAGTGAGTAATGTTAACGGAGGTCTTGACATAGTTTGTCCAAGGTTACACAGATAAGTTAGTGATAGCTTCTGCTTTGGATTTTAGTTATTCAGATTCTAGAGCTTCCATTCTAAACAATGGGCTATAATGCATGTAGAAATAATTTACTAAGAGGTGTCACACTTTTGTGAAACAGTAGATACCATGGTGAGTAGCAAGTTTTTCTCACCAACAAGATGAACCTTGAATTCTGTCTTCAAAGCAAAGAAACTTTAGCCCAATACTTAAGGAATAGAATACAGTTCTTCTTCATCCCCCACCCGCCTTCCACAACTGTGAAATTACTAAAGTCCAGGTAGAATGATAATCATGTTTATATGTTCTTATTATAAAAACAATAAACACATGTTACATTAATTTGGATAATAGAAAAAAGCAAGAAAAAGTAATCTCACCACCCACTACTATTTGTAAATACTGCTAACATTTTGGTGTGTATCCTTCCAGGTATTTCCTTTCAGTTTAGTAGAATTAAATTTTCCTGTAATTGTAGTTGTTTTTTTTTTCAATATATGAAGTTTATTGTCAAATTGGTTTCCATACAACACCCGGTGCTCATCCCAAAATGTGCCCTCCTCAATACCCATCACCCACCCTCCCCTCCCTCCCACCCCCCATCAACCCTCAGTTTGTTCTCAGTTTTTAAGAGTCTCTTATGCTTTGGCTCTCTTCCACTCTAACCTCTTTTTGTAATTGTAGTTTTTTTTTTTTTTTTTTTTTTTTTAATGTTTATTTTTGAGACAGAGAGAGACAGAGCATGAATGGGGGAGGGGCAGAGAGAGAGGGAGACACAGAATCGGAAGCAGGCTCCAGGCTCTGAGCCATCAGCCCAGAGCCCGACGCGGGGCTCGAACTCACGGACCGCGAGATCGTGACCTGAGCTGAAGTCGGACGCTCAACCGACTGAGCCACCCAGGCGCCCCATGTAATTGTAGTTTTAATACAGATACAATCTGCATTCTTTAGTCAGAGGTATTTTCCCGTATTATTGCATAATTTTCATAACCTTCTTTAGAAGACAGTGTGTTCCGTGGAGTAGAAACACTGTAGTCCAGTGGTTGAAATCTTGGCCCTGGAATCAGATTGTTTTAGGATTGGTTTTGGCCCTGCTACCTATGCCTTTGGACTACTCACTTACCCTCTATAAGCCTCAGTTTCTTTGTAAGTGAGGAGTTACTAATAATACGTACTTCACAGGTTGCTATGAGGAGTAAAGGCAATTTTGCACAATGTATACAAACCCAGTTTTGTCTGCTAAGAAACACTCATTAAGTGGAAACTTTTAATAATTACCATTATGCTTTTGTTTTACACTTTTGCAGTGTTATAAACAATGCGGATAGAAACGTTTGTGGATAGAAACGTTTCATGTATCTTTTGTGTATCTGAGATTATTTCTTTAGGATAAATTCTAGGGATGAAATTTCTGACTCAAAGACATGAACAGTTTAATGGATTTTTAATGCAGAGTTCAAATTATCAGTTTATATTTCCATGTGTGTATAGGAGGGTGAATATTGGGTGCCATGATAAAATCATGATTGTGCTGTGATACTGTGATTTATAATAAGAAATACATATTGGTCTTTGTCCCCTTTTCCTGGCACAGAGCTCCTGAAACCTTTGAAATTTCTTTTGATGAGAGTAATAAAGATGTCTTGTTATGCTGATGGTAACTTTTTTGGAAGCTCCTTGTTCATCTAAGGGTGGGAGCTGGTCACTAGAGGAGTCAGTTGTGAGATTAGAGGGTTGGGACTTTCAGTTCTGGAGGTTCTGGAGGTTGAATGCATTTGATCAATCATGCCTATGTAATGAGGCATCCTGTGGAAACCAAAAAGGATGGGATTTAGAGAGCTTTTGGGTTGGTGAATAGGTATTGGGTGAATAGAGGATTGGGGATAGTGGCATGCTCAGAAAACGTGGGAGCTCCATACCTTGCCCTATGCATCTCTTACACCAGGCTGCTCCTGAGTTACATCCTTTTATATTAAGCCAGTAATCTAGTAAGTAAAATATTTCTCTGAGTTCTGTGAGCCATTCTAGCAAGTTAATTGAACCCAAAGAGAGGGCTGTTGGGACCTCCAGTCAGAAGCACAGGTGATGACCTGGATTTGCAGCTGGCCTCTGAACTGGGAGGTAGGCACAGTCTTACAGGGACTGAGCCCTTAATGTGTGGGATCCGATGGTAGCTCCAGGTCAATAGTGTCAGAATTGAGGTGAGTTGTAGGAGACTCAGCTGGTGTTGCAGAATTGCTTGGCTGTGTGTTAACACACACACACACACACACACACACACACACACACACACACACACAGGAATTGGTATCAGAATTGTGTGTGTGCACACATGCTTGGATATTATGTGCTCACAGCATTTTGTTTTAATATATATTTGTTTTATTTCTATTAAGGAATAGTTACCAGATATTTGTTTGCTATATTTCTTTTTTCTTATGAATTGGATGTTCCTTGTTTTTGCACATTGAAAAATTTGTATGCATGATAATCTTTTTCTATCAATACTGATCCTATGTACCATTATTGAACAACTGCTATATTCCACATGTGTGGTGGACATCAGTCTATAACCCTCACAGTAACCTTGTGACCTAGAGAGTATTATGCTCATTTTGTAGATGGGAAAATTGAAGCTCAGAGATGTTAGTGGTCTGCCCAAGTCTGAGTAGTGGCAGGGCCAGAATTTGAACCCAAATATGTCTACCTTTAAAGTCTCCCACACTACTTTTGTGTTAATGTTTTGTATATTAAAGATATTAATGAAGATAATAACTCTTTGTCTTTCGTGGATGCTGCAAATAGATTTATTTTTAAAATTTTGGTTACTTTGACACATGATAAAGACTGCTTAAATAGAGTGATGGGCAAGGTTGACTCTGAGGAGGTGACATTTAAACTTCACTGTGAGGAATGACAAAGGAACTACCTCCACAAAGACCAGGGTAGAACAGTCTTTTCCTGAAAGAAATAAGGACAAAGAATGATGAAATCCCTGAGGTGAGGTAAGCATGTTCACTGGTGACCAGGGAAAGCCATCACCGTTGGGGAGATAGGCAGTTCTCAGAAAGATAGGCAGTTGTTCAAGGGTAATGAAGAGTCCTCTTTGTGAGAATGAAGGTCTTCTTTCCAGTATTAGAATTTGTAGAGAAGGGAACAACACAAGTAAAGAGAGGCTAGAAAGCCTAGGGTTTTATGAGGAATGAGAAGTAGTGATTTTATCTAGAGGAAAAAGGGGAGGGGTAGAAATAAGTTTGGAAAGCCAGAAAAAAGGTTGGGGGGGGGGCGTGGAGAAAAGATTGAATGTGGCTAATGTAGCTGACACTGTGCCGAGTGCATTACACGCAGGTTCAGATTTTATTCTGTGGGCTGTGGAGGGCCGTTGGTTGTTTATAGGCAAGAGAGTGACTTGACGTGTGCTTGAATGAGATTCTTGGGAGAGTTTATAGAAATGATTAGGAAAGTAAGGAGGCAGAGATCAGTTAGAGGGATGTTGTACTGTCCATGAGAGAGGATGTAATTGTTTAAACTTGGGGACTGCCAATGGGAATAGTTGTGTTTTCGAAGGAATTGGCTGCATTTGGTGCTGTTTTGCCCGTGGGGGCTAAGAGAAAGGGGTATCAAAGATGACTTTGCCATTTCTAGCCCGGGAGGCTGAAAGGATGGTAGAGTAGTGGTATCACTCAAACAAATGAGGGATACTGGGGGAGAGGAGAGTGGTTTTGAAGAGAGGATGACTTAGGTTTGGATATGTTGATTGGATGTCTTAGTCCTTTTGGGCTGCTGTAACAAAATACCATAGGCTGGTGGCTTGTAAACAGCAGTAATTTATTTTTCACAGTTCTAGAGGCTGGGAAGTCCAAGGTCAAGGCATTGACAGATTCTATGTCTGGTGAGGCCCCGCTTTCTGGTTCTCAGTCAGCTGTCTCATCACTGTGACATTGTATATAATGGAAAGAGTGAGGGAGCTCTGTGGGGTCTCTTTCTAAGGGCACAAATCCCTTTCAGCAGGGCTCCACCTTCATGACCTATTCATCACCCAAAGCACCCCCCCAAGTACCATTATATTGGGGATGAAGTTTCAACATACGAATTTGGGAGGGGAACACAAACATTTATTCTATAGCATTAGCAGTGTTGGCAGAATATAGCATCCTGAGGTCGGCTAGTCTGAGTGCTAGTCTGGCACCAAAACAACCATGTCAAAAGTTGGGATCTTTGAGACTAGATAATTCTCTTCACATCTCTTTTCCCAGTCTTATCAGAATTGCCCCCAACTGTGTCCTTCCTTTTTTCTCTTCCTACTGTGTTTCCTTATTCTTTATCATTGCTCATCCAGACTTCTCCACGGCACCCCACCAAATGATAATAATGATGACAGAAGACACTTTTATAAGAGGTCACCTGGTACCAAGCACTATTCTGAGTGCCTTTCATGTAGCAATTCGTTTAATCCTCATATAACAGTGCTGTGTTGGGGCGCCTGGGTGGCGCAGTCGGTTGAGCGTCCGACTTCAGCCAGGTCACGATCTCGCGGTCCGTGAGTTCGAGCCCCGCGTTGGGCTCTGGGCTGATGTCTCGGAGCCTGGAGCCTGTTTCCGATTCTGTGTCTCCCTCTCTCTCTCTGCCCCTCCCCCGTTCATGCTCTGTCTCTCTCTGTCCCAAAAATAAATAAAAAACGTTGAAAAAAAAAAATTAAAAAAAAAAAAAAAAAAAAAACAGTGCTGTGGCAGGTATCCTATTATCAACCATATTTTACAATGAAGAAACTTAGATACAAAGAGGCTAAACTTCTACTTTTTGACACTTGGGTGATGGGTATTAAGAAGGGCACTGGTTGTGATGAGCACTGGGTGTTTTATGGGAGTGATAAATCACGTGAAGCGAATATGACACTGTATGTTAACTCACTGGAATTTAAATATAAACTTGGAGAAAAAACCCCAAACTTCCCCAAGTGACACTATCTGTACGAGGTGAAGCCAGGCTTCATTTTTAAGTAGTGTGCTCAGTTTGCTCTAAGAGGCCATGCCCCTGAGCTCTCAACCACACTGTCTTTTGCATTATTCGTACAGTTTCTTCACACCACACTTTGCCCGCTCTTAACCCTACCTCAAACCTGGCTTTCCCCAAATTTGTTGCATCTTTTGTGTCTCATTTGAACAGAGACTCCTGTCCTCCTTTATTACTGTTATTTACCCACCTTCAAGTTTCTTTACTTATGGTCCAGGAACTTGCTTATTAGTTTCTCACCTCATCCCCGCACCTTTTTTTCATTTCCAGTGTCCAACACATTGATTCAGTAATTCTATACACTACTCAGTGTTCACCCAGATAAGTAAGATCACCATCTGTCAGCATACACCATTATTACAGTATTATTGACTGTATTTCCTCTGCTCTATTTTTCATCCCATTCGTACTCCATTTTTGCTATCATTTGGGAAATTGCAACTTTCTGGAGGCACTATTGCACGGAAGCTGAGAGCTGGGGTTCTTAAGTCAAACATGCCTAAATTTGAGCCCCACTTTACAACTTAGCATTGTAAGATTGGCCGGGTTTATTAGTCTTCGTAAGCTTTCTTTTCTTCATCTGTTCTGCCTCAGAGCATCGCTGGGGGGACCCAGCGAGGTAAGTCATGTAATTATTGGTGCCTGGTACGGGTTGTGCTAGATTCGGTCTCCCGATTCTAGAGTAGATGCTCTTAAATATTTGACCTTTGATAGTAATCATCTCGCTGAATTCCCACACTGGCCCTAGACATTAGATATTATTCCTGTTTTATGGAGTAGGCAATGGAGTGTCAGTGGTTAAGTAACTTTCCCAATGGCCTCACAGATTCCAGGCCAGGCGTGCATGATTATGCCAGTGTGTGTGCTGCCTTCATTGCTCTGTGTTGCTCCCCAAGAACACATCGGGGCCTCTCCCTGCCCCTGATTTTGGACATTGTGTGCATGCGTGTAGGTTTCTGTATTCATTCTGTGCATTTTAGTTTTCTTCTGGCTGCCAAACTTTGTGCTAGGTGCTTAGCACAAAACACAAATGTGGATATGCACCTGTCCTCATGGAATTTAAGTCTAGTGGGGGAGATGGACGAAAAATAGCAAGTAAATGCATACTTAAATCAATCCCAATTGCAATGAATGCCCTGTAAGACATGTTCAGGTGCTGGGAAAGAGAATAATAGAGACCTAACAAGGCCCCTAAGAAGAGGTTAGTATTTGACCACCCTCTAAGCGATCAGGAAAGAGTATCCAAGGAGGTGTGAAGGAGGTGCGAGGCAGAGGACCCAACGTGCGTGAAGGTTCTGACGTAGCAGGGAGCTTGCTGTGGTGGAGCTGAGAGAAGACTCAGGTGGTGAGCCTTGGGGACAGTGGTGCAAAATAGGGCTTTTGAAGTGAACAAGGATGAGATCAAGCAGGGCTTTGTGGATGTGATGAGGAGTAGGGCTTTATTCCAGGTGCAGTCAGAGAACTTGGAAGAATTTTGAGCAGAGGAGTAACATATGCCATGCATTGCTTTTTAGGACTTCTTATAGCAGCTCTTTGATGAATGAGGGATGAAGGAGTAGAAGTGAGGAGGTGGTACTCTGGTCTGAATATATCATTTCCCCATTACTATGTTGAAGCCCTAATCCCCAGTGTGATTGTATTTGGAGATGGGGTCCTTGGGAAGTAATTAGGTCATGAGGGTGGAGGCTTCGTTAATGGGATTAGAACCCTTATAAGAAAAGACACAAGAGAGATTATCTCTCTACCTTGTGAGGATACAGCAAGAAGATGGCCTTCTGCAAACTAGAAAGAGGGTTTTCATCAGGAACTCACCTTGATTTTGGATTTGGCAACCCCCCAAACAGTGAGAGATAAGTTTCTGTCGTTTAAGCCACTCAATCTGTGTGGTATTTTGTTACAGAGGCCAGAGCTGACTAAGGCCGTTAGGAGATGTTTTTCAGAAACAGGAAAGACATGGTGAGTTCTGGAATTAGGACATGGTTGGTAGTACTAGACTTTAAGCTATATGTTGGAAGTAATATATTTGGAAGCTGGATTGGATGGATTGAATATACAAAATGAATAAAAGGAAGACATTCAAGGATGCTTCCTCAATTTCTGGCCTGGATGCTTGGGTGGAGGATAGTGCTGTTCGCTGAGAAGCAGAAGACTGGTTTTGGGAGCAGACATCAAGCCTTCGGTTGTGTGCTTACTGAGTTAGAAAAGCCTGACACCCGAGTGGGGAATTGGTGATGGTTGGATATAAATCAGGAACTCAGAGGAGGAGTCTGGATTAGAGATACTCATTTGGGAGTGACCAGCATACAGAAGAGTTTAAAAAGCATTTAGAGACTGAGGAGAGAAGTGTCCAGCTAAAGGGAGGGAAACAACTGTAGTTTGTTATACCATGACATGAGTTACCAGGTGCCCTGAGATGGGGACCCAGGGCTCCTAGCCATAGTTTCTTCAACTTTAAGGCTTTCTTAGGTCCTCCCAATGTTGGCCTTAGGTGGCAGCCCCCTCCCCCTTTACTGGCACCTTAAAAAGGCATTTGTGTTTATAGATCCTTCATTTATATTTTAATATAAAAGATCCTGTCCCTCATATTTGAATGCTCCATGAAACTTACTTTATGGGTTAGAGTTTGGGAAACCCCATAGTAGGGATTAGAGTGGGTTAGAGGTACATTTCTGGCACATAGAAAGGGATTCCTGAAGAACAGGCATCTGGAGGGGTGGAAGAAGTTCTGTTGGATGAAAATAGGTAGTTTCTTAGGCATCTTGCCATTTTACAGTGTGGTTAATGCCAGATTATGCCACTAAAATCATCCATCATGCTTCAACAAGCAAATACTGATGGTCGTGTTTGTGTTAGGCACTAAATGCTGAGGTTTCTAAGGAATATGACATGAAAATGCTGTAATACACATCAAGGACTAGGCAGCTCCGAGGAGGGCCAGTGCTGAATGTGCTGGCAGAAACTTCGGTTTCTGAAAGTAGACCCTAACTTTCCGTATCATAGCTGTGTATTTTTTAAAAATGTTTACTCTGAGAGAGAGAGAGAGAGAGAGAGAGAGAGAGAGAACATGAGTCGGGGGAGGGGGAGGGACAGAGAGAGAGGGAGAGAGAATCCCAAGCAGGCTCTGTGCTTACAGTGCAGAGCCCAACGGGGGCTCAGTCCCACCAACCACAATGACCTGAGCTGAAATCAAGAGTCAGGTGCTTAACCGACTGAGCCACCCAGGTGCCCCCATAGCTGTGTATTTTTATTTGTTCAGGATCTAACTACAAACATACTTACTGTTAAACATGCCCTGCTGTTGACCTGATTTATTTCTAGAGACTGCTCCTTGGGCACTCATTTGCCATTTTTGTCTTACATGCTCTAGCTGTGTGGAAGGCTTCTGTCTTCAATGCTACTGCATACTGAGTAGTTAGTCAGAATAACTGAAGATGCCATAGCAGTATCACTTCTGCCTCATTCCCCTGCTCCTGCAGTCTGACTTTGAATTGTAACACTGGTAGATGTTTTATCCTACTGTATTTCTTTCTCTTTAAGCAGTCCATTAGCAATATGCTTTGTAGATTTTATCTTTATTGAACCAGCCTCATATGTTCATTTGTGCGGTCATTCCACAAATATTTATTGAGCACCTGCTACATGTCAGACATTGTTATGAGCACTAAGCATATACCTCTGATCAAAAACAGATAGGAATCCCTGACCTCTTAGGGCTCATGTTCTATTGTGTTCCTATTGTGTTCTGACCCTGCATTACCTGCCACTTTATCTTTGCAGCAGTGGTGATGGCCTATTTTTTCACATGCTCTACTTAGGATAATTTCGAGTGAGTAGCTTACTTCTAGCCATAAAGCTGTCTTACCAGTGGGTGCCCATTAGCTTGTATCCTTGACTAGGGAAGTTGAACTGCTATGTATATTTTTGTTTTGTTATAACTTTTTATCTGGGAAAGAAGAGATGTCAGTCTGGTTTAGTAGCTTTTTATTAATATTGGTAATTGCATGATTGGGCAGCAGTGTTGAATAATTTTTAAGCGCTCATAGTTACATGTGCTACAGGCACATACTTTGTCATGAGGAACCATAGGCATATCTTACCATGGTCTTTAATGTAACCTGTAGGAGAATAAGTAATTCTAAGGGAAATAATTATTTGAAATGATCTTACCTGTGAATAATTTGTGATTTCTTCCTGACCCATTCACAGACCATACTGCCACCTTAAAAATAGTTGGGAGTAGATGTTACTATATTAAAATTATTTAAATCTTTTAAAAGCATCTGGTAGAATAGCAGTTAATCCAACCCCCTAAAATTTTGAATCTATTTGAAAAATATTCAGGAGTAGAAGTTTTTGTGCTTACATGGAAATAAAACCTTTAAATACTCTTATACATTGTTTTCATACAAGATGAGTCAATTCTTGGTGGTAGTTAAGCAATACTTTCCAGATTTACTTGGTGTGTTTTTTTATTGTTAAAGTCTTTGCTTTCTTTGTACCTAAAACTTGTCAAATAGCGATGAAATAAGATGTCTCGGAGGCATTCAGGATTAATTCAGATGGTTAGCATACTTGAAATAAATATCACCTTAGGTGTTTAGGCATTTTTATCCTCCTTAGCTCCTTAGCTGTGAAAATCATAATAGACAAAAAAAAAAAAAATCTGACTTTAGGAAATGTATGAAATGGGAGAAGGAATGGGAATATCATGGCAGTCAGAAAAAAAGTTTTCCCTAAACCATTATCACCTGATGCTGGGTACCAATAAACACTATTAAAGAGTTTTTAGTGAATGGAGAAGGATTAAAGGCAAGCATCTATTTAAATGATATAGCCTTAGCCTGAAGAAAAATAAATTTTGAAGTTATCACAGACATGTGGTTTGATTATGTATCCTTTGGTATAGATGGCATAACAGTACTGTACTTTCTTGAATGAATTCCCATTATCCCCACCAAATATAAGAGTAGAAACAGGACTTTATTCTTGGCACAGATGGCAGCAGGGCATTTTTGAGTGGATATTGCCAAGACTTGAAGCCTGGGCATTCAGCAGTGCGGAAGGGTCAGAGCAGTTAAGAGAAGGTTGAGCGTCAGTGGATATTGGGAGATGGAAGATGTCATAGATCAGAGCCTGCTGTGGATCCAGGCTGGGCTTGGGACAAAGATGAGTCTTCAAGAAAAGGGTGAGTGACCAGCATGTGTCATGGCCAGAGCTAGTGCTGTTGTGACCCACATTGTGAATTAGATCTTGGCTTTTGGGACACAACAAGTTACCAAGGAGTACAGAGGTTAGATGGGACAGTAGTCAGGGTAATTAGCGGTATTCAAGGGATTTGCTACCAGCATGGCTAGCTATGGGTTAATGTGAAGATGGCCTGTGGATCAGAGAAGATTCAGGCAGAAGCCTGTCTCCATCCTGAAGAGACTTTGGGAGAGGAGCTGACCTAAAGTTCTGGGATGTCTGTAGGTCCTGGGCAGCACCAAGACTTAAATCTCTAAAGTATGATGTTTCTGAGTTCCAACATTTGGAACTTTATTAAACAAAGTTTTCTACCATTCAGAATAATGCCAAAGTCAAGATGAAGGGCATGGAAAAAGTCCAGATTCTAATAATAAATAACTCATATTTGTTCAGCACTTACTGTGTTTGGGCACTGTTCTAACTTTACATGTATTGTTACATTTAACCATCCTATCTGTCTATTTAGGGAACTAGAAGTTGGCTTGCAGAGAGTCTACTTGAGCAGTGAGACAGTAGGAAGGACCAAGTCTGGTGTGTTGAGGCATGGGATTATAGTATTCTCTAAACACCAGCCTTCCTCATTGTTTTATGGCCCATGACCATTTGCTGTTACTGGCATATTTAACACGTGCCTTGAGTCACGTGTATTTGTCAGGGATATATATATATATATATATATATATATATATATATATATATATACACACACACACACACACACACACACACACACACTTATGTAATGTTTATATACTTTTGAGAGAGAGTGAGAGAGAGAGAGAGAGAGAGAGAGAGTGTGAGTTGGGGAGAGGCAGAGAGAGAAGGAGACACAGAACCCGAAGCAGGCTCCAGGCTTTGAGCGGTCAGCACAGAGCCCAGTGCAGGGTTTGAACCCACGAACCTTGAGATCATGGCCTGAGCTAAAGTCAGACGCTCAACTGACTGAGCCGCCTAGGTGCCCCTCGGTTTTATATTCTTAACACCTGTCCAGAATATAATCTCAGACCACTTTCACTCTGGCTGGTTATCTTTTCTGGCTTTTATTTATGGTCTACACACACTTGGTGACTGGATTATATTCATTTTTCCTTTTTTATACTTGTTTTTTAATTGTTTAATATGTGTCACTTTTGCTTCGTCGTCAAGCTCCGAAGTCTGTATTGCTTTTGTAATTTCTACAGAACCAGCATCATTGTGAATAATCCAATAAATTCACATAGTATATTCTATACTTTCTTTTCTACGTTGATTTTAATCATGTTGTAATCAACTGTTAAGAAACTGGTTATTTTTAATATACTTTACAATGTAGGGAATGTTACTTAAATTTTTTTTTTTTTTTTTTTTTTTAAATTTTCACAGGGCAAACTCAGAAAATGAATCTTTTCCAGGCGATAACAAGTGCCTTGGATAACTCATTGGCTAAAGATCCTACGGCAGGTAAAATTCCTTTCTGCTTGACTACGGTAGCTGTGTTAATTCAGAATCAAAAATTTGCTGGAAATGTTGAGTCTGGAGCTCAGTGGTTAACATTACATTTACCTGAAATTTTTTAAAAGATCTGATCAAATGATTAAGGTTATCAGATCATGCTATTAACACATTTTTTAAATTAATTCATGGTGAATTAGTTCTGATGTATATCTAACATCTTCAAGTCAACTTTTTCCCATAGTGTGTGTGGTTTTGATATTATATTAATACTTTCTGGATTAATACCTACTGGGTACTTCTGTTTCTCCAGCATATAAAAAAAAAAATGGGAAGTACCACTTCATTCAGATTTATGAATCTGTTTATGAAATGAAGATTTGATTCCATGCTTTCCTTTGAAATACATTGTCATTCAACTTAAGATATTTTGGAAATAACTGTAATAAATAAGTAGCTTATCAAATTTAATCATTGGTATAAAAACAGTTGTCCTGCTGTATGTTTTCTAAATTTGATTGGCTTTACTTATATGTGTTAGTATATATAAATATATATATATTTGGTATACCTTGGGCTTCCACTTGAAAATCCCTAGTTTTTATTATTAAGTTTTTTAAATGTGTTATCATTTGTTTTTGAGAGAAAGACAGAGTATGAGCAGGGGAGGGGCAGAGAGAGAGGGAGACACAGAATCTGAAGCAGGCTCCAGCTCTGAGCTGTCAGCACAGAGCCTGATGTGGGGCTCAAACTCACAAGCTGTGAGATCATGACCTAAGCCAGAGTCAGACACTTAACTGACTGAGCCACCCAGGTGCCCCTGAAAATCCCTAGTTTTAAGGTCAAGTGAAGAACGTGTTATTTTGTTAGGAGGAAGTAAGAACTATAATAGTGGATGATTAGATTTTGCTTTGTTTGAATGCTGAGAATGATCTTGAGTAAATAAGGGTGAATTGTTTCCTTGAGGTTCACAGAGCTGGTCAGGTGCATATGTAGGAATAGAATTCACCTCTGTGAACACCCGTTTTTATTTTCTTTGCCTTGCTCACTATGTCCCACCATACTTGCCTCTTTTTACTTGATTTAAGTCCTTTTCCTATTTGTGACTGTTCTCTCAGCTTGGGATATTTTTCCTTCAGCCCTTCAGAGTGTTGACTTTTATTATATACCATATATGAAAGAAAACAACCACTGGCCAGACACTCAGGAGGCTGGAGTGTGAGTCATAGTTCTGCCTCTTGCTTTCTTTCTGACTTGTCAAGTTACTTCACTACTTCTCTGGCCTCATTTTCTTCATGGGTAAAACAAAATGACGTCCTAGACTGGTGGTTCTTAATCAGTTGGGATGATTTTAATCCCCCTTCCTCCTCTCATGTTTAACAAAGTCTCCAGACACTCTTGGCTGTCAGGACTGTGTGTGTGGGGGGGGCAACTGTCATCCATGGGATAGGGAGCAGGGATGCTGCTGTATATCTACAATGTATAGAATAGGCTGTTACAAGAAAAGAATTATCCAGTCCAGAATGTCGGTAATGTTGAAGTTTAGAAACCTTATTTTAAACCTTTGATCTATTTCTGTTTTCTACTTTAAAATGTAAACATTGAAATTACTTATTTTTCATTGTTAGTACCATTTAAGGATTATCAGATAAAATATGTTCTTTAAACATTGTTTTTCAGTAATATTTGGTGAAGATGTTGCCTTTGGTGGAGTCTTTAGATGTACTGTTGGCTTGCGAGACAAATATGGTAAGTTAACATCTTTATGTATGAATAGTATTCCTGTATAACTTTTATTTAAGTATCTTGAAAATAGAGAATATTCCTGTTAAATTGTTTGCCATATCTTTATTGTATAAATAGTTGTCGGTTTTGTTTTTGCATTTGTTTTCTTCCATCCACAGAATGCTTTGGTCTAGAGTTCTTCCAATGTGTTCTAACTGTAGCATCCCTCTGACCTGGTTCATATTACACATATTATGGATGCCAAAATAATCGTAGTTAAATGTATTGTTTATTATGGCATTCAAATCCAGGAAGCTTTCATCTCTTACTACTGCCTACCTTAGCCATTTTCACTTCCGTTGCCTCTAGTTCAAGATTGTGCCTGATTGGTCTCTGTTAATAGATTTCATCTTTTATTACCTGTACTAATCACGGTTCTCCAGAGAATTAGAAGCATTAGGATTTATCTGCATAACTATATCTATATATGTGTGTGTATATAGGTATTATATATGCATCTATATCTATTTGTATGTATATGTACCTCTGTATATTTATAATCTATGTCTATACCTGTATCTATATGCCTCTACCTATATCTATATTGAGAGAGAGAAATTTATTTTTTAAGGAATTGACTCACACAGTGAGGGGGCTGGCAAGTCTGAAATCTGTAGGGTAAGCCAGCAAGCTGGAAACCCAGGCAGTGTTTCTGTGTTGCAGCCTTCAGGCTGAATTTCTTCTTGTTTGGGAGACCTGCCTCTTCTCCTAAGGCCTTCAAATAATTGGATGAGGCCCATCCATATTATGAAGACTTATCCGCTTCACTGAAAGTCTACTGATTTAAATGTTAATCACATCTAAAAAATACTCTCATAGTAATATCTACGCTGGTATTTGACCAAATAACTGGGCACCATCACTTAGCCAAGTTGACCCATAAATTAACGGTCCCATTATCCTTCCAGATATTTTACCTCGGCTGATCAATGCCTTTTGCTTGGAGTGTGATTGATTTCTGTCTATTGCTTTCACTTACTTCATTTGACTCAGACTTCATACTGTTAGAGTACATTTTGGCCCATCCCAGCACCCCCCACTCCTGCCCTGCCCTGACTTGCTGTGTAAGGAATGTATTTCAACTCCTTATTGTTAGGGGTGACATTGAGGTGATTTGACTTCATTCATTTCTTCTCTGAGTCTTAACTGATCTGGAAGTCAGCAAGGCACTTATGTTTAGGGGGAGGAGTTGACTCCTACCTTTCTTCTTACTTTTGCCACTGCCCTCTGAAGCTCATGGGTGCATGCAAGTAAGGAGGGAGGGTCTTTCCGATATTTTTTTCCTAATTGTTGTTCCTTCTTGTTCTTCTCTTCTCTGAGGTTATATTATATTTGGATCCAAGATACCATGGCATGGCCCATCTTGTTTACCAGGAAGTCCTTTTCTCTTTATAGCAGGTTGATTTTCTGAGTCCTGTCCCTCTGTTGTCTCCTGTTTCTAACAGCTGTTTAGATTTTGAGATGGTTGGGCCAATCTCAACTACCTCACACTATCTCAGTTCCAGCGACTTCAGACTCCGACAAACTTTAGCTCTTAAAAAAAATTAAAAACCTTTAAACATTTGATTTCAAAAGCAATGCATATACATTGTAGAAAATATGGAAAATATAAAAAAGCATAAAGGAGAACATAAAAATTGTCCATACTTCTAAAGTATGAAAAAAAACAATGGTACCCATCTTGATGCACACACTTCTAGACCATATTTGAATATATCTGAGTATATTTGCATATAGTAACTAATGTTTAAAACATAGAATTATACTTTTGTTTTCTTCTTAGGATTTTCAGCTCTATTTACATTGCCCATCAGTTCTTACATGCTGTTTACTTTATGCACTGGAGCCCTTAGCGCATTAATTATGGTTGTTCTAAATTCCTGGTCTGACAATTCCAATCCCTGCCATGTCTGGTTCTGTTGCTTACTCTGTCTCTTCGAATTGTGATTTTTGGTTTTTGGTTTGCCTTGTAATTTTCTCTTGATAGCTAGACATGATGCACTGGGTAAAAGGAATTGCTGTAAATAGGCCTTTAGGGATGCGGGAGTGAGGTGTATGGGGATGGGAAGCATTATATAGCCTTGTGATAGGTCTAAGTCCTTTATTGAGCCGATGCCTCTGGACTGTGAACTTCACAAGTGTTTTTTCTTCCCTGTCAGGTGGGACAGGATGGATGGAGCTGACTAGAGTTGGCCATTTTCCTTTTCCCATGTCAATTACACTAATTATACATACCCAGCAGATTAGGCTCTAGTTAACTGGTTTCACTTGAGGTCAGGCCTTTTTAAGAAGGGGGTGCTGTGGGGCACATGGGTGGCTCAGTAGGTTGAGTGTCCAACTTTGGTTCAGGTCATAAACTTGCAGTTTGTGAGTTCAAGCCCTGCATTGGGCTTGCTACTGTCAGCTCAGAGCCCACTTCGAATCCTCTGCTGCCCTCACTCTCTGCCCCTCCCCTGCTCATGCTCATGCTCTCTCTCAAAAATAAGTAAACATTAAAAAAAAAAAAAAAAAAAGGGAGTGCTGTGGCAAGTTTCAAAATGGCTCCTTGTCTGCTTCCCCAGCTGGAAGCAACAGGGGATTTTTCTCCGATGTTTATCAGAGCTTCTGGAGGAGAGCCTCACAGAACTGTGGAGGCCTCTCTCTGACTGGATTCCTTGGAATTTTTAACTCTCAGACTTGTACACACTGAACCTCCATCAATTCCTCAAGTACAGTTCAAGTTTTCCTATCCTGGCACTGGCTCTTGCAGTGGTTTTTGCTCGTCAGTCTCTGCTCTGGTAAGTCAAGATTCCCTATATTCATCTGTCTGTCTCTTTAGTCTTGAGGACAACAGTTTTCTCTGTGTCGTCCCTTGCCTTGTGGGCAAGAGTTGTTGATTTTTTTAGTCTGTTCAGTTTTTCGCTTGCTGTTAGGACAGAGTGGCTACTTCCAAGCTCCTTGCATGTGGAACTGGAAACCAGAGGTCAAATTATACTTTTGTTTACTTAGTCTTGTCTACATCTGGTGTAGCTATGCTTCTGAGCAGACTCTAGCCCTCACTAGTCTGTCTTGCCTTAGCCAATGTGGTAACATGCTGAGCGCTTGTTTAAGCTGGCGAGTCTTCTGTTGGTTGTCTGCCAGGTTCTCTCTCATCCATGGTGCTCTTCTCACTGTACCCATTCTGTCTGGGGCGTTTCATCCACGTCCCCCGCTACTCACACACAAGTGACTTCAGATTTTCTAAATCCAGTCTAGACCTCTGGCTTGGGCTTCAGATCTGTGTATTCATTGTTCCACGGTACACCTTCACCTCAGTGTTCCAGCCACTTCAAACTCAGCATTTCCAAACTCCGGTTTTCAAACTCCACCCAGCAAATCCACGGCTCCCACCGCATTTCCTGTCTCAGTGAACATACCACTATCCATTCAGTTACCTGAGCCAGAAACTGGGGGGGATTCTAGTCTCTTCCTCCTTTCTCATTCTTCACCCCCAGTCACGTCCTACAAATTCATCTTCACAGCTTATCTCTGATATGGTCTCTGTATTCTTGCTTCCCTGGTCTGCTTTCAGATCCTTAATCCTCCCTGCTTGGAGATTTTTACCCCTTTTCTTAGCAATCACCCTCCCTCCAGTCCCTACTTTGCTGTGATAATTCTAAAAGGCACATTTCTTGGTGGGATGTACAAAAGACTGAGCTCTGCCCTCTACCTACCTACCTAACCTCATTCATTGTATTCTTTTTTTTTTTAAATTCATTTTATTCTTTAAAAAATTTTTTATTTTATGTTTATTCATTTTTGAAAGACAGAGAGACAGAGCACAAGCAGGGGTGGGGCAGAGAGAGAGGGGGACACAATCTGAAGCAGGCTTCAGGCTCTGAGCTGTCAGCACAGAGCCCGACGCGGGGCTCAAACTCACGGACCGCGAGATCACGACCTGAGCCACCCAGGCACCCCTAATTCATTTTATTCTTTACCGATATTGAATTGCTAGATGTTTTCTCTGAGCCTCTGCCTTTTGTTCCATCTCTCTTCCTTTGCACACACCATTTGGATCTTTCTCTCCCATCTGATTACTTGGTAAGCTCTAATTTTGCCTTCAGAAGCTTCCTCTCTGGAGCTCTTCCTGACCCTCCCAAACAAACCCAAGGGCTAGTTTTCACTGTTCAGATTTCATGTCTTTCACATATTGCAGGTTGCATTGCAGTTGTGTCCCTACCAGATCTCTGCAGCAGACAACTTCAGGAAGGCAACAGATATTTAAGTCATCTGTGCATCCCTAGCTCCTAATATTGTGTCTGGCAGTACTTATTAAGTGAATGTGGTTCACCCTCTCACCAAGACAGTGGCCTATTGCCTGGGAGAGGGGATTTCCTTATCTCCCTGTAATGATGTTGGTTAGTCTGATTGTTTTTCTTTTAAAAATGTTAAAACAGGGAGAAACTCTCACTTGAAAAAGTCCTCTACTCCTAGAGGGCACCTGCAGATTTATGTTTCTACGACAGGGGGTTGAGCTGATTAAGGGCTAGCTTTTTTAGCTTTATTGTCAGCAGCTGCTGTGAGTTTTTCTAAGCACTTTAGGACTATGACTTGAAGTTTTGAATAATTCCAGGTTGATCAATGTGAACAATTAAATCACCAGCTCTGTGTAATGAGAAGGAGTGAGCTTCAATTTTTAAGAGTAAAGAATAAAGGGAATGGTGGAGAGAAATATATTAAAATAGAACTTTTTCTGTATTAAAAAAATGGCATGTATCTTTTAAAAATAATTCTCTGCCCTTTTGAGTACAGGCCAGGGTGTTTAGCTATACAGAGGCATGTTTGTATTTTTTGAAGTTAAAAGCATTTGTATTTAAGAGATTATATTGATATAGTTGAATGCATTGCTTTAAATGGCATAGCAAAGAACATCTTGCAAGGAATTGTTTAGCTTTCTGGGGAGGAGCTGAATGTTGGGAGAATGGATCACAGTCGGTAGGTGGCAGCCTACACTTTGAAATGACACTGTCCTTGTTGGCCTGGTACCAATACTTTGGAACTGCTGAGGAGCCTTTTAAATTCCATCAGAAGGGAGAATTTGAAGAATTGCAGGTTACTGACTTACTACTGTGATGCTGAATGCTACTTAATATTAAAGAGAAGGAGCTGTGTAATTAGGGACCATGCTGTTAAAAAAAGAGAGAGAGAGAGAGAGAGAGAGAGCGCTCTTTTGTACTCCAGACAGTCCAGATGGGTGAGTTTACCACCACTCAACCATTTTTCTCCTTCCTTATCCTTTGATGGAACAAAATAATAGGGGTGGTTTGAAAACTGAAAATAGATAGTTTGACCTCATTGACACATTGCACACCAAATGTCAGCTTTAGCCTCTTTAAGCAAGGGATCCCTTGCTTGGGAGAACAGTTAGAACTAGGTGTCTTCTAGGGAAGCAGTGGGTAGGAGAGGGCAATTCAAAAAGTAGTTGATTTTTTAGGGTATGTATGATTTTATGTTGAATGTCACACATCCTTTCATTTATATAAGATTCCACGTGTCATACAAAATCTGTCCTCATTATTCTCCTTCTCTATATTGTCTGTGTTTTAGTCACGTAACACTTTGGTATGTCAGGTTTAGCGTACGTTTTTATTTAATACTATTCTATATTAATGTGAACATTGCTGGGCTGTGGTTCGTAAGGCTCTGTTTTGGTTCACTTATTGGGGGAAACTTAGGTGAGAAAAGGAATAGCAGAGGA
Source organism: Panthera onca (assembly GCF_046562875.1). Classification (NCBI taxonomy): domain Eukaryota; kingdom Metazoa; phylum Chordata; class Mammalia; order Carnivora; family Felidae; genus Panthera; species Panthera onca. The sequence goes on from NC_138343.1 coordinate 71,763,528, forward strand.
CTTGCTGAATTAGTCTGTTGGCCCAAACATCTGCCTTTTCATGGGATTTGATGGTTTTCCATTACTATATTCATTCCTGTACACCACAACTGTGGCCTGTCCTAGCAGCTTGGGAAAACGAATATAACCACTTGTTTGTTTTCCTATGTAAATATCATAGAAATTGTATAACCAGACACTTCAATACACTGGATTCAGGAAGGAAAACTAGGGCAGGCATGTGGAGAAGATATGTTCTCCTCTATAATATGTCAGTATTTGGGAGTTGATTTTCAGCCTCTGTGGCCTCATCAGTAAAGGAAAGAGCTAGATGTTCCTTATGAGCTCATATTTTGGTATTCTTTGTGATTGTGTGTCTCTTTCAAAAGAGGAGTACATTTGCTTTATGTTTCAATTTCCTTTATATTTAAGGGTTTTAGGAGTATAGCAATTGTTCTGTCCTTTGAGAATCATGAGCACGTTAGGCCCTTAATTTTCTCATAAGTCCTTTTCCAGTATAAGTTTTAAATTTGGGGGATGAAAGGAAAAATCTTTTGACAAGTCTCTAATACTTTTACGTGAATTATGAAATTAACCTCTTCAACAGCAAAAGTGACCTTCTGCAGAGAAAGGATTACTTGGGTGATAATCATCCTCGCGGACATAATGTCAGGAATATCAATCTGTGAAAGAACGCTTGGCTTCTAGGCAGTTGAAACTAATTTTACTGAAGCAAAAACTTGGTAAAATAATGGCAATTCCTGAGGGAAATGCAGTACGTGATTTATTTTCCCTATGAAGTGTATACATTTATGACTTCATAGCAGATTGAACACCAGACGTAGGTTGTAAGATATTTAAATGTTCCATGAATTTAGAGTAAAACCAGGTATTGAGATGGTGTAAACTTTTTTCCTAATATGCTTATTAAAAAATATTTTAGGGGCGCCTGGGTGGCTCAGTCGGTTAAGCGTCCGACTTCGGCTCAGGTCACGATCTCGCGGTCCGTGAGTTCGAGCCCCGCGTCGGGCTCTGGGCTGATGGCTCAGAGCCTGGAGCCTGCTTCCGATTCTGTGTCTCCCTCTCTCTCTGCCCCTCCCCCATTCATGCTCTGTCTCTCTCTGTCTCAAAAATAAATAAACATTAAAAAAAAATTAAAAAAAAATATTTTAAAAGAATTGTTAGCTTTACATGTCTTTCTTCCCAAAAGTCAAGCACTTTATATTGCTCTTGGTATTACAAGGCCCTTTGTTTTCTATATAAAAAAAAATTTTTTTTAACGTTCATTCATTTTAAAAAAAAAAATTTTTTTTAACGTTTTATTTTATTTTTGAGACAGAGAGAGACAGAGCATGAATGGGGGAGGGTCAGAGAGAGGGAGACACAGAATTGAAACAGGCTCCGGGCTCTGAGCTGTCAGCACAGGGGCCCGATGCGGGGCTCGAACTCACGGACCGCGAGATCGTAACCTGAGCCGAAGTCGGCGCTCAACCAACTGAGCCACCCAGGCGCCCCAACGTTCATTCATTTTTGAGAGAGACAGAGTGTGAGCAGGGGAGGGACAGAAAGGGAGGGAGACACAGAATCTGAAGCAGGGTCCAGGCTCTGAGCTGTCAGCACAGAGCCTGATGTGGGGCTCAAACTTACAAACTGTGAGATCATGACCTGAGCTGAAGTCGGACGCTTAACTGACTGAGCCACCCAGGCACCCCACATGGATGAGAGCCCCTAAAAGTACACATTGGATAGACTAGATTAAAAATAAAATAATATAAAATAAAAGGATTTTAAATGTGTCCTTTATCTCTTTTTTCCAGTTGAAGGAGTTACCCTAGAAAATGGGATGAGAATATTGTTGAGATATACTTCATTTACATTTGTTTTCCTTATAAATTGTTTTGATGTTCTTTTGTGAATTTTCATTCCCAAAAGACTTTAGAATCTACTAAAATTAGAATTGGTACAAGTTGTTATTGTATTTTAATTTATCTAAAAATCAAAATCATGTCTCACAATTGGCATGTTGACCAGTGTCTTAACAAATAACATTTAAGAAAATAAGATTGAAGGGGCACCTGAGTGGCTCAGTTGGTTAAGCAGCCTTCATCTCAGGTCATGATCTCACGGTCTGTGAGTTTGAGCCCCTTGTTGGGCTCTGTGCTGATAGCTGGGAGCCTGGAACCTGCTTCTGTTTCTGTGTCTCCCTCTCTCTCTGCCCCTCCCCTGCTTGCTCCTCTGTCTGTCTCTCAAAAATAATAAACATTAAAAAAAAAAAAAAAAAAGAAAATAAGATTGAATATATTTTGTAGAATATCAGAGCTGGAATCAGTCCGGTGATTCTCAACTGGGGGTGATTTTGCACAACTGGAGACAGGAGTCTAGAGACATGTTTGTCACAACAGGGGGTTGCTACTGGCATGTCAGAGGTCAGAGATACAGAGGTCTTACAGTGCACAGGGCAGCCCCTCCCTCCCATAATGTCAATAAAGCTGAGGTTGAGAAACCTGGATCTAGTCCTCCACATAATCTAGAAACTGAAGTTCTGAGAAGTTAGATAGTACCAAACTGTTGAGTGGTGAGTGAGTGAGACAGATCCCAAGCTCAAGCTTCCCAGAACCCGGTTCTGAGCTTTTTGCATTATGTTGTTTTTCCTTCTACTTGTAAATGAGCGACTCTTATAAAACATGAAGAATGGAAGGAATATATAAGGAATTTTAATGAACAATGCTTAAGGGCTTTGATTTGAGTAGGAATAACCCATCCGTAGCCATCAATAACCCCTATGAAAAAGTTGTTAAAAATTCTTTTTGTGATTCTTTTGTGAACACGTTTTCTGATTAGTGCATTAAGTTGTTCTGGGATGGCAGCTGCTGCTTCAACTAGTTTTTCTGTTTTTCCATAGCTGATCAAACAGTAAATGTTAGAGCTACCAACAGGTGTTCTCTTTGACATTTTGAACATCCGAGTGTAATGCCCTTAAGCCAGTTTTTCTCAACCTTATTTGACAATGGCAGGCTTTTAAAATTATCAAATATGAGCACCAACAGGGCTTAGGAGATAGGCTTGAACTGAAGGAGACCAGAAAAAATGGGATTATAGGTCATTATTGTCAGAACCTATAAAAATTAAGTCATATTTTTGTAAACATCACAATAATTAGAAAAATGAAACTATATTGAAAACATGTTAAGGAGAGTAAAAGATCCTTTGTTTTACACTTTCACTGTCCAGTATGCCATATATCATATGTCCTTAATATTAAGGATGATGCTGTGAAATTAGCTTCCGATTTAAATCTGGTGTCAAGTCTTATGAATCTCCTCTTCCAGACTGGTACCTTTTTTTTTTTTCTTTTTTTAAGATTTTATTTTTAAGTAATCTCCACACCCAATGTGGGGCTCAAACTCATAACCCCAAGATCAAGAGTCTCATGCTCTACTGACTGAGCCAGCTGGGCGCCCCAGACTGGTACTTTTGACAATGGGAAGAACGCACACTTTTCTTCAGTATTTAGTATTTCTTGAATGTGGAGGCGGTAGATATTAATTGTTTTATTTTGGACAGCTCACTTTCTAACTTTTACATATTGCAGCCGGTGATTTTTTTTTAACCTTTCATATATTCAGAATTGCTGCTTATTTGATTCAAATATACTTTTGGAATTATAAGGTTTTTTTAGATCTCAGAAAGTATCAGGGATGAAAGGGGGTCAGCAGGATAACAATTCTCATATACATTTCAGATTGTAGATCTGGGAGTCCCTGGCCCCCCCAATTCTGTGCTGTTCAGCTCGAGGAAGCCAATCACAAGCCCATTAAATTACAACTGAGAATGCTTTTCCCTCTAGAAGTAGCTTGCCTCATGGGCTTGTTAGCCCTGTGTTGACACTGCGCTCAGATATTGAGCTGTTATTGTCACTTACCTGAGGTCACATACCTGTCTCAAGAGGTTTGAATTTAAGTGCGTAGGTTGTTACATAGCTCTACAGTCTGTGCTTCATTTCTAACTTGTAATTCCACTGTCTAGTGACTTCAGTGCAATTAGAAATTCATGTAATAATTAAATTCACCAGGAAAAATGATTTTCCAGTCCAATTGGAAGTAGCCAGTACAAACAGCCCCGCATGGAAGATAGCCTTAATGTCATTTGACAGGTATTTGTTGAACGAAGCCTCGTATGTAAAGTCCTAGAGGATTGGAGCGAGTGCTTTGTTTTCTGTTCCCGTTTAGTGTAGATGAAATTTCTTGGTTGCTTTGATTGGCAGAGTGGATAAGGGATCAGTTAGGTAAAGGTTGGCAAATGTCATGTGCTAAGGAATCACTTGGGAAGCTTGTTGGACAAAAAGTTTTCAGTTTCCTAGTGAGCAGCTACACCCAAAGGCAGCTTTAGCAATGAAGTGCTTGACCTTCTCTGGTGGCGTCCTGCCATCCCTCTCCCCCCGAGGTCCTCTGGCCACCAGCCAGAAATGGTGGCATCTGGCCAACCTTAAATTAGCCAAAAGATTCTTTTTCTGCAGTTTTGGCTCCGGGACACTCAAGCATCATTGGTAATAAGGGATTTCTCCCACTCTCAATTTCTGGGCACGCTGCTCATTTAACCCTCATGTTTTCCTCTTCTGGTCTCTGCCAGTGGGGAGTCCAGCAGAAACAAAGACACTAGTTTCTAAGCCAGAAACACAAACATGGTATTACATTCTTAATTAATCAAGACCCTGTAGCTGCTAAATTTGAGCATTTTGTTCTGGAAGACGTGGGGCTCCTTAAAATTCGAAAGGAAACTTTTAAATCACTTTGGAAACATGTTAATTCTTAAAAGGGAGAAAGGAACATTTAAATGGCATACACCATTTTATATCTATTCAGATCTAAATTGAATACTGATAGGTAGACATTAAAGAGAGAAGTTCTGTAGGATTCTCAACCAACAGTTTCCTAAGTCTGATAGGGCAAATCAGTCATTTGTCTGAAGAAGTCACCTTTTTCTTCTGTCAAAGATTCTGGAGGTTCCTCCCAAGGACCATGTAGCCGTTGAGCTTTTTATTGTTTTGTTTTTAATTCTATAATATTCTGTAATTAATATGTTAATTATATAAAATAATTACTTTACTTTTCTACTTTCAATATTGAAGGTTGCAACTCTGCTCACAGTGTGTTTTAACTCTGTATATAAAAAGAGAAAAGTTAGGGGCACCTGGCTGACTCAGTCAGAGGAGCTTGCAACTCTCGATCTCGGGTCGTTGGTTCAAGTCCCATGTGGGTGTCGAGATTACAAGACAAAGACAGAAAAGAAAAAAAAAGAAAAGTTAGATACTGTGGCTACAATGATTGCACTTCTGTTCGGAAATGGTGAAGAGCTGTACGTCCACTCTTCTCACTGCAAGACATGGATCTAACGTGTCAGGATTTCCTTGTTCAGTTTTGTTTTTTTCAGGTCCCCTTCTGGTATTATTTGTATCTATTTGTGGTTTCTAGCAGAGGCTTTGTTCAATAGCAACAGCGTCTCCTCCCTAATTCTGCTAAAGGATTCGGCCTAGTGGGTAGCATTGGATATATTTTCTCCCTTCCAGATCACGTGGCATCTGTCCCCCCCGCTGCCTTCTCGTGGGTCTCCTTTTGGAGGCTTTAGTGGTTTGTCACAGTTTGGCCTTGCCTGTCCTTTTCTTGCCATCACTACGTGTGCAGCCCTAAGTGGCCTGATGTCCAGCCTCTGGAGGACAGCCAAAAAAGGCAATGAACAGGCCTCGGTTGATGGTGCAGGATCTGTGGTTCCTGATTTTGCTAATGTTGAGGTCTCAGGGGTGCTTGAGGTGACTTTAATCTTCACAGTTTCCCCAAACCATCTCATGCATACATAAAATCTAAGTTAAAACAGCAGGGTAGCTATGAAAATGTAAGATTAGGACAAGCTGTCTGGCTCTATTCTCCAACCACAATGCTTCTCCTAAGCCTCTCCTATATAGATATTCTGGAGTCTCTGCTGCCTGGCAACTCCACCAGTTTTCTTTGTTTGGGTCAGTTTTATAGTTTCTGCAGAACTGGAAGGTTGCCACTCAAAACAGCCCTAGGTCCCTTCAAGCATGTGATCTGGATTGTGAGGCCAAGTGCTCACAAGTAACGAAGGGATAATGAAGGCAGCGGTGGGCGGGAGCGTGCTCAGCAGAGAAAGGCCCCCATTGACCCTTACCATTGCTACATTGAGCGGTGGGCGCAGGAAGTAAGTGGTTACTGTTAAAGTGTCCTCCAAAGGTTGTCTTGGGCTAAGGCACTTCTTTACTATGTCCTGGTATTACTCAGATTATTTTCCTGTGACCAGTTTACGGTGCCTTAAGAGTTTGTCAAAGATGCCATTCCAGGCAGGTAGATGCCTTTCAGTTGTATGTGTACACATGTGGGATAAGTGTTTGAAGTGGGTCTCCAGACAGCAGCAGCACTGTTCACAGTGGTGCTTCTCTGCCTGGCTCCTGTGTTGCAGGACACCCCAGAGATTCAGGTCTCACCCCAGAGATTCTGGGTTACTGCTCTGGGTGCGGCCAGGGTGTTGGAGTTTTAAAAGGTCCCCAGGTGATTCAAATGTGCAGCCAAGTTTGAGAACTACTGCTCTAGAAGGTACTAAAACTTTTAAGATGTGGTCTCTGCCTTTAAGGAAATCCCAGTACACTTACTGGGCCAAAGCATAATTACATGGTGAGTAAAATAACAGTGTAAGAATGAAATCACAATATAAAACTATGTAAGAAGGTGCCTAGTAACTTTGTTTCTTTTATTTAGGCCAGAATTTAAATGCCAGGGGGTGAACTAAGTGGTGCACTGGGAGAGTTTTTATAGAAAATGGCACCTGAAAGTTCTGGAAAAAGAGAGAATTGAACATAAGCATCTATTTTTGTTCCTTCCCTAAACCCCACTAAAATGTTAGGGGATCCTCTTTTGTAGACGCCTAAATCCTCAAGGATGGGGAGAGTGGGATTGGAGACCACGTGAACAAAGTGTTGGACTCTGGAAGGTAAAGGGCTTAATAGGCTTGGAAAAACAGAACCTGGAAGGGGCAGTGGAGTGGCCAAGAACCAGCCCAGTTTATGTTGCACAATTACCCAAAGGCTCAGGAATTGGCAACACCAAGTTCCTCTGGGAATAGGGATGAAGGGAATGATGCTCTTGAATAAGGAAAATTGGTCGAAAGTGTTTTTCAGAAGCTCTTAGCTCTCCACAACCAGGCAGCATCCTAGAGGTTATTCTCCATGGGGAGGGTAGGTATAAATGCACCTAGAGGTGAGGGAGGCTGGGAAATGTAGTATTTATTCTGTGCGGGTGTGTGCTCAGCTAAAACCATGGGGTTCTGTCACTGTAGAAAAGTAGAAAAAAGGGAGAATGGATATCGGGGGTACCTAGCGGTCAGTACCATGCTTACATGTACAGGTATTAGCTACATTAGTATAATAACATTAGTAATAGTGATGATTAATAGCAGCAAATTCTTTTTTTATTTTTATTTTATTTATTTATTTTTTAACAATTCTTTTTTTTTTTTTTAATGTTTATTTGTTTTTGAGAGAGAGAGAGAGAGAGACAGAGCGCGAGCAGGGGAGGGGCAGAGAGAGAGGGAGACACCGAATCTGAAGCAGGCTCCAGGCTCTGAGCAGTCAGCACAGAGCCCGACACGGGGCTCGAACTCGCAAACTGTGAGATCATGACCTGAGCCAAAATCAAGAGTCAGAGGCTTAACCAACTGAGCCACCCAGGTGCACCAGCAACAAACTCTTAAGATGCTTTCTGTGTGGCCAACGCTGTCCTGGGAACTTTATGTATATTAACTCATCTAATTCTCACAATCCTATGAAATTCTATTATCCCATTTTGCAGATGTGGAAACTGAGGCACAGAGAGGATAAGTAACTTCCTCAAGGTTTCACAGTTATGACCAGGCCTGCCACTTCATCTTTCTGTGATTAAACCTGACATTGTGATTAAGTTTCAGAAAAACCTGATTGCCAGTTAATATTGTTTAATGTTCTGGTTTTGTGTTCTCTTTGAAAAAAAAAATGATTATACTGACATATGCTTGGTAAATATAAGGAATTAATGCTAGTTTTATAAGACTATATTATGTGTTCACAAATTCAAATAACATTAAAATACAAATTTAATTTAACATTTGAGGTCTTAGTTTTTTCTGTTTAAAATGGGTTCATATAATTTGAATACTATTGTAGAAAATGGCGAATGACATAATTAAACTGGTAATTTAGAAGGTGACTCTGGCCACAGCATGGGGAGCTAGCTGTGAGACTAAAGTCAGGGAGCCCAGGTGTTCTTAAACTTGAGCATGCATCCGAATCATCTGGAAGGCTTGCCTAAGCACAGATTACTGGGCCCTACCCCAGAGTTTCTGGCTCAGTAGGTCTCAAGTAGGGCCCAAGAATTTTTACTTCTTTTGTTTTTAAATTTTTTTAACATTTATTTAATTTTGAGAGAGAAAGAGAGTATAAGCAGGGGAAGGGAAGAGAGTTAGGGAGACAGAGGATCCAAAGCAGGCTCTGCACTGACAGCAGAGTCTGATGCAGGGCTTGAACTCATGAACCATGAGATCGTGACCTGAGCTGAAGTGGACGCTTAACCAACTGAGCCACCCAGGCGCTCCCCAAGAATTTTTACATGTAACAGGTTTCCAGATGGTGCTGCTACTGGCTGGTCTGAAGACCACAGTTTGAGAACTGTGGCATCTGAGTGGTAATGAGAATGTAATGTATGGCAGTGGAGGGAAGATGAAGTCAGGAAGGGGGGCAGTGAAGTCGGGGAAGAACTGATGAGACTTGCCATTCTTTGGAAGCTGGGACAAATGGAAAGGAAAGGACCTAGGGCTGTTGGCAGGGGTTAAACATTGAATGAAAGATAGACTGAGAAGTGTTGATTGGGTATGCAGTGAAGAGCCCATTGGTGACTTGCTGACCTAAAGAAAATTTTCGTGGCAAAGGGGGGTCCGAAATAGACTACTGAGGCTTTGAGGAGCTAACGATTATCCTGTTCCAGCATATAGAATTTAGAGTTCTTTAATTTTGAAGCCCTGGACTATGCTGTGTATCATGGCTTATTTTAGCTGGACATCTGGTTTGGACCAAACTAAAGGCTTCCATCATGTTATGCATCATGATACTGTCTGGCTTTCCTCCTGACCTTTTGTTTAGAAATAGATCTGACACTAAAAAGTGTCCAGTTTATTTGAAGTGAAACTCCCCCTTTTGCATATGTGCGTATTAGTTTTAGATCAATGTGGAAACTGTTTTCCTTGCATTTTATTATGTATAGTGACTTTCAAGCTCTATCTGCTTCTTGCATCCTGCTTCTGGATCTTCAAAAGAACTCAGATTTAAGGGGCACCTGGGTGGCTCAGTTGATTAAGCAGCCAACTTTGGCTCAGGTCATGGTCTCACGGCTTGTGGGTTCGAGCCCCATGTTGGGTTCTGTGCTGGCAGCTCAGAGCCTGGAGCCTGCTTCAGATTCTGTGTCTCCCTCTCTCTCTCTGTCCCTCCCCCACTCACACTCTTCTCTCTCTCAAAAATAAATAAACATTAAAAAAAAAAAAAGAACTCAGATTTAAAACTAGATATTGTCAAGTTCTGTTGGCTTTACCCTGGGTTTTCTCTCACTACTGTCCCTAGCATAGTTCATGCGCACTTAGTACCTTTGATCTGAATGATTATAATATTTGTCATAAGAGCCTTTGTTCTCACTCTCCTCCCTACTCTAGTTCATATTGTGTACATCTGTGAGTTTTCCCAGAATGCAGTTCTGATCACACTATATCCTTCCTTGAAACTTTCCCCATGTTTGGTACTAAAGTCCAGTGTTCTTAGCTTAGCGTTTAAGATCTTAAGTGATTTGGCTTTGACTTTTCTTTCCAACATTAGTTTCCCTCCCCCATATTCTTGGCTGCATCCACAGTGCTCGCCAGTTGTACCCATGGGGAAGTCTTCCCTGGGCTTCAAATCTGATTTATGCTACCAGACCTAGCACATCTTCCTCACAGCCTTCGCGACCTAGAAGTCATTTCTCTTAGTTATTCTCATCGGTTTCCATCTAGTGCTGCATCCATAACTCATCATGTTTATTTTGACCCCTATTTTACTTGTACATAAAATTCATTTTCATATCTCTTGTGATGCTCGTAATAGTGACACAGAAGTTGTTTGAATGAATGGAAAAAAGGGAAGCCAGTTGTCATGATCTAGTGCGAATAAAGTGGTGAGTCGTTTAACTGACACAGTAAGAGTATTGCATACCAGCAAATGCCTTTTACTGGAATTTTCTAATACTGCTGCGAGTGAGGCTCTAAGGGGACTTTGTAATGTTTTTTGGTCAGAAGTCTTTTATTTGACTGACTAGTTTTTGGTTGTTCTAGATATTTTAGTGAGCTGAGTAGCATCCTTATTGTAAGATGTCCCTTTTCCATTATCCTGTTTATGGCAAGCTTGGTAAGCATTATCCAGAAGACACATGTATGTATAAATACACATGTACGTACATAAATTCACACATTTTTACCTGAGATAAATATGGTGATGAACCGTGTTTTTCTACACAGTAGATAATAGTTAGATGGACTAATGGATTCACTAGCCTGATTAATGATCTGGACCAGTTATTTTTTGCCTTTTGATAAATTCCATTGTTGTTTTCTGATTCTGCTTTCATTTACTCATTGGAGTGTGAACTAGAAAAGTGCTTTCCATAAGTGAATAGATTATAGAAGTGATGCAGGGTTTGTTGGGTATGATTGATTTTAGAGGAAGAAACATCTAGAACTAGCATAAGAAATTGTAATGCTGTAAATTATAAAAATCATCAAACATTTCATATTTAGAAGAGAATGACTTCAAAAATAACTGGCTTTAATTTTGACTGAATATCAATCATTTGGGGCTTTGAAATTGTGTTACTTTGGGGACCATATTAAGGATCATAATTACGGTATCTCTGTGTATCTCTGCCTGTGTGTGTATATTGAATTAGTTTCTATAGCAGTGAGACTCACAGATATTTTTAAAAGAGCTGATAGTGAATGTTTATTTTCTGGTTAAAACCGGTTCTCGATTCTCTTGAGCTTTATTTTATTAATAGCTCTTCAATTTGGACTTAGAATTGGTTTAATGTCAACTTTCTCCTGTTTACAAAGGGGAAAGCTCATTTATTTTTCATGCTTCTTTGTCATGTTGTTCCCTTTGCTTCTGAGAAAAGGGCACCAACCTATTTAGATAGGGAAGTTTAGGCTATTTATAAAGCTAGGCAGGTTAATTGAAGTTGACAGCTTGGTAATGTCCTCCTTGTTGAATGACGCACATGGGTTTTAGACGATGTTGGCATGCTGTTTTCACTTATAGTCAGGAATCAGCTGGCGGAATTTGTGTGCTTTGAGCTTTAGTGTTGACGTAGGTACTGGGTACAGATATGTTTTAGGAAACATCTCATTTCCATATAAATGAATGAAGACTAAAAAAAAAAAAAAAAAATTAGATGGCTTGCCCTTAAATTCCAGCTGGTATCACAAGGATGATGAAGATATTTCTTTTGACTTTCTGGAAAAACAGCTTTGGTTGTATTCAAGCAAAGTGAAGTTATTACAGCTTTATTCAGAAATACTTCTTATATTCATTTTTTGGGAGTCATTTTCAACATCAGCTATGTGTACATATATTTGAAAAATTATATTTTTGTGTACATTTCCCTGAACTCCAGCTTTCATCTCTTAACTTTTAGATAGCTTCACTTAAGAAATTTATAGTCACATCAATAACCATGTCAATTTAATTTTAATAAAAGGTAGAGGAGCCACAGTATTCATCTTTCTTACATGATAAAACTGTGGGTTTTGGTTGTTGTTGTTTTTTAAGACTAAATAACAATTTGACTGAAATGGGTTTTTGTGGTTTTTCTTTCCAAGTGTCACTCAAATTTTTTTTTTTAATGTTTATTTATTTTTGAGAGAGACAGAGACAGAATGCGAGTGGGTTAGGGGCAGAGAGAAAGGGAGACGCAGAAGCAGGCTCCAGGCTCTGAGCTGTCAGCACAAGAGCCCAATGCCGGGCTCGAGCTCACAAGCTGTGAGATCATGACCTGAGCCGAAGTCAGATGCTCAACCGACTAAGCCACCCAGGCACCCCCAACCCCCCCCCCCCCCAAACTGTCACTTAAAGGAGAGTTGAACATACGCTTAGTGTGATAGTACATATTTCCTAGAACCCAAACATTCAGATTACACTTATTTAAATTCAATTTCATTTAAGATAAGGTGATTTCATAAGTGAGAATTGTATCTCTTTAAATCACATTGATCATGCTCAAAAACAAAATTTTAGTTTCTGTTCAGGTGTCAAAATGCCAGTGGTTGATTTGTTACTGGTTATGATACGTCTTTCCTGGGTCCATAGTCCTCATCAAAGCCAGAGCTGGGCAGTTCCTGAGGATGTGCAGGGCTCTGAGAATGCTAAGTTGGTTCCATGCTGCTGTAAGGGTCATACTCAAATGTATAGTGAAAGCACACAACACACCTTTTAGGGACCAGTTGTTGCTTTGCTCAGGTACCCTTGAGGGGAGTAATATAGATGCCATTGCTTCCAAGAGGATGGCGTTTATTTACTTTGAGAGAGAGAGACTGTGCGTGCACATGAGGGAGGGGTAGATAGTGAGGAAGACAGAGAATACCAAGCAGGCTCCACACTGTCAGCACAGAGCCTGATGGAGGGCTCAGACTCACGAACTGTGAGATCATGACCTGAGCTGAAACCGAGAGTTGGATGCTTAACTGACTGAGCCAGTCAGGCGCCCCTGGGTGCTTGTTTAAATAGAACCGTGGTCTGTTGGGATCAACGGGGCCCTCATTTCCAAGCAGCACACTGGAAGACGTTAGGCTCCCTGGGATCCAGTCCTTGACCTGTGTGGTCTCCAGGCCTCTGCAGATACATGGCAGCAGCAGCATTCATTCATTTCTCAACTCAGGAGTTGATTTGATCACCAACTCTATATTCTCACCCCTGGGTTGTTTCTTGCAGGTTAGCAGAAGCCAGGCCTCCTGTTCATAACCCCCTTCAGCTCAGTGGTAATCCTTGGGATCTTTGGATAAAGATGCATGCATATAGACCTCCTGCTGTACCTGTTTGTGGTCTTGCTAATGGAACAAGATTTGGTTCCTAGTTTAGAACTGCCAGTCACCAAAGCTAACCTTCCTTCCCTAACCCACTCTTCACCCCAGATAAACAGAGAACTGACTGTGGAGGTCAAAGTGCACTCACCTCTTCGAGCTGTGATGGATTGGGGTTGAACGTGTGCAGGATGCAATGCTGAGTGGGTTCTTCCACCTGATGGTCTGGGGATCTTGAAGACCTCATATGGTCCCAGTACCTCTCAGTGCCAACCCTTAGCCTCCCAACTAACAACCATTAAATCCCATTGATTGTGTGGTGTTCTCAAACCCTTTTTATTTACTATTATCCTGATAATAATCACATTTTTATAATGCTTTCTGATTTGCAAAGAACTTGTACATGGCTTCTCTTATTACACCTCACATCAACCCCAGTTCTAGACAGGTTCATTATTTTTATTGTCATTTGAGGATATGAATGAACAAACTGAAGCACAGTCTAAACTGACACAACCAGAAAGTGGAGTCCCATCTAAACCCACCCCTTTAACTACTGCTGACTTGCATACACACAGCAAACCTTTCCACCTTCATCTCCCACTAATGCCTCTAATCCCTTTATGCTTCAGCTTCCTTGGTTCATTTCCCAAACTCTGAGCTTCATGCCCTACCTCTGTGCCTTCAGTCACTATCCCCTCTTCCTCAAAAGGGGCCCATTCTTGAGTGGCCAATGGCATGCCTTCTCTTTCATGAAATGTTGCATGATCCCTCTGTGCCCATCTCTCCGAAAGAATTTCACTTCCCCCTCTCTTGTAATAGTATTTTATTTTTATATTATTTCCTGTGTCATAGTTATTTCCAGTTGACTTCTGTCCTTGTTACATAAGTTTTTCGAGTGTTTAAACGTTTGTAGTTGTTTAAATGATATCTTGCTTATCTCAATCATTTGTAGTATCCAACTACAGTGCCTTGTAGATGGTCAGGTACGTATTTTGTGTAAATATTGCATTGGGTACAACAAATCCTATCAAGTTATCTTTTACTGGGTCAGAATTAAAGCCTCTGATGATGTCAAGAGGATTCGGGAGGCCTTGATATTGTCCCTTCCCACACTTCTCCAACAGGCTTGTTTAGGAGGGTATGCTTGAGATATCTTATTCTTATTCTATCCTGTTTGGTCCACCTCTTAAAATCTTTAATGAATCAGTTGTATCCCATCTAAATGATGCTGCTGAGCACTTTGTTCATCTTAAAATAATTTCATCCCAATGTTCCATATTTATACTCGTCTCTCATCTGGTAATTGCTAATTGTAATTGAATTTCTTGGCAAACAAAAGAAGATCCAATTTCCAAGTATCAAAATCATTTTTGTTTTACCCTTTAAGATTTCTTTATTATTCATTAAAAAGTAAAAATCTGTTTAAAGTTGATGCATAACTTCGGGAACATAGCAAGCTGGAAATGTTGAATGCAATGAAAGATTTTTAGAACTAACTCTTATCATAATTAATATCATTTGAACTATGAAACTGATACAGTCAGTTGGGCATGCAGGTGAATCTGAACTGATGTGAGGACTTTCTCTAAAATTCCCTTGGTGTCTATGTAGTTGCTCCCTTTTTCCTGAGAGTGGATGGTGTAAAAACCACTTGATTCTTTACTCAAAATCTTATTTTTATGCACAGTTTGGAGATTTTATACTACTCTTTCTAGACAGAAACATGTATACATTTATACCGAGTAACATTGCTATCTTACTCTACAATTATTGACTCAAAGTTTAAAGAAGCCCTTTTAAAAGTTCTTAAGTTCTCAGTTGTTTTCATGATAATTTTTAAAGTTTACATATTTATTTTGAGAGAGACAGAGAGAGTGGGGGAGGGACAGAGAGAGGGAGACAGAGAAACCCGAAGCAGGCTCCGCACTGTCAGTGCAGAGCCCCATGTGGGGCTCGAATCCACGAACCATGAGATCATGACCTGAGCCGAAATCAAGAGTCAGACACTTAACCAACTAAGCCACCCAGGCACCCCCTTGATAATTTTTAATTACTGTTTTCTTTTAAAGGTGTTTTTTTTCTTTCACTTCACTGTTAGAAACTAAGTCATGTAATTTGAAGGCTTAACCCAGCTGTCTTTTTTGCTTAAACTTTTTGGGAAAACATTTGAGGGAATTTTCGCCTGTAAAGACTTAGTACATATACATTAAATGTTCAAAACTATTTTGCATCTGTGGCTGTAGTGCCAGATAATTAAGGTCTACTTTGGTACATTTTCACATTTGAGGATAGAACCAATTTAGGAAAGAAGTTTCTCTAGCAGAGTGGCTCAGGCTTTAATTAGAACACCAAGACTGCCCATTACTGGCTGTTGTCCTTGGGCAAGTCACATTAATCGACTAAGTTTCCTCATTTGAAGAATGAGGGGCTGGTGGGCAGGTACTCAATGGTGCTAGGGTTTTGTGATTCTGTAATTTGTTATTCTGCTTGTTCTTATTCTACCCAATTTTTACATAATCATTACATTTTTCTCGTGGATTCTCTACCTAGTTTTTCTTTTTTTATTTAAAAAATATAGTTTTACCCCTTGTGAAATTTCTTATAGGTATAACTTTGAATTTTCCCCTAATAGATACAATATAGTTGTGTCCCTATATTTTCTTTAATTTAGGAATCTTTGTTTAAATTTTTTTAATGTTTTAGTTTTTGAGAGACAGAGAGAGATAGCGCAAGCAAGGGAGGGGCAGAGAGGGAGACACAGAGTCCAAAGCTGTCAGCTGAGCTGTTAGCACAGAGCCTGATGTGGGGCTTGAACCCTGGCCTGAGATTATGACCTGAGCTGAAGTCAGATGCGCAAATGACTGAGCCACCCAGGTGCCCCTAGGAATCTTTGTTTAAATGAAAAATGAACTTACCCCATGTGACTTATTTTTTCCAGTTAACCATGCAAAGTTAAAAAAAAAAAAGCAAAACAACTTTTGGTTATTAATACTAATGTTTTTAAACAGTTGCCACACTCTCCATGTGTAATTTATTTTAAAAATACTTTTTTCAGTTTTATTTCCAAGCAGAATTTTTTTTTTCTAAAATTGAACAGTAAAGTTGATTATTTGCTATTATTCTATTCCTGGGATATTGTTTCTGTAACTGCTGCTAGCTAACTCTGTAAGTCCATGGATATTCTGGGAGTTTTCATATTGTCAGTGAGATTTTAAAATTTTGGGGGTTTTTAATATCCGTGATAATAGTTAAAAAAAAAAACAACAACAGAGCAGAAGGGAGTCTCCGGAGTCAAGCGCAGACGAGAGGCCCACGGAAGAGGGTAGGAAGGGCGGCGAGGCGGTGCGCGCTCCACGGACTGGCGGGAGGGAGCCGGGGCGGAGGGGCGGCTCGCCGGCCAAGCAGAGCCCCCGAGTCTGGCTGGCAAAAGCGGAGGGGCCGGACGGACTGTGTTCCGACAGCAAGCGCGACTTAGCGTCTGGGAGGTGATAAGTTAACAGCTCTGCTCGGAAAGCGGGAAGGCTGGAGGACAAAGGGAGGGAGAGCTGCTGAGCCCCCGGACGGCAGAGCTCAGCTTGGCGGGGAACAAAGGCGCCAGCGCCATCTCCCCCGCCCATCCCCCAGCCAAAATCCCAAAGGGAACCAGTTCCTGCCAGGGAACTTGCTCGCTCCGCGCAAACACCCAACTCTGTGCTTCTGCTGAGCCAAACCTCCGGCAGCGGATCTGACTCCCTCCCGCTGCCACAGGGCTCCTCCTGAAGTGGATCACCTAAGGAGAAGCGAGCTAAGCCTGCCCCTCCAGCCCCCGTGCACCTTGCCTACCCACCCCAGCTAATACGCCAGATCCCCAGCAACACAAGCCTGGCAGTGTGCAAGTAGCCCAGACGGGACACGCCACCCCACAGTGAATCCCGCCCCTAGGAGAGGGGAAGAGAAGGCACACACCAGTCTGACTGTGGCCCCAGCAGTGGGCTGGGGGCAGACATCGGGTCGGACTGCGGCCCCGCCCACTAACTCCAGTTATACACCACAGCACAGGGGAAGTGCACTGCAGGTCCTCACCACGCCAGGGACTCTCCAAAATGACCAAACGGAAGAATTCCCCTCAGAAGAATCTCCAGGAAATAACAACAGCTAATGAACTGATCAAAAAGGATTTAAATAATATAACAGAAAGTGAATTTAGAATAATAGTCATAAAATTAATCGCTGGGCTTGAAAACAGTATACAGGACAGCAGAGAATCTCTTGCCACAAAGATCGAGGGACTAAGGAACAGTCACGAGGAGTTGAAAAACGCTTTAAACGAAATGCAAAACAAAATGGAATCCACGATGGCTCGGCTTGAAGAGGCAGAGGAGAGAATAGGTGAACTAGAAGATAAAGTTATGGAGAAAGAGGAAGCTGAAAGAAAGAGAGATAAAAAAATCCAGGAGTATGAGGGGAAAATTAGAGAACTAAGTGATACACTAAAAAAAAATAATATACGCATAATTGGTATCCCAGAGGAGGAAGAGAGAGGGAAGGGTGCTGAAGGGGTACTTGAACAAATTATAGCTGAGAACTTCCCTGAACTGGGGAAGGAAAAAGGCATTGAAATCCAAGAGGCACAGAGAACTCCCTTCAGACGTAACTTGAATCGATCTTCTGCACGACATATCATAGTGACACTGGCAAAATACAAGGATAAAGAGAAAATTCTGAAAGCAGCAAGGGATAAACGTGCCCTCACATATAAAGGGAGACCTATAAGACTCGTGACTGATCTCTCCTTTGAAACTTGGCAGGCCAGAAAGGCTTGGCACGATATCTACAGTGTGCTAAACAGAAAAAATATGCAGCCGAGAATCCTTTATCCAGCAAGTCTGTCATTTAGAATAGAAGGAGAGATAAAGGTCTTCCCAAACAAACAAAAACTGAAGGAATTTGTCACCACGAAACCAGCCCTACAAGAGATCCTAAGGGGGATCCTGTGAGACAAAGTACCAGAGACATCACTACAAGCATAAAACATACAGACATCACAATGACTCTAAACCCATATCTTTCTATAATAACACTGAATGTAAATGGATTAAATGCGCCAACTAAAAGACATAGGGTATCAGAATGGATAAAAAAACAAGACCCATCTATTTGCTGTCTACAAGAGACTCATTTTAGATCTGAGGACACCTTTAGATTGAGAGTGAGGGGATGGAGAACTATTTACCATGCTCCTGGAAGCCAAAAGAAAGCTGGAGTAGCCATACTTATATCAGACAAACTAGACTTTAAATTAAAGGCTGTAACAAGAGATGAAGAAGGGCATTATATAATAATCACAGGGTCTATCCACCAGGAAGAGCTAACTATTATAAATGTCTATGCGCCAAATACCCGAGCCCCCAGATATATAAAACAATTACTCATAAACATAAGCAACCTCATTGATAAGAATGTGGTCATTGCAGGGGACTTTAACACCCCACTTACAGAAATGGATAGATCATCTAGACACACAGTCAATAAAGAAACAAGGGCCCTGAATGATACATTGGATCAGATGGACTTGACAGATATATTTAGAACTCTGCATCCCAAAGCAACAGAATATACTTTCTTCTCGAGTGCACATGGAACATTCTCCAAGATAGATCATATACTGGGTCACAAAACAGCCCTTCATAAGTTTACAAGAATTGAAATTATACCATGCATACTTTCAGACCACAATGCTATGAAGCTTGAAATCAACCACAGGAAAAAGTCTGGAAAACCTCCAAAAGCATGGAGGTTAAAGAACACCCTACTAACGAATGAGTGGGTCAACCAGGCAATTAGAGAAGAAATTAAAACATATATGGAAACAAACGAAAATGAAAATACAACAATCCAAACGCTCTGGGATGCAGCGAAGGCAGTCCTGAGAGGAAAATACATTGCAATCCAGGCCTATCTCAAGAAACAAGAAAAATCCCAAATACAAAATCTAACAGCACACCTAAAGGAAATAGAAGCAGAACAGCAAAGGCAGCCTAAACCCAGCAGAAGAAGAGAAATAATAAAGATCAGAGCAGAAATAAACAATATAGAATCTAAAAACACTGTAGAGCAGATCAACGAAACCAAGAGTTGGTTTTTTGAAAAAATAAACAAAATTGACAAACCTCTAGCCAGGCTTCTCAAAAAGAAAAGGGAGATGACCCAAATAGATAAAATCATGAATGAAAATGGAATGATTACAACCAATCCCTCAGAGATACAAACAATTATCAGGGAATACTATGAAAAATTATATGCCAGCAAATTGGACAACCTGGAAGAAATGGACAAATTTCTAAACACCCACACTCTTCCAAAACTCAGTCAGGAGGAAATAGAAAGCTTGAACAGACCCATAACCAGCGAAGAAATTGAATCGGTTATCAAAAATCTCCCAACAAATAAGAGTCCAGGACCAGATGGCTTCCCAGGGGAGTTCTACCAGACATTTAAAGCAGAGATAATACCTATCCTTCTCAAGCTATTCCAAGAAATAGAAAGGGAAGGAAAACTTCCAGACTCATTCTATGAAGCCAGTATTACTTTGATTCCTAAACCAGACAGAGACCCAGTAAAAAAAGAGAACTACAGGCCAATATCCCTGATGAATATGGATGCAAAAATTCTTAATAAGATACTAGCAAATCGAATTCAACAGCATATAAAAAGAATTATTCACCATGATCAAGTGGGATTCATTCCTGGGATGCAGGGCTGGTTCAACATTCGCAAATCGATCAACGTGATACATCACATTAACAAAAAAAAAGAGAAGAACCATATGATCCTGTCAATCGATGCAGAAAAGGCCTTTGACAAAATCCAGCACCCTTTCTTAATAAAAACCCTTGAGAAAGTCGGGATAGAAGGAACATACTTAAAGATCATAAAGGCCATTTATGAAAAGCCCACAGCTAACATCATCCTCAACGGGGAAAAACTGAGAGCTTTTTCCCTGAGATCAGGAACACGACAGGGATGCCCACTGTCACCGCTCTTGTTTAACATAGTGCTGGAAGTTCTAGCATCAGCAATCAGACAACAAAAGGAAATCAAAGGCATCAAAATTGGCAAAGATGAAGTCAAGCTTTCGCTTTTTGCAGATGACATGATATTATACATGGAAAATCCGATAGACTCCACCAGAAGTCTGCTAGAACTGATACATGAATTCAGCAAAGTTGCAGGATACAAAATCAATGTGCAGAAATCAGTTGCATTCTTATACACTAACAATGAAGCAACAGAAAGACAAATGAAGAAACTGATCCCATTCACAATTGCACCAAGAAGCATAAAATACCTAGGAATAAATCTAACCAAAGATGTAAAAGATCTGTATGCTGAAAACTATAGAAAGCTTATGCAGGTAATTGAAGAAGATATAAAGAAATGGAAAGACATTCCCTGCTCATGGATTGGAAGAATAAATATTGTCAAAATGTCAATACTACCCAAAGCTATCTACACATTCAATGCAATCCCTATCAAAATTGCACCAGCATTCTTCTCGAAACTAGAACAAGCAATCCTAAAATTCATATGGAACCACAAAAGGCCCCGAATAGCCAAAGTAATTTTGAAGAAGAAGACCAAAGCAGGAGGCATCACAATCCCAGACTTTAGCCTCTACTACAAAGCTGTCATCATCAAGACAGCATGGTATTGGCATAAAAACAGACACATAGACCAATGGAATAGAATAGAAACCCCAGAACTAGACCCACAAACGTATGGCCAACTCATCTTTGACAAAGCAGGAAAGAACATCCAATGGAAAAAAGACAGTCTCTTTAACAAATGGTGCTGGGAGAACTGGACAGCAACATGCAGAAGGTTGAAACTAGACCACTTTCTCACACCATTCACAAAAATAAACTCAAAATGGATAAAGGACCTGAATGTGAGACAGGAAACCATCAAAACCTTAGAGGAGAAAGCAGGAAAAGACCTCTCTGACCTCAGCCGTAGCAATCTCTTACTCGGCACATCCCCAAAGGCAAGGGAATTAAAAGCAAAAGTGAATTACTGGGACCTTATGAAGATAAAAAGCTTCTGCACAGCAAAGGAAACAACCAACAAAACTAAAAGGCAACCAACGGAATGGGAAAAGATATTTGCAAATGACACATCGGACAAAGGGCTAGTATCCAAAATCTATAAAGAGCTCATCAAACTCCACACCCGAAAAACAAATAACCCAGTGAAGAAATGGGCAGAAAACATGAATAGACACTTCTCTAAAGAAGACATCCGGATGGCCAACAGGCACATGAAAAGATGTTCAACGTCGCTCCTTATCAGGGAAATACAAATCAAAACCACACTCAGATACCACCTCACGCCAGTCAGAGTGGCCAAAATGAAGAAATCAGGAGACTATAGATGCTGGAGAGGATGTGGAGAAACAGGAACCCTCTTGCACTGTTGGTGGGAATGCAAATTGGTGCAGCCGCTCTGGAAAGCAGTGTGGAGGTTCCTCAGAAAATTAAAAATAGACCTACCCTATGACCCAGCAATAGCACTGCTAGGAATTTATCCAAGGGATACAGGAGTACTGATGCATAGGGGCACCTGTACCCCAATGTTTATAGCGGCACTCTCAACAATAGCCAAATTATGGAAAGAGCCTAAATGTCCATCAACTGATGAATGGATAAAGAAATTGTGGTTTATATACACAATGGAATACTATGTGGCAATGAGAAAAAATGAAATATGGCCTTTTGTAGCAACATGGATGGAACTGGAGAGTGTGATGCTAAGTGAAATAAGCCATACAGAGAAAGACAGATACCATATGGTTTCACTCTTATGTGGATCCTGAGAAACATAACAGAAACCCATGGGGGAGGGGAAGGAAAAAAAAAAAAAAAAAAAGAGGTTAGAGTGGGAGAGAGCCAAAGCATAGGAGACTGTTAAAAACTGAGAACAAACTGAGGGTTGATGGGGGGTGGGAGGGAGGGCAGGGTGGGAGGGAGGGCAGGGTGGGTGATGGGTATTGAGGAGGGCACATTTTGGGATGAGCACTGGGTGTTGTATGGAAACCAATTTGACAGTAAATTTCATATATTAAAAATAAATAAATAAATAAATAAAAGCAAGTGAGAAAAAAAAAAAAGAAATTAAAATTCAAAAAAAAAAAAAAAAAACAAAAAAAAAAAAACAAAAAAAAAAAAACAAAAAACCACATTCTGGGTCATCCAGACACCTGCCATATACTTGGTTAAGTATTACCACATGATAAAATTGGGGTTTGTGTTTATTGCTGTGTTTGTGCCATGTGAAGTCGAACTACTTCACAGTGTCTGAAGTGTATGAAGCTCTCACTGAGCTTCAAATAACACGCAGTGATAGGAGCATTCCTGTATGCCACACCCAAAGGATGTGGATTATCCTGCATTATCGCAGGAGCATAGTGATAACGTATTCAAGTTAGAGTCAGATGAGTTTCACAGATTCCATTTTTTAATGCATACCTTTCAATAGTTCACTAGCAGTAAGTTTATCAGTAATTATACACTGAAGAACTTTCTTCACCTGATTCCAGCAATAATTGAATAGCTACACATTTAATGCTGATTTTGATATGACTGTGATAACAACTTTCTCCTGAAGCAGCTTTCTTAAAATTATCATTCAAGGAATGCTTGCGGGTGGATTTATTTAGTAAGTCTGATTATCTTAACCTAGTAAAGAAAGCCATGAGGTCACACATACCATTTTGTAGGGTAACTTTAAGTGAAAAGGCATTGTTTCCCCATTAGAATGATTACAGTAAAAAAAAAAAAAAAAAAAAAAAAAAAATCTAAAAGTACATTGGTACTGTGATTTTAGCAGGAAACCATGGTCTGTTACACTCTGTCTTTTCTGTTAATCTGAATTTAATTGGTTATGTAGTTGTTTTTGTATTTATAAATTTGTTTTGTCTTTGTTTTATCGGAGCAATAAATACTAAGTTTAATTTTGTGTGTATTAAAATAACATAATAAAACTGATTGAACTTGACATTAGGAGTGCAAGCGAATGTTTCTTTTAACCAAGTTGTCCATCTAGTACTGGTTTGAGAAAGCTTGGTCTATGATGTTGACCGTTATTTTATCATAATCATAATGGCTAACCTTCAGCCAGATGTTACCCCTGTGAGTCTTGACGAGTTGCTTAAAATTAACTCTTTTGCTTTTCTGTCAATTTCCAAAACTTATTTCTCTAAGATGTGGCCACTAAAATATGGCGATGAAATAAATAAGCCATTAATTTTGTGTGTGGATAATTGGATTTTCAAGATATTATGATCTAGTCTGATTTTATAATTTTCCCTGACTTGGGCTATCATTTTTATTTTAATATTATTTTGATCACTTTTTCATTCACTCACCTAGTTAAATATTTTTTAGATGTTGCCATGTTTAAGAACTGGTACTTGATAGAGATAATTGAGTGTAATTCTTATCTTTATGCTTGAGTGGTCCCTCCTTGTGGTCTCATTTTCCTATTCTATATTAAAAGAAAAAAATTCATGTATATGTTACTTAGTACATGTCTATTTCAACGAGATTTCTTTTTGCCTTGATGTCATATCTACGTGTCTTCAGTAATTGGTGGGACATTACCACATTCTGATTGCCACAGACTTAAATGCCTTTTCAACCCAAGCATGATGGGTCTTTTAAGCTTGTTCATTCAAGTAATAATATTCAATGACTAGTAAATTCAAGACATTGTGCTAGATACTATTGAATGTCCAAAGATGAAGGAAGCAGTCTGTGTTCTCAGGAAAGGACCTTACAACTTTTAATCTAGTCATTGAATCCTTGGAACTGATTGTCGAATCTGTGGGTATTTTTGGATCTGCTCCCAGAATTGTAGACTTCTCGATGACAAAGGGACTTTGCATTTCATCCCTCCATCTGTTCACTCAGTAAACATTTACTAAGCATATGTAATTGCTCCTGATTGACTTTCATCTTTTAATTTTCCTCTCTCCCATTATAATGACTCAGATCTCTTTGCCAAGAGTATTCTGAGAAAGAGGTAGAATCTATAGGATAAGGCTCACAAACAGCCCTTTCTACCCATTGTTGCCTGGAGGCATTTGGAAAACATTGTAAGATCGTTGTAAATACAGGTGAACTTCCTAAATCTGGAAACCTTAGAACCTGGAGTCATCTGGAACCATAAATATAGTGTTACTTTCAAGTCAAAGCAGGATGAGGCAGAGGGAGATGTCCAGAAGTGATAGAGGTCCTAGGACCACCTTGGCAAACCCTGTGGGATCTCTAGAGTCATGATGACCCTTTCGATTTTTTCTAATTGTGCTGAAATGACCAGGCCTTTATACTGTCACACTTATTAATCATTGGATGGTGGCCACCGAGCATGACCTCGAACTAGAAAGTTTATTACAGTTGATACAGCCCCTGTAAGGGCTGACCACTGATGTCTGTTTGCCCACAGCATTCTCAGCAAGCAGGGCAACAAGTTCTCCATGCCTGGGGAGCTGGGCTGCAGGCATCACGGTGCTGCCCTGGACAGTAAACTGTGACCATTACCTTGATGGTAGAATGGCTTATTCAATTCATTTTTTAATTTTCCAGCTCTGAATCATGAATTTCCTAATTTAGGATGCTAATACATGGTAGATTACTTATGGCTAAGGTGAGCACTTGGCTTTATATTTTCCTTATTTTTATAGGGATGATAATATTACTTAACTCTAAGAATAGTGACTATAAGTCTTGGTTTATTCAGAACAGCTCTGTTTTTCCTGAGACTACTCAGTTTAGGCCTGTTGAGATCAATTAACATCTGATAATTATTTTTAGTATCCATAACACTTCTAGACATTACAGTTTGGACCATGAATTGTATAGTCATTCTACTTAGTATTTCTTTTTTAAAAATTTGTTTGCATGTTTATTCTCTAAATGTTTTTCTGGTGAATGGAATACTCTATTTACTTTTCTACTTATTTTAAGAGGTAGCAGTGATCTTCTAGATTAACTTTTTTATTTTTCTTGACCCTGAAGTAAATGCTTTTCATCTTTATCAAAGTCTTTATCAGCAAACTTTAAAATGTAACATCACAACATACTCCAGAAAGTCTGTGACTGAAATTATTGCGATACGTTATCTACCCTCTTTGCCCCCTGCCACCCCCGTCCAAAATCGTATCTATAATGGCTTTTCCTCTGGTTTATTTTGTAGCTTCGTCACGAATGTTTCATGTCCTTATTTACCCTTTTGCTCAGGAAATCTGGGACTCATGTTTCCCTTATGGAGTTGATCTCTTTTCTGGAAGAATACTCTCACCTATTCAGATTTGTGTCCTAAGGAAATCATGTTGCTCAGAGATCGGCAGTTTTAAAGCTGCCTTTTCAGAAGTTTTATGGGAATAAAAATTTTAATTCTACACAAGGTAGATTGAATAACTTGCAGGACCACTATGTTCACAAGGAAAGCTCATTTGAAACTAGTTCTGGGTTCCAAAAAATGGGCACTAAACAGATGGAGGTACTCAATGACTTCTGTAACCTCCCAGGAGGTCATTGGTTGTCGCCTTAACCCATGGTTGGTGCTTTTTTCTAATCGTTGTTTCTTTGCACTCTTCTCACTGTTTCTGCGCTAGTTGTGGCCTCAATGTTGTGGTAGGGAGCAGGGTTCACTGGTGGACTCAGTTCTGTCTACTTGTGTTTCTTTGGCTAGAAAAGCCATCTGCTGGTTTTCTTTTGATATTCGACATTACGTGGTGGACAGTATCTTTAATGTCTCGGTGTGCTGCCAGTGATGTGAAACTTCTTAATCATGTTCCCTTTACAAAAGAAAAAACCTATTATAAAGTGGTGCTACAACTTTATGCCCTGATTTTTGTCAACATATGAGATATTGATGTGCCAGTTATTTAAACGGTCAAACGTCTGGCAATCTACTAGACCCATGTTTGTGTGGACTCGAGATCATGGAATTATACAAAGAGAGAACCTAAAATTTAAGCACAGGTAGCAAAACTTAAGAAGAAGATGGCATGTTGTATGAATGTCCTTTCTTCTAGGTATCTGCAGTATCTGTAGCAGTAAGTTTATCTGAAATGTTAATTGAACTTTACTCTGTTATTTAAGGTTTAGGAAGAAGTAATTCAGATAGTATTTCCTTTTTTTCTGACCTAGTCAAAGCTTGTTGGGCACTGAAGAACTTTCAGAGTAGGGATAGTTTTTTCCTTCTTATGAAATCAAAGCCACTGGCTACCTATCAGAACATTTATTCAGCTTGATTGACAGCACTTTGATGAAGCCTCCTCCCTGCAGCTCTGCTTAAGCTTAGAAACTATGGTGTCATTAGATGCAAGCTGTCTTTGAGGGTTAGGAATTGCAACTGGTCTTAGATTTTATTTATCATCTGGATAAAGATTTCAAATTTTCATGTGTTTCAGGGCTATCCATTCTATGTACGACCTGACCTGCAGTAACGGAGGTCCCTCCAAGATCTCAGTTTAAAGCATCTCCAACTCAGACTTCCACTTTGACCTCCCCAGCTCACTGCTTCTAGTACCTGTAATTCAATAACCCTTTGACCTTATTTATTCTTAAAAGCCCTGTATTCTACCACCTTGTCACTTTATCTCACTTTCCTGATGACCTTTCTTCCCTTTATACCTAGTTTAAATTCCATGTCATTATTTGCTTGACAAAATCCAATTGTAGCTAACTCCTCAATTATCTATCTATTTAAATTTTAGTTAACATACAGTGTGATAGTGAGTTCAGGGGTAGAATTCAGTGATTCATCACTTACATACAACACTCAGTGCTCATCCCATCAAGTGCCTCCTTAATACCCATCACACATCTAGCCCCTCCCCCATCCACCTCCCTCCAACAAGCCATAGTTCGTTCTCTAATTGTTAAGAGTCTCCTGTGGTTTGTTTCCCTCTCTTCTCTTCCCCTCAACTTCCCATGTGTTCATCTGCTTTGTTTTTTAAATCCCACATATGAGTGAAATCATGTGATATCTGTCTTTCTCTGATTGACTTATTTTCCTTAACATAATACATTCTAGCTCCTTCCATATCATGGCAAATAGCAAGATTTCATTCTATTTGGTGGCTGAGTAATATTCCATTGAATGTATATACCACATTTTTATCCATTCATCATTTGATGGACACTTGGGCTCTCTCCATAGTTTGGCTGTTGTTGATAATGCTGCTGAAACATTGGGGTGCATGTAGCCCTTCAAATCTGTATTTTTGTATCCTTGGGGTAAATACCTAATAGTGCAATTGCTGGATTTTAGGGTAGCTCTATTTTTTGAGGCTCCTGCATACTGTTCTCCAGAGTGGCTGTACCAGTTTGCATTCCCACCAGCAGTGCAAGAGGGTTCCCCTTTGTCCACATCCTCGCCAACACCTGTTACTTCTTGTGTTGTTAATTTTAGCCATTCTGACTGGTGTGAGGTGGTATCTCATTGTGGTTGATTTGTCTGTCCCTAATGATGAGTGATGTTGAGCATCTTTTCATGCATCTGTTAACCATCTGGATGTCTTCTTTGGAAAAGTGTCAGTTCATGTCTTCTGCCCATTTCTTAACTGGGTTGTTTGTTTTTTGGGTGTTGAATTTGGTAAGTTCTTTATAGATTTTGGGTACTGCAAAGTTACAGGATATAAAATCAATGTGGAGAAATCTGTTGCATCTTTATCCACCAGTAATGAAGTGGAAGAAAAAGAATCAAGGAATTGATCCCACTTGCAATAACACCCAAAACCATAAGATACCTAGGAATAAACCTAACTGAATAGGTAAAAGGTCTGTATTCTGAAAACTATAGAACACTTATGAAAGAAAATTGAAGAGAATAAAAAGAAATGAAAGAGCATGGATTGGAAGAACAAACATTGTTAAAATGTCTATGCTACCCAGAGCAATCTATGTATTCAATGCAATCCCTATCAAAATACCACTAGCATTTTTCACAGAGCTAGAACAAATAGTAAAATTTGTATGGAACCACAAAGGACCCCAAATAGCTGAAGTAATCCTGAGAAAGAAAAACAAAACTGAAGGCATTACGATTCTAGATTTTAAGCTTTATTACAAAGCTGTAGTCATCAAGACAGTGGAATGAAATAGAAAACCCAGAAAAGGACCCACAACTATATGGCCAACTAATCTTCGACAAAGCAGAAAAGAATATCCAATGGAAAAAAGACAGTCTCTTCAAATGGTGTTGGGAAAACTGGACGGCAACATGCAGAAGAATGAAACTGGACCACTTTCTTACACCATACACAAAAATAAATTCAAAATGGATGAAAGACCTGAATATGAGAAAGGAAACCATCAAAATCCTGGAGGAGAACACAGGCAGCAACTTCTTTGACCTAGGCAAAGCAAGTTCTTACTAAAGATGTCTCCAGAGGCAAGGGAAACAAAAGCAAAAGGAACTGTTGGGACCTCATCAAGATAAAAACCTTCTGCACAGGGAAGAAAACAATCAACAAAACTAAAAGGCAACGAACAGAATGGGAGAGAATATTTGCAAATTACATATCTGATAAAGGGTTAGTGTTCCAAAATCTATAAACCCTCAATCTTAAACAGAATGTTGCTGGGGGAAAAAAGTCCTCTTGTAGCTGATGTCACTTTTAGTTACAGACTAGTACTCTCCAGGGGATACTTACACTACCTCCCATTGTGCTGCATGTTCTTGGTCCATTCACTCCTCCATTTTCCCAGATGACTATTTCCTACCTTTCTCTCCTCAACACTGCCTCCCCCATCCTTACTCTTTACTAATAATATAGTTTCATATTTTGCCAAGAAGGTAGATGCAGTGAAGAGAGAACTTTGACAAGCTCTTACCCCAACACATGTTCATGTACCTATGTCAGTGCCCATACACTTTCCTCTTGCACCCTGACTGAATGCAGGGGTTCCTGTTAACTTCTCCATACTAGACCCCTTCCTTCCCATCAGAGACATAGTTCCAGTTGTTCTTCTGTCTCTCCATTTCATTAATTTTCTCAACTATTTCTTCCTTTCTTATCATTTTTATCTGCCTGCAAATATACTTTTTTTTGTCCTACAAAAAAATTCCCTTTATTAATACCATATTTTTGTGCCGCTAGTTATGTATGACTCCTTTTTTTTTCTTTACAGCAAAATTTCTCCAAATAATGATCATTGCTCATTGTCTCCAATCTCTCTTCTCCCACTCCCTCTGGATGTAGGTTTTTATTTTCTCTGTCCCTCCTACTTTGCACATACTGCTAATGTCAATATCATACAATTCTCAGCCCTCATTTCACATTGAATTGGTAACAAACAGCACAAGTTGATTACTCTCACTTCTTAGGAGAGGCTTCTAGCCAGCATATTCTCCTAGTTTTCCTCTAAACTGTGGCTATTTTTTCTTTTCAATTTTGATTATATTAGTTCTCATCTCTTGTCTTTTTAATGTTGGATCTTTCCTCTATGTACTCATTTAAATTTGCTTGGCAGTCTCATCCAGTCCTGTGTTTTTAGTGCTATCTTTATGCTGAAGACTTTCAACTCCTGTATCCAACAGTCTATTTGATAGCTTTGCCTTAACATCTGAGGGCATCTTAAATTTAACATCTCCAAAACTGAACTCCTGATATCTCATCCCAACATACTTCATAGTTTGCCCTTTCTTAGTTAAGGGCAACTCTCTCCTTCAGGTTGCTTGACCTGGGCCAAAAGCCTTTAAATCATCCTTGGCATTTTTCTCTGACTCATACTCTACATCCATTTCATCAGCAAATCCTTTTGACTCTATCTTTAGACTATATACAGTCTCATACCTTTTCTGCAATTATGTGTCATCATCTCCCAACTGGAATTATTGCAGTATCCTGTAATCAGACTTGCTGTGTCCCTCTTGCCTTGTTAGAAGCTATTCACCAAATACCAGCTAAAGAGATGGAATGCAGTTGAGAGAATGGCATGATTTTGCTCAATGGCTTCCTGTCTCCCTCATCTACTTGTTGATTCACTCACTGTCCTGGTAAAAGAGGGCCTACAGTGATCGACAAGGCCCTGTCTGCCCTGTGCCACCTCCCATCCCACCCTCTCTACTCTTCAGCTTCATCTCTTACCAGTATTTCTCTTACTCCAGATCAGGCACTCTGGACTTCTTACCTTTGTGCTGATGTAATAAAAATGCTCATACCCCAGGGCCTTTGCATTTACTAATCTCTTTGCCCAGAACATTTTATTCCCTCAGGTATATGCACAGTACACTTTCTCAATTCCTTCAGCTCTTCCTGTATATGTCACTTCTCAGTGGGGCCTCCCTGATCCTCCTATTTAAAATCACAGTAGTCCTGCCTCCTACTTCTAATTACCTATTCCCTGCTTTACTGTTCTCATCTAATACACTATATGTTTTACTCATTTATTTTGTTTTTGTCTGTTTCCTCTGACTAGAATGTAAGTTACACAAGGATAGGGTTGTTCTATTTTGTTTGTTTATTCTCTGCATCTAGAATAGAGTCCCTACAATATTAAATACTTATAAATGTTTCAATAAGTATGTTAATTATTTTAATCTTTTTAGTATCATGATTCTTCCATTACAGAGAAGAAATTGGACCACAGAGAGTTTAGTAATTGGTGGAGATAGAACTGAAAATCAGATCTGTCTTGGCTCATGGTGCAATACCTGTATGTATTAATTTACCCATTGGGATACTGTGTGTATGAACCTTTTATCAGGTTAATTGCATTATCCCATAGAGGAAGTCATCAGTGTTGTGCATTTTATGTGTGTTCTGTGCTCTTACCCTCAATCATTACCTTTCTGGGAGAAAATAGGAACAGATTTTAGTTCACGTCATTGTAGCTGTTGTTAAATTAAGCTGTTTCCTCAGACCAAGCATATTTTTGAGTAATGGTTCTGAGAAACTCAACTTTGCCACCTTCTAGCAGAAAAAAAAAAGGCTGTATTTGCTGAGATGAAAAATACCTGAATCCAGGGAACTTGAAGCAGCAGGGAATAAATAAGAACACTGCATCTGGTTAAGGTGGCTCAGTTATTCCAGGGATGTGGATTCCACTGGAGGCACCTGGAATCTTTGTTCATTTTCTACTAATGAATTGTTCTTAGTTCAATGGAATTACAGATTTTCAGAAATGATCAAGCTTTTCTCAGTCAAATAGGGAACTGATGAGCGATAGAGGTCACAATTTCAGAAGATAGTCACAGATTGTGATGAGTATGAATCATGCTTTGAAGTCTCTGCAGCTGCTTTCAGAGTGCAAACTACAGGATGTGTCTGCCTGGCGTTTTCCAACACCTGCCCTCTTCATGGTTCATATTCAGAAGGCATGATTGAGCTGAGAGTGAATTCTGTGCACCAGGAAGAACTGGTATCCCTCGATTACAGAACTGAAATATGAATCCCTTATCTGTCCACAAACTTTGGGTTACCTGGCCAGACTCGTCATTACTTGTGTCCACCCAGCTCCCTGAAATGAGGATTTTTCATGAAATGCTGATATTGGCCAAGAGGTAGTGAAATTTCAAAGGAGAATTGAACACTAGCAACATGTACCTTGTGGTTTCAATGGAAAGCCTGAAGTGTTTATCAAGCTTTTTAATTTGAAGAGTCTCAAACTCCAAACTCTGTGTTCTCCTTAGTGGGTAGAGCAAATCTCTGCTCACCTCTTTGCACTTCCAGCTGTTATCTGCTGGACTCTTGGAGTCTTCTGCAGCCATAGAGGTCGGCCAAAGATTTGAGCGGAGTTTATGTGCAGACTTTGGGGTGCTCCTATGTAGTGTTCTTCTTGTAGGGGCTTAGTCCCTCAATGTTCTGCCAGTGGTGGCCCTGGACCCAGTTCTCGGATATCTCGAGATAATAAAGACTGAGTCTGTCTTGTCTGAATTCTGGTAGTCCCCTGTCACAGAGAATGGGGAATCTCCTCAGGGGACAAGCCTTATAAATGTTGTTTGTCCACTGCTCTTCCTTTCTTTCAAAGGTTAAGCCCTCTTTGGTGTAGGCCTGCTTTTTGGCTCTCCAATGCCTTTAAGTAGTTGTTATATGTTGTCCAGAGTTTATAATATATGTGGGAGGATTAGTCTGAAGAAAGCTACTCTAGGGGCGCCTGGGTGGCTCAGTTGGTTAAGTGTCTGACTCTTGGTTTCAGCTCAGGTCATGATCTCACGGTTCGTGGGTTCAAGCCCTGCATTGGGTTCGGCAGTGTGGAACCTGCTCAGGATTCTCTCTTTCCCTGTCTCTCTGTCCCTCCCCCACTTGAGTGCATTCTCTCTCTCTCTCTCTCTCTCTCTCTCAAAATAAATAAATAAACTTAAAAAAGCTACTCTACCTTTATTGAATTCAGAACCTCAATGAGTTGATACATAGTTTTTATCATTCATTTCAAAATACTTTATAATTTCCTTATAATTTCTTCTTTGAGCCACAAATACACATATTTAAACTTTTTTTCTAACATAGGATTTTCTATTTCTTTCTGTTATTGACTTCCAGCTTAATGTCATCATGCTCAGGGAACACACCCTGTATGATTTTCTTCAAAGTTTCTTGAGGTTGGATTTATAACCCAGTTTATGGTCAATGAATGTCAGTGTTCTGCTCACTCAGAAAGGGTTTGTATTCTTGGCTGTCAGGTGCAGTGTCCTGTTCATGTCAGGTCGTATTTGCTAATTGTATTCAAATCTTACCTAGTCCTGCCTTATATTTTGGTGGCTTTTTCTGTCCGTTACTGTGATGGATACAGTACTATCTCCAGCCATAGTGGGAATTTATCTATTTTTCCTTTTCATTCTGTTAGTTTTCCCTATTTATTTGGAGCCCATGTTGTTTCATGAGTATAACTTTAGAATTACGTCCTCCTTGTGACTTGACCCCTTTAATATTATGAATTTTCTGGCTTTATCTCTGGTAATGCCTTTTCCCTTTAAGACTACTTTGTCTGTGATTTCTGTGATGACACCAACTTGTTTGGTTAGGATATTCATTATTTGTTTTCTTTCTTCCTTTTTACTTAGGACTTTTCTGTTACCTGTATTGTTTCAGTGTTTTCTTTTAAGTAGTTGGGTTTTGCTTTCTTTTGTCCCAGAGTGACAACCTTTCTTTCAAGTGAAACACTAAGATTACTTATGGTTAATATAATTATGTTTTCATTTAAACTAGCCATCATGCTAGTTCTTTTCTCTCTTTTCTTTTTTCTTTTTTTTTCTTTCTTTCTAATTTTTTTTTAACATTTATTTATTTTTGAGAGAGACAAAGCATGAGCAGCGGAGGGGCAGAGAGAGACAGAGACATAGAATCTGAAGCAGGCTCCACGCTCCAAACTGTCAGCGCAGGGCCCAATGTGGGGCTTGAACCCACAGACCGCAAGATCATGACCTGAGCCAAAGTCATGATCCACCCAGGCATCTCTCTCTCTCTCCTTCCTTCCTTCCTTCCTTCCTCCCTCCCTCCTTCCCTCCCTCCCTCTCTCTCTTTCTTTCTTTCTTTCTTTGAAGGTGCAAGTGAGCAAGGGGCAGACAGAGAGAGAGAGAGAGAGAAAGAGAGAGAGGGAGAGAGAAGTGGGGTGCACCTGATACAGTGTGTCTAGTGTTTTTACTCTAGGTGGGGCTTGGGCTCATGCAATGGGAGGCTTGAGCTCACAAAGTGTGAGATCATGACCTGATCCAAAGTCAGAAAGTCAGTGCCTAACGACAGGGTCATCTAGGCACCTGGTAGTTGTTTTCTACTTCCTTCACCTATTCTATGCTTTTTTTCTCCATCACCATTTACTCCCTGAATTTTCACTTGTATTGTGTATTACATTACTCTCATTTGTCATACTCTTTTTATTAGGAAAAGATAGAGTTTTCAACACCCCATTGTGTGAACAAGGAATCGTTGGATTTGGAATTGGGATTGCAGTCACTGGGGCTACTGCCATTGCGGAAATTCAGTTTGCAGATTACATTTTCCCTGCTTTTGATCAGGTGGGAGGATTTCATTTTACTATAATTGAACATTTCCTAGACAGAGTTCGGGGAAGTATTGAAGTTTTGCCTCCACTTTCCCACCTCTAATCTTGGGAATTTTTTTGTTGTTGTCTTAGAGCTAATGTGTTACAAGTTATTTTGTTATGGGTATATATTTAAAGATCTGATAAAATGGTTAAGGATATGGATGGGAATAAAGGACTCCTCATGACCCGTCCTTCCTCTCTTCCCCCCTCAGATTGTTAATGAAGCTGCCAAGTACCGCTATCGCTCTGGAGATCTTTTTAATTGTGGAAGCCTCACCATCCGGGCCCCTTGGGGCTGCGTCGGCCATGGGGCTCTTTATCATTCTCAGAGTCCTGAAGCCTTTTTTGCTCACTGCCCAGGAATCAAGGTATCCTCATTTGTGTGCTACATTTGATCTCTGTTGGATAGTTCCATTTTGGTTCATTCCGTTAACTAATGTGCTTATCTAGAGGAAAGCAAACAGGATTTATGGAATTTATGTGAATTTTTGTTTTATTTTTAGAAAGAGAGTATTTATTTTAGATCAGCTACCCAATTCCCAGGTTTATGGAATATTCTTATTGAAGTAGCACTGGCTTAACCCTGACATTAATTTCACAGACTTCAAAGAATAACACCATGAACATAGTTGGTTTATCCTCCCCCTCTTTCAAAGCTCTGTTTCTTTCTAATGGGCCTTTCTCACTTAAGGGATTCTGGGTTAATTTTAATAAATCTGTTTAGTGCATGCATATTTGCCTGAAAGTCAGAGGGATAGGACTTTTGCTTCATTCTAAGAAAAAACCTTTATTATCCAGATGTGTTTTCCAGTCCAGGTAAGGTAATACTTGATCAAACAAGGTTGAAGCATCTCTCTCTTCTTTTCTTTAAGTTTATTTTTATTTATTTTGAGAGAGATAGAAAGAGCAAGTGGGGGAGGGGCAGAGAGAGAGAGAGATAGAATACCGAGCAGGCTTTATGCGCTGACAGCCCAGAGCCCAATGTGGGGGTCGAACTCACAAATCGTGAATACATGACCTGAGCCACCCAGGTGCCCCAGTATGTCGTAATTTTTTCCATGATCTTTTCGATTTCTGTTTGCAAGAGCTTTCCAGGGAATCATGATAGAAACTCCTATATCTACCTAGGGCTGTGTGTGAGTTTGATAACATGAATTGGTTGTAAACATGTGTCTGTTTTATTTTTATTTTTTCTACCAGAGCAAAGTCACAAAGGTTTTTTTTTTGTTTTTGTTTTTTCAAGTGAGTAGAGGTTGCATAATTTTTCAATGTAAGCTAGAAGTGGTAGGTTGGGACAGAAGCCACATTTGAAGTAACAGGTATTTTTGTGCTCGAGCTGAACATTCATTCACATTTATAGTTTAAATGCTTACCCAGCATTTTTTAGAATAGATTTTTGTTTCTCGATCCCTACTTTCTTTGCTTCCCTCTTTTCTCTTTTCTTTTTAATACCAAATGAAAACAGTACAAAATGCTAAAAACACATGAAGAAAGCAGACGAAGAGAAACTAAAGTAGGAACATAAAGACATTGTGTATTATGGTAAGCAATGTGTTCTGTTTTACAGAAAATAGTGAGATTTGTGCTATCTTTTAAAATGTTTATTTTTTTGAGAGAGAGAGAGAGAGAGGGAGAGAGACAGAATCCCAAGCAGGCTCCACATTGTCAGCGCAGAGCCCGACATGGGGCTTCATCTCACAAACTGAGATCATTGAGCCACCCAGGCGCCCCTGTGCTAGTTTTTCAAATCAGAATCCTTCTATTGAAAATAGTGTAAAATTGATTCTGAAAGCCAAATGTAGTTTGTTTCAAGGAATCTTAATTGAGTCTTTGAGATAAATTCAGATTTCTTTTAATAACTCTTCCTCTGTAACACTGGTATTTATGCAGTTGTTGAACAGTCATTAAAAACTAGACATAAGTTTGTGATTGGGGACAAAGTGGTGTAGTAAGACCTCAGGCTCTGGTTTCAAAACTGTGGGAGAATCCCTGGGGTAGCAAAGAGTATAACTTTGAGCAGATTATTTGGTCTTTCTTTTAATCCTTTGTCTCTCTCTTTCTAAATTGAGGAAAATAATAGCAGCCTCCTCATGGGTTGCTATGAACAGTAGTATCCACATTGAGTGCTTGGCCCATTTAACACATGTGCCACTTGCTGGTATCATCTTCTTCCTTGTCAAAGTCCTTCTCAAGAAGATCCTGGAGCCCTTTCCTCTCGACTGGAAGTGGGCAGTATCCACACTTTTCTTTCAGCTTTGCAATGTAACTGGACATTCAATTGCCCAGATCATAAAGTTCAGTGGATTATTTTCCACTTAGGAAATGAAGACCCTATTATTCATGGAAAAGGAGGAGATTTTCATATATTAAAATTAGAGAAGAGTTACACTTGAAAGTATCAGCAGAGTATTAGAAGATACTGACTACTTTGCTTCTTGCAGCTTCCTTTTATTATGTGTCTGCAAGTTTAGCTTTTTAAAAAAAAATTTTTTTAGTATTTATTTTTGAGAGAGAGAGAGAGACAGAGCCTGAGCCAGGGAGGGGCAGAGAGAGAGGGAGATTCAGAATCCAAAGCAGGCTTCAGGCTCTGAGCTGTTAGCACAGAGCCCAGCACGGGGCTCCAGCTCATGAACTGTGAGATCATGACCTGAGCCCAAATTCGGATGCTTAACCGACTGAGCCACCCAGGTGCCCTGCAAGTTTAGATTTTTAAGAGAAGAACAATATCTTAGTTACCAGAATATGGTGAACATCTGATAAATACTCATTTAACAGGTGGAATTTTTTTGGGGTGGGACAACATGTAAAATTTATAATAAGTGGGAATTAGGCTAAAAATACAAGATTTCTATAATTAGTAACAATTAGTTGCCGAAATATCAACCCTTTATAAGTGAGTTTACTGGGCTACATTTTGTACTGAAATTGTCTTTAAAAAATCTGTTTTTGCAGGTGGTTGTACCCAGAAGCCCTTTCCAGGCCAAAGGACTTCTTTTGTCATGCATAGAGGATAAAAATCCTTGTATATTTTTTGAACCTAAAATACTTTACAGGGCAGCAGGTAAAGGTTTCCTTTATTTGATAGTTGTGAATATCTTTATGTATTTTGTTTTACTTAGCTCAAAAAAACTATAACTTTTTTATAAGCTTGATTTATATTTTCCTTATTTATAGAAGGTTCTGATTGCTCTCTTCTATACTTAGTTTGTCTTTCACTGTATATTTTATTTTAACTTTAGGGAAAATCCATCTAGCTGTTTTATGTTTTGATTGTGGAAACAAAGAAGCAATATGAAATGTTAGTAAGAATATAGGGACTTATTTAGGTACAGAGTAGATGCCTAGTAAATGTAGGTTGAATGGAAAAGTGAATGAGCGCATTGTGCCAAATAATATCTAATATCTTTCCAGCTAAAGTGTCTTTATAGGTCTTTATCTAAATCAGAATACATTTGGTAGTGAAAGGGGCACTGTTAATGCTGTGACATCAGGTCAACACTGGAATGACTGTCTAAGGCAAACTGAGATGTTCAGTTACATTTCCTTAAGTTCAAAATCATAATCCTGTAAACACTCATCTGTCAGCTATAATGGAAATTACTTATAAGCTATAATGGAAATTTTAAATATCAAACTATTCTGTCTAAAGTATATATTTTTATTTTTTTTATTTTTTATTTATTTATTTTTTTAATGTTTATTTTTGAGACAGAGAGAGTCACAGCATGAGCAGGGAAGGGGCAGAAAGAGAGGGAGACACAGAATGTGAAGCAGGCTCCAGGCTCTGAGCTGTCAGCACAGAGCCCAACATGGGGCTCAAACTCACGAACTGTGAGACCATGACCTGAGCCGAAGTCGGACGCTCAACCGACTGAGCCACCCAGGCGCCCCTAAAGTATATATTTTTAAACCTAACTGTAAGCAAATGACAAAGACCCAGTTACCAGCTTTACTTTTTTAAACCTGATCTTAAGCAAATGGCAAAGAGGTACATTTTATTTTGAATTCAAAGGACATTGCTTTGGCAAATATTTCTTTTTCTTGAATAGTTAGGCCTAACATTTTTTATCGTGATATGATTTGCATACAATAAAGTACACAGATATTAAGTGTTCAGTTTGGTAGATTTTTTGACACTCTTAGAAATCCAGGTAAAGATTGTGAAAACAAAATCTAGAAAAGTTTCATTACTCTAGGAAGCTCCTTCTGCCTCTTCCTTGCCAATCTATTCTCTTTGCACCAAACTTAGCCAGTTGCTGATTCTGTCCCCAGAGATAAGTTACACGTTTTGAGGGCTCATGTAAATGAGTCATATTCATGGGTATGAGTATACCCAGACACCCTGGTGTATTGGGTAATACACCAGGAATGAAATTGGTGTGTCACAAGGTAGATGTAGATTTAACTTTGTAAGAATCTACTGAAGAGTTTTTCAAAGTGGTCATGTCATTTTATACTTTCACTGGAAATGTTTCAGAGTTCCAGTGCTCTTAAGGTAAACATATTTTAAATGGAATCTTTTCAGTTTTTAGGAACTCTGTTGTGATCTATATCTCATTATGGAATTAAAAATAGCATAAGAATTTAAAGTCTTGAGGTGGATAGGAAAACACTGATGGCATCACACTGAATAACCTTTTGATTGCTGATTACTGTGGATACTCTATGGGTATTATACTTGTAAGGCCAACCAACTGTTCAAGCCAATCAACGAATGCAGATTTTTTCAGTACATATTTAATGAATGGAGTGAATAAGAAACTTGGAAAAGTAATATTCATTTTGCTGCAAATTTTGAAACCAAGATTCGTAAGGGAAATGTTTAATGTGACAGGATTCCAGCTAAGAGAAAGAGCTTGAGAATTTTTTTTTTTTGGCCTGGGCCCTAGAAGAGATTATGAAAGACCCTGATGAGGAATGGGGCTCAAAAGTTTTTCAGAAGGTTCCCAGTGATTGATTATGTGCCATTTCAAGGACTTGAACTCTGAATCTTTTCTTGACCTCTAGGGGCTCAGTAAACAGAAAAACACAAGTTCTTTCACAGCTACAGAACTTCTCTGCAGAAGAGAGTAGGCGAGGAAAAAAGCTAGCCATCAAAATCTTTATATGGATGTTCTCTAGAGTTGATCCTTGGGTCAGCAGCATAAGCATCCTGGGAGCTTATTAGAAATGCAAGTTATAAAATTAATGTCTTCTGTAAAAATTTCAAGCATCAACAGAAAGTGAAAGTTCCTTTTCCCTACCCCCAACAGCTTTTCTCAGACATTTTTGTGTACATTTTTATTTGCATGCATATGTGAATTTATAGAACACATTTACATATAAACAGTTATATAAGATCATACTATAGACATTGTTCTGTAACTTACTTTTTGAGTCTTTTTCCATGTGTTTACATTTATACAAATCTGTGAATGTATAGAGCATATATAAACATATAATAAAAATAACATATTATAACTATTCTGTAATTTGCTTTACTTACCAATATGGTAATTTATTTTGGATATATTTCAATGTATACAATTTCAATGATTTAGCTGATTTTTAGTTCATAAATTATAGCACACTCAAAGGAATTTTATTCTTTCTCCTATTATGGAACTTTGAGTTATTTGTAAATTGTGCTTATTCTAAACCATGTTGAAGTAAACATCTCTTTTATTTATATGCATATATGTTTTATACACACAAACACACACACATGCGCATGCATAGAAGGAAGAAATTACAAGCCTATGTTCTTTATTGTTTAAATTATAAAACCTATGTTTCTTAATTCCATTCTTGTCTTTGAAAAGTCTCATATATTCATTGATTAAGCCCTGAGTAATAAATGATTAAAGCCAGACACTGCACGTCTCTAAATGCAGTGGAAAAACTAGAAGGATAACGTATATTGACACAGGTCCTGTGGGGAGACAAACAGTTTACCTGTTTATGGCCTGAAAGCTAAGAATGAAAGCTGGAAATGTTTGCTAGGACATTTAACTTGAGAATACTAAGAATAAAAGTCTTGCATTTTTATTCTCTTGTATATCAGAATTTTGCTTGTTCTTGTATTTTTTTAAGACATCTTTTTTCTGTATTCTGTCATCATGAAAAATGTTAGTCTTCTTTGTTAGAAGTTCATCTTGAAATAACTGGTCTCAACAGTTTGTTACCCTCTTGGAAATGTCATCATAGTATCTGTGCCCACAGACTAGATGTCATTGAGAGCAGCGTTTAACCTGTTATTTCTAAATTATAGTTTTAGTTTTTAGTCTTTTAATTATATTTTTAGTTTTAAAGTCTTTGTTTAAGTAAGCAGAAAACATTAAAGCATTCTATTTCTTCTTTTTGCATCTTCAGTGTAATGATTCTTCTTTTCCAAGAACACGTTATCTCTATTTATTCTAACTTTTGTGTCCACTGATAAATTGTGTAGATATTGTAATTAGGTTTGACACCTTTGTTGTTAGAGTTATTTTGAGATGCTTAGGGTCTTTTTTGCCTGTATGGTTGGGATATTTTTTTCCATTACATATTTCCAATAGGTTTTTATTACTGGTATATAGAAAAGGTATTGATTTTGTAGGTTAGTATTCCATTTGGAGACCATTCCCAATTCCCTGGTAATATTTTAGTTAAGTATCTTAGACTTTCTAGGTGGAAAACCTTATCTTCTATAGCTAATAATAGAGGCAGAGAGGGAGAGAGAGAATCCCAAGCAGGCTCCATGCTGACAGTGCAGAGCCCTACATGGGACTCAATCTCCCGAGCCCTGAGCGAAAATCAAGAATTGGATGTTCTACCGACAAGGCCATCTAGGTGCCTCTCCACGGTGTTGAATTTTACCAAATTCTTTCTAGATATCTGATGAGATGATTATCTGGTTTCTCTTCTTTGATCTCTTGATGAGGGTATATTTCATTAACCTATTTTCTGATGTTTCAATTCTTGTATTCCTGGGATAAATTCTACTTTATCAACGCATTGCTCTTTCAGCATATTGCTGGATTCAATTGAAGATTTTTTAAAAAGAGCTTTATGTTCATATGTAAAATTGGACCATAGTTTTCTCTATTTACATGTATGAATATAAGCATATATTTATGTGTCAAATTGGTCTATAGTTCATCATTCATTCAGAATCAGAAGTTACCCAAGTCTGGTTTCAGAATCAAAGTTGTTCCAGTCTTACAGGATGAACTGACATGCTTGCTTTTTCTGTGCTCCAGACTGGACTGAATAACTAGGAATGATCTGTTCTATAAGGTTTAATATAATTTGCTTGTAAAACTATCTGGTTCTTGCGAGTTTGGGGACACATCTTTGACTTTCTTTTGAGTATCTTTTATGGTTGTTGGACTACTACTTATTCTTGAGTAAATGTTGGTCATTTATATCTTTGTATAATGTATTTATTCCTTGGATTTTTAAACTTAGTAGTATAAAACTTTTCTTTCCTAGTATCATTTGATTAAATATATTAATGCATGTAAATTATTTATCATGCTTATCTGATAATTAATACTTGATAAATGTCATGTACTAAAAGATGTTTCTGTATTATTTAAAAATCTCCAATGACTTATTTTAATATTAACGATCTTAAGCATAAACTTTATGCAGCCTGTTGAGCCATGAGCACAACTCAGAGTGTTTGAATTAAGGAGAGAGAGAAAGGTAAAGATTTCAGAGAGCTTTAGGAGGAGAGGCCAGCCAACGTTCAGCCAGTTTCAGGAATAGCTGGTCCAAAATGGTTTTGTGAAGAGGGAGAGATTGATCTTGTGGTTTAGGATCTGTTGGTTGGGCAATTCAGTTTTCGCAAGAAGGTGGGGAAGAATAATTTCTGGGTCGGCAGTCATATCATGGCCACTCTAGGACATTTTTAATCCTTCAGGGACTCTTACAGATTATTTAGGATTATTTACGACATATGCTAGCTAGTTGGATGTGCATTGTATCATGTTAAATCAAACCAGTCTTCTACTTTTGATTATAGACAGTTCTTAATATGTTTCTCAAAATGTGTGCAAAGGCAGATGTCTAAAAGTAAAATATGGACTTACGTGTGATAAACAGTGTTCTTTATGAAGAAAGTTAAAATATAAAATTTCCAGTTAAACCTCACCATGTGAACATAGTTGTCAATGACATAGCATACAGACAGTAATATTAACAAGCCAAAACTGAACTGTTGATTAGCAGATGGGG
Source organism: Panthera onca (assembly GCF_046562875.1). Lineage (NCBI taxonomy): Eukaryota > Metazoa > Chordata > Mammalia > Carnivora > Felidae > Panthera > Panthera onca. The sequence continues at coordinate 71,805,869 of NC_138343.1, forward strand.
TGTTTTTAGTTGATATTTTCATAGCTGATCTAAAGAATTTTAAATTAGGAATACAAGGCACACAAAAAGCTCTTTAGGAGTTTTCATGTTTAATGTATGTGAGTGTGCATTGAACAAAAAGTTAAAGATGTATAAATTACTTATACTTACAAGTTAGATAGTAAGCACTAAATTTTTAAGACCACTAGGGTTATATTTAGTAATTTTCACATACTTTTCACAGATAGAAATAAAGTGGTCAGGCTTATAAAAATTGCAGCTGGAAAAAGTTTTTTAATAACTTGAAATATGTATTAATTTTATCAATACTTTCTAGCATCCGTCAGTGTTGTATTTGAATTTATGGATTCTACCTAATTTATCTTTTTTATCTCTAGCATTGAATATAACTCGGGATTATGAAGTGACTATTAAGTAAATGATATTTGACTTAAGCCACTAGACTACAAATCATAGTTTCTGGCTGTGTAAGTATGCCTGGAGTCCTTCATAATTAGGTAGTTTTAATCCATAATTTGATATGAGGGGATTTATATGAAAGAAAAAGAAAGATATGAAGGAGTGACACACAGCACAACACACAGAGACCAACAAAGGGTGATATGTATGTGGAGAGTTTAAAGAATATTTGCTTTATTGAATATAAGGCCCCCTTAATGTCTAAAAATTTAATTTGAGAAAATGAGGGTGAATTGCTAGAGGTCAATGAGAAATCTAGATTTAAATCTTGATTGGTTTCAGGGAAAATAACATTTATTTATTTATTTATTTATTTATTTATTTAAAGTGTTTATTTATTTATTTTGAGAAAGAGAGCAAGCACGAGTTGGGGAGGGGCAGAGAGAGGAAGAGAGAGAATCCTAAGCAGGTTCTGCCCTGGCAGTGCAGAGCCCAACATGGGGCTCAGACTCACGAACCACGAGATCATGACCTGAGCCAAAATCCAGTGGGATGCTTAAACATCTGAGCCACCCAGGCACCCCAGCAATAATTTATTAAGATTATGTTTTCGGGGTGCCTGGGCAGCTCAGTTGGTTGAGTGTATGACTCTTGGTTTTGGCTCAGGTCATGATCTCACTGTTGTAGGATTGAGCCCCAGAATCTAAAGCAGGCTCTGCACTGTCAGTGCAGCTCTAAACTCACTCACAGCACAGATCTAACTATTTGTGAGATCACGTGACCTGAGTCAAAGTCAGGTGCTTAAGGGACTGAGCCACCCAGGCGTCTCCAGAGTCTCCACTTATTGTTGTCTCCTTAGTCTCCTTTGTTTTGGGATAGACCATTCTTTTGTCTTTTTTGTCTGTTATGACCTTCACATTTGGTAGAATGTCCTTCAATCAGTATGTCTGATGTTTCTTCATGATTAAGTTCAGGTTATGTAGATATTTGGGCAAGGATACCCCTGAAGTGATGCTGTGCCCTTCTCAGAGTATCACGTTGTGATAACACATGATGGTGTTCTCAGCTTGCTTGTTTTGACTTTTCTGTTATTTGTATATACTACCCTACTGCTTAGAATGCCAACCTTTTGCTTTTGTGCATCTGATTATATTCATTCTTCAGGATCTTTTTTTGTGGTTTTCTCTATTTGCTCTAGTTCATCTGCTTTCTCACTTTTCTGCAATCCTTTTACTCTAGTTCTCCATAAGACCTTGACATGCTCATGGTGTGAAGACCTATGTTATCATGTGGCTGTGATCTTCAATCACTGTCCCTTCTAAGAGACTTCTCTGGCTTATTCCCTTGATATTGAGACTTACTGTGTCAGTCTATGCTGTCCACACATGTTCCCAATAATCACCACCGGTTAAAATAGTATGAAAAGTTTAGTACTTAATTATTTTTTATTAAAAGTTAATTTTGTCTTTTAATTAGATAGTAATATTATAACAACTATTATAAGGACAGCTCATATTGACAAATAATATTGGTAACAGTATATTGATTTGGTCTTACTCATATAGACTGTTAATCTTTAGATTTTCAGTATTTTGAGGTGAAGAGATGATAGGAAAATTGGGGAATAATTTAAAAGTAATTACTACAATTACGATAATTACTATAGTAATTACTATAATTACTACAATTATACCAAAAAAATTCACTTAGATTTCTTGTTCATATATTTTCTTATCTTTAACATCAGTGTTAGGAGGAGTTGTTGGTATGGAAGTGAAAACTGTTAAAAGTGTGATCATAAGTAGCCTCACCTGAAAGATTATTTGGAAAAATAATAATTATAATACAGAGATACTGGTTGATGGTTAAATATCAGTTTTATACAGCAAATGATAATAGTAGTAAGAATAACCGTTCCTAGAATGAAAAATTTATAGTTTTAATGACTATAACAATGAGATTGAATTATTTCAAATGTAAAACTGTCTTCTTCCTAAGAACTGAAAGGATGACCACAGTGATTAACTGAACATGTCCTCATTCTGTCCTTATGACACGGTCGACAGACAAATGCTGCTTTCCACAGTTAACAGATGGGATACTGGGGCATAAAAGTGCTACAATGCTTTCTAAGAGATCACCAATTTAGTTAGATGCACAGACGGGGTTGGCAATTGGGTTCTTGGTTGGGTGAATTTTCCCACCCTCTCCCATTAGACTGTAAATTCTGACAAATTCGGTAGACTTTCTCAGGTATGAAGATTTCCAATATGTTGTTAGTAATCAGGCAGCATTGAAGTAACATTTTAGAAATATACTCTGTTTCTTTTTAAGAAGAACATTTATGTTTTATCACTGCATCATGTATAATGCAACATGAATAAAGCCCTACTGACTTTCACATTTGTGAGGAAACTAGCATTACTGCAGATTAGTGCCAGGGCAGAGAAATGACCCTATTATCTCTGTAATGGTAATATTGTGCCTCACAGGGAAACTTGCATCATTAAGAGTGAGTTATTATTTCTTGCAGACACTTTCTGCATGTGTTATTAATATATGAAGCCAGAAGGAACTGAAAAGGTTTTCCTGGGGACTTTGGTATATAATTTAAAGCTTTCCCCTTTACCTGAAACAGCACATAAATGTATGTTGACTGGTGTTTGTAGATGCACACACACACACACACACACACACACACACACACAACTTCACACCTCCATTTCTTTGTACACATCTTTGCTTTCTACATAGAATTCCCTCTGTATTTTCTCATCATCTCCAAGACCCCTGTCAATTGTGCCCTCCATGGTGGTACCGCTTCCTTGATTCTTACAACCAGGTTGTTGCTTCCCTCTGTATTCCTAGGGCAATTTATCCCTACCACTGTCTCTTGTTTTTGTTTGCTGATTGTGTCTTCCCATCTTCATACCTCCCAGTTGAGTATGTGCTTGTCAAAGACAGGGACTGCCTCTTTTAATTTCATATTCCAGTACGCTGTGTGATACCTGTATATATTGGCTATACAATAACTATTAAATGAATAAAAATATATAATACATAGTATATACATTTATATACAGCCTTATTTTAAAAATGTGTTTAAGATGACAAAACAAATTACAAGAAAATTAGAAGGAAAAAAGTAGGAGGATGAGGAAAAAAATTAGGGCGGGCATGAGCTAATTCATGCCATGAATCTGTAAGTATATATGTAATGTGACTGTAAGTGCATTTGCAATTACAAAGGAAACATATATATGGAATTTACAATGTATGTTTTAAAAATCTGATATTTGAGCAAAAAATTGCATTTTTTAATTTTGGTTTTAGAGTTCTTATTTTTCTGGGTCACACATTTGTGTTAATATATATCTGATATTGAAGGGTTTGTCTGGAATATTCATTAGTGCTACGATTTGAATGTAATCAGCATTTGGTGAAATGGAATGGTCTCATTTGGTCCCACTGCTATGAAAACAGAATTCTGTAATATGACTGTATAGGGGCTCTTCAGTTCTTGAAGTTTTCTGCTGTAACTCCTCTTACCTGTTCTCTTTCAAAAATCACATAGTCATGGAGTAGGAATGCAAGAATGCTTATTTGTAATAATAAGCTTCTCTTGGAGTAAGTATCTTTTACATTGGGGTAGCTAAGGTACTTGTGAGTTACGGCTTACCCTCTAAGTGACCTGTGTGCCACGTTTAAATAAACAAACATATTAAAATTGTATTCTTATTCTCCGGCTCTCAGGATTAAATTTATGTGACTCTAGTAGATTTTTTGGTTGTTATTAATATGAGACTCTTCTTGAATATAATTCCCTGCACGATTTTGTTGATGGAGAACAATGCCTTGTTTGCCATCTCATTCCTTAATTAAGTGTTAAAGTAATGAGGTCTTATTATGCTGGGTAATTTATTTAATACAATGAAGCAGTTAGTCACTCACTGGCAATTTCTCAGAGGAAGTGGGCCAAGATGCTAACCCACTTCTTTTAGTGTGCCAGCCATTAGAATTGTGCGTTCCAGGGATTTGCTAATCAGCTGGCAACTGATATAAAAGGCGGGAAAGACGGGACTCTTGAATGACAGCCACTGACTCACTGAAAAGATGGTGTGTGTACTGGCTTCAAGCCTTGTCTATTGGTATGCAGATCTTGCTGCCCTAGGAAAGACGACTTGATGATGACAAAGAGCCTATGGTGCTACCTTTCACAGGTTTGCTGGATATCATCAGCAAACTACCATCACTTTGGTTTAGCAACTGAGAACTGCTAAGTAGAATATACTACTCCAGTTGAATGTTTGTCTTCCTTCTGTGTGTTCCTTTATCCAGCCATATATCTGTTGGTTCATCTGTCCATCAAATACTGGATTTAAGCTGTCAATAAATGGGCTGGAATTAACCTCTGAAAGCACTGTTTAGAATTGAGGTTGGCAAACTTTTTCTATAAAGGAAGAGGTAGTAAGAATTTTAGCCAATAGGCCATGCTATCTTTTGTAACTACTCAATTCTGCTGTTGTAGGTTAAAAACAACCATAGATAATATATAAATGAATGGATGTGGCTGTACTCCAGTAAAATATTGTTTATAAAAATTGACTTGCTTACTCCTGGTGTGGATGGAAGTGTCTGGCTCAACATAATTTGTGTGCTACACAAGAACTTTTAAAGAAATGCTTTTAATTCTTATGAGTTTAAAAAAAATTTTTAACGCTTATTTATTTTTGAGAGAGATGGACAGAGCATGAGCAGGGGAGAGGCAGAGAGAGGGGTAGACACAGAATCTGAAGCAGGCTCCAGGCTCTGAGCTGTCAGCACAGAGCCCCATGCAGGGGCTTGAACTCACGAACTGTGAGCCAAAGTTAGATGCTTAACCAACTGAGCCATCCAGGCGTCCCTGCTTATGAGTTTTCTAACACAGCTTGTGTCTCATGTTTGTTAGTTAGCTTACTTGTCATCTGCTTTGAGTAGTTTTGTGGATTTTAGTGTATAGTTTAAATGTATTGGTGATTTTAAAAATATTCATTTCTTTCTCTGGCATTGATTATAGAAATGTTATTGGATTGGAAATATAAAAAAAAGAAAAGAAAAAACTTTCCATATCACTGAGAATAGTACCATTAAATTTGATAGTATTTATTTATTTATTTATTTATTTATTTTTACATTTATTTATTTTTGATAGACAGCGAGAGACAGAGCACAAGTGGGGGAGGGGCAGAGACAGGTGGAGACACAGAATCTGAAGCAGGATCCAGGCCCTGAGCTGTCAGCACAGAGCCCCTAAATTTGGTAGTTTTTAAAAAATCATTTATAAGTAAAATCTATATTTTTGACATGAAAACATGGCCAAGATATGTTGCCATGTGAAAAAATAGTGAGATGATAGAAGACTTCTGAACAGGGTGTACAATGTGATTCTATATGTGGAAAAAAAGATTCACATGTGTTGATAAGTGTGCATACTTGACTATTATAAATATCTGAAAAGACACTGAATCAGTCATGGTTCTTCACTTTCAAGCCGAGATCAACTCTGGCCAATATAAAAGCAGAAAAGATTTATTGAAGGATAATGGATAGCTGAGATATCTTTGCAGTGCCTAAGAGCCAGGCTTAGAGGCCATATGTCTAAAGCAATACCCAAAATTCCACCGCATAACTGGTTTTGCAAAGATGCCCCGGCACCTATTGGTGGATGTGGAACTGCAGTCTTGAATATTGATACCACTGAATCTGAATGCTGGATCTGCCTCCACTGTTACCCATACTCTAGGATGAGTTCTGGGTACTTGCTTCCATTTCATCAGCTTCCATTTCAGAGTCTGCCTTTGATTGGCAGAGCCCACATGTTGTGCCCTAGCTGCAAGGGAAGCTGGGAAAGTGCATATGTGGACCTTACTTCTGTAGTGGACAAAGTGCCTTGCCTCATCAGATGGGGCATTTCCCCAATTTAGGAAGAGGATTAAGAAGCGTGGATGACAGAAAGAATGAAAGCTGTCCCTGCAGACACCCAGGAAGTTGTTGGTATTGATTACTTCTGGGCAGTGGAGTTGGAAGAACTAACTGGGGCTCAGAGGGAACCTTTTTTTTTTTTTTTACTCTTCTTTGTTCTTTGAATTTAAAAAAAAAAAAAGATTAAAACAACAATGATAAAAGATTATGGGGAAAGCCAACAAAAGGGAACTATTTTTCCCCACCACTTCTGCTGTTTCACTGCTCTCACATGGAATTCAAGAGGGCTTCCTAGCCTAATGGGGCAATTCCATCAACTTCCTACTCAATTTCATTTAAAAATTCACCTCATGATTTCCTCTGGAATTCAGTCAACTCTATATTGCTTGTGTTTGGTTGGGCAGAAATAATCATGAAATAGTTTTCTCTGGGATACCAGTGGCTTATGCTTCCTTTAGCCCGGTAGAGCTGCTTAGCATATCTCTTCGAGATCTACAGGATTCAGCTCTGAAAATTAGGGTGTTGTCGGCTGCCATAGTGGATGAAGTGTTCATAGATGTAAGGCGCAAAAATAAAATATGCTTAAATATTTGGCCCTACTATGTATGTTTCATTTTTCAAACCTCCATAAATTTGCTTCTTGATAGAAAACTTGTCTGAGAACTTATTTCAGTCTGATCAAGTTTTAGCAGACATGTTAAAATTTTTTTTAGAATGGTTTTAGATTTACAGAAAAGGTATGGAGATAGTACAGGAGAGTTCCCATATACACCACATGCAGTTTTCTGTATTATTAACGTCTCCTATTAGTATGGCATATTTATTACAGTTGACACATATATTGACACATTGTTGACCAAAGCCCTAACTTTAAGTAAGACTTGATTAGTTTTTATCCAAAGTCCTTCTTCTGTTACAGGATAGCTGATATATTTTATACATTTACATTGTACTTTTTCATATGTGTAGTGATGTCATGGAGCCATATAATAAATGCTATTTCTGTTTTAAATAACTTAGGGAATTTGGGGGAAGAGTAAAATAAAGCTTTGCCACAATGAAATTCTTATATTCTCTTATGCACAAATGCCACATGAAAAAAAAATAACTTTTTATTTTTTTCCCCCATTACATATTCAGTTGAACAGGTTCCTGTAGAACCATACCACATCCCCCTGTCCCAGGCTGAAGTCATACAGGAAGGGAGTGATGTTACTCTAGTTGCCTGGGGCACTCAGGTCAGTAACATTTATAAGAACCAATAATGTCCATATTGTGCTTGGAAGCTCTCATTTTTAATCCTGATACTATAAAAATTTAAAGTGTTTTTCTTCTGTCTCAAATTTTAGTCTTGCTTGTGCTACATCTGTATTTGGTATTGATTTCTGGTTGAAAGTGAGGTGCCTATTCAGTTATATTAAAATATATATGAATGTGGTAAAGCCATTAAAATCTGTTGAGTTTATGCAAATGGATTCATTCAAAACTGTTTCTTTTGAGGCACATATTATACATCACTCACTCTGGCTTCTGCACTTGACCTGGTGTCTTTTTCATCACATCTGCTGCCATCTCATGTGATTATGTAGCTGGCCACGTGGGACATCTAGTGATCCAGCGTCCGAGTTCTATACCTTCCTCTGTTCCAGCGAGCCTCAATTCTGATCTGTCTCCATTTTCCCAGTGCTTGTCATGCTGCCCTGCCTCCAGACTTTGAAACTCGGGACTCTTTGCTCCTCTGGCCATAGACTTCTATCTTTGACTTTTCTCTCTCCTTCTTTTAAAGAAATGGTCCATTTTTTTTTCTTCTGTGTAAAGGAAATACTTATTTTTAGAAAATTTGGTACAACGTTAAATAACGAAAATAATAGAAATCATTTATAATACCACAACCTCCTACTCTCCTCTCCACTCGATGTTTGGCTTGGAGAGCCAGTCCTCCTGGTTTCTTACCTCCAGTGGGAAAATCTTGTATCTGTACCCTTTCATGCAGCATGCATCCTTGCCTCTCTTTGTAATAGGGAAGTTAGTGTATTGGATACTATGTCCTATAACTTGCTTTTTCCTCATACCTTCCATGTCTGCTGCCACTCCTTTCTTCTTTCTCTTTGTACTCAAAAGAAGAGGTGTCTGGTTTTTATACCTACCTCTACAAATCTTTCAGATTATATTCTCTTTTACCTTCTCCAGGTCTGTAACTTACCAGCTAGTCCCTTCTCTCTTTTGCATCTTCAGTTTCTTCTTTCCACGTCCCTTTTATTAACAAGGTGTATATTTCTTAGGGGCGCCTGGGTGGCTCAGTCGGTTAAGTGTCCAGCTTCGGCTCAGGTCATGATCTCACAGTTCATGAGTTCAAGCCCCCGCATCGGGCTCTGTGCTGACAGCTCGGAACCTGGAGCCTGCTTTGGATTCTGTGTCTCCCTCTCTTTCTGCCCTTCCCCTGCTTGTGCTCTGTCTCTCTCTGTCTCAAAAATAAGTAAACATTGCAAAAAATTTAAAAAAGGTGTGTATTTCTTCTCTATCTAAAAAATACCTTTTCTCTACCCTGCTTTTCCCTTAAATACCAGTACATCTCCTCCTTTCTTTTATCACTAAACTTGAACAACCATTTTCTACTACCTATATTTAATTCCTTAACTTCCTTATGTTCTTGCACCTATGAGTTCTGTTCCCACTAATTTACTACAATTATTTCTGCTAACATTCCTAATTTTCTAATGATTAAATCCAACCCTTATCCCATATTGCTATGGTGTATGATACTGGCTGCTGTTTTTATGAAACACTTTCTTCTTTAGTTTCTGGGAGATATTGTCTCCTGAGTTTTCTTCGTGTTTTTTGTTGTTGTTGTTTTCTTTCTTTCTTTCTTTCTTTCTTTCTTTCTTTCTTTCTTTCTTTCTTTCTTTCTTTTTTTAAAGTGAGCTCCTTCTTCTCCATTTTCCCCTTAAATGTTGGTCATCTACAGGGTTCCACAATCTGCTCTTTACTTCTCCTTCCTCATGCCCTCTCTAGAAACTCAACCTACTCCTGTGACTTTACCTTCTGTATGCTGATATCTTTAGAATCAATGTCTCTATCAATGACTGCTCTCCTTTTCTTTGAGAACATCTTTCCAACTGTTTTCTAGACATCTGTGTTTGATTATTTTGGTAGAATATGGGGTTCAACATGTCTAAGATGTTTAATTCTTCATGAAAATCAGTTTCTCTGACTTTAAACACTGTTTCTATTAATGATATCAGAATTCAGTTAGTTTTTCAGGTCTCAATCTCTAGTTATTCTCTGCTGTTTTTATTTCAGGTTCATGTCATGCGAGAGGTGGCTTCCATGGCTCAAGAAAAGCTTGGAGTGTCTTGTGAAGTCATTGATCTGAAGACCATACTACCTTGGGACATGGATACAGTTTGCAAGGTATGAATACAGTTTGATAGGGTGTCATTTCTTTAAACTCTTGGGGAATATTTACTGGCAGTTTGCAGAGTTGTTTTGAAATTTTGAGCTTCATGAGCACTTTCACCTGATTGAAAACTTTAAAAATTTACACCGTGACAGAAGCATGTGGTGTATAATCAGTTTAATGCTCAAGGAAACCAATCACTTGACAGTTTTTCCCTTCCATAGTTCTCTGTTTAAAATATTACAAAACTGGAGTAGTGCAAATAGGAGCATTTCAAGTATGTTGAAAGTCACCTGTGTTTTTAACTATTTATCACTTGAACTACTTAGGATTTGATAAGCATTGTTCAATATAGTCTGCTAAATGGTTTGGCTAAATTTTCATTGTCTCCTCTCCAAAAGAGATGGAGATGGATTATGTTCAAAACAAAACCAAACCAAAAAAACCCCTCTTTGCACGGTCTTAATACTGTGAATCACAGTTTAAATGTTATGTTGTGGGATTCTGGCTGCTCTTAGTTTTCTGTCTAAGCAACCGCTTGGTAGTCCCTTCTCAAGAATATAGTTCGTCGCATTTACTTGGCTATAACTGATATCTTTCATATTAACGTACAGATAAACATTCCCACTGTGGTATGTAAGGAAAATTAAGCCCTTTTTTTTGTGATGGTAGTATCTACTAAAGTTTAGGTAATGTTGCATATATTACTTTTCCTTGATTTACTGTTATAACAAGTGAGTCATAAGACTGAGGGTATTTTACATTTATTTTTTTAAGGAATATTAAAATTTTTTATTATTAGAAGTATTCTTAGAATATATGTATAAGACAAAGAAGGAGGGAAATGACCATGAAGTATTAAAAGTTAAGCCAGAAATTTAATTCTGCAGAGGCTGGTTTATGTATCTTGATTTTTTTTTTTTTACCAATTTATTTCACAGCATTTATTGAGTACCTACATTAGCGAGTGTTCTAATAGACATATAAAATTAAGTAAGACAAGTTCCTAGAAGATTATTTTCTAGGAAACAAAAAACACTTTTTTTTAAATTTTATTTTTTATTTTTTAAAATTTATATTCAAATTAGTTAGCATATAGTGAAACAATGATTTCAGTAGATTCCTTAATGCCCCTTACCTATTTAGCCCATCCCCCCCCCCCCACAACCCCTCCAGCAACCCTCAGTTTGTTCTCCATATTTATGAGTCTCTTCTGTTTTGTCCGCCTCCCTCTTTTTATATTATTTTTACTTCCCTTCCCTTAGTTCATCTGTTTTGTATCTTAAAGTCATCATATGAGTGAAGTCATATGACATTTGTCTTTCTCTGACTGACTAATTTCACTTAGCATAATACCCTCCAGTTCCATCCATGTAGTTGCAAATGGCAAGATTTCATTCTTTTTGATTGCCGACTAATACTCCATTGTGTGTGGTGTGTGTATGTGTGTATGTGTATATATATATATATATATATATATATATATATATATATATATACACCACATCTTTATCCATTCATCCATCAATGGACATTCGGGCTCTTTCCATATTTTGGCTATTGTTGATAGTGCTGCTATAAACATGGGGGTGCATGGGTCCCTTTGAAACAGCACACCTGTATCCTGTGGATAAATGCCTAGTAGTACAATTGCTGGGTTGTAGGGTAGTTCTATTTTTAGTTTTTTGAGTAACCTCCATACTGTTTTCCAGAGTGGCTGCACCAGCTTGCATTCCCAAACATTTATTATTTTTTAAGAAGTTTAGCATTCTCCTAGCTTTTATAGGCTGTTTCTTAGGTTAGTCACGTGAAAAAAAATCTGCAACTACTACTGATGTAAAAGTACAGCATAGGTTATATTTAGGTAAAGATTGTTTTATAATTTAATGAAAGATTTAAGATTTGTTATAGTAAATGTTCCGTGGACTCACTTGACATCATCTAAACACTGGACATGGTTACAAATGGTTTCAACAATATTCTAAGTCTTTATATTTGTAGCTTCCATCATTAAGGGCAGTATTTTAGGTTGAATTATTCGTAACTGCATGAAAGTAATGCTTCTTTAGGCTTTTTCAAATCGAGTCAGATGCGGGGTTTTCTTTTAAGTAGCCAGCTGTTCCAAATCATGGAAAGCTGGAACTGATAGCCTTTGCCCCAGAATGGGCTTCTTTTTTTGCAACTGTACCCCACTTATTCTTGGAGTTTATATTTATAAAGTGAAAGGTGCTTTTGTATGGGAATATAATGTTTTGTTATGGTACAGTGGGGGTACTGATATATGGGTAGGATAAGTACTTTTAAACTTTATTTACATTTTTATATGTCCAAACAGAGTTTGTAGCAGCTTATGGTAAAACACAAATGTAACAACACTCCAAGCTGATAATTGGGAAGGTAATGAAGAGAGAGGAAAAAGAAGGGGGAAATTATTTGTTTACATTTCTCTCTACATCATTTGCTTGTGTGGAACTCCCCCTCCTCCTTTTATTAAATCTACTGGTTGCACCTTTGTATGGTCCTGGAATGTAGGTCCTATTTCCTTAGGGCTCTTTACTATTGGAAAAGATGAAAGAGGAGACTAGAGACCGCTGCTGCAATGAGAAGGTGATGCATCAAACCTCTGAGTCGCCAGCATCCTCACTGTAGTCTTGTGTTCGGGTGCTTTCATCTTGCCATTGTCTGGTTGATGACCCTCCAGTTATGACAGTGAAAGCCAGCTTGTCATATCTTGATTACTTTGGGTTCTTTGACTCTCTTCCCTGCTGGTCATGGTGATCTTGTTTTTTCCTTTCATGTATCAAAGGAAAGTTTTGATACTTGGCATCTTTCTAGGATTTGGAGATAACTTTAACAAGAGGGCCCTATAGCTAAACCTCATTAAAAGTGAGGCTTTCGTTGTTGTTGTTTAATTAGAGTTAAGTTTTTCTTTATGAATTCCATAGTAATCAAAATTTATGTTTATTATCTCTTTCAGTTAGTGCTGTGTTTTATCTTTTTTTTTTTTTTTTGTCTTATGATAAAATCAGATCCCTCAACTCTGTTCATGACATGTTAAGCTCAGCACCAAAATGCATCTTTTTGGAAAACCTAATCAAGAAAAGCCTATTAAAGGTAAAAAAAAAATCCTTATTGAAAATACACATTAGCACACTAAGCATAGTAAAATGACTCTGGGACAGTTGAGGAATTGGTTAATGAAGTCTGAATTTAACTGCATTTTTAAAAACATAGTCCTACTTTTTGCTTAAGCCTTGAAGCATTGTTTGGAAGTTATAATTTTGAAAAATTGCTTGGGGACAGAAAGCAGCAGAGTTTTTGAATGTTGCTCCAGGGAGCTACAAAATTGGAGACCTGAGTAGATCTAAGAACCGTAGTTCATTTATTTAATTCTGAACCTGATATTAAAGGGCTAAGCTGGAAACCTCTAAAAAGCAGAATAAAAATTCCTGAGTTTTGAGTTGCCTAGGAGACCAAGACCTACCCCGAGGATTTGGGGTATGAGTGGGGTGGGGGAGAACATCAGTGAAGAGAGTTGAAGGCCCTGAAGTGAGTGGCAAATGGACTCTTTTTACTTGGGGGCACCTGCCAAGTAAGTTTCAACTAGAAATTGAGAATCCAAGTGTATAGACTCCATATTTGATTGGGTTGCAATGACAGAATGGGAAACTTGGTGGGATTGTGTGTGTATGTGTTAAATACACAGTTAGTCTTCCATTAAAGATATTTGCCAAATTTTAAACCTGTGTATGGTGGGCGCTAAGCAGAAAATAAATACCTAAAAGGCCAAGCCATCACTGGAGACTAAAGTGTCAAAGACCAATCATACTCTCAGTTGAAAGCTGTAGAGTCAGGTCTTAGGATATGAATCAAACCAGAAGTAGATCACAGCTTCCCCAGTCCGCAGCAGTCTCACCCCCTCTCAGTTCCTTTCCTGGATTAATGTAACTTACCTTATGCTCTGTCTGCCCAGCAGAATGAGGAAACAGTCCTCCCATCATCTGGAACCTCTATGAATCTGCATTCAATAAAAAATTACTAAGTATATGAAGAGACAGGACCATTTGATTCAAAACCAAGAAAAAACACAAACAATAGAAAGCAGAAACACAGGTGATCCAGATACTGGAGTTAGCAGACAAGGACTTATTTATGTTTAGGAACATAGAGGAAGAAAAGGAACAAAAGAGGTAAGAGTGTGGAGAATAATCCTAGAGGGTTGGTTGTGTGTGTGTGTGTGTGTGTGTGTGTGAGTGAGAGAGAGAGAGAGAGAGAACATTTTAGAACCAAAGAAATATTTGTCAATAAGATCTCAGTGGATGCGTTTATAAAGTTATTGGACTTAGAACATGATAGTATTAATGAACTAGAAGGCAAGTATATAGAAAATGTTTAAACTCAAGCACAGTTTGATTGATTGGGTGAAAATAAAATAGACTAAAACAGAAGGGAGCATAAAACACATTGGGGATCTGGTCAAAGGATCTGTCCCATATATGATTTGAATTCCAGAAGGAAAAGAGAGAATGAATTGGTCAGAAACAATATAAGAAGTATTTCTCATGAAACTTTCAGGACATCACTATAGTCAAGAGGATTTGTGAACCTCTAACGATGTATTAAAGAAAAAAACCCACACTCATGTACACAATGGGATGACATCTTAACTTGCTGAGGATGCCAACCTAACATTCTATACCCAGTGAAAATATACTCTTAAAATTAAAATGAAGTAAAAAATACTTTACACAAATATAAATTGAGAGAATTAATCACCAGCACATTTTCACTAAAAGAAATACTATAAGGGAGTTCTTTAGGCAGAAGGAAAATGATCCTCGAAGACAGTGAGAATGGGGCTTACATGAAGTTAAAATATTCCATTGTTCTAGGATTATTAAATGTAAAATTTTTATCAGATTACATTAATTTAGGGATGCATGTTGTAACCTTCGGATTAGCAACTGAAATAATATTGAAAGTGTATTTCCAGCAAATTAAAAAGGGAAGTATAGATTAATAGAAATATTTGGTTAAACTAAAAGAAAGGAAAATATATATTTAAAAAAAAAACCCAAAAACCTAAAAAGCAAAAGAGGTGTGTCCATAGAAAACAGAGGATAGATATAAACCTAAGTATGTAAGTAAGTAAACACAAATGGATTAAATCTAATAAAAGCCTTCATTAAAAACCTCATTAAAAAATAACACCAATATAGGGCACCTAGGTGGCTCAGTCAGTTGAGCGTCCAACTCTTGATTTTAGTTTGGGTCATGATCCTAGGTTGGTGGGATCAAGCTCCGTGTCAGGCTCTGTGCTGAGCATGGAGCCTGCTTGACATTCTCTCTTTCCCTCTGCCCTTCTTCCCCACTCATTCTCTCTCTTTAAAAAAATCAATCAATCAATCAATAACACCAATGTGTAGCTTAAGAGAGATACTTTAAATATAAGGACACAGAAAGTTTGAAAGGGATGGAAAAAAGACCGCTGGTATAGCCATACAAATTTCAGATAAAGCTTTTAAGGCAAGATGTGTTACTAGAAATAAAGAACATTTCATAACGCTAAAGGAATCAATCTACCTTGAAGATGTCACAATCTTAAATCTATTATGTCCTCAACAGCATAGTTTCAAAATACATAAAGCAAAAGAAAACACAATACTAAAAGGAGATGTAGACATATCCACAATCATAGTGGGAGACTTTGACACCCTTCTTAAAAAACTGATCAAACAAGCAGATAGTATCAGTAAGTATATAGAAGATCTGAAGAGTTAAACTTGTCCTAATTGTGTACTCAACTATATAAGGAATAATTCTTTTTTCTTTTTTCCACTGAAGAATAATTGACATATAGTATTAGTTTCTGGTGTACAACATAGTGATTCAATATTCATATACCTTATGAAATGATCACCACAATATGCCTAGTTCGATTGAATATGGAACATTTATCAAAACCAACCAAATGCTAGGACATAAACATACAATGCTAAACCTCTGAAGTTTGAAGTCATTTAGAGTATGTTTGAACAGTGGAATTCAGTTAGAAATTGAAATAAAAAATACCAGAAAAGCCTCAACTTTTTACAAATTAAATAATTTACGTTTAAATCATGGGTTGTACCCTCCCCCATTCATGCTGTGTCTCTCTCTGTCTCCAAAATAAATAAACGTTAAAAAAAAAAAAAAATTAAAAAAAAAAAAAAAAGGGGGCGCCTGGGTGGCTCAGTCGGTTAAGCGGCCGACTTCGGCTCAGGTCATGATCTCGCGGTCCGTGAGTTCAAGCCCCGCGTCAGGCTCTGTGCTGACAGCTCAGAGCCTGGAGCCTGTTTCAGATTCTGTGTCTCCCTCTCTCTGACCCTCCCCCATTCATGCTCTGTCTCTCTCTGTCTCAAAAATAAATAAACGTTAAAAAAAAAATTTAAATCATGGGTTGTAAACTGCAATAGAAATTAGAAAAATACTGAAGTGTTATGAAGTTATTACATATCAAAAATTTCAAGATTTAGCTAAAACCATGCTCAGACAGAACAGTATGACTGTGCAAATACATATATTTAGAAAACAGGAATAAGAACAAAAAAATTAATGATCTGAATTTCCATTCCAGAAAGAAAATCAAACCTAGAGAAAATGGAATAAATGTAGTGATAAAAAGTAGAAATCAGTAAAACAGAAAATGTACAATAGAGAAGCTTAATAAAGTAAAATTTAGATCTTTGAATAGATTAATGTACTTGATAAACCTTTAGGAAGACTAATGAAAAAAATAGGACAAAAACAAATGACAGATATCAGGTATGAAGAAGCAGAGAATACAGACAATAGAAAGATATTGAGAGGATATCATGAATAATTTTACAAATAAGTTTGGGTGAAATGGACAGACTCCTGCAAAAATATAATGTTTTCAAAATAATAATTAGGTAATCTCAATAGTCATATATCAAAGAAATTTAATCCATTTTTATTAATGCTTATATAAGGAAAACCCTAGACTCATAGGGCTTTATTGGTGAATTCTTTAAAACACAATTCTTATACAAATTCTTACAGAAAATAGAACAAGAGGAAAAACTTCCACATTCTTTTTATAAGGCTGGCTTAATATTCATATCAAACCTGTTTCTGACAGTATATAAAGCAAAATAATAGACATTTTTTTCTTAAGAATGTAGATGTAAAAATCTGAAACAAAATATTGGAAAGTCAAATCCAGCCATATATCAAGAGACAAAGCTGAGGGTTTATTTCAAGTATTCAAAGGGTGTTTGACATTCATAAACATTCACACAGTAGTTGATGCAATTTCCCACATGAACAGAAAATGGGAAAAACAATCCTGATGATCTTCATAATACAGAAAAACATTTGTTAAAAGTCAATATCCGTTCATAATGAAAATTTCTTAGTAGCCTAGAAATAGAATGGAATTCTATTAATATGATAAAGGGTAACTTTATCTTGTAGCTATGAAGAGCTATAAAAAGCCTGCAGCAAAAATTATATTTCCTAGTGAAATTTTGACCACTTTCCCATTGAGATCCAGGAATGCAACAAGGATGTCCATACATAAACGCAAGAGATACAAAGATCATATGGATTGGGAAGAAGAAGTAAAACTTAGTATTCATAGATAATGTGATTTGTATGTAGGAAGATCTACAAGAATCGGTAGGCAAATTATTAGAATTAAGTGTACCAACACCCCTGGAAACAAGGTCAATATACAATAACTGTATTTTTATGTACCAGCAACAAATAGAAAATAAATTGAAAACATTTTGCAAAAATATCAAAGAATCAAACATCTAGGGAGAAATTGAGTGATGCATATGTAACAGCTTTACACAGAAAATCACAAAATATTATTCAGAGAAATTAGAGAAGATGCAAGCAACCGACGCACATACCATAAGTCAAGATATGTTACAAGGTTATAGTAGTTACCGCGTTGTACTGGAGTGAAGATGGACTGCTGTGCTGCCATTGGTTAGCTTTTTATAGACTTAGAGCTTTGGTGTGCTCTGACCAGGAGGAGTTTTTTCCGTTATTCAGCCAGAAACCCATACCCCTAAGTAGAGCTGTTCTTCCCAAGCTCCCCAGGTATAAGAACCATGATTAAGTGTTGAGGGCTTGAGGGGACTTTCCTGCTGAGATACAGACCACATTCAAAGTGAGTTAAAAAGCGAGCTACAAGTTAAAAAACAAACAAACAAACAATGGCCAGGCATAGAGTTAGGTGTGAGGTGCTGTCCAGCTTGAAATGAAGTTTTTTGTTGTTGTTGTTGCTGTTGTTTTTAATGTGTAGAAATTCAGAGACGCTGCCTATGGATAATAAGCACTTGATGACAGTCTTTCAAAGAAACTCAGGATTCAAGAATAATATTGTCATTCAACGTAGAATCAACTACATAAAAGTGCAAAAAAGAAAAGAAAAATGACAATTCATAAGGTGTGGGTGATTTCCATATGTTTATGGAGAAGAGAAGAGAGCTCTGACACAGAGCTTTGACATGCATTACTTTAGTTGAAGATTAAATTCTGCTAATTATTTAAATAAATAAGGGTTTGCCTTTACTCCTTGGAGCCTTTTTTTTCTTCTCCCTTTCATGTTTTGCCTGCCTACATTCAATTCCAAAGCAGATCCTGCTGCCTTGTCTACACCATATGTCCAAAAATCTGACCATCACCTCTAATGCTGTTACCCTTGATCCTGGTTCACACTGTGAGCATTTCTCACCCGGGTTTTGGCCATAGCCTCAAACTAGTCTTGCTTCTGCACTTTACTTGCCCAAGGCAGAACTGATGCTTTCAAATGTGAATCACATCGTTTCCCTTCTAGTCTCAAATGGCCTCAGTAGTTTCCCATTAAATTTAGGGGAAAGGTCAAGTTTCTTAGCAAAGTCTACAGGGTTTTACTTCGTCTCACCACATTCCACACCCCATCATCCATCCCTCTTCAGGAAATGCTCTTCATGGACTCTCAGCCAAGCCAATGTGTTAGGTCACCACTCAAATACCATTTTCTCATTCAAGCCTTCTTTGACCTGCTTACTTAATATTAGATCCCATCCCTTTTACCAAGACTCCGTTTTACCCCTTCTTCCTTTTTTTTTCTAGAGAGATTAAATGATCTAACCTATTATGTAACTTTATTATTTATACTGTCTATTTTCTTCCCCCATTAGCAGGTAAGTTCTGTGAGGGTAGGGGCTTTTGTCTGCTGGGTCACTGTTGAATTCTCAGTACCTGAAAAAATGCCTGGCATAGGTCTGGTGTTCAGTAGATATTTGCTGTGGAATTAATACGAATATCAGCAAAAGAAAGTTTGATAATATGCTATGAAAACTGTTTACTATTGAAATGTTTTGATTTTGGTACTTTTTCTTATTTTTGTTGCTTATATAAATGCGTAAAAAGTAACTCTAAAATATTGCTTTATGAATAAATCTATGTCAGGGCGTTTCAGTGGCTCAGTCGGTTAAGTGACTGACTCTTGATTTAGGCTCAGGTCATGATCTCACAGTTCGTGAGTTCAAAGCCTGTGTCAGGCTCTGGGCTGACCTGTGCTGAGCCTGCTTGGGATTTTCTTCCTCTCTCTCTGTCCCTCCCCGGCTCATGAGCATGTGCACACTATCTCTCAAAATAAATACATAAACTTAAAAATTTTTATTTTAAGCTGAAGCGTTTATTTTTAAGTTTTAGTTTGACCTTAGTTTTAATTTGTTTTATTTTTCTTGACCGTTGTCCATTTTTCATAATGGTATATACAAATTATCATTTGAATTCTCATTACAATAGGACCAATTTATTCTAAAAATCAAAGTGAAATTGACTCTCCTTAACCTCAGTTATCTGTAATTTCTGAGAAATGTGTTCTTATAATTTTCTGCATAGATGAGAGTCACTATTTCTGTGTAGCAGCTTTCAAAACTACTTAACCTGTTGCATGTCAATATTTTCAAAACCTTTTCGCTTATACTTTCTCAAGGAAAACATAATGTATATAATTTCATCTTTTGAAAATAATTTAGTCCAAACAAACATGAGTTGTTACACTGTGTTAAGACGTTTACATTTATTAAGGTATATGGTTGTTTACTTCATGGATATATTTCTGTGCTTAATTTCATGGTTTTAAGCCTTTTTAAATTTAAGTGTTCTTTTATCTTTTGCTGTCATATCATCACCAGCTGTGCATGGGATCCAGATGACCAGACTTTATAACTGAGACTTGTACATTGGCCAGGGAAGGCCTGTAATGATTTCTCATGAATCAAGAACACATGCTTTACTCTTCAAACCTTATGATACTAATTTGGGCTTTTCAGAACCTTTCTCCTCTTATTTCCTTGCCTGCTTTGCAGGTGGGTCATTGTTATGGAATTTAGGGCTGGAAGAGTTCAGCCTGGGCCTGTTCCCTTTGGCCTTTCTACTGGTCTCAGGAGTGATCTGTGACTTTTAACATCCGTCACAGCTATTATGCACTGCTTCCTATGAGGGGTTTTGTCGATTCAAACAGACTGGTACAACACACTGTCTCAAAGCCTCACCGCTTTCCCCTCTCCCCCAAAGTAATCTACTTTTTCAGAGGTACTCAGGAGATGGGTCATTATGTTTTTAAATTTTGGAAATGGTGTAGACAGGAACTTCCTCCCTACCTGTTTGCTCTTCTCTCTACCTCTCTTGCTTTCCCTCTCTTTTCCCTTTCCGCCCCGAAAGATGGTGATGTGCCCATCGATGCAAATGGTTGTTCTTTGGCTTCATGCTGAGGTATCTGTAGTGTTAGTATTTTGGGGGCATCTTAGGAGCAGGGCAAGGCCTCTGTGATACTATAATGTGGGATAGCAGCTGGAAGTAATTGCACTGTAGCCTGAGGAAGTGACTATAGTCAGGAGGGAGGATTTAACATCCTCTTCTGTCCTTGCACTCCAGCTCTTTCCATTCTTGCTTTAAAAGACCTCCCTGGTGAGGTGCCTGGGTGGCTCAGTTGGTTAAACATCTGACTCTTGATCTCAGCTCAGGTCATGATCTCAGCGTTCGTGAGTTCGAGCCCCATGTGGGACTCTGTGCTGACAGCTCAGAGCCTGCTTGGGATTCTCTCTCCCTCTCTCTCTGCCCCTCCATCACTCCCACTCTCTCTCTCTTTCTCTTCCTCTCTCTCTCAAATAAATAAACGTTAAAAAAAAAAAAGAACAAATTGGGACCATGGATAAAGGTAAGGCAGGTTCTGAGATTGGCAGCTGGGGTCACGGCAGGAGGTTCTGGGAGCTGAGTCCTTCAATAAGAAAGGAAAGGTTTATTACAGGAGCAGAACTGGGAAGAAGTTAAACCTTGGTCATTTGGGTGTGTCTAATCATTTATATATAAAGAACCAAGTTTGCTTGCTCTCTATATCTATACCTGGTGTTAGTGTATTTGTGAATAGTGCAAAACAGTTTCAGCAGACTCATATTACCATTGAAGATCAAGATAAACTCATAAGGGTTATATTTTATGACTTTAATTGTAATTTTGTAGCCTTTGAGTTTATTTTTATTTTCATAGGGTTGATTTTAGATTACCTTAGATTTCATTTTTATTAAGATTGCCAACACTAGCAAGGTAATATTTAGGGTGTATACTTTGTACTGAATGGCTCTAAATTGGTTTTATGGGGCAGTTGGAGAATTTGTCTTTAGAGAATCTACAATGGTTTAGTACCACCTGTTATATACATTGTTTTTACTTGATTTCTTGGAGTTGATTGAATAATTCACTGATTGAATACTAGCTCTTTGGCGTGAGGATTTTAGTTTGTGAGGTATAGGGGAGAGAGAGAATCTGAGAATGAATGAGAACTAGAGCAATACTAGAGTGTGGGGGCTGGGGTGGGAAGAAAAGCTAATGATTACCTACATCCACTAGAGGCCTCTCTTAAGCCAAGTTTCATGGAAACCAGGCTTCCATAGTGGGGCCTGGCTCTGTCATTGTAAATTAAGCATATTTTATGTTGTAGTTCTGAATAAATAGTATGAGAGCATTTTTTTCCCTAGAACACATATTATAATCTAACCCAAATGTTTTCTTTAATGTGTTTATCAGAACTGATGATTTGTTAGGCTGAAAACAAATTAGGAACCTCCCTCTGCTCTTCTTTTTCACCCTCTAAATAAGCTTTTTGTAAACACATGTAATCAAAGAATATGTCCAGATGATATGTCTGTTTGACACGGCAAGGATATTTAGGTTTAAAAGTGTTACTGATTTGCCATGTTGTGTTTAATTATTGAGAGTGGTATATATTTTTCTGATGTAGACTATAAATAATTTTAACATTTTGTATATTTCTTTCATGACTATAATAAGCTTCTAATATCAAAAATCTATTTAAGAAATGATTCAAAAATCTTTTTTTAGACTTAATATTGTCTGGGGTAAAAATTAAATGCTTTCCTTTAGGAGTAATGAAATTATCATTTTTAGTTTGGAATTATTCTGGATGTGGGTTGACCTTGCCAAGAATGCAGACAGGGAGGGCAAGGCCACCCTGTCTGATAAGAACAGTTGTTCTGTTCCAAAATAGGAAGGCTGACCATTTGGAACTTGGGTCCACCTTTGCCAGCTTCTCGTTCCTATAGGATTTTCTTTGTCATGACCACAACTAGTTAGTTGTGCTAACTGGAGAGAGTTCTAGGTTCTTGGATGCTATATTTGGGATGTGACTTCTGCATCTACTGTCCTGCATGGTGGCTCTTGGAAGATTCCTCTGAGTTCCATGAGGGCAGGGGAGTTTTGTGAATTTTATTACTGTATCCTTCAGAATTTTGAAGAGTGTACAGCATAGAGAAGATACTCAGTAAATATTTGTTGAATGATCTTACTACATTTCAAAAATAGCACAAAATGTGATAACAATAATGTAATAATAATTCAGTTTTTCAGTGAAAGAAATTAAAGGAGAAAGTGGTAATTTCTGTAGGAAAAAATACCCTGAAAGTATCACCCCTGCTACGTGGTCTATTTTTGGTAAGACTTATGTTTTAGACATGTTTTGAGAAAGATTAAGATAATAACTGGGGTCTGATCTAACTTTGTATAATATACATAATAGAACAAGTTTTAACATAGTGCCTGGCGAATGGATGGTAAATAAGAGTTTAAAACAACATATTTTGTGCATACCTCCTTTAGTATTCACAACAGTTCTGCTAATTAGACACCAGTGTCATTATTTATAGGTGAAGAAACTAGGTTTGGAGAAGGTAGAGTAACTTGCTCCATCTGGGTCACAAAGCTGATGAGATCACTGGGCTCTTAGCCTTTGCCTTTGAGAAGCATGCATCTTCTCAAGCAGAGTTTGAGCAGAATTTGTAAATATTTTTCAGATGTGATGAAACAACTGTGATTGATGCTATAATTTGTATGTAACTTGCAAGTATAGACGATATTGGCAATAGAAATGTATTTATGGGGAGGGGTAGTTTCTGTTTATTTTATGCTGGGCTTTCTGTCAGAACTGTTGTGTTCTGATGTAGTCATTTCCATTCTCTAGGCTAAGAATTTCTATTCGCATTTTAGAAATGAGGAAACTGTGTCTCAGAAAGCATAGAAACCTCCAGAAGTCACTTGGCTAATAAGTAGCAGAACTGCAGTTCAATCTTAGGTCTTCAATCCTGGCATGCTGACATTTTCATAGTATAACCATGCCTCATGTTAGGATAGTTATTTTACAATTATCTAACTTCATGCTTTAGAAAGTATCATTTGAGTTTTGCTGATGAAAAGCTTCTAAACTTGAGCTTGCAAATATTTTATAACATTTCAAGAATTTTCTTTCACATTTGCCCACCTGTGTAACATTTTTCAAAGAATATAACATTCCTGAATACTGTATATACCTCGTAAATCACATTACCATATTTCATTTCATTTGGCATTATTATTTTCCTTTCTACATGAACTGGAGAGAGCAAGATTAAATTTTATAATTACATTTTTCCATTTCTAATCCTATTTGATGTGTCCCCTTATACACTTAAATTATTTGAGTTTCACTCAAGATTTTATTTTGTTGAAACTATTTGCTTTCGCTGTTAAGAATAGCAGTGAAAAGAAAGAAATCCATTACCTCATTTCATAGTGAAAAAAGCTCATAGGTACTTTGTGTTCTTAGTTGAACATTTTCGGTGTAATGTAAGAAATCTACATTCGTTGGCTTTTTCTTCTTCTTCTTCTTTTTTTTTTTTTTGGATGGCATTTAAACTGGTACTTACACTTAGGAAATTGTAGCATTTATACTATAATTGGTAAGTTTGCCTTGCCTTTTCTATTATAACACTCTAGTTTTGCAGTGTCTAGCTGTTATAATTTAACTTAAAACTCTATTGAAACTGTGATCTACAAAGTTTCTTAAAAAATAAAATTGGGGAATAATACCATTTGCCTCTATAATTTATCTACTCCAAAATTGAAACTGCTCTTATCTGTCATAGATAGTCAGCCCTTCCAAATACATACATTCTCTGTCACACACTTTTGTTGCTTTTCTTACAGGAATTTGGTTTTCTCTCTGTTTTATGTTTTCTTTTAATTTTTTTAAAATTTTTTTTAATGTTTTTTATTTTTGAGACAGAGAGAGACAGAGCATGAACGGGGGAGGGGCAGAGAGAGAGGGAGACACAGAATCAGAAGCAGGCTCCAGGCTCTGAGCCATCAGCCCAGAGCCCGACGCGGGGCTCGAACTCACGGACCGCGAGATCGTGACCTGAGCCGAAGAAGGACGCTTAACCGACTGAGCCACCCAGGCGCCCCTCTTTTAATATTTTTTAATGTTTATTTCTTTTTGAGAGACAGAGACAGAGTGTGAGCAGGGGAGGGGCAGAGGGAGAGGAGACACAGAATCTGATGCAGGCTCTAGGCTCTGAGCTGTCAGCACAGAGCCCAATGCAAGGCTCGAACCCACAAGCAGCAAGACCATGACCTGAGCTGAAGTTGGATGCTTAATCGTCTGAGCCATACCGGCACCCCCTGTTTGTTTTCTTTCTTCCTTCCTTCCTTCCTTCCTTCCTTCCTTCCTTCCTTTCTCTTTCTTTCTCTTTCTTTCTTTCTTTCTTTCTTTCTTTCTTTCTTTCTTTCTTTCTTATGTTTATTTATTAGAGAGAGAGACAGACAGACAGAGCATGAGTGGGGGAAGGACAGAAAGAGAAAGGGAGACACAGAATCTGAAGCAGGCTCCAGACTCTGAGTGGTCAGCACAGAGCCCCATTCAAGGCTCGAGCCTATGGATTGGGAGATCATGACCTGAGCCGAAGTATAATGCTTAACCGACTGAGCCACCCAGGCACCCTGCCTGTTTTCTTTTATATCTTTAAGTTACATGTTTTTTTATGTAGTTGTTACACATTTTAAGTTTCTTTTTCAGTATTTTTTGCATTTCTGTTGATATTGTGAATAACATCATTATTATTAGTTTTTCCTGTTTCCCCCCTTTTTCTGTGTGTAATAGAAGAGATTAAAAAAAATTAAAGTCATACATTAACATGTCAATGACACATACAGTTTAATGGAGCATATAATGCAAAGCAACATTTTCCATCCCTGTTTCTAGGTCCACCCCAAACCAGCCACTTTTAACCACTTCTCTATTTTGTTCTTTGTACTTCCATATCTCTAAGAAACTGCACTGTACAAGTATTTTGGCTATAATACTTTATTCATTTCTGAAAAGGCCTGAATTGTAAACAAGTATCAAAAATAACAGGGTCTGTGGAAAAAAGAAGGTTAGGCAGACCTCTTAAAACATACACAGCTTTGTTACTAGAGCAAGGAAGGGTTTGTAACTAGAGTCAGGAAGAAGTGAACCTGCTGAGTTTTGGAGTTAAGGGCAAAATTCATAAAAGTTGGGAGAACCATGTAATAAACACTTCTAAAACAGAGCAGATGGGCTGGCCTGAGTCAAGAGGCATAGTGTATGGAACTGTTTTTCACTGAGGCTCTCAGCTTTATGGTTATGCTTTGCCTCTTACTGTGTTTCTTAGCAGCATAAAACATTAATGGGCTAGGGCGAATTGCATATATGCCAACATGAGTAGGCCAGCTGCTGGTGTCTTTAACCTAAAAATAGGCTTCGTACCTTTTGCCAGAAAATTGGACTCCCCTTGCCCAGTCCCTCATGTAATTCACTGGTGAATTGGGTTTGATTGACAGCACCTAGGTTACATCTTTATGTTAGCTGTGATGGAGACTGGACAATAGTTTTTGGCATTCTACTTTGAGAAAGTGGGATTAATAATTAAGGAAACTTTTAGAATGTGGAGAATGTGTTCAAAAGTTTTGGGTTATCCCACAATGAAAGGTCCAATACATACATATTCACATATGTATATACACATCTATAAGTATATGTATCAATGTGTGTATACCTTCATTTATCAATTTTAAACATTATTCTTCATTCTGACATACATGTGTTTGCATTATCTATTAACTTCACCTTAACATTTCCCCAGTTTTTAGCTTTTTAATCTCTTCCACTGATTGTCTTTTGATTTTCATTAGTTTTAAATCTCTTGTTCTATTAATTTTTTCTGAGTATCCCTCCACATTTCACTGTATAAGATGACATTAATGCCCTCTACCCCTGGTTTCACCTCTCTCCTCTCTCCCCTCTCCCAAGTACTGTCTTATAGCAACTATTTATTTTTACACATAAAAATAAACTGACAACATTGAATTCTGAGACTGACAACATTGAATTCTGTTCTGTAACCATAATTAAATCTTCCAAACTTTTGATTGTAAAAGTTAAAAACCAGTAAACACTCTTGATGTTATTATGATAACATAAATATTTTTATTTTATGTTGACCGAGGGGTAAGATTTTATTGTCTCTGACCCTGGGTGCCCAAAAGGAGATATTCTTGGCTTCTAGAACAAATGGTTTGCCTTTTTCTTTTATAGTTCATTAATTCCACAAAATCTTGTCACATTTTAGATGCTTTATTTTTGGCCATAGCATTCTTCTGAATCATTCTAGATTTTTTAGAATTTTGAATTACCTCTTCTTTTTTCCTTGAAAAAGCATAATCAGCCTTTAACATACCTTGAAGATCAGTACCATCACTTGGAGTCCACGTTCCCTCCAGGAGTCCTCTGACCTCCTCTACCAGCCTTGACTACCATTCTCTAAATCTGCTGCAAATTCATCTTCAGGGATAATTCTCCATTGCACTCTTGAAGACATTGTTTTCTGGGTCCTGTGACTTTCTCTTTCATGGTTTTCTCTGTCATCTTGCTGAGAAACATAAATAATTCATCAAGCAGAAGTTGTGTGTGTGTGTGGGGGGGAGGCTTTCAACACCTGCATTTGGAAAAAATGTGTTTATTTTGCATTCACGCTGAATTGATATTTGGCTGGCTATAGAATTCTAGGTTTATAGTAACTTTCACTTACAAGTTTGAAGATAATACTTTTTTTTATACTTGTGTTGTTATAAAAAATGTGATGCCAGTGTGATTCTCATCCTTCTGTAAGTGATTGTTCTGTGTGTTTGTTTTTCTAGAAACTTTTATGATTTTTTTTTTATTTTTATTTTGGTCCTTTTATACTGAAATGCCATAGGCGTGAGGCTCAATGAGAGTCTCTTTCATTCATCTTGTTTTGCCTCTCATGCATTTCCTCTGGGAACTTACTACTTATTTAAAAATAATTATATCCTTTTTCTTTTCTAGATTTTCTTTTCAAAAACTTATCAATGGGATAATAGACCTTCTGGATTGATGCTCTCTCATCTTTTCTGTCCCAGTTTTTGTCCCATTGTGTTCTTGTAGTGTTTTAAGCATTTTCTTTCTTTTTTCTTTTAATTCTTATATTGAATATTTTAATTTCAACAATCAATTTTTTCTTATGCTCCGTTCTTTTTGTACTTTGTTGTTGTTTTGTTCTATGCCATGTCTACAATTCTCCTGGGTATATCCATATAATATGCAAGTTATTTATATTACAAAATAATAGGCTTTTAAAACTTCTCTTCTGTAAATTATCTGTTTATTCAGTAGTTTGTTTCTTTTGTAATATAAATTTTTTCTTCTTGTTGATTATTTTGGAGTTCTGACTGGCTGTTTTCCTGTAGGTCTCTTTCCTCAGTAGGCATCTCTGTGGGAAGAACTGAGCAGATCTGTGCACCCGGGTGAGACTTTGCTTTAGGGTGAGTGAATGGGAAGTCTGTCCATAGGCATGAGGGGAGTGGGTGACTCTAGATAAACAAATAGCTAGGCTTGCCTTTTGGACCTCAACCCTCCCAGAATAGGCCTATCTTTGTAGGCAGTTTGAACGGTTTTATCACAGACTGTCTTCTTTGCCTGGATTGTCTCTGGGGTCAGGGTTGGAAAGATGTGTTTTATTTGGGGGAAGTGGGGCAATTGGTACAGCTGCTTTATTTAATTCCCCTGTTTTCACTCCCAATTCTTACACCCACCTTCCACACCTGCTGGTGAGCCCATCTGGGGTCTCAGGGGAGATTGGCTTCCTCTTCCCTCGTACTCCCTCCCTCTCCCATGGGTCTGGGCTTTGGCTTCTCTTCGTCTGTACCTTCATCACATGTCCACAAGACACTTGTTTTAGTCTCTCTTGTGTAGTAATCACTACTCCTCCCTAACGTTGTTTTGACTATTACAGGTTTTTCCCTTTTGTATTCGTTTCCTGTCTTGGGAGAGAAAGGCTACAAAAGCATATATTCAGTCTATCGGCTTGAGCTGGAAATCTCTGTTACGTTTTTCATTTTTTCTTTTTTAATAAGAAGCATGGTGATTTCTACAGTTCAGTCTGTGTACTGTCTTTTCACCAAAATCTTATTCATTTCAGTAGTTTCTTAGTTGATTTTCTAGGTTGGTCATCTTATTCTGCAAGTAAGACCAATTCTGTTTCTTGTACTCTATATATATTTTCTCATTTGACTAAAACTACTGAAAAATATTGAACGATAATGATGATAGCTGACATTGAATGTGATATTTCTAAAGCCTAATATTCAACTGATTGAATTGTGAAGTAGAAAATAGAAAGTATTGACTTCATTATATAGAGTCCTGGCTCACTGAGCAAAACATCAGAAATTTCCTACACAAGTTGTATTTTTGAGTGAATGAATTTAGCACTTTCAGCCTGAGTACCTCTTGTATTTCTTTTACCAGTAACCACAAGTCAGAATTGGAGATGAGAAAGAAAGGAACGTAAGCTTTTTAAAATAAGAAATTCTTCCAGTAGAGTTTACCAAACTTCCGATGACAAAGATGCTTTCATTGTTGGGGAGCAAAATTAATATGATTTCTTGCCAGTAAATCAAGGAAAATGAGTTATGTAACTGGCAGCTATAATGGATCTTCTACCCTAACGTCAGTAAAGATTTAGAGAAACAACCATAACTGGACAAATACTGCATGTGATAAATACAGCCTACATGACTGACAACTAAATGACAAGGACAAAAATACCTGGTTATTGATTATCAATAAATCAATTATCAGAAGAAATCAACTGCTTGTTTTATTTTTATGTTTTAAAGGTGCTTTAAGAATTGCTTTGATTCATGATGTGAAACTCTAGGGCATAGTATTTGGAAATCCTTGGTGGAAGTTGCAGGGAAGTGATTATCTGTCAAAGTAAAAAAGACTGTATGTCAGTTTTATCCTTAAAGGGACTTTAAATTAGTTGGGACTATCAAAAAATGAAATGAACTGCCTTTTTTTGGATGTGAGAATCTCATTAATTGGAGAGACTTGATCATCTGGCAGAGATGTCAAGAGAAGGAAGGGGGAGGATGATGTAACCAGTCTCATCTACGTCAGAGATTGTGTGGAATAAAGGAAAACTATCCTTTAGCATTTGGGAATGTAGTAGGTTTTCTATCTCACTACTAAATGATGTAATAAAATAATACAGATATCAGAAGTTATTCATGATCTTTTACACAGGAAATTCCTTTTTAATATTTCTAGTAAAATACCTGTATTCCTAGACTTTTCTTTTGCCAGCTTTATCTTCTTTTTACCATAATCAAGTAGTATGTTATTTCTCCAGTTTTGTAAGTAGAACAGACATCCACTAGCTGAGTTTTATAGTAACCTTTTGTAACCTCTCTGGTGTTTACCTTTTTTACTTTCCATAGCTGCTACTCTCTTTTCTCTCCCTCTGTTTCCCCCACCCTCCACACCCCCGTTTAAACCCACTTTGCTGTAGGCTGGGCCACCTGCTGTACCTCTCGAACCATTTGTTATTTTCCAGTCTCATTGCCTTATTCAGACTAGCATCATTTCTCCCCAGGGCACGGTGTCCTCTTGCTCCTTTGAAGTCCTTCCTTCTTGCCAGGGTAATTTTTCAATCTGAAAAACTTCTTGGTCTTACCACTCATAGTTCAATTCTGTCAGTGCTTTCGGATTGCTCCTGAGACAAAATCTAAAATCTTATTATGACATATTTGGTCCCCCATTATCAGATCCTGGTGTGCTGTCTCATCATTTTCTGCCATTTTCTCCACACAGACAGGATAGCCCAGCTATACCAAATTGATTGTGGTTCCCAGAAAACCTCCTGTTCTTTGTTACTGCAGTGCCTTGGCGTATGGGGTTTCCTCTGCGCCTCCTTCCCCTGGATGGATCTGAGCTCTGACTAGTCTTCAACACTCAGTTTACAAGTTTTCTCTTCCAGGAAGCTTTTCCTGACCTGTTTTGCTGTCGTCTTTTATTTATTTGTTTGTTTGTTTATTTATTTAATGTTTATTTATTTTTGTGAGACAGAACGCAAGCAGGGGAGGGGCAGAGAGAGAGGGAGACACAGAATCTGAAGCAGGCTCCAGGCTCCGATCTGTCAGCACAGATCCTGACACGGGGCTCGAATCCATGAAGCATGGGATCATGACCTGGGCCGAGGTCGGATGCTTAACTGACTGAGCCACCCAGGCGCCCCTCCTGTCATCTTTTAAGTCTGTCTTGTCACCTTCTCAGTGTTCACAGGGCACTACATCCAGTTTTCAGAGCTGCTTTCTTGGGTTGTAGTTTTTAATGTCCTCACCTATGTCTCTCACCACGCTGCCTTTTATATCTGTTTTCACAACCACAGCAGCATATAGAAGGTGTGAAGTAAAAATGTATTTCTTGTCCCATAATATATGAATGAACTTTCCATATATTCAGAGACTAGGTTCTGTAGAATCTCCATTTTCCATCATGTGGCTGAGAATCTTGAAGTAGGTAGAAAAAGACTTTCAAGTAGCTTGAGGGAACAGCCATAAACCCAGTGCCTAAAAGCAGACACACACTAATCCTGTAGGAGAGACTATGAGGCCCTTGATCATGTGCCTTTACCTTTTACCCAGAATTTTTACAAATGTGTTTACTTGCTGTCATAGCTCACATTAGATGTGGGGGTGGGCAAAGTTAGGAAGGATGTCAGAGGTAGAGATGTTGGCAAGACGAAAGCTGATACAATCATAGCCTGAGAACAAGGCACTCTATGGGAAAAGAAAAACAATAAAAAGCATATAAGAATATTTAAAAATCACAGCAGTTTGTAGTCAGTTAATGTAAAAACAAAATAGATATCTGCCTTGTTCGCATGGTATTATAATTGATATTCCGCATTCTATCCAGCATCATGAGGAGATTAATTTCTGTTCTATGCACTGTGTTTGAAATGCAATATTATTGCTTAAAGGTAAGAGCTGGGTGAACTCTCAAATATGTTGAGTGACCCAGCCTCCTACAGTGTTAGATAAATGAGTTCTTGCTGAGTTTCTTTCTGAAAGCTGCAGGGTACTGGTGCTCTGCTTCTGATCATTAATTTCCCTTTGGTTATATTCATATTGCTAACAATGTTATGTGGTGATCTTCTGTTAGGGCATTTTTCTATTAATTTCTGATTTCTCATGTCACATTTGGAAACTAATAAAATGACCCCTTTCTCTTGGCTCTTACTGTTCTTCAGTTCTTATAATTATGGAACTGCTTATGAGTTTTCAGTGGTGGAAACCTCAGTATATCATTAATTCTGATGCTACTTTGTATTAAGTCCATTTGACATTTTCCAAACTTTTCTTTCATTTTATTAAATGTTTATTTATTTGAGAGAGAGAGAGAGAGAGAGAACGAGCAGAGGAGGGGCAGAGAGAGAGGGAGACACAGAATCTGAAGCAGGCTCCAGGCTCCAAGCTGTCAGCACACAACCCAATGTGGGGTTCAAACTCACAAGCCATGAGATCATGGTCTCAGCTGAAGTCGGACGCTTAACTGATTGAGCCACCCAGGTGCCCTCAGACTTTTCTTTAACTGAATTGGTGAGAAGGAAAAAATACGGGGAGTAGGCTTCCATCTTTGAAGATGGAGATATTGAGGTGTGACAGTTACCATATATAGTAATAGTACTACAAGTCTCTGTGCTGGGGTTTGGAGCCATTCCTCTTCTTGGTGTGAATCACTTGAGGCATGTTTCTTTTGTCTCTCAGTGGGGTTAGACTCCAAGGGAGGTGGGCTGGTGGTGCCAGAGGGTGGAGGGTGGGTTGACTAATCTGTTAAGTAGCCTTTTATCTGAGAGTCTAGTTTCTCATTAGTATTTCTGACCAAACGCATAGATGGTTAGAAATGGAGATTTTTGTTTTTAATTAGTCTCTCTAGGGATGAGAGGCTTATTTTTGAAGAATGGAATTTTAAGGAAGCCTGACAACCTCAGTTTTCATGTGACTGAAATATTTTGGCAGCTTAAAAAGCTTTCACAACTACGAGTTAGAGCCAGACTTTCCAGTGGCTAAGCTGCTCTTTGGGAGTTAGACTCTCATCTCGTGGGTAACCTGTACCTCTGCTCTCAGATCATAGTGGTGCCTTTTAGGGTGCTCATGGCACTTTCATGTATTTTGCTTCCTGATGGTTCCACAGGCTTTCATGGGGTTTATCCTTCCATCATGCGTCTTCTAAAGATCTTCACTCTTCCATCCCATATTTATGCATTTTAATCAGGTTAATTTTAAGACACCTACCACAGGCATAGGGCAGTATAATGCTTCATTATCTCTGCAAGACAGATCTTTTCCTCCTCTCTTATACTACCACAAAATTATAATGCTACTGTTTTACCACCGTTTTATAAGTAGAGAGGTAAACGGATTGTTTTGCCCCAGATCCTGTAAGCACAGAAGTAGGCAAATGTGAGCAGACTTGGGAAGCCACCCACTTCGGTTCCCTGTGCACTGCGTTGTAGCAACCTGACAGAGATGGTCAGCGGTTCCTGCCAGACTCTTTCTGTCCAATGAGGTGACCAGTGCTCTTGTACAGTTCTGGCTGTTAGAAAGTTCAGGTGAAATTTGCTTTTCTCTAACCTCTACCTATTGAATCCTGTCCGCTCTTGTAAGATCTTGTTTATACCTACTTTTACTTGACATGTCTTCAAATATTTGGACACCTTTCAAGTTTCCTTGTAGACTTCTCATTTCTGGTCTAAATATTATATCCATCCCTCTTACCTATCACTTAAATCCTCTGGTTTTCAGATTTCAGATGGCAATTCTTTGGACATACTCTCAAAAGGGTCCAATGACCCTTTAAACTTCAAATGACTTAAAAATGATTCTTGAGATAATGTCTGTCAGCCACATGCCCACTCGGACTTGTTTTCTCCTAAGGTCTGACCTCTGTCATGACCTAGAAGGAGAACAATGCTTTCTATGTTTCTGTGTTGAAATACTTGAAAAGGTAGTGTGTTCCATGTCATTGGATATGTTAAGGAGATACACAGAGTGTCAAGGATGTTAATAGATAAACAGCAAATTAGGAGTGTAGGATCATTACGAAAGTAAATTAAAATGGCTATTTAAAAAGTACTTTTATGAAATACTAACTATAAAATACAGGACGAATTAGAGTACGTAATACTGGGAATAATGCTTGCGTGAATATTCTTCTCTCAGAAGGGCACTTAACATGCTTTTGTTCTTTGACCAATCCCTGAATAAACTTGCAGGGTTATTTTGCATCCGTGAAAGATTGCATCTTTTGTCAAACACTTTTAGCTCACAGAAGTCTCATCAACATTTTCCCTTCATGTCAACATACAGTGCTTTAATCTTCTCTACATTTGCCCACATTGTTTACTCCTTCTTTACAGAGTCAACATTTGGGGCAATACAATTAGGTTGTAGGTTCTTAGAAAACCCTTAATCAGTATTGTTGTTAGCATTATTTTGACCAGTACCAACTACTCACCCATTTCCCCTAGGATAATGTTCGCTATGCTTTCTTAGGTAATCTGAGCCATTTATCAGTGACATTTTTGTAAATGGAGTATTGTTTACTCTTCATCCTAAAATTAAGTTATTGAAAAATAGATTGACCTTGCTATAAATTGGGGGCTGTGTAGGTGATTGATTTTGCCAAATTATGGCAATGAGAACTTTAGTGGTGTCTATTTTAAGATAAGTGATTCTTTAATGACGTTAACATCATTCACCTGTATAGAGTCTTACTGTCTTTTTTTCCATGAGGTAATTTTAAAAATGTGTGGCTGTTGTGAGACATTTAGTTCAATAATATATTGCACGTAAAGACACTCAATGAAAGTGTTCTGGTGTTATGAGGAAAGGATGTTAAAAACCCAAAATCTCTCAAGTAAATTGTGGTTTGTAGTAGTTTCATTCTCAGGGAAGGGAGGCACGTTGAAACTTCCATGACTATTAATCTTGAGAAAAAGCATACATGGTCTTGTTGGACTGAAGCCTCTAGCCATCTTATCAAGCCAGGGATACAAATGTAGGCTCAATTTGCATCCCTTTTTGGCCCATTAATAAAAATGAAGATGGTAGGAGTATATGGATATTAGGTTGAGTCCTTCAGCTAGTGTGGGATATGAGTCATGAATATTTCCTGTTTGTTGATTTTACTAATTGTCTCCCCTAAGTCACTCACCGGAAATATACGGTAAGAAGTTGAATTCATTTGGCTCACTTAACTTGTTTTGGAGAATGGGGTAGAAAGCCTTCCAACTGAAGCTGTCAGTTTTTTTCTACAGCAGGCGGCTGCCTTTAGCTTTTTGTGAGAATAGCCCAATGTTTTTCCTTCTTTTGCTACCATGAAGCATACCATCTCAACTTTGGTAGGCTTCCAGACTGTAAAGCTGACTGCATAGTGTGGTTAGTACACAGAGTTCTAGGGCATGGACAGGGATCTCAAGGCCTGGTTTTCTGCTGGTTGCTGGATGACCTTGGGCAAGTGACTCAACCTCTTCTCTGCTTTCCTTTCTACTTTGTAAAATGGAGACTTTTTCCCCTTGTTTAGTCTTAAAAAAGTTTATAACAATTAAATAAATTGAACGGGTTAACACCTCTCTGAATACTTTAGTTAATACAGATAGGTTGACTCTTCAGATTATAAGAATAAATTAAATGAAATGGCCCAAATGGGTTCAAATATGTTTTCCAGATTGTCTATGTTAAATAAAAGATGTAAGTCTGGTCTAACTTGTATAAATTATTTTGATCTCTTTTGAGGAAAAGCAATGTGGTTGTTTA
Source organism: Panthera onca (assembly GCF_046562875.1). Taxonomy (NCBI): domain Eukaryota; kingdom Metazoa; phylum Chordata; class Mammalia; order Carnivora; family Felidae; genus Panthera; species Panthera onca. The sequence goes on from NC_138343.1 coordinate 71,841,165, forward strand.
TGTTGCCCATGTAAATGGTATTATAGCATTAAATATGTTCAGGCAGCACTGAAGGATTGTTTAGTCACTGAAACCTTAAAATCCCTCAGTTGGTGTAGTTGATTCTTATGGACCTTTTAAAATCATCTAGTGAATCAAATTTTTTAATTGTATCAGGATTATTTCATCTCTTTAAGGCTCTCACTTTTACATTTTGCTGTTTTTTTTTTTTTTTTTAAGTGGATGAATTATTCTCATGCTAGAAAAGTATTTGGGTTCTAGTTTATAAAATTTAATTCCAGTTTTTGTAACCCAGTTTACATAAAATTGACTTCAGTTTTTGTATCCCAGAAATCTATTAGGCCTTTAAAACCTTATTAGCTCATTTACCCTCCATTTCTCATATTTGGGTACCCTATAAATTTGTAGACTTTAAAAACCTGAGTTGTAGTCTTAGGCTAATAGTGCAATCTGATTTTAGGTGTATAACCATAAAATACCTTCAAGGGAGCCCTCTGTTTATGGATCTGAAATATGGGACTTGAGCTCACAGTGAGGCCAAAGTCTGATACGAGCTTTTGAAAAGTATAAAGCACGCTAGTAATGGTTGAACTGTTATCTAATCAGAGTAAGTCTGTGACTCATTGTAGTTCCCTTGCCTTTTATTCCCATGAGCTGTAGAAAGAACCCACTGTAGGGGGTTGGGAATATTCTTTCTTAGGATTGTGGGATGATGGAGTGGATGCTTTTTTCCAACCACCATATGTGGTGATTAGGCTCTTCGGAATGACATTGGGGTACTCTTTGAACAAACAGCAACAGCCTTCCAAATAACTTATAATAAATAAAGTATGTAAGACATTTTCTTCATCCAGATGTAATGTTCAATATTAGAGGAATAAATTTAAAGTGACCTCTTACAGAAAAATTTGGGAAATGTGTGGATGGATTAAGAAAGCAGTCATGTTATTAGAAATTAACTCCTTTCCAGTTTTTAGGTGAGACTATATGATGGTTTACTTGAACTTCATTTCATGATTTCTTGGAAAATGCATTGATTGGTAAAACCTAAAGCCTCCAGTGAACTACTACTTTATTTGAACTATTAGAGTCTTTGTTTTCCATACTCAAAAGCATTTAAGCAGATAGCACACTTGGGTGTGTGGTTCTTTTTCCTGAATGTCTAATAATGATCTAATTTTGTAAATTAAATTGTATTTTACATGTAGTAGAGTGAAATCCAATTCCTGGTAAGCTTTGGATAAGGTGGTATCTTAAACTTGTGTCTCTGAACTCCCTCTCAACCACCTAAAACAGCAGTTTCAGAATTTCTAAGAGAAGGAAGTTGGGGGATTGAGTGGGGATCAGCTAGAGAACTTGTCTTAAAATGGTATTTTCTTTACACATGGAGTGCTTTTATCTGGGTTTTGTGTTTATTCCGATGGGCTTGGGGTAGAGAGCTTTATATCTGTCAGAGCCAAGCTTTGGTGTCTCCACTCCTGTTCAAATCAGACCCAAGCCAAAGCAAGCACATGTACAGAGATGAGAGGTGTCTTCCTGACTCAGACAGTGACCAGCCTGGGCTCTCCGAAGGCTTCAGAACTTTGTTTACTCTGCAGGATGGGAGGGGGGAAAAAGTAGCAGTGGAGAGACTCATGTGAGGACCTAGACGTTAAAGCTGCCTGGGAGCCTGGGAACTCCTCAGGGACGCCTGGTACCTACCCAGTAGTCCTATGGCAAGGAATCTTCCCTGAAATACTACAGAAGACACCCTGGCAAACTAGGATATGCTAAAGGCTTTCGCATTAAAATTATCCTTTCAGTTTATTCCTTGGACAGCTCATCATGGAGCAACTGCTAGCACTTTCTAGGTGGCCTAGAAATGGAGGACATAGCAAACTGAATACTTGTTTTGTTTTTTTTTTCCCCCTCTTGGAGTTTAGATTCTATTAGAGGAGACAACGAATAAACAAATATATATATGTTTAAGTCAGGTCATGATAAGTTTTATGGAGAATGATAAAGCTTAAAGGAATAGTGACATGAAAGGACACAGTTGGTCAGGGATAACCACTTTCAGGTGAGGTCTTCTGAGCAGATACATGATTTAAGGAGGAAGCCACATAAATATTTGGGGAAGAACAATAGGCAGCATTAATAGCACGTGCAAAGGACCTAAGGCAGAAATATGCTTTGCCTGTTAGCGTAACAGCAACTAGGCTGGTGTGGTTGTAGGAGATAAGATTGTAGAAGTAACCAGCAGGCAGATCAAGAACAAAATAGGGATGCCCACTCTCATTATTATTAATCAGCACTATTCTGGAGGATCTAAGTAATGATAGAGACTAGAACATTAAATTGTAACAAATATAGAAAAGAGAAAACTACCTGAACTTGACATGTTTGTACACTTGTGAAGCCTGGGAGACTTTAAACAATTAAGAATAAAAGAATTGAGAAAAGAAGCTTGATATACAATAAATGTTTTAAAAATACAACAGTTTTTCCCTATTCTATTGATAAATAGCCAGAAATTGAAAATGTCCAAAAGATCCTATATATAATAAAAACAAACCATAAAATACTTAAGAATACATTTTAAAAAGTTTTTTTAAATGTTTACTTATTTTTGAGAGAGAGAGAGACAGAGACAGAGAGAGACAGAGGTAAGCAGGAGAGGGGCAGAGAGAGAGGGAGACACAGAATCTGAAGCAGGCTCCAGGACCTGAGCTGTCAGCACAGAGCCCAATGCGGGGCTCAAACTCACGAACTGTGAGATCATGATCTGAGCTGAAGTTGGACGCTTAACTGACTGAGCCACCCAGGCACTCCAAGAATACATTTTACAAGAGGGACACCTGAGTGGCTCAGTCGGTTAAGCATCTGACTCTTGATTTCGGCTCAGGTCATGATCTCACAGTTCATTAATTTGAGCCCTACATCGGGCTCTGTGCTGACAATGTAGAGTCTGCTTGAAATTCTCTCTCTCTCCCCAACCCCCTCTTTACCCCTTTCCAGCTTGCATGCACATGTAATCTCAAACATAAAAGTAAACATTAAGAAAAAAGAATACATTTTATAAGAAAGATGGTAGATGTATACAGAAAATAATAAAATCTTATGGTAGACCTTAAAACAAGGCTCAAATAGACTGTGTTCTTGGATGGTACAGCAATATCACATAAATTATTTAATGCAACCCCAATTTCAGTCCTAATGGAGTTTTTAGTCTTTCTTTTAACTCCCTAAATATATTTGAAACTCTACATAGAAGAACAAATGCCCCCAAATAGCACCCCCCCCGAAAAAAAAGAGAATGAAGATTTTCTATTAGCTGAAGTTAAATTTACTGTAAAGCCATGTTAACAATCTGTGGCTAGCAATTAACATATAGATTAGGGATTAGCAAACTTTTACTGTAAAATGCCAGATAGTAAATATTTTCAGCTTTGGGGACCAAATTGTCTCTCCCTAGACTACTTAACTCCTTTAACTTTTAGGGTGAAAGCAGCTATATGGGTGTGATTGGATTTATTTTTCAAACTGCAGTTTGCTAATTCATGGTATATCTTAGAACAAAATAGTGCTCAGAAACTGATAGCACAATATGCAACAAAAGTGATATTTCAAGTCACTTGCAAAAGATGGTTTATTTTAAATGGTGCTGACAAAATTTATATTAATCTGGAAAAATGACATTAAATTCCAACTTAACACATAAAAATAAAATTCTTGATAAATATTTAAGTATGAAAACTGAACAACAAAATCTAGGACTGGAAGATGTACTTTTTTTTTTTTTAGTGTTTGTTTATTTTTGAGACAGAGAGAGTGTGAACGGGGGTGGGGCAGAGAGGGAGGAAGACATAGAATCTGAAGTAGGCTCCCGGCTCTGAGCTGTCAGCACAGAGCCTGACGTGGGGCTGGAACTCACGAACCGCGAGATCATGACCTGTGCTGAAGTTGCACACCTAACCAACTGAGCCACCCAGGTGCCCCTGGAAGATGTACTTTTAAACAAGACAGAAAATACAGAATCTATATAAAGAAAAGGGAAAAGGAGTGACTTCTTTCTCTTGGTATTAAACATTTACAGTTATTCTATGAGTTTTCATAGCTTGATAGCCCATTTCTTAAAAATGTCAAATAATATTCCATTATCTGGATATACTACCATTTATTTATCCATTGACCTACTGAAGGATATCTTGGTTGCTTACATGTTTTATCAATTATGAATCAAGTTCTAAACAGCTGTGTGCAGCAAGTTTTTACGTGGACGTATGTTTTCAGCTCTTTTAGTAAATTCTAAGGAGCATAAATGCTGAATCATGTGTTAAGAATGTGGGTTTAGTTTTATAGGGAACTGCCCACCTGTCTTCTAAAGTTGTTGTACCATTTTGTTTTACCACCGGAAATGAGTGAGAGTTCCTGTTACTCCACGCCCTCACCAGCTTTTGGTATCATTAGTATTCTGGATGTTGGCTATTTTAACAGGTGTGTAAGTGGTATCTCATTGTTTTAATTTGCATATCCCTGATGACACATGATGTGGAGCATTTTTTCATATGCTTATTTTCCATTTGTGTATCTTCTTTTGAGGTGTCTGTTAATCTCTTTGATACATTTTTAAATTGGATTTTTTGTTTTCTTACTGTTTTAAGAGTTCTTTGTATATTTTGGATAACAGTTTTCTAACAGGCCATTTCTTTTGCAAATATTTTCTCCCAGTCTGTGGCTTGTCTTCTCATTCTCTTGATATACCAACTTTTGCAGAGCAGAAGTTTTTAATTTCAATGAAGTCCCGCTTATCAATTATTTCTTTCAGGGATAATGCCTTTGGTGTTGAAGCAAAATTGCCACCAATGCCTCCCACCCCACCCCACCCCCAACCCCAAGGTGCCTAGCAGCCGATTTAGTACTCGTACAGACCAGGAGAGTCCCGCAGTTTAATTACAATGAAGAATCCTGAGTGTCTGCACCCTGTACTAACACCATGTGATTTCTCTTCAGTGCTCTGAATGCCAAAGTGCAAAATTCAATGAAGTGTGGGTAAATGCATTTTATTCTGGTCTGTTTCTTCTCTTTTGCTGTCAGGCTGTCACTTGTCACTTCCCTCTGCTGTGAGTTCTTACTATATTTTTCTTTCTCCCTCGTTTTTAATCTCTGCTTCTAAGTAGTAAAGCGTGAGCTGGTGTTGGTATTGTGTACAAACTGAGATTCCATAGGCCTGGAGGGAGAGGACTTTTGTAAGAACAATGTGAATGAGCTTGGAGAATATGGACATTACAGGGCCACCTGGGTGGCTCAGTTGAGTGTCTGACTCTTAATTTTGGCTCAAGTCATGATCCCAGGGTCATAGTGGGACAGAACCCTGCACTGTGAAACCTATTCATCTTAATTAGGCTTTCTTAGTTCAAAGGGATTATTTAGAATTTCTTTAGGTAAATGTCATATCCATTTGTAGTTCTTAATTTCTTCCTTTTATCTACTTTGCTGGTCAAATGCCCAATGAAATGAAATACTACTGCTGGGTCTTAATTTGTTAGGCCACCTCTTCTTTTATGATACTCTAAACGTACAACAGGCTTTATTCAGAAGCCTCTAAAGGAGTTCTGTCTTTCACTTCCTGAAATTCTAAACTTCAAGAAGTCAAACGGAATGGAAATAACAACAGTTGTATAGACGACATAGTGTCTAGTCACATTAATCTTGTGTCTTTTTCTTATTCCATGAAAAAACGAAGAAAACAGTTTTAAAAAAACACATCGTGGCTATTTAGGTGGATACTGATAGTTGGGAACTTAACTTTTTGTTGGCTATGATCAGAGATAGAATACTGTGCCTCAGGTGGAGAAGTAGGCATTTATATCTGTAAATTCAGAGCTGGGATAAAGGTTTTGAGTAGGTTAGTAACTTGACAGTAAGTGATATATTAAATTTACATTTTTAAAGTTTTCAGAGCAGATTCGAGCAACAGCAATAGTTAATACATCTAGTGTCAGGCATTGACCAAGCACATTACATTTGTTCCTCTTTTAATGCTGACAACCTTAAGGAATACTTGCTGTTATCATTTCCAAACTTGTACAAGTTGAATTAACCTGTGGTTAATCACTGAAAATAAAAAGCCAATTCCTAGAATATGTCTTCAGTAAAGTAGAAGAGATTAATTTTGAATTGGCATTAGAGCTGGGATTTAAACCTAGGTTAATCCAATAGCAAAGCCTAGGTTCTTGATTTTTAAGGTGTATTTGTTCACGTTTGATTGCCACATTAATTCTGTCTGAAGGTCAGTGGCAGTTAGTAGGTTCCTTGGAAAGAATTATAAGGAATAAAGTTAGGTCCTACCAATTCTCCTTGCATTTGCTGGCAGAGTAGTGGACAGCATAACTCATATCCTTCTTCTTGGACAGTCTCACTGTGTCATCTTTGAGCTTTTTACAGCATAAGATTGCAACAAGATAATAGTCTGAAACTGTTGGGAATTGACGCTTCTGTGGCACTGGTTAGTCATGCCATGCAGATGGAAATGGCTCTATTTAGCTGCGGAACCTGGGGATTAATGGCCAGTTTGCCAGTAAGATCAGGCTATGCTGTTCAGCCAGGCATTTAACTCATGCTGCATGTGAGAGGGCTGGTTCTGCAGCCCTTTGAATTTGGAGTGAAGTGTAAAACTGATTTTTTTTTTTTTTCAACGTTTATTTATTTTTGGGACAGAGAGAGACAGAGCATGAACGGGGGAGGGACAGAGAGAGAGGGAGACACAGAATCGGAAACAGGCTCCAGGCTCTGAGCCATCAGCCCAGAGCCTGACGCGGGGCTCGAACTCACGGACCGTGAGATCGTGACCTGGCTGAAGTCGGACGCTTAACCGACTGCGCCACCCAGGCGCCCCTAAAACTGATTTTTTAAGACTAGTTTATGCAAAATATTATTCACAACAGTTGTTCTCTAGCTATTTAGATGTTCTGTTGTTTTTTTAAATAAAACAGTAGGCTATGAGTTATTGCCTCAAATCTTTAATGTGGTGTTGCTGTCTTCCCAAAGCACTTTACCCATACAGTGAATGCACTACCCGTGTTATGGTAATTTGTTTACATGCATATTCCCAGCCTAGCCAAGGACTGTTTGAAAGAAGGGCTGTCTTACACAATTTTGTGTTCTAACAGGTGACAGACTTCTGGGTGATCAGTTGGTATTGAACTGATTTGAACTCTAAAATTAAACTGCAACATTTCTCTGTTCAGAATGTATATATGGCACTTAAATTTAACTCAAACTATAGGTCTCAGTTTAGCTGGAAAAATGAAACTCTCATCTGTGAATATAGATGTAATTTTGGGTCTTGTGGTCTTACATATTTCCATATATATAGCCCGAGGCTTTCTATTATTTATATGGAAAAAGAGCAGAAGCCCTCACCGTATGGCTTTTTCAAGCATTTTACCTGTTTTAACTGATTTATTCCGTACCACATCAGCATGAGGTAGCTGGAGCGAAAATAACGAGGTACGGAGAGGTTAAATAATTGGTCCCAAGTTGCCCGCCAATAAAGGCTGAGCCAGGCAGCCCCACTCCAGAGTCTGTACACTTAACCCATTTATGCTGCCTCGTTTATCTGTACATAGCGCATGCATGTATATCAGTCTATGTCAAGGGAGAGATTGCAAGTAATGTTCTTTGTGTGAAATTTTATAATGGGCCTCATTATCACTTCTTGAAAAATATATAACATTTTTTTTCAGAAAAATCTATGTTTTTCTAACATCAGCTTTTTACATGAAGTAAAACAATTACTTTTTTTTCATATAGATATACTTTATGTAGAATTTAGATGAATTGGAATGCGTTTGGAAGAGAACCACCAGGAGAGAAAGGGAATTTAAGTCCTGTTATTTAAGAGAATATGGATACTTCATTTTGAGAACATTTTATCATGAATTGAAAATGTTTTTCATATACTTGAAGGGAGAAATTAGTGGAGAGTTTGGCTTTGTTCTTTATAGCTTGGGCAGATAAATTTAGGACCACTTGGTTGTAGATGCTTTGGAACAACAGGTTCTTGCTCCATGTAATGAGGAGATTTCTTCATGGATGGGCTGCCTTAGAAAATGATGAGCTTTTTCTTAGCAGAATGCTCAGAATAGGCTGGAAGCAAAGCATGTCACTGAGGATAATCAAGCACTTGGCTGATCGAATAATTGAACGAGGTGACCGGATATAAAGTTCCTTGTAATTCAGTGATTCTAACAACTTGGCACAGAAGCAATTTTGCTTTATTACTTTACTCTTATTACACACCTCACCACCTAGAAAAGTTATAGGTCAGTGATTTTTAGTGAAATTTCTGCTCATTAATCACAGTGGTTGCAGAAAATAGCATCACAGACTTATTCATGATATCAAGCTCATGGAAATCATTCATAAAACTTGGTAATAATTGTTGCTAACGTTTCCTTCCTGTTTATTATGTGTTAGGCATTTGAGTAAGCACCTTATGTTTGTTACCTTACTTACTCTTCACAGTAACCGTGTAAGGTAGGTACTATTACTGTCTTTTCCTATTTTACAGGTGAGACATTAAGGTTAACTTGCCCATGTTTACATTAACCAGTAAGTTGGCATGGCCAGAACTTGAATTCAAGACTTTCAGACTCCAAAACACTCAACTGCTGCACAAACTTACAGCTTCCTAATCGAGGTCAGAAATTGAAAGTCAAGATAACCATTAAGTGATGGTTCTCACGATATGTGGCCTTTTGTTGTTTACATCAGGAGAAAAGTGTGAGTCCCCTCCATCAATTGGAGCAGACTGCTATTAAAAAAGCAAGGAATGAAATAGTAGAAAGAATGGGGGAAGAGAAAAGGAGCGAGGAAATTGTTGCGTGTAAACCATTTCCTATCTAGTTGAAATATGTTACAACACTTGAATGTATTTTTTAAAGTTCTATTTTGGCTGGCATGATTTCATAAAACCAAACTCTTTTCTTTTCCTCTTCCTCCCTCCCTCCTTGCCTCCGTCTTTCCCTCCTTCCGTCCCTCCCTCCTTCCCTTCTTCTTTCATTCATTCGTTCATTCATTCGTTCGTTCCTTCGCTTGTTCGTTCATTCGTTCCTTCCTTCCTTGACATGGTTATTGAGGAGATTATGTTTATTTATTTGCTTTTGAGAGGGAGAGAGAGTGTGCATGCACATTCAGGGGAATAGCAGAGGGAGAGAGAGAATCTTAAGCAGGCTCCGTGCCCAGTGCTGAGCTTGATGCAGAGTTCAGTCTCAAAACCGTGAGTATTAACTATAGCCATTGTGCTATACAATAGATCCCCACAACTTATTCATTTTGTAGTTGAAAGTTTATACCCTTTGGCCAATGTTTCCCCATTTCCCCAACATCCTAGTCCCTGGAAAACATCATTCTATTCTCTGACTTTTTAGATTCCACATATAGGTGAGATCATCCAGAATTTGTTTTCCTCTGTCTGACTCATTTCACTTAGCATAATGCCCTCAAGGCTCATCCATTTTGCTGCAAATGGCAGGATTTCCTTCTTTCTCATGACTGAATACTATTCCTGTGTGTGTGTATGTGTGTGTGTGTGTGTGTTTCTTTATTTATCTGTTGATGGACACTTAGGTTGTCTTTATGTCTTGTCTATTGTAAATAATGCTGCAATGAACATGGGACTGCAGATAATGCTTCAAGATAGTGATTTTATTTCCTTTGGATGTGTGATTGCTGGATTATGTAGTAGTTCTGTTTTTAATTTTTTTGAGGAATCTCTATGCTGTTTTTTGTTGTGTTTTTGTTCGTTTGTCTGTTTTTTTAATCAGGATTTTAGCACTACACTGGAGGAGAATGGATTTCCAACACACTGACTTTTTCTTTTCTTTTCTTTTCTTTTCTTTTCTTTTCTTTTCTTTTCTTTTCTCTTCTCTTCTTTTCTTTTCCTTTCCTTTCCTTTCCTTCCTTTTCTTTTCTTTTCTTTTTTTTTAAAGTTTATTTATTTGAGAGCTAGAGCAAGGGGGGGAGGGGCAGAGAGCAAGGGAGAGAGAGAGAATCCCAAGCAGGTTCTGCACTGTCAGCCTGGAGCCTGATGCAGGGCTTGAACTCATGAACTGTGAGATCATGAGCTGAGCTGAAACCAAGAGTCAGATGCTTAACTGACTGAGCCACCCAGGCATCCCTCTACACTGTTTTTTATAGTGGCTGCACCATTTTGTATTCACACCAGCAATGCACAAAGGTTTCCTATGATGTTAGCCATTCTTAACAAGTGCATTTACCTGATTATTAATGATGTCGACCATCTTTTCATGTACCTGTTGGCCAGTTGTGTCATCTTTGGACAAATGTCTATTCAGTTTTTCTGACAATTTTTTAAATTGAGTTTTTTTTCTGTTGAGTTGTGTGAGTTTCTTATGTATTTTTGATGTTAACTGCTTATCAGCTAGATGATTTATAAATATTTTCTTTCACTCTATTGGTAGCCTTTTCATTTTGTTGATGGTTTCCTTTGCTGTTCAGAAGTTTTTTAGTTTGATATAGTCCCACTTATTTATTTTTGCTTTTATTACCTGTGCTTTTGGAATCGCATCCAAAAAGTCTTTGCCAACACCAATGTCAAGGAGCTTCTCCTCTATGTTTTCTTCTAGGAGTTTAATCATTTCAGGTCTTATGTTGAAGTCTTTAATTCATTTTGAGTTCATCTTTGTGACTGGTGTAACACAGGTGGCTAATTTTATTTTTCTGCATGTGATTATTCAGTTTTCTCAGCATCATTTATTGAAGAGACTATCCTTTCCCTCCTGAGTATTCTTGGCTGCCTTGTCAAATACTAGTTGACTGTATGCATGAGGGTTATTTTCTGGGCTCTTAACCCTGTTCTATTGGTCTCTGTGTCTGTTATGGTAGTACCATACTGTTTTGATTACTATAGCTTTGTATTATAGTTTGAAATCAGGAAGTGTGATACCTCCAGCTTTGTTGTTCTTTTTAAAAATTGATTTGGCTATTTGGAGTCTTTTGTGGTTCCATGCAAATTTTAGCATTGTTTTTTCTATTTCTGTGTAAAATGCCTTTCAGATTTTGATAGGAATTGCATTGAATCTGTAGGTTGCTTTGGGTAATATGGACGTTTTAACAATATTCTTCTGATCCATGAACATGGGATATCTTAACATTTATTTGTGTTTTCTGCATTTTTTTTCCTCAATGTCTTTAAGTTTTCAGTGTAGAGTTTTACCTCCTTGGTTAAGTTTATTCTTAAGTATTTTATTCTTTTTGATGCTATCATAAATAGAATTGTTTTTCTTTTTTTTTTTCAAATATTCATTGTTAGTGTACTAGATTTCTGTATGTTGCTTTCATGTCCTGCAGCTTTACTGACTTCTTTAACAGTTTTTTGGTGGAGTCTTTAGTAGGATTTTCTCTATATAAGATCATATCAGCTGCAAATGGAGACACCTTTACTTATTCCTTCTGATGTGGATGCCTTTTATTTCTTTTTCTTGCCTAATTGCTCCGGCTAGGATTTTCAGTATTATGCTGAATAGGAGTGGTGAGAATGAGCATCCTTGTCTTAATCCTGATCTTAGAGGAAAAGCTTTTAACTTTTCTTCACTGATTATATTAGCTATGAGGTTGTCATATATGGCCTCTATTATGTTGAGTTCATTTCTTCTAGACCCAGTTTGTTGAGAATTTTTATCATGGGAAGATGTTGTATTTTGTCAGATGTTTTTCTGCATCTATTGAGATGACCACATGATTTTATCTTTCATATTTTTATATAGTTTTACAGCATATGTATGCATAGCATTGCTTTAGATGTTTTATATTTTAAAAATTTTTACTGTACATGTTTTTCTACAATATGTGGTATTTTTTTACTCTCCATTATATTTTTTAGAATTTTTCATTCAACAAATATTTATGGGGACTGCTCTGTGCTTGACATTGTTTTAGGTGTTTTGAATACATTAAGCAAATGAAAGAAAGATCATTTTTCTCTTGGCATTGATATTCTAGCTAGAGGAGACCTATAATAGACAATAGACATTCCTAAAAAGTAACTAGGAGAAAACTTAGCTAGAAGGAGACACTATAGGGAAAAGGAAAGTCATCTGGGGTAAGGAGATTAGAAGTATTAGGGAGGTAGGGGATGGATGGTTGCAATTTTAAATAAGTTGATAAGGGTTGGCTTCATTGAGCAGTCCATTGACCAGATTTTGAAGTGAGGGGATTACCCCTTCAGTTTTCTGTGGAAGAAGAATGTTCTAGGCAGAGAGGAAGTCATTGTAGGGGCCATAAGGCAGAATTGTGGTCTCATATACTTAGAAAACACCAAGGAAGTTTGTGTGGCTGAAGCATTGATAGTGACAGCAAGTCTAGTCATAGAGGAAGTGGGAGAAGTTAGAGAATGGAGTATTAGTACTTTGGCTTCTACCCTGAGTGAAATGCATGCTATTGTAGAGTGAAATGGTGTATTATATTGCAAAAGGCTTAATCAGGTTTCTGTGTTGGAATATACTGATTAGAGTCAGTGAGACCAATTAGGAGACTATTGTAGAAATTTGGAAGAGAAATGGTGGTGGCTTGGACCAAAGAGGACAATAGTGGAGGTGGTGAGAGAAGTGGTCAGATTCTGTGTGCATGTGTGTTTTAAAGGCAGAGACAATGGGATTTACTGAGCAACTGGGTGTAGAGGGTGGGAAAGAGAAGCAAGGATGACTCATTTTGACCAGTGCTATTGGAAGGGTGGAGTTGCTATTGAACAAAATGGTATGACTGTAAGGATACACTTTATGGAGGGAAGATTGGGAACAGAGTTTTGACTGTGTTGTTTTATACACCTCAGTCTGAAGTTTGGGAAAGAGGTCTGACCTGGGAATATGCATTTCAAAGTCATCCGTGTATAGAGGCATAATCCACGAGACTGGATAAGATCACCAAAGAAATGAGTCTAGACAGAGAGTAGATCTAGCAAGGCAAACTTGGGACACTCCAGCCTTTAGAGATTAGGGAGGAAGGAAGGCACCAGCGGAGGGGACTGGGGAGTGATCAGTGAGGTAGGATACACAAGGTAGTATGAAATCCTAGGGCTGAGAAAGAAGGGTGGTCACCTGTGCCATACGATACTGATAGGATCTCTAAGATGAGTACTGAGAGCTGAACAGTTGGTTTATCAACACAGAGGTCATTGGTGAACTTAATACAAATTTTAGTGAATTTTTAGGGGAAAAGCCTGACTGGGGTATGTTTAAGAGAAATAAAGGAAGGGGAATTGAAAATTGCTAATGGAGAAAATTGTCAAGGAGTTATTGGCGAAGTTGAAGCAGGAGAGATGGTATAGGGTGGTAGAAGTTGGCTCAAGAATGTTGTTTTCTGTATTTTAAAGAGATGGGATTAATATAAATATCCATTTATAAACATTTTTGTTTATATGTACATATATTATGTACCATTTTGTTCATGTTTCCTTGTGCATTTATTATGTACATTTTTGCTCATGTTTTCTTGTGCAGACATGCACCATTTCTCTCTTGTAAATGTCCGGAAAGAAGTCTTGGTTTTTATCTGTATTGCCAACTTTAATTAATATTTTCAAATTGTTCTACAGTGTGATAACCCTGTATCTAACCCTAACCCTAACCCTAACCCTAACCGTAACTCTAACCCTAACCCTAACCCTCACATACTCACCATCAGTATGTGAGATGTCTTGTGATGGATTGTGTGAAATGTTATCCTGTTGGGTTCAAATTTATATTTCTACAATTACTAATGAGATTGAACATCTTTACATAAGTGTGTAGACAATTCTGGTTTCTCATCTCTAACTCCCATTTTTCTGTCAGCGAAAAATAACAATTTCTTACTGATCTGTAGAGTTCTTTCCAAATAAAAAATCTTTTATTTTTTCAAAAAAAAAAAAAAAAAAAGCTTTATAGCTATATATATTGCCAATATTTTTCGTCAGTCAGTTGCTTGGCTTTTCAGTTTTTAAATTGTAACTTTTGATACACAACAGTTTTAAATCCTGCTATGGTCAGATTTATTTATCTTTTTATTCATAGTTTGTGATTCTCTTGTCTCACTGAAATCATTCCTTATCACAAGATTATAAAGACATTCTTTTGTATTTCCTTGAATAGTTTTAAAGTTTTATCTTTCAGCCTTAGGTCTTTAATCATATTTGATATTTTTAGTGGGGCTTAAGATAAGAAGCATATTTTATTTTTCACTCTGTACCATTTTTTAAATACTCTGTCCTTTTCCATGGATTTGTGGTACATCTTCTGTCAGTATCTGATTTTCATATATGTGTGGGTTTGTTTAGGGCCTCTTGAGTGTTTCTTTGTATCTAAAGACCCTTCTGCTAATACCTCACTATTTTAACAATATAGCTGTAGGATAAACTTGAATAACAGTAGGACACATTTTCCCAACTTGCTCTTGTTCACACTTCTTCTTGGCTATTTTTGGTCCTTGTATTTTCTATAGGAATTTGAAGATTAGCTTGCCAGATCTCACACACATACACACACACACACACACACACACACACACACACACACACAGAGCTCTGTTGGAATTTTGATGGGAATTACATTTGATTTATAGATAATTTGGGGAATGTGACATCTTGACTATTGATTCTTCCTTTCTATGAATATGTTCATATGTTCATATTTTCTATCCCTCCATTTCTTCAGACCTTTCTGAGTTCTTTATTAATCATTTGTAGATTTCCCCATGAACTTCTTGCTTATGTTTGGTTAGATATATTCCTAGATACCTTACAGATTTAATTGCTGTGATGAATAGGATCTTTCTATTGTTTTTCCTATTACATTTTCTTTTCCTATTACTGGTCCAGAATACTCTCACTGAATACTGAGCTGTATGGAGGTTGAGTGGATTAGTCATGGAAAGGGCAGTTTGATGCAGAGTCTCCTAAAATGGAGAGACCATAACGAGGGACTGACCCAAATTAGCATCAGTGAGATGCTATGGAGAAGAAAGCCTAGTTTCAAAGCTGTCTGAGGCAGCCCTCAAAACTTGATGACTAAGGAAAGTGAAGGGGTGAGTGAGGAAAGAGACTTGGGAACATGATAATCAAATGATGATCCTATTAAATGAGATTGGATGCATAAGAGGAAGTATTGAAGAGGGATAGTTGAAGATTCACAGGAGGACTGCATTTTAGTTAACTAACTTTGACTGTAAGAACTAGAATTTATGACCACTAGCTCAGTAGAAATCTGGATAGCATTGTGTGGACTGAAGGGAAATCTAGGGAAGTCCAGTTACAGGAACTGGGAGTCCAGTTATGTCTCAGGGCTCTTTATCAGGTGGGTTTTGATTAACCAGCTCCTTGGTCATCCTGACTTCTTCAGCTCTCATCCAGCCTTTCAACTGTAGTACCTGCAACCAGCTGGCAATATTCCTGTCAATACTATTTTAAATTTAAATATTGGCCCAACCATCTTGTTAAGATGGCCCAACCATCTTGTCACAGGTTCTTGGCCAGCCCACAAATTGGCTGTTTTTGGCTTTTGTTTGTTTTGGTCAAGTGTTCACCATTGGTTCAGTCTTTCATAGGATGACTCCACATCCCAGTTTGCCCAGCCTAATTGTTGTCCCAGAACAATTATGTTAATTGTTATATAATATATATTATATAACATATATATAATATATATTAATAATGTCCCTTTTTCACTTTGGACAGTACAGTATCGGTTATATTCCTCATCACCAGAGGCTACAGAACATGGCTTCTTATTCGAAAGGAGGGATTATGGGAGAGCAGTATGATTGGTAACTAGGCTAAGGGGTACTGAGTACCATCTCCTGTACTCCTAGTGTATAGTAATGGTACACTTGAAGAATCTGAGAGTCCCCTGGTAATGGGATCTTATGATAAGTGGAAAAGAATAGATAGAGTGTACCATTTGTGTAAATTTCCAAATACCCAAGTCAAGTAGAGGTAAAGGCATATCTGAGTATTCAGATTGGGGTCAGAGTAGAGAATGTTTTGGCAGGTGGTAGAGATTGGCATGTCTCATCAGGAAAAGGGTTCCTTCCTTTGGGGTTAAGGAGAAAGGGCTCAGGCATGGAACATCAGAGCTCTAGGGACACATCCCAGTCAAGGACTAACTAGACAAGATATAGTCACTAAAAGGTTGGACAGCAGGGTACAATTAAGCTAAAAAGAGACAAAAGGGAGCATGACCTTGCACTGAGACCCAACTGGAAATACAGGGATATTAAAATAATACTAAGCCAGCTCATTTCCAGGCATACTGTCATGTTTTACTCTTTAGCACTAGCATAATGGCTGAAATGTCAATGGGCATAATCCCAAAGGTAAGAATTTCCCCATCAGGGGAAGGGTAAGGAGTGGGGAGCCTTGTGGGTCATTACAAACTTTGGTCCATGGTGAGGTGATAGTAGCTGAATCAGTACATTTCTGATGTAAGAAGATTGAGGGTAGATAGAACAAACTCAGGTCAGGATAAAACCAGGTTCAGTTAATCATTGTTTGACAGCAGCTAAAAATGAGGATGTAAAATTTTCTAATATCTATATTTTTAAAAATCTTACTTTAAATGGGTCTCAGGTGTAAGGGCAGGGACGTAGAATTATGAAGGATATATTTATATTTGCCTATCTTAATAAGTTTACCTAAGGATGAAGAACTTTTTCAGTAAACTACGACAGTGAGAAGTTACATGTTCTAAATGTATTCAAAATGTGTATGAAAAAGTACAGTACTTCATGATGACTGGTTCTATAAATCTGAGCTTATAAAATAACAGAAGCTCCTGGGTTTTTATGTTGAGGAAACTGTAACTGGGAAACACATGTTAAGTATTGATATTTGAGGAAGGCTGAGGTGTTTGACGACAGAAGTGAAGGCTGGAGAGGCGTGGAGAGGGAAGGGCAGAGTTTTGAGATTATTTTGTGTGTAGGTATATGTCTTGAACCATAAAATAGTGTAACTAAAGGCATGTGTTATAGTAGAAGTAATAGCTAGGCAATGAGTGGTTTCAGAAACATGTTAGGAAATTAAGCTTCCTTGTGAGTATTATCCCATAGAGATTCTAACATGGGTGCTCATAAATCAAATCCTGAAGGACTCCCAACATAATTATACAAAAAAATAAATAAATAATAACAGTTAAAATTACCATTAAAAGAATTAGTCATAAATCTTTTTTATTTTGTTGTTATCCAAATAGAGAATAAAATTGCCTTTGTTCTGAGGGAAAAATGGATACCAGGCGTTTGTTTGTGTGGTTTGTACTTTATGTATGTGTGTGTCTACTATAACAGTAACAGATAATGTCTTTTAACAGCTCATGGAAAGAATTAGTTTTTTCCCCTCCCAAAAAGCTAGGCTTGTGGAAGCTGACAAAAGTCATTATATTATTATGATTTTTGGCTCAAGAAAATAATGATATCTTGGAAAAAGTGAAGGAGTGTGGCTGTGGAAGAAAGACATCTGTAATACAACAGACAAATTATTTAAACAAGAGATGCAGTGTTTCTTTAATTGGATTCTCATGGACTATTGGTTTAAAATGTGCTGACCAAAGGCAGTATCTAGAAGGAAGGAACTTCGGATTTCTGAATCTAGGTTTTCCAGCTTGGGTTCAATTTAGCAAACTTTTATTGAACATCTACTCTGGAGCGTGTAGCCTGAGTTTGATCCTCAGTTCTGTTATTCTGCCTCTCCGTGCATCTGTTTCCTCATCTCTGAAGGGGAAATGATAATAGTTGTCCTTATCTTCTGTTATTATTTTGAAGATGAACTGAATTATGTAAATTGTACTTTACAATTTAAAATGTATGTAAAGTGCTTAGAACTGTGCCTACCACTTTGGCACAGAAAGTCAAGTGAATTAGAGACTGGGGATTTAAAGATGTTTACATTGTCTTCTTGGGAGAGACAGGTAAGCCACCCAACAATTTGGTATTTCCTGATAATGCCAAGAAAATATTATCAGAAGGTTGCTATGGGTACACAGACCTGGAAAAAATAACAACCTTAGGGGGATAGTTTTTTGGAGTAGATTTCAAGAAAGGTTTTCTGTAGGAAAGGGGAAAAAATTTCCCCCACAAGGCCAGGAAACAAAAAGTAGATGAAGCCAGAGGCTGGGACACATTCATTTGTAGCTTTTGGAGCTTCTTTCCTTATTAGGTTCACCTTCTTTCCTTATTAGGTACGATGATGGAGATCATTTTAAGTTTCAATATGTCTTTCATTTATACTATTGGTGACAGAGTCGAGCTGAGTCTAGGAGCCTTGGAATAATTGGAATAGCAAAAGATTATTCCCAAGTGCATTTCTCCATAGTATTAGACCGAGTATTGACTTCAGGGCTGGGTTAGAAGGAGGCCACAGAGAATGAGCAGCACCCACGTGGCAGCGCCCTTTCTTTCCACTCTTTCAGTTCTAACGATTTAGAAGAGAAATAAGTATTATCTTGTTAAAAGAGAAAAAGGAAGACATTTTAAGATCAACATGTGGGAATCATACTTTAAGATAATCTTGCTCTAATAATTTGTGATGCTCTAACCTGTGAAAACTTCAAACTGTTCAGCAATGTCAAATTTATACATTTGTGGGTGTGCAGAAATGTGACTATATTTCTCTGTAACTGAACTCAGCTTAGCTCTGGAAACTCCTTTTCTGCTGGTATGAGCAAACATGTAATATTGCTCCTTTAAGTTAATCTCTCCTTAGCACTTGGGAGTAAAAACCTAGTCAAGTGCAAGATGTAATGCAAAACTCATAGTCATTCTTAGAGCTGTTCCCATTCTGTGGTTCTTCCTCCACTCCCACTCCCACCATTCCCCAGCACACTCCAGATGGTCTCAATGTAGGGAAAGCCTTAGAAGAAGGAAGGTGTCCATCTAAATCATTTGTCCCCTGGGCCTACCTGGCCTTTCTCATGTGTCTCATCCTGATAGGGCTTTGCCTTTGTCTTCAGGTTTCCGCATCTATGGTTGTTTTTATTTATTTATTTTTTTAGGTGAGCTAAAACCATGATGACTGCTTGCTGGATTCATTGGCTGACCCCATAGTTCTCCATGCTCAGTATCCCCACCCTGTCTGCCATTGCTGCAGCAAAAGCTCTGCCAGACCTCCCTTGAAGGGGCCATGGGAATGTTTTTGGATTTCTTTGACATCCAAAGAAATCCTGGCTCCCGGGGATGATAGGGAAGCACAGAGATCTTAATCCCATTTTGCCACCACTGCTGCTCTGTATCTACCCAACACTGACTACCCAACCTAACCATCAAAATGGTTCTCCCAGAGGTGTTTAGATAGGAAGCTGGGCACAAGCCCCTAATGTTTATGGATACCCTTCTCAGTCTATCTGAATTTTTTTTTTTTTTTTTTTTTTTTTTTTTACCATCTTTCCACTCCCATCTCCTGTTTATCCCCCTACAGGCATTCACTTGCATATACACACCTTCAAGGACCTAGACATTGTCGTCCTTACCTCTTTCTACCAGCCAATCAGACTTTTGTCTGTTTTCCTAGAGCCAGGAAAACTGCTCTAATACTATGTTGTGCTGTTGTCATACTCTGTGAGTAACTTTTACATGAACTCTCAATTGTAGGTGTTGCAAGTCAAATGCTTTTGGGACATTTCTCTCTCAAGTTCTTGCAATACGGAGTATGGGTTTTAGGAAAGTTGCTTCTGCTGATCTTGTTTTAAAAATTCTATTTGGAAAGTTAGATCTGAACAACAAAGTCTTTGTTTTTGGCTATATCTGCCTGTCCCCCAAAGCTGAAGGTGACTCATCCTTACTGGGTACAGCAACAAAATCAGGAAGAATGAAAAACAAATCAGGTCCTATTTCAAAAATACTATCCTGTTAAATCTTATTGCCTAGACCTGAGTTGTTATGTCACAGGAGATGAGTCCTCCATCATTTATAGCCCTAACTTTGTGATGAGTCAGGCTGATGATACCCATGCATATTTATAAACAGAATTATTAGTTTGTCAAAGATGTGTTATAGGTGAGCTAATGTTAGATGTTGAGGGGAAACTGTTGGTCAAAATTTAAATTCTGATTCCTCTCTGATTCACATGGATGTCTTTACAATTTATTTAAAGCTTCCAGAATCTTATCTCTCAAACAGACAGAATGACTCACTTATGACAATAAAGCATATTGTCTGTACTTTTGGAAACTCAATGAAGGATGTCAGCAGCCAACCAAATTCTATTATTAGAGATGTAAAATGAATAGAAATGATTCTTGAAGTGACCCTGTTCAGTTCCTGAAATAGCAGCTCCTTGGATGATCGCGACTGTGAATTGCTGCTCATGGCTGTTAGTGGAAGTCTGTGTGATGATGAGAACCACTTGACCCTGGCTGTGTCAGGCTGCTGTTGATGTTTTCTGCTACTTAACATTCAGAATGATTGAGGGCCTGCTTGTTCAGAGTCTTTCAAAGAATAAAATGAGATAATATATGTGAACATTGCAAGCATCAACTCTATGCAAGTGTTAGGTTGTTATTTTTAAATTTTGACTAGCTCTCCTGCTGTACTCTCTTTCTCTTTCATATACTTTTCTCTTGTTTCATTGGTTTGAGGTATTCATGCCTGGAAAGCTTGATTTTTTTTTAGAGGAAGTAAGCTTAAAATCAGCACCCTGGATGGTCAGTTTCATTTGTTATCTCAGCATCTTTTCCACTCTTTAAACCATGTCCTGGGACTTCTTTGGTTCTCTTTGGGTCTGTGACTCTTCCTGTTGTTTGAACATGGGAAATGTTTCCAAGTGTGAACTACATTCTCTGCTGCATAGTTTTAATTTTTTTCTCCAGTCTTCCTTGAGCTTATCACTTACACATTGGTTTGAAAAAAGATTGATTCGAATTCAACATTCAGATCAAGTGCCAGTTATGTGCAAAGTGTAGTGATGGTACTGGGGAGGGGGATGAGCCCCGGGTGTCCAGGCTTCCTAATTGAGTTGCGGTCAGTAGTGGTGCCATTCACCAAGGCTGGGAACACAGAGGTGGAGTGGAGGAGGAGGGTGGGCAGAGTCAGGGAGTAGTGAGAGATTGCTCTGAGTTTGGGATATGGGGAAAGCTTGACTAGGAGATGCTTGGACTCCAAGTGGCAGATTGAAGCCAAGGGAGTGAATGAAAGAAAAGGGAGATGAATTCCATGTTGGGTAACTACCAGGCTTGCTGTGGTTATTCTTCTGTAAACAGATATCCTGGTGGGGGGAGACCCCTCAAAATAGCTATCATGATGTTGAGGTGTCTACGTGCTGAGTGTCATTGATGGACTTTCTGGAAATTACAGTTTTGACAATCAATGACAGACTTGGACTAGAGCTTCCCCACCTTGGCACCACTCGCATTTTGTTTCAGATAATTCTTTGCTGTGGGGGACTGTCACGTGCATTGTAGGATGGTTAGCAGCATCCCTGGTCTCTACCCACTAGATGGTAATAGCATTTCATTCCTTGCCCTTCCTGCTTTCAGCTGTGACAACCCAGACTGTCTGCAGACATTGCTAAATGTCCTATGGGCTAGATAAAGCCACCTGAGCAAGTTCTTCTCTTGAGTTTATGTAAAGCATGTTTGGAGGAGCTACATTAGCTTTTCTCTTCCCAAACAACTGAAAAGTACATTTGTTTCTGCAATTATCCTGATCCCCATTTAGGAAGCAGGTTACTTACCTTGGAAGATCTATTAAGTAATTTTATAGTTTGTTTTTTGTTTTTGGGTTTTTTTAATTATGTCCTGCACATAAAAGCACAAATAGCTGCTAGGTTCAAATCAAATCTTGTTTTTCTCTGTGTGAATTATATATAAACGAAGGGGATGCTGCACTCCAGAGAATGACCTCGCTCGTGGTTATGACACAGCCATTTCACAGGAATTGCTGCTAGTTCCTTATGTGCCAAGTGTTTTAAGGCAGACCATACAAAAGAGTTATCTGAGAATACTCTTGGGGTTGGAGGTAGGAGAGTGGTGTTCAAGTGAGGCAAATATGAGCTTGTTATAATAATTTGAATGTAAAAATATTAAAACATGAGAGCTAGTACTTAATAATTTTTAATGCATACTCTCTTATAGTTCATAAAGAAAAAGGATGTAAGAAAGTAACTTGATAAGTTACCTGCTCTAGTGGCTGAATAAACTTGTAGCTTGAAACAGTCCTCTTTGAATTAGTACCCCAGTTAATAGACTATTTATAAGATATGTCCATGGCAAGCACTGGCCTGTATATATGTTGCTCTGAAAGGATGCTATTAATTATTCTATTGCAGTGCAAATTCGGTGAGGACAGGGATTTTGTTCCCTTTGCTCACTTTCTTTTCTTCACCTCCCACGCTTCCTCCCTCTTCTAGTTCACAGTGGCCTGGGGAGCAGCCTGTGAGAGTATTTAGCATCCTTTTTGGTTGGCTCTATTTCTTCCCTGACCTCTGGCGCCCTTCCTCATAGCCTAGTGTCCCTGACCTGCAGCTGGGGAGAGCTAAGGCTGGTAGTACCACCTCTTCTCACGGATCTTCCAGCATGTCTTCCTGTCTGTGGCTACTGCACATTCTCTGTGCCTCATAGTACTGTGGCTATTATGACTTCCAACCCCAATCTTAATCTCATTCTACCAAATGGAGGAAGAAAGATGGATTCAAGCCTTTGTCACATGTATTCAGCCCACACTCAGAGGCATCCATACCTATGTTCTCAAAATCTGATCACAGCCTTGATTAACAGAAATGGGGGGGCTTGCAGAGAAAGGAGAGAATACCAGAGCTTGGAGGTCTTTGTACTGCTTTTCCTCCTGGGGACAAGAAGAGTGGTATCTGGACAGCTGAGGGAGGCGAGGGCCTTTTCTGTGTACTTCTGTCATTTGGTTGGAATGAATAGGCCACTTTGGAACCAGCAACTGTATTTTATCATTTGCGATAGAACTAGATTTGGGCTAATTTGGTGTTATACAGTACAGGAAATGTGGAGTAAGTATAGTATGGTAACTATGAGTCTCCTCTCACGAGAGTCTCCGTGGTGCAGTGAGTGGATAGAGTGTTTATCCAAGCTTGCTTACTGGCCCCCTGTGTCTGGGTCAAGTTAATTAACCTCTCCAGTCCTGACTCCTCATCCGTAAGGCCAACTCAAGGTTGTCAGGATTTAATGTGATTGTTGTGTAAAAGTGCATAGTGATTTTTATGGTTTAAATGCTATAGATTGTTTATTTGCTCAGGAATTGTGTGATAACGGCTTCAGAATTGTTGCCAAGTTGAAGATTAGGATTCTTGTTTTGGCTTTACTAAAGAGGTAGAATCCTTGGCTAAGCCATTTAACTTTGTGCACCCTGGATTCCTCATATCCAAAACAATACACAGAAATGATTGATCTTTTCATTTTCTAAGCTCTGAAATTCAATTTTATTTTACTATTTAAAAATCTCAGTCCTCTTGTTAGAAATGCATCTTGTGACTCATTTGAGCTTGACTCATCTCAGTTTGAATAGCCACTGCGAACTGTGAAGTCACAAACAGTCCTATCATTTTTAGGTAAATATGCACAAGTAGAGCATGTTGCTGAATTGATATTTTACAACTGAATTATGTCTTAAGGAGTCCTGTGCCAGGTGAGAGGACAGTATAAACTTTTTTAAAATGCCTCCAGAGCACTCAGTGTGTCACAGGGACCCACGACAAAGGCAAAATTCTCTGAAGACGATATTTGTAACCAAATGCTCCCAGTTTCCCAGCTCTCTGTTGCTCTAGGGGGTGCGAATCATGCATCCTTTCTGTGTTTAGATTTTTCTCCTTCGGCCATATGTTTATTGTGTGAACCAAGGAGATTATGTACAATTTAGAGAAAACAACTTTCACCCCTGGCCTCAGAGTTCAAGTGTCACTCATACTGTCTATTCTCATGGAAAACTACGCTTCGTGTCTTAAAGACCATCTTCTTCTTTTATGTATTTCTGTTTGTTTTCATAGTGTTGGTAGCAACCAACATCAACAGATGGTTGATTCCTGCATATATTATTTGTAAAGTAATAACAGGGAGTTAAATTATTAAAACTCCAATTAAACTCACAAAAATACTTTCTTCATAAGCTGTGTACAGGTTTTTGACTGAGCTGTTAATTTAGGGGGTTGTGCTGCTGCTGCATAAAAGTCAGTAGGGACTTTATCATATAAATATTTAAAAACTACTGTAAGTAAAGAGAATAAGAACTGACACAGAACAGAAAGTCACTTTTATGCCCTAACAACAGCTAACAGAATGCTTACTGTGGTGCCAGGCATTATGGTAAGCCCTTTCTGTACATTATTTCATTTAAACATCCCAACGGTGCTCTTAGGTCGGCACTAGATAGGCACTCCTGCTGCATCCATTTTATAGATGAAGAAACTGAGGCTCAGGTCGAGACACTTGCCCATGTTCACACAATGCGTGAGCTGCAGGGCTGGGGGTTGATCCAAGCTGCCCAAGTCTAAAGCCGGTGCTGAAGTTGCATTTTACAGTAAAATTTCCAAAATTTCCTTCAGACAACACTGGGATTTATTTTTGTGTATATTAAATGAAGTGGCAAATTGAGTGGTTTCTAGAGAAATTCAAATCCAAACAATGTTACTGCTGAGATCATTCAGATTATTTTGTCATTAGCATTTGATGAATAAGACTGTGTCCTGAACTGAACATGGTTATAGAATTAGGAAAGTACCTTAATTCTCCACTGTTTTCTGAACAGAAACTGAGGAAAAATAATAAATTGTTTTTAAAAGCATCAAATAGAGCTTATCTACTTTGCACAAAACTAGGGTGATATATGGCTACCATCACAGATAGCTACTTCTCTCTGAAAATATGTTTAATATTTGCAACAATTTAAATTTAAATTATTCTCAGCATTGCAAGTTTTGAAAATGTTAATTTTATTTAAATCTAAGAGATACTAAAAGTAAGACACTAAAAGTAACAGATAAATATTAATCATTAAAAATATAGTTGAATGATTAAAATCTGCCATCACACAGTTAAAGCAAAGCCATTTAGACATGCCTCATTGTAAAGTTTCTTACAGTGTAGACTTTCCTTTTCTTTCTTCTTTTTCTTTCCTCACTTCTTCCTCCTATCAGCATCCTGTTCATGATCATCATCACTATCCTCTCCATCAATTTCTTCCAGACTCTACATCAGTGTTTTAATTGCAAGCTAGAGAAACTTACTCAGGCTTAGTTAAGCAAAGGAGTGATCTAGGATACCTTGCAGTTTGCAGTTTGAGTACAGTCAGAAGAATCAAGCCTCTTCGAGCAGTGCCAAAGCACACTGATGTGCTTATAGTGGGTTATAGATATTGATCTATTGGGAATAAATATTGATCCCTTAGTCTAAGGTCGGCTGGGTGGTTCCTGGGGCCATTTCTTCCAGCCTGTTAGCAGTCTAGCCCTCTAAACCTAGTGTGCCATGCAGATGTTAAATTTTAACGAATGCTAAGACTTAAGATGGCTGAGAAGTATCTTAGAAGAACAGGATACCCAGCAGATCTGGAGATGAAAGAAAGTTGCAGCAAGTAGTGGATGGTCTTTTCAGTTGTCACTTTGGCCGGGCCGGGGGGGTGTCAAGGAGATTTTGACCTTTGTGCAAACATGCCATTTATTCATATGTCAGCCTTTGGGCTCTGTGTTCGTTCCTTGCTCAAGAGAATGTCAGGTGCTTTGGTTGATGGCGCCTTCAATATGTCACCTTACAGAAAGGGGATGAAATTCCAAAAGAAAAATCACCTCCAGGAGAGTGGGCATGGGTGGTAGGGAAAATTGTAACATGTCATGTTATTCCATGTCACTTTATCATGCATCAAAATAATATATCTTTTTAAATATACTAATCACAGGGGATCTTTGGTCCAAAACTCATGGCTGTATATATAATGTTTTTCTGAATATTATGTAGTTTTCATAATGAACATTGGTGAAAAAAAATTTTTTTTTGAGAGAGAGGGCGCAAGTGAGCAAGGGGTGGGGGTGGGGGTGGGGAGGGGGTGGAATCCCAGGAAGGACAGAGGGAGAGAGAGAGAGAGAGAAAGAAGTGGGGCTCACCCAAAGCGGGCTCATGCTCATCCAGAGCTGGGCTTGTGTTCATCCACAGTGGGGTTCGACCTCACCTGATATGGGACTCAAACTCACGAACTATGAGATCATGACTGGAGCCAGTCAGATGTTTAACAACGTGAGCCACCCAGGCACCCAGTGAAAGAAGATTGTAAGCCATAACTTGTTTTTAACCCTAAAGGAGAAGATAGTAAATTTTAGCTTTTATAGATCATTAATTCCTATCAAGTTTTCTAAAACTTAAATATTGTTGAAATAGAAATATGCTTTTAAAATATCTTCAGAAATTGAATTAAGTTATCTTTAGGCAACATTTCATAAATAGTCATTTCTCTGTTGAAATAATCATGATCCTTCCTTTATTATAAAATAACTAAGGTGTATCAATGTTCATGTTTGTTTGATTTAGGCTTTTATGCAGTGTGCATATAGGATCATATAGGATGGGCCACAGAACCTTTTCCCTGTTTATAATTAAATCTAAGAAACTAAAAATTTCTCCTCTGATTTCTTAGTATCTTAATATATTATTGTTACTTTATACCC
This sequence comes from Panthera onca, assembly GCF_046562875.1. Taxonomy (NCBI): domain Eukaryota; kingdom Metazoa; phylum Chordata; class Mammalia; order Carnivora; family Felidae; genus Panthera; species Panthera onca. The sequence goes on from NC_138343.1 coordinate 71,867,803, forward strand.
ATATCTATTTTATCCTAATCCTATCCCTCTGTCTTTTAGTGAACCTGTTTTTTTTTTTGTTGTTGTTTTTACACGTCATGGTTTTTAATCAGATTCTTTTTGAGAATTTATTTTTCTTTCCAAATTCTGTATTATTAAGTGTGATTGTAAACTAATGTGAGTGATCTTTTTAATTGTCCATAAACAAATTTTAAAGTTAATTACAAAAAATTCCAAAGGTGCATTAAGCATTTATGACTAGAATAGCATATTGGTATATTTAAATTTTTTTTAATATAATTTATTGTCAAATTGGCTAACATACAGTGTGGACAGTGTGCTCTCTTGGTTTTGGTATTTTGGAGCACAGTGTTCATTATTTGTTTAAAAATGAATCTGATTGTATTGACACTACAGGTTGTATATGTTTTATCTATATATTTTATTATTATTATTATTGTTGTTGTTGTTATTTTAATGTTTATTTACTTCTGAGAGAGAGAGAGAGAGAGAGAGAGAGAGAGAGAGAGAGAGACAGTGGCATGGTGGGGGAGAGGGCAGAGAGAGAGGGAGACACAGAATCCAAGGCAGGCTCCAGGCTCGGAGCTGTCAGCACAGAGCCCAACATTGGGCTTGAACTCACAAACCGTGAGATCATGACCTGAGCCGAAGTCAGATGCTTAACCAACTGAACCAGCCAGGTGCCCCTCTATATACTTTAAAATATACCTTCAATGATTTTCTAGATTTTAAGTTCCTTAGGCAGAGCCCAAGTGTTATTTTTATTGATTTTGTACCTTATTAGCTTTCCTGAGTGTACATTGCACCTACATAAACTGAAGTATGGAAAAGAGATGTGTCCTATATAATTCTTTATGAGAATTATAACATTGTTACTAATATTTTTCTCAAAATCTGTTAAAAGTAGCCATCCTTCTAGAGTTTGCCAAAAATGAATCTTCCATGAAGGGTTTTTCACATTCAATTCTTTCTTTCCATTCATAGTGGCCTCTCTTCTTCTGTTTTTAAAAACTGTTTTGGTATTAATTTCTCAAATACTTTGATTTACAAAAAATGAAAGGACAAAATTCAGATCACCATAGATAGTTCATCACTAAAGAGCCTGACATTACAGTGTGCAGTAGGGAAAAAACTAAATATGGAGCAAGCAGTTTTCCGTGTTACAGGATGATAAGGTTTTAGATCTCTGTGCAAAGAACTGGGGGCAGAAACCAAATGTATTTTCTATTATCTTACACCCCTAAAGGTTGGAAGTTGTCTTTGAGAAACCATTAATTTCCCTTTGGGTCTTCAGATTGGCAGCTGAATAGTAAGCTTAATTAAGTCAATAAAATTCAAAGTTGGCAAAAATGTTTCACGTTATTTAACTTCTTTAATGTTGCATTTATATATATGTGTGTGCATGTATATGTAATTAGGTCTATATACCTATATGTATGCATGTGTATATGTATATATGTAAAGTTGTTTACGTAAACCTCTATTTAAATTCACGAAATTGCCAATTTTTGTAATGTTTTTTATAGTTTAGCTTTTTATTTAGAAAGAAAACAGTGTCATGGTAGTTCTTCCTAGGTTCAGCTAAATAGCACTTTTCTCTGTGCTGGAGAAATCAGGTAGCTCTTTTAGACTGAAGTCATACTTTTAAAATTAAAAAACCAATTGACATCTGTTAGCGTTTCAGGCAGGAGATATAATTGTTAATATTGTTTAGCCATGATAAATGCACTGTCTCATAGTATACTTTTTTTGGACAACAATGTTGTTCAAAACAGATTTCTAATTATACAATTATTGGGTAACAGGAGAGGATGTTTTCAAATTTGCATATTATGGTGGGTGATTTTACTTTAAAATCTAGTGGTTTCTTGCACAATTTTATGGTTTCTCCAGTTGCTTAAATGTGAATACCTACATTATTAAAAATAAATTTCACACAGAGAGAGACAAATACTATATAACCTCACTTGTATGTAGAATCTGAAAAAAACCTCAAACTCATAGAAACAGAGACCAGATTGGTGGTAGCCAGGAGCAAGGTGTAGGAGGTGGGGAAAAAGAGTAAAGGTAGTCAAAGGGTACAAACTTCAAGTTGTAAGACTGGTAAGTTCTGGGGATGTTGTAAGAAGCACAATGATTATAGTTAACAATACTGTATTGTATACTTGAAAGTTTCTAAGAGAGTAGATCTTTAAAACGTTTTCACCACACACACACACACACACACACACACACACACACACACACTATAACCACGTGAGGTGATGAATGTGTTAGCTAACCTTATTGTGGTAGTCATTTTGCAACATATACATCACACACCTTAAACTTACATAGTATTATATGTCAGTTATACCTCAATGAAGCTGGGGAATAAATAGTAAATTTGGAAAAATAAATTTTCCCGTTAGAGTTGCAGTTTCTTTGTTATATATGAGACTACTTTTAAAAAGGAAAAAAAAAAAATGTTTAGCCCTTTGACAACTGAGGCACCAAGGCCCAGTCATAAGAAAAAAAAAAAAAGAAAGAAAAGAAAAGAAAAAGTCTGGTGCACCTGGGTGGCTCAGTTGTTTGGGTGTCTGACTTTGGCTCAGGTTATGATCTCATGGCTTGTGAGTTGAGCCCCGCATTGGGCTCTGTGCTGACAGCTCAGAGCCTGAAGCCTGCTTCAGATTCTGTCTTCCTCTCTCTGTGCCCCTCCCTCACTTATGCTCTTTCTCTCTCTCTCAAAAATAAATAAACATAAAAAAAAAATTTAAAAAAAACAGAAAAAGCCCTTTCTGTATGAGGCTTACATTCTTACATTTGGCTGATTGACTACTTAAAAAAAAAATTCCTACTTCCTCTTTAATATCTCTGTCTGCACACCTCCACATACCTTATCCCCAAAATATATATATACATATGCACACACATACATACAATACTATCTACATATATGTATGTATATAAGATATATAAATCCCTTGTGTCAGGCAACTCATACATTTTTTTTCTTTTTTTATGATATAACTTGTAAATCAGGGAATTATGTTTAACAGTAATGCACATTCTAAGGATTTCAAATCTGTCTTAAATTTTTTTTCAATGTTTATTTATTTTTGAGAGACAGAGAGAGACAGAGCGTGAGTAGGGAAGGGGCAGAGAGAGAGGGAGACACAGAATTCAAAGCAGGCTCCAGGCTCTGAGCAGTCAGCACAGAGCCCGACGCAGGGCTCAAACCCACGAACCATGAGATCATGACCTGGGCCGAAGTTGGACGCCCAACCGACTGAGCCACCCAGGTGCCCCTCAATTCTGCCTTTAAATATTCCCTATTAGGTGTACTAAGTTTTCCACTTACTGTTCTGTCTCTATAATACATCCTCTGCATTACTTTGTTCACAGACTTTTTCCTTTTCTTTGCTTGACTGAAACAAAATTAAATGAAGAGACGAATGAGGCACCATTTCTGCCTGAAAGTTCAAAAGCAGTCAGAGATCAGTGGCAGGTTGTTTTCACCAGCTCCTGGTCAGCTTTTCATAGTGGAGGTATCTGAGAGAGAAGGTCACCAAACTGAGCAAAGGATTCATATTTTCAGGGGCTTTTGGAGCTTGAAGGGACTTAGGCAGTTGTTCATCTAACTCGTAGAAAACCAGTAGAACACTGATTACAAATAAGGGGTATAGTAATGGATTAAGACACTTCCTTCTTTGTTTAGAAAGATATCAGAGAAAATCTTCAACAAAACTTTCTTTCCTTAAAAAGAGTCAAACTTGGGGTGCCTGGGTGGCTCAGTCTGTTGAGTGTCTGACTTTGGCTCAGGTTGTGCTCTCAGGGTTCATGAGTTTGAGCCCCCTATCAGGCTCTCTGCTGTCAGCACAGAGCCCGCTTCAGATCTTCTGTCCTCCCTCCCCCTCCCCCTCCCCCACTTGTGCGCATGTTCTCTCCCTCCCTCCTTCTCTCTCTCTCTCTCTCTCAAAAATAAACTTAAGAAAAGACTTGTAAACATTTTGTCATCACTAGCCTGTAGTTCTGTGTGGAATAAAAAAATTGTGAAGCAGCAAACAATGATTACTGACCCTCTCTTTCCCACCTTTCTTGATGTTGACACTGTTCTACTTTGCTCTTCTGGTGGGTTGGATGCCTTGGGGGTAGAGATGGCTCTGAGCCACACCCAAGCACCAGGAGCGTGAGGATCTGCCTTTTCTCGGCCCAAGATTCCCAGTTAACTCCTATACAGTGATCCTGTGAGAACAGGCATTATAGGGGTGGTATCAACATTTATTCCATGACGACAGGGCAACAGTTGAGCAGCACTAGTATATTCTATCCCTGAAACTCAAATTAACACATGAAAGTATAAACCATATTCTTCAACTTCATGTTATAACTCTTTGGTTGTAATTCTCTCTCAAACTCCTCCCTAGAACTTTCTCCCAGGCTGGAGTTAGAGTGGATGTCACTGTGGTTCTAATTATGGTTTGCTTCATTTGATGTCCCCCCTCCCCCCAACATAAGGCTATTGCTATAAGATGTCCTAAGGGATGGCATCCTATGGTCAGGACACTAGGAATGGAGAATACCCCGTGTTAATGGATCATTCTTTAACTTCTCTCAGGTCAGATCCTGTCCTTGTTCTGGGAACCTTTCTCTCTTGACCTCTTGAACATAAAGACTATACTTAATACACTGTGTACATGAAAACAAAGTAGGTAAAGCAATATCAATAATTCTGTCATAACCTCCTCATTTTGACTTTTCTTCAGGGACTGAGATTCAGGAGGTGCTATTAAGTTAATATTATTGGTATAAATTTCATTGCTTTTTTTTTATATGTTCTTCGAAATTTCTTTGGTGTATGGTTGTATAAGAGCTATATACATAAGGAATTTTATTTTATGCACATTTAAGTGTCAGAATAAGTTCATAAATTAGTTTTCAAAATTTTTCTCTTAAATGGTGTTTATCTGAACATTATTCAAGCTGAGACACATGGGACAAGGGCCTCTGTGCGTGCAGTTTGCAGCGTACTGGCTTAGATCGTGGGTCCTGGGAAAGCACACACTCTCTCTCTCTCTGAGGTCTACCTCCTGTGTCCCCTCAGGCCCACCACTATTGTTCATTGCTGACAGTGGATGGTGATTTGGAGCCTGTAGTTATAAACTCTCCACTCAGCGAGGGCTTGCAATCTATTGGAGCCCAGATGCTACCTTAGGAATCACATAATTCAAATGAGGTTCAATTTTGTTTAGGGACCACAATCTACTTAACCCCCCAAATTGGTATTCGTCACATTGGCTAGGGTCATCCATCCTTTTAGGACCAGTTTCCCAGTCTTTAAGTTCATATAGTTTGGTGTTGATGATGATGATGATGATAAAGGCAAGCAGCTATTATCATTCATTTAAGTGAGTACTTTCTAGTGCCAGGCATGTCATGTATGGAATTAGTGGTTCTCACAGCAACCTTGAAAGTAGGCAATACGATCCCCATTTTATGGATGAAAACCTGGGCTCAGAGAAGTTATCTTACTTACCTTAAGCCACATAGCTGGTAATGAGAATCGAGGTTTCATTTTAATCTGAGTCTTTCTACACCCCCCTCACCCCACCTATGTGCATTGCACCGGTTATGTTGTCTCTATTTCAAAACTGAATATGTGTTTTAGAAAAGATGGGAATGTATGCTAGGGACACCTGTTGGCGAATTTGACTTCTCTTTAGAGTTCTTTACATAAAGATGATTATTTGAAGATAGATGCCAGCTCCATGACCTTGTCTTCTTGTTGAAGACTTAACTCATGATTTAAAAAAGTCACCCAAACAGTTCAGTATTGAAGGCAGATATGTTTATTAGTATTACTGATACCACCACTTAATTTTATTCAAAGAACTGGTCTTTGACATTTCTCAGATTGGTTACTGGCTCTAAGTGGCTGTAGCTTATTGAGAATCTGCAGATTTATGTCTCAAATGGTGTTCCCCAGCCACCCTTCCCTCCCCACTGCCTTGTTCAGTGAGCAGGGTAACTTGCTGGCCCAGGCCAGCTACAATATTATGGTTTCAGTGTCGGTCATGCAGAACCAGCCCTGTTCTGATTTCAGAATTATGGTTGGCTGTCCTGGTGTAAAGTGACTCCCTCCTTTGAAGGAGGGTGGGACTGGGGAGCAATAACATTAAAGGTTATGCTAATATTCCATGCTCGTGAAGGTTTCCTGGTTTCATTTGAAGCTGTCGTTTAAAATATATGAACTTCTAATAGTATCGATAAAGAAGTGTGAAAAAAAGGTGTGCATAGAAGCAAGCACACGTATTTTCCAGGTCATGCATTTTTTAAATAATAGATGTGAAAAAATGGTTATTTTTCTTTAAGACAGAGATTTATGAGTGATTTCTTATAAGTTTTTTTTTAGAACTCGAAAGAATAACAAAACCCTAGTATGTTTCCCTTAATCCACTGGAAATAATTATAACATTAATCACCATTAGAACTAAAGGGGAAATGTATTATAGATTCAATAACATCCATTTTTATGCCTAACAGAAATGAATTTATGATTAGTGAGGGACAAAACCCTTTATTTTTGAGCATTTTGAACCTAAGATGTACCAGATAGGGGGGTTGGTAACCTTTGGGAGGATGGTAGCAGTGGTGGTCAGGTGGTAATTACCCATCGTCCTGAGCCCACATTATGACTGTTAGGAGAACCTTATGGTCCTATCCTCATCATTTGGATCTTTGGATTTTCCAGCCCCTTTTCTGTGTGGGTCCTGAAATAAACCTGATTATTTTCATGGAACCACCTTCATTCTCTTCCTCTGCTTGAAAATGTTGGTCACGGCATCTATGCCTCCTTGTTATTACCTGTTCCTTGTAGCTAAGGCAGGCACACCAACTTTGGACGTTACTCTCACTGCTGTTGGCCTGGCCCAGGTCCAATATTGATGGCCACAATTAGCAATTTACACTTGCAAAAATTGGTGGTGGTGGTGATGGGAGTAATAAAGAGTTTTATAGATTCCCTTTTACATAAAGAAAATTTCCTAGAAAATTATGTTTTTGATAGGAGAAAAAAGTTGTAATCTATGAAGGACTAACAATAATTGGCACACTGATTTTCAGCCCTTCCCTAGGGTACAAACACACTGGAGTTCTCGTGGTCAGGCCATGTAGGACACAGTTACTGAGCGCATTGCAGGGAAGAGTTTCAGAGCTGTAGGCTACTTGTTTTTTCCTGCACACGTAAAATTTCAAGTGCTGTAATTGTCCACTTATGATGTCATTTTGGAGCATACAGCAGGACTACCGAAAACTTAGTTTACACGTTATCTTGGATAGCTTATTGTTTTTCTGGGTTTTAGAAACACGTGGTGAAGAAATGGCTCAAATGTTTTTCTTCTGAAACACTGGGTCTGCTCTGCTAAATGTAACGTTCAACAGAATGGATGTTTATCCTGCTAAATATCCGCAAAATGTTTGGTAAGGCCAGGGTGGAAGGCTGCCTAACTCAGTGTATAATTTTGTGGTAAAGATAACATGGCAGAAAGTGCATCCTGACATTTGGAAAAAAAAAAAAAGAAGTGTTATTTTGCCAGAAAGATGTTTCCTTAAAGTATAGGTTGCAACTCTCAGGCAGATCCGGACTGGAGGCATATTTTGCTTGGCTTTCACAGTATTAAAAACAAAAAGTCTGACCACCTAGGTTGGAGACTCTGTTTGCTGGTTGTCCACACTCCCACCACTTGCTTTTGTCTCGGTTGCTCACGTTACTCCCCAGGGTTCTGAGACGTTTCTTTTGTGTCTCTTCCTAAAAGAAAGCTATTTGTAGGCAATGTCTGATTGCCAAGCCCTGAAGTTGCCATTGGACTGTTAGAAGAACCTCCTTCTTGCTCCTGCTCCTTGCTCCTGCTCCTTGCTCCTCTTGGCTTCAGCCCAGGTTGGGCAATAGCAGGCCCCTGCTGGACTTTGGGAAAAGGAAAATGGAAGGAGAAGGGGAAGAAGTCCTGTCTGTGCTTCCCCAGCACTGGTCCCCCAATGTCCAAGGAGGTGGAGGGAAGCCAGGGAAAGGCTGCTCAATGCCATGCTCTAGCCAGGGAAGGAAGAGAAAACACCCCTCTCCTTACTCATCTTGTCTTCCTGTGTGCTTGTTTCTTGCCCCTGTATTTTTTAACACATGTGTGGGGTCCAATTAATCTGTTCTCATTTATGCAGCATACAGTTTTGAAGTCCACAGAACGTGGGTCACTGCGCCGGGGTCGTGGAGGGCAGTAGGGGAAGATACCCAGATCTGTCACTGCTGTGAATTTTAGTTCTATTATTGTGGTTTTAGTTCCCACGTGAGAATTTCGAGGGTCAACTATATCCTTCACCAACCATACAATATCCTTAGAATTTTTATTTCTGTCTCTTAGAGACTAGAACTTGTATTCTCTTGACAGTGCACAATAGTTGCTTAACACTTTCTTCTGGCTCTTGAGTAGATCATTTTCAGAGACAGGGTACTTTCCAGCATTTTTTTTTTTTTTTTTTTTTTTTTTTAGTAGGCTCTATGGTTTATTCTTTGTTTTGCTTCCTTTACTCATCTTTGAACAGGGCGATATCATTTTGTCCGCACTCATTTGCCAATAGCCAGAGTGTGGGGTTCACTTTGATTCTGCCCTGTTTGTTTGCTGGGGGAATCCCTTTCTCGAATTTCCAGGCCAAAGGGTAGGCCATGCAGCTCCCAGCCTGAACGCCAGGATAGGAGCTCTGCTTCCAGGTAAGAGCTGCTCCTGCCCTGCCAGCTTTTTCTACCTGCTTCTCTGCCACTCTGAACCAGGGGCTGTAAACTCAGGGGCCTGAAGAAGTTAGGCAGATGAAACAAAATTATTATGGAAGCCATTGGTCTTAGACATTATGCAATGTATGGTGGCTGTGGAAGGCATTTAAGTGCAATATTTCTAAAGTGCTTTGCCCTTTTTTTTTAATGTTTATTTATTTTGAGAGAGAGAGGGGGAGGGGCAGAGAGAGAGAGAGAGACAGAGACAGAATCCCAAACAGGCTCGGCACAGAGCCCCATGCAGGGCTGGGCTCAGTCCCACGAACAGTGATGTCATGAACCATTACATCATGACCTGAGCCAAAATCAAGAGTCAGATGCTTAGGCAATAGAGCCTGTGCTTTACCCTTTAATTTTTTTATTAAAATAATTTTTTTAATGTTTATTCATTTTTGAGAGAGAGAGAGAGAGAGAGAGAGCGAGCGAGTTAGGGAGAAACAGAGAGAGATGGAGACAGGATCTGAAGCAGGCTCCAGGCTCTGAGCTGTCAGCAGAGTCTGACATGGGGCCTGAACCCACGTGTTACGAGATCATGACCTGAGCTGAAGCCCGACGCTTAACTGCCTGAGCCACTCAGGTGCCCCTCTGCTTTGCCCTTTAAACAGTTTGCCCATGAACCAAATATGGTATTGGAGTCTTTTGTGTGAGACCGTGTTTCTAAAACAGTGTTTCTTAAACTTTTTTTGATTTTTTTTTTTTGACCAAGTATATGCACATGATTTTTTTAATTAATTAATTAATTAATTAAAAGTTTATTTATTTATTTTGAGAGACAGAGACAGCATGAGTGGGAGAGAGGGACAGGGAGGGAGAGATAGACTCCCAAGCAAGCCCTACACTCAGTGCAGAGCCCGATGTAGGGCTTGAATTCGTGAACCACGAGGTCATGGCCTGAGCTGAAATCAAGAGTTGGATGCTTAACTGGGTAAGCCAGCCAGGTGCCTCTGCACATGATTATTTTTAAAACAGAAGTCCAATATTTTATATTTTGGGGATTCTTTTCTGAGAGTAAATCTCAGAACTGAGATTGCTTATTCTAGGAGTCTAAAAATTAGTAGCGTTTTTTGTTTGTTTTTAAATCTACACCTTTATTTATTTACTTTTCAGTTAGTTTAAATCCTTGAGGGGTACAACATCACATGGATTCTCTGGCCAATGGCTTTAGCAGGAAGGTAGCTTGGGAATTTGGCATGAACCATGCCACTATTTCCATGAGCATGAGTTACTTTTCCCCAGATTACTCTGGTTTTATTTGGTTTGCCACCAGGAGTCACTGTGTTGTTCTTTGCTTTGTACACATAAGCACATCTCTTGCCTAGATAGAATTCAGTTTCATCTCGAGCATAAACACCTTCAATTTTAAGAAGAGCTGTGTGCTCCCTCTGGTTCCGGAGACCCCACTTACACCAGCAAAAATGGCTTTGGACCCCAGGCTTCCAGACATATTTGTCATTTCAGGAGTCCTGTTCTCAGCAGGCCTCCATGGGTTCCAAGATGGCAGAAAGAGACTAAACATTAGTAGCTTTTGATAAATAGATTCCCAAAATGTTTCTCAAAAGATTTATGCTGGTTTACATTGCCTAGGCAATGTTTTTTTACTGTAACCAGAATTCAAATTTAAATTATTTTGTGATTTTTAATGGATGAGGTATTATTTCATTCTTTTTTAATTTATATTTTAAAATTTATTAGAGTAGTGGAACATTTCATTGGTTAGTAATGTTATCTTCTCTTATAATAATAATATTCATAAAAGATATAGTAAAATGAGCAACTTATGATAAAGTAAATCAACAAGCACAAAATCTTCTTAGATCACCCCTCAAAAAATGACTTTATCATTTATCTGCAATAGATATGTCTTACTTTTTGTGGTATAATGGCCACAGTTATCTTACTCTATTTTATTAGTCCTTGTCAATAAAAATGTTGCAGAACAGAGAACTGTGCATCAAACAAGAGTGGACTGTTAATATTTTTGTGGTTTATAAGGAAAGAAATTTTCAGGGTGTTTTCCCTGGGGAAAAAAAAGTTTAAATCTAGATATAGTTGATTTTTCAATATTGAGTTTTATTTCTGGAAAACTATTATACCACATATAACTTCTCACTAGTATTTCATTACCAATGGATTTTGATACTGTAATTCTTACCTTGAGATATGTGTACCTCTGAGCCCTTTACCTTCTCCAGCAAATCAATGAGTGTTTTGCAGACAAATATTACTATTCCTGCTAGATGGATTCTTTTCCTGACTTTACCTGTCATATAAATAGCTTCTCCCCATCATCTTGGTTTTAATGAAAGTATGAAATCTATATACTTTTATTTTTCTGTATGCCATCTTAGTAATATATACTCAAAACTACATGTATAACTTTTGCTGAAATATCTTTTGAGTTTTACTATACTACTCTTTTGAGTCATAAAAAAGACCCAAAAGATTTTAAGCCTTGCCCATGTATTATGAACTACACATGATTTTTGTTTTGTAATGGACTAAAAACCCATTTACTTCAACAGAATTGGACCAGGTTTTAGAAAATAAAAGCATTTATCCATGGTGATGCAGAATTGTAGCAGTGTTTATACTTTTGATCATTCCTTAGAGAAGTATTACCTTGGTAGACAACCAGCTGGCTTCAGGGAAAATTGTACCCTTGATACATGCTTAAAACAGCAGTGTAAAACGTAACTGGCTGACCGTGCTGGTTTTGGTTAGGGTCACTTTCTTATTATTCATGGTATGCTGGGAGCACAGGGGATGATATCAGTTTCTACCCTGTAGAACTCTTATGATGGCCAGACATAGTATTTCCCTTTGTTGTCAACACTTGAGAAAAATTTGCCAAGTGGAGACTTATGAATAGAAAAGGAGAGAATATTAGTAATTGTGGTTTGTTTTCAGAAGAGAAAAATGCAGTTTTTCAATGTTATTTTAGAAAAGATCTTAGGAGTTAAAGTTTAAAATTCTAAAAAACTTTTGTTTTTAACAAATAGGGCATGATTTTTAATCCCAGTATTCTTTAATTTCTTTCCTAAGTATGTTTTGTCCTAGGACATTGTGGCAACCCATATTACAGTCCTTTGGGACCTGGGTTAACTCATCTTTGTTTCCCTAGTATTGGCACATGTGAACAGTTCAATAAATTGTTTTTGACATGAACCAGTGACCTTGGAATTTTTACAACATTAAAAATTAATTGAGAAATTAAATGGGAAACATAATAAGATGATGGTGATTTTTCTGGTTGGTACCAATGTTCCAGACTTTCTTAGTTGGCGTTGTTTTATCTCCTAATTACTGGCAGAGTAGGGAACAAAGACAGGAAGCTCAGAAGGTTCTCTATTATGTAGCTAGACCCCATTGTTTTTTTGGGCAGTGGACTACAGATGCTGTTACTACCTGTAAGTTATCTTCATGATTCTAATTGGCTGATTTACCTTTGAAGTTTTTTTCGGGAGAGGAAAGCCATTTCAGACAATCAAGCTGGGAAAGGATCTATGTGGCATTAGTGATCTTAGGAAAAAAATGTCTTTGTGTCTGTTTCAGAACAGAGGATAGTGAGGAAACCAGATGCATGGTTTTCCAAGAAAGAGGCCATGATGAACAATTAAGTTTGATTATATATTTTTATATTTGGGATGTTATATTATGAAGAGATTTTATTTCCAGATCCCAAAGGGACCGATGTGCATCAACAACAAAAATCAAACAGCCTGATTTAAAAAAAAGTAAAAGATTAAAGAATTTTCAGTGATGAAACTTCACTAATCATCAGGGAAATAGAAATGAAAACCACAATGAGATACCACCATATACCTATTAGGATGACTGCTATAAACACACACACACCCACACACACACACACACACACACACACACCCCAAAATGACAAATGTTTTGAGGATATACATAAATTGGAACCCCTATGCATTGGTGGTGGGAATGTAAAATAGTGCAAATGCCTTGGAAACTGGTATGATTATTCCTCAAAAAGTTAAACATAGTATTACCATGTGATCAGCAGTTCCACTTCTGGGTATATACCTAAAAGAAGTGAAGGCATTGACTTGAATAGATATTTCTACACCCATGTTCATAGCAGCATTTTCACAATGGCCAAAGTATGGAAGTAACTCACATGTCTGAGAGATGAATGGTTATAGAAAATGTGGTTCCTGCATGCAATGGAATAGTATTCAGCCTCAAGGGGGGAAATTCTGACACATGCTACAACATGGATGAACCTTGGAGACATTATGCTAAGTGAAAGAAGCCAATCACAAAAGGACAAATATTGTATGATTCCACTTATATGAGGCTCCTACAACAGTCAAATTTATAGAGTCAGAAAGTAGATGCTGGTTGCCAGGGTTTGGAAGAGGGGACGAATAAGGAGTTGTTGTTTAATGGGCACAGAGTTTCCGTTGGGGAAGATGAGAAAGTTCTAAAGGTGGATGGTGCTGATAATTGTGCGGCAGTATGAATGTGCTTAATGCCATAGAAGTGTTCAGTTAAATGGTTAAACACTTGGGGGCAGTTAAACAGAATGGTTAAAATGGTGGCACCTGGGTGGCACAGTTTAAGCGTCCGACTTCGGCTCAGGTCATGATCTCATGGTTCGTGGGTTCGAGTCCTGCATTGGGCTCTGTGCGGTCAGAGTAGGGCCTGGAGCCTGCTTCAGACTCTGTGTCTCCCTCTCTCTCTGCCCTTCCCGCACTCACACTCTGTCTCTCTCTGTCTCTCAAAAATAAATAAACCTTAAATTTTTTTTTTTTTTAAAAAGAATGATTAAAATAGTGGAACAAACAAAACTATCTGTATGGACATTTCAGTCAGCCCATAATCATAACCTAGATGCTAAACATGAGTCATCTGTGAATTATCAACCCCTTCTCCCACACAATATGTCTATATTACCATGGTAACAAAATAATACTACTTCAGTGAAGGTAAACTACTTGAATTAATAAATGTAGTGGAATGGTACCACCATTGGTCTTCACTGTTGGATCAGGTTTAGATTTGCCAAGAAGTGTATAGGAGCTATTGTACTCCAGCTTCTTCATTTATTATGAGAGTATAATCATATTGACAGCAGAATTTTAGTTGTGGTATTTCTGAATGCTTCTGTTGCTGTAAACTCCAAAGAAAAAGTCTCCTAGAACTCAACATGGTTCTAAGGCTAGAAGATGCAGAAGATACAACTCCCTGTGTTTCCAAAAGTACAGCTTGGCTTTGCACTAGGTCTTGTTAACAGTTTTCTAAAATAGTACAACATGGAAGTCAATAATGTTCATATCCAAATGACATGTTATAGCTTTTCTTCCTGAAAAAAATGCATAGGAGTTGCAGGGGAGATGGGTTATGAGTTTATGGAAATATTCTAAATCCTGCTGAAAAACGATAGAGCCATGATAAAATGAACACAGTAAAAAAGCTTGAGAAATGGCTGCTTTAGTCATTGAAAAATTGTCTAGGCACAAAAACATGTTGAAATTTATGGATGGTTGTGTTTTGCATGATGCTTAAGCTAACGGAGAAAATGAAAAAAGATCTTTTAAGACACATTTATTTATATATTTACTCATGGCTTAACTGCATATTTAATAAATGTCCACCAGTCCAGTTAATGCCTTTATCATCATGGTGACATGACCTTTTATAAATAGAGAAATGAAATTTATGTTCAGTACCAGGGAAAGGAAATGTTCTGTTCATGTTTTTGTTACAAGTATGCATTTAAAAGGACTTCTTTTTTAATGTATTTTATAGCTCTGTGCAGTCTCTCCTAAAAGCTTAGGGGCATCAGAGTATTGGATGTTTAATGATTCATTTAAATCACTGTGTTTGTATGCTTCTTCCTTTTTTTTAAGTGAACCTTAAAACATTTCTTGAGTCCTCATCCACAACCACACATTAGGTATTGTAGTTAGGTACATAATACATGATACCTTCTGAATTTTGTGCTTTTGAATGAGTTAGAGTCTTCTGGGAGAGAGAGTACAGATACCCCCACCTACCTCTCTAAGAAAAAGAATACCCTTAAAAAAAAAGAAATAAAAAGATGCTTAAGTATGTTTTCAAGCTGTTTGTTTTAATAATATATACGTTTGTCTCCAAATAATAACATGAGCATAATTTTCTCAATTTAATGCATATTTGTCATATGGTATGTTCTACAATAGACATAAGCAGTTTCTGCCTTCAAATTTGTGATTTTGAGTGTGGTTGGAAGGGCTAATATGACAGATGTACACAAGGTAAATTACTAGTATTCCTAAGAGAGAGATAGCAATGAGTGTTGCCTTGACCCTAGTACTTGACCCTTGCCCTTGTACCCCAGTTTTATATTTCATAGAATATCCTTGCATTGTCAGCTACTTCAAATTCTGTTAGGAAATGGTCGCTAGAATGTATATAATATAATATGAAAAAGGGAACCAACGAGGAGGTATTGTGTGAGATGGGTCTTGAGGGAGGGATAGAATGCCTGCCAATATGGGGAAGGAAGTCAGAGGTGGGAAAGTATGGGTCAGATTCACAGAGTAGTGAATGGTCTTACGTGACCTAAGCCTAGAGGGACTCTAAGGAAACAAGCCAGAAAGGTAAGGTTGACTGGTAGAAACATGTTTATCTGACATGGTTTGAAATTACTCCTGAAAGATGTCCACTTTTAATTTTTGCAAGAGTAGTTTGTCCTTGACTCTTCAATATTTGAGCTCTGATTGTACAAATAATTCAGACAAGAATGAACCAGTGAAGATGTCTGTAATTTTCCCAGACATTTCATGCCTTTGTTAGTAGTATTTGTTCATTCTTTTCCTGTTGATTTTACTCAGTTCTCTGTGCTCTGCTTGCTCCCTTACCTACTTTTTTCCACATGGGTGATAAAGCCCCGAGGATTTAGTTTTTCTCCATTTACTCCACTTTCCTACAATAGCAAAATATTTGTAACCCCACCACTAATATCCTTGCCAAAATGGACTTTTCCGGACTTTCTCTGGAGTTCATGACTGTTCTTTCTCTTTCAGCATTGGTATTTCTCCAGTGGAATATCAGTACATGGTCTGCGCATGAAGATCATGAAGATTAATAATTGTTATTGGGCATATTACACATTTGCTAGCCTGTGATTAATTGTGATTTTTTTCTGGCTAACATTTCAAATGCATTTGGCTACTAAACAAGAAAACGTTAAAAAAAATTCATTCGCAATGATATTTGAAGCTAATTTAAATCATGTTCTTAATGATTCTGGATTATTTAAATACTGATGAATACATTCTTGATTAATGAAACACAGGTGTGTGATTTTACTATTACTTCTGCTTATATGTATTTATAAACATTTGATTTCAAAAGGAAATGGTAAGGGCCCTGCTATGGTGTTTCTTTTGCTTTTCATTAGCTTTATACTCAGATAAAAACAATGTATAAAAGGGCTGTAAATTACCTACCCAAAGTATTACTTTCTTAATTTATCTTATGAGCAGTCAGAATAGGCTACTGAACTTTGTGTTGGGTGGGTTGAAATGCTCTGTAGGAGAAAGTCTTGCTATGGAGTTTGAGAAAGAAATATATATATATTTTATATATTTTGCTTTTTGAATATCAGTGTTACACATTCAGGCGTATGCAAGCTTAATGCTTCGCTTGTCTGTATCATTTTCTCCTGGAATGACAGCTTAACAGTTTTCCTGGTTGGATTGTGTTAAAATCTTTAAAGGCTACATTCACTAAAACATATGTCCAATGTTTGGGCAGCCAAAATCTGTGCAGTCATTTTAACAGAGTATAACTTAGCAATCCTGCTATTACCACAGATATCTTATTGTCATTTCTACATTAAAATATCCTCAGTTTGGAGTCTACTATTTCATAGTTAAATTGTGGGATGTGCTGAAGTATACTTTTGCCTATCTTAAAAATGGAGCTAGCTAAGAAAGCAATAGCTTCAGTAAATCACAGGAGGACATACTTAATATAATGAAATTATTTTATAATAGGTTTTTATCTAATTAACTTTTCTGGAGCATCTGCCATATTCTGAGCATCGTACTAGGTATCCTGCATAGAGAACTTGAAGTGATAGCCATTTGTAATGACGTCTGGGTAGAAGAAGTACTACAGGAACACATCATGGAACAGTCAGACCAGGAACAAGGCATCGCCAGGGTTCCATCAGAACAGAGGTGTCTTGATCTGTCTGCTGTAGGCAACCTTGCTGAGTGTTCAGTATTGAAATTCTGATAACTCCTCTTATGATAGGCTGCCGCTGGTGCCCTGGGGGAGAGGATGGCTAACTGAAATAGTGAGAAAGTGAGACTCCATGAGAGAAATCCAGGGCCAACCAGTACTAACGGACTTAGCAGCCACAGGCTATTTTACTCCTCCTAGCCTTTCAGAATTGCTTTTAAAGTTTTCTTGACAAATCTTCTGGAGCCATAGGGAACAAAGCCCTTTTGTTGAGAGGTAGGGGATACAGAGAACAGTTATTCACAGCCCTGGTCTTTAATTGGCTTAGCTTTCCCTGGTGCCATTTGTTGCCTCTAACTCACTGGTGCTCCATCTGCCTGAGGCCAGAATCCTGGAGCAGGTCTTAGTGGCAGAAAGTTGAAGAAGCAGATACTGGAAAATCCAGCCTTACGTGATCTTTCCTGGCTCTGATAGGTTGAGCTTTTCATATTGAAAAGTTGTTTAAACTCCTTTAAATTTTTTTCAAGTGGTGAAATAGGTTTATCTCAGAAGAAAACTTGAAACTTTAAACATTTCTTCTAAAGAAAATGAATTTTAAAGTATTATTACTATTTATATTTATGGTTATTTTAAAAAGGTTAACAGCTGTCCCTGTTGAAAGGCACCATATTGGTGTTTACTAAATATATCAAAATACTAAATTTGGCTAGCAGTATGACTTGGCAGTTGTGTACCATTGTGCTTAAATGTATGAAAATTAAGTGCCTGTTAAAGTTGACAAAAAACATGCAATTTAATCAGAATATCTAATTGAATCACAAAGAATAGCGTAACACTGTCCAATTTTCTAGATTTGTAATGATCTCATCAGAGTATTAGCAGTGTTAATAATTTCCAAAAGTATAGAAAAAACCAATCATCATAAATTCTAGTAAATTAAAACTGCAAATGATAAAAAAGAACATACCAAGTTGAATTTATTTATATCTTACAAAATTATTGAAATGCATTTATAGACTAATCTTTAATAATATATGCTAATTCTTTGATGATAAGACTTTGACAATATCAATGTGACTTCTAAATTTTGGCAATTTTCAGAATTTTGATGTAATTTTATTTTACACATTTTAATACTTTTCAGATGTCAGAGTTGATTTTAGGAAGCAAAAATGAAACTTAGGTGCTTTCCAAATTAAATTAAGTAATCAATCTAAAATGGTCAGCTCACAGCCTAGCACATAGCAACTTGCAGGACAACCAGTTGTTTATGATTACCATTATTTCTGTCTCTTCTCTTCTTGCCACACTGTCTCCCTCTGGTTTGTATACCATAATAATTTCCATAAACTCACAGTGTTATTACTTTTTGTTGTGTCTACCCTTTAGCTCTTGGTGTTTTAGAAATTTCTAGAATTTCTTCTGTAACTGTCAGCATAACTCCTGATCTAAGAACATGCATGTACATAACACACATATGGAGGTGCTGAAGAATTCTGTTTCCTCCTATACTAATAGCTGATTTACCGTGCTGTCTAGGATCCAACAGTTTGAGGGTCAGGAGGTGAGCTGGATATAATCCTGACATGGAGCATATCACACAGAGACTGACAAGGGAAGGCTGAATCCCTGTGTTTTTAGTGTGCCTATTTGCTGCTGGAGTTTGGGACCTTAGGGTTTCCTTGTATGTGAAGCTACTCCAAAATGCCATTAAAAAAACCCCAAAACACATTGTTAACGTTTTTTGAGGAGATTATGACTACAACATAGCAAGTACTTGTTGCCTTCACCATTAATTCAAGGGCTTTACCTTTATTTATGACTTATTGAGAATACTTTCAATAATATAAAAATACTTTTTACATAAAGTGAAATACAAAAGCCTTTTCCCAACAATTCCTTCACTGTCACTCTATAGGAGGAACAAGTTTTGGTAGTTCGGAATAAATCCCTCCAGACTGTTTACACAAGTTGACTCAGTACATACAGCTAGTTTTATTGGTGTCCCACTGCTGTGGTAATTGGGTTTTTTTATTTGTTTTTTTGTCTTTTGTAAAAATGAAGTTATATTGCTCTGCAGTTTGCTGATTTTACCAATTAATTTACCATAGGCCTCTTTCCATGTCCTCAGTCTTTTTCATGACTGTATAATACCCAACTGTATTGCTATAGCTTGGTTTATCTAGACTTTCTCCTGCTGAAGGACACTCAGATGGTCTCTGGACTTGGAGATTTTTGTTCTGGCTACATCTGTGCTTAGTTTCCCACTACATTCTGCAGGATTTAGGAAGCCAGGCTGTCTGCCCTGGTTGGTTATCAGCCTCCAGGGATCATTCTGAAGGCTGTCATTTGATCTTGCATGGGACTCAGCTCAAATAAAAAACACCAAATCTGTTGTGTGGAGGTCTAAGGTAACAGTAGCATTTTTATAGAAGTGTCTCATTTCTACCTCCTGGAGATTTGAGATGCATCCTCTAGCTGGGATGGATTTTAACGAGGTCATCTCTGGACACTTAGGCATTGGCAGATTTCTGAGTTTCAGAGCAATAAGAAAGGTTTAATTGTCAAATCTGTTTCTTCTCATTGGTAGATCAGCATTGCTTTGAGAACACATTTGTTTTTTCATGATCGTGGACTGTTTTTGTCTTTGTATATTCCTAACCAGGTGCGTTGAAATTTGTGACTTTTGTAAATGGCATAATTAATCACGGTCATAAAATCCAAGTAGCAGTATCCCAAGGTTAGCATTTCACTGGGGGTGGGGATGGTATTCATTAAGGTGTCCATAAAATTTTATGTTCTTAAGTCACTATTTACTCAGTATATACAATAACTTATTTTTATCATGGCTAATGGCCATATCTTAGGGTTTAACATCTGCTGACTGAAATGGTTGCATACTTTTAAGATTTTAAACTCTAATTGCTTAGAATGAAGGAAATCTTTTAGCTTATGTACATATTTTTGCTTGGAAGATCTTATTTCATATTCGCAAAATATTAATGTAGAATTTAAGAAAGTTGTTATCAAATTATTAGACGTGTAGAGGAAAATTACCCCTTTGGTAACATGTAATTATTCAACGTATTTTAAGCAGTAACTTGCTGTTGATTTTAATATTTTTTACCTTCCAACACAGCTGGCATCCTGCTATGATATCATAGCTATTCTTTTTGATTTATTATTGTACAGAGTATATCATGCTGTGTGAACAACCACAGTGAGCTGGTATTGAGAATATATCTTTATTGTTTGTGACATTTTAAAATAGAGTTGTGGTCGTTAACCAGGTTTTAATGCACAGGGACAGAAATGGTTATAACGCTTTTACTTCTGCAGGGATTTCTTCCTGCTCAGTTTCCTTAAATATCTAGGAGCTTGAGTTTTTCCTGCAGTGCAGCTTTTATATGCTATTTTTGTGTTTTCCTTTTCCACAAAATAATATTTTCAAAGGCTATTTATTTATATTGCAAATACACCCCAAAATGAACCAAAAAAAATCACTTTGATTCCTAAAGCAATATGAAGAAAAAATGATTTTGAGATGACAGTGTGAAATACAGTAATTATGTTTGTAACACAAAAGTATTTTATAATGGAATGCATTTTTGATGACAAGATTACAAATCTCATTTTTCTTTGGTAGTAGGATTAGAAACTATATTGAAAAATTTTGTAACAATGCAAGTACCAAATGACTGTCCAGTGTGAGAGAGTTTTAACTTCCTTGGCATAAAATTGTATTATTAATTTTAAATTATTTATTGGACTGAAATCAGTTGTTTTTATTCCTTAATCAAAACTGCCATCGTATGCTTGAAAACATGTATTCTCTTCAACATCAGATTTCCCCTTTCTTTTCCAGTCTGTGATCAAAACAGGGCGACTGCTAATCAGTCACGAGGCTCCCTTGACAGGCGGCTTTGCATCGGAGATCAGCTCTACGGTTCAGGTAGAGTCACTTCTTGGCACTGATTTTAACATTCGTGCGATGGTACTTGCCAATTCCAAGAAAAAGTTACTTATCACGATACATGCACTTTTTGGAAATGCATGTTTTCCATTTGACTCCACTGTCCTTTAGTTAGTTAGTGGTCTAATTACATCTTCTGGAAAAGAAATCTTGAAGTAATAAAAACTGAAATTTTTATAGGAAGAAGAAAGTTTGAAGTGAGTTTACAAAACAAATGTAAGTTCTGTCTGCTAGGATAACAGGAAATGAAAACTTTTAAATGAATGTGGTATTTCTCTTTTGATAAAACTTAAGCTTTTTATGCAATATGTTGATTTTCACAGCATTCACCTTAAAAAAGATGAATCTGTCAAAAGGTAATAATATAAATTCAATAAATAATTTCAAAAATCAATAATTAATTTAATTAGTTTAATTAATAATCATATTATGTTATGCTATTAGCCACGCTTTAGAAATGGTTTAAAGCCTTCTTTTTTAAAAAAAACTCAGTTAAACTGCAGCAAATTTTCCCATATACTGCTTTATGGAGGAGTTTTCTTTAAAATATTTGTTTGCATTTATCTCACAGATAGGAAATTAAGATGATTTAAATAAGTTTCATTTTTCCGAGTTTTTTAAATTAAAAATTGAATAACGATTTTAAATATAAAGTATATGCTTTTTAAATTCAGAATATCTTTACAGTTTGCAAACATTTTACTTCTCTTTACTGGTGTTCAGATGATTCTGTTGTTAAGATACGTGTAAGTTGAGAGTTCCTTTAAGTGTATGTGGTTTAAAATTTTGATATAAAGTTATGATATATGAATAATGATAAGTTGTTATAGGTTAAGCTTTTAACCAGGAAACAATGATTTCTACCAATAAATTATTTTTAAGTGCAAATTGATGACATTGTAAGCACTTTGAAATTAAATGAAGCAAATTTAAACAAATGTTTATAAAACTAGATTGACATAATCTATAATTTATAGTAAAAAATTATACTGCTATTTTTATATGTTATATATTGTCACTAACGGAATTAAGAAAAGCAAATATTTGAGTTTGCAGATTTGTTTTTTTATTTATTATATAAATTAAAATTTGAGGCATACTGTTGCTTATCATTATATAACATGAGTGCCTGGTATTGTACATTTTATTCATTAACATAATGTACTAACTTTGTAAAAAAATGGGGGTGCAAGAACAAATCACCCTAAAACCAATATGCTATTTCAAGTCGGAGGCAAAACTGGAAAAAGAAACTGGAATTTTCTGACTCCTAGTCAATATGTAGTCCACTAAATCATTTGAAATGCTTGTGACTTGCTAATAGAATCTTGATCTAATAGCATTATTCATTTTGCTCACTGAATTCCATAGTGTTATCTCAAAAATTTCATTTTTAAATATAAAAAGAAAACAAGTACAACGCAGAATTAGACATTATCTCTTGTGAAGTTCACTTTCTCTAAGTGTGCTTAAGCTTGATCTCCATAAATTATTAGTAAGCTGCAGTAAGTGTAACATATTTTTCAGACTGGAAAGGAATTAGAAAGATCACCTAATTTAGTGTCTGTCGGTCTTGAATAACGTGTGGACTTGTGTTCCCAGAAAAATGTCAGGTCTCAAGAATACATTTGTGAATTTCAGTTTGAGGACCATCGTATCATGAGTTAAACAAAGTCATTGCAAAAAGCTAACACGAACAAGATCATAACCGCTGTGTTAAGACCAGATCCTGAAATTACTTGATAATAATTGGTGGTAAAAGTTGTGAATGAGATTATCCAAAATATAATTATATTTGTATCATAACATGAAGACAACAAAACAAGACACCTTGTAACCCTCTCAGACTCCCAAGAATATGCCCATAGGTGTCTGCAGTCTACAGTCTGAGAAATCATGGCCTCATCTGACCCTATCCCTTTTACACACTCGTGTTTGTCATCCAGAGTGCATTTCACTCACCCAGTTTAAAAAGAGAGTGGAAGATCTGGAGCTAGGACAGGAGTCTGGAGCAAATGTTGAGTGTGTGCATATGCACTGTTTATTCAAGGTTTCCCCGAATCCCAGGAGGAAGATAGAAGTTTTAAATTTATTATAAAATGTTCTGTTTTCCATGTTAAAATCATTCAACCAACCAACCACAAAATGAATTAAGGCAATGATGTAGAGGGGTCTGCATTTGATGTTTTGGGGAATTAGTATTTAGATTTAGTAGTATGAGGATGAATTTGAAAATACAGGTGTTTTTGCTTATTCACATTTTATTTGCACAAATGGAAAGTATGAAAAATGAATTTTAATAAAATATATCAACATAATGTCCCCAAATGTTTGCCGATTGTGGCTTTTATGTACTGATAAGAGAGGGGGAATAAAGACACCTTGAGAGGTTTTGTTGTTGTTGGTAATAAGATTTGCATATAATTTGCATATAATTTGCATGTCTGAATGATAAAATCTACTTTTTCGTAATTGTTTCACGCACATATGCAGCTAAATGCAGTGTACTATATTGAGCATCTTTTTTTATGGGAGGCCTCGTTCCCTGTTACAAGTGAAACCTACATCCTGTTACCAGGGCCTTGGATGATTTAAACTGAAATTACTTAAGTGTGACATGCACTTACTTTCACCACTTGGAATGATTCATATTTCCATATTTCTTTTTGTCGTATAAACTACAATGTAAGGTTAAAAAAAAGACAAAGCAGGGTTAAGATATTGAAAGCCAATTTTCTGGGACAGCAGGGAAAAGGTACACAGAGAACTTTTCATTGTTGTCTTGGAAAACAAGTCTGAAACTATGGATGAGAATGATCTATAAATTTTGAGCACTATTGATTAAAATACTGAGTTATTCTCATTGTTTTATCAACGAATGTAAATTTTATGTAAAAGTGAGCACACACACACACACACACACACACACATCTGCTCCACAAGCACTAGTTTGTGGAAGATCTCCGGTACTTCAAAAGGTCATGGTTAATCTTATACAAAATTGCTCTTAATATTATAGTATTTTCAGAGAATGAGGATTAACAATAAAACTACTGTTTTTAAATATGTTCAAATCTGAGAGCACCATTTTGTTTCCCTTACATTTTGAATTATTACCCATATTAAAAATAAAAAATATTGAAGGCAATACAGCACTTTAGAATATTCTTTTAAGTGTATGGTCGGTATTTTTAGATAGAAAAATTAGATCATACTATATAAAATTGAATATCAACAGAACATTTTTTTCTGCTAGGTATAGGAAGTATATTGCTGGCATTACTATTAAGGGTTTTTTGTTGTTGTTCTACAGATAAAATATGAAAAGAATGAATATGAAATGTATTCATACTTTATTTACCTAACTTTTCAATTTACGGCAGATGCTCTTCCATCATACAAGGAATTCATTGTCCACATCTTAAGTTTGTTCGTGCCTGTTGCCTCTTTTTCATAAAGAAAATTTTATTTTATTAAAAAAGTATTCATTGTTAACAGCCTTAGTATGAAGTAATGTTAAACTCACAGAAGTGACTAAACATAACATTTTTAGAACATGTTTGTCAATAGCTTCTTCGTGAAATTTATATGAATGCTTACGGAAATCAAAACCAATGCATCGAATCTAAGAACTGCTTTGCATTCCTATTGGATTTAATTTGGATGTTAACTAAGAGGCAGAACAAACTGAGGTCTGGTGTATTTGGCTTCCCCGCTGGGGAAGATTTCTTGGTCCATCATCCAAAGCTTCCCTGTCTCTTCCCATCTAATTTTACATTCCCATCTGTTCTCACTTTGGGGGTGAAGGAACTTTTTCCTTCTTTCATTTGACACATACTGAAACTTGGAGATGTGCTACTTTTAGGGAGGTATGCGTTCCATTGTGCACCCTGATTTGTAGAAAAGCACAAAGACAACAGTTTAGGTGGTTCATTGACCTCACAGTGTAGTTTGAGCAAAGATTTCATTGTTTCAGAGAATTATATAAATTAATTATGTGTGATGTTTGTATTCCTCAGCTTCATGTAACCCCAGGTTAAAAAAAAAAA
This sequence comes from Panthera onca, assembly GCF_046562875.1. Taxonomy (NCBI): domain Eukaryota; kingdom Metazoa; phylum Chordata; class Mammalia; order Carnivora; family Felidae; genus Panthera; species Panthera onca. The sequence goes on from NC_138343.1 coordinate 71,892,827, forward strand.
ATCATTCCTTTGCAAAAAGAAATGTGTTAACCTTATCCACTTTAATATTCCTCTAATTAATTTATATTATATGCTCTAGAATGCAATGTTCAAAATAGGCATTATTTATTTAAATATTAAGGCCAAGTAATTTATGGCATTTGAGTAGCTTTAAATAGTATAATTTCTTTAGCCTTGTAGAAACCAACCTTTATTATTAATTTCTAACACATTCCCATCATGATGAAATAAATCTTGACTCTGATAGGCTTGTGAAAATTTTTTTCTTCTGGATTCAATGCTTAATATGGGCGCCAAAAATTTTAGGGATTGGGGTTGGCTTAAAGGTTTGAATTTTTTTTTTTTTTAACACATGGAAGCAATAAGTCTGCAATAAAGAGTCCAATTGGAGAGGATGGTAAGTTTCCATACCATTGTTCCATCCTTTCTGTGCGGTCTCTTTTCCTAGAATAAGAACTCAGAAATCGTGCATACTGACATATATTTTTTTTTTTCTTTTTTTTTTTTTTTATTTTATTTTTTAATATATGAAATTTACTGTCAAATTGGTTTCCATACAACACCCAGTGCTCATCCCAAAAGGTGCCCTCCTCAATACCCATCACCCACCCTGCCCTCCCTCCCACCCCCCATCAACCCTCAGTTTGTTCTCAGTTTTTAACAGTCTCCTATGCTTTGGCTCTCTCCCACTCTAACCTCTTTTTTTTTTTTTTTTTTCCTTCCCCTCCCCCATGGGTTTCTGTTATGTTTCTCAGGATCCACATAAGAGTGAAACCATATGGTATCTGTCTTTCTCTGTATGGCTTATTTCACTTAGCATCACACTCTCCAGTTCCATCCATGTTGCTACAAAAGGCCATATTTCATTTTTTCTCATTGCCACGTAGTATTCCATTGTGTATATAAACCACAATTTCTTTATCCATTCATCAGTTGATGGACATTTAGGCTCTTTCCATAATTTGGCTATTGTTGAGAGTGCCGCTATAAACATTGGGGTACAGGTGCCCCTATGCATCAGTACTCCTGTATCCCTTGGATAAATTCCTAGCAGTGCTATTGCTGGGTCATAGGGTAGGTCTATTTTTAATTTTCTGAGGAACCTCCACACTGCTTTCCAGAGCGGCTGCACCAATTTGCATTCCCACCAACAGTGCAAGAGGGTTCCTGTTTCTCCACATCCTCTCCAGCATCTATAGTGTCCTGATTTCTTCATTTTGGCCACTCTGACTGGCGTGAGGTGGTATCTAAGTGTGGTTTTGATTTGTATTTCCCTGATAAGGAGCGACGTTGAACATCTTTTCATGTGCCTGTTGGCCATCCGGATGTCTTCTTTAGAGAAGTGTCTATTCATGTTTTCTGCCCATTTCTTCACTGGGTTATTTGTTTTTCGGGTGTGGAGTTTGATGAGCTCTTTATAGATTTTGGATACTAGCCCTTTGTCCGATGTGTCATTTGCAAATATCTTTTCCCATTCCGTTGGTTGCCTTTTAGTTTTGTTGGTTGTTTCCTTTGCTGTGCAGAAGCTTTTTATCTTCATAAGGTCCCAGTAATTCACTTTTGCTTTTAATTCCCTTGCCTTTGGGGATGTGCCGAGTAAGAGATTGCTACGGCTGAGGTCAGAGAGGTCTTTTCCTGCTTTCTCCTCTAAGGTTTTGATGGTTTCCTGTCTCACATTCAGGTCCTTTATCCATTTTGAGTTTATTTTTGTGAATGGTGTGAGAAAGTGGTCTAGTTTCAACCTTCTGCATGTTGCTGTCCAGTTCTCCCAGCACCATTTGTTAAAGAGACTGTCTTTTTTCCATTGGATGTTCTTTCCTGCTTCTGACATATATTTTTAAGGTAATCATATTCTAATAGTTTGAGAGGATTTTTATAGGGTTTACACAAATCACTGTGTAAAAGGAAACTTTCATGATTTCAAATAAAGGAATTTTTCTTTTCTTACTGTTTCATGCTAGAAAGGATTATACAGAAGGATTTTTTAAAATAAACTTGTTATTACTACCAAATTTATGAACACTCTGTTTAAAAACATCAATCTGAAGAGGGAAAAACTCCTAAATGGTCTTGAGTTTTTATCATTGTGGAAAATGTTATGTTATATTAAAATTATGATGTTAAAAAGTAAGAGTTATCAGAGAAAGCTGTCAGAGTAGTAATTTGATGAATAGTTTACTGCAATTTTATAATCTTAATTTTTTAATTTATATTTTTAACCAATGATGCATTTGCCAACAACAACGGATATAACATCCAGGAGAAATGTACTTCTGCATTAAAATCTATTTAGATGGAGCCAGAGCATCAGAAAAGCAGTTTAACATAGAGTATTCAGATATAGGATGGCCTTCTTTAACATGGAACTTCGCCTGGAAGCCTGTTCAGTGTTCAGCAAACAGTTTCTATGGCCATAGATGTGAACGAAAGACTAAATCTTTCCAGGGATACATCACGGCCGGGGCCACTGCTTCACTATTTGTAGTCATAACCAGGTTACATGTGGTGGTCCTCCTCCTTCCCCTGATCATGCCAGTGTCTCTTTCTCCTTTGCTCAGTAGTATAAATGTGGCCAAGGCTCCATCTTTAGCCCTCCTCTCCCTATTCTTTCTTGGGCAGTCCCAACCTTTGGGTGGCTATTCTTGAAACTTTCAAATTTGAAATCCTTCAGGACTTATTCTGCCTTTTGAGTGTTAGACTAAAAATTTCAACTTCATGCTAGTTTTGTTAGTGATAAGAAATTTGTATGATAAAATGGTGTATGTGTAAGGATTTTTAACATGAGACTGAGAAAAGGTGGGCATTAGCACATGGATATCCTCCAGTTTCTGGAAATCAGCTTATCTCAAAATGAACTCTTATTTTTCCTCAACTCTTTTGGGACCTTTTATTTTTTTTATTTATTTATTTTCTTTAAAACGTTTATTCATTTTTAAGACAGAAAGAGACAGAGCATGAACGGGGTAAAGTCAGAGAAAGAGGGAGACACGGAATCCGAAACAGGCTCCAGGCTCTGAGCTGTCAGCACAGAGCCCGACGCGGGGCTGGAACTCATGGACCGCGACGCGGGGCTGGAACTCATGGACGAGCTGAAGTCGGACGCCCAACCAACTGAGCCACCCAGGCACCCCTTTCAGGACCTTTTAAATTGTCTTGTTATTTATCTCTGCCCCTCAGCCTCTCACATCTTATCAGATTACTATTTACTGTTTTCTTAAAACACATCAAATTTTGTGCATCCTCTGTTTGAACACCTCCAATAGGTCTTCTTGGGCTATAGAAGTAAGATCTTTATGTTGACACTGAAGATCTTCATCTGCCCAAACCAATGTTTCCAGTAATATCTCTCACGTCTTTATGTGACTCCAATGTACTGTCCTACTGGCCACTTCCTGAATGATAATTCTTGCAACCACACTTTATTGAGTGCTTTGGGCACAGCCTTAATTTGGGCATTTCATTCAAGAAATGGAGTTCTTGTTTTGTGACACAAATTTAGTAGCAAAAATAGATGCTAAACAGATAGTTATTCAACGGTACATGATTAGATAGAGAAATATTCTGAGGACTATGGGATTATAAAAAATTTACTCACCCAACCCATATTCAAGCTGAGTCAACTCTTGGAGGATGAGTATGACCCCGTGAGTGAAGGTCAGTGGTGGTTCTAGGCAGAAGGAATACGGAGGCAGGAAAAATATTTGATTTTCTAGCAATTTCAGTGGTTTGGTTATGGTTGAAGAGTAGTATATGAGGCTATAGCACCAGGTAAGGGTCAAGAAGTTGGTATGGTTTAGACCCTAAAGAATCTTATATGTAATACTAAGGAATTTGTTTTTGCATGGAGGAAAAAGATGACAGAGTAGAGCCAGCTCCCATAGATAATAAATTTCAGTTCTCCTATATAATTTATTTAAAACACACCTCACAAATTTCCTGGCAAGTAGGAAATACAGCTCTTCCTTAACTTTATGGGGTTATGTCCCAATAAACGCACTGTAAGCTGAAAATATTGTAACTGAAAAATGCATTTAATATACCTAACCTGCCGAACATCATAGCTTAGCCTAGCCTAACTTAAATATGCTCAGAACACTTATATTAGTCTGCAGCTGGGCATGATCATCACACACATAGTCGATTTTGTAACAAAGTATTCAATATCTCATGTAACTAACTTATTGAGTACTGTGCTGAAAGTGCAAACTAGAATGTTTCTAAGTGTATGGGTTGTTCCCCTTGGTGATTCCTGGCCAACTGGGAGCTGCAGCTCGCAGCCCTGCCCAGCATCAGGAGGAATATTGTACCACTAGCCCAGAAAAATATCACAATCCAAAATTCGAAGTATAGTTTCTATTGAAGGTGTATCACTTTCACACCATTCATAAAGTTGAAAAAGTGCAAATTCAACCATGATAAGTTGGGGACCATCTGTAGTAGTAAAATGGTGGTCACAATTACTTTCATTATTTAATGTAAAAGGTCATAATAGGATTTTAAGCAGGAATTAACTTAGAAGGATTTGCAATTTAGAAAGGAAAGACTCTTTGGCACTTGTGTTGAGGACGTATGGTGAGGGCTGAGACAGGAAGTCACAGAGATTAACAAAGGAACTATTTGAGTAATTTAAATGAAAGATTTGAGGGTCTTCTAATCAAGGGCATGAGAGTGGTGTTGTAGAGAAAGGTGAATTTTAAAACGGGGAATTTGAAAGAGACTTGTTGACTGATGAGACACGAGCAGTGAAGGAACTGAGGTGAGTGACAGAGGCAGGCAGGAGTTAAGAATAAGGCTTAGCTTGGTTTCTAGGTTGGATGATTTTTGAATGGAGGTGCAGTTTCATTGGAAAACAGGTGTAAGCATATCTTTTGTGGAAGATGATGAATTCATTTTGGACTTGTAGAGTCTGAGATGAGGATGAAAAAGTGTGTCTTCAGCCCAGAAGAGAATCTAAGGTGTAGGAAAAGATTAATGATTTATCATCTTATGGTGATGGCTGAGGTCATGGGTATGGTTATGATCACAGGGGAAGTTTCTAAAGAAGTCCCCAGGTACATCAACATTTAAGAGGAAGAGAGGAAAAAGCTGTCAAGGAGTATGAGATGGAGTGGTCAGAGAGAAAGGAGCAGAAAAAAGCCATTACGGAAAACAAGTATGGAGAATTTCACCATAGTGTATGTAGTCAACATTATTAAATTAGCCAAAGACTGATGGTTGTAACTGGAAGACACTGGTAACTGAAGACATCGGTGACGTTGAATGTAGGGTGGTAGTCAGGATGGTGGCTGTGTTATATTTGGGCTGGTGAGTGAATGAGTGGGGAGACCTGAAACAAGGAAACATGACTTTAAGAAACATGACTTTTAATAAATAAAAGGGAGAAGCATAAAGTAGAAATCAATCTCTAAATGCTATTCACTCAACATAGAAAGCCATTTTTCTCCATTTGAACCCCACTCCCTCACTGCCTCTTCATCCTCGTCTTCTCCCTTACCTCTCCATCCCATGTAGCGTTGAGTTTTAAACATCTCTCAAACATGCCCTTTGCTTTCTACTTTTCTAATAAACTCTCAATGGACTTAGAAAGAGCGGCACCTAGGTGGCTCAGTTGGATAAACATCCGACTCTTGATTTTGGCTCAGGTCATGAGCTCATGGTTTGTGGAACTGAGCCCTGCATCAGGCTGTGCGCTGACAGTGCAGAGCCTGCTTGGGACTCTTTCTCTCTCCCTCTCTCTGCCCCTCTCCCACTCGTGCTTTCTCTCTGTCTCTCAAAATACATAAAATTTAAAAAAATAGAAAAAAAAGAGAAAAACCCCACACAATCTAAAAGGAAAATGTAGGAAATAACTGATATTAAGATGGGTAAGAAGATTTTGAGCAGAAATTTAAAAAGCAACAATTACCCACCATGTTGTCATAGATTAATATATTTGCATAAAGAAAACAAGCACAATTAAAAAAAGAATGACAACTAGGTCAGTGTTGAGGCACATAAAAAATTAATATTATATTAAACATTCTTAAATATCAATAAGGAAGCTAATAGTACCTTTATTTCAAAGGTCAGAGACAGATTGTTTTTTTTTTTTAGAACTATTAGTGGCCGGCAAAGATGAAAATATATGCCACTTGGGGCGCAGGGGTGGCTCAGTTGGTTAAGTGTCTGACTTCAGCTCTGGCAATGATCTCAGAGTCCATGGATTCAAGCCTCGTGTTTGGCTCTGTGATGACAGCTCAGAGCCTAGAGCCTGCTTTGGATTCTGTGTCTCCCTCTCTCTCTGCCCTTCCCTGCTCGCACTCTGTCTCCCTCTCAAAAATAAAATAAAAACATAAAAAAAAGAAAAAAGGAAATATATGCCACTTATGACTAAAAATGTAAATTTCAAAAATGAGATAACTGTCATTTGTTACTAATAAGAATGGTGCTGATTAAAAATAAATTGTATTTGGTGTTGAGATGGTGCAGCACAAGTGTAAAAATGGATTGCTCTTTTAGGAAAGCAGTTTGGGAATGTCTATTGAGACTCTTCAAAGTGTGCATATTCTCTGACTGAGTAATTCCAGAAACCCTCACTTTGGAGTTCCATACCAAAGAGTGTAAGGACATTTTTTTCTCAGTGCCAGCCATATGATAAGAAAATACTGAGAATAATATTAATGAAACAGGAATATAGTTGAACAAGCTATGGTTTATCCATGGGATGAATGTTATAGATTTATTAAAATTGTTAAAAGAATAGTTGACAGCATTTCTATGGATATAACATTAAATGAAAAACTCACTATGCAAGCCTACAGGTGTTTTTACTTGCCCAGCTTTGTGGAAAGAAAAAAAAATCAACAACATGTATATCTAGGTATAAGGGAAAAAAACGTATAAAATGTGACTTTTTGATTTATATATTCTTCCTAATAATTTCCTCATTTCCTACGTACAGATATCATTTATAGTAATTAAAAGCTTTATTGTAGTTAGATGTATCTAATACATGTCATAGTAAATCTTCCAATTCTTGCTAAATTGTTTTAAGTAAGAAAGCCCATGTTTTCTCATAAATTTGATTTTTAAAATATCATAGTACTTTACTTTGACTTGGTTCCTTAATCATGTACATTTGTGTTTGGGGAGCTGCTGTCCTTAGTGATCGTGGCTACCTACTCAGATTTGTAAACTGAGATAGTTTTAAAACCAGGAAACCCTACTTACATAGATTAGGTTATTCTGCAGATTAGTTCCGTCCCTCACATGTATGGCCTCTATGATTTATTGCTCTCATCATAAAAGTGAAAGCAGCATTATATTGAGATATTCAGATTATTTAATCTTCCTATGTTAATTGGTTAGTGATACTGAGACTAACATTGGAAATCCTGCTTATTTTCTCTCCCTCCTTTTGGTATTAGCTTTACAAAAGATTGCTGTCATTCTTTTTGAAATCTTTTTGGATGTGAGCCAGTCAGAAGAAAGATCATCCACATTCCATCTTTCTGGGTAATGATAAAGTACTCCAGTTTTTCTCACACAATCCTTAATATTTTCCCTGACAGAAGTAGTCCCCTTTGAATTCAAAGGCACATTCATTATGTACCTCCCTCCTTTCTCCCTTTCTTTGTAACCTCTGGTTAGCATTTTGTTGTGTCCTTTTGGTGATGTCCCAAGACCACTCCTGTCCATCCTGCTTAAGACAGACTGATCTGCCAGTTGGATGGGAAAAAGTAACTGCTGGAATGTTTGAAAAGAAATGTGAAAAGTGAAGGGTTATGTTATAAATGTGTAGTCCTTAATCATGAGGTAGACGTTATTTAAAGGAGTATGGATTCCCCAATAGCCTCAATTTTGAACTAGCATCTCCTCAGAAAGGCTCTCCCAGATGTCCCCTCTATAGTGGCTGTCCACCCCAGAGATTTCCCCCATCACATTACTCTTTTTTACTGTCCTCATTGCCCTTGAACTGTCTGTAGGTTGCTTGTTAATTTGTTTAGTGCCCTTCTTGCCCAGGAGAAGGCAAGCTTCATGAGCTTAAGGACCATGTCTGGCTTGTTCACATCTGCTAGCCTGGTGGCTAGAACCATGCCTGATGCTAAGCAGGCACTCAGATGATTAAATGAATTTTTTGCCCCCCCAGCATCACTGCTGTTAGCAATTTCTTTGAAGAAGAATGATATCTTGCTGGTTTGTGTTGTATATAGAAATTGCCAGTCATGAAAACTCCTAGATTGGACTGTTGCCTTTTGTATACCACCACCCCAATTTGTTGACTGCCCCTGCACCCCCAAAAGATTTGTTCTGTTTATGAGTTAACTTCCAAAATGAGCCCTGATATCATGTGCTGGTGTTCTTCACATTTCTACTTTGTGTCCTCATTTCTTTTGAATAATCTGGTGATACTTTTTTTGTTTTTAATCCTCATAATTCTCTAGTGAGGCTAAAAAAGACATTTTCTTTTATATAGTTACCGGTGAAGTTTCCTAGAATGAATAGACTCTTTAATGAGTAATATAAATTCTTTATAGAAAAGCATTACTTTCTTTTGAAAGTTACAGTGACTTCCTATAAGTTGAATTGTGCTCCCTTAAAAAATAAAACTAAAAAAAAAAAAAAAAAGTTAGAGTGATTTCTTTGATTTGGTACCTTTAAGTTATATTTTAACACCTAGAGTTGTAGTTTACTTTCAGAGCAATTCTTGAAGATCTGGTTGTAGCCTCAAAGAAAATTATAATTGATTGAAAATATTTCATTTCCTTATTTGGTGTGAAATAGTTTTTCTTTTAAAATATGTATAATCTTAAGATTTTTCAAACTAAAATAAAATTATTTAAAATTCTATAAGTGAGAGATTGCAGAGAATCTATCCATGACCTGGCCAACTCTCTCGGCCACCTTGTAACATCAGAGGCAAATGTGGAGAAGCATATTAAATTTGTCAAGAAATTTTAGGTATGTTTTGTCAGCATTGTATTCACAAACAATAAGGGGCTGGGTTGGCTCTTGGAGACAGAACAAAATTTCTCAGCTAGTTCGTCATGCTTCTTGGTGGGCAGTAAAGTTGCTGTTGTTGAAAGCTCATTTTATTTCGGTAATTTAGTGTAATTAAATTTACAGCTCAAATTAGTTTATGCTTTGTTACAAGGGCCATCATCTCTTTTCATAAATGAGTTCACAGCTCACCAAAACATGCTTGAGTTTAAAATAGACATTAAAATGAAGATTAACTACTGCTAATGAATTTTCTGCTCAGTTTGAATCCAAACACTTGTGAAAATTAAGACGAGGTAAAATCAACACTTACCTCAAAAACAAGCAGTTGAAAATGAAAGTTATAGGCAGAAATCATCTAGTTTATAATTGTTTTGATTTTTAAATCTATCAAAATTAATGAAAGTGTTAGAGATGTTTTAATTTGCAGAATGTCTGAAAATTTGCATGTGATTGGGGAAATGTTGATTATTTTCTTTCAAGTGACATTAAAGAAGGTACTTTATTTTTTATTCTTGATCTACTTGAAGAGACACACTTTCCTGTTTTAATCCTTTAAAGGACCATATAATGATATTTACTATTTAAGGTAGTTTTATATTACACATGGCACCACGAATTTTCTTTATCAAAATTATTAGGTGAGAAGTAGAATTCATAACTATTCTCATAAGAAGGTCTAAATATTTATGTTTTAAGAAGTACCTTGAGATGACTAACATTTCAAAATCCATATCCTTATTTATATCATCCACAATTATAGTTGTATCCTTGTTTAAAACAAGTCCTGATTATTTCCTTTCTTTTGGTAGGATTATTTTACCCTCTTAATAATTACATTTCTGCATTTCTTCACTGCACCAATTTTATATTCCTAGCTTAGAATACAGATGTTATAAAATACTCCCCATGCCTGTTTTTTTTTTTTTAATTAAGATTTTCTTTTTAAGTAATCTCTACACCCAATGTGGGGCTCGAAGTCATAACCCTGAGATGAAGAGTTGCATGTTTGACCGACTAAACCAGCGAGGTGCTCCCTACCCCACCCCATGCCTGTGTTTTGAGTACTTTCTGGATCAGAAAGACATAACCTTGGTTTTTCCTGAGATGGCTTATATTTGTAAGTTTTCTAGCACCATTTTTCTTCTTTATTCCTTTAAAAATACCAATGGTTAACTCTATATTAGCAGTTAAAGAAACTGAAACTTAGTCTTACCTTTACAACTCATTACTGAAGAGTCTCCTTCCTCTGCACCCCAACAATAAATTTATGCTTTATTTTTCTAACCGTGAAATTTCTGGGCATCGATTTCTACCTACGAGTGCATAGCACACAAAATTGAATGTATTTTGTGAATAATATTCCAGCATCACACAGTCCTGTGTTATTAAAACCAGCTTTCCTATGGTAGTTCCAAAAACATAGTTCAGGTACATTAAAATAATGAAGTATTATACAAATACTGATAAAATAGTCTTTTAATGTGAGGGAATGTTTTATTATGTATGCAGCTATCAATTTACCTAATAAATTAAATACAGTATCCATTTTAATAAAACCCATGTATTTTACAAAACTAGGACCTTGACTAACCTATATTTAGAGTCACAAGAGCCACAGTAGTGTGGTTGAAGCTAAAGGTTCCTATTAGTGAGCAGGCCAGATTCCTTTTGTTAGCCCACCAGAGACCAAGAGTATCTTTTTTTTCCCTCTTTTCTTGCCATCTTGCCTCCCTCCCTTTCTTTTCCCCTTGCCTTTCCTGACAGTTTTCTTTATGCTAGCCTCAGCAAACATATGGATCTTTGCAGCAAAACTATAATTCTCTTCTCACCTTGGGCAGTCTAGCATTATTCAGGGTAGTTTGTGCTTATGAAAGCCTTCTCCTTCCTAGTAGGCACAAATTGGAAGTATCCTGTAATATTGGTTGAAGGTAGAGGGATAAGGTAAATGTAGGCAAAGCTTTTCTTTTTCACATGGTTGATCAAAGGTGATCTTTTTAAAATGTATGGAATTAATACCATTTGTGACACATTTTTAAAGGGAATCATTTATCAGTACGAAGTATGTGCGTGTATATTTTTTACTAGTGATTTTTTTAATGGAATAAGGGAATGGGGTGTTATGTGGGATGCTTCTGTCTACACTGTTAATTTCCTCCAACAGTAGTTTTAATGATGCTGTTAGAGGATAATTTACTGAAGTTGAAACTAGGGGGATCATTAGGGCACATAATTAAGAAAGACATTCTTTTCCAAATCTGAAATAAATAAAAGAACAAGCAGAAGTCCATAAAACGTTTTTTTATTTTGCCTAAGAGAAGACCCAATTTTCATTTTTTTTTCCTTCACAACAAACATCCTCAAAAAAAAAAAAAAAATTCTCATGTTCATTTAGTGGTTATCCTATTTGAAGAAATTTGCTAAGCCCTTGAAAAGTTCATTTTGAATGACTTTTCTTACTCCTTGCCTTGTCACTCAAAATTGGGACAGAATATTATTTGTTCATTCATGAAGATGCATTTAGTTTAATAATATAAAGCAGAGTTGTGTCTAACATCATTATTGTGTTACCTCTATTAAAAAAATTCTAGAACCAAGGCTTAGTTCACTTGCTTCCAGCTAATGAGTTTGCTTTCCTCAGGGACAAACAATCTTTAAATAATGTTTTCTGAGAGGATAGAATTCCATGTTATACAAATAGAGATGCTTCCCTTGAGTTACAGGGAAGGATGGGTGGGCTTATCAAGTGGATACTAGTTTGTCTGTTGAAAGTCTTTTGCCTCACAACTGCAAAGCCAACAGTCTCTCTACTGTCTAGAACATTTTAAAATTGATAACTATTTCATAGATGAAATCTAAAGTCCTTTGTTTTTAGTGACTTATTTTATTCTTTAGTGTCGTAGAGTTAAAGTATGATCACCTGTAATATTTATCTTTTCATATTCTTTGCAAGTCAAGGATTTTAAAGGTGATTTCCTCTTTGCTTTGGTTTTCATGAAGACTTGGGTCATCTGTATGTCAAATAGAACTGACATCTATATTAGGATACATTTATCTCAAGAATAAACGTTCACAAATTTTATAGTAACTGACCGTAGTCTCAGCTTCCATCTCAGGCTAAAGAGAGGTGAACTGGTAGAAAGTAAAGAAATTGGTTCAGCTATTTAAAAAGTTATTTCCTTTCCCACCTATTCTCATGTCCAGTTGCCTGAATAGGAAGCCTGTCATAGGGACAGTGAGAACTTGACCTAGTAGTGTAACAAAGGTGATCGTATATTTTATCTTCCAAATTTGGACAGTAGGCATAAATTGGGGTCATTCCATGACAACCAGGATGTGTAATTACTGACTTGGGCTACTTTAGGGAATATGTCAACTACCATGTTATACAATTAATCTTAAAGATTAGTAACAGTGGAATTAGAACTATGGAGGAAAGATTCTTAGTAAATCAAATTTAGATTTCTTAAAGGTCCAAGAACTAAAAGAACAAACATGAAATAACTCAAGAGCATAAGTGCCATTTCTTCTTTCAGTTATGTCTTTTAAATGTAAAAGAAGAATTTAAGATGGGTTGTTTTTGCCTAGTGGCTTGCCGCTGCTTGTTCTCATGTGTAATTTATTTTTAGTTATTGGCAAACTACCTGGGAATCATTGAATGACTTGTTTGTTGTGCTGGACATTAATCCTTAATAGTTTTAAAATGTCAACAAGTTCTAAATGTATTTAAAATAACTTTAAAATCTCCCCTAAAGTGAATGTTTGGTTGTTTGTACTATGTACAAAATGAAGATGAAAATATAATTATATGACAATATGACTCAATATGGCTTTTACTTCTTAGCTGCTCTACCGTTCTGTGAATGACAAAGTGACCCTTTTTATTAGTGACAGCTTTTAATTTTTAGAAATTTGACGTTTTGAAATAACTGCTGAAGGGGGAAATTTTATTGTTCCTGAGTGGTAAATTAAGAATCTGGGGAGATTCATTAACCATTTCAGTGATTTTAGTCTTTCAGTAAACTTTATTTTCATTGCATTGAATCAAATTATTGGGAGGCCTGAAATGATTCTATAACGATTATTTAATTGCTTACTGACTTTGGGGTGTATGTTTCTGAAAAATGCCTTGATGAGAAAGACCCAGTTGGCAAGATCAAGATCTCATAGATAATAGGGATGTAGGAGCAAATGTGACATTAAAAATACTTTAAATATGTACTTAAAGTAAGGTAAATCAGGATACTACTTCCAAAAGAAAGTGGAAAATGGATTTGCCTCTTGCATAGGCACCCCTTCTCCTGAGTGATCTTTATTTCACACAATGGTGCAGAACCACATGCACCATCAGGTATATTCTCTCACAACTTTTGTGTTATACAGACTATACTTCATCTTTTAAACATTAGCTTTTAAACTTCATCTTTTAAGATTTTAAAACTTTTTTTTTTTTTGCATTACAAGCTATTTGTGTGTGTGTGTGTGTGTGTGTGTGTGTGTGTGTGTGTGTGTGTGGTTTTCCTTAAATCTGGGCAAAATACATATGAAACTGCCCAGCCTTTTCACACATTGTCCTGGGGCTTATGGCTGTGGTTTTCATTTCCTGGTCTTGGTCCTGTATGCAGTGTCTAATAGGCAGTGTTTAGAAGCCGGAGGTGTAGAAAGCAGGAGTGGTTAAGCGTCCTTTTGTTTAAGGGGACAGAATGTAACTGAGCACATATATAAATAGCTGTCACGTTTTAAAACTCTGGTGGACAAACGTGAAGCTGTTTTCAGCAAAAGCGATTGGTAAAACGCTCATTGCTAGATGGTTACTGAAGGGCCAATCTGTGTATTTCTAGAACTTTTAAATATCTTATTTTTGTGTGTGGGAGAAGAGGAGTTTCTTTGAATTATTTTTTTTTTATGTTGGTAGTAAGGTATTTTAGATAATATGGTTGCATTTAAAATTTTACTGCATAGTGCAAAATTCAAGCGAAATATAGCCACCTTTTTACTGATTCCATAGCTCTTTAAGGGTTGTACACAGTACAAAGTTGGATTTCTCCCTTCTTTGAAAAGGTAGGATTGCCAATTATATAAGGTGGTGAAGTAATTGTCAAATTGGAGTGATTAACTGCAAAAATATCAAGGAATGAACAAAATGCAGTGATAAAAATAAATGTTAGAAAATAGTGGTCATTTGTAATCTTAAGTGATAAATAACTAACAGATCATTTGTCACTTGGTATAGTTGGCCAGTTCCCATAACATCTTGATTTGCTGTACTAGAAAATTTAGTTAAATATATTTAGGGTCGACAGATACTATCTCACATGCTAGTACTTCTATTTAATAAAGAGTTCTTTTTAGAGTTTTCAGAGAAACCTTTGGATGCTAAAAAGATATGATCAAAGGGGACTTCTGCTTTAAATTATAGTTATATTTCTTTTTTGAGATATTTATATATAGTCACTTTTGGGTAAAATCATTTAGAGAAGGTTATCTTTCAAGTTTATTTAGAAAGATTCAAGAGAATTATTCTAAAACTTTAGTAGATGTTTGTTTTTTCTAGGGAGAGGAATTGTATGTATGAGTGATTTTTAATTCTTTATCGAAGGCCTTATTGATTCCAAAATTTCCAACTGCTTGCTTCATATCTCCATTTGGCTCTCTGAAAGCTCTTTAGGAAAACAAAAATGTCCAAACCCACTGTTATTTTCTCAGTGTTCCCTACCTCAGGCCAAAAGCTTGGGAGGCCTCATGAATGCCTGTTTTCCCTGTATGCTGTGTTCAGTCCACCAGGAGGTGCACTGCTCTAGAAATATATCTCTAATCTGACCACTTAGCACCTCTACTACCTAAGTCAAAGCCAGCATCTTTCTTCCCTGAACTATCAACTTCTCACAAGTTTTTCCTGCAACGTAGCTGGAATATCCTTTAAAATGTACAAATTAGATCCTGTATTTCCTTGTCCCAGTTCAGTCCCCCACTCTCACCATGAAACCCTAACTCCTTACTATAGCCTGAACAGCTCTACTTCTTAATCTTATTTTCAAATTCTCTCTGCCCTCTTCACTCTTTTCTAGCCTCAGGGACCTTTTTGGTCCTTGAATGAATGTAATTGTATTCAAAAAAAAAAAAAATTAAACATAAGGCAAAAGGCAGATACTTCTGATGATAGCTTCAGAATATCTTAGTGATTAGACAAAACTAGAAAATTTGATCCAGATAATGCAAAAATGCCCTAGACAAGTAACGTGAGTTTCTTAGGGTGTGGTGTTATTTTTCATCTTTCTCATAATGCCATATTTTGAATAACACAAGTTGCAACATATAGTTAATGCCGATTTAGGTAATTATGAAAGTAGCTCTGAAAAATTCTTTTAGTTTCCTAGATAAATGTTACATTTGGTTGTATGTAATTCAAAATTTTCTGTAATTTTAATCACTAACTCAGTTAACAAAAATTCAATGTAGGACTTTCTTTTTTTTTTTTTTTTAAATGTTCCACATAGACTTTTTATTTATCTCCTTGTAACTTAACTGATGATGAGAATTGTTCTCCATTACACTGTTAATGTTGTTAGAAAAGTAATTATGTAATTGAAGTTTCAGAAGGGAAGGAGAAGGATAGGAAATTCAAAGACATAGATAGAATTTATAGACAGACAGTAGCCAGAGGAAAAAAAGAGGAAAATTACATACATATAGGGAACAGCACTCAAAGTTGTCTTATTTCTCATTAGGAATAATGGAAGTCAGAAGACAATGGAGTGACATCTTTATAGGGCTGGAAGTAAAAAAAATACCAACCCAGAAATCTACATTCAGTCAAACTAGCCTTCAAAAATGGAGGGAAAAATAAAAAATTTTTCCGATGAGCAAAAATGAGAGAATTCACTGCCATTAGACCTGTGCTACAGGAAATACTAAAGGAAATTCTTCATGCTGAGAGGAAACAACACCAGATGGTAACTTAGATCTATAACTAAAAACTGCAGAACACACATTCTTTTCAAGTGCACAGAGAATGTTGGCCAAGATAGACCATATGTTGTTATACCATAAACAAGTTTTAATAAGATTCAAACGTTTGAAATCTTACATAATGTGTTGTCTAACCACAATGGAATTAAATGAGGTATCAATAAGATACCTAAAAAATATTCAAATGTTTGGAAATTAAAAGGAAAATTCTAAATAATAATAGGTCAAAGAAGAAATAACATGGAATTTATAAAATCTTATATTTAATTTTTTTAATGTTTATTTATTTTTGAGAGACAGAGACAGCATGAGCAGGAGAGGGAAGAGAGAGAGAGAGAGAGAGAGAGAGAGAAAGACAGACCCAGAATATGAAGCAGACTCCTGGCTCTGAGCTGTCAGCACAGAGCTGATGCGGGGCTCGAACTCATGAACTGTGAGATCATGACCTGAGCCAAAGTCAGGTGCTCAACCGACTGAGCCACCCAGGCGCCCCTGGAATTTATAAAATCTTATGAATTGAATATTAATAACCATGCAGAATAAAATATATGCAGAGAAGCTAAAACAGTATTTAGAGGAATATGCATAACTGTATTTGCTCATTTTAGAAAGGAAAAAAAAAAAAACCACCTTAAAACAATGTTTAAAATTTCCACCTCAAGTAGGGAAAGAAAAATATACCGGTAGTATACCGATAGTATATACACCAAATATACCGATAGTAAGTAGAAGGAAGGAAATAATAAATATGATAATAGAAACAATAAAAAACAAAAAAAGAGAGAGACCCAAGAAAGATCAAAATGATGTTAAGGAATACTACGAATAACTTTATGTGCTAGGCATTCCTTGGTCCCCATTCTCCAGTAATGGTTGAAGGGCAAGGACAGGACGTGGGAGGGCAGCGGAAGGCGGGGCAGCTCTCAAGCACCTACTGTGTGCCGAGTGCTCTGCTGGGAACTTGACACACCTTTTATTTCATCCCTTGCCATCTTAATGAAGTGTCTGTTATATTAATTTTTATAGATTAGGCACTTGAGGCTCAGGGAGGGTAGTTAATTTGCATGTGGCTAGATTGCATGCAAGTAAAGGAACCGGAAACTGCCCCACATCTGCCTCCAGGTTCCATATGCTCCCTTGACTCTTTATGTATTATGAACATTGCAGTAATTAATCCAAGCAAACCAAGGAGAAAACTAACTGAGCATGTGAAACTGGATCGCCTAGGTGGGGTGTTACTCAGAGGTGTCTGATGACCATGTTGTTTCCTCTCTTTCAATTCAAAATGTAATTATTTTTTTAAGTTTCATATTCGCAAAACCCATTTTTTCTATTTGTAAATGAAATCCATTTTTTTTAAGTTTATTTATTTTGAGAGAGAGGGAGTGCATATGTGTGCGGGAGGGGCAGAGAGAGAGGGAGAGAGAGAGAGAGGGAGAGAAAGAGGAGGAGAGAGAGGATCCCAGGCAGGCTCCCCGCTGTCAGTGCAGAACCAACGAACGGTGGGTGAGATCATGACCGAGCAGAAATGAAGAGTCAGACGCTTAACTAAGTCACCCAGGCACCCCTGAAATCCATTGAAATTAAGCAGAAGAGTGTTATAAAATACTTTGAATATTAAGAAAACGTTTTTCCCATGAAGTTGAAAGTACCTTCCACCCCAGCATGGATGTTAATAGCATTTCAGTAATTAAATATTCATTCTTATGAAGGAGGAGTGATAACACTCAGAAAAATAGATTTTATTTTGTTTTCTTTCAGGGTACACACACACACACACACGTATATGTACATATGTATGTATGTATGTGTACATACATGTACATGTATGTATATGTACACATATATGTACATATATGTATATGTGTATATATACACACATTAGGAAAAGGGTTTTTTTTAATTTAATGGCTATTTCCTTATTATATCTGGCAAGTAGAATGTGTCAAGAAAAGATTGTTTCTGTTTGTAGAATGCAAAATATTTTCAAACATATTTAAAAATAATGAAAGATACAATTGAATACACTTTTGTAAGTATTCCTTTGCATTCTGATTCAGCTTTTATAATACTTAAATATTTACATTAGGAGATGAATTCATGCTGGCTCAGTGATTCATCTGAGAAATATGTATGTGAAGCTTATGTTAAAATTCTAGGAAAGAAGTATCTTTGCAGGTACTGAAATATATTTCATATTAAATATATAATTAAAACTGTTATACTAAATTGTTTTTGAGAACAGAGCCTAGATTTTTCCTTTCTTTCGTTCTTTTCTTTCTTTCTTTCTTTCTTTCTTTCTTTCTTTTCTTTCTTTCCTTTTTTTTTTTTTGATCCTAGATTTTTTCCTACGAGTTTTGTGCTCTCTTGTGAGTGCCAAAAGCTTAAATACATCTTTTTATTTTGCAGAATTTTGAGTTGTATAATCATGATATAATCAACATGAACAGTGTTGGAGGACTGGTTGTTTGAAATGCTGACTTGTCTGGCAAAGCCATATGTTGTCAAGTAGGTGATAGAAGCATTTCTAATACAGCTAGCACAGTATTTGTCATAGGTCATTGTAAAGCAAAGGCATTTGCATTTTCTGACTGGTCAGACCTTGACAACAACGAGTTCTATCATTAATTGAGGTTTTATTTTTGTTTAGCTCTAAACTATACTTTGGATTTGTGGTTTTCTTCAGTTACACCGTGAAAGGGAAAATACTCTATGAAGTTGTGCTGAAACAAAATTCTGGGGAAAAAATGAAATATGAGCTATTCTGTAAAACATGGCAATGTGGACATACGGAACAAAGCAGTATTTATTAGAAAACTTCATCTATGAGGTGGCAGCACTACTTTGGTTTGAGATTCACAAACATCAGTGGGAGCTTAAATGGGATGATGGTGCTCTAAAAAAAAAAGACAATTTCCAGTGTTCATGGCAAGAAATATAGATAGGACCTTATTTTATTAAAACTAGGAAAAAAAACATGCAAGGAAAAGTCTTCACATGATATATTACCTGAACTCAAAGAATAACTCTGTTGTATCTTCTGGCCTTAGTTAGTGGCATTTATATAACCCTGTGTCAGGATCCTCTGGTGCTCATGTGGTGTAAATGTAGCAGACTAGATGGAGAAAAGTAAGTATTTTCAAAACTAGCGACATGTACTTAGGAGTTGTAACTGCATAAGTCTGGCAAAAATAGATGACAGACAAAGAAAACTAAACATTAGGGCAGAACATAGGAAATCCTAAGGAAAAAAAGAATCTTAGAGAATGTCCAACCCAACTTCCCACTTCCTGTGCTCCCTGGGAATGTTTTTGCATGCTCATGAGTATGCCCACACAAACCCACC
Source organism: Panthera onca (assembly GCF_046562875.1). Taxonomy (NCBI): domain Eukaryota; kingdom Metazoa; phylum Chordata; class Mammalia; order Carnivora; family Felidae; genus Panthera; species Panthera onca. Next base: position 71,912,121 of record NC_138343.1, read on the forward strand.
CATGGGACAAACACAGGCATCTGCATAAGAACCAGTAAGGGTTTGTAGGCCTAGAGCAAGTTAAGAAAAGACTAGAGTCTACTCTGCTTGTGCCAAAATCTCTTTTTAAAAAAAATTAGTCCACAATAAAATGAGAACAATAAGAGTGTTGTTTCCTTCCCTTATTTAATGGAAATAGAAACTCTTCAAACTTCCACATTCCTCCTTGGAAAGACAGTTTTTTATTCTGCGATTTTGTCTATCTTCCTTTTACATATGTTTTTCTCTTATCAATGGATTGTGTTAATTGGCTTTTGTGTTATTGTCTTTGCCAACAAGTCAGCCTGGTGTTAATCATCCATTTCTTTCTTTTTTTGTGTGTAGGCGATTGTACCAATTCATAAAATGGTTCTATATATTATACAGCTGAAGGTTCCACTTAGATGGGTCTCCAAGAAAATATTAATAGGAACAGCCTGTACTAAAAGGAGTGTTCCAAGACTGTTCAGCTTTTTCAGTAATTTTTAAAAAAATTTTATGTGGGGGCACCTGGATGGCTCTGTCGGTTGAGCATCTGACTTCAGCTCATGTCATGATCTCGTGGTTCGTGAGTTCGAGCTCCATGTTGGGCTCTGTGCTGACAGCTTGGAGCCTGGAGTCTGCTTCAGATTCTGTGTCTCCCCCTCTCTCTGCCCCTCCCCCACTTGTGTTCTGTGTCTCTCTCAAAAATAAATAAAAATTTAAAAAAACTTTTGTAAGGGGCACCTGGGTGGCTCAGTCAGTTAAGTGTCTGACTTCTACTCAGGTCATAATCTCCCAGTTCGTGGGTTCAAGCCCTACATCGGGCTCTGTACTGACAGCTCAGCTCAGACAGTCTCCCTCTTTCTGCCCCTCCCCAACTTGTGCTCTGTCTCTTTCTCTCAAAGATAAATAAACATTTAAAAAAATTAAATTAAAAAAAGTTTTTAATTAAAAAAACCTTATACATTTCAAGGTTTTAAATATGTTGGAGCTAAGTAATTAAGGAATTCAATTACAGGTACTATTGGGCCATTGAAGTACAAACTAGGTAATTAATTTCAAAAAGATACATTTTTAAAGTTTTTTTTCCCTCCACTTTAATTCATTTTTTTTTTTTACCATTTGCTATGGTTTGCTGCTACTCTGTTTAAGGAAAATAGGGAATGTGAAAAGTGAAAATAAAGGTTGTATAGCCAGCATTTATTATGCTAGACCCCATTTTAAACTTTTTACCTGGGTTATTTCATTTATAATACTGTTAATACAAAACTGTAACCAAAAAAAAAAAAAATGATACTATCAAATAGAACCCCCTCTGGGCTGCATTTTACAGATGAAAGAACTGAGACACAGAGAAGCTTAGCAACCTGATCAAGATCACACAGCTAGCAGGTAGCCTATTTAAACCTTGGTCATCTGATGATAGACTTTAATTTCCCTAAAATTTGTCTGACAGAAAAACAAATACTATATCTCTAGTAAAAGTTAAAAAATACTTCCATTAAATATTTGTAAGCACACTTATGAAGAATTTGAACCACTGGAATTAGTTTTAGGATGACTTTTCCATCTGTTTTAATACACTTTTATTGATAGAAAAACAAATGCTGCATATAATCCCTAGTTGAACAATCCTTTGTATTTTTAAGCAGCAAAATAACTTTGTAAGCTTTTAAATTATGAAATTATGCCACAGTTGATATCACCATAGATTTTGGCCAGGTTGTTTTTTTGTTTTTGTTTTTGTTTTTACATAAGTAGGTATTATTTGTAACATCATGTTTGTGATAATGTTATTTGGGTTTTTTTTTTCTTCAAGAACTATAAGGTTTCATTCTATACAATTTAAAAGTTTGTAGATAATCTAAGTTTTAAAATATCAATTAACTTCCACATTAATGATAAGAGAAATTTGGCAAGCAAACTTTCTGACTTACTTTACAATTGTTCAAAGACAATAGAAATAAGTAAATTGTTAGATGGTATGTCTGTATGTTGTGGGTTCTGAGTGTGAAGTATTTGATCTTTAATTAGATGTTCAACTTGTAATGTTATTTCCCAGCATTGGTTAATAAGCTTATTCTGTAAGACGACCAGACTCTTGCCTAAGAAATAGAAATGCAAGGAAACTTTTCCATATTTTAATATCCTTTAAAACTTTTATTTTTACTATGCTCTAGAATTTAAAATCAATATTAAATATAAAAGAGGTGAAATATATAATGAGTTAATTGTATACATCTTTTAAAAAATTACATTATCAACAAACATGAACAAAAGCTGTAAATGGGCATGAATTGTAATGATATAGATAGTTGGAGAAGGAATATAGGTTTTAGATTTTCATTACCTAGTTGACTCAGTTAAAAAATACTCTTAAAAATAACAATATCAAGAAAGCACAGCTGTTATTCAGCACTTGGTTGTTTTTAGTCACTAACTGATTTCTGTGGACTCATGTGCCTGGATTTTAGTTTTACTAGTGAATATCTTATTTGAATGAATTGTGAATAGATTTGAGGTACTCATAAAACCTTTGGGGAAATTGTATCTCATTTTTGGGGGGCACTGGAGCATTTTGGGGTTGTTAATTTGCAGGTCTAGAGACTGGATATTGTTTGCTGGTCTTACAGCTCCAGTCCTCACTCAGGAGAGGAGCTGTTCTATGCTTAAGCTGGAAGCTTCCCTCTAGGCACGGGAGAAGGTAGTAAACTTACTTAACATCTTTTTTCCCCTCAGCTTTGTTTTTAACTTCCTATTTCCCTAACTTTGTTATTGTGCCATCGTTATATTTCCTATTAATTGTGCTTATTTCCATGGGGAGAAGAAAGCGGAGAAATAATGGTTCTTAGGTCGTTTGCTCACACTGATATTTCAGGGAAATCAACTAACCCTGTTTTCAACCTACACCGTTATGATGGAGGTTGCAGGAACCTCTAAAATGTCAGAGTGAGAAAATTGTTCATGACCTCTTAACAGCTCAAAAAAAATTGGATGCAGTTTAACACCATCTGTGAATTCTTTTGAGACTCTGTCACATCTTCTTTCTTTACTATTCTTCCTTGCTCCTCCCAATTAAAGACCCCCCTTTTTTTAAAAAAAACAATAATACTTTCCTCTCTCTTTTTTTTTTTTTAAATAATGCTTTCCTCACTTAGGGCCTCCTAACCATTTGCTGTTTCTTCCATATATCTTTAAAAACTAATGATTTTATGAGCCATTTAAGTATCATCCCGGGGACTTGTTAGTTGACTTTGAAATTCCCTTTAGTTGTGGAATTTATTATTGAGTTGCTTGGTAGAAGCTTGGGAGCACAGTGTGACTACTGATTAAATTTTTCTTGGTCTTAAAGATGAACAGATGCTACTTCTTTCAAAGACAGCTATTGTCTGAAAATGTTAACTTGAGTACTTTTATAAAAGGCTTTTAGAAAATACAAGTTTTATATTTCAGATCACTTATGGTGTTTTAGAAATCACAGCAAACACTAATTTTTTTCTTCCAAGTTTCTAAATGACTCTTTAAGGTAACAGACAGGTTCTCTGCTGTGAAGCTTTAGATGGAGATGCCATGTAAATTTTTAACTCCTAAATTCCTTAGGTCTATTTGCTCTACCCCAGCTCTTTTTACAGAAATTTGAAGGAAGAAATGACATATTGCTGAAGCAGCTCATGCACAAGGTTCTAGGGATTTGTAATCTTATTTCTGATTGATAGATGAAGGCCTAATGCTCAATATCAGTTAAGAGTGAAGTATGACTGAGTGTCATAGTTTTGTGTAATTTGGTCAACATCTTCTTGAAGTTGGGATGCTAATTTAATGGGGGGAGAAAGTAAAAAAATGGAACCAAACTAAAGATTGTTTTATATGAACACAAAGGAATGTTGGAAAGAAATAAAGTTTAGAAAATAGTTTATAATTTGCTGGAGATAAGGAAGGCTATGGTAACAACAACTGATTAATTCAAAAGCAGTTACCATTCTGATGAGATTAAATGCTCTGAATTACACTTGTAAAAATGTCATAAGAGTATAAGAAAGTAGACATGTTAGCAATGCTATGGTATTTTCATTGGTTCTTATTATAAGGGGCTTTTGGCAAATCTGGATTGTCATTGTTATCTCTAGTGGGGTAGAGATCTGTTGATATCTTTTACCATTGCTGCATTTTGGATTTGGGATTTCTGGATCTGATTTAGTGGGCTTGCTATAAATTTTTACTTGTTTTCTAATGACCCCTCCAAACTTCTGAATTTAATTTTGTGGATGTCAGTTTAATGCATAGTTCTGACTTTCCTAGAAAAATAAAAATGAACCAAAATTGACCCAAGAAGAAAAAGAACTCAGATCTTCCTGTAGTTTGAAAGAAATTCAGCCAATAGCTTATCTTCTCTTAAAGACAGCAGGCACATTTGATTGTATAGGTAAGTTCTACCAGAGTTCAATGTTTTATATGCTTATAGACTAGAAATTCGCCTAGAGAATAGAAGAAAGATCCTGGCCCATCTCATTTGATGAAGTTGCTATAACTTGAAAACCAGAAAAGGACAATACAAGAAGAGAAAACTGGAGACCAATCTCACTCATAAACTTAGATGCAAAGTTCTTATAGCAGATTCAATCCAGAAATATTGAAGACCAAGTTGAAGTTATTCCAGGAATGGCAAGTTGAGTTAACTCTGGACAGTCCATTAATATAATTCATTATGTTAGCTGACTAAAAGAAGAAAAACTACACAGTCATCTCAGTGAATGTGCAAAGAATAGTCAGTAATTTTTAGAACTTGCTTATAATTAAAAGTAGGAAAAAATTCTTAGCAAATTAGTAATTTCCTTTACTTGATCAAGGCCATCCACCAAAAATATATAGCTCACCTTATATTTAATGGTAAATGTTGGAAGCATTACTTTTTAAATCAGAAGCCAGGGTACCTACTGTAACTAATTATTGCTATACTAGATGTCCTAGCCAGCACAGTAAGCCAAGAAAAAGAATTGAAAATTCGTAAGAATAGGAGAAAACAAGAAAGAAAATTGTCATTTATTGATGGCGAATATGATTTTCTACAAAGAAAACCCACCTTAATTCCTATATTGCTTATTAGAATTAATTGGAGAGTTTAACAATATTTCTATAGATAAACCTCAAATACAAACTGAAAATAAATTAAAAAAAAACACTTTAGTTTCTACAGCAGCAATTATAGTTGTGTGACAGTAATCTTTAAAAAATTACTGAGACCTTGATGGGAAAATTATAAAACTTACAAAATCATTTAAAAAAACAACTTTTAAATGATTTTTTAAAGACTATGTTTATAGATAGGGAGGTTGATTACAATAGTAAGTCGTTGTTTAATCTATAGATTCAGTCCAACCTCAAACAAAATCCAGACTTTTTTCTTGAAACTGACAAATTGATGCTAAAATGTTATATAGGAAGAATGAGATGAGGCATAATCTCTTCTTCAAACTAACCCAGAAGGAGAAGTGCACGTGCAGATAATGTTAGCATCGCTTACACAGCACTGAGAACTGTCTGCCCTGCCACTCACCTGCAGAGCCATGGGACCAGATCAGTGGATTCAACTTGATTTATGCTCCTAGTATGTTCATTCCTCCTGTCTCATAGAACTGCTTTCAAGGATTAAATGAAAAGGAATGTATAAATCACTAATACTGGCAAGGTTTTGACTGACAGTGGTTCAGAGCAGTGACCGCAGAGCTACACGGCTTAGATTGAAATACAAGCTCCACCCCGTATTTGATGTATGAGCTGATGGGCATTTGATCTTCTTCTGCATCAGCTTCCTTGTCTGGAAAATGAGGGAAATAACTGTTTGTTTGGGTTTTTTTGGTTTTGTGTTTTTGTTTTTTGGTTTTTTTGCAAAGTGTTATTGTGAGGAGTAAATGAATGAATGACTTCATGTAAAACTAGCACAACATTATCTGGTACACAGTACTCAGGAAGTATTAGCTGTTACTGTTTTTATTTCTTTACATTGTTATTCTTTTTCTCAAAATACTTTAATCAATGTGCCAGCTTTTGAAAATACCTTGTTTTAGGTTTAATTCAGTGTTAAAATGCTGGTGTTCAAACAGTATATATCTGAAGCAATAAGAACAACAGATAGAATACCAAGTTTATTTAACAAATGAATACTGAGCACCTACTGTAGGCTGGGTTTAAAGAGGAGCTATCAGGCCAAAGATACAGGTTTAGTGAAGACACATAGACACATTTGTGGGCGAATGTTGTGATTTTCGAGATGCCAGTACAATGGCAATACATACACAATACAATCTGAACATAGAGAAAATTATGCCTGAACGAACCTAAGAAAAGCAGTCAGAAGACTCCTAAAGAATGTAGGATTTTCTCGGAGACTTGAAGAATGAGTAAAGGTATCCTAGACAGTAAGCAGCTAAGCCAGGGCTGATATGACTGGAGTTCCATTCATAGGAAGGAAGTATTTAATAACCTTGTGGCAACAGGATGTATGTTGGTGGAAAGACACTATCAGACACAGATGAAGAATTTAGTTTCACTAAGAGAAAATGATACAGAAACTTATGGAAACAAATCCGGTGAGGACACAGCATGCTGTCACATGGAGGTATAGCTTTGCGTTTTCCAGTGCAGTCAGGCAGCTGTGGATTGATACCAGGCCCGAACACTTCCCTTTGCCTTTGTCCTGACCCCAGCTTCCTCCTGGAGATTCTCCTTCTGGAGACTGGCTCCAAGCCCACCTGCTAATCAAGAGCGACTGGCTGGTACAAATAAACCACAGCACATTTCTGAATGGTATTTGCTGTGAGACTGAGAACGTGAAGGTCAGTTTCCAGAAGCATTGCTCATTAGGCCAAGCGCCAGCCCATCTGAGACCTGTTCATGAAATTTCTTCACCCTTGAAGCAGAACTTGCGTTCTCAAGCCTCTCCTGTCATTTACGTTACATAACCAGCAGCTTATTCTGAGATTTGCTCCTCAGTCCTTCAACGGGTCTTCACCACCAACTTTTCTTTTCCAAGGGGAGAAAAAGGCTTTAATTAAATAGCCTGGGCTTAGAATCTGTTACACAATAGCTTTGTTTTCTTGGGAAAGTGATTTTCTTTTATACATCTTAAGTTCCTTATCTGAAAAATGGAGACGATCAATTTAACATGCATTGATCATATGCAATAATGTATCCAAAGTGACTAGTACATTGTCAAATGCATAACAGAAATGCAGTAAGTTATTTGTATTATTTTTTCCATCATCTAAAATTGGACCATATCCAATATTAAATGTCTCTGCTCCCTCCCTGTCAGTGTTCTGTGCTTCACAGCGCTAATGATTTTCTGTTACCTTTTTTTCAGACACATCCCCCATGAAAGAGCATGTTTCTCTTAAAATTTCAGTTGAGTCCAATGAAACTTAAAAGTCTCCAGATGTGTCCATTACTGTCTACAAAAATAACTTCTAGTGAAAAATGTCAGTATCATACAGAAAGGGTAACAAAACTACAAAATATGTAGATATTTTAAAAAATTTATAATTTATTTGTGTTCACTTTTAGGCATATTCTGTTTTAATATGGGACAATTCTGTTTTAATATGGGACATGGTCTAAATGTTCAAGTTGCCATTTGTTCTCTACAATTTTAATATTAGTTTGTTACACTAGTTCCTCATTATAAACCTATTGGATATTTTCTGGTTTACTATTAAAAATAAAGACTATTGGCTGTGAATTTGAGAAACAAGAATGCATTTACCTAGGGGCACCTGGGTTGGACCTGGGTAAGTGTCCAACTTCATGCTCAGGTCATGATCTCACGGTTCATGGGTTCAAGCCCTGCGTCAGGCTCACAGCTGACAGCTCAGAGCCTGGAGCCAGCTTCAGATTCTGTGTCTCCCTCTCTCTGCCCCTCCCCCGCTCACACTCTGTCTCTCAAAAATAAGCATTAAAAAAATTAAAAAAAAAAAAGAATGCATTTACCTACTATTTTTGTCTCACACTTTCTGTAGCCACTTCAATTTTATTAAAATATTTTTCTCTGAAATAGTTACCTGTTGTATAATAGTGAATTTTAGTTCTTTTAGAGAGGAAGTGGTTTTATTAGGTATTTTAGCCTGTTGTTTATTTCATCTATAAAATGTAGCTCATAGTATTTCACTGGGATGATGTGAAAAGGAGTTCTTTGAATATTTATATAGCACCTACTGCAATATCGGACACGTAGTAGGCACAGAATAAATGACCATTTCCTTCTCTGTCTTCTTTTTTGGCAACATTGAGTTGGGGCACAAACTGGTCTGCAGGGGAGAATAGAAGGAAAAATGCTTTATCAATTGGAGCCTTTTAAAAAGTAAAAATAAAAAAAAAAAAAAAAAAAAAAAAAGTAAAAATATCTGTCAGGGATATCATCCCACCAGGCAAGTTGTTGGACTAGAGTGACCTCTCAGGTTTCATTCAGATTCTGTAATTTCCAGTTTCTGAAGCAGTGAAAACAACTGGTAGGCTTCGTTAGGTAGTACAGTCTCAAATTTAGGATAATTTAGTTTGACAGTTAAATCCTAAAACAGATGTTAAAACATTTACAAACCTCAGTGAGCTATTTTTTAATTGAGCGTCCAATCATCTTAAGAACTAAAGTTATACTCGATTATCTTAGATTTTCCTTGAATCATAATGATTTAATTTGTAAATGAAAAGTAATTCTAGTTCTGTATCATTATACGACATAATATTCAGCGAATCTCAAACACAAACAGGCTATTTTTTATTTCACTTTGCGTCCGTGTTTTTTTCCATATTACATGGTCATTATTTTAATTCTCTACAAGGATAAAAATATGCTTCTTTCCATCAGAACTTCCCAGCAACTACCAGGTTCGTATTATATGATTATATGATGGGTAACAGCATAAGCAAATGTGTTTATGATGTCCATTCTTCGTTCACTTTATCCTCACTCTTAATTAATGGAGAGAATTATGAAATCAAGATACTTCCCACAGGAGTTCTTAAAATAAAATGCCTCAGACCACTAACATTTGCCTTGTGATTTTTGCTTTCTTTGCCTAGAAGTACTGGCAAAAATGAGAGGAAAGGGATCTTACTTGTTTTGATCTCTCAGTGGTAACAAGCTATTGTTTCCCTGCTTCTTGGGCATGGGGTTTGTTCCAGAAAGCTTTGTGGACTGGCTCCTCGTCTCATGCACAGACTGCTCTGACCTTGGATTGCAATGGAGGGCAGAGACCGTTTAGGAGCACTGAACAGTGTGACTCTTATTCTGTTTGTTTTTAGACATTCTGAGTTGGCTCAAATCAGCCTTCCCAGAAGAGAATCTTGGGGTGGGGTTTAGAATCAGAGCAGCATTCCTCCAAGGATGAAAAAGATTTATGCTATCAGCCTTTTATATTAGGTACTCTCTCTGGGCTTGCTCTGATTCTCTAAAAGGTTTTCCTTCCAATTCCTCTCAGGCTTCATTGAGCTGTCAGGGTCAGATGTGGCCTTCCTCTCAGCCTGGGCTTCTAACACAAACTTGGAGCCTCTGCAATGATTCCCTCAAGGGGCAGACTTGACTGAGAATTTGAAGACCCCTGTATTAGTTTTCTATTGCTGCCACAACAAATTATCACGAATGTAGTGGCTTAAAACAACATAAGTTTATTATTTTACAGTTCTGTACATCTGGATTCAACACATGTCTCACTGGGCTAAAGTGAAGACGTTGGCAGGGCTACGTTCCTTTCTGGAGGATCCTCTAGGGGATCATCCTTGCCTTTTCCAGCCTCTAGAGGCTGGTTACATTCCTTGGCTCATGGCTCCATCTTCCTCCATCTTCAAAGCCAGCAGTGTTGCATCTTTCTGTCTTCTTCTGTTGTCTTAGCACCCTCTCTCTGACCACAGCTGGGAAAGTTCTCCAAATTTAAGGATTCATGCAATTAGACTGGCCCTACCTGAATAATCCAGGTATTGGTATCATCTCAATATCCTTGATCTTAATCAACTTCTGAAAAACGCTTTTTGCCGTGTACGGTAATATTTCCACAGCGTCTGGGGGATTAGGACGGGGGCATTTTTCAGGGCAATCACCCTTCCTGCCACAATCTGCTTCCCTTTGTGTCAGCGGGTCACACTAGTCTGGGGACCTGAGGGAGACCAGCATCCCTATTCTTCCTCATAGCAGGCCCAGGATATAGTTATTTTAAAAGCACAAAACCCAGTGCATAGATAAAGGCTTCTCAGCCTGTTGCCCTTCTGTTTAACAGACTGGAATTCTGCCTGTCTCTCCCTCTAATTCCCTCCAGCAGCTCTACGTCTTGCTTTGACATGTTTTCTCCCCCTGAGTTCTCAAAATGCCGGTTTTCTCTTTTTCTTGTGACTTTCCTCAACTCCTTGCATCAGGATGTACACTGTGCTGCCCAGAAATGGCAGCGAAATCCCAACAATGGTGGGTGTTTGGGCAATAATTCAGAACCCTATTGTCTCCTACTTATTCCCACTGAAGCTTTTCTCTATCAAAGCAGGTTGAGGCTTCTAAAACCAGATGAGAAATTTAATCACTTAATCACTCAAGTGTGCAAAGTATAAGGATAATCAGATAAAAAGTTTAGGGCCCCTTTCCTCAGGAAGCTAACAATCTAATAGGCAGATATGCAGTGTGATCATTGCCATTACAAGATGGATGGATGGATATGTGCGTACATTTATATATGTGCACGTGTGTGTATTATCATGGGAGCTCAGGGAAGGTAAGCCCTCAAGTCTCCCTGGGGGATTCAGACACAGTTGTCCAGAGGCAGCTAGGGTTGGGCAGATGATGGTATGACCAGGCTAACCAGAGAAGTCTTCTGCTTTTACCCTATCTTTGTGGAAAGAGTTATGCTTGTGGAATTTTTGATGTGGAAAAGAAGTCTGTGGCACAACTTGCTTTTTTTTTTTTTTTTTTTTTTTTTTTTTTTGCTTTCTCACCCCTTGCTTTTAAAGAAAACCAATAGGAATCCAAATAACTGGCTGGCACCTTACTGAGAGTGTAGTCTTGCACAAATTTCTTAACCTATCTTTAGTTTTTCCATTGGGGGCACCCATCTCGCTGAATTGTTGTGAGGTTTGAATGAGTTAATAACGTTAAGCGTTTAGAATGGCATGCAGTTTACAAAAAACATTCAATAATGGCTGTAATATATTACTGTCACCATTTATCATCATGATATCTCTTGAATTACTCATCACTTTTCTGCCATCATAATATGGAACAAATGTCTTGATTCAGACCAGCTTTTCTCTCTTATTTATGGTTTAGGAGTTGCCTCTGGATGCATAAGGAACCTAGATGTCCTCTGATTGTATTCCATAAGTGAAGTCATGTGAATACAACCTACAGACACGGAAATGTAATATAGGAATTATCAGTTTCCACAAGATAATTTATAATGCTTAACTTATATTAGGAAGATAGCTCACATTTTTCTTTAAGCATTATATGTTTATAAATTTGGTGAGATAATATGGAGAATGATAATTTAAAAGAAACTAATTTTTGTTATGCTTAAGCTATATGATTAGTCTTTTTTTTTTTAATTTATTTTTGAGAGAGGGAGAGAGAGAGAGAGAGAGAGAGAGAGAGACAGAGCATGAGCAGGGGAGGAGCAGAGAGAGAGAGGGAGACACAGATCTGAAGCAGGCTCCAGGTTCTGAGCTGTCAGCACAGAGCTCAACGTGGGGCTTGAACCCACAGACTGTGAGATGACCTGGGCTGAAGTCGTATGCTTAACCAACTGAGCTACCCAGGCACCCCATAAGCTATATGATTAGTCTTAAATGTGGCCTTCAAAGTAGCTTCTTTAAAATATTAATAGGATTGTAGAATCAATTGTTTTTTGGAGTTGGATTATCAGCCGTATGTCATATTTGCTTATGAATGTTTAATAGAATAGGAAACATTGTATAAGTGTTGCTAAATGAATATATTGCTAAATTTTAAATGTAGTAAATATAAGCATTTTCTCCTTAGTCTCAAATGAGCAAAATGAAATCTGACTGATACCAAAGTGAACATGTGTTTGTTTTTTTAATAGAGAAAGCATGAATTCAACTTTCATGAAAGCATTATAAATAAGACTAAGTCCTTTTTTCTACCAAATTTGATAGAGTATGTTTATATTTTAAATTTGCTTTAATTACAGTATCATACTATAAGTAGTAACCAATATATCCATACATTATTTTCTTTTAGCTTCTTGCTTTATAATATATGTAAATAAATATTTTCTTACATTTATACATGTACAACAACCATACTTTTGAAATGTAAAGGCTTCTCAGAGATTATTTTGGCCACTGAATAAATTAAACCTTTGATAATCTCACAAATATGAGATGTTTCTGCACTATACCTGTGACATGCTCTCCCCAAAAAGTATGAGATTAATAAAAATCCAATAAAAATACCTAGAGACAGTATACCCCAGGATAGAGTCTATTATGATCTAAGCAAGCTCACATTATAAAAGTGTGGCATTGTATCAGAAAAAGAATTAGACAGTGTAGTTTATCTAAGCTGATATCAGCTACCTGAAGCTGATAGCTTTCATTTCACATGCCACTCCTGTCATTTTGGGTAGGAGCTACCTCCAGTGTGTGTTGAGAAGGCTACTGCATTCAGAGAAACATGCCGCCATCTGGTCTGCCACAGGCGGGGAATGACAGCAGTGGGTGAGGAGTGGCACACATTTTCCATCCTTAAATGTCTGGGTGGAAGGGACATAGAGAACAGTAGACCCCTCATCTTCCGACTCATAACTTGGGATCTTTACCCAATTTTGTTGAATCACCTTTCCTGGAAAACCCTGTTTCTGTAGTCCTATCCTTTGTCAGGGAGGATTACCTAAGCAGGACACCTGAGGAATGGTCATAGTAATTTTTTTTTTCCTTTTCACCTTGATAAGTGCGGTCATCATCTGTCACCATACAGTGTTATTAAAATATTATTGGCCATTTTCCCTGTGCTGTACTTTGCATCTCCCTAATTTGTTTTGTAACTGGAAGTTTGTACCTCTTAATGCCCATCAGCTATTTCATCCATACCCCCACTCAGCTCCCTTCTGGCAAACACCAGTTTGTTCTCTGTGCTTAAGAGTCTGTTTTTTTGGTTTGTTCATTTGTTTTGCTTTTTAGATTTCACATGTAAGTGAAATCACATGGTATTTTTCTTTCTCTGTATCTGACATATTTCACTTAGCATAATACCCTCTAGGTCCATCGATCTTCTCACAAATGGCAAGATCTCATTCTTTTTTTTATTAAGTAATATTCCATTGTATGTATAATATATAGCCCACATTTTCTTTATCCATTCATCTGTTGATGGACACTTGGGTTGCTTCCATATCTTGACTATTGTAAATAACGCTGCAATTAATATAGAGGTGCATATAATCCTTTTGATTAGTGTTTTTATATTTTTGGTATGGGGTAAATACCCACTAGTGGAATTTCTGGATCATATGATATTTCTGTTTTTAATTTTTTTGTGGAACTCCATACTGGTTTACAAATTGGCTGCACCAAAAACAGTGCATGAATTTTTCTTTTTCTACACATCCTTGCCAACACTTGTTGTTTCTTGTGCTTTTTTTTTATTTTAGCCATTCTGAAAGGTGTGAGGTGATATCTCACTCTAGTTTTGATTTGCATTTCCCTGATGATGAGTGATGTTGAGCATCTTTTCATGTGTCTATTGGCCATCTGTATGTCTTCTTTAGAGAAATGTCTGTTCATGTCTTCTGCCCACATTTTAATCAGATTGCTTGCTTTTTGAGATAGAGTTGTATGAGCTCTTAGTATATTTTGGATACTAACCCCTTATCAGATATCTGCCCATTCAATACGTTGCTTTTTTATTTTGTTGATGATTTCCTTCACTGTGCAAGAGCTTTTTATTTTTGCTGCTGTTTCCACTGCCTGAGGAGACATATTTATAAATATGTTGCTAAGGCTGATGTCTAGGATTATGGCCTATATTTTCTTGTGGGAGTTTTATGGTTTCAGGTTTCACATTCAGGTCTTTAATCCATTTTGAAATTATTTTTATGTATGGTATAAGAAGGTGTTCCAGCTTCACTCTTTTGCATGTAGCTGTCTGATTTTCCCTACACCATTTATTGAAAAGATTGTCTTTTCCCCATTGTATATTCTTACCACCTTTGTCATAGATTAATTCACCATATAAGTGTAGGTTTATTTCTGGGCTCTCTATCCTGTTCCGTTGATCGACGTGTCTGTTTTTGTGCCAGAACCATACTGTTCTGATTACTATAGCTTTGCAGATTGCTTTGGCTATTTGAGGTCTTTTGTGGTTTTATATAAATTTTAGGATTATTTGCTCTAGTTCTGTGAAAAATGCTATTGGTATATTAATAGGGATTGCATTGAATCTGTAGATTGGTTTGAGTAGTATGGACATTTTAGCAATATTAATTCCTAATCTGTGAGCATGGTATATCCATATGTTTGTGTTGTCCTATAGTTTTGTGTTGTGTTTCTTAATAGTTTTCAGAGTATAGATATTTCATTTCCTTGGTTTATTCCTAGGTATTTTATTCTTTTTGCTGCAGTTGTAAAAGGGAATTGTTTTCTTCATTTCTCTTTCTGCCACTTCATTATTAGTTTATAGAAAATGCAACAGATTTCTATGTATTAATTTTGTATGCTGCAACTTTACTGAATTCATTTATTCTAATACTGTTTTGGTGGAGCCTGTAGAGTTTTTGATATTTAGTATCATGTCATCTGAAAATACTGACAGTTTTACCTCTTCCTTACTAATTTGGATGCCTTTTATTTCTTGTGTGATTGCTACAGTTAGATCTTCTAGTACTAGACTGAATGGTCATGGTAGTTAACTCACATGGACATAGATGAATTGCCATCCATGTGGTCATGAAGATTATGTTGGATTCCTAACGTGGGAGCTTGATAAGAGCCGTATCCAAACTTAGTCCTTTTGAAACCTAAAAATGTATATTTTTCATTAACATAACTGCAACTTATTGAATCCTCAGAAACTTTCAGAGAACCCAAACTTGCCTAAATTTTAAAAAAGGATGCTTAAATGCTGGATAATTCTTCACACATCATCATCTTTAATGTATTTCAACTAATATGAAACAGGAAAATAATGTCTCATATTCTTGAGAGCTATAAAATATTCAGGAGTTATCAAAACATAAAATGTTCCCTTTCCTGATCTTCTGTTTCTATGTACTCCCAGTTACAGTTTGTAAAATTAAACAACTACATATGAGATATTCCATAGAAAAATATGATCGGAAACAAAATGTGTTTCCTCATCTAATATGTATATTGTAGTGTTTTGTTGAATATCAAATGTTAAATGAGCTCAGCGGATATTTACATGGAGTCTACCACATGTGTTGGGCAGTAGAGAAGCAGTGATGAGTAGAATATGGTACTTGCCTTCAGGGAGCATTCACTTAAGAGGAGAGATGCTCTAATTTGTATCATCACTACATAGAGCATATAATGTGTATATTTTAGCAGCTAAAAGGTGAGTACTTTTCCAGAATACTGCCATCATTTCTCCTTTATTTACTATGAAGCTTCATTTTCAAGACCATGGAAGCCAGCTGGTAGTGTCTGTATTCTAAACAGAAATGAATTCACTAGGAACTGGGAGCTGCTTAGCCACCTTTAGTTGGAGACTTTGCCAAAGTGACTTGTGGTTGTGTGGAAATGGAAAGCAGAGCCATTGGGAAATATATTCACAACGGGAAGACTTTAAAGTTGCAGAAATAACATGAATCAAGAATAGTATAAAATTATAATTTGACCATCACCAATAAACATTCATGGAAAACCCCGAGTGACTGGCTCTGGATTTTACGTTTTAAGTTAAACTTGCTTTTGCCTTTGGTTTTTGCTGTCCTGTAATTGCCCAACACATTCTCTGTCAATTTGCCTAATGATTTTTTTTTTTTTAAATATAGTCTGGTGTGTCTGGGAGTTAAAAAAATTAATTTTTTAGCTCATTTTGGTGGATTCATAACAGTGTATAAAAAAGCATATCAATTAAAGACTCAGGCTCTGGAAATGGACAGAGGTGGTTTCAAATACTGTTTCTGGCACATGCAAACAGGACTAGTGACCTACCTCTATGCCTCAGTTTCCTCGTCTCTGAAATGAGGATAATGAAGTTTCTTTCCTCTCACAGGGTTCATGAGGATTAATGACATAATGCAAGTCACACTTAATACTGGCACCCTGGTAGATGAAGCTATCTATTTGTGATAGTATTATTAGTGTTATTTCAGTTACCAAAAGACATCTTTGTAATTTTTTTCTGCTTTCGAAGTATTATCTCTTGAAGTATTGTGTTACTTGTGAATGCATAACACAAATAGGCCTTTTTTTAATGATCATTTTTGTCTCTGAAAACACACAGAAAAGAAATTCTGGTATCTCATTTTCTTTTAACACACACACCACCTCCCACCACAAAGAAATTTTAAGGCAGTATAACACCTTAAAGGAGTTTTTCTGAATCAGTTTAATAAGTGGGTTTACACATTATAGAGACCCATTTCCAATTGTTCTGTAGTAGAGAGGAATTTGATGACCATTTTGTGTGCACTGATTTCTCCTCTTTTCCCTTCAGTATTTTTCCTAACATATACTTTCTCAAGCAGTATTGTTCCCCTTAAAATTCTGGCACTTTAGCTATCATAAGTTACATATTCCTAGAGCTGTTTTCTGCACATTGATTTTGTTCTTCTCTTTTTCCAACTTCAGGGGACGTTTGGTGAAAAAAAGTATTATTTCTCCTCTTTGCTATTTTCTACCAGTCCAGCTTAAGGGAGAAACAGCTGAGCAAAATTCATTGACTCCAGTGATTCAGAGGTCATTTGTAGCAGCTGCACAGTGGTATAGTGGTTCTCGATCCTACTTGTACAGTAGAGTCTCCTAAGGTTTTTAAAACTCCTAGTGACCTGACTATACCTCAGACAATGAAATCAGAGCCTTTGGGGTTTGGAACTGAGACATCAGTTTTGAAGCCCTTCAAATGATTTTTTTTAATGTTTATTTATTTTTTTTTTATTTTTTTTTAATGTTTATTTATTTTTGAGACAGAGAGAGACAGAGCATGAATGGGGGAGGGGCAGAGAGAGAGGGAGACACAGAATCGGAAGCAGGCTTCAGGCTCTGAGCCATCAGCCCAGAGCCCGACGCGGGGCTCGAACTCACGGACCACGAGATCGTGACCTGAGCTGAAGTTGGACGCTTAACCGACTGCGCCACCCAGGCGCCCCTTAATGTTTATTTATTTTTGAGACAGAGAGAGACAGAGCATGAACGGGGGAGGGTCACAGAGAGAGGGAGACACAGAATCAGAAGCAGGCTCCAGGCTCTGAGCTGTCTGCACAGAGCGCGACGCAGGGCTCGAACTCACGGACCGTGAGATCATGACCTGAGCCGAAGTCGGACGCTTAACCGACTGAGTCACCCAGGCGCCCCCTTCAAATGATTTTAATATGAGCCCTACACTGGGAGAGTGTTATGTAAGACACAGATTAGAATAATTGCAAGAATGAGTGGCAGGGGAAGAAACCAAGACAGGAAATGTGGACTATCATTTTGTTAAGTTTTCATGGTTAAAGGAAGAAGAGAGATAGGACTGTACCTCAAGGAACCATAGCTTGTACATATCAGTAACAATTTAGTAGCATATTTGGGTCAGCATACATAGCAGGGAGGCTCAGCCAGTCCCTTAGGGTGGTGAGTTGACAATTTAGGGGTCAGGGATGAACCTGAAGTTCATAAAACCTCTAGGTAATTTTGATACACCTCTCCTTTCCCCAGTAACCTCTCTGCTGTCCCCATCCTTCTTTCTTTCAGTTGGTTGAGCGTCTGGTTCTTGATTTCTGTTCAGGTCATGATCTCAGGGTTGTGGGATCAAGCCCTGCATCAGGCTCTGCGCTGAGCATAGAGCCTGCTTGGGAAACTCTCCCTTACTCCCTTTGCCCCTCTTACCTGCTCACCCTCTCTCTCTCTCTCTCTTTTCAAATAAAAATTAAAAAATAAAAATAAGGGCACCTGGGTGGCTCAGTTGGTTAAACATCCAACTCTGGGTTTTGGCTCAGGTTATGATCTCACTGTTCGTGAGTTTGAGCCCCGGGTCGGACTCTGCGCTGACAGTGTGGAGCTTTCTCTCTTCTTCTCTCTCTGCCCCTCCTGCATTCTTTCTCTCTCTTTCTTTCTCTCTCTCCACAAAAATAAGTAAACAGACTTTAACAAAGTAAAAATGAAAAAATAAAATAAATATTTAAAGTCATATTTCCTGAACCAGAGACTAATGTCAGGAGAATGGAATATGCCAATTTGCTAAATCAGTAGAGGCCCACGCTTGAACTGGGGAAAGTATCAGCTTTCCCCCAAATACATGGGGATATCATCATATTTCTGGAGATTATCAGGCAAACAGATTGCTATCCTTTTTTTGGTTGCTATTTTATAGAAAAATGTGGTTCCTGGGTATATCATATGAAGATTCTACAAACTCTGCCTAGAGAATGGAACAAATGCTAATGAGAGCTTTTTAAAAAATGTATTTTTAAATGTATTTATTTTGACAGAGAGAGCAGGGGGGTGGGGAAGAGAGAGAGGGAGAGAGAGAATCCCAAGCAGGCCCCATGCTGTAAGCACAGAGCCTGACATGGAGCTCATAGTCAGGAACCATGAGATCATGACCTGAGCCAGGAAATCAAGAGTCAAATGCTCAACCAACTGAGCCACCCAGGAACCCCGCAATGAGAGCTTGGTAAAGGACTGTCAAAGCCTCCTACACAGTTGAAATAAAAAAAGGTTGTTAGAGGTCTGAAGCCTGTTTAGGATAAAGCTCATAACCATCAGTCTTAGAACTGTTTTGTGTTTAGTTGTAATTGACAAATGTTAGGTTGATCTGTTTAATGGTGACAATAACGTTCTTAAGAAATGTTTAGCATCCCAAAGCAGTTTCTCAACAAGAGAATAAACAAAACCACTTGCTAGTTTCTGGAAATTTAAATTGTCCAACTTAATCACCTCTCTTCAATTTGGGATTAAAGTTTGGGACTAAAATTACTTGAGAAAAAAACCCTGTGACTTCACTCCAACCATGAGAAAATCATCAGACAAAGCCCAATTGAGGGACATACTACAGAATACCCGACCAGTACGCCTTAAAACTGTCAAGGTCATCAAACACAAGGAAGGTCTGAGAAATGTCACAGCCAAGGAGATGCTAATGTAACAAGAAGACACTCTGGAGTGGAAAAAGGACATCAGCAGAAAACTGAGGAAATAGGAATAAAGAGTAGACTTTAGTAAATAATAATGTATCGACATTGTTTTGTTAATTGTGACAAATGTACCATCACTAATGTGAGATGTTAGTAATAGTGGAAGCTGAGCATGCGGTATGTGAGAACTCTGTACTATCTTCACAATTTTTTCTGTAAGTGTAAAGCTATTTTAAAGTTATTTTTTAATTTTGGGGAACATATTTTGCAGAAAAGACTTTCTACCACAAGGTAATGGCAGCCGAGCCTCAAGGTACTGCTTGACTAAGGCCAGAAGTCCTGTGTTCTTTGGAGTCCTCTGTGCAGTCATTGAGGCTGAGGTAGCCCTGAGATTTGACATTTGGACTTCTTCTGGGCCTATGACCTTCTTTCTGTCTGGCTGTCTGTTTCACTATAATATAGTATAGGTTAAGAAACCAGGAAACTTAATCCACTGTGTGGCAAGCACGTACTGGACTTCACTAAAATTAACACATCCAATTTTTAGAAGCTTGTGGAATAGACCTACTATTTCCACAAATGAGAAAAACTGAGATTCAGAAGACTAATTTTCCCAGAATCAGATGCTTCCTGTTAGACTCCACCCAAGAGCCTGGTTATTACTTCAGTTCTAGGCCTTTAGACCTCCTTATATGTGTGCCTTCATTGTGTTTTGTTTTTGTTTTTGTTTTTTTAAGTTTATTTATTTATTTTGAGAGAGAGTAAGTATGAGCTGGGGAGGGGCAGAGGGAAGTGGGAGAGAGAATCCTAAGCAGGCTCCACACTGTTAGGACAGAGCCAGATGCAGGGCTTGATCCCACAACAATGAGATCATGACCTGAGCTGAAATCCAGAGTCAGATGCTTAACCCGACTGAGCCACCCAGGTGCCCCAATGCCTTCTTTGTTACGGAGAGATGCACATCAGCAAGATATTCTTTTTAACCTATACCTTTAAAAAAATATTTTAAGTAAGTGTTTGAATGATTAGAAGCACTCAGGAAGTTGCAAAAAAATAGTACTCACAGCCCTCTGTACCCTTCACCAAGTGTCCCTCCATGGTGACATCTTATATAACTCTAGTATGATATCAAAACCAGGAAACTGACATTGGTACAATGCTGTTAACTAGACTACAACACTTTTCACCATTTATTCAACCTATATTTGTGTGTGTGTGTGCACGCGGTTCTATGTAGTTGTGTCCCCTGTGTAGACTTGAATAGACACCACCACAATCAAGATACAGAATTGTTCCATCACGATACCTTTTTATATTTGCACCCTCCCCCATCTCCAGTCCACTGTCAACCACTAATATTTTCTCCATCTCTATAGTTTTGTCATTTCAAGAATGTTTATATGAATGGAATTTTTTGAAATTTGACATTGTTCACTAAGCATAGTGCCTTTGAACTCCATCCAGGTTGTTGTGTACATGAATAGTTTGTTCCTATTTATTACTTATTAGTTTTTCATGGTATGTCTGAACATACCACAAGTTTTTAACCATTTCCCCCATTGAAAGACAGTTGAATTGTTTTCAGTTTTTGCTATTGTGAAGAAGTTGTTGTGAAATTTGTATGTTTTTGTGTAGATATGTTTTCACTTCTGTGAGATAAATGCCCAAGAGTGCAATTGCTGGGACATATGGTATGAGTGGATGCTTAGTTTTATAAGAAATTGCCACTCTGTTTTCCAAAGTGTCTATACCATTTTACGTTCCCCCTACCCATGTATGGGAGATCTCCACATTCTCACCAGCATTTGGTGTTGTCACTATCTTTATTTGTGGTTCAACAGGTGCGTAGTGATATCTCATTGTGGTTTTAATTTTCATTTCCCCAGTAGCTAATGTGTCGAATATTTTTCTATGTACTTATTTGGCATCTATCTCCTCTTTGATGAAATGTCTGTTCCTGTGTTTTGCCCACGTTCTAATTGGATCATTTCTTTGTTTACTGATGAGTTTGGAGAGTTGTTTACATATCCTGTGATATAAGACCTCTGCCAGATAAGTGATTTGTAGGTATTTGATTCCAGTCTTTCCTGTGCCTACATTTGCTAAATCAAACATTTTACCATGTCTTAGAGGTTCTGATTTTCCCTTGAGGGATGCTACTACCTTTTAACCTCAGGAATTTATGCTTTCGCATTTCATCATCAAAGAAGTTTTTGTCAGACTTCTGGGTTTTTCTTACAAATGAAAGAGTGTTGTCCCTACCCCCTCTGCCCTCCTTATTCACGAGATTCTGACACTTCTCTTTGATGATGTCTTCCCCACCCATTTTATTAATAAGATATTTTTCACCAATATGGCCAACTCTTAAGTACTTTTGATCTCCTTACTATGGAGTTAGACCCTTTCAGTGTTTATTCTTTTTTTTAAATGTTTTATTTTATTTATTTTGAGAGAGAGAGGGAGCGCATACGAGTGAGCACTTGCATGTGAGTGGGGGAGGGGCAGACAGGAAGGGAAAGAGAAAATCCCAAGTAGGCAGGTTCCATGCTGCCAGCCGCAGAGCCCAACCCTGGGCTCAACCCCAGGAACCAAGAGATCATGACCTGAGCCCCAGTGTTTATTCTTAAACAAAAGCATTTTGTGATTTCTTAAGGTCCTTGGGGCTTCTTTTGTTTTCTTCCTTTTAGTTTTGTTTGTTTTGTTTTGGCTCTGTGGCCATCTATATTATCATTTTTTTACCATTTGAGTGTCAAAATGGTCATCTGACAACTTTGAGTCTAAGCTTTGTCAAGAAATCAGGGCTGAAATTCTTTTTGTTCAGTATCTATTGGCTTCTGTTTTCAGTATTGAAGGGCAAATGACTCTCAAGCCCTTGCCCTTTTCCTTGTCTGAAAAATGTGAAGATAAGTGAAAACTGGAGTTTTCCAAGTAAACCTCTACTGAGTGAGTGCCTGCTGTGTGCCAGACATTGTATGCTAGGATGACTTCTAGTAAAGGCATTCAGGAAGGGCATTTACTCTTTCAGTGACTGGAGTTCGATTTCCCTTATTATCATGCTGATCAATGCACCCTGGCAGGCAGTGCGAATGATTAAGAGAAGCTAGAGCCACACTGTCTTGTCACTTACCTAGCTGATAACAGATTCAGGACAAGGACCCGAGTCTTTTTACTTTCTGGTACAGTAATTAGTCCGAGAACCAAAGAAGTTGAGATGTTTTGTCATTCTTTTTCACAAAAAGAACATTTTTCCACAAAACAAAAAGACAGCTAATTGGAATTAAACTTTCTAAGAGATTTCAACTAATAATTCCAAATAACAGAACTTTCAAATAATCAGAATCTTTATAAATCAGAATTAAAATAAATGCTAAGCAAAAACAAATAAACCCTTCTCAACGTTGTATAATTGAGTGCATGGGAAACTTCCTAATTATATTTTTCCTTCATTTTTTTTTTTTAAATTTTTTTTTCAACGTTTTTTATTTATTTTTGGGACAGAGAGAGACATAGCATGAACGGGGGAGGGGCAGAGAGAGAGGCAGACACAGAATCGGAAACAGGCTCCAGGCTCCGAGCCATCAGCCCAGAGCCTGACGCGGGGCTCGAACTCACGGACCGCGAGATCGTGACCTGGCTGAAGTCGGACGCTTAACCGACTGCGCCACCCAGGCGCCCCTCCTTCATTTTTATATTACCTCACAATCACCCCAGCTTGCTAGGTAGCAACATTATTATGGGACTAGCTCAGAATTTGCTATACTGTAATCAGCTTTGGTGACAGAAAACCCAGCAGGGATGGGCTCCTGAGTGGCTCAGTCAGTTAAGTATCTGACTCTTGATTTCAGCTCAGGACATGATCTCATGGTTTGTGAGATAGAGCCCAGCATTGGGCTCTGTGCTGACAGCTGGAGTCTGCTTGGGATTCTCTCTCTGCCCCTCTCCTGCATGTACACACATGTGCTCTCTTTCTCTTTCTCTCTCTCTCTCTCTCTCTCTCTAAATAAATAAACAAAACACAACACAACAAAACAAAACCCCAGCAAGCACATGAATGAGAGGAAAGGTTTTTCTCTACTGCCCCTAGATGGAGCATATGAAAATATGTTTCTATCTGCAATGGATTCCTAATCCTTGCCAAAGGAACAATAAATAACACTTACAAAAATATAATCTTCATGCACGTTGCTAGGTTTTTCCGTTTTGAGCCTTTTTCTTTATAATACATAACCATAAAAAAACCACTGAGAGAGATGCGGAGATAAGAAATAGGGAGAGGAAGTCAGTAGTGTGAGTAAATGGGAAATTTATATTATCGTTAAGGAATTAGATATGGTAGTAAATCTACTGAATTACTAGAAGAGAAAAGGTATTTGAATATTCACCAGGAAGGGATTCCAGTTAGCCACAAAGTATAGTAAAGTACTTCCAATTCTAAAATCCCCTATTTTTATTTTCCTCAGAAGTGGGCATTTCAGTGTTGATCCTCAGAAAGTTTTCTACTGAATGAAGTGATCACTTCCCAAAAATTTATTTGGAGAATAAATTCTGCTCCCCCCCCCCCCAAATAGTCTGTTTATGTTGTGTGCTTTGACTTACTACCCTCGTCCCTGTGTTCTTTAGTGTCTCATTATCAGCAAGTCCAGTATCCATCTCTGATGATATTTCTGATTTCCTGAAAATGAACCCTGGGTCTACCTGGAGAATCTTGTAAATCTCTGTAGGTACTCTTGTATGTACTCAGTAAAATATAGATATGTGAAGTATCAAAAACATATGTTACTGTTTTCCTGCCAGGGCTGGTCTGGTGGCCACCTGGCCATCTGGTTGTCCCGCCCCGTTGTTCCTCCTCCCTTGCAAGCTCTCCCCTCCTCCTGTGCTACAGGCCCACCAGCTTTCTCTCCCTCTCTGGATCACGCCAGGCTCTTTTCTGCCCCTGGGCCTTTGTACTTGTATGACCTGGCAGGAATGCTCCTACCTGTTTCTGGGCAGAGCTAGTTGCTCATGGTTTTCAAATACCACCTCCTCAGAAAGCTCCTTCCTGAGCTCTCAGTATCTCTTGGAGCTCTAGCTCCCTGTTATGATCTGTCACAGACCCCTGCATACTTCCTTTCCAGCCCGTCCTCATACTTATTTCCCCCACTAGAATATAAAACTCTATGCAGGTAGGGACATAATAGGCTCTGAAGCATTTGACGAATGATTGAATACATGAATTTTAAAAAATCAACATCAAGGTTGTGAGGCTTCCTGGAAAAGGGCATTTGAGCTAATTTTGCGATGTGGACTGTGTGAAGCTAGCAAAGGATAGCAAAAGCAGGGAATTGGTGAAGAGAGGTTTGTGTAAAGGCAGTGTTATAACATGGTAAGCTTCGGAATGGAGGTGGGCCTGTGCATGTCTGTACGGGGCTGTGAGAGAAATCGGGGTAAATAAAGAATAAGCTTTGGGGAGCCAAGGAAAGCTTTTAACTAGGGGAGGGCATGATGACAATAAACAGTGTGGCGTCTGGTAGATGAGTAAGACAGCATTCAGTAATCGCTAAGGAGCAAAAATGTCCACACCCCAGTTCCTGTCTTGTTGACTTTTTTGCCTCATCAGTGACTAAGCTCATTAATGCCCCAGAGTGAAACAATGTAAGGAGAAACTAGATCTGTTCGGTTAGGAGATATCTATTGGGGCCCACTCTGTGTCAGGCATGTACCTCTAAGACAATGGGCTGTGGAGAGCAGTGTGCATGAGACTATGTAGTGTTGGTTTTGCACACCTCGAGTGAGGCACAGCTGGAGAGATGGATACTTGAATCCGTGAAGACAAAGCTGGCAAACGCTCGTCTCCTTAAGTGGGAGGGAGATGTTATTTAATTTAATAAATGTACTCAGCTTATTTACTACCCTGCACAGTAATAATTACGTATCTGGAAATAACTACAGATAAGAAATGCAGCTCTTCAAATGTGTGCTTCTTTTAAGAGACTCCAAGAGCTGGGTGGAAGCATGTTGTTTTCTTGGAAGTTTTGCTTCCGATATGTCATTTGTTCTCGGGAGACCAGCTTTATTCTTCTGCCTGGACCTCCACACATCACACATTCCAGCTGTGACATCCTTAGATTACTTACGTCACAACTTTTACCTTGTTTTGAAACTGAACTGGGGTACAGTGGCTCATTTCACTAGTTTTACATTTATTTATAAAGACGAATTCTAGTGAATTCAGTCAGCAAATGTGTTGTTTGTTTTGCACGAAAAGTGGGATATTTCAGTCTGGAAACTAGTTCATATCGTTATGGCCACAGAAAAGGAAACCATTTTTTTAAGAATATCAGTGTTCGGAGCTGTTGCTTATTGATAGGGAAAGGGTAGTTGCCATAGCGATCTAACAGCCTCTGGAGGGAATGCGGTCATGGCCTGAAGCATCCGGCAACCCACCCAGTTTGCAGAGCCCCTCTGAAAAGAATTTCCTTCCATGGAGATTATTTGAGTTACTGAAATAAAAATAGTTTAATTTCTGTAAATTCAGATTTGTCCATAGATTTGTTTTGCACACTTACTGACTGTAACTAAAAGAAAAGCATTTACAATAAACACAGCATATGTGATTTTCTTCAGGAATGAGGTTAACTATACTGCACGTTAATTATTCCACAAATATGTTCTCAAACACAACAAAGCAACTTTGACTTTTCTTGCGTGAGGAATAGAGCTTGAAAACCAGTTCAACAAGATGCTGATCGAATGCATTTATCACTGTTTGGGGTTTTCAGAGTTTCCGTGAGTATCCGTAGGTGGAAGAAACTCTCATGACATATAGAAATCTGTTCAAGCTGTGCTGGGTGAAAATACCCATATATAATACTTATTTAACAGTAACATAAACCTGTAATCGGTAGTTCTGAATCCGAAATTGCTCACAGGGCAGATTGATGTGTGAACACTGTATTTACAGGACCAAGACCGCACATTTGCTCTGCAGCTGTGTTTAATGGTTATCAGTTTGGCACGCAGCATGATTGTCTTGGAGGGAGAATAGACACTTCAGATCCCCTTCGGCAATTCTGAAGTAACTGAAGTACCTACTGCTGAAGTGAATCATACACACTTAATTAGATTTGCTACATAATTAGCATTTGAGGAAACCTAAGGAAAATCCTC
Organism: Panthera onca; assembly: GCF_046562875.1. NCBI lineage: Eukaryota > Metazoa > Chordata > Mammalia > Carnivora > Felidae > Panthera > Panthera onca. The sequence goes on from NC_138343.1 coordinate 71,938,556, forward strand.
GTGGGTTGGTGATTTGTTTTGTCAGACATATAAGCATGCTCATTCAGGGGACTGAGAACTGAAAATGATGAAATTTTAATGCATCCTAACTCAGATATATTATATACATATATGATTTTTTAATTGAGCTTTTAAATGTGATATTTTCTTCGGGATGTCTGGAGTTCTTGTCCCAGACAACTGGGACCTATCTGTTTTCACGCACGGGGATGGACCCGTCCACACACAGTCATGTCCACTTGGTGGCACTTATGTGTGTGCAACTAGCTTTACACCTATAATGAGAGCCCACAGCTATTTAATAAACACCCCAGTGCCAGCTGTGGAGCCTGTGCCAGTAACCACTAATTGAAGCCAGTGAGTACGGTCTGAGACAGGGAGACCCCATACTGCACTTAAATTTACACTTCAATTTCAGATTAATTTAATTGCAATGTCTTATTTGTTGATTGTTGTTTTAATTGCAAAAAAAAAAAAAAGAATTTAATCTTATTCTCAAAAAGACATTTCTTTACTCCAGGAATTTTCTTCAGTACTGTTAGAGCTCTACTAAGTGAGTTAACCGTGGAGAATAGCTATAAAATATTTACTGCAAGGAGAGGATTAAATTTTATATTCCAATTTAAGTTAAAGGCTGGGGTAAAACTTGTAAACCTGTGTGTATTTAAACTATTTTTCCAATCTATCAAAAAGCTGTCACATTCTTATCAAATCACTTAGCTACTTAAGTTAAATCTCGATTTTCCCATAGATAAGGAAATGAAAGGAAGCGAGTTTCATTTCCTGATGAAGCACTTAAATTATTGTCTTTACTCTTACAGTAAAAGAAACTCTAAGCTCCCAGCCTAACCACTGGTGGAACATTCAGGTTTTTTCCTCAGAATTCAAAGTCAGTTTCAGAACTCACAGTGGCAGTTTGTGCCCTGCACTCAATCAAACCAATAGTAGAAACAAGATCTATTCATGTCCTCCCTTCCCCTCATTTTCCCGTCTTCTCCCCAACAAGCATCTAAAAGAAGCCAAACAAATAAATCTGAGCTTAATCTGCTGTAGCTCTAGAGACCCATCTCTTCCTAATGACCACCGTGACCCAAGACTCTATACTGCTAATAAGCTTTTTATTAGACTTAATATATATACATACATACATATATATATGTATATATATATATATATATATATATATATATATATATAGGACTTGGCATAAACCAGTAGACAATTCCACCAGTTTCTCTTTCACAGGTATAATGAGAGCACTAAATACAAATTTTGCCCTATATCCAAGCAGTATTCTCTTGCCTACTCATAAATCTAAAGCCCTGTGCAGGATACCTAAGAGTAAGCAGCAGAGCTGGTTTGAATACCAACAGAACTGTGGGCACCTGCGTGATGTTGGCCACCTCACTTAACCTTTGCCAGTGGCAAGGTTCGCTTTGACACTCCATAGGGTTGTTGAAAGAATTGAGACTACATAAATAATTGTACTTGTTTATTATTAAACAAGAACATCTCTTGGGTTACTATTTAGTAAATGTCTGGGCTTTTTATTCTCTGTAAACATGTACATATTCCTTTTTCTGAAGTGACAGGCACATGGACAAATACATTTCTTTTCCTGTAAGGCTCCATATTGTTTCTCGGGATATTCACGAGGATGTGTTGATACACACAGAATTATTTGTGTCCATGTGTCTATGCCCAGTAGGGAAACGCCTGTGATCTCTGTGGGGGAATCCGTGCTATGTATTTTAGCCTGATTCCTCATTGAGGGACCTGATTGAACTTTTATAGAGTTCAGCCTCAAGTAAGTAGATAAAAAATAGTAAGTAAATGCTTTGGTCCATTTACGTAAACTGTGTGAACATCACCCTTTTACAGAAACTACATAAATTGAGTTCATCTAAAAACAGTACCTTTGGCATTTTTAATATTATATTTTTGCACTTAACTGTGAAATTATCCAGAACCAGGTCCCAGTTACTAATCACCTTTCACTAGTGTGTCTGTCATTTTATCAGGCTTATTAGAAGTTTGTCCACAGTGAGCATGCAATATGGTCTTTGTGAGAATTGGGTTCATCTTACCTGCATACAATTAACCCAGTTATGGGAGTAAAAAAAAGGAAGTATGTGTATTTTTCCCCTCATTCTGAAATATCTCTTATTCTTGAAATTCTGAAAAGGTGTGTATGCAAAAACATAGACATTTAATTTGAAAAGCTTCTTTGTAAGAAATATGAACCAACTTTAAAGGTAGAAACATAGATCTGTAAATACAGTAAAGAGGAAAATATATTTTGGAGTCTGCATTTTATTTTAATTGAATGCAGACAACAATTACAAGTGCTAGATTTGTTTTAATGAAAAGGTTAAACTCATCCTATTAGCAAAAGTCATCTGCATGTAAATAATGAGAGCCCTAACAAGCCTCTTCTTACTTAGGTCAGAGACTCCTGCCAAAAACTTGTTTGCTTTGTTAATTTGTTCAGTTATTAAACTTTGGGAGGGCTGCTACTGCAGGGATCCAATTAACACATTTTTGCCTACATCTCCCTAATAATTGATGATAGCCTTAGAACATTCATTTCTGTTGTGCTTTTCTTAGTAAAATTGTAGTTATCTGGTGACCAGAATTAAAGTGCTGAAAAATAACCTGGTCTAATTTATTCATTCAGCAAAACCCAGCTTAAAGGCTATGTCGCTATGACACCCAAGATTAACTTAAAAAAAAAAAAGTGTGTTTAATTTCAGTAAAAACATTGACACATCTCTTTGGGCATTCTGTAGATAAAATAAAATTGATTTTTCCCTTTTCCTTGCCTTTTCTACATTTAGCAAGTTGTTTTAGCATGTTTTAAACATAAACTAAAACATAAACTAGAAATTTGACATATTTAAAGAAAATGAAAAAGCAGTAAACACACACACACACACACACACACACACACACGAAACTTTATATTGTAACAAGAAATCATTCATAGAATAGCAAATGTTTTAGCCATCATTTCTTTATCCAGCTTCTCAAGCTTTTTAGAAAGATGGTGCTAAATAGGGGCTAGTAGTTTCGTTTTGTGATCAGTCTCAAAACTTAAAAACAGGTTGCAAAATTGGGACAGTGACAGATCCTAATAGAAGTTTTCCTAGTGCAGGTTCAGTTTCCCAAATTCTAAAAGAATCTATTTTTTGTGTCTACGAGACAAAGGAATCATTAAGCTGCTCTTGCCAAGGATTGATTTCTGCCTTCCGAGGACCATTTGGTAGCAGAATTCTATAGGAATAACTTTATGGTAAAGACAATCAGAAAAACGGAATGCTTTATAAAATCATCAAAAGTTGCTTTATAGGAGTATTTGAAGTTTCCTGTTGTCAAACAAAAGCAAGAATCCTACCTGACAGAGAGTGGTTTGTTCGTGAGACGACCCAGTACTGCACGCCGCTTATGTTTATCGTTATGCACCCACATTCTCAGGAAATTCCACTTTCAAACTTTGCTGCTGCCGATGCTTTCTTCTATAGGGAAGAATTGTGAACTATAAAATTTGAGAAGCTTCAGCGTCTGTGGAAATTTGAGAGCATTGCCTTTTTTCCCCCTCTCTATTGAATATGAATTGTTTTAACAAAAGCATTGTTGCCGCGGTACGTTTTGAATGTCTGCACATTTATATATCTGCACATAGGATATCTGAAAAGAATCTTAACTTTAAATTTTGAACTTTTAAAGCCTCAGAACAGAACAGACTGACTGCTGCAAATAAGCACGATGCTTCTTTGCAGGAAGACTTAATGAAGAAATGACCTTTTTAGCTGCTGTTTCTCACCGTGCTGGTCAGGTGAAGGTGATGCGGCAGCTCAAGACAGTATCTGGGGCAAAGTTGGGAAGCAGAACCAAACTTGTACCGGTTTTACCTGGAAAACCAAAGTGGTTTGGATGGGGTGCTAGTTTTACCTCTGTGGTTGCTAATTTAGTTTTTATGAACAACAAAATGAGTTAGTGTTTGTAAAGTAGTTAGTTCAGTCCCTGGGCTATAATGAACACTATGTACTTTCTTAAAAAGTGGTTTTAGAAAACATCAGAAATTGTAGACATGAGTTATCACTTACTTTCACTTATTTTCTGATTTTAAAACAGTGAAATTTATAAAAGCCATCATTCTGAGAAACAAAAGCAATCCCTTTTATATAATAAATCGTTTGTTTTAATGTTATAGTTTGATTTTAAAATGTGTTCTACTTTAGTTTCCACAGTTAATATATTGAGATTCATAGATAATTTTATAGTAACATGTTTATATCTTAACGACTATAGAATTTGAGGCATGAATCGTTTCTATGCAGATTTTAATATCATACTCCAACTTTGTTTTAGGTAGCTAGCCTATATCCAGGGAAACACATTTAGTTCAGAAATAATATTTCTAACTTCAGAAAATAAGCTTCCATTTTAAAAATGGAATTTGAATTTAAATGAAAATCCTAATTTAGAATTCAGCTCCATTCTTTAGCTAAAGAAATCGTAGAAAACAAAAATTGTACCAGATTGCCAGTAATTTGCATTCAAGAGGAAGAAATGGGATTTTTTTTTTAAGTCCTCAGATACTGAAGACATTTCAGCGAAGTTAAATAATAGAAATCTCAGCTTTTAATTTAGTCAAGATTATGATTCTACAGAGAAGCCTTGCTGAAATACATGTTTTTGGGACAGACTATACATGTTTTTAGGTATTATAGAAAGCTAGATAAAATTATATTACTCATATACTGTTTCAGTTAGTTGTACTGGTTCAGCTGTGTTTTAAACGTGAGAAGCTTCAAATCAACAAGTGTTTGTTGAATGCATCTTGTGTGCATATGGTATTAGAAACATAAAATAAACGTAACTCTAATGTTTGAGGGCAAATTAGGGACTGTGCTATCTGAAGATTTAATTTCATAGGTCTGTGTTATGTGGAAAATTGGTACAGCCTAATATGTCTTCTAAGCTATATTTTAAAAACATGATACATACTACTTAAACCATTATTTAAATGAAAAATAATATGTTACATTAGTAAAAGTTGTATTTATTTAATTCAGTAATGAAATTAATTTGGAGTTGCTGGCATAGTGCCTTCACAGGTTTCTGTGACTCATTTGCTAAGGAAGTGTGATTCAAGACACCAGAATCATTTTTTTCTCATCTGCTAAAGCTCATGTTTTGGCTATGGGCAAGTTTTGATGGCAGATTTAAATCAAATTTAAAACAAATATTCTCTGATAGTATTGGGAGGCTGGATGATGTCTAGCCTTACATAGATAAGACTAATCAACTTAAGTCTCGAAGTTCATTGACTTTATGGCTATCAAGTTTACATCATCTGGTATATTCAGGTCTTTTTCATATTTTTTAGAGTTTTACTCTTGCACTGCTCATTATGACCTCTAGACAACTAATTGAACTTAGAAGCAAAATCTCTTGTTCTATTGTTAATTTAACAGTTTAACTAAATTAGGACTAAATGGTATTGGAATTCAGGTTGGAAAGTAAGCACATCCAAAATCATTTAAAGCTGTGTATTATTCTTTTTCTCCTAGAGAAGAAATGATAACTCTATGATCTATGTCTGGCTTGGTGCTTATTACATTTATAGCTTAATTTACTCCCATCCTATCCCCCTCTTGGAAACAAAATATATTCTCATAGTTTAAATGGGTTATTGGTGGCATAATAATGATTATGTGATATATTTGGGACCTTTTTGTTTGCAAAGTAATTTAAAAATCAATTTCTGAGCTATAACTTTGAAATTAAGTAATGAACTGATGTTTCTCATTATTCCAAGGACGAACATAAAATCTTGATTTATCAGGTAATCCTATAGGCAATGTATGCCTACTCTGACTTGTGATGTGTTTCTCATTACAGTGTCCTGCCTTTCTGACCTTCCATTAAATGTTTAGAAAAATTAGTTTTTCAGGAAAATTTAAGTAATGTAAACAGCCTATATCAGCTATAAGAAATTAGGTACATACATAAAAAACACTGAAGTTTTCTTATCTCACTTTTAACTTTTTTTCACAACTTTCCAACTCAAGAAGGTATGTGGTCTTACACAATAGGCTGTATCCAACTTTCTGTCATTAGAAGAACTGAATAAAAATTATCCAGAATTTTTCCTAGAAAGAAATCCAAGCCTAGGTTTGCCTTGAAATAAAAAGCAAAACCAAATGGTTACTTTAAAACTAAATCAAATGATACTGCATGGTCTTTATTCTTTACTGTTTTTCAAAGTATATATGCCCTGATTACATTCAATTAGATTGGGCTCTTTTACTTGTAACCATCCAGTAGCTAACTGACAGCCTACTTTTCTATAGTGGCCCTGCTGGGAAATTATGTTCTTCTGGGGGAGAGGATGTAGATTTTTTTAACCATTTCCAGAGCTCTTGACTTTCTTATCTAGCCACACAATCTGTCATTCCAGCCCCAGGAACTGGCAATTTGTGTCCACATTCCCTGACTCCCACCAGGGGGCAGCACCGGACCCTTGCTTTCCTTGAGGCCTGAATGTAGCCTGTTTCTCTCATAACCTCAGCGATTTCTACCCTCCTTCCTCATACAGCACTTAGTTATTTTTGGTATTTTCTTACATTTTTTAAGGCTTAGTAAGTCTCCAGTAAAGGGTAGCCGTTCAGGCACAGTGCTATAAGGGATATTACTTCTCAGTGTTGACCGTTCTGTGTACCAGAATCTTCTCTTCATTGATGATTTGATCTATCATTTCAAATACTTTGTGTTTATTATAACTTAGAAAATCTTAAGAGAAAACAAAAACCTAGCAATTACTGAGCACTATGATGTGTCAAGCTTGAAACCTGGTACTCTTCATATGCTACTGCACAATCTGGAGACGCAAATAGGCAAAGTAACAATAGAGTTATGAAACAATAGGATAATATAATATTTTTCAATACCTCTAATTTGCTATTGAGTAAACAGGGGTTTGGAAAAATGAAATCATAGGAAAACAAAGATTCCCTTTAAATAGACTTCCAAATTCCATGCTGTATCAATTATATTACACAGCTTTGCCATAAAAACAGTGAAAAGATTTGTGGAGAGAGTGATTGAAGCCACAATGTGGAATGCCTGAGACTGATTTCAGCGCCATAACTCCTGTGACATTGTGACAGGAGAATTTATGGTTGATATACTTAAAACTTTAATGGGGAGATGAGGTTACGTGTTGAGAGATTTTGTGAGATCCCATGAAAGCCCTAATATATTCATATTTGCATGCACATACTATACAATCTATATTACAGTCACTAAAACACAGGACTGAATGTAGTACACTTAATTTTTAGAAATGTATTGTTAATTTTATTTTTCTTAAAACAATAATGGATCCAATTTAATTAATTTTTACTTGTTCTCTCTTACCTGCTAAAAAATATGCAGGATCTCTGTCCTCTGCTATCTTAACAAGATACTTAAAACTTTGTTTTGTTTTGTTACAAATAGGCAAATAAAGAATATATTTCGTTCGCATCTATAGTTTTTATGATTTGGAATTGTTATTTCAGATTGTCTGCTTCCTTTTCTGGTTATAATATGCATAGCAACCCAGATGGCTAATATATAAACAATTTAAGTTATGTTGATTTAAATCACTTAGGATAACTCAGGAGGTTGCTGATACCCGGGACCATCTGTTTATTGCTCTATGTGTGACTTTTAGGCTTACAGGTGTGCTTTTCAAGTTCTTTACATGTCTTAGCCTCTGCCTTCCTTATGTATAAGACTGCATTTAACCCATTATGCCTCTTGAGACTCTGTTCTAAAACCTCCATCCCAGCCTGCTTTCTATTTTACCATTCTTCTTTATTCCTATTTTTATCTATCTATCTATCTATCTATCTATCTATCTATCATCTTTCTTGTTATTACTATCCTCAATAGTCATTTTGCAGAAGAGTGACTAGGAACACGGGCTTTGCAGTCCAGTTGGAATCTTAATTGGCTATGTATGTAGCTATTTGACCTTGGACAAATTCTTTCACCTTGATTTCCTCATCTGCGAAATGGAATATAATACCTACCTCATAGATTTGTTAGAGATAAAATATAAAGTATAATTCATTAAGTACCATTCCTGTTACATCGTTAGTACTGGTTACTATTATTAACATTTTATTTTAAAGGTTTTTTTTTTCTTTGTTTGTTTGTTTGTTTTTTTGAAAGAGGGAGAGCAAGAGTAGGGGCGGGGCAGAGAGAGAGGGAGAGATAGAATCCTAAGCAGGCTTATGCTCTGTGTGGAGCCTCATGCGGGGCTTGAACTCATGAACCACAAGATCATGACCGGAACCAAAACCAAGAGTCAGATGCTTAACTGACTGAACCACCCACGCGCCCTATTGTTAACATATTTTAGAAAAAAAAAATTCTCAGAATGACAGATATTCAGAAGTAAATTTTGAATACCATATACTAGAATGTCACACAATGGTCTTTTGGAAGGAATTTCTGTTTCCTTTTAAGCACCTGATTACTATGTGAAAGCACACACCACAACAAAATGTAAGTGTAACTAGGCGATTGCTTCAGGGTTCATGTACACTCCTTCTCACTGGATCCATGGTGATACTTAGGACCATGAATAGCTGGAGAAAAGTTTCTCTTGGCACCTGTCTGGGTTCTCTTCTGATGTCCCTGGTTACATATTACACTGTAATCTGCTTTGGAACCTCACAGTTACATCTGTAATTGTCCCATGTGGACTGAGCTGCTCCACATACAAGCTCTCCAAGGAGAGGAGCAGAAACCGATGTTTCCCATGTTAGCCCCTGTGCTGGACAAGACCTGTAGTTCTCACAATTCTGTGGGTTAGGTAATTATTTTTTCTTTAATTTTATGTGAGTTACTATTTTTGAATGAAAAATCATCATAGTTTTTATTTGTTTATTTTTGAGAGAGAGAGAGAGCATGTGTGTATGAGCAGGAGAGGGCCTGGGGGGATGGTGGTGGGGAGAGAGAGAGAGAGAGAGAGAGAGAGAGAGAGAGAGAGAGAAGAGAGAGAATCTTAAGTAGGCTCCACACCCAGCACGGAGCCCGACGAGGGGCTCCATCCCATGAGCTATGAGATCATGATCTGAGCTGAAATCAAGAGGTGGCCACTTAACTAACTGAGCCATCCAGGAACTCCAAGAAAACATCAGTTTTTAAAATATGAGTGTACTTATTCAGTCAATGGAAAAGAAAAATACAGTTAATCTGGCCTGTCTTGGAAATTCAGGTACATGGTTACGATAATTATGGTGTCATAATGTGGTATATAATAGAGATATGATTTCTGGAGGATTAATCTGGTACATTGATCTACAAATCTGCTGATGAAATTCAAATATTTTTTTGTAAATGTGAGTGTGAATATAGTTTCTGTATGAAAAAAACAGGGTGAACAAGGTTGCCCTGTTTTGATGGTTGCAGAAAGAAACATATAGCCACACATAAATCATTTGTGTATGAACCAGTTCAGTAGGAAGTCACTGTGTGCAGCTGCTTGACCCAAACACCTTATTTCCAATCTCTTTACAAGAAGTTTTAACCCAAGTCCGTGGAAGGAATAACTTAAATCTCTAATATTACTTCAGTTAGCAAAGCATCAAAATTTCAAACTGTTTCAATTGGTTAGGGCCTATCCTTACAAAAATTGAGCCATAGTCCTCTGTTATCTATCCTTATATTATCCTCCATGATGTTAAAAATATACTTTATATATTTACATATAGTACTTTATAATCCTTTAATTCCATTTAATGTACAGTAATTATTTCCAAATTAAGGAAATGCTACGTATAAAGTTACAAAACTAACATAAAATAGTAATTTTTATTCACATAAAGAAGGTGATCCTTTACTCTTTTATGTCAGTGTCATTTAATTACGAAAGTAATACTGTTTCATAAAAACTCAAACAATACATTTGAAGTGTGAAGTAGAGTCCTTTCTCGAAAACCTCTTTGCCTCAGAGGGTGACCACTGGTTATAGTTTAAGTGTGACATTTCAGACCTTTTTCTGTGCCCATGCAAACACACAGAAGTATCTTGTTTTTGTTTTTAAATTTATTTTTTTAAATTTACATCCAAGTTAGTTAACATACAGTGCAACAATGATTTCAGGAGTAGGTTCCTTAATGCCCCTTACCCACTTAGCCCATCCCCCCTCCCACAATCCCTCCGGTAACTCTCTATTTTGTCCTCCATATTTAAGAGTCTCTTATGTTTTGTCCCCCTACCTGTTTTTTTTTTTTTCATTACCTTTGCTTCCCTTATGTTCATCTGTTTTGTACACACAGATGTATCTTGTAAAGGGTGACTTTAACATTCTTGAGGAATTAGGAGCATTGCTATTTGAAAAAAAAGTTTGATGATGTTAGTCATTATGTTAAAGGGAGTCATTTTCACAAATACTGGCAGATCGTTCTGTTGTAGCCCAGCTTTCCAACTTTGAAAGAGCAGTATTTTATAGCAGGTGTAAAGTCAAGGGCATTTAGTAAAATGTTTTACCTTTGATTTTCTGTACTTGCAGTTATGAAGAGTAAAATAATCAGGGAAGATGGGGAAAAGCCCATATCAATTAAAGTAATAAAACTGAGTTAATCCCACATCAACAATTTAAATCCCTTTAAAATTACTTGTTGCAGTCAAGAAACAATCCATCTGTTTTTTTTTTTTTTTTTTTAGCATATTAGTAGTGGAATTTCTTAGGTTACTCTTTAAGCCTTATGTATATAGTGTTCTCAAGTTGTTAATGAAGATTTCCTGTTGTGAGGAAAAACTAGCACTTACTTGGTGTTTGATAATATAAACCACAGTGGTTATGGGGGCAGAGTGAGGTCTGTTAATGGCCGGTTGTATCTTGATGCTAATTTGTTCTGTTCCCAGGCTCTTTCTGCCCTAATATGCTTGTCACTTGAAGAAATATCCACAGAGGATAGGTATTGAACATGAGTTGTCATGTTTCCTTCATGTAAAACTTTCTGCTCAAATGAAAATGTCAAAATAATACAATAGCCAACTATGGAAACAGCCCAAATGTCCATTGACTGATGAATGGTTAAAGATGTGGTGTATGTATATGGTGGCATGCATATATATACACACACATATTATAAATATGTAAAATATATTTTTAAATCATGTATACACACACGCATGCACACACACACACACACACACACACACTCACACACAATGGAATATTGCTCAGCCATAAAAAGGAACGAAATCTTATCATTTGCGATGATGTGGATGGAGCTAGAGAGTATTATGCTAAGTGAAATAAGTTAGAGAAAGACAAATTCCATATGATTTCGGTCATACGTGAAAATTAAGAAACAAAGGAGAGAGGCAAATCAAGAAACAGATTCTTAACTATAGAGGACAAACTGATGGTTACCAGAGGGGTCAGTGGGTGGGGAGGAGGGGTGAAATAGGTGATGGGGATTAAAGAGTGCACTTGTGATGAGCACCGGCTATTGTACAGAAGTGTTGAGTCACTGTATTGTACACCTGAAACTAATATTATACTGTATGTTAACTGGAGTTTAAATGAAAACTTTAAAAAAATAAAACATTTGTGTTAAGCAAAAAAAAATAAAGTGCAATTAAGTACAATACGTAAGGAAAGGTGAACCTCAAATCCTTTGTAAAGCAAGGTAATGTAGAATGCAGGTGCATAAAAAAACCTAAGGGTTCTGTTGTTGTTGCTCTTGTTTTGTTTTGTTTTAGTGTAGTTGACACACGGTGCTACATTTGTTTCAGGCATGCAACTTAGTAATTTGACAAGTTTATACATCATGCTATGTTCTCCACAAGTGTGGCTGCCTCCCATTACATGGCTATTACAGTATCATTGACTGTGTTCCTTACGCTCTGCTTTTTATTCCCGTGACTTACCTCATTCTCTAACTGGAGGCCTGTACCTCCCTCCCTCTCACTTTGCTCAACACCTCCACTCCCCTTCTTTCTGGCAACATTCGGAAAACACCTAAGATTTAATTTGAGGTAATAGCTGTGAATGGTAACATTAATATCATTTTCATAGGAATAGTTTAATCATATATCTCTCTTCAGATTTTTTTAACCTCCTAAAAATTTTAAGTATGAATTTGCCACCTGAATAACTTTTTTTTTTCCCCCTGAAGATAATTTCCTACAGGATTCTTCTGTGGTTGGGATTTTACATTTTTGAACCAGAGCTCTAGCTTCATGGAGTTCATTGTCTCTCAGGAGAGACAGATAATTAGGCAACTTGCTGATCTTTCTGAGTTCAGTTCTGCGAGAGCTCAGGGCAGAAGCCCCTCTCTTATCAGTGGTGCAGGGTTGGGGAAGTGCCACCAAGGAGGGCTTCCCAGCAGAGGTGACTCCTAACATGATATCTGAGAGATGTGCACACATCAGTTAGGCAGAGAGTGATGGGCTTGGGCAGTGACTTGGGCAGGGGACCATCAGCATCTACAGAAGCCTAGCCATGAGAGAATGCAGGCACAGCTAAGTAACTGGTAGATGTTCAGTGTGGCAGTGTAGAATAATTACAAACATAGATTATGAACATAATGCATGTCCATTGCATACACAACTAGAAAAACACAGGAAACAAGAAAAAACATATACCATCACTAATTTTAAGCCGCAGAGTTTCCTGTGAACATTTCATTATGATTTTGTCATGACTTACACTTGTATTTGTAGGACAGCGTGTTTGGTATAATCCCAATTAGACTTAAGCGGTAGAGGTATGTGTAGGCATAAATTCAAATGCCTGTAGATGAAAACATTTTAAGTAAAATTGGGTTGAGCCCAACATGCTGTTTGTTACTTTATTTTTTAACTTTTTTTTTACATTAAAATATACTTAATTATTTTAATGCCCTTGGATAAAACCGTATTCTAAATGAAATCATTTCATCTCTGTGAATAAAAGAGAATATTCTTGAAGTTAACTATCTGTGTTCTTCTCTGCAGGAAGAATGTTTCCTGAACCTAGAGGCTCCTATATCAAGAGTATGTGGGTATGACACACCATTTCCTCACATTTTTGAGCCATTCTACATCCCAGACAAATGGAAGTGCTATGATGCCCTCCGAAAAATGATCAACTATTAACCATATTGGTAAGTCTGCCCTGCATTTTGAGAAAGCTAGCATGCCACTCTCATGAATGTACCATTTTTACGAAATTTTTTAAAGTTTATTTATTTTTGAGAGAGAGAGAGAGACAGAACACGAATGGGGGAGGAGCAGAGAGAGAGGGAGATACAGAATCCGAAGCAGGCTCCAGGCTCCGAGCTGTCAGCACAGAGCCTGGTATGGGGCTCGAACCCACGAACCCTGAGATCATGACCTGAGCCAAAGTCGGAGGCTTAACTACCTGAGCCACCCAGGCACCCCACCCATGAATACTATTAACCAATGGCAATGGTCATCAATGTGTTGGCAATTTCTAAAACAAAATGTGGACTTAAGAAAAAAGTTCACATTCATAGTGGTATATTTACATTGAATAGAAACGCATCGATTATTATTATCTGATGTATTATCAGATATCTATAAAACAGATGTGTGCACATATTAACATTGAGGAATCAATAAAGAGGAAGGTGCATATGCTCTGTGCCATGGTTGGATTGCAAATATACCTTGCTCCACTGTTCCAGTTTTATCCTCATTTCTGTATATTTTTATCAGCTATTTAAACTGTTCATGAAGAGGGTTAATTTCTGTTACTTAAAAATGGGCCTTCAAGCACCATTAATGTGGACTCCAGTGAATTAAACTATATGATGATCCATATCATAAAATTTGTATTATCTAAAAACAGGTTTGTTGAGCAGGAAACTTATTTATTGTGTATTAGGGAAGTTTCACTTAAAAGAATCCAGAACCACCGCCATTTCCAGATTCCTTTTTGGCAAGTGAATGTTTTGGCTTTTTTAAAGTTTATTTATTTATTTTGAGAGAAGGGGGAGGGGTAGAGAGAGAGGGAAAGAGAGAGAATCCCAAGCAGGCTCTGCACTGTCAGCACAGAGCCCAACACAGTGCTGCAACCCACGAACTGTGAGATCAGGACCTGAGCTGAAATCAAGAGTCTGACACTTAACCGACGGAGCCACCCAGGCTCCCCCAAGTGAATGTTTTTATTTCTTTTTTCTTTTAAAGTGAATGTTTTTAAATTGTGGATAATAAATTGATATTTATTCATTACGATTTTTCATGTCATGCTTACCCCTTTGGCAGTATTGTTCTAGCAAAAATGAATACAATTAAAAACTGTTTCGTTTTCAGGGCTTTAATACAGAAGTTACTATCACTGACACACTGCTTTATTTTATCTTGACATTTTTGAAATACATAGATAGGATTAAATTTTAGATTTAACGTTTGAATATTAACATGTGATATTTACATTTTAATATCTAAAAATAGTAATAACAATACATTTTGAAGAACCACCATCTTGCTAAGAAAAAGGGAGAATAGACTCTGTGTAGTAATGTAAGCACATACTTCTTCAAGATAAGAAATTCTGTCGTTCTTGAATTCTGTGTTTGAGGAGTAAACCTAGCCCACCTAAAAGCAGAGAGATACCTTTAAATTTGTACAGAGGGAGAAAAAAATCCCCCCCCCCAATCTTTCACTGTGATCCCCAATTTTTTGGGCCCTGACAATGTTGCAGATGTAAATTTGGGCCCTTAGTCCCAAACACCAGGAACATATCCCTGGTGTTCTTTCAGACAACAGTAGATCTGGTGTCCTCTGAATGTCTATGAAAGCCACTGGCTTCTACAGTAAGTCACACCTATGACTAGAGGAACGCCATCTTTGTTGTCCATCCTATACCTTCCATGGACCATCTCTAATGGACAGTCAAGGTAATAATAATGTGTGGCCATAGTATTTAGGTGCTGATTTAAATATGGATACATATTTCTTTTTAAACATAAAAAAATGGTTAAGCCTATCATGAAAACATGACAAAAGAAGAAATAGTTTTTCTGTGCTTAAAGCAAAATATGGCATTGAGGAAAATAGTCATGCAGTTAAGAAATCTGTTAGTTCGTGGTGGCCAGAATGTCTATAATTGTTATCGAATTTCTTTTACAGAAAAACTGGAAGATTGTGACTAGATATGGAAATATTTTTCTGAACATTTTTCTTTTTATTTCCTCAGACTTCTCTCTTCTTGAAAAGAGTTTTTATGAACTGAACCACCTTGGATATTGGCTGAAAAATTTAAATTAGTTATGGTATTAACACATATGAATCGATGATTTCCAGTAAGAGTGTCTCAGATTAACTTTTTTAAATGTTCCACTTGGTAGTCTTATAAATTCCATTTAATTACATCTGTAAATATTGGATTGGGATAATATTCAATAAAGCAAAATCAGATTGTCCTCAGGTCATGTGTCCTTTTTTTTTTTTTTTTCATTAGTTAAAAGAATTTTAGTCAGAGTAATAGATTATCTTGTCAATTAAATCTGAATGAAAGTGAAATGTTTAGAAATGCAGATTTTCAAATTCATTATATTTATTATAGTTCTTTGTGGTTAAGATGGTTGTATGTATGAACCTTGTGGAATATTTTTCCTCGTCCTTCTCTCTTGTCTCAACAAGATCCACTGATGGACATACTCACTTTTTCTCCAGAAGCTGGCAGGCGTGGCAGGATTATCCTTGCTGCCTCGCTTCCCAATTGTGGGAGCTGGACAGTATGAGCCTTTTTTTGTTATAAAATTGCCAAGCTTTTGATACAGTTGGAATTTTTTTTTTTTTTTTTTTTTTTTTTGCCATGATGTTGCAAAGCAAATATCTTTTTCCATGCCCTTTCTAGTATTACGTAGATGAAAGCAGAACAACATGAGCAACAACAAATGCTCTGGCAGAGGAAACCTCTGGGCTGGGGACATTGCCAGGGCCCCTCATTTCTCACCCTGCCCTTCATCATAGTTTGAGACAGGCCTGAACAGCCTCAGGAACCTTCGCCGAACACCTCATCTCTGCGGGCCCGGCCCTCACAGATGGTGCCGTGAGGTCTGTCGCCCCTTTCGTAGATTCCAGAAAAGTTTGTTCTCACCAGTCCCAGCAGAAAGATCCACCTCCCTACAAATCAGAGAAATAGGGTCATATAGCATTTTCCTTTCTCTATGAAGATAATGGATATTTTCTTATGATGACAAATGTTTATTTTACTTTAAAACTACAGTTTAAAAAGTTGTGTTCTGTTCATTTTTATCAGATATATTTGGAGGATACAGAAATCTACAGTGATATTTGTAGATAGCAAGAAACTTGGAGGTAAATTAAAGGCACTTTATCACAGATTCTATATAGCAATGGGCTGAAATAAAGAACCAGAGCACTTGTTAGGGTAAAAATAAAGCCCTGTGCTTGGTTTAAAAATAGAAACACCTGTATATTATAGAATGGGAAAAGATGTATTTGTCAGCAACAAGTTTGGAAGACATTTAGTGAATCCAGTTGGCTTATGAGACAAGACATTCTGAGTTTAAGATGCCAAAACTCAACATGGACCTTGACTTTGTTTTCACTGTCCTCCAAAGTCATGAGGCATCCTTGCGGGAAACTCTTAACTCACATGGTCAGCCTAGGAAAGCCAGGAAATATGCAGTAGTCAACCATATCTTGGCCTATAATGGGTTCTATTCAAACATATTTGTTTTAGCTGCACTAGGTTTTTTAGTTGATATAATTTATAATTTTAGTTAAAGCTACTTATTTTAAGTTAATTGCCTTTGATATCTTCTAAATACTATTTCTTCTATTCATCTGGTCTTGTAAGAATTTTCCCTTAAGCCATTTTAATTTTATTTTCTGTTACTCTGTTTTGAAATACCAAGCATGAAGACAACTGTGCGGATAATCTACGCACTAGGAGCCTGAGTTCCAAGGCATTTCCCCTTCCAGTTAGCCCTTCATTCCCCACCACTTAACACCCTTTTCCCTCCCAAAATAAATGAGTTACAGTTAATATTAAACTCAGTTTGTGGCAGAGGATATATACATCTAAATAATTGTGATAAGTACATTTTCTTTACATGACGCAAATGCTTCACACTATAAAAGTGAGAATGGTGGAATGAGACACCTAGGAGGTGTTACATGAACACTAAATTCCAAGTCCCCAGGACTCTCAGCTCAGCACAGGAAAGCCACACTCTCTGGGACAACATGGATATATAAGTGAAGGTAGTCTTCTACACTTCATACTTCCCAATTCCTTTAGGAAAAAAACATGATTAACGTCCACATTCTATACAACGGATAGGTATTACCCAAGTTACATGTACAGACCTGTATCCATTGGAAAAAACACAAGATCAAGATCACAAGCACAAGATCAAGAAAATGACCTCAGTTCAACCCTTTAGGTTTAAGTCACATAATCTAGAAACTCTGAGTAAGAATACTGAGAAGATACCCCATAGAGGGTCCACATTTGGTCGAGTGAAATCCCTTTCCCATCAGCTTGCCTGTGGTGGACATGTGTGGTTTCCAGCTGCCAGGCATCCCTACCCCCCACCTTCTAGTAACAGAACTGATGTTTGTTTGAGAACATTTGTTGGGAACTCCCGCCCCACTGCATGTGGCTCTGGAGGGGCTGCCAACCCCAGTGCCATTCAGCACTAGCCACAGAGATGGCCCTGGCCCAGCCCCATCCGATGCCTCAGAATGGAAAGTCGGGTTACCCCTGCAGAAACAAAACTTGGCCTCAGCCTTGTCAACGACGCTAAATTCTGAAAGACTGGTTCTCACACTTGTACCTATTTCAAGTATACCTGAGGATATACCTGATGGGTGTTAACCAGCTAGGCACACAGTGTTGCCTTTAGCAGAAATGCTTGGCTGAGGAGTGAGAAGCGTGACCCCAAAGCCATCCTGTCAGAATTTCCAGAGAGACGTGAGGTTTGGAGACTCTGATACACTCCCCGAGGCCATCTAGTTTGGAAAGAAATAGAAAATGTTCATACATGGGCAAAGATTTAGAAACCCTGATACCTGATACCTCCCTGAACATCATAATTAAAGATATTTGCCAGGAAAATGAAAAAATAAGAACAAGAATGAGGAAATCATAGCTGGAAAAGACTGGAAGTAAGAATGAAAACAAGTTAAATAAAAAGATCTATATCTAAAACAATTGTCTTAACTACCCTTTTTATGCAAAACAAATGTTCCCTATTGTAAAAATAAGAAAATGGTGGTGATAATAAATGTGACTTAAATTGACAAAGATTAGAGTAGTAGGTTTGCCAAGAGGAATTCAGAAGTGCCAAATTCTTCAGTTTCAGTAAAGAGGAGTAGAACTTTATTATTCTCTTGTTAGTCTTGAAAGTTTAAGATTGGTTTCTAAATGCTCCGAAAATTAATCACTAATACGGTTAAAAGCAGCATGTGTATCTTTCATAGCATTGTACAAACCATCTATGCTATACTTACTAATTAATTCCACAAATGTTGTAGTGGATACTTGTCATGGCAAGGTACTGAGCTAGATTCTAAGATGCAAACTTAATTAAGAAACATCCCTAGCAAAGAAAATGGGGAAAAAAATGTTTAAAGAACAAGGAAAGAAAAGCAGGGAAAAGCGAGGCCAAATGTAACAATTATGACTATAAATATAACCGGGTAAATTCCCTAGTTAAAAAAGAAAGAATGTAGAGTGACTTAACAAACAAAATCCAGTTAAATGATAAATACTAAGGAAGGATCTTGAAATAAGTTGACCTAGAGAGGTTAAAGTTTAAAAATGAACAAGTCAAAGTTAGGCAAAAAATAAATATGAAGGACACAAACGTGGCAGAATTCATATCAGACAAAGTAAAAGACAAGGGGAGAAAAGTATGCAGTCAATAGTAACAAAAAATATACTACAAGGAAGATATAACAGTTAAATTATTCTTTTTTTAATGTTTATTTTTGAGCGACAGAGTGAGCACACAAGCATGAGCAAGGGAGGGGCCGAAAGAGAGGGGGACAGAGGATCTGAAGTTGGGACTGCACTGACAGCACACAGCCCAATGTGGGGCTCAAACTCATGAACCTTGAGATCATGACCTGAGTCAACGTTGGGCCCTTAAATGACTGAGCCACCCAGGTGCCCCAGATTATTTGTTCTAAGGGTGTAATATAAAAATGTAAGCAAAACTTATAAAAAGGAAAATATGGACAGAATAGTTGTAGAAGACAACTTTGTGATCCCACTGTAAATTTGTTAGATGAAGTAGATAGGAATAAATAATAGAATGGAGTCAACAGAAATATATCTTAAACTTTGTCCCTGTAAACAGAGACTGTATCACCTTTTAAAGCACACATAGCAGTTAAAAAAATTGATCGAATACTAAGGTACACAGAAAAATATTAAAAAGCAAAAAAAAAAGTATTAAAAAGCACCATGTTTTTTGTCCATATTCCAAATTAATAGCAAACATTTGTAACTACTTAGAATAAAAACATATCCAGCTAAGTAACTATGGAACCAAGGAGGAAATGTAAAACAATACAAAATATTGACAACTTAATATCACTGATATGCTTCAGCCAAGATTTTACTCCGAGGTCAAATCGTAGACTTTAAATCTTTTCACGAGAAAAGTAGAAATCCAAGATTGCAAGAATAAAGGAGGAAGAAGCTCAAGAATAATAATTTTAAAAAACAAGAAAATAGAATAAAAGAAAATAAAAAGCAAATAAAAGCAGAAAGTTTCAAATGAGAAAAATAAATTGTAAAAGTTATTTTTTCATCAAAATGGAAGTTTTCATTCATTTTTTAATGTCTGTACCATGTGAAAGAATATTACATTACATATGTTTTTATGTAATTATGATATAGTTGCAGGATTTTTTTACCTCAATGTCCAGGGTTCTCTCTCTCACCCCTTGGAAGAATGAAGAGGTAGACACAGAATAAAATGAGAAGCAGGCAAAAGTTTATCAGAGTATAAGATTAGAGAGTAAGAATAGTAGGAGCGCCTTGGTGGCTCAGTCGGTTAAGCATCTGACTTCAGCTCAGGTCATGATTTCACAGTTAGTGAGTTCAAGCCCCACTTTGGGTTCTGTGCTGACAGCTCAGAGCCTGGAGCCTGCTTTGGATTCTATGTCTCCCGGTCTCTCTGCCCCTCACCTGCTCTCAAAAATAAAAATAAACATTAAAAAAAAAGTAAGACTTGTATGAAAGCTCTCTTTACAGAGAAGGAGTATTTGAAAGTGGATGCCCGAAACTATAGGCAAGGGGCCTTGTTTTATAGGGTTTTGCTTGGCCCCTTTCCTTTCCCCTTCTTTCTTCTCAGGTCCTACCTTATTGGCTAGGTAACTCTAAACGCCTAATCATTTTTGATTGGCTCATTTCCATTGTATGAGAGGTGGTCTATGGCCATACCATTCCTTGTGGGTACGTATTAGGGTCTACTACTTATTTTTAGTTAGGTCAAATCCCTGAAGGAAACCTGAGGGGGAGTAAGTGGTGTCTGCTACATTCTGAAGAGGAACCTACGCCTCAGGGAGTTGGCTTGCGGTCAGAGGCTCCCAGCAGTGTCCCAAAATGTGTGTTTTTCCCCACCCAAGGACCTTCAAGTCCTAGCCTCTCCCTTTCTGCCTACTGAATCTTATCTTTTCCTGTCATAATATCAGCAAATAAAGGCCACATAATGGCTGGTCCTACAATGGCTAATCCTGTCAGGTCCTTTGTTTGATGGGAGAAAATTATTTAGTATAACCTAATTGTTCACCCATAGTATTGATAAGTAAATGTCTTTGTTTTTAGGATATTTTATTCCATCACTTTAAGAAAATAATTACTAAGGTCTTGTTTTGCTTAAAGTCCTTCAGTTTCTTGCTGAAGCCTAGTTGGCTACCATAAATATTTTATTATACTATAAAATTTTCAGAAGATACAGTGACTAAAGAGTTAGAATAATTATTTTTGAAATGTTTTCTTGGTCATTTAAAACATCTACCTATGTTTTTTCCTGCTTTCTCCTTGAGGATTTTGATGGCTTCCTGTCTTACAGTGAGGTCTTTCATCCATTTTTGAGTTTATTTTTGTGTATGGTGTAAGAAAGTGGTCCAGGTTCATTCTTCTGCATGTCGCTGTCCAGTTTTTCCAGCAGCACTTACTGAAGAGACTGTCTTTATTCCATTGGATATTCTTTCCTGCTTTGTCAAAGATTAGTTGGCCATTCGTTTGTGGGTCCGTTTCTGGGTTCTCTATTCTGTTCGATTGATCTGAGTGTCTGTTCTTGTGCCACTTCCATACTGTCTTGATGATTACAGCTTTGTAGTATAGCTTGAAGTCTGGGATTGTGATGCCTCCTGCTTTTGTTTTCTTGTTCAAGACTGCTTTGGCTATTCGGGGTCTTCTCTGGTTCCATACAAATTTTAGGATTATTTGTTCTAGCTCTGTGAAGAATGCTGGTGTTACTTTGATAGGAATTGCATTGAATATGCAGATTGGTTTGGATAGTATCAACATTTTAACAATATTTGTTCTTCCTATCCAGGAGCATGGAATATTTTTCCATTTTTTTGTGTGTCTTCTTCAATTTCTTTCATAAGCTTTCTATAATTTTCAGTGTATAGATTTTTAACTTCTTTGGTTAGATTTATTCCTAGGTATCTTATGGTCTTTTGTGCAACTGTAAATGGGATCGATTCCTTGATTTCTCTTTCTGTCGCTTCATTGTTGGTGTATAGGAATGCAACCGATTTCTGTGAGTTGATTTTATATCCTGCAACTTTGCTGAATTCATGAACCAATTCTAGCAGTTTTTTGGTGGAATCTTGTGGGTTTTCCATATAGAGTATCATGTCATCTGCGAAGAGTGAAAGTTTGACCTCCTCCTGGCCGATTTGGATATCTTTTATTTCTTTGTGTGGTCTGATTGCAGAGACTAAGGCTTCCAATACTATGTTGAATAACAGTGGCAAGAGTGGACATCCCTGTCTTGTTCCTGACCTTAGAGTGAAGGCTCTCAGGTTTTCCCCGTTGAGGATAATATTATCGTTGGGTGGTTCATGTGTGGCTTTATGATCTTGAGGTATGCTCCTTCTATCCCTACTTTCTTGAGGGTTTTTATCAAGAAAGGATGCTGTATTCTGTCAAATGCTTTCTCTGCATCTATTGAGAGGATCATATGGTTCTTGTCCTTTCTTTTATTGATATGATGAGTCACGTTAATTGTTTTGTGGCTATTGAGCCAGCCCTGCATCCCAGGTATAAATCCCTTGGTCATAGTGAATATTTTTTTTAATGTATGTTGGAGCTGGTTGGCTAATATCTTCTTGAGGATTTTTGCATCCATGTTCATCAGGGAAATTGGTCTATAGTTCTCCTTTTTAGTGGGATCTCTGTCTGGTTTTGGAATCAAGGTAATGCTGGCTTCTTAGAAAGAGTTTGGAAGTTTTCCTTTTATTTCTATTTTTTAGAACAGTTTCAAAAGAATAAGTGTTAACTCTTCCTTAAATGTTTGGTAGAATTCCCCTAGAAAGCCATCTGGCCCTGGACTCTTGTTTTTTGGCAGATTTTTTATTACTAATTTGATTTCCTTCCTGCTTATGGGTCTGTTCAAATTTTCTATTTCTTCCTGTTTCAGTTTTGGTAGTGTATATGTTTCTAGGAATTTGTCCATTTCTTCCAGATTGCCCATTTTATTGGCATATAATTGCTTATAATATTCTCTTATTATTGTTTGTATTTCTGCTGTATTGGTTGTGATCTCTCCTCTTTCATTCTTGATTTTATTTATTTGGGTCCTTTCCTTTTTCTTTTTGATCATACTGGCTGGTGGTTTATCAATTTTGTTAATTCTTTCAAAGAACCAGCTTCTGGTTTCATTGATCTGTTCTACTGGTTTTGTTATGTTTGTTTGTTTGTTTGTTTGTTTGGCTTCGATATTAATTTCTGCTCTAATCTATATTATTTCCTGTCTTCTGCTGTTTTGGGGTTTTATTTGCTGTTCTTTTTCCAGCTCCTTAAGACAGAAGGTTAGGTTGTGTATCTGAGATCTTTCTTCCTTCTTTAGGAAGGCCTGGATTGCTACATACTTTCCTCTTATGACCGCCTTTGCTGCATCCCAGAGGATTGGGGTTGTGGTGTTATCATTTTCATTGGCTTCCATATACTTTTAAATTTCCTCTTTAACTGTTTGGTTGGCCCATTAATTCTTTAGTAGGATGTTCTTCAGTTTCCAAGTATTTGTTACCTTTCCAAATTTTTTCTTGTGGTTGATTTCGAGTTTCATAGCATTGTGGTCTGAAAATATGCACGGTATGATCTCGATCTTTTTGTACTTACTTAGGGCTGATTTGTGTCCCAGTATATGGTCTATTCTGGAGAACATTCCATGTGCACTAGAGGAGAATGTATATTCTGCTGCTTTAGGATGAAATGTTCTGAATATATCTGATAAGTCCATCTGGTCCAGTGTGTCATTCAAAGCCATTGTTCCCTTGTTGATTTTTTGATTAGATGATCTGTCCATTGTTGTGAATGGGGTGTTGAAGTCTACTATTATGGTATTACTATCGATGAGTTTCTTTATGTTTGTGATTAATTGATTGATATATTTGGGTTCTCCCATATTTGGTGCATAAATGTTTACAATTGTTAGGTGTTCTTGGTGGATAGACCCCTTGATTATGATATAATGCCCTTCTGCATCTCTTGATACAGTCTTTATTTTAAAGTCTAGATGGTCTGATATAAGTAGCCGTATGGCTACTCCTGCTTTCTTTTATTGACCATTAGCATGATAGATGGTTCTCCATCCCCTTATTTTAAATCTGAAGTTGTCTTTAAGTCTAAAGTGGATCTCTTGTAAACAGCATATAGATGGGTCTTGTTTTCTTATTCATTCTGTTACCCTATGTCTTTTGATTGGAGCATTGAGTCCATTGACATTTAGAGTGAGTACTGAAAGATATGAATTTATTGCGATGATGATGCTTGTAGAGTTGGAGTTTCTGGTGGTTTTCTCTGGTCTTTTCTAATCTTTGTTGCTTTTGAGATTATATATATATATATATATATTTTTTTTTTTTTCTCTCTTTTCTCCACTCAGAGAGTCCCCCTTAAAATTTCTTGTAGGGCTGGTTTAGTGGCCACCAACTCCTTTAATTGTTGTTTGTCTGGGAAACTTTTTATCTCTCCTTCTATTTTGAGTGACAGCCTTGCTGGATAAAGAATTCTTGCCTGCATATTTTTCTGATTCAGCACACTGAATATATCCTACCACTCCTTTTGGCCTGCCAAGTATCTGTGGACAGGTCTGCTGCAAACCTGATCTGTCTTCCCTTGTAGGTTAGGGACTTTTTTTCCCTTGCTGGTTTCATGATTCTCTCCTTGCCTGAGTATTTTGTGAATTTGACTATGATATGCATTGTTGATGGTCGGTTTTTGTTGAATCTAATGGGGGTCCTCTGTGATTCCTGGATTTTGATGTCTGTGTCTTTCCCCAGGTTAGGAAAGTTTTCCATTATGATTTGCTCACATAACCCTTCTACCCCTATTTCTCTCTCTTCCTCTTCTGGGACCCCTATGATTCTGATGCTGTTCCTTTTTAATGAGTCACTGATTTGTCTAATTCTTAAATCATGCTCTTTTGCCTCAATCTCCCTCTTTTTTTTCTGCTTCATTATTCTGTATAAGTTTGTCCTCTATATCGTTGATTCTTTGTTCTGCCTCATCCATCCTTGTCGCTGTGACATCCATCCATGATTGCAGCTCAGTTATAGCATTTTTTATTTCATTCTGAGTATATTTTATTTCTTTTATATCTGCAAAATGGGATTCTAATCTATTTTCGATTCCAACTAGTATTCTTATTATCGTGATTCTAAATTCTGGTTCAGACATCTTGCTTGTATCTGTGTTGGTTAAAACCCTGGCTGTCGTTTCTTTGTGCTCTTTATTTTGGGGTGAATTCCTTAATTTTGTCATTTTTAAGGGAGAAAAGGAATTATGAGGTATAAAAACTAAATTAAAAAAAATATTAAAATTAAAAAATTAACCCCCCCCCATACACACAAAAATTGAATGAATGATGCTAGATCCTAGGTATGTTTTGGTCTGGGTGTTGAAAGTTGTTTAACAGATTAGAGGAAAAAAAAGAGGTGGGGGAGAGGGAATAGTTTGAGAATTTGAAAAAATGAATGCACTGAAGTAGACTAAAATGAGATGATGGGAGTAAAATAGAATTTGAAAAACTTTACACAAAAGTAAATAATATAGTAGAAATAAATTAAAGAAAAATATTTTTAATAAATATTAAAAATAAAAGATTTTTTCTCTTTCTGTATTCAAGAAAAAGAAAGGAAACGAAAAAGAGAAAAAAGAGAAAAAAAAGGAAATCGCTTGAAAATTTGAAAAAGTGAATACACTCTATTAGACTAAAATAAAATGATGGAAGTAAAATAGAATTTGAAAAAATTTACATAAAAGCAAAAAAATAGCAAAAAAATTAAGGAAAAATATTTTTAATAGAAATTAAAAGTAAAAATGAAGGTTTTCTCTTTCTGCATTCAAAAAGAAAAGAAAAAGAAAAAAGGGAAAGAAAAAAGTAAATCGTTTGAAAATTTGAAAAAGTGAATACACTGAAGTAGACTAAAAAAAATGATGGAAGGAAAATAGAATTTGAAAAAATTTACACAAAAGTAAAAAATATAGTAATTAAAAATATTTTTAATAAAAAGTGAAAATAAAAATGATTTTTTCTCTTTCTGTATTCAAGAAAAAGAAGTGAAAAAGAGAAAAAAAAAGAAAAGAAAGGAAATTGAATAGATGGACCTGCTAACAGATTGGAATAGGACAGAATTACTTCGTTTTTCCCCATAAGTCAGACTATGAAGCGCTTTATAGTCCATAAACTAAGTAGGCAGTGAAACTTATGTTCTTGAAGAGTGAGGTTGGCCCAGTTGGGCGGGGCTCAGTGTAACGGCTCCATTCTCCACTAGATGGCGCTGCTAGCCCACAGGGGTGTAGTGTTGTGGCGCCGTAGGTGTGTATGCGCATGTGCGGGAGCGGTGAAATTGGCGCCACCCACATACCCAGTCTGTTCTCTGGATCAGTGATCGCGCACCAGACCTCTGTCTTCAGCTTTCGTCCAGTCCCCATTTTTTCACTCTCCGTGACTAGGCCCCAGGCAGTACCTCTCTCCCGAGTTTTGTCTCAGATACGGCTGTTTTCCCCAGCCCCTTACTTCTGAAGGACTGCGGCTTTCACCCGTTCAGTCCCTCTGTGTGAGGGTCTCACTGAGCAATGGCCAAATGCCGGCTGCACCCAGGAATGCCTGCTGGACCCTGCTGCTGCTGGTGCCCCGAGACTGTGGCCAGGTGCCAGCCTGCCCTGGAAAAAATTCACGAGATAGTGTAGCAGCAGCGTTTCCGGGATTATGGAAAATCACAACTCACATCTGGGACCAGGCTTCACCCTTAACAACCTTGTTCCAGCATCAGCAAATGTGACCATTTTCTGGGATCTGCTGGGACCAGGTGGCTTCAACAGTCTCTACCAAATGTCCTTCCAGCAGTGGAACCGCTTTTCCCCGTGTGGCCTGAGAACCTCCCAGACCCCATTCTGTTCCTGGGGATTTGCCCTTCCCACCAGAGCACCGCCAGGTATTGGGCTGCAGAGTTGCAGACTTTGCGCTTCCCTTGTTTACAGTCTTAACGGAATTTAAACCCTCTCCTTTCTCCTTTCTCCCTTTTTAGTTTAGTCCCTGCGGCTCTTTCCAATTTTCTACTTTCTCTCCAACTGCTTTTGGGGAGAGGTACTTTTCCCGTATTGTCCCCTCCCATCCCCCCACCCCCTGCCTCCATCCTCTCTCCACCTGCAAAAGCGGCTCCCTGCCTGCTGCATCTTCTCACTCCCCAAATTCACCTCTCCGCACCGTGTACCTGCTGAATTCTATGGCTCAGGTTGTGCAGATTGTTGTGTGAATCCTCCAATCAGTTTTCTAGGTGTGCAGGATGGTTTAGTGTTGTTCTGGCTATATTTCACGGACACAAGATACACAAAAGACTTCCATGCTGTTTCGCCATCTTGGCTCCTCCCTCTATTTTCTTAATTTCTGTTGTTAGCGTCACAAATGAAAGGTCATCCTGGCTCAGGGTTATCCTCCCAGTGGCCCTATCTGTGCTATAATACCCTTCTTTGTGGTTAGTAGAGTCTGTAGACTTGAGGCTGGGTAGGACTGGTAGGACACCATTTCACAATGGCTTGTTGCAGGATAGAAGGTGACCAAAATTGGGTCAATGAGAGCTCTTCTTCAGTATTTTTCAAACAAATGGATCTGGAAAGATGTTATTCTGGAGGGACCCATGGCTACCATCTTTATCTGAAAAAGAACAGAATCCTTGTACTGAGGAAGGCTGCAGCACAAGATGGAGTCTGTCCTGGCCAGATTTCAGTCTCTGGAATCAGTCACCCCCAAGGCCAGCTCCACTTCTGCCGTGTACAGCCTCATGGTTCCATATTTCCTTTCATGAAGAATTACCCCAGGATCTTAACAATAAACTATTTCTTTGTTCTAAGCTGAATTTTGGTTGCTTGCAACCAAACCCATTCTAATTCAATCATTCTAAGTGCTTTGAAATGCATTCAGTTTGACAAGAGAATGCCCATGTGTTTTTAACAAAATATACTTGAAGAAAATTCTCCACCTTTGGGACTCCTATAGGTATTGTGCTTGATATTTTTTCCTATCTACGACATGCAAATTAGCTGCAAATACTGGTGTATTAACGTCAAGTGTCTTAGCCATAAAATAAATGAATTCAGACTTTCAGTCTACAAAAGTTGAATGCCTGCAAGCTTCCCCTAGGCCAGGAAAATGAGCAGTTCCACAGCATCTGTCTTTTAGAAGATGTAGTCTTTGGGGCTTATTCATATAAAATTCTTTACTGCTGTCATGAGACCTTAGAACCGTTGTTAAACTTACCCATATGGCTGAAAAACAGCCCTTGGGAATTTTATTTTTCAGAGAAATTTAAAATGCCTATTGTCAGTCCAATAGCAATTTTTTTGGGGGAACACTTTGTGCAAATTCCTTATATTTACCTTCCTTCTGTTGAATCATATGTTTGCTTTCACCCTTCATCTTTTATGTGAAATACTTCAGAAGTTAAAGAACAATGTAGTGAATGTCCGCGTACCTTCCATCTAACATAAAAATTGTAAAGTACAATTCACCTTTCCTAGACTGCCTTAACCCAGAGGAAATCTTAAAGCCCTACTAATGGTAACAAGAAGTGTTGTTTAAAAAATTTTGTCCCAACTGCTAGACAGCCTCGCAGAGGTTTCTTTATATAGGGGATTTGCTGGAGGGTTGCTTTACAACAGTCATTTGAACAACCAAGTGGAGTCCATGCTTCTTTGGTTCTGGTTCCAGTTCCCTGCAGAAATATCTGCTGCTAGCTGTTATGGGAGTCTCCTTGGGGTTGCTACTATCTCAGGGTCACCTGCAGCTGGCACTTACTGCCCTGAATTTCCCTTCAGAGCCTCCCACATAGCATTTGCTATTAATGCTATTCATTGGGTTCCTGGAGTCCTGAGAGTGCTATGTTCTCCCTGGAAGCAGGAAAGTCTCTCATCTCCCATTGAGATACATGGATCCCAAGATAGTGTGGCCATGTGCCCCCAGTCTCTCATGGATATTTGGTGAAAGAGATCAATTGTCCGTAGAACCTCTGTCCCTTCCTGGGGCTCAAGCCCTGCCACTGGTCTATGTCTGGTTCCCTACTTCCCTCTTCTCTGAGAATAGCCTTCTGCACAAAGCTGCTCTGTTTCTCAGTACACAGAGACCAGCAGCCAACTTGCCTGCCAGTCTTGCAGACAAGTCTAGATCCTGGAGCAAGCATACTTCAGTCCTAAGTTGGTTTACTCTTGTGAGGAAAGACCTCATGTCTCTCAGATTTATTTGATGTTTTGTGCACGGTAACAATTTTCATATAGATTATGAGAAAGTTGCCTAGGAAAAAAAAAAGGAGCTATAGTGGTTTGTGATTTATGATACATCTGTATGATTAGATACAATGTAGAATTTGCAAGTAATGATTATGAAAATTATGTAGCAACATGGAAACATGCTCATTATATACTTTTAAGTGGAAAAATCAGGATGCAAAATTTTATGTGTATTATAATTACAACTATTGTTACTTCTGATTTTTTTTTACACAGGAATAGAGAACATAACAGCGGTGTTAAAATGAGGACTGTGAATTATATCATGTTAAAAGGGAATTTCTTTTTTAGCATGCTTACTGCAAAGTAATAAAATACTGAATATATACTTTACTAAGCTTAGCCAAGTATTAAGCATTGCATAACTGTCCTGTTCTTTAAAACATGGTCCCTAAGCATCAGTTCTAAAGAGTCTTTTTGTTCATCTGATTACTGCCAGAACCAGAAATAAAACACATTTTTTTTTTTTTATCATCCCTTTCTCCCTCCCTCTCTATCTCTTTCTCTCTCTCTCTCTCACACACACATCCACAAATGATTTGTTAGGTAAACTCTGAAGGGAAAGTTAAAAAAGAAATCATCTTCTACAGTACTATACATGCCTTTGTAAAGATTTTTTTTTTAAATTTTTTTAGTTTATTTATTCATTTTGAGAGAGAAGAGAGCATGTTCAGAGGAGGGCAGAGACAGAGGGAGAGAGAGAATCCCAAGCAGATTCCACACTACCAGTGCTGAGCCCAAGGTGGGGCTCGAATTCAAAACCTGTGAGATTTTTGACCTGAGCTGAAATCAAGAGTTGGATGCTTAACAGACTGAGCCACCCAGGTGTCCTGCCTTTGTAAAGTTTTGAACTTTGTATTAAGATGTATAAGAGTTTGTTAGGGTCACAGGAGAAAAAAAGATGTCACATTCGTAGGTTTTAACTGAATAGAGTTTTATATTAAAGGGACTATTCACAAAGGTCTGAGCAGATGTCAGGAACTGGGAAGGGAGAGTGAAGCATCTAGGAATTAACAACTCTGAGAAGTCATTACTAAGGGGGAAGGTATGTCCAGGGTCCTGGTGAGAGCTATAGCCATGGAGGAGGGACTCCCTGACTAAAGACAAGAGTTGTGGCCACAGAGAAATGGAATGGCTGCTCACAAAACAGCATGGAGAGAGAGGAGAACACATATCCTGG
The DNA here is from genome assembly GCF_046562875.1 of Panthera onca. NCBI lineage: Eukaryota > Metazoa > Chordata > Mammalia > Carnivora > Felidae > Panthera > Panthera onca. The sequence goes on from NC_138343.1 coordinate 71,968,765, forward strand.
TCTTTCCTACCTCCTGATGGCCTACTAGTGCTTCCCATCAGCCAAACCCAATTGCAGGCCAATAGGGCAAGGTAGCCTGGCGATGCACTCACTGGAAGCCAGCCTTTCTGGAAACAGAGCAGGACAAAAAAGGATGGAGAATGGATTTAGAGAGGCAAATGGAGAAAACTGGCACAAGGAGCCCACAGCTATGCCACATCATAGACAGCTGGGTAGATTACCTGTTTAACTACAAGCTTATTTTTTTTTTTTAAATAATTAATTGTCAAGTTAGCTATCTTGGCTTCAGGAGATTTCTGTGATTTATCACTTACATACAACACTCAGTGCTCATCCCAACAAGTGCCCTCCTTAGTACCATCACCCATCTCCCGCCCCACCCCCCCCCCCATTGTCTCCATCAACCTTCAGTTGTTCTCTGTATTTAAGAATCTTTTATGGTTTGCCTCCCTCTCTCTTTGTAACTTATTTTTCCTTCTATTCCCCTATGGTCTTCTGTTAAGTTTTTCGAATTCCACATATGAGTGAAAACATATGATATCTGTATTTCTCTGACTGACTTACTGCACTTAGCATAATACCCTCCAGATTTATCCACATTGTTGCAAATGGCAAGATTTCATTCTTTTTCACAGCCAAGTAGTATTCCATTATATATATAAACCACATCTTCTTTATCCAGTTATCAGTTGATGGACATTTGGGCTCTTTCTATAATTTGGCTATTGTTGATAGTGCTGCTATAAACATTGGGGTACATGTGCCCCTACGAATCAGCACTCCTGTATCCTTTGGATAAATTCCTAGTAGTGCTATTGCTGGGTTGTAGGGTAATTCTACTTTTAATTTTTTGAGGAACCTCCACACTGTTTTCCAGAGCGGCTGCACCAGTTTGCATTCCCACCAACAGGGCAAGAGTGTTCCCATTTCTCCACATCCTTGCCAACATCTGTTGTTTCTTGAGTTCTTAATTATAGCGAATCTGACCAGTTGAGGTATATCTCAATGTGGTTTTGATTTGTATTTCCCTGATGATGAGAAATGTTGAGCATCTTTTCAGGGTCTGTTTGCCATCTGGATGTCTTCTTTGGAAAAGTGTCTGTTCATGCCTAATGCCCATTTCTTCACCGGATTATTTGTTTTTTGGGTATTAAGTTTGGTAAGTTCTTTATAGATTTTTGATACTAACCCTTTCTCTGATATGTCTTTTGCAAATATCTTCTCCCATTCTGTTGGTTGCCTTTTAGTTTTGTCAATTGTTTCCTTTGCAGTACAGAAGCTTTTTATCTTGATGAGGTTCCAATAGTTCAGGTTTGCTTTTGTTTCCCTTGCCTCTGGAGGCATGTCTAGTAAGAAGTTGCTGTGGCTGAGGTAAAGAGGTTTTCGCCTGTTTTCTCCTCTAGGGTTTGATGGTTTCCTGTCTCACATTTAAGACTTTCATCCATTTTGAGTTTCTTTTTGTGTATTGTGTAAGAAAGTAGTCCAGTTTCATTCTTCTACATGTTGCTGTCCAGTTCTCCCAGCACCATTTGTTAAAGAGACTGTCTTTTTTCCATTGGATATTCTTTCCTGCTTTGTCAAAGATTAGTTGGCCATACAATTATGGGTCCAATTCTGGGTTCTATATTTCATTCCATTGGTCTATGTGTCCTGTTTTTTGCCAGTACCATACTGTCTTGATGATTACAGCTTTGTAGTAGAGGCTAAAGTCTGGATTGTGATGCCTCCAGCTTTGGTTTTCTTTTTCAACATTACTTTGGCCATTTGGGATCTTTTGTGGTTCCATACAAATACTAGGATTATTTGTTCTAGCTCTGAGAAGAATGCTGGTATTATTTTGATTGGGATTGCATTGAATGTGTAGATTGCTTTGGGTAGTATCGACATTTTAACAATATTTGTTCTTCCAATCCATGAGCATGGAATGTTTTTCCATTTCTTTGTGTCTTCTTCAATTTCCTTCATAAGTTTTCTATAGTCTTAAGTGTATAGATCTTTTACCTCTTTGATTAGGTTTATTCCTTGGTATTTTATGGTGCTGGGTGCAATTATAAATGGGATCTATTCCTTCATATCTCTCTGTTTCTTCATTATTGGTGCATAGAAATGCAACTGATTTCTGTATATTGGCTTTATATCCTGTGACTTTGTGGAATTCATGTATCAGTTCTAGCAGATTTTTGGTGGAGTCTTCCAGGTTTTCCATGTAGAATATCAGGTCATCTGTGAAAAGTGAAAGTTTGGCTTCTTCTTTGCCAATTTGGATGCCTTTTATTTCATTTTGTTGTCTGATTGCTGAGGCTAAGACTTCCTACACTATGTTAAACAACAGTGGTGAGAGTGGACATCTCTGTCATGTTCCTGATCCCTGTCGTGTTCCTGATATCTGGGGGAAAGCTCTCAGTTTTTCCCCATTGAGGATGATATTAGCTCATATCATGAGCCTTTCATATATGGCTTTATGATGTTAAGGTATGTTCCTTTTATACCAACCTTCTTAAGAGTTTTTATTAAGAATGGATGCTGTATTTTGTCAAATACTTTTTCTGCATCTATTGATGGGATCATACGGTTCTTATCCTTTCTTCTATTAATGTGATGTATCATGTTGATTGATTTACAGATATTGAACCAGCCCTACAGCTGAGGAATGAATCCCACTTGATCATGGTGAATAATTCTTTTAATATACTGTTGAATATCTTGTTGAGAATTTTTGCATCCATGTTCATCAGGGATATTGGACTGTAATTCTTTTTAGTGGGGTCTTTCTCTGGTTTGGGAATCAAGGTACTGCTGGCTTCATAGAATGAGTCTGGAAGCTTTCCTTCTGTTGCTATTTCTTGGAACAGCTCGAGAAGAATAGATATTAACTCTGCTTTAAATGTCTGGTAGAATTCCCCTGGGAAGCCATCTGGCCCAGGACTCTTATTTGTTGGGAGATCTTTGATAACCGATTAAATTTCTTTGCTGGTTATGGGTCTCTTCAAATTTTCTATTTCTTCCCATTTGAGTTTTGGTAGTGTGTGGGTGTTTAGGAATTTGTCCATTTCTTCCAGGTTGTCCAGTTTGTTGGCATATAATTTTTCATAGTATTCTCTAATAATTGTTTGTATTTCTGTGGTGTTGGTTGTGATCTCTCCTCTTTAATTCGTGATTTTATCTGTTTGGTTTCTTTCTCTTTTCTTTTTGAGAAGTCTGGCTAGGGGCTTATCAATTTTGTTTAGTTTTTCAAAAAACCAGCTCTTAAATTCATTTATCTGTTCTACTGTTGTTTTTTTTTTATTCTATATTATTTATTTCTGCTCTAATCTTTATTATTTCCCTTCTTCTGCTAGCTTTGGGGTTTCTTTGCCACTCTGCTTCTAGTTCCTGTAGGTGTGAAGTTAGGTTCTATATTTGGGATTTTTCTGGCATCTTGAGATAGGCCTGGATTGCAATATGTTTTCCTCTTAGTACTGCCTTTGTTGCATCCCAAAGAGTTTGGACTATTGTGTTTTCATTTTCATTTGCTTCCATATATTTTTTAATTTCTTCTTCAATTTCATGGTTGACCCATTCATTCTTTAGTAGGGTGTTCTTTAACCTCCATGCATTTGGAGGCTTTCCAAATTTTTTCTTGTGGTTTATTTCCAGTTTCATAGTCTTGTGATCTGAAAATAAGCATGGTATGATTTCAATCCTTTTATATTTGTTGAGGGATGTTTTATAACCCAGTATGTGATCTATTTTGGAGAATGTTCCATGTGCACTCAAGAAGAATGTGTATTCTGCTGCTTTTGGATAAAAACTTCTGAATACATCCATTAAGTCCATCTGGTCCAGTGTATCTATCATTTAAGGCCATTGTTTCTTTATTGGTTTTCTGCCTAAATGATCTATCCATTTCCATAAGTGGAGTATTAAAGTCACTTATAATTACAGTATTATTATCAGTAAGTTTGCTTATGTTTGTTGTTATGCTCCAAGTCGGGGGCATAAACATTTACAATTGTTAGCTTTTCTTGATGGATAGACCCCTTAATTATGATATAATGTCCTTCTTCATCTCTTGTTATAGTCTTTGTTTTGAAATCTACTTTGTCTGATATAAATATGGCTACTCTGGCTTTCTTTTGACTTCTAGTAGCGTGATAGATGGTTCTCCATCCCATTACTTTCAGTTGGCAGGTGTCCTCAGGTCTAGGCAGCACATAGATGGATCTTGTTTTTTTTTTGTTTGTTTGTTTTTTTTATTTTTTTATCCATTCTCATACCCTATGTCTTTTGATTGGAGCATTTAGTCCATTTACATTCAGAGTGATTATTTAAAGATAAAGATTTAGTGTCATTGTGTTATCTGTAGGTTTCCTGCTTGTGATGTCTCTAGTCCTTTGTAGTCTTTGCTGCTTTTCACTCACAGAGTCCCCCTTAGGGTCTCCTGCTCGACTTGTTTAGTGGCCTTGAACTCCTTTAGTTTTTTGACTTCGGAAAACCTTTATCTCTCCTATTCTGAATGACAGCCTTGCTGGATAAAGTATTCTTGGCTGCATATTTTTCCTATTCAGCACATTGAATATTTCCTGCCACTGCCTTCTGGCCTGCCAAGTTTAAGTGGACAGGTTTGCTACTACCCTTATGTATCTACCCTTTTAGGTGAAGCCGCATTTGTCCCTAGCTGCTTTCAGAATTCTCTTTATCTTTGTATTTTGCCAGTTTCACTATGATATGTCATGGTGTTGACCTGTTTTTGTTTATTTTGAAGGGAGTTCTCTGTGTCTCCTGGACTTGGATGTCTGTTTCCTTCCCCAGATTAGGAAAGTTCTCAGCTATAATTCATTCAAATAAACCTTCTGCCCCTTTCTCTCTCTTCGTCTTCTGGAATTCCTATGATACAGATATTATTTCATTTCGTTGAATCACTTAGGTCTCTAACTTTGCCTTTGTGATCTAGTAATTTCTTTTCCCTCTTTTTTCAGCTTCATGATTTACCATAATTTTACTTTCTATTTCATCTATTTTCTCCTCTGCTTCTCATCCTTGCTGTCACTGCATCTAGTTTATTTTGCATCTCATTTACAACATTTCTTAATTCATCGTGACTATTTCTTAGGTCCTTGATCTCTGCAGCAATAAATTCTCTGCTATCTTCTATGCTTTTTTCAAGATTACCTATTAGTTTTATGACTATTATTCTAAATTCTTGCGCAGATATATTGTTTATATCTCTTTTGACCAATTCCCTGGCTGTCATTTTTTTCTGGAATTTCTTTTGAGAAGAATTCTTCCATTTCGTCATTTTGGCTAGGTTTCTTTATAGCTTGTTATATGTCCTGAACCTGCCAGTACTATTATATTTAAAAGGGGTCAGACCCTGTCCAGGGCCTCGTACTCCAGGAAGTGTTTTTGGAGTGTGTTGTGTGCACTCTGTTGTGTCTTTGGCTGCTCTATCCCACTGCTCGTAGTGGTGGAAATTTTGGACCTTCCACCGGGTGTGCTTTGATTTGTTCACTGAAGTAACCCTGGAAAAAGGAAAAGTGTGCGGGATACCTTATCCCATATAAAGAGAGAAATAAAATGAAACAGTCGGGTAAAAAGAAAAAAAGAAACAGGCAGAGAATCAAAGAAACTGTAAGGCTTAATTCAGAGAAAGAGAGAAAAGCAAAGAAGATAAAGAAAAGATATAAAAAGAATAGAGTAAAAATCCCTGATTAAACAAACAACCAGAACAGAGAAAGAAAGAAAAAAAGAAAGAAAGAAAGAAAAAAGATATATATAAAGGAATTGACCAAAAGCCAAATGAGAAACTGAGTCTGATTCCAAAGGAAAGGAAAAAAAAAAAAAAAAAAAAAAGGAGGGTAAAAAGAAAAAGGGAGAAGAGAACAAAAGGAAAGAAAAGAGAAAAAAACTAATAATAAGAAACAAAACAAAACAAAAAAACAGATTAACATACAAAACTGCAGGACAGTTGTCTGTTGGTGCCTGGGACCAGTGGCTGTGCTGGTCTGGAGAAGAGGCCATCTGGTTCTGTCAGTGTCAGTCTCACTCTGGTAGATGAGCAGTTATGCAGTTACCAGGCACGGAGGGGAGAGGTTTGGTGTAAGGGGTCCCGCCCCTACTGGGGGCATCTGTCCTGTTCCAGGAAGCCCCACGGTGTTGATGTTGGGGAGAAAAAATGGCAACACCCCAATCTCTCCTCCTGAAACTGGGTGTCTCAAACCAGGTTGTTAGGCAGCCCTCACAGAGTAGCCCAGGCAGGCACCCTGCCCTGCTCCACAGTCTCCCTCATCTCCTAGGTGCTCGGCTGGGATTCAAAACCCAAAGAAACTATAACAGCTTAATCCAGAGAGTAAGAAAATAAAGGAGGTGTAGAACATGTCTTAAGAGAATGGATTAAATATGTTCGCTTAAACAAACCAACAACCAGCGTAACCAGACTAGAGGAGGGAAGAGATAAGAAGAAAAAAAGGAAGGAAGAATATATCTATATAATAAGCATTGTCCGAATTAAACCAGACAATGCAACCGTGCTGGTCTGGAGGAGGGGCTGTCTGGTTCATCAGCATTAATCCTGCTCCAGTAGATACACAGTTACCAGGCACGGAGGGGTGTGGTTTAGTTTAGGGTGGGTCTGCCTCCACTGTGAGCCGAGTTCCCTTCGCTGAAGTCCCACTTATGGCCCATGGGGTTGTCGCACTGGATCTCTGGAAGCAACTCTGTCTCTTTTCCTCCCGGACTCTTGGGGTTCAAAATCCTTTGGCCTCAACACAGCTTTGTTTGAGAGATGAAGGAACTTCAGATCCCCCTACTTCTCCGCCATGTTGGCCCCTCCCTCCAGCCACTCATTTCTGAAGTACTTTGACCTGCTCAGATCCTCTGGGGGAGGGTCTTGCTGAGCAATGGCCGGGTGTGGGTCCGCCCCCAGGAACATTCACCAGACTGTGCTGGTGCAGGGGCCCAGAGACTGCGGCTGGGTGCCATCCCCGCCCCAGAAAACGTTCACATGATCTTGTAGCAGCAACGTTTCAAGGTTTATGGAAAATCACAACATACATCTAGCGCCCGGCTTCCCCCTTAACGTCCTTGTTCCAACACCTCGCTCTCCACTCCTGGGGATTCGTCCTTCTCACCAGAGCACCACCAGGTATCGAGCTGCGGAGTTTCAGATTCTGCACTCTGTTTATAGAGTCTTAATGGAATTTTTTGGGGGGATGCTCTTCCTATACTCTCCCCGTGTCTCTGTCCTCTCTCCACAAGCAAAAACATCTCCTGCCCTCCCGCGGCTTCTCGCTCCTCCGCGCCGTGTACCTGCTGAATTCTATGGTTCAGGTTGTGCAGATTGTGTTAATCCTCAGATCAGTTTTCTAGGTGTGCAGGATGGTTTAGTGTTGATCTGGCTGTATTTCATGGACACGAGATGCAAAAAAACTTCCATGCTGTTCTGCCATCTTGGCCCCTCCTGGTATTCAAAACCCAATGTCTTAAAGGATCCTGCTCGCCTGGAGTTAGCACCACTCCCCCCAGCTGATGAAAGTGGTTAGCACCACTCCTCCCAGCTGACGAAAGACCTCTGGCTGGCACCTGCAGGGTCTTTTGTCCTTGGGGAATCAATAAACCCTCTTCCCACAGTACTTGAGGGAGGGGACTGTTATCTCCCAGTGTGCCCCCAAGATTGCTATCACACCCTGGGCTGGCTCCCTTCCCCACCAGGCATGCACACACAGTAGTGGCTCTGGTCTGGAGAAAGTTGCACACTCCTGAAAACTCCAATCTTTAGCTCCTAAAGCAGTTTGCAAAGTAGAAACTGGTTCTCTCCGTGTTTTTTTTTTTTTTTTTTTTCCCAGTCCGTGGTCCAGGGAGGTTTTCCTCTTGCTCAAATACCACACTTCCACAGCCTCTCTTTGTGTTCCTTTTGTCTCTCCAAAGAAGGGGGTCCCCTCTCCTCCATACCTTTGCTGCTTGACACTTTTATCTCTCCCAATTCATAAACGTGCATCTCTGTCCTGCCAAGCTGTTTCTGTACACCTGTAGAGATTTTTCTGTCACTCTACAGCCTGTATTCCTGGGTATTCCAAGTGTTCTGACCTTAAGCTGTGTTTGAGGGATGAGGGAAATTCTGGTCCCCCTAGTTCTCTGCCATTTTAATTCCTCCTACAAGCTTATTGTTTTTGAAGCTGGTGAAAATGTAGATTCTTTTTAGCCATACCAACTTTTCCTGGGGTGGGGGCTAGGTTTTGATGGCTATGTATTCTGCTGGTGGAAATGTATGGCATTTATATCTATATAGTGTATTTGTGATGATTTTCTGCAAGTCTTCAGTCTTCCTGCAAAAATCTGGACTGAGCGCAAAGCTGCCACACTGGAGGTGTTCTGTGCTTACATCTGTTTTGGGAGTCCACGATTTTTCTTTTTTCTTTCATTTTGTTGGAGCATATCAGTAGATTCCTTTTTTAAAAATCTCAATTTTCTGAGACTTCTCATGTCAGAAAATGGCCTTGCTCTAACCCTTGACTGATAATTTGACCGAGAGTAGAATTTTAGGCCCAGAAACATTTTTGTCTCAGAATAGTTAAGGCATTGCATAATCACCTCACACTTTTCCAAGACTCTTATTATTTTTCTCAAAGTTTGTGTCTTTGTCAGGCTTCTTGGGATATTTCCTTAACCTTTTCTAACCTTCTTTATGTTATTTTTCTTTTGGCCAATTTTTTTTTTAAACCTGTGTTCATCTCTCACAGCACCCTCTTATTTTAAGGCTGCCTTTTATGTATCTATGTGCATATATGTGTGTATACACATAAATATACATATACATACACGTGTGTGTGTGTGTGTGTGTGTGTGTGTGTGTGTGTTGTTTTAATCTCTTGGGATATATATATTAGAGCTATGGCTTTTTTGGAAGTTTTATTGTGTTTTCTGAACTATACTGTTTTTTCCAGTTCCACTTTTCTGTTTATTCTCTCTTTTGTCTTATGTATGGTGATTTCTAGTCATTTTTATTCAAGACTGAGGCATTAACAGCTGATTTGGATTGTAGTATATACATGCCAAGGAATATTATTCAATCCTAAAAATGAATGAAGTTCTGATATATGCTGCAACATAGACAAATCTCTAGAACATCATGCTAAATGAGAAAAACTAGAATCAAAAGTTACACATGGTATGATTCCATTTATGTGAACTATCCAGACTAGATCAATCCATGGGGATGGGATGCCCATTGGTGGCTTCCAGGGGCTGGAAGAAGGGGATAATGGGGCAACGAGTGCTTAATGGGTAAGGGGTTTTACTTTAGAGTGATGGAAATGTTTTGGAACCAGATAGAGGTGGTTGCACAACATTGCACATGCACTAAATGCCACTGAATTGTTCATTATAAGATGGTTAATTTTGTGTTCTGTGAATATCATCTCAACAAATTTTTTTTAAGTTTATTTATTTTGCGAGACAGAGAGAGAGAAAGAGAGCCAGCAGGGGAGAGGCAGAGAGGGAGAGAGAGAGAATCCCAAGCAGGCTCCACGCTGTCAACACAGACCGATGTGGGGCTTGAACTCATGAACTGTGAGATCATGACCTGAGCTGAAGTCAAGAGTTGGACGCTTAACCAAATGAGCCACCCAGGAGCCCCAGTAAATTGTGTTTTTGAAGTTGACTGGATGTGGGTGTGTGGCAGGACAAGCAGTGGCCTTCATTTCTGGATGATTAGGCAGAAAGCCTACCCCGTTGAAAGGGCTCAACACTGTTGGTATATGAAAAAATTTTCTCTGGGGCTTTTTCTCAAGAAAAATGTTCTAATCTGCCACCTATAGGGTAGCAGCCCAGCCCAGCTGGTTCTGGGGTCCAGATGTAACCTCAAATTCCATGTTTTTCACCTTGTGCATTTTCTATTCTTGCTCTGAAGCAGATTTTCCTGGTCCTAAAGGCTCTCCCTCTCAGTTTTGCCACAGATAAAACCTCTGGCCTCCAATGGGCAGGTAGACATGTTGCTCTCATGGGGTGAGGAAAGGGAACCCCACAGTTTTCTTACTCTTGCTTCAGTCTTGTGGCATGCCACAGCCTGCCCCTCCCAGGGTCTTGGCACAACAGGTCAGCCTCCTTCCATTGGATATGCCTGGCCCCCACTGTTCCCTTCCTCCTCTGTCACAGCTCCTCTCACTGATTTTACTCTTCTGACCATGTGCTCATGTCCCCTATCCTGTTTTCTTTGTCATTGGTGTTTATACTTAAAACTTTTTTTTTCTTCATTATCATTTTAATGCCATCTCTGGAAGGAGAGGATATAAACCTGTTGTTCAACAGTCTAGTTTAACTGGAAGCCTGCATGTTTGTTTATTTTCAACCTGTCAGGGGAAATTTTATCACAGAATGAAAAAAAAAATGCTGCCCAATTGTTAGCTTTAACGTTAGCTGTTTTTCTGGGGAAGTTGATAAATTGCCTAGTCTTTTCGTGTGCCTGATTTTTAACTGTCAAAATGGTTATTGGAGGTGCTTAGGCGTGGCATGACATGGGGGGGGGGGGACCACATTTATCAAATGCTGGTTATGTGCCAAGAGAACACTTTGCCTCAGGTTTCAAGTGCAAATTGCTAAAATTGAAATGATGTTTCCCTCTCTGGTGTGACTGTTTTCGCACAGTATCAATTCTCATAACTATCTTTGAAGGAGGCAAAAATTCAACAAGGTAATGTTTCTGGAGCCTTAGAACAGCAACCTGGACCTCTACTGCAGACTTTTCACGTGCTGTTGTCATTATTTGTTCACACCTTTGACCCTCACTGCACCCCCCACCACGAAGAAATCCTGCCTTATTCATCACCATGCACAAAGTAACTCAATGAATGATTCTACGATATATGGAGATCCTGATATAGGAATAATAATTTAAATGGAAGAAAATAAGCTGGAAAATGTAAAGTGAGCTTAGAATTCAATATCAGGGATGACTGAAACAGCGAGCCTTATGTTCACAGATCGCTACTTAGCAGTCATATTTTTCATTCTAAGAAATCCACTGGTATGTACCTTGTCATTACAGAGACCAGAGATTGACTCATAATAGTTTACCCAAGGTGGAATTTATTCTTATGAATCTAATTTCAGGAAGGATGTAGGACTTATAAGAACTAGAAAGTTATAAAGTTTCTTTTTTTTAATCCCACCTCCTTTTTCTCCATCTCTCCCCTGAGGCCTCTTGGTATCTCTGCTTTCCTGCGTGCCAGTTTTTTCTTTTCTCTTTGCTGACCTTCTCAATTCATTCATCACGTTGTGCCTGGCTGCCTTAAAAAGGTAGTCTGTACCTGGCTTTCTAGCTTGGCTTCACATAATTAACAAAGTATCTGTTAAGTCTAATTCCAGGTTCCCAGGAATAGGCATAATTGGCCCAGCATGGGTCAGGTGCCCTCTCCTGGTCCGCAGTTGGGACAGGGCGTTCAGGGGCATATGGAGAGCTGGGGAAAGATTGCATCTCTGTTAGAATACACTCGACAGGTCCCCCTCTCTGAAACAGTTGATTATTATTGTTGTTATTATTATTATTTCCCCATAAATAAGGTATTTTATCCAGAACGTAGCAGATGAATGTCAGATGAAGTGTGAATGAACATGTTGTCCTTGAGAAGACTTTGCGAAGCCAAGGAGCAGATGCACGTGGGGGCAGGGGGCCTTTCAGGCAGTCCTGTCTGGTGCTGCTCTTACTGCGATCAACAGGAGCACTAGCCTCCAAGACATGGTGCATTTTCTCTGCTTCAGCCAAATTTCTTAAGTCATTTAGATGCTGACAGCTTATAAAGGAATTGACAAATAGACTTTGAGAAAATGGACCCTTGGTTGCACCAGGCTTGGGAACCACACATGGGTGGAGGGACTGGCAGGTTTATGTCTCCGTGATTCTCTAAATGCTGTCTTTGCACACCCAGGTCACACATGGCAGACTGAAAAGGAACTAGAGGAGGAGGCAGATTCTGAGAGAAAGTCAGAAAACTGGCATGGCAGAGAGCCAGGAGGCTGCTCTAAGGAGCAAAGGCCACATTTTGTCCTGAGAGTTGCATAATTAAAGTGATCTTTACTTATTGTATCATTTTTCACATGTATCACCTGTGTGCTAGGCTATCTGTAAGAAATGATGATTAATTGCAACAACAGGAATGGATGGGAATTGGAGGCCTGTGTGGGCTCTGAAGTAGCACTAAGAAATCAACTTCCCATTTCTTCTCTCTGATGGCCAGCTCATTCCTGCTTTCATGCTCTCTTTGGTTATTTCCTTTCTTAGCTTCAATCCCCCAGATCGAAGGAATCTGATCTCCTTTTGACTCAGAGTGAACTCTTGAGCTCACAATCCTGGTTCAGTCAATTTACTAGAGCCAGGCTAGAACTGGTTTTGTAGGAGGTACACTGATGCTTTCCTCTGAAAGGGGTCAAAGAGGTCAGGGGGGATAATGGGCATGATGATGCTTAATGACTTCCCACTGTAATTAGAGGTTGATACCATTGTTTTTTTTCAGCTCCTGGCCAGCCAGCAAGACACCCAGAGTGTCTCTGCTTATTCTAGAATAGTGCTGGTTTACTATTGCAGCTTCTCTGGAGTGACCCAGGGAAAAGGGCAAGCAAGGGCTGTCATAGGACCTGCCAAACCTTGTATAGAAGTACATCATCTCTTGGAATGCTCCCTAAGAAGAGAAAGTTTTGAGTAGAATCTGGAACAGAAAATGGGTATTTATACTGTGGAAGAGAGCAGAAAAACCTTTACAGGTGGGGGCACATGTAAGGTTTTATGGGAGAAAAGGAGATCAACTTGGCCTCACAGTTTTAAATAACACTCTTCTTAAATATATGGCCCTAAACCTTTGAAAAATGACAAGCTGCTTGAATTTTAAACTTAATAAATGTTGTTCTGTCAGCTCCCTGACTTGAAATGCAAGTTGCATTAACCAAAGACGTGCCTTTAGATGTAAGTTTAAATAAAGCACCTCTAAAGAAGACTCAAATTCTATGTAATTTTACATAATTAAATGTAGCTATTTTGTCATACTACAATTTTCCGCTTTGCTCCTTGTGTCTACAATTTTGATGTTCGTCATGGATTTGGATGGTTTATTTCGGTGCAAGCTTACCCACATTTGTAGGGTGCAGATGGTAATTACTCTCTACCCAAAACCAGACAAGATGCCCCAAGTTCTCAGTTTGATGACACTTGGAAAATTTTTAGCAAAGAAAATAGTGAACCCTCTTCAATCTGAGCACAAACAGTAAAGGCAAAAGTAGTTTTGTAAGGTCACTTTTATTTCTGCTTCTGTTCTGCCTTTTCTACTTCTCTATCCTTTTCACTGGTGAGAAAAATGATTGAGCTGATGGACCTGAGAATTTCTAAAAAGCTCGAATCTACCAAAAAATTCCAAGGACTAATATGCTTTTGATTACAAGAGACTCTTTTTCGAGAGCCTATCTTTAGGAAACATTTTTCTTGTCTCATCAAATAAGAGATCATGCAGAATGTCAAAGTCCTCAGACTATGAGTCTGGTATACAATTTTTCTCCTTCCCTTTCTATCAGACATAAAAATGAATATTTTGAACTTTCTAACACTTTTTTTGTGTAGAAAATTATTCATATACTAAGCTCCTTGAAGTTAGAAAAGTTGACCTCATTCTAGGAGCATGATTGTACGAATTGTTATTATAAGCATAGCACAAGGCTGTGGGCCAAGGAGATTACAAAAGAAATGTAGGATCAACTCCATGCTCCCAGAACATATGATGCACTTAAGCAGAAAGAGTACAGCTGTATTTTAAAGTTTTCTTTTAAAATAGTTAAACTTGACTCTGAAAATCTAAGGAGATCTACATAAAATACTAAGAGAGTAAGAGTACAAAGAATATGTTAATGTGGCAAAAATTGTGTAGGAGGCTTGTAAGCGACTAACATTTGGGCTGTCCTGTGTTTCCTTCTAGTCTTACAGCTTCACAGTGAGCACTGGGCTCCTTCAAAGGACAACAGAATCACTGTTATGTATGCCATTGACGTGCAGACATTTGCGGCAGTGAGGTAGAAGTTTCAGACAATTCACAAGTACTTCCAGCCAACACACTACACCCTTTCTTCCTTACAAAGTTTGGAATGACTCATCATAGTCCTACAGTGATCTTCTGTAGCTTCTTTCTTTTGAAATCCATGTGTGTGTATGAGTCATGTGCGCTAGGATTTAGAGAATGTTTATCACTTACATATTTGTATTTTTACTTGAACTCAAACATGCAATTACCCAAACCTGAAATGAATAGGACCAACTGAGGAAAGAAAGAACAGCTCACTAGCATCCTCAAGCCACACCACAAACGACCAGGGCTCTGACATGAACTGGCAGCTACAAGGCCTGCAGAGATGCGCGGATAATTGAATTAGGCGTTGCTGTGGTGTCTGAAAAGGATATTTGATGGATGGGGGAGGGAGGAGATCTGGATCTATTTCTGTGTCATTGTCGGGGGGGGGGTGGCGAGCCATGAAATGGTGGTAAGAGGATGGCCCTGCTCTGCTTTTCTAAAGTGATTTTCAGACAAGTATTATTCTGCAAGTAAAATGTATTCATCAGTCTATTTCAGAGGTAAATAGAGCCTGTTTTCCTTCAGTTTTTTTCTTCAAACACCTTTGTTTATGGCCACTTACACCAAAATGAGGGGACCCAGTCTTTTTGTCAGGAGTCTCAAACTCTGTGGTTCTCAGCTGAGATTAAAACCCAAACTTGTTCACACTGTAAAAACAGACTCATGATAACAGGAACAAGTGTTGGCAATTCACAGAAAGTTAGATTCGCTCCTACTTTGGCTTTCCCTGTACGATCAGTGAACCTGTTGAAAGCAAAGTTGGGGCCAGGAATTCATTCTGAGTAGGAGGCTATAATATGACACTGTTGGAAATATTTGAAAAGCACACGATCTCAATACAACTGGTATTAGTCTCTCAGGTACAATCACTCAAAGATGCTGTATGGTGTATGCAGTTTGTGTTTTTATTAGTATGGAGTGTGTTTCAATTCTCTGCAAGCCAATTTCAGTCTCTAGACCAATGCCATAACCTTGAACCTGGAGTAATCAAAGTAGGAATTTCCCTGTTTGGCATTGAGCTCTACTCATTAGCTGTTAATGAGGCAGATGTTGCAGAGCCAAGCCCCGTGTGGGCCATTTGGCTTCATATTGAGAGAAATACCTTTCAAAGACACAGATTGAATTCCCATCTCTGGGCAACATCAGGCAGATGCCTATCATGGGACACATTTGATCTTGAGGTAAGAGTATGGATATTTAGTGTACTGCTGCCCATACCAATAACTGGAAAAAAAACCACACCAAATATGTCCCGCTGTCTGCAACAACCTTAGCATCCTGTTCATAAACATAGTCAGCAATATTTCCCTTTAATGGTGAGAGAAAAATCTAAAAAGAAAAAAAAAGGAAAAAATAAAATAACCTATGTATGAAAGTCCAATTTTGATTTATTATCCAAGTGTCCTGTTGACCTATTATCCAAGTGTCCTGTTGACCTAAAAGTGACATTTTGTTCTGCAGGACATGTTTTACACATTATTTTCAGTGTTGTTCTGGTTTTCATGTCTTAGTATAAAAATCTCCAGTTGGCCCATTTCATAATACAGTGTCTAAACTCTAAAGAGTAGAAGACAAGGTTGAAAACAAACTACCCCCCAATATTGCTTTCTCAGAGGTTACAAAATTAGCTTCTATTTCATAATGTCTATTCTTAGTCCCCAGCCTGGGTTCAGCAGGGAAGAAGGACAGACTTCAGAGGTGAGCCATCTCCCTGAGCCGTGGCCCCATGCCAGTCAGAGGGTAGGCATGCAGCTGTCTGCTGTCCCCATGCCCAGCAAGAGAACTGTTCCAGATTTGTTATTTGAGCAAATAACCAAAATTTCTCTTTCCCAAACACTTCTCTTTTGACTTCCATGACTCTGATTATCCTAGTTCCCTTAAACCTAATAATCCTCCCAAAAGATTGGCACCATAATTTGTGGTGTCCAGTGCAAAATGAAAATATGGGCTCCCGTGTTCCAAAAGTAGGAAAAGGCACCATGAGAGATACTCAGATACAAACCTTTTTCCCTTCCCTTGCAGTTTCTGCCATCACTTGTGATGGTGTCTTTTTATTTGCTACTTGATGTCATTCTAGGTAAAGAAGGATTAAAATTTTAAATTACTAGTATGAATTTTGCCATTAAGTTTTATACTGTAACAACATCAATTTAAATGCAAATTTAAGAGCATTTAGCTTATGTGCAGAATCACTGAAATTACACGATTAGTATTTTGTAATACATATACACATGTATTTCATTCTTACCGGAACAGTGGAGTCAACACTGCACAAAACAAACCACTGGTTTTCAATTTCATTTCTTGATATGCACACATTCTACCAACACACTCTACCATTGGCTCACTGATGAGTAAGGAAGGACTGAAAAGAAAAGGAATTGTGGGTTGCCTTATCTCTCCTTTTCCTTCTATGTCATCATTTTTGGTATATGTGGCTGGCTGATATAGGAAAGTAACACAAAATAAGAAGGGATAAGAGGGTTTCATGATTATTCGTGTTTCCAAAATACTATTGATTTCCTTCAAACCAGCAGTTCTGGCTGGAACTCAAACGGTGGCCTTTTGGGGCTTTCAGCCTTCCTCCTACCCCACCTTACTCAGTCGAAGATTATCTGATAGTCACTGTGAGTCTTGCGGAGCTTCTACACATCGTGGGTACTGGAATTCTGTGCTCAGGAGACAAGGAATGGTGGGCATGCATGTTGCACACATTTCTGCTCCTTACATCCTCCACTGCCCCATCAACTTTAGTTACAAAACATAAGTTCAGAGATAACAGTTATTAAGAATTTCAAAACTGTAGTGATGGAACATTTCACTATGCTGGAGCCCTGCTGGGGACGGAGCTTTGTGAGACTGAACAGATCACACACCTGTGAAGCTGTTCCTGGGCTCTCTCTGGCTTTCTATTTCATCCAGGCCACCTAATCAGTGTCATGTGTAATTTTGTCATCATCTTCTTCTCTTTCTAGTTTTCATTCACCATTATAGGTTCAATTTACACCTCTCTGTCTCTAGCTTCCAGCTTTTCCCCAGACTGAATATCCAAGTGCCTGCTGAACACATCTCAACACATAACAAGTCTAAAGTAAAACCCATCATTTTTCTCCTAAAGCTGATTGAGTTACTGGAACCAAAACTCAGTCATTTGGTCTGCAGTCTGCACAGAGCTGATAACATGGCAGTTGCTCAATATACACTGGTTATTGCTCATACTGAAAACCTGCTTCCAGTTACACATTTATAATATTCAATTTCTATCATTTAGAAGTTGGTTGTTCTGGTTGTAGATGACCCTTACCCTTATTTTGTTTCTACTTTTAAAATTATTCTTCTATCTTTAAGACATTATACAGAAGCAAGGAATTAATGTAAAGTTTAACCAGGGGTGTCTGGGTGGCTTAGTCGGTTGGGTGACAGACTTTGGCTCAGGTCATGATCTCACAGCTCAGAGCCTGGAGCCTGCTTCAGATTCTGTGTCTCCCTCTGTCTCTGCCCATTCCCTGCTCATGCTCTGTCTCTCTCTTCTCTAAAAAAATAAATAAACATTTAAAAATATGTATAAAGTTAAACCATCCATTTCTATTTAACACTAACCAAAACCTTTTAATAGGAAAGGCATTGATATTAACAGTTAAAATGAATGCTGGATTTGGAGTAGATTTCACTAACATATGCTCACAACTTTGCCTTTCAATCATTTCAAAATAAGAAGTTTCATTTCTTCTTTTCTATTTGTCTCTCTCTCTTTCCTTATAAAAAAACTCTGCCAATGGACCTCAGACTTAGTTCCTTCAAAGCCACATTGGCTACTGTCTTGTTATTTGTGTTCTTTGTTGCAAGAATTGCAATTGAATGGACTTTAATTACAGTGTTTTGATATTTCTAGTGCTTCCCACTTCTGGTTAGGCCATAAATACAATGGCAGTATTTTGTGTTGTTTTCCTGGCACTTTCAGTGCAGACTAGAACCCAGGAAAGGTTCAAGTGTATTAAAAACAACACCACCAACAAAAAGAAGACAAACAGAACTAATAAAGAGAGATGGGGGTTTGGATTCTTTCAAACCCCATTATGGTATTTGGTTTATATTTAAGTGAAGTTCAAGTCAGTTCTTGTTTTTATGGGACCCTCCAAGCCAATTTCTAGCCATCTTTGCTTTAGGTTTGGCGCGTGGAAAGACTAAACTGCCTTCTTCCTTGACTGGGGCTCATCCAGTCATTAACTGCCTGAAGCACCGAGGCAGAAGTTTTACTTATTTCAGATGGCCCAGGCACTGGAAATAATGTGCTACTTGTATAATAAATCCAGAGAAATGCCAAAATAACATGTGGCTTCCAAAAGTGGCCCACAGAACTGTTAGGCACAAGAAATAGGAAGCCAACTTAGAATTCAGTATCAACTTCTCTATCCAAATCTGCATTCTGGCAGAAAGTAAAGTGCTCATTATTTGTAAAATTTAAAAGTAAGATTTTAAATAACATTTACTTCTGGGCTCTTCAAAGATATATTTCATTTAAGGTACTTTATAGTAATTATCTATTTTGGAGGTACCCAACAGTATTTTAACTATTGCTTTAAACAGTCTTAATGGTTCTGTGACATTTCATTATGCAACTTCAAAGCCAATAAAGATATCAATCAAAAAAACATTGATTGAACTTCTAATGCATCTGGCAGTGTTATAAAATAGTAAAATGAGCAACTTCCACCCTCAGAAAATAAGTCTTTTTGAGGTAACGATAACATATGCATATGAATAGAGAACGATACAATATAGTATACAGTTTTGTTAAAGAGCTCAGAAGTGGAAGAAACCAGATCCCTATGGAGAAGAGAAAGTGAGGCTTAAACTGCCTTTCTCCCTGGAAATTGATGAGGACCAAAGATGTTAGCCTCATAAGCCTCATGGAAAACAAAATACCTAAAGGGTTTTAGACATTGATAGATACTGTATGGTATTCTTGCATTTCTTTACCTGTAAAAGGACAGGACATTTTGAAAGACTGAGAAGTGTGGCATAGGGAAGAGTTGAGATGTGACCTGGATTATGGAGGAATGTATGAATTTGAAAGAGTAATTTGTCTTGACAGAGTAAAAAATTATTTCTTAATGGGAGCAGGGTGGCAGAGGAAGATGAAAAAGGTCTATTCAGGTCTTTCATCTATTTTCAAGGGGGTTATCTTTTTAATACCGAGTTGAAGGGGTTCTTTATATAGTCTAGATACAAGTCCTTTATTAGCTAAATGATTCGCAAATCATATTTCTCCCATTCTGTGGACTATCTTTTCAGTCTTCGCAGTGTACTTTGTAGCACGAAAGTTTTTAATTTTGAAGTCCAATTTATCTATTTTTTTCCTTTGTTGCTTGTGCTTTTGGTGTCATATCTAATAATCATTTGCCAAACCAAGGTCATGAAGATTTACTCCTATGTTTTCTACTAAGAGTTTGACAATTGTAGTTCTTACGGCTAAGTCTTTGATCCATTTTGAGTTAATTTTTGTGTACTGTGTGAAATAAGAGTCCAATTTCATTCTTTTGTATATGTTTCTCCATTTGTCCCAGGGTCATTAGTTGAGCAGATTACTGCTTCGCCACTGGATTGTCTTGACACCCTTGTCAAAAACCAGTTGATCATGGGCGTACAGGCTTATTTCTGGACACTCAGTTCTATTCCATTGCTCTATGTCTATCTTTATGCCAGTACCACAGTGTTACTATTACTTATGCTTTGTAGTAAGTTTTAAAATGGAGAAGTATGATTCCTCCTTTGTTTTTCTTTTTCAGGATTGTTTTGGCTATTCTGAGTCATTTGCAATACATGCTAATTCTAGAATCAGTGTGTCCATTTCTACAAAGAAGTCAGCTGGGATCTGATAGGGATTATTAGGTCAGTTTGGGGAGTATTGCCATCAGACCAGCAGAAAGTTTTTAGATCCACAAACATGGAATATTTTCCATTTATTTAGATCTTTAATTTTTTTGACAATATTTTATTTACAGTTTTCGGAGTACACATTTTGCATTTCTTTTGATAAATTTATTGCTAAGTATTTTATTCTTTTTGATGATGTTATTGTGAATAGAATTGTTTTCTTAAATTTCATTTTTGGGGGGAGCCTGGGTGGCTCAGTCAGTTGAGTGTCCAGCCTTGGCTCAAGTCATGATCTCACAGTTCATGAGTTTGAACCCCGGGCCAGGCTCTGAGCTGACAGCT
The DNA here is from genome assembly GCF_046562875.1 of Panthera onca. NCBI lineage: Eukaryota > Metazoa > Chordata > Mammalia > Carnivora > Felidae > Panthera > Panthera onca. The sequence goes on from NC_138343.1 coordinate 71,989,065, forward strand.
TGGAGCCTGGAGCCTGCTTCGGATTCTGTGTGTGTGTGTGTGTGTGTGTGTGTCCCTCCCCTGTTGTGTTCTCTCTCTCTCTCTCTCTCTCTCTCTCTCAAAAATAAATAAACATTGAAAAAATTTTTCATTTTTGGATTATTCATTGTATAGAAAAACAAATGATTTTTGTAGATTGGTCTTATATCCTCTAACCTTGCAGAATGCATGGTTTAGTTCTAGTAGTTTTTTAGTGGGTTCCTTAAGATTTTCTATACACATGATCATGTCATCTGCTAATAAAGAGGGTTTTACCTCTTCCTTCCCTACCTATATCAGGGGAATATTATTTCTATCTTAGGTTTGGAGGCTAGTTATATAGTCTAGGCATACAAAGTTATCAGATTTTTTTTCCATCTCTCATAAATGCTTTGTAATCTCCTTTCACTGTATTTGTATGGGCTATTATAGAGATACTTGTGTTCATGACATTCACTGTTATTCTTACATCCCTTTTGAATAAGGTAAAACCTCCTATACCAGATAAGTCCCATCTAATCAAGGTCAATGACACCTCTGAGAATGGAACTATCAAATGCTAATGAATATCTGTAACTGTGAAGCCAGAGTGAGGATCATGCCAAGTGTTCAATGTATTAGGTCCCTTCTTCCTTATGTTTAAATTAAATATATTTTACCTTTCACTTACAATCTATTTAGCCACCAAAGGAAGAGAGTTTCACGCCTGATGTTTTTTCTCACCACCTATTACTTAACAGTTACACAGTGTTTGTTCGTCTTCCTCCCAGTTCATCACATTTTAAAAATTAATTCCACTTGATGAGGTCAGCAGGTTTTTGAGCAAAAACGTTTTCCTTTATCTTCACTGAGATGTGTCTCATGTTTAATTTTTATCAGCTTTTATGTCTAAACACATTTCACTGAAGTATGCATCTATGGTTATTTCTGGTAATAAAAATTTCAAATAAATTCTGCATCACTTCTGTGTTAAGGGCATTCCTAACCCCCAGCAGTAAGGTTTATTCTTTATTTCACAAAGAAGCAAAATGGTGATCCCTGTAACTCCCATGGCATCTATTTTATTAACAACTCTGAAAACCAATGGCTCTGTTCTTTAAAAATATGTTTCATATTTTACATATTCAGTGTGATTCTCTGAGCCTTGGAGAAATTCCCAACACCTGATTAAATAAAATAAACATGTTATATGAAGGTTTTCTACATATTTGTTGTTTCTATTAAATGAAATATAACTTGGGGTAAATTGGAACCAATGCAGAAAAGAGCTTATTTAATGGCCAATAGATGTGATGTCAATGAGGACATATTCCAAGAACAAGAAACAATTGTTGAAAATGTTTACCATCATCCTCGATGCATTTTTGACAGTCATGGACTCCAGACTAAAAAGTACCTATTTTTTTATTTCTTTCAACCCTCAAATGTATTTAAAAATATTTGGAGGGCATAATATTTGTTTATAATACTCTGGGTTCTGGAAACATCAAAACATAAATTGTGGCTTATTAATTTAGGTTGTGACAAAGTTGTAGAAGAAAGAAAGTTGTAAGAAAGTTATCAAAATAGCATTGAGATAATAAGTGGCATTTCAAATCACCTTCTCATCCAGAAAGTTCATGATTCTTTCTGCATGGAGCCGGGGGTTATCTTCATTAGATTTGGGACATACTTTCTTTTTATTACCAAAATCTACTCTATGCACACATTTCACTGAAAACCCCTATGTAGATAGGGATGCTACTTTCAAGTAGCCTCAGTGAGCTGTTCATGCCTTGAGTGTGCATAGAATCTCTGTAGATGTTCCAGGTCAGAGTGACCTGCGGCCTTGCCCTGTACCTCCTATACCCCCCCAAATGAGAGTGCCCATTTCATGACATTCCTTTATAATCTACACCATCTTTATAATCTACACCACCTGATAGGCAGATCTTTAAAATGTGATTCACTATTCCCCATTAGTTCCTGTTCATTTTTTCTTTAGTGAATTATGTTTTCTTGTCCTTCTCTTCTCCAAGTCTCCTTCACCCAAATGTCCACTGCCCAGGAGATTATATCCTCCCTGATTCTCTCTTCTCTCCACTACTACCTTGGAAGTCTTCCTTGCCTTGAAAACTATTAACACACACATGCACATTTCAATTTGAGATAGCTATTTAAAAATAAGCAAAACACCAAAGGATTGATGTGCCAATCAGTGAAATATAATTAAAAGTTTCTTACTAATCATATTGAATTATTATTACATTTTCTTTGTTTATAAATTTATATTACATAGTTTCCTCTTAGAGCAGTTAACACATTCTTATCTTTACTATTGCAGTTCATTTCAGTCATTTATTATTTTTTGCATTTATGGTCACTATATCAGTCAGCTTTTGCTAAGTAATTCTGTGGATATATACAAGCATTGGAATGGCAGTGGCCTATAATACCAACTTTTATTTCTCTTTCATACGCATGTTTGCAGAGAGTCAGCTTTGTTCTTTCTATTCTTTCTGTATCTTCTCCATTTGGGGATCAAGCTGAAGGAATAGCCTCTATCTTGGGCTGGTAGTTGGAATGGGGTGAGGAGCAACACAAAAACATGTGTTGGCTCCTACAACTTTTATTGAGAAGGAACATGCACCACTTCAACTCATGTTTTATTGACTAAAGCTGATCATATGGCCAAACCTGAGACAAGAGGATGGAGAAGTATAGTCCTGTCCTGTTGTTGTTAAAACTTTGTCAAGATGTACCTCTTTTTAACATTTATTTGTTTTTAAGAGACAGAGAGAGGGGCGTCTGGGTGGCGCAGTCGGCTAAGCTTCCGACTTCAGCCAGGTCACGATCTCGCGGTCCGTGAGTTCGAGCCCCGCGTCGGGCTCTGGGCTGATGGCTCGGAGCCTGGAGCCTGTTTCCGATTCTGTGTCTCCCTCTCTCTCTGCCCCTCCCCCGTTCATGCTCTGTCTCTCTCTGTCCCAAAAATAAATAAAAAACGTTGAAAAAAAAATAAAATAAAAAAATAAAATAAAATAAAAAAAGAGACAGAGAGAGACAGAGTATGAGCAGGGGAGGGGCAGAGAGAGAGAGGGAGACACAGAATCCAAAGCAGACTCCAGGCTCCAAGTTGCCAGCACAGAGCCTGATGTGAGATTCAAACTCACGAATCGTGAGATCATGACCTAGGCCAAAGTTGGACACTCAACCGACTGAGCCACCCAGGTGCCGCAAGATGTGCCTCTTTTTACTGATAATTTCTAAAGTGGAGTGAGCCTTTTAATATACGTACAGAGTTGTTTTCTTCGGCTCAAAATATTTTGTTCTATTAGGACTCTGTGTTAGTCTATTTAGGCTGCTATAACAAAATACCATGGACTGAGTAGCTTATAAACAACAGGAATTTATTTCTCACAGTTCTGGAGGCTGAGAAGTCCAAGGTTAAGGTGATGGCAGATTTAGTGTCTAATGGGGAAGATTCATACATAGCCATGTTTCTGGTTCAAAGACAGAACCATAGATGTCTTTCTGGTTCTACACTTTCTGGTTCATAGCCAGCCATCTTTTCAGTGTAACCTCATGTAGTAGAAGGAAGGCAGCTATGCTCACCACCATGCCACCATTGCTACCTCATGTAATAGAAGGGGCCAGAGAGTTCTGAGACTCTTATATAAGAGCACAAATCCCATTTATTAGGACTCTGCCCTCATGTCCTAATTACCTTTCAAAGGCCCTCCACCTCCAAATACCATCGCATTGAGGGTTCACTTTCACCATACGAATTTGGGAGGGGAACACAACATGTCACTCCATTGCAGACTCTGATTATCATTTTTATTTTATTTATTTTGAGCTTGCCTTTATTAGCACTTGTGTCTTCTCTAGTAGACCTCTTCTCTAACCTCAATTTTCATGAATCTTTTTCCTTCATCATTTTCATCTCATCCTTTTTCTTTGTCTTCTTGGATGGCTGCTTAAGTATGTCCTCAATAATATTGTTTTTATTTTCTGCACAAGTTTTTATATTCTTTACAGTTTCCAATGTCAATTTTTATTCTACTATGTTATTAGCTCTGTTTCAGTCCATCTAACTTCGTGTTGTCTTTTCTAATTTGTTTTTTTATTTCTTTGTGATTTTGGCTTTGTGTTTATAGAGGTTTTATCCTCTTCACTGAGGATTCTGAGCATTTTCTTGAAAAGTTCTTTTGGACCTTGTACTAGATCATTTTCTTCCTCTATATCACCCAAAGAATATTTTCTCATACACTTACATCCTTTTCTTATTAACATATATTTAATATTCTAGTTAAAATGAGAGATAGCTTATGACAAGCCTACTACAAAGAAAAGCAGTTCTCTGCCTCGTCTTGGGTTAAACTTGACCATTTTAATTCCCATTGTCCAATGATAACCCTTGAACTCTTTTGCTTGGTGTCTTCTGGTAACTATCTTCTTGGTCTAAATAACATGCTTATATTGCTGTCTCTTGATTTTATTGGTTTGAATTTTTTGTCATACTATGGAATATGAGGATTATCTGTCTCATATTATCTTTTTAAATGTAAACATTAAATATTGATTGATAGAAAAATTATGAAAATATTCTCAAAAGAATTATTTTTTTTAAGTTTACTTATTTTGAGAGACAGAGTGTGTGTGCATACAGAGGAGAGGAAGAGAGAGAGGGAGAGAAAAAATCCCAAGAAGGCTCCACATGGTCAGCACAGAGCCCAATGCAGGGCTTGAAGTCATGAACTCTCAGATTGTGACCTGAGCCAAAACCAAGACTCCTTGGCGGCCCTTAATGTTTACAAAATTACAATAGGTGTATTTCCCTTATCAGGCATATAATGTAGTATAGGTGCAACTGTTTTACTTTCCCTAAATAATTGCCTATTTATTATTTGATTAATTTTGACATATTCATCATTAATTCATTCCTAAACTTTCCCATAGAAGGTTAATCCCTTCTCAATTTACCAGTTTTACTTTTCTCTTGGAGACATCCTTTCTGGAGTTCTTTTAGAGACATCCTTTTTATTGGGACCCAGAGCACAGCTATCATCTTGGAAATTTGCTTCACAACAGCAAACATGAGAGGGGAAGGGGCAGAGAGTGAGAGAGAATCCCAAGTAAACGCAGGGGGGCTCAAACCCACAAACTGTGAGATCATGGTTTGAGCAAAACTCAGGGGTCAGACACCGAACCCACTGAGTCACCCAGGCACCCCTCTTTCCTTGTTTCAGTACAGCTTATATTCCAGGAGCTTCTTGAGGAAGAGAGTGAAGTAAAATTTTGAGAATTTACATGTTTAAAAAACATTTGTTTTAATTTTACCCTCATACCTTTTTGCTACAAATTTTGCAAAATTTTACAATTCTGCTACAAAATTGTAGCTTATAAATATTTTTCTTTTATAATTTGCTGTCCCCACTCTTTTTACTTGCACAGTTTAGTGTTACTTTTGAAAACTCCTGTGTGTACTTTGTTTGTACACTGATTTTGTTCCCCCAGTTGGGAGCTTTTAGGATTTTTATTTTTGAGGTTCTTAAATGTCACTACTATGTAACTTGAGAAGTGTTTATTCATTTATTGAGTTGTGTGAAATAGACCTTCAATCTGGAACATCATGCTGTCTGGTTCTAGAAATTTACATTTTAATATGATATTTTCTCCCTTACATTTTCTCTAATATTTCTTATCCTGTTATTTGGATATTGGCCACCCTAGTTTGTATCTCTAATATTCTTATGTTTTATCCACTATTTCCCATCTTTTATCTTTTTTGTTCTACTTTCTGACAAATTTTCTTAGCTTTCTTTCGACCTTTTAATTGAATTTTGAATTTATCTTATGAAATCCTTAGTAGCCAAAGGCATCTTTGTGTTCCCTGAACACATCTTTTTAAAATAGAATCCTGTTTCTTTTTAAATTTAGTATTTCTCTCATCTTTTTTGAGGATATTATTTTCTTTTTCATTTCTTTATTTTTATTAATTTTTTTAATTAAAAAAATTTTGTAATATTTATTTTTGAGACAGAGGGAGACAGAGTGCAAGTGGGGGGAGGGGTAGAGGAGAGGGAGACACAGAATTTGAAACAGGCTCCAGGCTCTGAGCTGTCAGCACAGAGCCCTACGCGGGGCTGGAACTCACGGACTGCGAGATCATGACCTGAGACAAAGTCGGACGCTCAACCGACTGAGCCACCCAGGCGCCCCTTCATTTCTTTCTTTTTAAATTTATTTCTGCTCCCTGTGCTGTCTCTCCTGAGTTCCTTTGCTTCTCTTTGTGTGTTTTGGTCTCTTTTGTGTTTGGGATTCTCCTCAACTTCTGATGACCTGAGGCCCCTTAAAGTTCATTTGTAAGCTCTGTGTGGTGTGGGAGAGGCTTATCAAGTAATAGCTTCCCTAAAGTTTGAGTGGACGGAGGCCCCTACATTTTTCTGCCAATACCTGTCAGTCTTGCCTCTTGGGCAGGTGAGTTTCCCTAGTGAGGAGTACTCCAGTCCTTGTCAATAGGGAATAACTGTGGCTTCCTATGCTTTAGAGCCGAGTGGGAGGAAAGGGACCTGAGTGTCACAATCATATGTTGGATCTCTTGGTTTGATCTTCCTATTCTTACAGAAATTATAGAATTCAAACCCTACTCTCAGCTATGCCCAGAATTCCTGATTCCAGCATCTCTTTTGTTCAGCTTGTCCAAAAATTTTACCTTAGCCATATAGGGGTGAGTCATTGCCAGGCTTCACAGAGTTTGGGAGGAGATCTAGGGGTCTATCTCCTCCTTTATATACTTTTAAGTGATACCTCCACTCTTAATTCTAACTTACAAAAGGTACCTGGAGGCCTTCCTGGTGTCTGTAGTGCCAGGTGGCTTGTATACTGTCCCCAACGACCATTACCTTTGTAGGGTCAGGTACTTTTCTTCTATCTGCTTTTTGGTTTTCAAATTTTGTTCATATCTCTTATCTACTCTTAATCTTCTCTTGTTCTCTTTGTCTTGTTAAGTTAATGCTGTGTGTGCGCGCGCGCGCGCGTGTGTGTGTGTGTGTATGTATGTATTTCAAATTCTTTTAAATCCTTTGACTGGACTGCCAAGAGAAAACAGAGGCAAATATGTTTTTTGGGGGGACACCTTGAAGTCCCAAACATTTCTTTACACTTTTTCTTCTGCAATATTTTTTCCTAGGCTTTTTGTTGTTGCTTTCTACTTATTCCTCCTCTTTCCACCTGTGTGACTTGGTGGAAGAAATTGGGTTACACAGCCATCTCACATCTCTTCCCTTTTCCTTCCTTTTCTTCCCTTCTCTTCCCTTCTCCCCTTCTCGTCTCTTCTCCAACTTTATATCATGTTCATCTCCACAGCTCCTGAATTTGTCACCAGCTTCCATATTGCTTACTTTGATGGAGTATAACTTGGCTCTGTTCTAAGTTGATTTTCTTTTCTTTCTGGTTTTCTTTTTCCCCTGCCCATAAATTAGTTCATTGTTCATTTGAAGTGAAAAGAATGTCTGAAAAATTAGTTTTTGGGCATGCACTGCATCCTATTCTTTCTTACCTAAGTACTTTGTCAGAATACTTGCCTCAGAAGATGCAATGAACCCAGAAATTTCCTTTTACTTTGTGCCTGATTGTTTTCCAGTTTGTAGTATCTGGACTTAGGCAGTGGATACTTGAGAGAGCATCTGTCAATGGATACAGATGGATATTTGCAGTGTCCTAGTTGTTATAGGTCCTGGGATGGATGGTGGCTGAGGCATGAAACCCACTGTTAGGAATTTTGTTCCATGAAATGAAGTGAGAGTGTGTTAGAAACCACAGCTCCACCAACTGTCTTTCAGCTAGTACTAATCCCTCCTAGATTCTGAACGTCTTTGTGTTCAGTGTTATTGGGAATTTTCATCTATTTTTGCTTTCAACAGCTATGTAGTGACAAGTTGAAAGAAGGTTGAATGGGAATTGTTATCCAGATTCCCTTTGAGCCAGAGTTCTTATCCTATTTGAAATTATGGTTGTGCTTAACTTTAAAGTTTAGAAGCATCCTTTAAGATAAAATAAAATAAAATAAAATAAAATAAAATAAAATAAAATAACATCATTTTAATCTATTGTTCTCTAACATTCTTTCTGCTCCCCCCAACATTCTTTCTAATGTCAAGACTGAAAATTACATTTAAAAAATATTGCATATTTTTATTCTTGCCCAACCCACCTCTCTTCCCTATAATCACTTCCTAGTTTCTGATAATATGAACCATATTAGCATAACTCCATATCTTATATTATATATTTACTTTTAACAATTATTTTGAGGGTGCCTGGGTGGCTCAGGGGGTTGAGCGTCTGACTTCGGCTCAGGTCATGATCTCTTGGTCTGTGGGTTCGGGCCCCGCATAGGGCTCTGTGCTGACAACTTGCACAGAGCCTGGAGCCTGCTTCATATTCTGTGTCTCCTTCTCTCTATGTCCCTCCCCTGCTCACACTCTGTCTCTCTTGGTCCCTCAAAAATAAACAAATGTTAAAAAAAATTTTTTAAAAATAATTATTTTGGACATTTGTATTTAATTTTATAAACACATGTTTTAAAAAATTTAACCTATGCTTCATGCATTTTTTTCCTTAAGTTTATTTATTTTTTTGGTAATCTACACTCAACCTGGGGCTCAAAATCAGGATTCCAAGATCAAGAGTTGGATAGTCCTCTGACTGAGCCAGCCAGGGGCCCCTGTTTTGTGAGTATTAATGTTATTGCAATAGTATTTTTTACCCATAAGATTCCCATTCTTGAGGCATTTAATTTTATTTATTCCCATCTAGAGTATGCTATTCAGTAAAAAAAAATTTTGGTTTATTCTCTATTTCTTTACTTTTTAAAAGATTACTTGAGACAAATATTTTTAAAAAAATTTTTTGATGTTTATTTATTTTTGAGAGAGAGAGAGAGAGGCAGAGTGTGAGCAGGAGAAGGACTGAGAGAGAGAAGAGAGAGAGAGAGAGAGAGAGAGAGAGAGAGAGAGAGAGAGAATCCAAAGCAGGCTCCAAGCTCTGATCTGTCAGCACAGAGCCTGATGCAGGGCTCAAACTCATGAACTGCAAGTTCATGACCTGAGCTAAAGTCAGAGGCTTAACTGACTAATCTACCCTGGTGCCCAGAGTCAAATATTTTTGAATTCTTGCATATTTGAGAATTTCATTCTGTTGTCTTACTATCTGAGTAATACATTGACTCTTCCTGTAAAATTCTTTCATCAAACCTCCTTCCCTCAGAATCAAAAGATGTTGCAACATTATCTCCTGGAATGTTAAGTTGCAGAGGAAAATATTTGGCAATCTGTTTTTGTTGCTTAGCTTATAACCTATTGTTGATTTATTTGCTTGCATGTATGCTTATAGGATATCTTTTTTCTTATCCTTCTAATTCCAAAATTCTTCCACAGTATATTTGGTATGTATATCTTTTCACTGCATTTACCTGGACCATGGTTGTCCATTCATATCTGCATATTTGGGACTCTTTTTTGAAGAAATCTTCTTCAGTTATATCTTTATTCCTATCTATTCTGTGTTCTGATTTCTTCTTTTGGAGCATCTGTAAGTCTGAGATTAAAATCTATGTTCTCACTTCTCAGCTCTCCATATCTATCATTTGTTTTTTGTAATTTCAGATGTTTTTCCTGAGCAGGCTCCATAAGGTTTTTCATTTCAGTTCTGCTCTTTGCTTCCTGAATGGGATTAATTTCTATTATTGCTCTTCTATTTCCATATTACCTCCCCCAATCTTCTCTATTCTTCCCAGGTTATTATATGTACATTTCATTCTGTAGACCTTTTTTAGCCAGGGTACAAGAGACTGACTAGCTGTTCATCTAATCTGATTCACCTTTCTCCTGCACACTCACTGGGCAACATTTCTCAGCCCCTCTTGCAGTTAGGTATATCCATGTGATCAAATTCTACTGATAGAATATATGAAGGGTTTCTCCAAACCACATCCACATCTGGCCCATAAAAATCTCCCACATTCAATCCTCCATGCTATTTCCCATTCCATGGCAAACTTAAAAGCCATGTGTCAAAAATGGTGGAGCCACATGGTAGGAAGAGTGTGGTTTTGTAAATGACAATTGGTGGAGAGCCACCTGCAAAGCAGAAACATTTTGTATTGTATTATATCATATCATATCATATCATATCATATCATATCATATCATATCATAATCATATTATTTAAATCCAAGTTAGTTAACATAGTATACAATAATGATTTCAGGAGCAGAATTTAGTCATTCATCACTTGCATATCACACCCAGTGCTCATCCCAACAATTGCCCTCCTTAATGCCCACCACCCATTTCGCCCATCTTCCCACCCAACACGCTCCAGCAATCCTCAATTTTTTCTCTGTATTTAAGAGTCTCTTATGATTTGCCTCACTCTCTGTTTTTATCTTCTCGTTCCCTTCTGCTGTGTTCATCCATTGTGTTTCTTAAATTCTACATATGAGTGAAATCATGTGATATTTATCTTTATATGACTTACCTATTTCACTTAGCATAATATACTCTAGTTCCATCCATGTTGTTGCAAATGGCTAGATTTTATTCTTTTTCATCACCAAGTAATATGCCATTGTGTGTGTGTGTGTATATATATATATATATATATATATATATATATATATATATACCACAACTTCTTTATCTATTCATTAGTCCATTTGGCAGTGCTGCTATAAACATTGGGGTGCATGTCTCTTTGAATCAGCATTTTTGTATCCTTTGGATAAATTCCCAGTAGTGCAATTGCTGGGTCATAAGGTAACTCTATTTTTAATTTTTTAAGGAACCTCCATACTGTTCTCTAGAGTGACTGCACCAGTTTGCATTCCCACCAGCAGTGCAAAAGGCTTCTCCTTCCTCCATATCCTTGCCAACATCTTTTGTTTCCTGAGTTGTTAATTTTAGCCATTCTGACAGGTGTGAGGTGGTATCTCATTGTGGTTTTGATTTGTATTTCCCCAATGATGAGTGATGTTGAGCATCTTCTCATGTGTCTGATAGCCATCTGGATGTGTTCTTTGGAAGTGTCTGTTCATGAATTTTGCCCATTTCTTCACTGGATTATTTGTTTTGGGTGTTGAGTTTGATAAGTTCTTTATAGATTTTGGATGCTAACCCTTTATCAAATATGTCATTGCTAATGTTTTCTCCCATTCTGTCAGTTGCCTTTTAGCTTTGTGGATTGTTTCCTTTGCTGTACAGAAGCTTGTTACCTTGATGAGGTCCCAATAGTTCATATTGGCTTTTGTTTCCCATGCCTCTGGAGACATGTCTAGTAAGAAGCTGCTGCAGCCAAGGCAAAGAGGTTTTTGCCTGCTTTCTCCTCTAAGATTTTGATGGTTTCCTGCCTTTCATTTAGATTTTTCATAATCTTTCACCCATTTTGAGTTTATTTGTTTTTTGTATGGTGTAAGAAAGTGGTGCAGGCTCATTCTTCTGCATGTCATTGTCCAGTTTTCCCAACATCATTTGCTGAAGAGATTGTCTTTTTTTCCACTGGATATTCCTTCCTGCTTTGTCAAAGATTAGTTGGCCATATATTTGTGGGTCCAATTCTGGTTTCTCTATTCTGTTCCATTAATCTATGTGTCTGTTTTTGTGCTAGTATCATACTGTGTTGATGATTACAGTTTTATAATACAGGTTGAACTCGTGAATTGTGCTGCCTCCAGCTTTGGTTTTCGTTTCCAACATTGCTTTCACTATTCAGGGTCTTTCTGGTTCCATACAAATTTTGGAATTATTTGTTTAGCTCTGTGAAGAATGCTGGTGTTATTTTGATAGGAATTGCATTGAATGTGTAGATTGCTTTGGGTAGTATCGACATTTTAACAATATTGTTTCCTCCCATCCAAAAGTATAGAATACTTTTCATTTCTTTGTGTCCTCTTCAATTTCTTTCATAAGCTTTCTACAGTTTTCAGTGTACAGATCTTTTACATCTTTGATTAGGTTTATTCCTAGATATCTTATGATTTTTGGTTCAATTTTAAATGGGACTGATTCCTTGATTTGCCTTTCTGTTGCTTCATTATTGGTATATAGAAATGCAACAGATTTCTGTACATTGAGTTTATATCCTGCGACTTTGCTGAATTTACGTATCAGTTCTAGCAGTTTTTGGTGGGATCTTTCAAGTTTTCCATGTAAAATATCATATTGTCTGCAAATAGTAAAAGTTTGACTTCCTCCTTGCCAATTTGGATGCCTTTATTTCTTTTTGCTGTCTGATGCTGAGGCTAGAACCTCCAGTATTATATTGAACAACAGTGGTGAGAGTGGACATCTCTGTCATGTTCCTGACCTTAGGTGGAAAGCTCTCAGTTTTTCCCCAATGAGGATGATAGTAGTTATGGGTCTTTCATATACGTCCTTTATGATGTTGAGGTATGTTTCTTCTATCCCTACTTTGAGGTGGTTTTTTTTTTTTTTTTATCAAGAAAGGTTGCTGTATTTTGTCAAATGCTTTATCTACATCTAGTGAGATCATGTGTTTCTTATCCTTTCTTTTATTAATATTATGTATGAGATTGATTGATTTGCAGATATTGAACCCCCCTGCCCCGCACCACAGAAACAAATCCCACTTGATTGTGGTGAATAATTCTTTTAATGTACTGTTGGGTTCGATTTGCTAGTATCTTGTTGAGAATTTTTGCATCCATGTTCATCAGGGAAATTGGTCTATAATTCTTTTTAGTGGGGTCTTTGTCTGGTTTTGAAATCAAGGTAATTTTGGTCTCATAGAATGAGTTTGGATGTTTTCCTTCCATTTCTATTTTTTGGAACAGCTTCAAGAGAATAAGTATTAACTCTTCTTTATATGTTTGGTGGAATTCCCCTAGGAAGCCATCCAGCCCTGGACTCCTGTTTGTTGGGAGATTTTTGATTGCTGATTGAATTTCTTTACTGGTTATGGGTCTGTTCATATTTTCTATTTCTTCCTGTTTTATTTTGGTAGTTTATATGTTTCTAGGAATTTGTCCATTTCTTCCAGATTGCCCAATTTGTTGGCATATAATTGCTCCTAATATTCTCTTATTATTGTTTTTATTTCTGTTGTGTTGGTTGTGATCTCTCCTCTTTCATTCGTGATTTTATTTATTTGGGTCCTTTCCTTGTTCTTTTTGATCATTCTGGCTAGGGGTTCATCAGTTTTGTTGATTCTTTCAAGGAATCTGTTCCTGGCTTTGTTGAACCGTTCATTTTTTTCTTTTTTTCTTTCTCTTTCTTTCTTTCCTTCCTTCTTTCTTTCTTTCTTTCTTTCTTTCTTTCTTCTTCTTCTTCTTCTTCTTCTTCTTCTTCTTCTTCTTCGATGTCATTGATATCTGTTCTAATCTTTATTATTTTCCTTCTGCTGCTGAAGGCTTTATTTGCTGTTCTTTTTCCAGCTACTTTAGGTGTAAGGTTAGGTTGTGTATTTCAGATATTTCTTCCTTCTTTAGGAAGGCCTGGATTGCTATATACTTCCCTCTTATGATTGCCCTCACTGCATCCCAAAGGTTTTGGACTGTTATGTTTTCATTTTCATTGGTTTACATATACTCTTTAATTTCCTTTTAAATTTTTTGGTTAACCCATTCATTCTTTAGTAGGATGTTCTTTAATCTGCAAGTATTTATGGTCTTTCCAAAATATTTCTTGTGGTTGATGTCAAGTTTTGTAGCATTGTGGTTTGCAGATATTCATGATATGATATCAATCATTTTTCTACTTGTTGAGGGCTGATTTGTGACCAAGTATATATCTATTCTGGAGAATGTTCACATACCCTCAGGAAGAATGTATATTCTGCTGCATCAGGATGAAATGTTTTGAATATATCTGTTAAGTACATCTGGTCCAGTGTGTTATTCAAAGCCATTGTTTCCTTGTTGATTTTCTGCTTAGAAGCCCATTGTTGTAAGTGGGGTGTTAAAGTCCCTTATTACTGTTGCATTATTATCAATGAACTTCTTTATGTCTGTGATTAATTCATTTATCTATTTGGGCGCTTTCAAGTTTGGGGAATAAATATTTACATTTGTTAGATGTTCTTAGTGGATAGACCCTTTAATTATGATACAATGTCCTTCTTCGTCTCTTGTTATAGTCTTTATTTTCAAATCTAATTTGTCTGATATAAGTATGGCTACTCTGGCTTTCTTTTGACATCTATTAGCATGACAGATGGTTCTCCATCCCCCTACTTTCTTTTTTATTCCCATCTCCTTACTATCAGTCCTCAGGTGTCTTTAGGTCTGAAATGAGTATCTTCTAGGCAGAACATAGGTGGGTCTTGGTTTGTTTGTTTGTTTTTTATCAGCATTTAGTCCACTTTTTTTTTTTTTTTTTTATAATGCTCCAATCAAATGATTGACTGTGATTGGTGATGATCAGGTTTTTTGAATCTAATGGGAGTTCTTTGTGCTTCTTGGATTTGGATGTCTGTGTCTTTCTGTAGATTAGGAGCGTTTTCAGTTCTATTGTGCTCACATAAACCTTTTGCTCCTTTTTGTTTATCTTCATATTCTGTGACTCCTGTGAGACAAATGTTATTCTCTTTAATAAGTTGCTCAGTTCTCTAAGTCTTGTATCATAATCTTTTGCCTTTGTTTCCCTCTTCATTTTTTTGCCTCATTATTTTCCATGATTTTATCTTCTATATCACTGATTTGCTGCTCTGCTTCATCCATCCTTGCCATCAGAGCATGCATTTTAGATTGCATCTCAGTTATAGCCTTTTTAATTTCGACCTGTCTAGATTTTAGTTCTTTTATCTCTGTGGAAAGGAATTATCTGTGTCTTCTATTATTTTTTCAACCCCAGATATTATTCTTATAATTGTGGTTTTAAATTCTAGTTCAGACATCTTACTTAAATCTGTGTTGATTAAATCCCTGTCCATCATTTCTTTCTGTTCTTTCTTTTGGGGTGAATTCCTCCATTTTGTCATTTTGCAGGAAGAAAAAAATTAATAAAATAAAAATTAAAAAATTAAAAACAAAACAAAACAAATCAAATAAAGGAAGCTAAATCCCAGCGGTATTTTGGTCTGCTTGTTGAGAGAAACTTGATAGAAAAGAGAAAAAAAAGAAAGGGAAAAAAGTTTAAAATTTTTTTTTAAAATTAAAAATACTGTTCTAATAATAAAATAAATAAATAAAATAAATAAATAAATAAATAAATAAATAAATAAATAAATTTTCTCTTTTTGTATCCACGAAAGAGAAAGAAAAGAAAGAAAAAAGAAAACAATGTAAGCAAAAACAGAAGGATGGAAAACAAACAAATGAACAAGCAAACAGAATGAAACCTGAATGAAGTTACATCTAGTTTCTCCTATAACTGAAACTTTGTAGCAGACTATATTCCATAGAGTAATAGGCAGGTGGAAGAGGTTTGTGCTGGTCTTCTAGGGGATGTGCCTAGAAGGTGCAGATGGGTGGGGTTTAGTGTAAAGTCTCCGTTCTCTATTTGGTGGCACTGCTTAGCTCACTGAGGTTGATCTGTATATGTGCATGCAGACACTAGAGGTGAAAATGGCTTCACCTTGCTCTCTAGTCTCTGGTGCAGAAATTTCATGCATTCACAGACATGCAATCAAGCACCCTTCCTTTGTCTCAGGCTTCTGTCCACTCCCCACCTTTACCCTGTCTTGTGTCCAAGCTTTCTGCTTGCTAGGTGTTTTATCCAGAGTTTTATCTCAAATGGAACTGTGTTCCAAAACCCCACATTTCAGAGACCCCCACTGCTTTGACCCATGCTGATTCTCTGGGGGAGGGTCTCCTTGAGCAATGGCCAGGTGCTGGCTTGCCCCAGAAAATGTTCCTGTGATTGTTCAGTGGCAGAGGCTCAGAGTTCATAGTAAATCACAACACACAGCCAGTACCAGGTTTTGCTCTACTCTGGCATCTTTTTTCCAATATCAGTAAATGTGGCAGCTCTCCAGCGTCCACTGGGGTCTTTGCCCAAGGGGAGGCTATATGGCCTCTACCAAATGCTCTCCAAGCAGGGGAACTGCTTCTCCCTGTGTGGCACTCAGACCCCTCAGCCCCCACTGTCTGCTCCTGGGGATTCACCCTACTTCCTCACCAGAGCACTGCCAGGCACTGAGCTCTAGAACTTCAGACTCTGTGCTCCACTAAGTTTAATAGAATCCACAGTGTGGAGGTTCCTCAAAAAATTAAAAATAGATCTACCCTAGCAGCCTTCCTAGGAATTTGCCCAAACAAATAGCACTAGCAATAGCACTCCTAGGAATTTGCCCAAGGGATACAGAAGTGCTGATGCATAGGGGCACTTGCACCCCAATGTTTATAGCAACACTTTCAACAGTAGCCAAATTATGGAAAGAGCTTAAATGTCCATTGACTGACAAATGGATAAAGAACATGTAGTTTATATATACAATGGAATACTACTTGGCAATGAGAAAGAATGAAATCTGGCCATTTGTAGCAACGTGGATGGAACTGGAGAGTACTATGCTAAGTGAAATAAGTCAGGCAGAGAAAGACAGATACCATATGTTTTCACTCTTATGTGGATCCTGAGAAACTTAATAGAAGACCAGGGGGGAGGGGAAGGGGGGAAAAAAAAGTTACAGAGAGGAAAGGAGGCAAACCATAAGAGACTCTTAAATACTGAGAACAAACTGAGGGTTGATGGGGGGTGGGGGAGAGGGGAAAGTGGGTGGGGGAGAGGGGAAAGTGGGTGGTGGGCATTGAGGAGGGCACCTGTTGGGATGAGCATTGAGGAGGGCACCTGTTGGGATGAGTATATATATATATATATATATATATATATATATATATATATACACACACACACATATACACTAAAAAAAATTGAATAGCAAAAAATTGCTATTGAAATTCTCTCCTTTCTCCCTGTCAATGGTTTTGGGGAAGAGATTGCTTGTCCAGTCCCCTGAGAGTGTTTTCACTCTTTTCCTCTCTCTCCAGCTACTTTTGGGGGAGTGCTTTATGATCCCGATGCGCTGCACTCTCCATCTCTCTCTGCAAAAACAGGTCTCTACCCTTCACGGCTCCATGGCTTTTCTCTCCCCTCATTCATCTCTCTGGATTGTGTACCTGCCAAGTTCTATGTCTCAAGCTATGCAGATTGTTTTGTTAATCCTCAGATCAATTTCCTAGGTGTGCAAAATGTTTTGATACTGATCTAGCAGCATTTCAGGGACAAGACAAGCTCAGGGTCCCCATACTGCTCAGCCATGTTAACTCAACTGCCACATGTTGGATTTTACGTACCAGAAAAATAAACTTTTGTTTTCTTAATCTACTAAAATGTGTGTATGTGGATGGGGGGGGGGGGGAGGAATTTGTCCTAGCAGTAAGTATTATCTTAACTAATATTCTTAGTCTGTTCATTATGCTTATTTGCTTGTTTTTTGTAAAATGCATTTATCCCTGACATAATTTTGAGAATAGCCAGCTTTCTCTAATTTTCTCTGGATATCATCTGAGCCTTGGTATAATGTCCTTTTTCCCTTGTGTTGTCATGTTTATAAGTTTCACGTTAATTTTTATCTCTTTACTCATTCTTTAAAATATAATGATTTTTGCAAAATGGAGATTGTCAACAAGGAGGCTTTGTGATTTTTATTTGACTGTGTTAACTCCATACTTATTTTTATGGACGAATCTCCTTATATGCTCCTTACATATTAGAAGGTTTTAAATATCTGATCAGTGTCCACATAGAGCTGCTTTGATGCATCCAGGGTGCAATTCTATCCTACGCCCGCAATTTGGTCCCTTAGTACTATGAACCAAAAACAGTGCAGTAAGAACTTCAGTCTCCCAACATGCACTGCTTCTGGGAGTTTCATGTTTCTGCTTCAGCCACAATGCTTTACCCTGAGGCAGGACTAGGCACCCACCCATTCCCTCCACACATATGTATTTCTTCCTGACTTGTTTCACGTTTCAATTTTAACTACAACTGGTCAAGACTATATTGGATGTGGTATAGAGACCGATGCTCAGGTCATCCCACAAGCAATACATTTTTAGGAAGGGGAGAGCTGCACAACTACTTTTTGATAAGAATGTGGGGCTTCAGTCTTATTAAAATACAGATTTGTAGGTTTCATATGGAAATTCTGATTTAGCAATTCTAAAGTTATGCCCAAGAATCTGTACTTCTAAAAACTTTCTACATGATTTTGACTTGTAGCTAAATACTTGATTGGGAAGGAAATTTGCACGATAGCAGATAGTTAAAAAATAAATTTCCTATTAACCCATTTCCATTGGCAGATGAATGGATAAACAAGAGGTGGTATTTATAGAAAATGGAATACCATTGAGCCTTAAAAAGGAAGAGATTCTGAGATATGCTACAACATGGATGACCCTTGAAGATATTATGCTAAGTAAAATAAACCAGTCAAAAAAAAAAAACCAAATACTGTGTGGTTTCACTTACATGAGATATCTGGAGTAGTCACATTCATAGAGACAGAAAGTAGAAAGGTGGTTGCATGGGGCTGGGGCCAGGGTGAAATGGAAAATGACCATTTAATGAGTACAGAGTTTTAGTTTTGGAAGATGAAAAAAGTTCTACAGATGGATGTTGGTGATGATTGCACAACAATGTAGATTTATTTAATATCATTGAAATGTACATTTAAAATGATTAATTTGGCACTTTATGTATATTTTACCACAATTAAAAAATAAAATGCATAAAAATAAATAAAAGTTCTCCTTACTCTACCACTTAATTTTCATGTCACTAGAATCATAAACTTTGAAAGCCAGAAAGATCTCAGAGATGTAAGGCCCTGAGAGATGGGAAGATTTACGTAAGGCCAGCAAGTAAGTGAACAGAAGCAGAACTATAAGCTAGAAGTCTTAGTTGTCTTTACCACAATGCCATATTTTATGTAGTGAACGTCTCTTTTTTCCTGGTAGCTGGTATGAAAGGTTTCTTCTGGAAACTACATTTTGATTCTCATTAGTTTCCTTTTTGGGACAGGGAGGTACTTTTGGTTGGAAGTGGTTTGACTAACATTTTTCTTATAAGTCCAATAAAAGTCTTGGGCTGTTGGAAGCAATTGGGGTTTTTTTGTTTTTGTTTTTGTTTTTGTTTTTGTTTTTAGGAAGAGAGAGCATGAGCAGGGGACAGAGGCAGAGGGACAAGGAGAGAGAGAGAATCTTAAGCAGGCTCCTCACTCAGCACAGAGCAAGACATAGGGCTCGATCTCATGAGACTGTGAGGTCATGACCTGAGCCCAAATCACGCCAGATGCTTAACCAACTTCCAGGTGCCCTGGCAATTAGGCTTTTTAAGAATGGCTATATTTTGGGGCATGTCTCAGGTTGACAGTAAGGATCAGGAGTCAATGTCATGGTTGGGTCCCTAGTATGGAGCCATGGACTTTGGAGTGGAGAGTAGAAAGAAGTTCAAGGAAAGCTTGTCATCATATTTCTGGCTTTGAAACTTGTGAGTCTTCATGGACCCTCTGTGGTATTTTATGACAAATTAAATTGTACGTATGCAAAGAGGAGGAATGGCTAAAATTACAGATGATGTCTGGAAAAGACTTTTCCCAGACTAAAGAAGTGGAACAACTCACTGATAGAGAATTTAATGAGTTACAGCTTGGAAGAAGCCAAACAAAGATGAGTTTACATTAATTTGCCACACACAAAACACTCTCCAAATATACAGGGGATAATGACTAAGCGCTGTGTAAGGGACTTAACCCATTTGTATGTACACCGCAGAGTTGGAAAAAGAGACTGCTAGCATTCCTCAGGCCACACTGGCATTCAAGACCAAAATACTTAACTCCTGGTTGAATATAAATCGTGCAACCACTGAGCTTCCAGAGTTTCTCCTGGTTATGACTTGTTACAGATGCAACTGCCACATGTCACTGAGAAATCGTAATAGCTTGGTCATGTCATCTGAGGAAATATGGATTCAAAGAATTTGCTCTTGACAGCATTTTTCAGAGGAAACCATTGTGTGGTCAGTGAAGGGATTACATCTGGAGTGTCTGAAAATAAAAGTCATTTCAAAAGCAGTATTCAATGGAAGTGCTTAAAATAACATGTGTGGGGATAGGTTACATTATTCTTAAGAAGGCAGGACAGCTTTGGACACTTAGGGTCTTACAACTTACTATCTCAGATGTTCACATACCAGTGAATTTTTCTTTTCTTAATATTCACAATATTGTGCATTGTAAGTGGAAAAAGGGGTAGTGTTGCAACTTGAAACCTCTGTCTCTCTCTTTGAAAAACCCAATGAGACAGTAATATCCACTTTGTTTTCAAAGCAAGAGGATTTCTTTTCATACTTAGAGGCTAAGTGGAATGTTTTTTTCAACTTTGTATCTAAGAAAGACAAAGCCTACTTTTTTGTTTCATTTCAGATCTTCCTGGCAAAGACTTACTGCTGACATAGGTCTGGTTCAGACTCATATTTTCCTCTTGGGTTATGCTTTAGTAGAGTAGTATTCTAAGTATTACTCCCACATGCATAATCATCCGACTTTGCAACCAGGCAAAGTAAAGATAGGCTACTTATATCTGTGCCAGATTTTCTGGAAAACAGGAAGAAAAATGTTTTCTAGTAACAAGGAAAAACAGTAAGAATGCTGTCTGCCTGGAAGTAAGGATGTCTCTGTAACTAGTGATAATGTTTATACCAAGATGATTTGGTATTACACCCTTTAATATGTTGAATTCATTTTGCCTCCTTGACTTGGCACAGTCATTTCTAAAAACTAGAGTTTAGCATCTTTTATTTTCTCTATTATATTTCTATTTCCTTCTGACATTACCTTTATTATTTGCTTCCTTCTGTTTATTTTTTTTTTAACGTGTATTTATTTTTGAGACAGAGAGAGACAGAGCATGAACGGGGGCGGGTCAGAGAGAGGGAGACACAGAATCTGAAACAGGCTCCAGGCTCTGAGCTGTCAGCACAGAGCCCGACGCGGGGCTCGAACTCATGGACCACGAGATCATGACCTGAGCCGAAGTCGGCCGCTTAACCGACTGAGCCACCCAGGTACCCCATGCTTCCTTCTGTTTAATTTGGGTTTGGTTTGCTCTTCTTCTAGTTTAAGGCAAAAGCTTAGTTCATTGATTTGAGAATTTTTCTAATATAATCATATAATGCTATAAATTTCCCTCTAAGCACTGCTTTAGCTACCCCCACAGATTTTAATATGTTGTGTTTTGATTTTTATTAAGTACAAAATATCTTTTAATTTTTTAAATTTATTTAAAATAAAGGCAGTCTGACACATGCAGCATCTCATTTGGATGTTTCTGGAGTCTTGACAGCTTTACTACCCAACGTTCTCCTACAAATAGACCTTGAGAGTTTGTTTGGAGATTCTAGCAGGGGAGCACAGCTAGGGTATACTCTTGACTGAGCAGTCCTCCTCTATCAGAGAAGGTTGTCCTCTACAGTGGGGTGTGCATCTTTGGGAGGGGCGCACATGGAGCTGTGAGGGAGGAAGGGGACAACCAGATCAGCCAAATCAACCCTGGTGATCAACGGGGTGACAGATGTCACAGCCATGTCGCCCTTACATCCAGTATCTTTTAATTTTCCATGTGATGTCATCTTTGACCCTTTGGTTATTTAGAAACAGGTGTTGACCAAGGAAAGAGACAGACTAAAATAAAAAACAAAATACTTATTTGGGGTTATCAGAATTACAATTCAGGGAACACAGATTTGGGCCCCAACCTAAATAGGGTCCTTCCAGGGAACAAAAGTCAAAGGTTTCGAGAGAGAAAAGGGACTGCTTATATGTTATTTACAAAGAATTTTGATTGGTGTTGGTGGCAGAAACTAATCTTGACTGAATGTAATTGGTTGTGAAAACTATTGCTAAGCTATTACTAAAGCAAATTGCAGGTGTTAGGGCTGAGTCCTTGGAATATTTGTGGTTTGGCCCAGTTCAAATGTTCATGGTTCCACCATAAGGATGTGCTAAGGCACATCTCCTTAATGGCCTTCCAGCTCCCTTTTAAACCTCCTTCCCATAAGTGACCCCATTTTACCTTTCATTTTATCTTTCATTTTACCTTTTCATTTTACCTTTCACATTTTTTTTAAATTTCCAGAGTTGGGAATTTAAAGAATACCTTTCTGTTATTAACTTTTAGTTTAATTATCTTGTGACTAAAGAACATACTTTCTAAGAATTTTATTTTTTTAATTTATTGAGACTTGTTTTTATGCCTCAGAATATAGTTCATTTTGTAAATGTTCTATGTGCACCTAATTTTTTAAAAAATGTGTATTCTACTATTGTTGGGGAGAGTATTTTATAAATATCAATTAGGTCAATCTGGTTCATGTGTGTTCATGTTTTCTATACGTGTTGATTTTTATTTTGTCTAGTTCTGTTACTGAGAGAAAATTATTGAAATTTTCAGCAATAATTTCAAATTATCTATTTCTCTTTTCAGTTTAATCAGTACTTGCTTCATGTATATTAAAGTTCAAAATGTATTGGTGTATTTATTAGGTGCATTAACATTTAGAATTGTATGTTCCTTAGATAAATTGATTCCTCTGTGATTATGAGATGTCCTTCTTTATTCCTGGTAACATTCCTTTTTCTAAAACCTACTTCCTGTGAAATTAATATAGTCATTCTAGTTATGTTATGCTTAGTGCCTGCAAAGTATATTTTATCCCATTCTATTATTTTTAATTTATTTATGTTTTCATATATATATATATATATATATATATATATATATATATATATTTACATGTATTTAATGTTTATTTATCCCCAAGAGGCAGAGAGAGACAGAGCATGAGTGGGGGAGGGACAGAAAGAGACAAGGAATCTGAAGTGGTGTCAGCACGGAGCCCGACACAGGGCTTGAACCCATGAACCATGAGATCATGACCTGAGCTGAAGTTGGACACTTAACCATCTGATACACCCACATACCCCCATGTCTTCCTATTTAAAGTGGCTTTCTTGTAGACAGCATAAAGATGGGTTGTTCTTTTAATTCAGCCTGACAGTCTCTGACTTTAAAATTGAGCATTTGGTTATTGACATAGGGTGTCAATAAAGCTACCATCTTGTTACTTGTTTTCTATTTGGCACTTCCTTGATATTTTATTCCTATTTTTTGGCTTCATTTAAAGTCAGTACTTTTATGATTTCATTTCATCTTCTTTATGAGCTTCTTAAGTCTACCTCTTTGCTTTATTTTTCTTAGTGGTTGCTTTCGGGTTTACAGTACACATCTTCCACTTACCATAGTCTACTTTCAAATAATAATGTTATACAGCTTCACATATAGTATAAGGATCTTACAGCAGCTTTCATGTTCCATTTCCCAACCTTCTTGCTAACACAGTCATCCGTTTTACTTCTACATCTTATAAACTCCAAAATACATTATTATTTTTGCTTTAAATAATTGTCATTTAAAGAGATTTACAAGTGACAAAAACAATGTAAAAAGGATTTTACTTTACCCACATGTTTACTATTTCCAACGTTCTTTATTCTTTTCTGTAGATTTTAGTTTCCATCTGTTATCATTTTCCTTCTGCCTGATCACTTCCTTTAATATTTGTTTCCGTGCATGTCGAACGGCAATGAATTCTCTCAGCTTTTTATCTCTTTTCTTTTTGTCTGAAAAACTTTTTAATTATGCCTTTATTTTTGTAAGATTTTTTGCTAACTATAGAATCCTAGGTTTATAATTTTCTTCCCATTCTTTAAAGATGTTATTATGCTTTTGTGCTTTGGTTTGTGTACTCCTTGACAAAAAGCCTGCTATCATTCATATCTTTGTTCTTTTGTACATAATGTGTCCCCACCACCATCCCCATGGCTGATTTTAAGATTTTTTTTTCTTTATCACTGGTTTTCAGTAATTATGTTTGATGCACAGTTTTGTGTGGAGTTTTTCCTTTCTTTTGCTTGGATTACTTAAACTTCTTGGATATCTGGGTTGGGTTTTATCAAATGTGACAAAATTTCAGTCTTTTTTCTTTAAATATTCTCTCCCTTTCTTCCACCTTTCCATTTCTCAGTTTTTAACTGAACGTATACTAGACTACTTGATACTGTTTCTCAGATTATTGATGCTCTTTTGGGGGGGAGGGAGGAGATGGTCTTTTTTTGTTTAAGTCTTTTTTTACCTTTCTGTGCTTCATTTTAAGAAGTTTATGTTCTTGGTTTTGGGTTCACTGATCTTTTCTACTAACTCATATAATCTGTTTTTAATTATATCCAATGTATTTTTCAATTTCAAATATTGCTTTTTTTTCACCTCATGAACTTCCTTTTGTGTCTTTTTTATATCATTTCTCTCTTCATTTTAATGTTTTTCTCTACTTCTTGAATTCGTTCAACACGTGTATAATATTTATAATGACTGTTTTAAAGACTATGATTTCATCACTTCTGTCACATATGAGTTTATTTCTGTTAATTGGTTTTCTGTTGATTATGGAACAAATATTTTCTGGATTGTTGCATGCTGATAAGTTTTCACTGGATGTTAGATATAGTGATTCTTTTCATTGTTGGATCCTGGGTTTGTTTGTTTTCTTAGACTTTACTTAAAAAGTGTTGGACTTTGTTCTGACGTATGGTTAAGGTACTTGAAACCAATTTAATCTTTTGAGGCTTTCTCAGCTCCAGATAAGCCTTTATCTCAAGCTAATTCAGCCCACTACTAAGGCAATGTCCTTCTGGGGACTTTACCCAATTTCCTGTGTATTATTAAATCTCTCTACTCTGATCTCTGGGGAGTATGAACTGTTTCCAGCCCTATTTGAGCTCTACAACCTGTTCAGCCTACCACTTTTCAGTAATTCTTTTCCTGGTTTGGGTAATTTCTTCAGCATTCACAGATCTGTATTTAGCTAGAGACTCACAGGTATTTTTCTATACATCTCTGGTGCTTTCTCTCTGTGCAGTTCTCTCCTCTCCAGTACTTATTTCTATGAATTCTAGTGATCATGGCCCTTTGGAACTCTAATTCCAAACTTAGGAAGACTGCTTGCTAGGTTCTGCCTGGGCTCCCCCCCTCTGCATTGCAGCCTGGGAACTACTTCTAGGCAGCAAGTCAGAGCGCTTGTATACTTTTCTTCATGTGTTTCTCTTCTCTCAGGGATCACAGTCCTGTGCTGTCTGTTACACAATGTTTTACAACTATTGCTTCATATATAGCTCTCTCATAGCCAGCAATGGGAGTCTCCAGCTGGGCACAGTCTGACTCTACTAAAATTTGTCATGACATTCCTCAAATTTTATTCCTCATTTGACTTTTTTATATTCAGGAGTCAATGTAGAGTAATGAGGAAGAATAATGACGTGAAGACAGACAATCCAGGCCTGAATCATAGCTCTATTTAAATATGCATTAATTTAATTATTCAGTTTATTCAGGAATTCGCTCTTTTATTTTTATAATGTTCATTGAATGTCTATTTTGTGTTAGGCCCTGGACTATATTCCAGCTTTAGTTTGTCACTGTAAAATAAAAAGAAATGACACCTACTTCACTGTGGTGGATGGCAAGAGTGATCACAAATTCTTCCCCCTTTTTTTTCATGATCTTGCAATGTGATCTTACTGCCTCTCCTATGAAGAGTTGAGACTTTTCATTTATCCATTAAATCTGGGCTGGGCTTATGACTCGCTTTGTTCTATACACTGTTGTAGAAATGATGTGTGTGAGTTATGAGCCTGGAACTTCAGACACTGCAGATTTCTATTCTCTTTCTTAAAAACTTGTGCCTACTGAGATGCCTGGGTAGCTCAGACAGTTAAGTGTCTGACTTTAGCTCAGGTCATGATCTTACGGCTTGTGAGTTCGAGCCCTGCATCAGGCTCTGTGCTTTGACAGCTCAGAGCCTGAAGCCTGCTTCCAATTCTGTGTCTCTTCTCTCTGACCCTCCCCTGATCATACTTTGTATCTCTCTCTCTCTCAAAATAAACAAACATTAAAAGGAGAAAAAAAGAAAAGAAAGAAACAACAACTTGTATCTACCATATGAATAGGTCTGAGCTGGCATGCCAAAGAATGAGAGACTAACTGGAAGGAAGCATTGATTCTCCCAGCCTTGCTGTCAAGGTCATTGTAAACTAATCAGCCCCAACCTACCTACCAGCCTATTAATGTATCAGGCTTACTGCACTATGTTCTAGCCTCAGTTTATTGGTTTAAATGAGCCTAGCTAAGCTTTAGAGCCAGGTTTAGAGCAGAAGAAATGCCTACCTAAGCCCAACTTAAACTGTCAGCATGCAGAATTGAGAGTTAATTAATATCTGTTGTTTTAAGTCACTATGCCACCCCACCGTTTTAGGTTAGTGTGTTATGGAGAAAAAGCCTGATATGGAGAAGCTACTCAAAAAGTGTTTAGAAATGCTATTTTTAACACCACAGTCAATATCAGATATTAGCATGTCAGACTGCTGGATAGAAATTACTTGAGAGCCCTGAATGCTTTTCTAACTCTGAATTCTTTACATGTTTAGCTTCAACTCTAAGACAGATACACACACGCATGCACACACACACAATCATACACACATACACATATAAACTCATATCTACATACATATATTAGCAACTCTGAAATAAACAAAAAATCTGGTATAATTTAATATACTGTTATGCCACCTAGCTAAGAAATGGGGTGGTCTATGGGGTACCTGTGTGGCTCAATCAGTTGAGTGTCTGACTCTTGATTTCAGCTCAGGTCATGATCTCATGGTTGTGGGAATGAGCCCTGTGTTGGAGTCTGTGCTGAGCGTGGAACCTGTTTGAGATTTTGTCTTTCCCCCGTCTGTCCCTCCCCCACACACATGCATTCTCTCTAAAAAATAAATTCATAAACATTTAAAAAAAGAAATAGGGTGGTCTAGTAATAATGTAAATATATCGTCCACGTGAATACTTTTTTTTCAAACATAAAATACACTAAGCATTAAAACTATAGTAGTCAAGTGTTAATCAGTTTTGATGATCCAGGAGGCAGCTCTTTTCTCATCCATAACTATTACTATAAGTATTGAGCAACATTGCATGGTATCTATGAATATACTGGTTAGTTGAGATGTTATTTCTGTTTTTTTGCTGTTGGTTTGTTTTTGTTTTTGTGTTTTTTAAAGTTGAGATGTTATTTGATTGACTAAACGAAAGCTAAGTAAACTGCATAGTTGTGTATAGATACTTTTGAGTAGAGAAGTAGAGTTTTAAATTTCAGCTTAGAAATAATTTTCTTAAGGAAATTTTGCCGAAATTGAAATTTCCAATTATATGCTCTTACTGCATACTATAATTTTTTATCATTAGTCATAGCTATAATCAAGTAATCATTTCTGCAACTGTTTAATATCAAACTCCCCTATTCTACGATAAACTCCACTTCAACCTTTATGCTCACACTTAACGCAGTACCTGGCACTTAGTCAATACTTGGTAAATATTGTTTGGATGAATAAGAAGTAAAGTAGGTTAAGAAGTGAAAAAATATCACTTGGATTTAATAACAAAGAAGTCATTAACACACATGTTGACAGCAGTTTCAATGGATTGATGGGAAAAGACAAGACCACAGGTGAGTCAATATTGCAGAAAGCGCTAAGAAAACAGAAAAGAAACTAAAGTCCAAGTTACTAACTTTATTTCAAAATGACAAATTCCTTTTATGCTTGATTATTTTTTTTAATTTAAAAATTTTAAATCTAAAGTGTCAGGTGAAAAAATTACAAAATTATTTTTATTAATTTGACCATTAACATGTCTCTGAGAATCAGCACACAGAGGACCTTTATTAGTGGCAGTTTCTTTTGTGATATTAACCTCTTTCAGTTTTACTTGCATACTTGTTTTGAGTTCTCCAGAGTTTGACTGTCAAGAGGACATATACATAATAGAATAAGGCAATATGTTCAGTTTGGTTACTGTGGACTAATGGAAGAGGCTGCACAGAACCTGTCATTTGGATATTTGAATAAAACTCTCATTAAAATTGGGTGAAGATTTATCTTTCGCAACCCTGTATGTATATTTCCTTTACCTCTCTCATGGCGGAAAGGACACATCTTTGTATATTTATCCTCTGCCTTTGAAAGTGATTTCATTATTTTTAGTGTCAGTTTTAATCATCATGCAAAGTTAAAGACAAGAATTGAATGACCTTTAGTTTCAGTGCCATAAATATTTCAAAGGAAACAGACCTTTCGAGTTCAGGAAAGGGTGTGTCAATGAACAGGTGTCACTGCAGGTTAATGTGTTGCCTTTCACCATCAACCATTTGGACTGTAATTTGGCTTGGGTCACACATGTGCATGAGATTGGTCTTCGCAATGCTGACTCTTTGAACTGTCTCCCTGTTAGAAAGCCATCAAACAAATAATCCACTTGGAACCCTATCATCAATCTCCTAAAGGCAGATTGGGGTTGAGATGGCAAGAAAATTAAAGCCAATGGCAGGCAGGTGGCCTGGGCAGAGTTTTCTTTCTATAAACTGCTTCCCATTAAGCACTTGGGCATCGGTGAGTGACATTCAACAGGAAGGAGAAAATTACCCACTAATGAAGGGAAGTCCTAGATTTACATTTTTGGAAAGGGATATATACTAAGCTAAAAACAGAAGTAAATTTTATCTTTAGGTAACAAACATGGGCATGTAGGATATTTATGCACATGGAAGAGATCAATCAGTATAATTTCAGAGGTGCATAAGATTGAGGTGTGAACTCCAGAAAATGAGCAGTTTCTTTAAAACATTAGGGTCTTATAAAATGAACATGCTAAAGAAGCTGTCTGTTCATTCTCTTCCTTTGATTCTTTTTATATGACTTTCACTCATTATTTATGACTGTGCTTAAAGAAGCCATCTGGTAAAGTTAATGGTAAACTACCTACTCCTCTGTTTTATGTCGAGTACTTAGTTATTGTATCACCTTTTATACAGTCCTTGGCTCATGCATACATTACACAGAATACCTTGATTATGAGGTCAGAATGAAGTAGGTTTCAGACTGAAGTCCTGAATTTACCTTTATTGGTACTTACTGCGGACTCCCTTCTCTAACACTAGCTGCCAGGCTCAGGAGAGTGACAGCACATCAGAAGCTATGGTAACATTTCCAGCAGTAAATCTTGATCACATTTATGCATCTTATATTGCTGTCATTACTATATTTTCAAAGTGCCCTTTTCACATGGCCATTTTATTGCTCCCTTAGAGTTGCCAAAATTCTCTGACTCCATGTCTCACTGCCAAAAAAGGCATTAAACTATTCAGCTGGTCTTATCATCTTCCAGAAAACAATAAAGGCCCTTTTGTATGCCTGTAGTTAAATGTGTTCATTGTGCCAGCAAGACAGGAGTTAGGCATGTCTTCCAGTGCAGGCATAAGTCCAGCTAGAGGGGATTATGGCTTCCTCTATTCTCTATCCCAGTGCCAGCGTTGGAATTGACTTCTTGCTGTAGAGCATACATCTGATGAATTTTATTCTTAGCCACTAAATTCTTTTTAGGCTTATTTGTATGTACTTGCAAAATGTTAAGTAGTTACAAATTTATTTTTGTTTAGACTTTTAAAGAGTGGCCTAGAAATGAACAGTCATGGGATGAAAATGCCACAAATTGAAGAAAAAAGTGTGACAAGTGGGGTGTCCTGGGAACTTTGTTCTAAGCCATTGCAATATATTTGTAGGAAATTTTTGCAGATAAGGAGAAATGGCTAGTTACTTTAGGTGGTCCAGGATGGACCAAATAGTACTAAACACTTTTTAAAAATTGAAGTATAATTAAAGTATGGTGTTATATTAGTTTCATGTGTACAATATAATGATTCATCAATTCTATACATTACTCAGTGCTAATCAAGGTAAGTGTACTTTTAATCCTCTTTATCTCTTTCACCCATCCCCTACTCCCTGCCCTTGGGCAACTATCAGTTTTTATATTTGAGAATCTGTTGTTCTGTTTGTCTCTTTTTTTCTTAGTTCATTTGTTTTGTTTCTTAAATTCCACATATGAGTGAAATAATGTGGTATTTTTCTTTCTCTGACTTATTTCACTTAGTATTATATCCACTAGATTCATCCATTTTGTTTCAAACCGCAAGATCTCATTCTTTTTTTTTTTTTTTTTATGGCTGAGTAAAATTCCATTGTGTAGGTATACCACACCTTCTTTATCCATTCATCTGTCTATAGACGCTTGGGTTGCTTCCATACCTTGGCTATTGTAAATAATGCTGTAACATACATAGCGGTGCATATATCTTTTCAAACCAGTGTTTTTGTTTTCTTTGGTTAAATATCCAGTAATAGAATTACTAGACTATATGATATTTCTATTTTCAATTTCTTGAGAGATCTCCATACAGTTTTTCACAATGGCTGCACCAATTTGTATTCCCACCTACAGTACCCAAGAGTTCTTTTTTCTCTACATCCTTGCCAATACTTTATATTTCTTGTGTCTTTTATTTTAACTATTCTAACAGGTATAAGCTGATATCTCATTGTGATTTTGATCTGCATTTTTCTGATGATTAGTGATATTGAGCATCGTTTCATCTGTTGGTCATCTGTATGTTTTCTTTGGAAAAATGTCTGTTCAGGTCCTTTGCCCATTTTTAATCAGATTATTTGTTTTTTAGGTGTTAAGTTGTATGAGTTCTTTGTATATTTTGAATATTAACCCCTTATTAAATATATAATTTTCAAATATCTTCTCTTATTCAGTAAATCACCTCCACGGTGAAAGACTAAAAGGTTTTCCTGTAAGATCAGGAACAAGACAATGCTGTCCACTCTTACCACTTTTATTCAAGATAGTATTGGAAGTCTTAGCTATAGCAATCAGATAAGAAAAGGAAATGCATTCAAATTGGTAAGGAAGAAGTAAAACTTTCACCACTTACAGATGACATGATACTGTATACAGAAAACCCAAGAGTCCACTAAAAAAACTACTAGAACTATAAATGAATTCAGTGAAGTCATCAGATATAAAATTAACATATAGAAATCTGTTGCATTTCTATACACTAATAATGCAGTAGCAAGAAAGAGAGATTAAGAAAACAATGCCATTTACAGTTGCACCAATAATAAAATAATAAACCATCTAGGAATAAACTTAACCGAGGAGGTGAAATTAATAAGCACTTAAAAATATTATTGGAAGAAAACTTTCTATGCAATTTAAAACACATGTACATAAAAACATAATTTTGAACATAGCAATTCTATCTTCTCCTGGATTTGACTTTAGGAAATGCTATCTCCCCAATTTAGTTCACTTACTTAAGTCATTACTATGATATTTGGGGGTTTAGTAAATGTGACAATTTCAAGTTGTCAGATAATTTCACCAAATTCATTGCCCCTTCTTCCATGAAAATAGAGCTGTGGTTGAATCTAACTTCTTAACTAGACCTCATTTCCTAGCCTCCTTTGTGGTTGGATGCCCAAGTTCTTGTTAACAGAAGTGAGCAGAAGTGATATGTTTGGGTCTAGAAATTAAAATATTGGGCAAAACTCCTCCAGACTTTTCTGGATATGAAAGGATCTAGATTCTTTTGTGTCCCAGGAGCTCTGTGTTAGAGGACTCGTTCTTTAATATAACTAACTCAATTATAACTCCATTTAACTGGGAAATGATGTGTTCTGGACTGGTTATGTTAAAATTGATGTGTGGTTTTAAAGTTTAAGAAACAAATAGACTTTGAATGTGATTATTCTCAGATTGGAGATACAAACACCAATGTATATTTTTTCATAAATTTATTTTTCAAACATATATAATATAAAGATTTCTCTTTTATTATCTAGTATTGATGAGAATGTGAGGAATATTGGATTTTTATACAGTGTGGAATGTAATTGTTATGATCTTCTTGTAGTTATTTGGTGATATCTATCAAAAAAAAAACATGTATCACCTTTCGGTTCCATTTCTTAAAATCTGTCTTCAGAAAGATGTGCAAATCATTCATGCGCAAACATGCATGCAAAAAGACAGGCATTTCGAGGATTTTTTTTGTAATAGGAAAAACTGTAAACAACTTAAGCATTTATGTATATAAGAATGATTACATAAATTGTGGAAAAATCCATTCTCTAAGATCCTCATTAAGAAAGATGAAGAATGATCATATATTCTTCTGACATGGAAAGATGACCAGGAAGTAGTAACAAAAAAATATATCACAGAACAATGTGCATGTTATGACACCACTTAATTAAAAATCCATGTATGTGTGTATGTGTGTGTGCATGTGTGTTTCTTAGTGTGTATGTGATCAGAGGAAGAAATCGAGGCTGAGATAAGAGTGCAATTTGTCTTTGAGCTCCTTCATTTTCTACAGTATCCAACATATAATGGAAGCCAGATGTTGACCCAGAGTTTCATCCTTCCTATCATCCAAAGTGTAAAAAGCTGCATCCACATGAATAAATACATTTGTGAGTTGCACAGGAAAAGCATAGGAAGACAATGCATCAAGGTTACTTCTGGCAAGGCAGAAGGGATTTAGAGCATATATTGGAGTGCAATGGGGACTATCACTTTTCCATTCTATATACTTCTCTATTCTTTGACTTTTTAAATATGTCCCATGACTCCTTGACTCAAATATAGCATAACATTAAGGACCACAAAGTATTTAAAGTGTTTAGTGAAAATTTATTCACCATAAGAGCTTTTTAAGAGTGTCAGATGCTAATACTCTGGTGGGATTTAATATCTCAAAACCAAGGGCTTCGAAGAAATTAGTTTTGATCGAAAAGGAATGCTCTGGGTCAGAAAGATATTAAAATAAAAATGGAAAATATGACTTATAATGGAACACTTCAAGCAACTTTTGGCGTTTTCTGTGAGAACACTGAAGCTTCCCTGTTGGTAAATTTGGGAATACTGGAGAAAGCCTTGCAGGCAGTGGGCTTCTAGGCTGGATGTATAACTGCAGCTGGGAGATTGTTGTTCCAAAGAAAGTTGAAGACAACACCAGATTAACAAACCGGCAAAACCTATACATGTGGTTTTAAAAAGTAAGACCCTTTGCAAAGAGGAAGCTGGTTACACATCAATTTAGGATTTCAAAGAATAGATAAATGAGTATTCTTTAAGATGAACAATAATGTTTTGAAGCTTCTTTTACAGAAACAAAATTGAAGTGTAGCAACACCTTGGACCATTGTTTTAACTGCTTAGGTATTCCCCCCCACCAAACTTTGTGGTGGTTTTAAACATTTTATCCAGGGCCAGCTATAATGAGAACACTTGGATAGGTCTCAATCTCCGAGACAGTAGGATTCAGAAGTTTAGAAATTCAAACTTGATTACATCAAATCAAATATTATTTTAAATACTCTTAACCACTAAGTAAAATAAAACAATGCCCAAATCTTCCTTTTTTCATCAAGGAGTATGTTAAAATAATTTAAATCAACTAAAATGAAGCTTACATCCAAAGGTTATTCCACAGACTACTATGGAAAATACCATTGCTTGGCCTGAGTGGTTCTAGACTGTTCTGCCAAAGCATTCAGTAGAGCAGTGACAATCAAACTGCAGTTTGGATTGTCTCGGTACTTAAAAGTAAAATATATTCTTAGGAAAAGCAATCATGCTATCAGGCAGTCATTCAACACATATTTGTGGATCCCTACCTGGATTTAGGAAAAGAAAGTTAAATTAGCTGTAGATTTCCCTCAAAGGGAAAAAGAGTATTAATCATATACATATAATGTGAATGAATTATAAATTATACATCAAAACTCTTTGGATCCCAAATAAGGGCAGAAAACTCCCTTCTAAGTTGTTAATGGTTTTATAGTGGAGGTGACATTTAAGAGTCTTTAAGGATGTCTAGGATTATCTCCAAATATGGAAAGGGACAAGTGAAGTAAAGACAACAGCCTGGGTGAATAGCATGTGTTAAATACACAGCTGTAAGTAAGAACATTAAATTCTAACGGTAGCATTTTGAAAAATGAGATTGTTCCAGAAAGAATCAAATATGTTCATATTCAGCTTTGGACACTCAGAATAAGATTTTGCCAACAGGAAGTAGGTTTGAGAGAATAAATATTTTTTTATTCATTTATATATTTTTTAAAGTTTATTTTGAGAGCGAGAGCGAGAGACAGAGAGAGGGAGAGAGACAGAATCCCAAGCAGGCTCTGTGCTGTAAGCGCAGAGCTTGATGTGGGGCTCCAACTCACACTGCCAGATGCTTAACCTCAAGACTGAGCCACCCAGGTGACCTTGAGAATAAAGACTTTTGAAATTCTTCTAATTCTCATTAACATCAACATTTGGGCCTAATGGATATTAGAGTTTTTTCTCTGTTTGTGAAATCAAAATCTTCTTCTAAGAAAGGACTTTGATCATTATTTAACCTTAGCCATGAGAATGGAATTTGGGAGATGAAGGATACAGTATGGAGGGAATAAAAAAGTATCTTCATTTTTTAATTATTTTCCTTTATTACTCGGGTAATAAGAGGAGAGAGAACAGAGGCAAAAGCTGGAAGATACTAGGGTCCTCTAACATACTTCCCAGTACATATGCTCAAGGCTGAGCTGGTAGGAAAAGAATCTCTTTGAAATGCTGCAGAAGATATGGAACTTTAAGAACCAGGGAGCTTTTGCTCAATTCCAGGAGATAGTTGCCGTTGCCTCTAGCTCAATTGAGGGAGATTTCCCTATTACAAATAAACATGATATCAGAATGTGATTGGACATGGAGGAGACTGTGATATTCAGCTTTTTAGAATATTCTTGATTCTTGTGTGTTGAGGATAGAGGAAGCTGTTGCAGTAGGAATGAAAAACTCTACAGCAAATACATTGGGTTGTGCCATCTGGGCTGGTGACAAGTAAATAACATAGACCTTAGTGTATGGTTGGGGTTCAAAGACTGGTCAGAGCTAAGTTGAGCTTAAGTCATCCAAGAAAGATTATGAAGTTAACAGTGGTCAGGTAGACAAGGGATATTACTGAGGACACCATATGAGTCTAAGGATCACTTCCCCCAACTCCTAAAAAACACGGAGAAAGGCACCTACATCCATTGCTAACCCGCTTCTCCCTTTCCATTAGTGAGGTTGCAAAAGCCAGATACTATGTTTTTATATGTCTCTTACAGACCAGAGTGAATATCTGATCAAGATTGGTCAATGAGATATAAGAGAACTTTTCTGCTGGAACTTTCATGTAGTGATTTTCTATCTTCATCAGATAGGGATGTGGTGGGAACCACCCTTGCCCTCTCTTCTTTCTTTATATGTGAACATATACGTGAGGCATCCTTCCTTTGTCCATGAAGCTAGAAATGTGAAGACAAAAACCCAAAATGCTAATGATGTACACTAAAACCAGAAAGAACTTCTTATTCATATTATCACTAGCAGATAAACTAATCGTAACACCGGCTTGCCTTTGGATTTTTTAATGTAAAAACAATCTCCAATTTATTTAGGCCACAGTAATGTTTTCTATAATCTTCAGCCTTTATTCATCAATGTTTTTACTGTTTGTCCATCTGAAAGTCATGTAAGTTTATTGAGAGTATGTCTAACAGATAATTGTGTAAGATCCTACTTAATCCCATATACTTAGATATCTGAAAGATGAATTTGTCTAACGGAGTTATCTAAGCCAAGTTCAATGATCTAAGGATTATGGAACCAACATGTAGATTGAAAACTTTTCCCTCCTACCTAAAGAAATACCATTTTTTACTATTCTTCAGATTGTGATTTGGGTAAATTGATGACCCCATCACAAAATGTTAGGAATTATGAGTGTTAGTGAGCTAGAAAAATAGGTGTTTTGGTGGGAGTGATTGGGATAGAGGAAAATAAGACAGAAAGGTTAAGTGGCAGCCAGATTGTAAAGGAACTTGTATATCATGATTTAAAAATGGATTTTGACTTGTAAGTCATTGGAACCATGGAAGAGTTTAAAATAGGAGATTAATATCAAGTTAGCACTTTAAGAAGGTTGTTCTGGTAACTATGTAGAAGAAGAATGGAGGGGGAAGAGAATAGGGACAATGAAAATGATAAAGAAGCTAATGCAGTTACACTACTCTGTGCTTGGAATATGATTATTGATACTTGTTAAAAGAATTCAACCTTTAGTTCTGGATTTGCCTAAAATTGTCAACATAGTAAGTATTAGATACAGGTGACAAAAATTGAAGATTTAAGACTTTGTTTAAAATTATTTTAATGTAGTCAGTGTTTGCTAATAGCACTTCTTTTTCATAACTAAATACAACCACACAACTGTTAGGTTTTAAAATTGCAATTCATGTGAAATTGCACTTATTGTCTTCTTCCTGGCAGGTATACAATAACTGGTTAATGATGGACAGGCTAAACTGAATTCAACGACTTTTTACTAACTGCCAACTATACACATTGCATTCACAAATGACTTTTCTTATATCTTGCCTAGAGATATGGCCACCATAACACCCAGTTTTTCAGAATCAGCTAGCTTCTGATTTTGTGTTCTGTTGCTCTTAGAAGTATGCTTATCCTTGCCAAATCATTTGTCTCAATTTTTGTTTCAGAAATGTTAGTCGGTGTTCTTATAATAACCTAAGAAATATGAAAAATCATCACATTGCTTCCATTTTCCTTTCCTTATTGCTATAGAATTTCTTACACAACATGACCTTAAATTCTCAATGTTATGGTTATATAGAGAAATGAACAGATTAATAGAATCTTCAGAGTCCTTTTAAACTGTAAGATTTTATTTTCAAGCAGTAACCACCTTCAATGTGAGGCAAGCACTCTCTGGCCTCTTGTTGAGATCTACTTGCCAAGATTAAACATTTAACTACCTGTAGTTCATCAAAAGTAAATCAAGCCATTGCCTAAACTAGATCTGTGTTTGTTGCTGCTGGTGTTTTTTTCTAAAGTAAAAGATAGGTGAGGAGTCATTCATAAAGATGGTAAGACTGTGGGTGAGTGGAATGAGGCTCATGTGAATGAACAGGGGAGAAAGGCAGGGTCAGAGGAAGCAGGCACAGCTGTAAACATATCTGCATCTATAGTTATTTGAAGGATTTTTCAACACTCCACAGAATGAATGCATGAGCCTCTGTGGCTGATTTTAGGGAGACCACATCTGAAATATTACAAGACCACAGGGACTTGTAGCAGATGCATCTCAAGAACAGAGACCTTAGAATCTAGGTCTATGGGTCCCACCCTGCTCTGCAACTTTTCCTTGTAGATGAAGTCCACAAAATGAAACACCTCAACTTTTCACTCTCTTTGACAAAAATATGCTCTTAAAATTCTACATACATTTATTTTATTGCCTTCCTTGGAAAACCAGCCACATCAAAACTTTAGGTCCAAGGCGGGGCATATAAGTGAATAAAGAAATACCGTGGGCCATCTCTGTGCTGTATTATTCATGGGAGCAAAGGCTTAGAAAAGAGAATGCTCAGGAGAATGTTCAGGAAACAGTGAGTGGTTTCACATGACTGGAGTATAACATGCCTAGAGAGCCAAAGAATGAGACTTGCTTGGAAAGATGGATTATGGAGAATTTCAACGTGTGTGTGTGTGTGAGCGCTCAGTTCCACAGCCTGGCCGCAGGGCATTGTCTGATGTGGTGGGATAATTGGGCTGCTCCACCACAGCCCTTCCTGAGAAGGTAGAGAACACAATGACATGGTTTCCTGTGTTTGCAGAGCAGCTTATTGGCGCAGGGACAACAGAGCTGCCCCCTTCAGAATTGCGGTGTGGTAGGCAGGACCCAGCTGGTACTGGAAATTGGGAGCATGACCTCCTTACTAAGAGGCAGCCCACAGTGTCAGCAGCCCCAGCACCTCCCAGCCTCAGAATGGGCGCGTCCGGAGTGGTGAGGAGAGGCGGGGGGCAGGGAGGGGGTGAAGCTTGCAAACTTTGGGAGATGATCTTTGCAGGTGTTCAAAAATAAAAGCCATGTTTTCTAGGTGTAGTTGGCTGTGTAGTCCAGGTGAAAGTCCAGTCAAGAGTCCTCTCCCTGGCCCGTTTTCCTGTGCTTCAATGTTCTCATCTGCCAAATGGGGACAAGAGTTTCTGTTCCATAATATACTGTTAATGTAAGAATCAGATGCATGATGTATGTGAAAGAGATAGATACATTTCTTGAACATCTACAGTGCACCAGGAACTAGACCAGCCCTCTTGTTAATTACCTCATTTAACTCTTACAAGAATTAACTCTGTTAATTACCTCGTTTAACTCTTGCAAGAACTGTCTAAGGCAGTGCCTCTCCATGTTATGGATGTGGAAACAAGTTTGACAAAGTTAAAGTTACTTGTTCATTTGTGTGTTTAACACATTTATATTGAACACTTAACATGTGCCAAACATGGTCATAGAACCTGGGGGTAGTGTGGTTAATCAGATATATAAGGTCCCTGTACTATTGGAGCTTATATTACACAGGACATATGGACAGTAAAAATTAATTAATTAGTTAATTAATTAATACAGAAAAATAAGGGGAACCTGGGTGGCTCAGTCAGTTAAGTGTCTGATTTTGGCTCAGATCATGATCTAGCGGCTCATGAGTTTGAGCCCCGTGTCTCGCTCTGTGCTGACAGCTCAGAGCCTGGAGCCTGCTTCCGATTCTGTGTCCCCCTTCCTCTGCCCCTCCCCTGCTCATGCTCTCTCTCTCTCTCAAAGAATAAATAGAATAAATAAGCATTAAAAAAAATTAAATAGTAAAAAAATACAGAAAATAAAACCAGGTTATGTCAAATGGAATCTACCTGTCCCCTATTCCCCATATTTTCTATAAACATCAAGTTACATCTAAAGGCTTAATTAGACTCAGGGTCATCTTTTCTGACAAAAATATATCAAGGTGTTACGTGAACTTGATATTACATCACATCGGGGCTCATCATGTCTGGTTGTCCCACTTTTAAAGATGATAATAAGGACAGCCTGACCCTTCCAGGGTAAAGTTGTAGCTCCCCTTTATTACTAGAGATTAATCCATAGGGTAATCATTTGGCATCCTGCCAATATCCAGATCCCCATCAACCTTTCACCAAATGGTTTTAAAATCTATTGATAATCAATCTCTGAAATCATTAATTTATTAGGGGTTATGAAATTGTGATTGTATAATGTTATCATTTATTCAGTATTTATTACCTGGAATTTTTCTGTAAAGAGAACTTACCCTCATCAACCAGTATATTTGTTTTATTGAAAACTGCCCATATGGTTCATGTTGAAATATTTAAGCCTTTAACTTTTCCCATTAGTTTCCAATAAGGAGTTGGTGCCAAGGCTATCTCAATGATGACTAATGAGTTTATTTTTGGCTCTCCTTTTTTGAGCATTATATTGAACTCATGAATTTTAATATAAAAATGTATTTCAAACTATTGCAGTTGGTAGCTTTTGAGTCCAAGTTGGTCAACAGGATTCTGAGTGGGATGTGAGGGGAAAAATCACCTCTGATAGAAGGAGTGGAAGAGGAAAAAATGCCATTGGGAGGGTGTTTCATGTTTGCCGAGGTGAAGCAGTTGATAAAATGGCAGGTCCAAAGCCATTGTGCCTGCCATTACATCCAGCTCTTTCTAGAGGGAAATGTAAAAGTATTTTAAAGTCAAGCATATAACTCTTTAGTAATATCCTGCTTAGGATGTATATTAATCAGCTTTTGCTATGATTACAAACAATCCTCAAATCTCAGTGGATTGAAACAACACACATTTATTTCTTACTCACGATATGCGTCTTTGCCTATGACTTGGCTATGGCTGCTGGACATCTGCCAAGCTCCACTCCATGTGTCTTCTCCCTCTGGAGCGCAGGCTGCAGGAGTAGTCTCTAAATTTGGTGCAGTCTGGTCGTGGAGCTGACAGAGTGAGAGAGCTGAAGGAAAATGATGATGTCTCCTACATCTTCCAGTACTGGGTTATAGCACATCTGTTCACATTCCATTGACGAAAGCATGTCCTATGGCCAAGCTTGGTTTCAACAGAGTAGGAGGAGTTTGCTTCTCCAGCACAAGACACTGCAAACCATACAGCAAAGGCAGGGAATTGAAGTTTTCTCACATGGGGAGCACAGGACAAATTCTTTAGAAAAAGAAGGCAATCCATCACAGATTGTCATTATCTGGTAACCTTCATAACAGGAATAGACATGGGTATGGGATAATGAAAACATATTTTCTAAACAGTCAAAAGCGATGCAGGGGATCATAAGAGTCAAAAGTGGTCACAAATGTAAAAGTGCCTAATATACCATAAAGGATTATGAAATGTTTACTTTTGGATTTCAGAATGTCTGAGTGTGACATCTCAACTTCTTTACTCACAGAGTATCCTTCAGTCCCTCACTCAAAATCTAATTGTTCTTAATTTACTCACAATTCAAGGAAGCAGGTTAGAAGCAGAAAGTTCTAGATTGTGGTGGGCACAGAGTACTCTGAAGGCAAACAGTGACAAAAGGAAAGGGGAATGATTGACAGCAAAGGAAGCTGTAAGAATAACTAAATCAAGTACAAATGAAATCTCAGGAACCAGAACTATTTGGGATGACTTAGACATAATTTCCTACACCCTAATACCCTTTAGCATATAACAAACTATTTCTTTTCCTGTCAGTGCCCTTATTTCGTCTCTAAGTGCATTCTCTTCCCCACAAGATGCATACACAGACATACCCAGAAACGTGTACCTATAATTTCTGATACATGAAAATCCCATGCAATTAGCTTCTATTTTCAGGAAAATCACTGTTATGGTACATACATATATCAGTTTGGACAGACTAAGTTGTGACAAACTTAGTAACAAACAGTAACAAACAACTCCCAAATTTTGATGGATGAAAATATCAAAGGTTTATTTCTTTGTCATGCTTCATCTCCAACATGGGTAAGTAAGGAGGGTGGTTTGCTCACCACAGTTACCCAGACTTCAGCTGAACACATGCTTTACTGTGATTGGAGGAGCAAAATGGAAAATGGTGAATCATGCACAAGCTCTTGAAGCTTCTGTCTGGAAGTGCTATGTGTCACTTCTCTGCATCCCATGGCCAAAGTAAATCACAGAACCATTTTAAGGGAGGAGCGTAAGATGAGAAAAAAACACAGGACCCTTCAAGGGCATGGAAATGAAATTGTACCATAAGCCCAAATGGAAGAACTAAAAATATTTTGTGAATGGTGTTAATAATCAACACAATGTACCCCCCTGTGTCTGGGCCTCCGGGAAATCCAGAACAATTCAGTTGGACAGCCTGCCTGACTCTGAGAAAGATGCCAGGCTATGAGGAAATGTGCCCCTGAGTTGGTGAGTTTTGATGGGACATGCCAGAAAAAAAAAGGAGTTAGCATGGGGTGGTGCAACTGGGGAAGCCTGAGAACATCCTCAGCCTTGGAGAAGGGACAAATCCCCAAAGCATTAAAGATTTTAGTGTATTAAAATCTTTTCTAAATTTCTTCCCATTCTTCCTGCTTTACTTAGAGAGTTAGACACTCTACAAACTCCTCATAGTCTCCTTTCCCACCATTTTCATTTTCCTCTTTCAATACTGTCTGCATCAACCGGCCCCTCACCCTTTGCTCCATACCATTGCCCGTTTTTGTTTTTGTTTTTGTTTTTTCCCACAAGCAGAAGTTTGAGAAACGTTTTCCTTAACATTTCATTTTTCCTTTCTGTTGAGCTCTGTGATGTGAGGATCTGGGGTCCCAGTAGATGGACCATGAGGTCACATGACACGGACCCCTAAAGGAATCTGCTCCACACAATGTACCTCACCAGCATCCCTTTAACTTTGGGAAGGGTGACTTTGAAATCAGTACTGGGTGCAAGGGTGTCCTAGAGGCCAATACTCTAATCATAGGAAGGGGAAGAAAGGGTTCTGCAAGCACAGATGAGGATTCAAGAAGCAGAGAGCAGAGCCCCTGGTAATAAGCCCATGACTTTCTGGAAACACAGCACAGTGAGGAGACTGGAAATATGCCCTGTCTCTTGAGAGCAAAACCTCACAATCACCTCTGGTCCTCCTGCACAGGGTGTTTCTGGATCATTGTTCTTTCCAAGTGCAATTAGTCACACTTTTTTTCCTTGGTGGCCTGACGGAGAGAAGGATTGGCCACACACCACTGCGGTACGTGAACTTGCAGAGCTGGAAGGCACCACTGCTCACAGACACGGCCCGCTCCACTCTAGAAGGTCTACACCTTCTGTTTAATGACGCAGTGAGATTGTGGGAATCTCAGCCATGGAACCTTTGTGGAATAATGGGCTGAGTGTTGGTAACTCTCTTAAATAATAGAAGTCAGGACTGCAGACCTCATGACCTCTGATCTCACATAGAGACCTGGATGGAGATGAGTATTGTTTGCAAGGCACTGGATGCATAAGTCTCTTTCCAGTTGGGTCCTCAGGAGATTGAGGCCCAGAAGACCCTTGGAAGTGTGTTTATGGATTTGTCTGCAAGACCACACACAGCGTCAGCAGCCTTGCTCTGCACGTTTAGCCGATCCTGTTTAGCCAGGTCCTCCAAGATTGATGCAGACCTTTCCATGCTTTTCAGAGGCATTTGCAGTCCATTCTTCAGTCTGGCTCTGGCTTCTCTTTCCTCATTTGTGTCTAAATTGTCCTCCTTAATGACCCTTTATTGAAGCTTGAGTTTTCCTGCCTTCCTTAGACATTATCTCCTAAATTTCAGTTGACCATCCTGATCCTACTTGTTTTGGAGAATTGAGTTCAGACTTCACTTTGTCTATGAATCTTCCCTAATCCTTCCTATTGGAAGGGGTCTTGCTTCTTTTTCTGAGTTTTCACATAGACCAGTACTCTCCTTCCCCTTTCCCCTCATTCATCTCATGCACATAAAACCATCTTGTATTTGACACTGTAAAGGTACCTCGTACTCCCAAGAGTAATTTCCTTAAAGACTAGGGCTATAAGTATGGGAAGTAGGAGGGAAAGTGTAGAGGTGCAAAGACAACTGACACAATTTTATGTGTTTTGGTTGTCGGCTGAGGTTACTCTACATACTGAAACCTAAATAAAATTGCGTCCTATCCTCTGGGAAGTCCAGGGTCTCTCCTAAGATTTCTATAAATTCTGGGAGGTTTTAAGCCTCATTTCATAATGAATTACCCTCTTTTCCATTTTCTATTTGTCTGAATCTCACTCTTGTGACATTTGAAGACTGTACCTTACCAGCTCTGCAGTAACCTGCTCTTGGAAACTGCTCCTTTTCTTTAGTTTCCCTGATAATCTCGCTCATGGAAGGCATTAGTAGTAGTAGAGACTCTACTGACATCGTAGGAGTCTTTCGACTCCTTTGGCACCACGTAGTAAAAGTGGTGCCAAGTTGCTTTTCTTCAGTGCCATTTCAGCACCCTTTGACAGGAATTTCTCAGCAGCTAACGTTTCTCCATAAAATCTGCCCTATGCAATGGGATGAGCCCTGCATCCCATTCTTCTCTGCCCATCTCCAGTGGCACAGAAATTCCCACCCGTGACATTATCCTTAATTTTTTATCAAACAAATTTAATTATCTATTTTCTCACCAGCACATTTCCAACCATATGCTAGGTACCTCATCTGCCACAGCCAGAGCAAAGTAGCCAGTCAAGGCGGCAAGCTAAAAGGAAGGCCATCTACCCTGGACAGCAGGCATGCTGCGTACTCTTTCAGGGGCCAGAGCAGCTCAAGTTGTTAGATTAAATAGCAAGTTTTCTATTCATTCTGGTATATTTATATTCAACTTTTTTTTTGTTTTGTTTTGGCATCCTTTTGGAGCACCATGCATGGTGCTTCCCACAGAGCAGAAATTCACATCCATATATTGAATGAATGAACAGCCAAAGCAACAATGAAACCCAAGGTACTTCTTGCTCAGGTGAAAGGCTGTGGCACAGGCAAGTTTTCTGGTCTCTCTCACCTGCCGAATCTATCCCCACTCCCTTTCCCAGCCTCCAGATTCCTGTCTGCAGCCTGCTAGCTGCTTGTCATTTTTATCTTTTAAGTTAAAAAATTAAAAGTTTTAATCTCTTGAAAAATTATCTTGTAGTGGCTTAAGGCATGTCTGCCAGTCCCTTGTACTTCTCCCTTAGCCACCATAAAACAGAAAAGTCTTCAGGATCTAAAGCAAATCAACTAAGTACCTAAGTACAAGGATACTATTTGGATAGTGCCCCTTACACGCCACTTGCTTTGTGGCCCCATATGTTATCAGACAGCATTTTCCCAAGTGGATTCTCAGATGTGTATCCAAATCACTTTGTGTAACAAATCACTGTATTTGTTAAAAATACAGAATCTTTTTAAAATCTAATCTATGAACGCTCTTGTTGCTTTTTTAATAAGTTTCCTTAGGCTTTTTTTTTTTTTTTTTTTTTTTTTTTGAGAGAGAGAGGGAGAGAGGGTGCAAGTGAGCAAGGGGCAGAGAGAGAGGGAGAGAGAGAATCCCGGGAGGGGCAGAGAGAGAGAGAGAGAGAGAGAGAGAAAAGCAGGGCTCATCCAAAGCAGGGCTCGTGCTCACCTGAAGTGGGGCTTGAGTATACTCACTGTGGGACTTCAACTCACAGACCGTGAGATCATGACCTGAGCTGAAGTCAGATGTTTAATGACTGAGTCACCCAGATGCCCCGTTCCCTGGGGCATTCTTAGGCTTGAAAGTGTGAAAGCTGTTGCATGTATGCATTCTTTTCTCAGCTGTGTGTTGGAGAGAAGAATTCTTCCCTTCTGAGGACAAGTGTATCTTCTAT
This sequence comes from Panthera onca, assembly GCF_046562875.1. Classification (NCBI taxonomy): domain Eukaryota; kingdom Metazoa; phylum Chordata; class Mammalia; order Carnivora; family Felidae; genus Panthera; species Panthera onca. Next base: position 72,033,896 of record NC_138343.1, read on the forward strand.
CTGACCCACCTGCGTTCTCGTGGGGAGAAAGGATAGGTTCCTTATACTGTGTTGACAGCCATACACTTTCCTATTTCATTTCCATGTTGGCCACAATCAACTTTTATTTTTCCTTGAGAATAATTCAATTAAACTTATCATAAACAGATTACTGGACATAAACTCTTGTGTTGTAAACTTATCCAACACACTCATATTTCAAATAAGTAGCTAGAGAGCAAACGTGAAGCATATGGATGAATTTGGTGGCATTTTAAACCACAGGTAGAAATGAACCAGGAAGAAGTAACCTCAGCTGGAATGTGTGGCTTGCAAACAGAAGTTTGGAATATGCTATACCTGGTGTGAGCTTGGGACATGTGGGCAGCTACCTCTGCTGGCCTTCAGGCTTATGCCTTCTTTGCAAGCAAGCCTCTGGCCCCTCAGAACCATAGTAAATCATTGCTGTCACCTGTGGGAAAAATCCTACCCTCCCAGTCACCTCTAGCCACTGTCTAACTTTTGAGAACTCACCCCCTATGCAAATGTGGACCCTGCTGAGTGTGTGAGCTCTGGCGCAGCATCCAGGCTAAATTGGCACACACTCCCTCCTGTCTGTTCGAGTGACTCACTGAGTGTTCAGAGCACATTTTCCCTTCCCTGGCTGCCAGCTGTAGCTATTGGCTCACTCATCCTCTCTTTGGAAAGACTCAGCACTCCTGTGCTAACGCAGTCGCTTGAACTGATGTGCAATTGTGAAGAGTCCTGAAGGAAAGCCTAAAACTATTTACCATGAGGCTGAAGGCTGGGATCTGTCACATCTTTCAGAACATCAGACATGGATCTGTCCCACTTTCTACCTGTTGCTACTTACTTATCCTATCTGTGGCCCTCTGATGGCTCCGCAGTGTGCAGAAACTTCACAAACTGCAAAGACACGAAAGTGCCAGTGTTCAGGAAATCAAAGGCAAATGTATCCCCTTTCATCTGTGTTTTAGGATGAAAAATGAAGGGCTTGTAAATCTGGAAATATGGGCAATTTTCCTTCCTTTTCTGCTGTTCTTGGCATTTATGTGTACTTTGGAGTGCATTATCTGAAACTTGTGTGTGGACATAGATCTCATGGAAGTTAATTATCTTCCCAGCTAAGCTCCTATCTTCATTAAGAACAGGGATTTGGTATCTAACTTCTTTTGTGACTTCCCCAGAACCCAGTTTCCTCTAGTTCAATGCAGCTTTAGAAACTAGGCTTGCTGAAAGAATGAATGGGGCAAACTCCCATGGAAAAGCCAAGTATGTTGAAGGAAGGGCTGTTTTGCCAGTCATATTAATTTTTTCCACACACTTTCTACACCATCAAAGGAAAGCTTCTCTTATCCTTGGATAGGAAAAATGCATAATAAATCAGTCTGCAGGAACCTCATGGGTCAAGCAAATAGCCAGAATGAAGTTTTGAAAAAAACACAACACAACACAACAAAACAAAACAAAACAAAAAACAAAACAAAACAAAACAAATGTTTGTAGGCATCTAGGCACACAACAGAGGCTGGGTATTTTTTGTGAATTTGTACATATATATGAATATCTAAATTTTCCAATTATTGTTTAGTGGATGGAAGAGGCAGCCAGACTTGGTAAATACTAGCAATGTCTATGGTGGTTAGGATCTTGGGCCCTGGAGTCAGAAAGTGAATCCTGGCTAGGCCAGATACCAGCTGAGTGAATATGTGTGGCATAAGTTAATCTCTTTAAACCTTGGGTTCTTCATTTATCAAATGTGTATAGTAGAAATCCCCTCACAGAGCTGTGGTTTGAGTTAAATGAGATTATTACCATCAAGTGCCTAGACAGGTAACTGATATGGTCAATAAACACCCAATAAATGATAGCTATTTTTATTAATGGTGTCTGAATAAATGCAGGCTTTGAGGGATGGAAGAGTTAAGGCTGATACCCATGTTTTGGTTTGTTCCTAATGTTACCCAGAATTCCTAAGTATTTCATTCCGAGAGAAAAGGGAAAAATTACCGCACTCTCCTGAAAGACAAAACTAAGCTAAAGTAAATGAAATAGAAGCGTTTGGTGCACTCTCATTGGCCCATCGTTAATGCTTTACCTCATGGAAAGCTAGCAGCATGAGGATTTTGTGGAAGACAGAATTGTTCCATCATTTTTACTCTCAAACATGTAACTAGTATTCTTACTGATTCTTTCAAAGGTTGAATTTCAAGCTTATGTAACTGCATGGAAATACTCGGTGATTTGAGTGATTCCAATTTACTGTGACAACTTGGACCCATAAGCCATTTCCCAAGCCATCCCAAATAGATAAAGATCATCTACTGTCAGTGGAGCTGGGATTTAAGTTAAAAAAAAAAATTGGTGCAGAAGGTGTCTTTTTCATGTGCTCTCACAGTTCTGTTCATTCTGAACTATCAGAGAGTATTGATTTTACCCTAATGGTTTCTGTATTAGAATAGACATGAGACATATACTTGCTGCTTCTACATTTTAAATCTTTAAAATTAGTGAAATGATCAAGGAGATATTTATAGCAAGAAGCTTTGAGTTTTGGGAGAAATTCACATTTTATTTTTCCAACTGAGATATACAAATAATACTGAGTACATTTTATAAAACTTGAAATTTAGAAAGATAACATATTTTAAAGAATAATAAAATTGTACACAATATCCTTTTAAAGTAAATGTAGAGAGATGTTTTCTTCATTAAAAAGGGATATTTCTGGAACAAAACAAATGCTAATGTAGAAGTACTTGCTTAATTTATATTTCCCATGAACTCTGCTTAACCTTTGCTTCAAGGACACACAGAAGAAAAGCTGTCTAGAATACCCCACCCTAAACAGAGGATGAATTTATTACATCCCAGAGTAAAGGCTGCCCAAGGATTGGCTCACTACTTGATAGAAGAAGAAAAACAAAAATACTCCAAGCCCTTTTTGTTTAGGGAAAGTTCAGTTTTCAGGTTTATCCTCAGTATATTGAAACTGAAGGGACTTGGAGTCTGTGGCTTGGTGGTATATTTCAGCTGTGAATAATAAGAAATATGAAGAATTGGTTGCTATTGTAAAAAGCTGGAGAGCTCTAGGCCAGAGTAAATTGAAACTCTGCTGATACTATTTTTGAACCAACACTCATCTTCTTGGCTTGAAATTACAGAGTCACACGGATACTTTTCAGGCCCTATCTTACTTGACCGTTCTGTGATATTGGTTTGTTCTTTTGGACTCTCCTCCACGAAACACTATTTCTTGGCTTCTGTGATTCTCCCCTCTCAGGGAGATTCTCTACACTCTACCCTGTGATGGTTCTTCTTTCTCAGCTGATCCCCTAATAGTTGGTCTTCCTGTGATATTTGTTGTGATCTTGTTACATCTTATACCACACACGCAGTGTCTGGTGATGTCATTCATTTATGGCATCACCTACCACACATAGGAATAGAGAATCAAAAAATCTATTGTTGCCTAGGATTGAAACCTATATTCCCACCTCCTTACTAGAATTTCTTTCACTTGAATGTTCTTCTGGTACCCCAAATTTAACATCTCCGAACTAAAATCATTATTTTTTGCCCTGCCCTGCTGCTTCCATTCTTCCTTTCTCAGTGAACGTTATCACCTAGTTGTCTAACTCAAGAACCTAGATGTCATCTTTGACTTCTCTGTCTCCAATATTCCCCACAATCAATCAGTCTCCAAGGCCTGCTGTATCTACATTCTATTCATCTCTCAGGTTTATCCGCTTCTGTCCACATTTACGCCAGTATTTCAGTTCAAGTTCCTAGCAGTGGTCCTTGATCACTGCCTCAGACTCCAAACAGTTTTCCCTGGTGCCTTTTTCCATGACATAGACTTCTGTCAAGTATTACAGAGTAGATGTTTGATCACTTCTCTCATCTGATTAAAGTCCCTCGAAAATTTGCCATCATCCTTATGATAAAGTTTAAACTTGTAAACATTGGCATAAAATATCATGTATGCTCTGACTTGCTCTTTTTTTTTTTTTTTAAACCTTTATGGTTTCAACTGTAGGTATTTCTCCTCTGGTATTTATGCTATAGCCATATTGAAGTACTCGAATGGGCCATTTTCTGTGTTTCCTCTAGGCTTTTGCATGTTTAACCCTCTGCTTGGAATGATCTCTCTTTGTTTGCCTGGCTTATACCCACTTGTCCCTTCAACTGAGAGGGTATATCACCTGGGAAACCATCCTTGATCTCTTTCTAATTACAGATCTGAGTTAGATGCTCCTTGTTACCTCCATAACACCTGATACATTTACTTTTCGTGGCACTTACAAAAAATATTGCCAATGCCTATTTATTTACCTGTCTCTTCCAAGAGCTATTTGAAGTCAGGAGCAATATAGCTTTTCAACATTGTATCCTTAATGTCTTCCTCAGTACTTGGTATACAGTAGGCACTCAATAGATATACTTTAGAATTAACTACTTAGTTGTTGAATTGCCACCCAAGATAAAGGACATGATTCAAAAATCTTGCCTTCTTTTGAAATCACTAAGCATCAGATAAGGCTCTCTGGGCAGCTTTCCATAGCTGGTGTACCCTCCATTGACATTCTAGACGTGAGAGCAATAGCGAGATAGTTGACAAATGAACTGAAGCTTTAGAAGCCACGAACCGAGTTCTGAGAGTCCATAACCAGAATTCCAGGAGTCTTTTCTGGGTTCCTCTGAGGCAGCAAAAGAGAGATCTTTCATTGTTCTTGAAGGCATTATGTGCCCTACGGTTTCTGAAACCAGGGAAAGATTTAACTCCACATTCATGGCTTTTGGGAACTCATGTGGAATCCAGAATGTTGGACCTGATGCTCCATGAGTTTGTGGGAATCAAATCAAGGTTGTCAGTGGCTAGAGACTGCCAAGAGAACTTGATATTTCCATAAAGTTTTCTTCTTCCAAATGAACCTTGGGGTTATTTGTCTAGAGTGCTGCCAGGGGCCTCTTCAGACAGTGATTCGCTGGGAACAAACCACCATGAACATGTTCTCAGGTCTCCATCTTGCTGCCATTGCATGAGAAATGGAACTTAACAAATATGTAACAGAGCCGGATTTTCTGAATTCTACAGGACTGCTCAGAGGGCTTGGAATGATACACACCCACAATTAAAACAGAAAAGAAGGATGAGTAAGTGAGGAACTGAGAATCACATATTTTCCTAAATTAGATTTATCTGTAAGATTTAAATATATGTGAACATACTTTGAATGATCTGGTATGAATTATGGTTTTCTTATTAAACAACCATTTCGCTTTGTCCTTATGTGTAAAGTAAAAAGAGACTTGCTTTGCTGCATTTCTCTCTTTGGTAAGTATTGAATTTTGAGGAGATACTAGTCTTTTTAGCCAAATAGAAAAATGGCTCTGAATTTAAAGGATACTCCATCTGAATTCAAGCTGTGTTTGGGTTTGGCAACATATTTCTCTTTGGCAATGGAAAGTATGTTTGATTCTTATGACTTGGTAGACCTCAAATAGGCTCACACACAAGCTACAGTCCCTGTGATGTAGATGGGGAAACCAACAGCTGAGAGCAAAGCTTGCCTCAATGTGAAACATACAAATCAAGATTTTAAAAGAGAGAAAGGAATTGTTTCTAATCAGAAGCTTTGAGATTTTGAATTTCTTATTTTTTTCAATATTTTTTTAAATTCTGAAGTTTACTGGATTTTCTCAGCCTTTGCTGTTTGTTTCAAGTTCCTTTCCACAAATAGTAGAAAGAAAGTGGTTTGGCTCTTTTTTTTTTTTTTAATGTTTATTTTTGAGAGAAAGCACCAGTGGGGGAGGGGCAGGAGGACCCAAGACAGGTTCTGCACTAACAGCAGCATGTCCAATGTGGGGCTCAAACTCACGAACCAGGAGATCATGACCTGAGCCGAAGTCAGAGACTCCACCGACTGAGCCACCCAAGTGCCCCAGTTTAGCTATTTTTAAGGCTTAAAAGATATACCACTGTCTATAAACACCCGTTACAATGCCATAAAATTGAGCACATAGTGTCTTATTTAATGTTCACACCTTCCCTACACAACAGTACCATTTCTCTCACTTGGCAGTCGGGAACAATGAGGCTTAGATAGATCAAGCGATGTGCCCACTCACATACATGGTTAGTAAGCTCAGGCCCTTTCCAGCTGATGTTCTCTCTGCCTGAAATGTTCTGCCCAGTACTCCTACAGATTCACTCCCTCTCCTAGCAATGTCCTACCTTCCCTACTTTATCTGGACAACTCCTATGTCTTTCAAAGCTCAGCTCTTTCAGGAACTTTCTCTGATTTGCCACCCAGCACCCTGGCCTTAGATAGGTGCCCTCCTGCTGTCTGCCAGTGTTTGAGCCTCCCTCCACAAACATTTGTCACAAGTATATTGAGCCTCTCTCCAGTTTGTCTCATTGTCTGGACTGTCAACCCCAGTTCACAGGTGGCATGATGCCACTTGAATATCTTCAGTGACTCACTTAGCCTTAATAAACAATTTATATCTGTAGAATCTAAAAATAAATTAGTACATTAGTAACTTCCTTAGGATTTCTTTTAAAAAAAAATTTTTTTAATGTTTATTTATTTCTGAGACAGGAAGAGACAGAGCATGAGTGAGAGGGGCAGAGAGAGAGGGAGACACAGAATCAGAAGCAGGCTCCAGGCTCTGAGCTGTCAGCACAGAGCCCGACGCAGGGCTCGAACTCACAAACCATGAGATCGTGACCTGAGCCGAAGTCGGTCTCTCAACCAACTGAGCCACCCAGGCGCCCCAGGATTTCTATAAATCATCACTCCATTGTCTTATCTTAAAAAATCAGTATCAAATAAGAATTCTTCTCTCAACCTTGCCCAAGTAGGGGCCGTTCACTGACAGAGTGGAAAAAGACTGCTTGCTTCTTGTTCTCCACACTGCTTTCCTACTCTTATAAAACAATCACTAAACTACACTCCAGAGGAAAGACCACATTCTTTATCATGCTGCCTTCCACATTTGCATTATGTCTGGGTTCCATAGTCTAGGACAGAGAAAGATAGAGCCTCAGATAAGGATTTGGTGCTAGCACTTTAGTTGGAAGTTAAATCCTAGGACAGTGAGAGTCAGAGGAAAGGGAAGCCACACAGGGGATAATGGGAAGCCAGGAAATGTGAAGCATTATCACTGCAGTTACTTCTTTACAGTGAGCTGAAAAGAGGCACTTCCCGTTGTTTGGCAGGTGCCCACACTTGGTCACACAGGACATCCTCGGCCAGGTTGGTTGCGGGGAGTAAGAGGGAAGAAATTAATCTGCCCAGTTTCCTCCTGCCTCCCTTTGGCTGGGATGGTGCTATGAGTCAACTTCCTTGCATGCCAAATTATGTCAGATAAGTTCTTTGGCAGCCTCCTAGGAAGATACGTATACTCTCTAGGGTGGCATTTCCCCAAATGTAGAAGAGATGGGAGAAGACAGAGACTGCAGGGATGAAGTGGTTGCTTTTAAAAGACTGCCTGCCTGAGCCTGCATGCATACATGTGCTGCATTGGTGACAGAAGTGGGTAAACGGCCAAAGCTTCCAGAATGGGTAAGGCTAAGAGACTTAGAAGAAGCTTATAAATCCTAGGCAGGTGCATTTCCACCTTGTACATCCAATTCATTTCTCTCATTATGCTGTTTTTTTCATGAATCCCTCTGCCTTCCCAAATTATGGTGTATATGGTCCAGATGTCCAAATGTCAACTCAAGCACAGCACATGTCTAAAACCAAATTCATGTCATAATTTTCTGTCAAAACAGTTCCCTTTCCAGCTCTTCTCCATTTCTCTTCATGGAAATGCTACTACTTATAGTCATTCAGGTTGAAACTCCAGAGTTATCTCTGATTCCATCCCTCCTTCCTCGTATAGGCAGGGTCCATGATATAAACATATCCGCAATTCCCCTGTGGTGACAACGACGCTCTCTGGCATAAATTACACACTCAGCAAGGCATGAACAGAATGCCTAGATGTCTTTACTTTTCAGTTTGCTGCTGTACTTGTTCAGGAAGTGCTGTTTATTGGTGAGAAAGGAGAGGAAATAGAGAACTCAATAAATCAGGTATAGTTTTGCAGCAAACTAGTCACATGCAACACAGTTATAAGATTTTGCTGGGAGATTGGGATGCTCCAGTCCTTTGGGTCTCTGTTGCTTCCTGCCACCATCATGCCATCACTATCATGCCAGCCACTGTGGTTGGAACTGTAGGCATGTAGGGATATGAACCAAGTGGCCTTCAAAAGAGAGTTCTTTAAAAAGTATACTAGATATATTAATTTGTCGTAATTGTCTGCTTTTGATGAAAGAATCTTGGAGGTACTTAAGTTGATGACCTCCGACCTTCTGTTTGGTGCTGAAGTCTTACAAAATTTTGTAAGATCTTGCTAGGTAATTTCTGCCTTCTCTGATAAAGCAGGAGACAAGTTCCAGGAGGAAGCCAAGTAGGTTTCTCACAAAGCTCACCTTCTGTTTCTTCTCTTCACATATGGTATGGATGAAGGCACTTTGGAAGATTATAGGAATAAGACATGTAGGTATTTGGAATTTTATGAAAACTCATGTCAGATTTGGGAATTTGGAAGTTTTAGACATGTCAAAAATGATGTCACGTTGAACATAATAAAAAGGGCTCTTCAATCCAATTGTGAAAACCTACTGATAGAGGACCCAGTCTGAGATAGTTCCTTCACATCGCTATTGAATCTCCCCTGTATAGGAAAATTGCCATTAGTGAAAAAAAAAATAGACTCCAGACATGATATTTTGCCAGTAACATCTTTAACGGCCTTTTCATCTCCCTGATGAACTCACTCTAGCTATGGAAATTCTAATTTCATATCTTGGGTCAGCTTAAGAAATGTGCTTACTTATGTGCTTCAAATGGACTTATCAACTAATGAGTCAAGAAACGATTTTAAGGAGAAGGCTCTGTTTAAATATGTCTTGCTCAGATTTTAATAAGCAGGGCATTTTGGGGTGAGTTTTGCACCATAATTTTTCTATGTAACATATTCGCCTCCTGTTAAAATCTAATTTTCTTTACCAGGAAGGTGTTAGGCTTCTGATCTCTCATGGAAATTGTACTTTGCATGAGCATTACCTCATCCAAATGTATGTTCCCAGTGAACCTGTCATCAAGTGGACTTGATGCCTTAATTTTTTCCTTTTGTAGCAAGATGCCTAACTGGTTACTTATGTGGGACTTATTAGTAAAATTAGGGGGAGTTGAGGGAATAAAAAAAGTGTGGCAATTACAAACATTAGAACTGAGCACAACTGTTACTGTACCATCAGATGTTGAGATTTTAGGGCAAGCCAAGTTGTTTCTTTAGAATAGAAATGAGAGTAATTGGACTCAAGTCATTTATTAGATACTTGGGACAAGTCCATGAACTCAACAGTTACAAAGATAACTGTGCCAATGTTTTGTTTTGTTCTCAAGGATGCTAAGACAGATCTATGGTTTGTCTGTTCATTCAACGAACATTCTGAGCATGTTTTGTCCACTGGAGATATAGTGGTGCATGGTACAAACCCTTTTAAGTGCTGATTATGGAGCCTAGTATAAAGTAACGCATGTGGATTGGAATTAGGACTTCATGAAGGAGGCAGTATTTGCTGTGGGTTTTGAAGAATGGGCAGGATTGGAAATGTAGGGATGCTAGGGAATATTGTTCTCAATAGAGGACATATCATAATGGAGCCCTGCTCAAACACTAATGTTCCATGTTTATATGATTCCAAACTCAGGTGATTTAGAATGGCTCCTCCCCTCAGAACTGTGGCAAGCTGAAGTCAGTGACTCCACTGAGGAGTCAGAAGGACCTTAGAAAAGATCAACCCCTAGGAGAGTCAAAGCTATCATATGAGTGTGTCATGTTAGACTATATTTTCTTAACAGAATTTTCACACACTCACTCGCTAAATACTCATGGACTTATATATTTTAGGTTCACAGGCTTGAGAAAAACTTTGGAAGCCTTTCACAGAGAACTGGGTAAAATAAAGCTACATTTTACAGCATATACGTTATGTAGAAAGCAAATTACTCTCCATTGTCAGAAGGTTCTGAGAATGAATCTGACACGTGACAGCTTACTCAGCAGAAGACAATGATATTTTTGCTTACATTTTCCATGACCCTTCAATTCTGTTTATTTCAGTTGTCCTAATTTACTATCTAGGTGCTTTAAACAACTAGGATACAAAGTGACCTACAATTGTCGTATTTTAGATGCATCACTATGCAGAGCTAAATTTGCATCAACATTTCTTCCAGAACCAGAATATCACCTCCTTAAGGCCAAATGATGTCATCTAATTTTTTTTTTTTCTTAGTAAAACCATACAGTCCCTATGTAGGTGGGGAGACCACAAATATTTGCTGGTATTGAACAGAAGTAGCAGAGATCTGAAGTTTTTTCTCTAGGGGTTCAAATTTCATGTAGTAGGTTCAGAAAGTGAATGTTCCCCCAAGGGCTCAGGCAAAAGGAGGAATATATCTCTATCTATCTCTATCTCTATCTCTATCTCTATCTCTCTCTATCTCTATCATCTATCTATCTATCTATCTATCTATCTATCATCTATCTATCTATCTAATTTCTCAGTTAAACTTAAAGGAATCTGCCAAGGGGAATTGACAAACTCTGCTTAGCCTTCTCTGAGGTCTTTTTTGAGGATCAGGATGAGTTTGTTTGCCTGAGACTACATGGATGTCAAGGATACATTAATCCTGCAGTGAATAGATACTTTTCCCCTTCTTATTCTTATCCCCCATAGGAAACTACCACCAACTTGTTGACTTTTGTAATTTTATTGCTTTATTATTTCTTATTTTAAAGAAATATAAAAGGCATAACATTATAATACAATTGCAATCTTTATATTCCCTAAAAATATATCTTGGACATTTTCCATATCATTAAATAATCTCCTGCAGAACAATTTGAATAACCATAAGTATTCCATTATATGATCATATTATACATATTTACCCTTGATGTGAATGTGTTATAATCATAAAAATGCTTGTAATATATAAATCAATATACTTGGCTTGCTTCACTTACTACCCTCTTGTTGCTGTCTGTAAAGTTAATCATTCTCCATGCTTTGAAGCTCACTGTTTTGGCATTCTATGTATATTTATATCTGTATGCATTAACAAAGCTTATTCTATAAGAATATAAATGTTTAATGTTTGAATGGATGTAATTAAGTAGAAAAATATATATCTAAACTATATATAGGGTATACAAATAACAATATTATGGAAACCTGTGGATCCAACATCCAGCTTCTGAAATACAACATTTCCGGGGATTTAGAAACCACCCTCTTGTCTTCCCCAATTGCACTCTTCTCCCCAGCTCCCAATAGTTATGCTCTGAAAATTTTCTGTAAATCCTTCACAAGCTTTGCTTTATAATTTTAAGACATACATATCCAGCCCTAAAAATGTATTTTAGGGGCGCCTGGGTGGCGCAGTCAGTTAAAGCGTCCGACTTCAGCCAGGTCACGATCTCGCGGTCCGTGAGTTCGAGCCCCGCGTCAGGCTCTGGGCTGATGGCTCAGAGCCTGGAGCCTGTTTCCGATTCTGTGTCTCCCTCTCTCTGCCCCTCCCCCGTTCATGCTCTGTCTGTCTCTCTCTGTCCCCAAAAAAATAAATAAAAAACGTTGAAAAAAAAATTAAAAAAAAAATGTATTTTAAAGTTTAATATGGTTTCAAACATAGAGATGGAGACATGTTTTCTAAATGTACTAGATTAGAGACTTGCCCTTCACAAAGCAGCAACACTTTCAGTGGCAACAATGGCAGGAGTAGCCAGCATAAGCTCTTCCCACATTCTCCTTAGAATTATGATACAGATGCCATCTTTTTTTTCCTTTGGTAGACGTACTGTTCTATTGGGAAGTTGAGATTGATTTCACCTGAATGGGTTCCAGCTGCAAAGATTGTGAGGACATTCTCCTTCATCTATAGGACATCGAGTACCTCAGACATTGTGAAACTTTCCCTTTCACTTATGACAGGAACCCAGGACAATGTGGCATGGACCCCTTTCTGGATAGATTGGAAAGGCTCTACTTTTTTGGTGTCTTTCCTTTTTTGCATTTTGGAAGAACCAACTTTTGACTTTGTTGAATCTTTATACTGTACATATGTTTGTTAATTCATTAATTTGTCCACATATCTTTATTTTTTCCTTCATTATATTGGGGAGGGGAGTTCTATTTGTTTTCTACATTTTAGACTGAGTGGCTAGCTGAATAAGCATGAGAAAAATGGGCAGAAGTAATATAAGGCATTTTTGTCTTGGCCCTTACAATGCCATGAAATTTTTTCTTCTTTCTCATTTCTTTTTGGCCATTAAATGCAGAGGACCCAGTAGACTCCATTGAATTCCAAGGGGCTGTAGAAGGTGAAAATGCCACAAAGCAGATGGAGTCATAATCCCCGAATCCTTGGTGACTGTGATAAAAGGAAAAACAAACTTCTATTGTGTTAAATCACTGAGGCTTCAAGTTTTCCTTGATTTGGCACTGTAACCGCGCATGGCCTGATGAATGGTGTTATTCAAGTGCTGTATGTTCACAATGACATTTTGTCTGTTTAATCAGGGAATTACTGACAAAATATATAAAAATATTCCACTCTGATGGTAGATGTTGTAAATTTCTACTTCTATTTCTGTGATTTTCCTTTTTATGTATTATATGTCTATTATCATTTTGTATTGTTGGTGCATATAAATTTAGAATGGCTTTATTTTCCTGATAAGTTTAGTCTTCTATCATTATAGAGTGACTTTGTATTTCTAATACTGCTCTTTGCCTTAGACTTTATTTTGTTTGATTTAAATATAATTATCGTCAGTTTTTGGTATTTTGGTTAGTATTTGACTATGATATCTTTTTCTGTGCTTGAACTTCTTTCCCTCTATACTTGGTATCTTTTAGCTATGTCTCTTCAACGTGGAGAGGCATTTAAAAAATCTACTCAACTATTTTTATCTAAATGGTATGTTTATTTATGTTTACTGTGGTTTTAGGTAAATTTTAATTTATTTATAATACCTTAATATTTCTTTTTGAGTATTCTATGTTTCTGAGATTTAAAAAATTCTTCACTGCCTTTAAAAATAGATTAAATGTTTCTTCTCACTCAATGTTTTTTTGATTTCTTTGAGTTTGGAAAGAATATTACTCTTCTTCTACCAGTAATACATCTTGTAGAATTTTCTTTAAGGAAGCTCTCTTAGAAGTAAATGCTCTTAGGTTTTGCTTGTTTGTTTATAATTCTCTTAATCTTATCATTGTTTTAAAAGTAAAGTTTTATTGGGTACACAATTCTAGACTGAAGCCCCTGCTTGTAAGAATTAGGGATTAGATTGTAACAGACCAGTTTACTCTCTAAGAATAACTAAAAAAGCTGGGTAGATGTGAAGCACTATTTAGAGGCACTGCAAGGGACTGAAGCAGCCATATGTGCACAGTCAAGATCCTGAAGAGAAGGGAATTTAAAAAAGGTGAGCCAGACATCACTCACTGTTTTTCTTCCCAAAGCATTTGCTGATTCTTTTTTTTAAAAAAAAAATTTTTTTAACGTTTATTTATATTTGAGACAGAGAGAGACAGTCCATGAACGGGGGAGGGTCAGAGAGAGAGGGAGACACAGAATGTGAAACAGGCTCCAGGCTCTGAGCGGTCAGCACAGAGCCTGACACGGGGCTCAAACTCACGGACCGCGAGATCGTGACCTGAGCCGAAGTCGGACGCTCAACCGACTGAGCCACCCAGGCGCCCCGCATTTGCTGATTCTTAATGCTGCATGGGTGAAATGATGAGCAGAACTTTTGATAATCTCTAGGGATACAAAAATTGTATACGTATTCATTAAAAGAATAGTAAATAAACGTGTCACTAAGAACCTACTAGAAGAAGGAAAGTGGAAAATATTTTACTAATCCAAAGAAGGCAAGAAAGAAGTAAATGAGGAATACAAAACAGGTGAAACAAATGAAAAAAAATAGTAACATGATTGGTTTAAAATAAAATATATCAATGTTTACGTGAAACACTCCCATGATGGGATGGAAGAAATAACAATATTATACTGAAGTAAAAAACAAAACTCAACTCTTTGCTGTTTTATAAAGATATGCCTTCAATGTGAAAACAAAAAGGTTGAGAATGAAAGAGTGGAAAAAATATGTAAACGCCAATGATTTTTTTTTTAATTTTTAACTTTATTTTTTATTTTTTAAAATTTACATCCAAATTAGTTAGCATATAGTGAAGCAATGATTTCAGGAGTAGATTCCTTAGTGCCGCTTACCCATTTAGCCCATCCCCCCTCCCACCACCCCTCCAGCAACCCTCAGTTTGTTCTCCATATTTATGAGTCTCTTCTGTTTTGTCCCCCTCCCTGTTTTTATATTATTTTTGTTTCCCTTCCCTTATGTTCATCTGTTTTGTCTCTTAAAGTCATAATATGAGTGAAGTCATATGATTTTTGTCTTTCTCTGACTAATTTCACTTAGCATAATACCCTCCAGTTCCATCCATGTAGTTGTAAATGGCAAGATTTCATTCTTTTTGATTGCCAAGTAATACTCCATTGTATATATATATACCACATCTTCTTTATCCATTCATCCATTGATGGGCATTTGGGCTCTTGCCATACTTTGGCTATTGTTGATACTGCTGCTATAAACATGGGGGTGCATGTGTCCCTTTGAAACAGCACACCTGTATCCCATGGATAAATGCCTAGTAGTGCAATTGCTGGGTCGTGGGGTAGTTCTATTTTTAGTTTTTTGATGAACCTCCATACTGTTTTCCAGAGTGGCTGCACCAGCTTGCATTGCCACCAACAATGCAAAAGAGATCCTCTTTCTCTGCATCCTCGCCAACATCTGTTGTTGCTTGAGTAAACACCAGTGATTCTAAGTTGACCTTTAGTTTCTGTCAGCACAATGAACTTACTATTTTATTCTCTTCCAACTTCCACTGTTGCTTAGTTGTCAATGTACTTGTCATTCATTTGAAGCTCATCTGTATTCTCTGGCTGAAGGTAAGATTTTGTCTTTGGTGCTACATGGTTTTGCTGTGGTGTGCCTAGATGTGGCTTTCACTTGATTTATCTTATTTGAGATTCATTAGCCTTTCCATAGCTATTAATTAATTATTAGTTGTGTAAATTTCTTACCCATTAACCTTTCAAACATTTCTTTGGTTTAACTTTCTGTCTCCTTTGCCATCTATATTTAAATGGATATTGGTTGGATCTTCTTACTTATTTTCCATGTCTCTTAGCAACATTGTCATATTTTCCATTTATCTATTTATATATGCTCCACTCTAGAAAATTTCAGATAAACACTCCAGTTAATTAATTTCCTTTTTGGCTATGTCTAATGTATTGTACATTACACATTTTATATAAATTATAATAGCTTTTGTTTCTAAAGAAGATTTATGTTTTTATTTTTCAAGATAGGCTTTACCATTTTAAATAATCTCTCATGCTCTAGTTATATGTTGAACACTACATTTTATTTCCTTGAGCATATTAAGCATATTTATGTTATATTTTTAAATCAATAATTTTAGTACCTAAGGTCTTTGTGGGTCCCTGTAACCTTGTATTAGGTTGAATTGTGTCTCCCTTCCTCCAACCCCCGCTTAAAAATGTGCTTCCTGGAAACCCAGGGTATGATCTTATTTGGAAACAGAGTCTTTGTATATGTAATTATGTAGATGGGGTCAAATTGGAGTAAGGTGGACCCTAAATATAATGTAACTGGTATCTTTATGAGAAGAGAAGAGACAGAGGCACACATGCGAAGAGAGACGTGAAGAGAGACACAGCGGGAGAAAGCCATGTGAAGACCGAGGCAGAGATTGGAGTGATGTATCTACAGACCAAGGAATGCCAAGGATTTCTGGTAACCACCAAAAGTTAGGAGAGAGTTATGGAACAGACCCTCCCCAACAGCCTTCGGAGAGACATGGCCCTGCTGACGCCTTGATTCAGAGTTTTGGCCTCCGGAACTGTCAAAGAACAAATTTCTGTTATTTCAAGCCACCAAGTTTGTGGTCTTTGTTATAGCTGCCCTAGAAACTAATACAAATCTCATCTATAAAATATCCACTCAAAGATATAATGTGAGGATTGAATGAGATTATATATATAAAATACTTTGCTTTGTCTGGTCCAGGGTCCAGAATAAATGCCCAATAAATGTTATCTGTTTGGATTTGATTTTCATCTCTGTGACAGTGTTGGATCACTTTCTTTCAAGTGCATATCTATCTATATATCTATCTATATCACACACTCAATATCTGTATATATATATCATATATATCCACATAGAACCGACCCTAATTCTCTTCACTCAGACCTCATTCAGGTCTTTCTATATGAACCCAGCTAGTTTCCCATAGTTGTTAAAACAGCATATATCTAAGACTTTTTCAATTTCAAACCAGATTTCATGTAATGAACACTAAATTTTTCCCATCAGATAAGAGAAGGAACACTCTTTTCATACTAAGGATCCAGAAATAGTGAGTTGTGCTACCGGAAAAAAAAAAAAATTGCATCGATAGTTCGTGGTCTCTTGGTTCTTTTTCATTACTGAGAAAAATCTTGCACAAATCTTTTTTTCAGAATAAAAAAAAGAAGTAATGACAGCTCCAGTGGTTTGCATTGTGGTGCTGCTCACTTAAGACCAGCCCGAAAGCAAGAATCTCATTTCATGTCAGGAGTTTAACCCATAGTTTAGTTTGGCCAGCTGAGCCAAAACCTTGAAGCAAAGGGTGGGGTACTATGAGAAAAGTTAAATTTAATCTCTGTAGTTCCAACATGTTAAAGTTTCTGTGAGTTAGAATTAAAGTGTGCTTTGGAATAAATTCTAACATGAATAAAGAGAATGAATGAACATTTGGACCAAATGATGTTATTTTTAGATAGTGGTTTTTTCTTCCTGTTGTCTCCTTGTGGATTTCAGTGGGTAAAGCAATGACAGAAACCTTGCATATTGTCGTGGTACATAATCACTTCTATGTGTCCCACTGCTTATAATATGTTTTGATACCCTGAGGATAATCCTTGATGTAGTGTATGAGTAAAGAGTAAAGTCCTGAGTTGGACAATATTATTTTTTTTTAACGTTTATTTATTTTTGAGACAGAGAGAGACAGAGCATGAATGGGGGAGGGGCAGAGAGAGAGAGAGACACAGAATCGGAAGCAGGCGCCAGGCTCTGAGCCATCAGCCCAGAGCCCGACGCGGGGCTCGAACTCACGGACTGTGAGATCGTGACCTGAGCCGAAGTCGGACGCTTAACCGACTGAGCCACCCAGGCGCCCCTGGACAATATTATTTTAATTCAGAGATAGATTGTTTAACTCTATCTAGACTGACATCAAATTGGGAAAGAACTAGAACTGTCTTTTTAGTTATATATTCTATATCAAGAAGACATTTCCCCCCACCCCGCCTTTCCTTTAAGGGCTCAGTTCATGATATGATCATATAGTATAGTTACGTACCACAGTTTAATTTATAAAAAGATATCACTTTATGTCATGAGGTTAATCAAGAAAGAAATTATTCAGTTATATACTTTAAAGAATCTGATCAACTAATATTCGTGAAGAATACTTTTAAAGACAATGGGATAAAGGAATCTGCTTGTAAGACTTATAAATCCATTCATTCAATCATCCATATGCTTATTCAGAAATATTTCATGCTGACAATGGACCTATACTAGGTGCAGGAATATAGGTTGAGAATAATGAGATTCTTCCGTCTTTAAAAGTAGTACATGTCACTGATTGAATCAGGAGAAGCAAATATGAATTTGAAGAGGAAGATGGAGAGTCAAAGAGCATGTTGCAATTTTTAAAAGGATCACCAGGGAAGGCCTGAGAAGGTGCCAGCTGAGCTAACATCTAAAGGACAAGAGGACATATTGAAGTGAAGTTATTGAAGAGAAATTAAGATTTGTAAATCTGAATTACAGGGGAAAGGCCTGACAGGAGATAGTTCACATAAATAGGTTTGGGGAAACTTACTAAAGTATCCTCTATTTTTAAGAATTTCGTTGTTGTTTTTTTTATTTTTTTAAAGGTTTATTTGTTTTTGAGAGACAGAAAGACAGAGCATGAGTAGGGGACGGGCAGAGAGAGAGGGAGATACAGAATCTGAAGCAGTCTCCGGGCTCTGGGGCCCTATGCAGGGCTCAAACTCACAAGCCGTGAGATCATAACCTGAGATGAAGTCAGACACTTAAATGACTGAGCCTCCCAGACGCCTCTATTTGTTAAGAATTTCATATTTATTTACAGAAGATACTGGAACTCTAGACCAGCAATACAAAAGTTTTAGTTTATTCTGAAGCCCTTTCTTTCTCTACCAGTCTCTATTCGTTCTAGAGCTTATTCTGGTAACTTAGCCAAGGGCTTTGATCACAGACCATTTAGATATATTGGGGTAAGTATGCCCTCAGCCAATAAGTGTATAATTGTGTTGTGACTTGAGGCATGGTCTACATTTTGCAGTCTTAGAAACACTGTGTTGTGCTCTGGCCCACTTAAAATGGCAGGAACCTTAAGCAAGGCACGTATTTAGCCTGCTACTTCAGACTTTCCATATGCAAAATAAAAGGATTAGACTAAATGGCTTTTATTTATTTATTTATTTTTTCTAAATGGCTTTTAAAAAGACACTTTGGTTCTCACATTCCATGATTATATGGTAGTTACCTTGATTCCTACATGGAGCATTTTAAATTGTGAACATATTGCCCAATTGAACAGATTTTCCATACAGAATTTTCTTTGCCCTTGTTAGTAGTTGTTCTTCATGTTCTTTATTCACAGGTGTTCTCTCATTGAGAATAGTTATTTACAAATTTGACTCTGGACTGAGGGAAAAAAGAATGTCATATGAGATAACCTTAGAATAAAGGTTCTTATGGGATTTTCTGTTTTGTTCCCAATGACACTTAAAGCAGAGTTAGTGCAAATCTAACCTGCTTTTGGATCCTAGACAATCATGAAATTTAGAGAGGTTTTAGGCTTTTGAAGTCTTGAAAATAAGTATTATCTTCTGACTTATTCTAGTTTTTATCATTTCTGATGCATCCATCATTTTGTCAACTCCCAAAAAGACCGTAATCTTTCTTCTCTATTTCCCTAATACCTCATCACGTTTCAAGTTGATTTCTCTGTCATTCAAAAGGAAGGGTTTGTACACTTGTTCAGCTTCAAAAGTGTAGTTTGTTTTATTAGTTTCTGGTTGTTGCTTTTCTTTGAAGTGTTGTCGTAATAAATCAGCTGAATAATGAGATTCTTCTGTCTCTAAAAGTAGTACATGTCACTGATTGCATCAGGAGAAGCAAAGCTTAGGGAAACTAACTGACTCAGTTAGTATTATGGTGGCCAGCCACATGATTTAAAGCCACTCAGGAAGATTTATATTCCAGGAAGCGTTGAGAACAAAAACGAAATGCCTCTTAAAACATTAATGAAGGTAGGAAACTCATTTAACAGGTTGGCACATAGTGAGTGCTCAGTGAGGTACTAGTTGAATAAAATAAATAACACCATATATATATATATATATATATATATATATATTCTAAAAAAAAGTATGTATATATATATATATATACATACTTTTTTTTAGTCCACTCTCTGACAAATAATGCCAGGGAAAACTTTTAACAAATTATGTATATGGCTTGTGACTGTATTTTGACAGAAGGGCGTGATTATAATTTACTCCAAACTCTGTGTCTGCACAGCATTTGTGGTGGTGGCTACAGGAACATGTTTCCTCCAGAATAAACTCCTGAGATGTGGAACAAATCAGGTGAACTCTCAAAACCTGGCAAACTGAGATGGCGAGGTGGAGACACTTCAGATTTAAGGCTACGAATCAATCTGGAGTTTGCAACCCAAATAGACTTGAAACAAGAAGACTAAGAACAAGGAGGAGAACATTGCCAAATCACTGTGTTATGAGCAGGAACAGGAGAAAACCTTAAGGAGAGAAAACTCTGAGATGTGAAGGCACCAAGGATGATAATGATGATAAAGATGAAATGGCAGCTCAAGTGTGTTTTAGTATTTGCTAAAGTGCTTACGATGTACCAAGCACGAAGTGAAGCATTTCTGGTAGATTCTTTCATTTAATCCTCACAACAAATTTGTCACGAAGGTAAATTCATTATCCTCTTTTTCTCTCTTTCTTTTATTTTTAGGGAAGTGATTTCTCTGAGGTGGTGCTGCCTGCTACCATAGCCTGGTCAGAGCAGAGGATCAGGGAGTGCGGGAAGGGAAGGAAGGATAAACCTAGATATGTCTGTTTATCCTTTTTTTTCCCAATAAAATTTAGAAACATAAGAAAACTTTTCCTACAGTTACAGAGCAAAGAAGTGGTAGAACTGGGGGAAGAATACATGTAATGTGATTCTAGAACCTACATGCACATCTACAGTGAGGTTTGTGACAGAAGGAAGAGCAGAGCTCTGAGAAACTAAAAAACTAATAAATAACTGAATAAAACAACAAGAGTGGAATTCATTTTTATGAATTAACACTTGCATTGGAGACAATAAAGAATGAACTGATAATGTTAAAAGTTTGAATCAGTGATGTGGAGACCCCCTTGAAACTATCACCACAAAACAAAAAGATAAAATATTAAGGGGACCCAATGATAGATGCAGAGTACATAAGGTGGAGATCCAGCCTGAAAATTATAGGTAATTCGGAATAAGAAATCACAAATGTGTCAGGAGACAATGAAAGATATACTTGAAGCAGACTTTTTTTTTTTTAAGTGTGAAAACACTTAGAGATGCAAATCAAAAGGACTATGGAATTCCAGGAAAAACAATCAATAAAGACAGACCTCATTCCATTTTTTGCAACATTGTGAAGGGGCCAAGATTAAAAAATTAAAATACAAAGCTCCTACAAGCATCTCGGTACAAAACTCAGGCCGACAACAAAATTTACCACTCCAGCAGTGCATATCGGAGAGCCGGGGAACAATCTCCGTGAAGTCATTCATGTGGGAAGGCGACAGAGAAACACTGTCAGATACTCACAGGCTCAGAAAATATACTAACTGTACCCTCTTGAAAAATTACTTGAAGATGTATGTTAGGAAACTAGACATCTGCAGACTGTCCAGAGTGAACATAGCCTTGAAACTTGTTCAATCACCCTGTAAAAGTGTAAGTACTATGGGTGTTCCACAGGCCACACGGGTCACATGCCTGAGGGATGTGTGGAGCCAAGTTAGCTTTGGCTACTAAGCTTGGAAGAAAATATTCTTCTTTTGAAATATTTGCTATTCCCCCTTCTATGCTCCATTTTTTTCTTCTTCTTCTAACTGAATTGGAACTTTCACCGTAGTTTCCTTCAACCTTGCAATTTCTTCAAACCATTTGGATGCTAACATCTCAAATAACAGTGAGATTCCCCATAGTTAGCTTCACAGTAACTTTCTCAAAGGTAATTTCTCCAAAGTCATTGGAATTGCTCCACTTTCAGCAGAAATCTTTCCTTTCAGTGATATTTACATAACATAAAAAATTTGCTGTTTTACGCAGAAATATTTTTCAAACGGGCCAGGTTTTATTCCTTTTCTTAAAATACTTATATAAAGAATTTATCATTTTAACAAAGTATGCCAGTGTATCTGCTTTTCCCAGAAGTGCTGAAAAGGATTTGTTAAAAATGATGCACTGTCATACCAATTCTCCTTTATATCCCCTAAGTCTGTAAAACATAATCACTGGGTGGAGGTCAGCAGCAGAGAGAGCCAAACGTTTCTTAGACCTTTATGTAGATCTGTGGTGCCTTGAAGCTATATATGACTAAATAGCAAATTCTGGAATAAAAAGCAGCTGTATTTTCTGAATTTTCTTTCAATAGTGTCTGTTTCTATTGTTTCTGTGAACTTTCTCGATATTTCTTCCCTCACACTATCTTTGCCATCAGTAGCTTTTTCCTGCTGCTTATGTGTCTTGAAGGAAGTGTCTGGTTTTGTGCTTCACTGGTAAATGTTAAATTTCTCCTCTGTGGTGTTTCTCTTGACCTCACACGTCTTTCCTTCTCTCCCCAAGTAAGATCCCAAGTACAAACAGCTAACAGAAACACCACAATAGTTATTTGATGCTTTTAATAAGGCCACCCTCAAACAATCCCAAGGCAATTAATTTATGATGCTATGCAATTTGTTTACCCATGTGTCAAAAAGCAAAACTGAAGTAACGTAGGAAGGTCTTTTGGAGAAACTAGAAGCATTTATTTTTAAATACTTGCTTTATTGTCCATGAAAGTAATAAATTGATGCCAGTTGTTTTAGGTTTTTTTTTTTCCAGACGAAAACTGAAATATTATTACTAGCTGTAGAAGTCCTATGATTTGTGTAGCCCTGGGACTTGAAATCGATATTGAGGTTCTCTACTTTTAAGAGGCAGAATAGTATAGGAGCAAAATTTATGGACTCGGGAGCCAAACCGCCTGGGTTTGAGTCCGTCTCTGCTGTGCCATTTTCTACTTCAGTCGATAATTTACTATCTGTGTTGGTTTTCTCAGGTATAAAATGGAGATAATAATAGTATCCATTTCATTGTTAATTAGTGTAACACATTTAGAAGAGTCTTGGCACGTGTTAAATATGTTCAATATTACTAATTTCTAAGTTATTATTTTTAAAACTCAGATTTCCCTCAAAGGCCCCTTCTCTTACATACAGATGTATGGAATGATTTACCTAGTGGATCTTTCTTTCATAAGAATGAAGCCAAAAATTAAATTTTCTACTCAGAACAGGTATCTATTTAAGAATTTCTGCTCTATTGAAGTTTCTTTCTCCTTTTCTGATCACACTATCTGGAAACTTAGCAGATATGTGTTTTCTTACTAAAATCTGTTTTTAAAGTTAAGATAATGAGAATTATTTAATCTACTTAAAGATACAGACTGTTTTCACCTACAAGGTGTAGCAAAGTGAAAAAAAAAAGAGGAAAAAGAGAGAAGTTTGGGAAAAATTGGAAGTGGGTCTCAAAGAAAATACAGCTGAAATTTCATCATCAATGGTTCCTGCTTTGTTCATTCAACCAATATGTTTTTATTATTTTTTTTTTTTATTTTTTAATATATGAAATTTACTGTCAAATTGGTTTCCATACAACACCCAGTGCTCATCCCAAAAGGTGCCCTCCTCAATACCCATCACCCACCCTGCCCTCCCTCCCACCCTGCCCTCCCTCCCACCCCCCCATCAACCCTCGGTTTGTTCTCAGTTTTTAACAGTCTCTAATGCTTTGGCTCTCTCCCACTCTAACCTCTTTTTTTTTTTTTTTTTTTCCTTCCCCTCCCCCATGGGTTTCTGTTATGTTTCTCAGGATCCACCTAAGAGTGAAACCATATGGTATCTGTCTTTCTCTGTATGGCTTATTTCACTTAGCATCACACTCTCCAGTTCCATCCATGTTGCTACAAAAGGCCATATTTCATTTTTTCTCATTGCCACGTAGTATTCCATTGTGTATATAAACCACAATTTCTTTATCCATTCATCAGTTGATGGACATTTAGGCTCTTTCCATAATTTGGCTATTGTTGAGAGTGCCGCTATAAACATTGGGGTACAGGTGCCCCTATGCATCAGTACTCCTGTATCCCTTGGATAAATTCCTAGCAGTGCTATTGCTGGGTCATAGGGTAGGTCTATTTTTAATTTTCTGAGGAACCTCCACACTGCTTTCCAGAGCGGCTGCACCAATTTGCATTCCCACCAACAGTGCAAGAGGGTTCCTGTTTCTCCACATCCTCTCCAGCATCTATAGTCTCCTGATTTCTTCATTTTGGCCACTCTGACTGGCGTGAGGTGGTATCTGAGTGTGGTTTTGATTTGTATTTCCCTGATAAGGAGCGACGTTGAACATCTTTTCATGTGCCTGTTGGCCATCCGGATGTCTTCTTTAGAGAAGTGTCTATTCATGTTTTCTGCCCATTTCTTCACTGGGTTATTTGTTTTTCGGGTGTGGAGTTTGATGAGCTCTTTATAGATTTTGGATACTAGCCCTTTGTCCGATGTGTCATTTGCAAATATCTTTTCCCATTCCGTTAGTTGCCTTTTAGTTTTGTTGGTTGTTTCCTTTGCTGTGCAGAAGCTTTTTATCTTCATAAGGTCCCAGTAATTCACTTTTGCTTTTAATTCCCTTGCCTTTGGGGATGTGCCGAGTAAGAGATTGCTACGGCTGAGGTCAGAGAGGTCTTTTCCTGCTTTCTCCTCTAAGGTTTTGATGGTTTCCTGTCTCACATTCAGGTCCTTTATCCATTTGGAGTTTATTTTTGTGAATGGTGTGAGAAAGTGGTCTAGTTTCAACCTTCTGCATGTTGCTGTCCAGTTCTCCCAGCACCATTTGTTAAAGAGACTGTCTTTTTTCCATTGGATGTTCTTTCCTGCTTTGTCAAAGATGAGTTGGCCATACGTTTGTGGGTCTAGTTCTGGGGTTTCTATTCTATTCCATTGGTCTATGTGTCTGTTTTTATGCCAATACCATGCTGTCTTGATGATGACAGCTTTGTAGTAGAGGCTAAAGTCTGGGATTGTGATGCCTCCTGCTTTGGTCTTCTTCTTCAAAATTACTTTGGCTATTCGGGGCCTTTTGTGGTTCCATATGAATTTTAGGATTGCTTGTTCTAGTTTCGAGAAGAATGCTGGTGCAATTTTGATTGGGATTGCATTGAATGTGTAGATAGTTTTGGGTAGTATTGACATTTTGACAATATTTATTCTTCCAATCCATGAGCAGGGAATGTCTTTCCATTTCTTTATATCTTCTTCAATTACCTGCATAAGCTTTCTATAGTTTTCAGCATACAGATCTTTTACATCTTTGGTTAGATTTATTCCTAGGTATTTTATGCTTCTTGGTGCAATTGTGAATGGGATCAGTTTCTTCATTTGTCTTTCTGTTGCTTCATTGTTAGTGTATAAGAATGCAACTGATTTCTGCACATTGATTTTGTATCCTGCAACTTTGCTGAATTCATGTATCAGTTCTAGCAGACTTTTGGTGGAGTCTATCGGATTTTCCATGTATAATATCATGTCATCTGCAAAAAGCGAAAGCTTGACTTCATCTTTGCCAATTTTGATGCCTTTGATTTCCTTTTGTTGTCTGATTGCTGATGCTAGAACTTCCAGCACTATATTAAACAGCAGCGGTGACAGTGGGCATCCCTGTCGTGTTCCTGATCTCAGGGAAAAAGCTCTCAGTTTTTCCCCGTTGAGGATGATGTTAGCTGTGGGCTTTTCATAAATGGCCTTTATGATCTTTAAGTATGTTCCTTCTATCCCGACTTTCTCAAGGGTTTTTATTAAGAAAGGGTGCTGGATTTTGTCAAAGGCCTTTTCTGCATCGGTTGACAGGATCATATGGTTCTTCTCTTTTTTTTTGTTAATGTGATGTATCACGTTGATCGATTTGCGAATGTTGAACCAGCCCTGCATCCCAGGAATGAATCCCACTTGATCATGGTGAATAATTCTTTTTATATGCTGTTGAATTCGATTTGCTAGTATCTTATTAAGAATTTTTGCATCCATATTCATCAGGGATATTGGCCTGTAGTTCTCTTTTTTTACTGGGTCTCTGTCTGGTTTAGGAATCAAAGTAATACTGGCTTCATAGAATGAGTCTGGAAGTTTTCCTTCCCTTTCTATTTCTTGGAATAGCTTGAGAAGGATAGGTATTATCTCTGCTTTAAATGTCTGGTAGAACTCCCCTGGGAAGCCATCTGGTCCTGGACTCTTATTTGTTGGGAGATTTTTGATAACCGATTCAATTTCTTCGCTGGTTATGGGTCTGTTCAAGCTTTCTATTTCCTCCTGATTGAGTTTTGGAAGAGTGTGGGTGTTTAGAAATTTTTCCTTTTCTTCCAGGTTGTCCAATTTGCTGGCATATAATTTTTCATAGTATTCCCTGATAATTGTTTGTATCTCTGAGGGATTGGTTGTAATCATTCCATTTTCATTCATGATTTTATCTATTTGGGTCATCTCCCTTTTCTTTTTGAGAAGCCTGGCTAGAGGTTTGTCAATTTTGTTTATTTTTTCAAAAAACCAACTCTTGGTTTCGTTGATCTGCTCTACAGTTTTTTTAGATTCTATATTGTTTATTTCTGCTCTGATCTTTATGATTTCTCTTCTTCTGCTGGGTTTAGGCTGCCTTTGCTGTTCTGCTTCTATTTCCTTTAGGTGTGCTGTTAGATTTTGTATTTGGGATTTTTCTTGTTTCTTGAGATAGGCCTGGATTGCAATGTATTTTCCTCTCAGGACTGCTTTCGCTGCATCCCAAAGCGTTTGGATTGTTGTATTTTCATTTTCGTTTGTTTCCATATATGTTTTAATTTCTTCTCTAATTGCCTGGTTGACCCACTCATTCGTTAGTAGGGTGTTCTTTAACCTCCATGCTTTTGGAGGTTTTCCAGACTTTTTCCTGTGGTTGATTTCAAGCTTCATAGCATTGTGGTCTGAAAGTATGCATGGTATAATTTCAATTCTTGTAAACTTATGAAGGGCTGTTTTGTGACCCAGTATATGATCTATCTTGGAGAATGTTCCATGTGCACTCGAGAAGAAAGTATATTCTGTTGCTTTGGGATGCAGAGTTCTAAATATATCTGTCAAGTCCATCTGATCCAATGTATCATTCAGGGCCCTTGTTTCTTTATTGACTGTGTGTCTAGATGATCTATCCATTTCTGTAAGTGGGGTGTTAAAGTCCCCTGCAATGACCACATTCTTATCAATAAGGTTGCTTATGTTTATGAGTAATTGTTTTATATATCTGGGGGCTCGGGTATTTGGCGCATAGACATTTATAATAGTTAGCTCTTCCTGGTGGATAGACCCTGTGATTATTATATAATGCCCTTCTTCATCTCTTGTTACAGCCTTTAATTTAAAGTCTAGTTTGTCTGATATAAGTATGGCTACTCCAGCTTTCTTTTGGCTTCCAGGAGCATGGTAAATAGTTCTCCATCCCCTCACTCTCAATCTAAAGGTGTCCTCAGATCTAAAATGAGTCTCTTGTAGACAGCAAATAGATGGGTCTTGTTTTTTTATCCATTCTGATACCCTATGTCTTTTAGTTGGCGCATTTAATCCATTTACATTCAGTGTTATTATAGAAAGATATGGGTTTAGAGTCATTGTGATGTCTGTATGTTTTATGCTTGTAGTGATGTCTCTGGTACTTTGTCTCACAGGATCCCCCTTAGGATCTCTTGTAGGGCTGGTTTCGTGGTGACAAATTCCTTCAGTTTTTGTTTGTTTGGGAAGACCTTTATCTCTCCTTCTATTCTAAATGACAGACTTGCTGGATAAAGGATTCTCGGCTGCATATTTTTTCTGTTTAGCACACTGTAGATATCGTGCCAAGCCTTTCTGGCCTGCCAAGTTTCAAAGGAGAGATCAGTCACGAGTCTTATAGGTCTCCCTTTATATGTGAGGGCACGTTTATCCCTTGCTGCTTTCAGAATTTTCTCTTTATCCTTGTATTTTGCCAGTGTCACTATGATATGTCGTGCAGAAGATCGATTCAAGTTACGTCTGAAGGGAGTTCTCTGTGCCTCTTGGATTTCAATGCCTTTTTCCTTCCCCAGTTCAGGGAAGTTCTCAGCTATAATTTGTTCAAGTACCCCTTCAGCACCCTTCCCTCTGTCTTCCTCCTCTGGGATACCAATTATGCGTATATTATTTTTTTTTAGTGTATCACTTAGTTCTCTAATTTTCCCCTCATACTCCTGGATTTTTTTATCTCTCTTTCTTTCAGCTTCCTCTTTCTCCATAACTTTATCTTCTAGTTCACCTATTCTCTCCTCTGCCTCTTCAAGCCGAGCCATCGTGGATTCCATTTTGTTTTGCAATTCGTTTAAAGCGTTTTTCAGCTCCTCGTGACTGTTCCTTAGTCCCTCGATCTTTGTGGCAAGAGATTCTCTGCTGTCCTGTATACTGTTTTCAAGCCCAGCGATTAATTTTATGACTATTATTCTAAATTCACTTTCTGTTATATTATTTAAATCCTTTTTGATCAGTTCATTAGCTGTTGTTATTTCCTGGAGATTCTTCTGAGGGGAATTCTTCCGTTTGGTCATTTTGGAGAGTCCCTGGCGTGGTGAGGACCTGCAGTGCACTTCCCCTGTGCTGTGGTGTATAACTGGAGTTAGTGGGCGGGGCCGCAGTCCGACCCGATGTCTGCCCCCAGCCCACTGCTGGGGCCACAGTCAGACTGGTGTGTGCCTTCTCTTCCCCTCTCCTAGGGGCGGGATTCACTGTGGGGTGGCGTGTCCCGTCTGGGCTACTTGCACACTGCCAGGCTTGTGTTGCTGGGGATCTGGCGTATTAGCTGGGGTGGGTAGGCAAGGTGCACGGGGGGTGGAGGGGCAGGCTTAGCTCGCTTCTCCTTAGGTGATCCACTTCAGGAGGAGCCCTGTGGCAGCGGGAGGGAGTCAGATCCGCTGCCGGAGGTTTGGCTCCGCAGAAGCACAGAGTTGGGTGTTTGCGCGGAGCGAGCAAGTTCCCTGGCAGGAACTGGTTCCCTTTGGGATTTTGGCTGGGGGATGGGCGGGGGAGATGGCGCTGGCGCCTTTGTTCCCCGCCAAGCTGAGCTCTGCCGTCCGGGGGCTCAGCAGCTCTCCCTCCCTTTGTCCTCCAGCCTTCCCGCTTTCCGCGCAGAGCTGTTAACTTATGACCTCCCAGACGCTAAGTCGCGCTTGCTGTGGGAACACAGTCTGTCTGGCCCCTCCGCTTTTGCCAGCCAGACTCGGGGGCTCCGCTTGGCCGGCGAGCCGCCCCTCCGCCCCGGCTCCCTCCCGCCAGTCCGTGGAGCGCGCACCGCCTCGCCGCCCTTCCTACCCTCTTCCGTGGGCCTCTAGTCTGCGCTTGACTCCGGAGACTCCCTTCTGCTAATCCTCTGGCGGTTTTCTGGGTTCTTTAGGCAGGTGTAGGTGGAATCTAAGTGATCGGCAGGACACGCTGTGAGTCCTCCTACGCCGCCATCTTCCGGAACCCTCTTTAATGTTTCAACCAATATGTTTTTAAAACACATGAATTATAAACACTGCTTCCTGTCCTCAAGGTATGTGTTGTTGAATAACAACTCCTTGTGGTAAATGTTACTGTAACATCTAGCTCACTCTTATCAAAATAAGTCTTGCTAAAGACAGAATTAGAGATGGAATTCTGGTTTAGTCCATCTAGAGAGGAGTTCTTTAGATTCGTACTTTATGAAATCTACAACAGAAGTTGTTGAAAGTAATGAAACCCAAACTCTACATTAAGAATGAAAAATAACATAAAAACAGAGAGGGAGGCAAACCATAAGACTCTTAAATACAGAGAACAAACGGAGGGTTACTGGAGGTGGGGGCGAGTGAGGGGGCAGGTTAAATGGGCAAAGTGTATTAAGGAGGGCACTTTTCGAGGTGAGCACTGGGTATCATACGTAAGAAATAAATAACTGAGTTCTACTCCTGAAGCCAAGGCTACACTGTATGTTAACTAACTTGGAAAAAAAAAAGAATAACATAAACTTTGGGGCTCCTGGGTGGCTCAGTCGGTTAACTGTCCAGCTCTTGATTTTGGCTTGGGTGATGATCTCATCATGGTTTGTGTGATAGAGCACCACATTGGGCTCTGGGCTGACAGCACAGAACCTGCTTGGGATTCTCTCTCCCCCTTTCTCTTTGCCTCTCCTACTGCTTGCACTCTCTCTCTCAAAATAAATTAATAAACATTAAAAAATGACATAAACTTTAATAATGCCATCATAGTAGCTAATACTTTATCATAATAGCTAAATACTTGCTAAGTATTGTGTGCTAATAATAATCCTATACATTTACTTCATTTACAGATATTTAAATAGAAACTCAGAAAGGAGAAAGAGCTTGTCTGGGGTCTCTTGGTTGGTCAGTGGCCTCAGAGAGATCTACCTGACCATCATATGTAAAGCACATTCCAATCAGGCCCATTCCTCTATGACACTTTGCTTTGTTCTATATCCTTCAACTGAAAATTTTATTTATTTATTTATTTGCTTATTTACTTTTGTATCCTTACCACTATCCTGTATATCACAAAAATGCAGTACGGTGCCTGGCCTAATAGGCTAAATTTTATTAAATGAATAAATGTTTAATACTACTTTATATAATCCTTAAAATAATTCTATATCATAACAATTATTTTAATATTATCTTCTTTTTACAAATAGAAAAATAGAAAAAGGGGGGGGGGTGAAAGCAGAAGACACAAAGACATAGTAAAAATTTTAGATTCCAAGTTCGATTTATTTTTACCCAGAGCCCAAGCACTTTCCTATATCCATAACAATAAGTCTTTCCCCAAAACACTTTTGAAACTAAGCTGGTAAAATATAATACTAGCAAATAAGGAAGACAAAACCACAAGTTTAAGAATTAATTAAAACATGGAAAGAGCAGAAAGGAATGGATAATTTTTAAAAAGTGTCGTGTTTTGGACATCAGATCACTCTTGTTCCTTTGGATGTGTAGTGATTGATACCATATTGTGATTTATGCTCCTT
Organism: Panthera onca; assembly: GCF_046562875.1. Taxonomy (NCBI): domain Eukaryota; kingdom Metazoa; phylum Chordata; class Mammalia; order Carnivora; family Felidae; genus Panthera; species Panthera onca. Next base: position 72,064,589 of record NC_138343.1, read on the forward strand.
GTCTCAAAATGGAGTGTATGGATAGTAAATCTGAGGTGTAGTAAGACCAACAGATTAGGAAACCAATTCCTATTGGAAAGATAGTTGTTTACTAACAGTTCCCAAGAGGGGGGTATGTCATTCCAATGGGGGCCACATGGGAAGTATTGATGTTGGTTGCAAGGCACAGAGTTGGGGAGAGCTGTGGGCAAGAATCTTTTTTTTTTTTTTTTTGGTTTCTGTGGGAAGAATGGTAAGGCAGAGTAAGCAGGTGTAGGATTGGACAGGGTAATTTGAGTAATTTCAGCACACTCTGGAGTACAGGGCCTGTCTCTGGTTGTCTGGTATGTGGCCCTGATGATTAGGGAAAATGTACAGTGGCACAAGAGTGTAAGAGCCCAATAAGCAAGATGGTTTAGCTGTGAGCTCCAGATTGATTTGCATTTGAAAAGTACATTCATGGGCAAGTTGTTTACTATGTCTAGGAATTAGAACCCTGGGAAGGACAGTTCCTCTAGGGTGAACAAGCCCCAGATGTTAAAGCATCAGAATATAGAAAATAAAGAGATGGAGCGCCTGGGTGGCTCAGTCGGTTAAGCATCCAAATCTTGATTTTGGCTCAGGTCATGATCTCACAGTTTGTGAGTTTGAGCCCCGCATTGGGCTCTGTGCTGACAGTGTGGAGCCTGCTTGGGATTCTCTCTCTCTCCTCTTTCTACTCCTCCCCCACTCTCACTCCCTCACTCTCTCCCTCCAAATAAATAAATAAATAAATAAATAAAACTTAGAAAAAAATAAAGTGATACGGCTAACACAATCCTCAACTCTGCTTCTGAGATACTGATTACAGAAAACCCTCTGAAATCACATTTCTCCTCTACCTGGGTTGTGACTTTTCCCTTTAAACAAGTGACGGATTTATAGTCAACCAATTGCTCCTTATCCGTTTCATATAATTTGCATTATATCGAATAAAGACAAAAGTATGCAGTATATTTTGTTCTTTTTAAAACTTTTCTTAACTTCTTGATCTTTATCTTCTCGGAGAAGATGTAACCTTTTAATATAACAAAATGATTCTCAACTGGGGGCAATTCTGTTCCCCCAGGGGACATTTGGCAATGTCTGGAGACATTTCTGGTTTTCACAACTGAGGAGAATGCTAGTGGCATCTAGTGGGTGGAGACCAAGGGTACTGCTAACCATTCTACAATGTGCAGAATAACCCCAGGTACAAAGAATCATCTGGCTCGAAATGTCAGTAGTGCCGAGGCAGAGGAACCCTTTTATAACAGAGTGATTCTGAATTCACCTTCTATTTTCTCATCTTTTTAACTTGCACATGTAGAGATTTGGAATCTCTTTCCATTATACCATTAGAGAAAACAGCATAAACTTGAGAAATGAATATGGGTTCTGATTTCTCCCTTGTTCTTCACATCCTTTCTGCTGCTTGTCTGATTTTGGAGACAGAATTCAACTGTATGTAAATTCTGTTCTTATATTACTATTAGTCAAGTCTGTTGTAACTGCTAGATTACATTAAAAAGAACCTTCGTAATTGTTTATATACATGTTGAAAAAAATGAGAAAAAAATGGATGGAAAGTGTCATTATTTGGAAATAGTTACCTATTCAACACTTGATGAATAAATATTTGCTGAGTGAGAACTTAGTCTGATAACCTTGTATCATCAAGAAGTATTTATTTTACTTGAAGCGTTCTTTTCTGTAACATTCGGGCTGAATTAAAAAGTGACATCATTAATGTAGTTGTCTAGTATATTTCTATAGGACGCTCAAATAGAGGTTAAAAAGTAAAACAGTTGGGGGGGGGGCGTTTGGGTGGCTCAGTCATTGAACATCTGACTCTTGGTTTTGGCTCAGGTCATGATCTCTCAGTTCGGGAAATAGAGCCCCTCATCAGGCTCTGCGCTGACAGCACGGAGCCTGCTTGGGATTTACTCTCTCCCTCTCTCTCTGCTCCTCTCTGTCTCTCAAAATTAATAAGTAAACATTAAAAAAAATAAAAAGTAAAACACAGGGATCACTGAGAACAAGAAAAAAATCATATCTATTGAGGGAAAGTGGGACTCTTGAAAGAGAAGGGACTCTAGAATTCGGAAACTCCAGCAAAACAAACTGTCAACTGTACAGGTGTACATCTTCCAGACGACACCTGTGAGCTAGGGATCATAATGCCAAGCGGGCTATGACACTGAAAGTTTTTCAATCCAAAGCATTGAATAATTTTTTGTTTCTTATAGGCCTGAATCTCCAAATTTACAAAGCAAGCCAGTGAGAAAGTTATATGTGTGCATGTTTGTATGTGTGTGTATAATTTTATAATAGGATGTATTGTAAGAAGTTGTATAAACTTGTATAAAAAGTGTAAATCACTTGAATGTTTCAGTTCTAACATTTATAAAATAGTATAAATCCTCACATATTTTTACATTTTTATAAGTGAATTATGTGGATACATATGCAGATTTGTTCCACACACAGATTCACTGTGATGAAAATAACATGGATCATATTTATAACAAAAAGCAGTGACTTTTTTTTTTTTTTACATTTTTTAATGTTTATTTTTGAGAGACAGGAGCGTGAGCGGGGGAGGAGCAGAGAGAGAAGGAGACACAGAATCTGAAGCAGGCTCCAGGCTCTGAGCTGTCAGCACAGAGCCCGATTTGGGGCTTAAATCCACGAACCGTGAGGTCATGACCTGAGCCGAAATTGGATGCTTAACCCAGGTGCCCCCCAAAACAGTGATTTTATGCCTGGAGGGCTTTTTCAAACACAGATGGTGTCCCCCACGCCCAGATTTTCTGATTCAAGAGGTCTGGAGTGGGACCTGAGAATTTGCATTTGTAACATGGTGTTGCTGAAACTGCTGGTGCAAGACCGCACTTTGCAAACTACTGGTTGTCAAATTTAGTGATTTCCCCTCCATGAGAATATCTAATCTTCGCCACAACCCTGACCAATAGGTATTATTATTCTCATTTTATACAATGGACACTGAGGCTCAGGAGGATTATCTGGGTTACCCAAGCTCACCTAGATGACGTGACAAGAAAGAACAAAAGGGAATTCTCTTCTGGTACTAGTTTTCTGGTATCCCTTCTTTGATATGTGGGATTATTCTAGTGCTCTATTTGATGATGCTTCATTTCTGAAGGAGGAGTTTTGCTGTACATATTATTTCCTCCACTATTTACAGTAGATGCTATATTTATGTCTGACCTAGGCATTTTCATTATTTCTTCATTCATGAATGAGACATTGTCTATAAATTGAATAAAACTCTTATATACAATAATAGACTGAAGCCAAGTTGCAGAGAGGGCGTGGATGACATTTTTATTACTTATTTTAGGCACAGTGGTATTTGGTCTGGTGTCACATGTTCAATTATTATTGCACTCCCTTTATTACTAGCTAAGGGATTGAATTTCAGAGGTTGAAGTGAAAGAAATCTGGAGATTAGAAGTGAATTGAGTTTTATTTTATGTTAATTAAGTAACCTAAGCCAGACACTTTATTAAGCTCATTATTTCACTTGCTTTCAATAAGGAGGACACAGAGAAATTAGGCAACTAGAGTAGGGTATGGATATGCAGGAAAGTTAAAGCATTCTTTATGAAGAATGACTACCTTAATAAACTAAGGAGAATTTTAGGATTTTTAATATGTTAGTATATTATAATTCAAATTAAGTAGCAACGGATCCATGGTGTTTGCAATATCACATTGTGAGGCAAAATCATGCCAGTTGACTCCCATTTTCAGAGTTTGGGAGCTCTACATTTTCCAATAATATTTCAATTACATTTTTCAATAAGTCTATCATTTTAAAGTTAAAAAATTACATATATATATATTCATATTTATTCATATTTATTTCCAGGCACTCTGCCTACTTTTGTTCTGGTCTTTCCATTTTTTTTCTTTTTCCCTCCTTCACTGCTCAAGTCCAACACAAACGGTTCCTTTTCAACACACAGTTCTGCTCATTATTTAAGATGGAAATAAGGCTAGAGAGGCATTTTCTCATGCTATTTCTAGGACACCTCAAACTCTGCTTTGCCTGTAGGCCAATTCCTATGGAAAACCCAACCAAAAGCTTCTGGAAAACCTAACCATTGTCTTCATCAAAAGAAGTTTTAGATTCCATGGCCCATTTACCATCTTCTCCAGTGAATAACAAATTGGTTGGACTGTATTGCCATTACAAGACTATCATAGCAGTAAATTTTATGGAATAACTCAACCATAATTACAAAGAAAAACCAACATAGCAATAAAGCAATTTTAAAGAGTATTTCTCATTTAGACCAAATTTTCTATTCTCGGAAAATGGTCATCCTAAACCCAAGAAGGGTCAGCATGCAAGAGGCAAACAACAGACTGCTGATGTGTTCCTTAAAAAGCACCTCTCTTCACATGAGGGCTTGAATTTTAGGCTGTAAAAATGCACCCTTAAATTTTATGAGAACAAAGGCTTTCTAGAGTAGTGAGGGTATAGCATGTGTTCTTACAAGAAGGATCTTCCTGGAGTATAAATGAATGATTGTTCTTCATATGCAAGGTCTCTGCTTGCCTTACAAAGGCTTGTAGTTTGAATATAGATGCTGAGAGCCCAGGGCTCACCATTAAAGCTGAAAGTTAGTCTCCAAAGGGCTTAACTTGCCCTCCTTTCGATCTGGTGGAGCAGTGAGTGTGTTGGCCTCTTTTTCTTTCATCACTGGCACACCCAAAGTTCAAGACTAATCGTTTAAAAAAATCGCTTTTTAAATATCTTTAACTATTTTTCCTTTTTATTGTTCTGATAACATTTTATGAAACATTTCCTTTGTGTACAGTTCACATTGTAAAAATTTTTTCATCATACCACTGAAGCTTAAAGTTGAAATTTCTTTGCCTCCATTAATTTAAAATAAATTCGCATTGTCTTCTTGATGCAACAGTCACTGGTTGTTTTGACTTGGTACTTCATCATATATTTAAAATTTTTATATCCATTTAAAAAAAGTCTGTATTTTAATAAGTTCTTCCACAGAACTATGGTATGTAGAGGTGAGTACTTTGTCCTAGCAGGATGAAAAACTCAATTAGACTTGAGATTTTCCTATGTGCTCTTCTGGTGCTTTGTGATTATTACCTGGGCTTGGGCAAGGAAAAAGCAAAGGTCAATCATTAGTGCTCTAGTGTTCAGACCTCTACTCTTTGTCCCCATCTCCAAACTTCTCCTGGCATTGAGGGCCCCAGGATATAAAAGTGGAACAAGCAATGGAGCTTGATGGGTTAAGGGCATGGGTTAAAGTGCCAGACAGATAGTTGGCTGAAATCCAGGTTCTTTTACTCCTGCGCTATGTGACCCTTAGATTCTCACTTACCCTCAGTTGCTTTATTTTTAAATTTGGGATTATATAACTTCCTACTTAAAGTATACTTTGAATATTAAACAAGCAGATATGGGTAAAACATCAGACATAATGACTGGCATAGAGCAAGCACTCAATATAGAATAGCTCTCTGTCATGTATAAGTTACCTGATTCAGTGGCAGTATTGTTTTAATTTATATTACTAACATCTGTTGTGGTCAGAATCATTCTAGAACTACTCTCCTTCTTCCTTTCTATATTTATTTCTCCAGGCTCCTGATGTATTTCTTCCATGACTCAATTTGACAAGTAACTAATTTGATGATGGCTAGGGAGAAAGGCAGTTTCTAAGTCCTCACAGAATACATGGCTCTTCTGCAGAATTGGTTCCTACTTTGTTTTAAAGAGATGCTAAAGGGAAAGGTGGGCTTTGACAACCAAGCATGAGAAGTTTAGGAGATGGATTAGCTTCAGTGCATGCATGTTAGTATGTAAATGACACTATTTATTCCCTTACTGCTTAGGATCCTTCTATACAGAAATCATTGAGCAGTCCTCCCAATTTGTTGAACTAGCTATTCTTTGAGCAGAAGCCTGCACTTCACTCAGTTTAGGGGACCATTAGTTTGCAGGCCATAAGAAAATATTAAAGGAACTTTGCCATCCTGAGCCAATGTCCCATCAATTTCTGGACATTGCATGGGGGGCACAAATTGGCAGACTAGTGATTGGAAAAATGGGGAGATGTTTTTCTGGTTCTCCTCAAACCTCTCTAACTCTTAGGGCCTGATCTTTATCAGCCCATTCTTCTCCTTGTGCTTTAAATGCTGCGGTTTCCAGGGTTCCTTCTTCACACTAGTGCTCTTCTCACTATATACACTCTCGAGTGACCTCATCTATTCTTGGTGTCTCAAGTACAACTTGTATCTCCCTCTCAGACATTACTCTGACACTCATATTCTTAGTTTTGACTGCTGGTTGGGTATTTTCTTCTATGAACTTTGTGGACTGCTCAGTTTTAGTGCATGTCTAAGTAAAACCTTGTGGAACCAGCTCAACCAGCTCTCCTCCTGGTCATTGGCAAATTCTATGTCTCACTGTCCACCTAGTACCCAACTTAGAAATCTGGAAGTCATGTGTGAGTCCTTCCTTCCCTTCAGCACCCATACCCAGTAGGATCTGACAGTATCTAAAAAGAGCATAGGTCACACCTCGGAGTTGTCTTGATTGGTGTGAGGGAGAAGGATAAGTTACATTTCTCCATTTTTCAGTCATTGTTAAGGGTTCTCCTCCAGGAGAATGTAAATTCTCAGGTATTTTAAGGGCTTTGTGTAAACAACCAAGCACGTGGTGGCTGTTGTGAGTAAAAACACACTTTGGGAGGATGTGCATAAAAATGGAAAATGGATCGAGGACTAGAAATGGTCCCACAATACAGTCAAACCTCCAAAAAATGAGGTTTGTTTGGTTGGTTTTTTGGTTTTTGTTTTCTGTTTTTGTTTGTTTGTTTGTTTGTTTTAGCTTGCTGCAGCAATGGGAATACACTGCAGAGGAACTTCGGTATGTCTCAGTAAGAAAAGGTGGGGAGGGCTTTTCACAGGGGTCAGGCTTGGGCTGTATGATTCTCAGGAGGGATCAGAGAAATGGCCATCAACTTTCCACTAATGCTATCGAAGGGTGGGGCAGTTCGGCAATTGGGTGTCTCAGTGATCTTTGTGCCAGTGGCGAGAAGAGTGAAGTAGGGCTGTGGATGTCATTAGAGGAAGCAGCAGTTGACTCAGAAGAGGTGTTGGTCATTGTGTGGTTACAATATGGCCTTGGAGATGTCATTTTAGAAATATTGTTTTCTGTTGACCTTGTCCATGGCTAATTGGAAACACTGTTGATATTTGGTCAGGAAACATCACAGTTCAATTACTGACAGGGCTGATTTTCACTTTCCTACTAATCATCACCATCATGAGTTAGTCCATAAATCCTACCACATAGGGAAGATTGAACAAGTAGCATATTACTTACTTTCAGGGGTTTATGGTTTAAAATACTTTCCCCTAAAACAGATACAGACAAGCTTACAATATATCACAGTTACTTTATTGGGTGTAGATAAAACAATCTGGTTTGTATTAGAGGTTATCATCAAGAGATTTTGAGCAGAGGTTGGGATTGACACTCTTGTTAATGCAACTGCCTGGTACTCACTTAATGGGTAGCTATGCTTTCTTGGAGCCTGGCGAGGGTGTGGGGTGCAAACCAAATGCTTTTTTCTTTCAAGATGGGTCAGATTTCCAAAGTGACTCTTACTTCCTCAGTGAAACTCAATTATCAGTCAAGGCCCCTGCAAAAAATAGATGGCACACTCAAATTGGGTAATTTCAGGAGTGGGGGGGTCATTTAAAAAGATGTGGGGAGGGTACAGAGAAACAAACCATATGGGTAATCTAGGACACAGCAGACTGAGTGGAAAGGGCAAGCTCACAGGAAAGTGGCCTTCATTCAAGGGATTCAGGAAGGTAGGTAGATCCTCCTCTGAAGGAGCCAGGAGAAATTGCCTAGACTTCATTCTCCACTACCTTCCTGGTGTTCCCACTAACCAACACAACAGGGAGCTCTTTGATAAAGTCCATTAAAATCAGCCTCCTCGAACACAACAGGGTGGATCAAGGTGGAAAGTGAATCTGAAGGGGCAGATGGGAAGAATCTGGCACAACTCATCAAGAAGTCTGTGAATTTACTATCATATGAGTTGTCATGGTTATGTCAACATAGACGAATATGAACCAGATTAACTCAGGGAAAGGTTTGCAATGGATAGCAATGTTCTGGGACCTGCTGCATTTGATTATAAGCTATTCTTCTGAAGATCACTGGAGTGGTTTTTACCAGAATGCGCTGTCTCCAATTACAGGTAAAATAATAGACTTTGTAAAAAACAGAAACCTGGATTGCAGTCATCTGTGAATATGATTACAAGTGTACCCAGACCTTCCATCGAGTTATCTTAGAAACATTTGTACTTGGATCATTTTACAGTAGTTTAGAATCTGCCAAAAGATTGTTCCACAGGTGATTCACTTGTATCATGACATGTAGGCTTGTGTAAAGGTTTTAAACAAACCATATGGGCGCCATGTATGGAATTTAGAGAATGCTCCCTAAATTTTGAATTGAGAGCTATCTGAATGGAAAATCAAATGAATAAGAAAGACTTAGCAGTTTTCTTATGGGAAAGTTCTACTACCAAGATCTCAGAAGCAGTTGAGAATAGAGAGAAGGTGTTTGTTGGGAACAGAATTGAAAATTCTGAACTGCTTTACAGGAAAAGACCAGTGGTGGGTAAATGAGGTGAAAAAATGAGAAAGGACACATCTACCTAAAGTGAATCATCCATATTAATATCTACATTATCTCCTTCTTTATAGAGCAAAAGGGCAAAGATTAGATGTGTTAAAATATGGTGGTATGATCAATATAAAATGGCTCAGGCAAAGGATCTTTCAGGGGAATGGAGGGAATCTCTTTGAAGTTTGAGAACATGTATAGCTACTGAATTTTTATGAAATGGATAAGATTAAATTGGTACATGTAAAACAGCACCTTTGGAGAAAATATGTTAGACTGACTGTAGGTATAGAAAAAAAGATTGGAATGTTTAGTCCAGAGATGCCAAGAATAAAGAGGAAAAATAAATGTGATCAATGTGAAAAAAAATATGGAAGCTGGTAAATAAACGTTACTAAGAATTCAATGGTATATTTGGATCTTCTTTCTAGGAGTATGTGGCACATGAAATATATTTTGCAGGCATGAGCAAAGCATGGAAAACCTTTCAACAACAAGTACCCTCTCAGCCCCTGAATGTCTGTGTGACCCAGGGCAAGTCTCTGATCCCCATTCCCTCCTCTGTCAAAGACAAAGTTGAAGTAGTTTACCTTCAAAGATTTTTCTAATGCTAAATGCACATTATACTTAAAAAAACCTGAAACCTATCACGGATGCCAACCCTTACTCATTTATTGAATGAGGTGTAATTCACAAGTAATAAGAGCTCAGTGAATTTTTTTATATGTATCTGTAATCACCACCCAAATTAAGACAATTTCCAGCACCAGAGAGGATTCCCTGAGTCCTTTCCCAGCCAATATACTTTGCCTAAAGGTGGTCATCTAATTTGATATCTACTTCAGTAGGTTAGATTTGCCTGTTTTTGAACTTTGTAAACATGGAATCATATGGTATTTGATTTAATTTGATTTAAAATATCATTATTTAACTTAGCTATTAGTGTTATTCAAAATAAATAACCTTAACTATAATTGAAGGTAATTGTCTCAGCATGGTGCTATACAACTTTATGTGTTCTTTGTGTTTTATGCAACTAAGGTGGTTCATGTGATTTTTTTTAGTGTGCCAAAGCTACTTGGGTAATTTTCTTCCAGGTGGAAATATCCTCCTATCTCAACTCTGACTGTCCAATTCTCATTCAATTTCAGGATCCAGGTCAAGTCCACTGTCTTCATGAAGCCTTTTCATAACTATTCCAGTCCACATTACTGCTCTGTTTTTTGGCATCTGTGTGGTTCTTAGTCTATAATACTTAGGATAGACATTAATCATACAGCACTTCATATTATTTAACTGTTCCACATATTTGTAACGTCTGCTTTCTAAAAAACTACATGTGCCAATGAAAAGACAGTTTCACTTGTTATTTTTTTAAATCCCAGAATAATGTAAATACCATTGAATAAAAATGGTTGCCAGTAAGCATGTGTGTGTTGTTCTCTCTCTTATATAACCATATAAGAATGTGGGCTCTGGATTCAGACAGCCTGATCTGGACTGAGGCTACTATTTATAAGCAGTGGGCTCATGGGCAATTTATATGACTTGCCCGTGTAAGCTTTAATTTTACCATCTCTAAAATAGACGTCATGGCAGAATTTACGTACGCATACAAGGTGCTCAGAACTTTTCAATTTGCCTAGGATTTTCAATCTTATTATATACTCTATTGCAAAACCATTCTTCATGTGTGGTTTGGTCACATTTCACTAACATTGTTCTGGTCTTAGGACTGAGCTAGTGAATTGTGTTTGAATGCTTGTCCCTCAGAAAACCATTTCAGAGTGATCCATTTAGATGATCAATTAAAGAAATAGCTTTCTTTCCCACTTAAGCCCCTATCTATTGATTTTAATCTATTATAATAGAAGGAAGTGCCACTACATTCTGATGTAGCATTTACCAGGCTCCTAATAGGAGCCAACGTTATAAGGAGTGCAGGTATGTGTGTGTGTGTGTGTGTGTGTGTGTGTGTGTGTGTGTGCATGTACATGCAGAATTAGGTTTTTAATAGATGACCCAAGTACTGGGTAACAAGTTAATGGGGATGATATAAAATATCACTATCTGAGTATCTACAGTAGTTTTTTCCTAAAAGTTTCTTTTCAGTAAAATCTTTGAAACTAATAAAATTAGAAGTAAAATATTAGAAAAAATGTCAAACTGTATCTTTTTCCAAGTGACTTTTAGCTATGTGTAAACTCAAGGGAATGAGATATTTATTTGTATCCAGAACTTTAGTAATGAGTACATAATTTGGCTGAAAAGTTTCTAGCGGAAAATTAGGCCAATATATATTACACATTAATGAACAGTTATTCTTTTGAGGATTATGATGGAAATGAATGCTATTCTTGCCTACCTATATTCTAAAAGTATTAAGACGATTTTAAATTGAGCCTTGAAACATAGGGGTTGGAGGAAAGGAGTACATCACCACACAATGATGTGGTCACAATGTGGGGTGCAAACCTGTTTCATGGATCTTTTCCTGAATCAGCCTTATGTTCAAGTGAGTGTATCATAAAAAGAAAAAAAAAATACCAGCAAGTAAAACATCAAAAACAACAACAAAAGAACTTTTCATGGACTCCCAGACGAATGTGGCTTTCCTTCCATTTTTGAATTAATTGAATTCTGACATAATACTCCCTTCCTCTCGCTGTCCAATTCTTTGGTATTTATTCAGCAATTTTGGTCATATTTTGGTAATGATGTAGATTTATGGAGGATATGACAGATGATTCATACAAAATCTTTTTTTTTTTAATTTCTGGAATCCTCTTGGCATGACTTCCAAAACTCAGCCACTAATAGAACATAAATATAGAGTGGCTATGTTTCTATTTCTAGAGAAAAGAGTAGTAACTATAAGTACTGAAGACCTGGGGGTGGTTGGATTTTAGTACTTCAAAATCAGCAAAACATACCCATTTGCAACTTTTTAGGGTCATATTCATTCTGTGTTTATCATGGTGCTTTGTAATAACATGGCTGGCCTTTGGAAATTCTGTTTGTGTATACATTCTATATTTTTCTTTCAAATTTTCCTATTTATTTTTGGAGAGATTCATTTGAGTTCTAGGAACATTCTGGGAAACTTAGGAATGAACAGGTGTAGAGCAAATATGTAAAACTTCTAGATGTTGTTTTGTTAAATGTGCTGACAAAATTTTAACACCTCTTTCTCCAAGACATTTAGGCTTGCTGTCTGTATGTTCACTTTGCAACTGGACTTCATTTTGATATCTTCGCAATGGAAATCTTTAATGGAAAGGAGAATCTGTCCTAGTCTGTGAAATAATACAGAAAAAAAAAGGCTACATCAACCTGAATATATAAATTCAAACTTGTAATTTAAAATTGTTTATTTTTGGGGTGCTTGGGTGGCTCAGTCGATTAAGCGTCCTATTTTGGCCCAGGTCATGATCTCTCAGTTTGTGAGTTTGAGCCCCATGTGGGGCTCTGTGCTGACAGCTTGGAGCCTGGAGCCTGCTTCGGATTCTGTGTCTCCCTCTCTCTCTGCTCCTCCCCCACTTGTGCTCTTTCTCTCTCTCAAAAATAATAAACATAAAACATTTTTTTATTTGTTTCTTTTCAATTGCTTATTTTTTTGTCTAAACTTGAAAACAGCCAATACCCAGCTTCCTTCGTGTTTGGAAAGAGAAATCAATTCACTTTTTTTTTTTTTTTTTTTTTAACTAAGATGTAAAATGCTTTCAACATTCACCAAATCATTACTGAGGGTCTGCTATGTGCCAGATCTTTGTTAAGGCCCAGGGATTCCATGGTGAGAGCTGATGCAGATCCTGCTTTGGCCTCCTGGAGCTTACAAAACAGAGTCACACATTTTCTTCATGTCTTCTTTATCTGGCAATGCTATTCATATTTTAATTACATATGATGAGCTTTTCAATTTAATATGTGTATATATATGTATATATATATACATATATATACACTTAATTATATCATGTAAACGATGACTGATTCAAGTATATAGTGACTGTATATATTATGCTTAGCTTCTTTTATTTAGGTAAATTGACATATAATGGTATATTAGTTTCAGGTATACAATGTAACGATTTGATAATTGTATATATTGCAAAATGATCACCACAATGTCTAGCTAACATTGATCACCACGTGTAGTTACAAAAATTTTTTTCTTGTTATGAGGACTTTTAGGATTTACTTTCAAATATGAAATACAGTATTATTAACTATAGTCACCATGCTGTACATTACATCACCATGACTTATTTAATTTATAACTGGAACTTTACACCTTTTGATACCACCATGGCCCATTTTGCTCTTCCCCTCCCACCTCTGCCACCCACCAGTCTGTTCTCTGTATCTATGAGTTTGTTTGTTTATTTGTTTCTGTATATAAGTGACATCATACAGTATTTGTCTTTCCTTTCTCTGGCTGACTTATGTCACTTAGCGTAATGACCTCAAGATCCACCCACGTTGTTGCAAATGGCAAGATTCCTTCCTTTTAACATCTGAATAATAATCCACTTTATATATCTCACATATATATAATCTCACATCTTCTTCATCCATTCACCTATCGATGGACATTTATGTTGTTTCTATATTTTGGCTATTGAAAATAATGCTGCAATGAACATGGGGGTACATATATCTTTTCAAGTCAGCATTTTCATTTTCTTCAGGTAAATACCCAGAAGTGGAATTTCTGGATCATGTGATAATTCTATTTTCAAGTTTTTCAGGAATCTCCACACTGTTTTCCATAGTGGCTGCACCAACTTATGTTCCCACCGGCAGTGCACCAGGGGTCCCTTTTCTCTACATTCTAGATAATTCTTGTTAGTTCTTATCTTTTTGATAGTCACTCATCTGACAGGTGTAGGTGGTATCTCATTGTGGTTTTGATTTGCACTTCCCTGATGATTAGTGATGTTGAGCACCTTTTCATGTACCTGTTGGCTATCTGTTTGTCTTCTCTGGAAAAATATCTATTCAGATCCTCTTCCCATTTTTTAATTGGATTGTTTTATGTCTAGCTTTTATGAAATGCTTCTTTTATGGGAAAAAATCTGTATATTGACTCCTAGTGTTCTTGAATGTTTACATTTTATTTCAATCAAATGAAGATACAAATGATTATTAAATAATGCTGTCTATAAATATTCATAAATGAGACAGAATGTTTGTATATACAAATTGTATTTTAAGCCCATACACTGTATTTATTTCATTTTTTAAGTACATACAATTTAATCCAAGTCAGGTTTTAAAATGATTACACAGGACACTTGTAGAAGGTACATTTATAAAGTTAAGCACATTTATAGCACATATGGATGCTGGATAATTAAAATAAGCTCTGCATGGGAGTTTACTTTAGAAACGGGCACAGGGAAATATTTTAATTTCCATATGCTTTGAGTAATTGTATTTTAATATCTTTTTCTTCTCAGAAGTGGTTATTTCATTTATTTTTAATGAGAATTCAATACATTTAAATTTGTTCTTTTCCCAGATCTATTAAGGAACTGGACCTTAATATACTGTGACCCTGGGCTGATGCTTTATTCCCAGAACAAAAATATTTAATCATTTTGTATAATATTGACTTGGCTTAGGTTAGGTGTTATATTCTCTAATTTCTGTGTCTTTTGTTGAAAAGGTAATGAATGTTACATTTTATGTATATATACTATGGCAGTCTAGCGCCCCCCAGATCTTTCTTCTGGACTGCAGAAATTATTCGCACTGGGAGTGCTGTCAGAAGAAGGGCATCAGCTATCAGCCTTCTTCGGCATCATGTCGAATCCCCTGCCCCGAGCAGCCCACATCCAATGGCTGATCAACATAGAGTACAAAGACCCAGTGGTCTCTGAAGGGGTTTCTAACCCCGTGGCTCCCTTTGGGACAGCTGAGGCTGCTGCTGGTAGTGTTGGGATTGGAGTGCAGCTCAGATTCTCTGCTACCTACTCTTTCTTCCACAGCGGTTGATTCCAAGAGCTTTCCCATGCAAACACTCCCAAATCAGAGGATGCTATCTGGGGAACCCAAGGTGTGAAACATGCCCACCAAATACTCAGAAGTCAAATGTCTTGACGACACTGCAAATTAATGGTCAATTCTGATAGCTATTACTACTCTGAAATGTATTCTAATCAATTAATTGTTGTAAATGTTAATGAAGATAGAGTATCTTGAATTTACTAATATTTTCTGATTTTTTAAAACAATCAGCTTCTTAATCGCGGTTAGCTAGTAATGAATTACAAGCAGATGAACAGCATGGCAAATAATTGAACACACCAGAAAAAAAAATCCACAGTAATCACATTTTTCTTTTGTCAAAGTCTAAGTACTATTTTGACCTGCAGATTGAGCAGGCTGTGGTCTGATTTGAAACAAAGGAAAAGATGAAACAGACGCTTGTTAATCATCCTGGAACTTCTAAAACAGCTGTTGCTATGGGAGATACTGTCCCAGTATTTCTTTTGAATTTTACATGAGGACATTTACTCCCTCTTTGGCATTGCAAATTACAGGAGTGATTTAGGTAGTTCTAAAACACACAGCTCCTCTTCCCGATTCGAATGCACGGCTTTGCTTTTTGGCATCCATTTGAAGGTAATGCCTTTTCAGCAAAGCCAGGAAAACTCTGTGAACTATAATTGCTCACTGAAAACGTGTTTTATTATTAGTACAATTTCTCAAGAAAGCTGTAAAGAACAGAAACTGTACTTAGGGAGTTAATAAAACAATACCGCTGTTTCCCTAGCCAGTTTTTCCAGGTGCAACGCCTGCTCCTCTCAAAAAAATCTATAGTTTCAGAGTAGAATAACCCCTGCGCATGTATCAGTGGTCAAACCCAGAGAAGTGGGGCTGATCCAAGAGAAACAAGATTAAAAATTCAACAAAAGACAGGAATCTGGACGTGCACCAAGCAACTTTTCATCAGCATGTCTGTCCGAGAGGAAACATTTTCCAGTGGCCTCCTTCCTTTTTCGTTAGGCATGAGCTCAACTGCAGTGTTCCCAGGCACTACAACGGACTGCTGCAGGCACCGAGACGCATTAATAAATGATGCCTTCCGTTAAAGGTAGTTTGGACGCCCTGCCCCCTCAGGTCAAAGTCAAACCCTAGCGAGAACCCAATTCTAGCACATTTCTCTGCAGCCCACGTGGGGACTCCCTGTGACTCTCCGAATGGCACAGGATTTGGGTCAGGTGGAGAGGGCCAATGTGGCAGGGAGAAAGAACGATGTTACTTATGCTGACCTCTCCTAGAGCAATGGCACAATTTCCGGAACTCATTAACTGCTGCCTCTCCTCCATTTATTTTCCACTTAGGCTCCCTCCAACTCCAGCTGTGGGTGCAGAAGCCCCGGAAGCAGGCGGAGCAGGCCTGGTGCCGGCAGAGGGCGCATCTCCAGCCGGAAGCCAGAGAGGCTTCCACCTGGCCACGGGGAAATGCAGGACTGCGCCTCCGTGGCAAGGTTTTATCTCCCTCGGCTTCAGCTGATAAACAGCCCCTATCAGGCGCGTACATGTGGAAGTCAGAGACATTGAAAACACACAGGGTTCAAGTGTTTTGCACCACGCGGTGTTTACAGGAAAAGGAAAGCCTGGTGAGTCATCCTTCTGTTTTTAAATGGTAACTACTAAAAATTTATATGTGCACATTGTCACTCTGTGCATTTAAATTGACCAAACATTAATGTGTTCAGAGGATGACGTGTGAACAGAACGCTACTTACTAAGGAACTGTAATAGAGTGATTTCAAAAGGCCCATGAGAAGATGGAGAATTAGAAAGATATTTTGCTTTAGCCGTTTCGTTTTTATCCACCTGGAAGAAAGCAGGGATCACGCAGGTCACCATCATCAGTAATCAGGAATTACAGCAAACCCAATCCCAGTGACAGTTTGTCCATAGGCCATGATGTGGGCTGTAGCCTAAAATAAGGGAGAGGAAGCAGGGCTTGAGGAGGACAGAAGACAGCCGTGATGCTGGTAGAGAATTTGAGCTGTAGCTTTTCCAGTGCTCTGCTACTCTCCTTCCAGTGGGGGTGCTACACAAATTACTTTAGAGTTGTGTCAAACCACACTTTTGCAGAGTTCCTCAACTTGGCGTCATCAGCAGACCACATGAGTATGCCTTCTGTGAATTCCTTCAAGTGATGCAAATTTGAACAGAAGGGGACCTACTAGTATGTGTCAAGGAATGTTCCTCCAGGGTGACACTGTTTCATTAATCAGTATTCTTCCACATAGTAAACAAAATGCAAGTCCTGCTAATTGCTACAGTACAACTCCCATTTCTTGTGTTGTTTATGAGACACGGACTTGCCAAGTGACTGGCTAAATACAGACACACTTGGCTATTTTTTTTTTTTTTTTTCTGAGGTAGAAGGATGCAGCTCTGAGGTAGAGGCTTTCAAGTTAGCTTGCCTGGGTTTGAGTCCTGGCTCAACTATGTACTATTAGCTATATGTCTTTGAGCAAGTTACCTACCTTCTCTGTGCCTTGGTTTCCTCATCAGTAAAATGGGGATAACAACAGTGTGTGGGTTCCTGTGAGGATGGAACGAGTTAGTGACAAGTGTGCATGCCTAGAGCAGCGCTGAGGCCACAGTTGGTGCTGTCCCGGTGTTTGCGATGGCTGTCATTATCACCACTGGGCCCCTTTCCCCAGAGAAACGGTGCGCCTGTTTATTGTTGGTATTTAACCTGTGTTGACACGCAGTGATCACTGTTCACTTTGAAGTGCAGAGAAAAATAAAGATTTAAAAATCGGCTATAGAATTTTCCTGAAAATATCCCTGTTGAAGCATCCTTTCTTTATAGCACAGATTATATGGGCTAGAAAATGCTCAATGGATATAAAATATATAGTGAATATTAGCTACCTAAACTGTGTTCTCCCAAATATAGCATGAATTCTGCTGAAAGGCTTTTTCTTTCCTACCAGTAGCTAAAGTTATCACCCATGGGGAAGAACAAGTGGCTTTGCTATATCACTATACATCCTTGAGTCAGTTATTTAACCTCTCTGAGCCTCAGGTTTTAATCCTTTTCTTACTAAGAAATTGGAATGAGAATGTAAATTTTATAAATTCATTTATTCAAAGGCAGTGTATTGAGTAATTGATAGGTATCTTGCATAATCTAGGTTTTAAAGGTTGAACTCAATGTGAATAAAACAAAGTCTCTGCTGTGACAGTAAACAGATATTAAAAAAACATCTAATACATTAAGGAATAAACAATGCTGTAAGAATACAAAGCAGAATAAGGGGCAAAAGGGTGGTAGGGAGCAAGGGGCAGCAGGTATGGCAGCTTTTCTAAGAGTGGAGGTTCCCATATTTGAAAATTTTTGATGTTGTACACAACACTGTGAAATTTTTTACTGGAACTGAAAGGCGAGGAAATCGCGTTTTCTCTTAAAAGGCCTTTTCTCTTAAAACTGCCCATAGGCACATGATGCTCTTCTCCTACGGTCTTCTTTTTGGAGCTCCCATAGCATGGCCTGTGATATGCTGAAGGCCAGGGCAGGGGTTGGGGGTTGGGGGTGTGTGGAGGCTTTTGGAGGATAGATGCTCATCCCCATGTGAGAAGCCTAGATGATCCCGTCCTAAGGAGAAGGGCGTTTGCCCATGTTTTCACGGTTTCAGTATCTCTTCATGGACAAAGAAGATAATGGCATTTGTCGCTATTCCAGCAATGCATTGCTTGCTCTGAAACCCCTCAAGATAAACCTCACCCCAGATCTACCAGGTCTCCCCATTCTCACCTGGAACTTTCTTAGCTGAAGCATCGGCAAGCAATTCACTGGTTTTTCATTTTTTACCCTTGACAACTTTCTCCAGAGAAGTCTGAACGCCCTCAGGCCTTTTCACCTCTTGCAGCTTAGAGGGAGGGCAGGGCTATTAGTGACTGTGGCAACTGAAAGTTATTTCTGGGCTATTTGAAATCCTTCATAAAAACTCCAGGAAACTCAGCAACTTCTGCACAGCATATGTGATCTTAATGTGGAAGCTGTTGTTCCTCTGGCAAGGACCCTGTGCAGCACAATTGGATTTGTTCCTCAAGAAGTGTCAGCGAGGCGCCGTAAGGATTCGTAGGCTGAGCTTTGGTCGGAACTTGTATGTTTTTTAGGTTCCCCGGGACTTCAAATTGCCCATGACTGGTACAGAAGACCCCTCGCTGACCGTTCCTCACAGCGTTTTTGTGGCTGTTCCATCTTTTTGCTGAGCCCTTATTCTTTTCCAGTTGAAGTGCTCTCAAAGTGTAAATCAAAAGTGAAAGTTGGACAGGGGGATTGGACCCGAATGAAAGTCTGTTTTCTTTCTTTTCCTTCTCAAATGGAGTTGTCTGAATTTCAAATCATGTCAGTTTGCTTACTCTGGCTGAATTTCTTATTTCTCCTGTTGATTAATTCTTGATATGAGACCATAGTTTGTCCTAATATTGTTTTCAGTTATTTCCAAAGAGATCTTTGGAAATAATTTATTTTTTCAGGGAATATTCTGGGTTTCCCCTCCAGACCTATGAGCCTTGTCAGTACTGTCCAGAACTTGGATGTCTCAACAGGCCTCCCATGTCGTACGTTCTCCTGGATTTACCCTTTGAATGTGCTCTACAGAATAGATCCTGGGTTCTTAGATTCTAAGTAACACTAACTCTAAACCCCACCTCGACGTAATAGTTCTCATAAACATTCGAATTCTCAGATGAATTACATAAATTAATTGTTGTAGACTTTATAAAGCTGAAAGCTCTCTTGTTTCAAAGGAAATGTGTTAAAATACTTTAAGGTTCTCCTTAAATTTGAGCAATATTTGAGTAAGTCATCACCACTGCCAGGCTACTTCTTGGGTTTGGTGCCATTTTGTAAGTGCTTTCTATTTGGGCTTTCAAAACTGCTAGTGGGTTGAGGGAGAGTCCACAGTCATCATTTGTTCTTTTCCAGGATTAGATTACACGATAGTTGCTAAGGTGATGTTTTACACAGAATATGTACTTTCGTGTGTCAACACAGGTTTTAAAACCTCCCTAGATATACTCTGGGTCAGACAGGCTAAACATTTGTGCCGTCGGTTTCTCACAAACAGATACTGGCAAGCTTGTGGGTGATGACAGGAATGTAAACAGTGAAGCAGAACTCCTATCAGTGGTAATCAGGAAAAAAAGGACTTAACTGATGCCTAGCACCCAAGGTACAAAAAGGCAAAGCTAAGTGGAAAATGTCTCAGCAGGCACATTATGTCTGCAGGTACATACTGTGACACTGTTTGCTTCTCTCTAGTGAGTTTTCCATTAACTTCATCAAATATTTAAAACTTACCCTTTTCAGAACTGTCAGTTCATCCCCTTCAGTACTTAGTCATTGGGTGCTGAGTACCTGGTACTTGTGTTTGTGTTCTGAGAGAGGTGGAAAGCTCCGATTTCGGTCTCAGCACTGCCTCTCCTGGTAGGCCATTCCTACTTGAGTATTAGCAGTACTGAGAGAGAGAAAAATGGGAGGCAGAGTTCGCAGGCAATTTTTTTCCCTTTTTTTCTGGAGTGGCTATGATGACGATAAGATAAACCAGCAACTTTCGTGCAAGGCATTGTTAGCTCCTCTCATGGTAGAAAAGTGCCCTGGAAAGTCAGGGACAGAGAGAAATTGTATGCCTGCATCTGCTCCTGGTTACACTTCCCTAAATTTCTACTGGAGCAGCCTCTGTGCTCTGTCCTTCGTTTGCACTCAGAAAAAAGCTTCTTTCTTACAAATGTTTAACCTGTAAACTTCATAGGTCATGGAAAGTGCTACAGAGACCAACGCAAACGGCCTCAACTCTGCCAGCACCCACCACCTTCAGCTTCAGGGGCTGCTTGTAGAGGGTTACTTTCAAAGTTCAAACAAATGGGTTGAGAAACAGCTTTTTGGAACCTACCCTCCTCTTAAAAAAGATCGTAACAAGATTATGAGTAAAATCCCTGAGAAGCTATCTTTAAATTACTTGAACCATATGTAATCTCTGAGAAATTTACAAGAGTTAATTCTCCATTTCTCTTTCTCTCCCACCCTTGCCTTCTCAAATTCCCTCACTTAATTTATTCTCATAATTGGAGAAATGAGCAATTTTCCTATTCTGTTAGAATGTCTGTGAGATGATAAAGAGAAAAAAAGTTAATCAAATGGAAGAATTTGCGGAGGGATATTAGGTTCAGAAATAAATTATTTCAACATGTGAGGTTTTTATTGGGCTGCCAAAGAAAATGCATGCAGTAGGTCACAAGAATAGAATCAGTAGCGGGTAGGCTTAAGTTTCTTGGTTTAGAAAAACTTAAGATGGGTGTTCAAATATTAACATTTTCTAAGAAGTTGGGTGGTTTGGAGTAGAGTATGTACTTACGAGTATAAATTCAGAGAACGGATTTTGGCGAACTTGATTAGAACTGAATTTAACAATTATTAATCATCGTCATTAAGAATGGCACACTATATTTGACTGTATTTTGGTTTAATATTTTAAATTATAAGTACTGGGCTAGAAGGAAAGAAATTGAGTCATAGTGCTGATTTGGTCACTAACGAGAAATGCAGTTTGGGGAAAATTCATTTAAAATTTAAGGGTCTCAGTTTACTAAAGGTGAAAATTGTGATGCCTAATGAGATACTTTCCAGCCTTCCAGCTCAAAGATTCACTCCAGGCACAGCAGAGGTGTTTTCAGCTTCACTTCAGATTTGTCCTCTGCTTTCTAATCAGATTTGGTTAGAAGTGGTACTACATTTCTGGATGCTTTGTAGTTTTTATAAACCTGTGCTATCACACAAGTAAACTTTTGCGCCTTAAACACAAGTTTGGGGGCTGCAGGTACTAAAAAGAGGCTTATAGGACAATTGGTAAAACAAAATTAGGAAGCTTCATGAAGTTGGCCATGATAATCAAGAGGCAGAATCATAGACCTTAGAGAGTCTGAGGAAAGCTTTGGAAACCCTCTTACAAACTTGCACACCGACAGGCATTCGCATGCACGTATGTTTGCATACGATCTCAAGAGGTTCAAAAGACAAAATAATTACTTTCCCTAGAGGGTTTTCAGAGGCCCAATATGCAGTCTCTAAATTTCAGACTTGGCAGTAATCTTCATCATCTGCACTGCAGCCTTGGAGATAACTAGGGCAGATAGTGGCAACTCTTACTATCCACATAAGGGGAGAGTGTAGTGGTGTAGATAAAACAAAATTGGTAGATAATTCTCAAATCAGTTTTCTTTGATCGTGTAACACCTCTTTTAGTTTCTTTTGCTTTGTGTTAATGTTGAAATCTGTGCTTTTCGAGAGCGCACCAGTTGTTGGTTAGCCATATCTGTGGTAAATTGCTGGGATAAAGCCAGCTTGAATTTAAAATATGCTGCGGATGGCCTACAAAGTGTATGCAATATATATGGATAGTTATGAGCTGTCACAATGTTTCTGTGTATTAGCACCCATTTTACTCCAAAGAGAAATCTGAGCACATTAAAAAAAGTTGCAGTAATTTCCACACAGATAGATACATTTTACCACAGCATGTGAATAGACTTCAGAGGGTGGCTACAATTTCTCCTTCCAGATTTTTTGAAGAAGAATAATAATAATCTTCTATATTTAGAGGTATATTCTGCTCTGAAATAGCATGAGAGAGAACAAAAGAAAATATTTGGCCTCTCTTTCCTCTCTCTTCCCCACCCACCTTTTCTTTTCTCACCATTTCTCTGTGGTCACTTTCTCTTCTGAAATTCCGAAGAGAATTTTAATGTGGACCTAACTCATTGTGTCGTTCTGGAGAATTCTTGGTGATACCCTAAAATGATGCTGAGTCTGATTCTTATTATAGGCAGAGCTGAGCAGAGCTTTTAAACAAATGAAACTGTTTGTGAGGGTTTGTTTTGCTAATGCTTATATCATTCATTTCACCATTAGAACAATATTCTCCAGTAGATATTAACAGTGGTATATATATATATTAGGACCATAAGGGGCTGAGTAAATTTTCCCAGGCCACTAAGTTGGTACGTGCCAAAGCCAGGCCCAATTAGCTGCACATCTACATTCCCTTCACATATCTTTAACTTCAACTTCAAGAACCGTTTAAGGATATAGTAGATGTTCAATTAATAGTCATGTTCTCTGAAGAATATGACTAACTTCAAAACTTCACTGGCTTCCTAATGTGGCATCTAGCCAAACGTACTACTACTCATCACCTTTTCCCCTGGACTGGATATTGAGTTTCTGTGCTCTTTGAAGCAGGATGGTAGACTAGACACCCCCAGCTGGAAACTTCATGTTCCGGAACCTATGCAATTGAATGACATCCTCATTAATAAACATTCTTTGAAGTTGTATGAATTGAGACATCCACATAAGCCTGTTAGATAATAACATGTATTTTAGTCACATAATAGAAGATGAATGGACAAATACAGCAAAGAGTAGCTGAGTCAGTTTTATCCTGGTGTTACCTAACCCAAAGAATGTTTGATAGAAACATCTTGAAGAATTAGAAAATATTAAATGTTGACATTTTATGAATACAGTGACTTTTTTCTCTCACTAATAATGTTTCAATCCTGGAAAACATTAAAGTAATTGCAATCAGCTTTTATGTATCAAAGAAAATTCAAAGCAGTGTTCTTACGTCTGATATTTAGTTAAGCTTTATAATAGTATCTATCATAGAAAGTTCTAGAATGAATTTCTGTTATGTTTTGAAGGCAAAACCCTTACAATACTGCTATAATTATTTTTTTTATTTCAATAAACTTATTTATAATTGGTCACTTCTACTATTAGCTCAGATCTTACATCTCTTGAAGTTTTTAATGTTTGTGTAAATAATGGCATCTACTGAGGAAACTACCAGGCTTGGGGTTCTTGAACATACTGGATCCTTTATCACATTTTTCCTTGCCCAGGTTTTTGGTTATCTGCCTGGATTAAAAGAGCAAAACCAAACCAAAAACTGCAAGCTAGAGACTTATTCTACTCCTCTTGTTGTTTAGCTATGTTTCTTTATTTAGATCCCCGCTCCTTAATTACTAAATTGGGCAAAATCCTTGCCTGAATGAGGAAAGAAATAATGATAAAAAAATATAATAGAGAACAAAATGTCTGTCTATGGAAATCGGTGGTTGTGATTCATAGTAGTATTCTCCATATCATCATTTATCCCTTGGTTGGTCATTTTAGGAGGTAGAATTAAGGAATGAGTGTCAGAAATTGAGCTTATTGGTTTCTAAACCAGGAGCTAGAGTTAGATCTGCCCTAAGTTTGTACCTACATCCTATCGTTGACTCTAAGGTTCTGAAAAAAGCCAGGAATCCATTTACATTTGCTTCAGACAGCAGGACACTGGCAGATGTTTATGGCCTACTTTGCTTGCTCTGGTGCTTAGTTTCTCTAAATACAGTTTCCATCATGCAGAACCTCTCCAGACATTCCAGGCTTTTCTCAAATGCCACTGTTGTTAAGGTTTGTAAAACTGGGGGAGCAGGGAAAAGGGGGCAGCTGCAGGAGTAGCATATGGAAGAAGTGTGCTATGTTGCTCTGCCGTGTTTCGGAGAAAGAGAGACGAAGGTATGAGGACAGGATGATTAAGTACACCTTCCTGTATGTTACACATGGGACTTAGTAAACAACCGTGTTCTGTCATGTTGTGCTCTGTTGTGGTATGCTTAAAAAAAACCTGTGCAAACACTGTAAGGAAAGGTGGCTCATAGGAAGGTGATCTGTTGATGTTGAGGGGAAGGCTATGGGAAGAGTGGATGAGCTCTCTCAGGGACAATGCCAAACGTGGAATTCACGTTTGGCCTCTCTCTAGGCTGCGCAGGCCATGTAAGCTCCTGGTGACACCTCGGTCTCAAAGAACCCTCACTTACTCAAGTTCTTTCCTTTTGAGCACTTTTGAGGATATTTGGAGATCTTGGTGATTTGATAATGGTCCTCAAGAGTATTATTCACTGGTTTTGTAAATTCACTTTTGCTTAAAGCTACCTCCCCTGAACAAAGACAGATGTAGGTTTTATGGAGGCCACTACTTACAATTTTTGGAGCCCTCTTTAAAAAGAATACGAAATTCCAAACACGAAATTAGATACAAAAGTGTTTAGAAAGTGTTTAGAATGAGAAAAGGAAACACATTGAATCAGAAAATTTAAAAAGCTGACAATTGCCACAGACATAATAAAATTCAGAAAAATAATGCAAGGGGAACCTGGTGGCTCAGTCTGTTGAGCATCCGACTCTTGATTTCTGCTCAGGTCATAATCTCCCGGTTCATGAGTTCGAGCCCTGCGTCAGGCTGTGCGTCGTCAGTAGATTGGGGTTCTCTCTGTTCCTCCCCCTCTTGCGCTCTCTCTCAAAATAAATAAATAAACTTAAAAAAAGAAATAATAACGGTATTAATAAACTGCCTGCCACATTTCTACAATGCCTTTTTTTAACCTTTATTATTTTTGGCTGCATAGTCTCTTTTTTTTAAGCCTTATTTTTTTTTTTTTTTAGAGCAGTTTTAGGTTTACAACAAAATGAAGAAAAAGGAACAGAGATATCTTAGGTAACCCCCTTAGCCTCCTCTATTACTGACTCACCAGAATGGTGCATTTTTTTTTCTTAAATTTTTTCAATATTCATTTTTGAGAGACAGAGAGAGACAGAGTGCAAACGGGAGAGGGAAAGAGAGAGAGGAAGACACAGAATATGAAGAAGGCTCCAGGGTCTGAGCTGTCAGCACAGAGCCTGACACGGGGCTCAAACTAACGAACTGTGAGATCATGACCTGAGCTGAAGTTGGCGCTGAACCTACTGAGCCACCCAGGCGCCCTGCATTTCTTTTTTTTTTTTTAAACCAAGGATGAACCTACATTAACACATCATTATCACCCACAGTCTGTAGTTTGCTTTAAGGTTCATTCTTGGTGTTGGACATTTCACAGGTTTAGACATTTCACAAGTGTAATAACATATATTCATCTATGCTCTGCCTATTCGTCTCTTCCCCCAGCTCCTGGCAACCACCGATCTATTCACTGTCTCTATAGTTTTGCCTTTTACAGAAAATCTTATATTGGAATCCTATGATATGTAGCCTTCTCATTTTGGCTTCTTTCACTTAGTAGTATGCATTTTAGGTTCCTCAATGGTTTTTCATGGCTTAATAGCTTATTTCTTTGTAGCATTGTCTGGGTGTGCCACAGTTTATTTATCCATTCAACTACTGAAGAGCATCTAAGTTGTTTCTAGTATTTGGCAATTATGAGTAAAGTTGCTACAAACATTTGTGTGCTGGTTTTTATGTGTGTATAAATTTTCAATTCCTTTGGGAATATACTAAAGAGTACAATTACTGGCATATGGTAATAATATGTTTAGTTTTGTAAGATCTGATTGCCTTTTTACAGGACAACAATTTTCTAAGATCATTTTCTATGGAGAAGGCAGACAGATAATTCAATCTTACCTCTAACATGGCTGGATGAAATTTGTGTCTTTGTCACTGAGAGTTGGGATGCATGAAACAGAATTTCACATGCAGATGTACTTCCTGTTTATAGTTCTGTTATAGGTTTGTGTGCTACAAACACAGAGTCTGATAAATTCTATTTCTCATGGTTGCTATAAAAAAAAAGTTCAGTGTAGTCAGAATTGTTTACTCTGCTTCATCAAGTTTGCTTCTGCCAGGAAAAAAAAAAAAAACAACAACTTCTAATTGAGGCATACTAAGGTGCCAATTCATCTGTTTGCAGTGTTACAGGTCTGATGATCAGAAGAGTTTTCTGCAGACTGGCTTCTGAGTCTATACTTTTCAAGTCTTGTTCTCCTTAAATGATCCACATGTTCCCTGGGTTGTGAACTGTAGGCATGTTTATAGCCTATAAGCCTGCACCTTCATGTCAGAATAGAGAATGAGTCGGTGAAGTATATTGCAGAGTATTTTTGGAAGCCAGTCCTATGCTGTGAAGGAAGGTAATAACTTAACAATATATACAGATGACTGTGAATCACATCAGTGTATTCCACTAAGCCCAACAAATGTACCCCAACTTAATTTCTCCGTAGCTGAACCACAAATACTCATGGCTACTTCCCTCTGTGGGAGGGAAAGTGTGCCAGTGGGGGAAAATGAGTAGAAAAAGACAGAAGCCCTACTAACTGAAGTTAAAATATCCTACTGTTGCAAATTTTGTAAAAAATTATATGACTATGTGAACACATTGGTACACTCCCTCCTAGGGACTTGACAGTGTCTGGTGTAAGTGAGAAGCCCTTAAGCTTAAGTTTCATTAGCTTCACGGTGAATTCATTTCTCTACCATTAGATTCTACTCTTTTCTCCACATGATTTATCATTCACACCTGTCTTACCTTCCTACACTGTCCTGCTTATAATATTTCAGTATGTGACTATACATATACACATTCAGATATATTAATGAACTTTGTGTATTTACCTCTAATATGGATCTCAGAACTCTTTGAACTGTGAAATGGCTTTGTTCCCTATGTAATATTAGCTTTGTGGATAAAATTTATCTTTGTGGATAAATATTAGCTTTGTGGATAAACCTGAGCCGAAGTTGAACACTTAACCGACTGAGCCACCCAGGCGCCCCTACTGAAACATATTTTAATTCTTAAACAATCACTGAAAGATTAAGAAAATGATGGCATGAGGGGTGCCTGGGTGACTCAGTCGGTTAAGCAACCGACTTGGGCTCAGGTCATGATCTCATGGTTTGTGAGTTCAAGCCCCGCGACAGGCTCTGTGCTGACAGCTCAGAGCCTGGAGCCTGCTTCGGATTCTGTGTCTCCCTCTCTTTCTGCCCCTCCCCTGCTCACACTGTCTTTCTCTGTCTCTCAATAACAAATAAACGTTAAAAAAAAATTAAAAAAAAAAAAAGAAAATGCATGAGAACATTGAAATAATGGAATATCTTTCTAAAAATTACACATATATTTTTAGTATGCTTATGTTTATTCCCACCTCTCTTTCTTCCACCTGTTAGTTGTATATATAATATACATATGCTATATATATTTGTTTTACATTGCCAAGATTTATATTTTTTGCATTATGTTACTTGGTAAGGATAATTACTAGAGTCATAGTTTTACTTCTGTATTTAAATTGATTCACTGCTCACCATTGGTCTTATCACAGTTTCTACATCATTTATTGCCCACTTTCTATCATTAAGTACAAGGAGGGTCCATAGTACTCCTATTCCATGAATTCTTTCCTATGGAAAGTTTTCAGTTGATTGTCTGCCTCCAAGATTAAACTGAGTGGGCATTGTTCTTAGGTCTTATTTTACCTTGTTTTTAGAGGTGACAAACTGGTTACCAACCAGCCAGGCCAGCTAACTTTGGCGGAGGTCATCGAGAAGACATGACCTCGGGTCCACCCTTAAGCTGGACGCAGGCAACCAGAGGCTCCTCCCTTGTCTTTGGAATGTACATTCTGTCCACCATTATCACACTGTTTCAAGGACGTACGCTTGAGAGAGTGTGTTGCTGTTGAGGCTATTTGGTCTGAATACGTGACTATAGCCGGTTAAGGCCTCCGTATAAACTTAAGATTCTGACAGCAGGTGCAGAGATGTATGCGGCTTCTCTTGCAGTTGCTGAAGACAAGTCTTGTAAGTTCCCCTGCTTTTTAAAAACTGCTGCCTACCAATCTGGAGCGGTTTGCCCCTTCCTTCGCTCTTTCCCTGCCCTCGATGTCCTAACCAACACTAACAGACGGACTTTATTTTCCTTAATTGGGAGAATTAAGACAGAAGTTTGGATTTCTGGATTTTCTTGAAAATAGCAAAGATCTGGTAATATGACTTCCTTTTAACTGTTTCTTACTCTATCAAGGCAAAGTTGACTGTAGCTCTCTTGTTTTGGTGATGTGTGTGCTCTTTAATTCAGTGAATCCAATCTGTTTTGACCCTTTATATATGTTCTGCTTCATCCTGTGGGACACCAGACTTAGAATTTTTTTTTTTTTGACATTTCTCTATTATTTTATGGCACTGAGTATTGAACTAGTCCTTTTATTATGATTTCCCCATTCACTTGTTGGTGGGCTTACTTTATTTGCATTTGTTTTTTCCCTCAGGAAGGTCTTATGTATTGTGTTTCCTAAGTTCTTTCATTTTTGGCCTGTCTGCTTGTTGCCCTTATTCCAAAACACATGTGTCTGGTTATAATCTATTTTGATATAGTATAATTTTTTTCACTCAAGATATTGTAGATATTGCTGTACTGTTTTCTGGTTTAGTATGTTGCTGTGGAGAAGTCTGCAACCAACCTGACTTCCATCCTTTTAACTGACTTGCTTTTTCTTTCTGGATGCCTGAAAACTTATTTCTTTGTCCTTGAAACTTAATGCCTTAATACTTAATACCTTGCGATGTTGATCTTTCTATATCTTTTCCTCAGTAGAGAAGCTCTGTTCTTTAATCTGAGCTTCTCTCTCATTTCAGGGACTTTTCTTTTTAATATTTCTGAATATTTCTTCTGTTTTATGTGTTTGGATCACAATGACAGAGGCATAAAATATCCTTCTGTTATACTAGCTTTGCCTTCTATCAGCTTCTTTCTAACTTGTTTTCTGATATTGGGACTATCTCAAGCCTTTCCTTTATCCCATTAATATGACTTTAGCTCCTTCTTGCTCTTTCTAATCTATCAACTAGAGGAGTAATGATTCTAATGGTGTCATCGCAGTCCCAGTTGATCTCTGCAGACTGCCTTTATTACCTACTTCTGTTGTTTTAGGGGCTTTCATTTTTTCCCCCTTCATATTGCCACTAAGTCCTTGCACACAATGAGTCAATGTAAGACAGTCTCTTAAGCTCTTAGAATGTGTTTTTCCAAGTAAGATTTTTCTGTCTCTCTTGTAGGTCATGTCACTTTTCTTCCCTGTATTTCTGTTGTGCTTCTATATAATTGCAATGCCATTTCTTTTCGTCTTGCTCATGCTTAACATGCTTTGGTTGCTCCGGAAGTGTGTCTGTGAATTTTCCAGGATTCCCTCTCCATGAGACCTCTCCTTCTCATCTTTCTCTCTCAGAGCTGCGCTCTGAGATCTGGGTGTTGCTAGCACTTAATTTTTCCCTAGCCTCAGGTCAAGAGAGTAGGGATGATAGAAACTCTGACTCTGCTTTTTCTTCTCTGATTTGGGCAAATTTCCTGTTTCACAGTCTACTCCATCTACCTGGAGTGTGTTCTCTTCCTGACCACTTCAGACCAGTCTTCTGGCTTGTGTGTGAGGCCTTGAAGCTTATGCTTCTAGTAGATGGGTTGTTTAAAATCTTCATTTTCCTTGTTTTACTTCCACATTTCTCCCAGTTGTGAGCATTCACCCTTCTTCCCCCTTCAGGATAACACTTACTGTGGGTGTAGCCCCGTTATCATGTCAACTGGGGGACAAAAGGGGTTTTACCTTCTGCTTCATCTCTCAAGTTTTGGCTCTTGTGAACAGTTTTTATATTTTTTCTTATTTATCTGATCTTTTGTCTTCATTTCTGCAGTGTATTGCCAGAGGTCTTGAGCACCCTCTATTATTTCCTCTCCAGCTGGGAGGGGGAGAATGGTGGTTCCTGGAAGTTTTCTCTTCCTCTGTGGGTTCCTCTGGTGGAGATGTTTGCCAGAGTGCTCCCTTGACTTTCTCACCAGCAGCCTGCTCTCCCAGCTTCCTCCCTATTTTTAGAAATATTAGTAACATTTTGAGGACTTACTTGAATCATCTACTTTCCCTACCATTTCTTCTGAGAGATGCAGATAAGGTTAAAAGCCTTCTTGGAGCAAATAAGCCTCTTTTATTTATTTGTTTGGCCACCTCTTTTCAAAGTTTATGTCATGTATTTTTGTTCCTTTCATCAAGTGTTGGAGTGGGCAGATTCTCTCATCGTCTACTACCCTAACTGGGAGGTCCAAACTATTTTGCCATTTTTTTTTCATTCTTTTTCTCCTTTTAAAGAAGGTGGGCTGATAGATGTGTATTTTAAAAAATTTCCTGTCATGGACATGTGTTTCCCTGACTGTTTTAAAAGTTAAACATATTATGTTCAAACAGATTTCTATATAATTTATTTAAATTTGTTATAACTATGTTCGTGACACATTAGACCACAGTTTCTTTTTTGAGCTGCTTCCATCAGTTTTGCTGTGAGAGTTATACTGGTTTTATATCAGGACATGGGAAGATGAAATATTTTTATGCATTCTGAAAAATTTAAACAGCATGGGAATTCTTTATTTCTTGAAGATTTTGTTGAATTTACTCATGTATCTATCTGGTCCTAGTCGCCGTTTCAGGAGTACATTTTCATAACTATTTCATTATTTTTCATGGTTTTCAGCCTATTTTTGCCTCTTGAATTAATTTTGGCAACTTTCTAGAAAATTACACATTTTATCCAGATTTTTCTTGCTTGACATCTCAAATTTTTATAATTTTTCAACCTGTGTTTATAAAGCATTTCTCATTTCTTTCATATATATTTGTATTTCCTCTTTTGAATTATTACATGTTCCAGAATTATTTCTTCTTACCTTTCCAAATAGCAGGAGCTTGGATTTCTTTATCAAGCTTAGTCTCCCTTTTTCTAATACATTAATTTTCTTCTTTATTTATTGATTTGAATTTGTATATATTAGAATGCCTTTCCCCACATTTTAGCTGGTGAGATATTTTGTTGGATTATATATTTATATACCAGAAAAATTTACAGATTATCACCATCATCTTTTAACTTTGGGTATTTTAGAGGGCAAAGCGTTTTTGTGCTTTCGTATGTGACATGTATATTTTCTACCTAGATTCTTATTTCTAAAGTGAAAAAAGAGGGAGGAGGATGATGTGTCATTGTTGGTCTCATTCTGGTGGTCTTTTTTTCAGTTCAGGAAAGTTTTATTTTGCAATATTTTTGGTTATTATTTTTGTTCATTTGCTTTACACTTGAGTAGCAATTATTTGAATGTTGGATTCACAGTCTTCTTTCCTCCTTATCATTTCTCTCTTTTCCCCCTAATTTTCTACATACTGGAATTTTTTTTTTTTTAAGCCCAGTCATTTGGAAATGGCTAACTTGTCCAAAGTCACTGAAACGGTTATTCTAGGATTTAAGGCCAGTTTTATCTGATATCAAAATCTGAGTTCTTTTTTTTTTTATTAATGTTTGTTTATTTTTGAGAGAGAGAGAGAGAGAGAGAGAGAAAGAGAGAGCATGAGCAGGAGAGAAGCAGAAAGAAAGGGAAACACAGAATCTGAAGCAGGCTCCAGGCTCTGAGCTGTCAGCACAGACCTGACATGTGGCCTGAACTCATGGACCATGAGATCTTGACCTGAGCTGAAGTCAGATGCTTAACCAACTGAGCCACTGGGGTACCCCTACTACTTCAAATTTCCAATATATAGTCTACTACTTATTGCTACCAATGTGCTTTAAATTTTCCTATGGATTATTTGTAAATTTTTTGAAGTTCCACTTGCTTCTTTATTTTTTCTTGCATCCTGAAGTTTTTGCAACTTAGCTTTTGTACTTCTTACAGCTTTTTGTGTCAGAGAGCCCTCCTTCTTTGTATTTTCTAGAGAATTCCATCCAGAAAAACAATAACACCACCAAAACAACAGCAATAAAGTAAAAATTACAACATCTAAGAAAGAAAAAAGGCAAGATGGATTTGGTTTATTTCATCAGGTATTTTTTTCTGCCTACAGTACATGATTGTCAGAGGTGAGCTCTTCTTCCATGTTTTCAGACTCAAGATCCATTTTTTTTGCCCCTATAGTATTGCTTTTAGGTCTACAAGAATGTTTTTTGGTCCTGGTGCTCATTCTGATCTCTAGATTGCAGGAAGTTTTCACCTAGAGTAATCTGTGTCCTGTAGTTTGCATCTTCTCTTATCTATACAGTCTGATTATTTGCAAGAGCTCTATTTTGTGGGTTCACATTGCCATTAGGATAGCCTCTGCTCTGTGGTTTGCTTGGCTTGGCATGATGGTTCTCATCATTGCCCTCTTGTCTTCTGGAGGTGCTGTTTGAACAAATGTAGATGGATTAGTGGGAACTTGACTGTGGCCGGTGTAAGAAACAGCACACTCATGGCAGAAGATTGGTAGTCCAGCATCATGGCTGTGTGGCTGGCCAGAGAAAGAAGGGCATGAAAGGAACCTGCTAGGCTGAATCAGCTCCATTTAAGGGACCTTTCTGAAGTCTCACAAACACTTTCAATATATGTCATGGACAGAAGTTAGTCCCATCTTCGCTACCCCACCCTAGGTGTCAGGGTGGCTGGGAATGTAGTCTTCTGTTTTGAGTTGCAATATACTGAGTAGAAAAATCAGGGTTCTGAGAAGGATGGGTTGGGGACAGTGTGGGAGGACAGACATTTGTGTAGGTTACCGGCAGTCTTTTGTCACTGCGTGGGTCTTTCTGAGTCTGAGCTGACTGCAGAAGTGATTAAAAAGTGTTCCATTATTAACCGTAAGCTGCAGAAAGGGCCAGCATGGTCACACTTATGATTTCTTCTCAGACTTGCTTATACCCCTTACATTGTGTTCAAACTTATTTCTTCCTCCATCTTCAATGATTTCATGGAACCTGCTTTGTGGGAAAGATGACAAAGTGCTAAGGTCTCACAGCGGGTGTCTCATCTTTCCACCCCCTCTCTTTTGCAGGCCAGGTTTATTCTCTTGAGGACAATGACGAGCAGATTAATCATACAATGGTTAGTCAGGCTTGGTTCCCTGATCTCATGTCCCCCCTGCCCCACAACCACCACTTTTCTCAGAGTCCCGTAGCTCTGCCTTTGTCTTTCCTGCCGCTACCAGGATTAATCTCCCAAGCACATCTTTCTCTTTCTTCCCACTCTGTTTCTACTAATCACATTAATACCATCAACAGGGATGACTAACACTTTTATTGTGCTTTACTTCCTACAAAGTGCTTCCTCATACTTTTATTTCATTTGCACTTCAAAACCCTCCTACAGACTCTTTTCTTAAATCTTCCTCAATACGCATGTTTTAGAGGTTAGTGATTAAACAAATCTATGTGGTTAGGTGGTAGAACCCTAACTCAACCCAGACCCCCTAGCCCCAAATCTCATGGTCTTTCTACCACATGGTGATACAAGTTGTAGCTCTTATGCATTGTTCTCAGCAGGGACAGTTCAAGTGATAAAATGTCCTGGATCAGTGGTACATGGAGAAGGTAGCCTGTAAGGTGCGCCTAACTGAAATAAAGATCCTGGGGTCCACATATGTAGAGATAATCTTTGCTACAAAGTAAGAATAAACAGGAACACCTGGGTGGCTCAGTCAGTTAAGCGTCAGACTCTTGATTTTGGCTCAGGTCATGATCTCACATTTTGTGGGATCGAGCCCCATGTTGAGCTCTGTGCTGACAGCATAGAACCTATTTGGGATTCTCTCCCCCTCTCTCTTTTCCTTCCCTGCTTGTGCGCACACGCGTTCTCTCTCTCTCAAAATAAGTGAACGTTAAAAAAAAAATGAACAATAATAATTCCCAGATATCTATGCATAAGGACATATGGACTCTAAAACATGTTTTTTCTCTTACCAAATATTCCTCAAACTGGACAATACTAACAGGACAAACATTGCAGAGGTTAACAAATAATGAACAGCTGCAATAGCAAATCCTCTCTTCCTCTGGAGTGTTTTATCAGAGCTTGTATGCTCCTGGCTTAGTGCTAAATGCTTCACCAAGGGAAGCAATCCATGGGTGGAAGCAACCATGCAGATCAGACGATTACGTTTCTTTCCAGTGGATCAGGGTCTCATAGAATGGCCTCAGATAAAAGAGGAAGCTGCAGGCAGAAAACCATGAACTCTGGTGGCTGGCTGAAGCAGAAAGGCAAATAGATGGTAGCAATGTTGTGATAATGTTTCCCAAGGGAAAGTCAAGTTAGAGAGCTTTTTAGTCAATTTGAGAAGCATAGCACACACAAGTTCAGATCAAGTTTTTAACTTCTAAGCTTGGATTCCTCAAGTTATTTCTTGACTTTTAAAGAAAATCTCTGAAATCTATAATGCATCATATTATTCAAGTTTCTATTTCACTTTAGCCACCATCCTGGCCATATTTAGGCATAAACATATTTGCCTAACTTAGGTTCAGTCCAATGCATTCAACATTTCTTCAGGAATTTATGATTTTAGTACCAAGAGCAGGCAGTGGTAAGGTGGATGGTTGCAAAGAAGAGGTCTTGCCTCTCATGGAAATATATAACCTCAAAAGGGTCCCTTGTATTTGATCCCTGTGCTGTCTTCTCTTTTGTACATTTGATCATTAGTGTGATTTGTACGGGCTAAAGATAATATGAGCCAGGTAACTTTTGAAATAATACAGTACTTATTTCTGTTATGCATTAATTTATTTATTCATTTATTAAGTCATTCAAAAGATATTACTGAGGTCATTTACCATGTGCCAAGCACTGTTCTATGAGCTGGGCATACAACAATGAACAAGACAGCCACAAATGTTGTCTTCAAGAAAATAGTGCCTGTGGGATGCACAGTGCCTCAGGAATAGCCAAGAGGAAAGAAGAAATAGACATCACATCTTTGTTTTCCATAAACTTGAACCAAGTTCAAGAAGTTCAAACAAGAAGCCTGCTATCCATTGGCCCAAATATATGTGTCATTGGCCTCTACAGTTAAAAAAATTTAATATTAATGTCTTTAATATTAATGCCTTCAATATTAATGTATTAATAAATTAAATTTAATTAATTTAATATTAATGTGCACTCCAGTGCACAACACTCTCCGTCACTATTTATCATGTATACCTGACCTACTTTTTAAGTTTACTTTATTCTTGTGGCCCCTGAAAGTGCTGGAATCTCAGACAGTTGGACTTAAAAATCCTGAAAATTTAGAAAATTGTAAAGAAAGTAAAAAAGAGAAAAGGGTTCTTGGACCCCAGAGACATGTAGGTGGAGACATGGAGACTTCTGGGTTTTGTTGTCAACTACGCACTGAAAAGACATCACTCTCCAACCCAAGGGTGGAGAGAAGTGGGCAGTGGATCCCAGAGCAGTGGATAATTTGGCCTTCTGGGAGGGCGTTGCAAGCATGCAGAGGAGAATTGCCCTGTAGGGCTTTTGGTCAGACTGGTTTGTAGAAAGGTTACAGAGATCCTCATGGTAATGGTGTTACAAAGAAGCAGCAGATCCTGGATATGGAACAAAATCCATGATATCCCAACTATGATCTATGTGGATTGAGGACCAATATTTGATGACCGGTACTAAACTCTGTGCCACACCTGGGCCTAGGTATGGTCCTTGAGCTTTCAGTATCACAACCTTTGGGTCAGGAGGACACCTCACACCTAACTGAGGTCACATTTTTCCCAGCTGGCATAGCTCTTGGATTTGGCAATAAAGTTGAGTACTGGATAATCAGGAACATGGTAATTTCTGTACACTGCAGTCAGTGGACTGAGATTCATACCTGTTTTGCTTGAGTATATGAGGGAGCTTCCATCACTTCCCCTTAGAGGGGAGGAGAAGAGGGCTGGAGGATGATCATATTTATGGTGCAGGATAATTTTCCTTGTAATCAGTCTTTGCTGCTGTCATTTATGAAAGGCTTGGTGTGTGAGCTCTCTTTTTCTCTTCTAAGTTAAAAATTTTTTTTAATTTATATTTTAGGTAATATACAGTACAGTATTGGTCTCAGAAGCAGAATTCAGTGATTCATCACTGGCATATAACACCCAGTGCTCATTACAAGTGCCCTCAATACTCATCACCGATCTAGGCCACCATCTCCCCACCTCCCTCCATCAACCCTCAGTTTGTTCTCTATTGTTGAGTCTCTTGTGGTTTGTTTTCCTTCACTTTTCCCTCCTTTCCTATATGTTCATCTGTTGTTCATCTGTTTTGTTTCTTTTTTTTTTTTAACGTTTATTTATTTTTGAGACAGAGAGAGACAGAGCATGAACGGGGGAGGGTCAGAGAGAGAGGGAGACACAGAATCCAAAACAGGCTCCAGGCTCTGAGCAGTCAGCACAGAGCCCGGTGTGGGGCTCGAACTCATGGACCGGAAGATCGTGACCTGAGCCGAAGTCGGACGCTTAACCGACTGAGCCACCCAGGCGCCCCTGTTTTGTTTCTTAAATTCCACATATGAGTTAAATCATATGATATTTATCTTTTTCTGACTTATTTTGCTTAGCATAATACATTCTAGCTCCATCTATGTTTTTGCAAATGGCAAGATTTTATTAAAAACAATTTTTTTGATGTTTATTTTTGAAGGAGAGAGAGACAGAGTGTGAGGGGGGAGGGGCGGAGAGAGAGGGAGACACAGAATCGAAAGCAGGCTCCAGGCTCTGAGCTGTCAGCACAGGGCCTGATGCAGGGCTTGAACCCGTAAACCACGAGATTATGACCTGAGCTGAAGTTGGAGGCCCAACCGACTGAGCCACCCAGGCGCCCCAGATTTTATTTTTTATGGCTAATATTCCATTGTATATATTTATAGCACATCTTATTTATCCATTCATAAAGCGATGGACATTTGGGCTCTGTCCATAGTTGGGCTATTCTTGATAATGCTGCTACAAACATTGGGGTGCAGGTACCCCTTCAAATCTGTATTTTTGTATTCTTTGGGTAAATACCTAATAGTGTAATTGCTGGATCATAGGGTAGTGCTATTTTTACTTTTTGGGGGAACCTCCATACTGTCTTCCAGAGTGGCTACACCAGTTTGCATTCCCACCAACAGTGTAAGAGGGTTCCCCTTTCTCTGCATTCTCAGCGACGTCTGTTGTTCTGTGTTGTTAATTTTAACCATTCTGACAAGTGTGAGGTAGTATCTCATTGTGGTTTTGATTTGTGTTTCCATAATAATGAGTGATGTTGAGCATCTTTTTATGTGCCTGTTAGCCATCTGGATGTCTTTGAAAAAGTGTCTATTCATGTCTTCTGCTCGTTTCTTAATTAGGTTGTTTGTTTTTGGGTGCTGAGTTTGATAAGTTCTTTATAGATTTTGGATACTAACCTTTTATCAGATATGTCATTTACAGATATCTTCTCCATTCCATAGGCTGCCTTTTAGTTTTGTTGATTGTTTCCTTTGCTGGGCAGAAGCTTCTTATCTTGATGAGGTCCCAACAATTTATTTTTGCTTTTGTTTCCCTTGGATGTTCTTTCCTGCTTTGTTGAAGATTAGTTGACCATATAGTTGTGGGTCCATTTCTGGGGTTTCTGTTCTGTTACATTGATCTATGTGTCTGTTTTTGTGCCTATACCATACTGTCTTGATGACTACAGCTTTGTAGTATAGCTTGAAATCCAGAATTGTGATGCCTCCAGTTTTGTTCTGTTCTTCTTTTTTCAGGATTGCTTTGGGGTCTTTTGTGGTTCCCTACAAACTTTAAGATTGCTTGTTCTAGATCTGTGAAGAATGTTGGTGGTATTTTGATAAGATTGGCATTAAATGTGGAGATTTCTTTGGGTAGTATAGACATTTTAAGAATATTCTTCGAATCCATTAGTGTGGAATGTTTTTTTCCATTTCTTTGTGTAATCTTTAGTATCTTTCATAAGCCTTCTATAATTTTCAGAGTGGAGATCTTTTACTTCGTTAGTTAAGTTTATGAAGTCAGTATTCCCTTGATTGCAAAACCAAACGAAGACCCCACGAGAAAGGGGAATTACAGGCAAATATCCATGATGAGTCTGGATGCAAAAATTCTCAACAAGATTCTAGCAAATTGAATTCAACAGTACATTAAAAGGATCATTCACTATGATCAAATGAGCTTTATTCCTGGGCTGTAGGGCTGGTTCAATGTTCACAAATCAATCAACATGATACACCACATTAATAAAAGAAAGGATAAGAACCATATGATCCTGTCAATAGATGCAGAAATAGCATTTGACAAAACACAACATCCATTCTTGATAAAAACCCTCAACAAAGTAAGGATAGATGGAACACACCTCAACATCATAAAAGCTGTATGTGAAAGACCCACACCTAATATTATCCTCAAAGGGGAAAAACTGACACCCTTCCCCCTATGGTTAGAAACAAGACAAGGATATCCACTCTCACCGTTGATATTTAATATAATACTGGAAGTCTTAACTTCAGCAATCAGACAACAAAAAGAAAGAAAAGGCATATAAATCAGCAAGGAAGAAGTCAAACTTTCACTATTTGCAGACAACATGATACTCTGTAGAAAACCCAAAGGACTCCACCAAAAAAATTGCTAGAACTAGTACATGAACAGCAAAGTCACAGGATATAAAATAAACATGCGGATATCTGTTGCATTTCTACACACCAGTGCTGAAGCAGCAGAAAAAGAAATCAAGGAATCAGTCCCATTTACAACTGCACCAAAAACAATAAGATAGCTAGGAATAAGCCTCACTAAAGAGGTAAAAGATCTGTACTCCCTTATAAGTTTTTATCGCAGTTCTTTCCTTTTTCTGTTGTCTCCTTCATCCTCATATCCCTTGGTTCAGTGTGACCACATGGCGTATTTCTGAGACTGTAATTCTCCCTCGCAAAACGACTGCTGGGAAGCCCCTTCTTTCTCAGGCCTTGCAGTCTCAGCTCCATTCCATGGCTCTCTCTCTGCCAGCTCCTTTACTCACTGCCTCACCAGAGCTGTCCGGTGAGCTGCTCTAATGTGGGCAGCAACCAGCAGCCTCAGCTGCCCACGGAGACTTCTTAGAAATCCAAATCCTCAGGCTGGACCCCAGACTCAGTGAATCAGAAAGCAGTGGGTGGGCCTCGGAGTCTGCCTTTTAACAAGTCCTCTGGGGGGCTCACTCCAGAGCTTGCTCAAGTTTGAGAATCTGTCCTGGACAAGGAAGTACTTGAAGGATGTGGTGCCCTGTGGCAGGCAAGGGCAAGGGTGCCTGTGGGTGAGAATGAAGCTGTCCTTTATGAAAAACATACTACACACTCAAGCACATGATTAAATCTTCAAGCTCCTCTGTATCAATTACAGCTAATTTCCTCTGCACTTAAACCAATGTTTTGACCTGTGGGCAACTTTGGGGAGAATCATAAGGTCTAGAGATTTTGCTTTATTTTTAGTTCTCCTTGCCACATTATCTTTTTTTTTTTTAATCACATCCCAGGTGTTTTCACTGATACATGCTGGAGATTATTTGATCATGTTATTATTGGCCAAAATAGAGACAGAGGGAGGGAGATGGAGAGGGAGGGAAGTAGGAGAGAGAGAGAGAGAGAGAGAGAGACAGACAGACAGACAGACAGAAATACAAAAAGAAAAAAAGATTTGACTTTGCAGAAAGCATGTGGAAAGTTAGATGGAAATTCTTGTGTGACGTGTTGTAAGAATACTATAGATTTTCTTCTGGTAATTATGCATGCTTTATATGAAACTCTTCATAAAAACAAGTGTAGAAAGATGAGATTTAAAAAACCTGAAAACTGGACAAATTTAATATTTCCAGCAAGCAAGTCAACAATCAGCAAGCCTTTTTTTTTTTTTTTTTTTTTAGCTTCTGTGTTTCCATAACATGCAAAGATTTGCTGCCTACTTGTTTGCATTTTCACTCAGCAGTCTAACATGAATGGAGTGCCTCACTTTTTCTCAGCCAGTCAAGTACTGATTTTGCATCACAAGGGGAAAATATAAATGTAGGTCTTTCTAAGATGATCTCAACCACAATGTTAGAAAATTGCTAAGTGTTAGAAATCTCAAGTACAGTATGGGCAGGAGCAAAGGTTCACGATTTGTGATGCATAGTGTAAAATCCCTAGATTCTGTTTTTAATAATCAAACCGAATAAAAATGGTGGGGCTGTTTAAATCTCTATTAAAAAAACCAGAACCATCAAACCTCCTGGGTAATAGATTTGAAAGAGTGTCAACTATCAATATAGATGATGAAGCAGGAATCCTGAACATTCCCCACATTTAAAGTAAAATTCCCAGTGGGTCAATCACTAACTGAAAAAATCTGCTTCCTGAATTCCCCAAGAATACTGAATCTTATTTAAAAATGCATTTAGGATAGGAGTATCTCTTTATGATTATGAAAACATTTCACTCCTATGTTACAGTTAGTTCATTTCTGAGTATGTACTTTTCCTTTGTGGCAGTAACCACCCACTCAGAGTCATTTCCATACTGACGTGAATTGTATTTCACTGATGATGCTGTTATATATTATAGCATTCACTGGCTCTTGTCTTCTCCCTTCATTGCCTTGAGGGAAGGCAGTATTTAGGCATCAAATTATTGTTTTAATACAAAGGATGAGGTTGTTGGTCAGGGGAAGTGAGAAAATTTACTTGATTAGCAGAATTGGTTTGTTCTGAAGCTGTTTGTGCAAAAGAAAGCCAAGTAGAAATGTTCATGTTTCAATCAGGAAGAAAGTAAATGTTGTTTGTGTGTGAATAAAGATACTAAAGGGAAAATGAGGCATTTTAAAATGCAGAGCAGTTGCTTTTGGGTTTATCCTCATGATAGTGGCTGATATGAATAATTATGTATTGGATGTTAAATCAGATTGGATTTCCAATTTGACACTCTCTTCACTCTCCTCTTCCTCCTTCTCCTCCCTGCTATTCCCCCTTCCCTCCCACCTCCCACCACTTTGTCATCTGGTATATTTATTTGGAGGATGTGTGCATCATTAAATTCAAAAAAATATTTTTCACTTACCTACCCTAGGTGAATAACTGAGGCTGGTATAGAGATATGAAATGCAACAAGAATGGGCCTCTGTGGGGGTGCCTGGGTGGCTCAGATGGTTGGACGTCCGACTTCGGTGCAGGTCATGATCTCATGGTCTGTGAGTTCCAGCCCCACATCGGGCTCTGTGCTGACAGCTCAGAGCCTGGAGCCTGCTTCGGATTCTGTGTCTCCTCTCTCTGCCCCTCCCCCACTCAAGCTCTGTGTCTGTCTCTCTCAAAAATAAACATTAAAAAAAAATTAAAAAAAAAAAGAAAAGAATGGGCCCCTGTGGATAAACATAAGTGCAGTGCTCGAGAAGTTAACAATTTAGTGGTGACGCAGACATGGACACAAAGAATTATAACATAAGGCAGAACTTGCTATATAAAGCTATAAACATAGTTTAATTTGTAGCCAGGTGCATCATTGCCCAGTACAAGAGAGAATTCATACTTGTTTTTATAGAAGAGATAGATTTGAACTGGACCTCAAAGTATAGATAATATTTGAGAAGTGAAGCTGGAAGTAAATGCTGTTCCACAGGAAGGTAACAGGTGGGAAACATGGCTTGGGCGGGATGCATATGTCATGAATTATGGTTATGGAAGAATCATCAATATAAATTTAAAAACTCAGACTATAACAAAGACTTAAATAAAGGGGTGTAAAAAATACTAAGTGCTTAGCAGAATGCCTCAAATGTGGAAAGCTGGGACCTGAGATGGTCCGTTACATCCTTCCACCCATCTCCTCCTCCACCTTAATGACAGTGGGGCTACTCTAGTTGAGAAATGTATTTTCTAACCTCGAAGCCAGAAAGCAGAGATGATATTGGGTAGTGGGCTCTAGGAGCAATGGGTTCTATGCATCTGTCTATAAAACACCAAAGTACCCCAGAATTTCAGGCCAGTTAACCAAATAATTACTCACTGTATATGCTCCCATATATTATTTGTCCAAGTTGGTTCAGATCAGGTTTAACATTTTATAAGCAAAATGGATTACTGAGTCAAATTTTAGAATTAAATGTACTGAATATTTTGCAATCATGTAGACCCAACCTATATAAAAAGAATCCTGGCCAGTGAGTTGGCTGGAATTATTGTTAAACAAAAGCCATAACACTGTGTCATGAGGTTGAATTTAGTTTTCCTACCACATTTTTTTTCAAGTGAGTCACTAGAACAACATCCTGACCCTACAATATGTTACCAACGAAAGCAAATCTTTATTTTTCTCTGGTTTCTCTTTGCAGCCAAGCAAGTCTTTGGCTGTATTATATTCATCAGCAAGAAATCCCCAAATACCAAGAAGCATACCAGCATCTGCATGGGCCATGGATTCAGGACAGATTTCAAATCCTGGAAGAGAGAATTAATCTCCTCCTCTTCTTGGGCATGCTCTAAAGCAAAAAATGATTTCACTGACCCATGTCAGACTTAACACTTTGTTTCTCAGAAACAGAAAGGGATCTTCAGCAGGTCTCATTTGTTGAGGATGGCTGCATACAGAGCATGAAACAGGAAATTGGCCTTTGCAGTGTGCAGAAACGAGTCTTTGGCCATGGTGTAGCCTTGTCTAAAACTCTTAAAGCTAGGATTCCTGCTGAGGCTTACCCTGAGTGTTTACATGTCAAGATCAGATGAAACCTTTTCTCTTTTCCAAGTCAGCACTGCTATTCTAAGAGGTCAGCAAACAGTATTTACCTTTAGCAGGGGACATTGCAATGACCAAAACATTAGGTATGGATATGGGACAGGTGGAGACCCATTTATCATTAGCTAACAGTCTGTATCTCCCTACACATAGTCATTGGTAGGGAAGTAGGAATTTTCTTTGACTTAGATCACCAATTGCAACAACATGGTCTTCTCCACAGTGAGCTCCTGAGCAGCTGCTTAGGACAAGGACAAGACTGACAGGAATGCCAGATGTGTTTGAACTAGGATAGGGTGTGGCTTTGCATGCATATCTACAATCCCTGATGTAG
The DNA here is from genome assembly GCF_046562875.1 of Panthera onca. NCBI lineage: Eukaryota > Metazoa > Chordata > Mammalia > Carnivora > Felidae > Panthera > Panthera onca. Next base: position 72,108,034 of record NC_138343.1, read on the forward strand.
CCAGGAGCTTGCACAAGAACAGATGTGGGCTTTTGTTATATTTGAAACAATAGTTTTGTTCACCTCTGAATATAAAATAAGAAATTCTCTGAGTCCTAACACTGAAGGAAGACATAAATTATGATCATGTTTTCCATACTTTAATATCTCCTGAACTGAGAGCCTAATGCCCCAAAATAGCTTATGGTGGGAAAATGGTACACTATTTACATAGTATTTAAATATCTTTCACTACTGTTAAAGCCAGAGTACTATTAAAACTCAGCATCTGGAGACAACATCCAAGAATATCCTAGGGTGTTTGTTTGTTTGTTTCTGGCACTGTTATGTCACTATGTCTTTCAAACTTTCCTCACTGCATAAAGAGATCTGTGATGTTCCAGAGGAGATATTTTTTTGTCCTTTTCCTACCTCTACAAAGGAGATATTCTTTTTTTTTTTAAAGTTTTTTAAAAATTTATTTTGAGAGAGAGAGAGAGAGAGAGAGTGAGAAGGCAGGGGTGGTGCAGAGAGAGAGGGAGAGAGAGAGAATCCCAAGCAGGCTATGCACTGTCAGTGCAGAGCCAGCTGGGGAGCTCACACTCACAAACCATCAGATCATGACCTGAGCTGAAATCAAGTGTTGGGAGCCCTAATGGGCTGAGCCACCCAGGTGCCCCTAGAAAGAAGATATTTTTAATTTTTTTTGTTTATTTTTATTTTTAAGAGAGAGACAGAGTATGAGCAGGGAGGGGCAGGGAGTGAGGGAGACCGAATCTGAAGCAGGCTCCCAGGCCCCAAGCTGTCAGCACAGAGCCCCACATGGGCTCATGAACCATGAGATCATGACCTGAGCCGAAGTTGGATGCTGAACTGACTGAGCCACCCAGGCACCCCATAGAAAGGAGATATTTTTAACCAATGTTGACAGTTGTAGCTCCTTGGAAGTCTCTTTGGTTCGTCCTCTTCTATAATGACTAGATCTAGATTCTCAAGTTCCACAGAAGTCAAGGTGTCCTTCATGTTTTACTTCATGATACTTTAAGAGCTCTGCTGCTCCAATGAGATGGGCTTAGGTTCAGATCCTGGTTCTATCACTTACTGATTGTGTGAACATGGTCAACTTATTACTGGGAGATAGTTCTCCATGGTTGTCTTGTGTGTCTTCACATCTTTCAAGCAGAGGCACTGACTGCCTTTGTTTTAGACTTTGTTTCAAGCATGTTTGTATAGTGACTAACCTTTGAAGATAAAGATAGTGTTTCCTTCCAGAGCAAAGGGTAGGCATGCTTAATGTCCATTACAAAAATTCTTATAATACAGACTGTAAAAATTCCTATAACACATTATAACATTCCTCTAACTCAGTCTATGCATGTGCAAGTGTTGTTACCTGACCCTCTTTGTGTGTTGTGTGGGAATTAAGATTCAGGAAATTGGCGAAAGAAAATGTTAATACTCTGGCTACTGCTAGTGCTGTGAATAAGTCCTTTGTCTCTGACTCAGGGGTTTCATGTCTTCCACAAGCCTCAATGAGACAATTGAAGGATAGTTTATTAGCTTCCAAGTATGGTAAAATTAATACTTACTTAATCGTATTAATCCTCAGTATCCTCACCTGTAAACTAGACTTCACAAATAGTACTGACATCCTGCTAGTAAGGACAATGAGCTCAGTACTAATCATATACTAGGCCAACAATCAGTATTTGATAATGTTATTATTTAAGTGATACTTTCACCTCCTACCTTAAATAAACCAATTCTTATGTGTAGACTTATTTTGAAAGAAAACTTCTGTTAAAAGCTTCTGTTAAGAAACATACAATTTCAATTATCTCTTCCTAGAGGTACTTCCTCTGGGAGTCATTTTCTTTTATCTGTGAGAATCACACTTTCTCTCCTCATTTTTTTTTTTCAGTACAATTTTATATAAAATCTTGAATGAATCTAATGTATAAGCTTCCATTCAAAAACAAAAACAAAGTTTCCTTTATTTGTTCCCATGGAAAATACAAGGGAAAAGGAAACTTATAGAAAAACTTTTTTAGCTTAGTTTGAGTTATGATTAAAAACTTAATTTCTAAAGTATCTTCTCTTTATTCCATAAGAGAACTATGTGAAAGCACAGTAGAAAAGCTGGTTTCAACTGAACATGTCAGCCTGACCATGTGAGAGCCTAAGCCTAATATGTAGGTTTATTGCTGCCCTTGATACATGAAGACAGAGGACATACAAGTTGTAGATATAATTATGTTACTTTTTTTTTAGGTTTATTTATTATTTTGAGAAAGAAAGAGATGAAGCACAAGTTGGGGAGGGGCATACAGATAGGGAAAGGGGGAGAATCCTAAGCAGTGTAGAGCCTGATGTGGGTCTCAAACCCATGAACCGTGAGATCATGACCTGAGCCAAAGTCAGACCCTTAACCAACTGAGCCACCTAGGTGCCCCTATGTTACTGTTTTTTAAAAACACATCTTCCTTAAATCCCTTTTACCTATAGGGAATAGTCATAATTGTTTGGCCTGGTTTTATAGGCCCTTCTGATCTGTCCAGCTTTACCTTCAGTACTTCTGCTTCAGTTCCTTTACTTCTTCATAGGTCCTTGAACACTGTATGCTGTTCCCCTTTCTGTAAATTTTTGACATATCTTTCCGTCTGGTATGTCTTTCCCTTCTTTCCACTTAACACACAATCCCATTCATTCATCCTTTAAGGGTCAGCTCAAATTTTCCTTTTTCTGGGAGCCTTTCTGACTTTATCCAAGTAGAATTGGCTTTATCCTTTCTTTTCTGGCCCATGCTCTTAGTTAATATAACTATTCTTACCTTAAAGAATTGATCTCTCTATATTAATTGAGCTCTGGTCTGTTTCACCTAACTGATTGCTAGTGGCTTGAGGGTAGAGATCATCTTACTTTTTTTTGTGTGTGTCGTCTTTGACATGCACATGGTAGATTCTTTTCTTTTCTTTTTTTTTAAGTTTTTATTTATTTATTTGAGAGAGAGAGAGCAAGCAAGAGAGCACAAGCGTGGGAGGAGCAGAGAGAGAAGGAAAGAGAGAATCTCAAGCAGGCCCTGCACTGTCAGCATGGAGCTCAGTGTGGGGCTTAAACCCATGAACCATGAGATCATGGCCTGAGCTGAAAGCAAGAGTCAGATGCTTAACTGACTGAGACACCCAGGCACCCCTGGTAAATTCTGTTCTTATCAATGGGGCATAGAATGGAACTGGTCCACTTTTCTGAGATTTAAGCCATGGAATTTGTCTTATTGGCTCTTGGTTAACCTCAATGGTTCTCAATATTGGTTCCTCAACGGAATCACAGGGAGAGCTTTGAAAAATACCAGTTGTGTGAGCTCAGGTACTCTGATGGTAGCATCCACACTCCATCAATTAAGTCATTTGGTTTTCAGTGGAGTCCAGGGCTTTTTAATAATAATAATAATAATAATAATAATAATAATAATAATAATGATAAGCACTTATATATCTCTTAGTGTATATTGCATTCTTTCAGGCACTGTTTTAAGTACTTTATTTATATAAATTTATAAGCATTTTTTTGAAAGTCAACATTGAGAACCACTACAGTCTGGCTAAATGGCAAGAAAATATGATCACTGAAGTTAAAGTAAGATAATGACACCTAATGACAGAACTAAGCTGGATTCTTTTAGCAGAGCCCATATTTTTTGTTTATTTGTTTGTATTTGTTTTAAATTAAATACAGGAATGAAGAACAAATTTCCATGGGTACAGTGTGATGAGTTATGGTTAGACCAGAAAACATTTTCAGTGACTGCAGGAAGAATTCCCATTGCTGAATAAGTTAAACATTAAGAGTCACTTTTCCAGTTTAAGGTCCAGGTCTCATGAGACAACACTTTATTAACCAATTTGCCATAAAAATTTGTCTTTGCTCACTGAAGCTTTTCACTGTTAAAATGGTGAAGCTAATTTAATTTGACATCTTTGCCGTTATTTAAAAGAAATGTAACATCTGACTTGAAATCAACCACAAGAAAAAATTTGGAAAGGTAACAAATACTTGGAGACTGAAGAACATCCTACTAAAGAATTAATGGACGAACCAAGCAGTTAAAGAGGAAATTAAAAAGTATATGGAAGTCAATGAAAATGATAACACCACAACCCAAAACCTCTAGGATGCAGCAAAGGCAGTCATAAGAGGAAAGTATATAGCAATCCAGGCCTTCCTAAAGAAGGAAGAAAAATCTCAGATATATAACCTAACCTTACTCCTTAAGGAGCTTGGAAAAAACAGCAAATAAAACCCCAAACCAGCAGAAGACAGGAGATAATGAAGATTAGGGCAGAAATTAATGCTATCAAAACCAAAAAAAACAAAAACAAAAACAAAAAACAAACAGTAGAACAGATCAATGAGACCAGAAGCTGGTTCTTTGAGAGAATTAACAAAATTGATAAACCACCAGCCAGTTTGATCAAAAAGAAAAAGGAAAGGACCAAAATAAATAAAATCAAGAATGAAAGAGGAGAGATAACAACCAACACAACAGAAATAAAAACAATAATAAGAGAATATTATGAGCAATTATATGCCAATAAAATGGGTAATCTGGAAGAAATGGACAAATTCCTGGAAACATATACACTACCAAAACTGAAACAGGGAGAAATAGAAAATTTGAACAGACTCATGACCAGTAAGGAAATCGAATTAGTAATAAAAAATCTGTCAAAAAACAAGAGTCCAGAGCCAGATGTCTTTCCAGGGGAATTCTACCAAACATTTAAGGAAGAGTTAACACCTGTTCTCCTGAAACTGTTCCAACAAATAGAAATGGAAGAAAAACTTCCAAACTCTTTCTATGAAGCCAGCATTACCTTGATTCCAAAACCAGACAGAGACCCCACTAAAAAGGAGAACTATAGACCAATTTCCCTGATGAACATGGATGCAAAAATCCTCAAGAAGATATTAGCCAACAGATCCAACAATACATTAAAAAAAATATTCACCACGACCAAGTGGGATTTATACCTGGGATGCAGGGCTGGTTCAATATCCATAAAACAATTAATGTGATTTATCATATCAATAAAAGAAGGACAAGAACCATATGATCCTCTCAATAGATGCAGAGAAAGCATTTGACAGAATACAGCATCCTTTCTTGATAAAAACCCTCAAGAAAGTAGGGATAGAAGGAGCATACCTCAAGATCATAAAAGCCATATATGAACAACCCAACACTAATATCATCCTCAATGGGGAAAAACTGAGAGCTTTCCCCCTAAAGTCAGGGGCAAGACAGGGATGTCCACTCTCACCACTGTTATTCAACATAGTATTGGAAGTCTTAGCCTCTGCAATCAGACCACACAAAGAAATAAAAGGCATCCAAATCAACCAGGAGGAGGTCAAACTTTCACTCTTCACAGATGACATGATACTCTATATGGAAAACCCAAAAGATTCCACCAAAAAAACTTCTAGAATTGATTCATGAATTCAGCAAAGTTGCAGGATATAAAATCAATGCACAGAAATCAGTTGCATTCCTATATACCAACAATGAAGTGACAGAAAGAGAAATCAAGGAATCGATCCCATTTACAGTTGCACCAAAAACCATAAAATACCTAGGAATAAATCTAACCAAAGAGGTGAAAAATCTATACACTGAAAACTATAGAAAGCTTATGAAAGAAATTGAAGAAGACACACACACACACACACACACACACACACACAAATGGAAAAAGATTCCATGCTCCTAGATATGAAGAACAAATATTGTTAAAATGTTAATACTACCCAAACCAATCTACATATCCAGTGCATTCCCTATCAAAGTAACACCAGCATTCTTCACAGAGCTAGAACAAATAATCCTAAAATTTGTATGGAACCAGAAAAGACCCTGAATAGCCAAAGCAATCTTGAAAAAGAAAACCAAAGCAGGAGGCATCACAATCCCAGACTTCAAACTATACTACAAAGCTATAATCATGAAGACAGTATGGTACTGGAACAAGAACAGACACTCAGATCAATGGAACAGAATAGAAAACCCAGAAATGGACCCACAAACGTATGGGCAACTAATCTTTTGACAAAGCAGGAAAGAATATCCAATGGAATAAAGACAGTCTCTTCAGCAAGTGGTGCTAGGAAAACTGGACAGCAGCATGCAGAAGAATGAACCTGGACCACTTTCTTACACCATACACAAAAATAAATGCAAAATGGATGAAAGACCTCAATGTAAGATAGGAAGCCATCAAAATCCTCGAGGAGAAAGCAGGCAAAAACCTCTTTGATCTTGCCCGCAGCAACTTCTTACTCAACACGTCTTTGGAGGCAAGGGAAGCAGAAGCAAAAATGAACTACTGGGACCTCATCAAAATAAAAAGCTTCTGCACAGTGAAGGAAACAATCAGGAAAACTAAAAAGCAACCGACACAATGGGAGAAGATATTTGCAAAAGACATATCAGATAAAGGGTTAGTATTCAAATTCTATAAAGAACTTATCAAAGTCAGCACCCAAAAAACAAATAATCCAGTGAAGAAATGGGCAAAAGACCTGAATAAACACTTCTCTAAAGAAGACGTCCAGGTGGTCAACTGACACATGAAAAGATGCTCAACATCACTCATCATCAGGGAAATACAAATCAAAACCACGATGAGATACCATCTGACACCTGACAGAATGGCTAACATTAACAACTCAGGCAACAACAGATGTTGGCGAGGATGCGGGGAAAGAGGATCTCTTTTGCATTGTTGGTGGCAATGCAAGCTGGTGCAGCCACTCTGGAAAACAGTATGGAGGTTCCTCAAAAAACTAAAAATAGAACTGTCCTACCACCCAGCAATTGCACTACTAGGCATTTATCCAAGGGATATATGTTTCGAAGGGACACATGCACCCGCATGTTTATAGCAGCACTATCAACAATAGCCAAAGTATGGAAAAAGCCCAATGTCCATCGATGGATGAATGGATAAAGAAGATGTGGTATATATATATATAAATACACACACACACACACACACACACACACACACAATGGAGTGTTCCTTGGCAACCAAAAAGAATGAAATCTTGCCATTTACAACTATGTGGATGGAACTGGAGGGTATTATACTAAATGAAATTAATCAGTCAGAGAAAGAAAAAAATTATATGACTTCACTCATATGAGGACTTTAAGATACAAAACAGATGAATGTAAGGGAAGGGAAACAAAAATAATATAAAAACAGGGAGGGGGGACAAAACAGAAGAGACTCATAAATATGGGGAATAAGCTGAGGGTTGCTGGAGGGGTTGTGGGAGAGGGGATGGGCTAAATGTTTAAGGGGCACTAAGGAATCTACTCCTGAAATCATTGTTGCACTGTATGCTAATTTGGATGTAAATTTTAAAAAATAATAAATAAAAACAAGTATTGTTAATGGGGAACAAAAAGGGTAATTATTTCATAATTTTATCAATAAACATTTCTATAAATTAAAAAAAAATGAAAAAAAAAACATGAAACAAAAAGGAGAGAGGTACTCAGAGACACGTGATGAATTGTCAACCTGTGGGAAGGAGCTTTCACCAGAGGGACATGTTTGCTTTGTAAAAAGGCACAGTGTAAAGGAGAAATGGAGAAAATAATTAAAATGCTCTTCCTTCCCTCACCTGTGTTCACTGGAAACCAATATCTTAACATGAGGAGAGGAAGCTCAGCTATTTTAACTCCTGAAGAAGGGTTCTCTTGAGCAACAAGGATGATAGAATTCATCCTCCTGTGGCTAATACAATGGGCTAAAGGCCTGGTGGGGCAATTCATCAGCTACTATCCTGTGAAAAAGCATCTATAATCACAAAATGCTATTTCAATCTTTTAACAGCAGTTAACCTGATAGTTGCTCTTTTCTCAAGAGTTGGAATACGAATCTTGAGAGTAAGGGACTGTCGAATGCATCTTTGTTTTCTTTCCCTTCAAAACTTAGCTCGATGTCTTTCCATTAGGACAATCTCAACTAGCTTATATCCTTGTGATTTGCTGGTGGTATCTGGAGTTTGAATAGTGGATTCATGGTGAGATTGAAGAATTTAAGCAGGAAAATTTAAAGGTGAGGATATATCCTCCCTTAAAAGCCTAAAAGCCACCCATCTGGTCTGCCCAGTTTTGGGTCCTGAGGAGACAGACACAGCAAGAGGATGACATGGGAATTGTGGAAGTGAACGTAGAAAGGCACCAATATCAACATCCTCTAGTTTCCCTGAGGTTTGGATTCCCCGTTATTCTGACAATATGTTGTTTCACCCTACTGAATCGGAATGAAATGTTGGTTTTTATCATTAAAAACATTAACGATACTCTTAATTAACTCTTCCCTGCAATAATTTGACCTACGGCATAGGCAGGGTATGTATGCACTTCTTGAATTCTGTCAATAAATCTATATTATCATTTTGAAAAAAAAATAAAAGAAATGTAACATCTGGAAAAAAAGACTGTGATGGTTTTTTTTTTATTTTTTTATTTTTTTTGACGTTTATTTATTTTTGGGACAGAGAGAGACAGAGCATGAACGGGGGAGGGGCAGAGAGAGAGGGAGACACAGAATCGGAAGCAGGCTCCAGGCTCTGAGCCATCAGCCCAGAGCCCGACGCGGGGCTCGAACTCATGGAGCACGAGATCGTGACCCGAGCTGAAGTCGGACGCTTAACCAACTGAGCCACCCAGGTGCCCCTGTGATGGTTTAAGTAAAGTGATACTATAACAAGTTTACAAAAAATGGTCTTAGGTTAAACTAGTAAGTTTTAGTAAGAATAGTAAGAACAGCAAAAGGGGGATTTTTATGTATCATATTTAATTGTAAAGGAATGTTTTCACACAAAACACATTATGAAAATTGCTTTGCAGTAAAACATTTTTCTAGCTATCATAAAGAACATTACTAATACGGTATTGCTCAGAACTTTCTTACTAGTATTATTGCTGCTTTTCTCTTTTCTCATCCATCCTTCCTGCCTGCCAGTTGTCTGTCATTGCAAACCCCAGGTGTGCATGGAGGGTTAACCTCAGTGAAACCAAACAGACTTGCCAGCAGACCTGGAATAAACCTGCCCAGTTGGGTAATATATGGAGGAGGAGAAGAGTCTCGTAAAACTCAATGTCTACAGAGCAAAGTAACATGGAGCCACTTGATGGCTGCCACTGGGTATCAAAGAGAGCCAATCCAGAGTAACTCAGATGGTCCAGAAGCTAAAAGGGCATGATCACATGGAAGCTAGATAAAACAATACTGGAAGATGTACCCAGGCAATAGGAGAGAAGCATGTCTGCCACAGCAGGTTGGATTTTACTACCTGTGGTGGATGAGTGTTCTTTCAGAGATCAGTTTCCACGCCAATGTGTTCTGAGGTGTCAGTAGGGCTATAAATAATGGAAGAAAATCAGGGATTAACTACTAGAATTGAAAATAAGGTGGACAGGATTTTAAAAATAAGACAACTGGTTATTAGCCCTAGAGCACCAACTAAGAAGCAGATAAGTCATAAAAATGAATTGATCTTAGGTCTCAGAATCAGACATGATTTCCTTAGGTGACCAGATTCCTCCTATAGGTGACAATGGACAGGTTGTTTAGATGTAAGTGGAAGGTGGATGCTATGTTTGAGATACAGAAAAAGCACATCTTAACATTTAACTCTGATCTTTCTGATCCATTTTACTCAATGGCTTCCTATTGATCATAGAATAAGCCAGTCTCATTAATCTGACATGCAAGGCCTTTTATTATCTGGCATCAACTATTTTTTATTCTTATTTCTTCTTATCATATCTTTTTCCTCCAACTCCTACACCTACTTGCTTTGCATATAGCCTACAGTTCTATAATCCAGATTAATTAAGTATTCTTTGTCTTAATACACCCTATATTTTACTGGCTTGATACTGTTCTCAAATTTTTTCCTTCATATCTACCCGTCATGTAGAAATCATTCCTTAATACCAAATGTTGGCAGTTTTTTTCCACTTTTTAAAATTTTTTTTTCCTTTTCTCCCCCCACCTTTACTATCGCCATGCCTTTTTAAGCAAAGGCTCATGTCGGCCTCATTCATCTTAATATTTTCCATCGAGCCCAATATAATGGGTCAGACAAAAACATAGGTTTTAAAAGACCTGATTTATTGACATAATGTTTTAACATCACATATATTTTAAAAATTACATTAATTTATACATATTTTGAATGTGTAATAAGACTGTAAAAAGTATTTGTAGACTTTATTAGATTTGAAGGAAAAACCCATATTTTTTTCTTGAATGAAATCCAAAGACATCAGTGATTTAGGAACAATTCAGAAAAATCAGATTTTTAAAGAATTTCAGTATTTAGTTGCATAGTACATGTTAATATGTATATTGTATACTCATTCCATTATGTAATACACAGACTTTTGTGTATGATTGGGTTTTCATGATACTTAGAAAAGCAAAACCATGATGACAATAATTTTTATGAGCTTAGAAGAAAAATGATTAACTTGGATTTAAAAAATTCAATAATAGAACTAGACATTACCTTGAATCATTAGTATCAAGTTATAGCAATTACTGAATGATTGTATATAAACGAGAAGGGGTTGATCTGTATTCAAAACTTACTCTCAATATTATAAGACCGGTAGTTGTCAAACAGCCATGATTTTGATTTGCTCCTCATGGATATATAACAATATCTGGAAACATTTGGGTTTTCACAAATGGGGTAAGTGCTGCTGGTATCTAGGTGGATGGAGGCCAGAGGTAAAAATACATATAGTTCAATGAAAGTGTCAGCTGTAGAGATACATTCATTTCAAAAAGTATCTTAAAGTTGATCAAAGTAGAAATTACATAAAGCACAATTAAGATGTAGAATAATGACCTTTCAGAGACTATGGATTCTTACTACACTGAAATATACTGTTTTGACTTTTGCTTGATAGGTGAATCTGATCTTCAGTCTAAGAAGTAATTTAATAATGCAGAGGCTTTTGTGGTGGTCATGTAAATTGTGATTGCTTTTGGTTTGGATTACATGTGGTTAAGTTACATGTTTCTACAGTTTCACTGAGTTTCAAATTTTGCTTTAAGGAGTGATACTGGTAGATAGAACCATTGATACAAGATGGCTAGATTGGTATAACTTTGAAACTTTTCTTTCCTTTTAAAAGCTTTGCATCGCTTGGGCCTTTATACTTCATATCAAACTGTTTATAACCCAAATGATTTAAATAACAACTCTGCAAGGTGAGGTCAGTGTGCACTTCAAGGCCAGGGCAAAAGACTCTGCCATTTGTTTTCACTGTTTTGTTTGGCCTTGTCCATTAAACCAGATGGATAAGCAGAACACATATGGTGTCTGAACTGGCTGAGGCTCCCAGCAGGTCTGTGCTGTGAACTCTGTGGCCTGCTGCTGTGCTTTTATGTTTGAGTTCAAAATTCCCCTACTCAATTGTACAGGGGCAGAGGCCAGGCTCATCTAAACTCACCAGGAAGCAGCCACTCTGAAATCCAGAATGCTCATCTAGGAGGAAAAGGCTTTTAGTGACAAAGGCCTTCTCATCCATGGTCTGCTTCTCTCTTCCTTTGCACCACTTGGTTTCCTCTCTCAAGATTAGAGAGTTCTGTGGGGACACAATTCCTGACATAGGCGTGTGGGCAATTCCCATTTTGAATCCAGTTCTGGCTCTGAGTTGACTTTTCTTCTGGCTAGCCATGTGACCACTTCCAGAAAGAGAGAGAGAGAGAGGGAGAGAGGGAGACTGCTGTGCAGATTTGTAAAGATCAGGAAAACAAAGGGCACCTCCAGTTTTGACATTAGTAGCTCTGGTCCAAATGGGGGTTTAGCCTGGGACCATTGTCCTCGGGTTGGTGTCATAGAAATAATGGCCCTTTCTAGGGGTGAACCACCTCAGTGAGATGGTGGGGATCAGGTCACTACTATAACTTGGTTACTTTTGCTTCTGTTGGATTTGATGGTCCTGGTAACTTTCATTTCATTTTACACAGTGGTCCTGTATTTAGGAGGCTGTAGTGGTTTTAAGAGCACGTAAGTGGTTATGAGCATGAACTTTGGAATCAAAAAGATTAGGCTTGACTCACAGTCTCTATCATGTGTTAGCAGAGAAAACTTGCAAGTTTTTTAAGCCTGTGAATCTAAATTTCTGAATTTAAAAATTGCTATAATAAATAGTGCTTCTATAAGTAGATCAAATTAGACGTTGTATTGTATTGTGTGGTAAGAGTATGTACTCCAGAGCCAGACTGCTTGTGATTGAATGCTGGCTCTGTCATTTACTGGCTGGCTGACCTTGAATACAATGCTTTACCTTTCTGTGCTCTGTGGAGATAATAATAGGATCAGTTTAGAGGTTTGTTGTCAGGATTAAGAGACTATATGTGTAGAACACTTAGAACAATGTTAGGCATCTTGTAGTGCTTAATAACCATTAACTAAATTATTACTGTGAGGGTGAATTTTCTCAGTAGCAGAGACATCCTTTCATAAGTATGTATTTGTTAAATACATGCATAGCATCTCTAAATGTACAGGCACACTTCAGAGATATTGTGGGTTGGGTTCCAGACCACTGCAATAACACAAATATTGCAACAAAGTAAGTCAAATGGAGTTTCTGTCTCCCGGTGCATATAAAAGTTAGGTTTATACAGTACTATAGTCTATGAATTATGCAATAATATTATATCTAAAAAAACAACGTACACATCTTAATTTAAAAGTATTTCATCGCTAAAAAATGCTAACCATCATCTGGCCTTCGTCAAGTCATAATCTTTTTGCTGGTGGAGGGTCTTGCCTTGATGTTGGTGGCTGCTGACTGATCAGAGAGGTGGCTGCTAAAGGTGGAGGTGGCTGTGGGCAATTTCAGAAAATAAGACAACAGTGAGGTTTGCCACATCAATTGGCTCTTCTTTTCATGAGTGATTTCTCTGTAGCCTGGGATGCTGTTTGATAGCAATTATCCACAGTAGAACTTTCAAAATTGGAGCCAGTCCTCTCAAACCCTGGCACTGATTTATCATCTACATTTATGTAACACACTCTAAATTTTTTGTTGTCATTTCAACAATTTTCACAGCATCTTCACCAGGAGTAGATTTTGTCTCAAGAAATCACTTTGTTTATTTATCCATCAGAACCAACTTCTCCTCTGTTCAAGTTTGATCCACTTTTTTTTTAATGTTTATTTTTTGAGAGAGAGAGAGAGAGAGAGAGAGAGAGAGAGAGAGAGAGAGAGAAAACATGAGCAGGAGAGGGGCAGACACAGAATCTGAAGCAGGCTCCAGGCTCTGACCTGTCAGCACAGATCCCGATGTGGGGCTTGAACCCACGAACCATGAGATGATGACCTGGGCCGAAGTCAGATGCTTAACTGACTGAGCCACCCGGGCGCCCCTTCAAGCTCCACTTCTAATGCTAGTTCTCTTGCTGTTTCTACCACATCTGAGTTACTTCCTCCCCTGAAGTCTTGAACCTTCAATTTGCAAAAAACAAAACAAAACAAAACAAAAAAAAACAAAACACATCTGCAGAGCACAATAAAGCAAGGCACAGTAAAGAGAAGCATAATCAAATGAAGAATGCCTATCCTACATAAGAACAATTTTGAAAGCCCTAAAATATTGAAGTATTTGGGTAATTTCTCAGCTTTCCACTCAGATATGTAAATGGCCACTCAACCAAGGTGTCTGTTTTTCAAACTGAGTAAAGTTTAAGAAAAGTGCACACACATCCACATGCACACACACGTGACAGATGTAGATGAGAGATGGGTCTGATGAAATGCAACAATTGAAGAGAGCCTGTCACAACTCAGGAGTGTTAGAAATCCTTGGCTCTAGATGCCCCTGGGAATTGAAGGTCTGTTTGCCACAGTGATTCCAAATCATCTGCTATACAATTGGCAAGTTGTATCTTCCCTTCATTGCCATTGTGCTTATCTACTCCAGGAGGGAAGCCCATGCATCATCCCTCCCAAACCTCCATCTCCCCTAGAACCAGCTGTTCATTTTTAAGTCTTTTCTTCTGTACTACTCTGTCTGGGAAATCAAGCTCAATTGTACCGTGCATATTTTAAAAAGCATTAAAAGAAGACCTGTTTACTCTTATGCTATGCTCAATCCTCACAAATTTGGGTTTCCAGTCCACAGTAGGCACATTTTTTGGTTAATATTCTGATAGATTACATAAAAGGAGCAGCTTGCTCACTTCTGTGCATGTATTTTATGAAATCTATTTGTTGGAAAAGAGGAAAGAAGACATGCAAAATGGATTATGAAAACCAATATATTTCATATCGTGGCTATGATAGCAAAGTTTCATTTTCAGATAAAAACAGCCACATGTGGTTTAACTGATAAAAAATAATTTACTGAGAGGTAGTGTATATATGATCGCTTAATATCTCTTCCTGACTCTAGTTGGGTTTTAGGTCTTAAAAAGATGCTAAAATGAACTATAAAATTTTCAAAGAATCTTTGCCTGAAAATAAGTTTCAGGACGTGTAAGTTAGAAGAATTTCATTTAAAGTTTAGCTGGCATATGTTGTTTGCACTAAGCTCTTCAGCTTATAATTCTTTAAATCAAAATTAATGTGTAAGATGTTTTACTTATTCTACAATACTGAATCAAAATGTTTTTGTTTCTAACTTTGTAGAAGTTTAGAAATTTTTCAGGTAACTTGGGGCATCACAATGAAATTCCAGGAGGGTCTGAGGAAGGGTCTTCAGAGCTTAAGACTTCCTTCAAACCAGAAAAGCGTTTTTACATTGTTCGAGTTTTCCATTTCATTTGGCCTGGGCAGCTTCCTGCATGTCTTGTCATCACTACCATGTTAAATTTAGTCATGTGTTTAGAAAATGGAGAGAAATGTTCACCACTGGCAGGTGAAAACAGGAAATAAAAATATTGACTCGGGATGTTCCCAGGACAATTAAACAGCTAATGAAAGGATTGTAGTTCCTAAGGCCACCATGAATAGGAAAGTGGGCATAGGTACCTCATTTGGCACCGGGTTGATTCTAATTCATGATGCCTATAATTTCTGGCTATGTAAGTAATGTGGCAAAATAGCTTGTATTGCAGTAAAATGGAAAAAAATGGTGCCTCCTAAAGCACTTATATTTTTAGGATCACAGCAGAATCTTCCCTTCTCCATTTCCCCTTTTTTGGAAACACCAGGGTTTTTTTTGGAAATACCTAGTCTTTCATTTTGATTCAAGTTTTTTTTTTTAAAGTTTATTTATTTTGAGAGAGAGAGAGAGAGAGAGACAGAGAGAGAGAGGGGGAGGGAGAGTGCACAAGCATGGGAGATGGGCAGAAAGAGGAGAGAGAAAATCTCCAACAGGCCCCATGCTATCAGCACAGAGCCTAACACTGGGCTTGATTCCTCAAACTATAGATCATGACCTGAGCTAAAATCAAGAGTCAGATGCTTAACAGATTGAGTCACCCAGACACCCCATTGATTCCAGTTCTAAACAAAATGAATATACATATATCTAATCACCAATAGCATTGTTTACCTGGAGGAGCAAGCTGTTTGGATCTAATATGACCCCAAACTAGAATAGTTATATGTGATGAGGACACTGTCAAAAATTGATGTATCATTTGTTCAGGTTCTGAATAGAACACCATTATAAATTATTTGGAAAAAATTTCTTTAAGAGAAAGCTATTTATCTAAGAATCATTTATGGAGGAGTTATCGTATATGAGGCACTGTGTGTCATAAAGAGGAAAATAGCATTCACATTTTTATCTAGAAAGTTAAATTTGATGGAAGTTGCTGAGAGGTGATGACTTTCCCTTTCAGAGAAATATAAATGCAATTATCATTTTTTGTAGATTTTTAAGATTGATGGCAAAATGCATCAGGCACTTGCTCTGAATGCGTTGTGATTCAGGTATAAATCATTCAGACTGTGTCTATTTTGTTTGCAAGTATTGTTTGTTGAATCCCTTGCCTACAGATGACATCAGGAAAATAACTTTTATTACAAGTCATATCTGATAGATGAGATGGGAGCTCTCATTGTCTGGGGAAGGAGGTGGGAGGAGGCGATTTCAAAGGAAGCAAGAGAGTAAGTCTTAGAAGTTCTTGGAGGCTGGGAATCACATAGGGAGAATAGAATTCTCTAGCACCCACCCCTTCCAAGATCCCACCAGATAAAGAGATATTTGAGAGCAGGAGCCTGGAGGACTTCACCTGCCTCTTTCTTGGGGCCTGGGAAAATGACCTTGAATATTGTGCCTGGTGATATTGTCAAGTACCAAAATAATCAAGATAGTAGAATATTTGGCCCTCAAAGGGGCAAGATTTGTTTGGAAGCCAATGGTCCCTGACGAGTTTTCTTGGTTGTGGTGAGGGGATGCCAGGGAGCAAGTGGGTTGGGCTAGGTGGATGTAGAGCAGGTGGCCACAGCAGACCCTCAGAAGATGCTGGAGTGGAGGAATGAACATCCAGGAGGCCATCCACCAACCTGACTCCAAGCATCTTTATCCCCTTCTCATGACTGGATACCCTGGGGGAAGAGAAAAAACAATTTAGAATTGACTGAATTTACCTCTCAGTTGACTAAGAAAAACTCTAAAGTGATTGAGAGAAAAAAAATCTTGGAGTTGACTTAGTCAAGCAGCAGTTATCCAGCAACTAAGCTCACTTATGGAGAGATGTGTTATTTTATACATCTAAATTTTGTCAATTAAAAATACTGTTGTTACAAAGACTGCTATGATTTCAATGAGTGTGCCTTATGTGCATATATAAAATGATTTGGGGACGTTTATTTGATATTAGGATCAGCTTCATAGGTAGGAGCATAAACTATTTTATAAAGTCCCCTTAATGGATCAATGAAGAGAAATGACCACTTGTCAATATGCTCAGAAATGTTATATAACTTATCAGTTGATTGGAAATATTTAAAGTGATTAATGTTTTGAGTAAGAAATCATCAAGATCAACAGTATCACAAACAACTTCAAGACTTTGCTTGTCAGTTTCTAGAAATGACCAGTCAAGAGGATAGATTTTGTTCTATGGATGTATTTGACAGTGTTTGGAGTTTTATGATATCCTAATTTTCTTCATAGGTGTTAAGATTAGTGAAGGAAATAAAAATGAAATTTTTCAAATTAAATGCTTTTTTTTTTGCATTTCTAACTTTTTAAAGCAATTAAAGTGAAAAACCAGTGTCCATATAACTTGTAAGAATTTTATTTAATGATACATTCTCTCACAGACTTGGTAATCATTTATCTCCCAGAGTGCTTTGGAGACATCAAAGTTCTGAATGTGTCTAAAACTTGGGTGGTTTTCCCCAACCACAGAATTACAATGATTACTGTAGTGAATATTGTAGATCTTAGAGGTTTATGTCTAGACAAGCTGTATGCTCTAAGACCTTAGTGACTTAGAGTTCTGGTTTGAATTTATATAACCTGTAGTAACTAATGATTATGTTGTGGAATTTTGGCTGGGAATTTATAATGTGTCTGGTCTTTATCTTTCTAATGTTTGTCTCTTTTTTATCTAAGTCAGTTTTCAGATAAATTATTCTTGGTAGGTGTTATATTATACCTATTGCTGAAATTCCCAAAGATTACTTCCTATCGTTTTTATATTATTATTAATAAAGTTACATATATTATCATAGGAAATCTAGGATAGATGGTGTTGCCAATAGCCTGTAACTGGAGCCTGAAAGGATTGGTTATGTAATTTAAAAGAAAAAAAACTTGATTTATGTAACTTTGACATATAACAAATATGCATATTTCATAAAATTTGATATGTTCTGTAATATGTATACACCTGTGAAGTCATCACTACACTGAAGATAGTGAACATATTCATCATACCCCAAATTTTCCTGTGCCTTTTGGTTATACCTCCTTGCTGGAATTCCCCATCCTGTCTCTTTATCTCCAGAGATTGCATTGAATCTATAGATCAAGTTGGGAAGAATATCTTACAATCTCTCTCCATTTATTTAGATTTTTAACTTCTTTCATCAGAGTTTTATAGTTGTCCACATATAGATCATATACATATTTTGCTAGATTTATACCTAAGTGTTTAGCTTTTTTGGGGTGTTAATGTAAATGACATTGTGTTGTTTATTTTATTTTATTTTATTTTAAAAACTATTTTTATTTTTATTTAAAAAAAATTTTTTTTAACGTTTATTTATTTTTGAGACAGAGAGAGACAGAGCATGAATGGGGGAGGGGGCAGAGAGAGAGGGAGACACAGAATCTGAAACAGGCTCCAGGCTCTGAGCTGTCAGCACAGAGCCTGATGCCGGGCTCGAACTCATGGACCGCGAGATCGTGACCTGAGCCAAAGTAGGCCGCTTAACCGACTGAGCCACCCAGGCGCCCCAAAAACTGTTTATTTTTAAATTTTAAATCAAAATTATTTAATATATAGTGTAATAATAATTTCAGGAATAGAGTTTAGTGATTCACATACATATAACACCCGGTGCTCATCCCACAAAGTGCCCTTAATGCTCATCACCCATTTAGACCATCCCCCTACCCAGCACCCTTCCAGCAACCCTCAGTTTGTTCTCTGTATTTAAGAGTCTATTTTGGTTTGCCTCCCTCTCTGTGTTGTTTCTTTTTTTTATGTTCACTTATTTTTGAGAGACAGAGAGCATGCAAGCAGGGGAGGGACAGAGAGAGAGAGAGACAGAATCTGAAGTAGGCTCCAGGCTCTGAGCTGTCAGCACAGAGCCCAATGCAGGGATTGAACTCACAAACCATGAGATTGTGACCTGAGCTAAGGTCCAATGCTTAACTGACTGAGCCACCCAGGCGCCCCTCCCTCTCTGTTTTTGTCTTATTTTTATTTCCCTTCCTGTATGTTCATCTGTTTTGTTTCTTAAATTCCACATGAGTGAAATCATGATATTTGTCTTTCTCTGACTTATTTTGCTTAGCATAATACATTCTAATTCCATCAACATTGTTGCAAATGGCAAGGTTTCATTATTTTTGATTGCTGAGTAATAAAAAGAATTATTTATTACTTTTTATTGTAAGTAAAAAATAATACACACACATATCTATGTATATATACCACATCTTCTTTGTCCATTCATTTATCAATGGACATTTTGACTTTTTGCATAATTTGGCTATTATTGATTGTACTGCTATAAAAATTAGGGTGCATGTGCCCCTTTTTTTATTAAATTTTTTTGTTTATTCATTTTTGAGAGGGGGAAGATAGAGTGCAAGCAGAGGAGGGACAGAGAGAGGGAGACACAGAATCTGAAGCAGGCTCAGGAGCTGTCAACACAGAGGCTGATATGGGGCTCGAGCCCATGAATTGTGAGATCATGACCTGAGCAAAAATTGGACCCTTAACAGACTGAACCACCCCAGTGCCCCTACATGTGCCCCTTTGAATCACTATTTTTGTATACCTAGTAGTGCAATTGCTGGGCTGTAGGGTATTTCTGTTTTTAATTTTTTGAGGAACCTCCATACTGTTTTCCAGAGTGGCTGCATCAGTTTGTATTCCCACCAGCAGTGCAAAAGGGTTCCCTTTACTCTGCATCCTTGACAACATCTGTTGTTTCCTGAGTTGTTAATTTTAGCCACTCTGACCAGTGTGAGGTGTTATCTCAGTGTGGTTTTGACTGTATTTCCCTGATGATGAGTGATATTGCGTATCTTTTCATGTGTCTCTTAGCCATCTGGATATCTTCTTTGGAGTGTCTATTCATGTCTTTTGTCCATTTCTTCACTGGATTATTTGTTTTTTGGGTATTGAGTTTGATACCCAAGTTCTTTATCGATTTGGGATACTACCCTTTATCTGGTATGCCATATGCAAATATCTTCTCCCACTCCATTGGTTGCCTTTAATTTTGCTGATTGTTCCCTTCACTGTGCAGAAGCTTTTCATCTTGATGAGGTCCCAGTACTTCATTTTTGCTTTTGTTTCCCTTGCCTCTGGAGACATGTCAAGTAAGAAGTTGCTGTAGCTGAGGTCAAAGAGGTTGTTGCCTGTTTTCTTCTCTAGGATTTTGATGGTTTCCTGTCTTACATTGAGGTCTTTCATCCATTTTGAGTTTATTATTGTGTATGGTGTAGGAAAGTGGTCCAGGCTTATTCTTCCGCATGTTGCTGTCCAGTTTTCCCAACACCATTTGCTGAAGAGACTGTCTTTCAATATCTGCAAATCAATCAATGTGATAGATCACATTAATAAAAGAAAGGATGAGGGGCGCTTGGGTGGCTCAGTTGGTTAAGCATCAAACTTCAGCTCAGGTCATGATCTCACGGTTCATGGGTTCAAGCCCCACATCAGATTCTGTGTCCCCCTCTCTCTCTGCCCCACCCCTGCTTGTTCTCTGTCTCTCTCTGTATTTCAAAAAAAAAAAAAAAAGAATAAACATTAAAAAAACATTTAATAAAAGAAAGAATGGAAACCACATGATCTCAACAGATGCCAAAAAAGCTTTTGACAAAATACAGCATCCTTTCTTGGTTAAAACCCTCAAGAAAGTAGGGATAGAAGGACAGTACCTCAAGATCATAAAGGCCATATGTGAAAGACCCACAGCTATTATCATCCTCAATGGTGAAAAAGTGAGAGCTTTGCCCCTAAGGTCAGGAGCAGACAGGGATGTCCATTTTCACCACTGTTATTCAACATAGTGTTGGAAGTCCTAGCCTCAGCAATCATACAATAAAAAGAAATAAAAGGCATCCAAATTGGCAAGGAGGAAGTCAAACTTTCACTCTTTGCAGATAACAAGGTACTCTACATGGAAAACCCAAAAGACTATCAAAAAACTGCTAGAACTGATGCATGAATTCATCAGTCGCAGGATATAAAATCAATGTACAGAAATCCGTTGCATTTATTTTTTTTATTAAAAATTTTTTTTACTTCTTTTTGAGAGAGAGAGAGCGAGAGTGAGGGAAGGGCAGAGGGAGAGGGAGACACAGAATCTAAAGCAGGCTCTAGGCTCTGAATTGTCAGCACAGAGCCCGACGTGGGGCTCAAACTCACAAATTGTGAGATCATGACCTGAGCTGAAGTCAGACGCTTAACTGACTGAGCCACCCAGGCACCCCCAGTTGCGTTTCTATACACCAGTAATGAAGCAGCAAAAAGAGAAATCGAGGAATTGATCCTATTTACAATTCCACTGAAAACCATAAAATACCTAGGAATAAACCTAACCAATGATGTAAAAGCTATACACTGAAAACTATAGAAAGCTTTTGAAAGAAATTGAAGAAGACACAATGAAATGAAAAACATTCCATGCTCATAGACTGCAAGAACAAATATTGTTAAAATGTCAATACTACCCAAAGCAATCTACATATTCAATGCAATCCCTATCATCATAACACCAGCATTCTTCATAAATCTAGAACAAACAATTCTAAAATTTGTATGGAACCAGAAAAGACCCTGAATATCCAAAGTAATATTAAAAAAGAAAACCAAAGCTGGAGGCATCACAATTCCGGACTTCAAGCTGTATTACAAAGCTGTAATCATTAAGACAGTATGGTACTGGCTCAAAAACAGACACGTTGATCAATGGAACAGAATAGAGAACCCAGAAATGGACCCACAAATATATAGCCAACTAAACTTTGACAAAGCAGGAAAGAATATCCAATGGAAAAAATGACATTATGTTTTTAATTTAAAATTCCATTTGTTCATTGCTGATATTTGACAACACTTGTTATAGTTAGTCTTCTTCATTTTAGCCAGTCTGATAGCAATATCTCATTGTGGTTTAATGAATGATAACATTGAACATCTTTTCCTGTACTTACTTGTGATATGTATATCTTCTTTCATGAAGTGTTTACTAAACTCTTTTGCCTATTTAAAAAATTTTACATATATAACTTAGGGGTCCCAAGACCATCAACATGTTTGGTGATTCACTAGAAATACAGGACTCAAGAGTCAGCAGTTATCATGATTATATTCTATTGCAGTGATCAGCAATGGAAAAAAGATGTATAAGACAGTGTGGAAGAATCCCAGTGCAGAATTCTAACATTTTCCCCTTTAAGGTTACAACCAACCTGCTCCTGCCTCTGTATATTTGCAGTGTTTTGGCCCAGAGAAGCTTGTTTGAGACTCAGAGTCCAGAGTTTCTATTTGGAGCTAGTCTTGTAAGTAGTCTCTACTAACATGGCTAGCCATAAGACCAAATTCCAGAAGGAAAGTAGGTATTCATCATTAATCACATTTTTTGTACAACCAGTCTAGGCAAGCTGGGACAGTAGGGTATAGTACCCGATGTGGGCAAACAGCTTTATTAATGTAGGGATATCCCAAAAGCAAAGTCCCCAGATGCTAGCCAAGGGCCAACCCTGCAAGCAGACCCTTCTAAACATAGCAACCTCAAAAAATACTATGTTAATTCCTCTCTGATACACTCTCTCTCTCTCTCTCTTTTATTTTCACCACTCTTATTATTGTGGGACATCAAGGAAGAAATAAGGATTTGGTAAACTAGGAAGAGGCATTGGATTGGGGGAAGTTACAAACATAAGATATAGGCAGTAAAATTTCTGGGAATTTGGTATTTGCCTTAGAGCCATAAACAGTGGAATTTGAGTCAGACATAAATTTATATTATGGTAAGAAATCCAATTTTACCTAAAAGTAGAACCTGATTTAATTTTTTAATGTTTATTTATTTGAGGGACAGACAGAGACAGAGTGTGAGCAGGGGAGGGTCAGAGTGAGAGGGAGACACAGAATCTGAAGCAGGCTCCAGGCTCTGAGCTGTCAGCACAGAGCCTGACACGGGCCTTGAACCAAGAACTGTGAGATCATGACCTGAGCTGAAGTTGATGCTTAACCGACTAAGCTACCCAGGTGCACCTGAAGTAGAATCTGATTTAACTGATGAGAAAATGAGGCTGGGAAGAGGGTGGGATTTATAGAAAAATTTCTTCAGGATAAATCTTTAGAATGGCTTGAAGCTCAGGGGACAAATTAGAGGCTAGGTAAAGAATGAATCCAATAGAAGGGGGTTACCAATCTGGTAGCACCTTAAGACCAGGGGAGAAATCTGGGATGGCATGCTTTTTTGCACCCAAGAAGGCTAGAGGTTTTGACTTTGGAGGCATGAATCTCTCTATATTGAGCAGTGTTACCATCTTGAATTTACTTTGATTATGGTTTATTAAGCAGCTTGCCTCAAATTCTCTGCCCTGCCCCTCTCCCTATGAGGCTTTCTTGTCATGTAATAAACAATGACCTCTCCAACGTTCTAATGGTAAAAAAATACTTCTTATAAAGTTGTTTCTTCAAATATCCCTCAATATGAGCCAGTGGGTTAGGAATGAGAATGGTGAATATGTACAAATTAATAATTCAATCTTAGTGGACAATGTATTATTGGTCTATCTTAATCCAAGGACAGATTTGGATCTGATGGAATTGACTCCTGACATCCTTCAGGAAACATTAATAAATATTGCTTATCTTTGTTTTTGATAGGTATTATAAGACACTGTTCAAGATTTGGCTTTCTGAAAAGTAACTGGAGAGTTGGTATCAGAGGCATTCATGTTAATATATGGAGGCACTGGCTTTGGATTTACATAATCACGTGAGAATGATGGCAGTTAAGAAAAATAGGTGCCCAAAGTTAGGGACACCTCTTCTTAGCAGAGAGGATGTGAGTTTGCCAGTTGAAAATAAGAAGACTATTTTTAGAAGAATATTGGCTGATATGGTGAAATATACCTAGCCTTGAGATTATAATCACCACTCAATATACAAAAGTAGTCGGTTAAAAATTGAAAAGGTATAATACCGTAAAATTGTCTTTGATGAGGTAGTAGGTATTTAGATTGTGGGCCATTACCTTAGTGTGATTGAACTGATAAATTTTCCTAGGTCATATTATCAAATATGTACTGTCTAACTTGACCTTTATGAGAGATATGTATTTTTAGTACCTGTATCTTTTGTAGCTGTGTTAAAAATAAAACAAACAAATTAATATTTTTATAAAATCTTTTAGCCCTGCTGCAAATCATTGGCTGACATGGCTTTATTTTTGGAATACTAACTCTCTTAAATATGCCAATTTCTATTGGTGCCATTACCATTGTTGAAGTAAACATGAGTTATTGATATTAAGTTTATTGTCCAAGGGTCATAAACTTAGCAAATTTTCTGTGGTTCTGGGCCCAGTTGCTTGAAGCCTTAAAATAAGTACTTTACATGTTATGGTCTAAATGACAATAATAGCATATATAAAAGACATTATAGCTAATAATAGAAGCCCAAATATTAGGATATTTAGAAACTTTTGGATGTTCTATAACCCTAAATCATAGTCCTGAAGTATTTTAATATCACAGTCCAGAAAGGGAGAAAGTCATGCATCTACTCAGCATGCTGCCACTTAAGGTATTACTTCCCTCTTTTTATTGGAAATATAGATGACTCATTGAATTCATTTAGTTTCATGACACAACTCAACACTTCTTGAAATCAATTATGATAAAAGAAGACACAGGAATGGCATTACCAGCGAGCAGCAACATCAGAACATCTACGTGGGCACTAAGTGAGGTGAGGATCTGGTAATCATATGATTAATTTTCTCAGAGTAAATAACCAGCCCGCATATTGATGATGAGTATGGTGACGGTGGTGGTGTGATGGTGACAATGGCCATTTATTGAGTGCTTACCAGAATCAGGCATTGTTCTAAGCATTATTTTTGCATTAAGTCATTTGATCCTCAAGAACTCTAACAAGTATTATTTTTATCCCCATTTTTACACACAAACGAATTGAAGAACAGAGGAGTTAATAACTTGGTTGAGGTCACACGCTAGTAGTGGTAGAGGTGTGATCCAACCCCAGGCTATTTAGTCCAGATACTTTCCTCTAAACCAGTACTTCTTTTATGCAGAATCATCAAATCTGATATTCTTAGCTCTCCAACTAGCTCAAATGATTGTCTTCAGGGACAAGAAGTTAGGTAAATGGGAAACACTTTGAAAACTTGGACTAGAGTAAACAATATAAGGATGGGCTATTTAACCAAAACCTTTTATTCAAAACTAAAATATATACATATTTACATATATATATATACATATTTACATATATATATATATATATGGCGTATATACAGCGTATATGGCAGATTTGCTTGGTTTTATCAGTTTGGTGTTTTTTTTTATGTCTATTTATTTTTGAGAGAGAGAAAGAGACAGAATGTGAGGCAGGGAGGGTCAGAGAGAGAGGTAAGACACAGTATCTGAAGCAGGCCCCAGGCTCTGAGCTGTCAGCACAGAGCCCAATATGGGGCTCGAACTCACAAACTGTGAGATCGTGACCTGAGCCAAAGTCGGACGCCCAACTGACTGAGCCACCCAGGTGCCAAACCAGTTTGGTTTTATACTGAGAGCTAATGATATTGCCGTCTGCTTTCTCAGGGAAGCCTAATGTGTGAGTTAAGAAGATGATAGCCTACAGAGAATGTGTAAAGGTGCTGAAAAATCTCTCTTGCTTCAAAAGTATCCCTAACACACCTCTCCTGGTGCCAGGAACTCCTCCATTAAGGCTATGTAGTACAGGAAGGACTAACACAGACAATATCAGCACCACTGTGGCTTGGTGTGGTATGGCAATGAAAAGGAGAAAGAGGAGAATGGACTTGGCTTCTGTTCTTTGTAAATAAAGGTCTTTCCCACATCTAAAAACACTTTAGGTGAATGTAATTCCTGTTAAATTGCATGACCTCTTAGGATTGATAATAAAATTAATTGGGAACATCTACTGAGAATTAGTTAGATTCTTCCCAGGTCAACATATTAGAGAAGGGCATGTATTAGAATTAGTGGAATTCTAATTGGAATATGGCAAGGAGAGCAGAGAACAGTCACTGGGAAGAAGTCCTGTGGTGGGGGAATAGTGGCAAGTGGGTGCTGTGGGTCTTCAGATGGGTGCTCTAGATCCTCAACAGGGTGTTATAGATCTTCAACAAGAGTCCTGTAGTGGAGAATAAGAAAGGAATGAGGTGAGGAAGTTATGATAAGAATAGTAATTTCTTATCTCATATCACTGCTTTTGCCTGTCTTTATCATAGTTTCATTCCTGTCCCCCTTGTTGTACCCTGCAGTCTTTTGCTTATCTCAGAAAACTTCTAAGGATCCCCTGACCCCCTCTCCCCTTCATTAGTTCCCTTACCTCCTCATTTCATCATCCCCTGCCCAATCTTGTACTCTGTTTCCCACAATTTGTGATCAAATACACGAGTTAATGGGAAGGAACTGAGTGGTGGAAAGAAAGGTATGTCAGAGACTATTGATCTTTTGCTTCATTATTTACTCCTTCCTCAGTGTAGAAGACTATCTTCTGGATCACTGTGTGAAAGTTCAGGAGATGTAGCTTTAGGTTTTGCATAGGAAGTCATGGATTCATATTTTTAGAGTGAAGTGTGACTGTAGTTCAGATCTTTTTCTAAAGGAAAAAGATAATGAAGACCCAAAGATTTGAGACTTTGCCAAGATGTGGCAAGTCTTCTGGTTCCTGGTAATATGACATTTTCATTCCACTACATCAAAATATTAAGTGCCTCCCTGTTTCCATATCAACCCTCCCCCACACCTCCCCCCCCCCCCCCCAGCATACCCACGTACACTTACACACTCTCGTTGGCTCTAAAACCAGTCCATGTGCCTGAGCTTTTGGTAATGAAAATGGCTTTCCTATTATTTTCCCTCACAGTGGAGTAGAAGAGATACTTTAATCAGGCCTATGATTTGTGATGGCTTAAAAAGGTGGTTACCATGTTGAATGTATCTAGTTTGTCCGTTTCTAAGCACTAGTCTAAAGAGATTTATTACTCTGCATGACGTCAAGATTCCTAAGTGGCACTAGAGGAGATTTCAGACTGGGAAATGGTTACCCTGGTTGTATTCCATTATGCATAGTGACAAAAGGAGAGAAGGATTTATGTTTGTATTTTATAAAAATTAGAATTAACATCTCCTTAAGGACAGGGATTTTATCTGTGTTCTTCACTGGTGTATTTTAGCACTGTGGGCTCTGAGTCAATAATTGTTGACTGAAAAACATGAGCCTCACCATATGTCTTGATCTTTGCAGTAGAATTAGGCACTGAAAATATTGTGCCCTGTTTCTATCTTTATGAACTGATTCCCTTCATCCTAACCTCCAGCATATTTTCTACCCTAACATTATTAGAATTCACCAGGGTATGATTAGGTCACTATTATTTCATTGCTTACTTAGTAAAATCTATATAGCTGCTTTTAATACCCAATAAGTTCTGGTGGAAAACAAAATTAACATTGGCACTGACTGCTTTAAATGATATCTGGACTTGAATCAAAAATGTATATTTTACAGTATCTCTGATCAACATATTGACAGATGCTTTTTGTCAGTTTATTTGGCAGATAGGGTGTTATTTCCCAGAAAGCTCTGCTTCTATTTTATAGTTTAGCTAACCAAAGGATAAAAAAGATTTTCTCTTATTCTTGATTTCTTAAATTTTAGAAAAGGAGATGAATAGAGGAAGCTAGACCCATCTTTGTCCCTCAATGAAGATTATAAAAAAAAATTAGATAGCTGGCTGTGAGTTTATAGTCAGAAAGTATGGTATATATTGCTGTCCCCAACAAGATTGGGAAATTGTTTGGAAATTAGAAATTGTCAAAATAATTGGATTTCCTTGGTGTTAAAAGGGAGATTCTTTTAGCTGCTCTTTTAGAGATAAAATAGACCAGTGATCCTATGTTAGATTCGATCAAATATTTCCTAATATATGTTTTCTTGTTGTGAACTAATTTAGACTTGAAGGGAGCAGACTTGTTTCAGTCAGATTTCATTTTAAAGGTTGGGAATATCCTGAAAAGTTGAAACAGCTATCAATTCATACCTTATTATATTTTGGATATCTGATTATTCAATGAGATTTTGACCCATATTGAGTCTGAGTATAAACTTTATAGTTTTTATTTTTGTTCATCGGTATTGTGTATTTATTGTAGGAAGAGAAAATTGCCAAAAGAGAGGAGACAGGTTTCTTTTGTTGAGTCTTTTTTTTTCTTTTTAAAAATAGCTTTATTGAGATGTAATTCATATAGCATATAATTCATCTCTCTAAAGTGTATACTTTAATGGATTTTAGTATATTTACAGAGTTGTCTCTCTATCACCATAATTTTAGAACATTTTCATTACCCCCAAAAGAACCTTCATACCCCCACACTCGTAGTGGTCACCCTCTGTACCCCACAAACCCCTGGCCCTAGGTAACCACTAATCTATTTTCTGTCTTCATAGGCTTGTGTGTTCTGAATATTTCATATAAATGAAACTATACAATATATGGTCCTTTGCTACTGGTTTCTTTCTCTTAGCATTGATTTCAGGGTTCACCCATGTTTCATGTATCAGGGCCTCATTTCTTTTTATTACTAAGTAATATTGCAACACGTGGTTATGCCACATTTTATTTAGTCATTTTTCTGTTGATGGGCATTTAAGTTGTTCCCACTTTTTGACTGTTAGGAATAATACTGCTATGAACATTCACATAATGTTTTTGTCTATGTTTTCATTTCTCATGGGTATTACCTAAGATTGGAATTGCTGGATCATATGGTAACTTTACGTTTAACCATTGGGCAATTGCCACACTGTTTTCTTTTTTTTTTTTTTTTTTTTTTTTTTAATTTTTTTTTTCAACTTTTTTTTATTTATTCTTGGGACAGAGAGAGACAGAGCATGAACCGGGGAGGGGCAGAGAGAGAGGGAGACACAGAATCAGAAACAGGCTCCAGGCTCCGAGCCATCAGCCCAGAGCCTGACGCGGGGCTCGAACTCACGGACCGCGAGATCGTGACCTGGCTGAAGTCGGACGCTTAACCGACTGCGCCACCCAGGCACCCCTGCCACACTGTTTTCAAAAGTGGCTGCACTGTTTTACATTCCCACTAGCAATGTATGAGGGTTCCAGTTTCTCCAATTTTTGGCAACACGTCATTCTCTTTTTTATTATAGCTATCCTAGTGAGTGCAGTGGTTTTGATGTGCATTTTCCTGATGGCTAATGAACGTTGAGCACTATTTTTCTTGCACATACTGGTTATTTGTATATCTTATTTTGAGAAATGACTAAAATGTTCTAATTTTAGCTTGATGTTCATGTAGTGTTGGTGTCAATGTCTATTTTAAGAAATAACTTTGAGCTGATAATATAAGAATTAAGAAAAGAATTCAGTCACAAAGGACTCTGTACTGTATAATTCCATTGATATGAGATGCTTAACATAGGCAAATTGATAGACACAGAAAATTGATTACTGGTCACCTAGGGCTGGAGAGAGGAGAAATGGGGGAATTGCTGCCCTGGGTAAGAGGTTTCCTTTTGGGTGATGAAAATGTTCTAAAATTATATTATGGTGATAGTTGCACAATTCTGTATATATACTGAAAGCTATTGAATTGTACATTTCAGACAGAAGAATTTTATCATATGTAAATTATAACTCAATACAGTTGTTAAAAAGAAAGCCAGAGCAAAAAGAAACAAAAACAGAAACAAGAATTAAGCAGATAGTTCTCTTGGGTAGCTGTCCATTAAACTCAAAATAGGCTTTTCTCTTTGCAGTTTGTATAGCTCCTAAGTCTCATTTAATTAGAATAGAGAACAAATAATATGACACACACATTTATCATGCCCTTTACTCCAAAACCAGGTGTCCTTGACTTTGTAACAGAGTATCTTATTTTTTCTCACTTATGGGGAGGAATTTAGATAAAATTAACATTTCCAAGAAAAATTAAGGGATTTTTATAATGCATTTATTTTTGGTGTATCTCATATTTTGATAATAACAGAAACTTAAAAGGTAGTAAGTTAATGCTTTTCCAATTTAACATTTTTTTTTTTCAAATAACATTTATGAAGAATTGCCTTGTAATAAGAATTCTGTATTTGGCTAGATACTTTTACATGTTACCTTATTAAGATAATGTTAACTCCACTTTACAGTTGAAAGACTGAAGGTGCCTGTGTTTCTTTTATTTAATAGCATAATTAGAACAGTATACTTTCAGCTGTGCTGTGCTGTGCTATGGAGAGAAATTCCTAATTGATATCATTTTCCCTTGGGATATCCTAAGAATACAATAGTTAATAGACATTCTGGGTTGAAAGAGGAGAAGATGGAAGGAAAACAAAAAAACACCACTGGTCCTAAGTAATTTTGAAATCCATACAGGCAATTAGTTTCAAGACCTGGGAATAATCCTCTGTGTCTTGAAGCTCTGAGCTCTGGCCTCTTAGCTATGT
The DNA here is from genome assembly GCF_046562875.1 of Panthera onca. Taxonomy (NCBI): domain Eukaryota; kingdom Metazoa; phylum Chordata; class Mammalia; order Carnivora; family Felidae; genus Panthera; species Panthera onca. The sequence goes on from NC_138343.1 coordinate 72,138,451, forward strand.
CCTATGAGTCATCCAGCCTTTTCCATGACAGGTAGCATATGTTTGCAGCTGAGTGGGTTTATTAGCATATTTGTTGCCTGTAGAATTTTAGGAATCTGGCAGTCTTCTTTCATCTTGTCCTCTTCTGTATTCTTCGGTCCTAGCTGATAGTGCTTCTGTTGGCATACAGTTCTCAAGAACTTTGTGCTCTCTGTGTCATGGGGATTCACTTCTTTAGACAGGAGGCTCCCCTACAGGTTTTTCCTAGATAATCCAATCTCTGTTTTTGCCTTCAGCTGAAATGGCTGAGGGGTCTGTGGGTCTCATGCATAATCCTTTTAAAGAGCTCTTTATGTGACTGACTACTCTGAATTTTTTATTTTTCTGAAATATTAGCAAAAAGTTGCTTAGCCACATCCTTAGTTTTTTTTTTCCCCTACAGCATGCTTTCCTGACATCGAATCTCTTAATTTTTGCACTTTTTGCAATCTGTATGGGCTGAAGATTTGCCAGATCATCATATCCTGGTTCCATTTTGTTTAACGGCTCTTTCCTCAACTTATCTCTTTTCTCTCATGTTTTACTATAAGCAGGAGGAAGAAACCAGACTGTACTGGGGTGCCTGGGTGGCTGAGTCAGTTAAGCTTCGGGCTCTTGATTTTGGCTGAGGTCATGATTTTATGGTCGTGAGCTTGAGCCCTGCATCAGGCTCTGCACTGACAGCATGGAGCTTGCTTGGGATTCTCTCTCTCCCTCTCTCTCTGCCCCATGTGCTCTTTCTCTCTCAAAATAAATAAATAAACTTAAAAAAGAAAAAAAAAAAAAAGAAAAAGAAACCAGAGTGTACCTCCAACACTTTGCTTGGTAATCTCAGCTAAATAAATTCTGCTTTTTACACAACACACATAGTTCTGTTGAGTTTTCTGCTACTAGATAATAAGTATCCTTATTCTTCGATTTTCCAATAACATGATCCCCACATCCTTCTAGGTCTAAACATCCATATTCTATCAAGAGTCTACTTGAGGCACTCTAGGCTTTTAATATTATGGATCTCAAAATTCCTCCAGCCCCTGTCAGTGACCCAATTCCAAGGTCACTTCCATATCCTTGATGTTTGATACAGCAGCATCTTACTCCCAGGTACCATGATCTGTATTAGTTTCTTTTGCTGATGTAACAAAGTATGATAGCTGAAAAGAACATGGATTTATTATCTTACAGTTCTAGACATCACAAACCTGAAACAAAGCTCACAGGGCTAAAGTTAGGGTGTTGGTAAGGCTGCATTCCCTTTTGGAGGCTCTATGAAAGAGTCTTTACTTTCCTTTTTCAGTCTCTAGAAGCCACCTGCATTCTTTGGCTTAGTGTTCCCATTTCTCAGTCTTCAAAGCCAGCAACATTGAGCCATCTCTCTAGTTCTTTTTCTTCTGCCTTCTTCTACTTATAAGGATCCTTGTGATTACATTGAACACGCATAGATAATACAAGATGATTTTTCTATCTCAGAATCGCTTAATTAGCAACATTAATTCCATCTTAATTCCCCTTTACCATGTAACCTCACATATTCACAGGTTCTGGAAGATTAGGACTTGGACATATTTGGATGTTCTTTATTATTCCTACCACAGTACTCTCATGGTAAGTGAAAAGCATGTTTCTTCGGGAGTCTGTATGTAAAAATAATTCAGATTCTTGGGGTTAAAAACAAGTTTTCATTAGGAAAAGATTCTACTTTCACTTTGTGTAAGTATTTTGGAAAAACTCATATGGATTCCTAAAGTGTTTGAATAGCAAAAAATATTTTGGAAGTAGGGAAGAAATTTGAAGTGAATTTTTAGTTTGAAAATTGACCAGAAAATTTTATCTAGAGTTTTTTGTTAGTGAAAGGATTTTCTCAGTAAAGTATCTTATTTTAATCCTCGTGTATAATAAGCTAGATTTGTGGACTAGAATCTAATTCTTTAGATTTGCATATCCAAGGAAATCATATTTCAAAAAGGACAGAAAAAAATTTGTTTCAGCCAAAATAAAAGTGAAGACCTACGCTAAAAGAATGAAGTTCTTCAGGAAGAAGAAAAACTAATATCAGATAAAATTCAGACCTACACGAAACAATAAAGAGTTCTGGAAATAGTAAAGGTTGGTAAATGCAAGAGACATTTTTCCTTATTTAAAAAATCTATAAAAGATAATTCACTATTATAAGTCAAAATAAAAGTGAATTGGGTTTATAATACATGTAGAAGTAAAATGCATGACAATAATAGCATAAAGGGTAGGAGGAAGAAATGCCAGTGTACTGCCATAAGCTTTATTACAGTATGCATAATGATAAATTACTTGAGGTTAGCATGTGAGAAGTTAAAAAGAAATGTTATAATCCCTGGGCAACCTTAAAAAAAATAAAACCGGGGTGCCTGGGTGACTCAGTTGAATGCCCTACTCTTGGTTTCAGCTCAGGTCATGATCTTGTGGTTTGTGGGTTACAGCCTCACATTAGGCTCTGTACTGACAGTGTGGCGCCTGCTTGGGATTCTCTTTGCCCCTCCCCCACCTCTCTCTTTCTCTCAAAAATAAGTAAACATTAAAAAAAAGATAAAACAAATAGGTATGTCTAATAAGCTAATAGTAAAGATAAAATGAAATATAAAAAATACTTAATCCAAAAATAATCAGGAGAATAAGAACAAGGTGCAAAGAACAGATGGGACCTGGAACACTGTTAGAAAGATGGTAAATTTTAAACTAAATCATATTTATATTTATATTTTAATATATAAAAGTATGTATAATTATATCACATGTAGAAAGCAGATTGTCAGACTTGAAAAGCAAGATCCAATTATAGACCCTGTTTGCAAAGGGTCCACTTTAAAGTTGCAAATGAGTTAAAATTAAAAGGATGGGAAATTATGCGAATACCAGTCAAAAGAAATTAGGGGACTTTATTTTAGTATCAGACAAAGTAGACTCCAGAACGAGAAATATTACCAGGGATAAAGAGAGATATTGCATATTGGCAATGGGATTGGTTTGCCAAAAAGATGTAATAATCTTAAGTAGTTCCATAAATATATGTGGAACTGTATATATTTAGCTATATATATATATATATATATATATATATATATATATATATATATTTATTTATATATATCTACGTATTTATTGCACTAACAACTCAGCTTCAAAATACAGCAACAACTGACAGAACTGAACACTTTTTTGTTGTAAGCTTTTAAGCTCCTCAACAGCAATTCTGTATTGGAATTAAAAAAAAAATTTTAATGTTTATTTATTTTTGAGAGAAAGAGAGAGAGAGAGCGAGCATGAGCGGGGAGGGGCAGAGAGAGGGAGACACAGCATCTGAAGCAGGCTCCAGGCTCTGAGCTGGAGTATCTTTTTGCTACTTCATTATTACTGTATAGAAATGGAACAGATTTCTGTATATTGATTATGTGTACTGCAACCTTACTGAATTCATTTTACAGTTCTAGTAGTTTTTCGGTGGAGTCTGCAGAATTTTCTATATATATAGTATCATCTTATCTGCCAATAGTGAAAGTTTTACTTCTTCCTTACCAATTTGGATGCATTTATGTCTTTTTCTTGTCTGACTGCTGTGGCTAGGGCCTCTAACACTATGCTCAGTAAAAGTGGTGAGAGTGGACATCCTTGTCTTATTCTTGATCTTAGGGGAAAAGCTCTCAGTTTTTCATCATTAAGGATGATATTAGCTATGGGTTTTTCATATATGGCCTTTCTTATGTTGAGGTATGTTCCTTCCAAACCTCCCTTGTTGAGCAATTTTATCATGAATGGACATTTTATTTTGTCAGTTTTTTTCTGAAGTTATTGAAGTGATCATGTGGATTTTTTTCTTTCTCTTACTGATGTGATATATCACAATGATTGATTTAGGAATATTGAACCCCCCTTGCATACCATTTGAGTAAATCCCACCTTATCATGGTGAATTACTTTGTGAATGTATTGTTAGATTTAGTTTGCTAATATTTTGTTGAGGAATTTTGCATCTATGTTCATCAGAGATATTGGTTGTAGTTTTTTTTTTTTGTTTGTTTCTTTATCTGGTCTTGTAATCAGGGTAACTCATAGAATGAATGTGGAAGCTTTATATCCTCTTCTATTTTTTTTAATAATTTGTGAATAATTACACATGCCTGTACTTGTCTACTGGATTAGTGGTGGAGAGAAGGAAGTGAGGGAGGGAATAGTTTAGCCAGAATGGTCAGATTTAGAAGATACCTCAGATTATACCCATTGTTAGGTGTGTGCAATTTTATTTAACAGTGCTTTGTACATAGTGAACAACTAAGTCCTTATATGAAATATCTAGTCTTTCTAAATATTTAGAAATGCTTGAGGTATTTAAAAGTAGAAGTAGAGTAACGCTTCTTGTAAATAGCTTTTAAAAACTGGTGGGAAATACTATTTTTGGAAATGGAATTGCTAACTCACCTCTCTGAACAGCATGCTTACTTGTTCATTGGTTTGTGGGAGGTCGGAGGGAAGAAATTGCAAAAAATGTTTTGCTAGTGTGTGCTAGGAAATTTCAGCTTATCCATTGCCCTATGTTATGTGCATTTAACTTGATTGTATATATTGTATATATATTGGAAAAAGGGTCCTAATCTTATAATATCTAGTCTCTAGATATTAAAGAGGTTGCCAATGTATGACAGAAGTAGAGTTAGTAAACTAACACATTTTGTACACTTTCTGTTAAAATTCATTGAAAGGCTGTCTTCTGAAAAGAACTTTTAGAGATGACGTTGTAGTCACATCTAAGTGACACATGTGCCTATCTATACCCACCCAGTAGGTTGGTGGTGGAGAGGAGTTGTGAGAAATGAAGGGTTCTAGACTAGAATGTTCCTATGCAAAAGACACTTTCAGATATAACCCATTGTTACATGTGTGTAGTTTACAACACTACTGTGTATATAGTGGACAAACTTAAGTCCTTATTTGAAACATCTAGCCTTTCTAGATGTTTAGAAGTATGTTAGAAGCACAAAGTATGTTAAAAGTAGAGGTAGAAAAAAACACATTTTGTAGATAGCCCTTTGTTAAAACTCATGTGAAATATTGTCTTTTTGAAAATGGAATGATCAAAATGATCAAACCACCTCTCAGAGCAGTACACATTATATAATAGTTGTGCTGGTTCAGGGAGGAAGAAGAAAACGCAAAGAGCTTTATACCAGTATGTTTATAGTTAGGCAGGATTAACCATTGTTCCCTATGTCTGCATTCTGTTTTACTTAGCTATGTATATAGTGTATATAAAGGACAAATCAGTCCTAATTTACAACATCTAGTCTTCCTAGATGTTAAAAGAGGTTGCCAGTGTATGACAAAAGTAGTTAGTAAACAAATTCATTGTATACACTTTGTGTTTAAATTCATAGGAAAAACTGTTCTGAAAACAATTAGAGGAAGTGAAATTGTTAAAATCCCCTCTAAGCGTGACAGATGCTTATACTTTCCAGTGGGTTGATAAGAGGTGAAAAGAGGAAAGGTTCTAGGCCAGAATGTTCCTTCAGTGATACTATGTATGTAGTGGGCAAATTTTGAAACATCTAGTCTTCTAGATGTTTGAAAGTGAACAATATGTTACTAGAGAGTTAAAGTAACAACACCCTTTAAATTTTGTTAATTTACAGGAATGGTTGTATTTGGGGAATGGAAGTGTTAAACTTGATGTCTTGGAGAGTGTTCACTGCAGGGAGTGGAGGGTGGGGGGAAATGAGAGAAGGGTTCTGTGCCCATGAATTTTTAAGACAAATTCAGGTTGTCTAACCATTATTCTGTATGTGCATTTTAGTTAATATCGCTGTGTGTTAAAGGATAAAACAAGTCCCAATGCCCAAAGTATATTAATTCCTTTATAAATGCCCTTTTGTTAGTTTTTAGGAAGGACTGTTCTGGGAGTGTCTGTTAATCTGCCTCTTGGAGCTAGATGTAGTCCTGTACTTAGTCATTGAAATGGTGGAGGGAGCAGAGGAGGGATGAAGGGAAGGGTTTTTTGCTAGTATCTCCACATCTAGAAGACAGTTTTACATTATAAACATAAGTGTATATGTACATTTTTATAAAGTACCTGTGTTTGTTGTGGACAAGTTCATTATTTGGTAACATCTAAGCCTTTTGGATGTCCTGAGATGACAGTGTATGATACAATGTACAGCTACTGAATTAACCAGTTTCTAAGTTTTTGTTGTTGTTATAATTGGTAGGAAGGAAGCATTTTGGGCATGGAAGTGTTAGGCTGTCTCTGAGAAATGTATGTCAGGACTTACTCATTAGACTGGCCACAGAGGGGCAGAAGGAAGTATACTGGGAGAGATGCATGTGGATGTGTTCATATTTACATTCTAGCGATAACTGTTAATGTATGTGCATCTCTTTGGCTGTACTATAAGAATACATTAAGTGATTCAGTGATTCATTCACTCCTTGCTAATATTTGAATAGTATAGATTGGATAATGACTTCTTTTAGAAGCATTATACTTTGTGTACTCTGTTACTTTATGTCTCGTTTTTAATTAAACATTAAGGGAATGCAGTATTTTATTTAATTTATTTTATTTTATTTTTTAATTTTTTTTTGAACTTGAACAAATATTTATTATTTATTTATTTATTTATTTATTTATTTAATATATGAAATTTATTGTCAAATTGGTTTCCATACAACACCCAGTGCTCATCCCAAAAGGTGCCCTCCTCAATACCCATCACCCACCCTCCCCTCCCTCCCACCCCCCATCAACCCTCAGTTTGTTCTCAGTTTTTCACAGTCTCTTATGCTTTGGCTCTCTCCCACTCTAACCTCTTTTTTTTTTTTTTTTGTTTTCCTTCCCCTCCCCCATTGGTTTCTGTTACGTTTCTCAGGATCCACATAAGAGTGAAACCATATGGTATCTGTCTTTCTCTGTATGGCTTATTTCACTTAGCATCACACTCTCCAGTTCCATCCACGTTGCTACAAAAGGCCATATTTCATTCTTTCTCATTGCCACGTAGTATTCCATTGTGTATATAAACCACAATTTCTTTATCCATTCATCAGTTGATGGACATTTAGGCTCTTTCCATAATTTGGCTATTGTTGAGAGTGCTGCTATAAACATTGGGGTACAAGTGCCCCTATGCATCAGTACTCCTGTATCCCTTGGATAAATTCCTAGCAGTGCTATTGCTGGGTCATAGGGTAGGTCTATTTTTAATTTTCTGAGGAACCTCCACACTGCTTTCCAGAGCAGCTGCACGGGTATGCAGTATTTTAATTGTAGTTCTGCCAATATCTTTATTTAGAGGCCTGTTGCCATTTTTGTCGCCAAGAAAGGCAGGATTACATTTTTTTCTTTCAGATGGTGTTGGTGTAGTGTATTCTTGGTTATCAAAATACTCATAGTTTTGGGACTTTGAAGTGCTAAAATTCATGGTGTGTAAAAAAAAGCATGATACATAACTATGATCTTAATTACATTAAAATGCTTAGTTGTGTAGATACATGGGACCTAGAAGTCAAACTGTAAACTGCTTGTGATTATGGATGGCTTTGTTCTTTGCTTCTTGTGTTATTCAGTTTCCTTTTATGCACATGTTAACTTTAAAAAAATAAAAAATTTTAAAACCTAAAAAAAAAAAGGGGGATAGGTATTAACTCTTTAAATGTTTGGTAGAATTCACTTGTGAAGCTGTCTGTTCTGGACTTCTGTTTGTTGGGAGTTTTTTGATTATTTATTTGATTTCATTGCTGGTAATAAGTCTATTTAAACTTTCTATTTCATCTTGGTTCAGTTTTGAGAGGTTATATGTTTCTAAGAATTTTTCTATTTCTTCTAGGTTGTCCAATTTGTTGGCATATAATTTTTCATAATCGTCTCTTGCAATCCTTTGTATTTATGTAGTGTTGGTTGTTATTTCTCCTCTTTGATTTCTGATTTTATTTGAGTCCTCCTTCTCTCTCTTTTATTTCTTTTTTGTCTTTTTGATGAATCTGGCTAAAGGTTCATCAATTTTGTTGGTCTTTTCAAAGAACAAGCTCCTGATTTCATTGATCTGTTCTATTGTTTTTTTTGTTGTTGTTGTTGTTGTCATTATTATTATTATTTTAGCTTCTGTTTTTTATTTCTGCCTTAATCTTTATTATTTCATCCTTTCTACTGTTTTGGGGGTTTATTCTTTTTTTTTTTTTTTTTTTTTTAGCTTTTTTAGGTGTAAGGTAGGTTGTTTATTTGAAGTTTTGTTCTTGCTTCTTGTATTGCCATGAACTCCTCTCTTCCCTCTTAAATGAACAGCTTTTGTTGCATCCCATAGATTTTGGAGTGTTGTGTTTTTATTTTCATTTATCTTCATGTATTTTTTTAAATTTTCTTTTTGATTTCTTGGTTAACCCATTCATTGTTTAGTACCACGTTATTTAACCTCCATGTATTTGTGTTCTTTCCTTATTGTCTTGTGGTTGACTTCTAGTTTCCTGGCATTGTGGTCATAAAAAATGGATGGTATGACTTCAATCTTTTTGAATTTGGGGAGACTTGTTTTGTGGCCTAATATGTGATCTATTCTGGAGAATGTTCCATGTGCACTTGAAAAGAATGTGTATTCTACTGTTTTAGGATGGAATTTTTTGAATGTATCTGTTAGATCCATCAGGTTCAATGTCAATCAAAGCCACTGTTTCTTTGTTAACTTTCTGTTTGGATGATCTATCCATTGATGTAAGTGAGGTATTAAAGTCCCCTACTATTATTTCATTATTATTGATTACTTCCTTTATGTTTCTTATTAGCTTCTTTCTGAATTTGGGTGCTCCCAAATTAATAACTAATTATTTATTATTAATTGTAAATTATTAATTGTAAATTAATATTTACATTTATCTTCTTGTTGGATTGTTTATGATTATATGGTTTCCTACTTTGTGTCTTGTTAGTCTTTCTTTTAAAGTCTTTTTGTCCCATATGACTATTACTACTACTATTACTATTTTAATGTGCATGTATTTTAGGGGCCAAAATGAGTCTTTTATAGGTGGCATATAGATGGGTCTTGTTTTTTTTCTTATCTATTCCACCACCCTATCTCTTTTGATTGGAATGTATAGTTCATTTACATTCAATATAATTAATGATAGGTATGTACTTATTGTCATTTTATTACTTGTTTTATGGTTGCTTTTTTGATTCTTCTCTTTTCCTTTCTATTCTTTTTGTCTTTCATGGTTTGCTGGCTTTCTTTAGTGTTATATACATATCTATTACCAGTTTTTGATTTGTGGCTACTATTAGGTTTATATACAACATTGTCTGCTTGCAGCAGTCTATATTAAGTTGATGATCGCTTAAGTTTGAACCCATTCTGGGGTGCCTGGGTGGCTCAGTTGGTTAAGCGTCCAACTTCAGCTCAGGTCATGATCTCACAGTTTGTGAGTTCAAGCCCCACATTGGGCTTTGTGCTGACAGCACAGAGCCTAGAGCCCATTTCGAGTTCTGTGTCTCTCCCTCTTTCTCTGCCCCTCCCCTGCCCATGCTCACACTGTCTCTCTCTCTCTCTCAAAAATAAATAAACTTAAAAAAAAAGTTTGAGCCCATTCTAAAAGCACTAAATTGTGACTCCTTTTATTTTGTGAATCCCTTGACTGTTCTTTATAGATATACTTAATTTTACTGCTTTTATGCTTCCTGTTTTTCTTACTTATACTTATGGTATTTCCTTTCCACTCAAGGAGTCCCCTTTAACATTTCTTGTAGGGCTGGTTTAGTGGTGATGAATTCTTTTAACTTTTGTTTTTCTGGGAAACTCTTTATCTCTTCTTATATTCTGAATGATAGCCTTGCTGGATAGAGTATTCTTCGTTGCAAGTTTTTTTCTTTCAGCACTTTGAATATATCATGCCACTGCCCTCTGGCCTGTAAAGTTATTGCTGAAAAATCAGCTGATAGCCTTATGAGGTTTCCCTTATATGTAACTTTTTTTTGGTAGTATCTTGCTACTTTTAAAATTCCCTGTTTATCACTACTTTTTGACACTTAAATTATTATGTGTCTAGATGTGGACCTCCTTGGGTTGATTTTGTTGGGGCTCTGTGCCTCCTGGATTGGATTTCTGTTTCCTTCCCCAGATTCAGGAAGGTTTCAGCTGTTATTTCTTCAGATGAATTTTCTGACCCCCTTTTTCTCTCTTCTCCTTTTGGGATACCTATAATGTGAATGTTGTTATGCTTGATGGTGTTGCTGAGTTCCCTTAGTCTATTTTCATCTTTGTTATTATTTTTTCTGTCTCCTGTTTACCTTGATTGCTTTCTGTTACTCTATCCTCCAAGCTGCTGATCTGTTCTTTTGCTACCTCTAGTCTAGTATTTATTCCATCTAGTGTATTTTTTTAATAATGCTTTTATTTATTATTGAGAGAGAGACAGAGCGCTAGTAGAGGAGAGGCAGAGAGAGAGGGAGACACAGAATCCGAAGCAGGTTCCAGGCTCTGAGCTGGAACAGAGCCTGATGTGGGGCTTGAACTCACGAGCTGCAAGATCATGACCTGAGCTGAGGTCAGACACTTAACCGACTGAGCCACCCAGGTGCCCCATCTAGTGTATTTTTAATTTTTGTTATTGAGTCCTTCGTATATGGTTGGTTCTTTTTTATGTTTTCTTTCTCTTTATTGAGCGTCTTACTGATGTCCTCCACTCTCTTTTCAAGTATAGTGACTATCTTTATAACCAATACATTACGCCCTCTATCATGCATATTACTTACTTCCATTTCATTTAGCATTCTTGGTCTCATTTTGTCCTTTTATTTGGGACATATTTTTCCATCTCCTTATTTTCTCTAGTCTCTAGCTCTCTGTTTCTGTGTGCTAGGAAAGTCAGCTACATTCCTGCTCTTGAAAGTAATGGCTTTATACCACTATAACCACAGGTTGTATAGTGCCCTACAGTGCAATGTCCCCTGTTTATCAGAATCTGGTACCTTAGAGGTGTCTCCTATGTGTATTGTGTGTGTCCTACTATTGTGGCTGAGTCACATTTGCCTTCAGTCCAGTTGTCTGCAATGACTCTCTTTGCCTGTTCTGGGCAGGATTTGGTCCCGTGTTGCTAGTGGGCCAGTCTGGGTCCATCTTGGGCCTGAGTTGAGTCAGTCCAGGCATTTGCCAGAGGTGCAGTAGCGCCAAACAGTAGAACACTTGCCCTGTGTTGTCCCCCGAGAAGCTTTCATTGGTGGATATTACCTGCAGTCAGACCCGATGTCTGCTCCCAGCCCACTGTTGGGGCTGCAGTAGGACTGATGTGTGTGTTTGTGTGGTTATCTTTCCCTCTCTCCAGGGAAGGAGTCACTTTGGAGTGGTTTTGGCTCCTGCCAAGACTTCTTGCACACTACCAGGCTTGTGGCACCACTTTGGATGGGTTCTGGCCAAGAGTATTGGAGGGCGCAGATCTGTAGGAGAATGCAGGAGTGGGGGTATTAGCAAGTTAGGTAATAAGTGTTGTCACTGTGTTGGCTCCTGCAAGTGTCTGTGTATTTGGCTGGGGACAAGGGTGGGAAACAATGTCCACTAGCTCCTCTGTTCCTAGGGAAGTTTCCCTATGATCCTGATTCCTCCAGGACATGCTCTGACTAGTAAACAAGGCTTCCTGTACACTCCAGGTGTATTTCAAATTATTGCTTCTATGCTGTATCTCCATGGGGCTGTTTGTTGTGCTCTCTTTATAAGGGTTTGGGGCTCAGTTTCCTATCATCCTCCCAGCTTTCCCAGATTTTTAGAATTCAAGGTGGTAAGCCCCATGATTGTTGATCCCCTCTCATTTTCAAAGTCATATGTTATGGGGATTCCTCTTCCCTGTGTGTGTCCCCCATGTCTGGGGTGCCTGGCTTGGGGAACTACTCTCCCTTCTCTGTATTCATGGCATCCCTCCCTCCCATGGACAGTCCTACTGGTCTGTCTGGCTCCTGACTGCATCTCTACCCTCTTCAGTGTGGCCTCTTCTCTACCCTCTTCAGTGTGGCCTCTTCTCTACATTTAGTTGTGGAGAGTCTGTTCCACTAGTCTTCAGTCGTTTTCTGGGTTATTTACATTGATGTGGGTGTTATCTAGTTGTATGCATGGGATAAGGTGAGCTTAGGTTCCTCCTACTCCACCATCTTTCCCGGAAGTCCGACCCCATTTATTTTTGTGGGAACCTCATTCTAAAGGAACTATAAATACTAGCATGTCTAAAGATATATAAGAAACCATGGCAAATTTTTAATAATGCCTACTCTGTAATTTCAAAAATCTGTATCTACATTGCTATATTAATATTTGTTGAATAAGTTAATGGATGCATAGTATTTCTGGAGTCAAGTGATAGTACTATGAGATTTTAGTGTAACTAATTCACATGTTTAAAAAGCTTGTTGACTGGGGCTCCTGGGTGGCGCAGTCGGTTAAGCGTCCGACTTCAGCCAGGTCACGATCTCGCGGTCCTTGAGTTTGAGCCCCGCGTCAGCCTCTGGGCTGATGGCTCGGAGCCTGGAGCCTGTTTCCGATTCTGTGTCTCCCTCTCTCTCTGACCCTCCCCCGTTCATGCTCTGTCTCTCTCTGTCCCAAAAATAAATAAAAAACGTTGAAAAAAAATTAAAAAAAAAAAGCTTGTTGACTAAATTAGTGGGATTTGTAGGAATTGTTGGGTTTTTTTTTTTGAAATTGATTAAATCTTTCTATTGTAATATTTCCATGACCTCATTAATTTACCAAGTCTTAAACACTTGTTTTAGTAAAGTAAATAGAAATTAATCAAAGAAATAAAGGAAGCACATTGGTTGAAAAAAATAAGGTTGAAATAAAAGAAGTATCTTCTGACTACAATAATTTGAAAACCATTTTGAGGATCATCAAAACATTGAAACCTATGACAGTCATCTTCATGTTCATATCTCAGACATGTTCACTCCCTAAATCTTATGGAACAGTGTTGGCAGAATCAATGTGTTGCTAAGGAAACATATCAAGCACAAACATAAAAAGCATAACAGATTCAAAGGGTTCTGGGGAATTACTATAAAGCCATAAAACCTGCCAAATAATTGCAACAATAAAAGTGGAAAATTAATTTCAAGCAAGACTAAACATTTCAACTGACTGCTGAGAGACTTTTGAAGAATATATACATGCTAGGAAAAAGAGGTGAGGACTTTTAAAGATCCAAGTGGTTAATTAATGAAGACTGAAGCCAAATGTAAGCATTGGGAGTATAGCAGAAAAATTTGGTTTCTGGTTTCACAAAGGGGAATTTGCCTTAATCAAATCTATTAGTAAGAAAGAGGAGGGTATAGAGAACAGGCTTCTTGAAGCAGTTGAAAAATGGACCCATACTCTAAGCTTTGAGATTTGATGTGTTTCTTAGTCCAAGTAAAATATAACCAGGGTGTTAAAGGAAGTAGAGACAGAAATAGGAGACCCTTTTTATGAATAGTTTTACAAGTGCACTTAGCTCTGGAGAGACCCCCTAGGATTAGCCAATATGATGGAATTATTTTTAAAGGGTCTGGGAATGTACCAAGTGGCTTGCATACCAGTTGACATCACTCATAAGAAAAGTACTAAAAGGTGTTTTGAAGGTCAAATGAAGAAACACTTGGAAGCTTACTTGCTCAATGAAAGAATGCCAACTGATTTTTTCAGATAGGAAAGAGATGCTTCATTAACTTGTCAAACTTTCAGAAAGGTATTATTTCTGCGGAAGGAAAGAGGTGTTATAACACATCCTCAGCATTTCTATAGTGGGCAATTTATTGAAATGCTTTACTGAGGTTAAGATGATCCTTTCTCTTAAAAGTGGCATAATGGGAAAATTGGTAGATTGAACTGAGACTTGCTAAATTGTAAGAAACAGAAGTCATCTGGCAATTGAACCATTGCTAGTTCAGAAAATCACCATCTTTAGAGGACTTAATTTTGGCAGCCGCAGTGAAAGCCTCCCCTTTTTAGACAATATCTATATAAGACTCCTTCTTAGGCACTGTCTATACAAATTCATATATACATGATGTGTGACTGTAAGATTCAAAACTTATTTTTTTAATACAATTTCAAAACTAAGGGAAAGTTAGTGCCATCAAAGACATCACCTAGTCAGGCTCCATACTCATTTTAGGGATGCTGCCTTTGGACAAGTCATTCTTAGAATTTCTCTTGTGGAATTATCCCACAAGACCATAGCAAACTTTAAAAATTATATTTAATAGTGAAAAATTTCATACTTTGAATCAAAATATTATATTTGAGAAAGGTCCAAAGAAATCAGAGTCTCATCTGGTAAAGAAAGTGAGTGATTAAATGCTTACTAATTTAAAAAAAAATGAGGTGTTACTATTAAGTAAAGAAAGTGATATTCTTTTGTGGCTTATTATCTGGTTTTCAAAGTAATTCCCAAAGCATTTTAAGCATATTTCAATCAGTGAGGTATGCTTGTAATAGGGCTAAAGATTCTCAAGCTGACTGCTTTGAAGAATAATTTTAGAATGAGTTCTGGTTTATTGGCTACAAAGCCAGTCTCATGCTGTTTATTGTTTTAACTTCTACAGAGAAAAAAAAAAATAGAGGGATATTGATGTCTAGTGAAAGCCCATTGATGATTTGAGGATATGGGAGCAATATATATTTACATTTTTATAGAAAAGGGAAGAGTCAAGTTTTTGTTGTGGTATGCTATAGAGGAAAGAGTTTCCTCTATGCTATAGAGGAAAGAGTTACAGCACCTATCAGAAGGCCAGGATTGAGGCTCTGTGAACTTGGATCAATTACTTTGACATTTTTTAGTATCTGCTTTTTATCTTAAAGATGAGGTTATGTTCACTTTTGGAAGATGAGCCAAAATATTACTGTGCCACGTACAAAACATGCATATGTACACATCCTGGAGTGAATGTGAGATTCAGATGAGATACTGTGTGAGAAAGCACCTGAAAACTCTAATGCTCAACAAATATATTGTAATTCTAAAGAAAATATTTTATGAGGAAAAACTGAAAGCATTTATGTAGAATAAAGCATTCAGAATGAAGCATTTAGAAGAATAAAGACACTTGACTTCATCCTGCCCCTTGACTTTCTGGAAGTACATTAAACTGTTCTTTTTTGCATAAACAAAGCATAAACTTTTTCATAATTTTTCTATATGTAAATGAAATAAAAATAATACTGCCTTCCATTTATCACATGGAAATACAAATGGAAATAGTAGAAACGTCTGGAGAGAAAGGCCCCGTATAAAGTATAAGCTTATCTTAATGTGAGGTGGCCTGGCAGGTGCCTGGCACACAGTCGATTTAAAATATGTGCTATTTATTATTGATATGTTTAGCGTTCACGTACAATGGTTTGTTATTCAGTCTATATATATATATTTATATATTTATATATTTATATTTAGAACTCAGTATTTGAGCATGTTTTCTAGTAAAAATACTGATATTTTATTTCCATAATACATTAATTGTAGTCTAAGAGATCCTAGAGAAGGGAAAAATAACCTGCCTTTATCAATAGAAAACCCATGAAGTAATGCAAATGTGACTTCAATACATGAATTACTTTGAACACAAAAGAGTTTGAACAAAAGGCCCTAGCCCTATTTTTAGATTTCTAAATTACATATTGAAGCTGAGGATATATAGATAGAAACATCATGCAAAATGCCCTGAACTTAAGGGGTATTTTGCATTTGGCATTCAGAAATCTTCAGCCTCTGAAAGGATGAAAATTTGTCATTACCCTTTCTTCTCTATTACTGGACTAGGCTGGTGTGTGTCATAAATCAGCTCATTATGCTCAGGGAAAGATACTGAATAATCTCTATTCAGTTAGAAAAATGTCAGTAATATATCTTAGAAGAAGTCAGACCTTTTCTGGTTCTCTAATGGTCTTCAATGTGCATCCAGTGATTTTATGCACTGGACTTTGCCATGTGGAAATTCAAGCTCTGAGATGCAGTGGGAAGGACAGTGAGAGGACACTGGGGACACTGGCATACAGGCTGATGCCACAAAAAAGCTAAACTCTTTCCTTTTACAAAATACGGACTCTATTTTTATTAGGGTTTCAGCACATCAAGAAGGCAGACATACTCACCACAGGCTAGATCATCACAAAGGAGATGCAGCCCAAGAATGGCTGGATAGAAGGGTTGGAGGAAGCCCACATGAGATATTAACCAGGGTAAGGCAAAACTTTTCTATAGATAAGGGGATTGTAGAATAAAACATGTTCATTGGGCAGTTTCTTTACAGATACTTTTTTGCTTAGCTTACATGGTTAGGGGTTTAGGTGGGATGAAGAAGAGCTTAATAATTTTAAAGGCAAAGTCCGATTTTATTATTCTGTTTAAAATTTGAGGAATGTAGGGAAATTCGTGAGGTTAACTATATATAATCTTGGCAACTGTTTTTGAGTTAATCGTGTAGGTTTTGTGCAATTTTTAAAGAAAGAACATAAAGGATAAATTTGTAATTTATAAGGATAAATGCCTATATTAATGTTGAATTTTAAGTTAAGGTTTTAAGTTTCATCTTGACTCTCTAGAATATTTTTATAAAAAAAGGCAACATAAGAACCATAACGGTGATTTTAGGGGTGTCTGGGTGGCTCAGTTGGTTAAGCGTCTGACTCTGGGTTTCTACTCAGGTCATGATCTCATGGTTTGTGAGTTCGAGCCCTGCGTCAGCTCTGTGCTGACAGTGCAAAACCTGCTTGGGATTATCTCTCTTCCTCTCTCTCTACACCCCCCCCCATCACTTTCTCGTCTCTCTCAAAAATAAATAAAGTTAAAAAATTTTAAAAAAATTTATAACAGTGACTTTAAAAAATGGGATCTAGTGTTTACTTTTGTCCCTAGAAAACTAATGAGAGAGGGTGAAAAGAAGATATTTACCTTCAAAATGCTTATTCAGATATTTATAAATACCTACTGTGGGTCAGATACTATTCAAGGGGATGAAGCCATAAGGAATAAAAAAAAAAAAAAAAGAGATGGGCCTCATAGACCTTTTATTCTGGTAGGAGAAACATAATAAACAAATAGCAAGTAAATTTGTATTTTGTCAGATGATGTTTGGTGCTTGTGGAGAAAAATTGCTGTTCTGGGTGGGTGGTGGTGATTGTTGCCATTTTGTGTAAGGTGATCATGGGAGCCCTGAGAAGTTAGTGGCCTCACCAGATAAGGGTTCTGAGGGAGCTGAGAAACAAGCTCTATGCACACCTCAGAGAGAAGACATTCCATACACCCCCACACACAGGGAAGTGAGTATGAAGACTTTTTAATAAATTTGATACCATTTATATATTGTAATATGATTGTCATGGTAGCAATAATTAGTGGTTCTATCATGTTACATAATTAGCATTTCTTTTTAGTGCTAGGAATAATTAAGTTCTAGTCTCTTGGCAAGTTTGATGATTATAATTTTGCTGTCTATCTTCACTGTACTGTGCATTAAATCTCTAGAACTTATTTACATACTTCTCATTTCAGTTGTATCCTAAAAGAACATTCTATCTATATCCTACCCCTTATATACAGGTAACCAGATTTTACTTCCCGTTTTTGCCAGTTTGGCTTTTTTAGATTCCACATATAGGTAGTATCATAAAGTATTTGTCTTTCTCTGTTTGATGTATCCCACTTAACATGATGTTAAAGTATGCCTGCCTACAGATCTGTTGTTAAACACTAATCCTTTATTCGGGCACCGGGGAAATGGGCTTTCTTACAGAAATTCTGTCCTAGTTCTGTCTAGGTCTTTTTCTCTATTCATGGAACCAATTCTTTATTAACCACTGGTTCTCTAATTGTAATAGTTACCATTTTGAGGACTTACTATGTGCTGGATATAGTGCTAAACCTTACTTACATATATCTTACTTAATGATGTTCTCCCTCTTCAAGACTAAGATTCATGAAAGTTAAGTTGTCCAATAACAAAGCCGGTGAGTGGCTGAAACAAAATTAGAACTTTGCTTCTCAAGTGGTGTCACACTCCAAAGTCGTTCACTAAAGTTCAGGCTTAACTTGTAATTCTGAGTCTATAGTTGTTAAAAGTTTAGCCTTTAGATAAACTTCATTCATTTCTATAGGTATGTTCCCTAAATTATATTCTCTGGAGAACTATTCCAAAAGATTTTAAATAATTTTTATATTAAAAACTAGTCTCATGGCCAAACAATTTTTATTTATTTTTTTTTTTTTTATTTTTTTTTTTTTTATTTTTTTATTTTTTTTATTTTTTAATATATGAAATTTACTGTCAAATTGGTTTCCATACAACACCCAGTGCTCATCCCAAAAGGTGCCCTCCTCAATACCCATCACCCACCCTGCCCTCCCTCCCACCCCCCATCAACCCTCAGTTTGTTCTCAGTTTTTAACAGTCTCTTATGCTTTGGCTCTCTCCCACTCTAACCTCTTTTTTTTTTTTTTTTTTTTTTTTTTTTCCCTTCCCCTCCCCCATGGGTTTCTGTTATGTTTCTCAGGATCCACATAAGAGTGAAACCATATGGTATCTGTCTTTCTCTGTATGGCTTATTTCACTTAGCATCACACTCTCCAGTTCCATCCATGTTGCTACAAAAGGCCATATTTCATTTTTTCTCATTGCCACGTAGTATTCCATTGTGTATATAAACCACAATTTCTTTATCCATTCATCAGTTGATGGACATTTAGGCTCTTTCCATAATTTGGCTATTGTTGAGAGTGCCGCTATAAACATTGGGGTACAGGTGCCCCTATGCATCAGTACTCCTGTATCCCTTGGGTAAATTCCTAGCAGTGCTATTGCTGGGTCATAGGGTAGGTCTATTTTTAATTTTCTGAGGAACCTCCACACTGCTTTCCAGAGCGGCTGCACCAATTTGCATTCCCACCAACAGTGCAAGAGGGTTCCTGTTTCTCCACATCCTCTCCAGCATCTATAGTCTCCTGATTTCTTCATTTTGGCCACTCTGACTGGCGTGAGGTGGTATCTGAGTGTGGTTTTGATTTGTATTTCCCTGATAAGGAGCGACGTTGAACATCTTTTCATGTGCCTGTTGGCCATCCGGATGTCTTCTTTAGAGAAGTGTCTATTCATGTTTTCTGCCCATTTCTTCACTGGGTTATTTGTTTTTCGGGTGTGGAGTTTGATGAGCTCTTTATAGATTTTGGATACTAGCCCTTTGTCCGATGTGTCATTTGCAAATATCTTTTCCCATTCCGTTGGTTGCCTTTTAGTTTTGTTGGTTGTTTCCTTTGCTGTGCAGAAGCTTTTTATCTTCATAAGGTCCCAGTAATTCACTTTTGCTTTTAATTCCCTTGCCTTTGGGGATGTGCCGAGTAAGAGATTGCTACGGCTGAGGTCAGAGAGGTCTTTTCCTGCTTTCTCCTCTAAGGTTTTGATGGTTTCCTGTCTCACATTCAGGTCCTTTATCCATTTTGAGTTTATTTTTGTGAATGGTGTGAGAAAGTGGTCTAGTTTCAACCTTCTGCATGTTGCTGTCCAGTTCTCCCAGCACCATTTGTTAAAGAGACTGTCTTTTTTCCATTGGATGTTCTTTCCTGCTTTGTCAAAGATGAGTTGGCCATACGTTTGTGGGTCTAGTTCTGGGGTTTCTATTCTATTCCATTGGTCTATGTGTCTGTTTTTATGCCAATACCATGCTGTCTTGATGATGACAGCTTTGTAGTAGAGGCTAAAGTCTGGGATTGTGATGCCTCCTGCTTTGGTCTTCTTCTTCAAAATTACTTTGGCTATTCGGGGCCTTTTGTGGTTCCATATGAATTTTAGGATTGCTTGTTCTAGTTTCGAGAAGAATGCTGGTGCAATTTTGATTGGGATTGCATTGAATGTGTAGATAGCTTTGGGTAGTATTGACATTTTGACAATATTTATTCTTCCAATCCATGAGCAGGGAATGTCTTTCCATTTCTTTATATCTTCTTCAGTTACCTGCATAAGCTTTCTATAGTTTTCAGCATACAGATCTTTTACATCTTTGGTTAGATTTATTCCTAGGTATTTTATGCTACTTGGTGCAATTGTGAATGGGATCAGTTTCTTCATTTGTCTTTCTGTTGCTTCATTGTTAGTGTATAAGAATGCAACTGATTTCTGCACATTGATTTTGTATCCTGCAACTTTGCTGAATTCATGTATCAGTTCTAGCAGACTTTTGGTGGAGTCTATCGGATTTTCCATGTATAATATCATGTCATCTGCAAAAAGCGAAAGCTTGACTTCATCTTTGCCAATTTTGATGCCTTTGATTTCCTTTTGTTGTCTGATTGCTGATGCTAGAACTTCCAGCACTATATTAAACAGCAGCGGTGACAGTGGGCATCCCTGTCGTGTTCCTGATCTCAGGGAAAAAGCTCTCAGTTTTTCCCCGTTGAGGATGATGTTAGCTGTGGGCTTTTCATAAATGGCCTTTATGATCTTTAAGTATGTTCCTTCTATCCCGACTTTCTCAAGGGTTTTTATTAAGAAAGGGTGCTGGATTTTGTCAAAGGCCTTTTCTGCATCGATTGACAGGATCATATGGTTCTTCTCTTTTTTTTTGTTAATGTGATGTATCACGTTGATCGATTTGCGAATGTTGAACCAGCCCTGCATCCCAGGAATGAATCCCACTTGATCATGGTGAATAATTCTTTTTATATGCTGTTGAATTCGATTTGCTAGTATCTTATTAAGAATTTTTGCATCCATATTCATCAGGGATATTGGCCTGTAGTTCTCTTTTTTTACTGGGTCTCTGTCTGGTTTAGGAATCAAAGTAATACTGGCTTCATAGAATGAGTCTGGAAGTTTTCCTTCCCTTTCTATTTCTTGGAATAGCTTGAGAAGGATAGGTATTATCTCTGCTTTAAACGTCTGGTAGAACTCCCCTGGGAAGCCATCTGGTCCTGGACTCTTATTTGTTGGGAGATTTTTGATAACCGATTCAATTTCTTCGCTGGTTATGGGTCTGTTCAAGCTTTCTATTTCCTCCTGATTGAGTTTTGGAAGAGTGTGGGTGTTTAGAAATTTGTCCATTTCTTCCAGGTTGTCCAATTTGCTGGCATATAATTTTTCATAGTATTCCCTGATAATTGTTTGTATCTCTGAGGGATTGGTTGTAATCATTCCATTTTCATTCATGATTTTATCTATTTGGGTCATCTCCCTTTTCTTTTTGAGAAGCCTGGCTAGAGGTTTGTCAATTTTGTTTATTTTTTCAAAAAACCAACTCTTGGTTTCGTTGATCTGCTCTACAGTTTTTTTAGATTCTATATTGTTTATTTCTGCTCTGATCTTTATGATTTCTCTTCTTCTGCTGGGTTTAGGCTGCCTTTGCTGTTCTGCTTCGATTTCCTTTAGGTGTGCTGTTAGATTTTGTATTTGGGATTTTTCTTGTTTCTTGAGATAGGCCTGGATTGCAATGTATTTTCCTCTCAGGACTGCCTTCGCTGCATCCCAAAGCGTTTGGATTGTTGTATTTTCATTTTCGTTTGTTTCCATATATGTTTTAATTTCTTCTCTAATTGCCTGGTTGACCCACTCATTCGTTAGTAGGGTGTTCTTTAACCTCCATGCTTTTGGAGGTTTTCCAGACTTTTTCCTGTGGTTGATTTCAAGCTTCATAGCATTGTGGTCTGAAAGTATGCATGGTATAATTTCAATTCTTGTAAACTTATGAAGGGCTGTTTTGTGACCCAGTATATGATCTATCTTGGAGAATGTTCCATGTGCACTCGAGAAGAAAGTATATTCTGTTGCTTTGGGATGCAGAGTTCTAAATATATCTGTCAAGCCCATCTGATCCAATGTATCATTCAGGGCCCTTGTTTCTTTATTGACTGTGTGTCTAGATGATCTATCCATTTCTGTAAGTGGGGTGTTAAAGTCCCCTGCAATGACCACATTCTTATCAATAAGGTTGCTTATGTTTATGAGTAATTGTTTTATATATCTGGGGGCTCGGGTATTTGGCGCATAGACATTTATAATAGTTAGCTCTTCCTGGTGGATAGACCCTGTGATTATTATATAATGCCCTTCTTCATCTCTTGTTACAGCCTTTAATTTAAAGTCTAGTTTGTCTGATATAAGTATGGCTACTCCAGCTTTCTTTTGGCTTCCAGGAGCATGATAAATAGTTCTCCATCCCCTCACTCTCAATCTAAAGGTGTCCTCAGATCTCAAATGAGTCTCTTGTAGACAGCAAATAGATGGGTCTTGTTTTTTTATCCATTCTGATACCCTATGTCTTTTAGTTGGCGCATTTAATCCATTTACATTCGGTGTTATTATAGAAAGATATGGGTTTAGAGTCATTGTGATGTCTGTATGTTTTATGCTTGTAGTGATGTCTCTGGTACTTTGTCTCACAGGATCCCCCTTAGGATCTCTTGTAGGGCTGGTTTCGTGGTGACAAATTCCTTCAGTTTTTGTTTGTTTGGGAAGACCTTTATCTCTCCTTCTATTCTAAATGACATACTTGCTGGATAAAGGATTCTCGGCTGCATATTTTTTCTGTTTAGCACACTGTAGATATCGTGCCAAGCCTTTCTGGCCTGCCAAGTTTCAAAGGAGAGATCAGTCACGAGTCTTATAGGTCTCCCTTTATATGTGAGGGCACGTTTATCCCTTGCTGCTTTCAGAATTTTCTCTTTATCCTTGTATTTTGCCAGTTTCACTATGATATGTCGTGCAGAAGATCGATTCAAGTTACGTCTGAAGGGAGTTCTCTGTGCCTCTTGGATTTCAATGCCTTTTTCCTTCCCCAGTTCAGGGAAGTTCTCAGCTATAATTTGTTCAAGTACCCCTTCAGCACCCTTCCCTCTGTCTTCCTCCTCTGGGATACCAATTATGCGTATATTATTTTTTTTTAGTGTATCACTTAGTTCTCTAATTTTCCCCTCATACTCCTGGATTTTTTTATCCCTCTTTCTTTCAGCTTCCTCTTTCTCCATAACTTTATCTTCTAGTTCACCTATTCTCTCCTCTGCCTCTTCAAGCCGAGCCATCGTGGATTCCATTTTGTTTTGCAATTCGTTTAAAGCGTTTTTCAACTCCTCGTGACTGTTCCTTAGTCCCTCGATCTTTGTGGCAAGAGATTCTCTGCTGTCCTGTATACTGTTTTCAAGCCCAGCGATTAATTTTATGACTATTATTCTAAATTCACTTTCTGTTATATTATTTAAATCCTTTTTGATCAGTTCATTAGCTGTTGTTATTTCCTGGAGATTCTTCTGAGGGGAATTCTTCCGTTTGGTCATTTTGGAGAGTCCCTGGCGTGGTGAGGACCTGCAGTGCACTTCCCCTGTGCTGTGGTGTATAACTGGAGTTAGTGGGCGGGGCCGCAGTCCGACCCGATGTCTGCCCCCAGCCCACTGCTGGGGCCACAGTCAGACTGGTGTGTGCCTTCTCTTCCCCTCTCCTAGGGGCGGGATTCACTGTGGGGTGGCGTGTCCCGTCTGGGCTACTTGCACACTGCCAGGCTTGTGTTGCTGGGGATCTGGTGTATTAGCTGGGGTGGGTAGGCAAGGTGCACGGGGGCTGGAGGGGCAGGCTTAGCTCGCTTCTCCTTAGGTGATCCACTTCAGGAGGAGCCCCTCTTCCGTGGGCCTCTAGTCTGCACTTGACTCCGGAGACTCCCTTCTGCCAATCCTCTGGCGGTTTTCTGGGTTCTTTAGGCAGGTGTAGGTGGAATCTAAGTGATCGGCAGGACGCGCTGTGAGCCCCGCGTCCTCCTACGCCGCCATCTTCCGGAACCTCCTGGCCAAACAATTTTTAGAAACACTAGTTTATATAAAGACAAATAAGCTATCTGAAAGCAGACCTTCCCAGAGTCTTTGAAATGGTAAAATGCATTGAACATCTCCATGAAGTGAAAATCTTTAAATTATTTGATCACAGAGCGCTGTTTGCAAAATACCTATTAATATCTCAATGAACTCATTTACATAGAACACAGTGTTCAAAATGATGCTTTAGCTATTTCAGTTGCTACTACCCGGGTCCATTCAATGAAGGGGATTTACTGTGCTTCCATTAGAATGCACTCTGGTTATTGCTTACAGCAAAATGCCTTTTTACCTATGCTGCCTCAATTTGGAAGGACTCCTATAATTTTAATTTATTTTTTATTTAAAAATTTTTTAAAAAATATTTTATTTATTTTTGAGAGAGAGAGAGAGAGAGAGAGAGAGACAGAGTACGAGTGGGGAAGGAATACAGAGAGAGGGAGACACAGAATCCAAAGCAGACTCCAGGCTCTGAGCTGTCAGCACAGAGCCTGACACGGGTCTTGAACCCACAAGCCATGAGATCATGACCTGAGCCAAAGTCAGATGCTTAACTGACTGAGCCACCGAGACACCCCCCTGTAATTTGAATTTAGGTAGTAAAATATAACATCCAGGATGAGTGACATCTAGAAGCTTTCCCTTCAAAATTTGGAAATCCTTTAGTGTTGGTGTGTAGGTTATACTCATAAATATCTATCTCTTTTATTCCTTCTTACTCATTTTTAGTAGCTGGGAATAAAGAAGAAATACCAATCTGTGTTCTTCTTCTTTATTGTTTGCTAACTATTTCTTGTCTATTTTTGTGAAGTGTAGGTCTTCTCAACCTGATCTGATAGTCATTGACAAGCTTCAAGTAGGCTATTATGGTCCCACATGTATCCACACAGCTTACTTTGAGAACAAACACTGTTATATGTTTAGCTTGAAATTGAACCTTCTGTTCATTGGTGTTACCTGGGGCTTTGGTGTCATTTAAGAATGGAAAAGAGGAAATACAGGAGAAATTTCCAAAATTTACTACATCTTTTTCTTGAGTTCTACTTTCTAGAGGTCCCAGTTAGCTTGGGAAGTCTTAATTGCAGAATCATCTTTTCATTCTGCAGTTCCTCTAACCACAAGGTCAGCAGAACATAAGATGGTGCCCTGAATCACCATTCCATTTTGTTTCACATTTTCTGGAGTTAAGAGTGTCTTGAGACTATTATTGTTTGTTGGAGCAAGTTGGCTCATTGTTTCTGGGAAAACTTCTACTTTCCTTTCTCCAGGCTCTTCTTTGGGAAGTGTGACAGCTTCCACCTTGGTTTTTCTCTTGTGCTACCATGGCATAGTTGTTCCACGGTCCTGCATTGTGAGCTGCCTGAAAAGAAACACCTGGGTGCAGCATACTGGGATCCAAAGTCCTGGGGAGATTGTCACAGATCCATCTGCTTTCCCTTGTACACATCATCTGGGTATAATACCGCAAAGATTACTGGTAGGGAGCTTCTGTTCATTCCCCTCAAGAAATATATGCAAAAGCTTGCATTCTCTTTTCTCACTCAAATTTTTAGAGTGATTCATACTAAGATGGCAAGGTCTGGACACCTCAGAGTCATAAGGTAACCACAGGTGCACACCCATGTCTACAAATGGTAGCTGTTGGTGGGACCCTGGCACAGGTTCGAGGCAGCAGTCCCTTTTACTGGCTTTCTTCAGTCAGCATAGATGTGGCCCTGGACTTCGGCAGGTGGTTCTGTTGGCCAAAGCTCTCTTTGGCAGCAGTTTTCAGCAGGTTAGCTGATAGCTGAGCCCTCCCAGTGGGAGAGGGCTGCAGTGCTAAAGAACCCACAATTCTTTCAAAAAATTTCTCTCAAGTCCTCTGAAGTTGTATTGGCAAAGCCGATCCATGCCAAACACTACACTCCTGTCTTCCAGTCAATTCCCTTTCATTAATTAAAGCTGTTGAATTTTTGAGCTGGAAAAAAATGTCTCTAAGCTCAACTCCTTATTTTGTAGAGTGAAATATGGGCTTCAGAGAGGTGTTCTAATTGCTCAGTGTTACATAAAGAATCTGGGTTAAACCAAGACTAGTTTTTGTTTTGTTTTGTTTTGTTTTTTTACCATCACAACCCTCAACACCTTCCCCACCCAAATCCAAGGCTACTTCTACAAGTTAAGTTACCTTTGCCTCAAAATCCTCTGAATGTGAGTCCTGGCACATCAGTTCAGGTTCTTTGCTGTAAGCAAAGGAAAGTGATCTAAGCCAAGCAAGGAAAAGGCATATACAGGGGATATTAATGGATTGCTCAGAGAATTAAAAGAAGATTTGAAAAATCAGGATTTAGGAGAGACAAAACTTGGAGAGCTACAGGGACATCAGCCTCAGAACCTTGAGGCCCAAACCTCAAGGGGCTTTCTGCCCCTGTGGGCGTGTCCTCTTTAGAGTTAAAATCTCTGCAGAGCATCTAATTAGCTGAGCTCAGCTCATGTGCCCACCTCTACATAAGTGTTTGTATGTGAGAGAAAGAGAAATCTCATTTTTATTTTGTGAGGGTGATTTACAGCCCCAGCAGAACCACGTGACACAAAGGAAGACTAGTTTAGCCAGAAAAGGGTTGGGGTGAGGTACTGGCCACTGATGCCTAAAGGTGGGGAAGGAATGCTGGGTACACCAAACCAAAAAATGTATGCTACTGACACTCCTACAGATGGAGCCAGAGGGATAACACTGACCACAAACCACGCACTCTGGCATTGGTGCTTTCTTCTGTTCCCTTCCTTTTCCTTTCTCCCCCATTTCCTTCTCCATTGGGGTCCTTCTCACTCCTCCTTCTCATTCTCTGTTCATACAGAGAAAGGTGCACCTCCCCTTCTTGCATTACCAGCATAACTGTATCAGAGTAGAAGGTGGAGTGAAGAGAAGGGTCAGGAGTGTGTGCTGAGCAAATAAGAGATTATTTTGTTTAAAAATAAAAAAACACAGTGATGGACCAGCCTTGTCGATTTCTGAGTAGTCAAGTGCTTGTGTCCCTCCGTTATCTCCTGCTTCTCTCTCTTCTAGCTCTTGAGAAGAGCAGACGAAGAGTTAGAGGCAAGTACTCTTGTCACTCCGTTGCCACGAGTTGAGGAGCAATTTTGATTTGAAAAGATATGGCAAATACAAACAACATTACTTAGGAGATGGGGACACAATGTATGTCCGGTTTACCAGGGGATCACGTAGGCAGGTTATGCTGCAATATTTGGGATGTCTTGCCTTGTAACAGCCTGATGATCCTGAAGAAGCTGAAGAAATGCTATGGTTGTGCAGATAAAATTGCAACACTGGGTTTCTATTCATTTCACAAAATGAATTGCTCTAACCATCTATGACTTTCAAAAATACAAACTAGGGTAATGTTTTGGCCATTGTTAATGAATTGTTAAATGATTATTATTATTGTTTCCCTGAAAGTTAAAACTCTTAGTAAAATACTATATCCATTAAGCCTAAGATAATGTTTTAATGTTTTAATTCTTTGCCTTAGTAAGATTTAGAAAATCCAACAACAGTCTTTTTTTTTTTTGAAAAAAAATTTTAAGACAATTTAAAATTTAGGGGAAACAAAGTACTTGTCTAAAGAAGGGGAACTGGAGGGTCCTGCTTAGAAAATACTTAGCTACTCTGAGTTGCCTCCTTTGAAATATGTTGTATAGATGGCACAATAAATATTGACCACCTATATATATTAGTCCTATATATATGAAATTAGACCGTGAGTTTTACCTTTCATTGCTTTGTTTCTAAGACTACATAGAACATTAGAGAAACAGTTTTCCCTCTGCCAAAAGGAATCTAAGTGGATGGTAATTATCATGTAGATAAAATGTTCTGCATTAAAGTCTTCCACCCTTTAAATCTTTTGTAGGGTGGAGTAAAGTAAAATGTATTATCTGGGAATTGAAACTTTATGAAGTATTCTGAAGGATCCTGCTGCTCAGATCAGAGAGTTGAACATTAATTCCCTTTTTGAATGTATTTAATTATCTGTGGGAGCATTTAAACACAGTGGAGTTGGAAAATGATAGCATGGAGGCACTGCACCATATACTGATTTCTTCTCTTTTTGTTGAAACAAAATTCACACAACATAACATTCACCATTTTGACTATGATAAATGATACACTTCCATGGCTTTTAGTATATTCACAATAGTGTGCAACCATCATAACTAATTCTATAATGTTTCTTATCACTTGGAACGTAAGCCCTATACCCAATTCTTCTCTCCTTCATCCTCTGGCAACCATTAATTTATTTTTTGTTTGCATGGGTTTGCCTACTCTGGACCTTCTGTTAGTGGAATCATGCAATATATAGGAATTTTGTTATTTGGCTTTTACTTAACAATATTATCAAAGTTTATCCATGTTGTAGCATGTGTCAGTAGTTCATTACTTATTATAGCTGAATAATATTCTACTGTATGTTCCACATTTTGTCTGTTCATTCATCAACTGATGAACACTTGAATTGTTTACACTTCTTGCTATTATGAAAAGGTCCCTATGAACATTCATGTACAAGTTTTTGTGCGAACATATGTTTTCAGCTTTCTTGGGCATGTACCTAGGAGTAGAATTTCTGGGTCATAGGGTAACTAATTTTTTGAGGAACTGTCAGATCTCACAGTTACCATACCATTCTTCATTCCCACCAGCAGTGTATGAGGATTCCAATTTTCTCCACAGTCTTCCCAGCACTTGTTCTTTCCCCTTTTCTTTAAAATATAGCCATCCTGGACAGTATTTCATTGTGGTTTTAATCTGTACTTATATAATAACTAGTGATGTTCAGTATATACTAATTTTTAACCTACACCTTTATGCTAAATGAAGCAACGAGTATAATTGAACAGAAAACTCAAGCAGTATATATGTTAACATTATGATGAAAGCATCATGTCAACATGCTGCAATTTTAAACCTGTAACATTTATGTGTATATTTCCTGTAGCTCTCCAATTACATATATGTATAGGCATCTATGACAATAGTCTCATGGAAGACTAAAGTGGGCCTTACTGTCTGGGATTCTCAGATGACTGTGACACACACCTGAGCTGTTTCTGAGAAGAAATGGATCTTTCAGGAATTGTTAGAAGCCATCTGAATACTAAATGCAAGAAATATCCTAGATGTAAAAAATAAAATGGTTGATTCTTTCTCTAGTTTTCTTGTAAGTCGACTCTTTTAAAAGAATCTTACTGCTATTATCTATGTGTTAAAGTGAATGTAATCCAATGTGTTATAATCGCAACAAGAACACAAGAATCAGGATTAGTGAAATAGTCTAGTTTGCTACTTGAACTAAGTGGACTCCAACTCCCACGCTTGTATTCTTAGTGTTCTCGTTATGATTCTTCTCTCTTCTATTCCTGACTGACTGTCGACTGTCACCTGACTTTTATTTCTGTTCTGAGTGTAACTGTCCACTTTCAAATATGGGCCCTGAAGTTCTATTCTAAAAATCTTTTGAAAGGTGTTTAAAATAATAGCAAATAGATGCTGAGTGGTTTATTTTACAAGATTATTTTATGGCTTTAGAAGATGGATGTTGTGATTAGCATTTTGACTGTTTAGTCATTTTCCCCTTTCTGTTACT
The DNA here is from genome assembly GCF_046562875.1 of Panthera onca. Taxonomy (NCBI): domain Eukaryota; kingdom Metazoa; phylum Chordata; class Mammalia; order Carnivora; family Felidae; genus Panthera; species Panthera onca. The sequence goes on from NC_138343.1 coordinate 72,167,904, forward strand.
AGGTTATTTCTGGATACATGACACCTGGTATTTGACTGCAAATATTTCAGTGACCTCAGTTTTTAAAATCGTCCCACTAGTGTGAACTTTCATATGTCACACTTTTATGAATCAGACAATTTAGATAATAAGCCAGGAGAGTTTAGCTAAGGAAAATTTCAAGCAAGGCTAAGATGGTCTGATGTCCCAGTGAAACATTTACTTGCTGCTACGTGGCTGATCTTATGTCTATTTTGAATTCATGAGCCTGATGTTAATTACCTCTGTTAGCAGATGTCTGTTGACAGCTAATGTACTCTGCTACCTGGTATTTTCAAAAGCAGTTATAGATCTTGGGTTGCACTCTTAAATTAATAGCACACTTGCCAGATCTAATAGAACAGCTTTTCTCACCTTTTAACACCTTCACCCCACAAGATGCATCTGAGTTGTGATAAATGTAACTTTGGGGCTTAGATTAATATGTTTTCCTATCTTTGCACTTACTTATAATTGTCATTGTAAAATAAAGTATGGATGCCTTTTATTCTTCCTTACTGAGATGTAAACCAGTCATTCCTATGAGTACTATGTTTATCTTGGATGCATTGTTTCACTGCTTCTTTGCTATGTACAGTCTGATGTCTATGTAGTCAGTTTTGGGAAGCTAATAATTGATTTAAGGAAACTATTTTAAATATTACTATTTATAGTAAAACTATTTGTTTTATCCTACATTAATACTGCCTGGTATTTCGTTCCTATTGTCCACCTTGTCATTCAGGAAACTACCAGATTTTACTTGATGGAAATAAATAATAATGATGATTTCACTCATTAGTTTGTCATCTAATGAACTCAGGTAAAAATTATGAGTAGCCTAAATCATGTCTGAACAATTTAGAAACTGTTATCTCCAAGGAAAATAAAGTAAAATCCTTTGACAATAGTTTACAGGTTTAGTGGAGAAGTTGCTGTGAGTAACAGATTGGCACATGAAAACTTTATTTTCCCAAGGGTTATACCTTCTCACATATTTCTACACACGTGTTTCTTTCTCTCCACAAATTCATCTGATTGCATGTGCAGGTATGAAAGTGTGTATGGTTACTAAGTCATGTTTAATGACTAAAAGTTGCATATTGCCAAGTACAGTGAGGCACTGATGAACGTCTGAAAGTTCGAAGGTCTAAACAAGGAGTGAGTATGACTTGGAGGAGGCTTAGGAAACTGTAAAGTCATGCAAAGAATAATGAGCTTGAAGTGAAAAATAGATAAAAAGGAGACGTGTCAGACTGGAGAAATATTGTTACCAGGCAGAGCGAGAGAGAGAGAAGTGCAAGGGGTGTGAGATGCTAAGGAATTAAAGTTCATGAGTGGATGTAGGTGAAAGAAAAGGAAAGAAAAAAGAGGTTTTCTTGCCTAAGTTGCAGGTCACTGACCTAAACTGGTCATTGGTGTCATTAACAATGAAAGATGACTTCTTAAGGGACTTTTTCCCCCTGGATGTTTAGAGTCTGAAATATATATTTTTTCCGTTTATTTCTCCTCCATTTGCATGTGAAATTTTATATTCTGGTTATGTTTTCTTCACAAAGCTCTGAAGGATTGGGAACAATATTTCCTTTTAAAAGTACAGATATTAAGAAAAATTAAATAATGAAGCAAACTGTTACTAAGTGTTAGGAGGGTAGTTTTTTTCAAAATATAAAAATGTAATCTAATATTGTAAAGCTGGTATAAATAGATGTACCAGATATCAGTTAGGATCTTTGCTTTTACTGAAGTGATATCATGTATAATATCATCGTCTAAATCTATACTGTTGATTGTAACTGCCAGAGCTAAGGATATCTGTAAGGGTTCATTAAAGTTTTAGGAAGACAGTACATTATAGTGGAAAAAGCATATATTTTGGCATTGGTCAGGCTTCAGTTCAAATTCTGCCTCAGTCACTCTTTATTTGTATAACTGTAGGCACATTACTTAATTCCTTCGAACCTTCACTTCCTACTCCATAAGTAAAAATATTTGTAAAGCATACACAGTTCCCTGTATACAGTTACTATTCATTAATGTGTTTATTAAAATGACTATTATCATCCTATTTTTCCTCCTCTGTTAAAAATAATTAGTAATTCTTTTCATCTTTTACTTTTCTCTACTGCTTCTTTTGACCTTCTTTCTTTTCATTCACATACAATTTTGCAGGGCTTTGGTTGAAAGAGATTCATCAATTCTAGAACCATGGGACTGAAAATACCTTAAGTGGCCACCACATTCATCCCTGTATCAAAGCAATGAAATGGGTGGATGATTCAATACCAAAAGGGATTTTTCTCTTTGCATAATTTAAAAACAGAATAGTGATGACCTCTTTTGGTAATGTCCTGTAAGATATTCTTTATCTATAGCCTACGTTTCTCTTTATTTGATCAATCCATTTAAAAGGAAAAGTGTACGCTTCTATCTATATAATAATGCCCGCCTAAGTTGTAAACCTTTTGCAGTTGACTCAGGCCTGGCTGAATGTCCTTTACATTTCTTACTGTTGGTTCTGCTTTCAGTTAAAATGTAGTGGGTCACAAAAGATCACTACTTATGACATAACAATGAGGAGAAAAATGAACTAGGTAAACTACAAAGAAATGTATTTTCCTTAAAGCCATCAAAAAGCTATGAATCCAATTGAACTTTGAATGATTCTGAGTGTGGGGTCGTGGCAGATTGGAGTCCCATGGAGATACAAACACAGAGCTTATCCATCCCACCTTCAAATATTCTTCTATAGGATTTCTGCTGAATAAACAGCTACATGGAAGCTTAAGAGCTAGGCTGGAAAACAAGAGATTTCATGGGGTACTTAGATCCCAAATCCCCGTGGAAGGACATACTTAATTCTATCAGTAAGATGCTTGAAACTAGAAGTGAACTAAAACAAGCTGCTGGAGAAAACCAGCCCCAACACTATTCAACTCCTTATTAGGTCAAAGAGATCAGCCTCGCTAGATGTCTGCCAAAGAAAAGGGGAGATTTTTCTGTGGAAAATATCACCTATTTCAGTCTTGACTATTGTTTCTTACACAATGAGTGATGAAAAATAAAAATTAAGAGACATGCAAAAAAGCAAGAAAATATGGTTCATAATAAAAATAAAAAACAAGCACACTCATAGAGATGTTGGAGTTAATAGAAAAATGAATTTGAAATATTTTAAGTATGCTTAAAATTTAGAAAAACGAAGTTGACCAAAATGGATGAAAAGATGAAGGATGTTAATAAAGAAAATGAAATTTTTTTTCTTTTTTTTCAACGTTTTTTTTTTTTATTTTTTTATTTTTGGGACAGAGAGAGACAGAGCATGAACGGGGAAGGGGCAGAGAGAGAGGGAGACACAGAATCGGAAACAGGCTCCAGGCTCTGAGCCATCAGCCCAGAGCCTGATGCGGGGCTCGAACTCACAGACCGCGAGATCGTGACCTGGTTGAAGTCGGACGCTTAACCGACTGCGCCACCCAGGCGCCCCGAAAATGAAATTTTTTAAAAAAAGAATCAAATATAAGTGTTAGAACTGAAAACTACAGTATCTGAAATGAAAAAATATTCAATGGACTTAAGAGTAGATTGGACAGAACAAAGAATTAGTGAGCTAGAAAATCTGTCAGTAAAAATTATTTAAACTCAAGTACAGAAAGAAAAAAGAATTTAGCAAATAACAGAAGAGAGTATCAGAACCCTGGGACAGAATGAAATGAACATTCATGAATTAGAGTTCCAGAAGAAGAGGAAGGAGTGTGACACATGGTTGATAAATAATGGCCAGGAATTTTCAAATTGACTAAAACTGTTACTTCTCGTATTCAAGAAGTTCAGTGAACCACAAACAGGGTAAATACAAAGAAGCTACACAGAGACACTTCATAGTGACCTGGCTGAAAACAAAAGATAAAGGAAAAAATTATAAAGTAACCAGAGTAAAAAAAAATACAATACATTTAGATGAACAAGGTAAGAATAAAGATAACATGTAATCAGAAACAACAGAAGCCAGAACATAATGGAATTACATCTTAAAGTAGTAAAAAATTAAAACCTACTGTAACTTAGAATTCTATTCCTAGCAGAAATAGTTTTCAAAAATGAGTTTTAATTTAAGCCTTTTTCAGACATACAAAAGCTGGGAGAAACTCCCACCAGAAGTTTATACTGTACATACAATTGATCCTTGGACAATGTGGGAGTTAAGGGCACTGACCCCTTGCATAGTAAAATATCTGTGTAAAACATTTGATTCCCTTCAAACTTTAACTACTAATAGCCTACTTTGACTGTAAGCCTTACCAATAACAAACAGTCTATCAAACCATATTTTGTATTTTATATACTGTATTCTTACAATAAAGTAAGCTAGAGAAAAGAAAATGTTATTACAAAAATCATAAGGAAAACAAAATGAATTTACAGTAGTGTACAATATCTGTACATAAGTGGACCTAAGCAGTTCAAACCTGTGTTGTTCAAGGGTCAACTGTAATACTAAAGGAAGTTCTTTAGGCTGAAAAAAAAAAGGTCCCAGGTGGTAGTCAGATCTGTAATAAGGAAAAAAAATATACTGGAAAAGGTCAATATATGGTAAATAAAGATTATATATAATGTTTCTTTAAAAGACTATTGATTATCTAAAGCAAATATAGTTTCAAAGAACTGTAAAGTTTATAATTTATATAGATGCAAAATATATGAGAATAATTTCACATAGAATATCACATAGAAGAAGGCAAATGGAATCATACTGTTGTTAGGTTGTTACATTATTTATGAAGTGATATAATATTAATTCAGGTGTCCTATGACAAATTAAGATGTATATTATAATCATCACAGACACTATGTAAAGAATAATGCAAAGTGATATAGCTAAAAAGTTAATAGAAAATAGGAGGTATAATGCAAAACAAAAATACTCAAAACATTTCACTCAAAGTTTATCAGGAAACGATAAAGAAAATAATCCTGATAAGACAAATAGAAAACAAATAGAAAGATGGTAGAATTAAGCCCAATTGTATTAGTACTTACATTAAATGTAAATGGACTAAATCCTCTGACTGAAAGGCAGAGAAAGTCAGACTATGGAGATAATATATCAAAATAAGATCCAAATACATGTAACTTATAAGAGACACATCTTAAATATAAGGACACAGCTAAATTGAAAGTAAAGGATGGAAAAAAATACACCATGTTAACATAACATAATATAACATAACATAACATAACATAACATAACATAACATAACATAACATAACTACACATGTTAACAGAAACCTGATGTGACTGTATTACCACCAAACAATATATATTTCAAAGCAAATACATGAAGACAGATCATAGATGAAACTGAATGTTTTATAGTCATAAAACCATCAATTCATCATGAAGACATCACAATTGTATCTTGAGTATGCAGCCAATACCAAACCTTCAGTATTTCATGTAAGGTTTTACTGTCCCTCCCTTCATAGCCTCCTTCTTCTAGTAGCTCTATAATATTAGTGGTAATTTAGCCATCACTGTCACCTGGACACATGCCTCTGTGGAGTAAAATACTTTTACTCAGCTAGGAAAAGGATTATATGATGTAACTGCTTATCTTTTGGTTTATTCCTTCGTAGAAGGCATCTAGTGCAGTGACATGGAGTCTACAAGGAATTAGAGACCTGGCTTCAAGCCTTGGTACTGCTGGTAACATCAGGCAAGTCACTCAAATCACTGTGAGCCTCATTTTCCTCATGGGGAAATGGGGATGGAAATGTTTGCTTTGCTTTATATTTAGACTTCTTAGGAAGCTTAAAAGAGGAAATGTATGCAGTGCTGGATACATATGAGACATTGTTGTGAACACAATGGTGAGCTTGCTTTTTAGCACCTGTCTAATCCTGGCTCATGTGCAGCTGGTGGCCCCAAGGTGCCTTTTCCTTATTCATCAGTTTAGTCTATTTTCGTCCTGAGTCCTTTACAGACAGAGCCAAAGGAGACTGATAAACCTCTATGAGGAAACTCAGAGACCTCTGCCCTTAATTTTGTACCTCTTATATTCATCAAAGAGGGAAATTTGAAGATTCTAAACAGGATAATTAAACCAGGAGGCAAGTCCTATTCTGGGATCTGGTTAAAGACTTCACAAATAGATAATGGAAAGCATTTAATGTAAAGATTAAAATATTTGACCAAGTTTTTAAAACTGTATTATTATTATTATTATTATTATTATTATTATATATTTTTTTACCAAAAAGTTGTTTTCCATTTGGTTTTGTTTTTGGAGAGAAACTGATTTCCATGTGTAAAAGGAATAGAACTGTTTTCGTGTGGATTGTCTTTTATGGAGGTGTATTTTTTAGTGATAGAATTTTGCTGGAATGAGATGAGGTTACCAGAACAGTTTTCCTTGGGATATGAGAAAATTATAGGACTGTGTGAAATTATAGTTCTAAGACTTGGGAAGTTTGAAATTATTTAATGTATCTATATTTTCCATTAAGGGCTTGCTAATTAAGGTGGGCCTTTTAAAAATAATTAATCAATATAAATATTATTTGGAAGTTACTTAGTTATCTAAAACTTGAAAACATATGACTAAATTATGTCTAAATTTTAATAATAATATTTCCAAATAACAGTAATAATACTTTAAGACTAAGAAACAGATATTCTTCTCAAGAATAGCACTAGTTGTAATTATATCAATCCAAAACATTAATATTATGTTTCATGAAGTTTTGTACATGAACATATATATACAAGAGTTTTCTTTAGTATTTGAAGCAAAAGATTGCTTCCCCCATACCTGCATGAATCTCGATATGCTTTTATGTTCTGTTAAAAACGAACACAACTATGAAGAAAATTTCACTGTTTAAATCTTGACTGTGAAAAATGACTGTGCAATTGTTCATTTGTTATATTTCTTAATGTAGTATAGGCCAATTTGATGCTTACAAGATAACAGAGTAGTTTCTTGTTGTGAATGTATTTCTTTTTTTAAAATTATTTTAATGTTTATTATTTATTTTTGAGAGAGAGAGAGACAGAGCATGAGCAGGGGAGGGGCAGAGAGAGAGAGGGAGACAACAGAATCTGAAACAGGCTCCAGGCTCTGAGCTGTCAGCACAGAGCCCAGTGCAGGGATCCAAGTCACGAACTGTGAGATCATGACCTGAGCTGAAAGTCGGATGCTTAACTGACTGAGCTATCCAGGTGCCCCAAATGTATTTCTTTTTTTATTTCTTTCTTTTTGTTTTTAGAGAGAAAGAGAGAGAGAGAGAGCACAAGTGAGTGCTAGTGAGTGAGGGGGAGGGACATAGAGAGAGAGAGAGAGAGAGAGAGAGAGAGAGAGAGAGAGAGAGAGTCTTAAGCAGGCTCCATGCTCATGCTCAGCACAAAGCTCAACATGGGACTCAATCCCATGACCTTGGGATCATGACCTGAGCTGAAATCAAGAGTTGGACGTTCAACCAACTGAGCCACCCAGGCACCCTGTGAATGGATTTCTTAATCAATGGTAACCTGAAAAAAAAATGTAGGAAATGTTGTAGGAAGGTGATAAGGGAAAATAATAAAGGCATTTAAGGAAATGCTCCTGGTGCTAGGAGTCAGAGAGAATGACAGGGTCAGCTTGGGGTGTGGTCACGTAGGATTGGAGGGTTCTATATATATGATTTCAGGAAGGTCCATCTAACTTGGACCCTTAGTTTCCTCATCTGTAAAATGGGGATAATAATATCTGCCTGTTATGATGGTGACATCAGATTATGTTTGTAAATAATTTGATGCAGTGCTAGGGATAGGTACATAGCAAACATATACTAGATTCAACTAATAAAGTGAAAATTAACTTTACCACTGAAATGGGGTTTAAGAATTTCTGTCATTTCCATCTTGATTTACTTAATTTCTCTCTATAAATAATTAGTTCTAGATCAGCAGATTACCTTTGGAAAACCTTTATAGAAAAAGTCATTTCTCTGTCACATCATCCATTAACAAGAGGTTGCAGCTCTGGTTTATTCAATGAGGCATTGCTATGTAAAAATGGAGATATTGATATTATTGACTATTAATGAATGTTTATTCCATATTAGAACCTATTGTTTCCACAAAATATAATCTATTTTAAGAACTGAGGTTAACCACATATTTTTCAAACAAGAAATGAATTTCTATATTCAATTTTTTAAACTAACCAGGCACTCAGCATATAGCTTTAATTAAGTTATTTGCCTAGAGGCCAATCAATAATTAATTTCCCCATTCAAAAGCTATGACTTGGATGTTTTTCTTAAAGCATGCCAATTAAAAATAGAAAAGCCAGACTATAAAAAATATATATGTTTACTGACAAGTTAGAAGATATTGCCAGGCTTTTTAATGAGCTCTTTGCTTTATTTGAAAAGAAACTTTAATTATCTTTGATCATGGTGCTTAAATCTTAGCATTATATTCCTACTTTGTAATACTCGGCTCATGGTGATAATTCCCTCATAGCTTGTGATGACTAGAGAGAGTCGTAATAGACAATTGATAAACTTGTTACGAGTTGACTAAGTTGGAAAGAACAGCTTTGAATTACTCTTGTTAATTTAACCCAGATATTTTAGAAAACTGGTGATAAGCTGGTTGCTATGAAGTATTTACTAATATAAAATAAGTCTTAGCACACTTTATTAACAAATCTGAAACTGAGTTTTGAGAGGGAGGAAACTGGGACTTGTACTCTCTTCTATTTCTGAAACTGAGTTTATCTAAAATATAATGTAACAATAGTTCTCCCACTTGCTCACTCTGTTCTGGCGCCGCTGGCATCCCTGCTGACCTTACATAAGCCTGAGGCTTTGCATTTGCTATGCTCTCTGCCTGGCATGCTCTTCCCTTGGCTATTTGCATCACTTACTTCTTCACTTTACTCAGTGTCATTCTCTCAGAGTTGCTTAATCTGATCCCCACTAAAGTGCTCCCAACTTTCTTTAACCTGCTCTGTTTCTTCCTACTGTGCTAATCATCTTCCAATGCACTATATACTTTAACATATTTGTTTATTGTCTTCCCTCTTCCTATCAGATGTAGACTCCAGGAAGCCAAGAAGTTTTGTTTGCTCTATTCATGCTGTATTTCCAGTGCCTAAGATATTGTCAGACACTTAGTGAATACTGGATATTTGTTGAATGTACGAATAGATGCGCCAATAAATGTAGAAGTAAATAGGTAGATTCAACGTACTAACTTGAACACCTAGAAATGGTTCTGATTATTTGCCTCATTGCCTCAAACCTGGACTCATCAATGGAATGTGCCAAATGAAGTTAAAATGCCAGAGATCGTATCTCATAGAAAGATAAATCTGAAGAATTTAGGGAGATTTGGTATCTCCCAGCTTTGTTCCTCAAGAGGATATAACACAGTAAAGGAAACAATCAGCTAAACTAAACGGCAACCAATGGAATGGGAAAAGATATTTGCAAATGACATATCAGATAAAGGGTTAGTATCTAAAATCTATAAAGAACTTATCAAAATCAACACTCAAAAAAAATAATCCAGTGAAGAAATGGGGAAAAGACGTGAATAGACACTTTTCCGAAGAAGACATCCAGGTGGCTAAAAGACATATGAAAAGACGCTCAACATCACTCATCATCAGGGAAATACAAATCAAAACCACAATGACATGCCACCTCACACCTGTCAGAGTGACTAAAATTGACAACCCTGACAACAACAGATGTTGGCGAGAATGCGGAGAAAGAGGAACCCTCTTGCACTGTTGGTGGGAATGCAAACTGGTGAAGCCACTCTGGAAAACAGTATGGAGGTTCTTCAAAAAATTAGAAATAGAACTAGTTATGACCCAGCAATTGCACTACTAGGTATCCATCCATGGGATACAAGAGTGCTGTTTTGAAGGGGCACATGCACCCCAATGTTTATAGTAGCACTATCAACAATAACCAAGGTATGAAAAGAGTCCAAGTGTCCATGAACAGATGAATGGATAAAGAAGATGTATGTGTGTGTATGTATATATACATGCATACATACCATGGAATACTACTTGGTAATTGAAGAGAATGAAATGTTGGCATTTGCAACAGCGTGAATGGAGCTAGAATGCATTATGTTAAGCGAAGTGAGTCAGAGAAAGACAAATATATTACTTCACTCATATGTGGAATTTAAGATGCAAAACAAATGAACATAAGGGAAGGGAAGCGAAATAATATAAAAACAGAGAGGAAGACAAACCATAAGAGAACAAACTGAGGGTTGCTGGAGAGGTGTTGGGTGGGGAATGGGCTAAATGGGCAAGGGGCATTAAGGAGGACACTTGTTGGGATGAGTACTGGGTGTTATATGTAAGTGGTGAATCATTAAATTCTATTCCTGAAAACATTAATAATAATAATAAAAAAGAAATACATTCTTCATTAGACATTAAGGAATTCACTAGGGAGGGGAGTGCAGCGTTCTTGAAAAAGACTGCAATGACTATCATCTGTATTCTGGGATGGTACTACTATGTGCATTGGCATTCCGTGTTGACTGAGGCCAAAGAGCAACACTCAACTGAAAGTAAGGTGGTGTGGTTCCCATAATAATCAGCGGGATGAGAGTGATACTAATAGTTAGACACACAGAAAACTTTGGAGGTAGCTCATTGATCCTGGGGATTCTAGAACTGCAATTGTTGATATCTCCCTAAGGTCCTACTTAAAAACCCTCTGGGTTTGGCAGTGGCAGTCCCCGTCACACTTGCCTAACCTGAATCAGATAATAGCATCAGAGCTCCTCAAGTGAAAGGAAAGATTTGTCTTGGTGAGGAAGGACCCTTCAATAGTCTTAAGTGTATCTTCTTTCTAGTCATCCTCTAGTATTTTTATAGAGAGTATATAATTAGGAATTAACTTTATTGTTTGATCCACTGGTAGCAGTATATCAAAACTGGCTTTGTGACTGAATGGAATAGAGAAAGACTGAATATCCCTCCCAGATGGCTATGGTGACTGAATGATTATGGGTATTCACTTTTGAGGAAAGGATGCCCATGTTTTAATTTGGAATGTAGATATTTTCTTAATGCCAGTAACGAGAGTGCTGTCGTTGCTATTGCTATTGTTTACAAAATAGTATGTATAGGAAGAAGGTTGTTCTTGGGTGGAAAAGTCAAAGATCATATTATTGATGATAGTACATCTTGCTCCCTCAACAACCACTCCTATCACTTTCTAGCTTGTGTTCTGTATCACTCATTTTTAAGTCTTCATGCAACTCCTATCTCCTATTTTTGAAATGTTCCCCCTCTCTGAAGTCTACAACATGTAGTCAGTATTATAGAGTTTAGTTTTTAATTACAGTCTACCTTATTTTTAAGTAATTTTACATATGTGTTTTTACCCTCTTTGAGGTCATTTTATATTAATCTGAGGCTGTCATATATTCCCTTTTGTACCATGCTTAATAACCTCTGGTCTGTTTAGCTAATGGAACTTCCATTTTCATGGTATCTTTATCTAATATTTCATATCCATTTATAATTTGGAAGATAAAAAACTCAAAAACTCACTCATAACAAACCAAATACACAAGTATTGACACCCAAATTTTGAAAGTCTGATAAAATGAAAATGCATCAACATTTCTGGAAAGAGATCAAAGCACCCATTCCTCATTTTATGAAACCAACCAGCAGAGGGAGCAAAAGAGATATTTAAGTGTTCCTGTTTCTGCTTGCAGCCCTTCTACTGTAGTTGCTGTCAAGAGCTAGGCTATATTTTTAATATATATCCCCCCTAGTCCCTAGGCAGAAATTCTGTTGTATAATCACCACATGCCTGTGAAGTCAGTTCTAAGACATTCTGTTTGCACAAATTCTTCAATCTTGAGTCCCGTGAAAACCTCAAAAGCTACTGGGTGAAAAACCAGGACTAAAATTTTAGGCCTTCAAAAAAGAAAAAAACAAACAAACCCAAAACTCTATCTAGGTAGCTCAGGAACAAAGACAAAGAGAGTTTGAATGAATAAAAAGTTAGATTTTAGCTGTTAGGAAAATGATATTAATGAATTTCTGCTGTTTTGTATTATCGCAAACATTTCGAGAGATTTTGACACATACTCTAATGGTTTTATTAATTCAAAATAAAATTGTATTTTTTATATGATCAAGAAATAACAAAAAGAAAGTTCCTCTGAAAAGAATCTTTTATATTTTTGTGTGTGTGTGTGTGTGTGTGTGTGTGTGTGTGTGTAGTGCATATATACTATGTATGATATATGCCTATATTCCCAAACAAAATATATTTTAAAACATTATAGATCAAAAGAGTTTCTCGTTATCCAGGATGTTTCAGTTTAGATAATTCTGTCAAGTATAATCATGAAGAAGACCAAAGACTTGTGTGTGGTTTACAGTATCCATGGTGAAGCTTTAAGAATGTCATTACTTGCATTCTTTGGATAAATTCAATATGAGGACTCTTTGAATGTATAAGATCTTATTTCCCAAATTGTCCCTTGAATTTAATGAAGTTATATTAAAGTACAGCCACAGGGGTGAAAAAGCAAAAACGAAGAAAAATCTGTGATAATGCAAAGCTAATATGAGTTTAATATGAATCATTTTATTCACCTGTTGAAGAATATCAAAAGGAAAAGGAAGCATTACAGTACATTTCATTTTTTAAGAGAAGATAATTATAAATAATATCATTCATGTAGTTTCTTTTGTGTTGGGAATGTATAAACTCTTACACTAACAAAACGTAACACAAACTTTGGAAATTTCCGGATATCATGTCATGGTGAACATCTTTATCGTTCTTGTAATTCTTGACTATTGACTGTAGGTAGAATTATATCAGATTGAGTTATTTGAATTGATCTCCAAAGACAAGTCATATGGAGCTCTTTTACCGGGGACCCAACAACATGGGCTGTGTTTGCATCAAAACCTTGAAGAAGGTGGCCCAGGTCATCACTGAGAAGTACTCCACTCTCCTGGGCAACAACTTCCATACCAACAAGCCTCTGTGTGGGTCGATCACCATTATTCCCGGCAAGAAGCTCCACAACCAGATAGCAGGCTGTGTCACAATCTGATGGAGCAGATTCAGAGAGGCCTGGTGAGAGATTATCTGCATCAAGCTGGAGGAGAAGGAGAGACAAAGGAGAGAGAATTATGCTCCTGAGGTCATAGGCTTGGATCAGGAGATCATTCCTGACACTAAGGAATTGTAGAAGCTCTTGGACTTTGACAGAGTCTGTCCAATCTGCAGGTCACTCAGCCTACAATTGGGATGAATTTTAAAACACCACGTGGAATTGTTTGAATCTTTCTGCTGTGCTGCAATATCTTCAATAAACCTTGGGAAAGAAAAAGTCATGTGGAACTTCCCCTGACTGACTAATGAGATTATTTTTATGAGGGGTAGACTGGATATGTTTATGTGTGTGTGCCTGTGTGTGTCTGTATTGACTGGTCAACAACAGAAATAACCTTTATATTTGCCTCGTCAAGGGAGGAACAAACATTCTAACTATTGTGAAAGTCTTTTTTCCCCTTACTGTCTATTTCTATCCTTTGGTGAATTAATTTTTATTACAATGTGGTCATTCCTTGAGCTGGAGGCATAAACTGGCAGGCTAACTGGACCTCTATGGGGGATACCTTGTCTGTCTTCTGGCTGGGTAGTTGGGTTGTGCAACTCGTGGAAAGAACAGCATTACAGCTTGAGAAGAACACACCACTGAATGTTTTGTAAGAACATTTGGAGAGAAACAAATAAACCGATGTTGGCATTCATTTTGTTAAAGACACTAATAAAGCAAAGTTTGAAAACTCAAAGAAAAACAGCATCTTTGACTTTAAAAGAATGTAAATCCTTAGGGAGATTTCACTGCCTAATGCTTCTTGGTAATACAGCTTAATGAAGCTCATTGTTTTAGATTGTTTTGGTCTAGTGGGTATGAATAACATTTGAGCTTGTCGAATTGACTCAAAGATTGGGAGAAGGTGCTGGAGAGGAGGCGGTCTGGTATGGTTCAGTGAGTTGGCTTGGACTAGCAGTCCAGCGATGTTCGTTCTCAACCCAATTTTATCATTCAGTAATTGCTTGTCCTTGGCCAATTCAACAGATTTGTTTCCTTATCTGCCAAATATCTTACCTCTTCTTATAGGATAATGTGATCAAATGGAGGAACTTTGAAATGCTTAGCATGCTATAAAAATAGAGCTGTCTTTATAAAAATTATTTTTTGTTATTAAAAATATTCAGGTATATCATTATGGCTATGATCATAATGCTTTTTTTAATAACAGCCTAGAATATGTAGCTTGGAAATGACAAAACTTAACTAGGATGAAGCCAAAGTGTTCTGATCTTTGGGAGTAAGGTAAAAAAATGCAGTATTCATTAGGACATTTGTGGTGGTTAGGGAGATGACCTTAGTAGGTTATCAAATTCACAACCTCTCACAATGGACCAGACTTAAGCCAATTCAATTAAAGGAGATTTTCCATTGTTTACAAAGACTACCACAGCCAGCCAGGACTCTTCCAATACAAGCAGTTTCAATATTATGCAATTCTTTCTTATGTAATTCTTAATTCTCAGGCTTCACCAGCATGGGGATAAAAATAGAATGTTATGATTGTTGCAAGTTGGTATTTCTTTGACCCAGCTCCAGTTTCACTGTGTGAGAACTCTAGACCACCCTTCCGTGTCTACTAGTTATAGCATTCTTAAAGATGTGTGTCATCTACAATCAGTGAATTTATTTTTTTAACTACCAAATAGCATCCTATGTTCTATTTTCTTTCTCTTTTACCCTGACTCCATATATTCTGTGTACTGCCTTCTGTTAAGAAAAGTAACAGCTTTTCTGCCTGTGCCACTCTATGGAGATGATTCTAGAAGTAACGGTGTCTGATGCCCAAGCTGCCAGTGCCTGTTGCTGAGTGTGTTGAAGAATCTGTCGTGGCATCAGCCATCAATATCTCCTACTGTGGGGGGTAAGACTAGCCCAAATTCTGCAGTTGCCTTATGTACTCTGTATCTGTCTGCGGTGTTCTTGTTTTTACCTGCCCTTTAGTGGATGCTCCCATGTTCTGGTGCTTAGCCCTTAGTCTGCGAGTTCTGAGGCCAGGGGAATGAGTGACTGATATTGTGCTATACTTACAGTTTTATCTTCTCTTTGATTCTGGCGCATCATCCTTGAACCAAAGATGTGTGCCTCATTCCTTTCTTTCTTTTTTTTTTTTAAGTTTTACCCAAGAGGATTTTGGTCTCCTATGTAATGCTCCCAGTGACGCTCACCTCAGAGCCCTACCAGACACAGTTGAATATTGGATAGGCTTAAACTGATGCACTTACTTTCCCTGAATGTCTGAATATAATCTCTTTATTATACTAACTTTCAGCGTTTTCCTTTGGTTGGGAGGACTCTTTCATTTTTATAGTAGTACTTTATACTCTTATGGATCGTGGACAATCCTCTCAACCATCAGTTCTGCAAAAAAAAAAAAAAAAATCAGTCTCAACTTCTTTTTAAAGTGAGAGTGTCGTTTTATCGACTTACTCATCTTTGTGGTTGTAGGCTTGAAGTCTTCAACTTATTCACAAAGTAGGACACCTTATTCTAAAATGTAACTTCTCTCTTCCACAAGGTTTCTTTGTTTGTCAAACCTAAGTGACGAGATGAAGCATTATTTATGGGGTCCTAACATAACCCCCATTCTCAGTATGCCTAGTGTTATTGGAATCACACGAAGCGTACATGCCTTTTAAATGATGCATAAGAATGAAGTGTTATAGCAGGCTCCTGGTTTACCCTGGCTTGTAATTTCCCGAGAGATGCCAGAATTGGCCAAAGAACTTCTTTTTAAAAAGATGGAAAAAATTCCATGGAAGACAAACATAGATCACTTTAAAAATCATTTTTCTCCTATTTCTATTCAGCTCTTCAGTCCTTAAATATCAAAGCCCACTTTCTAAATGTACACATAGCGTATTTGTCCTGGAATATAATAGTAGGGATTTTGAGAATCATCTAGACATTTGACAAATGTCCGTTTGAAACAAATGATTTTATTCCTAGCTTAAAAAAATCTCAAGTAGATATCAACTTTGGATGTGTCTCTTAAAGATCATATGTCAATTTCATTAATGAATATCAGAAAACAGATTAACATGTTTTCTCAATATATTTTTTCCCTTATTTATCTTAGTGTCTTTTACAGTGATCTTATGAGATGTTCTGGGAGAGAAAGATTCCATGGTCAGTGAGTTTGGGAAAAACTTCATACCATATTCAGAGGTCCTGTAGAAAAAAAAAAAATCTACTTAACTCTTTTAACCCATCTAGTCCCAAACAAATTTGACCACAATAACCACTTCTCTTTCTCCCTTTTTAAAAGCAGAGACACATTTAACATCTTATGGAACACATTTTGGTAATTACTGGTCTGTTTTAACCTTTCCAACTAACTTTTTTGACTGCATGGGTCATTTATTTCAGTTTTCCTTCCAATAAATATTTCAGGTACTTTACTGGTTTGATTGAGTCAGCTAGGAGTTTTGATACAGCCTGTTACATAGCCTAATCTTACTTATATTTTCACATGTATTTTTCAGACACGCTTCTTTGGCAAAATAAATGTTTGAATTAGGTTTTCATCACAGGATAAGACAAATGCAGAAAGGAACTAAACTTGTATTCCTTAGGTAAGGCCTAGGCAGTTTCTTAGGACCAGACCGGTGTTGAGCCTGGCTGTCTCCTGCCTGGGAAAATACGAAATTCAGGACCTTGAATGAATGGACAGGCAGCTCAGTGAAACAATGAATTCAACAGCTGCAAGAGGCTATAGACATCATCCAGTGTTAGACCCTCATTTTGTGCCAGTAATCAGAGGTCCAGATTACCAAAGCAACTGGATTAGGTTAGGTCTCAGCTGTAGCTGAGCTGGATTTAGGCCTGGCTTTCTGAGTCTTAGTCCTCTAAAATTTCTCCTAAATTTGGAGCCTCTTAGACCTCTGGTGGAGTAGTTGGATTTGGTCTCAAATTCACCTCTGCTATTTTCACCAAGAACAAAAATCCATAACTGTTGTCCTTGGTTTTCAAAAGCACAGCTGTTGAGTTGACGATGAATACCATGTGATAAAAAGTTCTTTCAAATATTAAACTCCACAAAAATATTTGCAAACAAAAAAGTCTGTGTGTTGTGTTGTGTTGTGTGTGGGGTGTGTGTGTGTGTGTGTAGGTGGTGGTGGTGGTGGTGGTGGCAGCAACGGGGTAGGTAGGGAAGGGGAATGCACATTCTAATTGACTTAACTAGGCTAGAAATACTCTTGTTCTGGTTTCCAGGAACAAAATAAAACAAGAAAAATTGTCATCCTACTCAAACAATTGTTGAATATTTGTTCTTATTCAGTTTCTCTTTTGGAGACTATTAAGTAGGCTGTGAAATGGGTTGGTGGTGAAAGATGAGCCGGTAGCAATTATTTCTCCATATCCTTACTGACTTGGATAACACCCACTTTTCTTTGCTATGGACAACCTAACTGAAAATGCAGATCCAATGACTAATGTCTTGGGTGTGTCAAAATGGCAGGCAGGCAGTCTTTGCAACTCATCTCTCTATTTAGCATTTCCCTCTGTTTTTAGATTAATGTTATTTTTCTCCTAACCCATCAAGCTAAGTCTTTTCACAGGGGAATACAGATTCTATTGCAATTACCTGGAGGAATCTCCACTCAAGTACTTGTTGGAAGTCCTTTGGGTTGAGCAGAGGTTTTAACAGGGAAATAAGCACTGCAGAATTATGTCCAGCTGTATACAAATATTTATGGGAACAGTCACGGTGCCTGAAATAATTGATGCAAAGAAAACCAATTACCAAACAAGTATGACATTGTTTGGATACAGCAGAATATTCCATGACTTCCCTCTCAATTCCTCTCCACTATGGTTGTATTTATTGAGCCTCAAATAATCAGAACAAGTTATTGAAGTTGAAAAGTGGTTACCAAGAACTAGGTATGGATAATTACCATTATTTCTAAGAACAAAGACTATTCTTAAAGAAAATAAAAAGATAATTATATTCTGGTCCATTTACCAACACATGACATAGTATTTGACAATTAAAACAATGAAAAAAGTGACAATAAGTTGCAAGTTACTTTTCAGAAATGTCTGCATGAGAAATTGTAATTTATTAATTGCTACAGCTTTGACACAAATGAGAAAAATAGCAGTAAAATATATGAGGGGAATAGTATGTATTTTATTTAAAATGGTAGTTTGGAGTTCATATGGGTTTACATATCTCTTATGGTAAGTCTAGCTCCCAGGGATTCAGAGCCCAGAGGTTGGGAAAAGTAGATTTTAGCATAAAAACGATACTTCACACAACCTTCATATAATTTTGCTGGCTTTATAACCTCTCCTTCTGGAACTCTGTAGAATGACCTCTTGGTGAAAGCCACTTTAAACTGTCCTTTCTCAGTCACCCTTCCCTGCATTTCACTACCTCACTGCTCCTCAACCGCTCACGACGTGTCAGAGAACTATGGATTCTGTCTCCTCAGCGTCTCACAAATCTGTTTGGGAGACCAGATTTGTAACACCCCTCTTGCTATTTCCCCTTCCTCCATTCTAGATTTATTTAATCTCTCTTTACAACAGCTACCAGAGCAATGAGTCTATAATAATAAAGTGCATTGAATGGTTGCTATATGCCAGGCACTTAACGTCCATCAGGCCATTTAATTCTCATAGTAATATCATTACTCCATTCTGTTAGGTAAGGAAATTATGGCTGAGAAAAGCCTAGTTGCCCTCAGGTCACACAGCAGGGAGAGTCAGGGCCGGGAGTTGAACCCTCAAGGGTCTGAAATGCAGGTTGCCTTCTAACTATTACACTATGTTGCTTCTTTAAGCCAATCAGATCATGTTACCATTTGTGTTAATTCTGATGTTCCTATTGTTCATGAAATTGTCAGTTTGGGAAGGCAATAATTTTTTTAGCATACTCTTATTCTGCAGAGTGGAACAATAAGGAAAAAAACTATGTAATGCAATTTTTAATGGCTGTTTTATGTATTGACTGTTAAGCCCATCCCTAAATGAAAAAGTGTTTCAGGGGTGCAGGGAGACAATGAATGGATTGATTTGTAGGTTAGAGGTGTGTGAGTGTTAGAGAGGTTTGGGTCTTTAATTAACTGTGGTTGCTTAATTCAGTTGATTAAAAGCACCATATGAATGAAGTCACGTTTGTGGATTCATTTCCTGTGTGGGCCAGTTTATTTAGTCATCCTCACACCCTTAACCTCAGCCCACCTCCTTGCTAATGTGGACCATTAGCTGAAAGCAAAGGACAGTGTGAGTGGAAAAGTGCAAATGTCTTCTCAGACTTGGAAAAAATTACCCAGCATGCATGTCCTATTGACATTGGCAGAGAAGCAGGGCACATTATTAATTCTCTGATTGTTTTCAGTTCTCCTGAAAAATTCATTATGTGACAAAATGCCATAAATCAAGAAACTATAGAGATATCTCCAGTTTTACAAAGAAAAATACGTTTACTTATCTAGATAGGAATGGTTAATAGCTACTTGAGCATTTTCACTTGAGGTGTTCTCATGTCTCTTTCTTAAATTCCTTTCACCAAAGGTGAATGGTGGTGATTGATGTTATGATGTTCATTTTCATATACTTGAAGTAGGGCTGTCATAATTGGAGAAAAATAAAGGGAACACAGCTTAAAATTTTCAGACCCTTTTTATTCCTTTCCAACTAAAGTAATAAATAGCCCATATAAACAGGCCACCCCCACCTTTGAGGTGTGATAACTTAAAGTCTATTTAAGTTCCTTTTTACAAATTGTATTATCATTCTGCTCAACTATCATGAAAGAACTATTCTTTTCTTTGTGATATTATCTGATAAGGGGGAATGAGGGTACTTCATTTATTTATTTATTTTATTTTTGAATTTCTATAAAATAAGTATATATTTATTGGGCACTAGTGCCTGGAGATACAATTGTAAGCAAAAGGGGACATGGTCCTTTCTTCCTAGAGGCTTAGCATACAGTGGGGATGATGGACATTGGTAAAATCATAGCTTATTACATATATTTTGAGTATGTCTATGTACCAGATAATTTTGCAAGCACTGAGGATATACAGATAAAAAGACCTGCAAATATCCCTTGCCTCAATGAGCTTATCTTATTATGAAGAAGTCTATAAACAAACAAAAGTAAGTAAAAACAATTAAAGATGCTATATGATAATAAGTGCTATAGGGAAAGTCAAAGTAGGAGGGTTATATGAAGAGGGGTGGGGTGTATGAGTGCACTTTTAAATAAGGTGGTTGGTAAGGCTCCACTGAAAATGGTATTTGAACAAAGAACAGAAGGAGGTGAGGGCAAGAGTCCTATTTCTAGGGAAAGAGAGAAGAACAAGGGCAAGGTCCTGAGGCGCGAAGGTGCCTGGTGTGTTCTCCAAACATCAAGAAGGCTAGAGAGGTTGAAGAAGAGGGATCAAGGCAACAACTAGCATCAGGTGAAGTCACAGATGCAACGGGAGGCCATAGCATGTGGGCCCTTAGTGGGACATGTAGGGAGGGAGACCAGGAGCCACTGAGAGTTTTATGATTTGGTTTAGATTTTAATAAGATCATTCTGGCTGCCAGTTAAGGATAGATGACTGAGAGGCAAGAGGAGAAGGGAGGAACATTTGTGATCCAGATAAGAGGTGAGGGTGAATTGGACCCAGAAGGACAGTGGTCAGGTGGTAAGAATTGGTTGGTTTCCATATATATATTTTGTTACTCCTAATAACTAGTACAATATTTACATTTTGGGGCAAAATTATATATCACACCAAATAATTTTCTAGCATATTTTTTATAATGTTTGAATGTTAGAAAAAAAAGAATCCATCACTTATCAGCAGACCATTCACATTATACTATCCTATTGAAAACCACTTGATAGGTTCTCACTCTATTTATACTAAATTGGAAACCTTACAATGACTTAGAAGACCAACTTGATCTAGTGTACTATCCAATATGGTAGCTTCTAGCCACGTGTGACTTTGGAGCACTTGGATTAAGTCTAGTCAAAAAGGAAATGTGTTATATATATGAAATCTACAAGAGATTTAAAATCTTAGGAAATAAGAATGTAAAATATGTTATTGATAATTTTCATACAGTGGTTATGGACTAAAAGTTAATGTATTGGAATTATAGTGGAAATATAGTACTAATATGAATTTTATCTGCTTCTTATTACTTTTTAAAAATGTCGATGTCTAAAGGGGCGCCACGGTGGCTTAGCATCCAACTTCGGCTCAGGTCGTGATCTCATGGTTTGTGTGCTTGAGCCCCTTGTTGGGCTCCACACTGACAGTCTCTCTCTCTTTATCACTCACTCTCTCTCTCTCTCTCTCTCTCTCTCTCAAAAATAAAATACAAAAATGTGATGACTAGGACATTTAAAATTTAAAATGTGGCTGAAATTTTTTGGCTCACATTATGTTTCTGTTGAACAGTGATGGTTTAAATTTTCTTTTTCTGACTTTAGCTCAAACTATTTTCCTTGTTCACTATGCTCCAGTTACACTGGGCTTCTTTGAGATCCTTGAACTTGCCAGGCTCATTCCTGCCTCGGGGTCTCCTTATTTCCCTTTCCTGAAATGCAATTCCCTTAGGACTTCCCTTATTTCTCTGTATTATTCATGTTTTAGCTCAAATGTCACTTCTTAGACAAATATTTGCTGACTATTCCCACGAAATATCTGTTAACTCAATCTCATTTCCTTTGTAATAGTCTATATTATTTATTCCTGGATGAAATTTGTTTTGTTATTTGTTGTCTATCATCCTCTGGAATGTGTGATATGTGGAAGATAAGTTCTTAATTATTTTACCACTATACCTCCAGAAGAATAGTGTTTGGCATATATTAGGTGCTTGTTAAATGAATGAAAGTTAATCTCTGTGCAGAAGAGGAATTCAGTGCTACAAATTAATCGATGAACAGATAGTTGGCCCTTGACTGGGAAAGTCACAGAACTTTTCCTAAGAAGTGGACATTGAACTGAAAGCTAGAGAATGAGTTAGGGATAACTAGGGGATGAAGAGAGGGAGGTGCAACCACAGGTGGAAGGAATAGAAGGAGGGAAGAACTCAGTGATGGATAAGTGATTTGACAAAAAGTAAAGGGCAAGCATGGGACAAAAGTTAAAAAAAGAAAGGTCACTGTGATTAGGGGAGATGAGTACGTACATCTAGCAAGGGTAAGGCGAGAGATTCTAACCTTGGACTGTCTGACTGCAAAACTGTTAACTCTATAATATTTTATGTTGCCTCTAATATCCACAAACTTGACATTTATGAAAAAAATACTTGCTAAGTTTTGGAGTTTTGGGTCTTTGGCTTTTCAACAATTAGGGAATTTGGTTGACAGCAGTAAAAGCAGCAGTTTAAATAAGATGGAATTTTGTTGAAAGTAAATTGGGTAGCTCATGAAAGCAATAGGACACTGGAGCACTGGGCTTGGAAAATGGGCAGGCCCCAAGGGAGAACAGTAGGACTCAAGATAATTCCATAGCAATGTTCAGGACATCACCAGTTGTGCTGTTTCACTGAAGAGCAGCTTCCATGACTCAGCTCTGCTATTCCTGGATACTTGCTGCCCTGTGCATATACTTTCAACTCTGCCAAACTCATAATGAGTAATCTATGACATTTCTGAGGCTTTGGGTTATGACCTCCATATTCCAAGTCCTAGCTGGAAGTAACTGATTGGCTGAGCCTATGTACTGGTTGTCTGGGATCTGAAAAAAGTCTTCCTGGCTTCCATATTGGGAGATGATGCCTGATTCCCATTTGTTTTACGATCAACATCAGATAGAAAATGTGTTGCTTGCTGGGCTTCCAAGATGACAGGTATTCACCACAGCCCACTGCTTTGGCGGTCCCAGTCAAATTACAAATTTTATTTTATTTTTTTATTTTTTTGCTTACAACTTCTTCTACCCCATCCAAAGGCTTTTGCCTAACTTAATACAATTTGGGTTATGTGGTCATATATATCTCATGGCCAAGGCCAGTTAAAATGCATGAACATTTTCTTAGAATAATATTTGCTGAGTAGTTCACAAAATTGATGGGAACCCTGAAGAACTAGACTTGGAAAGTGACCAGAAACAAAAGGGCTCAAAACCCACCAAGAATATGGCCATAGGAGTAGGCTGTGATCCCAATACTGGTGCCACCAACAATGGCCACAGGCTGCAACCACCTCTAGATCCTTCTCCCCAGGGAAACTCACCATTATGGCATAGGACTTTTAATTCAGCACCAGGCACTACAAATAATGCAGACTGTGTCATCGCTGTTAGTCACTTGTAGCAGAGTAAAGTCCCAAGTTTGAGTATCTGACTTATCAAGCTAAGGAGCTGAGAAAGGGAATATCTTAAACTTTGGCTTTTTCAATCAGTTCGGGATTCCCTCAAATACGTGAATATCTGGGCAATCCAAAATGATAAATGTCCACAGTAGCATATTTTTCTGTGTATCAATATTTACAGAATTTTAAAAAGTTTAAATTATTATCTTTTCCTTATATTTTATGCCATTTTGTTGAAAATAAAATATTTCTGAGTCTGAATCTATGAATTGAATGTGAATTTTTTATATTTAAATAATATTTGCACTAATATTTGCCTAGTTATTTTCTCAATAGTAAATACTTTTCAAAATAGTAAATACTTTTCAAAACTTTATATAAAAAGATTGCTTTCAATATTTTGAGAAAAAATTCTTCTTAGAATTGCCATGTTCACTTTCTCCCAGCATTAGGTTAGAGATTTTAAAGCTCAAATACACTTTTCCTAAAACAAACAACTACCAATACATGGTTGCTTAATAATTACATCGATAACTTAAACCAGCTTTTATTTTACGTGAGAGTAGGTGGCTTATCAAATTTTGGTGTGGCATCTGCATGTTCAAATATAATGTAGGGTTGTAATTTAGCTCATAGTCTTGAAAAAGTAAGCAAAATAATAATCTGATCTTTAAAGAAAGCATATTTTACCATAGCTGACATACTTTTCACTCCTTATACCATCAGAAATTGTGGTGAACAAATAAAATAAAATTGTTGAATGGTTTTATTGGAACATCTTACATATTGGATCACTATAAGAATGAAATTGATATTTAATGTGAAAATATATTTAAAAGTTCCAAGTTCTATTTGTCCATTTGTGTTGTAACTGTAGTGCCATATAGTCATCAAAAGGGTTTTTAAATGTTTTTATTTATTTTTCTGTTATAAATGTAGTATATATTAGTATAGAAGTTTAGAAAATGCAGAAAAGGAATGAGACAAATTTAAAAATCAGTTATGATCCTGCCTTTCAGAAATAACCACTGTTGACCTTTTGATGTATTACTTTTCAGTTTTTTTTCTGTGTCTACATTTACATATGTGTGCATGTATCTGTGTGTTTTATCGTGTACATTACTTAACCTGCTTTTTTTCCCCACAGGATGTGTGTAATGATATGGTTGTGAAGCAAGAAAGGGGCTTTGGATATATTCAAAAGTTACATTATAAATGCTGACTTTTTAAATTTTAGAAGCAAATTTTTATGTGGCCTTGCCTGTTGTAAGGATATATGAGTGAAATTCATCACAGAGCCTTCTTGGCAAGACCTATCCCTGGGTCATTCAGAGGCTGTGCTCCTCAGTTACAGCTTGTCTGTTTCCTGGAAGTCCTCAGATCCTTGTCTGTGATACCAAAATATCTGCTTCTTGCAACACCATACCTCATCATTTGCCAACACAATCTGTTGTAATGAACTTGTATTTTTTCCCTTGTGTTCTTCACACTTTCTGCAAACCACCCCCCCCCCCCCCCCCGCCACCAACCCCGAATTAAAGGCATTTGATTTTGGCTTCAAGTTAATTTTCCACATACTTTATCCCAATGATTTCTGACTATATTCAGTGGTGAGAGCACTGGATTGTTTGATTTCATTCTTGATCACACTTTAGAAGGATAGATCATTTAACTGTTTTGAGCCTCAGGTTACTCATGATTAAAATGAGGATTTGGGTTGTATACTCCTTAAGGTTTTTTTCCATAGCAAACATGGAATGCCTGTGTGTCTATAAAAGCAGTATGAAAGAGTGGAAAGAGCATGGGCTCTGCATCAAAGAAACGTTGGTGCAAATCTTGGAGCTCTGTGACTTTGGCTTTGCTGCTTAGTGTTTCCAAACTTGTGTTTTCTTTTTCATTTGTTTTTCCTTTGCTCCTTTGATTGAATGAATTACACTGCTCTATCTTCGAGTTTGCTGATCCTTTCTCTCCTTTATTTTGTCTGCTGTTGAATCCTTCTCTTGAATTTTTCAGTACAGTTATTCTTCACTGTGTATTTTTATTTGGTATTTTCTTATATTTTCTGTCTCTGTTGAAATTCTTACTTTGTTCATGTATTGTTCTCCTGATCCTGGTGCACATCTTTATGACCATTATTTTGAAAACTTTATAAGGTAAATTGCTTATCTTCATTTCATTAAGGTCTGTTTCTGGGGTTTTATGTTGTTCTTTTGTTTGGAACATATTCCTCTATTTATTTATTTTCCTTGACTCCCTGTATTGGTGTCTGAGCATTAGGTAAAACAGCCACCCCTCTCAGACTTGATGGTATGGTTTCGTGTAAGAGATGAACTTTATCGTTCAGCTAGACCCTAGCTCTTGGTTGTCCCTCAAACCTTTGTGATTGTCCAAGCTTCCTTCCTTGTTCTTGTGGCTCTCAGTTGAGAGTGTCCTAAGATCTGTCAATGTCCCAAAGGGGAGAATCTCAGTTAGTACCTCTATATAGGCTGATTGGAAACCAGACCTTTAGGCTGTAGCTTTAAAAGTATGCAAATAGACCTCTTTTAGGAAGGACTGGCAGCTGGATGTTTCTGCCTGTTCCCTCTGTGCTGAAACCCTGGGGGATAGTCACCATAAGTCCTCCAGAGTGTATTAAGAACTGTTTCTTTGTTTGTGGATCTTGTGGATACAAGCCCCATTGGCTTTCAGATCTAGGTGTTTTGGGGACCTGTCCCTCAGGTGGAGGTCTTAAAGGGTAGCTGTACCCTTCACTCCTCGGGGAGAAGCTGGGTGTTTTAAGTTTCCTCCCAGTTGCATGCTGCTGTGCTGGGGGTGAGGTTTATGGCAAGAGTGAGCCTCTGTCTTTCCTACCCATTTTAATGTGGATTTTTTTTTCTTGTTCACTCATTGTGTAGCAAGTCACTCAGCTAGTTTCTGGATTTCTTTCAGAAGGAATTGTTCTATGTACAGCTGTGGATTCAGTATGTTTATTGGAGGAAGTGAGTTCAGGAGCCTCCTAGGTCATCATCTTGGACCAGAACTCCCCAGGATTGTATTTTCTTATATATCAAAAAAGGATATCGAAATGATTGTGTTGGCTACATGTAACAGAACTCTGACTATAATGGCTTGAACAAGCAAGGGATTTACTTTCCTCATTTACGCTCAAAGTTGTTGTGTTTGCTCCTTCATCTTAATCATTATCCTGGGTTGCTTCTACTTTTCTGCTCCACTATCCTTAGTGTATGGTTTTCTTGTTGAGTGCACCACCAAGCATAATACCCATATTCTAGACAAGAAGAAGGGGAGGATGGGGTTCAAAGGGACATGACAGATTCATTTTCATGAAGAAAACAATCTAACAGGTTTCCACTTCCACATATTTTCTTAGAGCTGTGACACAAAGTTATCCCCAACTACAAGGAATCTAGTACATTGTAGTTTTGCTGAATGTGTTGACATCCTGAATATAATTCAAATTTTTCTATTAAGTAAGAAGACGAGAATAGATAATTGGTAGGCAACATCGGTGTCTGCAACTGGGAAAACTGAACTTTCTTTCATTGTTGGGAGACCATATGAGATGATACATGTGAACATACAGGATACATATGCTTAAATAATGAATACTTCCTGTTTTGTGGTTATTACTATTTTATGCTGAAGCGACTATTTGCACTGATCATGAAAAAGGTGCTTGTGTAATTTAATTATTATTACACTTAAAAATATATATGTATTAAGAATGTAAGAAGTGTCTATTTCTCAGCTCTTTTGCATAAATTCTGTTTTGTTATCCAGTGTAGCTTTAAAGTTATTTTAACTGGACCTATTAGCTAATAAAAATAAAAATAAATAAGTAAATCACAAAAATATGTGTTTAGCTCTTCTGAATGCGAAAAATATAAATGAACGGTAAAACCAGATTAACATGGGGAAATACTTAATACTTTTAGGAGTCTTACTATGGGAGAAAATCCCATCAGGTAGAAAAAGTGACCTCTTATGTAGTGTGGTTCAAAAGGAAATTGGAAAACAAAATTTTCTTTGCAAGTGCATCCTTGCCCCAGTGATTCCCCCTAGTCCTTTTATGAATCTGCCACATGCCTGAAATGCCTATGGTCAGAATCACTATGAGACTATATTTCCACAAGGGTCTTTCTAAAATGTGTTATCTGGAAGGAAATTTTTACTGAGACATTAGCAATCTATGTATATTTTAAATCTTACCAGCAATTGTAGCGGGTTGGGAAAAGGATGATTTGAAACTTAGGGGGAAGTCAGCAGTATGAGGAGATTAAGAGGGACCAAAGGAGGGCAGGTTAGGATTGGAAAGGTCAAACACCATAGAAGATGTAGGTCTGTCTCTTCTTTTAGTGCATCAACAGGCAATACTAATACTGAAGAAGTTCATCCCATCACTTAGGGTTCATAGAGTAGAAAGGATGCATGACTTCAGTTGAACTCAAGGACTCTGATATTTGACAGGAGCTGTGCACAACTCCACGAAATTCTCACAGCGACATTTCAGATATGACTAGTAATACCTCAGAACTTCTTAGAGCCTTAACCAATGCCCTCCCTCTACCCTTGTCATTGCAGTAAACACTGCAGAGATGGGAATGTCTCATGGTTCTGTGAAATGTCTTTGTGATAATCAGAAGGTATCCTTTAGACTACCCGAATGTTCACACGAAGGAAATTTCTTCAGGTCGGTTGAGATAGAAAGAGGTAGCTTCTTTTAACTAGACTGTTCAATGTTTTACTTGCAATCCACTGTGTTGCAGTAGCATTATTTTGCATGGTCAGGGGGAGCGGAAGCAATATTGAGGGGGTCATATAATTTATTAGCTTAAATGACACTTTGTTTTATAAATCATCTGGCTTGATTTAGTTAGTTTAATCTACAGTTAGATTATATCTTTCATCCATTTGTGTTTCTTAGTCTTTAAAAATTCTCTCTCGTGTTTATTTAGTATGCACCTATTTAGCAAATGCCTTTGTAGCCATTTTATATATTGACAGATTTAACCCTTATGGTAGCCCAGTGAGTTAGGTATTATTATACTCACCACTACAGTGGAGGAAACTGCCAGAGAAAGGATGAGCAACTTCCCCAATATCATACAGCTCGCAAGTGGGAGGGCTGACATTCAGATCCATCAGTCTGGCTTTAGGGCCCAAGCCCTAACCCACATTCTAGGCCTTGAGGACCATGCAGCCAGACTGATTCCAGTCTTTTTCTTAGTTATCTTTTGTCTTAAAATCCTGTGCATTCTGGAGTTTTAGCATAGACTATTTTGGTAGTACTTTATTTACAGCTCAGCTTTTTTTTTTGTGCATATAAATCCACAACTATGACGTTAAATTGATCAGGTGTTAGTTTTGTTCATTGAAGTAGCAATATTTTCACTTCACTTTCAAAAGGTGAATAAAGGTGCAGAATCTCTACATAGTCCCAGAATTATATCATCTCCTCTTATAACTTCCATAAAAATAATCATCTCCAAACCCATTAAACATTTGGATACAAAAACAACAATATAAAAAAGCTGGCAGTGGCAGGCAATAAGCTACTCCATATGGTCAGTGCATCAGTGGTTTGTATCCCAGTGCAAGAGTCTTCTTGTGGAAAAAAGAATTTTTTTTAACCTTCCTAATACCAGAGGACACCTCAATTTTTATATTCAGTGAGTTGACAATTGCTGTAACCTTTCAAATATTATTTCTAGGGCAAACTAGAGGGACCCAAGAGTGAGTCAGGAATGAGAATTTAAAGAAGTGGCAACTTGAACAAATTGTATAAATATATAAATATGTGGCCTTCAGCCAAATAGAATCATACTTCAGTTTTTTGGAGACGAGCCCCTGTTTGTGTTCAGAGGGCTGCTGGTGTTGGAGCTGGTACTTACCAGCTCACAAGAGCACTGAATGTTTACATTCCCTCCACCCACCCTCTATATTCAGTGACTCATGTTGTAGCTTGAAATTGGCCCTGGCTGAGTATTTACACCATGGAAATCAGGAAACAGTGGAAATCAGGGCCTTTTCTTTCTCCCCAGAGACGGTTGCCAAACATTTACAAACATACCACTGGGTGCTTGGATACATAATGAATGCATGGTATTTAAAAATGTCCCTCTAATAAATTGAAAAGAAACAAACAGTTAGACAATAGAGAGAAATATAACCTCTTTGACTTAGCTTTACTTATTTTTTCATGCTATTTTTTTTTGTTATTGAAAGCCTGCCTATCTTAGGAGGAAGATAATCGGTCCTAAGAACACAAAATTCACCACTGAACCTTGTAACAAGACCTCACAAAACACAATCTCTGTCAGCCTTGGAAAGCTTTGTCAGGAACAGAGCCCTCTTTGGGTTTTCAGTTCCATTTTTCAGCAGACATTTACAAAGAAAAATTACTTCCTACTGAGTATCCATTAGCCTCCAGCACTGATGCTAATGAACAAACTGCAAGTGAGCTGGAGAGCAAATGGATGTGAGTCACCAAAGACACTTAGCCAGCGCTTCCTGCTCGACCTCCTGCGTCACTGCAAAGACTCTTGTTCCTTACCAGCCTGGGGAAAAAGTCACAGGCTCACAGTTGTACATCGCTGGGAGAGCTGCTGATCTGAAAGAGCTCCCTTAAGAGGACACGCTGATTTGTACTCTTGAAATCATCTGTGCACGTACCTCCCCGTATATGGGGTCTGCATCCAGGTAGAAATGTTCTGAAATGAATAGCATTAAGCTAAGAGCACAGAGCCTTCTAAAATGCATTGCTTTATCAAGAACAGAGAGTCAAATAGGATTGAGAGCAAACCTGCTTTTTTTCTGTACAAATATAAAGACACGGCACTAAGAGGTAATACTGAGAGCTCACCGAGCAGCCACAAGTAGGAAACCAGTAAATGCTGCCCTTCAGGGACAGCTGGGTGGGAGTTTGTCTGTTAGTTTATTTTTGTTTTGTGCCTTGCTAATGGCTGATGAAATGGAAGAGAGGAAGGAGAAGTCTGTGACTCTAGGGTTTCCCTCAGAATGCTTCACCTGTTGAATAGTCAACAAGCAGCAGATGGAAGGAAAAGATTTCTGATTAGCCTCTGGGAAGGCAGTGGCACGCTCTGTGTACAGGAGATACTGATGGGAACAAAGAGTAACTTCAAGTTTGTGTTACTTGAACAAACGACGCTGATGCCTTGATGACTGGCTAAGCGTTCACCGAGAGACATGTTTATTTTTAAGAATGATTTTTGTCATCCAGGAGGAGGTGAGCATGATGAAACAAAACTTTGCTTCAGCGGGAGCTCGTGCAATGCTTGAAGCTAATTTATGTGTTTATATTCTCCTTGGTTTCAAAAAATTATTTAAGCCACTCTGAAAGAATAATGATACAACCAAGTAACGAAGTGAGCGAAAGAGAAAACTAAGGTGAAAAAATAGCAAATACGGGTGAGGTGAGTTCACAGTTTGCTTGACTGAGGCTTTCTTTGCTGGAGGTGGGCCAGAGCTTTGGTTTAAGTTTTTAGGAAGTCAAGGTAGAGAAGACAATATGATGAGTTATTGATTGAGTGTCTACACGAGGTAAATGAACCAGTTGCTCAGGCAAAGCACTGCTAATCTACACTGACTAATAAGAAAAATTTGACTGGAGAGGTCAGTGAACATTCCCCAGTTGGGAGGGGCACTGCGTAATAACTATTCGGGTCTGATAGACATTGCCTTTAATTAATTTCTTGAAGGACATTACATTTAAAATATACTGATTAACATTTTAGCACTGGAAGTACCCAAAATTATACTTAACAATGCCTTCCAAAAAAAGCCCCCAACCCCCTAACACCCCTAAATGTTAGGACATCTAAATGACAACCATTTTAAATAGTTAGCAAAATTAATGGAGAGGAACCTTCTACTTTTATGGTTGTAAAATGACATATCAGTCTAAGCTGAGTAGCAGTAAAAATACTCAATGCTGAAAAGATGGATAGGCTTTAGAGGCAGGTCTTTTATTATTACAGTACCTCCCTGGCAGTTGTAACTGTGGGTGCTCAGAAGAATCAAAGCAAAGCGACCCTGACCTGCAGATGTCGTCACAGAACACTTCTTTCTTACCCAACTTCACATTTTAAACTAAAAGCGGCTGCCTGTTGGTGAGGCAGTATTTATCTTTATCTCTGCCCGTCCTTTTTCTTTTTCTGTTTTAAGGACCACTGCAGACTGAAACTCATCCAGGGCTCAGCTGTGCATAAAAATGTGGATGTTTAAACATTAGCCTATTTTTCTCTTATTTTATACTGCATTCAACTTTTATCTTGCCACTTCAGCCCATAATTTAAAACAACCTAGAGGGTACCTGGATGGCTCAGATGGTTAAGCATCCGGCTTCGGCTCAGGTCACGACCTCACAGTTGTGGGTTCGAGCTCTGTGTCAGGCTCTGTGCTGACAGCTCAGAGCCTGGAGCCTGCTTTGGATTCTGTGTCTCCCTCTCTCTCTGCCCCTCCCCTGCTCATGCTCTCTCTCTGTCTCAAAAATAAATAAAAACATTAAAAAAAAATTTTAAATAAATAAAACAACCTGAAAGATGGACTTAACTGTACCTTCAGCTCCAGAAAAATATGATCCAGTGGTTCTTTATGTCGACTAATAGTGTGGACTAGGAGAGGAGATGGGAGGTATTGATCAGGAACAGGTGGGGCTTAAGAATACCTTGGCAAAGAGTGGGGATATCTTTTCCTTTACACAGGAAAGATGGAAAAGCTTGCACAGACTTTGAGCAAATGGATGTTGCAGCCAGGAGGAAAAACAATCAAGAGATTCTGGCTACATTGTTTCCACATACTCACAAAACTCAGAGCCACTCTATTGATTCTCAGATATTGTGAGGCCAAGCGTACCTGAGAAGCTTGTTAATGTGCTGATTTCTGAACCTGGGAGTCAGAGATTCTGCACCAAAAAATTAGGGAGGGCAAGGACAGTGGTGAGGGGCAGGGAGAGACCTGCAGAAATATAATTTTGGGAGTCATTTCAAGTTGATACGATGCAGGTGATTCACAGACTCTATTTTATCTTATATCCTTTTCCCTTTTATTTCAGTGCCCTTGTTCTTATTCTTTCACCTGTGTGTGACTACAGAAACTTTTTGCTTTTGATTCAAAACTCTATACATTCAAAACGAACCTGTGCCATCTGCTCTTTTCACTGCCCCAAGCACCAATAGTATCTGCTGTCTTCCATCTATTTACCCACATCTGTCTG
Source organism: Panthera onca (assembly GCF_046562875.1). NCBI lineage: Eukaryota > Metazoa > Chordata > Mammalia > Carnivora > Felidae > Panthera > Panthera onca. Next base: position 72,200,598 of record NC_138343.1, read on the forward strand.
TATCTCTTTTATTTCCAAAACAGGATACCTATATAATACACTAAACCATTGGTTTTTTCCCCCATTTACTAACAAATCTTGAAGTTCTTTCTACAATAGCCTATACATATGCAGACCCTTGTTCTTAGTGCTACATGTATTTACGTAACTGGATGCATAAAACATTTAATCATTGCTTTAGTGGCATAAACTGAGCTTGTTTTTATTTTTTTCCTATGACAAGAAACTATACAATAAGCATGCTTGTACTGGGTCTGGATGAACATTGAGAATATCTCTATACAGTAAAATCTTAGAAATATAACAGATTAAAGACTGTGCATTTATTTTTTTATTTTTCTATTCTATTTTTAATTATCATTTCTCTTTAATCTGAAACAGTTCCCCAGCTACTTTTGTTATTCATGACATTGACATTTTGTTATTCATGACGGTTTTTAGGGTCCAGACCAGTTGTTTTCCAGAATGTTCTACAATTCAGATTTTTCAAATGTTTAGATTCAGTTTAAACACTCTGAGCACAAGGGCTATGCAGAAGAATTTGTGTCCTCAGTGTATCAACAATTAAAGACTATGTGCATTTAAAAAGCTTTGATTATTGTTCAAAATTTTCCTCCAAAATGTTACTCTAAATCATATTTGCACCAAAGTGTCTTTTCTCCAAGTGTCATCAATATTGAATACAATCAAACTTCAACATTCTTGGCTAAAATAAAGAGCTCAGGAAACAACAGATGTTGGCAAGGGTGTGGAGAAAGGAGAACCCTCTTACACTGTTGGTGGGAATGCCGACCAGTGTAGCCACTCTGGAGAACAGTATGAGATTCCTCAAAAAATTAAAAATGGAGCTACCTTAGGACCCAGAAATTACAGTACTAAGTATTTATACAAAGGATACAAAAATGCTGATTTGAGGGGGCACATGCACCCCAATGTGTAGAGCAGCATAATCAACAATAGCCGAAGTATGGAAAGAGCCCAAATGTCCATTGACTGATGAATGAATAAAGAAGATGTGGTTTATACATACAATGGAATATTACTTGGTGGTCAAAAAGAATGAAATCTTGCCATTTGCAGCAACATGGATGGAACTAGAATGTACTATGCTAAGTGAAATTAGTCAGTCGGAGAAAGCCAAATATCATATGATTTTACTCATATGTGAAATTTAAGAAACAAGGCAGATGAACATAGGGGAAGGGAAGGAAAAAAGATAAAAACAGAGAAGGAGGAAAACCATGAGAGATTCTTAAATACAAAGAGCAATCTGAGGGTTGCTGGAGGGTTGTTGGGTGGGGGGATGGGCTAAATGGGCGATGGACATTAAGGAGGGCACTTGTTGGGATGAGCACTGGGTGTTATATGGAAGTGATGAATCACCAAATTCTATTCCTGAAACCATTTAAAAAATTAATCAATTAAAAACAAAACTTCAACATTCTTGCCAATCATAGAAATTTAAAAAACTCATTTTATTTGCATTTTAAAAATTATGAATAAGGCAGATCTTTTTATTGTTTATAAGCCAACTATATCTTTTTTAAAAGGTAAATCAGAGTTTTATTTTGCAGTCTTAAACTATTGAACACAGACCTATGCCGTATATTTCTTTTACATTCCCTTCCTTTTCATTTTGACAGTTTAAACCTACAGAAAACTTTTAAGAGTACTACAATGAACATCCCTGTATCTTTTACGTAGATTTATTACATTTTAACATTTGCCATGTTCTTGTTCTTGGTCTCTCCCTCCATAGACACACACACACACACACACACACACACACACACACACACACTTTTTTTTCCTGAACTATTTGAAAGTAAAGTGAAATCATCATGCTACTTTAGCCATAGAGAACTTTATTTACAACTTAAAGGCAAAGACATTTTAAAAAATAAATATAATACCATTATTACAAAAAAATTAAAATGTTAATCATATAATCATGTCTTTGATCATTTTTCCATTGAGTTATGTAGTTTTTAGCATATTATTATGAGAATGCTTAGAAAGTTAATCAACTAATTCTTTTTTATCATCTATATTGAAAGATTTTTCAGATACGTTTTGGTTTTTCATTTATTTTTTTCCTAAAATATAGAAAAGTTTGTCAAGAAATGTGAAAAGTCTGCAATTTTACTTTGCTTTTTTTTTTTTTTTAATTTCACCCTGCTTTTAATCTAAGTTCCATAGTTTCATAATTGCTGGTAGAAGACATGCATATCCTGGGTCAGAGATGATAGACAGTGTATTACTCACCACAAAAGCAGTAGCAAAAGTGTCAACACTTTTGCATGATTACCCTGAGTCCCAATCTCACAAGTGACACAAAAATGGCCGGATGACCCCTGCACAAAGAGTAGGATGTATTTCAAGAGAGGAACCTTGAACTCAGGGAACCTAAATATTTTATAATGGGCAGCAACGTGTCTGCCCTTTGCTCTAAAGCATGGTTTCTTCATCTCAGCCCTATTGACATTTTGGGCCAGACTATTCTTTGTTGTGGGTGCTGTCCTGTACATTGTAGGATATTTAGCAGCTCCCTGGCCTTTGCCCACTAGATGCCAGTAGCACCCTTAGTCATAGCAATCACAAATATCCTTAGACATTGCCAAATGTCTCGTGAGAGTCAAAATCACCCTCAGTTGAGAACCATTGCTTTAAAAGGAAACATTGTTACTATCTTTGAAGATTGGTCACTATACAAACATTCTTGAAGTGATAGTTTGGAACAAAGGGTAGTAGTCATGCTTTTCTCATAAGATGTGTAGGTGTGTGAGACCCATGGAGAACTGTCTCCAAACACACTCAAATATATGTATGTTATCTTCATATCAAAACCCTGCGTAAATTTGTCTGCATAATAAAAATTTTAGTATGATGGTCTTTAATATATTTTGAGTATATTTTTTAATGTGAAGCTGAGATGATAAGGGACACATCTACTCACAGTCTTTCTCATAAAATATGCTCTATAACACAAAGGGTCTCTAATCTCCTTTACAGAATCTTCATTTAATCAATAACCTTGTGATAAGGGGACTGTTGTTTTGGAGAAGATGCAAAGAAGAAAACCAAGGTTTAGCTGATGTATGTATTACCAGCTTTCAGAAAAGAGATGTACTGCTTTAATTAATAACAACATCTTTCCCTAGAATACTGTATATTATACAGATATTTTTAAAATATTGACTTGAGGAGATCAATTTATTAGGCTGTAAATTACAAGCAATTTACATTTACAATTTACAAATAAAAATACAAAGCAGTTAGAAGAAATTGATTGATTTGAGTAGTCAGTAGAGAAATAAAGAAAGAAGGTAAAAATTAGGTCTTGGAGGTGTTACAACCAAGGCACAAAGATGTTTCTGCCAATTACAGTCCCATAGTTTATTCTAAACCTGTGTTTCACAGTATTTTTTAAGATCTCAGGAAAATTGTTACATTTAAGATATTTCCAAACTCTGAGGTGCCTGGGTGGCTCAGTTGGTTAAGCATCTGACTTCGGCTCAGGTCATGATCTCGTGGTCTGTGAGTTCGAGCCCCACGCCGGGCTCTGTGCTGAGAGGTCAGAGCCTGGAGCCTGCTTCAGATTCTGTGTCTCCCCCTCTCTCTGCCCCTCCCATGCTCATGCTCTGTCTCTCTCTGTCTCTCAATAATAAATAAACATTTAAAAAAAAGATATTTCCAAACTCTAAAGGGAATATATATTTTGACTAATCAATGTTTTTAAATGTTCATGTAAATATATTGCCATTTTATTTCTGTAAAATAACATATTCAAGCTTAGCTTTTTTTTCCTGAGAATCTTTGTTAAGAATAGATGCAGGAGATGTTTACTTCTGGATGGCATGTATTAGTTGATGGCAGGCCAGTGCCTCCATGAAAGTGAGTGAAGGCCAGAGAAATTGTGAAATCATTTTTTAAAGCCATCAGAGAATGGTGAAAACAACAAGGATTACATGAGCCAAAATGACTGTGGTGAAAGGATTTTCTCAGGTGACCTGATGATGTGCAGTGGATCTCTCCTAGGACTTGCTTGGGGAAAAGAGAAACCAGCAAAACTTTCACTGATTGTGCAGGGCTGGTGTGACAAACCGGAAACACGGGAGGCCGAGGAAGCACGTATGCCTTTTCCCGCTGGAAATGATGTAAGGTCTAGTTCTGTGAGAGGGTTGCCTGAAACTATTACAAGGTAGAGTGAAATCTCTGAAATCTCTGCAGTGTCACAGTGCCTCGGAGGAAACAGGACTTACTGCAGGTGGCATCCAGAATTAGGACGTTGTTAATTTCCTTTTCAAGATGCTTACCAGATTTGGAAGGTAGTTGGAGATTGGAAGGTAGAGTCAAGCTGTGAAATCCTGAAGGGGAGATCTGGATCTTCCTAGAATCTCAGGGCTGAGGAGAAGGACACTCAATCAAAATCCCAGAAGGGTCACATCTTAGGAAACGAGAGAGCTAGATATAGACACAGATTTACTACAACTAAAACTGAACCGTGCCATAACTCAATCTCTGATTTGGATTGGGCTCATCTGTTCTTTATCCTATCTGCCTGAAAGGAATGGGGGAATTCTGCCTGGTAGTAGATAATATCATCCAGAGCCTATAGAGTTTTTATATTTACGCTATGTCTTACATGCAATAAACAATTACTAGACGTATGAAAAGATAAGAATATGTGACAATCAAGAAAAAATAGATGATAAAAACGGATTCAGGAATTATCCAAATATTGAATTTAGAGGAGAATCAAATGTCAGGAGGTGTACGATTCAGGAATGTAGAAAGCTAGAGAGAGTTTAGCTTTTACCTTTGCGATAAAAAAAAAAAGACCAACAAATCAGAAGTTTACAACTTTTCTTGGACCCATTAGAGAACTTAAATAGACACTTTATGAAAGAGGATATCTGGGGCACCCGGGTGGCTCAGTCGGTTAAGTGTCTGACTTCGGCTCAGGTTGTGATCTCTCCACTTGTGAGTTTGAGCCCTGCATTGGGCTCTGTGCTGACAGCACAGGAGCCCAGGGTCTGTTTCGGATTCTGTGTCTCCCTCTCTCTCTCTGCCCGTCACCCGCTCATGTCCCCTCAATCTCTCTCTCTCTCTCTCTCTCTCTCTCTCTCTCTGTCTCTCTCTCTCAAAAAAGAGGATACCCAAATGGCCAATCAAGGGTTGGGTAAATAGATTCTGGCCACTTGTGAAAACTGAAAGTCACAGGTAAAAGTATACATATAAGGATGGGTAAGGAATGGTGTTACTTATACAATCTACCAAAGTGCTCTTCTCTCTGTGGCCAATTTTCATCCTCTTCTGCTGGAGACTGGCTTCCTCCGCAGGATAAACAGTCTCTAGCTTTTGAGCTTTATACCCTTTATGCTCTGCATCAGAATTGGGCTGGCCACCTTTTTTTTTTTTTTCCTCTTAGGACAATCTCTGAAGGATGATTTGGACGGGACTGATTTGGCCAGCTGCCTATACCTCATCCTTACAACATTTTGGCCAGGGATTTGAGGTGATAGACTAAGTCATGGCTTCTAGCCACCCATGTCAGTGCTTTTGGAGCATTCTTAGTGCAAGGAAAATCATTATAACCAAATCACTCAGCTAATTTTTATTTAAAATATTCTGTGTTTAAAGAATCCAAAATATTTAGCACCTGTATTTGGAACAGTGTCTGACATTTAGGCATTCAACGAATCTTGTTTGATGAGTTTCACTTAACAAATATTTATTGAATGAGCCTTGTTTGCCAAGCACTATATTAGGTTGTGGGGATAAGGTAGAGAATTAAGGCAACAAACTCCTTTTTGTAGTTAATATATGTTGTGGGGGATAAATGGATGAGTATAATGGGTCTTTATAGAGAATGCTGGAAATTGTAAGAAAATTTGATTTGTGAATAATTTAGGTTACATGTTGTGACAGAGCATCCAAACACATAATTGGCCTTTTTCCTAGAGCACATAATGACTCTGATATTACTGAAAATGTAGATCTTCCAGGAGAGACTTCTGTCATACTGTTTATTTATTCCACAGAGTGATTATTTAGGTGGGGCAAATCTTGTCATGCTAAAAGCATAGACCTCAAATCAGTTGAACTGAAATTGCTTTTCTTTCTAATGTAAATATAACTTTTTAATTGAGTGTCCACAACTCAGAGGGAATATAAAATACATTTTTTTTCTCTAATCACTGCTTCCAACTATGCTTCAGTAAATTATTTGTTTCAATCCTGTAATAAAAAATAGATTTTATAATTTTTAATGCAAATTTAATACAAAATTATTGACTGTATTCCCTATGTTGTACTTCTCATCCCTGTGAATTATTTATTCTATAACTAGAATTTTGTGTGGCTTAACCCCTTCACCTGTTTCACCTATTTTTTCATTTATTTTTAAAATTACTTTTCAATCTTAGGAATCCACTCATTGCAATTCAAACACCAAATTCAAATCCCATCAAAGATTTTTCTCCTTTTTGCTATTGACTATATGTATGCATAAAAACAGTCTATTAGAACACTCCACAGAGACAAAATGGACCCCAACCCAAAGTTTGTTTAGATATGCTGACCTATGATGCCACACATGCACCAAGAGGGTACTAAAAGTTAATTACTCATGTGATAGGGCTTTATAGGGAGAGCAGAGAAGCTCCCTAGCATGTCCAAATAGAGTTCAGGAAGTCTAAGAGTCGGGAAAGGAGTTTGAAAGTGGGGAAAGGAGATTGGCTTGGTTTTTTATTGTGGTTAGGGAGTAGAGCTAGGATGAAGGTTCCCTTGAGGACAGAGGTTTAATTGGTTTGAACTTCCTGCTGGCACCAAAGAAAGAAGTACCCGACTTATCCTATCAGTTTGCTAATTGTGGGGCAGAAGGGAGGAGGAGTGGTGGGACGTGACAACCATCAGTAGTCAAACATCAGAAATGGAGTCAGACTCTTTATTACACAATCTAAGAAAGGTCCTCCTCTCTCTTTCTGTTTCTGGTTCTCCATTTGGGAAGAGAAAAATATTAAATAAAATAATAGAATCTTTAAAATAATCTGAATTCATTCTGAACATATGGCAGACAATTATTTAAAAACTTTAACACAACTGAATAGCAAAAAACCAAACAATGTGATTTGAAAAGTAGGCAGAAGACATAAAAAGACATTTCTCTAAAGAAGACATACCAATGACTAGCAGGTACATGCAAAGGTGCTCAACATCACTGATCATCAGGGAAATGCAAATCACAACCACACTGAGATGTCACCATGTACTTGTTAGAATGCCTATTATTAAAAAGATAAGAAATAATGGTGAAGATGTGGAGAAAAGAGAGCCGTTATGCACTATTGGTAGGAATATAAATTGGTTCAGCCACTATGGAAAACAGTGTGGAGGTTCCTAAAAAAATTAAAAAGGGAACTACTGTATGATCCAGCAATTCCTCTTGTGGGTATGTATTCCAAGGGAATGAAAACAGGATATTAAAATGAACGTGAGACACCACATTGAGAAAAGCAAGGAAAGGATAAGAACCATATGATCCTCTCAACAGATGCAGAAAAAACATTTGACAAAATACAACATCCTTTATTTAGATAAAAACCCTACAAAAGTATGGATAGAAGGGACTTACCTCAACATTATATGACATTATATGACATTATATGGCATATATGACAGACCTACAGCTAATATCCTCGATGGGGGAAAACTAAGAGCTTTTCCCCTAAGGTCAAGTACACGATCGAGGTGTCCATTCTCACCACTGCTATTCAACATAGCATTGGAAGTCCTAGCCTCAGCAATCAGACAATAAAAAGAAATAAAAGGGATCCAAATCAACAAGGAAGAAGTTAAACTTTCAGTCTCCCTAGACAGCATGATACTCTGCATGGAAAACCTGAAAGACTCCACCAAAAAACTGCTAGAACTGATAACATGAATTCAGCAAAGTTGCAGGGTATAAAATCAATGTACAGAAATATGTTACATTTCCATACACCAGTAATGAAGCAGCAGAAAGAGAATTCAAGGAATGTGTCCTATTTACAATTGGAGCCAAAATGATAAGATGCCCAGGAATAAACCTAACCAAAGAGGTAAAAGATTTGAACTCTGAAAACTATAGAATATTTATGAGAGAAGTTGAAGAAGCCACAAAGAAATGTAAAAAACATTTCACGCTCATGGATTAGAAGAACAAATATTGTTAACATGTTGATACTCCCCAAAGCAATCTACACATTCAATGCAATCCTTATCAAAATAACACCAGCATTCTTCACAGAGCTAGAACAAACAATTCTAAAATTTGTATGAGTCCAGAAAAGACCCTGAATAGCCAAAGTAATGTTGAAAAAGAAAACCAAAGATGGAGACATCACAACCCCAGACTTAAAGCTGTATTACAAAGCTGTAATCATCAAGACAGTATGGCAGTGGCACAAAAATAGACACAAAGATCAATGGAGCAGAATAGAGAACCCAGAAATGGACCCACAAATGTATAGCTGACTCATCTTTGACAAATCAGGAATGAATATCCAATGTAAAAAAGACAGTCTCTTCAACAAATGGTGTTGAGAAAACTGGGCAGCAACATGCAGAAGAATGAAACGGCCACTTTCGTACACCATGCACAAAAATAAATTCAAAATGGATGAAAGACTTAAATGTGAGACAGGAAGCCATCAAAAATCCTTGAAGAGAAGACAGGCAGCAACCTCTCTGCCCTCAGCCATAGCAGCTTCTTACTAGACATGTCTCTGGAGGCAAGGGAAACAAAAGCAAAAATGAACTATTGGGACTTCATCAAGACAAAAAGCTTCTGCACAGCTAGGGAAACAATAAATAGGCAACCGACAGAATGGGAGAAGATATTTGTAAATGACATATCAGATGAAGGCCTAGTATCCCAAATCAATAAGAACTTAACCAAATTCGACACCCCCAAAAAACAAATAATCCGGTTAGGAAATGGGAAGAAGACATGAACAGACCATTTTCCAAAGAAGACATACAAATGGCTAACAGACACATGAAAAAATGCTCCACATCACTCATCATCAGGGAAATACAAATCAAAACCACAATGAGATACCACCTTACACCTGTCAGAATGGCAAAAATGAACAACTCAGGCAACAACAGGTGTCAGTGAGGATGCAGAGCAAGGGTGACTTTCTTGTCCTGTTGGTGGGAATGAAAACTGGTGCAGCCACTGTGGAAGACAGTATGGAGTTTCCCCAGAAAGTTAAAGAGAATTACCCTACAATCCAGCAACTGCATTACTAGGTATTTATTCAAAGGATACAATAATACTGATTCAAAGGGGCACCTGCACCCCAATGTGTAGAGCAGCATAATCAACAATAGCCAAAATATGGAAAGAGCCCACATGTCCATTGACTGATGAATGGATAAAGAAGATGTGGTATATATGTACCGTGGAATATTACTCAGCCATCAAAAAGAATGAAATCTTGCCATTTGCAATGATGTGGATGGAACTACAGTGCATTTTGCAAAGCAAAATAAGTCAGTGAGAGGAAGACAAATACCATATGATTTCACTAATATGTGGAATTTAAGAAACAGAACAGATGAACACAAGGGAAGGGAAGGATAAGTAAAATAAGAGAGTCAGGCAAACTATAAGAGACTCCTATGCAAACTGAGGGTTGCTGGAGGGGAAGTGGGTGGGGGGGATGGGCTAAATCGGCAATTGGCATTAAGGAGGGATGAGCACTGGGTGTTATATGTAAGTGATCAATCACTAAATTCTACTCCTGAAACCAATACTACACTATATGTTAACTGTCTTGAATTTAAATACAACTTGGAAGAAAAAAAACCCAGGATATTAACAAGATACCTGCACTCTCATATTCATGAGGCATTATTTCACAATAGCCAAGATACGGAAACATACTTGATACATGGAAGAAGTGGTGGCAGTGAGAATACTTTGTTGAGATGAGAAACCAGGAAACCAAAATATTATCCCTCCTATGCCCCTGACTAGCTGAGCCACTGCTCATCTTTGGCTGTTTCCTAGTCAATAAAATCAAGTGATCAGAGTGTATCTTCCATTTTGATAAAAAAAGTTTTGATAAAAACACTCCACAAGAGTTTTTCCTATGGAGTTTCTCCTAACACCTATTTGGGTTTATCACACTGATCATTTAAACCGATTGACCTGGGGCACCTGAGTGGCTCAGTCAGCTAAAAGTGGGACTTCTACTCAGGTCATGATCTCACAGTTCATGAGTTGGTGCCCTGTTTCCTGCTCTCTGCTGTCAGCTCAGAGTCCACTTTGGATCCTCTCTCTCTCTCTCTCTCTCTCTCTCTCTCTCAGCCTCTCCCCTGCTCATGTGTGCTATCATTCTTTCTCTCTCTCTCTGAAAAAAAATAAAAATAAAAGAAACTAATTGCCCAATCAGTTCGGGCCACTAATTAATTACCAGATAATCAGTATGTTTGTGTTGAGTATATTGACTAGCGTATGAACAGTCCAGTCAGAGGTGTAGGCAGATGGGTTATCTGTGGTAACATGTAGGAGATGTTTCTGAGATATATGACCTTAGTCGTAAATCCAGATTTCTATGGGAGGAATCATTCAAATTACCTGTTTTGCAATAACCTTGGAGTTCTTTGGTTATAGTCAACAAATTAATACCTAATCCAATTAACTGTCACCTTAGGAGATGGGCCCCCTCTTGATTCTCTCACTGAGCTTGGTAGCTACTGACCAACTTCTGAGAAGCCTCAACATTTTGAGCACAAAAGAAACACAGGCAGCTAGATGTCAACATTATTGATAGACTAGAAGTACCTACGTCAAGATGCATTTCATCCTTGAAATTGGAATTGCAGTTTTAATACTTAGAGAAGCCAACATTTTCAAGCAAGCCATCTTTCTTTTAAATAAGACAGTAATAGTTTTCACACCAGAGGATTATGCTAACAAATAGCACTAGCATCTCACTTATCAATGCTTACTGGTTTGATGTGTTGTTTAATATTTTATGACTGCTTTGCTGCTTTGTCCTGATCTTGTAGAATTCTTATTCTACACAATAGTATTAAAATTAGCTAATGTTTATTGAGTGCTTACTACCATTACATGCTAGGCACACAGCTTAGTGCTCTGTGAACACTATCACACTTGATTTTCTCAACAACTCCTTGAGGTCATGCTCTTGTCTCTCACATTAAAGAGTGAAGAGGCTGCGACAGGGAGCAAAGGAGAAGGAGGTAACCGAAGGAGACACACAACTGGATACTGATTTGAACTAAAGAGTTGTAAGTCTGATCTCAGAACTCAGGTTCTTAACCAAGATATTTTACTGCTTTTACCAACATCACCTTATACTAATAACAGAGGCGATATTAAGTTGGAGGAAAAGAAGCATTTGTAGCATTCTGCGTATTTTGTTCCTGCTTTCTCTTGGGTCAGACATGGCTATTGGCAGAAATTTTCAAATCTCTTTCCAGGTTTTACTTCTCCTAACCAGAAATATGGAATAAGGAGAAATGAAAAATAACTCTTTAAAGTTGGCTAAATATTTCAAAATGGGAAAATGAGTTTATTATTGGTTGGAAGTTGTGGCAAAAGGAAAAAAAGTTTAATGCAAAGCACTTTGTGTTTTCATATAATGAAGGAATGATGGAGCCTAAAGTGGTCTGATGTTTTATGAAGCTTGAACTGGGCCAGACTGTGCACTCGCTGGACTGTCTTTCCCAGCACAGAGGATTCCCTTCATCCCACTGTGGACACTTGGCAGCCAAGAGCTGGAAGTAAAAAGGCAACTGGATTGCAATTGTAAAAAGCTACAATCATACAAACCTTGTTTCTAAAATTTCATAGCAGTGATACATAAGCAATAACAGGCTGAGCTGTAGTGAAAACTTTTCTTGTCATGAAATTCAAACTTTATTTATTTAAAAAAGTGCTTATTTATTTTTTATTTTATTTTTTTATTTTTTATTTTTTTTATATTTATTTTTTAGAGAGAGAGAGAGAGAGTGCGAGAGTGAGAGGAGAGGGGCCGAGAGAGAGGGAGACAGAGAATCCCAAGCAGGCTCTGCCTTGTCAGCACAGAGCCCGACATGGGGCTCAATCCCACAAACTGTGAGATCATGACCTGAGCTGCAATCAAGGGTTGGACGCCCCTTGACTAAGGTGCCCCTTGGAATTCATACTTTAAAAAGAACAAAGACAAATTTAAACTTGTTCCTGTCCTATTCATTACCTTTTTTTTCTCTTTGACAAGTAGTATCCTTGGAAACATAATTTGTGGGCCAGTAAAACTGATTTTTGACTTCATTGATTTTAGACTCCTCTAATTTTTTTTTTGTAGTTTCAAGTTTTTATTTAAATTCTATTTAGTTAAGGGGCGCATGGGTGGCTCAGTCGGTTAAGCATCTGACTTCGGCTCCGGTCATGATCTCACGGTTTGTGAGTTTGAGCCCTGCGTAGGTCTCTGTGCTGACAGCTCGGAGCCTGGCGCCTGCTTCAAAATCTGTGTCTCCCTGTCTCTCTGCCCCTCCCCCACTTGTGCTCTGTCTTTCTCTCTCTTCTCAAAAATAAATAAAATTAAAAAAAAAATTTTTAAATTCTCTTTATTAGTTTTGATGTAGAATTTAGTTATTTATCACTTAGAGCACCCAGTGCTCATCACAAGTGCCCTCTTTAATACTCATCACCCATTTAACCCATCCCTCTGCCCACCTCCCCTCCAGCAACCCTCAGTTTGCACTTTATAGTTAAGAGTCTGTTTCTTGAGTTTCCTCTCCCTTCCCCCCCCGTGTTCATGTATTTTGTTTCTTAAATTCCACATATGAGTGAAATCATACAATATTTGTCTTTCTCTGACTTATTTCACTTAGCATATACTCTCTAGCTCCGTCCATGCCATTGCAATTGGCATGATTTCATTCTTCTTGATGACTGAGTAATATTCCATTGTATGTATATACCACATCTTCTTTATCCATTCATCAGCCGATGGGCATTTGGGCTCTTTCCATACTTTGGCTATTGTTGATAGTGCTGCTATAAACATTGGGGTGCAGGTGCCCCACTGAATCAGCATTTTTCTGTCCTTTGGATAAATACCTAATAATGCAATTTCTGGGTCATAGAGTAGTTCTATTTTAAACTTTCTGGGGAACCTCCATACTGTCTTCCACAGTGGCTACACCAGTTTTCATTCCCACCAACAGTATAAGAGAGTTCCCCTTTCTCTGCATCCTCACCAACATCTGTTGTTTCCTGTGTTCTTCATTTTAGCCATTCTGGCAGGTGTGAGATGATAACTTCATTGCATAACATGATGATTTGTATTTCCCTGATGATGAGTGATATTGAGCATCTTTTTGTGTGATTGTTAGCCATCTGTGTCTTCTTTGGAAAAATGTCTATTCACGTTTTCTGCCCATTTTTAACTGGATTATTTGTTTTTTGGATGTAAACATGACTGGAAAGAAAGAGCTATTTAAAAGTCTCCTTTTTTCCCCAATTGGGAAAAGTACTTTGTTCTTCTATTAATGATAACCAATGCAAGTAGCAGATAGTATAGGAAAGATAGGCAAAACAGTTGTACTCAATATTAGATGTGTGTGTATCTTGAATTCCATGATAAATTGAACTTGATTTTGCCTGCTTCTGTACTCTTAGAAGTTAATTAAGAAACATTAGGAAAACTGAGCTGTGAGTCTGGCTTAGAGAAATGTGCTGAGATACTCATGGAAAAATAGACTCAAGGTTATGTTTTAGTTTTCACATTGCCTTACGGAAATGTGGAGAGGAAGTCACTGATTTTCAGTCTTTGAAGGAAACTGAGCTACTTCCATGAGATACTATTGAAAAGATTGGATTTAAATACAATCTTAGAAGGAAAGGCGAAAGGGTTACTAACATGAAAGAAGTATTAGTGGAGTGAAGGCATGGATTATTAGTTTTGCTTTCCATTATTCATCCTATCAACCATTTAACAAGCATTCCATGCCTACTATATACTAAGCTGTGTTTTCTGTGTTGGAGAACTTTAAAAGTCACAAAAAAGAAAGTTTCTGCCCTCATGGAGCTTACATTCTAGAAGGAGACGGTAGTGAAATCTTTCATAGTATTTACTACAGTACCTTCTGAAGTTTCAGCAGGTCAATGGAATTGAATTGGATTAGGCCTAGGTAACTTCACGGTGTCTCTACTCTACTATTCTCTATTTGGGGTATCTTTGTGTTTCCATCAACACTAGAATGTAGTAGAAATATTATGAGGGAGGTATAGTTTGACAGAGAATATTCATTATTAGAATTTTTATCATTGTAAAGCCAATCCATCTTGAGATATAAAACAACACGCAAAGCCAACATCAGTATAAAAGATTTAAAACCATGTCCCATGTTCTCCAGCCTTACTGTGCCAGGTGTGGCCCGTGAACCAGCAGGATTATCACCACCTGAGAGCTTATTAGAAATGCATATTCTGAGGCCCGACCCCAGACCTACTAAACTGGGATCTGCATTTTACCATGGTCTCCATAATAAAGCTGTTCTTTAGTCCTGACAGTAGTTGTACATGGAAAGACTTTTCCCGCATTCAGAAATAGCTGTTTGCTTAAGCTCAGCTTTAAAAAAAAAACAACCTCTAAATTGGTTCTGAATTCAGAAAAACAACTGGGGTTTTACATTTTATCTCTACTTGCTGTCAAAACATATTTTGACTGAATTTTTTCACTTTTCAAATAATTGTTTTTGTGTCACATAAATGTGGCTAGTGCATAACAAGGCATTAATATTTTCTCAGGTGAAAATGTCATGTTACTCAAAGGTTTTCTTGTTTTCGTTTTTTGTCTTTTACTCTGTTCAGATACTTAAGACATGATTTTTAGGGAAACATATAAAACAGAGTGTGTGTGTGTGTGTGTGTGTGTGTGTGTGTGTGTGTTGGTTTAAGAGAGAAAGTACTCTGTCTTGATAAAGCAACAAAAGCAAATAGGATTAGATCCACATCTGATTTGAAAAAAAGACATGTTACCTTCTGTGGGGTCCAGGTACATATTTCCAGAGTGGGTTCTGGTTTTGGAGCTGTCCAGTGCTTGTCCATGTGTACAGGGAGGTTAGACAACCTTCCAGAAGGCATGGAATCAAGAATTTTCAAAGTGTTTTACCCCCAAAATATTGTTCTAGCTGTTTAGTGTCTGTGAGTTGGTAAAATGAAGCCAACCAAAAGCCACATTTTTGTTAAGCAGGATGGTATCAAACCCACTAGCTTCTATTTCATTCTTATATGATTTACTTGTTTTCCATCTGCAGTGCTTTCTCCATATATCACTAATTCTCATGCTTCAAAGTTCAGTTCTAGTCTCATCTCCTCCTGAAATCATTCCAATTTGCAGTCTCATCCCGATCTCTTACTTCTCTAAGTCCTTTTGCACCTGGGGCACAACTGACATTAACATTTTATTGTCCACTGTTTTTTCGTCAGTTATTCCCTAGGTCTACCTTCTTCTCTAAACTAACTGTTAAAGTCATTTAGGGTAGATTTGAGGTCTTAACAGTATTGCCATTCCTAGTGCTTCCTATGGGCTCAGAATATATTAACTGCTTAGGAACAAGTTGTTGATTAAACCAGTTTACCCCACTGCTTACAGAATGAAACCCAGGAGAGTTAGCTTTTTCTTGGGCACAGAGAAGGTTTATTAAAACTGGGTAAAGGGTTATGGAAAATAGAAGTAAAAGACGATGATAGAAAAGAGTTGAGAGTGTTTGCAGTCAAGCTTCATGAGCTTCACAGACTCGCCTAAAGCTAACTCTTGGTGCCAACTTCGCTTACCCAAATGTGCCAAGGTGAAGGCCTGTGAAGGGTGGGTGAATGAGGTAACTGAAGATTAAACCAGGATCTGGAACCATTATCTTGGCTTATGTTTCTGGCAGTAGCATACTCCCTGCCGTAGAGGTAATCACAGTACAATTATTAGAGACCATGGCAGATCCCTAGTTTCTAGACTAAAGGCTTAATTGATCTTCTGTTGGCCCGGGTACCTCCAAAAGACACCTAGATTAGTCCGCATTATCTGCTCTTGGATTATGAAGAAGAAAGTTGTTGCCAACCAGAAATATCACCACTTTCTTGAACATAGTCTTAATCCCTGAAATCCAGCTGTGTGCATTCATCACATTCAGTTGTTGTGGTATTGGGGTTGGATGAAGCTGTTTCATCTGTGTGTACTCTGGGGGCATTGGTATAACCTGGAACACCATGGGAAGCCTGCTGAAATCCTGGTTTGTGAACTCAAGTGGTTCTATTTTTCATGTCTCTTCTCATGTATTGTAATACATTTGTTAGGTCCTGGCCCATTAGCATCCGTTGGCACTAGGAATATTTGGTTTTTGTTGTTGTTTGTTTTGTTTTTGCTAGTTATCATGCAGGAGGGATCATTTTTTCCACTTCCCTAATGTATAAAACTCACCCAGAAAAACTTATAGGCTTTAATTACTTCACTTATTTCCTTTATTAGAGACCAGAAAAATGACAAATGTCTGTTCTGAGGGATGGTATTTATAGTTCATTACATGTCATGCTTCATTTGCTATATCCATGCTGACGTACGTGTGCTGATAGTTACTTTTGCATTCTTGCTATGTCTTGTGTAAAAGGGCGCAGATGTCTCCTTACATTTTTAATTGCATTATAACAAAACATGGATTTTTCCATTATGGTTCATATATAAAATGTCACTAAAATAACAAAAATTGAATGATTACTCTGTTTTTAAGGTTTTAATTGGTTTTGAAATCCATGGTGGCTTAATATGATCTGCAAATACACAAGTATCTTTCAGTTAGAGAATATTTGCTCAGGCAGGAGTCTCTTCCTTTATTGATTCTGTAAATGCCCAAATAATTTTGATTGCCAATACCATTAACCACATCACTTTGCTCGTCACAATCCTGCATTGCTTTCTCTTCCAGACCTCCATCTTTTTACTTTTGATTTCTGTATCCTAATGTAAGTCATCTTGGTCAGTGGAAAAAACATAATTACTCATTCTTAAAGTTAAACTAATCATTTGAAATAAAGGCATATGTAGTATAGGCATCATGAATATAGGACCATATGGCATATTTTGTCAGTGAATGGCATTTACTTATTTTCAAACTCAGATATGAAGATTGGACATTTTCTGAACATCTTTTATGGGTCAGGTATTGTATTGGGGCCTTACATACATGACCTTGCTTAAAGTTCAACCCGAGGTAAGTGGTCTTATCATCATTCTACAGATGCAAGCAAAATAGGGTTTCAGAGAGAGAGAAAAAAGAGAGTCAATGCTTATTTCAGTTACCTGACTGATAAGAGTTGAAGCTTGGATTTAACCCCAAATCTGTGTAACGTCATCTTGCCTTCCTAGTGAGAAACAGAAAAAATAGAAAAGTCACCCTCCAACATGACTATGACCCATTAGTGCCTTCAGAAAATGGTTCGATGGGAAACTCACTAACCCAGGGCCTGCTTCCATGGTTTTTGTACTCGGATACCTGTGTTGGTGAAGGAGAGGTTGAAATAGCTCTGATAATTCTCCAGTTGAATTTCTGGCTATCACACAATTTAGAAAAGACAAATTGTTCACTCTGACTGCTGTGGTACATAAATATCTACCATTTGGCTGTCACCTGACTCGAGCAAATTTTTAATGGGCTAAGGGCTAAGAAAATAAATTTATTGGAAGTAGAACTCTAATAATAATCTGAGGAGACCACATTTAAAAGAGTCACTATGCTGATTGTGTCAATAGACATCAGGAATGAAAGGGTAGGATGTAGAAGTGGCAATGGTAGCCAGAGCTGTGCTAGAAAAAAGGGGGCCCACTAAAGAAGATCTTTGTCTACCACTTTGTGGAAATTAGTCATTTTCACTTACAGAGTGTAAAACACTTAAGATTGGAGGAAAACAGTGTTAGCATGATGGCTGAAGTCACTCAGTGAAAAGAGCAGAGACTTTTTAATCTGTTAGACTCCCGTGTTAATTACCCATTAACAATGGCCATTAACCATTTATAAGACTTTTGGAAAACTCTTCAGTTCCTTTGAAATTGGAACATCCATCTGTTAGGGTTGTGGATTTGTATTAAAATTTTGAGCACCTGTATAGTATGTGTTCAATAAATGTTTGTTCCATTTCCTTAACAGCACATTAGTATGATAACTCCTTGCTTTGTTTTCTAGAGTATGTATTTTTTTATGTTGCTTTTGAGTCACCAAAGTTTTGTGAAATGTCACAATTAAGTTCCAAATTTATTTTCTTCCCTTGGTTTTTATGTGAAATTTTCCTGATGTCCCACTGAGCAAGTCCCAGTGTGATATCTACATTCTTTTAGAAAATCAAGCTGTTTTGCTGCTATATGCATTCTCCTTGGGAATTAGGTGTCTTCAGAACAAATTTAGAAGACTTTGCTGTGGATACTACAGGCATAGGAAAACAGCTCTCTGATCCATAGGCAAGTCATTCAGTTATTTTGAACAGAATTTTTAAAATCAACATTAGTTACAGACATTAGCATATAGTAAAACATTACTACACATATTTAGGAGCTATTGAACTAGGTATATTTTATTGTAGATTTTTTTGAACAAGGTATATTTTAAGTAAAGATACACATTTAGAATCAAAACTGATTCTATGGTCAGTAAGAATCTCCCCAGGGGTGCCTGGGTGACTCAGTCAATTAAGTGTTCAACTTTGGTTCAGGTGATGATCTCAGGGTTTGTGAGTTTGAGCCCCACATCAAGGTTCTCTGCTGTCAGCACAGAGCCTGCCTCAGATCCTGTCCCCATCTCTCTCTGTCCCCTCCCCACTCACATCCTCTTTCTCTTTCTCTTTCTCTTTCTCTTTCTCTTTCTCTTTCTCTTTCTCTCTGTCTCTCTCAAAAATACATAAACAATAAAAAAAAAGAATCTCTGTGAGTGGGTCATCTTCATCAAGGGAATCTACTATGACATAGTAAAAGCAGCAGAGGGCTTTGGAAGAAAAAACTTGGACTTGAGTGGCTTCTTATGAAATAGTTGAGTACCTTTAGTTTAGACACCTACCTGCCTTTTTTTTTTTTAATGTTGATTCAAGTCAGTTAACATATAGTGTAGTATTGTTTTCTGGAGTAGAATTTAGTGATTCATCACTTACATATAATACCCAGTGCTACCCTTCTATAAGCCTTGGTTTGTCATCTATAAAGTGGTGATGATTAAAATTCCAACTGTGTTACCAACTGTGAGACAAAATAAATAATAAAATATTTACATAGAAAAGTTTAATATTAAGATTTGTTATCATTATTACCACCCCCAAACCAAAGTATCATGAATCTTGATGAATCAAGGAAATGGTGACATCAAGGTAGGCTGAAAGGGAAAAGGGAAATGTAATCCAAAATGGATTTTAAAATACAATAAATCAATTCCAGCATTGTGGGTTATCTTATTTCATTCCTAGTGGGAGAACTTGCCTGGGTAATAAAGCTGATTAGCTGATTCACACTGATGGTGACAGGAACCAAGCCTTGGGACTGGGCTGATGGGGAGCTAGATTAAGAGCGTCTTCTCACCTCATCTGCCCCTCCCTTACATCCTTTTAACAAGGGCATCTGCAAGGATGGTTCAGAACCTTTCAGCTGTTAGGCGATGACATTTAGTGCTAACTAACCCCTACCTAATTACTAGGTCATACTTGCAAGGTGAGTTCTCTTAAGTCCTTACCCTAGTTTGTTTGCTGTTATTCAGAAACTGGTTAGTAGGGTTAAGTGTTGACCCCCTCTTCCTAATGTAAAACAGACCACAGTTTTTATGGAAACACTGCTTGGATAAAAATATAATTCCAATAATGAATTCACTTTTACATACAACTCCTTAAGGTCACTTGGAAGTCTTAACTTCCTTTGCCCACAGAGAACGTGCGCTGGGAGGATGAGTTTATAACTATAATGACACAGGAATGTGGTAGAAGGGCTGGCATTCAGAGGTTCAACAGACTTCATCTCATTGTCAGTGAAATTGCTGTACAAGGACAGCTATGAGGAAGATATTTGTCAAAGGTTTTGAAAGGGCAATCACAAATTGCCGATGAAAGTAGATGAAGCTATGAAAGAGATTTGTGAAGACTGATTTAAAATTGAATAGTGTTATGAGACACTTTTGGAATTCTACAGCGTGGCTGGTGCCAGGAGAGAAGGGATGAGAGAGGGTAGAACGCTGAATCCTGTTTGCCAGCAGACACATTAGGCCCTGCAGCTCAGATCTCAGCTGTAAAATTCACTGCACTCTGGGCATAGTGGTTGAGGGAAATGCCTGTGGTTTTCCCAGCCTGCCTCTCTCAGCGGGCTTTGAGTGCAAGTCACCTCAAAGGCTGTAAGAAACCAAAAGGAATGGGAGAAGGAAAAGCTAATAATTGAAACAAAATAGAAACAGCAATGAACTGTTAGTTGAAAAAAGTTTTTAGTATGCTGTGAATCATCTTACCCTGATACCTCCTAAGGAAGGTGGTATGATTTTTTAAAACGTAAACGTGATTGGTTTATCTCCTCATAGGAGATCGAATACAAAGTTGTTGGAAGTACATATTTGGCGGCAATCCGTGAATGAATATTTACCATTTTATAAATCATGAGAAATATTTTAATAAGATTTAAGAATGAAGTTAGCAGGAGGAATTGCAACTGGGATATCAATCTCACAATGAGACATGACATTGTTCAGCTTTCCATGAATCTGGTTTCTAGGCTATGACCTTTTGCTGGTTCCTTCATTAGTTCATCTCTAAGAATTAGAATGTGAACATCTCATTTTATACTTCCTGAGGCATGCTGTGCAGAATGTTAATGATCAAAACCAGAAACAGAGCAACCTTTAAAACTGATGTTTTCATTGCCACATTTAACATCTAGGGAAGTAGAAGTAAAACAATGGAAAAGAGATTTGGTTGTTGCAATTTCTTGGTGGTTGTAAAAAAACAAAGGAAGGGAAATAAAGTCCATGACTTATGGTCATTTTTCTGTTAGGACTTAGGCAAACCAAACTGTGCTTATGTTACAGATTAGTATCGTTGCCTCCCATCCACTGTTGCTCCTGCCCATTTAGGCTTCGTTCTGACCCTTCTCTGTATACTTTTGAGCCTTTGAAGATCTTTCCTCATCTGTCCCGACCACTTCCACATATACTATCCATCTTCATGGAACAGAGTAGCTTAGCTGTTAGTGCCACTTTTGTTCTCTTAAGCACAAAGGAGATCACATTTCTGCTCTCCTATGTTGCTGCACCTATCACTTTGTGGTACCTAAGAGCAGAAGTGATATATCTGGGATAGACCATTTTAAATTTCTTATTTATTTTTAAATGATTATTTATTATTTTGAGGGATTGGGGGCAGAGGGGCAGAGAGAGAGGGAGAAAGAGAATCCTAAGCAGGGATGTTCGACGTGGGGCTCATGTTGGACCTGAGTGGGAATCAAGAGTTGGACGCTTAACCGACTGACCCATCCAGGCACCCCATAAACTCCTTTCTGTTGTTACTCAACTTTTCCATCTTTTATGTTTCCAAGAAAAATATGCTCATTTGAATTAATTAAACTTAATAAATAATGTAATGAAGAAGTAAATTGCAACCTCATGATGACCATTTTTTATCTTATTTTTATTTATTTTGAGAGAGAGACAGCACAAGTGAGGGAGGGGCAGAGAGAGAGAGAGAGAGAGAGAGAGAGAATCCCAGGCAGGTTCCGTGTGGTCAGCACAGAGCCTGATACGGGGCTTGAACTCAGGAAACCATGAGATCATGACCTGAGCTAAAACCAAGAGTCAGATGCTCAACCAACTGAGCCACCCAGGTGCCAATCATGATGACTATTTTTAAATTTATAGCTAGATTTTATAAATGTGCATTCATGCTTCAAGCAAATTGTAGTAGTCTTAATATACATGGAGACAAAGGCTACCAAAAATTCAGAGTTTAAGGAATATTTAAAATTAATGTCCAGCCCCATACTGCTCTTTTTTGTGCTAAAGTCATTTTTTAAAGTATAACTTTTTACTCTTGTATTTCTATGACAGATACAATTATATCTTCCTAAAAATTATCTAAATGATCTACTATTTTGGTGACCTTTTAAATACTGTGCTTTAACAATAATGCATACACAAGGGAAAAATTCAAAGTGCAAAATGATAAACAACAAATAGTAAATCTTTCCTATCTCAGACCACCAGTGCCACAGTCTCCCTCCCCAGATGAATCTAATATGACAAGTTTTTATGTATCTCTAGAAAGATACATGTCTACATATCTGTGATAGTCAGAATAATGCCACCCCAAAGATATTCACATCTTAATCTCCAAAACCCAATGAATATGTTACCTTAAATGGGAAAAGGGACTTAATGGATGTGATTAATTTAAGAATTATGAGGTGAGGATATTATTCTGGATCATACAGTTCTGTGTAATCACAAGGGTCCCTATTTTATAAGAGGGAGATAGGAGAGTCAGAGCAGAGACATATTTGAAGATGTTATGCTGCTGGCTTTAAAGATGGGGAGATGGGCCATGAGCCAAAAAAGCAGCCTCTGGAAGCTGGAGAAAGTAAGGAAGGGAGGAAAGTATGGAACTCCCTCTTAAAACATACAGAAGGATGTAACCCACCCAACACCTTGATTTTAGACTAGTGAAACCCATTTTGGTTTAGTGACCCTCAGAATAAATTCATGCTATTTTAAGCCACTACATTTGGGGCAATTTGTTACAGCAACATTAGAAAACTAGCAAATCTATTTCTCTATTGATATATTTATATGTCAGCATTTCTCCCTTTTTCACAAATCAGAATATATTATACTCACTTATGATTTTATTATAGTCCTATCAGCTCAAATAGGTATACTCTTTCTTTTTAAGAGTTGTGTACTATTTTGATAATATAAGGTTGTAACATATTTTTTAATAAAAGTTTATTTTGAGAGAGAGCCAGAGAGCGAGCGCATGCATGCACAGGCATGAGTGGACGAGGGGCAGAGAGAGAGGGAGAGAAAGAATTCCAAGCAGGCTCCATGCTCTCAGCACAGATGTGGACAGAACCCTGAGCCCAAACTCACAAACTGTGAGAACATAACCTGTGAGCAGAAACCAAGAGCCAGAGACTCAACTAGCTGAGCCACCCAGGTGTCCTGTAATATATTTTTTATAACCAGTTCTCTGTTCTGTTGATGGATATTTAGTTTGTCTCCATTCTTTTTCTTAAACAAGTAGTGCTACATTTAATATCTACATAATATTTTAAAAATTGTTATATTACATTTTAGATTGAGAGAGTAGTGTAGCACATCACATATACTTATTGTCTCACTTCAACATTTATTAACCCATAGCCAATCTTGTTTCTTTTATAAACCACTCTAACCTTAACCACTGTTTCTGGAGTGAAACTCCAGATGAAACTTTCAGACAGCATATCATTCCATCAGTACATATACTAGAATGTAACTTGAAAGCATAAGGAATCTTGCTTACAAGATTTTGTATACTTTTGAGCATATACTTAGTATATATTTTAGATATAAAAATGAACTCTGGAAAGAATGCTATTTTCAATTTCATAAATTATTTCAACATGGCATACGCTAAATAATGCCCTACTCACCTTACCCACTGTACCCCAATATACCAAACTTATTTTGATAGCTTTATCACATAATTAACCCTTAGGTTCCCAGAAAGTGAGTTAAAAGGTTTCAAAATAAGGGGCATGTGGGTGGCTTAGTCTGTTAAGCGTCCGACTTTTCAGGTCATTATCTCACGGTTGGTGAGTTAGAGCCCATGTTGGGCTCTGTGTGGACAGCTCAGAGCCTGGAGCCTGCTTTGGATTCTGTGTCTCTGTGTGACCCTGTGTGTTCCCTGTGTGACCTCTGACGTCCCCCACTTGCACTGGGTCTGTTTGTCTCTCTCAAAAATAAACAAACATTAACAAAATTAAAAAAAAAAAATTCAAAATAAGTTTTATGATATATTCACCTTGGTATTTAAATCCATATAAAGTTTAGAAAACATTAACTGTTTATTAAGTTAATTATTAATTTTAGGATAGTTTTGTGGATGGGAGGCAAGGTCACTGCATATCTTTTCAATTTTTTTCTTATAAATGGAACTGGGCTTCTCCAAAGGTGGTTTCCAATACCAGCAGGCTCAAAATCATTTGAAAATTCAAAAGTTGAACAGCTTCAGTTCATTTGAAACTTGTCAGAATATTTTCCCCAGATTAGAATTGTGATTTTTAAAAAGTCTCATTTGCCTGAATAACAAAGGTTCTTATGAGGTATCTTTCTATGGGAAGGATTTTTCTATCCATCCACTTAAATGAGAATTGAAAGGTAAAGTCTGTAAATGACATTAGAGCCTCAGTGTATAATCTCCTTTCTCCATATCCATTTCCAGAATTCATGAGTTTCAGGATTTGTCTTTATTTTGCATGATGGGTAACTACATGTGATTGCTCTCAGATCTGAAACATGCTAGTAAAGTTCACTGGGGGGTTCTCCAGAATCTTATAGCATTTGTAGAAGTAAGAAATAATTTCAAAGTAAATAATTTTATTAATAATCCTTTTAGCCAGAGAATTTCAGTATATTTCTGGCTTGGACTCAAGCAGAGGCATTAAAACCATTCAGTAATCTATAGGGACTGAGTTATTATTTTTGCTTTTGCACTGACTCCACCCACACATGAATTTTTGTGACACTTTCTGTAAAACACATCCATACAATTCACCTAGAGAAATGTCTCTGGAATATTTACAAACATATGTTCACATTTTATTTAACTCAAAATATGGATCACACTACATTTATTTAACATATAAATATATATACATAGATGTCTTCTTGGCATGTCATAAACATTGTTTCTAGTCATCTACATGAGCCCAGCCAAGAGTTTGAAGTTTTACTTGCTCTTTAAATCACACATATGCTCACTGGGTATTTTTCCTTATTTCCACATATGTGTGCATTTGGGAAGAGTTGTGTGGTTAAAAATTGCTTTCTTCCGTGAGTGTGTGTAGACAAAGGCCACAGTGACTCATATCAGAAACAACTCCTTTTTATTTCTCTCTTTGGTTGCCAGAGTCTGCAAGCTTTACAAATTAACCTGGCCCACAGGTGGGATCTTTTGTGATATGCATCCATGAAAGAGCTGATCAATTCCCAGAACCTTACACCATCCACCAAGCTATGTGGTTACATAGTTAAAAAAAATTAATTATACTTATTTGAATTGCTTCGTTGACTAAATTTCTCAGGACGGGTCTAAGATAAATTTTACCCATAGTGGTTCCTGTCACGTATTGCATAGCACTGGAGAGAAGTCCTACACTACATTGAGGCTTCTAGCCACTTAAAATCCAAGCTCCCCTTTTTTCTTGAGAAAGCGGTGAGTATTTTTGAAAACCAAATAGAAACAACTTCTGTTAATCCTAAAATAAAATCGTCAGAAATAGAAAAAAATGCTTTAGATGTTAAAAGGCAAAACAATTTGAATGTGTCTTGGAAATAATTAAAGGTGATTAAAGGAAGTGTTGTGTCACATTTACATTTATTGAAAATAAGTTTTAAAAAAAGCTAAAAGAAGAAAATAAGCTGTTTTCCCATGTAATACATGGTACCTCTATTAATTTGTATGATTAATTAATCAGAATCCGTGTGTCCCTTAGAGATCTATAGCAGTAGGAATGTAAGGTAATTCACTTTGGGTCAAATTCTACGTATAAATCTATTTCTCAAAACGAATCATTTACTCATTGGTGTATTGATTCAACTAGTATGTATTGAGTGACTGCTGGAGACAGACAACTTACCTAGAAAATATACATATGTTACTTCTAACCCTCTGTCATTATCTCCATTTTAAAGATGAGGACTTTAAGCTCAGATAGATAAAGTGCTGAGTCAGGATCTCATAGCTGGGCGACAGTAGAACTGTGTGCAAGCGGAGGATTCCTGACTCTGTCCAGTGTGTTATTCACTATGGCATTGAAACTTCTAATCCTGCAGAGTAAAATGAGTGCTATGCTAGAGTTACAGGTCAAGTGCTTTAGAAATGTGGGGAATTAATCATGTCTGAGGGAGTAGGAAAGGCCAGATAGATATTAGGCTGAAAATGGTTGACCCAGTCACTCATATATTTTGCTAAGGAGTTTGCATTTTGTTCATTAGGCTATGGGGAACCATTAACAGATTTTTAAAGAAGCATAAGGCATGAATCAAGAGTGTGTGAAGAGAATAACTTTAGCAGCAATGAGAATTAAAAACTAGAGCAATGTTTATTATCCCAGCTTTTTTGATTGCTCATGAACCCACTACATGTTTATTGTTCATTAATTATATTATTAAAGTATTATAGTACTAAGATTATGTGTCTTATAAAACTATATAAAGCAAAGAAAAATGAAGTAAGATTCCATTCTTGATTCTTTTAAATTTTATTATTAGCAGTAAAATAGTTTTGCTTCCTAATATAAAATTAAGATAGTGATAAAATGTTACTACTGTATATATAATGTATGTATGTTTTTATTGAGAACAATGTGATTGAATATATTTCTTAAAAACACCCCAATAACCCTGTAGTCTACACTCTGATATAGAGCTGTCTGAAGTGCTGGCCTAAGTTCAGTTTGTTTTGATGTTTTAATTCCGCTGCTACCATAGTTGCTACAATATTTATTCAATTTTCATGATTTTATTCAACTTTCATAATATTTATTCACTTTTAAATCTTGCCCTCCAATTATTGCAAGTTTTGTATTGAAATTTGGCTGGGAAATTTATATTTTCCCTGATATCAGGCAGAGGTTGCAGACTAATTGGAAGCTGTAGGATTTTCAATTAAAAACAAATTTTTAATGTTTATTTATTTTTGAGAGAGAGACAGAGTGCGAGTAGGGGAGGGGTAGAGAGAGAGGGAGACACAGAATCCGAAGCAGGCTCCAGGCTCTGAGCTGTCAGCACAGAGCCCGATGCAGGGCTCGAACTCACAAACCGTGAGATCATGACCTGAGCTGAAGTCGGACGCCCAACCGACTGAGCCACCCAGGCACCCCTAACATTCATTTTTGAGAGACAGAGAGACAGAGTGTGAGTGGGGGAGGGGCAGAGAGGAGACAGAATCAGAAGCAGGATCCAGGCTCTGACCTGTCAGCACAGAGCCCAACCCAGGGCTCAAACTCAAGAGCTGTGAGATCATGACCTGAGCTGAAGTCGGATGCTTAACTGACTGAGCCACCCAGGTGCATGGATTGTCAATTTTTAATAAATCAACTCTATACCCACTGAAACTGTAAAAATTCTTAGTAAGTGCAAAATGTATATTTGAGTTTTTAAATGTATGGATAAGAATTTTTATAGCCACTAGTATTACTATTGAGGGAACGTTACATAATCACATTAGATGTGATTACTTCATCATGTTTCTACCTCAGAATGTGGCTGCTTCAGTGCATCAATGCAGCAGTTTTCTTCTCGGTGCTTGGGTTTGCATTTTTAGTGTTAATTTTCAATTTACTGTTTTATTTCACTTTATTTATTTTTGATGTGGAAATCTTTGTATCACTATTCAGGGATGACCAGTCTGATTAAAACGGAATATCATCAAAACCTGACTTTTACTGGCTTTTTGAGGCAGTATGTTGAAAGGATCATCACTGTCAACTCCCACACATGTAGAATGCCCTCTTCCCTCAGGATAATTGCCATATAAGAGGAAACAGCTGGCATCTTTCAGCAGTGTCTGCTAATACTGACTTACCTATGAGGAATTTTAACTAGTCTATACAGAACTTATTTTTTTCCAGGCACTGTTTTATGTTAACCAATCCTCACGGCTTTTCTCTAGGAGAAAAGTACTAGTATAATAAATAGAAAGAGTTAGGGATCTCTGGAAAAAAGAAAAAATGAGACACAGTTTTCTTGACATGAGAAGTCATTTTAGGTCTCTGATCACGGTGTGATCTCTACCAGACTGGCACTACTTGCCCAGGGAACATTCTTGAGTTATCTCTGCAAGATTTCAACCCCTTGGAGCACTCAAATACCTGACTAGTTGGCTTGTGGCCCTGGTGACTTTGATCAACTAAGATCTGGAGTCCATCACCTTAGGATGACTTTGGCCCCAATCACATGCTGAATTCCCCATTGCACAAGCCCCTTCATGAATGTGTATGCATCCTTAGCTTAAAGCTTCCGCAGTTATTTTTTTCCAGGAGACACTACTTTGAGATTTATCCCCTGTGTTCTACTTTACTTGTTGCAGGTAAAATCCTTCCTTTTCTGATTCTTTGGCTTGGTTATTGTCTTTTGGCTCGACACCCACCAAGAGGCGAACCCAGTTTCAGGTAATATATATTAACTTCCTATTTTATATGAAGAAATGTGTTCTTTCTTATTTTATGTGAATTAAATTTTAAGGATAAAAATAAGTATAAAAAGGAGATCTAATATTTCTTCCAGTGCTCTAGGCGATCCACCTCTTAGCCCCAGGGGTGGGAGGGGAGGGGTGTGGGCCTCACTTTGAAGACTTCTAGATTAAATATGTGAGAGAAGGTGGATCACAAGGTCGTGGCAATAGGCAAGTGCAAAGCAGTGCTTGTGAACGAAGATAAGGGAGGTGGAGTCATACGGAAGTAGGAGTTATAGAATTTATCACTCTTAGACATCAACTTCAGCTAATACAGAAGAAACTATGAGCAGCTTTAGTGCAAAGGCAGATCCCCAACAGCTCCAGAATTGGTGAAGTATAACCTTTCCAGTTCCTTCTAAGCCATGCGTGATTCTTTCATTCTTTCCCAGTTCAAGCGATTGGATTTTTCACTTTCCAATTTGTTGCTCAGTTGGTAACTGAATCAATACCTCTCTTGGCCACACCCAGTGGTAGCAGAGGATGGCTGAGAATGGCCACCACTTTGATTTTGGTGAAATGATTTATGTGATCTTTTGAGGCACAGCAGGATAACGAGGAATGTCAGCTGTTCTGATTGTTCTGTTTCATATATGGATCTAATGACATGGTCAATGGTACTTGGACACATTCTGAACCTGCAGATCAGCTTGTGCCCACAAAATATCAGACAAATAATTTTCAAGTGAAAAACTGAGACACCTATCTAGATATTTATTTGAGTGATACTAAACAGCTGGATTACTTGCTTTAGCTTAATAACTAACTTTCTAACTTTCTTGGTTAAATCAAGAGGAAGGGAATCCATGCTTCTCCAGCGTTTACTTTATTGGTGTTGTATTCGATAAGGTTCTCTAGGAAACCAGAACCAGTGTACATATATATATGTATATATATATAGTTATATATGTTTATATATATATATATATATATATATATATATATATACATATATATATGTGTGTGTGTGTGTGTAAGAGTATATACATATATATATGTACATACATATGTATATACATACATATGTATATATATGTGTGTGTATATATATATACTCTTACACATATATATATAAGAGTAAATATATATATATACTCTTACACATATATATATAAGAGTAAATATATATATATACTCTTACATATATATATATATATATATATATATATATGTAAGAGTAAATGTATATGAATAGTCTTACATATATCTGTATATAGATAGGTATAGACTTATTATTAGGAATTGGCTCACATAATTATGGAGGCTGAGAAGTCCCACAAACTGTGGTCTACAAGCTTGCAGACCCAGGAAAGTTGGTATTCTAGTGGTGTGATTTAGTCTCAGTCTGAAGGTCTGAAAACCAGGGAAGCCAGTGGTGTACCTCCCAATCCAAGGTCCCAGCTCAATCAGTGAGGAAGAAAAACAAAAAAAAATTCCTCTTTTCTCCACCCTCTATTCTATTCAGACACTCAATTGATTGGATGAGGCCCCCTCACATTGAGGGAGGGCAATCTACTTTAATGAGTCCACTAATTCAAATGCCAACCTCATCTGGAAACACCCTCACGTCCAGAGATAATGTTGAATCTGGGCATCTCACAGTCAGTCAAGTTTACACTTAAAATTAGCTATTGCAGGTGTCCTCACAATTTCTGTCTCTGGATTAGTTAGTATTTCTGCCTGATTCTAAATGGAAAATATTTTCAATGCAAAATATCTGAAAAACAAAGAATGAAATAAACTATTGATAATTTCATCATCCAGAGACTACCACAATTAACATTTTGTTATAGGTCTTTTCAGCTGTGTATCTATTTAAGGGATTTTTTTTTGACATGCTATTTTGTAACCTGGTTTTTACTCCTCAGTTATCTTTTTGCCATTTTCTCATGTCAAAAATATGCTTCTACATCAGATTTTTTCCTCTATAGTATTGCCATATTGTGATTTATGATAAGAAATATATATATTTGGTCTTTGTCCTTGTTTCTGGAACAGAGCTTGTAAAACTCTTGGACTTTCCTGAGTGATGAAAGTCATAAAGTTGTCTTCGCTTATGTTAATGAAATGACTTTGGGAGCACATCTGAGGGTGGGGCTAATTGACAGTGAAGTCAACCATCTGACTAGAGTATTTATTGTAACTTTCAGAACCAACCCCCCTGACCTCTGGGGAGGAGAGAAGCTATGGAGGTTGAATCATTTTCCAATGGCTAATGATTTAATCAGTTATGCCTATGTAATGAAACCTCTGAAAACCCAAAAGGACAGGGTTCAGAGAGCTTTCAGGTTGGTGAATATGTGGTGATTTGGGGAGATTGGTGCACCTGGCGAGGGCATGGAAGCTCCTTGCTCTTTCCCTATACCTTGTCCCATACATTTCTTCCTGTTAGAAGATTGATAGCTGTTAGATAGATAGCTGTTCCTGAGTTACATCCTTTTCTACTAAACCAGTAATCTAGTAAGTAAAATATTCCTCTGACTTCTGTGAACTGCTCTAGCAAATTAATTGAATCTAAGGAGGGGTGTTTTGGAATCTCTGATCTACAGCTGGTCAGCCAGAAGCACAGGTGATAACCTGGATTTGTGATTGATGTCTGAAGTGGGAGTGGAGGGCAGTCCCTTAACCTGTGGAATCTGAAGCTATCTTCAGGTAAATAGTGTCAGAATTGAGTTGAATTGTAGGACACCCAGCTGGTGTCCCAGAGGATTATGAGAGTGAAATTTGGTGTTCAGAACCCCTTTTAAGTATATATGAGCCTGGATATGTTTGCCTCTTTTCAGTTCGTATTTTGTTTTATAAATGAGTTTTCAAGGGTTTTAATAAATATGTGTTATGTATACAATTGTCTTTGCCAAACTGAAACATGTACATGTACATCATCCTTGTTTAAATGTGTAAGATTTTGATTATTGATGGGGCAAGATTTTTTTACTTACCTAATGGTCATTTGTGTTTCTTTTTCTTTTAAAATTACTTTTGGCCATTTTTCTTTAAAGGTATTTCTGTTTTTCTAAGCACTTTGTATTTATCAAGAATATCAGCCTCCCCACTTCCAGCTATCTATTTTATGAATCTTTTGTCCTTAGCTTGTCAGCTTCCTTTTAATGTTTTTATTGTGTTCTTTAAGCATAAAACTTTAAATTTTTATAAAGTGAATCAGCTGATCTTTTTATTTTTATTTTGTTTTTTAAAGTCTTTTCTCTTTCCTAATCATATTCCTATTTACCTGTCTTTTCTTTATTTTTTGAAACATAGTTTTAATTTTTAAAATCAGCTTTTTAAACCATTACAGTTTTTTGGCAAGTTATATAGAGACTATATTTTTTTCTATATTATAAGCCCTTACTCTAGCACCATTTATTAAAGAGACTTCCTGATTCCTTAGGATATGTGCTTTTATATATAATTCTATTTTCAACATGTCTTTTATTTCATTGTGTATTTATTAACCATAGTAATTATTTTATTTTTATTTCATGCTATACTTTAAAATCTGAAAGTGCTAACACTCTCCTGCTCATTTATACCCCAACATTTCTTTATTTTGTTTATTTATTTTTCTAATAAACTTTAGAATCAACTCAATACATACCAAAAAATTCCATTTTGACATTTATTGGAATTATATTGGATAACCATAGAAAATCAATATGTAGAGAATCAACATTATTTACAATATTGAGTGTTACAAATAATGACCATAATTTGGTTCAACACTTATTCAAATATTTTGCACATCTTTCAGTAAAATTTTAGACTTTTACTTTTTTAAGCATTCCTTAAAATTAATATTTTTCCCAGCATTTTATATTAATATTTTATATTTTCTTTATATTTAAATTAGTGTTTTATTATTTTATTTTCTAAATAGCAATTGCTTACATATGAAAAAATTGTTTATTTTTGCTTATTTTCTGGTAGTCATCCACTTAATGACTTTTTTTAGCAAGTCTAGTAATTTTTATGTTGATTGTTTGGAATTTTTTTGATAAATAATTCTGTCATATTAATAATATGATGCTTTTATTTCCTAATTTCCAATAGTTAATACTCATTGTATTTCAATGCAGAAATAGTAATGGTTAAATATTCTTGAATTATTTTTTCTCTAGTGACTGTGTTATATGCCAAATCCACAATAGAAAATGAGATTAAGCCTTATTTCATAGAAAGGACTGTGTGTTTTAAAAGTGTGTATCCCAAACTAATTTCAGTTATAATCTAATATCACCTTAAGTGTTATAGATGTACATAAAGCAAGGACTCAAATCCAATGTAATTGTTTTTTAATACTAGGAATAGTCTGTGCCTGCTTATTTTGAATGTACATATTTGAGCACCACTCGCAAATCCTTTTTACTATAAGTTTGACTTACTTTGGTTATAAAGGTTCTATGTTTCAGAAGATTTTGCTCTCTTATGACTCCTTTTTATGTGAAGGTCCACTAGGAGACCTGTAATGGGACTACTTTTTTTCCCCTTCAGATCATCAACATAGTGACATAGCTTTAACCTCACACTGGCTATGTATATCAGCCTGTACTGTTAGCCTCCTGGTACATACAGTTTTGAAAGTGCCTGTTTTGTAGTCTGAAGATAGAAGGATAAATAGATCTTGCTTTCTGGAATATGTGTGAGCCCCCCAGATGTGGCATTAAATATATTTCTCTAACATTATTCAAATTTCTCATCATTTCTTTGTAAAGTTAGAAATAATTTTCAACTGAAAATACCCATACTTTAGAATGCCATGGAGTTAACACACAACTAATGTGATTAAGTGCGAACTTATTGGAGCAAATCGGAAATTGGCTAATGGAGCCCTGGGAGGGAGCATTGTTTATTCTGGCCATGATGTCTGCTTGTATATAACCCACAGGATTGGTAAACCTAGTCTAGCCTGTCTATGAGAAGTTTGCCTTTGTTTCTCTGAATGATCTAGCTTAAGAACTTACGCAGGGGAGATTCATTCTGGTGATGACCAGGCAAAATCATGGGGAGCTGATGAAGACGCCTTCTGGAGAGATGTCAGTCTCTATCCCGCCTTGATAATAGCAAGAAGATGGTATTAGGAGAAATTGGGGTGGAGGGGACCTATATTATTCCCCCAAATGACACGGGCTTCTTTGTTCTTTCTTCTGAGATGTCCATGATGCCACCACTTTATTCATTATCTTGAGCAATCTGCACTTGCCTCCAAAATAACAATTGTCATGTTGCAGTGTAGTTGTTTGTTAATGTGCTCTTTCCTCATGACACCAGCTATTGTCAAAGATGATGTTGGAGTTACAGTAGGGCTGCATTTAGCAATAAAGAGGTAAAGCAATATAATTTACTCTGTGGTTTCTCAAATATACCCAATGATCAAAATCATCTGGAATGGTTATTAAGTATACAGATTATCAGGTCTCTATCCTTGAAGTTTTAGTGAGAAAGCCAGTGTTGGTTGCCCAGAAATTTGTATTTTAAATAGGCATGCTTCTGGTGCCTGCTAATGTTTGAGAACCAATGATATAGGCTATAATAAAGAGAAAATGAATGTTTCTTTTCTTCTTTCAATATCTATTCTTTGCTTCTTTTTTTGTATCAATAGAACCCACAGTGATAAAGATTGTATGTGTGACTAGATATGGCCAATGTGATATGTGTGGAATTGACATGTACAACTTCCTGGTGGTGTCATAAGGAGACAAGCGGTGCTCCTCTTCCAGCCCTGCCTTCTTCTTGCTGCATGGGATGAGGACAAGGGGACATCCCATCACAGACTGCACAGATGAACACCACACTCTAGGCTTGGGGGCATGGCAAGATAGAGGGAGCCCAGGTCCCTGGATCTTGTGGAGCAAAGCCCTTTCGTATGAGATAGAACTACATTTCTGACTAGCTATTTCAGATCTCTGTTATATTAATCACACTTATATCTTAAATAATATAACATATAAAATACTAAAAAAAGTAGCATGATAAAAATATAAATTAATATAGGAAGAAAACATAAAATTACTTAATTTTAATTAAAAGTAAAAGTAGAAGCCAGAACCTTAAGTCATAAAGTTATTTACATAAACTGGTTGTCTCTGAGACATCCGTTTGGTTTTCAGGTTACTAGGAGGCGGGAGTTAAAAGGTATATATGATTAGGTATGCTTTCTCCAATATCGTGAAGTAAAGCTCTGCTTATCCCTTAACTCTGAAATAGTTTTTCAAGTGTTGCTATATATGGGGAGCACTGAGATACGTGCTGGAAAGAGAGCTTAGTGACTACTCACAGCAACTGTGTTAAAGGTTTCACAGTGTAGTTTCTTGGTGTTCTCCTTAATAACAATCATCAAAGTCATTAATATCTTGGAATCAATATAGTATAGTATAATAACAAAGATTTCTGATGCTCAGGATTGATTTAAATATAAAATGTAGCATTATTACAACACTAGTCTTTACATGTTTTTTTAAGCATCAGAATCCTTCCTTTCTTTTCCAATGAAATCTCTGGTAGAATCCCAATATGTAAAACCAAACTCCCTTCTGGCACCTGGGTGGCTCAGTTGGTTAAGCGTCGTATGTCGATGATCTCATGGTCCGTGAATTCGAGCCCCACGTCTGGCTCTGAGCTGTCAGCACAGAGCCTGGAGCCTGCTTCAGATTCTGTCTCCCTCTCACTCTGTGCCCCTCCCCCACTCTCACTCTGTGTGTCTTTCTCTATCAAAAATAAATAAACATTAAAAAAACATTTTAAACCAAACTCCCTTAATATATGTGGGAGTAAGAGACTCTGAAATCTGCCACTTCAGTCTGCCCTTGTTCTTGAAACCCAAATGTAGAATTCTAAAACACAAGGTAGAAATCCTTGATTTACAGGAATGGGTGGGTGCCTGTGTATGCTTCCGACCATATGCTGTAAGTATCACTTTCTTTCAGATGGACTTTGATAAGATCTGGACAGCTGACCATCTGAGATTATATTCCTTGGCAAAACCCCTGCATTTATATAGATTATGAAGACTGGCAACAGAAAATTCCAAAAAAATATGAAATATTTAGAGAGCCTCTGGTGTATTTTTCTGATTTTTATAGGAATATGGACTCTGGTTTCTTGGTGATTTAATTTAAAGTGATAATTTGTTGGCCAGAATAGATTGGTTTAATCCTACCCTCTGAATTAACTTAAGAACTTGAATTTACTCATTAAAATTTTTAAACATCTGCCAGGCTGGAAAAAACAGAGGCATATATGAAAAGAAGTGCTGGAACAGTGAAAAGGAAAATGGAAAATTAATTCGGAGGATTTGGAATTGTTCTAAAGTAAAACTCATTTTTTAGATGGAAACACTTAATGAAGCTAACAAGATTTTTAAGGAGTGATTTCTTGATTGATCCCAGATTTTGGAGATCTTCATTCCAAATCTCTGTCTGAGGTAGTTTTTAAAACCATGGAAATAGAGTTGGTAGCTTAGTAACTAATACTGCTTTGGAGATTAACATTTTCAACCAGGGCACCTTTGTATTCAAAGGCATATAGAATCTACAAAAAAAATGCAGCTTAAAATTCAAAGCAGACATTTGGCTTGCTATCTTGGGTTAATTAAGGATAACGGGGAATGAAGACATCATTAGAATTTTGTCACTTAAGAGTTTGTTTTGCTACAGTGAAGATAATATTGTTTCACAGGACCATGATAAAGGCTACATGTGCAGAATTTATTTTGAAGATTCCTGAATAATTATTTTGCATACAGTCTTCACAGAGTCTAATCACTCAAATTTTGAGTCATAGAGAAGCAGAACTTGAAAACTGATGGCCCACACTTTATTCTAGTATATAGATTTGTGTGTGTGTGTGCGTGTGTGCATGTGTGTGTGTGTGTGTGTGTGTGTGTGTGTGTGTGCATAGAGTAGGCACAAGTTTTTAAAAAATTGACTTTGGATCCCTTTTTGCGATAGCTTATACCATCTCTTTGGCTCATCACTGGGCACCACTGTTTCTACTCTCTTTAACACTTAACGCCCTGCGTTACAGTAATATTAATTTTCTTGGCTCTGAGGCAATTTT
The DNA here is from genome assembly GCF_046562875.1 of Panthera onca. Lineage (NCBI taxonomy): Eukaryota > Metazoa > Chordata > Mammalia > Carnivora > Felidae > Panthera > Panthera onca. The sequence goes on from NC_138343.1 coordinate 72,237,148, forward strand.
TATTTGCAAAGTTATAACCCCTCAGGCTGATTACTGCCTCTGGCATTCGAAGGGAAGTTGAGTTGGCCTACACTTAGTCTTTTGACTCTTCCTAGATGTGAGTAGTCCCTTTATGTAGTGGGTTTGAGGCAGTTGTATGCCATAGCAATTCCTGAAGGCCTCTTATGCACATTTCTTCCCAAACTGTGATCAGTGATCCCTGGGTTGGTAGTTTGAAATCAGTCCTGGTTATATTTACACCATGAAAATCTGCAACTGTTACAAATGGTTGGGGATGAGGAGGTGAGCTAACTGATAAACATTTACCAGGTTTGGTAAACATTTGATAAACATTTACCACTGGTTTGAGGGTATACCTGGGTGCCACCAAGTCTGCTTTTCAAAAGTGGTAAGTGACCCTCTGCTTGCAGAGTAAGCATTTAGTTTGCACATTTGACTTACCAGCTATAGAAGAATGGTTTTCTTCTGACGATAAATACAAATAGGACTGCACAGAATGCAAGAAATGTAAGGAAAGAAAGAGGATAAAGATGCTAACTGTGGAAATTAAGATTATAGGTTTTGGAGTAAGAGAGAGACTTCAAGGGCTCTGCCATTTTCTAACTGTATATCCATGGATGAGTTTTTTAAACCCACTAAGCCTTAGTTTCCTTATAAGTAATGTGAGGATTAAAACAGAATGTTTCCATCTGATTGCCTTGAACACAGTGGCTGGCACATAGGAAACCCTTGAATAAATCTTTGTAACTGTATAACCTACCAAGTATTTTGCCTGCATTATCTTATTAAATTCTGAGAGAGCACCATGATATAGTAGAATAATTGTCATATTTCAGATGAGGAAACAAAGGCTCAGAGAGGTTAAATAGCATGTCCATAATTGTACAAATGTTATGTGTGCTTTGTTTATTATTATTACTTATTATTATTTTATTATTATTATTACTACTCCTGCCTCTGTTTGCCTAGATTCTACAACATGATACCTCTTCAGAAAGCTTAAAATTTTCTCTCTTCTCAGTTAAGGGGTAATTATCAGAGACAACAATGTAGGTCTAAGATTGGCTATAGTAATAGAGACAAGAAATTACCACTTGTATCAATCAATTGCTCCTGCAAAACAAACTGCCCCAAAACTCAGTGCCATGTAACAGTCAAGCATTTCTTATCATGCCCACAGGTCAGGCAGAGTGATTCCAACTAATACTGAGGTCTGTGGGTTAGCAGGGGTGGTTCTGCCTCAACTGCACATTTGAAAGTAAGCTTCAAATCTATCTGTACTCATCTAAGAGGCTCTAGCAAAGATGAATTTTGCTGCTGTTGACAGTGACCTCTGTCTGCTTCCTAAACCACCTGCATCTTACTTCTTATCTCAGGCTTTGCTTTCAAGCCCAAACTGAGCCCTATAACTCAGTCTATTATCTCCTCTTTGCAGTGATTGAATAAAAGTGCTTTTCATAGTTTCTGAACCTAAACCATAAAGACAAATGTGTTTCCTTCAAAATAAATATCCATTAGTATCATTTGCAAAGTGGTTCTGAAACTTCAGCACCCATGAGACTCCACTGAAGGACTTGTTAAAACAGATTGTGGGGCTACATTCCCAGACTTGTGATTCAGCAGGTCTGGTGTAGGGCCCAAGAGCACACATTTCTAACCACTTTCCAGGTGATGCTTATTCTGCTGGTCCCACTCTGGGAACCACTGCATTGGTGTGCTTTAGCTAAGGTTCAGGCAGTACCTTGAATGAGAATGAATGGTGTCTTAGTCTTTTGGGGCTGTTATAACAAAATACCACAGGCTAGGTGGCTCATAAATAGCATATTACTTACAGTTCTGGAAGCTGGAAGTCCAAGGTCACGGTGTCAGCTTGGTTGGATGAGGGCCCTCTTCTAGGTTGTAGACTTCTTCTTGTATCCTCATATGATAGAAGGAGCTGGAGAACTCTGGGCGACCTATTTTATAAGAGTAGTGATGCCATTCACAAGGGCTCTATCCACATGACCTAATCATTTCCCAAAGGCCCAGCATTGGGTGTTAGGATTTCAGCATGTGATTTTGGGGAAGACACACTATGCAGAACATCGCAAATTGGAATGAGATAGAATACAAACGACATAGATTGGGACATAGGTCCAGAGGCAACTCTTAGGAGAGAGTAATGTAAAGAGAAAAGGAAAAGGAGTATTGAACACTAAAGTCAGGATGGAGATCTAAAAATCAGAAAATCAGTGTAAGCCTAAGCAGGTGGGTCAATGACCAAATAAGAGTATCTGTGGAAGCACCCATGGAGCCAGACAGCCTCAAGAAGGTCCAGATACAAGGGTCATGTCTCCAAACACAGGAGTTAAGAGAGCTCAGAAGCCAAGGTCAGGAAAGCCATTGACACACACACAGAACTAGATGTGCTCTTGTCTGTGTAATTGCTGCTACCCTAAAAGTCAATGAGAGTGATCTGAGGGATCTGGAGCAGTGCTACAATATTCAGATGTGGCTGCAATTAAATTATGGCAAGGACTTCTCTTAGGTTCCTTCTCTTACTCCTCCTCTCCCTTTATTCCTTCTTTCAAGAACACGTCACATACTTCTTGCTGCTTGAGCCTCCTGTGGATACTCTGAGAGTTAATTTGTCTGAAACCTAATGTGAGTACTTCCTCACTTATCCCTATAGTTGGCATTCATCCCCTTTTTCATCCATACATGGATATTTACTGAGTGCCTCCTATGCAACTGCTCTTACTGAATGCTAAAAATTCATAATCCCAGAGTTCAGGTGAGATTGAGTCTCTTGGCGAATTGTGGTACCTTACCAGGTTATAGGGTGTGAAATAAAAAAACTCTTCATCATGACAAGTCCTGATTTGTCAGGCATCTCCCAAGACCTCTCTGCCATATTGTTGTCTTATGCCATCTTTTTAAAGGAAAGATGCATTGCATTGAACTAGTCGCTTGTGCATGATTTCCTTTCCAAATTAAGAAATGAGAAGTGAGCCGATTAGTAAGTGTAAATGTATAGTTAAAGTATAAACTGTCCTCTCTGAGACGGTTGTGGTTTTGAACCCAGAGCCTGCCATTTATTATGACATGGGGATGGACATGTGCCTCCCCGAGGCTCAAGAGGTCCAATTTCCTCTGGAAATGCAGACATCTCCTCACAGGATTGTTTTAATTGTAGAATGAACTGATGCATATAAAGTTTCTAGCAGAGCACCTCATACACACTACAGAACATTCAGATAAATGTCACTGAAACAATGGAGATTTACATTATCTTACTTCAGAAGTCCAGCAATGAGAGGCCTAGGCTTCTTCAGTCCTTGTTCTTTGCCAGGCTCTGTGTGTTGCCTTTCATCCTCGGCATGTTTTCTCAGTTACAAGATGACTGTCACTGGTTGAGGACAGAACCCACAGAAAGACAAAAAGGAAGAAGATGCTAGGTGAGAGAAATGTCCTTGTGGGTCTTGCTCTTTCAATCAGGGAATAAAAATGGTCACCCAAAGCCTCTCTGTGGAATCCCCTTATGTCTCCTCTACTGGAAAGTGAAGCTGGTAACTTGAATAGCTTGCCTCTTCAGATTATCATGAAGAGGTAAGGGTGGCCACTAGAGCAAGAGGAGGGAAATGGCTTGTGCTAGGCAACCTTCAATATCTGCCACATATGCTGAAATAAAAATGGATTTTATCTTCCAGATTATCTGAGGAGTAATTTGTAATTAAGCTGTTCAAAGTGCTTCTTTCTCTCTTCCTCATTTGTTTCAGTGCCCCTGCACATGCATTAGCTGACCAGTGGAAAATTAAACTGAGTAGGCTTACGTTGTATGTATGACATTGTAGGAAATTAAGTACAAACACCTTGCTCTCTGATAGAGATACTATTAACATCAAGTATCCTTTGAAAGTTTTGTTTTGCTCCTTTGATAATATTTTATAGTTTCCTTTTCATTAGTGCAAACTTTAGCATTCAAAAAACATTCACTAAGCACTTATGTACCAAGTGTGGTAGTGGATAACTTGGTGAGGACCCAAAGGAAAAAGAATCCATCATTATGCCCTTAAGAAGCTTACCATATGATGGAAATAAGGCAAAGAGGAGCAAAGTGGGAAAAGCCAGAGTGTCATGGACAAAGAAGATGAGAAGTTTACAAGGGAAGGAAGGAAGTCAAGTAAACACTCAAGTCTTGGCTCAAGCTTCCTTATTCCTAGAATTCCATGATGGTCAAAGGTCGATAGTGGCATTGACTTATATACTGTTTCCTTGATTTCATTCTCTGCCCCCAACCCAACTCCTGGACAAACTGGGTCATGTTTGAATGGTCATGCCATTGAAACAATTTGTAGACTAAAAAATAGTTAAGTAAACTTTCAAGATCCTTTCCCATTGTGTTGTGTATAACTTGAAGGTGGAGAGGTGTTTTATTTACCTTCCTGTTTTGTTCTGACACATGATAGGTGCTATTATGTTACACGAGCAGTGAAAGAATGGATCCGATTCCACAGTTAACTGAATCTGATCTTGTTCTAAAATATCATTCATACTATAAAGGTTACATTTCCAGGAGAACCTTGTAACAACTGGGATTGGAAAAAGAAAAACATGAGAAAAAGAAGACAGAGATGAGGAAGCTAGTAACTTAGTGGGTTAAAAGCAACAGCAACAACAATTCTTGGAACTGAAAGATTCAAAATCATAAATATCATCTCTTGATTTTTAAGATCTTCAATCCTCATGTCAATCTACCAGGCTTTCTGCATGTAAAATGGTGACTGCTATGCATAGTGACTCCTTTCACAAACCATATTATTTAAAGCTGTGCGAGTTGTTGACTCATAGTTTGCAGCTGATATAAAGCAAAGTGTAACAGAGCACGGGGGCTGCCATGTGTGTCATGAGTGAATAAAATACCACTAACATGTTTACAATTTATTGGGGGGAGAGAGATGGGCAAAAGTATTCGGTGCCACAACATTTGATTGAATTAGCTTCTAAGAAAAATAAAAAAAAATTAAGATGGCTTCCAATGAAAGTTGAATCATCAATTTAATACACAGTTTTCATGAAAAAGAAATGTCCTTTTTGAAAGCTACTCAACATTTGTTTGCATTTATCCATAAAATTACATACAGCCTTTTCCCTACACTACAATTAAGGGGTAGATCTAAGTTTCTTTTGTGTTTAGAAGCTTGTGACAATTAGCAGTTATGCATAGCTTCATGTCTTCAGGCTCTTTTTAATAAAGTGTGCCCATGATTTTGAACTCTGGCACTTTTAGGATGAAAAACATTCTTTCAAGGTCTATAGAAAAGACTAGATTTTCATCATCATTTTCTTTTGGCAAGACTCTCAGTTTGGTCCTATGGCATCACCAACACAGTGCCCGGTTCCCACAGTAGTCGAACACCAGTTTGTTTTCCTAAAATCTAGGTTATTTAGTCTTAAGTAAGACCATCTGTGGGACATTGGCTGTCTAGTTCACATGGGGCTACATCAAGCCTAGTCCAGTTCCTAATTAATCTTTTCTCAATCGAAAAAGAAATTTCATAGGGAACAAACTCAGCCAGGACTCCCTTGGTACACATGTGAAGTCCCTGGCATGGAGTGGGTGTTCGGGAAATGGCTGATCTGCTAAGGAAACGAGGCCAAAGGGGGATTAGAAGCCCAGTCCTTAGGATAAGTTCAGAATTAGTGCTCCTTTTGATGGAAAAATTCATCTGAAAAATTTAATTGAGTACATTTTCTAGGCATTAACATGCTTTTATAAACAAATCCATCAGTAGGAACCTTCCAAATGAATCAAACCATTCTCATAAATAATCCTTGAAATTCATATGGGCTTAATAAATAGTGGAAAAATTCACTTTAAGTTTTGCCAAATTCCAAATATTGGCAAAAAAAAGGTCACACAACTTTTGATCAACACAAAACAATCTAGATATATCTGCATATAACAAGCTAAAAACATGATATAAATGTTTAAAGACTGTATTTAGAATTATCATAATTATTTGTATGTAGTCTACTCATAGCTTTTGCTTATGCATCACAGACATTTTTCTGAGAAATATGGTTCATATATTTTGAATTTCTTTTTCTCTCATGTACAGTAGGCATAAAAATATTTGCTTGTGGTATGTCTCATTCCCTTGTACTTTTTAAAACTGTTTTCAGATGTCAATCTGTGTAACGTGATAACTTACCATAAGGATTTCATGAAAAGTTTTTTGTTCTTTCAGAAGACAAATGCAGATTTATAAAATAAATATTTGTTGAAAATACTACCCTCTGTGAAGGGCTAAATGGCTGAGGGTGGGGGAGAGAGAGAGACAGAGAGAGAAATATAGAGCCTTAATCATTGTACTGTCCTTCCTGAATGTTGAAATTCAACAAGAGAATATAGTCCAGGCTTAAAAGTATTTTCAAAGTCAATATGGTCCAACTACTATCTACTATATAAATCTCACACAGTCTCTTGAAAGTAATTTTCTAGGCTTTATATGGATATTTCCAGAGACAAAAAGCAGAATACTTTATCCTATTTCAGACAACTATAATTTCATAAAGTTCTTTCTTCTAGTGTGAGTCAAAAACTGCCCCTGTGAATCTTTTTGCCATTGATCACTTTTCTGTTGTCTAAATTATGTAGAATAAGGTGGTTTTTTCCTTACATAACATTCCTTCAAATGACTTAATAAGCTTTATTTTTCAATGTTCTATCTATCTATCTATCTATCTATCTATCTATCTATCTATCGACATAGCGTGAGCAAGGGAGGGGCAGAGAAAGAGAGAGACACAGAATCAGAAGCAGGCTCCAGGCTCTGAATGGTCAGCACAGAGCCCAATACAGGGCTTGAAGTCACAAGCTGTGAGATCATGACCTGAGCCGAAGTCAGACACAACCAACAGAGCCACCCAGGTTCCCCTAAACTATTATATTTTTAATGGCTTCTCTTCTTAAATTTTTTTCTTTTTCCTTTTCCTTTTTCTTTTTCTTTTTCTTTCTTTCTTCCTTCCTTCCTTCCTTCCTTCCTTCCTTCCTTCCTTCCTTCCCTCTTTCCTTCCTTTTCTACCCTGTTTTCATGGTAGATATGGGGATGTACTTGATCCTCCTCCCCCAAGGAATCACACTAAGTGCTTTAGAAGTAGTTAAATGGGCTGCAGTGAGAGCCCCTTAATTGAGAAGTTAGGTCAGGCTTTGCAGAGGGAATGCCACCAAGTTATAGAATGAATGGAAGGAAACACAGCTATGTGGGAGGTGTGATAGGTGATTGGTGTTCTAAGCAGAGAAAACAACATAAACATGGCTCTATTCCTCAAAAGGGTTCATTTATGTTGTCCTTCCCATCCTGGTACTTTCTTTGTCTCTGTTCGAGTCTGGCTACATTTTATGACTTTCGATGCGTGGATTAAAAAATAAAAATAAAAAGGGATCCAGTGAGCACAGAAATAGTTGAACATCATATCTATGCCTATTTGAGTGTAATAAAAACATTGTACTAGGTTGGATTTTAACAGGGTTGGTTGTTAGGAAGTGAGTTGGGACATTGGACATTAGGGAGGGAGAAAATGTAGTGAAGGGCAAGCAGAAAACGAAGACACTAAAAAGACAGAGATGGTGTAACAATCAATAAAAAGATGAAAGGCATGGAAGAAGCTGAATAAGGTGCTTCTTATATGGATGAACTTAAATGGTGTGATAATCATGGCTTTGAATTTTAAACTACAAAGAAAGGTAGAAATTCTGTATTACTGTTGGGAGTTTTGTTATTTACAAGTTATTCTAAACAACTGCATCTATGTAAAGAAAAAAAGAATGCATTTTCCCCATGATTTTTCTTATATTAAAAGTCATTCACATTGGTACATTGCACATCTTCATGGCTTATGTCTTTTATGTTTATCCTAATAGTCTGTGATTGCCTTATTTAATCTATTTGTCTAGAATGGAATGCATTCTTGTGACTATTTAGTGGAATCTCTACTTAAAACAACAACAACAAGCAATCAATCCATTCTTTCCTCTGACAATTTTTATTTTTATAAAACCCTGAATTGTACTGTTGTGAGGCAAAATTCAAAGCAAAAATATATTTTCTGTTAAACAAAAATTTTTCCTCTTTTTTGGAATAGTTTTCTTAAAAAATGTTAAAGTGTGTCCTGTAGTGATAAAAGTACACGAATGGGATGCACATTGTATCTTCTTAGTTCTTGAGCACAGCTCTCATCTCACCCAGTTGTGAATGAGTGATGTAGCTCTTGGGCATATGGTTATGGTCCCATTTACTTCTAATGCCCATGATGCCTACAGTCTTCTCTCTGTGCATCCAACCTGCCCTTCAAGGTCCGTCCAGCCTTCGGGATTTTTGTAAGAACTTTACCCTTCCCTTGCAGCAGTTTTCTTTCTTATTTCCCTGGTTCTGATTGGATCTATCCAGGTTTTGTTTGTTTTTACATTTGGTTAGCTTCCGTCACATTTAGGATTTCTGCTTGCATACAAATGCCACTACATTCGTGTGACTTAGTAAAAGACACCTCTTCTCAGAAACCAGATTGCAAATAGGCACCACCCACGGACAGGCAAATTAGGAGGAAGAAGCTCTTTGTCTTGGGGGAAGATTTCAACCCCCAGTTGTACTTTGGCTAGGTACCCACACGCACAACTGCACAGCTATGTATGACAACCCTCATAAAATCTAGCACTTACATAACTAGTAGTAATAGGCACTCAAGCAATAGTTGGCATTTGTTTCAGTCTTTGTTCGAATTTGCAAGATACTTTTTAATCATAAAGGGAAAAATGCTATTAAGATCTTTCTTTTTTGTCCCCTGCGCCCCAAAAGCACAAGAGCATCCTGATGGGATAGTGTCTGTATCTCTGGCCACGTAAAAGCAGGAAAATGCAGGCAAGAGAAGGCAACAATTAGATAATTTAGGCTGTCACTGAACTTATGGTCACAATGGAACTGAATGGTTAGACTGTGTTTTTGGCCTGAGTAGGTTATGGAGTAAGAATTTAATTTTTTCAAAAGCTGTTCTCATGCTTGCACAAGCTTGTTTTTTATACATCTCATTTAATTTCATATTGTTTTTGGCTGTGATGTCAAAGTTGTAACATTTCACACGATGGTGTGGTGCCAAGAAACGATTCTACACATCGGTCATGTGGTACATGCTGTTTGGAGCAGCTGCATGATCCTGTCACAGACACTGGAGAAAGACTACATCCTTTGGCTGGACTTCCTAAGCTCCTGGAATTTTAAATCTTAGCCAGTAGCCAGGGGCAAGCCATCCATGCTTATTATGTTACTTTTTAATATCTAGATTTTTGCAAACACTGCCTCATTTTTTTAAGTTGGATCAGTTCGCTCATTATGCTTTGTGCAGGTTAGCATCCACAAAAAGCATTGCAGGAAATCAGGTGCTGTTGCTATGCTTCTTTCCATCTGTTGTGTAGTTATTTTTAGTTCCCTCCTTCATTCATCACCGTGACTATGAAGGCAAAGAAAATTCAAGTATTGCCCGACTGTGTTTACAGTACCCACTACTTCTGAATCAGCTTTTCCTTTCCTCACTGGAGACATCACACTGGGTTATGCCGGGAAACTTATTTTAGTGGAGAAATTATTTAATAGATTGATGTTAGATGAACTACTTTATCATGACTCTGGGGAATAGGCATAGACTGATCAGTTTGAGTAAAGCTCAAAGACATAAGAATAATTTAATTTACTTGGATTCCCTTCTTTCATTTGCCATTTCTGGGAACATGGCAATTCCCCAGCAATTACTCTCATTTTTGTAAAAATCAATTAGTAAAATAAATGGTATTAGAAAACATATGATAAGTAGTAACTGTGCTGAATAGATAAAAAAAATATACAGGTATGTCCTGAGGAAAGAACACATCCTATTCAGAGTTCAAAAGAGTAAACTATTGTATTAATCCTTCATGAGACAAGTTGCTTGAGAATTAGTAAGAAGAGGTGTCACTTTGTATGATCAGGTCTGTGATGGTCAAATCTTCACAAAGATATAAGTTACGGCCCCATCTAACTTTAATGCCCACAACTGGACAACCATAGACAGCAGCCTTACTCATAAAAATCTAGCACTTATATAACCAGTAGTAAGCGCTCATGCTGTAGTTGCCCTTATTTTATTTTTGACTTGGCAAGATTTTTTTTTCACCATAAAGAGAAAAACTGCAATCAACTACTCCCTCCACCCCTACCCCCTGGCCAAAGTACAAGATCATCCTGAATTCTAATCTAATTACCTCCTAGTCCGAGAATATCCTTTGTATCCTTTCAATGTTATCGAGATTTGTTTTATCACATATATTCTACCCTGGAGAATGTTTTATGTGCTCCTAAAAAAAAACACACATTTTGCTATTCTTGGGGGGAGAGTGATATTAGCATCAATTATGTCAAGATGGTTGGATGATATCATTCAAGTCTTTTATTTCTGCCAAATTCTTTGTCATCATGTTCCTGGAAGCGTAAGTATTGATGTTGCAAATTAATATTTCTATTCCCCCTTTCAGTTTTCTCAGTTCCTGCTTAATGTGCTTTGAAACCATCTTATTAGCAGTATTTATATTCAGAATTTTTATATTTTCTTATTAATTGATCTCTTATCATTATGAACATTCATGTTTATCTGTAAATCTGCTTTTATATTAATATAACCACACCAGCTTATACTTGATGAACATTTGCATAGTATGTCCTTTCTTATTCTCTTACTTTTATATCTGGGGTGTTTTTGTTGTAGATAGCATATAAGTGATTTTGCTTTTTTATTGTCTTAAAAACTTTTGTCTTTTAATTAGAATGTTTAGATCACTAATATATTTATTCTCTTTAATACTGTTTTTAAAATGAGCATTTAGTAAATTTATTTATTATTTTTTGGTGTAAAGCTCTATAAATTTTAACACATTTACAATATATATATAGTCAACATCAAAATCAGGATACAGAAAGTTCTTTCAATCCCCCTCAAAGCTTTCAAGCAATTTCTTTTGAGTCATAGCCTCCTTTCACCCCTAAATTCTGGCAACTACAAGTCAGTGCTTTGTTACTATAGATTTGTATTTTTGAGAATTCTATACAAATAAATGATGCAAATTTTTTTACAAATTGTGAATTTGTAACATTTGAAACATTTCCTTGAGATTGATCCAAGTGGTTGAGTACATCAATACTTCAATATTTTTATTACTCAGTAGTAATGTATGGAATTGTGTTGACTTACCACAATTTGTTTATCCATTATCCCTTTGAAGAACATTTGTTTGTAGGTTTTGATGATTATAAGTAGAGTTGCTATAAACATTCATGTACAGGTTTTGGTGTGAATATAAATTTTTATTACTCCAGAGTAAATGTGTAGGAGTAGGATGAGTGGTCACTTGCTTTGTGTATATTAAAATTTTAGAAACTTCCAAACTCATTTCCAGAATGGCTGTATCATTTTGCATCCCCTTGGCTCAGGGTTTGCATCAATTTTTTAGTGTGGAGGATTTGAAGGTTAAGTTTCTCTCTCTACTCAACACACAGAGATACATTTTAAATCCTTAATACATTAAATACTTATTAATAAGGTAAATACTTAATAATACTATCTACTGTTAGGCATTAATGATGTATCAGACACAATACTAGGCACAGAGCTTTACTTAATGTATAGGAAAATCAAAAGTCCTGTTCCAATTCTACTCAAGAGTCCTTGGCTACAGTAAATATATATAAAATGAAACAAAGAAATTTTTATATTTCCCTACTTTATCCTCTCTATATTGATACTGTGAGTCCAGTTATAATATTAATTATAGGACCTGATATATAAGCCTTTCTTAATCCTCACAACAACTTTGGGAGCCTATTATTAGCTCCATTTATAGATGAGGAAATTGGACATCAGAGCAGTTGAAGGATGTACTCAAGTACTTGTAGTTACATGAAGACAGAACTTAAATCTGTTTTATCCTAATTCTTTTGTATATATTCCCCCTTGATATTGTATAGTTTCATCCCTACTCAATTTTTTTCCATACAAAATGTGTGGTCCATTTAGTATTTGGGGCATATTTATACTAAAACATTATTTGTTGTTTATCTGAAACTCAACTGGGTGGTTTAAATTTTACCTGGCAACCATAATGGTTTTATTCATTTTCTATATTTATAAGATAATTTTCTTGAAAGTCTATCTATTTAAGTTGTACTTTCAATTTTTAAGTGCCATGAAGTGAAAATCACACGAATCTGACATATTTTAACAGTTTCCATTTACATTACTGTGAAGGGTCAATGATTACCAAATAAGGGCAAATTGTTCCATGTCCTAATCTATTTCTAAATGATTCAAAATATCTTTACCTTTGATTTTTCCCCCTTCAACATAGATATTATAAATCTTATATGAAAATTATTTGTGGTATTTTCAGGAGATTGAGCAGTGAAATATTTTGGTGAGAAATATTAGACTAAGACTTTTTCATGACTTATTGACTCCAAAGAGGAACATTGTCAAATTGACTTCATTTATTATTTATTTATTTATTTATTTATTTATTTATTTATTTTATTTTATTTTATTTTTTTAACGTTTATTTATTTTTCAGACAGAGAGAGACACAGCATGAACGGTGGAGGGGCAGAGAGAGAGGGAGACACAGAATCGGAAGCAGGCTCCAGGCTCTGAGCCATCAGCCCAGAGCCCGACGCAGGGCTCGAACCCGCGGACCGCGAGATCGTGACCTGAGCCGAAGTTGGACGCTTAACCGACTGAGCCACCCAGGCGCCCCTTGACTTCATTTACTTGAATATAGTCCAACAAATATTACTGAACTGGAAATACAAAGAGAAAACACATTAAAAAAGGAAACAAGACAGAGAGTATTTACAGGGTATGGGGCAATATCAAAAACTATGCTATGAGTCCAAGTCCAATATCAACAACTATGAGTCCAAGAAAAGGAAAAGAGGAAAGATGGGGAAGAAGAAATATATAAAGACATCATAGCTGAGAAAATTTCCCCTGATATTAAAAGGAATTAAACCACACAGAGAAGGATCTCAGAGAACCCCAAACATGAGGAATAAAAGTTCAGTTTATATACATCCTGTTTAGACTGTTATTCATTGTTAGAATTTATAAAGACAGGCAGAAAGGGATAAAGATCTGAAAGGCGGAGAATGGTACTGATAGTCTCAGCTTGCGAGATAGTCACATGATACTGTTTTAAGTTGAAGAAATAAGAAATGAATTTATTTTATTATCTAAATATTATAAGAATGAGCCAGAGAGGAACTAAAATTTCATAACATCAGAATCATATTAAAAGCTGTGGGCCTACAGAGATCTTCATCAATCACAAGAAGTCCTTAGATAAATAAATCTGTCTTTAGATGTATAAATTTGATAGATTCAGATATAGCACTAGAAATAATTTTTACATATTTGAGTAGTCACTGGAAACAGTTAAATAATTAAGATTCATTGTTTTAGAGTGTAATTTTCAAGAAGGTAAAATGATGATTCTAATTAAACTATAAAAAGAAAATGTGTCAAATATTTTTTTCAACTCATTAAAGAAGTTACTAGTAAGATGCTATGACCAGTTTATAGAGCATTTGAGCTACTAAATATTGTCAGACAATTTAAAAAAGAAATGTTACGGTAAGATCATTGAATAAGATACAAAATTGCTTAATGTCCTATAAACAATAAGTTGTGTCCTTTAGGATTATCCTTTATACTGAATCAAAATTGGTTACATTCTCTATTAGACAAAATTATACAAGTTAACATGTAGCTTCACTAATTCTTAGGCTTTTATCATTTGCTTAAAGAATTTCTTTTGGGGAGTTAGTCTAGATATAGGAAAAATGTTTTAAAAATATTTTTAGGAGCACCTGTTTGGCTCAGTCAGTTGAGCATCTGACTCTTGATTTCGGCTTAGGTCATGATCTCATGGTTTGTGAGACTGAACCCTGCATCCGGCACCATGCTGACAGCGTGGAGCCAGCTTGGGATTCTCTCTCTCTCTCTCTCTCTCTCTCTCTGCCCCTCCCACTCTGCTTGTACTCTCTCTCTCAAAAATAAATAAATAAACTTAAATGTTGTTTTAGCCATGTGTGTTTTTTGCTTTGATAAAAACAAAAATAAAAATATATTTGTCTGGCAATATCAGCTAGCATTTATTTGATGCTTGCTATGTGCTAAGCAAAATATTTGCAAAATAATTTGTATGTGTTATATGGTTTAATTTTACCACAATCTTATGAGATAAATAATATTATTTTCTGCATGTTACATTTGAGAAAACAGTTAGAGGGAAGTTAAGAAACGAGGCCAAGTCGGGCACCTGGGTGGCTCAGTTGGTTAAGAGTCTGACTTCGGTGCAGGTCATGATCATGGTTCATGAGTTTAAGCCCTGCTTTGGGCTCTGAGCTGACATCTTAGAGCCTGGAGTCTGCTTCAGATTCTGTCTCTCTCTCTCTCTCTCTCTCTGTCTCTCCCCCACTATGCTCTGTCTCTCCCTGTCTCTCATAAATACATAAATGTTAAAAAAAATTTTAAGAAACTAGGCCAAGGTTACATATACACCAAAAGTCATTTGCCTAGTCTGTGATTTAACTGTGTAGTAAGGTGATACAATTCAGAGAACAAGGAGAAGGGAGGTGTTTCAAAATGTGAATAGAACACATTAGGATATGAGAATTGTTCTGGATTTGAATAATTAATTAGGAAAATAAACAAAACTCCTTTCTGATTTAGTATTTGTGTTTAGGAACAGCCAGGAGCAAGAAAGAACCAAAGCAGGCAACACTTAAATCCTTCAGTACTCAAACAGTACAAGAGAGACCTTTTATTTGAATATCCTTATTTTTCTCTTGCACAATTTTAGCCTTGTAAGCTCATTTCAGCAGATTAGCTCTTTGAAAGTACATAATTATTAGCATCTTTAGTGAATGTTTTTGTTTATTTAACTATAGTTTCTCTGCATGATTCCTCAGCTTACCAAACTATTTTGTTGTTTAGAATCCACTTTTCAATTATAATTTACATGATTGTCTTTCGAATATGTAATATCTACTTGTTGCCAGATAGTTTTGTTTCATTTTTTACTGCAATGGCTAGTGTCTTAATGTAGGTATGCTTGAGAATATTTTGTCTGTTTTAAAACAGAGCTATTTTATTTTGTTTTGCTACTTAGAACACTGTGCTAACAAGTGAATTCATGATATTTTAGTGCTTTTGTGTTTCTTCAAAGTTTATGTTACTATGTTCTACTTAACGGTTCTTGCCTAGAGGACCCAAGTCACATCACTGCTGCATACAGAAAAGGAAACAGTAGGATAGTGCTAAAAGAGGAGGAAAATAGACCTAGGTCAATGTGTGTGTGTGTGTGTGTGTGTGTGTGTGTGTGTGAATGTGTGTGAATGTGTGTGACCAGCTGTATCACCTACTAGCTTTAGCTGAAACCCACCCACCCAATCCCAGAGGACTCAGCTTTCTAGTTGCCTTCTTTGGCAGCTTATTTCTTTTCTTTCACATCTCACAGGACAGTGTCAGACGTGATATCTTTGTTTCCTTTTACTGCTGATCATAAATTTGACACCTGTCCATCCGATGTCTTGGGACTAGAACATTTTCTCCCCCTCCTTGTTTGTGTTGACCTCTCTCCTGCTGTCATTCTCCCTCACTCAGTGCAGACAATGCCCCTGGACCTGCTCTTCCTCCCTGATACCTCTATTCTTTCTGCTTGTTAATATCCCTGGGGATAAAAATTCTAACACCCCAAATTATTTATTCCTTGACCTTTCAGTGACAATAATCATTTTCTCCATATGATTTTTCATCCACTCCCATGGTCACATGCTAGATTTTGTTTTCAATGTCTCATGTTTTTTTTGGGGGGGGCCCTCAATTCCTCCATTGTTACTTTATTTTGTGTTTTACAGGTATTTTCTATTGTATCTTTTTAATTTATTTGTCACATCCTTTACTATATTTTTTGATATTGCCATCCTGGTTTCTCTGGGGTTTCTCTAATTCATATTAATATCAAATGAATTTCAGTAGTATACAAAACTTTTGTTTCTATATACCTTGCCCTTTAAGCTTTATGTTGTTATTGCCACAAATTATATCTTATACATTGTATAATTGTATACATCAAATTCAATTTAAAATTGTTGCTTTATATTTTCTATTAAATCAGATAAAAAACCAAGTTAAAACAAAAGATATGTTAAACTGTATTTTATCTTTACCTATGTAGTTACATTTTCTAGCAGTTTTTATTTCTTCACGGGGAATTGAGTTTCTGTTTTGGTATCCTTTTATTTCAGCATGATAATGCTTGTGGTGACTTCTCTTGTTTGTTTTTTTTTTTTTCATTAAAAAATATAAACAATTTAGGGGTGCCTGGGTGGCTCAGTTGGTTAAGAGTCCAACTTCAGCTCAGGTCATGATCTCACGGTTTGTGAGTTTGAGCCCCACGTCAGGCTCTGTGCTGACAGCTTGCTCAGAGCCTGGAGCCTGCTCCGGATTCTGTCTCCCTTTCTCTCTGCCCCTGCCCCGCTTACACTCTGTCTCTGTCTGTCTCAAAAATAAATAAACATTAAAAAAATTTAAAAAAATATAAACTATTTTTACTCTTTCAGAGTAGCTGTAAAAATAAACACATGATTTTATCATTTCTTAAATCAACACTTTTTTCCTATTACATTACTTTTAGGACATCATTTTCCAGAGAACAGTCTTTTTATTTTACATATTCTTTTTTTAAAAAATAATTTATTGTCAAGTTAACTAACATGCAGTGTATAAAGTGTAGTCTTGGCTTCGGGAATAGATTCCTGTGATTCATCACTTATATAAAACACCCAGTGCTCATCCCAAGAAATGCCCTCCTCAATGCCTATCACTCATTTCCCCCTCAACCCCACCTCCCATAAAACCTCAGTTTGTTCTCTGTATTTAAGAGCTTCTTATGGTTTGCTTCTTTTTCTGTAACTTATTTTTCTTTCCCTTCCCCTATGGTTTTCTGTTAAGTTTCTCAAATTCCACATATGAGTGAAAACATATGATATCTGACTTATTTCACTTAGCATAATACCCTCCAGTTCTATCCATGTTGTTATAAATGGCAAGATTTCATTCTTTTTCATTGCTGATTACTATTCCAGTAAACACAAACACACACACACACACACACACACACACACACACACACACACACACACAGTACATTTTCCTTATCCATTCATCAGTTGATGGACATTTGGGCTCTTTCCATAATTTGCCTATTGTCGATAGCACTGCTATATAATACCAGTTTTTGTTTATCTGGGAATGTCTTAACTCCTTTTCCATTATTGAAGGATACTTTTGCTTGATATAGAATCCATGTTTAACAAGGGTTTGTTTTTCTTTCTTTCTTTTTTTTCCTTTTAGCACTTTAAGTATGTAACCCCATTGCCTTTTGGTCTCCATGGTTCCTGATGAGAAATCAGATGTTACTCTTATTGGACATCCCTTATATGTGACAAATTGCTATTTTCTTGTTGTTCTCAAGATTTTCAACAATTTGATTACAATGTGTTTGATGTGGATCTCTTTGAGTTTTTCCTACTTGGAATTTTTTGAGCTCCTTGTATATGTAAAAAAATACTTTTCATCAAATTTTAGAAGTTTTTAGTCATTATTTTTCTAAAGCATTTCTTCTGCCTTTTTCTCTCTCTCCTCTCCTAGGATTCCCACGATATGTATGTTGTTGCACTAATGGTGTCCCACCAGTCTTCTAGGCCCTGCTCATTTCTTTTTATTCTTTTTATTTTTTGTTCTTCAGACTGGCTAATCTCAACTGACTTATTATAAAGCTTATTAATACTTTCTTCTGTTGGCTCAAAATTCTGAATTTTTAAATTTCAGTTGTTGTGTTTTCAGCCCCTCAGTTTTCATTTAGGTTTTTTTTTTTTTATAATTTCCATATTTAAATTGCTGTTCTCTATTTGGTAAAACATTATTTTTATACTTTCTTTAGTTCTTTAGATGTAGTTCTCTGCAGCATGCTGAACATACTTAGAATAGCCATTTAAAAGTCTGTTTGGTAGTGTCTGGGTTTCCTCAGGCACTTTCAGTTGGTGTGTGTCTGTGTGTGTAGGGGCCATACTTTCTTGTTTCATTGCATGCTTTGTAACTTTTTGTTGAAAACCAGACATTTTGAATATTCTAATGTGGTAATTGTGGAAATCAGATTCTCAACCCTCCCCAGATTTATTGTTGTTGCTGTTTGGTGACTTTTGTAAACTAATTTTGTAAATTCTATATTCTTTGTCACATATGGCCCTGAAAGTCTCTTCTAAAGTCTGCATTCTGTTAGGTACTTATTTTACAGAGAGTTCCTTAAATGGCTGTAGCCAAAAGCAAATAAATAAGCAAAAAAAAATCTCCGTCTTTGCAATTTGACTGTGTTGGGAAATTTCTTCTTACCTTCAGTGCTTAACCACAGTGTTTCAACTCTGCTGGGTCTCACCTCAAGGTCATCAGAAAGTGAGAGCTCAAGACCTTTTTGAAGTATGTCCACAGGTTTGAGCATGTGTGTGGACTTCTTTATTCTCAAGAGGATGCTGGAGCTTTTCAAAGCCCCTATGTACATTTTATTCCCTAGCCCTTCCCCTCAAGATTTTAGGCTAGTCCATGATAGTCCTTGACAGTCCCAAATGTCACTTACTGCCTTGGGCAGCAGTGTCCAGTATATCAGCTTGCAAATATTTTTTGTAATTTCCCCAGAAAGCAACTTTAGCACTGGGTCAGTTACAAGGTAAAGATACTTTTTTCTTTCTCTCTCTCTCTCTTTTTTTTTTTTTTTTTTTTTTTGAGCTGGTTCTCCAAGGAGTCACCAGAAAGGTTTAAATAAATAATTACAATTCTTTATGAATTTACCTTTAGTATTAGGAATGCAGACTGTTATTTGCATTGCTATCACTGATCAGAGGAGAGGAAGATAAGAGTGGGGCAAGTTAAAATGCCACAAAGTTAACTGCTTTTACTGAAAACTTACTTTCCTTGAATGAGTGCTATTAATGCTGCTATAGGTCTTTAGTTAATTTCCACTGTTCCAAATAAGTTGATTCTGACAATGTTTGCCTTGTTTCCCCCACTGGTTTTATGGAATAGTAGAATTTAGAGCTTCTTACTCTGCCTTTTCACTGGCATCACTCGGTACACTAGGCTTTGACCGCCAACCGCCCCATCTCTGAAAATTATGCTGTTGGAAGGGAAGCAGGTGAAATTACTGGAGCCTCAACATACCAATGAACAATTTGAGGAACTCACAAATTTGCCAACTTGTTCAAAATGTTTTTTCAAGAAATCATTTTATTGAAGATGATAAATAAGCTTTCTCAAGAATATATTTGATATACTCTTTCTTAGCATAATTTTAAACGATGTTAAATGTCATTTTGTGTTTTCATTAATATAAATTTTATGAATGTATTCATGGATACTTATTCTTTAATTTTTTAATGACAATGGGATCAAAATATAGTCCATAAAGGAACTTTTTAATTTACATTAACTTCTTTTTAATTTTTTTTGAAGTAATTTTTGGTTTCAGTCATTTCCAAATTTGGAGGATTTGCTGAACGTTTTCAGGCTGACCCAATTTGCCAAATTTACAAATTCATAATTCACCAAAATCTGTTTTAATTGTTTCAAAAGTTTTATAGATACTTATATCAGATAGAATGGTTTTAACAGCTTTTTAATATATTAGCAAAACTTTAATCATTAAGTTTTCATTGTGTGTTCAAAACAGCTTTTAAGTATTGTGTAATATGGCCATGTCTATATCCTTGCTCCCACTGCTTCTGAACCTATAGGAATATGCACCATATACAGGGGGTGTTTGGTGCAATAAGTATTTTAAGGGAAATAAGATAAAAGGGTTAGAGATAATAGGGGTAAGTTTAATAG
The DNA here is from genome assembly GCF_046562875.1 of Panthera onca. Classification (NCBI taxonomy): domain Eukaryota; kingdom Metazoa; phylum Chordata; class Mammalia; order Carnivora; family Felidae; genus Panthera; species Panthera onca. Next base: position 72,257,146 of record NC_138343.1, read on the forward strand.
AGCAATCAGAGAAGACAGTCACAGGAGATACATGTTAATGGAAGCTTAGAAAATTAAGAAGAGGCAGTCATGCAAAGAGTTTGGGGAACTACCTTCTAGTAAGAAAGAATAGCATATTGTGTTTTCAAAGACCTAAAGCAGGAAAGATCCTGGTGTTTTTTACAAGCTGAGAAGACCAGTGACTGCTACATAATACTTTGCATATGCAAATACTTTGCATATTGCAGATACATCCAACTGCATGTGACTATACATGCAATTACAGTTGATTCTCGTTATTTAAGGATCCTGTGTTTGCAAATTTTCCTACTCACTGAAACATATTTGTTATGTCAAGTAATACTCATGGCATTTTCATGGTTAGTCACAGACATGCACAGAGTGTAAAAAATTGAGTTGCCTAAGGTGTACATTCCCAGTTGAGGTCAAACAAAGTGATACCCTTCCTTTTAATTTCATCTCTCCTATGGTAAATAAGTGCCCTTTGTGTGATCTATTTAGTGCTGCATTTTTTGATTTTTCATTTTTGTGCTTTTGTTGAGAGATTTTGCTGTTTAAAATAACCCCATCATGTATAGAGTTGAAATACTGTATAGTGTTCCTAAGTAAAGAAGACTGTGATATATTTTGTGGAGAAAATATGTGTGTTAGATAACTTTCAGGCATGAGGTATAGTACTATCAACTATGAATTCAATGTTAATGGATCAATACATAGTAAATGAGGTGTCTTTAAACAGAAACACACATAAAACAAGGTTATGTCTTGATTAGTTGATCAAAATGTGACCAGAGGCTTGCAGGAACCTAACCTTACATTTCCCCTTGGAGCAATGATTTAGTTTTTGCTAATTTAGTGTTCTTGGCAACTTTATAGAAAACGGCTACTACAGATGCGAAGACTTGATTGTACCATGTCACATGGTAATGCTTACACAACTGCTCAGGATTATGAGCTTTATTTGTCTGTCTGTTCCCAGTCTCTAACATTGTATCTGCCCCAGAGGTAGTGTCTGGCAAGTATTTATTTTAGTGCACAAAAGACTGAACCATCACTGCACATCATATTCAATCATCTGTGCTGTATTTGCTTTGTACACTGCTAATCCAAATCAGTTTTTATCCTAGAACAGTACTTCAGCAAACTGACAACAAGGCAACTCGTTTAGCTTTGTTCCCTGATTGAAAATTACAGCATTTAAAATGAAGAGTAGGGGCACTTGGGTGGCTCAGTTGGTTAAGCATCTGCCATTGGCTCAGATCATGATCTTGTGGTTTGTGAGTTCGAGCCCTGGGTTTTTAAATAAAAACATTAAAAAGTATAAAAAATAAAATCAAGGCTATAACTAAAGTTTTGATGTCTACTGCATAATCCGACATGCTTTTGATTGTTACAAAAGTAATTTCTCTAAATAGAGCAATAGGTTTGAAACTTTACACTGGATACAGGTTGATATGAGGAAAGGGGAAGTGGCATTTCTGAAACTGGTATCATGAGGGACTAAATCATAATCTTGATGCTTTTTTAGCACGATATTTTCTCTCAAATGTTTATCGATCACTCGAAAGATTATGTAGACCTCAGAATGTTTTACTGAATTGTAGCAGGAAAATACACCTATGTTTTAGACTAATGATGAGCAGAAGCTAATTAAATGGAGTAGTCAACTGAAATGACCCATTAGCGATTTTGTTTTTGTGGCTTTTGTTTTTGCGTTGGTGAAAATGTGTCATTGGTCATATATCATGAACTGATTTATCTTTAACTAAATCTATATCTTTCACATTCTTATTTTTATCTATATCCCAGAGAGTTTTATGCGGAGCTTCCTTTTTCACGCCTGAAATCACAAAGATAGATGAACTTGTTGGGTACAGGATAGTGAGAGGGGCGACAATTTCTCTCAATTACTTGATTACAGGGAAATTGTAAGGCAATTTCTCTATATTTAGGGGGTCTCTAATTTTCTTTTCAAGAAAGTGAGTTTGCCCGTCTCATCCAAATTTACAAGGAAAACGTAATTTTAACATTATCTTCTCACAAGTGATTTACCAATTTGGTCATATTTGAAGTGAAACAATTTGTAATGCTGGTCTCTAAAGTCTGAAGAAAATTTAATACAAGAAAATCTCTGACCTCTTTTTGAAGAGTAAATTTTTTTTTCACAAAATATCTCAGATAGGCCAATATATATTAATTAGCTTTTCCCTGAGGTTCATGCAAATATTGATAAAACTTAGTATTCACAATTAGTGTAACTATGATATAAATATTAAAGTTGAAACATGTGAATTGCTAATATTTGAGCATTTTTGATCTCTAAAATGGCAATTTCATAGGATTCAACTTAATATGGTACCACTTTGTAAACAATCAGATATTATTGGTTTTGATCTATTTTGGGGGTCAACAACAAATTTGAATTCATCAGTGATATCTCTAGGAGATAGTGCCTGTTAATTTGTGGCTTTTTAAAGTGTTGATTATCACTGAAATAATCACAATTGCTAACAAAGAGCTTAATGCCTTCCTAAGCATTTTGAGTGCTTACTGTGTGGCAGGCATTATATTAACTAATTTATAAGCGTGATATAATTTATTTCCCACAGTAATTTGTGAGACTGGTATTATTTTTCAGGTAAGAAAACTGAGGCTTATTTAATCCAAGTAACTTTCCCAAAGCCACAGGGCAAACAAGTGGGCTTTAACTCCTCTTTCTTCAGATCTCTTCTTGGGAAACCTTCCCTAAAACTCCCTCATTAGGGGAAGGTCTTTCCCAGATACCCTGTGTTCCCATGCATCTCTACTTGCTTGAGCACTGCTTAATCACTAGATGATCCAGGAGGGATGGTCCTGCAACCTTAGCATGATACTGGGCATGTAATAAATAAGTCCTTCTTTATTATTTGTGAAATAAGTGAGAAATTGGGGAAGCCATTGTTTAATATCACAAAGTCTGTTTTGGTACTAGTGCTCTTTACCACGGTGTTATACCATGCTTATATTTGAGAATGGCAATAAATTAAATGGTTACGTCTTGTTTATATTCATATGAATTATAAGCTTTATTTAGGTTGAATAATTGCTTATGGACTATCTCCTGCATCTTAAGAGAAACCAGACTAAAATTCACCTTCTCAAGTGATAGTCAAATGGGAAAGTTACTTCTCAATACTCCAAAGTTCTAACAAGCTGAACTACTCATTTTTAAGATAATCTGCTATTTTAAATATCCCTATCATGTTTCTACCTGAGATAATTAATTGTGTTTTCCCTATGTATGTTGTAAAAAATATAGTGTAGACATATCTGGCTAAAAATGTAGCAGGAGACTAAATTAGTAATGAAGGCTCCTAAAAAGAAAGTGCAGAAATGATTTCACAATTTTTTTCTAATTAAATTGATTTGTATGTTTGGACTTTGGAGTATAATGAACTTGGAGTCCAGCAGACTTCAAATTTAGCCAGTCTAGGAGTTATTGACTCTGTTCCACTTTTAACGTTAAAACATGAGTTTATTATATATTTTTAAAGGCATTTTCTTTTTTTTAAGTTTTTATATTTATTTATTTTTGAGAGACAGAGCACAAGTCGGGGAGGGGCAGACAGAGAATGAGACACAGAATCCAAAGCAGTTTCCAGGCTCTGAGCTGTCAGCACAGAGCCTGACACGGGGCTCGAACCGACCAACAGTGAGATGATGACCTGAGCTGAAGCTGGATGCTCAACCAACTGAGCCACCCAAGCTCCCCTAAAGGCATTTTCAATGACTTGATTAAATTGGCTCATATTTTTATGCATTTACAAATCAAAATAGTTATAATTAACATAATTACCATCTGTTTTATATATAAATGTATTTCTAAATGTTATAAGATAACTGTATTTTATATTTTTGTATCCTACTGCATTATATTGGAACATTTCATGTTCAAAGTATATTGTGTCATGCATAATAGGAAGTAAAACTACTTTTGTTCACTGATAGGGCTTCCTCTGGAAAAGCACTAAAGAAACAGGTATTTTCAGAAAGCTTTCAAGGCATATATATTCATGGTTTGTGTTCAACAAATGGAAAATGATTTACAAATGATAATGTTACTTAATGCCTTGCGGAAGAAATCTTCAAACTCATAGAAAGAAACCATCTGATTTATTTAGTACCCACAGTTTTTTAGCTGCTAAAAAGCAAGATGAGCTGTGGCTAAAATATATAATTTTCTATTTTTATCGTAATTACTTTACTTTTTAAAATGTTTAGAGAGAGAGAGAGACCACACATGTGTGCAAATGGCAGGAAAGGCAGAGAGAGAGGAGAGAGAGAATCCCAAGCAGGCTCTGCGCTGTCAGCATTGAGCCTCATACAGGGTTCAGTCTTCTGCACCATGAGATCTTGACCTGAGTGGAAATCGAGAGTTGGACGTTTAACTGATGGAACCACCGAGCCACCCCTGTAACTATTCTCCTTTTACAAGTTTCTGTCTTCTAGTGTTTTCCGTTTCATCAATATTGTGATAACTAGCTCCTATGCTGAATTCAAGTCTCTAGCAACGTCATTTTCTGGAATCCCACTGAGCATATAAACATTAACAAACAATACCTCAGGTAACCCTGTTATCGGCCCTAAACTCCAAATTCATGTACTTTGTGCAAGCGATATTTCAGGCCTGCACTCATACCTCATTTATGTACATTTTAGTCTCAGGTTTAAGAACTTGGTTATTTATTTTATAAGACAACACAACATTAGAAATAATCTTGGAAGCGGAAATAAGACCTGCTGTGACCAGACACCCTGAAAGCTGCGGTGGGGGATCTGAGAAATAGCGTAGGGAAATTCTGATCAAAGCACAAACCATATTCCTCTCACAAACCAAACCAAACAATAGCAACAACAGCAAAAGGAACAATGACAACAAAAAGAGCCCCAGGAATGGTATTTAGGATTATGTAGTTCCAGGGAGAACTTCTGTCCTTTAATCAGTTTCTGCAAGTATGACACTATAGTGACTGATGTTTATAATTATGATACAAGATGTTACACATGATTTAAATCCAGTTAAAATGAATTACTATATTCCAAATGTTTTGCCAATTTATTACTAGAGTAATACACCAGGAACTCTGGAATTCTTAATCAACCAGAACCTAATTTATGAGAACTTCCTGTAATCATGAAATCACCTTACAGTGCTCGTTAATGTCGTACATGAAGGGTGCCAAAAATAGAAAAAGAACCATCACTTAATGAATGTCTACTCTGGGCCAGTACTCTGCTAGACTTAAATATATTACTTTATTTAATAAAAACATTTTTTTCCGGGGCGCCTGGGTGGCTCAGTCGGTTGGGCGACTGACTTCAGCTTGGGTCATGATCTCACAGTTCGTGGGTTCGAGCCCCGCATCGGGCTCTGTGCTAACAGCTCAGAGCCTGGAGCCTGCTCCCGATTCTGTGTCTCCCTATCTCTGCACCTCCCCTGCTCATGCTCTGTCTCTCTCCAACTCGCAAAAAATAAATAAATGTGAGTAAAAAAATTAAAAAAAAAACAAAAACATTTTTCCCAATTTGTCCAGGAAATTAGCAAAAGAAAATTAGAAGGTAAGCTGGAGACCCATATCATGAAATATACACTCAAAGGGTCTTGAACAGTTGGACATTCTAGCAACTCTCACCAGGAAGGAGCAGCAAGATGATCATGTGAAACTCACCAGAATGTCAAATCTGAGTACCATGGCAAGCTCATGTTGGGTCCCTCCTGGGATAATGTGCCAGGAAAAGCTGTGAAACTGTGAAAGAAGGAACAGGTCTTCAATGAAGCAGAAATGTGCATTATGTAGTTCGTTAACTAAACTGTCACTAAATGCCCAGCAAACTTACAGTCTCAAGTAAAGGAGAATCTTCCAATACAGTTCTGTTGAAGGTTAAGTGTAATGATGATAATAAGTCTTCCCCCATAACTATATATACATTTTTTTATTGTGAGTGTCCCAAATGGAGATGAAAAGGGAATAGCAATCATAACTACTTTTGTTTGGCCCTTTCTATGTATCGAGCATTGTGCTAAACACTTTAAATTCATGACTTGATTTTTACCCATAAGGTGAGAGGTGAGATTTTAGTGCCATTTTTACAAATAAAGAAGCAAAAGAATTGGGATGTTACACAGCTTTTCCAGAGTCATGGAGTCAGATTGGGTAGAATAGGCAGTCTGACCCTGGAACCTATGCTCCTAAAATAATTCTAAGTTTACTTGATCAGTGGCCTTTTGTTTACGTGAAAATCACTAACATTACTAAGAGTAAGTGTGTGCGGAAAGACATTTAAGAACTCTTGGGCTATATTGTGAGCAAGTCCAGATGAGAAACTATGTCCTTCTCATCTTTGTGCTTCTAGTGCCTTAAGTAGTATTTACCACTAAGTGGTTAACTAAAATCTAGTCAGAATCTGGCTATTAGGAATATATCTTTTCAACATGCAACATAATGACAGTTGTTGCAAATACAAGATGATTCAGTTCTTGACATTGCACTAGAACTGCTGTTGGAGAAAAGGTACACAATTTTTTTTTAAATGAAGAAAAATTGAAACGTTTCAAAATGGTAATAAAGCTAATAAGAACATGTCCAAGATTCCCAGTGGTTACACATAAGACATGATATTTTTAACATTTTGAAATATGATTTGTAAAAGCCAAGGGCAACAAGATTGATAAAACATATTGGCCTTGGGTGCCAATGTTCCAGTAGCTATTATCATGTCACTATTAGACTAGGCTAAGCCTATGTTGCAGTGTAAAAGTTTCCTTGGAACTCCAGTGGCTTTGGATCATAAAGATTTATTTCTTATTCTCAGTCCTGACCATTGTGGGGCAGTCAAGGCTCTGCCTCACATAGCATGAAATTTAATAGAGGTTCTACCATCCTCTTTGTTGCCTCATCTGGAACACACGCCTTCCTGTCACTGCAGCAGAGAAGAGAGCCTGGATACTCACACAAGGGCTTCTCATGGTCTCAGCTTAGAAGTGATAGGCACCAGTGTCACTTACATTTTATTGGCCAGAAAGTCACATGCTTCTATATAATTGCAGGAAGCCTGGGAAATGTACGAGAATAATTGGTGGGCATGTTTGGTTAGTGTTACACCTTCTGCTACAAGCATGTACCCATGTATTGATACATTTTTTCACTCATCTAAAAGATAAATTGAGGTCATATGCTTGGTCATAATTTAGAACCATATCCAAATGTTGTTACAGAATATTAAGTAATAGTTTTTCAGAGCCAAATATAACCAGAGAGTAGATAAGGAATATGTGCCTATCCCAAGTTAAGACAGTCAGTCTTTGAGTATTTGAGCAGGAAATAGCCATCCATTTATCAACTAATGGAATTTTGAAAATACTCTTTAAAAATTTTTTTTTAACATTTATTTATTTTTGAGAGACAGAGAGAGACAGAGCATGAGTGGAGGAGGGGCAAAGAGAGAAGGAGACACAGAATCTGAAGCAGGCTCCAGGTTCTGAGCTGTCAGCACAGAGCCCGACATGGGGCTCAAACTCACGAACCGTGAGATCACGACCTGAGTTGAAGTCAGATGCTTAACTGACTGAGCCATCCAGGCGCCCCTGAAAATACTTTTTAGTAAGACATTGTTCTGTTATTCCTGGGTCCATGTCTAGCTAATTATGCAAAAATATCTGACATGTTTTGCTGCTGTCACACAGATATGAAACAGCTATTAACAGTAATTTCAAATTAGATGTTATTTAAATTTTTCTCAATTGTTATGGATTTTTCTGCCTGAGAACCAAAATCCATTAAGTGAATCACGGATGTCAGAATTTTGAGAAACAGTTCTAGAAACAGTGTGGTAAAGCTCCAGAGGGTCTCAAAGCATTTAAATTAATTATATGTGAGATCGCTGTGTGAATAGGCATGCTTTCTGGGAAGAGTCATTAATTTCTGAGAGAACTGAAGAACATCACTGACTTGAATCAATATTTATTTATTAAATTAATACATGAATGAATGCACACAGGTGTTACTTAATTAAGAATTCCATGAAATGTGAATTATACAAGACTGAACAATATTTTGGAGCTCTTCATGTTGCTAAGGACCACCTAGAGTGTTTCAGTACAGCAGTGTACTTGCATAATATAAGAGGGCTTTTCAAATGAGTTTTTTGTCTTCTAAGACAAAGAAGAAAGCAGGATCCTACTGGATTGGAGAACTATAGAAAGAAAGGAAGCAGGAGAAATTGACAAGGAGCAACATGGTTAAGATATTTAAAAGTTTAAAATATTACAATGTCTCCAAGTGTGTTATTGTATTCAGTATATAAGGAAAAAGTACTAAACAGACAGAACAGCAAATTAATGAGAAAGAAAGAAGCCTGCTCTTCTTCCACTTACATTTAGCATGGAGCAGGTCTGGAAAGCATTTTGTTGGCAGTATATTAAAGGAATGATCAGAAGGCACTTAGTGATGAATGGAAAGTTTTAAAGACTTCAGCAAACCTTGGATAAAGGGATTAGCTGGAGCTAGGGAGTAGACCACAGCTTTCCTGTGGAATCATGCACCTGGGCTTAAACTTTGGGACTTGAGTTTGAGGTCTTTTTTGCCCCTTTCACCCCGATTCTCACAGGCTGAAGGAAATGGTCTGGGCTTTCAGGCCCCTTATTATCCTGCACGAATTTGGGTCTAAGATTCAGGTTATGTGTTACTAGGTACAATGGTGATTTCAGAACAACAACTAACAAATTAGGCATGTTTACAATAAAAGAATCTTATTTATTATATTTGCATTGCATGCGCATATTGTCCAGGTGGGTCCTGTGCATAGTTTAGATGGATTAGTTCATGGGTGCCAAAATACTTTCAAGATGAACTTTAAACTGCTTGCAGTGTTAGTCAATTATTTCTCTCAGTGTGTTGTTTTCCTTAGTAGAGGTTACATAAGAAGAATCTTTTTTAAAAAAATTTTTTTACATTTATTTATTTTTGAAAAACAGAGTGAGACAAAGCATGAGTGGGGGAGGGGCAGAGAGAGAAGGAGACACAGAATCCAAAGCAGACTCCAGGCTCTGAGCTGTCAGCACAGAGCTGGAGACAGGGCTCGAACTCACAAACTGTGAGATCATGACCTGAGCCGAAGTTGGATGCTCAACCAACTGAGCCACCCAGGCGCCCCAAGAACAATCTTGATAAATATTCAACTTGATAAATATTCATTCAATATTCAGTGGGAAGTATTTTAAATGCTATGGTAAAGCATATAGAGGTTTTAGAGAACATGGGGAAGGAAGTGACTTCAGAAAAAGAAAGGCAGAGAACATAAAAGATTTTATAAAGGAAAACTGTGTGTAGAGTTTTGAAGGATGAGCAAGAGTTGAAAGGTAAAGATAAATAATGAAAGCAAGGGCATTACAAATAGAATAGCAAAGTGTGAGGAACAAACAGGACATGTTCAATGAATGACAGAGATTTCAGTAGATACGTGTGCAGTGCATACATGGTAGAGAGACTGGAATGAAAACAGAGTCTCATCTACCAGTTTCATCTGGCAGAGCTGGATCATAGAGCCAGTGTCTTCTGAAGGGAATAAGATGATCATATTCAAGGGGCGCCTGGGTGGCTCAGTCGGTTGAGCGTCCAACTTCAGCTCAGGTCATGATCTCACAGTTCGTGAGTTCGAGCCCCGCGTCGGGCTCTGGGTTCACAGCTCAGAGCCTGGAGCCTGTTTCAGATTCTGTGTCTCCCTCTCTCTCTGCCCCTCCCCTGCTTATGCTCTGTCTCTCTCTGTCTCAAAAATAAATAAAAACATTAAAAAAAATTAAAAAAAAAAAAGATGATCATATTCAAGCTCTAGAGCTATTTCGCTGGGCTAGATGTAAAGGGTGGAAGGGATAGGAGAAAAAGGAGGTAAGATGAAGGCTAAGGGTGGTCCCAGTGGTCCCAGTGGTCCAAGGGAGAAGCTGGTATAATCCTGAGCAATGAGGGTGGAGAAGAGAGGAGGGGCTTAGAGATGGTAGGGAGGGAAGGGGGCAGGACTTCACCATCTATGTGAAATCTATGATGAGAGAGAGGCAAAAAAATAGAATGACTTCCAGATTTGTGTCTTAGGTGATTGGGTTTCATTACATAAGAAAGAGAATATAATCTGGCAAAAAACATGTTTCAGAAGCACCTGACAAATTCTTTTTCATTATGAATACAATACAGGATATGCAGACTGTAAATTATACTTAACATATTCTGTAACATGGAAATACTGTTAAGCTTTTTCTGGGTAAAAATATAAAATCTATAACTAAGCATCCGTGAACAAATTGTTTCAATATGGGAGTCTTGACAGACCCATCCTCTTGAAAGGCTCTTGTATAACAGGGCGCTGCTGTGTATTTTGTAAGAGGAATGAAAACCTCTGGTTAGTTAAGAAACTTACAGAAAACAATTTTGAATTTAAAAAAAATCTCACTTCAGCTCTTGCTATTTGAGACGTATAGTGCAAAGTGTTTTTCTGCCCCTTCTATCGCTTAGAATTTTCTAGCTATTCTCTGTACCTACGGATCAATAGGAGTCACCACTGGTGAATATTTTTAGTCCTGTTAAGGTCACACATTTTTCAAGAGACAATTTCAGTTTGACCTTCTTGCTAATTTGTTTGTTTTTTCATTGTTAGAGGTGAGATAGCTAAGTTTGCTGTTTGGGCCCCCAAGAGATTTTGGGGTGGTCCTTAGATAAAGTGATATGATGATAACGTTATCTCTGTGTTAAATTGTTAGCAAGAGAGTGATGCAGAGCCTGGCGGTGTTGTGGTGGATTCCGTAATGACCTGGCAGACAGTGCATCCTTTGCTGAGAATCTTGTTATGAGTTGATATATCCCTTGGGTCTGCCTCCTTGCTATACTTGGCATTTTCCAGAACTCTTCCTGAATGCCTGCTTCTGGTTCTGCTATAATTTCAAGATTTGGCACTTGAAGTTAAATATATTAGTGTTGTGAAGTAGCCTCAGGCAGTTAACACTAAACACCTAATTTTGTATTCCAACTCTGATTGTGAACCACTGGGATGTAAATTAAAATAGGATTGGGGGAAAAACTCTACAGAAGTTTGTCTTGATTCTAGCTACCTTTTCTTAGAGGGTCTCTGTTTTTCTTTTATGTTTTCGTAGATATAAACAAGCTATTCAAATTGATAATTTATTCATTATTTAAAATTAGCAGTAGCCTAACATGGCATTTATTTTTCAAATAATTCACAAGTCAGATGAGGAACTAACGTGATAAATGACTATTACCAAGATTTCTTTTCCATTGATATAATTTCATCTGTAACTTTTTTCTTTCAATCTTTATTTATTATTGAGAGAGAGAGAGAGAGAGAAAGCAGGGGAGGAACAGAGAGAGAGGGAGACACAGAATCTGAAGCAGGCTCCAGGCTCTGAGCTGTCAGCACAGAGCCCGATATGGGGCTCTAACTCATGAACCATGAGATCATGACCTTAGCTGAAGTTGGATGCTTAGCCGACTGAGCCACCCAGGCACCCCTAGGATTTTCTTATTAAAGTAAACAATGGAATTATATGGCCATCGTTCATATCTTTTAATTTAAATTTCCTAAGTGTATAAGAATACAGTTCAATTAAACAGTAAATTTTTTGTTGCCTTTTAATGTTCTTTCTGTAATTTCGATTATGACTAATCCATGCAATTGTAAATTGTTAGAGTGTGCAGTATTTTGGAAACTTTTCAGAAATGTTCCAAGGTCAAGGTAAAGCAACAAAAAGATTAAATCCAATCAGATCACACAGTGCCTTTACAAAATATTCATTTGCATTTTTACACTCTGTATCCTAATCTTTATTCTACCTATTGTAAACTCCATAGGCTCTTGTTTCTGTTTTGTCAGCTTACACCAAAATTCTATATTTGGAACTAAAGGAGATGATATCTCTATGCTATTGAGGAGGACTGTGGGTCCAAGGCATACCAAGTTAGTGTTTGCTGATAGACATGTATCCCTCATAGGCCATAGTTAGCTTGCAAGGCTTTTGAAGTAGGAATCAGGAGAGGAGTTCTACTCTCAGAACTGTAATTTACATTCTACGTCGCCAAGAAGATCACTTCAGTTCTCAAATATCAGCTGATAGTTAGATCTCATCAGCAACATCCATGACTGATTCTGGTGGCTGTGTACATTTCCTTACTGTGCAGTGAGATCATTGAACCTCTGCCTCTTCAGGCTGTTGAGGACGCTTTCACACCTGATGCATCTCCCTGCTAACAAAGAGGGAAACACAGCAGGCTTGATGATCATAGATCCTCAGTGTGCCTCCTGGAGTGGTCTTAGCAAGGCATAGTGATGTCTTTTTTCTTCTTTTCCTCTCTCTTTTTCCTTATTTCTATAGTCCAGGAACCTAGCTATTTCCTTTGTCCTGCCTCCCATACCAGGATGCACCATGAATTTCCAGCTTCTAGTACAATCTAATAAATGTCTTGTTTCTAGCCCTTTGAAGGCACTTCAATATGCATCGTTTGGCAATAAGTCAATGATGGCTAGTGGGTTGGTGATCTACTGGTTCTGGGCAATGTATTTACATGTTGAGTTTTAGGAAATAGTAAATTCAAGGGAATGTTGAGAAAAGTTCTGATGTTTGTCCCTGACAGGTGGGTATTAGTAGTGTACATAACCTCTGAAAAAAAGAATGTCCACTGAAAATAATTTAGATGGAGAAACACTGTAGGAGCCTTAAGGACTCTTTCCATTTACCTGACTTCATTTTTCACTGAAATTGTTATCGAGGTAAATATAGATTCACATGTTACTGGTAAGAAATAATACAGAGAGATAGGGTACCTGGGTGGCTCAGTCAGTTAAGTGTCTAACTCTTGGTTTCAGCTCCGGTCATGATCTCACAGTTCATGAGATTGAACCCTGTGTTGGGCTCTGAACTGTCAGAGTGGAGCCTTCTTGGGATTCTCTCTCTCCCTCTCTCTCTACCCCTCCCCTGATCACAGGCACAGGCACATGCTTTTTCTCTCTCCTTAAAATAAATAAACTTAAAAAAATTGATTGTTAATTTCTTTGTTTTTGTATTAGTACATTGATTCCAACTTTTAGACCTTAAACTCACAGAGGCCTCCTTAGAAACATCCCTCTTAGGCCCTGCACAGTCACAAATGTCACTCTTGGAAAAGTAAAGTGCTGCTGTCTGTGAACCATGCAGGAATGCCTGGAATTTGGGGCTGGATAGGATTGGACTAGCCAATGGCTACAGGCATGAGCAAACTAAAAATAAGATTTGAGATCCTTGTAAGAGACAGAAGTGGCAGTTCAGCATTAGAAAATTTGTTCAAGGGTTCCTGGGTGGCTCAGTCAGTTGTCTCACTTCGGCTCAGGTCATGATCTCACAGCTCGTGAGTTCAAGCCCCATGTTGGGCTCTGTGCTGCCAGCTCAGAGCCTGGAGCCTGCTTCAGATTCTGTGTCTCCCTCCCTCTCTGCCCCTCTCCCATTCATTCTCTCTCTCTCTCTCTCTCTCTCTCTCGCTGTCTCTCAAAAATAAATAAACATTAAAAAAAATTTGTTCAAAACACTAATTCTAGACCAAGAATTAGATCCATAGTGGAGATTTACCATCAAGGTAAATGAGAAAAAAAATGAAGGAGATAAAATTTGGCCATGTAATACAAAAGAAAGAGAACTTTCTAGTGGAATCCATAGCAAGGAGATGGCTGGTAAAGGCACTGAGCATGGTCAGGGGCTTGCACATTAAGCAGAGACTTATTTTATTTTCACTTTGATTTTCCCATTAAATACAACTTGTGTATTATGAAAGAAATGGAAAATGCAGAAAATAGAAGGAAATTTTAAAATATGATATGAGATTAGAGGAAATAGGTATGAGTCTTGCTATGGGAATGTTAGCAGTGACATATTCTAGGTCAGCCTCTGAGCCACTGTGATTCTCGTGCAGCTGGGAGTTCCTCTAAATGGGAGAAGTCAAGAAAGGAAAAGAAAAATATAGGGTTGGAGAAGTTGCGGATGTGAGAATGGGCAACTACTCTTGTGTGCCTTTGTGTGTGAGCTTGTTATTTTAAAAAATACTGTTTGTGAGTAGAGAACAAGCAGAACTGTCCATTATAGAAGGAGGACTCATTGTCTACAACACTGAGGTTTTCAAAATTTTGAAGAAACAACCTGGGTTAATATACCAGGCTGTCTCTTTCTATAAAGAATACAACACGCCCTCTTGCAGTTGTTTTTGGACCGAGGTCTACGGAAGCTAGAAGATTTCCATCAGTGCACCATGTGCTTTTTGGGAGAAGGGTGTAGACCAGAGGCCACTTCTGTCAGTTTTAGGTACAGTTTATACTGGGCTTCTTTTTATTTCCTACACAGAGCTTCAGTTCTTTTATAAAACTCCACCCTGGTCTTCCTCTAGCCACAGGACTCTGTTGACCCATTCATTTTTTTTTTTATTCCCACGAAGTCCCAAATTACTCTTCTTCCATAAGCATTGCTGTAGTTTCCAGTGTCCTCAACATCACCTTTCACACAGACAGTTACAGATATTCAGAAATAGACATTATTTGCAAGTGTGAAATATTTAAAACAAAAATGTAGCAGAGAGAACAAGAAGAGAGAATTTTGGCTAGGAGTGCTGAAGTGTCATGACATTGGAGATATATATATATATATATATATATATATATATATATATATATTCCCCCTGTGGGTCTGATCACCATTTCCAAGGACAAATGGGACATCTTAGACATTCCATTATTGTGTCCAATGCACTGAAGACCTGCCTTAAGCCATGCTTTCTGTCATCCACCAATTTAATACCTCTGCTCAGTTCTAGAATGCAGTGATGCTCATATCAGACACACAGTTAGTCCTTGTCCTCATAGGATCTGGTGGGAGTGGGCAATAAGATTTCATGAAATCCATCACACAAATATAAAATTCAAGCCATGCTGAATCATATGAGGAAAAAGTACAGTGAACTAGGATGAAGTTTGTGTTGATGTTGTAAAGCTCTTCCTTCATACATGACACCTAAATCAAGAAGTGAATCAGTTCCACTTATGTTGGCTGGATTTGATTTGAATCATCAAAAAAAAAAAAAGCTATAGTAATTAATAAATGAATATTCATTGACTTGTGATCCTTCTATCTCTACTCTGTTACCTAACAACTTTATAACTTTCTTTTAGTTTCTATAAAAATCGCTGTCTGCAAAAATAGGTGGAATTTTTATTACTAATCATCTGATATTTACCTGGGTTCTATATACTCTCAATTTACTTGCCTTGGGGAAATCTCACACATCACCTGAAAAATATCATCTGGCATATAAATGAAGACCTTTTATGTTCAAAACCAGGAGACTGAATGTTCAGTCATAACCTCATAATCATGATAGGTACACAGTGTATTTGGTACATAGTAAAAGGAGTCATTGAACATTTCACTTTTGATAAATGTGTTTCTCAGTTCCTATGGTCTGGTCACGCTTGTGGTAGGAGAACCCTGCAGTGTGAGCCAAACCATGCCCTCAAATTACATACTGAAATTCTCTAAAATTCAACTGTAGCTATTTATATGTTGGCTGATCACTATTACTATAGCAAAATATCTTTTTCATTAATGGAGTTTTTTATAGGGCTGAGTTTGCAAGAAATATTATGTATATGTTATATAGTATATAATATATCATTCATTATACATTATATGAAAAATTTATATGAAGAACACAAATATTCAAGAAAGCACATTTGGATTATTAATTTTTATTACTTCCTTTCCTGGCTGATATCTAATATGTAATTACTAGCTTTTATTACTTATGTAATAGTTAAGTTTTACAGACAGAAAGAAAGCAGGAAAGGGCATTTAAAAGATAAAGAACACACTCAAGGTCATTTTCAGAACTACACAAAGTATGGTATTTTTCTGGGCAGCTTTTCTTTGTGTTTTTGTCAATTAATTTCATCTGTATTTCTACATGAGAGCATATATTTTTACTCCCTTGTTATTAGAAAACACCCCTATTTGGAATCTAATACAAATTTTAGTTTTATTGCCACTTTTGGTTTTAAACTTGGCTCTCTATGCTTTTAGAAGGATCCTATTCTCTCTGAAATTCAAACTTTTCATCTAAAAATGAGAATAATGTCTTTATCGAATACTTCAAATGGTTAACCTAAACATCAGATAAAATGACGTTTGTAAAATGACTTCCTGATCCATGCAATCCAAGGCAAATATATTGGTATGTATATTGTATATATATTTTATTGCATTTTTATAGGATGTTAAGTGCATGCCAGTATATGCTAGGCTCTGTGCTAGGTCTGGGGGAGAATAGAAAGATTAGTCAAAATCATGGCACCTGACAGCCATTTGGACTTCTTATAGGCTACTGGGAAGGGAGCGATAATATACTGCAGTGGCTCAGAGAAAATAATGATTTTATATGAAACAAGGCTAAAGTTATTCAATAGTCATGTAAGTCAACAAAACCCAAGCCCTTGAAATGTATCAGGAAATGGTACCAAAAATTTTGCTATTACTCTATTTTGCTTGATTTTGATTAAATTTCTGTTTTGTTCTAAGAAAGGTATTTGTGTTCTTTAAAAATAAAAGTGTTAATATACTCTTAATATAAAAGTTGGCAAGTACTGCGTTGCCTAAGAAGTCTCAGGGAGGCTGTTTTGTAAACTTAAAGAATAAACCAAGTTAAAAAAACAAGAGAAATCAAAGAGGATTGGGGATTTCTATGAGAAAAAGAAGAAAGGAGGGGCCAAGTAAGTGTCTGATTTTGGCTCAGGGTCATGATCTCACTGTTCATGGGTTTGAGCCCCGCATCAGGCTCTGTGCTGAGAAGCCTGGAGCCTTCTTTGAATTCTGTGTCTCCTGCTCTCTCTGCTCCTCACCCACTTGTGCTCTGTCTCTTTCTCTCTTTCTCTCTCTCAAAAATAAATAAGCATTAAGAAAAGAAAAGAAGAAAGGAAGCTATAATTCAAAACTATCATATGGAAGGTAAAGAGAGAGTGGAATAAATACAAGATTCTTGGTTCTGTTTTGAGCTCATATTCATATTCAGCCATTGTGGTAAAAACTTTATGCATACCTTGTTAATTCTCACAAGAATTATGTGATAGAAGAACTCTTATCCTTAATTATGGATGAAGAACAAGGCACAGGGAAGTTAAATATCTTGTCCCCAATCCCCTGGCTCTTTAGTGATAGGATGAGATTCTGACCCAGCCTCTAACTTTCAGGAGTTAGCCTTCTCCCGAGACCTGCTCTGCTCGTGTTTACCTTTTCTGACATTTCTGAAGAGAATACCTTAGAACAAAGCTGAGGGAGAAGGTGAGAGAGGGAATGAAAAAGTGAGAAAAACAAACCACAAGTGAGAGATGGAAGGAGATAGTCATGATTATACTAGGTTAAGTTGTGTCTGAAGACTCACCTCTTTTGAGTTGGAATGACATTAGAAGTTGTAAGTGAAGGTTAAGACACACGACAGAATCTAATCATAAGCATTAAAAAAATGTTTAAGAGTCATGCATCTCATTGATAAGAATAACATAAATTAATGAAAGATTTCTTCAAATTAAAGGAGTATTGGAGTCCCATGCAATAGCCTTAATATCTTTGTAGATGTCCATATAGGTTCACAATTTCAGGTCAGCTCACATTATGGTCTAGCATGCTCCCTGGAGTTGTGTGTAATGTGGCATCCAGTCTTAGAGCTACAATAAATGACACACAAATGTCTCCAGAGAGCTGCAGAATGCAAAATCAACAGATCGTGTACACACACACACACACACACACACACACACACTTTTTCACTCAGAGAAATAGCAGTTTATCTGAAAAACTTAAATTTCCTGGAATAATGTAGAAGAATTAGGAAATGATAGGATTTAACCCACAATGTAGACAGTGTGGACTTCTAAGCAAAATAAGCAAAATAATAAATTTCAGTGTAGCTCAGTTTTTAGAATCATGACAAAATAACCCTGGATATCAACAATTCCAGATTTCATACCCAAGTCAAAACCATAGTCTTCTAGCCAAATGATCTTTAAACCCATTTCTGCCTGGTAAGATGAGAAGGTGGTTGCCCCCTATGGGGTAAGTGTCTTTAACTCTAAGAAGAATTAAAATTCTAGCTTTGAGAATGGAGTATAAACTGATGAAGCAAACCAAATATACCATACTCTGTGTGTGTGTGTGTGTGTGTGTGTGTGTGTGTGTGTGTGTGTGTAGAGAAATATAAATTGTTCAGATTTCAGTATTTTAAGCTTTTTAAAATCCTATGGGAGATTTTATCCAATTAGATAACAAATAAGATAACGAATGAGTAACTGAGTAACAAATTGACTAATTTCCTTAAACTTGTGCTTTTTGGTTGAAATCTTCTAGCACTGTAAAATTATATTAAAACATGGAGGAAATCTCAAGATGTATAAGTATAGCTTTATGAGAATTACTGAAATACATAGAAAGGTTTCTTTAATCATCTGGGTGTACTGCAACAAGAAATCAAATATATTACATTTGTAACTACAGTTTAAAAATATTTAAAGGAATGAACATAATTATATTATGAAACCTCTGTTACAAATTATTATAAAAATAAGCTCAACTGGTGAATAGAATAATACAATTTAGAAGTTGAACTAAAAGATTAAAGAATAAATGTTCTGAATTGGTAACTTTCAAAATGGAATATTAATATACTAGGGTTCCCAGTAAATAATTGTGTTGGCTCAAAAAGTCACCCTCTAGTGCATCCAAAAAACTCAACTTGACAATATAGCTATGCTTAAAGTTCAAACTGGTCTTGGACATTTTAGTTATATAAACCAATATATTTTCTTTTCCTTTTTTTTAAGTGCAGATTACTGTGAGTTGGTTATCTAAGACTTAGTACTGAAAGTGTTTTGACTAATATGCTCAGATTTGAGAGGATTTGGGAGTGTAGGGGAAAAATAAATTCTTTGGGTGTTTGAGAGTATTTGGGAAAATAGGATTTTAAAGAAGTTATGCTGTATATTTGGATAAAATCCCAACTGAGACCACGCAATATTAAGAATCTGCTTTTTGAGAGTTGTAGAGAAATTTTGGAAAACCCTGACACATCTAAAATAATTCAGCTATGATTCCACAGTGTGGAAGTAACCAGTGTTTAATATTTTGTTGTCATTTCTCGTAGCCTTTTACTATTTGTATGTGTGTATATTTGTGTTCGTATAAAATATGTAAAAACAACACTATTTCTCACTGTATCTGTTCTCTTTATGTATGTATGGTATATATTACATTAGATAGGCACATACAGTTTTGTATTGTACTCTTTCAGTGAACTTAATGTTATAAAATGTTTTTAAATCTATACATCAAAACTATTTTTGGGGGGGCGAGCCTACCTTGGTTTTAAAAATAAAACTGGGGGTGCCTGGGTGGCTTAGTCGGTTGAATATCTGATTCTTGACCTCAGCTCAAGTCTTGATCTCAGGATCATGAGTTCAAGCCCCATGTTGGGCTCCATGCCCAGCATGGACCCTACTTAAAAAAATTTTTTAAAAATAAATTAATTTTAAAAAATTGAATTCCTACTATTCCACATTATGCAGATAAAATGATCTAGATTCTTATGAGGCTTTTGACCTTGGTTTCAAACATTTATCTATATTCTATAGAGTATAACTGCCTAGAGTTTTAAGTTCTATGAGATACTGGCACTTAGAATTCAGGCAGCTGTGAAAATGATCAGCTTGATTTGTGAAACAGGCCATGCGTTAGAGTTGATAAAAGAGACACAGGTAAGGCACCTTGAATCCTTGACTCAGGTACTACCACCACTACCCCACTTTATGCCATCCACAACTAGGACCACCAGGTAAAATACAGGATGCTCAGTTTAGGTTGAATTTCAGATAAACGATAGATTTTTTTTTAGTATAAGTATGTTGCATGCAATATTTGGTCTATGGTCAAAAAACTCGTTATTATTTTTGTGAAATTTAAGCTAAACTGGGTGTCCTGTATTTTTATTTGCTCAATATGGCAACCCTACCCACAACTCGACTAATTGCATCAGGTTTAAGCAGAGATGGGTCTTAGAGTCCTGGTTAACATGCTCCTCTCTAGTCCATTTCGAAGACTTCTTTGTGGGTTGTCAATAATAGTTTAAAAGCCTGTGATTAAAGTGAAAGGCAATGAGCTCTTGACCTAAAGTGGTTGCAGGAGTCCTGGAAAAGAAGAAACAGGAAAGAATTGTTTTGAATGTGGAATCGAGAGTATGGATTCAAGGTTAAGTGTTTGACTCTTGATTTCGGCTCAGGTCGTGATCTTGCAGTCATGAGATTGAGTCTCATAGTGGGCTCCACGCTGAGCATGGAGCTGCTTGGGATTCTCTCTCTCCCTCTCTCTCTCTGTCCCCCCCACCAAAAATAAATAAACATTTGAAAAATAATTAACAATTAAATTAAGAACATAATCAGAACATATACAGAGGTGTTTATATAAAGATGTTCACAGAATCAATGTTTAGGATAAATATTAGAAACATCTTCAGTGTTCATTAACAGCAGATTAGTTAAACACATTATATTTTTCCATATGATAGACTTTTATCTATCCATTAACATATAGAATAGTAAATGAGTCAGGAAAATGTTCATAGTGAATTATTATGCTAAATAAGAAAGTTATAAAATATTATGCCCATTGTATTTTACAATTTTCTTAAAAATAATGCATGCATATTTCCCTTCCTTTAATGATTTCTCAAAGGCTAAAGAGTGGGAGGGATTGTTAAAGGAAGGAAAATACTAAAAAGAGGCGCCAAGATATTGCCCTGCGAATGTTGAGATAAAAGGCCACAGTGGTAGAGAAATTAGTGAGTCTGAGAAGGTGTGATCAGAACAGGTCAGAAGAAAACGGCAATAGGCACTAAATGAAAGGTGTTTTATGAAGGGGATGGTAACAAATACTTTTTCACTTCTTCATAATTTTTGAAAGACTAATAAAGGTATTATGAAAAATTTCAGAGAAGATCAAGTAAGATGATGAATAGGTAAGATGATTAACGATGTTTTCGGAAAGTACATTTTAAGTAGAGTGGTAGAGATATACACTTGATTGAATAATAAACAAGGGAGTAGTTAAGATTGAGTATCTATAAAATCAAAGAACCAAGTGATATTTAAATCTCTCTACTACACTGTTGTTTTATAATAGGGAAGACTTCAGAATTTAAGATATTTAAAGATATTTATTAAAATATAAATGTTAAATTTAAAAGCATGCATAAATATTCATAGAAAAACTATGAGGATATTGAAATAAAATGTTAATAGTGATTGTCTGTGTGACAAGATTACAAGTGATTCTTATTTTCTTCCCCCTGTGTATATTTTCCAGTTTACTACAAATACCATGTATTACCTTTAAAATAAAAAAAAAGTGCTATTTAACAAACATCTATTTAAATAAAAGAATAGATTAGTACTACATGCCTTTAACTCTCAACTTTGGTGGTGGAGAGAAAATCCGATTAAAACCATTTGCTTATGACTTAAAAAAAACTGAGAGTAGGCTAGCAGGAAAGAATTGGCTCTTCAAACACAGGAGCCCACCTAAAATTCTTGCATGTGGAGAGGTGATCTAAGTTTTAGTTCATATAATCTTGCCAAAAGATGACCTCCAGCTTTCGGAACAATATTTTTAACGTGTCTCTAACATGCGGAAAAGATTTTTTTTGGACATAAAAATTGCTCTTTAAATAACATTTGATGACTTATGTGTAAAGGAACTAGCAACATACTTCTGACTTTAAGGCAAAATGCTTTGCAAAATAACTTTTAGGTTATACTCTGACCATTTGAAAACTAACTTTAAAAAGTGAAGCTAACCTAAGATGAAAGTTGCTGTAACTTGTAACTTGATGCAAAGTATCTAAAGAAAATTCAACCATTTTATATGATTGACATAGACCAAATAGATTCTCCATAAATCTACTCAGTCCCAAATCAAACGAAAAAACTTTTAAACCAAACCATAATGATTCTTAAAATAGAAAGTTTCTTGAGGTTATGGGGAACCACAACCTTCCAGCCACCCAAAAAGCATTCTACAAGTAGGAATAGGAGTCTATTTTGGGTGAGATATTTTGAGTCCAATTCTCAGCAACAATGCTGAAGTTATTCCTTCAGGAATTTTAGGGGTGGTACTAGGAAGAACTAATATTGTGTGTGGTCTGCATTTTTGTAGTAATGACAAATGACTGAAAAGATCTCAGAAGACAGGAGGATAATGCACCCAAATCCCATTTGTGTTAGTGTTCTGTACGCAATGGAATCTTCAAGGGTTGACACAACAGAATTACTTGGATTTTTGTTGTTAGCTTTAGTGGGTATCAATGTGATATCATGCTCCTGAAGTTTGTTAGAAGTACCAGTTATTCATTTTAGACAACTACTCATCATTTGGTTTGGAAACTTTTTCAAGATGACAGCATAGGGAGATCCTGAACTTACCTCCTCCTATGGACGCACCAAATCGACAGATCATATAGATCATTTACCTCTGAAGAATATCTGAAAACTAGATGAACTGCTTCTCCACAACAAAGGATAAAAAGGCCACGTTGACATGGGATAAGAGAGGCAGAGATACAGTCTCACCAAAACTCCCCCAGCACAGTGACACACAGTAAGGAGGGATCTCACCAGTCTGGTATTTTTCCCGAAAAAGCAAGGGGTTGGTGCTCCACATTTTGCACCCAGCCCCTAGAATCTGCACCAGAGAAATGAGCCTCTGAAACGTCTGGTTTAGAAAACAAACAGGCTGACGTCCAATGGACCCAATGTGCTATAGGAAACTGAGATTCCCTTTAAAGGGCTGTGTGCAGTCTCGCTTGCTCAATATCCAGTGAAAAAACAGCAATTTGAAAAGCAGCTAGACTGCATGTGAGAAAGATTCATTTGATAATCTAAAAGCATCAGCTGAAGGAGCAGGAGACATTTGAAATTCTCCTTGGAGACGGAGACACTGGCAAATGCCAATTTGGCACTTTCAGCTATCATGCTATCACAGGTGGATGAGCTCAGACACAATACCCTCTCGTTGCTAAGACAGGTGGGGGTAAGTGGTCACTGCACTATCTCACTGCCTTGCTGGAACTGGAGAGTATAGGAAGTTGCAGCATTATACTGCATCTTCCTGGCTGTGGAAGATGAGCATGAATGGTCATGGCATTCTCCTGCTCTTTAGTAAATTTGGCGAGTGTGGGCAGTTGTGACAGTCTCCCGCTCACTGGCTGGGGCTGCTGAGTGTGAGTAGCCGAAACATTTTCTCACTCAAAGCTAGTGCTTGTGCACAAAGTACTCTTCTTCTGCCTTTCTGAAGCCAGTGAGTATGCTGTGCCCCTACATTCTCCAGCTGCCTAGCTGCAGCCAACGGGTGTACAACTTCTACACAGGAATGCCCATATATTGCCTGACCCTGGTGGGCAAGGGAGCTGGCATCCCTGGGCTCCATGGGAATGTAACAACTGAAAACATAGATCTTGGCTGTCCACCACCACTATGGCACTGTATGGATAGTAGATTGAAATACAGTTCCTGTGAAAAAGACCTAATTATAGCTTGGAACTATAGCCTGTTGGACAGGTTTCAGGTTTCCCATACATCTACAGGCTAAGGAGGCACTCTTAGGGAATATAAGCAGGGAGATACCATCCTTGCACACCCTTTTAAGTTCAACTCAACTTCCAAGAAAGGAGCTTATAAACTTGCCTGGAGACTCAATTTTTATAACTGTCACCCAGGATACACCTCCAGATCTAACCTGGAGGAGAGCAGAGATTATGATGCATTAGACCAGATGGACTTAATAGATATAAATAGAACATCCAGCCAAAAACAGCAGAATACATATTCTTCTCAACTGCACAGGGAACATTCTTCAGGATAGATCACATGTTAGGCCACACAAAAAAAAAAAACCTCAATAAATTCAAGAAGATTGAAAAAATAATCAAGCATCTCTTTGACCACAATTTTATGCAACTAGAAACCAGTTCCAAAGAGAAAACTGGAAAAACAAAAAGTTTCTGAACAACTATGGGGCCATAGAAGAAATAAAAGAGGGGGGCACCTGGATGGCTCAGTCAGTTAAGCACCTGACCCTTTACTCTTGATCTTGGCTCAAGTAACGATCTCACGGGTTCAGGGTCATGAGATGAAGCCCTGCATCAGGTTCCTCACTGACAGCACGGAGCTTATTTGGGATTCTCTGTCTTCCTCTCTCTCTCTCTGCCCCTCCACCACTCATGCAGGCATGCACTCTCTAGAGTGCACCTAGAGGCAAATGAAAAAAGAAATGTAACATACAAAAATCTCTTGGGGTACAACAAAAATGATTCTAAGAAGGAAATTCATAGCAATACACGCCTCCCTCAAGAAACAAGAAAGCGCTCAAATAATTTAACTTTACACCTGAAGGAACTAGAAAAGGAAGAACAAATGAAGCCAAAGGTAGTGGAAGGAGAGAAATAATAAAGACCAGAGTGGGGAAAAAATGGAATGGAGGCTAAAGAGACAGTAGAAATGATCAATGAAACTAAAAGCTAAAATTAACTAACCTATAGCTGGACTCATTAAGAAAAAAGAGAGAAGTCTCAAATATAAAATTAGAAATGACAGGGAAGTCACAACTGATGCCACAGAAACATAAAGGATCATAAGAGACTGCTGTGAACAATTATACACCAACAAATTGGAAAGCCTAAAAAAAAATGGATAAATTCCTAGAAACTTAAAATCTTCCTAAGACTAAACCATGAAGAAATAGAAAATCTGAATAGACTGAGTACTAGAAAAGAGATTGAATCACTAATCAAAAACTTCTCAGCAAACAAAAGTCCAGGACCAGACAACTTCACTGGTGAATTCACCAAATATTCAAAGATGATTTAATACTTACCTTTCCCAAACTATTCCAACAAATAGAAGAAGGAATGCTTCCAAATCATTTTATTTTTATTTATTTATTTTTTAAGTTTATTTACTTATTTTGAGAGAGAGAGAGCAAGCAAAGAGGGGCAGAGAGAGGGAGAGACAATCTCAAGAAGGTTCCTCACCACCAGCTCATAGCCTGATGTGGCGCTCGAACTCACAAACCATGAGATCATGACCTGAGCAAAAATCAAGAATCTGACATTTAACCAACTCAACCACTCAGGCATCCCCCAAATCATTTTAGAAGTTCAGAATTACCCTGATACCAATACGAGATAAGGACACCATAAAAAAAGAAAATTATAGGCCAATATGCCCAATGAACTTTGATGCAAAAATTTTCAACAAAATATTAGCAAACCAAATTCAACAACACTAAAAAGTTTTTACACCATGATTGAGTGGGACTTATTCCAAGGATACAGGATGGTTTAACCTCTGCAACATTATATTAACCAAATGAAAGATAAAAATTCTGTGATCATCTCAATAGATTCAAAAAAAGCACTTGAAAAAATTCAACATCCATTTATAATAAATTCTCTTGATAAAGTGGGCATAGAGGGAACATACCTCAATATAATAAAGGCTGTATATGACAAACCCACACCGAATATCATACTCAATGGTGAAAAGCTTAAATATTTTCTTCTAAGATGAGAACTAAGGCAAGGATACCCACTCTCCTCATTTTTATTCAACATGGTCCTAAAAGTCCTGGCCACAGCAATTAGGCAAGAAAAAAAAAAAAAGGCAT
Source organism: Panthera onca (assembly GCF_046562875.1). Classification (NCBI taxonomy): domain Eukaryota; kingdom Metazoa; phylum Chordata; class Mammalia; order Carnivora; family Felidae; genus Panthera; species Panthera onca. Next base: position 72,282,956 of record NC_138343.1, read on the forward strand.
ACAAATTGGAAAGGAAAAAGTAAAACTATCCCTATATTCATGTGACATAATATTATGTATAGAAAACCCTAAAGATGCCACCAAAAACCTGTAGAACTAATAAATAAATTCAGTAAAGTTGCAGGATATAAAATTAATATACAAAAATCTGTTGCATTTCTACACACTAATAAAAAATTATCAGAAAGAAAAATCAAGAAAACAATCCTTTTTACAATCATATCAATAAGAATAAAATACTTATGGATAAATTTAACCAAGGAGATGAAAGACCTATACACTAAAAACTAAAAGGCATTAATGAAAGAAATTGAAGAAGACACAAATAAATGGAAAGATATTCTATGCTCATGGATTGGAAGAATTAGAATTGTGAAAATGTCTGTAGTACCTAAATCAATCTACAGATTCAATGCAATTCCTATCAAAATCTCAATGCCAGTTTTCATAGAACTAGAACAAATAATTCCAAAATTTATATGGAATCACAAATGACCTCTAATAGGCAAAATAATCTTGAGACAGAATACCAAAGTCAGAGATATCATGCTTCCTGATTTCAAACTATACAACAAAGATATAATAATCAAAACAATATGGTATTGATGTAAAAAGAGAGACGTAGATAAATAGAACAGAATAGAGACCTCAGAAACAGACCCATTCATATGTTTCTGTGGCAAGGAGGCAAGAATATACGGTGGGAAAAGAAAAGTCTCTTCAATAAATAGTGTTGGGAAAACTGGACAGCTACATGCAAATGAATGAAACTGGATGACTATCTTACCCCACATACAAAAACTAACTCAAAATGTATTAAATACATGATTGTAAGACCTGAAACTACAAAACTAGTACAAAACATATGCAATAAGCTCCTTGGTAATTGGCTTCAGCAATTTTTTTTTTGATCTGACTCCAAAGGCAAGGAAAACAAAAGCAAAAATAGACAAGTGGGACTGCATCAAAATAAAAAGCTTCTTCACAGTGAAGAAAACCATCAACAAAATGACAAGGCAACACACTGAATGAGAGAAAATATTAACAAATCATATATTTGACAAGGATTTAATATCCAAAATATATAAAGAATTCATATAATTCAGTAACAAAAGAAATCAATTTGATAAAAAAAATGTGCAGAGGATTTGCACAGACATTTCTCCAAAGACATACAGATGGCCAACAAGCACCTGAAAAGATGCTCAATGTCACTAATCCCCAGGGAAATGCAAATCAAAACCACAATGAAATATCATTTTACACCTGTCAGAATGGCTATTATAAAAAAGAGAAGAAATAAAAAGTGTTGGCAAGGAAATGGAAAAAGGGACCGCTTGTGCTCTGTTGATTGGAATGTAAATTGGTGCAACCATTATGCAGTATGGAGGTTTCTTGAACATTACAACTGGATATGATCTAGCAATTCCACTACTGGGTATCTATCTAAAGAAAATACAATGCTAATTTAAAAAGATATTTGCACCTATATATTTATTGCAGCATGATTTACAAAAGCTAAGATATGCAAATAACCAAATGTCTATGGATAGATGAATGGATAAAGTATAAATGGATGAAGAAGATATGGTGTGTGTGTATGTGTGTCATGTATGTGTATGAGTGTGTGTGTGTGTGTGTGTGTGTGTACAATGGAATACCACTCAGCCTCAAAAAATAATGAAATTTTGCCATTTGTGACAACATGAAGAGAACTTGAAGGTATATTAAGTGAAATAAGACAGAGAAAGACAAATACTGCATAATTTCACTTATGTGTGGAATCTAAAACAAAACAAAAAATAAGCAAAACCCAGATTCATCAGAGAACAGATTGGTGGTTGCCAGAGGGTGGGGGTCAGGGAGCTGCAAAATGGGAAAATGGATAAAGTTCAAATTTCCAGTTATAAAATAAATAATTTATGAGGATGTAATATACAGCATGGAATATGGTTAATAATACTGTATTAATTTTCTATGATTACAGGTAGTAACTAGACTTACTGTGGTGATCATCTGGCAGAATATATGAATGTTGAGCCACCGAATTGTACACCTGAAACTAATGTATTGTATGCCAATTATACCTCAAAAAAAAAAAAAAAAAAGCAAAACAAACCAAAAACCCAACTGCTTTCCCAAGTAGGTTATTCTTTTCTTTTTAATTGTTAAATGTTTATTATTTATTTTTGAGAGAGAAAGAGAGCATGAGCAGGGGTGGGACACAGAGAGAGGGAGACACAGAATCCAAAGTCGGACGCTTATCCCACTGAGCCATCCATGTGCCCCTAAGTAGGTTTTTCCTGAATTTAGTGCATTGATTACTATTTACCAGTGCCTAGTTTTATTATTGCATGTGATACTGCTGATTTGGTGTTTCTGAGCTAGTCTTCCTGTTAACAGCAGGGCTTATGCTGGAGCTGTTTCTGGAGGAGATGACTTGACACATAGCTTCAATCTCCTTTCTCCAGCAGCTTGTGAGGCCAGCCAGTTGGCAGATTCCAGATCTATAGTGGAAATATAAGACTGCTACTCTTGCACTGAGCTGGGGTTCTGTCGTTAGAGCAGAAATGAGCTTCTCACAACAGGTGAAGTATTATCTTGTAAGAGAGGAAAGAAATAACGTAGGAGTGGTAGAGGTGGAGGGTTTCATGGAGGCACATATAGATGATGAAATATAGAAAAATAATACGAAGATGACAACTTCATCACATATGGGCAGCTGTTGTGTAAGAATGAGGATATCTCATTGTCTCAGTTGCTCATGAGTGTAGTGTCTATTCAGAATCTGGCATTGTTGCAGTAGTTGATTCTCTCAAGTTTTGATATTTTTTTTCCAAGATAGAGATCATCAAAAAAAATATTCCATTTCCATGTTTCTTTGTATGGATGAAGTATTAATTGAACTAGAAAGAGTGAAAAAATCTGGAGTTCTAATCTAGTTTCACTGGCTGTTAGTGATATGATATTAAGCAATTAATTTACTCTCATTGAGCTTCCGTTCTTCTTATCTGTATAATGAAACATTTGGAGTAGATGATCTGTAATGACTCTCAAAACTGAAACCCATCATTCGCAATTTTGGCTTATTCCACCTGGGACACAGTGGGTACTGTTACCTATCCCAATAACCTGAAAGATTGACTTGAAATGTTTGATCTTTTACGTAATTCCCCTTCTTGTAACTCAGGACCCTTATTCTCGGAGTTTTGGGGTTAAGTCTCTTATTTCAATTATACCTGACATACATGAGTAGAGGCTGAGAATAAAAATGATTTTCATGTAATTAAAGAACCATTGGCTGAGAAATTACAATAGATAAATCACCAGCTTAAGTATTTTATTAAATAATTGAGTGATTCGGGCAAGAGTAATTTTTAAGAAGCAAGTTTGATTCATTGAAAGGGCATAGCATTCCCTACTTCCTCACAGAACTTGGTAATATTGAATGAGAGAATATTTGAAATATGATAATGCTTCAAAAACATATTAATTTTTATATATAAGGTGATGTTCTGTGTTTATTAAAGTAACAAAATAATATGACAAATTTTTGAAAATCTTTCATCAAAGCTATTATTTCCTGAAATCAATAAGGTCAGAATTTACTAAAGAAAGAAATTTAGATATTCTGGCAGGATTTGTTTATTAGTTCAGTAAATATTTATTGAGTACCTGTTATATAACAGGCAGTATTCCCAGTGTTTTGAATATATGAGTGAAAAAACATAGTGAACTCTGCTCATGGAGTTTATATCCTGTTAGTTTTAATAGCTGCTGAAGGAACACAAGTAATTTAAAAGATTTTGAGATAATTTTTTCAGAAGCAATAATTGATAAAGTGTAATTCTTAGCTACTTCTCCATTTTATTTGACCAGTTATGATAATTAGGTCATATAAGTTGAGGTCAGTGACATACAATCACCTTAGTTTCACAACACTTTTTAAAATATTTTATTTAATTTTTTTAGCTGATAAAGAGCTAGTAATTCATTTTGCTGAATGTCATGGATAGATTTTTTTCCTTCTAAAATTCTGACACACTTTCTCATTTATCAACCTTTTTGCCAAGAGCTAAGCAGCTGTACATATTTGGAAAATAAAAAGTGGAGCAATTTCCTTTTAAAAATTTTTTGGAAGTTGAAATTTCCTTAGCAAGCTCTGTGGTTCATATTGAAAATAAAATTTGATGGCTCTTTTAAACTCTCTTTTGCTTTGTTGGTGCTTTGGCAATGAGTTGTGTTGATGTATTCCATCCCTGTTTTCTCTAGGGATTATATAAAAACTAGGCAGCAATATTATTCTTGGTGCTAATTGCCTCAGAAGTTAATTCGTTGATGGGTATTTGTTTATGGATTGATGATCCAGAGTTAGCCCTGACATTCAGGATCTAGTACTTCATGAAATATTGTGGAAATATTTGTAAAATCTCAGGCATATTTTTTCTGCCTCAAAAAGATTCCATCATACAGTAACAAAAAGGATGGCTAAACTAGGCTGTGGGAAGGTATCATTTTCTTTCCCTGAAGTAAATTATAGATGAATCTGGCTTGATACATTGGTAATAATAATCTTAAAATTTTGGTCCCAGTGTTTTAATGTAGCTTTTATAAGAAAAAATAATGTAGAGCATGGTAGATTATGCCTTTGCTTTTCTATCAGTTATGAGGGGCAACGAATGTCCATTTGTTTTTCCCCTTTTATACTAAATTTTGATATAAATGATAAAGATACTATAATTTATGATTTTTGTTATTACTGATTCCTCTTCCCATGGCAGTCATGGGGAGTCAGTCATGGTTGGCCAAATTCTTTTTATTTTATTTTATTTTTTTTAACTTGGATCATACAGTTGGAAAATACAAAAAGCCTCACACTGATAAAAGGCTCCATAAAATATTTGAGCATATGAATCCTGTGAACCTAGGAAGATCAATAAGGGTCTAATTTTTAAGATTTCTGTGATTAATTATTTTTCTTCTCTTTGAAAATTTTTATAAATTTGGGAACTATCACTTAGAAATTCTGATAATCAGCTCATTTTGCATTGTATTCCAGCATTTATTATGACATCCAAAGAGTGATATAACTAATTGGGAAAATATCCAACTGACCAATCATCAATCAATTTATTGTTTGTTTTTATATTGAATGCCTAAATGTGTGATTTGACAGATCATTACTTTGGCCCTTTTGGTGTTCGATTCACAAACTAAGACTGCATTTGCCTCTATTTGATATTTATTCTGAAAGGGCCTGTGTTTCTGGTTTTTCGTGATTTCTGTTAACTCTGCCTAAAGGATACATGTAGTTACAGCTGATGTTAACTTTATGGAAGATGAGAAATGCCAGTTCAAAATATATGGGAAAACTGTGATATTTATGTCATCTGTGAACCCAACCTGACCTTATGTTGGGCCCAACCTGACCTTATGTTTACCATTTCTGGCCAGAGTCGCTGTTGAGTCCCTGGGCAGGCAGATAATGGTGGATGTCAGTAAGCTGTAGATAGCCAGGCTGGGCCTGTTATGGCAGAGCAGCCTTTGACGGGAAGGATTTTTTTTAGTAGTTTTCTGATAAATCTTGTAGGCTCTCTGCAGCTTTGTAAGTGTCACATCCAGAGTTGGAAGTCTTCTATAAGAAAAAGACCTAGGGACCGATTGGCTGATCCCAGGTCTGGGATGTAGTGATGGCAGATTGAGGAGTGGCAAGGTTGATCCTTAGAGAAGAAAATCACAAGGAAAAAAAGATTCAGGCAGAGAACAAGGGGAGGAGTTGGAGAACCCATCAAGAGGAAGGAAGTTGGAGGAAAGGACTGGCTTTGAGGTGAGCTGACCAGAGTGTGGAAGTACTAGAGTCCTTTGACAAATAGGGCTTAGAAGAAGCAGTTTTCATTTGAAAAGGACAGGGACTTGTCTTGAAGTTGCATTTCAAAGTAAATGCATTCAATTAGAGCAGTATTTTTAAACTTGAGCATGCAGCAAAATCATTTGGAGGGATTCTTAAAACACGGATTGCTGACTGCTACTCCCCATCCCAGCATCTAATTCAGTAGATTCTGATGGAGAGCTGAGCATTTGCATTTCTAACAAGGTCTTTAGTAAGAGTTCTCTTGCTGGACTGAGAACCACTAACATATACAGCATGTTCACGGGAGGGGGTTGGAGAGTTCCGTGGAGATTTTGAGGGTAGGGTACTAAATCCTGCCTGGCAAATGGCCACATTTCTCCATGATTCACTTCCCTCATTGACAGAGGGGGAGATGATATCTACCTTAACTCTCTGGAGTGAAGACTAGAGATGATGTCAGAATAGCTAGAATAACAAAAACAAGAAACAACAAATGGTTGGAGAATGTGGAGAAAAAGCAATCTTGTGCACTGTTGGTGGGAATGCACACTGGTACAGCTACTGTGGAAAACAGTATGGAGTTTCCTCCAAAAATTAAAAATAGAATTACTATATGGCCTAGTAATTCCATTACTAGGTATTTACCCAAAGAAAATGAAGACACTAATTCAAAAAAATATATGCACCCTGTGTTTTTTCCAGTATTATTTACAGTAGCCAGATATGGAAACAACCCAAGTGCCCATTGATAGATGAGTGGATAAAGAAGATGTGATACACATACACACAATGGGATATCACTCAGTTATAAAAGAAAGTGGAGACACCCCTGTGGTTCGGTTGGTTAAGCATCCAACTCTTGATTTTGGCTCAGGTCATGATCTTAAGGTCTTGAGATTGAGCCCTGAGTCAGAGCCCTGCACGGGTGGGCTCCATGCTGGGCATGGAGACTGCTTAAGATTCTCCCTCTCTCTCTCCCTCTGCCCCACTTGCACTCTCTCTTTCTCTCAAACAAACAAGCAAACAAACCAAACAACAAAAAAAGAAGTCTTGCCACTTGCAGCAACATAGATGGATCTAGAGGGTATAATACTAAGTGAAATAAATCAGAGAAAGACAAATACCATATGATTCCACTCATATGTGAAATTTAAGAAACAAAACAAACAAAGAAAAAAAGGAGATAAATGAAAAGCCAGACTCTTAAATGCAGAGAACAAATTGGTGGTTGCCAGAGGGGATGGGAGTCGGGGAATGGTGAAATAGAGAGAATTAGGAGTACATTTATTGTAATGAGCAATAAATAATATATAGAATTATTGAATCATATTGTATACCTGAAACAAATATAACACTGTATGTTACAACTTTAAAAACAAAAAGAAAGAAAAAGATGATAGGGATGACAAACGTCAAGTGCCTGACATAGTACCAAGTTCATATTAGGAATTGAAAATATGGCAGCTACAATTATAATTCTAAATATGGTAGATACAATTAAAAGATGCAAACAAGGAGACCTAATTGCAACAGTGAAATTTTAAGCACCTCTGGGAGTTCTGAGGCTTCATCAAACAATATCTCGATGGTCTTTGTTGACTTCATTCCATTTCCAAGAAGCTTTATATTTGAACAAATTTATTTTGTTAAAATACATCTTGTGTAGACTATTTCTTGTGATGTGTAAATCCCCCCACTCCATATGCAGTTATTTAAAAGCAGAATCTAAAGGGAAGAAAATGAATGGCTATTTTTCCTGTGAAACCAGTGTGGAAAAAATGTGTTTTCAGGTAAAGTCAAGGTTAGTGGGAAAATACTAAGTTTTTAACTGCAGTGGTTTTCTTTGTTTTATTGTGAACTGATCTTTCATTAAGTCTATCACTTATGGTCCTAATATTGTGATTGCTACATAACATTCTATTCCAAAATATAAGCACGGAAGGATGATTGCTTTTAATCCAAACACATGTTTTACTTTTTCAAAAAATAAACTATTTATAAAGAATGATTTTTCCTGCCTTCACACCCCTCCAAGTCTCAGACTTCACTTTCAGATTTTGAGCTTGTTATCAACAACTTGGTTCAAAGAGATTCTTTTCATTGTTGAGAATGACAACTGAAACAATTTAGAGGTTTTGTATGATTAAAGTACATGCGCCCTCCAGCAACAGTGCTTACCAAATTAGTCTGTTTTACTTAAAAAAATGCTTTCAAAGCCAGAGCTTTTGACCGAGTAACATTTTCTGAAGTCATAGACCATGGTTGTGTGAAGTTCCAGATGTTTTCTGAGTTTGCTATAATCAGGAAGACGAGTAAACACAAACACCTGAAAGACACTGGACTTTGAATGACAGGTTGTGACTCTCAGCCCCAAACTAGAACTTTAAGTCCTAACGTGTTCAGACTTGTTCTTTAGACATCAAGTGTTTAAGTCACAGTTTATCGTGGATGATTTAAGGTACAAAAGCAGGGAGAGAAAGAAGTTATCTATGCATGTTCTGTCCATTCACACACATTTACTGAACACTTTCAATGGTCTAGACACTGTTCTAGGGTTGGATTTCTACATTTTGTGGCTATAAAGACACTGATCAAAATGGTACATATATTCATTCATTTATCCCACAAGTATTCATGGACAATTTATCTTATACCAAGCATTCCTCTAGTTTCTGGATTAAAAAGATATTGCCTTCAAGGAGTTAATAGCATAACAGGGAGAGAAACTCAAGCAATTAATTAATTAGGCAAAGATTTAAGGAGCATCCCTCATGGGTCAGACAGTGAGCTGGGACTCGACGGTATCCTATAACAACATCCATTCATACAAGAGTCTTCCCTCCCAAATCCCTCATGTTCTAGGGAAGACGACAAAGAGTGAACAAATAAACAAATCAACACATAGTGCTTCCTATCTGTGGAAGAAAGAGGTAACGTGATCTAGAGTAATTGAGGAGGGACTACTTTATGTAGTGATAAGGAGCTCTTCTACAGGTGATATTAAGCAGAGACCTGAGGAATGACAAGGAGAATGCCACATGGGAGCTGGGAGAAGTTAGAAGAACAAGGGCAATTTGGAATGTTTGATGAGCAGAATGATTCTGATGTTGTTGGAGGATGATGAGGTGTTGAGTTTGGGGGTAGTGATCTGAGATGAGGCTGAACAGGCAGGAAGAGCCAGATCATACAGGGTCTTCCAGGACATGGAGGGACTTTTGGTTTGATTTCTAAAGCATCAGGAACATATTAAAGGACTTAGGGCAGGGTATTGATCTAATCTGATAATTTTTATTTTATTTTATTTTATTTTATTTTGTTTTATTTTTAAATGTTTATTTATTTTTGAGAGAAAGAGTGAGAGAACATGAGCAGGGGAGGGGCAGAGAGAGAAGGGGACAGAGGATCTGAAGTGGGCTCCATGCTGACAGCAGAGAGCCAGATGTGGGGCTTGAACTCATGAATTGCGAGATCATGACCTGAGCTGAAGTTGGACGCTTAACCGACTGAGGCACCCAGGCACCCCATAATCTGATGACATTTTAAAAAGGTCACTCTGCATGGAGTGTGGGTTGGAAAAGAATGAAAGGTGTTAGGGTAGAAGGTAAGAAATAAATTAGGAGAGTATTGTAATCAACAAGACCAGAAATTGATGTTGGCACAGATTGAGATGAATGATAGTAGCAGAGATGAAGAGAAGTGTGGAATTTAAAATATGTTTTAGAAGTAGAACCAGTGGGGGTTTCTGATGGATGGAAGGTAACATGGTATATCTACTCAAGTGTTTATAGGTGTCATGCTAAGTGACCCAAATGAAAGAGTGACAAATCATTCTCAGAGTGCGTGGAGCACCAGGAAAGAATTGAACGAAGACAGTAAAGCTTGAGCTGAGTCCATAATATGGGTTTGTGATCACAAGCAGTCAGAGGATATGCAGAGAAGGGTAATTCAGACAGATGCACTAGCATGAGTGAAGGCATAGAAAGGACGGGAGGGTGGTGAGTGAGAGTAGACATGGCAACAGCCTGGCAAGGTCAGGCATGCAGGTCACACTGAGGAAGTTAAGTGCCATCTGGTAGGATATGGGGAGACTCACTACCTGGAAGAAGATGGCATAATAATAGTGTGGAGAAAGAGTAGTCAATTTTCCTATCAGTAGGAAATCTTTTAAACTTCTTATTTAGTCCTAGCTCAGTGAGCTTTGAATGGCATTAATTTAAATATTCTTAAATTTTTAAAAAAAAAATTTTTTAACGTTTATTTATTTTTGAGACAGAGAGAGACAGAGCATGAACGGGGGAGGGGCAGAGAGAGAGGGAGACACAGAATAGGAAGCAGGCTCCAGGCTCTGAGCCGTCAGCCCAGAGCCGGACGCGGGGCTCGAACTCACGGACCGTGAGATAGTGACCTGAGCTGAAGTCGGACGCTTAACCAACTGAGCCACCCAGGCGCCCCTTAAATTTTTATAATATGTAAATTTTAAGTTCTTTGTATGGCTAATGTTCTCTAAGCATACTGCCGTTTACTAGTAACATTTACTCTTCATTATTTGTGGCAAGAAAATCAACTTCATTATTTGTGGCAAGTAGTATAGTACAAGGACAGCATAGATCATTTATACATAAATAAAATATCTTTCTTTTACAACTGACTCTCAAATTTCATTATACCAAGCCAGATGCCAATTAAACATTAACATTGATTAACTCAGAATTTCTTTTTTCTTTTCTTTTCTCTTTGCGCTCTTTAAGTGTGATTCTGATCATTGAAATGAATTTTGTAGTATGAAAGTAGTAGTATCTTCAAATCTTCAAATCTTAGAACTAATATCTGATATCCTTAAGGCTTTTTTTTTTTTTTTGGTGGATGTGTTTTTTTCTTATTTTTAAAATACGTGTGAAAGGTAAACTGAAGTCTGTTTTTATTGTATGAAAGTTTCTCAGTGGAGAATTTTGAAAGCAATTGTAAGTGAAAATGGGATTATATCATAAATTGTCTGAGACTATAATGAGGTAAAAGTGTTTTGTACCACAAAAGCTACAATCATATTCATTTCAGCATGACCAGTATGTCAGGCACTTTCAAGGTAATGAATGCATTCCAGAAGATTGTCTGTATTTTTTCCACACTTTAAATAGCATGAAGATGGTTGAAACAATTTGCTGTGGCATCAAAGACATTGTGACGGGCGTTGCCCTCACAATTCTGAGGCAGAATTTAGCTTTGGCAAAGAGTGGGTATTTTAATGAATACTAGGTTACATTTTTCTTGGCATTAGGTTTATATAGGGCCATATTTCTCCCCCTTTGGAAAAAGATACAAAAATGCAAAAAATGACTATAATGGTTAACCAAAATGAATGTCCATTGCTGCTAGGTATTTTAAAGAACATCAGGTAGCACTTTGTGAGAGATTTAGTAACTTTGTTACTACCATGTGGGTATTATTTAAGTGAGAAAAGCAATTTTGAAAATGTAAGTTTTTCTCAGGACTTTACTACATGCAACAAGGTAAATCTCAGAAGAATATTATATCTACAAAAGTTAACGGAAGTAGTCAGCAATTGGACTTGCTGGTATTCTGATCTACTGCATTTGAGCAAAAAAGAGCTACTATTCCTTTAAATGGTAAATCTGTGAGTTTCCCAAAATTATATCCAGGGCAGCTTTATTAACTCCATAATCCCACCTGGGATTATTTTTATATGATATATATGCAGTTTAAGGAAATGATTTTAATGTCAACACAAGTAAAGATTTGATAATAAACTTGAGACTTTAGGTTTTCTCTAATTTTAGCCTTATGAGAAAATAGAAGCATATATTTTTATTTTTTCAGAGAAGGAAACATCTCTCAACACATCCCATATGGGGATGAGGGAAAAAATTCTTTCCAAGATTATGTATTTAATTGTACAAAAATTTAACATTTTAGGGAATTCTTACTGCCTTTTGGTGAAGTATCCTACTTCATAGTCTTTATATATTCAACCCTATTGTATGCTGACATTTGGCATTACTTTTCAAATAAATTTAAGCTGTAATTTTAAACATGGTTTTGGTTGTTCATAATGATTTACTTGAGAAACTTTGTGAACCCAAGTAACACAGGAAAGAAGTCCTAACATAGAACTGAGAATATATGGCTTGCAAGTTTTATATTATGTGGCTCAAAGATCTAAATTAGATGGAAACAGGGAGAAGAAAAAACTTTACGAGGGCTAAAATAATGGTATTTTAGTCTATACTGAGCCCATATAAAGGATGTAAGTATAATCTGGAGCATAAGCATTCACATTTTGTCAGAGTTGTGATGAGGTGCATAGTGTAGTATTATTATGATGTAGCACCTTCCCAGATAGGATAAATAAACAAACAAGCAAATCAAATAAGCAAATGTTTTTTGGGTCCCTCCATGTGCCTAGATTGTACTCGGTGCCACTGGAGAGGGAATTACCATTAAGAATTCAGTCCCTCTCTCAAGGAACTTCTAAAATACTGGAGTCATATTTTCTTATATTAACTAACAGTAACACAGGCAGAAATGGTATATGGAATCAAAGTAAAAAAGTGCCAAGAGGTTTTAGAGAGGAAAGTGATTACACAGATTGAGGGGAGCTAGCTGGGATGCCACTTTAAGTGGGATTTGAAAGATTGAAAAGATTTTGATTATCAGGAAGAGTACCTTTCAGATGGGTAAACAAAGATGGAAATGTCTGGGGCACACTAAGAAAGAATGAGTAGATGGGTTTGGCTGAGACAAGTTCTGTAGAGGGTAGGATGAGACTGAGTAGGCGGCTGGGTTTCCTGTGAAAGGCTTTGATTAGGGGACAAATGGATCCTTAATTCTCTAATCAGTAGGGACACTAATGATTTTTGAGTAGAGTAGTGACATTATCAGGGTTTTTTTTTAGACAGATGGAAATCTCCAATAGTATTCAGGAAAAATTTGCTCAAGAAAAACATTGGAAGCCATGTAGGAGGTGTCTGCAACAATCTTGGTGAGTAGCAAGGATCAGATGGCATCAGGGAGATGGGAACCTGGGTATTGATCCAAGCAGTCCTAAGAATTTGACTACGGGAAGTTGGGATTCACAAATGCTGTAACCTCTTTTCCTTTTATGCCCAGAATTTGTCCTTTACTTTTTTTTTTTTTTTTAACGTTTATTTATTTTTGAGACCGAGAGAGACAGAGCATGAACGGGGGAGGGTCAGAGAGAGAGGGAGACACAGAATCTGAAACAGGCTCCAGGCTCTGAGCAGTCAGCACAGAGCCCCACGCGGGGCTCGAACTCACATACCGTGAGATCGTGACCTGAGCCGAAGTCGGACGCTTAACCGACTGAGCCACCCAGGCGCCCCTGTCCTTTACTTTAATAAACATAGTTCTAGAAAAACTTCATGCCCAATGGAAATAAATACCTTGTGAAATAAACTGAATCCTCCTGTTAGTGCCTGAAACTTGAAAAGGAAAATAGTGAAAAGATGCTATTATTTATTGATTTAATCTGTTCCCTGGAGGGTACTCATCAAAAAACAATAGAGATACCAGTAGCGTGGATAATTAAATCAATGCATTTATGTACTATTATCCCTATTGGTTTCAATGGAAGTTATTAAAATAATTTTGACTATTTTCTCAATAATTATAATTTTTCTCATCAAGAAAATTTTGATCCATATGCTATTAATCAAGATTTCAAATATTGATAAGGGTGAGTAGCATATTCAATCTGTATTGAGCACTTGAAAAATTATTAAGAAGAGTAAATAAAGTCTTGTCTTTTTTATTATAGAAGACTTCCCAACAGAGAAAAAAATCACTGACAAGGAAGTTCAGTTTTCTTTAACCTTTACGAATCAGTAAGATGTAAATGCCATCCATATTAAATCCAAGGTACACATTGTATTTCCCTATAATTTCTTCTGTGAGCCCTGTTTATATATTTTGGCTCACATATATATACTAGTATTTGCTGTCTAAAATGGCAAGCCTTGATTATTAGCAAATAATATCATTTCTCAAATTACACCTTGACATTTACTCTGAAGTACTTGCCCCCGGTCAATCTATTTCATAATAGAAACTTAGCCAGTATAGCACAAATAGTTGTGAAGTTTTTGAAAAGTGCATTGCAATAAAAAAGATAAGAATTTGTTTTTCCAGCAATTCTCAGATCTCACATAGACAATAAACTGTGTGTAAATCAGAATACCATTTTTTTAATTCGCTGAAAGCATAGTAAATGCTCGAATGAATATGTACATTGCAGCTATAAAGGTAGATCTTTAGAAAGATATTAACTATGTGGCACATTTTCCATTGCATCAGTTTGCTCTCACTTTAATTTTGGAAATCTCTTCCATGCAGGGGCATATTAGCAAGGTGTTAGCCCACAGGGCCTGTGATTTAGACTTCCTGCCCTGTGTGAATTAGGGGTAGAATTTACCTTTAGAACCAAGATGAGTTAGTTACGTAGTATACACAACACCTCTGAAAGCAAGGCTTCTCCTACCACCTGTTTCAGTTGCCTTTCTGCATCTACAGGATCTGCTGCTGCCTTTCTTAGCTAATTTCCCTGAGCTTGCTACTTTATGTACTCAGTGACAGCTGAAAGGTCATTCACGTTTGTTTATCTGGACTCTCATTCTTCTGTTCCTGACAAGCTCCCACTGTTGCTCATATGTCTTGGATGTGACTGAGGAACTTTGTGGACTGAAGTGCAATTACCACATTGTCTATTTTTACAAAATCAATAAAAATAATAGGAAATTTCCTAGATCCCAAGGTATTTTTGATTGTAAGATATCTTTACTGTAGGAGCTTTATATTAAATATAGCAACAATTTTATTATAAACCTGCACTAACATACACTTATTCATTCTCAAAAGCCTCTTTGCTAGTGCCATAGTCCATGCCTTCTTTCATAATCCATGCCAGATTCATTATTTCTGAGGATTAGTAAATTATGTGGGGGGTATCAAAGTATACTCTTAGCTTAACATATGAAGCATTGATCTGTGGCAGACTACTATGTTGAGACATCTTTTTCAAATGTCTTTTTGATTTTTTAAAAATTTTTATTATTTTTGAAAGAGAGACGGACAGAGTGTGAGCGGAGGAGGGGCAGAGAGAGAGAGGGAGACACAGAATCTGAAGCAGGCTCCAGGCTCTGATCTGTCAGCACAGAGCCTGACGCGGGGCTCAAACTCATGAACTGCAAGATCATGACCTGAGCTGAAGTCCAACACTTAACCGACTGAGCCACCCTGGTGCTTCCTATTTTGAGACATCTTACAGTATGTAAGCTTCTTCTGCAACATGTCTTCCCTGAACTCAGAATGGAGACATGAAGGTTTTTCTCTGATGGGAGAATCATCTGGAATCTAAATCTGCTGGGTTCTTGACATCTGAGATTAAAAGCCAACTATATGGGTAATGGATGGAGATTTCAAATATTAAAATGAGGCAATCTAATAGGTTGGCTTCATCCCCTCTCTTGTGTGGTCAACAATTCCAGTTTGCCTAGGACCAGGATTTCAGTGCTAAAATTGGGAAAGTCCTGGGCAGAGTGGGACAACTGGTCATCCAACCTGTCCCTACATTGCTTCCTGAATTTTGACAGAGGCTGAAGGGTCAGGGAAGGGTAGAGAAACTGAGGTGAAGACAATGAGGGTTTCTGCTACCCAAAGTAGTTCAGGTACGGAAAAGAAGAGGTAGAAATTCAATTGGGTTTCCTCTTAATTTTTTTATGGGGGAATTAGAAAGTATAGATGTGCCTGACACTCTGTTTTGCCTAGATTTCTAATCTATGGAAGCCCAGCAGATGAGCATCACCCCACGAGGGTTTGGAGAGGGCAACAGAAATACCAAGAATGGCCCAAAGAAAGGGCAGTGGAAGAGAAAGCAAGCAAGCATCCTGCCTTGCATGAAGATTAGAAATGTTGAGATATTTCATTCCTATAGACCTAAGTGGTAGAACACAAAGTATTTGAGGGGTATATTAATCAGGGTTCTCCAGAAAGAGATAACAAATAGAAGATTATACACATGGAGACATTTATTTTAAGGAATTGGCTCATGTGATTATGGGTCTGGCAAGTGTAAAATCTGCAGTGTAGGGCAGCAGGCTAGAAGTCCAGGTAAGGGTTGATGTAGGCTTAGTTCAAAATCTGCAGGCTGGAAAGTCAGCCTAGGTATCTATCTAACTATCTAATTTATAGTCTTGAGGCAGAATTGCTTCTTCTTTGGGAAACCTCAGTCTTTACTTTTAAGGTCTTCAACTGATTGGATGAGGCCCACCCACATTAACAAAGGTAACCTGCTTTACTCAAAGTGTGATTTAAACGTGAATCCCATCTGAAAAACTATTCACAGCAATGTCTAGACTGGTGTTTGACCAAACAACTGTACACCATAACCTAGCCAAGTTGACACATAAAATTAATCATCACAAGAAGCAAATTCACTGACTCAGTGATGGGAAGATTTACCCTTTGGGAAATCTAAGCTATGGACCCCCAGCTAGGTTCTCTCTGATGCAGAGTACACTTGGGCTTCAGGAAATTACTCATCCCAAGAAGCAGTGCAGAGGCCTGATGGACACCCACACAATTCCCAGTGTGCCGCCCAATGGAGCCAGCATTACATACCAGTCCCACTGAGGAAACAGATCACAAAAGTTCCAGGAGCTACACCTGCAGTAGACCTGAAAAAGCAGAACCACAATAACCCGTGATCTCCTCACAGTGGACACATGCTCACTTTTTAGAGAGGTTCTTCCCCATCCCTTCCTCTGGTTAAGAATGAACAGCAGGTCCAGGAATGGAGGAGGGAGAAAAAGATTATACGAAGGTTGAGATAATAACCTGAGCTGGCTTTTCAGATCATTGGCTGGAACTGAATTTATCTGAAAGCATCTAGGCATCATCGAAGACTTAATTTAGCATTTTTGCTGCCAACAAAAACGGAGTCTGAGACTTAATTTCAGATACAGAAAATTTTGAAGGAAAAAATGACAAATGTCTAGATTTCTGAGCTTCTCTGACTTTCAGTCATTATAACTGAAATAATCACACTTGTTACACTGAATACTTATTCCTGGACATTAAACAGTTTATCTTGAAATTCATCCACAAGTCTTACCAACCTCTTCTAACTTTCAAAATGATTCTGCCAATTAATTTTCAAACCAGGATGCATATTAGAATCCCTAGGGGGGACTTTTTAAAAGCTTCAAATGCTTAGTCACCTTCCACACTTTTCCACAAATCTGATATAATTGGTCAAAGGCAGAATCTGGAGCATTGGTACTTAAAAAAAAAAAGTGAACTGATTCTAATATGCAGGAAAGCTTAAGACCACTGACAAAAATGTGGTGATTTCTATTGGCTTTCATTGCGTTGGCTAGAAAGTGGCAGGCATCTTGTTACTTCGGTTGAAGGCTGAATCACATTGTGCTTTTTGAAGATCTGTTGTACAACAGTTAGGGAATCTGAATTTTTTTTTAACGTTTTATTTATTTTTGAGACAGAGAGAGACAGAGCATGAACGGGGGAGGGGCAGAGAGAGAGGGAGACACAGAATCGGAAGCAGGCTCCAGGCTCTGAGCCATCAGCCCAGAGCCCAACGTGGGGCTCAAACTCACGGACCGCGAGATGGTGACCTGAGCCGAAGTCGGACGCCCAACCGACTGAGCCACCCAGGCGCCCCGGGAATCTGAATTTAAATTAAAATTCAACTGTGTGGTACAGCTACTACAAGTAACTCAAATGTGGCATAAATTGAGTGGCCAGATAACTTTTAATGTTCTCATTTAAAAACTTGTATCTTAAACTGTCTTGTTGAAACATTTGCAGAATGCTTTATCTTCTGACTTGTAAATTTGTAATTTTTATAAGGTATAGGTATTATCTCTAAAATATAAACAAAAGAAAAAAATGCATAATGTGTCAAGAAACTTCAAAATCCATTGTAAACTCAAAACTCACTTCTAACTTACTGTTTCCTTTCTTCCTTTTCTCCTTCCTTTTCTTTTCAATACTGAGGATATAAATGGTCCATTATATGAAAACTGCTACTCATGCAAATACTTTCGGTTATAGAACTATTCAGTTCAGAAGTAAGCAATGAATAGGGGGATTTCTTGACTTAAATCAATTTTGAATATTTTCTTTTACAATACTTACATTAAATGTAGAAATAAAAGGCAGTACTAGAGTGTAATTTCTAGGTATGTTTGGGCCAAGCAGCCTGATATAGCAAGAGTGAAAAATACATCATCTTCAAGACAGGAGCCAATTCTTGATCTGAGTCACTTTAGATGTGGCTGGCAGTATAAAGGGTTCATATTTTTATTTTTAAGTATTTACCTCTGACCTCTGAGGATTTGATGGGATCAGAAACAGAAATACAGATGTCTCAGATGAAAGTCATTTTGGAAAGATGTTCTGCCTAGCTTTTCAAATTCAAGATGTTTGGACTTTATGTAAGCTAAAGAGAAGCATTTTAATGGAATTAATTCAAGCCTAAATGTCATGGCATAGATGTCTCATCCAACTGAAAAACGGGTATATATATATATTTTTTTTTAATTTGAAATGCAGTATACAAAGAGAAAGTGCAGAAGTTGTGAGTGTACAGCTTGGTGAAATGAACATTGAAGGGGCGCCTGGGTGGCTCGGTCGGTTAAGCGTCTGACTTCGGCTCAGGTCATGATCTCACAGTCCGTGAGTTCGAGCCCCGCATCGGGCTCTGTGCTGACAGCTCAGAGCCTGGAGCCTGTTTCGGATTCTGTGTCTCCCTCTCTCTCTGCTCCTCCCCTGTTCATGCTCTGTCTCTCTCTGTCTCAAAAATAAATAAACGTTAAAAAAAAAAAAAAAAAAAAATGAACATTGATACATCATTAGCACAGAGATTAAGAAACAAAACATATCTGTACCCCATCGTATACACCCTTCTGGTCCTACCCCTGCCCGTCCCCCCCCCCCCCCCCCCCCCGCCAAGGATGACCACTGTTCTAACATGGTAGACTAGTTTTTCCTGTTTTTTTGGATGTTTTGTTAAAAGAATTATACATAATGTGTTCTTTTGTGCTTGACTTTTTAAATTAGTGGAGATGTTTTAATAGTAATTCTTTTGCTTTTAAATATATACTGCAGGGGCGCCTGGGTGGCTCAGTGGGTTAAGCGGCCGACTTCGGCTCAGGTCATGATCTCGCGGTCAGTGAGTTTGAGCCCGGCGTCGGGCTCTGTGCTGACAGCTCAGAGCCTGGAGCCTGTTTCAGATTCTGTGTCTCCCTTTCTCTGACCCTCCCCTGTTCATGCTCTGTCTCTCCCTGTCTCAAAAATAAATAAAACGTTAAAAAAAAATTTAAAAAAAAATAAATATATACTGCATAGGGTAATATAGTGAACATAAGTGTTTAGGTTGGGCAGACTGGAATACAGATCTTGAGTCTGTCATTTGCTAACTGTATTAGCTTTCAGAAACGTACTTAATTAACCCAACTGGGCCTTAGTTTCTTCACCTGTAAAATGGAAATTTTAATGCTTTCTTAAATGACTGCTGAGAGGATTAAATGAAATACTGTATGTAACGTACCTGGGAAATAGTAGAAGCTTAATAATTGCTGGTATCCTCACCACACATTCCTCTGCCCTCCCACCTTTTCTATTTAAATGTACGGGTGAAAAAAAAAACAAAGTTATTATTTCACTTGCAAGCTAAAAAAGATTTTGTCATAGGAGATCCATACAAAAATCTTTGCTAGAGGTTTTAAAGAAGCACAGTATTTTTTCTCTTTCTTTAAATTCTGGCAAATTAGATATATTGCAGTTCTATGATATAATGTTGGAAAGACATCATGTTTTACCAAGTGCCAAAGGAAATGTCAGCTGACCTTATGAGCTATGCTAATTGCGGGAAGTTATGAAGTAAGGAGATGGAATGTAAAACCCCACCTCCCAGACGTGATTTTGCTTCTCTTGCCTTCTTGACTAGTGAGGGATTCTCAGATATTATTTTCGTCTTAAATTTAGTGGAATAAGTGTTTCTCTCCGAGACGTCAGTGTATTAAAAATAGGATATAATTATATGTAATGTGAGCAGCTGTATTCATTATTGTATTCATACTAACAATGCTTGAAAATGATCAAATGAGGTAAACTTAGCTAATTCAAAATAGCAATGCATTTATATATGTTCTGAAAAATATTTCTTTTTTAAAAACAATGAGTTTAGTTATGGAGGGAAAACTGACATAGATAATATTCAAAAAAACCTAAGAGTAAAATTTTTTTTTACAAATTAAAATGATAAGTATCATGTAATTGCTAATAATATTATGGATACTATCATTACAGATAACCGTCAGGGCATCTTAGTGTTTTCGCTGTTTTAATTTAAGCTAAGGATAATTAGAGGTAGTTTTGTTTTCTCACGAAGTAGGAAGTATATCAATTGGTGTTCTTCCTTACTTATTGTTATTGTGAGGCTCAAGAGATAATGGATGTTAAAGCTCTTTCCTATACAATATGGGATGAAAATATTTAGAAATATTTATATTTTTCTTTTTATGTGGGCATGACTTACTAGTATTTTAGGTAGAGCATGATTATCTGCCTATATCAACCAATATCCAAAAATTCTATTCTTTACTCATAAAATGTTATTATGGTGTAAGTCCTTTCAGTGATTTGTCCTATCTGCCCAGTCCAAGTATCCATATCTCTAACCTAAACCACTGGCTTAGAAAATTGAAGTTAAGAAATCAGCCAGGGACTCTGCAGAAGCTTGATGGCGCAGAACCTGAGCAGTAGACTGTAGCTCTGTTTCCCTTGTCTATTACCAAAACAACCAGCTATTTGATTGTGAAAGATCAGTCACAGAGGAACATGTTATTCTTCTCACACATAGATGGCGCTACTGACTCACTGTCATAGAGACCTTCACTCAGTTTCACTACTGGCTTTGGATTAACATCAATCCATCTATGTCTGGTCCCTAGATAGTTTCTATTTTTGGAGAGCTAACAACTGGGGTTAGGGGTGGCTGAGGTCTTTAACAAAGAGCTGTTATTATTATGTTTAACCAACCGTGTTAATATTTAGAAACAGCAACATATTGGTTGACTAAACTTTTCATGTTTCAACTGATTAATTGGTTGATATTGTGACTGAAAACAAAGGAGCCTGATTTGGACCCTTTTGCTTTAGTTAATTGTGAGATGCCAAGTACTTTATTGCATCTTCTTTGTATCTGCTTTCTCCTTTTGAATGGGAGGGAAGGAACCAACATTTATCCATCATCTAGTACATACTAGTCACTAGGACTACTTCTAAATAGTCTATTTACTCCCCTCATCCCTATGGGTGATTGCTTATTATCTCTATTATCTTTATTTCACACATAAAGACGCAGGCTAGAGATACTATATGACCTGAGATCTCCTAACAAATAAGTAAGCATGGTATTGTGGTTCAAACCTAGCTCTACATAAATTAAGATCTGACTTCAAATGTTCTTTTTATTTAAACCTGTTCTGGGAATAATAATACTAATCTAATAAAATAAGCTTAATACAAACCTTATACTAACATTGGCTTACTGCTGCTATGGGAAAAGGTAAATAATAGCCCTTTGGAAGGATAAAATATATCAGAAGCTCTTTCAAAGACCTTCACTGAACTGAGTCACCAGATTAACCAATGTTTTCTTTTCTTCCTTATAGAATATACTTATTCACTTGTGTAAGTGAAGATTTAGAAATATATAAAATATATGCCTCCATTGCTTTATCTTATCTAGGGCAAACGTCTCAGCTAGAAATGTGGCTTTTAAAATTTATGAATTGACATGCACAATTTATTAGGGATTCCAAGAAGCTGGACATTTCTAAGTTCATAAGAATTGTAATATATATATACATATATATATATATATATACACACACACACACACACATGTATGACATATAATTATATAACATATATAACATATATAATTATATGTCATATATGTGTGTATATAATACATATATAAATTCCATTTTTGGGTTAAGAGAAAGCACTGTATCAAAATAGGCTACTTTTAATGATTTGAGAAGATACTTTACCTTATAATTTATGATGACTGCTTCTAAAACTTATCAGGACCACTGTCTTCAGAGAAAGGAGAGATAATAGCTTTGCTATCCATTATTTTGAAATTTGAAAATATCTAGAAGTGCCTAACTAGGTTCTCTCTCATATACCCAGTCTAACATAATTATATCAGATATACTTACTTCTCATTTCTAAGACCACGTTAGTAGGATTTAATTAAACATAAAGCTTTTTCTTCTATGTAATTTTTGTGAAGAAGAAAAGTTCATTTTGATTGCATTTTTTTAAAGTTTATTTATTTATTTATTTTGAGAGAGGGAAGGAGAGGGCAGGGGAGGGCAGAGAGTGGGAGAGGGAGAGACTCACAAGCAGACACTCTATACAGGGCTCAAACTCGTGAACTGTGGGGTCATGACCTGAACCAAAACCAAGAGCTGGCCGTTTAACTGACTGAGCCACCCAGGCGCCTCTTGATTGTATTCTGTAATTTGATTATATTGTTCCTAAATCTCTATCATTTGCTTAGATCATAAGGTCTTCTCAATTCTTTGCATTTAAGCTAGTTGTCATAATCATTTAATAAAGAAATCCCAGGACAGAATCTATGGTGATCCTTAGGGAAGGATGCCTGACAAAAACATCAACACAGGAGTAGCATCAGAGGCCAGTGATTCTAAGCACGGAGACATGAAGAATTGGGGGCTAAGGAAAATTTAAAAGTGAGAAATTCTTTAAGAGGTAAACAACAAACAGGGAATGATCACCAGGAGTCAAAAGTTCAAAGTGAATCAGAAATTTGATGTTCATTTAAGCAGGTATAGGGCTAGTATTTGGTAGATGGCTCTAGACCAGGACTTTGATTGTGATCTTGACAGCTAGAGGATGTAAAGATAGATAAAATGTAAAGCTTCTGACATGGAGATAGGGTGATGCAGAAATAGAATGCCCAACTATTTGGGAGAACTAGGTCTTAGAAAACTGGATAATTGGGTAGAATATTGAAAAAGAGCCTCAGAACTTAGATAACATAGTAGGTTTTTTTCTTTAACCTGGGAAAGAAAAGTTCCATGTACTCTCTATTTTATATTATCCTTCTCTTCCAGATTCTACTACATTTCAATGTTTTCCTTAGTAAGTAAACAACAGAAACAACAAAAAAACCCAACCTCTCAAGAGGCATTTACATTTACATTTCCAGCCTTAACTTCTCAACTCCTCATTCACTCCCCAGTGGTCTGGTTTCTAGCTCTGTTCCTCTCAAAAATTGTTATTTCATGGAATAGATACTGATGGTTTCCATGTTATCAAATCTAAAGGATACTTCTCTGTCTTCAATTTCTTGTACTTCTTAGTAGTAATCAACATGGATGACCTGTATTGAGGTGACCTCACTTAGTCTGTATTGAAACAAATTTGTTTGTTGGCTTCCAGGACACCATATTCTCTTGGTTATCCATGCAAATAGTTTGACTTTGGAATAAGCAAAAGAGATTTCTG
The DNA here is from genome assembly GCF_046562875.1 of Panthera onca. Lineage (NCBI taxonomy): Eukaryota > Metazoa > Chordata > Mammalia > Carnivora > Felidae > Panthera > Panthera onca. Next base: position 72,306,405 of record NC_138343.1, read on the forward strand.
GGTATTATTTTACTGCAATTCTGGAACCTCTGGGAATTGTCTAATTCCGTGGGACCTGTGAGCCTTGCCTTTGAGCAATTTTGCAACTGGGAATTACAGCAAGTTGAAAGCAGTGGAAATAATTCCTGTCTATAGACATGAAAATAAATTCTATCTGGTGGGGGAAACACCCTTCTCCCTTTCTCCTGAAAAAGCCAGTTTGAGGTCCATTTGTAAATTTATTTCCCTACCTAAGGTAACCTCTTCTTATTTTCTATTGTTATCTTTCAGTCTTTTCCCTTCACATTTACCACAAACTGCAGTATCTTTCTTCAGTTATTTAAATTTGATTGTATTTGTTTATGCCCAATTCTGCCTTCTCTCCTTAACCCCTTCCTCCACAGAATGTAGATATCTTGCCTGCCCTTTTCTTTCTCATAGTCTCGGAATTCAGGATACACCCCGGATCATAACACAGACCTGAATTACCTTTTAAAAATGATCCATGGTATGTTAAGCTTATGCTTTTAGTGTAATAATTTGTCAATATCTATCTTGATCTCTGTGCTATAGAAGATGAAAGGTAACTTGTAATTTTTACTCATTATTATGTTCTCATGACTGGTAGCATGCCTGGTCTGTAGTAGGCACTCAACAAATATTTTTAAAATAAATGAATAAATTAATAAAGTAATATAATCTCAAAGTTGGAACAGATTCCTAGCTGGTACTATATTGCTATAGGCCAGCTTATAGGTCCAGTATTTGAGGCCAAATGGGTGCCCAATTGTGGGCACTGAGTCCAGAGATGCAGGATGATTAGATGTGGGCCTCTTGGGTAGAGGAGTAGACAGGAAACAAACAGACCATTGTACTACTTTTAACCCATAGGTCATTTTTTTTTTTAGCGTCTAGTTTTTGACTCAGATCAAATATATGGGATCTCAAATTCTATCCACCTATGAAATTAGAGTTCTTTTATATTCTTCTCAATTAATAAATAGGCTTATCCATTTAGAATGGTATACATCCTATTTTATACAAGCAGAAACTTTCCTGATTAGAGGCATAATTTTGTTGACTATCTGTTAACCATATACATAAGTTTTATTTGGGTTTATTTTAGTAGTTACAACAGTTGAATTACACTGCCTAAATCATGGTAATTTTTTCTCAATTCCAAACACTGAAAAATACCCAATTAAAAATTCAATATAATCTTACATTTCTGGGAAAGCTTAAGAGAATCTACATTAAAAGTAACAGAGATTTCAAATGCATTTTAAATATTTTGTGGAAATTATGTATAAAATATGAATTATTAGTAGGAAAACTGGACAAGGTTCATTTTTATTGCATTAATGTTGCAAAAACTGAAATGTCCAAAAAAATCTCCAAATGGAGTGCAAATGAGAGGATGTGGCCCACAATTTCTTTGTTTAGAAGAGAAATCTTGAATAGGGAGCTTTTTTAGACAAGTAGAAAATTATTTTTAATGAAACCAACACAACATAAATTTATACAGCTCTATTATATAAATAATGTCTATTTCACTTAATTCTGATTGTGATATTTTAGGATCAATCTGGCTGGGTAAAAAACTTTGAATTTGAATAATTTTTAAATATAAGTATTGAAATCTTAAAAAGAGTCTATTTTACTTAAAGCAAAACATAATTCAGCTTCATTAGTGAAGGTTCATTACTGTGGAAGTAGAAGAATTATAAACTCAGAAAAGACCTAATTCCTCAAAATTATCCATAATTTAGAAATAACCTCTTGGGAGAAATTGACCTAATATAAACATATAAAATAAAAAGATACAAATTAAGTAAGAATTTGAGAAGTTCAATGACTATCAGGTCCAACTAAGATAATTTTTAGGGGTAATTTGGGATAATGGAAAAGATCTGAGAACAAGAATGAGAACTCTGTATTCTAATTTTTAGGATTCACCTTAATTTATTTTATTTTAGGACAGGTAAATTTATTCCAGTGAACTAGAAATCTTTATCTACAAAATAAGGGGTTAAGACATCTTAACTCTTTATGCTTATACTTGAAACTCAAGCCATTATTGAACAATAGTCATGATCAAGAGTTAATGTATCCACTACTGTACTTAAAGCTTATATTCATATAGAGAAAAAAAATCAAAGCTAGTATCCAAAGGTCTTTTTACACATCATACTTCTTGAGAATTATCTAAATGATTAATTATGCTTTTTTCCACTTTTGATTTCCAAGTGGGTCTTATGGTTGTGATCAGTTCTTGGACTCCATATTCTTAAGGATAATAAGGTCAAAGGAAAGAACAGTTTTGATTTTATGAACTTTTTTCACTCATGGTCTTTTTTGGAATTTTTTGTTTAATACACTATTTCATCTACTCTGCTACTTAGCTGGATTCTTTATAAAAATTTTAAATGAATTATATTTTTTTCTTGTTTATAAAAATTTTAAAGAATATTGGACCATATTTGGCTATGAATATAGAAAATATAGCTAAATAGAGCAAATAGTTATTGGAAATTTAGAAAAATTATAACCTCATGCTAATATCATTTATTCTTTTTTTGAAAAAAGTAATATAACTGATTCAATAATCTTGTGAAGCATATAAGAAATGTCTTCTACTACCTGCACATATAAAAATAAAATAACAAAAAAGTAAATAATTTACCTAAGACACTTAAATGAGTCAATGGAAAACTAAGATTAAACTTTATAGGTGGAAGTAATATAAAAATACTAAAACAATGTATTAGATACAGCTAAGCTAGTTTTGAAGCTTGAATTTATTATGCATTGCACAGTATATAAATTGATTCATAGATATAGATCAAGAAAATATATGTCCTATTATTTAAAATTAATCCAAACCATTAAAGTTGGCTAATAATGAATGTTGGAAAAGAGTAAGATAAATATTATGGTTCAGAGGAGACACATCTTACTGTTAAGTTTTTCTCTTAAGCAGAATGGACCTGAAACATAATGATCCAGTGTGCCTGCAGTAAATTTATAATTTTAACAAAGGCATGTAGCTTTCTCTAAATTTCTGTCAGAGAAACCATGCCCACTGCACTGGGAATTTTTTTTCTTTCCAATTTCTTGCTCTATGAATGACAACTTTTGTGGATTGAATATTTGTGTTTCTTGAAAATTTATATTTTGAAAAATTCTAACCCCCAGTGTTATGGTATTAGGTGGTGGGGCCTTTGAGAGGTAATTAGGGCTTGAGGGTGGAACTCTCATGAAGGGAGTTAGTGCTTTTATAAGAAGAGATAGGAGAGAGCTTTTTCTCTCCCTTCTCTCTCTCTCTCCCTCTCTCTCTGTCTTTCTCTTTCTTCCTACCATATGAGAAGCCAGTCATCTGCAAACTGGAAGAGTATTCTCACGAGACATTTTATCTAGCACCTTAATCTTGGACTTCCCAGCTTTCAGAACTGTGACAAATTAATGTTTGTTGTTTAAGACACTCAGTCTTTGGTATTCTGTTATAGCAGCCTGAACTGACTAGGACAACTTACTGAAGTTATCCCATAACTACAGAACTTGCTGAGAAGCACCTACCTGTGCCAAAATCTATTATCTATGCTTAGCTACTAAGTTTTAGAAACGCAGCCCCTTATTTAATCTTGAAACTTCTTAAACTCTGTAGTAGTCTTGAAATAGCTTGGTCCTCTCTCTCTGTCTTTCTCTCTCTTTCTCTCTCTTTTTAGAAAGAGGGAGGGAGAGCACGAGCAGAGGTGTTACGGTAGAGGGAGAGATTGAGAGATAGAGAGAGAGAGAGAGAGAGAGCTAGAGAGAGAGAGAATCTTAAGCAAGCTCCATGCCCAGTGGAGAACCCAATGTGGGGCTTGAAATCCCAACCATGAGATCATGACCTGAGTTGAAATCAAGAGTCAGATGTTTAACTGACTAAGCTACCCAGGCACCCCAATAGCTTTGTTCTCTTGATCGTTGGTCATGTATTCATCTTGACACAATCTGGAGTTTTTCCCAGCTAGTATTTGCATACCAGTTCCTATATCAACTACTTTATATGCCATTATTTTGCCTGTGAACCTGTTAAACTGAGCTTAAATTAAGAGTCGGACACTCAACTGACTGAGCCACCCAGATACCCCAACATGGTCGACTTTTAAAAAGGATAACAACTTTACATTAGGTTATTTAATATTTCTTCTCTATCATTTGAGAAATGATGGTTTAGCCTAAAAACTAAGTAGACTGATATATGAATTTTTAAAACTGAGAATAGGGTTGTTGTATTCCTTACCTCATTAAAATTAGAGTGCTTATGTTTCAGAATTAATATTTGGGAAATTATAAATGTATAACAGAAGAAAGAGGCACATAACTAAATCTCTGTGTATAAAACTGAGGCAAAAAGTAGGGCAATAGAAATCAAGCGCAGTGAGGATAGATCTGTGATATGTTTGTGATAACAGAAAATCTTTGGGATTGGCTAACTGACAAATTTGTGAACATCATTACCACATTAAAAACGTTCACTGATACATAACCCTGAAATCTCACTCCACAGTATCCACAGTATGCACATATGTTTTCCAAAAGACAGGTACTGGCCTGTTGATAGCAACACTATACATAATAGCACCAATATAAGACACTACTTGTTCACCAGTAGAAGTAATAAAAGAAATTATGATATATTTATACAGTGGAATACTGCACAGAAATGTTAATAAATGATTATGACTAAGAGCAACGTTGAGGAATCTCATAAATATAACACTAAGCAAAAGAAAACAGACACAAAAGAATATATATTATATGATACATTTCACATAAAGTTCAAAGACACACAAAGCCTATCTATTATCAGGGGAGTGATTATTCTTTCAGAGTAACTAGAAGAGAGAACTGAAGAGGCTTCTGGGATACTAGTAATATTCTATTCCTTGATCTGGACATGTTCAGTTTGTGAACATTCATTAAGTTGTACACTTATAATGTATACATTTTCCTCAATGTATTTTAGACTCTAATAAAAAAATTTCCAAAAATTTTACTTGAAATGAGTTTAGACATGACCAAAATATTTAAAAATATGCTTCAAATCAAGAATACTGTATAATATAGTTCTAAATACTTGAGATGAAAGAAGGTTTTGAATTTAATTTGTAAGAACTCAATATCATATAGAAGAAAATGCCATGTACATTAGGTTATGTCCATATAATCCTAAAGTAAAAGATTAATCCAATCAATTAAAGCAATGAAAAGGAAAAATAAAACCAATTGGTTGACTGAGTTGAAAATATTTGTTCTAAAGATCTCATGTGATTCCATTTCTGCTTATTCATCACTAGTAACCAAGGATCCTCTGCCATAAGCTCAAAACTCCTCTATCCTCAAGCCAATGAGAATAACATTGAGAGAACCAGTTAATAAGTGAGATCTAGAATTAGATGGAATCCCCACAACTGGGTCACTAACCCTGAGCATTTGTTTCTGTTTCCCCACTTCTGTGCAAATTCTTTACATCTCGCCTTTAACCCACTTCTTAGTTTGTGTTCAAATATACTTCTGATACTAGCACCCTGAACTCCAGCTCATTTGGCCAGTATTCTTAAAGCCTCCTGGCTGTAGCCAGCTCCTTCTTTGGGAGACGGGTCCTATCACAGTCCTGTTGGCTACTTGTTGAGGTCTTATATCAAACCTCTTGTGTTCTCCTTGCATCCAATTGAGTGCCACCAGCCTAATGATAAGTGTCTAGTTTGCTGCTAAGCACCCACCCACCAGGCAGGGCCTTTTAACTACAAACACCACCACAGATCTCCCGAGATTACATTATGCTCTAACTTTGCTTTCTGACATCCCTAAGCCAGACCATTCTTCCAGAATGGTTTATTCCCCTTTTCCTGATATATTACCAATGAGTTCCAAGAGCCATAGGCAAAGCCCATGCAAAATATGATATTATGAATAAAGCTCATGGTCACTGCCTTTTTGGCTACAGATTCAACCAAATAAGAATGTACCAGTTTACATTATTTTGATTTTTAGTAACTCAAAGGCATGGAAAATTCTCTAAATAAAAAGGCATTTAGGCCTGGCAAAACCTGAAAAAAGGCAGACAATGATTGCACTTCTACATTTCAATTCATTTTCCATAAACATGTATAATCATTACAAGGTTAAAATTGAAGTTCACTTGTGCCTCAAACTATAGAAATCACTTTATATCAAATGTCAACCAAATCTGTAAGCTATTTTCATGTAGGGAAGAAAAACATACTTTGACATTTCACACCAAAAATATGCTTTCTGGGCATGTTAAAATCAAAATAAAATTATTCACCTTAACAATTCAATGGAAAGTAAATTAAGGTAGTTACATAACATAACTCATAAAGACTATAAAATTTTAATGCAAAAATTCAAAATAGCTAAATGCCTAAACTATCTATCAAAGAGAATACCTGGAACCACAATTACCTTTCAAATGATTCTATTACAATAAAGCCAAGCTTAAACAGTTCAACTAGACTATTTCCATTAAATAATAATTTTTTTTTTACTGTTTTTTGACTACCCAATTATTCAGATCTTATACCATGGGTTCATTGGCTCCTATTGGTCTAAGGTCTCTACCCTGGTCTACTTGGCCTAACCACCAAAATGTGGAAGGTAAGCAAATCCACTTATTGTGAGGTGATAAAGGTCATTGCTTATAAGTAAGGCCCTTTTCTGCCCCATGATCCCATTCAGAACACCACATTACATTTAGTCATCATGTCTTCTTAGGCTTCTTTGGCTGTGATAGTTTCTCAGATTTTCCCTGTGTTTCATGCCTTTGAGAATTTTGAGGAGTACTGGTTGGGTGTTTTCCATTGGGATTTTCTGATGTTTTTCTCTTTTCTTAATTAAAAAAGTTTTTAACTACCGAGAACAAACTGAGGGTTGATGGAAGGACAGTGAGTAGTGGATGGGCTAAATGGGTCATGGGCATTTGGGAGGCACTTGTTGGGATGAGCACTGGGCATTGCATGTAAGTGATCAATCACTGAATTCTACTCCTGAAACCAATATTACACTGTATGTTCACTAACTAGGATTTAAATAAAAATTTGAAACAAAGAAAATAAAATACTGAAAAACATTTAGATGTTTTAACTGTGCTAAAGAACAAGTAACATAAATATTATGTTAACCCTTTTTTCCCAATGTGAACAGATCCCTTACGTCATATACTTTTTTTTTGATGAGAAAATTTAAGATATAGTCTCTTAGCAAGTTTTAAGTATATAATACAGTATTGTGAACTATAATCACCATGATGTAATTAGATCCCCAAAACTTATTTATTTTATAACTGAAAGTTTGTGTCCATTTGACCAGCATTCCTATTTCCCCCATCTCCTGATGTCTGGAAGCCACTGTTCTACTCTTTGGTTCTATGAGTTTAACTTTTTTAGATTATATATACAAGTGAGATCATACAGTATTTGTCTTTCTATGTCTACCTTATCATAATACTCTCTAGTTTCATCTATGTTGTCACAAATGGCAAGGTTTCCTTCTTTTTTATGGCTGATTAATATTCTACTCTATACAAAAATTCAATACATATCCATATATATGGATATATACATTCCACTATATACATGTCACATTTTCTTTATCTATTCACCCATCAACAGACATTTAGGTTATTTCCATGTCTTGGCTATTATGAACAATACTGCATTGAACATGGCAGTGCAGATATCTTGTTGAGATAGTGATTTCATTTCTTTTGGATATATATTAAGAAGTGGAATTGCTGGATTGTATGGTAGTTTTTTATTTTTTGGCAGAGTCTCCACCTTCATACTGCTTCTATAGTGGCTTCATCAATTTACATTCTCACCAATAGTGCACAAGAGTTCCCTTTTCTCTATACTTTTGCTAAAAATTGTTATCTCTTGTCTTTTTGATACTAATTATCCTAACAGGTGCAAAATGGTATTCACTGTGATTTTTATTTGTGTTTCTTTAATCATTAGTGACATTGAGCATTTTTTCATGTACCTGTTGGCCATTTCTATGTCTTCTTTGAAAAAAAATGTCTGTTTAGGTTTTTTGCCCATTTTAGAACTGGATTATATGAGTACTTTGTATACTTTGGATTTAACCACTTATCAGATGTATCTGTTTTTTCCCATTTTGTAAGTTGCCTTTTAATTTCATTGATTGTCTCTTCTGCTGTACAGAAACTTTTTAGTTTGATTTACTTCCACTTGTTTACTGTTGCTTTTGTTACCTGTGCTTTTGGTGTCATCTACAAAAAGAAGATTGTCAAGACTAATGTTAAAGAGCTGTTTCCCTATGTTTTCTTCTGAGAGTTAGTTTTATGATTTCAGGTCTTACATTTAAGACTTTAATATATTTTGAGTAAATTTTTGTGTACAGCATGAGGTAACTGTCCAATTTCATGCTTTTGCATAGTTGCTTTCCCAAAACCATTTATTGAAGGGACAATCCTTTCCTCATTGTGTATTCTTGGTATTCTAGTCAAAGATTAAAAATATAAAAAGTTAAACATTTATGTTTGGGTTTCTGGGTTATCTATTGTGTTCCATTGGTCTAAATATCTGTTTTATGCCAATGCAATACTGTTTTGATTACTATAGCTTTATAATATAGTTTGAAATCAGGAAGTGTGATGCCTCTAGCTTTGTTCTTTCTCAAGATTGTTTTGGCTATTCAGAACCTCCTGTGGTCCCATGCAAATTTGAGGATTTTTTTCAATTCTATGAAAAATGCCATTTGAATTTTGATAGTTTAGGGGTGCCTAAGTGGCTCAGTCAGCTAAGCATCTGACTCTTGGGTTTGGCTCAGGTCATGATCTCACAGTTGTGAGATCGAGCCTTGCATTGAGCTCTGTGCTGAAGATGTGGAGACTGCTTGGGATTCTCTCTTTCCCTCTCTCTCTCCTCTTCTCCAGATCGTGCTCTCTCTCTCTTAACATAAATAAATAAACATTAAAAAAAAGAATTTTGATAGTCTGTATTAAATTTGTATATTGCTTTGGATAATATGAATATGTAATCATACTAATTTTTCCAACTCATGAACATAGGATACCTTTCCATTTATTTGTGCCTTCTTCAATGTCTTCCATCAATATTTTATAGTTTTCATTATTCAGATCTTTCACCTCTTTGGTTAAATTTATTCTTAAGAATTTTATTTTTTTGATGCCATTGTAAATGGGATTTTTTCTAGTTCTTTTTTGGGTAACATGTGGTTGATGTATAGAAACATAACTGATCTTGTATTTTGGTTTTGCATCCTGCAACTTTCCTGAATTTATTAGTTCTAACAGTTTTCTAGTGGAGTTTTCAGGGTTTTATATACATAAGATTATGCCATCTACAACATAGAAACAGTGTTCTTCCTTTCCTTCTTGGATGTCTCTTATTTCTGCTTCCTACCTGATTGCCTGGTCAGGACTTATATTACTGTGTTGAATAGAAGTGGTGAGACCAGGGGCACCTGCATGGCTCAGTCAGGTTTAGCATCAACTCTTGGTTTCAGCTCAGGTCATGATCTCATAGTTCATGAGTTCAAGCTCCTCTCTTTTCCTTGCTTGCTCTCAAAATAAATAAATAATTTTTTTTTAAAAAGTGGTGAGACTGAGCACCCTTGTTTTGTTCCTGATTTTGGAGGAAAAACTTTCAGCTATTCACTCTTTAGTATGCTATCAGCTGTGGACTTGTCACATACAGTATTCATTATACTGAGGTACATTCTTTCTATACCTCATTTGTTGAGCATTTTTTCATGAAAGGATATTCAATTCTGTCAAGTGCTTTTCCGGCATCTATTGAGATGATCCTATGGCTGTTAATCTCTCATTCTATTAATGTGGTGTATCACATTGATTGATTTGAATATTTTGAAACATCCTGGCACCCCAGGGATAAATCTAACTTGATCATGGTTCCTTTTAATGTGATATTGAATTTGGCTTGCTAGTATTTTATTTTGAGGATTTTTGCATGTATGTTCAGCAAATATATTGGTCTGTAGTTTTCTTTTTCTTTTTTTTTTTTCTTTTTTGGTGTCCTTGTCAGGCTTCAGTGTGAGGATATTGCTGGCCTCATAAAGGCCATGAGTTTGGAAGTGTTTTCTCCTTTTCAAAATGGGAGAGTTTGAGAAGAGTTGACATTAATTATTCTTTAAATGTTTGATAAAATTCACCCATGAAGCCATCTTGTCTTGGCCTTTCCTTTGTTGGGAGTTTTTAAATTTTGTTTCAAATTTTTATTTAAATTCTAGTTAACATTGTTTCAGATGTACAATTTAGTGATTCATCACTTACATATAACATCCAGTGCTCATCTCAACAAGTGCCCTCCTTAATATCCATCACCCATTTAGTCCATCGCCTGTCCACCTCCCCTCTAGCAGCCCTCAGTTTGTTCTCTGTAGTTAAGTGTCTCATGGGGTGCCTGGATGGCTCAGTCAGTTAAGCAGTGAACTCTTGATTTTGGCTCAGGTCATGATCTCATGGTAGTTTGTGAGTTTGAGCCCTGCATTGGGCTCGGTGCTCACAGTGTGGAGCCTGCTTCAGATCCTCTGTCTCCTCTCTCTCTTCCCCTCTCCCATTCATTCTTTCTCTCTCTCTCAAAAAATAAATAAATGTAAAAAAAAAGAGTCTCTTATGGTTTGCCTCCCTTTCTCTTTTTTTTTCCTTTCTTCTCCCATGTTCATCTGTTTTCTCTTTAATGGCCGAGTAATATACCATTGTGTGTGTGTGTGTATGTATATATATATACATATATATATATACATATATATATGTATATATATATAAAGAAGGTGTAGTGTATGTGTGTGTATATGTATGTATATATGCACCCCTATATTTATAGAAGCCTTATCAACAATTATGTGTATATATATATATATATATATATATATATATGTATATACACACACACACACACACACACACACACACATACATATACACACACATACACTATACCTTCTTTATTCATTTATCAATTGATGGGTATTTGGGCTCTTTCCATACATTGGAAATTTATTATTGTTGATAAGGCTTCTATAAATATAGGGGTGCATGTGCCCCTCCAAATCAGTATATTTGTATCCTTTGGTTAAATACCTACTAGTGCAATTGCTAGGTCATAGGGTAGTTCTATTTTTAACCTTTTGAGGAAACTCCATGTTCCCCAGAGTGGCTGTACAAGTTTGCATTCCCACCAACAGTGTAAGAGGGTTCCCCTTCCTCCACATCCTCACCAACATCCGTTGTTTCCTGTGTTGTTAATTTTAGCCGTTTTGACAGGTGTGAGGTAGTATCTCATTGTGGTTTTGATTTGTATTTCCCTGATGATGACTGATGTTGAGTATCTTTTCATGTGTCTGTTAGCCATCTGAATGTCTTCTTTGGAGAAATATCTATTCATGTTTTCTGCCCATTTCTTAATGGGATTACTTGTTTTTTGGGTGTTGAGTTTGATAAGTTCTTTATGGATTTTGGATACTAACTCTTTATCAGATACGTCACTTGCAAATTTCTTCTCCCATTCTGTATTTGCCTTTTAGTTTTGGTGGGTTTTTTTCCTTTGCTATGCTGTTTTTAATTTTTTATTACTGCTGAAATCTCTTATTATTAGTCTGTTCAGTTTTCTATTTGTTCATGACTTAGTCTTGATGGGTTGAATGTTTCTAGGAACTTACCATTTCTTCTAGGTTATCCACTTTATCGCATTTAATTGTTGATAGTAGTCTCTTATGATCCTTTGTATTTCTGTGGTGTCAGTTGTATGTCTTCTCTTTCATTTAAAATTTTATTTATTTGAATCTTCTCTTTTTTTCTTGGTTCACGTAGCTAAGTTTTGTCAATTTTATCTTTTTTAAAAAACTCTCACTTTTGTGGATCTTTTCTGTTGTCTCTCTAGCTTCTATTTTATTTATTTCTACTCATGTCTTGATATATCATTTCCTTCTGCTTACTTTGGGCTTCATTGTTATTTTTCCAATTCTATGAAGTATAGTTAGACAATTTATTTGGGAACTTTTTTTTTCTTAATGTAGGCAATTATCACTATAAAATTTCTTCCTAGAACTGTTTTGGCTGCATCCCCTAAGTTTTGGTATTTTGTTTTCTATTTTTACCTGTTTCAAGATTTTTTTTTAAATTTTACTTTTGCTTTTTTCTTTGATTCATTGGTTATTCAGTATGTGTTAATATCTTCATATTTGTGAGTTTTCCAATTTTACTTGTGTTACTGATTTCTAGTTTCATATCATTGTGGTTATAAAAAGATACTTGATATGATTTCAGTCTTCTTAAATTATTCGGACTTGTGTTGTGGCCCATGATCTATGTGATCTATTCTAATTTCCATGTGCACCTAAAAACAGTGTACATTCTGCTGCTATTGGGGGGAATTTTCTGTATATGTCTATTAAGTCCACTTAGTGTTATGAAAGTCTGCTGTTACCATATTGATTTTCTCTCTGAATGAACTGTCCATTCTTAAAAATAGGGTATTGAAGTCCCTTATAACTGCATTGCTGTCTTTTTCTCCCTTCATTTCTGTAAATATTTGCTTTAAATATTTAAGTGCTCCAATGTTGGGTGCATATATATTTAATACAGTTATTTCCTCTTGATGAATTTATCTTTTTATCATTATATAGTAACCTTTCTCTGTGGCCAATTTTGACTAAACAATTATTTTGTCTGATGTAAGTATAGCCACCTCTGCTCTATTTTGTTTGGTATTTGCATGGAATATCTTTTTCTAACCTTTCACTTTCAGCCTATATATGTCTTTAAATCTAAAGTGAGCCTCTTATAGGCAGCACACAGTTGAATCTTGTTTTTTACCCATTCAATTCACACTGTGTCTTTTGAGTGGGGAATTTATTCCATTTTCATTTAAAGTAATTATTCATAGTGAAGGACTTACTTTTATAATTTCTTAGTGTTTTCTGTTTTGTAGTTCTTCTTTCCTTCTTCTCTTATTTATTTTTTTTATTTGTGATTGTTTTTGTAGTGGTATGCTTTGATTTCTTATTCTCTTTTTGTATCTGTTAGAGGTTTCTTCTTTGTGGTTGCCATGAGGTTTGCATATAACATCTTGTAAGAATCTGTTTTAAGCTGATTAAAAGTAATTTAGGTACCACAGTTACAGAATTAGAATCTTATGAATTTGGCTATATATTTACCATTAATAATGAGTTTTATACTTTCATGTTTTTATGTTATTTAGTGCCTTTCCATTTCAACATGAAGAACTCTCTCTAGCATTTTTATGCGTATCTACCAGTGATGAATTCCCTCTGCTTTCATTTATATTGAAATATCTTTATCTCTCCCTTATTTCTAGAGTATAATATTCTTGTTTTGCTTTTTTTGTTGTTTGAGCACTTTGAATATATTCCACTCCCTCCGGGCTTGCAAAGATTCTTCTGAGAAGTACACTGATAGTCTTTTGGAGGTTCCTTTGTGTGTGACAAATGTCTTCTCTTGCTATTTTTATAATTCTCTTTTTGTCTTTCACTTTTGAGAATTTATCTATAGTATTTCTCAGGGTAATCCTTTGGATTGATCTTGTCTGAAGTCCTTTGAGATTCATGTATCTTGGTGTCCATATCTATCTCATGACTTGGGGAGTTTTTGGCCATTTTTATAAAAATAAGCTTTCTTCTCCTTTCTCTGTCACTTCTTCTTGGACTCCTATAATGCTTCATGGTGTCCTATAGGTCCCATATGATTCTTCACTCTTTTCCATTCATTTTTTTTTTAATTTGCTATTTTAAATGGCTAATTTCAAATGACTGGTCTTCAAGCTAGCCGATGATTTCTTCTACATGATTGAGGCTTCTGTTGAACTCTTTATTAAATTTTTCAGTGCTGTTATTGTATTTTTTGCCTCCAGCATTCCTGTTTGGTCATTATTTATTGGTTTGTTTGTTTGTTTATTAGTTTCTATTTCTTTATTAACCTTCTCACTTGTTAAATATTACTTTCTTGATTTCATTTTTTTTTTTTGTCTATTTGTGTTCTCTTACATCTCACTGATCTTCTTGAAGATTATTATTTTACATTCTTTGTCAGGCAATATGTAGATCTCCATTTCTTTGGGAACTTTATTGGTTTCTTTGGTGGTGTCATTTTTGTCTGATTCTTTGTGATCTGTGTAGCCTTGTATTGGTGTCTGTGCATTTGAAGGAGCAAACACCTCTTCTAGTCCTTACAGATTTGGTTTCAGTATGTAAACATCTATTGGGTCTCTAGGCTGATGGTATTGTCTCCAGGATTACAATTAAATGGGTTAGAGCTGTGTCACATGGCTGCTGCTAGGACCAGAGCCAATAAATCTGCTAAGTGGGCACAGGCCTACTTTCTCAAAATGGCCCTTGTTCGTCTTGGGCTCCACCAGTGTTTCAAAATCTCCTACCTGGATCCCAAAGCTCCCCCAAAGACAGTTTTTTTCCATAGATAGCTGTCCAATTATTGTTGCTGATGGGGAATATGAGTAGGGAGCTCCCTATTCCAACATCTTGTTGATGGCACCTCCCATTTTAAACATTTTGAGTGTATAATTCAGTAGTGTTATCTGTATTCTCATTGTTTTGTAACAGATATCTAGAATTTTTTGATCTTGTAAAATGAAACTATACCCAATTTAACAACAACTCCTTTCCACCCCCATCCCAAGATTCTTTTAGTTACTAAATTTCTCAAGAGACTTAGAATACAATTCTGATTTTATATGAGACAGGAAAGAATATTTACTGAAAACTACTATGTTCCAGGCATTTTGTCAGCTACTTTTAAATATGTTTTCTTATTTAATTCTTATAAAAGTAGAGTGAAGCTGTACTTACTGTCCTCATTTTTCATATTTGGAAACCATGGCTGTGTTGAGTAACCTGCTAAAGGCTACATAACAGTTGATGAGGCAATATTGAACCCAAACTGGACCTGTAGAAATGCAAAGTCTGTATTTTATCTTGCATAATATTTTTCCTCTAGTTTCCTAAGATTTTGTTTATTACATAATATAGTGGGACAAATGGATGAATGTCAGCCTATAGGAAAATACTTGATAAATAAAGTTATATACCTAAATGAGTATAGTGATTAACATCTTTGAGGAAATAAAGAGGGAATCTGATGATTTAATTATGTAGTTTATTACTTCAGTGAAATATATAGAGGTTTGTACTTTAAACATTCAGCATTTTGGAGCTGGAAAACGCTCTGCTTCAGGGTCTGCTGTATTCTGGACCATTTCACATTCCATTCTCATGACTGACTGATGTGCATGACTATGACAAACCCTTGGCAGCCTCACTGGGCGGGGCCTGTGAGTGTGAGGACTCAGACTGTCATTAAACTAGGGCCTAGTGCCAAGGACTGAGTGCATGCTGAAGACACTGCTCCAAGCTCCACCACCCTATTGGCCAACGCACAAGTGCAAACTGTGCTTGTGAAATTATTGTAAATTTTTTTTTAATGGAACATTTTAAATCAGACAAAGAAAATGCTTTCCCTCTGGAATGGAATCCCACCCTAATGCAATCTGAGTTTGACTTGATAAATAATGGGGCAGGCTACTGAGGGAGATTACAAATTGTATTTCTCAAAGGCTTTTAAAAAGAGAATAACCATCTGTCCATGGTAAGTCCAAGGTAGGGTTGTGTCTATGAATCTGGAAAAACCACGGTGTTGTAAAAGGAGTATTTTACTGATAGGAACAAGACCTTGGCTTTCATTCTGAGCTTTCCAATAACTCTTCTTGTGACTTAAGTAAGAAGCTTAAATTCTGTCACCATATTTTGATATCTCCAGAGAGTGGGCCTTTATATTTATATGTTTCTGGCACCTAAATATCAAGAAATAACTTTAATTAACTTATAATGAGGGGCTTAACTAAAATGTGTTCTGTGAAAACTAGCCCCATGGAAGGTAAGTAACTACTCAATGATTAGAGGTGTTTTATGGTAAAGTGGGGGACAGTGAATAGAGCAAAATTAAGCTTTTTTTTAAAAAATGATAAGGTTTCTCAGAGCCTTTAATGTGCTAAGTAGAGTGATTTTCCAAGAATTAACTGGCATTAAGTGTTTCCCAAATATACTTGACCATGAAACCTGTTTTGTGCAATATAGCATAGATTTAGTGTTCTATGAATCATTTTTAGATAATCACAGGTTTCAAATTCAATACTGTAACTTCCAGCTTTGAAAATACAGCATGTCCATGTTTTCTAAATATCTTTGCTTATTTTAATATCTATCAAGTAAATATAAAAATTTATTCATTAATTTAATCAATAAGGATTTATTAGCACTAGTTATGTGCTAGGATAGTGCCAAGTGTTGAGAAAAGGTCCATGAATAAACAACAACATAATTTCTGTCTCATGAAGTCTATATTTTAATGTAGGCTAATGTAGACAATACATTAAACACATTTACATTTAATGTAGGTTTAATGTAGGCAATAAAGAATTAGGTAACAACATGTAAGTATGCTATGGAGAAAACTAAAAAGAATTCTGGGTGAATCTTAGTAACTTATTATAAATAAGTTTAATAATAGAATTTAGTACAAGTGAAACTGCATGATTTCTAAAGGTAAGTCAGAAAAGGCCATTCTGCTTTCTTTGATTCTCTTGAGATGGCCACTCTTGGATGTTTTCTCATAAGAAGATGTTGTTCCTGCGACCACATGGTCTGGAAATCCCAAGCCAAAGGGAGAGGTCACATGTAGGTGCTCTGGTCAACAGTCCCGGTTGCCCCTATTCTTTGAATCATTTTGACCCAAGTGCCCAACATCTCAGTGAAGATTCACCCTATAACTTCAGGGCTCAGGCATGGGATTTATTCTAACCATTTGAGTCTTCCCAACTGAGACCCTAGAAAAAGAAACAAATATTCCTACTGTGCCTTCCCAATTTCTGGCCTGCAGAATCCTTGATCATATGTTTGTTGTTCTAGGCCATGAAGAATGGTTTGTAATTAAGCAGCAGTAGAATTTGTAACAAAGACCGTATATGTTTTCTTTAAGGTCACATTTGATAGAATGGCCATGATTTGCTTCCACAGGCTCTTTTTTTGTCATTTCTTATTTCACAGTTTAAGTGGCAATTATGAGGTCAAATAACAGCTAAGAAAAGCCTGATTATCTTATGCCTTCATGATGGTAACTGAAAAACTATGCCTTGTTTTTGTGTCAACTATCAATGGCTTGGGGAACCTCAAACTTGATTAAATTAGTGCCATGGATCTGTCTTTAAGGGACTCATCATAAGGAACATCATAAAGACTGATATATTAAGCAGGTTGCCTACTTATTAACTCATAGTGATTTATAACATAGTATGAACAAGATACTCATGTTGGCTGCTCTGCCTATCATCTCTGTTGAGAAATCTCTATTTCGGAAGTCATATTGTTCAGACACCATGAAATTGGAACAAGAATTGTTTGATTGATTTAAATGGCTAATAAAATTAAGCTGTGATAAACTAATAATCCAATCCCATAAGAGGCATGAATTCACGGTACAAGAAATTGAATTTAATTGACTGGTTCCCTCCTCTACACAGTATTAGGTAAGCACTATAAACTTTGTTTCACTGTATATATTTTTTTCTGTTCTAGGCTGATCCCCAAATTTTGTGATACACAGACATTCTTTACAATACCCTAATACCATTAATTGTATTATCATAACATCTTTATATCTAAAAATCTTTCAATTTCTTTAAGGTAATTATAATATATATCAATCCCTGGTTTATACCATTGATTCAATATTCAAATTCTCAATACTCTGAATGCCAATTAACTTTACTTTCTTTATTGAGAAGCATGGAATATCTATAATCACATTGGATTTTAAGATAAAGGCACATTTCTTAAAAGTCCTGTGAAGGCAACAAGTAGGATAAAGTTTTCCAAAGAAATCTATGAAATGTTATATTTATTTTTATATATTTTTTTGAAATGGGCATAAAAACAGAGGCAATTCATAGGACATAAATGTGTTCTATGGTACCATTAGTCTTTATAATATGCCTGATTATTTTAATGAACACTTTGGAAATTATTCTTCATGGCTTTGATGACAGCTTATGGCATATTTCTCTTTCTACTGACCCCTACAACCAGTATAATCAGCTTTTAAAAACTTAAGGTAAGAACTGAGAGGCACCTTGGTGTCTCAGTCATTTAAGCGTCTGACTTTGGTTCAGGTCATGAGCTCACTATTTGTGAATTTGAGCCCCGTGTCAGGCTCTGTACTGACAGCTCAGAGCCTGGGGTCTGCTTCTGATTCTGTGTCTCCCTTTCACTCTGTCCCACTCACGCTCTGTCTCTCTCTCTCAAAAATAAATAAACATAAAAAAATTTTTTAAAAAAGAGCTTAAATTTCTCTTTTTCTAGGAATGGAAATTTTCATTCCACTAAAGTGCAAATCAACATAGCTATGCAGTTATTTCAGGTAAAAGGAAAATTCTTTAGCCTCTCGGTTCTAGTTCTGCCTAGTTGTCACAGTCATTAGTAGATGGTCTCTGTAAGACTTCAGAATCAATCAGCCTGCAATTATGACTATGTATATATTTATTTGTGAGCAGAGTCTTCATCTTTGATAAATGAGCTATTGTCTCTTTTGCCTAATGTCCTACAAGAGGGAAAAAATAAATGATATGACAATTAAAGAGAAAAGGACAACATTTATGCAGCCCATACAATCTCACGCAATCATAAAGGCTGTAAGGACACAAACTTAGCAGATCAACCTGCCCATCATTCCAAATATATTTCATTATTCTGTATTCAGTGTGCTTAATCATACAATAATTATTCTCTTATTCCTTCATTTGGAGGCTCACTCCATAGGATAAGAAACTTTTTTATTAGGAAAAAATAGACGTCATTTTTCAATATGAATTTTATTGTTCTTAAAGTGTGGTATTTTGAATACGATGAAATCGATATAACTGTACAAAATCTAGGTAGCTTTTAGGAAGTACATAAAACCATATTCTAAGAATTCCATTCTCACCAAACTTTTTTTGTTGCTTTTGTATTTGGTGAGGTTGGAACGATTATAAGTCCAGCTACCTGTATACTGCACTTCTTTTTTACACACATTTTCCAGAGTTTCATTGATTTCATGTGAAATGAGAGTCCCTTAACTTGTATCTGGGTCCATAGTGTTGAGGTATTTTCCAAGGAAGACTGGTTATTTGGCATGTGTGTTCAGATTGGCTCAGAAAGGAATCATAGGAGTAAAAAGAAAATTATAGTCATAAAATAGATGTTGGAGCTCAGGAAGCATGATGGGCATCAGGTACATACTGAGGAAGGACAATCTTCTGGAAGATGATTATTGATGTCAGAAAACAGGACGATCTAGGGGCATATTTGGATTCTAAATTCTAAATAATTTACAGTCAGAGGTTAGGATGGAAACTATAAACATTTGGAGGGCACAAGTGGCTTGTTTTTTATGCTATGCTGCCTGTGTGGTACTGGAGTAAAGTCTATAAACTTAGAGGACTTTGTAGGGTCAAACATCCTTAAGATAAAGCTGAAAAATATGTTGGTTCCCAAAGCATTTTATTGTGAAAATTGGCCCAGGTATTTATAGTATTATTCTATGCTTCAAAAATTCCCCAAAAGAATTTCTCATAGGTAGAAATAAAAGTAGGACCATTTTTTTTGGTTGCTCTTTGGCTCCAGTTTTTCCTAAGCTGGGAATATAATGTGCACATTTTCCCCTCTTTTAAATGGCTTTGGTGATGCAACCTGCTCTCTTTCCTTCATGGTCACTCTATTATTTCCTTACTTCATTTATTAACTTTCAGCACATGTGCATTGAAAACCTATTTTGGAACAGGTACTGGGGAAATAATGGTTAAAGACAGACATACCTTCTGCCCCTATGGAGTATAAAATTCTAGTAGAAGAGATAAGCATTATATCTGGGGGTTGATGTAACAAAATGTAACATATATGGTTATACATATGGGTACTTGTTGCATTATATTTTGACTATATGAATAATAAAAAGTTAACACTTATAAAGTACCTATTCTGTGCCAGGCATTGTGTAAAATTCTTTACTTGTGTTAACCAATTTAATCCTTACAACATCTTATGATCCTATGAGATAGGTAGCATTATTATGTCCATTTCCAGGTGAAGAAATTAAGACTTAGAGAAATTAAATGCATAACTTGCAACAGTAAAAGTCAAGACTTGAACTTAGAGTAGGTAGAATAACGTTTCTCTGTTCTTTCTACCTTTTTCTAAAGTTTATTATTATTTTTTTTGTGCTTTCTACACCAAACGTGGGGCTCAAACTCACAACCTCGACATCAAGTTTCTCTCTCTATTCTTTTTATCCCCCCTGCTTCCCAAGGACAAACTAATCAGAATTGGAACAAAGTTTAAGCTGTGGCTGGTTAGTACCTTGGATAGCTCCCAGGGCACAGTTCCCAGATGAAGTTCAAGGCCTCATTGGGTCCTTTATTCTCAGCATCTCGGCTATCTGGTGGAGTTTGTCTTCCCCCTTTCCTCCTCTCAGTGGGCCTCTGGACATTAAAGAGGCTCAGCCAGTTTCATTAAATAACTCATTCATCAATGCTTTTTAAAAATTATTTGGAAATTGCTCTACTGGAAAGTTGGAGGGAGTATATATGGAGGCAAATATGCCAGTATAGAGTCTGTGATGATGATGCTTTCTCTTTCTCCTCCAATATCCTTCTTCTCCCAACACACTCACCATCCATTAGAAAAGAAAGACAGAGCTTTTTAGCTAGGAAGGTATTCTACAGAGATTCAATGACCCCAGGAGCTCTGGCAGAGTTGTAATAACACATTGTGAACAGTTAATCATGAGTTTAACCAACAAGGATTAAAACGTAGAAATTTAAAGTAATTTCACAACATGGGGTATAATTGGTTTCTTTTGTGCTTTGCTGTGTTCAGCCAAAGATATCATGCAATCATGCATTATCTCTAAAATGCATTTTGCTTTTCTTCACAGAAGTGCAGTGAATAATCTAGCTATATATAAAATGCATATATCTTTTATATGCATTATATATATATATATTTTTTTCTATTTATAAACATACCTGCCTCTGTCCTTATGATTATTTATGGAAAAAAACCCCACCCTCCTTTCATTGCTTTACTCATGAGCAGGAATAATGATGAAAAATGTGCCTGGCCTATCTCCACCCTCTGCCCCCCGCCCAGAGGGAAAAAATGCTGCCGCTTCTACTTTTTTCATGTGCACATAGTAGTTATTCTGCCTCAAAATTTCCTCTTAATTGTTTAGGTTTCTGTACTCTGTCCTTTCAAAACCGAGAAATAAGAAGGGTTACCAAAGAATATAACAAGGTAACAATGAGGTATGGACTTCAGAAGCTCTATGCTTTAAGGCCACTGCTAAGCCAGATGTGTGCTGTCCATCAGAGGCTTTGCCCTGTTCTACAATACATTGGCAAACTTTTGTATCTGTTTTTTATCATATTCTGGAAGGAATTCCATGAAACAACTTTGAAATGGGGGGAAAATGGCAAAAACAGATCAAGAATCTAATGAAACTACATTTTAAGGAAAAAATAAAGTGAAAATCCCACATATTTTGAGCAGTCTAAAATATATTGATTTTAGTTTGGAATTTTTACTACAATTGAGCAACAGTTCTAATAAAACCAATCTGCTCTACTTCATTTTACCCTTGCAAGAGAGCGAATTATTGACCTGAGGTATTAACTGATGCTCACAAAATATTAAGTGTCTTGTGCAAAGCAGGTGAAGTATTCTGGCTTTCTAAGTTACTTCTACTTCACTAATTTGCTTTGTATATAATAAAACTAAATTATCTTTTTTAAACATGAAGTACAGTATTATGAGTTAAATAATGAGGCAAAACAATAACCAAATTAAAAATCAGTGCTCAATATTTGAGTGTCTGTGGTTGATTGAATTAAATGATTATTAAAAATGCTCAGAGTTTTGGGGTGCCTGGGTGGCTCAGTTGGTTAAGCGTCTGACTTTGGCTCAGGTCATGATCTCACAGTTTGTTGGTTCGAGCCCCACTTGGGGCTCTGTGCTGACAGCTCAGAGCCTGGAGCCTGCTTTGGATTCTGTGTCTCCCTCTCTCTCTGTCCCTCCCCTACTCTCACTCTGTCTCTCTCAAAAATAAATCAACATTAAAAAATTAAAAAATGCTCAGAGGCTCAAATAATGTGCCACCTACTATAAAGCTTATAAATTCAGGCTAAAGTGGATATTTCTAAACTGTAGAAAAAAAGAATAATACATTACATTTATATTAATGTGAGAAAAGTTAAAAGACTATTATTAATTAAAGGATGATTTTCTATAATAAATACTATGGATTTATAAATAAATACTAAATAAATACTATGATTTCATAGTCATTGTTATTAAATATATGTACATTTCTAACATTCTTGAGTGCCAGATGTTCCTTTAAATAAGTTGAGTGTTTTATACCATGAATTTGTTTTAGCATACCTATCCATGTAAATAGTACAAAAGTATTTGTATCTGTGACCAAATTATAAAGAAAGCCTAAATTATTTTATAAAAGTCAGCAAAACACATCTACATGTTATTATAGTTTAAGATTTCTGCTGAAAATACTCATTACTACTGGTCAACAATTATTATGTATAAGAAAGGTGGCATTGGATGTATCTATTTTATTTCTTTATTTTATTTAAATTTATTTATTTATTCTGAGAAGGAGAGAAAGACAGTGCAAGTGGGGGAGGGGAAGAGAGAGAGCATGAGACAAAGAATCCCAAGCAGTCTCCTCACTGTCAGTTCAGACTCCAGTGTGGGGCTTGAACTCAGAAACCATGATATCATGACCTAAGCCAAAATCAGGAGTCCGATGCTTAACTAACTGAGCCACCCAAGCACTCCAGCCTGTCTTTTTAAAATTAGCACAAAAGCCATTTTGCTCACTCAATTGGATTCAGCAAGAGCAGTGTTTTTTTGTCAGTCTGATGTAGGAGTTTTCTTCACTACGAAATAATGGTTTTAAAATTTATCTCCTGTCTAATTTCTTATCAGATATTATGAAATATTGTTTATGTTCTGTGATAACTTTGTCAAGCCTCAAAAATACTCATACGCTTTAGAAGAATAATCACTTAAAAAAACCAATATATTCTCATTTTGAAAGATGTAAGCAATTCATCAAAGTTCAGAAAGGGGAAATATACTCAGAATTTCAGATATAATATATAATTAATAGTACATCATACTACATATTGCTTTATGTGTATAAACTAATAGTTTTACATGGATAGATAGTGTATCAACTAACATTGCTTTCAACTGCAAATTACTGAAAACTAAATCAATAGTGGTTTAGGTGAATAAAGGTTACTTTTTTCCCACATAACAAGAAATTAGAAATGATATAGAAACTCAGTGATGAAATAAAAACTCTATATATTTTAACTGTGTTATTATTAGTACTCTCCCCCCCTTTTTTTGGTCTCATCGTAGTAAAATGGCTACTTTACATCCATCCATACATATATATATATATATATATTTTTTTTTTAAGTTTATTTATTTATTTATTTTGAGAGAGACAGAGACAGTGTGAGTGGGAGAGGAACAGAGAGAGAGAGAGAGGGAGAGAGAGAGAGAAAGAGAGAGAGAGAGAGAGAGAGAATCCCAAGCAGGCTTCATGCTGCCAGAGCAGAGCCTGACACAGAGCTCAAACCCATGAAAGTGTGAAGTCATGACGTGAGTTGGATGCATTACCTGAGGTCAAACCAAGAGTTGGATGCTTAATCAACTGAGCCGCCCGGGCACCCTTCTAGGCATCTATATTTGAGACATGAACAAAAAGGAAGTACTAGTCAGAGATGTGCCTCTCCTATATTGCAAAGGAAACAAAAAAATTTTTCTAGGTAGTTCTCTCCTACAGTAGATTTCTGCTTATAGCTCATAGGCTATAACTATACTATAATTCCACTTCTCACTGGAAATGGGGCTGAAAAAAGTGAGGAATTAGCTTTTGCAGTCTGTATAAGAAAAAGTGGTAGATACGTATTTTTATAAAAAATGCATAAAATGCAATCATATTTAATTTTTATATTCTAAAATAAAGTATTTTATATTAAAGTTTACAGAAGAAAAACCTGAAATAAAATTTAAGGAAATACTGAACTTCTCATAAATATCTCCCACTAAAATATACTAATGCTTTAAAGATACTTGTAAGGTTAGAAAAAGTCCATGAAAACTTCTAACAATTTTAAATTTTTTAAAAACACCTTATTTATATTTTTACTGAACCAATTAACTCATGATATAAAGAAAATTGGCATAACTTTATGTCCTTTGTAGCTTGACTTTTACATTTTTATTGACAGCTTAACATTAAGACACCAAACATTTACATTCTCATGTAACTGTAATTCCCATAATTTTTTATATACATATTCAAACTGATCAGTGATTTATCTAGCCATTGTGTGACAGCTTTTACCTCACATTTGTCTTTAACTTATAATTAACTTGATCATTTGATAGAAATTTTTTAAAAGACATGTTGTTAGATGATGAATTCTTCAGTTTTGAGAATATCTATTTGTTATGACGAATGGCCATAGTGACCAGTTATAATATCTTTAGTCTTTTGGCATTATATGGTGTGATGGAGAACCTTAGGCTCACCTGTTTATTATACTTTTCCCTATTCACATGAATTGCTGTTTTTGTTTGGGTTCTTGGAATAAAGTAACTGCCTTTGACATATTAACAGAATATAAGATACAAATTATGTTATTTATATGGTATTTATTTTCAAATCGCTTTAATTTCATTTAATATCCCCAACAAATCTGTAAAATAAATATTATCACCATCTTTTGCAAGATAAAACCAAAGTTCAGATAATGTAAGTGATTTTTCCAGGTCTTAGATATAATATTAAACTAAAATTGACCTTAAAAAAAACTACCTCTAAATTCAGTGCTCTTTCCATTACATGGCTTTGTAAGATCATTATGAAAAAAATTATCTCCATTTGGCATCCCTTTTACCTTTCTGGTAGACTTAAAACCATTACAGGCACACCTCAGAAATATTGCAGATTTAATTCCAGACCACCGCAATATAGCAAATATCACAGTAAAGTGAGTAAAATAATATTTTGGTTTCCCAGTGTATATAAAAGTATGTTTATACTATACTGTAGTTTATTACATGTGTGATAACATTATGTTTAAAAACACAATGCACATACTTTAATTAAAAAATATTTTATCGCTAGAAAATGCCAACCATTATTTGAGCTTTCTGCATAATCTTTTGCTGGTGGAAGGTCTTGCCTCAATGATGGTGGTGCTGACTAATCAGGGTGGTAGTTGCTGAAGGTGGGGGTGACTGTGGCAATTTCTTAAGATGAGACAACAATGAAGTTTGCTGTATCAGTTGACTTTTCCTTTCCTTTGACTCTTTTCTGTAGCATGTGATGCTGTTTAATAGCATTTTACCCACAGTAGGACTTCTTTCAAAATTGGAACAAGTCTTCTCAAACCCTGTTGCTGATTTATCAACTAAGTTTATATAATATTCTAAATCTTTTGTTATTTCAACATACTTCACAACGTCTTCATCAGGAGTAGATTTAATCTCAAGAAACCATTGATCAGCATAACAGATATAGTAACAATGAAAAAGTTTGAAGTATTGTGAAAACTACCAAAATGTTAACACAGGGACATAAGTGAGCAAAGGCTGTTGGAGAAATGGTGGTGATAAACTTACTCAACACAGGATTACCAAAAATCTTCAATTTGTAAAAAATACAGTCTTTGCAAAGTGCAATAAAGCAAAGCACAATAAAACAAGGTATGTCTGTATATGTTAAAAAATCATTCATCAAACTATATGTATTACATAGATTTATTTAAAATTTTTTTAATGTTTATTTATTTTTAAGAGAAACAGACAGAGCATGAGAGGGGTAGGGGCAGAGGCAAGGAGACACAGAATCCGAAGCAGGCTCCAGGCTCTGAGCTGTCAGCACAGAGCCCAATGTGGGGCTTGAACTCATGACCCACGAGATCATGACCTAAGCCAAATTCAGATGCTTACCCTACTGAGCCACCCAGGTGCCCCAATATCACATAGATTTAATATGGATCTCCCATGACAAAACCTCTTTCAGACAAATAAAAAATAAAGATAAAGTCTTACATTTTAATGTTACTTTGAACAAATGGATCACTCATGACAAATATTTTTCAGCTTGCAAGTAGAATAACTTTGTTTTTTCTTTCTCACTAATACATTTAAGTAGGAAAAGTAGGAGGGTAAAGGAGGATATAGTTAAGAAACTAACAGTAATTGAGCTTAAAAACACACCATTGTAATCTTTATAGGGACTGCATCGAATCGATAGGTGACTTTGAGTTGTATGGAGATTTTAATAATATCAATTCTTTCATTCCATGAACACAGGATATCTTTGCATGTATTTGTGTCTTCCTCAGTTTCTTTCATGAGTATCATAGTTTTCAGTGGTCATATCTTTTACCTCCTTGGTTAAATTTATTCCTAAGTATATTATTGTTTTTGATACTATTGTAAATGGAATTCTATTCTATTCTTTTCTTTTCTATTTTTTTCCTCTCCTCTCCTCTCCTCTCCTCTCCTCTCCTCTCCTCTCCTCTCCTCTCCTCTCCTCTCCTCTCCTCTCCTTTCCTCTCCTCTCCTCTCCTCTCCTCTCCCTTTCCCTTCCCTTCCCTTTCTTTTCCTTTCCTTTCCTTCCTCTCTTTTCCTTTCTTTTTTTTTTTTTTTTTAAGTAGGCTCCATACGTAACTTGGGACTTAAACTCATGACCCTTAGATCAAGAGTCACATGCTCTACCAACTGAGTCAGCCAGGCACCCATAGGATTGGTTTCTTTATTTCTTCCTCAGATACTTCTTCATTAGTATGTAGAAAGACAACTGATTTTTTTGTATGATGATTTTGTATCCTGCAGTTTTACTGAATTCATGGATTAGTTCTGTTTTTTTTGGTACATGAAAAAAAAAAAAAACAGGAGATAGAAGAGAAAGACAGATGCACAAAGGGAAAAGACTTTATGCTGTCTCATTCTCTGTCACCGTACCTTTTCACTTCAGTCAAACAGATGGTGGCTACAGAAGCTGGTGTAACTTTTGAGTCTATCCTTGTATTACCTTTAGTGTTGCCTTGGCTAAATGTAGATCTTACCATTTTAAACCAAAAGAAAAGTTGGTGACTTAAGTGTGCTATTCTTGTATAATATAGTTATTATAACGGGGTGTCTCTACCTAGGAAGCCCTATTCATCTTCCAGATCTATGTCATATACTGGGTTAGGAGTGAAGACTGGTACAACCTTACTAGATGATAATTTTATGATATGATTCTAAAGATTGATATGAGTCTAGATATTTAGATTTTACTACTGGACCTACATACTAGAAAAATCACACTTGTAGATATTTAACATAGAGAAATGATACGCCTCATAACATTTTTAAAATTGACATGTAATTGACATATTATATTAGCTTTGAGGTATACAACATAATCATTTGATGTATGTATATATTGCAAACTGTTCACTACAATAATTCTAGTTAATATCCATTACCACACATAGTTACATTTTTTTTCTTATAAGGAGAACTTTTAAACTCTAGCAACTTTAAAATGTGCAATACAGCATTATTGACTATAGCTACCATGCTGTACAATGTATCCTCAGGACTTATTTATTTTATAACTAGAAGTTTATACTTTTTGACCACTTTCACTCATTTTACCACTTTCACCCCTTGCCTCAGTCACTGATAACCACCACTGTATCTATGAGTTTTTGTTTTGTTTAGATTTCCCCATATGAGATAATACAGTATTTGTCATCCTCTGACTTATTTCACTTAGCATACTGCCCCCAAGGTCCATTCATGTTGTTGCAAATATAACATTTTTTATATAGCAAAATTTAGAAAATAATATAAATATCTGTGAACAAAGGATTGAATATATGGAATATTATATACTCAATAAATAATTATATAAAATACAATGCACATAAGAGATAAAATTCAAAATATATAAATTTATTTTAGTGAAAATTACAGTGTAAATATGTGTTATAACAGCTCTGTCAAGCTTCAGGACTCTTCTTTCATGAAGCTTGTCTTGAAGCTAAATAACAAAGGAGGAAGATGAGGTAAACGTAGTTGGAATTAGAGCTCAGACAGATGAACATTTGATACTGAAGCCCAGTGCAGTTTGATTCACTGCTTTAAATTGATAGGCACTTGATAAACACGGATAAGTAAAGAAGATTCATTTTACCCATTATCAGTTCTTCTGTAATACCTTTAATAGATAATATTAGTTTATATTATTTTGCAGCACGAGGTAAAAATTAATATGACTTCCACGCCCACCCAATAAAGTAGGTCATATTCTCCCTCAGCGTCTACTTGTTGTTTCTGATTTATTAGGCCTGATAATTTATGGCACCAACGAAGGAACTGATCGATTTGGCGTTACTTTAGTCGTTCTCTGCTTTCCAGTTATTTGCTATCATTTTGTAGCCATGGAATCTGAAGCCGGCCAAGCAATCTGCCTCTTAACCTAGTCACTTTTGTTCCTGGGCTCAATCCAGTCCCACACATGGATGAAAACAAATCTCATTTGAATTATCAACCAGGGGGAAATGCCTTTTTGGTGTGATCCAGAAGAGATCTAAATAGCAAAACTGTGTTATG
Source organism: Panthera onca (assembly GCF_046562875.1). Lineage (NCBI taxonomy): Eukaryota > Metazoa > Chordata > Mammalia > Carnivora > Felidae > Panthera > Panthera onca. The sequence continues at coordinate 72,335,229 of NC_138343.1, forward strand.
AGTAAGGTTTGCTAATATCCAAAGAGTTTGGCAGGATTTCACCTCTCGGTACCCCATGAGGGTGCTTGTGAGTGTAAAGTAGGATCTTATGCAAGACTCCAAGGTTTATTAGTCATATTTACTTACCTTACAAAACCAAAATTATATCTCTCAATTGTTTTGAAGACAGCTGCAGCTAACATATCTGTTCCTCTGGGTACTCTCAGACTTGAATTATATTTTCTCAATTCTTTGGAATTGTTGAGACCCTGGCTACCACATTGCTATACTGTAGCAAACAAATTATTCACAGCATATTATTATTATGATTCACTACAGAAAGGGAGCTTCAGAATTAGGAAATTTCCAGTGTCATATGGAATGGAAAACCTTGAAACACTAGCATAAACATTTCTGATTTTACAGGGAAGGCAACTATTGAGAATGGAGAGTTGGATTTAAGTTACTGATTCATTTTTGACTCAAAAAGTTGATTCTTAGAGAACAGAACAGATGGGATCTAAGACTGTAAAAAGGGGGACCCTTCCCACATCTGGATTCAGAGACTCCAGTTTCCTCATACCCTAGGACTCAAATATCACTTTGATAGTTCATACATATGTCAGGGATGTCCTATACTTATAGTATAAAAATTGCAAATTGTAAAGTAACATGTCCCACTTCCTTTTATTGTCATTGTGGTATTTATTTTTTTAAGATTGAATTTGTTAGTTTAGGCCACAGGTCTTCAAACTCTTTTTAGGCTTTATTCCTTTTAGGAGTAAATATTCTAGGCTTTTTGGGACACACAATCCGTGTTGCAACTATTCAACTTTGCTATGACAGCTTGAATGCAGCTAAAGACAATATGTAAGATGAATCTTTCTAATTTAATTTTCCCAAATACTCTGAATACATAGATTAGGACGAATAATCTAAACATAGGACTTGTTTTAGGAAGACTCAATATTGCTAGACTAATTCAGTCAACAATCGCTAAAACCATTTAAACAAGATCTGTTGAATTTCCTCCTAGTAAGAATATAGTATTATCTATATTTATATTTATTTAAATACTGTACTTAGAGTATTTATCACACTATGGGTCACATTTTTCTCTAGCGCTCATCTCCTATTCTTTATCTTATTTTCTTCTATTAATACATTGGAGATGTTTGATACACAGATAACTTGAATTCTATAATGGAAATTGTGGTTTGTGGTCTGTCAAGTAAATATTATGCAAATTTAGTGAGCAAATTCCATCAAAAGAACATGTTCTCAATAACTTAAGGTTAAATTCTGAATTTATTACTAATTTGTAGTTGTTTTTAGTACTGCAAAAACATATGTCACACTTATAAATGGTGTTCATTACTATGACCAAAACTATGCAAAACTTCAGAAATTCTTGTTAGCATACTACCAAAATAGCTTCAAACTTTCTAGCCTCCTTCCTTCCTTCCTTCCTTCCTTCCTTCCTTCCTCCCTTCTCTTAAAGAGTCCATAGCTATAGCCATGTGACAGTTGAAAGAGCTAGGGTTAATGTGCCAGTAACCTGTTATGAATTTCTGATGAGACCAGAGCCCTTCGTAAAATTGGCTGGACTGGTTTCCTGAGTTCAGCTTGTAATTCCCGGGTAAGGAGATGAGAGGACATCATTAAGAATAGAGAAATTTACAGGCATTCTTCCACCATTTCTGATCTTTGAGGAATCTTAGCATGTCTTCCACCCTCTTCCAAGATCAGCTGTTGATTATCTGACTTCTGCTATAAAGAACACTGCTCCCCCAGATTTTTTATCTTGTTTTCTGATTTCCATTAAGGATTCTTCTAAACTCTCATCTTCAGATTCAGACTACAGCTCAGTAACCTTATTCCTGACTGCACACTTTAATTACTTGATATTTTTTACTATAAACCCAGTATTCCAAATGGATTTTCTGTTTTGATGCTCATTAAAGAGGGTATTTTCATATATAACACAAACCCATGGTTATATCTAGATTTTTGAAATAATGCCTCAATTTCCTTAAATCTTATAAGTAGTAAAACAATTAGTACCACTGATCCTTCTTCTGGCATTGCCAGAAACTTTAAGAGAATGGGTAATGAAACTATTGTAGAAGAGGTTAAATAGGGATAGATTTGAATTCTTGCTAATTTATTTTAAAATGAAATATAGCAAATTTTGACAACCCAGTTTACTGAGAGTTGGGGGGTATAAGCCAAAGACAAATATTCTAGGAGAGCTCTATATTCTCATAATATGTGGAATGAAGCAAGATCTGATTGAAGTTCTTCCCATGTAAGGTGAAATACTTCTGGCAATGTGCAAACCAGAGTCTTTAAGAAAAATGTAAAAAAGAGATGAGCTAACTATTCTTGTATCATCTGGGTATCATCAGAAAAAAGCAACTTACTCAAAGCAAATGGGGTAGGCAGGTTCCATATAATCACCTAAGGAGAAGGGTCACTTTTCTAGCATTGATCAACTTTGAAACATGGGCTAGATGAGACTAAACTAACTGGAAAGCCAGAAAAAAAAATGCAAAACATTTTGAAGAGGAACACTAAAAAGGAGAAAGTTAGGAAAAGTGTTCATAGTCCTTACCTGAAAGCAAAATTTAAAACCAAAATGCTAATACTCGTAACAATTTTATTTCCCTATTCCAATGGGTGAAAAGAACATGGAATTTTACCTTTTGAGATGTGGTTTTTAAATTCTCTTTGTGATTTCTCTTTATGAACTGTTTTCCCATTTCCCTCTTATTCTGAGTATAATTATTAAGACTATATTATGTTGATTTACTTTGCTGAATTCCAGTGATGATCAAAAAATGCCCAAGGCTTTGCTTTTCTCATTAAGTGATAAACAATAACTTTTAGAAGTATCAGTGAACTATCTTCACCCTCAGAGTTACAGTTGTCTTAAACTTAGTGTAAAATCTGGAATGAAATCAATACTCTACTATAAAAAGGGTCTTAAATTTTTTCTATATGAATAAATTTCAGAATTCAACCCATTTTTAAAATTCTCATATTATGACTGTAAATTATAACTACCTAAATGTTTTCTGAGCAACAGGGGCACCTGGGTGGCTCAGATAGTTGAGAATTCGACTTCAGCTCAGGTCATGATCTCATGGTTCATAGGTTTGAGCCCCACTGGCTTTGTGCTGATGGTGTGGAGCCTGCTTTGGATTCTGTCTCCCTCTCTCTTGGCCCCTCCCCTGCTTGTGCTCTCTCTCTCTCTCTCTCAAAAATAAATAAACATTAAAAAAAATTTTTAATGGTTTCAGAGCAACAGATAGCTGCTAATATTGGCAACTGTATCTTATGAATATCTTCATTTCTATTCATTTATTTCTGTGTTTTAAATAACAGCATGGCTAATTAATGTGAATTTATTGACCAATATGTATTTAGTCCCAAAAAGCACATAAAACAAATATGATGGAAATCATCCCAGTTTTCATTTTTGCATCTTTATGTGTGACAGATTAAGTTCACTATTTATTTATCTCTTTTATTTTGCTTTTTAATTTGTCTCTTACTAACACAAGTATTCTAAACAAAGTATTCCTAAGTATTTTAAAGAAGTATTCCAAACAAAACAAAACAGAAATGATGTTAGTCTGAATGTATTTGTCTTTATGAACGTGTGCAGAATCCTGGTCATTTTTTATGTTAGAAAAAATTTTAGTAGTTTCAGCTTTACAGAAAAATTGAGCTCAAAGCAGAGATACCTATATATCTCCTCCTGCTTGTCCCCTAATTTCCTCCACTATTAACATCTTGCAATAGTGTGGTACATTTATGAAAATTGGTGAGCTGATTGGCACATTATCATTAACTAAAGTCTAAAGTTTACATTAGTATTAACTCTTTGTGTTGTATATTTTATGGGTTTTGATACATGTATAATGACATATATCCACTATTGCAGTGTCATACCGAGTAATTGTACTGCCCTAAAAAATCTCCTGTGCTTAGCCTATTCGTCCCTTCTTTCCTACCTCTGCTCATACCCCCAGTGAGCACTGATCTTTTTACTATCTCCATAGTTTTGCCTTTTCCAGAATATTGTATAATTGGAGTCATACAGCATGTAGGCTTTTTAGATTGGCTTTTTTTTTCATTTAAATATGCATTTAAGATTCCTCCATATTTTTTCATGGTTTGACAACTTATTTATTTTTATATTGAATAATATTCCATTGCCTAGATGTCCCATAGTTTGTTTCTCCATTCACTTACTGAAGGGCATCTTGGTTCCTTTCAAGTTTGGGCAATCATGAATAAAGCTGCTATAAAAATTCCTGTGCAGATGTTTGTGTGGCAGTTTTCAATTCCTTTGGGTAGGTACCAAAAAACACAACTGATAGATTGCATGGTAAGAGTGCTTAGTTTTGGAAGAGACTGCCAAGCTGTCTTCCAAAGTAGCTGTACCATTTGCATTCCTACCAGCAATGATGATAGTTCCTATTTTTTCCATAACCTCATCAGCATTTGATGTCATCACTGTCTGGATCTTAGGCATTCTAATAAGTGAGTAGTGGTGTTACATTGTTTTAATTTTCAGTTCCTTAATGTATATGATATTGAACATATTTTCATATACTTTTTTTTGCTGTCTGTATACCTTTTTTAGTGAGATACCTGTACAGCTCTTTTATTCATTTTTAATTTTTTTATTATTGAGCCTTAAGAGCTTTTTGTGTGGTTTGCATACCAGTTACTCATCAAATATCTTTTACAAAGATTTCTCTCAGTCTGTGACTTGCCTTTTCATTCTCTTAACAGTGTTTTTCACACACAGTTTTTAACTTTAACAAAGTCCAATTTATCAATTATTTTTTTATAGATCATACTTCTAGTCTTCACTCTTTGAATGCTTAATATCTTTGATGACTTTTTATTTTATTTTATTTTATTTTATTTTATTTTAATTTTGAGGAGGGTAGGGGTAGAGAGAGAGGGAAAGAGAAAATCCCAGGTAGGCTCCACGCCCAATACAAAGCCCAACATGGGATTCGATCCCATGAACTGTGAGATCATGACCTGAGCTGAAACCAAGCATCCTATGCTTAACCAACTGAGCCATCCCACACACCCCTTGGATGACTTATTTTAAACATTTACCAAGCATTTCAGGTGGTACTGCTTTTTTTTCCCCTTGCCTCTTCTGTTGCATGCTTCTGAAATTTCACTGTTTCCAGGAATTTCTTTTAAGTAGAAGGAAGGCAAAAAATTATTCTTTTATTATCTATTACTAAATTGATAAATGTAGGAGAATAAAGTTGAAGCTGGAAGAAGTTTTCTGATATTCTAGAGTGTCAGTTTAGTCTTGGCACTCACCCTTCAATAAAACAGATATGGATGGACTGATTGGATGGTAGATATATTTTATGATCCTATGCGATACAAATCTGATTCTTTTTTTTTTTAATTTTTTTAAACGTTTATTTATTTTTGAGACCGAGAGAGACAGAGCATGAATGGGAGAGGGGCAGAGAGAGAAGGAAACACAGAATCCGCAGCAGGCTCCAGGCTCTGAGCCATCAGCCCAGAGCCCGACGCGGGGCTCGAACTCACAGACCGCGAGATCGTGACCTGAGCTGAACGCCGCTTAACCGACTGAGCCACCCAGGCGCCCCACAAATCTGATTCTTGATTCCAGGCATATACCCAGCACCTCTAGGTCACTGTTCCTTAATGTGTGTCTTTGAATTCTAGTTAATTCTTTACATGTAGCCATGGAATGTGTTGTCAGCCATGCTGCTGTTGATTCTGGCAGACCAAGTCCACAGGCTCCCTGGGCTACCAGCCTTGATGCTGTTTATCAGCACCTCAGCTCCTTGTGTTCCATCCCTGTGTGAGCCTGCTGCAGCTTTCTGTGGAACACATGAGTCACTTACTCAGGTTGTAAGGCAGTGTTATAAATGTTGTACTTAAAGACTTCTGAAATAGAGTAATGGATTGGCAAGCAAACGGGCTAAACTTCAGAAAAATCTCTTCAGATATTTTTCAGATAAAGGAGTTTTGAGTGGAGTAGAATGTTAATTACTCAACCATTGGAAAGGGTGACTCCAGTCTGGAAGAAAAAAATCCACCGAGGATGAACTTTTCTGAGCTGGCCCAGGGATAACCCAGAGGACCTGGAATATTATTTTATCTCCTTGAATATTGCTTAATTATTATTTGAGAGAAGAGATTTGCTTACTGTATGAATTTTTTATACTTTTCTGAGTGATTGTTAGTTTTGAAGAAATTAAATAATTCTTAAATAGTATGAAGTTAATGAAAAATGTCTGAGTTGTAGCCACTGAGTAAATTCTTAGAGACCCCCAGAGTAATTATAGAAACTGGGAAGTTTGCCTCTATAATTTTATTTCTGGGTTAAATTATCCATGGTAAGCAAAGATCTGCTTTTAATAAACCATATTTAAACATGTGGCTTGGTAATAATGAAATGAATAAGAGGATAAGTCTAGGACAATGTTGTGTGCACAGTTGTCATTCTTTAAATTATATTTGCTAAGTTTTCACAAATGTAATTGATGCAAAAAAGTAAGTTCACTAAGTATTATTAAACAGTAGGAAGACATCCTATTGATTTTTCAATCCAACATATAGATTTCTTATTCCATTCCAGAGATTTTAATGATAGTGAGATGGTGATGGCATTAATATTCACTGATTATCATTATAAGGTTAAAATATTTCATGCTTTAAAAAGACTTCAAAATCGAATAAAATCTCTGTTTTCCTTAGAATTATTTAGAAAAATTGTATGCTTTAATAATGTTTTGCAAAAAAGATATTGTACCCTTTCTATCACTTTTTATATGCGGCTCATGATCTTATATGTAGACTTGAAGAAAATATCACATAGGAAACATTTGTTTGTGGGGCTTGACAAAAATATTTTAATCCGCATCATGGAACTTTCAGTGATTAAAATGCACAGTCCTTTTTTTGGAGTAGATAAAAATTACAGACAAAATTTTTAACTTAACTTCTAGTATAACTTCTCTTTTACAGATTCAGTAAAGGAGGCTCAAAGAGGCCAGGTGACTTGTTCAGCATCTCATTGTGGCTTCCCTAGGCCAACAATCTGACCTCAGTTGCTTATTCGCATCTCAGCATGCTTTAAACAAAGCCACATGCATCACATCTTTAATATAGCACTCACACTTGTTGATTTGGAGTAGGAACATGGGCATTGCCTTTTCTTAGTTTAGTATTTATACATAAACATGGAGTACCAATGGAAAAGAATATGAATTAGAAAACATTCCTTATAAGCTCTTTTAGTGATTGATTATGATGTTTGGGTACAAAAATGTTATAAATAAGGAAATGTTATAAATAACAAAAATGTATGATGAATGTGCTTCTACTACGACTCCCATTCTCTCTTCTCCTAAGTTTTGGTTGCCACTTTGTAGCAGTGAAGAAACTGCACCCTAGAGTCAAATGACCTGTTTAAAATTCGACTTTTCTATTCTTTGTGTTGACTTTGGGGAAATCATTTAACTGCTATGTAGATTATAATAGTACCTCCTTTGTAAGGTAGTTAGTTGGAATAGTTCACGAATGACGCCTATACATTTGATTAATGCTGATGGTGATGTTGTTGATGCAGATAGTAATAACAATGACATACACTCTTCTGGTTTCCCACTCATCCCACTGACCACTTGTTTTCAGTTCCTTTCGCTGATATCTAATCAGCCTGATGTCTTAATCTTGTTGCTTCTCAGAGATCACATTCTTTTCCCTCATTCCCTTCTCTGGTGAGCTCATTTAATCCCATGGCTTTTTGTACTATCTTGGCCAAGGTTCTCCAGAGAACAGAACCAATATATTTGAGGAGATTACATATTATATGAAGAGGTTAATTATAGGAATTGGCTCATGCAGATATGGAGGCTGAGAAGTCACATAATCTGTTGTCTACAAACTAGAGAGCCAGGAAGGCTGATGGTGTGATTCAGTTCAAGTCCAAGGGCCTGAGAACCAGGGAAGCTGACAGTGTAACTCCCATTCCAAAGTCGAAGGCCTGAGACATGGAGTGGGGGGGGGGGGGGGGTACTGATGTAAATCTTGGAATGATTCTTTTCCCCTAGTTTTCTTTTAATCCTCACATGCAATCCATCAACAAATCCTTTCAGAATTTATTCAGAATGTATTCAGAAAATGATTGCTCTCACCCCTTCTACTGCTACCACCATTTCTCCCCGGGATCATGGAGGCAGTCTCCTCACTGGCTTTCATTATTGTTTCCCTTCAGTCTTTTCTCCATATATCAGCTGGAGTGATCCTTTAAAAGTTTAACACAAAGGACACATCATGTAATGCCCCTGCTCAAAATTCTCCCCTATTGCCCTGATTCACTCAAAGTAAGCCCGGAATTTTCTCAAGGTCCAAAAGGCTACCTCCAGGTACCTTTTTGCTCTAATATTTGCTACCTCTGCCTCTGCTGACTCTGTTGTAGCCACACTCCTTGCCTTAGAGTTGCTCAAACTCTCCAGACAAACTCCAGTCCCACTGCTCTTGCCATGGTTTGTTTCTCTGCTTGGAACCATCTCCCCCAAGTGGACTCGACCATCTCACTTCTCTGAAGAATCACTTTTTCAGTGAAATTCTCTTTAACAAATGAATGAGTCAATGATGTTCACTTTCATGAGATAGTTACATCTATTAAAAGAGTGTAAAATCATTTTTTCTTGCCGTAGGCAGTCAGAAAGGTTCAGAGTAACTGATACCTCATCAAGCACTTAAAAATTTGCAGAGGTGGATGGGATCAATCATGGTGATCAAATTGTTCTGCATTTATACCATCACCATATACACTTTTATTTCTATCAGAAGTGCCATTACTTGAGAAATTAAAATGAAAGCAGATGCTCAACTGTCAATGGTCAAAATCTAAGCAAATTAAGTTCTCTATCAGCTGCTATAAAGCATTTGATTCCATGTTATCAATAGTATTTATTTTACGTTTCAGTTTGAAAGCAATATGCAGGAAGGGCTCTATCATTTTAACTCATGATTGCTATCTCATATAAATAAAGTTAATAATTTTGGTAAAATACAAGCATCAAACTAAGCATGAGTCACCTAATAGCATTGAAGGGTCTATGTTCCGGGAGAACACATACTCCAAAATGTAGTGGATAAAATGCCTGTTGTTCATATATAATGTAAGTGGTCTCCACATGTTGTTTCACTGTATATAGAATTAAAAAAATAGCGCTATCACTTGGGAACATAGAAGACCTTCAGGATGTTTCACTGAATAAAATAGTAATAAATAATTTTGGTTTTATGTATATTTTGCATGCTTTCAAGATAAGCCTATTCATGAGGCATTTTCACTGTGAATGATAATATTGGATAAATCTTCCAACTGTCTTTTATAGAAAAGGTTGAAAGAAAAACTTGTAGCAATATTTAACAGTGTTACTACATATTAATTGACAATTCAGATGTTATTTTTGTTTATATACCTCTAATGATGAACTTTTTGACCTTTATCTTTATAACTCAGCCACATGATTTTAGGAAAACTACAAAGGCAAGGATTATTTTGTCAAAACAAAAAGTATTTAAGAAGATAGTCCATTAGTTTAAAGAAAATAATGGTTTTTCTTTGTAGTCTATTTATTTTATTTGGGGTATAAAACACGTTGGAGGTCATCCTAATCCTAGGTGATGAGGGTAAGGAGTTCTATAAGAATAAAGAACAAGACAGAAGTTTACTTATTTAATAGGGCATGAAGAGATTAGTCCTTAGTATAGAGTAGAACCCCAGTTATTCCATCAAGGTGACAGATGACAGGACCTTGGTGTTTGGGACTGGCTCTGTCCAATTAATACCAGGAGCATTTCTAAATTGATCCTAGAAAAATGTACCGGGAGAGGGATAACACTGAAGTCTGGTGAGGATGAGGAGAGTCTGGAGAATATGGTAAGCATCTCCCTCACAAAACAACTTAGAATCTGGAATTACTTAAAAGACACAAAAGGCCAAATTAAGCAATTAACTAATTTGTCTTCTTACCTATAAAATTCACGTATGATTAGCAAGTTTTTATTTTAATTTTTAATAGTCTCAATTATATAAGAATACTTTTTCACTATCAAAAAATTAGCAAATGAAGATAAAGAAAATATAACTTTCCCTTTTCAATGTTACAATTTTGTTGCATATAATCTCAGTTATTTTCTTTGCATGTATATTTATATCCCCAACCTTTTAACAATAGAGTCCAAGTCTTAGTCTTTGGATCTTTTTTAATTTCTATCTGCAGTTGCTTCCTTGATAGCCTTACTCAATCACAAAAGCTTTCACCTTCCATATGCAAATAGCTTTCAAATGTATGTCTTTATCTAGGTCTTTACTATAAACTCCAGGCATATATATATATATATATATATATATATATATATTCCATATTTATCTATATATGTGTGTATATATGTATTTATTACCTTTTGTATATCTCTACTGAGCTTCTGTTCCACAGTCTTCCTCATCAAACTTAATATAATTATATTCTTGAAATTTCTCTTCCCCTAAAGTTGGGAGCTATCCTTGACACCTCTTACTCTCTCACACTCTTCATATAGTCCATCAGCACAACTTCTTGGCTCAAATTTTAAAATATATCCGTAATCTGTTAATTTCTCACTTCCTCCACTGGCACCATCTTGAGTCAACCACAGTCATTTCTCCCCTAGTTTATTACAATTGCCTCCTGATTCGACTGTCTGCTTCCACACTAGTTTCTTTTTCAGGGTGCACCTATATGACCCATGCATATAACTCTTGCCCTCATCATTTTTTACTGTCTTTTGAATTTATCGAATTTAGAAAATCTGTCTCTATTTCTAGATGTAAGGATCCTGAGGACAGGAACCCATGTCTTACTCAGCTGTGTCTCTCTAAAGCTGGCATATAGTAGGTGCTCAGTAAGTGCAAGTAGAATTAAACATAGACATGTGATCAAGAAGAATGAATGTAAAGTGTGGATTTGGACTTGAGAAAGTTGATGAGTTGGCGTTTACAATGATAGCAAAACTGGGGTGTGAATATATAAATGGTATGAAAGGCTGTTCTGAATGCTGATGACATCAGGGGGTTTTATATGGTAGCTGTTAGATGTAGAATGAAAAGGTATTTATGCTTCAGAGGCTCAAAATGTCAGAATTCCCATGAGCCAATTTAAGCTAGTGAGAATTACAAGGGAAGAAAGAAAAATATAAATTATCTTATGAACGTCTAACTCATAGGCATGAAGTTAAATATGTTTATCTCATTAAATCCTCCAGTGAGTTTTAAGGTAGGTAAGGTTGAGGAAAATGAGACCCAGAAGGGTAAAATGCCTTGCCCAGTGTCCACAGATAATAAAAGGTAGAACTTAAATGAAAACATCTGTTTATCTGAATTCAAAACCCATGTTGTTTCCACTCTGCTCTTACTATGCCCTTAGGGGAGACCTGAAGCAGATGATGAAATATTTTATCAAATGGGGGACTGAACTAAAGGAAGAATTGGTTGAAAAATTGAGCCATTTAAGTAAAAAGAGCTAATTATGTTGCAGGAACAGAAAACTTAATTCAAACAGCTTTAAAAATAATATTGCCTCTCCTAACTGAATAGCCCAGGGACTAACTTTAGAGACATCTTTTTTCAAGTCTTAAATAATGTGAGCAGGGTATGGTTTCTCTTGCTGTTTCCTGATTCTGCTTCCTCCTGCATTCTACTGTCAGGGATGTTCTCCTGTTTTCATTACAAGACGGTCACTAGCAGCTCTTGAGGTTGTAGTCATTTTTCTGTAATCATGTGCATTGAAACAGAATGCCTTCTTTCAATAGTTTCTGCAAAAGAAAAGGGCATTCCCTCCCCTCAAAATGCTGCAAACTCTCACCAGCTCAGATTAGATTGCATGCATATCCCTGAAGCAGTTCCTGTGGCTAGAGGTAGAATACACATTGTTTTAACCCTTTCCTTGAAGGAACCGTGGATCATTTTCCACAAATTCACAAGACTGAACATGTGGGAGGGTTTAGTTCTCTGTTGGCATGAAGAGAGTTGCTGTGGGATAGATGGTGGGGAATAGATGATGGAGAGTCAACCAGAAACACATACTTCCTCTGGAGTAAATAATTCCTGCATTAATTTACTCATGCAGCAAACATGTATTGACCACAAAATGTGTTACACACTGTCTTAGGGGTTGATTATATATGTCCCCAAACAGCACTTACCCTCACAGAGCTCACAACCTACTATAGGAGATTGATGGACTAGCAGCTAAAATGCAGCATAATGGATGTTAGTGTAATAACCACCTGGGAGCAACAAGGAGTCATCTACAAGGAGTGACCAGGGTAGAGAGCAGACAAGGAAAGATTTCTGGGAAAGATGCTTCTGAGCTGAGAGTTTAAGGCTCAGTAGAATTTAAACAGGTGAATAAGGGTGTTGCAGTTAAAAAAAAGCAGCATGTACAAAGTCACACAGGCAAAATACTAGTGCATGAGCTAATTGCAAGTAGCAATTTTATGAAGAATCTGTTCAAGAGCTTTTTTGTAAAATGTTCTTATGAATGTGAGAGTAAAATTAGATGAGTCAGTAGCTGGTTGTTCAAGTAGTGAATTGTGGTTGGCAATGAATTACATTTTGAGTAGTAATTTTTTTTACCCTTTACAGCTTGTGAGTGTGTGACTATTTTCTTAGGCATAGAGCCTAGTTACTTTGCAGGGAGAGTCGGATGGGGAAAAAAGGACAGAATGGGATGGGATCGCTTTTTCCTAATTTCAGTCCAGTTATTTTGGAAGTAAAAATTCCAAATGAACTTTTATGGAGAACAATCATGTTCAGATCCAAACAGGTAATGCTTAGGAAAACATATCCACTGTTGATTCTCATTTCCAGGGTGTTCCCTAATGAAATCATTTACTTTTCAACAAGAGAAACAAGTAGGTGTAAGGTCGTGTAAGAGCTTTTCAGAGAATTGAGGCACCCATTCAACTCGAAACAATATTTTACTTTTGGTTCAAAAACACACACAAAACACAAAAAAACAAGTCAATAGGTTTTTCACTGATAGTATCATACTTGGGCCAAATTACAAATAGGAATAAAAATAAAACTTTGGAAATCTCAAAATGAAAAACAATTTGATAATTCATAATAAAGAATATTTTGTGTTCAAAAATAATTACTTTTCTTCCTACGCTTGACATTGGGACTATTAGTTTAAGAAATCCTCTGGGATAATAGGCCTTGCCAAACCATTTCATGGACAAACACTCTCCTGGTTAAGAAAATAAAGAGAAAAGCAAGGCAAACAATATTTGCAGGGATGATCTCATCCTCATGGACCCTCTGGTAGACTTCTGGAGGAGGGAGTTCTCTTTGTCCATAAGATGCCACTTTGATGTGACTATCTGTCTAGCCATGGTCTGGCCTGATTCTGAGAAGCACAGCTGGGGACATTTGGAAAATGTTTAGGAGGAACCTGCTGAATTCTGCACTGGCAAATCCCTAAGAATTCTGAAAATGATGATGATTGGGTATTTTTTACTGAATATTATTTTATCACTAAAAAAAGTTTCAGTTTATATTTTTCCTTAAATGGAATTGAAGATGTGAGGAAGGTAAATGACCATGTGGAATTCAGAGAGAAAAAGAAAAAGAAGTCAGAATTTTATGCAGTAAAAGCATCAAGAATTATTATAAGTTTAGTTGAATGCTATTTTTATAATTGGTACTCTCTTGAAATTTTTTTCATTTTGAATCCAATGTCAATAGAGGGAAACTGAATCATTCTTGAGGATGGGGAAATTGAGGTATAAAATAGTTAAGTTACTAGTCACATACTAAATTCAAACTTTCACAGAAACAAAATGATATTTTGAAAGTTTGTAGTCAGATCTCATATCAATGCTCCATGAGTTAACTGTGTGATATTAGGTAGGATTCCTAAACTTTGGATTGTATTTTCCTTATCTATAAAAGGAGAAAATAATAACCACCTCCAAGAATAGTTAAGGGAATTAAAAAAAATTGTAAATGTTAATGTACAATCAGTGTTAACCTGGAACTATAGGATTTGTTTTCTTAAAAATCAGATCCATGTATTAATTAAGAGCCCAGATGCAAAATATGTGCTGTTTTCCAGATGCAGATGTATCAATTTGCTTATTATGCTTATTGAAATGTAATATTAATTCCACACATTAATTGAGAACCTAGTCAATCAGAACTGTTTTGTCTCAGAGGATGAGGCCATTAGCAAGCAACATTGACTTTGTATTCAGTTTATTAAGTTTAATTATTTATTTTGAGAGAGAGAGAGAGAGAGAGAGTGAGAAAACAAGTGGGGAAAGGGCAGAGAGAGGGAGGCACAGAGGATCCATAGCGGGCTCTGTGCTGACAGCCAAGAGCCCAATGCGGGGCTTGAACTCAAGAACCATGAGATCATGACCTGAGCTGAGGTTGGACGCTCAACCAACTGAGCCACCCAGGTGCCTTTTGAATTTTTTTTAAAGCTCCAGCTTTGTGAGGCACACTAAACCCCAAGGCACCATAGCCAAAGTCTCCTAACTGCTTTATTGTTATCTAACAAGGATTTCAATCTTTCCTATAGTCACTACTGTTTACCCCACATGAACTCAGCCAGTTCAGTATTTGTTGTTGTTGTTATTCTGTCTCTTTTAATAAGATGAAAAACTTTCAGTCATACTGCTTTCATATGGGTACAAATAAAAAAAAATATCAGCTTTTGCCTCAGACTCTCCATTGTTAAGAACCTAGTAAAGGGCATATAGCTAATTCAAGCAGAAAGATAACTTATTGAAGATATTAGGTAGATCCCAGAATATCTTGCAGAGACAGATTCAGACTTGGATGCAACCCAGCTGGGAACAACACACATATTATACTACAGGGCTGGCCCCTTAGAGTCTCCATGGCTGGCACCAGGCACACATGCAGAAGCATCCCACTGACCCTCTCCCCATCAGTGCTGCTTTGTCAGAAGACACTGGACCATGTGTCTGCTCCCACCATTGCTGGTGCAAATCCTGTGTGATGTCACCTTCTGCACTGCATCTGAATTGAAGATTTGCAAGGGTGATTTTGAATGTCAGAGCCAAGTCATATGCCTGTATCTGGCTACAAGGGAAACTGGAAAAATGAGTACTTTGCATGGACTCAGAATATAAGAAATTCTCCAAATGTGAGAAGAATTTTAAGAAGCACTTGAGACCCAAAGCATTAAAAATGTCCATAAAAAATGGTAAGTTTCCTCTTACCATTGAACCTTTATAAGTGTGCAGTTCGGTAGTGTTAAGTATAATAACACAACCATTGTTGTGTAACTAATCTCCAGGACATTTCATCTGGCAAAACTGGAACTCTTTGCCAACTAAGAAATAGCTCACTATTTCCCCCTCTTTCAAGTCGTTAGCAATGACCATTCTACTTCCTGTTTCTTTGAATTTAACTACTTCAAACTAATTTAAATGCTTTGAATTTAATTTAAGAGAGGTGGAATCTTACAATATTTGCCTTTTTGTGACTGGATTATTTCATTTACCATAATGTCGTCAAGGTTCATCCACATTGTACCATGTGCCAGTATTTTTTTTTCCTTTTAAGGCTGAATAACATTCTACTTACCACATTTTTAAAACTGTTCACCTGTCAATGGGCATTTAGGCTGCTTCCACCTCTTGGCTATTGCGAATACTGCTGCTATGAACAGGGGTAAACAAATAGCTGTTAATAAATCTGTTTTCAATTCTTTCTGATATACAACCAGGATTGGAATTGCTGGATCATATGGTACTTCCATTTTTAATTTTTTGAGGAACCAACATACTGTTTTCCACAGGATCTGCATCATTTTATAGTCTCACCAGCAACATACAAGGGCTCCAGTTTCTCCACATCCACACCAACACTTTCTCTTTTCTTTTCTAGTAGTCATCCTAAGAGATATAAAGTGAGAAAGTTCATTATTTTTAAATTTATTTCTTTATTTTGAGAGAAAGAGGGAGAGAGAGAGAGAGAGAGAGAAAGAGAGAGAACATGAGCAGGCAAGGGGCAGAAAGAGAGAGAGGGAGAGAGAATCAGCTGGGTCACAAGTTTACCCCTGTGTGAGGCAGACCCATGCTATGGACAGTCCTGTCATAATTGTTTTTATGTGGTGATTGGAGAGTTATTCCTAAAACAAAAGGCTGCCCTCAGATAGTCAAGACTAGCTCTGCAGCAGTCATCGCCTGGGCTTCTTTCACATTCTTACTAAACTGATCCTCACTTCAGAATGGAGGAATATTTTCTCACTACTACATTTAATGTTCGCTTCCCAAGTTTTAATCGTTTTTCTAAGATTGACAACTGGCTGTGGAAACCCCAAGTCCCTTCAGGATGAAACGCTCACTTTTGCCAAGAAGGTTGTATTCTGACCTTTTAGTCAAGACCTAATAATCACATCAGAGTCACATTTGAATGTATCCCTAAAGATTAAAGGCAGTTGGTGTTAATAAACACTGGTTTTCCTATTTTAACTTTAGTCTATTTCTTACGTAAAAACTCCTTTGAAAGTTTTTCATCATGGTAAATGTATACATTGGATTGACACTTCCAGTTAAAAATATACAAGAAAATTCAGTAGAATTAGAGACTAAAAATAGAATAAAATAAGGGCAAAATAAGAACAATCTCACTAGACAAATAAACATATGCATAGGAAATACACAACACAAAGTAGGATGCAATGATAAAGCATCAAATAGAAATTCAAAATATGAAAAATAAAATGGTTGATTTAAATAAATCAAACAATGTAATAAAGGGATAAGTCAGCTGAGGAATAAATTATTCACATAGAAATCAGATTGAGATATCAAAAAATTAAAAAAGAAAAAGAAAAATCTCATAAAAGAATAAAGTGATAGAAAATAAATTCTAAATAGAGATGAAAAAGTGAAAGTATCAAAAATCCATATAAAAGCAATTTCAAGTGGAGATAAAAAACAAACTGAGATTCCACATATAGGTAAGATTATATAGCATTTGTCTTTCTATGTTTGGCTTATTTCACTTCATATAATGTTTTTCAGGTCTATTTATGTTGTTGCAAATGGCAGGGTATCCATCTTTTATACAGTTGAATAATATTCCATTGTATGTAGCTGCCAGGGCTGGAGGCAAGGGGAAATGGGGAGGTGATGGTAAAAGGGTACAAAGTTCAGTTTTACAAGATAAATATATTCTGGACATCAACAATATGGCGTAGTGCCTACAGCTAACATCTTTGTGTTGTGTACTTAAAATTTGCTAAGACGGTAGATCTTGTGTTAAATTTCTGCTGCACACACATGCGCACACACACATTAATAATAACAATAATAAGAAATGTGTGGGAAGAAACTTTGGAATGTGATGGTATGTTTATGGCCTGCATGGTGGTGACAATTTCACAGGTGTATACTTATCCCCAACCTCACTGGGTTGTATAAATTAAATATGTACAACTTTTTACACATTAGTCATACCTCAATAAAGTGTTTTAAAAATTAAAATGTAAAGAAATAGTTAAATAGGTAATAATTGAGAATTCCCAAGAATTAAAGAAATATGGGAAACTTTGGCCTGGCAGTTCTTTGGGAAAGTCAATTCATCAGTTAGCCTTTTCTATGTAACAAACCACCCCGAAACTTAGTGCTTTAAAACAAAAAGATCATTTATTAGTTCAAAATTTGGAGAGCTGGGAATTTGAGTTTGGATCATCTGGGTGATTCTGTTGCTCATCTCTCCTGGGCTCGATCATCGGTCTGTGGCCACCTGTCGGATGGAATGGGTGTGACTTGGATGCCCTCACTCCCGTATTTGGCAGGTTATGAACCAGGAACCCTCAGTTGTCTTCCAAGTGGCCTCTCTCACAGGCCATCTCAGCCACATTCACATTTTCACACGGTGGTCTCAGAATTCAAAGAGCTACAGAAGAGGGAGAGCCCCAGTGTGCAAGTGCTACTCAAGTCTTTGCTTACATCATGCTGGCCAAATATTCTATTACCAAAATAAATCATAAGGCCAAGCCTAGATTTAGGGATGGAAAAGTAGACTGTTCTTTCTTAAAGGAGGAACATTAAAGGCATGTTGCAAAAATAGCAGACAAATGTGAAAGCAGAAATTATTACTCATCTTTACAAACAACCTACTACACCAATTAAGTTAGAGATAAAAGAAAAAAAAAATACACCTGGATAGACTATAGTTGAATTCAATGACCAAGGAAGACAAAGAGGAAGGTATAAAAGTTTCTAGAGGACTTACAAAAGAATAAGAATTGACTGCATATCACATTTCTCAACAGTTAGAGAGAGAGCTGTAACACTGAAATAAATGTGTGTACAGCAAGGATATTCTGATGTCCTTTAAGGGCTTGGAAGTTTAACACACAAAGATCTCTTGAAGAATACTTTTTGCACTAAAATGTCTTTCAATGAGAAGAAAATGAGAATCAATGCATATGGGGAATGAGACTGCAAATAATTAAGTAAAAGTGTTTGTGGCTTTAGAAGGTAGATACTGCTTCCTATTATCTTCAAAAGAACCTATAGTATTAACAATACCAAGATCTGCTCTGATTAGGAGGAATGGGTCAAAGAATTTTCCCATTTTTAATGTATTATTGCTTTCTTTCATTAAATCAAAAGGTAAAATGTTACATAAACTGCAATACATTTGTGTGTGTGTGTGTTTGTGTGTCTGTGTGCATGCGTGCGTGTGTATATGTGTGTGTACACTTCTAAAAATGAAGTAGAGTTCCAGTCTCACCCAGAACCACTTTATTGGTCTTTATTGAATGGCCATCATTAAAGCACCTCTATACTTTATCACATGGATTTAGCTTCTCTGTGAAGTTTACAACTGAAGGAACTCAGCACCGTAAAATGTTTTGGATAATAAGTGTTTGCTATCTTTGCCTTGTAAAAGCCAGCAACCCAATAGCTAGAATCCTGACATTGATTGTACCCTGTGCTAGTTAGTGGTCCAGCTCCCACTAAGAAAACAAGGTACAACAACTCCTGTTTTTATTAAACTGGCCTCATAAATATTCAGACTTATTGAATGTCATATGTGATCCCTGTTTTTATTAATATGTACTTATGTTAATTTTTATATGTTTGACCAGTCCATTGCCAGGAAAAATATTTTTATGTAAGTAGAACCATTTATGTTTGAAATCAGTGTATTTTCTTGCTTCATCATAAACTTTTCTCACAGCTGTTTGCTAACTAATATTTCTCCCCAGGCTGAGTTGCTGCAGCTACTAAAAGTGTTCCAAAAGGCTCGTAAATTATAGAGCCTATGCAAACAATGTTAGATACACTTTGTATTTCATTCTAGATGCAAGTCAAATAAACTACATTTATTTTAGCAATAAATGTAGAGCTACAAAAAATAGAAAAATGCTATGTATAAGGGAATGTTTAGTTTTATGTGTAAATTTCATATTACATTATTGAATGCATTCATTTAATATTAATATATTAAATATTAACTTAATATTCCATATTAACTTAATAAACATTAAACCACAAAATCTACTTCACTTTTATTTTTTTTACCTGGAAAGAGCAAATTAGATTTCTTGTTTTTAATTTGGCTAACCATTAACGTCGTCATTGAATGTCATTGCAGAGGGATAATGGTGAAACTTAGCTATTGTAAAACATAATTGTCTTAAGCAGAGAAAAATTTAATTTGTAAAACTTCATGCCACTTTTTATAATATCCTGAAAAAACACTTCAACCGTTTGTTATAAAAATTTAATGTAAACAAAGGATACTCCTTTGAATTGACAGGAATAGATTATAGACATCATGATGAATAGTGTTGTGTACATATTTGTAGCATCAATGTCATAGTTTGGGTGAGGTTAACCTTCAGTAGGAGCCAAACTCTAGTGTTAAAGAGAAAGTGGTGACTAAGTAGTGAGTAGATAGCATTAGCTCTGTTACCTGCTGTCAAACATAATAAATGTTTAAACCCTAAAGCAGAAAGTTTTCCTGTTTTAATTTCCTCTGTTTGTCTCTGAAAAAAAATCTGTGGCCAAGAAGATTCAGTAGTGCACCTGTAATAGCAGTGCAAATGTAATCAGGTTCTCTGTTGGAATTTAAAAGCCTAGAAAATTAGTCTATATTTTAACTATCAGTCATGTTACCTTTTTAGATAACAGAGCTCTGCATGTGACATCTCCTATCATACAGGACTTTTGATGCACAGGTAAGTTCTTGTTTCATTGAATTGAAATCAATTAAACAGTCATTTATTGGGAGACTACTTTTTATCCAGATATATGTCTGATACTATGAGACTCTCATCTATTTACATAAATTGATGTCATATACGTTTATTTAAGATCTTTTTATTTTACAGTTTTAGATTTACAGAGCCATTATAAATATAATAGATTTCTCATATACTCCACATCCACTTTCCTCTGTTATTAATATTAATATCAGGATAGTACATTTGTCACAACTAAGGAACCAATATCAACATTTTCTTATCAATAAAGTCCACACTTTACTAGATTTCCTTAGTCTTACCTAATTTTCTTTTTCTGTTCCTGGATGACATTCAGGATACCACATTACATTTAGTTATCTGGTCTCCATAGGCTCCTCTTGTCTATGACCGTTTCTTACACTTCCTTTGCTTTGATGACCTTGACAATTTTAAGGAGTACTGGGTATATATTTTGTAAAATTTTCTTCTATTGGAATTAATCTGATGTTTTCCCCACAATTGTCCTGGGTTATGAAATATTGGGAGGAAGAGGTAAAGTGTCATTTTCATCATATCATATCAAGGATGCATACTATCAACATGAGCTATCGCTATTGATGTTAGCCTTGATCACCTAAGGTAGTGTTTGTCAGATTTATCTCTACTTTAAAATGGTTATTTTTCTCTCTAATCATTCTACAATTATATATCATACTTCCCTGAAGGACATCACTATATGCAGCCCCCAGTGACTTAAAATATGGGGAACAAAGCTTCAGCTCTTTGAGGTGAATTATCTACATAAATTATTTGGAAGATCTCATATATCTTTCAACAGTGTTTTCCAATTTCTCTCTCATCTATAAAGAAAAAAAAAGAATAAAAAACTATGGATTCCATTTTCTTTTTTTTTCTTTTTTCAATTTTTTTAACATTTATTTTTGAGAGAGAGAGAGAGAGAGAGAGAGTGTGTGTGTGTGTGTGTGTGTGTGTGTGTGTGTGTGAGTGGGGGAGGGACAGAGAGAGAGGGGGACACAGAATCTGGAGCTGGTTCCAGGCTCCAAGCTGTCAGCATAGAGCCCGATGAGGGGGCTCAGATTCGTGAACCGTGAGATCATGACCTGAGCTGAAGTTGGACACTTAACTCACTGAGCCACCCAGGCACCCCGGATTCCATTTTCATTGAACAGATTTGAAACTAGAAATTGCTGTTGTCCTTCGATAAAGGAAGCTGATGTTTAATTGTAGAGGTAAGAAAAAAAATGATAAGCTAGAAATAGCATCCCCAAATGAGATTATGATAAAATTTTTTAAAATTGTCTACATAAGGGGCACCTGGGTGGTTCAGTCAGTTAAGCATACAACTTCAGGTCAGGTCAAGATTCCCTAGTTTGTGAGTGAGCCCCATGGCAGCTCACTGCTGTCAGCACAGAGCCTGCTTCGGATCATCTCTCTCTCCCCTTACCCCCAACTCCTGCATGCTCTCTCTCTCTCTCTCAAAAATAAATAAACATTTGAAAATACAATACAATAAGATAAAATTGTCTAAATAAAATGTGAAATTAAAAAATCAGCTGAATGCTAACTACTAGGTATTGACTCAAGCTGTGTTAGGAAATGTGAGACCACAATAAAAATAAATAAACAATAAATAAAGTAAAAAAAAACAGCACTTGAAGTTTAAAGATGAGAAGGAATAGTTTATGGAAATTTTGCTTTAAAATGGTGTTGATAAGTAACCCTGATGGTGTTTCTTTTAAGCCCTCAGTAAAATACTTTCAAAGAATCAAAACACATGACAGACATTTTATGAGCACAAAATAATAGTTAACTTATTTCCAGTGCCTGCATGTTGATCTTCCTACATGGATATGTATATAGATAGAACTGGCTTGTGAAAACTTTACTAGAGCATTGCTTCATGTGACAGAGGATGCCTGGAAAAGTTCAGTAAACCCTATATACCTTCTAGACATTGTTTAGACTCAGAAACTTAAGGTGTGAGCAGCTGTCCTTCTATCCTGATCTTTCCTCATCTTAAGGCAGCTAGAACTTGGTGGCTCACATTTCTTCTTCATCTTCTTCACGTAATCCTTCACAGATAGTAATTTCCAAAAACCAATTGGATATTAAGCACTCCATGTGTGAGGAAGTCTCAGCCCTTGCATGTTGCTGTTTAGTAAGTAAACCATATTGGTGGGGTTTGTAACCTAGAAAAGTCTCTGAAGGAATGCTTAATGAAAATTATAGCTTCCACGGACTGCATTGATTTAGGATATCAGTAACCAGGCTTTTGGGTCAGAAAAGCATGTTACTTCAATGGGGTAAAACTGCCAGGAAAAAGGGGAATTTGAGTAGGAGCTATGGACCTTCACTTACCTCCCAACTAATCATATATCAGGGTAGGTAAAAATGTACAGGTACACATTTAGGAGTTATACAAAAATCTCACAATGTCAGAACACACTATATATTAACAAAGTAAATCTACAGTCAAAATAGTCTGAATTTACCATATTTGAACAGGTGAAAACATAAATACATGAAACCTGGTAGCTTAGTGGTGAAGGCATGGGCAAGGATAAAGAATTAGTGAAGGAAGATAGACTAAAAACTACATGTTAGGATAAAAGAAGAAAGTTCAAGAAATTTTTGAAATCCTCAAAGAATTGTAAAGTATTAGGAACCAGGAACAGCTCCAAAAAGAGGAAAAACTTGGATGAAAATAAAAGATAAGGTGAGACACAACAGAGTGAGTTGGAAAGTCCTAGTAAAGGAAATGGACTAAGGGGCCACATAACATGGCCCTAGGAATAGATTGCCTGGGTTTGAAATCTGGCCCTTTGGCTTTTTTACGTTATCCATATTTTACATACCTCTTCTACAAAATGAGGATAACAATAATATTTAATTCACTTGGACGGTTTTAGAATTTGTGTAAGATAATTTATTTATAAATGCCTAGTGCAGGGGCACCTGGGTGGCTCAATCTGTGAAGCATCCAACTTCAGCTCAGGTCATGTTCTCACAGACTATGAGTTCCAGCCCTGTGTTGGGCTCTCCGCTGACAGCTCAGAGCCTAGAGCCTGATTCAGATTGTGTGTCTCCCTCTCTTTCTGCCCCTCCCCCCCCTCACGCTCTGTCTCTCTCTGTCTCTAAAAAATGAGTAAACCTTAAAAAAATTTTTAAAAATGCCCAGCACATTAAAAATATTTGATAAAAACTAGGCCTAACAGTTGGAAAGGATTGCAAAAGATCTAAAAATGCAATATAAGGAACACAGGCAGAAAATTAAGTATTTTCTGTGAAAATAAAAGTAACCAAAAATGTGGAAGACAACCTTCATAACCTTGGAGCAGACAATGATTTCTTAAGAAGAAAAAAGTATTAGCTATAGAAGAACAATTTGATAACTCAGATTTCACAAAAATTAAAAATTTATACTCTTTAAAAGATTCAATTAAAGACAATAAAAAGGCAAACCAAAGGCTGGGAGAAAGTCTGTGCAATCCATATATTTGACAGAGAATTTGTGTCTAGAATTTATAAATAACTCTTAAAAGAATAAGGCCAAAACATCCCAATAAAAGTGGGCAAAATATTTGAATAGACACTTCATAAAACAATGTATGTGAATGGGCAGTAAACATATGAAAAGTTGCTCAATATAACTAATCACCAGGGAATTCAAGTTAAATCATAATGGATACCATGATATACTTACTTACTAGAATGACTGAAATTTTATTTTTTATTTTATTTTATTTTAATTTAATTTAATTTAATTTTATCTAAAACATTTTTAATGCTTATTTATTTTTGAGAGAGAGAGAGAGAGAGAGAGAGAGAGAGAGATAGGAGGAGGAGGAACAGAGAGAGAGGGAGAGAGACAGCAGCTGAAGCAGCTGTGTCAGCACAGAGCCCAACGCAGGGCCCAAACTCACCAACCGCCAGATGATGACCTGAGGCAAAGTTGGATGTTTAACTGACTGAGCCACCCAGGCACCCCTGGAATGACTCAAATTTTAAAAATTAACACAAAACAAACTATTGTGTTGAACAAGTAGAATTCTTTCATGTTGCTGGCAGCAATGTAGATGGTATGGCCCTTTTGGAAACATTCAGCCAGTTTCTTGCAAAGTTAAACATTCAGTTACCACATAATCAAGTAATCCCACTTTAATGTATTTATGCCAAAGAAATGAAAACGTACATCAACACAAAGGCTTGCACATGAATGTTTAATAGTTTTATTTATAATCACTTCAAAATGGAAACAACCCAAGTGCTTATCATCAAGTTAATTTTTAAACAAATTGTGGTGTGTTCATATAATGGAATGTTACGCGGCTGAAAATAGGCACGAACTTCTAATATATACAACTAGGTGAATCTCAGAAACATGCCGAATGAGAGAAGGCAGGAATAAAGGCGTTCATACTACTATGTTATTCCATTTATATGAAATTTTGGAACAGGTGAAACTAATCTGTAGTGACCCAAAGCAGAGGAGTGGTTGACTGGGGCCAGAGGAGGGGCAGGGTTGACTACAGATCTTTTGGAGTAATATCCTGATCGTGATGGTGGGAATGTTTTGATGGTTGTCAAAACTCATCTACTTAAGACTGGTGCTATTATTTTATATAAATGTTGCTTTCAGAAGAAAGGTTGAAAATGTTTTTAAAATGTCATTTGTGGACAGCACAGTATAAAGTTAAATATTTCATAAGGAGTTTCTGTAATATGCCAGGACTTAACATAAATATAGCACACATTTTATTTTCCTAAAAAATAAGAAGTTTTTGAGGAAAAACTCTTATTACTAAAAAAGAAAAGAATATTGAAGTCTCGAGGGCTGTGCAAACAGACACCTGATGAAGAAGCCCAGAAGTCACGGGAGGCTGTGGAAGTTAGCAACCCACACATAATCATTAAGCACGTCTCTTATGATCATAATGAAGAAGTGAGTCCTGATGGTTGTATTTCTGATGTGAAACACCCTGACACTCTTTAAAAAAAATAGAGATCTCTGACTGTCAAGAGCTGGGCTGTTACCTTTAGACACTCTATGGCCAGACATGTTGCACTTGACTTCTGTCAGATACCGGTTAAGTCACTTCCATGTAAAATATCTCTGTACTTTACAAGGTGTTTGAGAGGCTAAAATAAAGTGGAAAACTAGATGAAATGTAGCCTATACCTGGTTTTGCTCGCTAACACCAATCACTTGTACAAAAGTACATACGAATGTCCAAAATGACAATGGCATATTATGTAAAACCAATAATTCAATAATTTATAATTAACCCACATATAGTTACAGAGAAGACCAAAAAGTGGATGAGTGCATGGGTAGAAACTATGTGTAGAGTAAAGGTGGATGACATTTTCATCTTAAATAGAAAGGACACTAATTTATCAGATCATGCCTCTAATATGATCTTAGAGGCTTTATAATCTTTAAAACGTAACTGGTTGTTAGGTTTTAAATCTGAAATCTAGTAGAATTAGAAATGGCACACATATAATCCAAAACTCTGTAGAAAATAAAAGCTGAAGCAACATAACCCAAATAGAAAAAGGCAGATTAAAAGGAAATACCAAAGCACATAGAACAAAAAGAGCAAAATAAGATGAAATTTTTAAGAACACATATATTAGATGAAGCAGAAGTTAAATTCTCCAATCATATCTCCATGTAAATGTGCACAATGTAACCAGATAAGTGCTTTGATTTGAGAAGTAGCTGATTTGTTTATTCTTTGCTATTCCATCTTAGAAAATGCAGATTAATAAAATAGATATTATATCTGGAAATAAGAAACTGGCAAAGAGTGAGAGAGAAGAGAAAAGAAGGGATACAGTTTATCTACAAACTCTCTAAGGATGTCTGTGATGAGTTGGGTCTAACTTTCTCGAGGAATAGCCCCATTGCTCTAGCAGCCTTCCTTCTGTGTGAGGAAAGATCCAAGTAGAGTGAGTATGCCTGTTCAGTCCTCTTCTTATCCTTCTGTTCATTACCAGAACTTCAGCGTACTTCTGTGTGTAACTTATTATGAGGGGGCATTTTTGTCTATCTGTGGAAGAAGAGGGTATAGCTTCTCCAAACCAAAAAGGGCCATCACTGATCCTGTAGCGGTTTCTAATTATAGGAAACACACCACAGACATCCTCCTATGCACTGAGGAAGGTAATAAAGAATGTATTGGGCATCACCCTGCCCTCTAACAGTTTACAAACTTGGTGAGATAGCAAGTCAACATGTATAAAACAAACAAGTGTATGGGGAAAAACATAAATTAATAAAATACTTATTAATACATGTTTGGAAAGGGAGAAATCAGCGTAGGCTGCCATCCTTAGAATTTCTTCATGGAAACAGAACGATTTGAAAGTGGTCATGGAGGATAAATGGACTCCAGGAAGTAGATGAGTGAGAAGCTCAGAGAGGCTGTGAAGGTGTGACAGAGAAAAGACAGCGTTCAGGGAATGAAATGTGGACAAATCTACAAGAAAGACTCTGTTGCAAACCCAGGTAAACCTTAGCATATCTTTACTGCAGTGCCACATGGTTTGTGGTGATGTGGGTAGACTGTATGTGTGAACATATGTAAAATATAGGTCTTGAGATTAGTAGTTTTTAATAAGTTGTATCCACTGGCAACACTATCCCTCTGACCATGGCTGTTAGCTAAGAAAAAGGAGGGTTAAGATTAATATACAATGTGTAACTTTGAGTAACTCTAATGGTTGTTTCACCAATACTAACCAACTTGCATTGCACAAAAAGAACAGAGTTTTGTGGACATAAGCGAAATTCCAAATAAAATATGCATGCTGTAAGCTGATGATCTAGGAACTATGGAGACATTTTTATGAATTTAATAAATCATAAGTAGAGAGCTACATACAGGTTTGGATCACTCAGAAGTAGATTTTTTAAAATCTGTCTTAGTTGTAACAAGAATTTCTTAGATCTTAATTCCTCGTGTGTGAGTTTTGAAGTCTCCCAGAGGCTCTTTACAATTGGAGGACCCATAAAAATAAATGGATGGAAGCTCTCTCAGATCACAAGAATTCTGCCTTGAAATAAAATGCCATTCTTTCAGCACACGTCTGAGGAACAAGTGAACCTGGCCACATTTTTAATGTTCCAATCATCTTAAATTAATTTTCTACTGTGCCAGGCTAAGAAAAATCCAATGTATATTTCATATAACTTTGTATATTTTAAGAAAATTTTCATCCATGTGCTTTTAATTCATTTACATTTACATCATCAAATATTAGTTTTATGAGCTTTTTGATTTACCACCAACTTTACCTGCCTTCTCAGTAAGGTATGTTTCAGTACTTTTTCCTTTTAGGAACAGGGAGACTTGTTTTGCCAAAGACAAATAAACTCAAATATACAAAGGTTTAAATTTGATCTGTAACTTGAAGTTCATGTAATTTGCATATCTAGAATTACCCGCCTTCCCTATACCCACTCAACTGAAATAACCAGATTCTCAAGGTATTCCTGCCAGATACTAAGCAACCAAAGGGTTTTGGCAATGATCACTGAATAAAAACTCCAGAAAAAAAAAATGTGGAGCTTTTCAAAAATACTGACAGAAGCTTGACTGAAAATGGAATTTCCCTCCAGTATTTATAAGTTGTCTGAGTATGATGATGTCTAGGCAAATTATGGAAGCTAACATCATCCTCTGAATTGTTAAAGAAATTTCATTAAGGAAATTTCATCAGCTAATTCTAGATTTCCTGAGTATATCAGAATGGGATCTTCCTGGGAAGTATCTGATGTATGTACTGATTTAGGGTCATCAGGCTCTATTTCTTTGAAGTGACTTACTTAATCCATTGATTGCCTGTTGAGTAAAGCAGAGTACTTTATTTTTTGAGGCTAAAAAATTCATTCTATAGAATTCAAGAAAAAAGTTTCCAAATCTGTTTGTGTCTCCTGGGATTTTATCAACAAATCTAAGTTTATCTTCTTCATTATGTTTGTGGTTTCATTCACTTTAATCTTAACCCTTTTAGTCTGTTTCTGTATAGTGAACAAATTCAGAAGTAATTGAGCATGTGAACATATGGAAAGAAAGAGAAACAACTGGGTGTTATTTCAATTTTGAAAAAAAAAAAAAGGATTTTGAACAAGTTTCTGTGCCAAAGTTTTTTGCCAAATGTTGTTTAAAGTGATGTATAAAGGGACTGGGGGAAATCTCTAGTGATGACTGGGGGAAATGTTTTAGTGATAAAAAAAAAAAGTAGAGGTAAAATGTAGCTTTTCTGATGGCAAGCTACATGATGCAATACCTCTATGGAAAGAATGTATTAAGTTCCTTGTTTCTAATCAGGGACAACAAGATCTTATGTTTGAAAAGACATGCATCCCTTCTGTGTAAACAAGAGCAGAGCAGAAGTTTGAGAAGCATATGTAAGTGTAAGAGAATTTAGGAATAAATCATTGTGTATTAGTTATCCAGCATGTAATGATCTAGGAATCTATAAGTCATGTGTACTAGACTACTTTCTGAAGGTGCTGGCTATGTACTGAGGGAGCAACGGATAACCAAAAAACATCAGAAACCAAAGAAAAAACGTTAACCTTCCTCTCACTCCCTTTCTGCCTTACCCCCATACCAGAAAATTAATGATTTTAATATATATTGAGTGCCTACTATGTGAAAGGAAGTCTTCTAAGATTTTGTGGATGTCATTTATTGCAAATTTTTGAGAAAACATGCTATTATTACTATCTCACAAGGAAACTGAGACACAGGGGGTTAATTAACGTGTTCATGAGGACACAGCCAGTAACTGATAAAGGCAGGATCTAAACTTGGACAGTCAGACTCTAGAACATGTCTTTTAGACACTTATCAGTATAGCCTTTGAATGGTCCATGCCCATAACAAGGGTTAATATGAGACATTTTCCTCAAAAATTACAGAGATATTAACATAGCCAGAAGATGTTCTTGAGAAGAAACCTCTGAGAGATAAAATATTTCAAATGGAAACAATCAGGTTCCTCCAAGAAGAATTCCAGGGAACAGGATAAAGTATAGAAGAATCTAGAGAGGTCAGACTCTGTATTTATAAATTCGGTGGTTCCACCAGAATGTTACCTTTCTTACGAGACTGGCACATTTTGGGTTGAGTCAAGCTGGGCCCAGGCCAATTCCAACTTGTTTGTTTTGTAGGATAGCTACTAATGTATAGGAAGTGAGACATTTATGTGAATATTTGTTAGGGATATTCACTATTGTTTTACCAACTATAACAAGAAGTGTAAAGGATATAAGCAAAGGATAATCTAATCATATTTTTTGGGAATTAGCTCAGTAGTTAAATGAGTAATAAAATATTACTGTTGTGTACGCTTCACATTGTGAAGAAGATTCAGTGAAGGGATGTAAATGTCCCTCTAAAGTTAAATCAATCCATTGTTTGTTGTTTGTTTTTTGTGTCAGTATTCATTCATAACAGCTGGGGTAGTTGATGCAGGGTCATTTTGAGACAAAATTTTCAGGTGCGCCTGGGTGGCTCAGTCAGTTAAGTGTCTGTTGATTTCCGCTCAGGTTATGATCTCATAGTTTGTGAAATCGAGCCCCACATCAGGCTCTGTGCTGACAGTGCAGAGCCTGCTTGGGATTCTCCCTCCCTCGCTCTCTCTCTCTCTCTCTCTCTCTCTCTCTCTTTCTCTCTCTTTCCCTCTCCCCTGCTCTCTCTCTCTCTCTCTTAAAATAAATAAACTTAAAAAAAAATTTTCAGGAGAAAACGCGTCTTTTATTCTGACTAGTGTGGAGTTTCTAAGATTGTTATTCAGGAATTCTCTCCCCCTTCCTTTTCTCCTATGTATCTTCCAGAATACCCCAAAAGTAAAATTTATTTGATCCCTCACTTATTTTATTATGCCAAAATGTACAAAAGTCACACACACACACACTGATACCACTCTATTTTTTCATGTCTTTTTAAATCTTCTGAGAGTCCATATATTTTTCCATGGAAATAAAATTATTGTCGGAAAATTTATATATTAAAAATCTCAATTACCTGCTAGTGCTTTAGTAATTTAGAGTTAGGTACTATTTCAATATCTATTATTAATGTTCTTATTGATACAAGATAATCCTATTTTATGTTGATTAACTGTGTTAAACTCTTAAGCATTATTAACACAGTTCTTATGACACTGTGGTGCCACTGTTTCACAGTATGGACACATGCAGACTCTTTCACATTGCATGTGGTTTTGTTATATATTAGTGACCTTCAGCAGAATGAATTGCTTTGCCCCCCTCCGCTCTACTCCCCATTCGGCTTTCAGTTCCCTTAATTCCCTTTATGGCACTGGGCTATTTTCCTGGTAATCCCTTCAAGAGATATTTAAAATGTCATTTACCCTATTTTTCTTTCCTTTTTTTTTTTTAAAGTTTATTTATTTATTTGGGGTGGGGGGGCAGAGAGAGAGAGGTGGAGAGAAAGAGAATCCCAATCAAGCTCTGCACCGTGAGCACAGAGCCCTGTGCAGCAGGGCTCAAACCCACGAACAATGAGACCGTGACCTGAGCCGAGAGCAAGATCCAGACACTCAACCAACTGAGCCACCCATTCACCCCATATTTGTCTTTTCCTACAGTGTTAAGTTTTTCTCTTTTATTAGAACAACCAAATTGGGAGGGAGGGGAGGACAGAGTTGTCAAGGACTCTGAAGATGTATGTGTCTGTGTGTGCATTAAATAATATATACATACATGTATATATATTATATATGTATTAGTATATATATGTATATACTAGTATATACATATATAGCATATATAGTATATACTATATATTAGTGTATATATGTATATGTATATTATTACATATATGTACATATATATATTTACACCCTGGTCGCTGGTACATTGTTCAAAATGGTATAAATTGGGTTTTGTTTGTTTTTTTTTTTTGCTTTTATACACCAATTATATTGTCAGGAACAGCCAAATTAAGCTTGCACGCTGAAAACAAGAACACTGAACAATTTGCTCTATGTGTGAAATTGAATTGACACTGAGGCTTAAAGGGAATAGCTTAATTCTTCCTGTTTGCACTTCAGGAAACTATAACTAGAGGAGAGAAAGGAATTCCCACCTCCATCTCAAACAAAGCGCCACCTCTCAATGAAAAATAAAGTCCTAGGAGCAGGAGCAGGACCAGGTAATGGTTCTATTCTTGTCTTGAGCTTGAGTCAGTTTCAGTTTAAAACATTTGGTGCTTCTGTTGCACTCTGGAGAAAAGCATACATATATTTTGGCTCCAGTCAAAGACCCATATGACCCCAAAAGAAGAAAACTAATATTTAACTGGTACATACCACATGTCAGGTACTGTACTTAGGCAATTTCTCAGCATACCACACCATCTCATGCTCAAGTCAGAGGAGATAGTTGCTTATTTTAGAGTTCTTTAACTAGCAGTGATCAAAAGTTAATTCTTCTAGGGAAGCCTGCGTGGTTCAGTCTGTTAAGCTTCCAACTCTTGCTCGGGTCATGATCCCATGGTTCCTGGGATTGAGCCCCAAATCGGGCTCTGCACTGGATGTAGAGCAGGTGTGGAGCTTGCTTAAGATTTTCTCTCTCCTCTCCCTCTGCTCTCCCCTTCTCTCTCAAAAACAAAAACAAAACAAAAACAAAATTAAGAAAGTGCAATATAAACATGTCATTTAGAAATGGCTAGGGGCACTTAGGTGGCTCAGTCGGCTAAGTGATTGACTCTTGATTTCAGCTCAGATCATGATCTCTAGG
The DNA here is from genome assembly GCF_046562875.1 of Panthera onca. Taxonomy (NCBI): domain Eukaryota; kingdom Metazoa; phylum Chordata; class Mammalia; order Carnivora; family Felidae; genus Panthera; species Panthera onca. The sequence goes on from NC_138343.1 coordinate 72,367,335, forward strand.
TTTGCAAAATTGAGCCCTGCATCAAGCCCTTGGGATTCTCTCTGCCCCTACACCTCTCTCTCATTCTCTGACTCTCTCTCTCTCTTTCCCAGAATAAACAGTTTTTGAAAGTTAATTCTTCTAGTTTGGGTGCAGTCTTAGACATTTTATCCTAAATTTTGCCAAGTAGAATGCTTTAAGCCAGAATTTGAGAGACCCAAGATGTTCTATGACAAGGCAGAGGAGAGAATGTATTGGAAAACTGAGGTAGGGAGCTAGATGCAATCAACTATGTTAGATAAATTCCATCAATTTATTTAGGGTCTAGAAAACTTAAAAAATTGTTTATCCTGGACTTAAAATGGACCTTTGTGGTCAGATAATTGTCTAACAATTTTATGGGTAAGGAATGTTAGCCCCAAGATGTTATATAACTTTCTAAACAGCTACATCATGGAAGACACAGGAACCGTTTTGAACTCCAATTTACTATCTCTCATTTCAGTGTTATCTCTCTTTAGCCTCTTACAATGTGTTTGTTACCACAATGGAGAAGTTCTTTTCTTCACCCATGCTTCAGCCATCTGCCTGATCAGCTTATTTGGGTTATGTGACACAATGCTACCTTTCTTTCTTTCCTATGAATGAATTTTCAGGTTGAAGCTGAAGGACAAAAAGCACTGACTTACTGACTTTCTAAAACACTCAGGATTCAGGTGAAAACAGGTTGTAAAAGAGACTTAATAGTCTGATTGAAAATTATTAGGAAGAGTAGGTGAGCTCTTTTGCCCTGCACTTTGCACTGCATCCTGAAAGTGAAGAAAGACCTAATGGAATTTCATATTTGAGTTTAGAATCTTAGAGTAGAGAAGACTATGCCTCGTCTTTTTCAAATTGGATTCTCATTATTGACAGGTCTGCAATGGTGGCGGGGGTGTTTGGGGTCAGCAAAAGTGTATCTTTTGAAAAATTTTTTTAAAGTTTTTCTGGAAAAATTCAACATTTTTTATGGATAGCAAAAAGTATTTAGAGCACATCTCCTATGGTATATAAGATCATTAAGTTATGTCTCTACCCTCAAGGTATATAAAGATATCAAATAATAAACACATAATTCAGACAGTGCTATACTCAGCAGATGGAGGAGCTATGTCCCATGTGTTTACTTCACCTCTCTCTTTCCTGTTACTTCCATGGCTTTGTTCATGATATTTGTCTTCTCCTTCATGCAAAAATTTCAGCTGTTCTAAGGTCAATGCATTAGACTATAATTATCTACTCATCTTGTCATTAAATTCTATAAACTTTCTGATTATTCTTCTAATTTTCAAAGTCGTTGACACCTATTCCCAACTCATTAACACTTCACATGTTAACATTGCCCCAAGCGAAACCAATATCCACAAGATTGATTGTTCCACTTTTCTGGAAACCTTCATCTCCATATCTCCAGCAACCTTCTTCTCTGCTCCTTTTTTTCCCCCCATCATCCACATAGTCAAATCCTTAAACTTACCTCTTACATTATAATTCAGAGATCTATCTGAGTCCACTTGAGCTGTGGATTCAATGATAACCCAAACACGTGTTCTATTACCACTTTGAGAGTTGAGAATTCTACCACTGAACCACCAATACTTTGCTCTTTCACTACTTGGGGACTTTCATTCATCCTACTTCTGTCCACTACATTCCTCTCTACTGAGACTGGGCTATCACTGACTAGTCTTTACAGTTCATATTCTAAACTCCTTTGCACATTCATAGAAGAATCCTGACAATTGCTTTTTCCTCTCCTGGAGAAAACTCACAAGTAGATATATTTTTATACAATCCTGGTGATCAAACAAAGGAGATCCTAATGCTACTTAACAATGCCATTATACTCTGGTGCTTTTATTTTTAAGTCATATCTCATTAGTAATAATAATTGGTTTTAAAGGTCTGTAATTTTAAAGTTTTGACTCTCTCATTCTCTTTTTCTCGCTCTTTTTGGCAAAATATTTTCCCTTTCAGTGGAAAACACTCCCTTTTTAGCAGAGACCATCTAATGATGCAAATAAATAGAAACCTTTGAAAGAAACTCTGTTAGGTTCTGAACCAAAATCACACATTTGTTTGTCTCAGTTTGTCAACTGATCTTCTGTTTTTCTTCTGACAAAAAGCCAGTTTTACCACCTGTGTTTTGAATCCCATTCTTTTCTACCTTAGAGTTAGTGTTTCAGTTATTCCCTCATTTTTCTCAATTTTCAATATTTCTCTCATTTTGTCCCTTCAGTATTTAAAACTTCTTTAATCTTCATGATCATAAAAAGATCTTGCACTCAATTCAATATTCTCATTCATCTACTTCTTATCTTTTTCTTTCCATTTAATTTTGAGCCTCTAAACTGTGGCTGCTGCCATCTATTCTTTTTTTTTTAATTTTTAAAATCTTTTTATTTATTTTTGATATAGAAAGAGACAGAACACGAGTCAGGGAGGGACAGAGAAAGAGGGAGACACAGAATCCGAAGCAGACTCCAGATTCTGAGCTTTCAGCACAGAGCCCGATGTGGAGTTCACACTCATGAAAGTGAGTTCATGACCTGAAGCAAAGTCAGACGCTCAACCAACTGAGCCACCCAGGCGCCCCTACTGCCATCCATTCTTGGTTGAAACTCCTCTCCATTGCTAAAACCAAAGGATATTGTCCCTGTCCTTACCTCACTTGACCTCTTGGTAGCATTGCACATGGTTGACCATTAAGTCATAAATTTCTGGAGGACAAGATTCAGATTTGAATTACCAGTACCTAGCACAATATCTGACACCAAGGAAGGTCTAGGACCAGATGATTTCATGGGTGAATTTTACAAAGCATTTAAAGAAGACCTAACATCAATACGTTTCAAACTCTTCCAAAATGTGAAAGAGGAGAGAACACTTCCAGACTCATTTTACAAGACCAGTGTTACCTTGATACCAAAACCAGAAGAAAACACCACAAGAAAAGAAGATGACAGGCCAATATATTTGATGAATGTAGATGCCATAATCCTCAATAAACTATTAGCAAACTGAGTTCAACAGTACATTAAAAGGATCATATAGTTTAACACTTTGTTCAAGAAACATGCTTTTTTAAAATATTTATTTATTTCTGGTAGAGTGCAAGAAGGGGAGAGGCAGAGAGACAGAGACAGAGGGTCCCAAGTGGGTTCTGCACTGACAGGCTGACAGTAGCAAGCCCAACGTGGGCCTTGAACTCATGAACCATGAGATCATGACCTGAGACAAAGTCAGATGCTCAAGTGACTGAACCACCCAGGTGCCCTTATGAATCATGCTTCTGATGTTGTATGTAAGAAATATTTGCTTAAACCAGTGTCTCAAAGGCTCTCTCCTATGTTTTCTTTGAGAAATTTTATAATTGTAAGTTTTACCTTTAGATCTAAGATCCATTTTGTGTTAGTTTTTGTTTTTGGTGCAAAGTATGGGTTGAAATTTTGTTGTTATTGTTGTTTACATATGGATAAAACAACTTTGTAAAAAGAGAACCAAGCTAGAAAATCACACTAAATCACTAAAAAGCCCCAATAAATAAGACTGTGGTATTTGCATGAAGATAGAAATGTAGATCAAATGAATAGGATATAGAACCCAGAAATCTCAAAATTATAAATGATATTAAGAAGTATTTCAGGGTAGCAAGAACAGAATGAATATTTTGAAAAAGAGATGTCATTTAGTGTGGATTATTTCTATCTATCTATCTATCTATCTATCTATCTATCTATCCATCCATCCATCCATCTATCACCTATCTCTATCTATCTATCTGTCTATCTATCTATCTATCTATCTATGCATCTATCATCTATCTATTTGGTGATTTGACAATTTTATATGTTATGCTGTGTTCACCACAAGTGTAAGTACAATCTGTCTTACATCACTATTAAAGTATCATTGATGCTATTCTTTTTTTTAATTTTTTTTTTATTTATTTAAAAAAAAATTTTTTTTAACGTTTATTCATTTTTGAGACAGAGAGAGACAGAGCATGAACAGGGGAGGAGCAGAGAGAGAGGGAGACACAGAATCTGAAACAGGCTCCAGGCTTTGAGCTGTCAGCACAGAGCCCGACGCGGGGCTCGAACTCACGGGCCGTGAGATCATGACCTGAGCCGAAGTCGGACGCTTAACTGACCAAGCCACCCAGGCGCCCCTCATTGATGCTATTCTTTAGGCTCTGCCTTTTATTGCTGTGACTTACTCATTCCATAACTGGAGGCCTGTATCCCCCAAGAGCCTTCACACATTTTTCCCAACCCTCCCTCCCCTTCCCTCTGGCAACCATCAATTTATTCTCTGTATTTATTTAAAAATTTTTTAATGTTTTTATTTATTTTATATATTTTTAAAATTTTCTTTTAATGTTTATTTTTGAAGGAGAGAGAGACAGAGTGTGAATGGAGGGATGGGGAAGAGAGAGGGGGAGACACAGAATCTGAAGCAGGCTCCAGGCTCTGAGTTGTCAGCACAGAGCCCGACGCCAGGCTTGAACCCACAAACCACGAGATCATGACCTGAGCAGAAGTTGGACTCTTAACTGACTGAGCGACCCAGGCACCCCTATTTTCTGTTTTGTAGATCTGAATCTGTTTTTTGTTTACTCATTTTTTTAGATTCCATTTATGAATGGAATTATATATTTATCTTTTTCAGTCTGACTTGTTTCACTTAGCATAACACCTGCTAGTCCATCCATGTTATCACAAATGGCACTATCTCATCCTTTTTTATGGCTGAGTAATAATCTATTATACACATGCACACACACACACACACACACACACACACACACACACACATGTTCCTTATCCATTCACCTACTAATGGACACTGAGGTTGCTTCCATGTGTTGGCTATTGTAAATAACGGTGTAATAAGCATAGGGGAGCATATATCTTTTCATATTAGCAAATATCTTTTCTTTGGGTAAATACCCAATATTAGAATTGTTGGGTCATATAATATTTCTATTTTTAAATTTTTTGAGGAACCTCCATGCCCTTCCACAGGGGCTGTACCAATTGACATTTTCACCAACAGTGCATGAGGGTTCCGCATCCTCACCAACACTCATTTCTTGTCTTTTTGATTTTAGCCATCCTAACAGGGATGAGATAGTATCTCATTGTGGCTTTGATTTTTATTTCCCTGATGATTAGAGATGTTGAGTATCTTTTCATGCTGTTGGCCATCTGTATCTTCTTCAGAAAAATGTCTATTCAAGTCCTCTGCCCATTTCTTTTTTTTTTTTTAATTTTTTTTTTTAACGTTTATTTATTTTTGAGACAGAGAGAGACAGAGCATGAACGGGAGAGGGTCAGAGAGAGAGGGAGACACAGAATCTGAAACAGGCTCCAGGCTCTGAGCAGTCAGCACAGAGCCCGACGCGGGGCTCAAACTCACATACCGCGAGATCGTGACCTGAGCCGAAGTCGGACGCTTAACTGACTGAGCCACCCAGGCGCCCCCTCTGCCCATTTCTTAATCAAATTGTTTTTTGGTGTTGAGTTGTGTAAATTCTTTATATATATATTGGATATTAACCCTTTAACAGATATATCATTTGAAAATATCTTCTCCCATGCAACAAGTTGTCTTTTTGTTTTGTTGGTGGTTTCCTTTGCCTTGCAAAAACTTTTTATTTTGACGTAGTCCCAATAGTTTATTTTTGCTTTTGTTTCCCTTGCCGTATGAGATATATCTAGAAATGGTATATCTAGATGTATCTAGATATTACTACAGCTGATGTCAGAGAAATTACTCTCCTAGGATTTTTATGGTTTCAGGTCTCACATTTAAGTCATTAATCCGTTTTGAGTCTATTTTTGTGTATGGTGTTAGAAAGTAGCCCAGTTTCATTCTTTTACATGTAGCTGTCCTGTTATCCCAGCACCATTTATTGAAAAGGTTGTCTTTTTTCCATTGTATATTCTTGCCTCCTTTGTCATAGATTAATTGACCATATAATTGTGGGTTTATTTCCAAGGTCTCTATTTTGTTCCATTGATCTATTTTTCTGTAAGCGCTATGCTGTTTTGATTACTATAGCTTTTTCATGTATCTTGAAATCTGGTACTGTGGTGCCTCCAGCTTTGTTCTTCTTTCTCAGGATTGCTTTGGCTATTTGGGGTCTTCTGTGGTTCATACAAATTTTAGGATTACTTGTTCTAGTTTTGTGAAAAGTGCCATTGGTGTTTTGATAGGAATGGTACTGAATCTGTACATTGCTTTGAGTAATATGAACATTTTAACAATATTAATTCTTCCATTGAGCATGGGCTATCTTTCCATTTATTTGCATCATCTTCAATTTCTCTCACAAGCGTTTTATAGTTTTCAGAGTACAGGTCTTGTATCTCTTTGCTTAAGTTTATTCCTAGGTATTTTTTTCTTTTTGGTGTAATTGTAAATGGTGTTATTTTTTTAAATTTCTCTTTCTGTGACTTTGTTGTTAGTGTATAGAAATGCAACCAATTTCTCAGTATTCATTTTGTATACTGCCACTTTACTGAATTTATTATTTCTAGTTTTTTTGGTGCAGATAACTTCTCAAAGCTAACACAGAGCAAACCAGGAGCATTATTTTTATATTAGGCTAGAAAATAGCCATATACATGTTAAATTATCACTCTGTATTTATAAAAAGCTATAATATTAAAGATGAAAATTATTGTGTTGTGGTTACTAAGTGCTGATCTCTGTATTAAAAGTTTAAAATATATCAGTTAATTCTCAAAAGATCTATGTGAGATAGGCATTATTTTCCTGACATGAGGAAACTGACACTTAACAAGGCTTAGCTATTTGCCTTAATTTACACAGGTTATAGGTGATAGAGCCAGGACTCAAACCAAATCGTCTGACTCCAGGGCTATTTTTTAACCTTGTCTCCATGCAACCTGTTCTAAAGGATAGAATTTGCTAATAAGATATAAAGTGTATATAATATAATCTAAATATTTGGGTAATGAATGAATAAATGTTTTGGCATTCTCATCTTTAAAGGGCTCACAGTCTCATGAGTGTCATAAGAAACTAAACCAAAAAGCTAATAATTTTGATCACAGCAGCACAGAGTGTTAACTGTAATCATGGGGTTTAGAGTCCTAACAAAATTGGCACTCAATACTGGTAGAGGTGTGAGAGTGTTAGGGGTGGCTTCAGAGAAGTGGTGATTTTTATGTGATGATTTAAAGGAGAGGATGAGATACAAAGATCAGAGGCTAAATCTGTGCCAAGGAAGAAACACACGATGCACTCAGAGTATAAACATATCTTTATGGCTGGAAATATGGCTGGAAATATGAGAGGTGAGTGAGTAAAGGCATATAATATCTCAAGATGATATGCCTCCCAGTATATGGTGAGAAGTTTGAATTTGATCTTGAGAGTGACAAAGGGTCACTTAAGGATGTTACGTTTAAAGGCGATACAGGTGTCCCCTGCTTTTTGAAAGTTTGCATTATGCCACCTTGCTTTTATGAAAGAATTGCATTAGTGCCTGTTTTTGCTAACCAAAAGAAATCTGGAGAGGATTTTCACTTTTAGGAAAAGAAGTGAAAAGCAAAAATAGCATTCAGCATTGGCCTTGCAGCAAGCCTGTATGGGAGCAGAGGGTGGCCCGAGCAGCGAGAGTGGCACCACCAAGCTCGTTCTCTGGGAACTACACTCAGGGGCTCAGCATCAAGCCGCTTTGGACTGTGTCTGTGAGCATCTGTTCTTTATCTCAATTTATTTTGTGCCTCTGTTAGCAAAAAAGATGTGTTCTAAGGTATCAGAAAGGCCTAAAAGGGTTATTTTGGAGGGATCTGGGAATACTTAAAAAATTTCCATATAACTTAATGATGATTGCTTCCTCATTTTATACCATCTCAGCTTATAAACGGTTTCATAGGGAGATTCTACTTATGAATAATGGAGAAACTGTTGTCATATTGTATTTTATGATCATTTTACAGACAGTATAGAAAACAAATTAGAAAGAAACAAAATGGAGGGTAGGAAGATGATTGAAGGATATTGGAAAATCACACAGGAAATCAGAGCCTCAACTAAGTCAATAGCAGTGGATAATAGCTATATACCTATTGAATACTAAAAAAGATATATAATTGGTAGGACATATGATTGAGACAGGTTAGGACAAAGAAACTTTAAAGAAAGTCTTGCAAGTTTCTGGCATGGATGGCTAGTTTCTTTTAAAAGCAGGGAATAGATTTGACATAAAGGCATGAGGAGGAGATAAAGAAAGAGGGGTTCTATTTATGAAATATTGGATTCCAGGTATCAGGGAGATTTCCAAAACGGGGATTTGTAATAGGCAGCTAATTATTATAGGAGAAAAGTTACATAGGATTATCAGAATAGAAATCAGTGACATATGGAAGGTTGTCAAGCAATAGGTCTAATAAAGATCATCCAAGGAATGTTACAAAGAAGGGGGAAAAATGGGGCAAGAGTATCTGAGAGTGGATCTGAGAAGGGGGTGGTCAAGACAGAAGGAATATGAATAAAGATTGATTTCAGACAAAAAAGTTTCAAAATGAAAGGAATGGTCAATGTATTAAAGACGATTCGTCAAATAAAGACTGAGTTATATTTATTGCTTTGTCGAGTAGACCATCGCTGGTGACATTATAGGAAAAATTTTTCAAGTATTGAACACAGAAGCCAAATTCCAGCAAGTACAGTGTTAAAGTCTAGATAAACATCCAGATGTCATTAAGGATAAGATAATTTGACCTCATAAACACACAAAAAAAGTCACAAAACTACAATAAACAAAGTGAAAAAGCAAGTACATACGGCAAAAATATTAATGTATTTTTAAAAAACAGACACTTGGTAAGAAATTAAACAATGAATTGCAAAATATACAAATACCATGAATAGGCAATTCTTTGTAGAGAAAGTACAAATTGCCAGCAAGCACATGAAAAGGTTCTCACCCTAACTAGAGGTAAGGGGAATATAAATTAAATATTGATTAAAAGGCTTTTTAATGAAAACCCAACAGACTGAAAACAATAAAAAGAAGAATGTTGCCTACAGCTTAGAGATCATCAGAGTCCTCTGATATATTGCTGGCAGAAGAATAAGTTGCAGTGATATTTTTGGAACAATAAATACACAATATCTCTTAACATTTAAAATGTATGTACTTTTTTTAGTTCAAGCATTCTATTTGGAATTCTACCAATAGAAATCCCAAGTACATACAGTATTATGATCAAGAATGTATATTCAGCATTATTCATTTGGAATGGTATAAGATACAGTCTGCTAATAGAGGGGTGATTGAATGAATTATTGTATGTTCATATAATAGATTAGCTCTGACCAACAGAACTTTTTACAATGATGGAAATGTTATATAACTGCACCATCCAATATGGCAGATACTAGATATATATTTGGATATTTTGAGCAACTGAAATGTAGCTAGTGGACTAAGAGACTCCCATCTTAATTTTTTTTGTGTTTATTTTTGAGAGACAGAGCGTGAGCAGGGGAGGGGAAGAGAGAGAGAAGGAAACAGAATCTGAAGCAGGCTCCAGGCTCTGAGCTGTCAGCACAGAGTCCGACGATGGGGTCAAGCTGTGAGATCATGACGTGACCCAAAGTTGGACACTGAACTGACTGAGTCACCCAGGCGCCCCCAAGAAAGTCCATTTTAAATTTTATTTAATTTTAATTAATAAAAATTTAAACTAATTAAAAATTTAAATAGCTACTTGTTGCTAGTAGTATTTGGGATAGCATAACTATAGAATATCAGTTGGCTTAAAAAAGTGAGTTACATCTACATATTTTTACCTGGAGAATTATCCAGCTTAAAAATATAGCTCCTGGGGCACCTGGGTGGCTCACTTGGTTAAGTGTCTGACTCCTGATTTCAGCTCAGGTCATGATGTCACAGTTTGTGAATCCAAGCCTCGCGTCGGGCTCTGCACTGATAACACAGAACCTGCTCGGGTTTCTTTTTTTCTTCCCCTCCCTCTGTCCCTCTCCTGCTCGTGTGCTCGCTCTCTCTCTCTCTCTCAAAATAAATAAATAAACATTAAAAAAATAAAAAATAAAAATATAGCTCCTAAAATGTGGTAATTTGATCTCACTTTGTTGTTGTTGTAAAAATCAAATGAAAACTTCCAACTGATATTTGTGTGCATTTATGAGATCTAAGAAGAATGTAAAAAGATGAATTCAAACCTTTAATAAGTTTGGCCTATGAGTTTTGAGCAAAGGTGTCAAGTGTTACCTCTAGGCCACTGCATTGAATTACTAGTTTGAAACTTGCCAAACTGTTTCCTCTGTGGTGTCAACTCATAGGTTTCAAGATACTGACTTCTCTGTCAGTCTGGAACCCAAGTGAGAAAATGCATGAGGAATTGTGATTTTTGTGAGTAATGAAACATTTTATCTTAAGCCACTTGGACTGTACATTTGTTTGTTATGGCAGTTACTAAAACTGAGTAATACATGTTAAATTGTGGAGACTTACTATATATGCTCAGAATTGGTTAAAAAAGGGCATAACAATTTAGAATTAACAAATGTATAAAAAGTGGCCAATAGAAGAATTAAAACTAACAGAACTTATACAGGAAAGTAGGTAAGACTATCATAAGCAAAGGTTCTCATTTTTCATAGCACAAAGACATATATGTATTTTAGAGCTGATAAATCAACAAATTAAGACAAAACTGAATTATCTGGAATTGGATACAGTAACCATATCAAGATTTAAATTCAGAAGTTATTGAAAGAGGCTCCCTGTTAGAAGTGGGACTGGGTAAGGGAAGGATGAAATCTTGCTTTTTATTTGTTCTTTTCTGAAGTGTGCATGTATTGTTTTCATAAATAAAAAGAATATAGGCATGGCCAGATCCATTTCTCCAGCCTCTCCTTCCTTCTCCAGTCCCTCATGGATTTGCCCACAAGGTTCTCCATCTGTACACTCAAATCCTGATCACTGTCTTACTAGCTAGTGGAGGCAATGAACACGTGACCCACTTAGACTTGTGAGGGATGGCCTGGCATTAAAGCTGCACCTCTGAACATGCTCCCCAGATCATCTTGCTCTAAAGACACCTGTATTTAAGTAATGGGGGCGGGGGGGGGGGGGGGACAATTCCAGGCTGCCTGGGTTGTCTTTGGCTACCAATAGGTATGTTTCCTGAATGACTATGTGAGGTCTTAATCTGTGGGACTAAGGCATCACCCTTCTCCAGTTTTGCCTACTGGCGTTTACCTAACATACAGTTATCCTGCCATTCTTCTCAGGATCTCTGCTACTCCTCCCTGGTGTGGCTCTTCCTCCTCTGACTTGGATCCCTATCCCACATCTCAGCCAAGGGCAGGGTATACAACTGTAGAGATTAATGGGTGGCAGTCTTTCTGACCGTCTTCTAGGTTTTGACTGACACCTACAATTTCCACCATTGCACTCTTTAACTAAACAAGTGCCATCTCAACCTAGTGCTGACTGAATCTAGAATGAAGGTGAAGCTGGGGCATCCTTGGACCCTGTGCCAAGGCTCCTGGCTGGCTCCTAGAGTTTTGTCAACTTTTCCTGTTCCTGATGCATAGGTCTCTCTTGGTTCCAGGTTGCTGTGATGGGCGTGTATATATTCTTACTAAGTACTGAGTTATATATGCCATTATAATGTAAGAATTCTTTGCAAGTTTTTGTGTCAATTTTTAATCACACAAGTGCTATGAGAATGTCTTAGAGTAAAGCAAAAAGGAAGAACAAAATTAACACACTGCATACGAGTCTAAAGTCTGCTTTGAGTAAATCCCTTGCTTCTGTCTCTGTTTTACCTCTTAAAGTCAGATACGGCAATGAGTTTAAAGTGTATGTCTCTAAATGATTTTTCTAGAAATCATTGTGATATTACTAAGTGTGCATGCATGAGTTTATAATGTGTTGATTTCTGTCTCCTCAGGAGCACTAATCATTCAATTTGTAATATTTGACTGCCTGATAGATGAAAAGAAATATTTTATTCCCATGTTGAGTTTTTTTCTATCTTTGAAAGTGAGGATGAATTTTATTTAGTTAATAACCAGTTTACATCTTTGTCATTTTTCTATTAGTATGTTTGTGCTTTTATTTACTTTTAAAACCTCTTTATTTTAAAATTTTGATTAACTTTTTCTTGTCATACATGGGTAGATAGTTTTTCCAGGACAAACTTCAACTTCTACTTATATATAATCTTGGTAGTTCAAAATGCAGCCCAGTCAATCACCCTTTCTTTAATAATTTTCCTTTCCAATTTGGAAAGGCTTTTCTTAGTTTCACGAGTAGATACAGGACATTAATTTTGAAACATATTATAGGTAAGTTTATCACACTATTGTATAAAATAAAATAGGCACGTGTTAAAGTTTAATTAAAATAAAATGCTCAAGTTCTCTGAAGTGGGATAATAATCAAAGGAACATATTGATTAGAAAAGAAAAGAAAAGTAAAATTTTCTCATGCATTAAATTTTAATAATATATGTAGCTCAACTTTTCTTTCATGCTCAAATATACATTTATAAGGCAAAAAATCTCAAAAGAGTAGGAATACAACACATTTGTCTTTTTAATCTGAGGTCACCGTGCAGCAGGCTCTATAGAAGACCGAGTAAAATGTTATAGTTTTGTGTTTTGAATTACTTTTTGGCCAGATGTAGACCTTTCTATTTCGCATAAAAGGACTCAATGATCTTATTACTCTCTCCTTCCTTGAACTGTTGGCTTGTAAAATCCCTGCATCATAGAATCGATACCAGTACTTCCACAGGGCAGGAGCAGAGAGGCCAGACCCGTGTCTGCAGGCAGGAGCTAGTCACTTAGGGAAGAAGACTCGCCTTTCTTGCTGGATATTGCCTGCAGTGGATTCTTCCAGAGGAAGTGTGTTTTTAGGCAGAGGCATAGAAGCAGTCTCTTAGAAAAGAAAGAGTGTGGGAGGTGTTACTTGAATTGATCATTCTGAACTCTAAGAAGGGATACAGGCCTGAGGGAATCCGATGAAATGCATTTGTTTACAAATTTTGAACAGCTCTCAAGCAGCTTTTTTCCCCCCGGTAAATATGATTTTAAGAAATATTCTCCCGGAAGTCTCAATTTTGAAAACATTTCCTCTGGGGATACGAACAAGAGAAAGGTATTGCCTGTCTATGTTGCTTCTTTTCTCCCTCCCCTCTTTCCTTCCTTTCTCTGCAGGGTAATGTTATTATGAAGTCTTACGTGTTAAATTCTTAGCTACCGCCACAATTAAGAGGAAAATAATTATGAAATAAAAGAACTCCCAGTTAGTTTAACAACAGTCATCTACTTTTGAGGGCTTACCCCAAATCACCTTTCAGTTTCTGGGGTTAAATGTTTACCAGGTGCTGTGAGGTGTGGCTTTTTAGCTGCATGTTTTTATGGATTTGGAAAGCCTGCAATTTCTTGTGCTCACGTGACCTTGATAAGACACTGAGGGGATTACCTTTTAGGGGCAATGGTGAATTCTTTTACTCTTTTACTTAGTTCTAACCACATTACTAGATTTAGGAGATTAGATACCTAGCTTTGTAAACCTAACCACTGCTAATATTTGATTAGGAAAGGTTTTTTTTAAGCAATTTTGTTTATTTTGTAATACACATTACAATGTGTCTCTTATAATTTTCTCTCAAATTAAATTCTCTCCATGTTTCGAAGAACCATATTTTTATCTGGCATGTTCTTGGCCTAATGATAGAAGAAATAAGTTTATTGCTTACATAACCATGTGAATCAGACATGGAAAATGCATATTAAATTATCTAATTCATCCTTCTGCCAATTCTGGATTATTCCCTGAAGTCCATTGGTCTATTTTTTAGACTCGTTACGTGATTCACTAATATAATTTATGCAACATTCCTTGTTTTCCTTATTTATTTGTGATTTCATACAGATACCTTTTTCCAGTGAGTGCAGCCTTTGTTAATATTTGCTGACAATATAAAAAATATTAATATTGCCTTGCATTTTTCTAGTTATTCTCTGTGCGTCTACATAATTTTTAAAATCTGTACTGTCAGACACATACTGTTATATCTATTATGAAATAAGAAAATTAGGTTCAGAGAAATTACATAACTTCTTCATAATGATGTAGCTAGTAACGTATTCAATGTGGAATATATTCCATGATTTTAAAACTCAAAATTATAAGCACTTGATGGAAAATGTAAATTGAGAAAAGAATGAAAAAGTAAAGGATATTAAACCCTACTCTGATTAGAAATCCATCAAACATACTTTAAGTTTGGAAGAATATAAAACTCCTATCATTTGTTTTCTGCTTATTTATCCTTTTTACTTTTTTTGAGTTTTGACAAATGCATAGAATTATATAACCACAACTACCAGCAAAATACAGAAAAGTTCCATCATTCTACAAATGTTTCTCAGGCTGTGTCTTATCCCATTCTTAACTGCTGGAAACCACTGATCTGTCCTATGTCACTATACTTTTGTGTTTACTAGAATGTCATATAAATGGAGCCATCACATATGTAGCCTTTTGAGTCTAGCTTCTTTAACTGGGAGTAATGCATTTGAAATTCATGCTTCTGTGGAGTGTCTGACAATGTGTTCCTTTTTATTGCCAAGTAGGATTCACTGAGTGGATGGACCGCAGCAGGGTCATCCATTTCCCAACTGAGGGACATATGAGTTGTTCCCAGTGTTTGGTAATTACAAATAAGACTGGTATAATATTCATGTGCGTGTTCTCGTGTGAATCCAGGTTTTTATTTCAATTATATAACTACCTAAGAGTGGGATTGCTGAGCTGGATGGTCAGTATATGTTTAGCTTCATAAAAAACTGCCAAACTGATTTCCATTAGTGACTTTATTATTCTGCATTCCCATTAGCAATATATGAAATTTCCAAGTCATTCTGAATCCTTCAGTTTTTCTTTCTCTTTCTTTCTTTCTTTCTTTCTTTCTTTCTTTCTGCCATATATATATATATACATATATATATATATATATGTATATATATATACACATATATATACTGCCATATATACAGAATATATACATATTCTGCCATATATATATATGTATATATCTCATTATGGTTTTAATTTGCATTTTTTAATGGATAATGATGTTAAGCAACTTTTCATGTACTTATTTGCCATCAGTACAATTTCTTTGGAGATGTGTCTTCCAAATTTTTTGCACATTTCATTTTATTGAGTTATGGCAGTTTGTTTTCTTACTACTGAATTTGAGAGTTCTTTATGAATTCTAGATACAAAAACAAAAACTTGGTCAGATGTGTGATTTGCAAATAGTTTTTCCCAGCTTGTGACTTGTTTTTTTTGTATTCTCTTAAGTAACTTTTGCAGAACAAAAGTTTTAATTTTTATGAAGTTGAATTTAAAACTTTTCAAAAATTTTGCTGATCATGTTTTTGGTGTCATGTGTAAAATCTCTGCTTAACTCAGGGTCACAAAAGATGTTCTCCTTTGTTTCCTTCTGAAAGTTTAAAAGTTGTATGCTTTACATTTAGGCCTAAGATCCATTTTGAGCATATTTTTCTATAACACATGAGGTATGAACTATTGGTTGAGTTTTTGTTTTTGCATATGGATGTCCAACATTTTCAACACAATTTCTTGGAAAGACTATCTTTTCTTCACTTAATTGCTTTTGCACCTTTCTTAAAAGCCAATATGTGATATATTGTGTGGTTTGGGGATAAGCATGTGGCAAAATTATAGCCAATATAAGGGAAAAGTTTACTGTGACTTTTCAACAAAAGGTATTCTTCAATGATAGAAAGAGACATATAATTGGAACCTTGTTATTACACGGATGTCTTTTTCTTCACCTGGGATATCTGGAAACACACCAATCAGAATTTATTCTTATGTGGCAAACTAGATAACTTCCATCCGTTCTGGAAATTTATATAATTTGCTAAAGGTCAAGTCTGTCTGACTTCTTGAAGCTCTTAAACATTATGCTAAATTGGAAATGAGTAGATTGTTTTCTTATTTTTCTATGCTTCACAATGTGTTGGAACAAAATCCTTGTTTATTTTTTTCATACATTATGCTAAAGATTGTTTCTTGAAGAAAGGTCACTAGAAGTAGCAAAGTGAAAACATTTCAAGATTCTGGGTACAAATTGCCTTTTTTTTCCTAAATAAATTGTAGCAATTTGCACTGTTTTTAAGGTCTGGGATTTCTCATAACATTATCAAATATTATTGTTAATATATATTAAATGATATAGTTTTGTAAAATATAATTATTATATTTTAAAATGCAGTCCTTAGATTATTAGTGAGTTTGAATTTTTATATGTATTCATTATTTTTTAGGAAAAAAAACCTCATCTTTTCATTTGTCTATTAAACATTTAAAAAAAAATTTTTAATCCTTATTTATTTTTGAGAGAGAGACAGAATGTGAGCAGGGGAGTGCAGAGAGAGAGAGGGAGGCACAGAATCTGAGGCAGGTTCCAGGCTGTGAGCTGTCAACACAGAGTCCAACACGGGGCTCCAACTCTCAGACCCGCAAGATCATGACCTGAAATGAAGTTGGACGCTTAACCGACTGAGCCATCCAGGCACCCTATTAAACATTTTATATACTAGGTTTTATTTATTTACTTGCCCAAGATTTACATCTATTAAAAACATGAACATTTGGTCTATCTTATATCTATAAATACTTTTCTTAGTTTTTCGCTTTCTTTTTTAATTTGTAAATATTTCAAAGTTCATGTAGCCACATATATTAGTAGTTCTCTTTCAGATATCTTATGTGCTTTATAAGATTGCAGAATACCATCCAGATTTCATTAATGTTCATTTGTTTTTTGGCTTATCTATGGCATATCTATGACTTTTTTATCGATGGCTAACTTAATAGTCCATTTATGATTGGATGCCATGAAGAATCAAAATTATTTTTACAACTGATCAATAGTTTATGAATTACTAGGAAGAATGTAATAAATTTATGTATATTTTTTGTTTATCAAAAACTAGATATTTTATGACAACGTATTAACTAGAATTGACCATCTTGTAATTCTTCCTGTGGAAATATTGATAAATTTATTTTTAATTATTTATTTAAATTTGAGTTAGTTAACATGCAGTGTAGTATTGATTTCAGGAGTAGAACCCAATGATTCATCACTTACATATAGCATCCAGTGTTTATCCCAACAAGTGCCCTCCTTAATGCACATCACCCAATACTTTGGTTTCTCTTCAGATCATATAAATCTTTCTTCTTTTACTTAATGCCCATCACCCATTTAGCCCATCTTCCCACCTACCTCCCTTCCAGCAACCCTCAGTTTTTTCTCTGTATTTAAGAGTCTCTTATGGTTTGCCTCTCTCTCTTTTTTTATCTTAATTTTCCTTCCCTTCCCATATGTTCATCTGTTGTATTTCTTGAATTCCACATATGAGTGAAATCATATGATATTTATGTTTCTCTGCCTGACTTATTTTGCTTAGCATAATACACTCTAGTTCCATCTATTTTGTTGCAAATGGCAAGATTTCATTCTTTATGTTGATGAGTAGTATTCCATTGTATATATATACCACATCTTCCTTATACTTTCATCAGGCGATGGACATTGGGCTCTTTCAATAATTTGCCTATTGATGATAACGCTGCTATAAACATTGGGGTGCATGTGCTTCTGCAAATCAGCATTTTTGCATCCTTTGGATAAATACCTAGTAGTGCAATTGCTGAGTCATAGGATAGTTCTATTTTTAATTTTTTGAGGAACCTCCATATTGTTTTCCAAAGTGGCTGCACAGTTTGCATTCCCACCAACAGTGCAAAAGGGTTCCCCTTCTCTGCATCCTTGCCAACATCTGTTGTTTCCTGAGTTATTAATTTTAGCTACATTGATAAAATTTCAGTATATAAGCTCCATGAAGTCTGAGATTATGTCTTTACTGTTTTCTGATATCAAACATAGTTTTTGAATCAGAGTACTCAAGATCAGTATGTTTACAAATACATAAATCTATGTGTACATGTGTGTGATTACACACTTATATGTGTATACACTTCTATGTGGGCATCTATAAGTACAAAGGTGTCTATATGTATGTATACACACATGTATACATATATATGTGTATGTACACACACATACTCATATTTTTTAGATTGACTGATAAAAGGAGATAATGTAAAAAATGTGCAAAGTGTTTTTAAAGGATCTCTATGCAACATATTTCTGAGGTTACAGTTTGATTCCATAATAAAAAAAGGAAAATGAATGAATATACATTTAATGAGTTTTGCTACCTATCCTCTTCCTCCATCCTTCCCAAATGGAGAAGTCTATTCTACTTTTGTCCCTGCCTTACACATTACATCCTCTCCTATAACTCATCCACATTGTTAGGAACCGAGGATGATAACCTAAAAACTGGCACTTGTTTGCTGTACATCAGGGGCAGATGCAGACATCCCCGATATATAGAGCCTCCAAGTATCAGGGTCACTTTGGCGTGACCACACATCTCTTTGGCTCTTTGAGGACATTTAGAGTCCATTTTAGTTTCTGTTGTTACAGTGAGGTTCCCTTAATTTCTGAGATTCCCTACTGAACTGTTTTGAAAGACAGCTGCAACCCGGTCAGCCTCAGCCCAGGTATACCTCCCTAGATCTTTGCATTCGTGTGAGATCATTCTTAAAACTCCCATGCTTTTGCAATGGTGTTCATTCATTTTGATTTTAGTTATATTATTCCCACTTCAGAAAGGGATTTGGGAAGTCTTATCATTGCCGTTACCTACTGAGCATCAATGTAGGGCTGCGTAAAGAGCTTTCTTGATTTTAATTTCAGAGAGACGTGGGGGAAAAGGACAGGCAACATGAGAGAAGCAGCAGGTAGAAAAGATCAAGATTTGTGGCACTAACACTGGCCATTAATTGACACTGTGGGCTTATGAGAATGATTTACCCTCCCTATGTGACACACTTTTCCCATATTGGAATAGGAATAATGGCACTAAATAAAATTTCGTATGGTCACCAGCACATGACCACTTCAGTTATCACAAAAGCTAAAGTTTTGCACAGCATTAATGGTTAACAAGGAGAGAATGATTTAAAATGTGGGCATCATGTTATTGTTGCTGCTAGCTCTGAAGTTTCAGTTGAAAGTAGCTTGTTAGGAAGCTGCTCAAAATCATGGAGACCTGTGTCATGTTAGTGGGTACATTTATCAGTTCCTCTATCACTGTCTTCCACCTCTTTGCCAAATGATACAGTTTCTGTATAACCCAATTGTAGACACTCTCTTCCCTTCATTCCATGTGGATATCTATTCTATGGGAGGTAAAGTAGATGAGGGTGGCCTTAGAGCTCTAACAGTCAGGAAATCATAAACTGGTACATCATCATACTGAGTAAACCACGATGACAATGGGGACGGACCAGGCTCATTAGAAGGATTGCTCTCCCTCTCTCAAACTTCCTTTCTTGTTTGACTGAATTGAATGTATCCACAATTCTGTATGAATGAAAAATGAATTTTCCGTGCCTCTCTAACTTCTTTTTAATCATGCATATTTGTGGATAGAGGGAAAAAAAGGAGTGGGAGGAAGAATAATTTTAAATCCACTCATATCTTTAAGATACCTGAAAAAATATGTAGTCTACCCATGTAGAGAGGATCTAAAAAGCTTTGTCCAGATTATTGTCTGGAAAGAGAATATGTATTCATAAAGAAGGATTCTAGAGAAGAAAATCTAGGATTTGTACCTGAGGAAACTCTAAGACCTAGAAACATTCATCAAGCAATGATCTTTAATAACCACTGAGCTCACTGAGATGCCATAGAGTTCTAGGGAGATTGTCAGCATACTTTTATCTCTTCAAGTACCTACATTCAAGTTGTCATAAATTACTGTCTTAATCATTTGCAAAGATGCATATACATTGATGTAATGTAGATACATTATAAATATTATATTTATAATATATATATAATATATAAATATATATATAAGCCAGACAGCAGTGGGCTAGAAAGCCTGTCTTAGATTTTAGTCATATAAGTGTTTCCTCTATCAATGCAGTTTTGAAATTTATAAAGCTTGCTTTGATTCCTTCTTTCTTTTCTCCTTCCCTACCTAACTCCTAGTGCTAGGCTCTGACTGGTCAAAGTCCCACACTCTCTGATACCCCAGTATCTGTGCTATGCCAAAATTTTCCATGCCTCATTCCTCCTGTAGTAAAATTCTTATTTTCAATTATTTGAGGTCATTTGGTATTTATATTAACAAGCCAAATGTAGTGTGCAGTCATTAGGTGTTAGGCAATGAACTAAAAGCTTACATTTCTTATCCCATTTGATCGTCACAGCAACCCTCCAAGGAGGCCTGGCTTTATACCTGTAGATGGGGAAAAGGAGCATTAGAGAGACTGAGTACTTTGCCCAAGACAACAAAGGTAGAGGTACACTGGCTGAATTCAAACTCAGGTCTGTATGAGTGCAAAGCTAACACTGTTAACCATTTCCTTTAAATATGATATTGTTATTAGACATTTATAAGAATAATATCAACATTTGAATAAGTAAATATGAGAAGATATCTAAAACAGTTACAAAGGTATATTAAAAATACCCATTTCAGCTGATAATCATGGAGGAGACATAGAACATAAGCATTAGGTACAAAGTCTCTGAAGTCAGACTCCTGGTCTCAGTCTTGTCTACACCTTTTACTGGCTGTGTGATCTTGGAAACATTTACTTCTTTGCTCTCTAATTTCTCTGAGAAAAAAAAAAAGAAAAAGGAAATCTATCTATCTAACCATCCAGTCTCCCAAGTGTATTCTGAAGATTGAGTTATTTCATGGAAATGAAGCACTAATAGTTTTTGATCTAACCAAATGTATGTTTTCTTAAAAGCAAATCAAAAGTAAAAGGTACATTGGTGTAGATTCCAAAGTCAAGATTGTAAGCTCCATGAAAACAGTAACTTTTTGTGTCTTTTCATATGTAGCTCCTCTGAATTTAGAGCAATGCCTGACACAAAGTAGCACTGAGAAAACACTGGTAAAAAAATATTGAATGATTTTATTTTATTTTATTTTATTTTATTTTATTTTATTTTATTTATTTTATTATTTTTTTTTAATATATGAAATTTATTGTCAAATTGGTTTCCATACAACACCCAGTGCTCATCCCAAAAGGTGCCCTCCTCAATACCCATCCCCCACCCTCCCCTCCCTCCCACCCCCCATCAACCCTCAGTTTGTTCTCAGTTTTTAAGAGTCTCTTATGCTTTGGCTCTCTTCCACTCTAACCTCTTTTTTTTTCCTTCCCCTCCCCCATGGGTTCCTGTTAAGTTTCTCAGGAGCCACATAAGAGTGAAAACATATGGTATCTGTCTTTCTCTGTATGGCTTATTTCACTTAACATCACACTCTTCAGTTCCATCCACGTTGCTACAAAAGGCCATATTTCATTTTTTCTCATTGCCAAGTAGTACTCCATTGTGTATATAAACCACAATTTCTTTATCCATTCATCAGTTGATGGACATTTAGGCTCTTTCCATAATTTGGCTATTGTTGAGAGTGCTGCTATAAACATTGGGGTACAAGTGCCCCTATGCATCAGTACTCCTGTATCCCTTGGATAAATTCCTAGCAGTGCTATTGCTGGGTCATAGGGTAGGTCTATTTTTAATTTTCTGAGGAACCTCCACACTGCTTTCCAGAGCGGCTGCACCAATTTGCTGAATGATTTTAAACTGAATATGCAAAAAAAAAAAAAAAAAAAATAGAGAACACAACTCTAGACAAATGTAAAAAACTAGTAAATCCAAAGTAGTGCTAGTGTAAGTTATAGTTTTAAAATGCAGTTTAGCAAAATATATTCAAAAGTGTCCGAAAAATTTATATTTTTTACACATTAAATAACAGATTTTTTTTGTAAAGGAAAGAAACATAAAAAAGGAAAAACTGAATGAAACAGTGTGTTCATTTATGTGTTATTTATAATAGAAACAAAATGGAAAGAAGTCAAATTTTCTGAAAAAACAGAATCATGGTATAATTTTCTAGAATTTTACTTGACCACTAGGCATACTACTTAACTGCAACTACTTAACAATGAACATGAAAGGATGTATATTTTTACAAATGTCTAATCTACTGACACATTGTAACTTCTAAAATTATAGGTCAGCTTGAAAATTTTGATTTAATTTAGGTCTGCCAAACGTACATTTTGAGATGTTGCATTTTTATGCATTTATATTCTAATTTCCATGTTGTCAAATCTTTTGAAAAAAATTTTTTTAATGTTTATTTATTTTTGAAAGAGAGAGACAGAGGGTAAGTGGGGGTGGGGCAGAGAGAGAGAGAGAGAGAGAGAGATCGATCTAAAGCAAGCTCCAGGCTCTGAGCTGTCAGCACAGAGCCTGATGCGGGGGTCGAACCCACAAACCATAAGATCATGACCTGAGCTGAAGTCAGACACTTAACTGACTGAGCTACCCAGGCAACCCATCTGTGTTGTCAAATCTTAATATTAAGCGGAATGTTAGATTCCATATTAAGTGATATTTTCCCTCAAATTAACAGTGGTTTTGCAACCAATGTCAGGCCAAAGCATAAAGGTTGGGGGTGGGGGGAGGACAAAGAATCTCCAGCAGATTTCAAACATTTTGAGGCATTTTATATCAATTTTAGAGATCCATTTAGCTTACAAAATATTACACTTTCTTCCATTCTTGGCTATATCATTTCTAGGAAATATTTAGTGTCCTGAAGAACAGAATCTTCCCTTAAAGTTTAGAGGGAGGATTGATAGTCTCACTTTTTAAAGCCATGTCCCTTGGTATAAGGTCAGAAATTCTATTGTTTAGCTAAAACCTTTAAGAGAACAAGAGCTAATAAATCACTGGAAATTGGATTTCACTGGGGTGAAATTGGATTCAATTTCCAATAGTCCATTTACATTTCTTCTTTGATTCCACAGAATATTTTTGCAACCAGCATTCATTTTTCAAATTGTGTGAGGACATAATAGGGGCAAGTGCAGAAAGATCATTCAGTTGTAGATACACTCCTGTTGTGGAAAGACTATTATTTATCAGGACCTTGGTAGACCAGATGATGTCTCAAAATTTTTAAAACACTGGCAAAAACATCTGATGGGCTGCCAGTTTCCGAAACCACCTTGTCATCATAATTTTAGTTTCTGATCATCAGCTCAGAGAATTTTAATGGGAAGAAATAAGAAATGGAACCAGTGAGGTTTTCTCTTCTACACTTGTTCTGGCTGTGCTGCTGGAACATGTGCAAACATTTTCTTTCTAATGAAGTGTTGGTGATTGAAGTGGGTATTACACACAGTTTCCTATTGTTCTAAGATTACACACAGGGTCGTTAAAACATGATCTGGGGATCAAATGGAAGCCACAGTGACTCCTGACATACTTCTCACAAGAATAGTTCTTATAATGAAATCAATAAAAATCATTACAATAAAACCTTGTAAAAATTAAAAAAAAAACACATGTGATTCTTTAAATGGGACTAAAAGAGGGATGATCTAACAAATTAATAACTTCAGTAGTTACAATTTTAGATGATAACTCTCAGTCAGATCTATGAACAAAAAGGATAAAATATGAAATAAATTATATTAAATATACCAATAGTTATTATGAGGATAAACCAATAAATATTTTTCCTATAACTGTGAAGATGTCTCTTATTATCAATTTCTCAACTTTTTAAATTTTTTCAAGTGTTTTTGTCAAGTTCAGGGGTCAGCACACTATGGTCTATAAGCTACATCTGGCCTACCGCTTATTTTTGTAAAAGAAGTTTTATTAGAATGCAAATAAAATTCTAAAATGCTAATTCTTGTATATATCATCTATGGTTCTTTTCATGCTATAACATCAGAGTTGAGTAGTTGCAAGACCATAAGCCTGCAAAATTTTAAATATTTACTATCTGTCCCTTTACATAAAGTTTCCATTCCCTGATCTAGTTATTAAGAATACAAGTTTTACACACACATTTCAGTCTTGTCTGAAGTACCAGATTTTAGTACTTAACTACATTAACTTAAGAAAAGGATAAATTTATTCTTTTTGTGTTTACATAAAAGCAGAAAAAATATGGTGGAAAATAACACCAGGGAAATTGGATGGATATGTTAAAGCACTCTATGGCTGAAATAAAAATATGTGGCCAAAATGTCTTTCCTTGGGAAAGAAAACATCTATTTTTTTTTCCAGAATGAATATTCTCCTGCTTTCTTTTTTCTTTACTCTTCTTTTTATTTTGAAGTAATAGGAATACCTGTCTGTGGGCTGGAAAATTGGAAGGGAGGCTTTACCTCATGAATTGAAGAGAAGGATTCCATTCTCCTGCCTGAAAGTGTCTTAGGGATTCTCTGGAGTCTAAAAAGTTGTAAGTGGAAAAAAAGGTCTTTTAAATACTCAATTCAAGTGAAACAAATTCCAGTTGCATCCAAGAAGGCGTGTTAGATATCAAACTGTTTCAAGGGGTAAAATCTATAAAGCTCAGAGACTGATTTAATATTCCTTTTTTTCATACAATTTTTTTATTGAAATACAATTCATATACTGTAAAATTCACCCTTTTAAAGTACACAATTCAGTGGCTTTTAGTATATTCACTATGTTACATAACCTTCATTACTAATTCCAGAGCATCTTTAGTTCCCCCCCAAAATCTCATTTATCATAATGATTGCTTTCCATTCCTCCCTCCTCCAGCCCCTGCAATCACTAGGATAATTTCTGCTTCTATGGATTTCCCTATTCTGGACAGTTATTATAAGTGGAATCATACAATATATGACTTTTTGTGTCTATCTTATTTTACATAGCAAAATGTTTATGAAGTTCCTCCCTATTGTAGCATGTTATCAACAACACTTTATTCTTTTTAATTTCTAAATCATATTCCATATATATACCATATATATGCCCATATATTATATATAATCATATTTAATCATTATATATAATTATATATATAATCATATATATATATCATTCTAGTGTTCATACAGTTCTGAATTTTAAATTTTATTTAAATTTATTTAAACCAAATTTTATTTGGTTGCTAATAATCATTTTAAACTTTTTCTTTTTGGCAAAATTTTGATTTTTTAATATAAAGGTAGTACATACATGTGATTTTTTTTAACAGTTTAAACAATGCATAAAAGTTAAATATCTCTCAGAGAAAGATGTTTTCCCCATCTTCCCTCCTTGAGTGTCCCTTCAAAAGAAAATAGGGAATGAGAATAAAAATATGATTATATTTTACTGAAATGAAGATGTGTGTGTAATTTGAAAACATTTATATGAGTTAAAAAAGAGGATGGAACTTAATGTTGACTTAAACATTATTGGGAGGATAGAAAAGTAATATCTACAGACATTAAAACTAAGAAGTAAAAATGTATGTAAATGGAAAGAAATATATTTTATATCATTATTAAATAAACATAAGTATTTACTAATAGAATGTGAGTAGCTATTGGGCACTGACAACTCTCAAAACGTGGAATTAGATTGAACACCGACACCCTCATTTCCTAGGGCACACTGAGTTTCCCAAAATTCTTGATTTTTATCACAGCAGTCTTGCAAAACATGTCAAGGAGGGGCGCCTGGTCAGTCCAGTTGGTTGAGCCTCCACCTTCAGCTCAGCTCATGATCTCATGGTTCATGAATTCGAGCCCCACGTTGGGCTCACTGCTGTCAGCACGGAGCCTGCTTCGGATCCTCTGTCCCCTCTCTCTCTACCCCTCCCCCACTCTCTCTCTCTCTCTTTCTGTCTCTCTTTCTCTCTCAAAAATAAATAAAACATTTAGAAAAAAAAAGATGTCCGTGAAAGGACACTTTCTGATGTAGATATGACATCATCAGAAAAACTATGGCTCCATTTAATATTGAAACTATGATCTAACTTGAGGTAGTATTTTGCTTGGTGGCTGGAAGATGTTGAGTATTGCTGGTTTCTTCAACAGTGTAAAATATCTTGCAGCACCCTTGTGAGTTTGATGTAATACATCGAGATGCGTTGGCACAGTCTGTAAAATGTGAAGTTTGATGTAGTTTAGGGCCATAGGTGTTTATGTAAACAAAGAAACCAACTAAACAAGTTAAAAAAAAAAAGCAATTTTTTATTCTAGGAAAATCAAAACAACACAACAACAAAGAATGTGAAATTATCATCTAACATCTATTTATTTTCCAGTATAAAATATGAAAAATGTAGAACCCACACTAGCCTTCGATTCTCTCCTTACTCCCCCAGTTATTGTTAATAATACCACTGTTTCACATGTTTTAAGTGGTTGCCTTTATAACTTTAAAGAATTTAATGCTTTTATTTACTCACCCTTCTGTTCCTATTTTTATTTGGGATACTCTCTTCTATTCTGTGGTTGTCTAGTGAGCTACAGATCTGAGTTTCTGTTTCCTACCCTAACCTGGCTCACCCCTTAACTAGTTCCATTGTTTCTTGGAGTCTATTTTCTACCTTCTTTGATTTATTTTTACTTTTCATTGGAGTATACCTAACTAAATATAATTATTTCCTAGAAAGAATGTCTAATTTGTAGGCTTTTATTTTTATTTACATATTGGAAAAATGTGTTTCCTCACATAATTAGTATTGAAATGTACATGGATTTTAGATTTAATACATGACTTGCTCTCACAGCTTTGAATACCTTACTCAATCATCACATCCAATAATAATGTTAGTTTGATTATTGCTCCCTTTAGATAACCTCTTTCTCTTTGGAGCTTTTATCATTTTTCCTTACCATAGAAAAAGCATTGAAAAATGTATGCAAGTGTGTTAGATGCAGGCATGGATATTACTTACTTATTTTTTTCAGCATCCCAGCTAAACTATATCAATGAGAACTTTTAATATGAAAAGCTGTACCTTTCTGTGTCTCAGAAAAATTTTTTTAATTCAAGTTCATTAACATACAGTGTAGTCTTGGCTTCAGGAGTAGAACCCAGTGATTCATCTCTTACATATGTCACCCAGTTGCTCCCCCCAAAAAGTGCCCTTCTTAATGCCTATCACCCATTTCCCCCCCAACTCCATCTCCCCTTAAGCAACCCTCAGCTTGTTCTCTGTATTTAAGAGTCTCTTATGGTTTGCCTCCCTCTCTTTTTGCCTCCCTCCATGGTTTGCCTCCCTCCATTTGTCCTTTCCTTCCCCTATGTTCATCTGTTGTGTTTCTCAAATTCCACACATGAGTGAAATTATATCTGTCTTTCTCTGACTGACTTAGGAAAATTTTTATCATTTATTATTTTGAACATTTTATCTTCCCGTTTTCTTCTCTTTGATAAAACTCTAGAATCTGATGAAATTCAGGCTTTCTGTATGTATCCTTTTTACCTGTTAGCAATCAAGTAATTTTGCTCAAAATTTTGGGATACTTCCACAACTCTATTTTGAAATAAGAATTTTGCATTTTAACCACTTCCATTCTGTTTTACAGTCCTCTCAATATTTAGTATGTCACTAGTATTTGTACTTTTTCAGAGCTCTTTGGTTTTTTTTACCAACTCTTATGTTTTCTCAAAAATTTGCAACAAATGACATCCATAAAATCTTAGAAGACTGCCTTGCACGTAGTAGGTTTTTTACTTTGTGCTTTTATTGCAGCTTGTTATTATATTATGGATTTGAATATCCTCCTATATATTCTTTAATGACACTGATTTAACTAATCTTTTGTTGTTTTTTTCTGCTTCCTTTTTTTCTCTGTTTATTTGGGGTGAATAATTCTGCTTGTCTTACTCCTTTCCTTTCATATTGTTGATTTTATTCAAATACCTGTGTTTCCTATGTGTGAATAAAAGCTGATCAATATAGTTAGCTGGGTTGGTCTTTTTTTTTTTTTTTTTTTTTTTTTTTTTTTCGGCAGGCTTCTCATCTTAAAAGGAAACTCACCACAGACCTGCTTAAGTTGGAGGGAGTCTGTAATGTAGGTTCCCCGGGTGAGAAAGAGGTAGATACGGGAAGAAATATGGGGGTGTTCCCTCTTGGGCATAGGTGCCTTTCCTCCCTGTGAACTGCAGACATCTTGATGTTGCTGGGTCTGTGTTGCTTCTCTTTTCCATTCCCATTTGGACCAGTTTCTTCAATAATATGGTTTATTATCAGTACATTTTTATGATCCTTCCATCCTTCCCAGTTTCCTTGAAATGGTAGTTCATTGTTGGCAGCTGGGTTTTTCACCGTGTTGCTCTGTGCTCCTTTTTTTCTTTGAATTTTTGATACCATTTTCATGATATTTAGGGAGTCAATGGAGATGAATATGTATGCCCTATACAGGGCTGGCTCTTACAAGCTTGGAAGAACCAGTTATGAACATTTCAAGAATTTTTGTGTGCGGGTTGTTAAACATTTCTATTATTAAATAGTACATTGTATAACTTGCAATTAAATTATATTGAAAACAAAAGTAATAAAGACTCAAAACTAATTGCTTCCTAATTATTTTACTGTCATCTATCATCTTGAGGTTATTTACACATATTGCATCTGTATATTGTTAATACTATGTAATAGTGAGCTACTGCATGTATCTTCCTAACTCTTCATCCTGTGACATGACATTAGTAGGTTGAAATTGGCCATTATGGGAATATTTACACCACAGAGATCAGCCAATTCTACAAAGCAATGTTTTTACCCCCCAGATATTTGGTTGTTAAACATTTACAGCCAACACTGCTTTTGTCTCAATCACTGACCTTATGTGACACTGCAAATTTACTGAACATTTTGGAAGAAGATCACACACACACACACACACACACACACACTGGATAAAGTCACTCACACTCTCCTTTTATATGTTTTATAAATATGATGTATAATAACCCATATTAATTGCAATTATTGTGCTGTGTGTCTTAGCAAATCACACATCATTTTGGAAAGTGCCTGAATTTTATCATATATTATAATGCTGTTTTGATCTCCATTAAATCTTGCTTAAATAGGGTGTCTGGCTGGCTCAGTTGGAAAGGTATGTGACTCTTGATCTTGGGGTAGTGAGTTCAAGCCCCACATTGAGTGTACAGATTGCTTTAAAAAAATCTTACTTAAATAATTAGAACAGTTATAAGAGGTTATCTTATTGTGAGATGCTTCTTAAATAGATCTAACAAAAAAAACCAACTTGTATCTCTGAGAATGATATCAAAAAGCATACATTATAATAACTATTATTTTATTTACCACAAAATAGAATAATTATATTCACGTATCCCACTGAAAATTGTTAAAATAGCTATTGTGGGTGGATGTTACAAGGTGGGATGTTTAGAGCAAAGTTTAGGAAGTGAGACTGTCATTGTCAGAACTGAGTGTTGTGAGTCTTGCTTACCCCTTTCCAGGTAAGTGGAATCTACATAACTGTGAGGAAAAGAGAATGAACTTTTGCAAGATCTAAAATCTTAGCTTTGTAAACACTTGCTTCATTGTGCTCTTACAAGGAAATGCCTTTTCTCTGTTGTAACAATAAACTTTCCCGAAGTACTCTCTTTTCAGTTTATTATTTATGGAGTCTTTTACTAGTAAGAATCAAAACGCACATTTTCCTAAACTGATCTCTAGGCCTAGCTCCACAAGTCAAGCCAAGGGGCACTTATTACTTCCTGCTTATTCATTTCTGACTAATTTAACAGTGAGTGCTAACTGGGGAAAATAAACTGTAAGAGGCAAATGGGTCACCTCTGTTAGATTGAAAAAATAGCCAGAGATAAATACTAAGCTCCCATGCCTTCTTTTCTAAACATTTTCTCTTCTTCCTCTTCCAATCTTTTCTCTCTCTTTAATGACATCCCAAAACTCTAATCTGAATGTGCTTCTCTCCAGTGTTCTAAAAAGTTGGCAGCAGGATATCAAGAATGAGCGTCTCTGTTCTTTCCTGGTTACCACTGCCAAGTGGAATAGGTGGTCTTATGAACTGAGCTGGAAATGCCATATGCTCAGCCCTGTACAAATAAACTGACAGCATGGTACTCAAAAGAAGTCATAAAAGGCTTTCTAGCTGAGGGAGATAATGTCCTCATTGCAGAAGAGGTTAGAGTCACAATACATTGAGGGAGAAGCCAGGATATAGAGCAGCTACAAGAACTATAGCTGGTCCCACCTCCGTTTGTTAATGGAGCTAGATTTAATCAATGGCCAAGGTTGTACAATGACCCTGTTAAATGTCAACCATATCTATGTGAGAAAACGACATACTTTTTCATGCTGAAGTTTTAACCTACATGTAGGCAACATCAGGTGACAATAGAATACTCTTATTAATGTATATGTATATGAAAATCGAGACATCTCTCTTGAATTATTTTGACTACTACCATTTTAGAGATGAGGAGTTTGAGGAGAATGATTGTCTAAAGTAATATCAGTATCCTAAGCAATTGAACTATTTTCTCTAGCTGCCTGTTCACAAATAAAGATATTGACCCTAAACTAATAAGTGTAAAAGTGAGTTGCATGTACGTCTAGCGTGGTAATGGTAGTAGATATCAGAATGGCAAGGAAGAGGGGATAGACATTTCAAACATATTCTTTTCTTTCTAGTTTCTTTTACTATTCTTTAGAATTTGCCATCAACAGGGGCACCTGGGTGGCTCAGTCGCTTGAGCGTCCGACTTCAGCTCAGGTCATGGTCTCGCAGTTCGTGGGTTCGAGCCCCGCGTCAGGCTCTGTGCTAACAAACAGCTCAGAGCCTGGAGCCTGCTTCGGATTCTGTGGGTGTCTCTCCCCCTCCCCTGCTCATGCTCTGCCTCTCTCTGTCTATCAAAAATAAATAAATTTTAAAAAAATTTAGAACTCGCCATCAAAAAACTGTATTGGTACAGCTAAAGAACCCCCGAATGCCTCCTATATCCCTCAAAGGTGTTAGAGCAGCAGGAAAAAGGAGCATAAAGTTTCCACTGGAAACTTCTTAGAGCTTTTATTTAGGAAGATGGACCAATGACTCATAATTAGCCATGTATTTATTAAGTATTATACAATTTTGAGTCTTGTTTTATTTTTTAAGTTTATTTGTTTATTTTGAGAGAAAAAGAAAGAGAGGGAGGGGAAGAGAGAATCCCAAGCAGGGTCTGTATTGTCAGTGCAGAGCTTGACTTAGGGCTCGATCCCATGAATCATGAGATCACGACCTGAGCTGAAATCGAGAGTCGACGCTTAACCAACTGAGCCACCCAGGCACCCCTAGTCTTTTTTTTTCTATTAATTTAATTTTATTTTTTATTTTTTTTTCAATATATGAAAT
This sequence comes from Panthera onca, assembly GCF_046562875.1. Taxonomy (NCBI): domain Eukaryota; kingdom Metazoa; phylum Chordata; class Mammalia; order Carnivora; family Felidae; genus Panthera; species Panthera onca. The sequence continues at coordinate 72,398,752 of NC_138343.1, forward strand.
TTACTGTCAAATTGGTTTCCATACAACACCCAGTGCTCATCCCAAAAGGTGCCCTCCTCAATACCCATCCCCCACCCTCCGCACCCTCCCACCCCCATCAACCCTCAGTTTGTTCTCAGTTTTTAAGAGTCTCTTATGCTTTGGCTCTCTCCCACTCTAACCTCTTTTTTTTTTTCCCTTCCCCTCCCCCATGGGTTTCTGTTAAGTTTCTCAGGATCCACATAAGAGTGAAACCATATGGTATCTGTCTTTCTCTGTATGGCTTATTTCATTTAGCATCACACTCTCCAGTTCCATCCACGTTGCTACAAAGGGCCATATTTCATTCTTTCTCATTGCCACGTAGCACTCCATTGTGTTTATAAACCACAATTTCTTTATCCATTCATCAGTTGATGGACATTTAGGCTCTTTCCATAATTTGGCTATTGTTGAGAGTGCTGCTATAAACATTGGGGTACAAGTGCCCCTATGCATCAGTACTCCTGTATCCCTTGGATAAATTCCTAGCAGTGCTATTGCTGGGTCATAGGGTAGGTCTATTTTTAATTTTCTGAGGAACCTCCACACTGCTTTCCAGAGTGGCTGCATCAATTTGCATTCCCACCAACAGTGCAAGAGGGTTCCCGTTTCTCCACATCCTCTCCAGCATCTATAGTCTCCTGATTTGTTCATTTTGGCCACTCTGACTGGCGTGAGGTGATATCTGAGTGTGGTTTTGATTTGTATCTCCCTGATAAGGAGCGACGTTGAGCATCTTTTCATCCAGGCACCCCAGTCTTGTTTTAGATAAGAGATTTAGTTTATGGTCAATCCCTTCATGTACAGTTTGAAATCAAGTGATACTGAGGTTCACCAGGAGTGGGATTTTAGAAGGCATTATTCAAATATGGTGTAGTTGAGTTCAGTTTAACAAACATTGAAGTCTTCCCATGAACTAGAATGTATTAGTTTTTAATAATAAAAAAGACTAATAGAATATAGCTCCATATAAGAGCCAAGTGCATGAATAATATGCAGGAGCAAAAACTTTTTTGTTATTAACAAAGTGTAAATTAACAAGTACTTATTTATTATCTTAAATATTATCTTGAGGACCTATTAATCATAAAAATGTATTAACAATATAAACACACGAGTAGAAATAAGAGCTTTATGCTTTATTAATTGCTTACTAAGTGAAACACAGAAAACATAATTACCCTGAAATCATAATGTTAGCTCAAGGAATAAGGGCAAACACTACTGGTGTTTTGGCATCTGTATGGCCAGGTATGGCTGAAAATTCAGCCATAATATGACTTTCTGTGGGCCTCTGCTGTTTGAGCAAATTTTTCCAGCATTACAGCTTTTCTTTTCTCAATTGGCCACTGCTATTCTAAGAGGTGCATACCAGCTTTATGTGTCATTATGTGTAGGCTTTTATAGCAATATTGTAAAGAAACAAACTTTGAATACATATCATATATACACAAAATTACAGAAGTTTTAGATAATGGGCTGTGGAGTCATTTTTTTATTAGATGTGTGAGCTCAGAAAGATTAAATATTATTATTTATCCTAAGTTTACTCATGTCTAAAATAGAAGCTATTATAATTTAGCCTATAGCTAATATAAAGTAGTTAGCATAATTAAATATTTTAAGCTTAAGAATGATTTCTCCTGATCTATTAAACTATTTTCCGGTCATTCTTTCCATTTATTTGATGCTTTAATATAATTTATATTTGTATATATTTTAAGGTATGTAATAACATGTTTTAGCAAATGCATTGGCTTCACAAGGAGAGTAATGAAAAACCTATTAAATATTACTATGTTTCTTTGTTTAATCTAGAAATTTTATTTTGTCCATATCAGATTCATATCATGATTTATACAGACTGCACTTAAAATTAACTTGTTCCTTTTTAGTGTTGTTTCAAAACATATATATAAATGCAATATTAAAAATAAAAACTTTCAAATTCATTGTCAGAATGCAGCTGCTAAAAATATTCCATTTTTTAACTTTTTCTCCCTTAAGGCAACTCGCAATTTATACTCTATCATCAGGTGCAGAGTGTAGGTTAACAAACCAAATATTTTATACATACTATCCTTTTTTAAAAAAAGTTAAGTTTACTTATTGATTTTGAGAGAGAGAGCAGGAAAGTGGCAGAGAGAGAATCCCAAGCAGGCTCTGCACCATCAGCACAGAGCCTGATGTGGGGCTCAAACCCATGAACTGTGAGATCATGACCTGAGCCAAAACCAAGAGTTGGTCATTTAATCAGCTGAGCCACCCAGGCGCCCCTACACTATTCTTTAATAACCTTTTTTTGTGTGAACACATTTTATTAATAATTTACTGTATAAGTTTAATGCTAAACTCAGGACTTTTTTCAGCTTTTTTTAGTAGTATTTGCCTCCTGGTTACTAGATTGCTTACTGTTACATTGTGTTGTATTGTAAATGGTAGTAATTTTGGCAAAATAATTAGCCAAAGGATAATTCAGCTTATTTCAGTCTGCTAAAAACTGCTTTCATTAGCTTCCTTGTGGAATCATCTTCTTGACCCCCCCTATTGTATTCATGAAAGCACTATGTTTCTAAAAGCCTAAGCTTAAAGATTTATAGTCCTTTTGTGAGCCCTCCTACTTATTTTCTCATTCAGCGAGTTCCCATGTTCTTCAATTATTCCTCCGCAATGCCATTTGAATAATTTTTCTACTCCCATCTCCCACTGGTCATTACTTGTAATCAGAAAAACTCTCCCAGCCTTCATTTACTACCAGACTCTCAGTTTTGATCCAGTTTATACACTGCTGTTAGAGTAATTTTCCTACCAGTGGAATGAAACCAAACCAAAAGAAAATTAAGCTGAAAAATAAAGAAACAAACCAACAAAGCTTTTGATTTAAAAGTCTTCCAATTGGCAATCAAATTAAAAATCAACCTCTTAGATTGATGGTCAATATTTTCATTCTCCAGTTCAAATCGTTCCAGTTTTAGGTAATATGAGTTCCATGTATGCCACATGCCAGAAATACCCATAATGGCATAGATTGTTGGTTACTTACTAAATAGACCTTGCTCCTTGCCAAAAGAACCTTGGTTTTCTTCAGGAATCACCTTGCACAGTTCCAGGGGATGAATTATAATCATGGTGGATTCCTTTTCCTTTGGCCAGAGGTTAGTCTGAGGTGGTTATGTGACCAAGCTCTGGCCAATTAAATATAGAGGAATTAAGCTTGGAATATTTTGAGATAGATGTTTCTCTGGGTAAAAGAGGGACATATAGGCAATGGTTCCTCCACCCGCTTCCTTTATGCTTTGTTGTGGAATGAGAGCCTGGTGTCTGAAATTATACTAGCCATCTTGTGACCACGAGACAACAAAGGAAACAAATGTCTGTAAGCTCAGGGAAATGGAATATGAAGGATGGGAAAATTGGATACTGAAAGATACTAGCACTGTTAAATCAACCGTGGAATCTTTTACCTGCATACTTTTTAATATCTTAACAGATAAAATTGTTTCCTTAATGCACAACACTGTCTATTTTCATTCAATAATCCAGTTCCTGCAATGCACTATGTCTTTACATGTAAGGGTTCATTTACTTAGAACTTTGACCTTTCCCTCAGACCTTCATGAAACTAACCATCCTTCAATTTCAGCTTATGTTCTTTTTCCTTTATAAAGTCTACATTGATTACTTTGTTTTAGTGCTGACTGTATCTTCTTTAGAGCAAGATTACATTCTACTATTTCCTTCTTTCAACTTACTCTATGTTACTGAATCTCAGTCACTACACATAGAACTTATTTCCTGCTGCATAGCATCCTCAGAGAATACTTTTCATATAATAGACACTCATTAAATGCATGTTATGCTGACTCATCAGTAAGGCTTCGTGAAATCTCATCAGTCTGTGAAAGGTCTGTTCTTCAATCACATTTCAGTTCTCAATCTAGCTACTAGGTAGACATGTGGCCAGAGCAGGGCTCAAGATTCTATTTGGTACAAATCTTTTAATTTCCCAAAAGGATTAAATCTTTTAATCCTTGATACAAAGTCATACATTCCTTTAAGATAGCATTATTGCCTTTCCTTAGAGTAAGAGGAGAATAGTTCACAAATTTCTTAAGATAACTGAACTTTACTATATGTACAGATGTACTTCTATAAATACCTCCTTCCATGGGTATGCATGTGCATGTGTGTTAAGTGCATATGTATATTTTATTGTGCCTATCTCAAAGTGATTTGTCTACAATATACTTTCCCTAGTTGAAGTCATTTACTTTCAAAAGACATTCAATAACAGCTTAAACCTAGTGTGCCTTCCTTAAACTTGTGAGCATAGATATTCAAAGATACATGTGCTACTTAAACACTTGTTTATCTACATGGATTTCTTTTCTTTCTATAAATAAAACAACAACATCCAACTATGAGAAGTCCTGGAATGAATCAAAATAAACATGTTTAATAACAAGTATTATCAGCAGGCATTATTAATAGACTATTACATCATTAGATTAATCAAATCTATGAAGTATACATCTGACCATAATTTTAAAATATTTTGTTTGGTAAAAAATACATCTTTAATAGTACAGATGATATTCATTCTCAGAAATATTGGGGCAAGTGGTTGAATTTTCCAAAAGTGTGTGTTAGGATAACATAGTAGCTAAGTAGGTCTACATGACTGATGAGGCTGCATGCCATGGCTGAGTGTATCTGCTCCACCTGCCTGAATATATAAATGGCTCATGATACATGACTAATCGTCTATGGGCATGGGCTGTCTGATGAAACCATTCCACCTGCAAGGGCTCATTATGTAGTTTATAATTCCATTTTCAAAAGAAAAAAAAAAAAGGAAGGAAGGAAGGAAGATAAGCTCCTTACTCAAGTCAATAGAATCTCCATATCTTGGTTCCAGTCGATTTTCACTAATTGACTTTACAACCACGGGGAAGGAGTGAACAGATGGATTAACATGGAGAGTGCTGACACAGGAATCCGGCAGTAACCGTATGAACAGCACTGCTCTAACTCACCATCACGGGTGGATGAAGAGTGTGCTTTCTGCCATAGAGGGCAAGTGTGAATTGCTGACTTGACAGCAGAGATTAAAGCATTCACCTTTGTTGAAGTTTTGACTGTGTTAGTATTTTTAGGAAAAGGGAGGGAAGAAAATGGTTTGAAATATTTTGTAGTGGTAATGGAATGTGACATCAACAAGAACAGACAATCATCAAACAGAACAGGCTGGAATGGAGTGAGCTTCTGACAATATTCTATAGCGAAGATGACTAGGCAAAGGATGGAATGCTTATATTTTCACACCAAGGTACAGAATCTGTTTCCTATCAGATTAAACATCTGTTGGGTCTCATTAACTCTATGAACAACAAAAATTGGCCAGACAATCTTCATTTGATGTGGAGGAAGCAATTATCTAGTCATTCTTTTTACTTTTGCTTCTTTAATATAATTCTCCAAGGGCTTCCCACTTCAAGAAGGAAAATTCCTAAGGTAAACTCCATGACCTTATCTTGAAAAATATCACTTCTGAATCCTAATAAAATTACAGCTAGGATCTAGCCTTAGTTGGAAACAGATTAATGAAACACCAGAAACAGCTTTAAAATTTATGAGTTTATAAGTTTGAAATAATACCAGAAACTTTTTGCAAAAGGGGGAGAATTTCAATTTTAATGTCAGTTGGTAATGATGTAACCTCTCATGTTTAATCAATAAATCATTGGTGAAGGATTGGGGAGTTTATATAGAGAGTTTATACTTACTTCTTTTATCCAGTTTTAATATAAGAATCTAAGGTGGGGCACCCGGTGGCTCAGTTGGTTAAGCATTCAACTTTGGCCTAGGTCATGATATTGCCATTCCCAAGTTTGAGCCCCGAGCTGTGCTCTGTGCTGACAGCTCAGAGCCTGGAGTCTGTCTCCCTCTCTCTCTTTGTCCCTCCCCAACTCATGCTCTGTCTCTCTCTCTCTCTCTCTCAAACATTAAAATTTTTAAAAATATATAAGAATCTAAGGCTTACTTGGAATTCAATGCTGAAAACTGGAGCCAGTATTTCAGATTAAAGGTATTGTCTTTGAAGGTAAAATGAATTAACCAAAATCACTGGAGTGTTTCAGTGTTTCCATTCAATGCTTAACCCAGGAAAAAAAAAGCCTACTGAGTTTATATTTTTCAAGAGGATGTTTATGTATATGTGTGTTTATCATGTGTATAAATAAGATTCCATGAATATATATAGATATTATCATTACTTTATAAAATGTTCAAACACAGACATAATATATTTCTTCCATTTCTCACAGTGTTAAGATCACTGCTTTATGAAGGATTTCAAATTGACCTCCATATAATCATCAGTTATAAAGGTTGTAAAGGTCATTTCAAATTGACCTCCATATAATCATCAGTTATAAAGGTTGTAAAAGGTTTTCTTTTGTGAAAAAATCATTACAAGATTATTGTTTTGTTTTGTTTTGTCTTTTAGTTCAGAGATGTTTTGGGAGAATTTTTAGATTTTATAATTAAAAATATCATCTACATCAATTTCACTCAAATTGAATGAAAAGTGAAATATGGAAGAATATTAAATATTTAGAAAAGGAGAAGATTCAAAACAGCATGAAATGATTACTACTTAGTTGATTGCATTTATTAACATGCACTTTATAATAATGATGACATGTTATAGGATTTTTAGGTTGGCATTACTATAATACTTATGTTTGCATAATTCAGTGACTAGCCTCTAATATCAAAATGTGTGAAGTTGTCATGATGATTTCTTTTGTTTTATTTTTAGAATCTCTTAATGTCCAACTTTCAATCACTCTCTTCTTTCTTCATCCACTCTATGGATGTATTGATTAAAATATCTATTAGGGATAGTAGGTGGTTGGGTATATGAATATGAAATTTGGGATAAAAGTTTCAACTTGAACTATATATATTTTAAAGTCATCCACAAAAAGATTCTTTTTGAAGCAATAAGGCTATATGAAATCACTAAGGCACTGAGTGATGAAGAAGGACCAAGACCTCGGCCTTGCAGCATTACAAAATTGGAGTTCTGGAATAAGAAGAGGAATGAACACAGGAGACTGAGAAGGAGTGAACAGTGAGAAAGGAAGTAAAGAATATGGTGTCCTGGAGGCTCAGATGTAGAGAACAATCAGCTTTGTCCAAAAATGCTGACAGATCAGAAATGTGCTATAGACTAAGAATTAATCATTTTGTGATAGAGAAATCATTTTTAATGTCAACAAAAAACAAATTTGGTGAAGAGTTGGAGCAAAATCAACAATGGAGTAAGCCTGAAGTAGAATTGGGCAGGGGGAATTAGAAAAGGAAGTATAGACAACATTTTTGAAGAGTTTTGCTGCAAAGTGGATGAAGGAAATGGGACAATAAATACAGGAGAACTGGTGCAGTCATGAAAAGGTATTTTAAATTGATAGACATATTAGCATAATATTATATTGATGAGAGAAAGAGAGAGGGAGAGAGAGGGGAGGGAGAAGGGCAGAGGTGAGGGGGAGAGAGAGGGAGGGTGAGAGAAAGAGCGAGACAGAGAGAGAGACACACACACAATGGTAGATGGTATAATAGAGAAGAGTAAAAAACTGCCACAGGAAAGTAAGTAAAGGTAGGATCTGGAGAACAAATAGAACAAATAGGAATGGAGTTTGGGGAGATGAAAGGATAGTTTATATCTGTGATGCCAGGTAGGGAGGCAGATTATGTGAGTGCAGATAGATGGTAGGGGAGGTAGGTGGGTGTAGCTGGTGTTGGAGGTCTATGGAGGTTCTCTTCTGATGCTTAAATTTTGTCAAGAAATGTGAAGGAGCATGATTGGCTCAGAGTGAATTTTGGGGTGAGACTGTTAGAGATTTAAGAACAGAATAAAAAAGGTATGATATAGTCATCTGGGGAGAGGAAGAGTAAATAGGCTAATGAAGTAGAAAGTGATCACATAGGTTGATTAAGGACATATTGTGAATGTGCAGCATTAAATGTGCACTTGAGATTCACAGCCATGAAATTAAAATGAGAAGAGTCAGAACAATTGAGAGATTTTTCTCTTAACTGTGGATGTAGGACCAGAATAAGTATAGAACTGAATTTAACAAGGGTTATGCTTTTGCCAAGAAAGTACAATAAAGTGTGAAGGGGGGGGGAATTCAAGGGTATAAGCAAGGTGCTGATTATGTTAAACCATGGAATTCAAGCTAAATAAAAAGGAGAGAGAAGGTATGAAGATATGGGGATGGTGAAAAGTTACAAAATCGATGGATTAGAGATCCCAGTGTGTTCTAAGTATTTTGGAATCTGTATTATTACAGGAAATGAGATAGAATGATAGAAAGTGGGGGTCAGTGAATGTGAGTTATAAACTGAGATGACAAAGAAATTGATGTTATTGGCATTGACGAGAACTGGGGTGTGACCATGGCAGGTGGTAATTGTGGAAGTGTAGAAGACAAGATCATTGTAGGAGAGGAATTGATGGAAATGAAAGACTAAGGTGGAAAAGAGGCAACAGCATAAACCTTGAACCCACAAGAATATACGAGCAGCAATGTTGGAGATTGATAATGAGCTACAAGCTAAGTCATGGAAAAATATAAGGGAGAGACATAAAAATGTGAGGGAAACGCATGCAGCAAAAATGATAGATTGTGGATGATGTAAATGAATGCTATGAGATTTAAAGCAGGCTTTTTTTTAGGAAGTAGGGAGGAAGAATAGCCTGAGAGCAACAATGAACAGTGAAGATGTCTACTTCACTGTTGTAGCAACAACAGACACCACTGGTGAAAGATGTAGGGGAGTTAGGGGCCTCAAGGAGGAATGAGATCTTCTGGAGACAAGTGTGGAGAGAACATTCTGAAAAGAGGTGGAGGGTAACAGGGGTTTCTCTAATGTGTTTCAGAGGGCCCAGTAGAAGGGATTTGGGGGTAGCCAAGGGGTGGGAGAAGTGGATGAAGAGGCTAGCATACAGTGAGTGAGACTTGTCCCCTGTATCTGGGACTTCTTGGGGGTGAATAAATGTATAAAAAGACCTAAAAATTTGAAGGGATTAGTGCTACAGCTGGCCAGGTTGCGATTTGGGTGCGGTTGGGCAGGAAGAAACCTTAAGTGATGCCCTAGTCCTGGTGATGCAGTTGAAGAGGTTGGGAAAGATGGATTTGGAGTTCTAGTGGGGGCAGACCCACTCCTGACTGCAGGCTCATAGTCATGAACATGCAGGTGTTGTAAGTGGTATATCTAGAGAGGACTTCCCAGCTTCAATTTGGGCCTCCACTGGGTAGGGGACAGGTTTACTGACAGTGTTCCCATTGCTACTCGAACCCCAGGGTGCAGTTGTGAAACTCTGGGGAAAATCCGTTGTTACTCAGAACATGTGAGCCTCTGAAAGTGAGTCTGGAAAGCCAAGGAAGCTTGATCTTAGACCCATGTGCATGCATCTTCCCAGCCTGTTATTGTTGAATAAGTGAGCTATGGAATGAGATCCTTCCTTCCTTTCTTTCTTTCTTTCTTTCTTTCTTTCTTTCTTTCTTTCTTTCTCTTTCTCTCTTTCTCTCTTTCTTTCTTTTGAGAGAGAGAGACACAGGGTGCAAGTGAGCAAGGGGCAGAGAGAGATCATAACCTGAACCGAAGTCAGATGCTTAATGACTGAGCCACCCAGGCACCCTATGGAATGGCTTTTTTAAAATTTGTGGGGCACATGGGTGGCTCAGTTGGTTAAGCTACTGACTGCAGCTCAGATCATGATCTCATGGCTCGTGAGTTCGAGCCCGTGTTGGGCTCTGTGCTGACAGCTCAGAGTCTGGAGCCTGCTTCAGATTCTGTCTGTCTCTCTCTCTGCCCTCCCCTGCTCATGCTCACTCTCCTGCTCTCTCTTTCTCTTTCTCTCTCTCAAAAATAAATAAACATTATAATTTTTTTTTAAAAAATTGTTAAGTCTCTTGGTATCCACAATTAAAAAACAAACAAACCCAAAACTACTATTGTATTTAAGATGCATGGAGAAAGCCACTTTGGGGACCCTTGCCCCCTGGTGCTGCTTCTTTCTTCCTGGGCTAGGGCCATGTGGAGATGCTCAGCAGCATCCATGCTCAGCAGCATGGATATGCAGCCTGGAGATGCTCAGCAGCATGGATAAACTCAGCTCCATGTTCATGAACTTTTTTTGAAATGGAGGCAGGAGAGGTGGCATGTACATATTTTCCTGGGTATTGAAAGAGTGTTTCTCTGCTAAAAAGATGGGTAGTGAAATAGAAATGTGATTTCCTGGCTTCTTTCTCTACTTTAACAGTACCCAGCCTAACCAAAGAAAAACTCTTAGGAAGTTACATTTGCTCCTGCTCTGTGTTCCCAGCTCTATTCTGGTGTGTGTGTGTGTGTGTTTTAAACTCCTTTCCCAAATCACATATAGTTTATTTCAACTGTGTGTATTGTCTCAACCCCATCCTGTAACTATTGAAAATGCTGAACAATGCAGAGTTGTTTTTAATTGTTGATTTAATTGTTTCTTATAAGGTATTTAATAAAGCTTTTATTCTGTATGCATTTTACTACATCTGATATAAGCCATGCAAAATATTCCAGCTATTAGATATAAAGTATTAACATTCTTTTTTTAAAAAAGTTATCTCTCCACTCAAGACCCTGAGATCAAGAGTCGCATGCTTTACTGACTAAGCCAGCCAGGCGCCACTTACCATCCTTTTTATACTTGATATTTAAGCGTTTCTTGAAGCATATAGTAATTTTCCATAATATTTCTAAATACTGGTGTTTTGAGTCTGGCTTCACATATTATCAAATGCTAGATCTTAGTTATCTTGGGAATGACTACAACATAATGATCAAATACATATTTTTGTACTTAGGTTTAAAAACACTTTTCTAATGATGTATATACACTATCCCTTTTGACTTTTGAAAAAAGTAATGTTGTGATAAAAGGACCTTTCATGGTTTTTCACATTTATTTCTCACATTCCTCTAAGTTGGGCTATGTTTTTCAACCTCAGCTGACATCGTTTCTCGGCCTTTTGGCCAAGATCAAGTGTAGTATCTGTTCTTATCAGCTGACAGAGGGAGAAACTGAAGAATTCAGCAATTAAATAATTCGCCCACGTTCACTCAATTATTTACCCAATGTTGAAGAAGTAGGAAAACAGATTTGAGCTTAAAAGACAAACCCAAAAGCCTCAGCGGCTCACTGGTGCAACACGCCTGCTCATCCTCAAACTAATACAAGTAGTTTGTTATTTCCATTTTAATTTAATTCTGTTCATGTAATACTAATTAAAGGTGTTGTGTAATACTAATTAAAAAGCACGGTGTACACTTTATCTGTCAGGCCCTGCGGTATATGGATTATCATATGTAAGACTCCTTAAGCCTCGCTGCACTATAATGTGGGGATAATTGCCATTGTATAAGAGCAAAAACAATTTATCTGTCCAAAGACACATTCTTGTTAAGTGGGATAGCTGGGCGTCAAATACAGGCAGGCTCCAGATCCCGCAATATTAGTTGAGAGTTCAAATATTTCAGTGAAAATCCAGGTTGTAACAAATGTATTTTTTCCAGGTATAATGTCTGAAATTTTATAGTCTCTATGGACAGTTATATAACTTAGGCACAATAGCTTTAGAGCAATCCAGTCGGTCAACTGTCAGTTTCTTAAATTCAAAAGAAGTTTTTGGTGCTTTTGTGCAAAATTCTAAAGTTAAAATAAAATGCCTAATTTGCACAAAGGCATCAGAACATTCCCTGTTTTCTCCATTAGTTTTATCCCAGTGAACATTGTACTATTCCTAAATATTTGATGAAGGCGATGAAGTGAATTAGTCCTCCAGATTGTGAAGGCTTGTGGAGTTATGCCCTTTTGGAAGCATTTTTTTGTCCTAGGAATGTCAAAGCTGGCAACTTTTTGATGGCAGTTTGTTTCTCCATCTGTCCCATACATTTAGAACAGTTGTGAAGTGAAGAATGGATTTCATACCATGCAAGTAGGTATGAAATCCTTTTACATGTTGCCAATCTGATTTCTCTAGGGAGAAGTCACCTGCGTGTTGGGCTTCTCTGACTGTCCAGGTGGAATGGTTACATTTTTTGACAAATCTTAAGAAAGCTTAAAAGTGACAGAGAAATAAATTCTAAATATTGGTGTTTGTGTTATTAATTGGGGTAGATTAGACTATGCTCTGGTGACAAATATACTTAGTGGCTTGACATACAAAGTCTGTTGCAGGTGCCACAGCAGGGCAACTTCCTTTCAGACTGCACCTTGCGAATCCAGAATGACAGAGCACAAAACTCCCAGGGCATGTGAGTGCCAGAGGGTTAAGCAGAAGCTATTTATGCCTTACACCGGAAGTGATATACGCCACTTCTCACAGTCCCCTGTGAGGTCACAAGTTCCCATCTAATATATGAAAGCAGGAAGCAGCAAGTAAGAGAGGATAACTGGATGTGGGTGAGCAATCTCACCATAGTAATCTCTACTATAGCTCACAGCCCTCTTTGTTCAAAACATTTACCTTTCAATATTCTAGCCTTTTTGATGATGCAGATTATACAATCTGATATATCATCCAGGTAAGTAATGTAGCTTTGAGTTGTTTAATAATTTATTTTGAAAGAGAAATCAAATTTACCACTTTTGGGGAATTCATTTATCCAAATGTTTGCCTTTTATGTTTGAAAAGATTATTTATGTAATATTGTAATATTAAAAATTAATGTTGCATAATTTTCACAAGCAAGAGGTAACTAGAAGGTGTATACATTCCTAGTTTTCTCTAAAATATTGTCATCTCTAACATGGGAAGCATTTTAGGAGTTTTAAGGGCCTCTGAACAAGCTATGTGTTTCTGGCTGAGTGACTTAACCTCCCAAAGACATATGTCCTTAAATGGATGCAGGGAAAGTGGCAATATCTATTAGAAAGTTGTAGTTACTGAGAAAATTTGTGTAAAACCCTAAATGTGAGACAGGAAAACCATCAAAATCCTAGGGGAGAATATAGACAGTAACCTCTGTGATATCAGCTGCAGCAACTTCTTACTAGACATGTCTCTGGAGGAAAGGGAAACAAAAGCAAAAATACACTGTTGGGACTTCATCAAGATAAAAAGCTTCTGCACAGCAAATGAAACAATCAACAAAACTAAACAGCGATATTTAGAAAGGGAGAAGATATTTTCAAATGACAGATCTATGATAAAGGGTTAGTATCCAAAATCCATAAGGAACTTATCAAACTCAACACCTAAAAACCCCAAATAATCCAATTAAGGAATGGGCAGAAGACATGAATGGACATTTTTCCAAAGAAGATATCCAGATGGCTACCAGAACATGGTAAAATAGAACAAAAATAGAACATGAAAATATGCTCAACATAACTCATCATCAGGGAAATACAAACCAAAACTACAATGAGCTATCACCTCATACCTGTCAGAGTGGCGAAAATTAACAACACAGGAAAAACCAAATATTGGCAAGGATGTGCAGAAAGTGGAACCCTCTTCCACTGTTGGTGGAAATGCAAACTGGTACAGCCACTCTGGAAAACAGTATGGGGTTTCTCAAAAAGTTAAAAATAGAACTACCCTGTGATCCAGCAATTTTACTACTAGGCATTTACTCAAAAGATACAAAAATACTGGTTCAAAGGGATACGTGCACCTTGATGTTTGTAGCAGTATATCAACAATAGCCAAATTATGGATGAATAAATGGAAAAGGAAGGTGTGGATCAGCTGATGAATGGATAAAGAAGGTATTATATATATATATATATATATATATATATATATATATATATGAATACTAGTATATTATAATATTATCATCAGAAAGAATAAAATCTTGGGACGCCTGGGTGGCTCAGTCGGTTAAGCATCTGACTTCATCTCAGGTCATGATCTTGAGGATCGTGAGTTCGAACCCCACGTTGGGCTCTGGGCTGATAGCCTGGAGCCTGGAGCCTGCTTCGGATTCTGTGTCTCCCTCTCTTCCTGCCTCTTCCCTGTTCATGCTCTGTCTTTCTGTCTCTCGAAAATAAACGTAATTTTTTTTTTTAAAAGAATAAAACTTTCCATTTGCAATGATGTGGATGGAGCTAGAGTGTATTATGTTAAGCCAAATAAGTCAGTTAGAAAGACAAATACCACGCAATTTCGCTCATATGTGGAATTTAAGAAATGAAACAGATGAACATAAGGGGGGGGGGAAAGTGAGGCAAACCATAAAACAGACTCTTAACTATAGAGAACAGGGTTGCTGGAGGTGAGGTGAGCAGGGGGATGGGATAAAGGGGTGACGGGTATTAAGAAGGGCATTTGTGATGAGCACTGAGAGTTACATGTATGTGATGAATCACCAAATTCTACTCCTGAAACTAATATTACACTATATGCTAACTGGAATCTAAATAAAACTTAAATGAAAGAAAGAAAAAGAAGAAAAGAAAGAAAGAAAGAAAGAAAGAAAGGGAAAAGGCGTAATACTTTTAAAAACTACAATAGCTTGTGGCATTTACTGAACCTCAGTGAAGTTAACTAGTACTATACAGAGCTGAAAAAGTGATAATTGTGTCTATCAATCTTGACCCAAAACCAGGTTTATACATCCATTTGTTATCTACAGATTTTCCAAATGCTAAAAATGCTACTAAAGATTTTCCATAAATAATTGTTAACATACTTTGGGAGCCAAAATGAAAACTTATTCTAGCACATCTTATTCTAATAGTTTGTTTTTAATGTCTTTGATGATTTCTCCTGCTCTTGTTCTCTGGTTTTTAACATTAAAGCTCTTTTTGTGTACTTAATTTCCACAGAGAAAGTATAAATCCAGGAATGTATAAATTAAGTATGATTGTTGTAGACCTATAAGAATTAAAAAATAAGAAATGTTATGTAGTTTTCAGAACTCTTTTTTTAATGTTTATTTATTTTGAGAGAGAGAGAGAGAGAGAGAGAGCGCATGTGTGCAAGTGAGGGGAAGGGCAGAGAGAGGGAGAAAAGAATCCCAAGCAGGCTCCACTCTCAGCACAGAGCCCAACGCAGGGCTCCATCACATGAACCATGAGATCATGACCTGAAAGGAAATCAAGAGTGAGACTCTTAACAGACTGAGCTACCCAGGCACCCCTTCAGTACTCTTAACTTCATGGTTAGGGTTGTATTATGGGTTGAGTTGTGCCCTTCTCAAAACTGATATTTGGAGTTTCTATCCCCAATACCTTAGAATGTGATTTTATTTGGAAATAGTCATTGCAGATGTAATTAGATGTGTTAGGAAGAGATCATACTAGAGTAGGGTGGGCTCCTAATACAATATGACTGATGTCCTTATAAAAAGAGGAAATTTTGACACAAGGACATGTACAGATTGGAGATGATGTAAAGACTCAGGAGAATACTATCTACACGCCAAGAGATGACTTATGTCACCACCCTCAGAAGGAACCAGTCCTACCAACAGCTCAGTCTTAGACTTCTGGGCTCCAGAACTGTGAAAGAATAAATTTCCGTTATTTAAGCCATCCAATTTGTGGTACTTTGTTATGGTAGCCCTAGAAAACATACATAGGTTGTCATACATTTCAATCTTACATATATTTTAAACTCCATTAGAAATTATTAATATTGATATACATTTCCAGGACCTTATGAGAAAATCTTGCAGTACCAGGTATAATCTGAGATATCCTTCCTCAGCTGCATAACTTGCCCAGATAATATTAAATTATAAAACTCTTTTTTTATTTTAGAGAGAGAGAGAGCACAAATGAGATAGAGGGGCAGTGGGAGAGAGAGAGAGAGAGAGGGACAGAAAGAGAGAGAGGGAGGGAGGGAGGGAGGGGGAATCTTAAGCAGGCTCCATGCTGAATGTGGAGCCTGCTGCAAGGCTTGATCCCACAACCCTGGGATCATGCCCTGAGCCCAAATCAAGAGTAGTACATCCAACCGACTTAGCCACCCTCATGCCTGTAAATTATAAAACTCTTAAACTATATGACTGGCTTAGTAAAAATGTATTTTTTAATGTTTATTTATTTTTGGGAAAGAGACAGTGTGCAAGTCGGGGAGAAGAGGGAGACACAGAATCCGAAGCAGGCTCCAGGCTCTGAGCTGAGCTGGGCACAGAGCCCAATGCGAGGCTCAAACCCACAAACCATGAGATCATGACCTGAACCAAAGTTGGATGCTTAATCAACTGAGACACCCAGGTGCCCCATAAGTGTATTTTTTTAATAGAGGGAGTTTCTTGTCTCCAGTTGTCCTAGGGCATTATGTTTTGCAAACTAATCTGTGCTCTTAAAGTTGACTTGTGTGGAAGATGTGTACATCTTTGCACTCTGCTGCATGGGTGGTCAGCAAAGAGTAATTGCTCATCCACAAACTAGCTGGAGATATAAATGTCTTTTGTTGGCGGTGGGTGGTTTTGTAATGTCAAAGGATCTTTCAATGGATTTAATTTATGTAAACTAAATTTAGATATATCTCTAGCCTTTGGATGTCAGAAGGCAGAAGGACATGTGGTACAATAAATAGATGTCTCTTTGGGGCTATATAATAATATCTTAACTCTTTAGAATTTAGTGTCTATGTGCATTTTCTATAGCAATACTTCCTTGGGTCTTTATTGCAATGATTCCTGATTTTTTCAAATGATATTTTTTGTGGGCATGTAGACTGTTGAAGCTCGAGATAAATAATACATGAAGTCCTTCAGCCATGCCTTTAATGTGAGCACTGAAGATTTGTTTTCAGAGCTAAAACTGTTGATACTGTGGCTCTAAACCTGAACTTTAAACACAAATGAAATTTCTGTTTTTAGTTTGCTCCTGTCCTCCTCTCTTCCACTTTTCTCCCATTTATATTGTGGCAATGAACACTTGATGTCATAAAATATCCCCTTAGGAGCAATTGAATGTGTGTCTAACTGGGAAGAGAATGTGTAGACTCTAAATCAAGATTCTTTATTTTACCCAGGAGGAGCTGCTGTAATGTTTGTGAGGCCAGAGTACACAAGGCAGAGATCAAACTTGGGAGCAAACCTCTCATCATTACCTTTGTGATTGCCAATTTGAATCTTTCCTCTTTTTTTTTTTTAATGTGTGACTTTAATCTTATCAATTTTGTGTCCTCAGGTGGAATCCTACAAGTATAATTTTTTTTTTTTATAAAATGACCAGTTGAAAAAGAAAAATCGTAATGGTACTCGTTGGTCCTGATGAGCAGAATCTGATAACCTCCTTCACCTGCCAACCCTAGCTTAATGTCACAAGTGCTATGTCGTCAAATTGTTATATATTCACTTTGACCTTATACGTACCAACTGTGTCTTATTTATTTTGGATATTGTTTTTCATCTCCAAGAATGGAAATAATTCTATCATGCACTTGAATGTGCTTGTGTGTTGATGATAAAATTTCCATTGTGTGTGTTGAATAACATCATGTCTTCTCTTTGAGTTCAAACACTGTAAGGAGGAAGCACTTACACATGAACATTATTACTTATTTCTGGGCTAACTGCTGTCCTGGTCTATATAACATGATTTACCTGTGGTTCATTGTTTTCAAACTTTAAGACAAGATTCTTTTTTGAATTCCATTATGTAAAGTTACTCAATGTCATGATCATAAAAATTATATATATTATAGACACTTTCTATCATAATTATCTTATTTTTTATAAGAATAGATTGAAAATCAGAGAACTGTTCATGGTTGTCAGTTATAAGTAGTGGAGAGTGACCTTGAACTCTGATCTACCTTTCAATACACATTTTACACACATCACCCTATCACTCTGCTTAAAAACTCTACTGTTTCAATCCACTGTTTTCAATTCACCTAACAACTTGGATGAAATATCTGTTGACTATAGTAGTTGGGTTTTGAAATTTTTTTCAATGGTAATGAAAAATTGGCTCACCTAACTTGAGCCAATTTCCCCATTAGTATCCCTTCTGAGTCATTTATAAGATGGTTCAGTTGCCCCTGGGGTTTCTTGGAAGAAACATTCTCTAATTAATATTCAGTTCTCTAGTTCTGTCACACAAGGTCCAGCACATATATCAGCACATAATAGGCCCTCAGTAAATATTATTTTCTTCTCTGCTTTCTCTTCAGTAATTTAATTTGCCTGTCTTTGTCCCTTTGGTTTAAAACTTTGATTCCTAATATCGTGAAGACAAAGAATACAACTCCTATCCTCTCCATCTTAGTCTTGAAAGTCTGTCTTCTTAGGTCTTCTTAAATGTATATATATATCATGCTATGGCCATTTCTCTGGCCTTTTCTTCTCTGTATTCTTAGTATCCTTCTTATGTATAAAATATGTTAGTCCAAGCCTCTTATTGTTTCTTTCCATTATTCTTTGAAAACATCTTCTTTTGGTAAATGTTAAATCTATTAACCTGATCCTGGGCTCCAATTCTATATTTTTCTAACTCTTTGCTTGGCTAATTCTTGTTATCTTGAAATCACCTCAAATTCTCTATGTTAAGACACTTCTTTCCTAACTGTATTTACTTTCAGGTAACTGTCCTACTTTTATTTTTGATATATCTATTCTTTCAGGCCATCAGATCCAACATTTCCTTTGCAGACTCAGTCCCCATCAACTAGAGTTGACTATGATTTGTCTATTTTATTCATTTCTTCTTCTTTCTCACTGCTGCCATTATTTCAGTTCCCAAGCTTTAAATTGCCACTTGGACTATTTTTGCCTTCAGTCTCCTTCCCTATTTGAATTCTTCTGATGTACCACTGGTATTTCTAACCCAAAACTTCCAATGAATACCTTCTTTAGTCAGATATACTTAGTGGTTTTCCATCGTCACACTGTAAAATACAAATTCTTTAGACTTTCAATAAAGACTCTTGTGATCTGTCCTTAAAATCTATTTGAAACATCAACTTCTACTGTTTCTTTTTACAAATTCCTCAAGCTGATCAAGATCTTATGATCTGAGCATTGAAAATTTGATTCTATGTGCATACAGTTAGAATAAATATATATATATATACGTCTATTTACCATAGTAAGACATTCCCTATTATATATTCATTGAGATTTGATGTTGAGGAAATTCAAACTGCCTCAACTTATACTAGTATAAGTGATAAATGGCAATAAATTTGGTTGTATTATATTTTCTCTTAATAAAGCTGAACTTATTTGCTAATGTACTGTCTGAAAACTTGTTCTATGCTTTTCTATGATCTTTGTGATCAAACTGGAATCCCCCTTAGGTAATTATGGCAACATTAAAAATGTATGATTATTTTTAGGTTCTCAATTTAATAAGATGCTTGTCTTAATTGCTAAAAGTAATTATTTTGAAAGTAGCTAAAAACCCTCATTAACCTCATTAATAGGCTATAAAATCATAATCATGGTGATAAAGAAGCAGCCTTATATAGAGCATGCAAATTCTTACTGTAACTTATAGCACTAAATTGCATGTTTCCCTTGTAATAAAACACTAAGATAAATAGGACAGTTGAGAAAAACAAGTTTGTGTTATTTGTTTGAAATTATATAAGTAATGTTAAAGTCAAGATCTGATTCTCTTGAATCAGCTTAAGACCTAGGTGTTTAAGCAATCTCAGCCCCAGACACACAATGCTTGAAAACATTCCATAGCAGGAACATATGGACTGTAGCATCAGATATTTGAGTTGGAAGCCCACACATGATATTTACTAGCTGTATGTCTTGGGACAAATTAGTCAATGTCTCCAAGCCTCAGCTTTTTCATCTCTAAATGAGAAATATAATAATAACTCTGTAACATTGATTTTTGGGGGGGAGGATGAATGAAATAACAAAAATTAAGTATCTACTACCATGTCTAACTCATAGTAGGTACTCAACAAATAACCTATTATTAGGTAAGGATGGTAATAATAGTCAACAATAAAAATATTTTTGTTTACCCGCTTTTCTTACTTGGAGACAATTTTTTAAAAATCAAGTGACAAAGCAAGGAGAATACTTTATACCTAATTTGAGGTGGGTTTTTTTTTTATTTTTTTTTAATGTTTATTTATTTTTGAGACAGAGAGAGACAGAGCATGAATGGGGGAGGGTCAGAGAGAGGGAGACACAGAATCCGAAACAGGCCCCAGGCTCCGAGCTGTCAGCACAGAGCCCGACGCGGGGCTCAAACTCACGGACCGCGAGACCATGACCTGAGCTGAAGTCGGCCGCTTAACCGACTGAGCCACCCAGGCGCCCCCCTAATTTGACGTTTTTAAGACCACCTCTTTTTAATGCTTTAATCCTTCAGATTTCTGGAGTGGAAAGGGGAGTTTGGTCTGATATTCCCATGCACACAGGCATCATGAGACTATGAGTGTCTACAATCTTGGCTTAGAGGGGTACATTTGAAAAAAAAAAACTTATGTACGGCCCCAGAACTTCTTCTCCTTCTGCAACTTTTCATTTATTTCCAGATGGCCTCCCTCCCATCAATATAACAACTCATATTTCAAATCTTCATCCAAGATGGAAGAAGGAGTAAACTTTATGTCCAACTTCCCCTCAGTGGGTTTATGACATCTTCTGTGAGGCATCAGAGACCAATGACACACAGGACATCTATAGACTTTGGAGAGTTTTAGATGGACCCAGCATATACACAGCAACTGGATACTAACAGAAACAGCAAGAATACATGTGAACGCATTTCAGATCCTGTGTTAATTACATTTCCTTTTAATCTATAGAACAATCTTATTAGGTAGGTGTACAATGATATATAATCCAAATGTTACAAAAGAGGAAACTGAAACACAGAGAGACAAAAGAACTTGCTCAGAGTCACAGAGCTGAAGTAGTAGTCAAATTGGGTATGTCTGACTATAAAGCTCTTTCATTAAAAGTCTACTATTATTCTGCTAAGTAGGGCACAGCTTTGGTGTTTGGC
This sequence comes from Panthera onca, assembly GCF_046562875.1. Classification (NCBI taxonomy): domain Eukaryota; kingdom Metazoa; phylum Chordata; class Mammalia; order Carnivora; family Felidae; genus Panthera; species Panthera onca. Next base: position 72,419,771 of record NC_138343.1, read on the forward strand.
TTGGGTTCTCCAATGTGTTTGGCTTTATTCAATCTTAAAAAAAATAATAAAAATACATAAATCTTGGGGCACCTGGGTGGCTCAGTTAGTTAAACGTTGGACTCTTGATTTCAGCTCAGATCAAGTCCCACATCAGGCTCTGCACTGATAGTGTGGAGGGATTCTGCTTGGGATTTTCTCTCTTCCTCTCCTTCTGCCCCTCCCCCTCCCTGCCCCTGTGCATGTGTTTACTGTCTCCTCTCTCTCTCTCTCTCTCAAAATAAATAAACATACAAAAATAGATAAATCTTACATAAAGACTAAGAGAAAGGTGAAGCTAAACTATACTAAACAACAAAGATGTACAGTTTATCATCAGGTGACTCTATTTAACAGAGCATATCTTTGTAAATAGGTGCTATAGAAGTAGTTTTAATTTTTTTAAATATTTATTTATTTTTGAGAGAGAGAGAGAGGAGAGTGCAAGCAGGGGAGGGGCAGAGTGAGAGGGAGACACAGATTCTGAAGTAGGCTTCAGGCTCTTAGCTGTCAGCGCAGAGCCTTACACGGGGCTGGAACCCATGAACCATGAGGTCATGACCTGAGACGAAGTAGGATGCTTAATGGACTGAGCCATGCAGGTGCCCCAGAAGTAGTTTTATCTAATACTTAATTCTAACAAAAATAATAATAGCAAGAAGATTTATATTCATGAAGAAATGATGACACTTCCTCAAACAGTTTAAACTTCTTAAACTCTAAAGACAGTTTTAGCATCAAATGCACTGGCTAAAAAACCAGAAAAATAAAATTACAATGTAATTTACACAGTAACTGCAATAGACATAAAGCTGTTTTTTTGAATATCAGTGGCAGAAAAATTTTGGTTACCATTCTTGCAAAAAGTTCTTCAAGTCTTGGGGTGCCTGGGTGACTCAGTCGGTTAAGTGGCCTACTCTTGGTTTCAACTCAGGTCATGATCTCACGGTTCATGAGTTTGAGCCCTGCATCGGGCTCTGCACTGACAGTGGGATCCTGCTTGGGATTCTCTCTCTCTCCCTCTCTCTCTACCCGTCCTGTACTCTCTCTCTCTCTCAAAATAAATAAATAAAACTTAGGGAAAAAAGTCATTCACGTCTCTACTTCTGTTGTTAATACACCTTCCAAACCATACTACAGTCAAAATAATTTTTACAATGACTCATTTGACCACATTTGGTTTGAGCTCTCTGTTGGTTCTCCAGTGCACATAGACAACTTAGCCTGGCATTCAAGATCCTACATAATATTTTAGTAATCCACTTACTCAGCTTTCCTCTTACCTAAGCAAGCACCAGCCAGCATTGGTTTTTTTTCTTTAAATATTACATATAGTCTAGTTTCTGCATCTTCATTCATCTTTATTTCCTTCCAGATTTCTTTAACTGTTGTCTGTATATCTAAACCCTATTATTTACTCAAGGACCAGCCCACATCTCATCTTTTTAAAATTTCTTTTGTGCTCAACACAAATTTTTCTCTTCCTGCTCAGAATTAGCCAACTTTGTTTTTTATATTACTTAATGTTTATCAGTCTCATGCTATTTTGTAACTTATAATATATTCAATTCTTCTCTGTTTATATTGCCAGTTCAAGAGCATGGTGAATATGTATGGTTAATTATAACTAAAAAACAATAAATGATAGAATAATTTATTTTCAGTCTCTGAACAAGGCTTTTCGAAGCGTTTTTAATTTTGATGCAATCTGAATAACTAATTTTTTTAGTGAATTACATTTTTAGTGTCTTATCTAAGAAATTTGTACCTCACCAAAGCCACAAAGATTTTGCCAATGTTTTTGAGAAGTTTGGCTTTTACTTTTATGTTTTATGATATGTTTTAAGATAATTTCTGTATTAATATTGAAGCCCATTTTTTGCATGTGAATATCTAGTTGTTCTAATATAATTTGTTGATAATATTATCCTTTCTTCACTAAACTGCTTTGCATCTTTTTCAAAATCAGTTGGAGAACTGACTTTTGGGTGACTCTGTTTTTGGACTTTATATTCTGTTTCATTACTCTATTTGTCCATCTTGTTGAATGCCACACTACACACTAGCTAGGTTACAGTTGCTTAAATAACTATTGAAATCAGCTAGTTTTAATTGTTTAACTTTGTTCTTCCTTTTCAGGGTTGTTTTGATTCTTTGTGTTTCCAAATGGATTTTGAAAAATTTATCCATTTATATTAAAAAACTGACTGGGATTTTGATTGAGATTATATTAAATCTATAGATGAATTTGGAAAGAATTGACATTTTAATAATACTGAGTCTTCTGAACCATGAGCCTAGTACATTTCTCTATTTATGACCTGATTAATTTCTGTCAGCAATATTTTATAATTTTCACTGCATAAATTTTTCATGACTTCTGTCAAAATTATCCCTACTTTCAGGGGTGCCTGGGTGGCTCAGTACATTAAGCGTCCGACTTCGGCTCCAGTTATGATCTTGCAGTTCGCAAGTTTGAGCCCCGTGTCAGGCTCTGTGATGCCAGCTCAGAGCCTGGAGCCTGCTTTGGATTCTGTGTCTCCCTCTCTCTATGCCCCTCCCCCACTCATTCTCTCTCTCTCTCTCTCTCTCTCTCTCTCTCTTTCTCAAAAATAAATAAAAAATCTAAAGAAAAATCATCCCTACTTTCATATTTTGGCTGCTACTGTAAATGGTATTAGTTATTAATTTTAATTTATGATTATTTATTGATATTATAGAAAGACAATTGACTTTTGACTATAGATCTTGTGCCTCATTTAATAAAACTTTGTAAATTCACCTATTAGTTCCAGTAGCACTTTTGTAGATTGCTTTGGATGTTCTATATACACATTCAGGTCATGTATGAGTAGTAACAGTTGTACTTCCTTTCCAATCTGGCTGATAATTTTTCTTGCTTCCTTTCACTTGTTAGACACTTCAGTCCAACGTTAAATAGGAGAGACTGAAAAAATTAAATAAATAAATAAATAAATAAATAAATAAATAAGAGAGAATGGATATCCCTGTCTTGTTCCTGAACTTAGGAGCAAAGCATTCATGTTTTACCATTAAGTATAATGAAGCTATAAAATTTCCTCATAGTTGCCCTTTTTAAGTTAAAAAGTTTCTTCCTGTTTCTACTTTTATGAATTTTGTATCTGGAATAGATACTGGATTTTGCCAAATACTTTTTCTGTACTCATTGAGATGATTCTATTTCAGATTTGTTTTAGTTTTGTTTTCTTGTCAATATGGTAAATTGTACTGACTGATTTCCAATCTTTTTTTTTTTTTTTTTAATTTACATCTGAATTAGTTACCATATAGTGCAATAATGATTTCAGGAGTAGATTCCTTGGTGCCCCTTACATGTTTAGCCCATCGCCCCTCCACAACCCCTCCCATAACCCTCAGTTTGTTCTCCATATTTAAGAGTCTCTTCTGTTTTGTCCCCCTCCCTGTTTTTATATAATTTTTGTTTCCCTTCCCTTATGTTCATCTGTTTTGCCTCTTAAAGTCCTCATATGAGTGAAGTCATGTAATTTTTGTCTTTGACTAATTTCATAGCATAATAACCTCCAGTTCTATCCACGTAGTTGCAAATGGCAAGATTTCATTATTTTTGAATGCCGAGTAATACTCCATTGTGTATGTATGTGTGTGTGTATACACACACACACACACACACACACACCACATTTTCTTTATCCATTCATCCATCAATGGACATTTGAGCTCTTTCCATACTTTGGCTATTGTTGATAGTGCTGCTATAAACATGGGGGTGCATGTGTCCCTTCAAAACAACACACCTGTATCCCTTGGATAAATGTCTAGTAGTGCAATTGCTGGGTCGTGGGCTAGTTCTATTTTTAGTTTTTTGAGAAACCTCCATACTGTTTTCCAGAGTGGCTGCACCAGCTTGCATTCCCATTAACAATGCAGCAGAGGTCCTCTTTCTCTGCGTCCTCACCAACATCTGTTGTTGCCTGAGTTGTTAATGTTAGCCATTCTGACGGTGTAAGGTGGTATCTCATTGTGGTTTTGATTTGTATTTCCCTGATGATGAGTGATGAGCATTTTTTCATGTGTCAGCTGACCATCTGGATGTCTTCTTTGGAGAAGTGTCTATTCAGGTCTTTTGCCCATTTCTTCACTGGATTATTTGTTTTTTTTGGGTGTTGAGTTTGATAAGCTCTTTATAGATTTTTGATACTAACCCTTTATCTGATATGTCGTTTGCAAATATCTTCTCCCATTCCATTGGTTGCCTTTTAGTTTTGCTGATTATTTCCTTCACTGTGCAGAAGCTTTTTATTTTGATGAGGTCCCAGTAGTTCATTTTTGCTTCTGTTTCCCTTGCCACTGGAGACGTGTTGAGTAAGAAGTTGCTGCGGGCACGATCAAAGAGGTTTTTGCCTGTTTTCTCCTCGAGGATTTTGATGGCTTCCTGTCTTACATTGAGTTCTTTCATCCATTTTGAGTTTATTTTTGTGCATGGTATAAGAAAGTGGTCCATGTTCATTCTTCTGCATGCCGCTGTGCAGTTTTCCCAGCACCACTTGCTGAAGAGACTGTCTTTATTCCATTGGATGTTCTTTCCTGCTTTGTCAAAGATTAGTTGCCCATACGTTTGTGGGTCCATTTCTGGGTTCTCTATTCTATTCCATTGATCTGAGTGTCTGTTCTTGTGCCAGTACCGTAGTGTCTGGATGATTACAGCTTTGTAGTATAGCTTGAAGTCCGGGATTGTGATGCCTCCTGCTTTGGTTTTCTTTTTCAAGATTGCTTTGGCTCTTCAGGGTCTTTTCTGGTTCCATACAAATTTTAGGATTATTTGTTCTAGCTCTGTGAAGAATGCTGGTGTTACTTTGATAGGGATTGCATTGAATATGTAGATTGCTTTGGGTAGTATCGACATTTTAACAATATTACTTTTTCCTATCCAGGAGCATAGAATCTTTTTCCATTTCTTTGTGTCTTCTTAAATTTCTCGCATCAGCTTTCTATAGTTTTTAGTGTACAGATTTTTCACCTCTTTGGTTAGATTTATTCCTAGGTATTTTATGGTTTTTGGTGCAACTGTAAATGGGATCGATTCCTTGATTTCTCTTTCTGTCACTTCATTGTTGGTGTATAGGAATGCAACCGATTTCTGTGTGTTGATTTTATATCCTGCAACTTTGCTGAATTCATGAATCAGTTATAGCAGTTTTTGGTGGAATCTTTTGGGTTTTCCATATAGAGTATCATGTCATCTGCGAAGAGTAAAAGTTTGACCTCCTCTGGCCAATTTGGATGCCTTTTATTTCTTTGTGTTATCTGATTGCAGAGGCTAAGGCTTCCAATACTATGTTTAATAACAGTGGCGAGAGTGGACATCCCTGTCTTGTTCCTGACCTTAGGGGGAAATTTGTCAGTTTTTCCCCATTGAGGATGATATTAGCGTTGGGTGGTTCATATATGGCTTTTATGATCTTGAGGTATGCTCCTTCTATCCCTACTTTCTTGAGGGTTTTTATCAAGAAAGAATGCTGTATTCTGTCAAATGCTTTCTCTGCATCTATTGAGAGGATTATATGGTTCTTGTCCTTTCTTTTATAGATGTGATGAATCACATTAATTGTTTTGCAGATATTGAACCAGCCCTGCATCCCAGGTATAAATCCCACTTGGTCGTGGTAAATAATTTTTTTATTTTTTTTAATTTTTATTATTTTTTATTTTATTTTATTTTATTTTCAATATATGATATTTATTGTCAAATTGGTTTCCATACAACACCCAGTGCTCATCCCAAAAGGTGCCCTCCTCAATACCCAACCCCCACCCTCCCCTCCCTCCCACCCCCCATCAACCCTCAGTTTGTTCTCAGTTTTTGAGAGTCTCTTATGCTTTGGCTCTCTCCCACTCTAACCTCTTTTTTTTTCCTTCCCCTCCCCCATGAGTTTCTGTTAAGTTTCTCAGGATCCACGTAAGAGTGAAAACATATGGTATCTGTCTTTCTCTGTATGGCTTATTTCACTTAGCATCACACTCTCCAGTTCCATCCACGTTGCTACAAAGGGCCATATTTCGTTCTTTCTCATTGCCACGTAGTACTCCATTGTGTATATAAACCACAATTTCTTTATCCATTCATCAGTTGATGGACATTTAGGCTCTTTCCATAATTTGGCTATTGTTGAGAGTGCTGCTATAAACATTGGGGTACAGGTGCCCCTGTGCATCAGTACTCCTGTATCCCTTGGATAAATTCCTAGCAGTGCTATTGCTGGGTCATAGGGTAGGTCTATTTTTAATTTTCTGAGGAACCTCCACACTGCTTTCCAGAGTGGCTGCACCAGTTTGCATTCCCACCAACAGTGCAAGAGGGTTCCCGTTTCTCCACATCCTCTCCAGCATCTATAGTCTCCTGATTTCTTCATTTTGGCCACTCTGACTGGCGTGAGGTGATACCTGAGTGTGGTTTTGATTTGTATTTCTCTGATAAGGAGCGACGTTGAGCATCTTTTCATATGCCTGTTGGCCATCCGGATGTCTTCTTTAGAGAAGTGTCTATTCATGTTTTCTGCCCATTTCTTCACTGGGTTATTTGTTTTTTGGGTGTGGAGTTTGGTGAGCTCTTTATAGATTTTGGATACTAGCCCTTTGTCCGATATGTCATTTGCAAATATCTTTTCCCATTCCATTGGTTGCCTTTTCGTTTTGTTGGTTGTTTCCTTTGCTGTGCAGAAGCTTTTTATCTTCATAAGGTCCCAGTAATTCACTTTTGCTTTTAATTCCCTTGCCTTTGGGGATGTGTCGAGTAAGAGATTGCTACGGCTGAGGTCAGAGAGGTCTTTTCCTGCTTTCTCCTCTAAGGTTTTGATGGTTTCCTGTCTCACATTCATGTCCTTTATCCATTTTGAGTTTATTTTTGTGAATGGTGTGAGAAAGTGGTCTAGTTTCAACCTTCTGCATGTCGTTGTCCAGTCCTCTCAGCACCATTTGTTAAAGAGACTGTCTTTTTTCCATTGGATGTTCTTTCCTGCTTTGTCAAAGATTAGTTGGCCATATGTTTGTGGGTCTAGTTCAGGGGTTTCTATTGTATTCCATTGGTCTATGTGTCTACTTTTGTGCCAAATAATTTTTTTAATGTATTGTTGGATCCGATTGGCTAATATCTTGTTGAGGATCTTTGCATCCATGTTCATCAGGGAAATTGGTCTATAGTTCTCCTTTTTAGTGGGGTCTCTGTCTGGCTTTGGAATCAAGGTAATGCTGGCTTCATAGAAGGAGTTTGAAAGTTTTTCTTCCATTTCTATTTTTTGGAACACCTTCAAGAGAATAGGTTTTAACTCTTCCTTAAAAGTTTGGTAGAATTCCCCTGGAAAGCCATCTGACCCTGGGCTCTTGTTTTTTGGCAGATGTATTTTTTTTTTATTTTTTAAAGATGTTCATTTATTTTTGGCAGAGAGAGACATAGAGCATGAGCAGGGGAGGGGGAGAGAGACAGGGAGACACAGAATTTGAAGCAGGTTCCAGGCTCTGAGCTGTGAGCACAGAGCCCAATGCAGGGCTCAAACTCACAGACTGCGAGATCATGACCTGAGCTGAAGTCGGACGTTCAACTGCCCGAGCCACCCAGGCACCCCTCAGATTTTTGATTACTAATTTGATTTTCTTACTGGTTATGGGTCTGTTCAAATTTTCTATTTCTTCCTGTTTCAGTTTTGGTAGTGTATATGTTTCTAGGAATTTGTCCATTTATTCCAAATTGCACATGTATTGTCATATAATTGCTCATAATGTTCTCTTATTGTTGTTTTTATTTCTGCTGTGTTGGTTGTGATTTCTCCTCTTTCATTCTTGATTTTATTTGGGTCCTTTCCTTTCTCTTTTGTGATCAAACTGGCTAGTGGTTTATCAATTTTGTTAATTCTTTCAAAAAACCAGCTTCTGGTTTCATTGATCTGTTCTGCTGGTTTTTTTGGTTTCGATAGCGTTAATTTCTGCTCTTATCTTTATTATTTCCTGTCTTCTGCTGGTTTTGGGTTTTATTTGCTGTTCTTTTTCCAGCTCCTTAAGGTGTAAGGTTAGGTTGTGTATCTGAGATCTTTCTTCCTTCTTTAGGAAGGAAGATTGCAATATACTTTCCTCTTATGACCGCCTTTGCTGCACCCCAGAGGTTTTGGGTTGTGGTGTTATCATTTTCATTGACTTCCATATACTTTTTAATTTCTTCTTTAACTGCCTGGTTAGCCCATTCATTCTTTAGTAGGATGTTCTTCAGTCTCCCAAGTATTTGTTACCTTTCCAATTTTTTTCTTGTGGTTGATTTTGAGTTTCATAGCATTGTGGTCTGAAAATATGGATGGTATGATCTTGATCTTTTTGTACTTACTTAGGGCTGATTTGTGTCCCAGTATATGGTCTATTGTGGAGAATGTTCCGTGTGCACTGGAGAAGAATGTATATTCTGCTGCTTTAGGATGAAATGTTCTGAATATATCTGTTAAGTCCATCTGGTCCAGTGTGTCATTCAAAGCCATTGTTTCCTTGTTAATTTTTTGATTAGATGATCTGTCCATTGCTGTGAGTGGGGTGTTGAAGTCTGTCACTATTATGGTATTACTATCAATGAGTTTCTTTATGTCTGTGATTAATTGATTTATATATTTGGGTTCTTTCACATTTGGTGCATAAATGTTTACAATTGTTAGGTCTTCTTGGTGGATAGACCCCTTGATTATGATATAATGTCCTTCTGCATCTCTTGATACAGTCTTTATTTTAAAGTCTAGATTGTCTGATGTAAGTATGGCTACTCCGGCTTTCTTTTGTTGACCATTAGCATGATAGATGGTTCTCTATCCCCGTATTTTCAATCTGAAGTTGTCTTTAGGTCTAAAGTGAGTCTCTTGTGAACAGCATATAGGTGGATCTTGTTTCCTTATCCATTCTGTTACCCTGTGTCTTTTGATTGGAGCATTGATTCCATTGACGTTTAGGGTGAGTACTGAAAGATATGAATTTATTGCGATGATGATGCTTGTAGAGTTGGAGTTTCTGTTGGTGTTCTCTGGTCCTTTCTAATCTTTGTTGCTTTTGGTATATATATATATTTTTTTTTTTTTTTTCTCCTTTTCTCCACTCAGAGAGTCCCCTTTAAGATTTCTTGCAGGGCTGCTTTAGTGATCACCAACTCCTTTAATTGTTGTTTGTTAGGGGAACTTTTTTTTTAAATTTTTTTTAATGTTTATTTATTTTTGAGACAGAGAGAGACAGAGCATGAACAGGGGAGGGGCAGAGAGAGAGGGAGACACAGAATCTGAAACGGGCTCCAGGCTCTGAGCTGTCAGCACAGAGCCCGACATGGGGCTTCAACTCACAGACCGTGAGATCATGACCTGAGCCGAAGTCGGACGCTTAACCGACTGAGCCACCCAGGCGCCCCATTCAGGGGAACTTTTTATCTCTCTTTCCATTTTGAATGACAGCCTTGCTAGATAAAGAATTCTTGGCTGCATATTTTTTCTGATTTAGCACACTGAATATATCCTGCCACTCCTTTCTGGCCTGCCAAGTTTCTGTGGATAGGTCTGCTGCAAACCTGATCTGTCTTCCCTTGTTGATTAGGAACTTTTTTCCTTGCTGGTTTCGTGATTCTCTCCTTGACTGAGTATTTTGTGAATTTGACTATGATATACCTTATTGATCGTCGGTTTTTGTTGAATCTAATGGGGGTCCTCTGTGATTTCCTGGATTTTGATGTCTGTGTCTTTCCCCAGGTTAGGAAAGTTTTCCACTATGATTTGCTCACATAACCCTTCTACCCCTATTTCTCTCTCTTCCTCTTCTGGGACCCCTATGATTCTGATGTTATTCCTTTTTAATGACTCACTGATTTCTCTAATTCTTATATCATGCTCTTGTGCCTTAATCTACCTCTTTTTTTCTGCTTCATTATTCTCTATAAGTTTGTCCTCTACATTGCCGATTCTCTGTTCTGCCTCATCCATCCTTGCCCCCGCTGCATCCATCTGTGATTGCAGCTCAGTTATAGCATTTTTAATTTCATTCTGAGTAGTTTTTACCACTTTTATCTCTGCAGACATGGATTTTAGTCTATTTTCAACTCCAGCTAGTATTCTTATTATCGTGATTCTAAATTCTGGTTCAGAGATCTTGTTGTATCTGTGTTGGTTAAATCCCTGGCTGTCGTTTCTTCATGTTCTTACTTTGGGGTGAATTCCTTTATTTTGTAGTTTTTAAGGGAGAAAATGAATTAATGGAGTAGAAAAATTAAAATTAAAAAAAATTAAAATTAAAAAATATTAAAATTAAATAATTAAACACACACACAAAAATCTAATAATTGATGCTAGATCCTAGGTGTGTTTTGGTCTGGCTGTTGAAAGTGGTTTGACAGATTAGAGAAAAAAAAGGGGGGGGGAAGGAAATTGGTTGAGAATTTGAAAAAATGAATACACTGAAGTGGACTAAAATGAGATGATGGGAGTAAAATAGAGTTTGAAAAAAATTACACAAAAGTAAAGATATAGTAGGAAAATAATTAAAGAAAAATATTCTAATAGAAATTAAAAACAAAAATGAATTTTTTTCTTTCTGTGTTCAAGAAAAAGAAAAGAAAAAAGAAAAAAGAGAAGAAAAAGAACTCGTTTGAAAATTTGAAAAAGTGAATACAGTGTAGTAGACTAAAATAAAATGATGGAAGTAAAATAGAATTTGAAAAAATTTACACAAGTGTAAAAAATATAGTAAAAAAAATAAAGAAAAATATTTTAAATAAAAAATGGAAAATAAAAATGAATTTTTTCTCTTTCTGTATTCAAGAAAAAGAATAATGTAAAAGAAAAAAGAAAAGAAAGAAAATTGAATAGATGGACCTGCTAACAGATTGAAATGGGACTGAAATTACTTTGTTTTCCCCTAGAAGTCAGACTATGTAGCACTTTATAGTCCATAAACTAAGTAGGCAGTGAGACTTGTGTTCTTGAAGACTGAGGTTGGCCCAGTTGGGCGGGGCTCAGTGTAACGGCTCCATTCTCCACTAGATGGCGCTGCTAGCCTACTGGGGTGGATTGTTGCAGTACTTTTAGGTGCGTATGTGCATGTGTGGGAACAGTGAAAATGGCGTCACCCAGGTACCCAGTCTTTATATGGGAACTCTGTTCTCTCCCATGAGCAATCATGCACCCGTCCTCTGTCTTCAGCTTTCATCTTCTCCCCACTTCTTCACTGCCCATGACCAAGCCCCAGGCAGTACCTCTCTCCCAAGTTTTGTCTCAGATGCGCTGTTTTCCCCAGCCCCTTACTTCTGAAGGACTGTGGTTTTGACCCGTTCTGCCCCTCTGTGGGAGGGTCTCACCGAGCAATGGCCGAATGCCGGCTGCATCCAGGAATGTCTGCTGGACCCTGCTGCTGCTGGTGCCCCGAGACTGTGGCCAGGTGCCAGCCTACCCCAGAAAAATTTCACGAGATAGTGTAGCAGCAGCGTTTCAGGGATTATGGAAAATCACAACACACATCTGGGACCAGGCTTCACCCTTAAGGACCTTGTTCTAGCACCAGCGGATGTGACCATTTTCTGGGATCTGCTGGGACCAGGTGGCTTCAACAGTCTCTACCAAATGTCCTTCCAGCAGTGGAGGTGCTTTTCCCTGTGTGGCCTGAGAACCTCCCGGACCCCACTCTGTTTGTGGGGATTCGCCTTTCCACCAGAGCACCGCCAGGTATCGAGCTGCAGAGTTGCAGACTCTGTGGTCCCCTTGTTTATAGTCTTAGTGGAATTTAAACTCTCTTTCTCCCTTCTCCCTTTTTAGTTTAGTCCCTGCAGCTGTTTCCAATTTTCCACTTTCTCTCCAGCTACTTTTGGGGAGGAGTGCTTTTCCCATATTCTTCCCCCACTCCCAGTCTCCATCCTCTCTCCACTTGCCAAAGCACCTCCCTTCCTGAGCCTTCTCGCTCCCCAAGTTCACTTCTCTGCACCATGTACCTGCTGAATTCTGTGGCTCAGGCTGTGCAGATTGTTGTGTTAATCCTCCAGTCAGTTTTCTAGGTGTGTAGGATGGTTTAGTGTTGGTCTGGCTGTATTTCATGGACACAAGACACACAAAAAACTTCCATGCTGTTCCAACAACTTGGCTCCTCAAAGTCAAATTTTTTTTTTTTTTTGAGAGAGAGAGAGAGTGCAAGCTTGGGAGCGACAGTGAGGGAGAGAGAGAGAGAGGGAGAGAGAGAGAGAGAGAGAATCCTAAGCAGGCTCTATGTTGTCAACACAAAGTTGGACACAGGATTCGATCTCATAAACCATGAGATCATGACCTGAGCTGAAATCAAGAGTCACATGCTTAACTGAGCCACCCAGATGGCCCTGATTTTAAAATCTTAAATCAACTTTACATTCCTAGGAGAAACCCCGTCTGGTCATGAAGTATTAACTCTTTATATATTGTTATATTTGATTAGTTAAGATTTTATTTAGAAATTTTGCATCTATATTCATGAAGAATACTGTTCGGTGGTTTTCTGATTTGGGTATCATGGTAATCCTGGCCTCAAAGAATCAGTGAGGAAGTACTACCTAAATTTTCTGCAAGAATTCTTGTAGAATTGGTATTAGTTTTTTTCTTAATTTTTTAAAATAAAATGTACCAGAGAAACCATGTGCTCTTGGAGTTTCTTTGTGTGAACTTTGTTGTTGTTGTTGTTCTTAACCTAAATTTCAGTTACTCTAATAGACATAATTCTATTATGTTTATCTGTAATTAAGGTTTCTATTTCTTGAGTTAGCTTGAGTGAGCTATGTAAAGTAGCTTGGGTCTTTCAAGGAATTTGTCCATCTTATTTAAGTAATTGTAGTTTTTAGCAAAAAGTTTTCATAATCTCTTAGTATCCTTTAATATATGTAGAACCTGTACTGATGTCACCTTTCTCATTCCTGGTATTGTTAATTTGTATTTTCCCTAATATCTCAGTCTAGGGGTTTATTAATTTCATTGAATTTCTCAAAGAACTAGATTTAGGTTTTAAATAGAAACTATTTAAAACTATTGTTTTAGTTTTATAAAACTATTGTTTTAGCAAACAATAGGGAAGAATAGTTCCTTATTGTTTTAGTTTTATAAAAAAATTTTGTTGATTTCCCCCTGGTTCTGGATGGCAATTTTTGTCTCACTATTTTGAAAATGTTGCTTCACGGTCTTCTTACTTCCATTGTTTACAACAGGACATATGCTTTCATCCTTATCTTCATTCTTCTGTACATACAATGTCTTTATTCTCCCCCTGAATTTAAAATTTTCTGCTTCTCACTGGTTTTGAGAATTTGATTATAATGTACGTGGTATAGTTTTCTGCATGTTCCTTATACTTTGGGATTCTTGGACTTATGTACTTAATAGATTATTTTCAAATTAAAAAAAAAAGTGTCCATTAGGTCTTTCTTTCTTTCTTTCTTTCTTTCTTTCTTTCTTTCCTTTTGCCTCCCTCCTTTTCCCCACTTCTTCCAGAAAATTATATACATACCAAGCCATTTGAATTTTTCCCATGTTTCTCTGATGCTGTATTCATCTCTTTGTTTCATCTTGGACAGTTCTATCACTTTACTATCAAGTTCATGTATCTTTTATTCTGCAGTGTCTAATCTACTCTGGCATTAATCCCATCAGTGTATTTTTTTATATCATACACAGTTTTCATCTCTAGAAGTATACTTTTTTATGTCTTTCATATCCCTATTTAACTTTTGAATATATGTAATATATTCATAATACATACTTACTATTCCTATCTGCAATTTAACATCTGTGTCAGTTCTGGCTTGGTTTTGTTAATTAGCCCTCATTCTGGGTCATATTTTACTGCTTTGTTGTTACCTGGTAATTCTTTATTGGATGCTAAACATTGTGAATCTTACTCAGTTTGGTAGTGAATATTTTTTATTACCACAAATGTTGTTGAGCTTTATCTTAGAATGAAGTTGTTACATGAAAAAAGTTGATTTTTTGTTTTGCTTTTAATATTTATTAGGCAAGACTAGAACAGTTATTAGTCTATGGCTAATTATTCCCCACTATTGAGGCAAGACCATTTTGTGTATTCTACCTACTGACCCATGAATTTTGAGGTTTTCCAATTTGGTTAGTGAGAACAGATATGATCCCTTCTCCTGTATGAGTGCTGAGGAATGTTATCTCTATCTTTTTTGGTAATTTTTCCTCTTGTCTTGGGTAGTTTCCTCACATGGCTTTGTTGATCACTACTCAACTGGATACTCAAGATGGACTCTCTTCAAAACTAGATCTCTCTCTGTGACTCTCTTTCCTCTGTGGTACCTCTTACTGGGAACTGTGGCTGCCTTGTTCTCCCCAGAATTTCAGCTCTGTTTTCTCATTTTACATAGTTTGCCAGTCTGTATCTGGATTCCTCCCTGTATTGTGACCTGAAAAATCTCCTAAATAACATGCTGGGGCAGTGGTAGTTCTCATTTGTTTGTTGTCCCTTTTTTCACAGATCAGTGTTTTTCACTGCCTAATGTGTAGTATCGTGTAAACCCTTTTTCATATGGCTTGTCCATTTTGGGTTGTTTCAGGCAACAGAGTAAATTTAGACTCTTTTACTTCATCTTGTTCAGACGTGGAAGTCCAAGATAGCTTTTAGCCCAAATATCCCTTAAGAAAATGAAAATATACATTGTTATCATTTTGTGTGAAATTTATTCACACCTAAAAACTGCCAGGGTTCTTGCTTATTATAGTAATGATAGTAAACAATTTTTTTCTTAGAAACCTTGAAAATAATTGCAGTCTCATACCCTTGGCCTAAAAGAAATAAGGGTGGAGCAAATGAGAATCAGGCAACAGGCTAATGATGAAATTCTCAATATATTTAGTCTGTCTTTTCTTTTTGTCTGGTTTTCATGCTAATCTGAATTTGTGCAAGATTCCAAATATACTTGGGATACAGAGATTCCTCTGTTCCTTTTAACTCTTTCTTTTTTAAAGTTTTGTTTATTTAAGCAATCTCTACACCCCACCTGGGGCTAGAACCCACAACCCTGAGGTCAAGAGCTGCACAGTCCTCCAACTGAGCCAGCCAGGTGCCCCTGTTCCTTTTAACTCTTAATATGGATAGGTAGGGAAACATAGTAAAAATTAACTGAAATGATAAATGATATGGGTTAAATAGACTATTGGAGGCCATAATCAATTTTTGAGAATTAATTGCAAGCTTGCATTAAAATAATTTCATACTACAGAAAGTAGTAGTAAGAATAGCCTATCCCAGCCCTCTAGAAATGTCGATTCTTTCACTCTGTCTTGGTAGAAGTGCAAGTGGTGTGGCTGACATTGGAGAGCTGAAGGCCATGAAAAGGCCAGTAGTGGTGCTACAGGTAAGATGCACTCTGAATATGAGGAAAAACCCAAAATGGTAACACATTCTGAACCTCAGTTCATCTTTTTAAGTATGAGCCCTTGTGCTGTGGCCATAAAATAAACGTGATTGAAGGTGTGATGGAGTATTAATAGTAATATTTTATTTTGTAGAGTGTGTTTTGCCACCTAGTTTCTGTTCTGATAATCTATTCTTGTTCTGCTCTGAGACATTATCATTGTGGATAAATATTTACATTTTTCTTTGTCCAATTCATTACTTATGTCTCATCTTTCCCGGTTACATTTACCTGTTCAAGTCACAAGGGTTGAACTTGGGATATGAAAATGTCAGCCTCCAATTTTGTCAGAACAATAGAAGAGTGTTGCCCTTTCAGGGATGAGGGGGAGGAAGGGGAATGAGTGCACTGAAATGTCAACCCAGGCTTTGGACTGTGTGAGGGTAGCCTGCCACATGTGCTGCTTTCCAAGTTTGTCTCTCCTACTGAATCTGTGTTTTGAATTATTTTTCCTCTAGATGTGTTAGTTCTTTTTTCCAACTTGAACCTTATTTTATTTTCCTTGCTAGGGCCCATTTTATTATTCCAACATTTCCCATTTTAGTATCGTCTGCAGAATTCATTTAGACCCTGTTTACTTACTTGCTGAGGTCTCTGAGACACAGAGTGGGACCAGCCCTGAGTCAGGCCATGCATTCCCTCTCTTCCATGCAGCCCTCATCACCCACGCTGGCCTGCACAAAGAAGGATTTAATCTCCTACAAGATTTCCCTATGGAAGGTGATTTTTTAAGCTTCCCTATAACATAAAACTGAAGTGGAAAGTGGGAAGAATAATAACAACAATATGCTTGACTTTGCTGCTTGGGAATAGATCAATAAACATTTATATTAATCATCATTCAAGGCATGTCCAGACCTTGGCTAAGTAGTATGAGTGATATAAAAGGAGGAAAACCTTTGACCCCTTCTTTGAAAAGGATGTAGTCTAACTTAGCGAAAAAAAGCATACACACATACAAATGATATGCATGTACTTCTGGAACAATGAGAAGACACCACGTATGGATACCCTGATTTGAGAGATGCAAATGGAATTTCCCAGAGGCTAGAAAGCATCCACATGGATCATAAAGTTCAGGAAAGATTTGGCAGAGGTTAAAGAGCTTATATGCCAAGTATTTATCCGTAAATTCATACTGTCCTATTCCAGGTATTTATTGAGCATCCGCTGTGTGATTGGAATTCTCCTAGGGGAGAATAACAGACAGAGCCTATGCCATCACTAAGCTTTCAGCTGACAAGAAAAAATATAGTGTGATCTGAACTACCAAGACTTTTAATTCTGGGATGCTTTTCCTGATACCAAAAGCCAAGAAGGCAAGATATGATATGCATGGGTTGTCAGGTATATAACTTTTTGACTCATTTATTCACTTACTCACCTTGAGTGTTTACCCTGTGTAAAAAATTAGACAAGACGTTATATAAACATGAAGAAGAGTTGGACTTCAACCCTCACTTCAAGATTTCAGTCTGATATAGACAAGTATACTGAAAATATATAGTGCAAAGTAGAAGACAATTGCTCTGTTTTTACTTGGCTTACATTTCAGTAGGCGACATAAGTCTAAGAGAACAATTCAAAAACATTTGTGTTATATGGGAAGGAGGTTTGAGTCAAATGTGCTGGCAGGAGAAGTAGCCATACTGGGGACTTGGGTAGAAATCTGGCCTCACCCTGTGGGGAGGAATATGCAAAGAGCCACCAACCATGGCCATCTCTCCACTTGAAATGTTTGAATTGCACGGTTAGTAATCAGAGAAGTATGACAGCAGCAGCAGTAGCTGGAGTAACAGTATATATTTCAGACATATTCTATGCTAAGCCCTTAGTTAATAATTTTAAATTGTAGAATCTCATTTAGTCTTCCCCACAATCCCATGAGATAGCTGATATTATTTTCTATAATTCACATAAAGTAATCTCAACATTAGAAACTAACAAGGCCCCTTCCAGCTAGTGGGTGCTGAGAATGAACTCAAACTTAGGCATTTCTACGTCTAAGATCAAAATTCAAGAAGTAGTCACTGTCATGGACCAAAGAGGTCTGGCTTTGCACAGTGGCCAAAAACAATGATTCTTAACCTCAGATGCACATTAGAAACACCCAGAAAGCTTAAAAATACCATTGTTCTAATCCAATAGACTCAGAATGTCTGGAGGTAGATTTCAGGCATCAAAATTTCTAAAAGCTTCCCCAGGTGATCCAATAGCAGCCAGGCTTGAGAACAAATGACTTTAGATCTTCCCCAGAGCAAAGGAGAAAAATCAATATCCTATATTAATATATGATATAATATAATATATTGTATATTGTATTGTATTATATATTATTATATTGTATTGTATTGTATATATATTGCATTGTATTATATATTGTATTATATATTATATTGTATTATATATTATATATATTATATCATATGTATTATATATTATATATTATATATTACATATTACATATTATATATATAATACAATATAAATAAATATATTGTATTAATTTTATTATATTATATATAATCTCCATAGTTGTGATCAGAATTCATATGTACATCCATAAGTAAATTCTGAGAGCTGAAACCTACCCTAGGAAATATCAAATTCCCTGCTGCTATGAGTTGTCCTACAATAGGCAAAACCCACACCATTTAAAGAGATTATGACCTGGGGTGCCTCTGTGGCTCAGTCGGTACCAACTCTTGATTTCAACTCAGGTCAAGATCTTGCAGTTCAGTTCATTAGATCAAGCCCTGCGTTGGGCTTTGCACTGACAGCACGGAGCCTGCTTGGGATTCATACTCTCTCTCTCTCTCTCTCTCTCTCTCTCTCTCCTTCCCTCTCTATCTCTCTGCCCCTCCCCTGCTCACTCTCTCTCAGAATGAATGACTAAACATTAAAAGAGAGAGATTATGACCTTCCACTAAGTGCTCCAAGAAATCAAAATGTCTATGTCTTCCTTACCCCAGTGGGTCTGACAGAATTTTTTACATCAGGACTCCGTGGTTTATTTATTAATTATTGAAAATACTTTTTATTAAGTAGAAGGAATGACCACTTCATTCAGAATATATGGATTTTGGAAGACCTAACATCAGGTGAGGGTCCTTTAAATGAATACTGAGCTCATTACCACAACCATCCTATGGTTTTCCCTTGCCTTTCCTTGGCACATACCTCAAGGACACATATTATAGAAGCTTAAGAGAAATGTTCAAACACATATATAAGAGATCATGTATGAAAAAAATCTGTCCTGGACATTATTAATGATCCCTTGGAAAAATAATATTTTCCTATATATGATAGCTCTCTTAATTTAGAATTTTAAAGAAAATCCTGATCTCTTCATTTGACAGTTAAATTTGGAGAGTTATAACTATACATAATCCTGGAATATACTGGAATTGAAGAAGCAGGTAGGAACATCTCTACATTGGTGTTATAAAATATTAAAGTTTCAACAACATCCTTTGTGAAAATTTTGGTTGGTATATTGAAAATTAAAATCTCATTCCTTGCTGAAGATAAAGGATAAGAGATAATTACTGATAAATATATCAAATTTATGGGGCGCCTGGGTGGCATCCGACTCCTGATTTTGGCTCAGGTCATAATCTCATGGTTTGTGAGCTGGAGCCCCACATGGCGCTCTGTACTATCTGTGGAGCCTGCTTGGGATTCTCTCCTCTCTCCATCTCTCTGCCCTTCCCCTGCTCATGCTCGCGCGCTCTCTCTCTCTCTCTCTCACTCTCTCAAAATAAATAAATAAAACTTAATTTTTTTAAATATCAAATTTATCAAATTATACAAAATATAAAATGTCTTTTAAAATTCAGTGTTGGGGGGCACCTGGGTGGCTCAGTCGGTTGAGTGTCCAACTTCGGCTCAGGTCACGATCTCGCGGTCCATGAGTTCGAGCCCCGCGTCAGGCTCTGGGCTGATGGCTCAGAGCCTGGAGCCTGCTTCTGATTCTGTGTCTCCCTCTCTCTCTGCCCCTCCCCCGTTCACACTCTGTCTCTCTCTGTCTCAAAAATAAATAAATGTTAAAAAAAATTTTTTTTAAATTCAGTGTTGGGCTTAAACTAATACTTTTCTCTTAAGACACAGCCCTAATTCACAGAGGCTACACATTTTCCTAAATGCTGCAAATAAATTTTGCATTTTAAAGATGTCAATTAATTCATTCCAGTAAATTACAGGATTTTAGATCTCAAGCCAATGCTTTTACTTGACAATTGAAATTGGTTCCTGGAGTATTATTATTTTAGGCCAGCTAAATCTAATGACCTTTCTGCTCTCCAAGTTTCAAGCCACAGATTTCAGGAAGAGAGACCAATGAAATGTGTATCCTACATTCCAGCAGGCAAAAGTAGCAAGGAGCTTTTCCTGTGGCTAGTAAAGAGCATGTTTCTTAATAAGAAAATGACTGAGCACTGTAAGACATCGAGTCATTTCCTGGCCTGTGTTTTACATGTGGCTTTCTATTATTATCTGATACACTGACTTTGCACCCTTGATACGTCTGGCCTTCATCTCCATCTGCGTTAGAAATCTGCTCTTAAACCTCTTTCCTCTACCAGTGAATTCAGTTCCTTGCTTCCCATCTCTGACCAAGTATTGAAAAGAAATGGAGGATGTAAGAAATGGGCACACTAATCAAAAAGGTAGTCTCTTCAAAGGAGACTGGAAGACATTGTTAATACTTTAGTTTTATGCAGGGTTCTGATATCGGTCTCTGTGCCATCAAGTTGTCAATTGCCAATGCTTTTTGTGTACAGTCTGTAGCATCCCACAAAGAGACCACTCCTCCCTTCCCTGCCCTTAGTCCTTTATAGTTCAGCACTTCTCCATATAATCTCCAGAAGTATTTTTCTGTGAAATAAAGGGACTCAGAAACAGAATAAAAGAGAGGCTAATGGGTGAGGCAGAGATGATAACGTGCATATATACCTTCTCTCCCCTGCTCCTTTCTTAGCGAGCTGTATTTTTAGTATTTGACTTCCCTCTTCCTAAACACTTTGGCTTCATTCCTCCTAAAATATCACTAGTTTATATCTATTTACAGTTTATAAAACAGTAAAAATAGACAGCAAGGGCCATTTATAATTGAAAGGATAACTTACATTGAAATGGATGGACCCAGATTATTCTTCATATCCTTTAATTCATCATCAACTTACTGGGTGTTATGTATGGTAGTGGCTGTGAGATGTAAATATAAATAAAACCATCTTTTTTTTTTTAAAAACACATTTAAGTTCTCTTAGCAAATTTCAATTACACAATACAGTGTTATCAACTACAGTCATCATGGTATACGTTAGATCCTACGACCTTGTTCATCTTATAGCTGAAAATGTGTATCCTTTTACCAACCTCTTCCTAATTCCTCCCACCCCTTAGTCCCCCACAACTGGTTTTCTACTCTCTGTTTCTATGAGAATGACTTTTCCTTTTCTTAGATTCAACATGTAAGTGAAACCAACCAATATTTATCTTTCTTTGTCTGGCTTATTTTACTTAGCATAATGCTTCAAGATCCATGTGTGTTGTCACAAATAGCAGAATTTCTTACTTTCTCATGGTTGAATAATATAATAATATCTCATTGTATATATACACCACATCTTCTTTATCCATTCATCTATAAATGGGCACTTACATTGTTTCCATATCCTGGCTATTGAAAATAATGGGAGTGTAGATATCTCTTTCGTATCCTGTTTTTATATATACCCAAAAGTGGGATTGCTGGATCTTATGGTAGTCCCATTTTTAATTTTTTAAGGAACCTCCATCCTACTTTCCACAGTGGTGGCACCAATTTACATTCCCACCAGTGGTGCACAAGAGCTCCCCTTTCATCACATCCTCACCAACACTTAATTCTTCTTTTTGATAGTAGCCATTCTAACAGTTGTGAGGTGATATTTCATTGTGATTTTGCATTGTCCTGATGATTAGTGATGTGGAGTACCTTTTCATGTGCTTTTGGCCATTATATGTCTGTTTTGGAAAGATGTCTGTCCAGTTCCTCTGCCCATTTTTAAATTGGATTGTTTTGTTTTTTTGCTATTGAGTGGATGAATTCTTTATATGTTTTGGAAAATAACTTATCAGATATAAGATTTTGTCTTTAGGCTGAGTCTTAGATCTGTGTATTTTCTTCCTTGTTATCTCTATTTTTTAAACTTCCTGAAACTGAAAGTGTTCAAAAGCAAACCAAACTTATGTTAATTTGTTTAGTGTCTTCTATTTCCTTGGAACTACCATCTACTCGGTTTTCTAAACTGGAGGTGATCTCTGATTCCTTTATCCCCCTCACTCCCCGTAAGCAACCAGTAACAAAGTTTTGTGGATTTTCTTTAAAACATATGTTTTGAAACTGTAGGATCTTCCTTAGGATCATCATGGTAAGTACTAGTAAGTACATGAGCACTATCATGCTCATGGTAGGTCCATCATATGATGGACTGTCATGGACCCCCATATGGTCTTCTTGGATCCAGTCTTAGTCTTAACGTTTATTTATTTTCGAGAGACAGAGTGCGAGTGGAGGAGGTGCAGACAGAGAAAGGGAGACACAAAATCCGAAGCAGGCTCCAGGCTCCAAGCTGTCAGCACAGAGCCCGACGCGGGGCCCAAACCCATGAACAGCAAGATCATGATCCGAGCTGAAGTCAGTCACCCAACTGACTGAGCCACCCAGTCACCCCAAGATCCAGTCTTAGTCGTAAGTCCATTCTTCACATCAGAGCAAGTTCTGACACTACTTTCAGGCAGACAAAAATCTTCAATATCTTCTCACTGCTTTCAGGACAAAGATTAAATTTATTGATACGCCTTTAAAAAGTATAGTTCCTGCTCAGCTATATAGTTTTTGGGGTTTTTTATTTGTTTGCTTTTGTTTTTTTGGGTGTTTTGTTTTGTTTTGGGGTTTTTTTGCACACCTGCTTTGCCCCCATGCACTCTATGTGCCAGCACAATTCTATTCTTTCAAGTCCTAGTGCCTATCAATTCTTATATACCTCTACTTTCACATGGGCTTTTTCTTTTGTCTGGAGTACCTTTTCCTCCTTATTCTGAATAATTCCTCTTCAAACTTCAGGACTAACTGAGACCATATCTCTTTTATGAACTGCCTCCTGCCTCAGTTCTTGGTCAAGTGCCTCTGCTATATCACTTCATAGCACTTAACACCTTTCACCAGTTATTTTAATCACTTGCCTTTGGTAGTAGCTCACCATAATATTGCCACTATTTGATATCATACATGATTATTCTGAGTAGTAAATATGAACCAAATGAACAAATGAATGAAACTCACTGAATCTATAAACTAGAAATTATAGTGATGGTCCGCCTTGTCTCATGGAAATCTCTTCTAAAGACAAATGATATGAAACATGAAAAAAGACTGAGAAAACATCATGAAAAACAAATAAATACTAAATAAAATAAAAAGTAAATAAATGTGGCCTTCAGCTGAACATAGTAAGGAAATTTTATCTATTTTAGATTGTAGTTAATGGCTGAAATGATTCTGGATTATCCTAAATTTTAAAATCCATAAAGCTCTCAGCATCTGTGAAAATCCTATTTAGATTATTTCTAAATGGGCATACAAATCTTTGTATGAGCAGATATGCATAATGTGTTTTATTTGTGTGTATTATGTGATATTCACAGTGACCTAAGAATTGAAAATTGTAAAATGTTAGTGATTTGGAAATTTCAACCCATAAATCTATAGTTATGTTGGGAAAACTAAAATTGGAATTTTGCTTTCTTTTCAAATAGCTTTTATTTTTCAAGCTTCAGTGCTTTTCTTGCAAAATTCATTTTGTTCCATTGATTCTTGCATTCCTGAAAAATCTTTCCAGAGACATGATTTCCAGATTCTACTCTAACATTATCCTTTGCAAATTTTACTAGATATTTTTATATTATTTTGATATTCCTGTATTCCTAACCTTTTCTCCACATAGGCTTTACTCATTTAATAGGATAATGAATTGTATTTGGAAAAGCTCATGGGGGTTATCTTACAGCAACCCCATCTCCAGTTACATGGTTTTCCAGCCTTAGCTTGAGCACTTTCAGGAACTTGGCATTCTTTATTTCTAAGGGAATTCTTTTTAGAGTTGAAAAGGTTTTACTGTTATTACTCTGTGTTACTAACATCTATCTGTTGGTCCTAGAATTTCTTCCTATGGCAAAACTGGTTGTCCATAAGGCAACACTTCCCATTATCTAATTAATTCAAACAATTCAAAATGGACTTGAGATGTTTGTTGCTACATTTTTTTTCTAATTTATGCCACTTTTTCTAAATATTCAGTTAACAAAGTTAACTCTGTTATTCCTTATCTATGTTTCCCCTGACACAAGCCCTTTTAATGTCAATATAATATTGCTTTGTATAGATGACATTCCCTACCTAGTTAGATAAAAGTCCTTTGTTCTCAAATGGGTACCATTACTTAGGTTTTGGATTCTGCTATGTTCTGGCTATTGTTCTCAGGATACTTTCTTGTTTGCCAATGTCTTTCCTGAAGTGAATCTTCTAGAACCAGATACAGTGTTGTAAGGCTGGAATGGTAATAATAGATCACAATTCTGAAATTCTTTTGAATTGATACCATGCACAGAACAAGAAAGTGACACAGGCTTACGCAACTGAGTGGCTTCCTCCAGATCTCTCAGCTCTTGAGTCATAATGCTAGGACCAAAACCTATGGCACAGTGATTTAGCTAAAGTCTAACTTTTATGACAAATATTGGGTTCCAGTGTCAAAGGTAGGTTCAAATTATGCTGCTGCTAATTCAGGGCTCCCCAGTTTGTAACTAGCTTTCTGAATCCAAGTGAGAATTTATCAATTGCACTTATTCTTATAGTTTGGCTTACCTAGCTTAGATAATTTTGAATCATAATTCTGTTGTTCAAAAGACTACATTATTTCTTTCAGCCAAGTCTAATTAAAATGTATAACAGGATCAAATCTTATGGCCAACCAGTGGTGAACATTTTCCTGATCTACAAGACACTATTAATCATTAATGCAATGCAAAATTATAATTTGGCCATATAATCACCCAATAACTGTATAAATCTAGCCTATTTAAAAAATTCTACAAAGGTATTATAACTAACTGTCAAAATGCCTTGCCTAAATAAATTCCACTATATGTAATTTATTACCCTAATCAAACAGTGAAGGAATTTGGATTTGTTTTAGTGAAAATAACACATTATTTTCCTTATTAAAAGACTTTCTTTCAGTCTTAGTATTACAGCCTCTTTCCCTTCATTGCTCATCTCCTTGCTTAAGGAGTATCTATAAATCCCTTTATAGTGTTCCTATTATTTTTCACAAGTCTCAGTTTGTTCTGAGCTTTATTGTCATGGGTGCTATTTTTAGAGGTGGATATCACTCTTGTATGTTTACCCTTCCATGATTTTCCATCCATCTGTGGTACATATTCTTTGAAAGGATCGCCTTTGATAAATCCAATACATTTCTAATATCTGCATTTGTTTATATTATCCTGAAAGTAAACATCAAGGCTCTGGATTAGGGACAGGGTATTATCTCTTGTAGCAATGACATTAATTCTCCATGCCCTATTCTTCCCCCTTTGGGTTGATGCAGTCAGGGTCACATGGGCATATATGTGCAAGGGAATTTTTTGCCTTACAGGATAAGAAGCCCCAAATTATGAATGTGGGAATTTATATAGGCTACACAGTTCCCCCTCCCTCCTGAAAAAGGCAGAGAAATCTTTACTCCCTAATGATTTAAAATTCTTTGAAATGTAAAAAAAAAAAAAAAAAAAAAAAAAAAAAAAGACTCTGGGTTTCATCCTTTGAAATGTAAACAAACACCAAGGAGGTAAATCCTTTAAATCTCTCTGGAGATCTCTCACTATTCACTCATCTTTTTAAAAAAAATGTTTATGTATTTATGTATGTATGTATGTGTATGTATGTATGTATGTATGTATTTTGAGAGAGAGAAAACTCACAAACATGGGGAGGGGGCAGAAAGAGAGAGGGAGAGAGAAAATCCCAAACTGTCAGCACAGGGCCCCATGTGGGGCTCCATCTCATGAACTGTGAGATCATGGTCTGAGCCTGAGCCAAAATCTAGTCAGATGCTTAACCAAGTGCACCACTCAGGTGCCCCCACTCACCTTTTAACTAGCAAGCCTTTTCCTTTAATCCACCTTCCAGTTTTCTTTTCTTTGAAAAGCCTAACTGTACAGAAACACAAAAACATTCATTTCTCTACACTGTCCATGAGATCTCTAATCCTTGTGTAAGGAAGTTCCGATTAAGAAAAATATGCTATAGGGGCGCCTGGGTGGCTCAGTAGGTTAAGCGTAGGTCTTTGGCTCAGGTCATGAAATCGCTGTTTGTGAGTTTGAGCCCGCATCAGGCTCTGTGCTGACAGCTTGGAGCCTGGAGCCTGCTTTGGATTCTGTGTCTCCCTCTCTCTCTAACCCCTCCCCTGCTCACACTCTGCCTCTCTCTGTCTCTCAAAAATAAATAAATGTTAAAAAAAAAAAAGGAAAAAGAAAAATATGCTATTACTTTCCATCATAAAATGTTTAAATAATTTAGCAAGCAGATTTTTAATATGAAGAAATAAAGGTTAATAAAAGGGGAAAAATATATTGGGTACATGTAGAAAGAGTAGAAGAACACATATATTCTTTGTCCAAATGAGATCCTTGCCTTCAAGTTTTCATTTAGGTTGGTAAGCATCTTGTGTTTTTAGACAGCAGTTTCTTATGTCTCACAAAGAATGACCATCCAAGCGATCCAAGTAGACCTAATTAATGGCTTAATGATATATATAAGGTGAGATTTTTCTCCACTTTTCTTCTGCACATTCTTTAGTGTCTTATCAAGATTAGTATGATTGTCTCATTCTTCTGACCATTATATTTACCACCATTCTCCATACAGCAAACAGGAATTTTTAAAAACTCCAATATGGTCTTTAAAATGTCTAATAATTTCTTTTTTTACTTAAAATATATTCTAAACTATTACATTTAAAATTAAATTCAAATCTGTTAATTCTCCCTGCTTGATCTGTCCTGAGCTTACCTCTCAGTATCACCTTTCCCTATTTCCACTATTCACTCTGCGTTAGGCACAGTGGCCCTCTCTGAGATGTTTAAAACAACAAAAAGCCAGGATCTTTCCACTTCAACCCTTCCTATATCAATCTGTCTGACGGAAGTGTCTCTTCAAATGATAGCCAGCCCTACCCAACCACCCCAAATGTCTTCCCCTTCTTCTCATCTACTACCAAGTCAACAAGTTGTAGCAGATTTGGCTAATTGTCCATCAACAACAACAAAAATGTGGTTCCCCTTCTGAAACATACAGTCATTAAAGGGAAGTAGTGCATTTCTCATCTTTCTTGCAGTTAGGTGGAGCCATGCAAGTAGTTCTGGCCAAGGAACTGTGAGCAGACATGTCGTGTGACACTTCAAGGTTTAGCTGCTAAAATCTTTGCTTATGCTTCTTTATCCCTTCTATACTTTCTCTCTGGCTAGAATTAGGGTAATCCCCAGGTGCCCTTGAAAACAACATGTTGAAAATGTCAATGGCTCCATCAGAATGGGTTCTTGAATATTTGTGTGTACAAGGATGATCCCACTAAACTGTTCAACTACCTAATACTTCCACATGAATAGAAATAATCTTCTATTATGCTTACAACAGTGTACTTTTTGGGTTCCATGTTTTATGTCAGTTAGTCTAACTGTATTATTAAAGAGAAGTATAGCCTTCAACTATTTAGAAGGCAGAGTAAATGCCTACAAAGTTTGTAACTCTAGAAGAGGTTGGACAGCAGAACGTTAGTAACATGGGTTGTTTGTTATTTACTACATTTGGGAAGATATTCTACACAAACACTATAGAATTTAAGCAAGAGTTGACTAATTCGTGAACAGAAACAAAAGGGTGAAGAGTCTAAACTTAAACAGTAGGAAACAAGATCTAAAAAGGGCATAAGTAACAAAGGGTCATCCAGGGTTTTCATTAACTGAGGAACTCAGCTCTGAAAGATTTAAATTCAAACTCTTCCTTTCCACTCAAGCGTGTCATTTCATGTGGCCTCAAGGTGGCTGCCATGAAGGGAGACATAGAGGCATGGAAGCAAAGAAATAAATCAGTCTTGAGAATTATGTCTACGAGAAAATATAAGTTATAGTTACTGGCACCTGGTGCTGACTGGAGGCAAGTAAATCAGAACCCTACTGTTTTTGAAAGACTTATGTTTCCAAAGAAATGTTGGATGGCTCAAACCTTATAGCAACTCCTTAGCTATCAAATTTGTATTGTAACAAGAAGGGAGTTGTGAAATCTGTGCATCCTTCAAGGAGGACATACTCTTCAACACCACTGTTGAGATATGGCTCTGAAGGACAATAGTTGAAAACAGCTTCTTCCAGATAATAGTCTCTGGGTAAATAAAGGACTTTTCATCACTGCTAGGGTAGAGACCTCCACAATAACTGCCAATTAGGATGCTTTATTGCTATGAATGAGTGATTGCTATCTTGTATTCTTCAACATTTTGAATGGTAGTTCTTATTTCCATCCTTGCTCCACCTTATAAAATAGGCATGTCAGGTTGGAGGATGCAAATAATTGACCTTTTAGTTCATAGGTCATTAAATTATGAGAAGTCCATCTAGAATGGATGGAAAAGATAGTGCATGTCCTATATAGAGAAGGACTTTGTAGTGAACACAGCAACTGGATTGGATTTTGAATTGTCTCCTTGGGGATGGGGTACAGAATAATATTTGGTGGTAAGAGAGATAGATTATAGAAGAAATGACTATCTACCGAAAAACACGTTTTCCTCTTCCATGTTATGAAGTGCTGATGGGAAGCAAAAGACAAAATTTTCCACACCCTCCTGCAGCCAGCTGACCAGTTCTAGTCATAAAGTGAGTAGATAAGCCTTGGGTTGCTTCCAAGCCTAGACCATTAAATGTCCCTGGCTTTCTCCTTGACCATCCACCACTAATTTTTCTCCATTTCAGCAAGCTAGAATGGAGACAACTTCCAGAGTGATCTTAGAAGCCATATATTAAAGATGGTAGAGCCTCTTTTAATTTCATTCTGAAAGATGGCATGGAAGAGGGTTGTTTTGATGACAAACCTACCTACTCAATGTGTCTTAAGAGCAAGAACTAGGTTTCTGTTGTGTTGGAGTGATGATACATACATGAAGCTATTTGTTGAATGTTAGTTCCACAGAGAACATTCCTACTCATATATTACCTATAATATGGCCTGGGCACATAGAAGATGGTCTGGTCAGTAAATATTTTTTGAATGAGCTAATTAATGTGTGTGTGTGTGTGTGTGTGTGTGTGTGTGTGTGTGTATTCATTCTTACCCAAACTCACCCATTTTCTGTTCGTTATATATACTCGATGAGGTTTCTGTTTTTCTCTCAACTCTTAATATAGTAAGTGCATTGCAACATTTTTCTAATTTTATCACCTCTGGACAGTTTCTCAGAACTGTTACACACACACACACACACACACACACACACCATAGAGAAATAGAATTCCTGGAATTAACATGGGGGATAAAAACCGCTGGAACTACCAATTCATTCTTTTACCCTCTGAATAAATTTAATGTAGTCTTAAGCTACTGATGATGTGATGGTCTTTCTTCTAATATGATAAACATTGAAGGTTGTTGACATTTGACTGAGAATTTATTTGGTTCTTTACAAAAATATCTAGGCTCTTTCTCATTTCCCTCTTTTGGCTCAAGCTAACAATGAATTGGCCACAGATTTTGGAAAAGGGTTTTCCTTTTTGTTCCTAGTTCTATGTTTGGTTCAATGCATTTCTAGAGTCTAACTCCTTCACCATATGGCCTCAGAACTCTCCTAAGAACTAAAAATATAGGAAATGAACAATACAATATTATTAAATAAAGTACTGACTCATTTTAACTTGGAAACTTATGAGATTTATTTTTCATTACAGCAGAAAGACTGTTTTCAACAGACCTGCTATTTCAAGCTACATAGAAATTATCATGTCCTTATCATCAGAGTTTAAATGATCAAAGTTGACCTTGTGGCCACATTATTGTAATTCATGTTTTTGAAAGAAGCAAATCTCAGGTCTTTGATTTTCTTAGTATCTGAAACAATGCTAAGGTTGGGGATGAGGAGGTGGAATGTGTAGCAATAAATTAAAACCCTTTGTAGGGGATTTTTATTGCTCAGCAAAAGCATCATGGAACACAGATTCATTCTTTAAATGCTTTGTGTGTGTGTGTGTGTGTGTGTGTGTGTGTGTGTGTGTGTGATTTGTTTAAAGATGTTTTTACTGAATAAGAAACCTTCGTTTTAGTAAAACCCAACAAAAGTTCCAAAAATAAGTGTTTCTAAAAACTATTTCATGGAAACAAAAATAATTTTTGTATTTTGAGATAGATATCCTACAAGAAAAAAAGCAGTCATATTCTTGGTAGGCCTGCAAAGCTAATCAAATCATAGATTTATGTGAGAATTTGCTAAATGTGAATATCTCAAATTTTAGCTATAGAGAATTTTTAGTGAAGTTCTGTGCAACACCTAACATCCAGTAGGTGACAGTTCTCCCAGTTTGCTTGGGACTGAGTGTGATGGTCTTTTTTTAATTTTTTATTTTTTAATGTTTATTTATTTTTGAGAGAGAGACAGAGACAGAGAGAGAGAGAGAGAGCAGGGGAGGGGCAGAAAAAGAAGGAGACACAGAATCTGAAGCTGTTAGCACAGAGCCTGACGCAGGGCTCAAACTCACAAGCTGTGAGATCATGACATGAGCCAAAGTTGGATACTTAACTAACTGAGCCACCCAGGTGCCCTGGGACTGAGCATGATAGCCTTAACATTCTCCTCAGTTTGACTAAACTTTAGATATGCTTTTTTTTTTTACTCTAGGCCCAAATCTCCCTTTCTTAGAGCATTAACTTTAGAAAACTTTCCACTGAAAATTTTCTCTGCCTCTTTGAAACTGTAAATCTTCTCACAGCCACTTGACAGTTTCACAACCCAGGAATATCTTTCTGGGGGACCTCAGAATCATCTCTTTGACAAGTGACCATCAAGAAAGATAGCATGCTATTTCTTAGTTTTTGTGGGAAGGTAGGAGCCTAATTTCAAAAAACAATAATTAGCAAACATAAATGGCCTAATACCTTTGACCAATTTCCCTCCTAATGTCCTCCAATACTTTCCCACTAGCTTGCTCCAAAGCTTAAAAACTCTTTCTTTTTTGTAAAATTTTTAAAAAGCTTATTTATTTTGAGAGAGAGAGAGAGAGCAAGTGAGCAAGGGAGGGGCAGAGAAAGAGAGAGAGAGAGAGAGAGAGAGAGAGAGAGAGAGAGAGAGAGAATCTCAAGAAGGCTCTACACTGTCAGTGCAGAGCCCAATGCAGGGCTCCAACCCATGAACCATGAAATCATGACCTGAGCCAAAAGCAAGAGTCAGACACTTAACCAACTGAGCCACCCAGGTGCCCCAGCTTAAAATCCCTTTCTCCCAGGGGTGCCTGGGTGGCTCAGTCAGTTAAGCGGCCGACTTTGGCTCAGGCATGATCTTGTGGTTTGTGAGTTCAAGCCCTGTGTGCGGTTCTGTGCTGAAAGCTCAGAACCTGGAGCCTGCTTCAGATTCTGTGTCTCCTTCTCTCTTTGCCCCTCCTCCACTCATGCTCTGTCTCTCTCTCAAGAATAAATAAACATTAAAAACAATGTAAAAAATCCCTTTCTTTGAGCTCTGCATCAGGGTCTGTGCTGACAGCTCAGAGCCTGGATCCTATTTTGGATTCTGTGTCTCCCTCTCTCCGACCTTCCCCTGCTTGCACTCTGTCTCAAAAATAAATAAACATTAAAATTTAAAAAAGAAAATCCCTTTCACCTTTGTTTCAGTAGAGATGAGTTCATCCTCTCTTATTGCAGGAGTCTTGAATAAGTTCTTCCTTGCCTTAACTGCATCTGATGCATTTTTCCTTTGACAGGATTTTCCCAGAGATAGTGTTTAAAATGCAAGTCCCAGGAAGCCTCTCACTCCCTGGGACAGTTAAGCTTGTTTCTTAGCATAACCCTTTAGTCCACTTCTAGATAGTTCTGAAGCCTGCTGTTCTCTTAGAAGAGCAAGAGTTGTCAAAGACAATGCTGCTGTATGTGCTTGTCTGAACATCATTATTCTGCTGGCTATTATTTTTAGGTGTTTAATATTTGTACAGTAAATATAGATCACTTAACAAGAATATAGACACACTAATGTCATTGCAGCATTTGCCTTCATTGTTAGATTCATGCAGAATAGAGGATGATACTATTCACTTATTTATTCATTTATTCATCTATACATTCAACAAATATACATTGAGAGCCTCCCATTTATCAGCCTAATAGACTTTGTCCTTGACCTTTAGTAGTTTACCAACTACAAGGAGCTATAGCAATGATTCAAAAACAACAAAAGCAACAACAATCCCCTGTGTGTGTGTGTGTGTGTGTGTGTCTTTGTCTCTCTGCTTCTTTCTTACACACACACACCACAATTTGAAATGTGAAACCTCTGGATAAATTTAGAAAGTGATATGAGAGAATGCAAAGTAGGCATTGATTATAATTTTCTATTTTCATCCTTTACAATCATGTAAAAGTTCTAAAACTCTTTAGAAGATTTGAGATTAGCTTTTTGCATGATTATTCAACTATTGTCCTGAATGTCATGAGTTGGTCCAATATATTTTTGTCAATATACCAAATTGTTAAGAAGGAAAGAACGCATGTATCTACTGAGGCTCTTACTCTAGCTACTATAAAAATAATTTGACATATGTTTAGAAACCATTTTGGTATCTTGAATTTCAAAGATTTATTTACAATATTAAATAATGAATTTCAAGTTCATGTTTTATTTTTATTTTTTTTTTTGCTGTACTACTTTATTTTTTTCAATATATGAAATTTATTGTCAAATTGGTTTCCATACAACACCCAGTGCTCATCCCAAAAGGAGCCCTCCTCAATACCCATCCCCCACCCTCCCCTCCCTCCCACCCCCCATCAACCCTCAGTTTGTTCTCAGTTTTTAAGAGTCTCTTATGCTTTGGCTCTCTCCCACTGTAACCTCTTTTTTTTTTTTCCCTTCCCCTCCCCCATGGGTTTCTGTTAAGTTTCTCAGGATCCACATAAGAGTGAAATCATGTGGTATCTGTCTTTCTCTGTATGGCTTATTTCACTTAGCATCACACTCTCCAGTTCCATCCACGTTGTTACAAAGGGCCATATTTCGTTCTTTCTCATTGCCATGTAGTACTCCATTGTGTATATAAACCACAATTTCTTTATCCATTCATCAGTTGATGAACATTTAGGCTCTTTCCACAATTTGGCTATTGTTGAGAGTGCTGCTATAAACATTGGGGTACAAGTGCCCCTATGCATCAGTACTCTGTATCCCTTGGATAAATTCCTAGCAGTGCTATTGCTGGGTCATACGGTAGGTCTATTTTTAATTTTCTGAGGAACCTCCACACTGTTTTCCAGAGTGGCTGCACCAGTTTGCATTCCCACCAACAGTGCAAGAGGGTTCCCTTTTCTCCACATCCTCTCCAGCATCTATAGTCTCCTGATTTGTTCATTTTGGCCACTCTGACTGGCATGAGGTGATATCTGAGTGTGGTTTTGATTTGTATTTCCCTGGTAAGGAGCGACGTTGAGCATCTTTTCATGTGCCTGTTGGCCATCCGGATGTCTTCTTTAGAGAAGTGTCTATTCATGTTTTCTGCCCATTTCTTCACTGGGTTATTTGTTTTTTGGGTGTGGAGTTTGGTGAGCTCTTTATAGATTTTGGATACTAGCCCTTTGTCCGATATGTCATTTGCAAATATCTTTTCCCATTCCGTTGGTTGCCTTTTCGTTTTGTTGGTTGTTTCCTTTGCTGTGCAAAAGCTTTTTATCTTCATAAGGTCCCAGTAATTCATTTTTGCTTTTATTTCCCTTGCCTTTGGGGATGTGTCGAGTAAGAGATTGCTACAGCTGAGGTCAGAGAGGTCTTTTCCTGCTTTCTCCTCTAGGGTTTTGATGGTTTCCTGTCTCACATTCAGGTCCTTTATCCATTTTGAGTTTATTTTTGTGAATGGTGTGAGAAAGTGGTCTAGTTTCGAACCTTCTGCATGTCGCTGTCCAGTTCTCCCAGCACCATTTGTTAAAGAGACTGTTTTTCTTCCATTGGATGTTCTTTCCTGCTTTGTCAAAGATGAGTTGGCCATACGTTTGTGGGTCTAGTTCTGGGGTTTCTATTCTATTCCATTGGTCTATGTGTCTGTTTTTGTGCCAATACCATGCTGTCTTGATGATTACAGCTTTGTAGTAGAGGCTAAAGTCTGGGGTTGTGATACCTCCTGCTTTGGTCTTCTTCTTCAAAATTACTTTGGCTATTCAGAGCCTTTTGTGGTTCCATATGAATTTTAGGATTGCTTGTTCTAGTTTCGAGAAGAATGCTGGTGCAATTTTGATTGGGATTGCATTGAATGTGTAGATAGCTTTGGGTAGTATTGACATTTTGACAATATTTATTCTTCCAATCCATGAGCAGGGAGTGTCTTTCCATTTCTTTATATCTTCTTCAATTTCCTTCATAAGCTTTCTATAGTTTTCAGCATACGGATCTTTTACATCTTTGGTTAGATTTATTCCTAGGTATTTTATGCTTCTTGGTGCAATTGTGAATGGGATCCGTTTCTTTATTTGTC
This sequence comes from Panthera onca, assembly GCF_046562875.1. Lineage (NCBI taxonomy): Eukaryota > Metazoa > Chordata > Mammalia > Carnivora > Felidae > Panthera > Panthera onca. The sequence goes on from NC_138343.1 coordinate 72,454,053, forward strand.
TTTCTGTTGCTTCATTATTAGTGTATAAGAATGCAACTGATTTCTGTACATAGATTTTGTATCCTGCAACTTTGCTGAATTCATGTATCAGTTCTAGCAGACTTTTGGTGGACTCTATCGGATTTTCCATGTATAATATCATGTCATCTGCAAAAAGCGAAAGCTTGACTTCATCTTTGCCAATTTTGATGCCTTTGATTTCCTTTTGTTGTCTGATTGCTGATGCTAGAACTTCCAACACTATGTTAAACAACAGCGGTGAGAGTGGGCATCCCTGTCATGTTCCTGATCTCAGGGAAAAAGCTCTCAGTTTTTCCCCATTTAGGATGATGTTAGCTGTGGGCTTTTCATAAATGGCGTTTATGATGTTTAAGTATGTTCCTTCTATCCCGACTTTCTTAAGGGTTTTTATTAAGAAAGGTGCTGGATTTTGTCAAAGGCCTTTTCTGCATCAATTGACAGGATCATATGGTTCTTCTCTTTTCTTTTATTAATGTGATGTATCACATTGGTTGATTTGCGAATGTTGAACCAGCCCTGCATCCCAGGAATGAATCCCATTTGATCATGGTGAATAATTCTTTTTATATGCTGTTGAATTCGATTTGCTAGTATCTTATTGAGAATTTTTACATCCATATTCATCAGGGATATTGGCCTGTAGTTCTCTTTTTTTACTGGGTCTCTGTCTGGTTTAGGAATCAAAGTAATACTGGCTTCATAGAATGAGTCTGGAAGTTTTCCTTCCCTTTCTATTTCTTGGAATAGCTTGAGAAGGATAGGTATTATCTCTGCTTTAAACGTCTGGTAGAACTCCCCTGGGAAGCCATCTGGTCCTGGACTCTTATTTGTTGGGAGATTTTTGATAACCGATTCAATTTCTTCGCTGGTTATGGGTCTGTTCAAGCTTTCTATTTCTTCCTGATTGAGTTTTGGAAGAGTGTGGGTGTTTAGGAACTTGTCCATTTCTTCCAGGTTGTCCAATTTGTTGGCATATAATTTTTCATAGTATTCCCTGATAATTGTTTGTATCTCTGAGGGATTGGTTGTAATGAATCCATTTTCATTCATGATTTTATCTATTTGGGTCATCTCCCTTTTCTTTTTGAGAAGCCTGGCTAGAGGTTTGTCAATTTTGTTTATTTTTTCAAAAAACCAACTCTTGGTTTCGTTGATCTGCTCTACCATTTTTTTAGATTCTATATTGTTTATTTGTGCTCTGATCTTTACTATTTCTCTTCTTCTGCTGGGTTTAGGCTGCCTTTGCTGTTCTGCTTCTATTTCCTTTAGGTGTGCTGTTAGATTTTGTATTTGGCATTTTTCTTGTTTCTTGAGATAGGCCTGGATTGCAATGCATTTTCCTCTCAGGACTGCCTTCACTGCATCCCAAAGCGTTTGGACTGTTGTATTTTCATTTTCGTTTGTTTCCATATATTTTTTAATTTCTTCTCTAATTGCCTGGTTGACCCACTCATTCTTTAGCAGGGTGTTCTTTAACCTCCATGCTTTTGGAGGTTTTCCAGACTTTTTCCTGTGGTTGATTTCAAGCTTCATAGCATTGTGGTCTGAAAGTATGCATGGTATAATTTCAATTCTTGTAAACTTATGAAGGGCTGTTTTGTGACCCAGTATATGATCTACCTTGGAGAATGTTCCATATGCACTCGAGAAGAAAGTATATTCTGTTGCTTTGGGATGCAGAGTTCTAAATATATCTGTCAAGTCCATCTGATCCAATGTATCATTCAGGGCCCTTGTTTCTTTATTGACTGTGTGTCTAGATGATCTATCCATTTCTGTAAGTGGAGTGTTAAAGTCCCCTGCAATTACCACATTCTTATCAATAAAGGTTGCTTATGTTTATGAGTAATTGTTTTATATATTTGGGGGCTCCGATATTCGGCGCATAGACATTTATAATTGTTAGCTCTTCCTGATGGATAGTCCCTGTAATTATTATATAATGCCCTTCTTCGTCTCTTGTTACAGCCTTTAATTTAAAGTCTAGTTTGTCTGATATAAGTATGGCTACTCCATCTTGCTTTTGGCTTCCAGTAGCATCATAAATAGTTCTCCATCCCCTCACTCTCAATCTAAAGGTGTCCTCAGATCTAAAATGAGTCTCTTGTAGACAGCAAATACATGGGTCTTGTTTTTTTATCCATTCTGATACCCTATGTCTTTTGGTTGGCGCATTTAATCCATTTACTTTCAGTGTTATTATAGAAAGATATGAGTTTAGAGTCATTGTGATGTCTGTATGTTTTATGCTTGTAGCGATGTCTCTGGTACTTTGTCTCACAGGATCCCCCTTAGGATCTCTTGTAGGGCTGGTTTCGTGGTGACAAATTCCTTCAGTTTTTGTTTGTTTGGGAAGACCTTTATCTCTCCTTCTATTCTAAATGACAGACTTGCTGGATAAAGGATTCTCGGCTGCATATTTTTTCTGTTCAACACATTGAAGATCTCGTGCCAATCCTTTCTGGCCTGCCAAGTTTCAAAAAAGAGATCAGTCACGAGTCTTATAGGTCTCCCTTTATATGTGAGGGCACGTTTATCCCTTGCTGCTTTCAGAATTTTCTCTTTATCCTTGTATTTTGCCAGTTTGACTATGATATGTCGTGCAGAAGATCGATTCAAGTTACGTCTAAAGGGAGTTCTCTGTGCCTCTTGGATTTCAATGCCTTTTTCCTTCCCCAGTTCAGGGAAGTTCTCAGCTATAATTTCTTCAAGTACCCCTTCAGCACCTTTCCCTCTCTCTTCCTCCTCTGGGATACCAATTATGCGTATATTATTTCTTTTTAGTGTATCACTTAGTTCTCTAATTTTCCCCTCATACTCCTGGATTTTTTTATCTCTCTTTTTCTCAGCTTCCTCTTTTTCCATAACTTTATCTTCTAGTTCACCTATTCTCTCCTCTGCCTCTTCAATCTGAGCCGTTGTCATTTCCATTTTATTTTGCATTTTGTTTAAAGCATTTTTCAGCTCCTCCTGACTGTTCCTTAGTCCCTTGATCTCTGTAGCAAGAGATTCTCTGCTGTCCTCTATACTGTTTTCAAGCCCAGTGATTAATTTTATGACTATTATTCTAAATTCACTTTCTGTTTTATTATTTAAATCCTTTTTGATCAGTTCATTGGCTGTTGTTATTTCCTGGAGATTCTTTTGAGGGGAATTCTTCCATTTGGTCATTTTGGATAGTCCCTGGAGTGGTGTGGACCTGCAGGGCACTTCCCCTGTGCTGTGGTGTATAACTGGAGTCAGTGGGCAGAGTCGCAGTCAGACCTGACATCTGCCCCCAGCCCACCGCTGGGGCCACAGTCAGACTGGTGTGTGCCTTCTCTTCCCCTCTCCTAGGGGCGGGATTCACTGTGGGGTGGGGTGGCCCGTCTGGGCTACTTGCACACTGCCAGGCTTGTGGTGCTGGGGATCTGGCGTATTAGCTGGGGTGGGTAGGCAACGTGCACGGGGGCAGTAGGGGCAGGCTTAGCTCGCTTTTCCTTAGGTGATCCACTTCAGGAGGGGCCCTGTGGCAGCGGAAGGGAGTCAGACCCGCTGCCGGAGGGGTGGCTCCGCAGAAGCACAGAGTTGGGTGTTTGCGTGGAGCAAGCAAGTTCGCTGGCAGGAACGGGTTCTCTTTGGGATTTTGGCTGGGGGATGGGCGAGGGAGACGGCGCTGGTGAGCACCTTTGTTCCCCGCCAAACTGAGCTCTGTCGTCCCGGGGCTCAGCAACTCTCCCTCCCTTTGTCCTCCAGCCTTCTCGCTTTCCGAGCAGAGCTGTTAACTTATGACCTCCCAGATGCTAAGTCCCGCTTGCTGTCAGAACACACTCCGTCCGGCCCCTCTGCTTTTGCAAGCCAGACTCAGGGGCTCTGCTTGGCCGGCAGGCCGCCCCTCCACCCTGGCTCCCTCCCGCCAGTCCGTGCAGCGCTCACCGCCTCTCTGCCCTTCCTACCCTCTTCTGTGGGCCTCTTGTCTGTGCTTGGCTCCAGAGACTCCGTTCTGCTAGTCTTCTGGTGGTTTTCTGGGTTAGGCAGGTGTAGGTGGAATCTAAGTGATCAGCAGGATGCGCGGTGAGCCCAGCGTCCTCCTAAGCCGCTATCTTCCTCAAATTCATGTTTTAGAATATGAAGATGAGTCCTTTGGGAGGGGTTATCTTGTGGGCTAACAGGCCTCACATGTCCAAACACATGGAATTTTGCTACAACCATCCGTTTTTCCTATTATTCCAGGAAAGAAAAAGTGATTACTATTCCAAGTAATACAGGAGAAATAATGATATGGCCATGTATGACTAAGATTAGTGGTTGAAAATTGGAATATAGGCCACTTCTATGCCTTTCTTTTGGTACAGTAGGATAATAGTTCAATGTGTGTGTGTGTGTGTGTGTGTGTGTGTGTGTGTGTGTGTTTGACCTGTGGAGTGCTACCTCTAAATGAGTAGATAAAGCTAGATTTACTATGTGCTTGCTATGACTATTAGGTTAGAACTTAGGATGCTGACAAATGACTGGAAAAAAATGTTTTGCAGCAATGTTTTCCAGTTCTTCTATCCTCATGTTGGTTACTCTAGCAAGCTTTATTTAACCTCTCAGAGATTCTTGTGGACTCATCAGATAGAATTAGATTAAAACTTTGTGACATTTTTCAGCAGAGGGGTCAGCTAACAGGATGTGTGGCTCATAATAAATAAAATTACTATATGCCTGAACACTTGTTAGTCAAGTGCAAGCCTAGGATACGGATGTGAAATTACTATTTGTGTTGGCTGGACTATTTTAATTGCAAATAACAGAAAACTCAACATAAACTGGTATAATCAAAAACCACAAATGAATTCATTGACTTCATAAACTCAGTAGTCTCAAAAAAGGATGTTTATGTACTTGGCACAGTGAATAAGTCACTAACCATCTCAGTTTTTCCTTTCTCTCCTTGCTCCATCTTCCATGGCACTAGTGTTCTTTTCACAGTTCTACATGGTGGCCCCTTTACCTTCTTTTATGATGACTGAAGTCCTGCACCTTCCATTATCTGACCAATTCATGCAGTTGAAGAAAAACTGTACTTCCATGTGATCTCCCTGGCTTGAAATGGGTTATGTTTCATTCTTAAATACCAAACCATGTGATGAGATGGTTTGACTGGGTTAAGTCTGCCAGGCCCACCTCAATAACATTGCTACTGCACTCTGGGGAGAGGTAAACTCCTTCTCCAAGGAAAATCAGGCTACTTTTGATAGAAGGAGTAAATAGATCCTTTGCATTCTAATATTTAGAACCAAACACTAATAATTTATACAAAGTCCCTTTATAATCTATACAATGACTGATTTGTGGTCAAATATACTCTTTCAAAATGGTTCATGGACACCAAAATAATATACTTTTAATGTTCTTTCTTTTTCCCACTCACTTGGTGCTTTCCAGAAAGGACTTTAATGATCATTCTCTAATCGGCTACTTCTTTTTATCCACCGAAGGCTCTCCAATCTCCCTGCGTCTACTCATTGATGCACATCGAACTCCTATTCTTTAATTACTCACACAGCAGAATTTGATGGTTTATCAGGTAGAATCTCAGGAAACCATTATAACTGGACTCCTCACCATTGTCTAAAAACTACTTTTCCTTTTCTTGAAGATACGTTATCGTAAACCATAATTATCTTTTCTAATCTTTTCCTCTTGGAAAGGAGGGAATTTGTTTTTATCCAGTCCCAGAAAAATATTCCTTTTTTACAAAAATGAGCAGAATTATTTCTTAAGATGCTAAGAGAAAGGTAAAATTAATTTGAGTTTAACATTTCTACCCTGTTACAATATTACCAACTTATATCTTTGATAAGAAGAGATGCAAAGAGAAAAGAAGGCTGTGAGTTACAAACTCATACTAACTCTACTCAATTTTCCTACTTTCAGAGAAATTAATTAAAAGATTAGATGATAGTAGTAATAGCAAACATACATATAACATCTATTATGTGTCAGACTATGTTCAAACACATAATAATTTATTTAATTCTCACAATAGCTTTATGAGGTAAGTTATATTATTATCCATATTTTACTTTTTTAAGTTTATTTATTTGTTTTGAGAAAGAGAGAGACTGTGTGTGTGAGCTGGGGAGGGACAGAGAGAAAGGGAGAAAGAGAATCCCAAGCAGGCCCCCTGCTGTCAACACGGAGCCCAACGCAGGGCTTGAGCTCATGAACTATGAGAACGTGGTCTGAGACAAAATCAAGAGTTGGGCACTTAACCAAATGAGAACCCAGGTGACCCAGTATTATCCATATTTTAAATAGAACTATGTCACAGAGTTGATATAGTCAAGCAACCTACCCAAGGAGCATAACTAACAAGTGGCAGAATTGAGGTGGGAACCTGGACAGTTTAACTTCAGAATCTATGTTTCTACTTTGAACATATATTACTACAGATGATTAATTTTTCTGAGTTGGTGGTAAGCCACAAGTGACTTAGATGAAATGATAGAATATATGGTCAGAAAGATGTTTTTATTTAGTTTGCTCTTTTTATATAAGTTAGGATCTTGAATGAGCCTATTCAGGGAGAATCTGAGACTTTTTGTCAACTTTTATACTAATTCCAGGGAAGACCAACTACTTATGTGTCCCACCTGGTATGTGAAAGCTAAGAGGATATCATTGAATTTGAGGATATGATGGACTTTCAGATCCTGTAGCCCAATATCTTATCATTTGTATCATTTCTGTGAGTCTCCCCTAGAGATTCTCTTTGTTGTATTGTGATAGAGATCTAAGTTTTGGTTAAGTATCTTCGGACACAGAGAGAAAATAAACAGAATTGGTCTTTTAATAATTATTAGAACTCAACTGACATATAGACTCCATAGAGAGAAAAAAAGTAGAAATAATTTAGCCTACATTATATGCTATTTAGGTTTTTCTATTCTCCATCTCTCTCTCTCTCTCTCTCTCTCTCTCTCTCTCTCTCTCTCTGCTTTTCCTCTTTCTTCTTTTCTCTCTCTATAACTTACTGCTATTAAAAATTTGAATAACTTGGATAAGTGTATTTGTGTTTAAAAGAATGAATGTACAAAAGAAAGCATCAGGCTTCATGATTTTATGAAAAACAGCCATTTTTTTAAACATAGAAATAATTAAGGGATCTATAAAAAAATCTGCTGTCTGTATTTTGTCAATTCAGAAGCTAATTTTTAGCATATGATAAAATAAGCTGTGTATTATTATTTTATCTTTTAATTTAACTTTATTTTTTATTTTTTTAAATTTACATCCAAATTAGTTAGTATAGAGTGAAGCAATGATTCCAGGAGTAGATTCCTTAATTCTCCTTACCCATTTAGCCCATTCCCCCTCCCACAACCCCTCCAGCAACCCTCAGCTTGTTCCCCATATTTATGAATCTCTTCTGTTTTGTCCCCCTCCCTGTTTTTATATTATTTTTGTTTCCCTTCCCTTATGTTCCTCTGTTTTGTCTCTTAAAGTCGTCATATGAGTGAAGTCATATGATTTTTGTTTTTCTCTGACTGACTAATTTCACTCAGCATAATACCCTCTAGTTCCAGCCACATAGTTGCAAATGGCAAGATTTCATTCTATTTGGTTGCCAAGTAATACTCCATTGTATATATATACCATATCTTCTTTATCTATTCATCCATCGATGGACATTTGGGCTCTACCCATACTTTGACTATTGTTGATAGTGCTACTATAAACATGGGGGTGCATGTGTCCCTTCGAAACAACACACCTGTATCCCTTGGATAAATGCCTAGTAGTGCAATTGCTGGGTCGTAGGGTAGTTGTATTTTTAGTTTTTTGAAGAACTTCCATCCTGTTTTCCAGAGTGGCTGCACCAGCTTGCATTCCCACTAACAATGCAGCAGAGGTCCTCTTTCTCTGCATCCTCACCAACATCTGTTGTTGCCTGAGTTAATGTTAGCCATTTTGACAGGTGTAAGGTAGTATCTCATTGTGCTTTTGATTTGTATTTCCCTGATGATGAGTGATGAGCATTTTTTCATGCGTTGGTTGGCCATCTGGATGTCTTCTTTGGAGAAATGTCTATTCAGGTCTTTTGCCCATTTCTTCACTGGATTCTTTGTTTTTTGGGTGTTGACTTTGATGAGTTCTTTGTAGATTTTGGATACTAACCCTTTATCTGATATATCATTTGCAAATATCTTATGCCATTCTGTCAGTTGTCTTTTAGTTTTGCTGATTATTTCCTTCACTGTGCAGAAGCTTTTTATTTTGATGAGGTCCCAGTAGCTCATTTTTGTTTTTGTTTCCCTTGCCTCTGGAGACATGTTGAGTAAGAAGTTGCTGCGGGCAAGATCAAATAGATTTTTGCCTGCTTTCTCCTCGAGGATTTTGATGGCTTCCTGTCTTACGTTGAGGTCTTTCATCCACTTTCAGTTTATTTTTGTGTATGGTGTAAGAAAGTGGTCCAGGTTCATTCTTCTGCATGCCGCTGTGCAGTTTTCCCAGCACCACTTGCTGAAGAGACTGTCTTTATTCCATTGGATATTCTTTCTTCCTTTGTCAAAGATTAGTTGGCCATTCATTTGTGGGTCCATTTCTGGGTTTTCTATTCTGTTCCATTGATCTGAGTGTCTGTTCTTGTGCCAGTACCATACTGTCTTCATAGGTACAGCTTTGTAGTATAGCTTGAAGTCTGGGATTGTGATGCCTCCTACTTTGGTTTTCATTTTCAAGATTGCTTTGGCTATTCAGGGTCTTTTCTGGTTCCATACAAATTTTAGGATTTTTTGTTCTATCTCTGTGAAGAATGCTGGTGTTACTTTGATAGGGATTGAATTGAATATGTAGATTCCTTTGGGTAGTATTGACATTTTAACAACATTTCTTCTTCCTATCCAGGAGCATGGAATCTTTTTCCATTTCTTTGTGTCTTCTTAAATTTCTCTCATCACCTTTCTATAGTTTTCAGTGTATAGATTTTTCACCTCTTTGGTTAGATTTATTCCTAGGTATTTTATGGTTTTTGGTGCAACTGTAAATGGGATCAAATCCTTGATTTCTCTGTCACTTCATTGTTGGTGTATAGGAATGCAACCGATTTCTGTGTGTTGATTTTATATCCTGCAACTTTGCTGAATACATGAATCAAGTCTAGCAGTTTTTTGGTGGAATCTTTTGGGTTTTCCATATAGAGTAGCATGTCGTCTGCGAAGAGTGAAAGTTTGACCTCCTCCTGGCCGATTTGGATGCCTTTTATTTCTTTGTGTGGTCTGATTGCAGAGGCTAAGACTTCCAATACTATGTTTAATAACAGTGGCGAGAGTGGACATCCCTGTCTTGCTCCTGACCTTAGGGTGAAAGCTCTCAGTTTTTCCCCATTGAGGATGATATTAGTGTTGGGTCATTCATATATGGCTGTTATGCTCTTGAGGTATGCTCCTTCTATCCCTACTTTCTTGAGGGTTTTTATCAAGAAAGGATGCTGTATTTTGTCAAATGTTGTCTCTGCATCTATTGAGAGGATCATATGAGAGGATTAATTGTTCTGCGGACATTGAATCAGCCCTGCGTCCCAGGTATAAATCCCTCTTAGTCGTGGTGAATAATTTTTTTAATGTATTGTTGGTTCAGGTTGGCTAATATCTTGTTGAGGATCTTTGCATCCATGTTCATCAGGGAAATTGGTCTATAGTTCTCCTTTTAGTGGGGTCCCTGTCTGGTTTTGGAATCAAGGTAATGCTGGCTTTATAGAAAGAGTTTGGAAGTTTTCTTTCCATTTCTATTTTTTGGAACAGCTTCAAGAGAATAGGTGTTAACTCTTCCTTGAATGTTTGGTAGAATTCCCCTGGAAAGCCATCTGGCCCTGGACTCTTGTTTATTGGCAGATTCTTTATTACTAATTCGATTTCCTTCCTGGTTATGGGTCTGTTCAAATTTTCTATTTCTTCCTGTTTCAGTTTTGGTAGTGTATATGTTTCTAGGAATTTGTCCATTTCTTCTGGATTTCCCATTTTATTGGCATATAATTGCTCATAATGTTCTCTTATTATTGTTTTTATTTCTGTTATGTTGGTTGTGATTTCTCCTCTTCCATTCTTGATTTTACTTATTTGGGTCCTTTCCTTTTTCTTCTTGATCAAACTGGCTAGTGGTTTATCAATTTTGTTAATTCTTTCAAAAAACCAGCTTCTGGTTTCATTGATCTGTTCTGCTGGTTTTTTTGGTTTCGATAGCGTTAATTTCTGCTCTTATCTTTATTATTTCCTGTCTTCTTCTGGTTTTGGGTTTTATTTGCTGTTCTTTTTCCAGCTCCTTAAGGTGTAAGGTTAGGTTGTGTATCTGAGATCTTTCTTCCTTCTTTAGGAAGGAAGATTGCAATATACTTTCCTCTTATGACCGCCTTTGCTGCACCCCAGAGGTTTTGGGTTGTGGTGTTATCATTTTCATTGACTTCCATATACTTTTTAATTTCTTCTTTAACTGCTTGGTTAGCCCATTCATTCTTTAGTAGGATGTTCTTCAGTCTCCAAGTATTTGTTACCTTTCCAATTTTTTTCTTGTGGTTGATTTTGAGTTTCATAGCATTGTGGTCTGAAAATATGCATGGTATGATCTTGATCTTTTTGTACTTACTTAGGGCTGATTTGTGTCCCAGTATATGGTCTATTGTGGAGAATGTTCCGTGTGCACTGGAGAAGAATGTATATTCTGCTGCTTTAGGATGAAATGTTCTGAATATATCTGTTAAGTCCATCTGGTCCAGTGTGTCATTCAAAGCCATTGTTTCCTTGTTGATTTTTTGATTAGATGATCTGTCCATTGCTGTGAGTGGGGTGTTGAAGTCTGTCACTATTATGGTATTACTATCAATGAGTTTCTTTATGTCTGTGATTAATTGATTTATATATTTGGGTTCTTTCACATTTGGTGCATAAATGTTTACAATTGTTAGGTCTTCTTGGTGGATAGACCCCTTGATTATGATATAATGTCCTTCTGCCTCTCTTGATACAGTCTTTATTTTAAAGTCTAGATTGTCTGATATAAGTATGGCTACTCCGGCTTTCTTTTGTTGACCATTAGCATGATAGATGGTTCTCCATTCCCGTATTTTCAATCCGAAGGTGTCTTTAGGTCTAAAGTGAGTCTCTTGTGAACAGCATATAGGTGGATCTTGTTTCCTTATCCATTCTGTTACCCTGTGTCTTTTGATTGGAGCATTGAGTCCATTGACGTTTAGAGTGAGTACTGAAAGATGAATTTATTGCGATGATGATGCTTGTAGAGTTGGAGTTTCTGTTGGTGTTCTCTGGCCCTTTCTAATCTTTGTTGCTTTTGGTATTTATTTATTTATATATATTATATATTTTCATATTTTCTCCCCTCAGAGGGTCCCCCTTAAAATTTCTTGCAGGGCTTGTTTAGTGGTCACCAAGTCCTTTAATTTTTGTTTGTCTGGGAAACTTTTTATCTCTCCTTCCATTTTGAATAACAGCCTTGCTGGATAAAGAATTCTTGGCTGCATATTTTTCTGAATCAGCACACTGAATATATCCTGCCACTCCTTTCTGGCCTGCCAAGTTTCTGTAGATAGGTCTGTTGTAAACCGGATCTGTCTTCCCTTGTAGCTTAGGGACTTTTTTCCCTTGCTGCTTTGATGATTCTCTCCTTGCCTGAGTATTTTGTGAATTTGACTATGATATGCCTTGTTGATGGTCGGTTTTTGTTGAATCTAATGGGAGTCCTCTGTGCTTCCTGGATTTTGATGTCTGTGTCTTTCCCCAGGTTAGGAAAAGTTTTCCACTATGATTTACTCACATAACCATTCTACCCCTATTTCTCTCTCTTCCTCCTCTGGGACCCCTATGTTCTTGATGTTGTTTCTTTTTAATGAGTCACTGATTTCTCTAATTCTTAAATCGTTCTCTTTTGCCTTAATCTCCCTCTTTTTTTCTGCTTCTTCATTCTCTATAAGTTTGTCCTCTATATCGCTGATTCTCTGTTCTGCCTCATCCATCCTTGCCGCCGCTGCATCCATCCGTGATTGCAGCTCAGTTATAGCATTTTTAATTTCATTCTGACTAGTTTTTACTTCTTTTATCTCTGCAGAAAGGGATTCTAATCTATTTTTGACTCCAGCTAGTATTCTTATTATCGTGATTCTAAATTCTGGTTCAGACATCTCGCTTGTATCTGTGTTCGTTAAATCCCTGGCTGTCGTCTCTTTGTGTTCTTTCTTTTGGGGTGAATTCCTTCATTTTGTCATTTTTAAGGGAGAAAAGGAATTAATGAGGTAGAAAAATTGAAATTAAAAAAATTAAAATTAATACAATATTAAAATTAAAAACTAAACACACACACACACAAAAATCAAATAGATGATGCTAGCTCCTAGGTGTGTTTTGGTCTGGGTGTAGAAAGTGGCTTGACAGATTAGAGAAACAAAAAACAAAGAAACAAACAAACAAACAAAAAAAGCGGGGGAGAGCAAAAAAGGAAATTGAGAATTTGAAAAAATGAATAGTCTAAAGTAGACTAAAATACACAAAAGTAGAGAATATAGTAGGAAAAATTATAGAAAAATAATTTTAGTAAAAATTAAAAAGAAAAAATATGAATTTTTTCACTTTCTGTATTTAAGAAAAAAGAAAAGAAATGAAAAAGAAAACATCAAAAAAAGAAAAAAGAAAAGACAAAAAAGAAATCATGTAGTAGATTGAAATAAAATGATAGGAGTAAGATAGAATTTGAAAAAATTTACATAAAAGCATAAAATATAGTAATAAAAATTAAATAAAAATATTTTTTAAAGAAATTGAAAGTAAAAATGAAGTTTTTCTCTTTTCTGCAGTCAAGAAAAAGAAATGAAAAAGAGAATAAAAGAAAAAGAAAAAGAAAAAAAGGAAATTGTTTGAAAATTTGAAAAGGTGAGAACCCTGAAGTAGACTAAAATAAAATGATGGAAGTAAAGTAGAATTTGAAAAAATTTACACAAAAATAAAAAATGTAATAATAAAATTAAAGAGATATTTTTAACAAAAATTGAAAATAAAAATGAGTTTTTTCTCTCTCTGTATTCAAGAAAAAGAAAAGAATTGTAAAAGAGAAAAAGGAAAAAGAGAGAGAAAAGAAAATTGAATAGATGAACCTGCTAACAGATTGAAGTAGGACCAAAATTGCTTTGTTTTCCCCTAGAGGTCAGTCCATGTAGCTCTTTATAGTCGATTAATTAAGCCGGTGGTGAGGTTTGTGTTCTTAAAGAGCGAAGTTGGCCGAGTTGGTCAGGGCTTGGTGTAACAGCTCCACTCTCCCCTAAATGGCACTGCTAGCCTACTGGGGTGGATTGTTGCGGTGCTCTCAGGGCACATGAGCAGGAGTGGGGAAAAATGGCGCCACCCAGCCATCCAGTCTGTTCTCCCGGATCAGCAATCGCACACCGGACCTCCATCTTCAGCTCTCGTCCACTCCCTGCTTTTCCCCTCTCCGTGACCAGGCCCCAGGCAGATCTCTCTCCCAAGTTTTGTCTCAGATGCGGCTGTTTTCTCTGGCCCCTTACTTCCGAAGGACTGCAGCTTTGACCCTCTCCGCCCCTCTGCGGGAGGGTCTCACCGACAATGGCCGAATGAGCAATGGCCGAATGTTGGCTGCACCCAGGAATGCCTGCTGGACCCTGCTGTTGCCGGTGCCCCAAGACTGTGGCCAGGTGCCAGCCCGCCCCCCCAAAAAATTGTGAGACAGTGTAGCCTCAGCGTTTCAGGGACCATGGAAAATCGCAACACACATCTGGCACCAGGCTTCACCCTCAACAACGTTGCCCCAGCACCAGCGAATGTGGCTGCCTTCCAGGGTCTGCTGGGACCAGGTGGCTTCAACAGTCTCTACCAAATGTCCTTCCAGCAGTGGAACCACTTTTCCCCATGTGGCCCAAGAACCTCCTGGACCCCACTCTGTTCCTGGGGATTCACCTTTCCCACCAGAGCACCGCCAGGTATCGATCTGTGGAGTTGCAGCCTTTGCGCTCCCCTTGTTTACAGTCTTAATGGAATTTAAACCCTCTCCTTTCTCCTTTCTCCCTTTTTAATTTAGTCCCTGCAGCTGTTTCCAGTTTTCCACTTTCTTTCCAGCTGCTTTTGGGGAGGGGTGCTTTTCCCGTATGCTCCCCCCCTCCCCAGTCTCTGTCCTCTCTCTGCCTGCAAAAGGAGTTCCCTACCTTTTGGGGCTTCTTGCCCCCCAAGTTCAGCTTTTCGTGTGGCGTACATGCTGAATTCTGTGGTTCAGGTTGTGCAGATTGTTGTGTTAATCTTCCAGTTGGTTTTCTAGGTGTGTAGGATGGTTTAGTGTTGGTCTGGCTGTATTTCATGGACACGAGACACACAAAAAGCTTCCATGCTGTTCCGCCATCTTGGCTCCTCTCAAAAATGGAGGGTTTTTTGGAAGATTTTTCTGTTGGGGATTCAGATAGGGTTTACATTTCAGAAAGATGACCCTAGAAGCAGAAGGAAGAAAATAAAGTAGAGGTTGAGGGGAACAAACCTGGAGTCAGGAGGATGTTTAATATGTTGGAGCAGTGAAGCTCACAAGAGGTCTAAGCTGTGTATTTTTAAATGTAATTGTTTAAATGATGATTTCTGTCTTTCAGTTGTAAATGTCTACCTTATTTAACAGGCATACATCCTAAAGTTTGGAAATTTCATGTTTATATATGGAAATAAATCTTTAAGTTGTATGTTGACGATGAAAAATTTAAATTGCATCACTAATGTTGCCAGATGGTTGGATTTATTCCATACTTAATAACTTCTAAAACCCATGAAGTTAAAAGTTTCTGTCATATTTATATTAATTTTAAATTTGTGACAGTCCTAGAACTATCCATGGCACCAAATCAACTGAAACTCCTCCTCATTTATATAAGTCAAAGAATGCATTTAGTCTAATTTATTGATAGCATTTATATATCCACAAATGTAAAATAAACTCATTTGTCTCTTGAGCTCACCTGCCACTCCTTAGAAATATTTCTCTGCTCTGCAACTATTGTAACATTGGTCAATAAACACTTTTTCATTTGAGGATTCGAAGTAATCTTGAAAGATTGTTTATATGTTGACCCCTTCTTACTAGTGCGCATACTATTAAGCCAGCACTTCACAGAGCTGACCCAAGCCAAAATTGTGATGTAAATGAAGTTGGTCTTTGGTCCTCCTCCTTTATTTTCATTTTGGGCCCTCTTGCTCTAGTGCCTAATTATCACACCCAATGTGTTGACATTACAAAAGTTTTCTCTTGATCACCTCAACTGGACCTACTCACCATCCCAGATGCAGTACTGCCCCTTCTGCCTTGATCTTGTATCCAGCAGATCCACTGGTGTTTCTCCCATTGCTTGTTTAGGATACACGGCTCTCATTGACAAGGAGGCATTGAGTGTCCAGATATTGTTTAGGAAAATAGTGTGAATGATTTGAAAATGGATAGATGATAAAAGGAGATGGTAGAAAAAGAGTGTGCTGTACATAGATATTTTACAATAATGGATATAGTTGGTTCTTGCTTATCTCATGGAAAAAAGTTTGTATAGAGAATTTTTCCTGCAATGAGGTTTTAAATCTAGTTTATCTTCCCACAATCATTGATAGATTCTATTAAATATTAATAATCAAAATCGATTCAAAGGTTGTAAATGAGGAGATAATCAATTAGTTTCTTTAAAACATTTTGATTATAAAGGTAATAACTTTTTGAAGTGTATTATGAAAGTTGAGAAAATAAAAAAGAAATTTAGGGAATATATTCTCCTCCATCTCTGACTGTTAGGACACCACTTTTAAATGTTTGACACATTTTCTTTTAGTATGATTTCCATATTAGTTTCTACATAGCTAAAATAATGCCGAATATATAACATACATCCTTCTGTTTATGTAACATTTTATTGTGATTAGAAAATCTTTTACTGAGCTGTATTATACATCTACTGGCTTTTGATGTATAATTTACTTAACTAATCTATTTTTATGCTGTCTTCATTTTTTTCTTATGAATAATGCTATTTAAAAAAACACCTGAGAATACATGCAAATAGAACATTTTTAACCATAAGTCACTTTTTTTGTTTATATAGAATTTATGGCCAGATAAGTCTCCTGAATCTCTTTTCTTCAATTGTTGTCAGGCCAGGTCTACCCCATGTCATCCTTACACAATTGGTTTCTTTTGCTCGCAGATCAAGACTTTACCTTGTTCTTATTCAGTTGTTTGAACCCATCATTGATCAGAGTACTCCTACATCTCAGTTTTGTCATTTGATATTTTAGTTATTTCCTTCACCTTTAAACTTTATACAGTTTTAATCTCCATGGCTTCTATGTTGTCATACAAAATTCTTCATAGTAAAGAATGAAGAAGCCTCCCCCGTTCATGCTCTGTCTCTGTCTCAAAAATAAGTAAACGTTAAAAAAAAAAATAAAAAAAAAAAAAATGGGGGGGCACCTGGGTGGCTCAGTCGGTTGAGCGGCCGACTTCGGCTCAGGTCACAATCTTGCAGTCCGTGAGTTCGAGCCCCACATCGGGCTCTGTGCTGACAGCCTGGAGCCTGTTCCGGATTCTGTGTCTACCTCTCTCTGACCCTCCCCCGTTCATGCTCTGTCTCTCTCTGTCTGAAAAATAAATAAACGTTAAAAAAAAAAAATTAAAAAAAAAAAAAGAATGAAGAAGCAAGCCCTATGTGGAATACCCATAAACACTCTGTTATACGTAGACTTCTATCCATTTTCAATATCGTTTTTGTATTTGGAATATCAGCCTGTTGAATATAGACTCATATTACTTACGCTACTCCGAAGTAATATAACAACTGACTTACAGAATTTAAATCCCGCTGTATGGACAGTATTTCCTGAATTGCCAGCTTATATAACATTACAATCCCTGCTAGAAGCAGATACTCATCTTTCTCCTCACTCTAGAGCACAAGGCTTTACCTTTAATAAGTGCTCAGAGAATGTTTATTGAATGGGTGAAATTGGGTATTAGTTTGAATATCATGAGTTATTCTTAATGATACTTTTTTAAAGGCTTCATGTAGCATCTATACTTGCATGTTTTCAGAATTCCAGGGTCCTCTGAAAATCTTTATAGTTTTTGAAAATTACAATTTACAATCACATTCCCAATATTTTTTTTTGAGGATGTAATTGATCTAGGCCTAAACAACTGGACTTATTAAAGTGGCTGTTAGTCTTTTTAATTTCAAATTCCCTTTCATTCTTTTAGACTTTCTCTTGTCAAGGATGACAGATGCTAACTAGAAGTTGAAGAACATGTTCCTTTGTGAAGATTACAACGAACTCTTCAAACATTGACAATGGTTCTTGTGTGTCTTTCTATAGTATACATTTTTTTTAGGTTTATTTATTTTTTTGAGAGAGAGATAGGGAAGGGGAGCAGCAGAAAGAGAGGGAGAGAGAGAATCCCAAGTAGGCTCCTCGCTGTCAACACAGAGCTTGATGCGGGGCTCCAACTCATGAACTATCAGATCATGACCTGAACCCAAATCAAGAGCCAGATGCTTACCTGACTGAGTCACCCAGGGGCCCTTATGCTATATGAAGTTTTATGAGGCTTTTTGGACACCCTGATTTGCTGTTTAAATTCAGCATATCCTGAGCCTAACTTCCTCAACACTTTTCCTATGGAATTTTTGTGTGTGCATCATTCTTGATAACCATGTTATACCTCATCTTATTTTAAGATGTACCATATGCAGGGCTGATATGAAACTGCTACGTAATGTTAAGTGGGACTGGTTGGTTGTTACTACTGTTCCAATTGATAAGTGTCCATGCCATGCTGATTATTTAATATTTTGAATGTAATCTTGTCTCTTTAAATGCCAGAGCTGGTAAAACAAGTCCCTCAGCAGTCATGTTATTTTTTATAGTTGGTGCATCTTTTTATTGCTTCCAGTTCTGTAGCCAGAATTTTATTTCTTAGAAGCTCAAGTTTCTCTAAGGCCACCTAACATAATATGGAAAGCTCCTTATGTACAAAACTTTGTGCTAGGAATTAAGGAAGAACACCATAAAATCACTTTTTTTTTCTTACAGTCCTTTTCTTACAGTCCTAAACTTATGGTTTAGGTCAGATTTATAGTTATATCTCAATGTTCAAAAATTAAAATGTAAATATAAATTTACAGATTCTAGACTTTATGTTTGATATGCCAGCTTTTTATTCAATAGTATTAAAGGTAACATAACAGGATGGGTTTCTTTGTATATTTATTTTTTGGTACTCTTCACTAAAAAGGCTTTCATGTTGGCTATGTATGAAGTAGCAACTGTAACTTTTCCTTCTCCACATTTCTGAGACACTCCTTTTACTGAAGTCAAATACTTTCTACTATAATTAATTGACTCATCAAGTACTGACAGAATACCTTTTCCAAATATCAGACATAATACTAAGATATTTGGTTTAAACAATAAATGTGGTAACTGCATTATATTTTTAATCCCACCATTTATTTCTTTTGTGGCCTTTCCAATCAGATGAACATAATTTTTCTTTTCCTTCCTTTTACTTACATATTCCTTTTGAACTAAGAAAGCACCATTTGTAAACCCCGTTATCACAACTTATGATGGAATATAAAAATATGTCCCACGTGTAATTAAGATTTTATGATCATTTTGTTTGTTGTGGTTCTTAACTACTGAATACCCATAACAATATTCTGAGGAGGCTTGTTTGTTTGCTTGGCTGTTTGTTTTTAATTATAGGCTCAAGAGTTCTACTTCAGGTCCACTCATTGAATCAGAGTATCAGTGAGGTTGATGTGTAGCAGTAGGTGATCTTTTAAAAGCTCTGCAATGAAATCTTATAAGGATCCAGTGTTGAGAACCATTGCATATACCTACTGTGAAACATTTCAAACTTTATGCATTAATAGACCTTCTTCCCTGTTACTTTCTTCTAGGAATTACTAGATACATTATTAACACTCTGTTTCCTAGCTGTTGTCTTTTGGGATATATGGTTTTAGAGTTTTATTTGGCATGTATCGTCTCTATCCTTAAGATTTCTGACTCTGCATGAAAGCCTTTTGAATTATCTTTAAATATTTTAATGGTCTTATGTTACTTTTACTCATTTTTGTGATGGTTTCTATAGATGATGACTGTCTCCATGAATATTTAACCAAAGAAAAGTAATAAACTAAGGTAATTCTCTGCCTAGTTTAATATCTATTTTATATGGTGATTCACATGGCATGTTTGTGTTTTTTTGGTAAATATTAGGCCGATTAAAATACAATAAAAAATTTTTAAAAGCATCTGTTAAACTCCTTCAAAGTGGGTAGAATTCTCTTAAGTAATAAAATATAAGTTCCTTTTTATTATGATTATAAATAGCATACCTGTTGAGAATGTAGATTACAAATTACAAATGTTTCATTGTGTCTCTAGTAGAGTATTGTGGAACACACAGAAGATTTAAAAAAAATTTTTAATGTTTATTTTTGAAGGTGACAGACTGTGAGTGGGGAGGGGCAGAGAGAGAGGGAGGCACAGAATCTGAAGCAGGCTGCAGTCTCTGAGCTGTTAGCACAGAACCTGACATGGAGGTCAAACACACAAATCATGAAATCATGACCTGAGCTGAAGTGGGATGCCCAACCAACTGAGCCACCCAGGTTCCCCCACACAGAAGATACTGATGATAATAAATACTTTCTCTTTCTTAAATTCAGTTTCTTATTTATTTACTTACTTATTTGTTTGTTTGTTTATTTTTTTCAGATTTGAAATCTAAGGGTTTTAGAATAATGCCTTATCCTTAGTGTCAGAGATGTTGACCTTAAGAATGGAATTTGAAACTTGGTTCTTTTAATTTGTTGCATGAATTGAACCCTCAAAGCTTTGTCTCTATCAATAGTAAAGTAATAATAATAATATTTATCTCACTATTATTTTTAGGACTTTCAGTGGGATAGTATAAGTTAAATTATCATGGTTATTGCTTGGCAAATTACAGGGAACTTTTTAAATATCTACTTCACAACTTAGTATTGTACTTATCATTATAGCTATTAGTTTGAATGAATAAATTCTCATAACCTCATTAGGAGACTAAGGTAAGTGGTCTATTAACTTTATGAACAAGGGGGAGAAGGCTTACAAAATATGCTTTGTTACTATTTCAGTATAGGTGACTCACAATCTTCAAACATTGCACTATTACACAAAATGACCTTCACAGGTCATTTTGTAAATAGTACTTGAGGTATGCTTGGGTTGCAAGGAGTAAAATGGGGGACATTAGTCTGACACAACATATCCTGTGGAATCAGAGTGTAACTTTTATTTTCTCATTTAGCTTTCATTGAGTGAAGAATACAATTTCAATTGAGCACTGAATTGGAGATTCAGAGACCTGGGGTTTTATTACCAGCTCCATCACTGACATACAGTGGGCCATTAGGAAAAAACTACTTTTCTGCTTTGAACATCAGAATTCACTTCTTTAAAATAGAAATAAATTTAGTGGCTTGGAAAATAATGTTAGATTTAACAAATATAGATACATTCCATATTCTAGGGCATTTAATTTAATGAAATTCATGCTGTGTTCATAATGCACACATTATGCACACACATATATATATGCACATATATATAATATATAAATATTTGCTATATATAATATATATATATTTGCTATGTATATATATATACTTGCTATATATAATATATAAATATTTGCTATACATAATATATAAATATTTGCTATGTATAATATATATATATTATATATAGCAAGTAACCATATATATATATATATATATATATATATATATATACACACACACACACACATATATATATAGTGATGATGATAAATAAACAAACTACATAGGAAAATATATTAGCCACTGTAGCCATATTTTTGAAATATGCTATGTGCTATTATGAATATGGAAGAACAAATTTATCTATCCCCTTCAAGAGCATGGCCAGCCATCCAAATTAACCCTTTCCAGTGTGATCCAACCTGGCACCAGTACCCAAAGAAGCTGACCTGAATGCTCATGTTTGATCTTGGTGCTTGAAGGCAGCGATATCATTCAGTATTTGTATGATTGAGTATGCACGGATGTATGTTAGTGTATTTGTAGGTCCCCAAACTGGGGATCAATAGGGTGTATATAAAACAAGACATAAATGGGTTTAGCTACAGAAAAAGTGGGATGAAACAAGGCAGGGAGAGGAACAATTTCCTTCAACAACGAGTGATTCTAAACCAGTCTTTAAACCCATCAGGAGATTTTGTAAGAACAGAGGCCAGGAAAACGTATAGAAGCCTAGGGAGATGGATAGCGAGACACAATAGGGAGCTGATTAATTGTTCCCTGATACTTCTGTGGACATGCTATGGTGAGAAGGCTATGCATGTGAAGACAAGTATAATAGTAAACTGGGAGGAGGCTTTTTCCAAGTCCTTAACCAAAGAGGAAGGAGATTTTAATCAGGTCCAAACTGACTCAGTTGTGTGGCACTAATCAGGGTGAGGCTGTAACTTACTATCCTGAGCAGAAGAGAGTAAGGCATTGGTCACCAGAAAAGGTCAGTGAATAACAAATGTAGGGATATTTCTGGTTGTTAATGTCTCTGAGTTATTTATGCATCCTATAAACATGGATTTACATGGTTTTAACCCACTAGATAAAGTTATGTTTAAAAACACATATTTACTGGGGTGTGTGGGTATCTCAGGCGGTTAAGTGTCCGACTTCAGCTCAGGTCATGATCTCATAGTTCATGGGTTCGAGCCTCGCATTGGGCTCTGTGCTGACAGCTCAGAGCCTGGAGCCTGCTTCAGATTCTGTGTCTCCCTCTCTTTCTGCCCCTCCCCTGCTCATGTCTGTCTCTCTGTGTCTCTCAAAAATAAATAAACAAAAAACACGTATTTATTATTAACTAAGTCTGGAAGATTAAAGTGGCAAAAATACTGAAGAGCAATCTAAAGAGAAGAAGCAATGAGATATCACTAATTTAATGCAATAAATCACAACTCCAAAAAGAGAATTAAAAACTGTGGGGTATCTGGGTGGTTTAGTAGGTTAAGCATCCGACTCTTGATCTTGGCTCAGGTCATAATCTCACAGTTCATGAGTTCAAGCCCCATACTGAGTTCTGTAACAATGATGTGAAGCATGCTTGGGATTTTGTCTCTCCTCTCTGTCTTTCCCTGCTAATGTGCATGCTCAATCTCTCTCTCCCATTCTCTCTCTCTCTCTCTCAAAATAAATAAACTTGAGAAAAAGGCAGAAAAAGTGCTAAAAGATATCTGTTTTCCATAGAAAGGAAATTCTATTTGTCTTTTAAATAATGGCAGATGTAACTGGATAGACTTTTTTGTTGTTGTCTTTTAAATAACGGCAGATGTAACTGGATAGACTTTTTTGTTGTTGTTGATAGGGACGATTCGTCTGAAGCATAGCTCAGAAAATATAACAAAATTCAGACATGTTAAATTGAACATGAAAATAAAAATCCTTCATTTTACATTTATTTGCTGAGTGCCTACTATGTACCTGTCATCAGTCTAAGCTTCAGGGTAACAAATAGAACATAGATATTGGCCCAATCCTCATGAGCTTTACATTATAGTGGGAGAAAGATAACAGTAAATAAAATTAATTAAAAATCAATAAAACAATAAATAAACAGAAAGTCTATAAACCTAGATTACACTTGTGAAGGACAATAACAAAGTTCTATGTGAAAATTATTTTAAAAATTAGCCTTCTAAGAAAAGATTAATGGATTGATTTATTTATATTTTTACCAACTAACTTCTGGGAAGTTGGCAGTATGTTCACTCATCCCTGAATCTTTCTCCCTCCCAACCTCTCTGTATTATGGAATAATATAACAAAGTGAGGCATAAAAACCACCCTCAAGTGAAATCCATCAAACTGTCCCTGAGTGTTCCAGGGGAGAAAGCAGGTATCAAATTATATTATCCTTAGTGCTCAGGGAGATCCAAGTAACCAGAGATTCCTACGTAATATTGGCTTTTTTTCTTACTTGCAAATGCCAATCAGTGAAAAATATAATCACCACCAGTACATTTTGGTGTCACTACTTTGATTTATGCTAAGGTACCACCAATTTTACCCATCATTGCATTTGTACCATCATTGCAAAAGTAAACACAGCTCTTCCACAAGGTCCAAAAAAATTATGAAATTCAAAAACATTACTCAACACTTTGAATATTTCAGTGCCACTTGTGCTTGAATGCCAAACATTCATATAAAACAAGATCTTCCTGGCTGCTTAGTTGGTGCCCATACCAACTAAATACAAACAAATGAGCAAGTCCAGCCATATCTGTAGATTCACTGATTTGTAAAAGTATAGTTCTGAAGATACTATCTCATCTCCATGCATGCAAGCAAAATTCTCATTTGACAAGATGCTGTAACATTGAAAAATGACACTGATGTGTGTGCTTTTACTGAATTTTTGTCAGTAGGCTTTATACAATGTCAATGGTCCAAAGCTTTATTAAACTCCAGCTACCATGTGGTCTTCTCCAGCCAGTGAAATATGATAATATAACCTGTGATATATTTCAGTGTCTTCTGAAACACTAGTTTGAAAAGCTATTACAAATAGTTTTCACTGTTAAAGAGTTCAACCGCACTATATTTTAAACATTTATTCTTTTCTTTAACTTCTAAATGTTTGGTCTCAAAATGACATTGCAACTTAACTGTCACTATAAAACCATTTTTAAATATTCTGTTTCAGAAGATACAATAAAGTGGGCCCCTGGGTGACTCAGTCAGTTGAGCTTCTGACTCTTGATTTCAGCTCAGGTCATGATCCCAGGGTTATGGGAAGGAGCCCTGCATCAGACTATGCGCTAAGTGTGGAGCCTGCTTAAGTCTCCGCCATTCTCTCTCTCTCCTTCTTCCCCTCTCCCAAGCTCATGCTCTGCTCTCTCTCTAAAAGAAAAAAAATGTGCATATATATATATATATATATATATATACACACACACATACATATACATATATGTATATATACACACACTATATATATACACACATGCACATATAATAAAGACTAATATACAATAAAGAAATAAATATAAAGAAATACATATGTACAATTATTAGCATATATAGAGATGAGGGAAATAGCATTTTGTCATAGTTTTATTTCTGGGTTATAGTTTTAACCAGGTTCTTTGGAATAGATTTTTCTCATTCATGAGTCAAATAATATGAAAGTTTTATTTTTCTCAGCATCTTTACATATAGAAGGTGCATCTGTGGGTTGAGAAAATGAATGTTCTTATATCTTTTTAGTGAATAATCATTCCTTAAATATAAAATATCTTTCCTTAATTTCAAAATATTAAATATTTAATATTAAATTAAATTAATATTAAAAATTTTGAAATATTAAATATTCTAAAGTAACAAGCTTTAGATAATAATTAAAAGTTTAGAATGTTTTTCAAAAATTTTAAAATATTATGCAAATCCAGACAACTTGAACTTCTTTTTGTATTTCTATATAGGTACAAGGAGAATTTCAGGGTATCAACATAAGATTTATTGGATCATAATGATTTTACAAATATTATAAAAAATATAAACAGCGAGACTAATAGAAGTCTAAGTACTAGTTAAAAGTTTACTTAAAAGATGAAAATGAACATATTTATATGATAACATTAATTTTAGGAAACAAGAATACACAAGCACGTGTTCCATTAGCAGTAAGAGCAAATGACATCCTACATGGCCTGTGGTTTCTGAAAAAGTTGACCATATACTTGTACATGAATAAAAGTAAAAGGTCAAATAATGTGTTCATATTTTTATGGAAATAGTTTTGGCCTTGAAGAACTCCTGAAATGGTCTTGGGAACTTCCAAAGCTCTTGCTTGCCCTTCTGGAAAAGAGGGAGTGACCCGTGAGTATATTAAGCTGAATTATAGAACAGTACTGACAATTACAATTTGCACATTTTCTCTTTCTCAAAAACTTTTCAATTCAAACTACATTCATATTAATAAAGTCACAAAAATATTTTCCAAGGAAAACATTGATCCACATATCTATATTTATACATACATGTGTATATCTGTGTGTGTTTGATTTATAAGAAGAAATTTCTGCTTTTTCATATCACAATTGACTTTAACTGTAATGAGAACATGAACTTAGTTAAATTTTTTGGCAAATAAGAATAAATACTAACTTTATGAAAGTGTTTTTTCATATGACATCCATGTATGCTATTGACAGGGCTTCTAAAATATTGTCTTGGGCGGCACCAAAAAACTCTGCAAGCACAACATGCTAAGAATACCAGTCCCACAGTTGTAAAAATCATCTCTTCAGAACAAATGCCCAAATGTGTAATCAAGATGATAGAGTCAGAACAAAAGAATGACACTTTTAGAAACAGCGTGATAGTCACTGAATTGTTAAATCGTGTGCTCTGGTATGGAGGGCCTTTAACTCTAGTTCAGTTACCCATCAAATGCTTAAATATATTCTACAGCCTCCTGACAAGTTCAGTCTCTGCTTAAGTGCCTCTGAATTAATGGAGAATGTATAATTCTTTAGTTTGTTATCTTTATATGGCACCTTTGCTAAAAGTCTTTCCTTCTATAGAGCTGATATTGGCCTTTTCCTTCCCATGTATGCCCTTTCATACTAGTTTGATCTTTAAGACACAGTAAGACAATAACTAGTTACACAAGCTTTGAAAGTCACCTAAGTGATCTAGCTTCACTCTTCCATAATAAATACTTGGATTTAATTATCCTTAAGGTTTCTTTAGGTTGTTCCTGCTCTAAAAATTGGCAGTTTTCTCTCTGCACACATGCACGTGGGGGCACACACACACACACACACACACACACGAATACATACCAAGTGTGTGATCTTACATTATCTTCTAATCTTTGGGATTATAATTTCCTTTTCTCTAAACTGTTAAAAATTCTATCTACCCTGATAGAATATCTATTCTATCATGGGGTTATTTTAAAACAGAAAACATGGTGTAAGTGAAAATACTTGATAAGTTGTGAGTACTCTACGTAATAGCAATGAAAACAGTAACTCATTTAAAATAAAAATTAACATTATGGAAAATGAGGAAATTGAAGTAATAAGTAGCATTTGCAACAGTCTAGTTACTCAAAAGTACAATGTATTGATATATAAAATAATAGAATTTGGGGTATTTCTGCCTTTACTATGATAGAATAAGATTGTAAGAGATTGACTCATCAGCAGATAACAGCTATATACTCTGGAGAAAACGCACACATACAATTCTACTTGATGACTCGGGAGAGTGAATGAAAGCAGATATATATTGGAGGTGACTTGGAATTCTGAAGAAAAGTCTTTCATGGATTAAGCTTCCTATTTTTATGACCTGAGCCTGAAACTAACCACAGTCACAGGTGCAAGGTGGTAAACAGCAGCTAAAGAACTGGAAGACAGAGCCCAGGGTGTCAATATCCTCTATAGATTGGAAAAGAAGTCCTGAAGAGGAAAAAGCCAAAGAAAGGAGCCCTAAACTGTAGACTCTACCCAAACTTCCTGATTGACCCTGGGACCATGCATACATGGAGCAAAATCAAAGTAGCTTCCCTTAAAGTAAAAGGACTGAACTGAGATCTACAATACAACCCACTGCAGGTGAAACAGAATTTACAGTTTAGGTCTAATCAATTTAACTGTCTGCAAAAATAAACATATCAAGAATAATGGTCAAAAACATACCAAATTGGTGACTTAATTTTACAACTTCAAGAAGTTTGGTGAATCACTAGTAGAGTAAATACAAACATACTGCCTGGTCACATCAAAACAAATTTGCTTGAAAACCAAAGAGAAAGAGGATCCTGAAAGCAGTCAGAAAAAAAGATGATTTAAAAGACTATAGTTTTCACATCAGATACAATTAAGACCAGAAAACCATGGATCAAATCTTTGAAGTACAGAAAGGAAGAGTACCTGGGTGGCTCAGTTGGTTAAGTGTCCAACTCCTGGTTTCCGCTCAGGTCATGGTCTTGGGGTCAAGGGATCAAGTCCCATGTCAGGCTCTGCCGAGTATGGAGCCTGCTTGGGATTCTCTCTCTGACCCTCCCTGGCTCACACGCACACATCCCCTCTCTCTCTCTCTAAAAAAAAAAAAAAAAAGAAAGAAAGAAAAAAAAGAATTTGAAGTACAGAAAAAACCAAAAAACCTGTTAAACCAAAATTCTAGTCCAGCAAAATATATGCTTCAAGAAAGAAGGTGAAATAAAAATACTTTTGGTTAACACAAAATAAACAAAAATAAAAAACAATAAGAAAAAATCACCAGCAGGTCTGCACTTCAAGAGGGTGGTTCTTAAAGCTGAAAGGAAGTGTGATACCAGAGGGAAACACAAATCTTGAGAAATAAATGAAAAGTATCAGAAATGGAAAATATTCAGGTAGGTATAAAGGATGCCTTTCTCTTTATTTAAAATGAGTATAATGGTTTAAAGCAAAAATTACATTTTCTTGTGAGGTATAGAATGCATGTATTGCAATGTATTTGGCAACTATAAAATAAAGATTGTCAGGAGGTGGTAAATAGACATGTGTTCTATTGGAATCACAAATATACAAACACAGCTAGACAGACAAATAAATATAAATTTCTGTGTGTTAGTATACATACATATATCTCCTGGTTCTGTCCACTGAGAAGGTACAGAAACAGTGACATTCCTCATTCATATCCAATTAGCATGTATAGCTCCCAGATCATGGTTCTAAATGTCATTCTCAATAAATGGAACCAAGGAGACGTAGTTGATTCCAAATCTGGGACAGAAAAAAATACAAGATGAGCAAAAAGCACATTTTAGTGCCATAAAGTATGAGAGTGCTCAGAAAAAG